>NC_050080.1:27065113-29528604 GCF_009764565.3 Dermochelys coriacea
AACCTATATTGAAGCATATTCAAATGTAAATTAAAGCTATAATACCTATCAAAGGGCGCATGCATGTGCATTTCTTTATCAAACTGGTGTCTATGCTGTACTGTGAAGATACAAGCTGGTATGTCGTGACATCCCATGTGCACCCTGCTGCAGTGCGATGGAAGTCCTGGAGTGTGGCTTGGCTAACTACTCCTTGAAAGCATGGCAAGCCAATCTGCACTGCAGGACTTTCACTGCACTCGAGCAGTGTCCACACAAGATGTTACTGTGTAGCAAGGTGGTGTGCTGTACATTCACATCCCAGCGTGCTGCACTGTGTAGATATGGCTTTAGTAAAGGTTCTGGGTGAATGCTCTGTCAGGTTCTCATTGTATCTGAGCACTGCACTCAAGAAAAGCATTTTCTTTGCACTCCATATTCCAAAATGTCATCTGACCGTACTGTGATTTTAAATGGCCACTTAGGACATTTTCTTCTGGTCTGTGGGAATACCATTTAGGGACATTATAGGTCAGATTCTGTCAACCTTACGCTGAGTGGATCTATGGCAGAGTAAGGTACTCTTCAATCTGAGTAAGGGTGTCAGGATTTGGCCCTATGTGCCTGCATCTAGTTTTTTTCTGGACTCTTTTTTTTCCATGCCCAAATTGTGTATAGATGCCTGAATCTGTACATCTGATTAAAAGAAACAACTATGAACATTTTAATAAACTCCAACCTTGCAAGATTTATGGCAGCCAGTAGGAGAAGGAATGCACATTGGGGGTTGGTCTGTCTCTGTTTAACCTAGGTTTTTCTCTCTTTTATCTTTATGGAGAGACTGATTGACAGACTAATCATCTGCTTTCTGTCAACATCTATCATGTGGCTTGAGCTCTGGGTTTTTAAGTTCAGGTGGGGGGTGGGAGGCAAAAATTTATGAACAAATGTTGCCAGGATGGCTTCAGTAGGTAGAGAATGAGCAGACGGAGGCATAGGACCCTCTCCAGGCTGCTGTCATATGCTTGGGGAAAGCAGGCATGATAGATAGGCAAGGGTGAGGAATGCTGGAGGGACCTGCATACAGATATAGCAGGCCAACAGACTGTTTATACAAGCACTTCGCGGGGGGGGAAGCCCTGGTATTGTTAGTTGGGCTAGTGGTACCAGTGGTCCATTGATGACTGTCAGTGTTCGTGACAGGAGGGAAAGAGCTGCAGAAGAGAGACAAAGATGTGGAGGACATAGAGTCTGCAGTCAGAGAAGAGAGGGAGGTGGACATAGAGATCTGGGGTGGGGTGAAGACCACCCTCAACATTAAAACCAGTTTCCAGCCCTGCTCCCACTCTCCCTACCATGACTTCCCAGGTCTATTCTTGATAATATGGGGAAGGATGATCCCCCACTGACAGCATTATGCTGCTGATCACCGCCAGAAAAGATGTGAAGACTAGGAAGATCTCTAAGATCAAAAGTTAAACAGGAGTTCCCCATATGCTGAACTACTGCTGGTAAGTAAGACCTCAGGAGTCTGGGTGTCCTGGAACTGACTGTGCTGGTGCTGAGTGGGAGGATAGGACCAAAACTATGTTATATACCGGCTTTATTCCAGACTCCCTGGTCTTTACTCCATGTGTGGGGAAGTGGCTAACCCTAGAGCCTGCACTTACAACATGGTATCCTGGTTCTAATATAACATGTGGTGCTGTCCCCATGGGTAAACCACATGGTGATGTGGTAAGCAGACTGCGAAGAGCTACAAAGGGATCTCACAAAACTAGATGATTGGGCAACAAAATGGCAGATGAAATTCAATGTTGATAAATGCAAAGTAATGCACATTGGAAAACATAATCCCAACTATACATATAAAATGATGGGGTCTAAATTAGCTGTTACCACTCAAGTGGAGTTATTGTGGATACTTCTCTGAAAACATCCACTCAATGTGCAGTGGCCATCAAAAAAGCAAACAGAATGTTGGGAATGATTAAGAAAGGCATAGATAATAAAACAGAAAATATATTGCCTCTATATAAATCCATGGTACACCCACATCTTGAATACTGCATGCAGATGTGGATGCCCCATCTCAAAAAAGATATATTGGATTTGGAAAAGGTTCAGAAAAGGGCAACAAAAATGATTAGGGATATGGAACGGTTTCCGTATGAGGAGAGATTAATAAGATTGGGATTTTTCCGCTTGGAAAAGAGATGACAGGTGGGATATGATAGAGAGCTATAAAATCATGACTGGTGTGGAGAAAGTAAATAAGGAAGCATTATTTCCTCTTCATAACACAAAAACTAGTCACCCAATGAAATTAATAGGCAGCAGGTTTAAAACAAACAAAAGGAAGTATTTCTTCACGGAATGCACAGTCAACCTGTGGAACTCTTTGCCAGTGGATGTTGTGAAGGCCAAGACTATAACAGGGTTCAAAAAAGAACTAGATAAGTTCATGGAGGATAGGTCCATCAATGACTATTAGCCAGGATGGGCAGGGATGGTGGTCCTAGCTTCTGTTTGCCAGAAGCTGGGAATGGGCGACAGGGGGATGAATCACTTGATGATGACCTGCTCTGTTCATTCCCTCTGGGGCACCTGGCATTGGCCACTGTTGGAAGACAGGATACTGGGCTAGATGGACCTTTGTATGGCCGTTCTTATGTTCTCAACACTAGGTCCTGTTGTGTTAACCAAACTTGTTTTAATGCGGCCAGTTTCATATTGTAGATGGACATGGACAATTTAGGGCATTCAGCCTGAGTCCTCCTCATAGAAAGTTACAGCCTGTGGTGAGATGTCACATTTCTGAAATAAACAAATCTTCCTTGAACTGGAACCTGCTCCCCTTCACAGGGGCTGCAGGTTTGTATAATTTTTGGTGGTGCCCAGAATGGGTCCAAGTTCTGCCCCCCCACAACCTGCCTAAGGCTCTGGGAGGGAGTTTGGGTGTGGGGGGTGGGTTCTGGGCTGGTGTGGGGGGGAGGAGTGCAGGGGTGCAAGCTTTGGGAGGGAGTTTGGGTGCAGGGTCTGGGCTGGGGCAGGGGGTTGGGGTGCAGGAGGGGCTTTGAGGTGCAGGTTCTGGGAGGGAGTTTGGGTGCAGGAGGGGTGAGGGGTTGGGCTCTGGGGGGGAGTTTGGGTGCAGGGTCTGGACTGGGGCAGGGGGTTGGGGTATGGGAGAGGGTGAGGGGTGCAGTGCTTACCTTGGGCAGCTCCCGAAAGTGACCCACACAACCCTCTGGCAGCAACTCCTAGGCGGGGGCCAGAGGGGACTCCTTGCACCGCTGCCTGCAGACACCACCCCCACAGCTCCCATTGGCCGCAGTTGGCAGAGTCGGCGCTTGGGGTGGGGGCAGCATGCAGAGACACCCCCCCCCCCGGGGTTGCAGGGACATGTCGGCCACTTTTGGAAGCGGAGCAGGTGGGCAGAAAGCTGCCTTAGCCTCATTGCACTGCAGGGGCGCTGGGCCCTTTTAAATTACCTGAGGGCACCATATGGGGCTGGGCGGGACACTTCAGGGGTGGTGTGTGGGGGTGGCCAAGGGAGAGACTCAGCCCCGAACTTTGGTGGAGCCGGGCCCCCGGGCCCTCATATTGGTGGAGCATGGGCACCTCGGGTCCATACAACTCACTGCCCCTACCCCTTCAGTTCTGTTTTAACTACTCTGTCAGCCCATCAGTTTCCATCCCCCCTCCCTCACACTCTCTGTAATGATTAACTTATGGATCATAGTGTTTGCTCCATAAGGTAAGCGTTCATTCAGGTCTGGGGAACACAAAGCCAGCCAGAAAGCTTCAGCGACTCTATACTTCGATTGCAATACACACAATAAAAACAGGTTGAAACAAACTCTGGAGCAGTTAATGACAGAGTTCCAGCACTGCCTTCCTGGTACGGGTTTAGCAGTTTGGGTTTCCTACTCGGCAGTAGCAGACAGTCTGAAAAAGCCGGCAGTGGCAGAAGGTGCAGAAGTCACAGCACGGGGGAGAGGGTGGCTTGCAGTTTTTCCAAGTAGCCACACAATTAGGTGGGTGTGTGGGCCTGGGCTTGCGGGATTTTCTTGTCTGGGTCTTTCTCTGCAAGACAGAAATGAAAACTTTTATTAACTCTACAGCAGTCCCAGATCATGAATAAAGCATCAATACAGGACTTGACCAAGAGAAAT
Source organism: Dermochelys coriacea (assembly GCF_009764565.3). Classification (NCBI taxonomy): domain Eukaryota; kingdom Metazoa; phylum Chordata; order Testudines; family Dermochelyidae; genus Dermochelys; species Dermochelys coriacea. Next base: position 27,069,268 of record NC_050080.1, read on the forward strand.
GTTGGTTTGAGATCAGGAGCAAATACCTAATAATGTGGCCAATATTGAACATTAGAATAGCCTCTCAGAAGAATTAGTGGAAGCCGCAAGCCCAATATCCTGCGTCATTTAAAACAGCACTGGACAGGGCCCTGGAGAATATGCTGCTATCCTGCATTGACAAAGTGATGGACCAGATGATCTGAGGGTCACTCATAATACTTTGCCCATCTATGTCTTTTTATGTGAAGATCTCAGAACATGTTTCAAAGTGTTTCACAACACCTCTGCAGAGTTGATATCAGCCCTGTTTTATAAACAAGGAAACTGAGTCACACAGAGGTGAAGTGAAACCTGGGAATGGAACTCAGGTTTCCTGGCCCCCACACTGGTGCTTTAAGCACAAGTCTAACTGCCCCCTTAAGAGAGTTTGCCAATTTTTAGGGCCATATTTTTAGATCCTTTTAAAATTATTCCATAATAGCAGGGTAAAAAAACAGCCACCACCCTGCATGTAGGCATGTGCAAACTACTAGTCAAGTATGCACCCAATTCCTGCATGGAAACCCCTATTTGCAAGAACAAATGCAAGTTTTTAGGTGAGCAAACAAAATCTCTTGCAAATCTTCTAGCCCAGTGGTTTTCAAACTAGGGGCACTGCTTGTTCAGGGAAAGCCCCTGGCGGGCTGGGCCGGTTGGTTTATCTGCCGCATCTGTAGGTTCGGCTGATCGTGGCTCCCACTGGCCACAGTTCACCGCTCCAAGCCAATGGGGGCTGCGGGAAGGGTGGCCAGCACATCCCTCAGCCCGCGCCGCTTCCTCCCCATTGACCTGGAGCGGCCAACCGCGGCCAGTGGGAGCCGCGATCAGCCGAACCTGCCGATGTAGCAGGTAAATAAACCGGCCCGACCTGCCAGGGGCTTTTCCTGAACAAGCGGCACCCCTAGTTTGAGAACCACTGTTCTGGCCCACTTATGAAGATATTTTGCAAATGCAGCTCCTCTTGTCTATGAGTCTGCTTGTCTACAAGCAGAATTACAAGCTCCAGGTACATAACGAGTGGGATTTCCATTATTAACCCTCAATTGTTTTCAGAGAGCTAAGACTGAGGGTAAAATTTTCAAAGTGCCTAAGTTATTTCGGAGCTTAAATCCTATTGACTCTGGGCAAGGCCGTCCCTAGGGAGATGCGGGGCCCAGGACATAAGCACCAAATTTGTATTTTGCCAGGAGGGTGCTCCCCTCTGGCTCCACCTAGGCGCCACCCCACTCCACCCCTTCCCTCAAGGTCCAACCCCCCACCTTGCTTCTTCCCACCCCTGCTCCACACCTGCCCCCACCCCGCCTTTTCCCACCCCTGCCCCGCCTCTTCCCCGCCCAGTTCTGCTCCCTCCCCCAAGTGTGCTGTGCCCTCTCTCCTCTCCCTTCCCCCCCAGTGCCTCCTGACGCCACAAAACATCTGACCCACGGCAGGCGGTAGGCGCTGAGAGAGAGGGGGAGGCGCTGATTGGCAGGGCCTGCCATTGGGCAGGAGGTACTGGGGGGATGGAGGGAGAGGTCTGGTAGGGGGGCTCCTCTTTGCCTCCCCCTGCCTACTGCTCGCCTCCCTGTTCGCCTCCTCACCCCGCTCACCCACACACCTCACCTCCCCACCCACCTCCTCGCGATTTTATTGAAGCGCAGGGCCCCTGAAGCACAGGGCCTGGGGCGGTCTCCCCAATTCACTGTACCCAAGGGATGGCTCTGACTCTGGGATGCAAATGGAGCTGCATACGAAAATGGAACCCCCAAAATTGGGATTTTTAGGAGGAAAAAGACTTAACTGACAGAGTTAAGTCACAAGAATTCACCAAAAAGCTCCTGAGGAGAAGTTCCAAGGGGGAGGGACCAGGCAGGCCACTACCCACAAAAACAGAAGGAAAAGCAAATACCCTAGTTTCATTCTGGCTGAGGGCCCCTATGCCATGAAAAGCCATCATGCCTGTTAACGAGGCCTGTCCTTTCTCTACCCTCCTCCTGGCTACCACTGAGATGTAGGTGTCCAGCAATTTCCAACATTTAAGCCTTGACATTTACAAGCAAGGAACCTCTAGCCAAGCAGCAAGTCCATCAGCGTTAATCTGCTGCGATGAGAAAACCATGGGCTAATCTTTTCAACCACGTACGAGCTGCCTGAGGCGCCGGTCCCTTGGCATTCTCGCACTTCCTTTTTTCACTCCAGGTGGTGAGTGTATGTACACGCGCATGTGCGAGAGCACGTGTGCAATGAATAAACAGAATTTATCGGAGAATGACACCTCTAGAATAGTTCCATAAATATCTAAAGCAGCCCTAGGTTAAACAACCTCACTGTCTGAAAGAATACATCCCTATGTATTTTATGGATTAGGAGTTGTATATTGAAACCAGGCTATTTTTATCTACATTCTTGTTTGCTAGTTGAAATTAACAAGTTTTGATGTCCTAAACTTTATTGAATGCTTTGTGTAACCTTATGTTGTGGGGCAGAGCTTAATTTCTAATCACCTGTCATTTGGGCAGGCTGTCTTAATTGGCAACAGAGCTGTAGTCTCAACATTAGCTTTAACTTGTGAGAGGTTTGAGCCAGTGCTTAATGGGCTTGCTATGTCAGTTATGAAAGTAAAAAAACTCCTTGAGCCCTAAGTGAAAGATAAATTTCCTTGAACTGTTAGCAATATAGGGGCTATCATACACAGCTGAGCATTTTTGATTCCTTCCAGAGGAGAGCCAATGGTTCACTAGCCTGTTTATTGTTAATATCCTAAGAGCTAACATCCTCTCCCATGCCTCAAAGTTTATAAAAGTGCGCATTTTTCATGAAAAATAATCCTTTGTAAGGGCCTGATTTTGAGAGATGTTGAGCACATGCCCCGGACTAAGTGGCTGTGGCTCAGCTTGTCTCAGGATATGGCTCTAATTTTGGATGTGAATTTTATACCTCACTGAAAACCTTTGGGCACATCAGTGCATGCACAGAACTAAGTTTACGCATGCTAATTGGCTGTTGGCAGCGATAGGCCAAGGAGGAGCTATTCTGATCTGAATTAGGGTTAGGCTATGGCTCACAATTGGAGAGTATATCAGAGTTAGGGTTTAGTTTAGGATCTGAGGTAGGGCTGTCAATTAATCACAGTTAACTCATGTGATTAACTCGAAAAAATTAATCGTGATTTAAAAAATTAATCGCGATTAATCACACTGTTAGACAATAAAATACCAATTGAAATGTATTACATATTTTTGGATGTATTTCTACATTTTCAAATATATTGATTTCTATTACAACACAGAATACAAAGTATACAGTGCTCACTTTATATGATTTTTTATTTCAAATATTTGCACTGTAAAAATGATAAACAAAAGAAATAGTATTTTTCAATTCATTCATACAAGTACTGTAGTGCAATCTCTTTATTGTGAAGGTGTAACTTACAAATGTAGATTTTTTTTTGGTTACATAACTGCACTCAAAAACAAAGCAATGAAAAATTTTAGAGCCTACAAGTCCACTTAGTCCTACTTCTTGTTCAGCCAATCGCTAAGACAAACAAGTTTGTTTACATTTACGGGAGATACTGCTGCTTGCTTCTTATTTACAATGTCACCTGAAAGTGAAAGAGGCGTTTGCATGGAACATTTGTAGCCAGCATTGGAAGGTATTTACGTGTCAGACATGCCAAACATTCGTGTGTCCATTCATGCTTTGGCCACCATTCCAGAGGACATGCTTCCATGCTGATGATGCTCATTAAAAAAATAATGAATTAATTAAATTTGTGACTGAACTCCTTGGGGGAGAACTGTATGTCCCCTGTTGAGTTTTACCTGCATTCTGCCATATATTTCATGTTATAGCAGTCTCAGATGATGACCCAGCACATGTTCGTTTTAAGAACACGTTCACAGCTGATCTGACAAAACGCAAAGAAGGTACCAATATGAGATTTGTAAAGATAGCTACAGTACTTGGCCCAAAGTTTAAGAATCTGAAGTGCCTTCCAAAATGTGAGAGGGATGAGGTGTGGAGCATGCTATGGCAGTTGGGGGCCCCTGGGCCCTTTAAAATCACCCGGACCCCTGGGCAATTGCCCCCCTTGCCCTTGTTGTCAGGCCTGGGTGTGTTGGCCAGTTTTTAAAGACAAATGCTCAAGGAATTGTGTAGAAAAAGGAAGTTTGATTCCTGGTCCAGAAATAAAATAAATAAATAAGGCTAACTGCTAAATTTACATAGGGTTTGTAAAAATTTTGATAAAAAATTCTACATGCATGCTTCTTCAGATTGGTGCTTTAACAATACTAGTATTATACACTAATATGCTGCAATGTATAATTCCATAAAATGGGGTTAGAAAACCCTTCAGACTGGCTCAGGAAAACATAATCTAGTTTAAGATTCATATGATTTCACAAAAGGCCATATGGCTCAACCAGCGTTTGTTAAAAGCTCCCACGAACAGGCTTTCTGCCTTTTGGCTTGTGATGATTGGTCTGGTAAGCTGCTTTTTTCTTTTCTCTGCCTTTTTTCTTTAATATATATATATTTTTAAGCTTTCTTGGACATCTTGGAAAGGGAGCTGCAGAACAACCATGCGCCACATACATGTAACTAACTATAAGTTTACATTTTCTCTCTCTGTTAATATTTTGTAGCTTTTGTGCCATGATTTACTTTCTCTAGACTTGTGCTAACTGCACAATATTTTCTTCTAAAAACGCTGAAAAGTTATGAGTTAATATATTAACACCTCTCCTTTATTCTGTGTTAAGTCTTTTTGCATTTATTTAATTTACTTAGAATTGGACTAGTGGTTTTGTACAATTATTGAGTTGACTTTATCTAGTACTGGCAGAAGCCCTGGAAATCTGTCAAAAACATACAATGAGGAAAGGTATAGAGTTATTACTTCTGCCATAATAACCTTACAGTGTTAAGAGAGTAGTCACGCACCTTAGATTCTTTCTTCTTCTCTGCCTCTTTCCTGCTTACTTTCCGGGATGTTTTGGTTAATTCTTCAAAGAGAAAATAAAACATAGCATTTAACAATTAATAGTGCAGTTCACCACAGCTATATATCCCAGTATGCAACTCGCCATCATTTAGTGCACTGTCTTTTGGGAAATTTTTGCAGTGCATGGTGGGACAGAAACTAGGCATACAAGGGTAATTGAGAGCTAGGGGTCAAGTTCCCATCATGCACTTTCTCTATCCCATAATGCCATCTGTAGCCCATAATTTTTGCACCTTTTTAAAAAGCCCCACAAACCTGCATGCATTTTTGCTGTCAACCATTTCTGACTGAAACTTGGATCCCGCACAGCTCTGCACTATTGTCATGAGCACTGCAAACACAGGATGAATGAACCTCCAGTATGTGCAGAGCCGCAGGAAGAGAACCACAGTGATGGGGAACATGACCATTATGGAGGACAGATTGCTGTGGGACATAGCGCAAACCAATTCAAGGTTGTCAGTGGTGGTCATGGAGCAGCTGCAGATGGTAGAGTACCATGCCGGGGCCTGAGAAATGAGAACAGCCTGGTGGGATCGCATTGTAGTGCAAGTTTTTGATGATGAGCAGTGGGTGCAAGAATTTTTGGATGAGAAGGACCACATTCCTGGATCTCAGGTTTCAGAGTAGCAGCCGTGTTAGTCTGTATTCGCAAAAAGAAAAGGAGTACTTGTGGCACCTTAGAGACTAACAAATTTATTAGAGCATAAGCTTTCGTGAGCTACAGCTCACTTCATCGGATGCATTTGGTGGAAAAAACAGAGGAGAGATTTATATACACACACACAGAGAACATGAAACAATGGGTTTATCATACACACTGTAAGGAGAGTGATCACTTAAGATAAGCCATAACCAACAGCATTTCTCCAAATGCAAACAGATGGACATCATACCGAAAGGACTGAAGGTAAAAAATCCATTACAATCTACATACCACACAGACTATGCTGACAGCTTGTGCCACACACTCTCAAGGAAACTGCGGAACCACCTGATCAACATCCTCTACAGCAAACAGGGAAAGATTAAGAATGAGCTCTCAAAACTGGATACTCTCATAAAGAACCAACCTTCCACACAAACTTCCTCGTGGCTGGACTTTACAAAAACTAGACAAGCCATTTACAAAACACACTTTGATTCTCTACAAAAGAAAAAGGACACTAAGCTATCTAAACTACTATATGCCACAAGGGGCCACAACAATGGTTCCCGTAACCCACCCAGCAATATTGTTAATCTATCCAACTATACTCTTAGCCCAGCGGAAGAATCTGTCCTATCTCGGGGCCTCTCCTTTTGCCCCTCCACCCCCACGAACATGATACAGTTCTGTGGTGACCTAGAATCCTATTTTCGACGTCTCAGACTCAAGGAATATTTCCAACACACCTCTGACCAACATTTTAACCCACAGAGACCTTCCTGCCAACACTACAAAAAGAAGGATTCTGGGTGGACTCCTCCTGAAGGTCGAAACAGCAGCCTGGATTTCTACATAGACTGCTTCCGCTGACGTGCACGAGCTGAAATTGTGGAAAAGCAGCATCGCTTACCCCATAACCTCAGCCATGAAGAACACAGTGCCATCCACAGCCTCAGAAACAACTCTGACATCATAATCAAAAAGGCTGACAAAGGAGGTGCTGTCGTCATCATGAATAGGTCGGAGTATGAACAAGAGGCTACTAGGCAGCTCTCCAACACCACTTTCTACAAGCCATTACCCTCTGATCCCACTGAGAGTTACCAAAAGAAACTACAGCATTTGCTCAAGAAACTCCCTGAAAAAGCACAAGAACAAATCCGCACAGACACACCCCTGGAGCCCCGAACTGGGGTATTCTATCTGCTACCCAAGATCCATAAACCTGGAAATCCTGGACGCCCCATCATCTCAGGCATTGGCACCCTGACAGCAGGATTGTCTGGCTATGTAGACTCCCTCCTCAGGCCCTTCGTTACCAGCACTCCCAGCTATCTTCGAAACACCACCGATTTCCTGAGGAAACTACAGTCCATTGGTGATCTTCCTAAAAACACCATCCTAGCCACTATGGATGTAGAAGCCCTCTACACCAACATTCCACACAAAGATGGACTACAAGCCGTCAGGAACAGTATCCCCGATACTGTCACGGCTAACCTGGTGGCAGAACTTTGTGACTTTGTCCTGACCCATAACTATTTCACATTTGGGGACAATGTATACCTTCAAATCAGCGGCACTGCGATGGGTACCCGCATGGCCCCACAGTATGCCAACATTTTTATGGCTGACTTAGAACAACGCTTCCTCAGCTCTCGTCCCCTAATGCCCCTACTCTACTTGCGCTACATTGATGACATCTTCATCATCTGGACCCATGGAAAAGAAGCTCTTGAGGAATTCCACCATGATTTCAACAATTTCCATCCCACCATCAACCTCAGCCTGGACCAGTCCACACAAGAGATCCACTTCCTGGACACTACGGCGCTAATAAGCGATGGTCACATAAACACCACCCTATGTCGGAAACCTACTGACCTCTATTCCTACCTACATGCCTCTAGCTTTCATCCAGATCATACCACTCGATCCATTGTCTACAGCCAAGCGCTACGATATAACCGCATTTGCTCCAACCCCTCAGACAGAGACAAACACCGACAAGATCTCTATCATGCATTCCTACAACTACAATAGCCACCTGCTGAAGTGAAGAAACAGATTGACAGAGCCAGAAGAGTACCCAGAAGTCACCTACTACAGGACAGGCCCAACAAAGAAAACAACAGAACGCCACTAGCCATCACCTTCAGCCCCCAACTAAAACCTCTCCAACGCATCATCAAGGATCTACAACCTATCCTGAAGGACGAGCCATCGCTCTCTCAGATCTTGGGAGACAGACCAGTCCTTGCTTACAGACAGCCCCCCAATCTGAAGCAAATACTCACCAGCAACCACACAGCACACAACAGAACCACTAACCCAGGAACCTATCCTTGCAACAAAGCCCGTTGCCAACTCTGTCCACATATCTATTCAGGGGATACCATCATAGGGCCTAATCACATCAGCCACACTATCAGAGGCTCGTTCACCTGCGCATCTACCAATGTGATATATGCCATCATGTGCCAGCAATGCCCCTCTGCCATGTACATTGGCCAAACTGGACAGTCTCTACGTAAAAGAATGAATGGACACAAATCAGAGGTCAAGAATTATAACATTCAAAAACCAGTTGGAGAACACTTCAATCTCTCTGGTCACTCGATCACAGACCTAAGAGTGGCTATACTTCAACAAAAAAGCTTCAAAAACAGACTCCAACGAGAGACTGCTTAATTGGAATTAATTTGCAAACTGGATCCAATTAACTTAGGCTTGAATAGAGACTGGGAATGGATGAGTCATTACACAAAGTAAAACTATTTCCCCATGGTATTTCTCCCTCCCACCCCACCCCCCACTGTTCCTCTGATATTCTTGTTAACTGCTGGAATTAGCCTACCTGCTTGTCACCATGAAAGGTTTTCCTCCTTTCCCCCCCCCCGCTGCTGGTGATGGCTTATCTTAAGTGATCACTCTCCTTACAGTGTGTATGATAAACCCATTGTTTCATGTTCTCTGTGTGTGTGTATATAAATCTCTCCTCTGTTTTTTCCACCAAATGCATCCGATGAAGTGAGCTGTAGCTCACGAAAGCTTATGCTCTAATAAATTTGTTAGTCTCTAAGGTGCCACAAGTATTCCATTCCTGGATCTGTGTGTCAAGCTCGCCTCAGCCCTTCAGCACTAGGACACGAAGATGAGAGCTACTCTGACTGCACAGAATGGAATGGCAACACTGGATTGCTATTGGTCAGAGGGAAATCATTTTGGAGTTAGAAAATCCACAGTGGAGGCCGTTGTCATGCATGTGTGCAGGGCCATTAATTATCCTCTGCTACGCAGGATTGTGACTTTCAGTAATGTGCAGGGGACAGAGCATGGATTTGCAGCAATGGGGTTCCCAAACAGCAGCAGGGTGATAGATGCACATCCCTATTTTGGCCCCAGTCCACCTTACCTGTCAACAGAAAGTGCTACTTTTCTATGGTTATGCGACCATTATTGGATCACTGGGATGCTTCCCTGATATCAGCATGAGCTGGTCACGGAAGCACGTCACTTGCATTTTTAAGAACACAGGACTGTTTAGAAAGGTGCAAGCCAGGATATTCCTTCCAGACTGGTGGATTACCATTGGTGATGTTGAAATGCTTCTGAGGGGATCTAGCCTATCCCTTGCTCCCCAAACTCATGAAGTCATACAGGGGCCAGCTTGGCAGCACCGAGGAAACATTCAATGACAGTTGAATGTGCTTTCAGTACCTTGAAGGGCCACTGGTGGTGTTTACTGACAAAATTGGATCTCAGTGAGAAAAATATCCTAATGGCTATAGCTATATTGTGTGGTGCTTGGTGTACATTGATGAATATAACACTGCCTGTTAATGCAGCTATTTGTGTTGTGACGCTTGCTGCACATTTATAATTATTACACTGTCACTGGCTCTATGAGTTCTGTTGCCCTGTACAATAACTAATAGTAGATACTTTCAGTACCATTAGGCATTGTGCAGCATATGTGGTGTAGTAATGATGATGAATTAATTTCCAAAAAATAGAATTTTATTGAGTACCAAAACCAGTGCAAAATATGTGCAATTTAAAAGAAAATGTAATAAAAACTTCTCAAATAAATTATTTATTTATTAATAAATAAGAACAGAACTTAATAAGGTAAAGAACATTCATGTCAATTTCAGTCCATTTATGCTACAGGCACAGCAACCATGGCTCTCATAGGCCATGTATGTGAAATTGTGATTGTCCTTTCTGTTGCCTGGAGTGCAGTAGTAGGGGTAAGGATGCAGCCATGAAGAATATTGGGGGGGTGTAGGGAGATGCGATGGCAGAGTTATTGACTGACTGCAAAGGGAGGGGAGCCTGTGCTTACAGAACTTGCAGGTCAACAGAAGTTTGTAATATCTGTGTTTGCTGCTGGAGAAGCCCCATTATGTCCTGGTGCATCTTCTTCTCCTTTTCCTGGTGGGACTCCTGGGCCTTCCTCCTCTCTGCTCTTTCCTTTTCCATAGTGTCTGAAATATTCATCCTCCAGGCCCTTTGTTCATGGTCTGATGCAGCAATGGTTTGCAGGATCTCTGAGAACATATCTTGCCTGGGTCCTCTTCTTACTCCTCTGTATCATGGTCAGGCATTCCATGGGCGGGGAGGGGGGAACTCCTTGAGGCTGCAATGGCAGCAGCTGCCAGTAAAACACATAGAGGTACCATTGTGTTTATAGTCACAACAGAAAATGAAAGTTAAGTTTCAGAACTCCCCTCCCTTGCTCCCCTAATGTTTTAAACAAGACTTGCTTATTGACCCTTCAGCCTTGGAGTACCTCTGCAAAGCCCAGCCATGGTAAGTATGGCTCAGGAGGGTCATGGGGGGAATGAGGAAGGAATTGTTTGACTGCATGAAACCCCAGTTTCTGTGGGTACAAGTGCATGGCTCTGGCACTGAGCACTGGCACCATTTCCCACAGGCAGTGGTGATTTTAGCGGGTATCTCCCTTCTGAAGGTAACATAGGTACAGAGAGCCCAGCTGCTGCTGGTGTCCCAACTGGGCCCATACGCCACTAGCCTGTGTTCTGCAATGGTGCCTGCTGAAATAATCATGGACTGGCATGGGAAAGTGTCCTACTGCCAAGGAAGAAATAAGACTTCCCTCCTAGAAGCCTTCAGGAGAGGATTGCAGAATATCTCCCTGAAAGTTTCATTGAGGTCTCTTAGGAGGATTCAAGGGACATCCCTGTGTTCACAAACAAATTGCTCTGCATCCCCTTCCTACCCTCCGTCTACTCCTACAGGGGAATGAAAAGCAGATATCAACTCTACTTCTGCTTGTTTTACCGCTACCTCTTCTAGTACAAGTAAATTTATGAAAAGTTGATACCTGTGTCCTGGTAAGCTGGAGTTGGGTGCCATCTGTACATTTAAACATTGTAGCAGAAAATGCATTTGCACATTTCCCCGAGGTTCCTGCCCCTTCATTGGACATGCCCATACTTGGCTGCCAGGACTGGCTAGTCTGTGGTGGAGCCTCGAACAGGTCCTAGCTCATGGCATAGCTGGATCCCCCATCACATGTCCGCCACCCTCCTTTTCCTCCTCACTGTCCACAGCAGGGGTCTGTGTCTTGGGCTTCTTGGCGGTGCTCTGTGGGGTGGTTGCAGTGTCCGTCAGGTGTGACATTCAGCTCATTGTAAAAGCAGCAGATCTGTGGTTTGGCACCACATCAGCTGTTGACACCAGAACGACCATTGGCCTCCCTGGCCTCCTGGTATGTCTGCCACAGTTCCTTCCCTTTCCTACAGCACTGCTGCTGATTCCTGTCATACTCCTTTGCCTGCATCCTCCATGCATTTCTGCTCATAGGTGTCCACATTTCTACAGCTGGACCTTCACAGCCTCTTCTCCCCCCAGACCCAGGAGACCCGATACCTCCTGTCTGCTCCAGGCAGGAGCATGGCTGGAGCTTGTGACTAACATGATCAATGGGGCAGTTGCATTCTACAAAGGAGAACTGCTCTTCTAGTTATGCTCACCAGGCTAGGACATCAGGAATAGGCATTTCAAAAATGTGTGAGGTTTTCAAAGGGCGGATGAGCATAGGCTGGGGGTATAATAGGTCAGGGACGGCTAAGCCTCCCCTAGCGTTGCGGCGGTCGCTGGATGCTAGTTGTGGGGTTTTCACGGAAGTTTTTGTTTATTATTATGCCCCATACAGTGTCTGGGGTGGCTGAGGAGGCTGTATGTGCTACTCAGCTTCCTGGGTTCATCACCCATTTCCCTGGACTCCAGGGCAATTGTTGATAAAACCAGGAAGCTGAGTAGCACATACCGCCTCCTCAGCCACCTCGGAACCTGCATGGCACATATCAAAAGCTCCGGTTCTTCAGGAAGAGATGAGCTTTTCCCGTGGGGTGGCTTGGGGTCTCAGGACAGAAGGTGTGATGTGGCTTGGGGAGCTCCAGCCAGCCCAGGGCTTCTCCGGCTGCAGGTGGGGCTCAGAGCTCCACCTGGCCTGGGGGTTCTCCAGTTGTGGGGGGCTCAGAGCTCCAGTCATGGCGGGGAGGGGAGGTTTTCTGGGCTTCTCTGAGAGGAGGGTACTCTGGTCACAGGTGGGCCTCAGATGGACGGGGTGGAGCCGGGGGGGGGGGCTCCTCCCGCCACCCATGGAGATGGGGCTCTTGGTCTCTGTGACCCTTGGGCAGTTCACAATCGTGACCATAGTGTCAGGCTTTTTCATGGGAAAGCTGCTGGAGGACTGTTAGGTCAGCTCCGATGAAGTGAGCTGTAGCTCACGAAAGCTTATGCTCAAATAAATTTGTTAGTCTCTAAGGTGCCACAAGTACTCCTTTTCTTTTTACAGATCATGCAGTGTCTACACTCACACTGCATCAACCACAGTATATTGACCCTGGCTCAACACCACTTGGGGAGGTGGTGTTACTGCATCGCCATACCAGAGTGCTTGCATTGGTGGGACACAAATTTCGGTGTAGACACACGCACAGCGAGGTGGGCACAAGGTGACTTACATCAACCTAATTTTGCAGGTGTTGAGAGGGAGGGTGCACAGGAGAATGGGGAAAGTGGGGCAGGAGCTGGGGTGTGGAAATAGGGTAAGACCTGAAGGGAGGGGCGTGGAGGAGGAGCTGGAGTTTGTGGATGTATAGGATCAGCCAGCAAGGGACAGGAGCCGGGGATGGGAGGTAAACAGGAGCCGAGGGAGACAGAGACAGGGAGAGGGCACAGGAGCAAAACAGTCTATAACCATTACAGCACACTCCCCTCCAGAACCTGGAATTGAATCCAGGAGTCCTGACTCTCTACAGTCCTCTACTGCCAGCAGACAGCTGTGGAACTCACTGGCAAAGTGTGTGTCTCATCTCCCACTAATGGCATGGTCCATATAGAGAAAAACAGCTTAATACTGTTAATAGCTACTCCATTAGCTCAAGTGGTAGAAGTTTATGCTGTGAAGCTAAAGATCCAAACACTTCTGATGACCAAAGTCAATGGTCATGGTCAATATGGTTCCACATGATAGCATTTTTTTTCAATTTTTAAGAAATAATTAATTGATTTATTACGAAATTACACCCCCCAAAGTATGTTAAAATAGCAAAGTCAAGCACTCAGAAGTTAGGAATTGCCAGACTTGCCCATGCAACATTAAGTTGTCCCCCTGTGCATATGCATTGTGATAGTTGTTAATTATGTGCTCACACATTAATTCCCCCCCCGACCGTGTTCCTTATTCAGTGCCCAGAACTGACATGCCCTAGGAATGAATGAGAGCTTTGTAGTGAAGGAGACTGTTGTCTGCAGGACTCCTGTATCTTTTTGTTTTTCCGAAGTTGGAAGGCATGTAGTGAGTGAGGCAGATGGCTGCAGAGAGAAAGGATGGTCTTGTGGTTCAGGCTGTCAAATGCTGCCCTTGAGAACTGGATTCTATCTCTGCCTCTATGTGATGCGGGCAAGTCTTTTAACCCAACCTTTTGCCAGATGGGCACTCATTGTGAGTTCCTCATTTTCTACATGCCCATCTTGAGACAGCCCGGGCCAGATTTGCACCAGGGCTGAGTACTCCCAACTGCAACTGATGTTGACTGGAGTTGTGCTTTGAACGTAAAAAAGTACTATCAAAATGCTTGGCACTCTGAAATTCAAGCTAAGTGTCTCAAGCTGGGCACCAAAATGAGTGGGCACTTCTGACAATTTGTCTTCAATTGCTCTGTGCCTCAATTTCCTATCAGAGGCATAATAATACCATCTTACCTCACAGGGGTGCTGTGAAGATAATTTCATCGATGTCCATGAAGCACTCAGATACTATGATAAGAACAGCAGAGACACCCAGGAGGAAATTAATCATTTTGTATTCAGGTCGGGGATTGGATTGTGTGCATTAAATAAGCTGTGAGCCCACACATTGAATGGGGATGATACAAAAAATATATTGACTAAATTGTCATTCACTGAATGAGGCCAGGGGCCTGTTGAAAAAATAGCATGTGATCATGTAAGCAAACACTGTAATGTGCCCAAGGGTGTGTGTGTGTGTGTATGTGGCACATTAAGGTTGCATGGGCAATCTTATGTCTGGCATTTTCTTACTTATGAGTGCCTGGCTTTGCAACCTCAATGTTCTCATAATGTAGTTTTCTTAGATGTAATATACAAATGTTGCCTAATACACACTTGTTGCCTTCAACCATTCCAACCTCTTAAGCTGGAGCTCTTGCTGATACTAACTTCTGCTCTGGTTATCTCTTCTGTAATTCATGTTCCCATAGCATCTCTTCAAGGAATACACAAAGGGAAGCTTGTTTGGGAGTTGACATTCATAATTCATGCATTATTTAACAGGCTTTCTGAGCTCCTTTTGAAAATGAGAGCCACCTAGGGGCTACAAGCCTGAATGACAGAAAAAGCTAACGTCTAAAGTCACCCGAGGCTCTGGAAGTCATACTATAAGCTACCATTGCACAGGGAGGAAGGTGAAACTGTTTTAGCTTTACAATGAATTATTATTAATTATTACATCTATAACTGTAGTGCCCAAAGACCCCAATCAAGATTGTGGCTTTGTACAAATACAAAGGTTAATTAAAGTGGTTAAATTTTCAAAATAAAATACTGGTTACTTTTACAACATCATATTTAAGGGTTATGAAATATTTCTCCAACAGGCAAAAGTGTATGGTTTTGCTTTTGCTACTGCCCATTCTGATTTAACAGAAAATATGACAAATGTGGACATATTTGTCCGCGTGGAGGATTTTTTCCAGTTTCTGAATAAGTTTATCATGAAACACTGAACAAGTGTCATTAACATTTATTCTGAGAAAATGAACAGTTCTGATTCTGTATATGCCTGTTTGACTTTTCTCTACATTTGAATCAGTGTTCAGCTAGAATGTCTACTCCTCGTAAGCTCAGAGCAAATTCTATTCAGTTTTGTAGGGTGTCTGGAACTTACATCTTGCAATTATAAGAAAATAATAATGAATGTTTTGGCCGATGAAATGAAAATCTGGGACATATCAGGCACTCTGAAAAATTAATCGTATGAAAAAATATGACGGTCCTAGTAAAGTCAGGATGTATAATGTGTATGAAAGGTAACCCTTCCATTGAAAATATAGGTGATCAAGAATGCCATCCACATATTCCAAAATCTGCATGCAAATGGTGGTCACTTGTGAGCACATTGTTTCAATTTGTGTGCAGTCCCAGTAATTGCACATGCAAATAAGATGAGTAATTGCACGTTCATCTAATCAGCACTAACCAAGTCCAACCCTGCTTAGCTTGAGAGATGTGATTTGATTCTGAAAGTAGAATCTTTGCAAGCCAATTATGAAAACCCGATATTGCTTGTTGATGGGGACCATCCATAATCAAATCTATTTTGTAATTTTCCTACTGTAATTGAATTTGGATTTGGGAACAGTAGGCCAGTTAAAATATTTTTCTTAACACAATATAGCCATGGAATAATTTTAAACAATTTCCTTGATGTTTCAACAACATCCTATTGTGATGTCACCTGCTATCCACTGAATTTAAATGCCTGGGGAATGTTGTTCCATATTTTCCGTTATGACAGGTTTCAGAGTAGCAGCCGTGTTAGTCTGTATTCGCAAAAAGAAAAGGAGTACTTGTGGCACCTTAGAGACTAACAAATTTATTAGAGCACAAGCTTTCGTGAGCTACAGCTCACTTCATCGGATGCATTTGGTGGAAAAAACAGAGGGGAGATTGATATACACACGCAGAGAACATGAAACAATGGGTTTATCATACACACTGTAAGGAGAGTGATCACTTAAGATAAGCCATCACCAGCAGCAGGGGGGGGAAAGGAGGAAAACCTTTCATGGTGACAAGCAAGGTAGGCTATTTCCAGCAGTTAACAAGAATATCTGACAGGTTTCAGAGTAGCAGCCGTGTTAGTCTGTATTCGCAAAAAGAAAAGGAGTACTTGTGGCACCTTAGAGACTAACAAATTTGTTAGTCTCTAAGGTGCCACAAGTACTCCTTTTCTTTTTAAGAATATCTGAGGAACAGTGGGGGGTGGGGTGGGGGGGAGAAATAACATGGGGAAATAGTTTTACTTTGTGTAATGACTCATCCATTCCCAGTCTCTATTCAAGCCTAAATTAATTGTATCCAGTTTGCAAATTAATTCCAATTCAGCAGTCTCTTGTTGGAGTCTGTTTTTGAAGCTTTTTTGTTGAAGGATAGCCACTCTTAGGTCTATAATCGAGTGACCAGAGAGATTGAAGTGTTCTCCAACTGGTTTTTTTTTTTCAAATTTGTTAGTCTCTAAGGTGCCACAAGTACTCCTTTTCTTTTTGCGAATACAGACTAACATGGCTGCTACTCTGAAACCTGTCAGATATTCTTGTTAACTGCTGGAAATAGCCTACCTTGCTTGTCACCATGAAAGGTTTTCCTCCTTTCCCCCCCTGCTGCTGGTGATGGCTTATCTTAAGTGATCACTCTCCTTACAGTGTGTATGATAAACCCATTGTTTCATGTTCTCTGTGTGTGTATATCAATCTCCCCTCTGTTTTTTCCATCAGATGCACCCGATGAAGTGAGCTGTAGCTCACGAAAGCTTATGCTCTAATAAATTTGTTAGTCTCTAAGGTGCCACAAGTACTCCTTTTCTTTTTGCATATTTTCTGTGTATCTTTAAATGTAAGGTGATACAAGCACAGAGCTAAGGACTGAAGAGTTGTGCTGTATAGAGGGGAGAGCATAAATAATAGGTAACCGAATTTGTACCATTCTGCTCAGTGTGTATCCAACCAGAAGTTACATGGCTTGTATCAGGAAATTGGGACTGAGTTAATGAAGGCAGAAGCTCCATCATAAACATTGAAATTGGGCATTAGAACCAGCTCATGATTGAGAGAAATTCCCCAAATAACAGACAATGACCCAAGCTCTCCTCAGAGAAAAACATGCAACAGTGTATTTCTCAATTGGACTGATGATGTGGGTATTCCAACTGGGAGGGTGACTAGTACCCCAAATACAGGAACAATACATACATATAGTCACCTTGCACTGGCATCTCATCACATCTCACAACCTAATACAGCTGTGTAGCTGACTATCCTGCAAAGTGAGAGAAGCAGGTGGAGCAACTATTCGTGATCACTTGATTACCTTCCCTTCAGATTTCTTTACAATTGATATTTTGTATGTAAATGCTGTGATATGGAAAGGGGCCAGTTTGAGAACCCTGGGAACATTGCATTCTATTTGACTAGTGACTTTGTATAAATAATACGAATAATTAATATCAGGTTATGCATCTTTAGTACCTTTAATTGGGCAGCTCATTTTATAGCTGCTGCAGGCAGATGAAACTCTGGCATCCTCTGCCATTGCTTACACATATCACAGGCAACAGCTTGATCACACACTTCTTTGCTTAAATAGGCTAGGAGATAACCCAGGTAGGCCCCTTGTCCCCACTCTAGCCTGATCCTCCCAGACAGGCCCCTTTCCTTTGCTCTCTAGCCAGCCCCTACAGCTGGCACCCTTGTCTCCCCGACTTCAGCCATTCTCCTCCTTGCTCCCACTTTAGGATCCCCGAATTGGGTCTTTCGATTC
Source organism: Dermochelys coriacea (assembly GCF_009764565.3). Classification (NCBI taxonomy): domain Eukaryota; kingdom Metazoa; phylum Chordata; order Testudines; family Dermochelyidae; genus Dermochelys; species Dermochelys coriacea. Next base: position 27,087,024 of record NC_050080.1, read on the forward strand.
CAATTCCAGCCAGCCTCCCTGCTCAGCCAGGCCTCCATTTGTGCTTAAAAGGTTGGGATAACACAGAACTCAGAACACATGAGCAATGAAATGTGTAGCCCTCTAAGTATCATCTTTAGGGTTCACAACATATCTCATGAGGCAGGCATTATTAGACCCATTTTCCAGACAGGGAAGTGGTGAGGTAACTTGCTTATGGTCACAGAGGGAGTCAGTGGCAGAGCCAGAAGAGAATTCTGAGCTCCAGACTCCCAGCCCTTTGCTGTGTCAATCAGCACATGCTTGCTCCTCTGTATAGCACAGCAGCAACAGGATTAGCCCCCAAGATCCTTCCCTGCCAATGTGCCTCAATCCTGACTTGAGAGGACCCCACTGCCCAGCACCCTCTGTAGTAATTTATACTGGTGCAAAGTGAGTGACAAGTGCTATTAAACACTAATGAGCATGAGTCACACCCCTTTTGCACTCATTTTGGTTTTATGGCTACACCAGAATAATAATTCATAGATTGCAAGGCCCGAAGGGCCATTGTGACCATCTAGCCTGACCCCCTGGATCCCACAGGCCAGAGAACTCCCCCCCAAATATTTCCCAGAGAAGGTCTTTTAGCAAAACATCCCATCTGGATTTAAAAATGGTCAGTGATGGAGAATCCACTATAACCCTTGGTAAATTGTTCCAGGTGCAGGGCAATAGAGAATTTGACCCCTTGTCTTTGAATGGCTGTGGTTATAGAGAAGGGGCAGATATCCATGTGGCCACAGAAGACCTTTTGAGAGGCATAGCCACCTGAGAATAGCCCTTTAAGGGTCTGTTGTTAGTAGAAATGCTGGTTAATGGAGACATTTAAAGTAGATTACACATCCACATTTTCTTTGTGGGGAAAATGCTAGCTGAAAGATACCCACTTAGCTGTCTCCACAGTGCTCATTTTTGTGGATTTTGGTCTGGTTTATGCTAGAAAATTAGGTTGGTTTAACTACATCAGTGAGGGGTATGAAAACTCCACCACCCTGAGCGATGTCGTTAAGCCGACCTAAGTCCCTGAGTAGATAGCTCTAGGTTGACAGAAGAGTTCTTCTGTTGACATGGCTACCACCTCTTGCAAGGTGTATTACCTATGCTGATTGGAGAACCCTTCCAATCGGCGCAGGTAGCGTCTACACTGAAGCGCTACAATAGTGCAGCTGTGCCACAGAACTGTTTTAAGTGTAGACAAGCCCTTTTTCTGGCAAGACTTAATGTACTTTTAAAAAAATCTTTGTTTTCTCCTGACTGATTGGTTTTCTGCTTCTTCTATTTTCTCATTCAAAGCCCCACTTCTGTCCCCATTGCAATCACCCGAGGAAGGATCAGAGAAGAGCAGAAGGATGATCCAGTGGTTATGGAGCTAGAATAGGGAGATCTGGGTTCTGTCAGACAGCCACCTTAGGCTAATCACTTAGCCTCTCTGTGCCACTTTCCAATGTGGAAAATAGGGTAGTGGTACCTTCCAACCTCACAGGAGTCTTGTGAGGATATCTATCCATGCAGGATTGTGGGGCAGTCCGTTACTATGGTAATGAGCATCATATTAGTACCTACCTAGAATTGCCAAACTCCCATTGCTTTCCATGGGGCAGGATCAGGCTCTAAAAGCATGCATTCTTGTGCATCTTTATTTCAAAAAGGCTAATAAAAATAAAGAGAAAAAAATTTCCATACCAGTAGAAAGGAAGTTTGGTTTAAAAAATTAAAATAATCAAATTAAAATTCCCCTGTGATAGGAAGCTGCAGTGGAAGTGCCCGTGGGACGATGGGGATGTCTGACTTATCCCATTCCTTTTGTAAGCTGAGAGACCTGCCTGTGCTGTGACATCATGGCTGGTATGTGCTGTAGCACTTTACAGTATTTTCTTATTCCCAGAAACCCCACGTGTGGGGCAATACGTCACGACAAGATGAGAACGCTACGTTGCAGTCAGATGTCAACATGCACACTCTTAATTTATAACCACACTTTGTTTTCTGCAAAGCACTTCAGCTTGCCACCAAATGGCATTTTACTAACCTACTATAGAGATGGGTGGGAGATCTGGGAGTTTCATTTTGATGCTGGTTGCCAGATTGGTGTCTCTGTTCTCCTCAAAGATCATGTGCGAATAGGCAGTTGAAAGCAAAATGGAGCAGAGAAATAAAGCAAGGAAGAGGTTCTTATCTTCCATCCTGGGGAGAAAAGAAATTGTGCTTTCATGAACACCAAAATCAGTCACAAATTATGGAGGGTGCGAGGGAAGAGTGGGGAAAAGAGCTTAGAAATGGTTTACTATGGAGTGATACAGGTTCACAGACAAAATAGCCTTCAATTTCACAGTATTGCTGTGTTTAATACCTTCATAGAATAAAATGTTTGGAAGTGTTAAGTTAAATCGTACTGTATGTTCTGCAATGAGTTTGCAATCACATAACTGCTGCTGAATTAGGCACATGTCAGAACACAAACAAAATTTCTTGCTCTAACTGTGGTGAAAGTTTTGGGATTGCAAAAGATTTTCTAGGGAAATGCAGTAAATTCCCAGAAGAATCTCAGACCTGGAAAACATGCTTATTGTTTGGTCTTTAGAATGGATTGCTTCATATATTTGTAGCATTTTGCTGCTAGTAAAGGAACACCTAGGATAGGATGCAAGTTACAATAGAACCTCAGAGTTATGAACTGACCAGTCAACCACACCCCTCATTTGGAATCAGAAGTATGCAATCAGGCAGCAGCAGAGACCAACAACAACAACAAAAAAGCAAAGTTAAATGTAAAGTACTAAAAAAAATCAAGGGAAAGCAGCATTTTTCTTCTGCCTAGTAAAGTTTCAAAGCTGTAGTAAGTTAGTGTTCAGTTGCAAACTTTTGAAAGAACAGCCATAATGTTTTGTTCAGTTACAAACATTTCAGAGTTACAAACAACCTCCATTCCTGAGGTGTTTGAAATTCTGAAGTTTTACTGTATATCCGCTCCAGAAGGGGTTGTTATTAGAGCTGGTGGAAAGTGTTCAAATAAAAAAAAAATGTGGCTGAAAACCACCATTTTCTAAAAATCATTTTCCCCCCAAATGTTCACTTTTTCAAAACATTGCAACAGAAACTTGCAAGTTTCAGAGTAGCAGCCGTGTTAGTCTGTATTCGCAAAAAGAAAAGGAGTACTTGTGGCACCTTAGAGACTAACAAATTTATTTGAGCATAAGCTTTCGTGAGCTACAGCTCACTTCATCCGATGCATCCAATGAAGTGAGCTGTAGCTCACGAAAGCTTATGCTCAAATAAATTTGTTAGACTCTAAGGTGCCACAAATACTCCTTTTCTTTTTGAGAAACTTGCAAAGAAGTAGGTTAGGCTGTTGGTTTTTGTATGAATTTGGGGTTTTTTTGGCAGGGGAGGGTTTTTGTTGCTGATTTTGGCTGGTTGACATTAGTCACATGGTGGGATTCATTCAAAATTAATTCCCTCCCCCCCACTTTGTTTTTGAACATTTCCTATTTTCAGACTATTCCATATGAGGACTAACCTGTGCCTGGTATAATGGTACTAACACTTCCGTGTGTCTACTGGAAATACCTTGCTTGATGCATCCTAGGACTGCATTAATCTTTTTAATGCCGCATCACATTGGTGGCTCATAGTTGTCCTGTGATCAACTCATACACCCAGGTCTTTCTCCCCCTCTGTCACTTCCAACTGATACGTCCTCAGTTTACAGCAACAATTCTTATTTTTAGTCCCTAAATGCATGACCGTAGACTTTGCCCTATTAAATTTCATCCCATTTCTGTTACTCCAGTTTACAAGGTCATCCAGGTCTTCTTGTATGATATTCCGGCCCTCCTTGGTATTGGCTATACCTCCCAACTTTGCGTAATCCACAAATTTTATTAGCACACTCCAACTTTTTGTGCCAAGATCAGTAATAATAATGTTAAATAAGATTGGTCCTAAGATGGATCCCTGAGGAATTTCATTAATAACTTCCCTCCAGCCTGACAGTTCACCTTTCAGTATGATCCATTGTAGTCTCCCTTTTAACCAGTTCCTTACCGACCTTTCAATTCTCATATTAATCCCCATCATCTCCAATATAATAATTTCCCATATAGAGTTATATCAAATGCCTTACTGAAATCCAGGTAGATTAGATTTACTGCATTTCCTTTGTTTAAAAAATCACTTATCTTCTCAAAGAAGGAGATCAGGTTGATCTGGCATGATCTACCTTTTTGTAAAACCATGTTGTATTTTATTTCAATTACTGTTAATCTCTGTCCTTAACTACTTCCTCTTTCAAAATTAGTTCCAAGACCTTACATACAATTGAGGTTAAACTAACAGGCCTGTAGTTTCCTGGATCACTTTTTTCCTTTCTTAAAAAGGGAGTAGAGGCTTATGCATTAAGCTCCCGAGGTCCCAGGTTTGATCCCGGCCACCGATGACTGTGGTCAGTTGACAGTACATCTGGAAATGAGATAATATCTAACACCTGTTGGGGATTAGTCCTGCCTTCCTGCAGGGGACTGGATTAGATGACCTATCCAGGTCCCTTCTAGTCCTACATTTCTATGGTTCTACATAGCACTTTCATCCCCAACCGCTCCAACGGCCAAATGGGAATCACTTAATCCATTCCTGAAATGCTGCCACCTCTGGGGTGAAGTGATGTAGCTGCTGAACAGCTGTGTACAGGAAATGAAGAATAGTTTAGCCAATTGGAAATGCAAGGGGAACTTCATGCCATGAATGGTTATAATCCACTGGAATTTGGCCAGAACTAAGTCTAGTCTAGCACCTCGTACTATTGCAAAAAGCTCATTATGATATTAATCAACCACAGGTATTCAAGACTTCAGCTTCATGTCTTATCTGAAAGGCATACACCACCCTCCCTAACTTCACAATAGACCGGATTCATGTTTTGACATCCCACATCCTAGTAGTTCCTCCAGCAGTTCTGACATTCCTTTGTTTGGGCAGCTGGCCCTAGTGAAGTTTTACTTTTACTGTGTATTAGCTTTGAGCTGTGTCAGAGTAATTGGAGTCTCACATTGGAGGCACTGCCAACCTGTGAATTCATTGATGGCTGTGTCTGCCAGCACAAAATTCAAAGGAACAAAACCAGTGAGGCCAACCTTTTCTTGTGAGTTGGTTGCAGTAAGCGCAGTCGATCACATCAATAGGGGGACAAAGGAGGCAGAAGCTGTGGATGACAGGAGAAAAAAAGGTTTGCTCAGGATGTCAATTGTAGATAAAATTACCAAGCGTGCACTGCACTGTCATTTATCGACTCAGCTGACATAATCTACCGTGGCCTGTCTTTAAAACATTCTGTTGTGCAGTGCCAAATCATTTAGCAACAGCATTAAAAGATTTGAAAAAGGTTCATGCAACAGGTGCCTTTGCAGAGCCCTTAATTTCACAGAGAATCATTCATTATAAATCAGAATATATTTTGTCCATCAAAAAACACAAATTATAAACACAAAGGACCAAGTTTTCCAATGTGTATGGAGGGCTTTGTGGTACTTGATCTCCGGGCATTGCTATATTATTATTATTATCATTATGCTATTTATTTAATACAGGTTGAAAATGGTATATTCTGCCTCATTATTTATTGTGCAGGCCCTGATTTAGCAAACATACACATATGTAACTTTATGCAATTGACATTGACATATGTAAAATCAAGCAGTTCAAAGTTAGATGTTGAACTCTGAAATTAGATTGTAAACTCTTTGGAGTTAAGAGACCTTGTCTTATTATGTGTTTATTTATCAGCAAGCACAAAAGGTCCTTGAACCTGATTGGTGTTTCTGGCTTTTGCCATAGTATAAATAGTAATATTACACAAATATAATATAATAATAATAATGAATTAATTACTTAGGCCAATCCTTAAAATTTTTACATACGTGATTAACTTTAAGCACGAGTAATCCCACTGAAGTTAGTGAGACTTTGCGTGTGCTTAAAATTAAGCACGTGTGTTAGCAGGGTCTGAGTAATACAGAGTACAAAAGGTGTGCATAGCACTGTCCAAAACAAACAAGCTTACATTTGCAGAGGAGCGCCTCACTTTTATATCTGCAAAATTGCATATGGATACTCGTGTCTGCACTTTGCAAGTGCAAACACACGTGTGCACATTTTAAAATGTCTAAACCTTGCATGGATGCACTTTAAACAGTATGACACCTGAGCATACTCAAGTGTTAGAATTTTATATCAGGAAAACCCAGTACTTCCAATGGGTTTGCAGATGTAAATAGTAGCACTTGTGTGTTGCACAGATTTTAGACTCTGTAAAATGTACACACGAGGTGTTAGAAATTTTGCAGTCTGCATGCGGCTATTTGCACTGCCAGAATGCTGGTTGCAAGTATTTGTGCATGCACCCAAGTGAGATGGGGGCCTAACTGAAAAATGTACCCACTGTGTAAACAGAATGCTGCTTTAAGGAGCTTACAATGTAAATGGGATGTATACAGTACAAACAATGAGAGGAGGAGGCATGGCGGTGGCAGGATGCCGTTATAGTTGATCAGAGGTAGAAGGTGAGATGAAAGAAGGACATGATCCTGAGAGCTTCTGAGCACGCACACCACTACAAATGTATCCTAGCCTGAAGTCCTAGCTGAGATTCTCACCTCCTTTGTAAAACTGCAAGACTTTCTATTGTTGCTTAATGGTGCAGTCCTCATGTTCTTTTTAGATCTGATCCAAAGCCTGTTAGAAGGATTCCCATTGGCTTTAATGGGCTTTACATCGGGGCCTATATAAGCAGCTAGCTCAATAAAGCAGGGGTTGTCCTAATGATGGAGAAATTTATTGCCCTAACGAAGGGAAATATCTCTATTATTTTTCTATCTTGGTGACCATTCATTGTTTTTACTGAGATTAATATATGCCTCTAAACCAGGAAGCTTTGATTCCTAGTAAAAATAGGCATAGTTTCGCTCCAACTTTTGTTTTTGTTTGTATGGGCTCAGCCTGCAAGGTGCGAAGCACTCTAACCACAATCCAGCTGTTGACGTCAAAGGGACAACTGAAAAATAAGCAGGTACTTAAGTGCTTTGTAGATGGGTACTGGAGTGCTCAGTGCCTTGAAGGATTTTGCCCTAAAGAAATAGCCTGTGTACGCCATTCCCTTTGTAATTCAATTTATTACATGTCAATTTCCTGTTCAATGTTTCATATGTCAAAATTTGGAATACGTGACAAATAGTATAAAATACTTCTTTAAAAATGAGAAACTTGGCTGAGTTTTTAACATGGTATTTAACATCTAGTAAAAAATGGAAAAAGTTTTGATTTCCTCTGAAAAGGATTTGATGATGAAATATTCTTCGAAGGAGCTTATTTTCTCCGAAGACCAATTTAACCTAACTAGAATTGTCATGTGCATAGAGCAACATTGTGAAACAAATCAGCACGCTCATGGTTTATCTTGGTAATGAAATTTGGAAGGAACAATTCTCAATTTGAACTCTTCGAACAGATTGACAAGGACAAAATTAACTCACTTAGGAAAAATGTGTATCACCACACATAGCTCAATGAAAACATCTCAATGTGCAGTGGGGGGCATTGATCAACTCATTCCCCGTCAGCACCTGACCTGGGCCAGGGAAGCTAATGATCCAACCAGCGGACCAAATTCCATGATGAATCCTGGTCACGTGCCACCTGAGGCACATTGTGCCTACACTAAGAAGAATGTGCAGCAGAAATCAAAAAGACAAACAAAACGTTACGCTTTACAAAGAAAGAGATAGAGAATAATGCTGAAAATGTTATAAATAAATGGCATACCATGCCATGCCCTCACCTGGAGCACTGTGTCCATTTCTGGGCACCCCATCTCAAAATGGATAGAGCAGAAATGGAGGGGGTTCAGAGAAAGGCGGCAAAACTTACTAGAAGCCTTGAAAGGCTTCCAGTTGAGGAGAGAGTGAAAAGATAAAGACTGTTAAACTTAGAGCTGAATACAAGGGATTGATGATCTGGCTCCTGAAGTTCTTTTAACATGTTTTTGTATCTTAATTTCCCTCTACTCTGACAGCAAGGACTATTAACCCTAACTGTGCAGCGTTATTGAGGCTCCACTCATGGCTCCTGGCAATGGAATAAGAATAAAAAAGGAAAATGACTTCTTTGGAGCATTTGCATGGGAGGCTGGAGAAGGTCAGACTCAGGCCTGGTCTACACTAGAAAATTAGGTTAGTTTAACTATATTGATCAGGGGTATGAAAAGTCCATAGCTCTGAGCAGTGTAGTTAAGCTGATCGACGTCCCTGTGTAGATACCGTTAGGACAATGGAAGAATTCTTCCGTTGGCCTAGCTATTGCCTCTTGGGGAGCTGGATTTCCTCCCTGCTGCCCATGTAGGTGCAGCCCCTCTGTAGCATTTTAAGTGTAAACAGGCCCTCACTGACTGCTTGTTGTAGCTATGGAGTAGACTGTCAAAGGAAGAAATGGTGGTATTTCCCCAAACAAAGGGAAAGGGACCATGCAACAGTCTTCAAGGAAGTCAATACTATCGAAGACTACTTCATTTGTATGAAGAATGTTGGGTTAACCAAAGGAATGGTCAGCAGCAGGAGTTTGTGGGCACCACCAAGGAGAATTAGTTTCCTCAAACCCAGTTTATTTGAATGACTGATAATAAATATAGGGAAACCAACCAACCAACCAACCAACCAACCAACCAACCAACCAACCAACCAACCAAATGGATAAAAACCCCCTAAACATTTGCCCAGTGAGCTTTGTCAAAAATTAAAACGACAAACCAAATCAAAAGCAAAGCAGCAGCTGCTCCTTCCCCCCAAGACAGAAAATAACCAATCAAAATAAAATTGACTGAATAATAAAAGATTTCAATCAGCTCTAGTCATGATTACCATCAGTTCTCCCTTCCCTCTGCCAGTTCAGGCACTCCCTTACAATTCATGTTTCCCTCTGCTTTTGCTGACAGGGTGTGGGTTGCAAAAAGTTGCCAGGGACGATCACGTGCTATTTCAATAAAGGAGTAAACAACAGTAGTTTCTGAGTAGTTCATAAATGCTAATTGGTTGCCTTGTGCTACAATGCATTTAAGGAAAATTTGTGACAATATTACTATGTTCAATGCTTTCATAGAGTAAAATGTTTGGAAGTGTTAAGTTAAAACATAACAGAATATTCTGCAGTAAATTGGCAATCAAATTGCTGCAGAATTAGGCACATGTCAGAACAAATACACAATTTCTTGCTCTAACTATGGTGAAAGTTTTGGGGTTGCAAAAAGATTTTCTACTGAAACGCAATAAATTCACAGAACAGTCTCAGACCTGGAAAAAATGCATATTGTTTGGACTTTAGAGTGGAACGCTTATATAGTTTTTGTTGTATAATTGTTACAGTATCTTATTTCTTTACATTTCATTTTGTCATTTGAGTTTATACTGGAACCAGTCTCTGGGCTGATGGCTTTTTGCTTCAAGAAAATGTCTGTAGAAAAAAACTGGGAAGAGTTTTCAGTTTTTAGACACACAATGCTTTTCATGAGAGATATTCCGTTTGTCATATTTATGGTTGCTATGATGACATAAAATACCATTAGAAGTGCAATAACCTGCCTCAAAAGAGAAACCTTATGTAGAGATGCTGGACTATCTTAATGTGCAGTACTCTCTTAATGCTTCCCATCTATCTATGTGTTTTTAAGGAACAAATATATTGTAATATTTGGTGCTACCAGAATTTAACTCTACTTTTATGACTTGCTGGCAAAACTTCACAGGGAACAGTCCACCTTCAGAGATACAGCTAAGCACCTGTGTTCCTTTTACCAGCAGGTTCTCTTTCACTTTGTAAACCTATCCTTGCACTCTAGCCTGGGGACACTATCTCCTCCTAGCAGAAACCTGCACACCAACCCCAATTCATACTGGTCCTTTTGTTCTCAATATTGAACAAAGAGAAAAGATACAAGAAAAGTTGCACTAGTTCAACTAAAGCAATTTTAAGTTGCTCTAGTTAAATCGGATCAAAACCCTAATGTAGACACACTTAACCCTTGCTTAAACCAGTTTAGTTTAATTTGGATACTAATAAAATGGATTTCAATATTGCCAGCCCCAAATATTCAAAGATATGAAGTCAGGCATCCAGAATCATCAGAATGGCTTAGAAATCATTAGATTAAAAATAGTAATATATTTTGGTTTATTTTTATTTGCCTTCAGGTTTTTGAGTGTTTAGACCACATTGGGATCACATTTTTAAGCACTCTCTGATCATGAAGACTCGGGATTTAATTTTTTTTGTAAATGAAAGCTGAGATGCTCAGGTATTCACACATATCCAAGACTTGAGGCTTTAAGGAAAACCAAATTATTGCAAGACTCATGATAAAATGGCAAGAGTTGGCAACATTGTGACTAAACCAGTTTAAGTGCATCTATATTTAAGGTTTAACCAGACTGAATTTAAAACTGTGGTGAGTTCAGAATCAGGCCAAAAGTTGCTAAATTTAATTGAAGATAAAGGTACCATCAAATACATCCTTAAAAATCCCATGCATAAAAAAATATGGAAATCACAGGAAATGATTACATATATAAATTTGTCACCAACCTAACACTCATTCAGGTCACATATACTGACCATTAAACAGGAAAACTTTAAATGATCAGCACCCAAACAACGTTAAATCTGCCTTTGGATTTGCTTTAGCATTTTGCGACCCAATCCAAATTCCATTGAAATAAATGGTAACATTTCCTTTGATTTTAATGGGAGTTTGGGCTGGTCCCTTATTTATCTTTATAAAATAAATGAGGATGATGGTGTATGTGTGTCTACTATTTATTCTGTGCTAGTAAATTTGATAGTTTGTTATGACATAAATAGTTTCTGGTTTAGTTTAATGATCACAATGTTATGATCCAGCTTAACAGTTATAATTACTCTATGTTTATATAGTAGCTTTGTCTCTAATTATGTTTTTCCAGTTGGGGGAATTACTTAGCTCAGTAGGAAAATATTGCTATTTAGATGTGCCTATATATGTCTATGTTGGGTGTTATGGAGAAATATAACAAAGAGAGAGAAACAGACAGACATTCCAGATACTCTTGAATTGTTAAAATATATTGATTTTATGGGTTGCACAGAACTTTATGGAAGTCCAGATTTTTCTATAACCTTTGCATAAATATTTTATGCTGTGTAGGTTCTTAGATCATCCTCCTCATCTGGATCTGAGGTACTAAAGTTTGTATGTGCAATTTTTAGTGAAAGTATGTGACAAATGGATAAAATTCTGTGTAGATGCAAAGGCGGTCATCTGCTTTGTTTTTGCAATGTCTAGTTCAATGAGTAGAGCTGTGGGTAAAATGGATTTTTCAGTTAAAAAAGTAAAAAAAAAATTAGTGTAGGGTTAGAGTGAAAATGAAAAATTTTGAAATTTTCGGTAAATCAAAGCATCATTTTTGGAGGGCGTACAAAATGTTTTGTTTTGACAAAATCAAAATATTTCATTTCAATTTTGAGTATTTTAAAATATTATCAATTAAAAAAAATAAAATTAAAGGAAATTTTGAAACCAAAAGTAATTTCAGGCTGAACAATTGAAATGTCTCATTTTAATTTTTCAGATTTTGGCCAAAGAGACACAAATTCATTTCAGTATCACAGAATTTGCTAAAAAAAGTTTTGGCCAAAAAATATCACCTAGCTCTGTCAATGAGGCCACAACCTGATTAAATCACTGGGGAGGTCATAATGTAAATGCAAAGCATGGTACATAAGAACATGAGAATGGTCCCTACTGGGTCAGATGAAAGGTCCATCTAGCCCAGTATCCTGTCTTCCGACAGTGGCCAGTGCTAGGTGCCCCAGAGGGAATGAACAGAACAGATCCATCCCCTGTCGCTCATTCACAACATCCTCTGGCAAGGAGTTCCACAGATTGACTGTGCGTTGTGTGAAGAAATACTTCCTTTTATTCGTTTTAAACATGCTGCCTATTAATTTCATTTGGTGACCCCTAGTTCTTTTGTTATGAGAAGTAGTAAACAACACTTCCTTATCTACTTTCTCTATACCAGTCATGATTTTATAGACTTCAATCATATCTCCCCTTAGCCATCTTTTCCAAGATGAAAAGTCCCATTCTTATTAATCTCTCCTCATACGGAAGCCGTTCTATACCCCTAATAATTTTTGTTGCCCTTTTCTGAACCTTTTCCAATTCCAATATATCTTTTTTGAGATGGGGTGACCACATCTGTTCACCGTATTCAAGATTTGGGCATACCATGGATTTATATAGAGGCTACATGATATTTTCTGTCCTATTATCTATCCCTTTTCTTAATTATTCCCAGCATTCTGTTTGCTTTTTTGACTGCCGCTGCACATTGAGTGGATGTTTTCAGAGAACTATCCACAATGACTCCAGGATCTCTTTCTTGAGTGGTAACAGCTAATTTAGACGCCATCATTTTATATGTATAGTTGGGATTATGCTTTCCAATGTGCATTACTTTGCATTTATCAACATTAAATTGCATTTATCAACATGCATTTATCAACATAGTAATTTTGAGTATGTAGTTTTTGTGTTTGTTTTGATGCAGGGACAGAATTAAGGTTGACTGTGGCTCATTGAGAACATTTCTATTTAATGTTCTCTACACGAAAGCTTATGCTCTAATAAATTTGTTAGTCTCTAAGGTGCCACAAGTACTCCTTTTCTTTTGCGAATACAGACTAACACGGCTGCTACTCTGAAACCTGTGGGTGAACTGAATGTTAAGTGTCATGTCAAAACCAATTATGTAACCTTAGCTTGTAATCATATATTTTTTAATAAGTGAATTTTTAAAGGATATTTTAAATGATACCCAGATGGCAATATGTTTTAGTGAACTTCTTGCATTGCAATTAGCAACCTCAAATGTATCTACTTTCCTAGATTTTATTAAAGTGTTTTAAGATGTTGTATTTTGAATGTTACTAAAAGTTGTGTTAAATTGTAAGTGGGAAGGGGGTTCTTAAAAGATCACTAGTTATTTCAAAAAGGCTAGTGAAAAATAGAGATTCTTACAGTATATCTCTGAGAAATGCACTGTCCTTCTGGCAAAGTCAGTTGTAATGACTTTGAAAATTATTATTTATGTGTCTAACTGTGACAGGGTTGGGCCAGATGGCTACAGGAGAGTAACAGAAGGCAGATATATTAGCCCCTGGTTAAGTAGGTCCCTTTTCCCCGGGGATTGTTTCCCAGAACAATCAGGAACCTTCTGGAGGCAATTAAGACAGACAGGCTGATTAGAACACCTGCAGCCAATCAAGAAGCTGTTAGAATCAATTAAGGCACGCTAATCAGGGCATCTAGGTTTAAAAAGGACCTCACTTCAGTTTGTGGCATGCGTGTGAGGAGCTGGGAGTTAGAGGCACTAGGAGCTGAGAGTGAGAACGTGGACTGTTGGAGGACTGAGGAGTACAAGCATTATCAGACACCAGGAGGAAGGTCCTATGGTGAGAATAAAGAAGGTGTTGGGAGGAGGCCATGCGGAAATAGCCCAGGGAGTTGTAGCTGTCACACAGCTGTTCCAGGAGGCACTCTAGACAGCTGCATTCCACAGGGCTCTGGGCTAGAACCCCGAGTAGAGGGCGGGCCATAATTTTAGAGGGCAGGCCATAATGACATAATTTTGGAACAGGTTTTCCGTAATAGATATAGCCCAGAAATAGGCAACCTATGGCATGTGTGCTAAAGATGGCATGCGAGCTGATTTTCAGTGGCACTCACACTGCTCGGGTCCTGGCCACCAGTCCGGGGGGCTCTGCATTTTAATTTAATTTTAAATGAAGCTTCTTAAACATTTTAAAAACCTTATTTACTTTACATACAACAATAATTTGGTTATATATTAAAGAGTTCTAGAAAGAGACCTTCTAAAAATGTTAAAATGTATTACTGGCACGCAAAACCTTAAATTATAGTGAATAAATGAAGACTTGGTACACCACTTCTGAAAGATTGCCGACCCCTGATATAGCCTCTTTGAGACAGCAAATTAAGTGTAGTAAGTATAGCACTTTTGATATGTCAAAATATTTTCTTTGTAAAGGATCACTACAAGGTTTGGGGAAGGATAAAAGGCCTTTATTGCTGGAATTAACTGTACCACATTTAATATGCCAATATGACTTCCTCTGCAATAAATCCTTTTTAAGATTGGGAAAGGATAAGAGGTCTTCATTGTTGGAATTAACTGTTGCCACCTTTTCCTGATGTACCTCCCAGATAATGACATTTCTTTAGTTCTAAATTTGAATTGCGTTGGAATTTTAGATAATACTCATATACCTATCTGGTCCAAGACTCCCCAGAAATCCACACAATCACTTCTGGAACTTCTTCTATCATGGAAAAGGAGTAAGTACTAATGAAGATTTACCACAGAAAACTATGCAGTACTTTGACCATCATTTACTCATAAAGGTGGCTGTATTTTGAAATCCGCAGGGTCCCCCTAGGATCTGTACTGGGACCAGTGCTGTTCAACATATTCATAAATGATATGGAAAAAGGGGTGAACAGTGAGATGGCAATTACTCAATACAGCTAAGTCCAAAACTGACTGCAAAGAGTTTCAGAGAGATCTCACAAAACTGGGTGTCTATGCAACAAAATGGCAGATTAAATTCAATGCTGATAAATGCAAGGTAATGCACATTGGGAAACATAATTCAATCCATACATACAAAATGATGAGGTCTAAATTAGCTGTTACCACTGAAGAAAGAGATCTTGGAGTCATTGTGGATAGTTCTCTGAAAACATCTGCTCAATATGCAGCAACAGTCAAAAAAAGCTAACAGAATGTTAGGGACCATTAGGAAAGGGATAGATAATAAAACAGAAAATGTCATAATGACATTATATAAATCCGTGGTGTACCCATAGCACAGAATCATAGAACTGGAAGGGAACTCGAGAGGTCATCTAGTCCAGTCCCCTGTACTCAAGGCAGGACTAAGTATTATCTAGACTAGTGGTTCCCAGACTTGTTCCACTGCTTGTGCAGGGAAAACCCCTGGTGGGCCAGGCTGGTTTGTTTACCTGCCGCGTCCATAGGTTCGGCCGATCCAATACGTCCCTCGGCCCGCGCCACTTCCAGCAGCTCCTATTGGCCTGGAACAGTGAACCGTGGCCACTGGGAGCCACGATTGGCCGGAAACTGCGAACTCAGCAGGTAAACAAACTCGCCTGGCCCGCCAGGGGCTTTCCTTGCACAAGTAGGAGAACGAGTTTGGGAACCACTGATCTAGACCATCCCTGACTGGTGTTTGTCCAATCTGCTCTTAAAAATACCAAATGATGGAGATTCTACAACCTCCCTAGGCAATTTATTCCAGTGCTTAACCACTCTGACAGTTAGGAAGTTTTTCCTAATGTCCAACCTAAACCTCCCTTGCTGCAATTTAAGCCTATTGCTTCTTGTCCTATCCTCAGAGGTTAAGAAGAACAATTTTTCTCCCTCCTCCTTTGAACAACCTTTTATGTACTTGAAAACTGTTATCATGTCACCTCTCAGTCTTCTCTTCTCCAGACTAAACAAACCCAATTTTTTCAATCTTCCCTCATAGGTCATGTTTTCTAGAACTTTAATAATTTTTGTTGCTCTTCTCTGGACTTTCTCCAATTTTTCCACATCTTTCCTGAAATGTGGCACCCGGAACTGGACACGATACTTCAGTTGAGGCCTAATTAGCGTGAAGTAGAGCGGAAGAATTGCTTCTCATCTCTTGCTTACAATACTCCTGCTAATACATCCCAGAATTATGTTTGCTTTTTTTTCAACAGCGCTACATTGTTGACTCATATTTAGCTTGTGATCCACTATGACCCCCAGATCCCTTTCTGCAGTACTCCTTCCTAGGCAGTCATTTCCCATTTTGTATGTGTGCAACTGATTGTTCCTTCCTAAGTTGAGTACTTTGCATTTGTCCTTATTGAATTTCATCCTATTTACTTCAGACCCTTTCTTCAGTTTGTCCAGATCATTTTGAATTTTAATCCTATCCTCCAAAGCACTTGAAACCCCTCCCAGCTTGGTATCATCCACAAACTTTACAAATGTACTCTCTATGCCATTATCTAAATCATTGATGAAGATATTGAACAGAACCAGACCCAGAACTGATCCCTGCAGGACCCTACTTATTATGCCTTTCCAGCATGACTGTGAACCACTCATAACTACTCTCTGGGAACTATTTTCCAACCATTTATGAACCCACCTTATAGTAGCTCCATCTTGGTTGTATTTCTCTGTTTATGAGAAGGTCATGCAAAACAGTATCAAAAACCTTGCTAAAGTCAAGATATACCACATTTACCACTTCTCCCTATCTAGAAGGCTTGTTACCCTGTCAAAGAAAACTATCAGGTTGGTTTGACATGATTTGTTCTTGACAAATCCATGCTGACTGTTATTTATTACCTTATTAACTTCTATGTGATTGCAAATTGATTGCTTAATTATTTGCTCCATTATCTTTCTGGGTACAGAAGTTAAGCTAACTGGTCTGTAATTTCCCGGGTTGTCCTTATTTCCCTTTTTATAGATGGACACTATATTTGTCCTTTTCCAGTTTTCTGGAATGTCTCCCGCCCTCCATGACTTTTCAAAGATAATTGCTAATGGCTCAGAGCTCCTCAGTCAACTCCTTGAGTATTCTAAGATGCATTTAATCAAACCCTGGTGATTTGAAGACATGTAACTTATCTAATGACAGGTTTCAGAGTAGCAGCCATGTTAGTCTGTATCCACAAAAAGAAAAGGAGTACTTGTTGCACCTTAGAGACTAACAAATTTATTTGAGCATAAGCTTTCGTGAGCATCCGATGAAGTGAGCTGTAGCTCATGAAAGCTTATGCTCAAATAAATTTGTTAGTCTCTGAGGTGCCACAAATACTCCTTAAATTGTCTAACTATTTTTTAACTTGTTCTTTCCCTATTTTAGACTCTAATCCTACCTCATTTTCACTGGCATTCATTATGTTAGATGTCCAATCACCACCAACCTTCTTGGTGAAAACCGAAACAAAGAAGTGATTAAGCACCTCTGCCATTTCCACATTTTCTGTTATTGTCTTTCCCCCCCATTGAGTAACCGGCCTACTCTGTCCTTGGTCTTCCTCTTACTTCTAATGTAGTTGTAGAATGTTTTTTTGTTTCCTTTTATGTCCCTAGCTAGCTTGATCTCATTTTGTGCCTTGGCTTTTCTAATTTTGTCCCTACATACTTGTGTTATTTGTTTATGGTAATCCTTTGTAATTTGACCGAGTTTCCACTTTTTGTAGGACTATTTTTTGAGTTTTATCTTGAACACTGTGTATAGTTCTGGTCATCCCACCTTAAAAAAGATATATTAGAATTGGAAAAAGTACAGAGAAGGGCAACAAAAATGATTAGAAGGGTGGAACAGCTTCCAAATGGGGAGAGATTAAAGACTAGGACTGTTCATCTAAGAAATTAGATGACTAAGAGGCGATATGATAGAAGTTTATAAAATCATGACTGGTGTGCAGTAAGTGAATAAGGAAGTGTTACATACTGCTTCACATAACACAAGAACTAGGGGTCACCACATGAAATTATTCGGCAGCAGGTTTAAAACCATCAGAAGGAAGTACTTCGATACACAACACACAGCCATCCTTGCAGAGGATGTTGTGAAGGCCAAGAATATAACAGGGTTAAAAAATGAACTAGATAAGCTCATGGATGATAGGTCCCTCGATGACTATTAGCCAAGATGGTTAGGGATGCAACCTCATGCTCTGACTGCCAGAAGCTAGGACTAGAGGGCAGGGGATGGATCACTCAATAATGAGTGTTCTGTTTATTCCCTCTGAAGCATCTGGCATTGGCCAGAAGACAGGACACTGGGCTAGATGGACCATTGGTCTGACTCTTATGGCCGTTCTTATGTTCTTAATTACTTTTTGTGTGCTCTAGACCTAGTTATTCTAAGCAGCAATTAAGGTGTTGAGCAATTGCTTCTCTAAATATTGTCCAACGTATGTCATAGTAAGATCTAATCCAAATGCAAATGTCAGTGCAAAAATATTCCTTTCAGCTCCTCTTTGTGTCCTTGGAACAAACTCAGGCTTATGCATGAACACCCTTAGCTAAACGAACACCAATGTCTGTTACAAAGATGATGTGAATTTGCCTGAGATGATCCTTTCACTTTGCCCCATTATACATTCTGTTCCCGGTAAGAGTAAAAATAATTTACTGGGGAGAGGAAGGCCTTAGAGTAGTGGTGGGCAACCTGTGGCCCACTGGCTGCATGCAGCTCATCAGGGTATTCTGCTGGTGGGCTGTGAGACAGTTTGTTTACATTGACTGTTTGCAGGCACAGCCACCTGCAACTCCCAGTGGCTGTGGTTCGCCGTTCTTGTTGGCTTCAGCAGTGTTACTGAACATGCTCAGTCTGTGTGAGCATGGTCACTAAAAGTCAAGCAGCAAATCTGGGGAGGGCATGTGACTCCAATGCTTCTCCCCAACCATGACTCCTCTGTCAGAGCTTATGCTACATAATAAGCGGAATTGGTGCTTCAATTTTCCAAGGTTTTGGGCTTGTTTTGTTGTAGAAGTGGTTTTAGTGCTTGACTGGTGTCAATGTGTCAGTGATGTCATTTGAATTTCAGAATCCTCCTATCCCCACTCCCATTCAACTAAGAAAACAAATCCAAATTCATGAACTTTCTGGCCCGCCCACTTGACATATCCTATGTTCCAATTTTTTTTCCCACACCAGGGTATGCTTCAACAGTTCAACATGGGAATGTACCAAATTAAGGCAACAAAGACCATGGAGGATACAAAGAGCGAGGATGGCCTTTTAAAAATAATGTAAGGACACACACATTTATTATTTTAATATTTTTAATGTGTAACTTAATGTTGTACACAGTAAAACTAGAACTACTAAAAATATGGAATTTGTAGACACCCCTCCAGTGCCTTCCCTCTGAAAGAGGTTGGGCTTGTTTGAGCCTGTTTTGAAGGGCAGCAAGGGGGGGCATGGAGAGTCAAGTGCCCCCTAGGGGCCTGCTGGGGATGGGGAGAAAGATGGGCTCTGTACTTCTCTCCCTGTGCCTCCTTTCCCCCGCACGTTCGGCTGCTCTCCCTGGCAGATGGGTCGAGGGAGTGGGACGAACCTGCTTCTGCCTGAGAGAGCCTGGCTGGGAGGCAGTGGCAGTACGCTCCCTTCCCAGGCTCAGCTGCCGGGAACAGAGACTGAGCATGCCAAGCGGGGGCCGGGGGGGGGGGGGCTCTGACTCGCTCAGCCCATGTCCCTGGCAGCAGAGTCTGAGGCGGGGAGGCCCGCTGCCACCCCAGCTGCTGGGGACAGGGGCTGAGTGAGCCAGAAACATGCTACAGGGGAGAAGTCGGTTTTCATCCCTTTTAAATTTAGGCTGCCAGCTGGCGTAAAGTGACCCACATGGCTGTTATGTACCTTCCTTTGTTACAGAGGGGTCGCCATGTTAGTCCGTATCAGCAAAAACACCTTAGAGACTAACACATTTATTTGGGCATAAACTTCCGTGGGCTAGAATCCACTTCATCAGATGCATGGAGTGGAAAACACAGGAACAGGTATAAATACATGAAAAGATGCAAGCTGCCTTACCAAGTGTGAGGTCAGTCTAACGAGACAATTCAATTGACAGCAGGATACTAAGGGAGGAAATTGAATTGAATTTGTTAGTCTCTAAGGTGCCAGAAGGACTCTTCATTGTTCTTCCTTTGTTAGGGTCCCACTGTACCTTCAGGCACAGTGCCCATCGTGGGGACTAGTGCCAAGCCCCACCACTCCAGTGGGACCTTTGTAAAGCAGGCACAATGCTTCTGCAAGCTCAATGGGATGTAGATGGAGTATTGCCACTGCATTACATCCAAGAGAGGCAGGGCTGTGTCTCTGCCCCCTGCCTGCCTTCAGTTACCACTTTGGAGAGACTAGTGCCAGTAGTGACACTGTCATTGAGAAGTCCTTGTGCTCCTCCTTCCTGGCTTTACAGCTAGACATAATTTTGCCCTTGGTGTTTCTAAACACAGATGGAAAGTGCTAGAGTGCAAAGCATCATTATTTGCAGACAATACATTCCATTAGGATCACCCAGGCTTTTGCAGGCCCCTATTTGTGTTCTTTGCTATCTCCCATTGGCACCAAAAATGGGGAGATAGCGTTTTGGATTTCGTCCTATTTCTTGGGTTTTAGAGACTCAAGACAGACTTTTGGCATTATTCTAACAATGTGTGTATTTCCTAGTCTATTCTTAACATTTTTTAAAAAATGATAAAAGAAAAAAGTCTTTAATTATATGAAAGGTCATCCAACTTTTGTTTAATTGATCGCACACATAAATGTACAACAAAGGGCTATAAAAATGACACATAAAGGCTGTCTGTAATTATGGGTTTCATAAATATGTGTTTTGGGACTATTTAAAAAATGATTCTTTCACAACTTTTAAGCCCTATTCCATAAATAGTGGCGCATGGCAATTTTAAAAACTTTTGAGGCCTGGTAACTGCTTCAGAGGAATCAGTCTTCTTAATGATTATTTGGGAACTCCTAAACATCAGTGCCTTTCTAAAATAATCTGCTTGTATGCCAAACCCATAGGCAAAGAATCCTCCAGAAAATGTCACGGAAAATAAAGCCTCTGTGCTTATTAAATCTCTGTCCTCAGAATATTAAGTCACTCCTTCCTAATGTCTTTTAAAGTCTTAGGGTATGTCTGCACTTAAAATGCTAGAGCAACACTATGCTGTTGTAGCACTTCAGTGTAGACACTGCCTACTCTGATGGGAGAGGTGCCCACGTGGCGTAGGTAATCCCCCTCCAGCCTTAAAGTGGCCAAATGGATTAGTGTGGTTTTTTTTGTTTAAATTGGACCCTTACCCTCCTCTTGGGAGATTCACTTTCATGACGAGACACTATGCCAGATTCCAGGATGGAGTGAATTTTTAAACCAAAATTAGAAGACTGTAATGGAAACATTTACACACTCTTAATTATTGCTGAATGTCAGAAAATGCCACACTGCAATGATGAACTGGGGGACTTGTTCCAGCAGCATGAAAGGGGTATTGGGAATCTGTAATTTTTTTGCCTGGTTTTAATGATCAGTGGAAAGCATGTGGGACTGATCTGTAATAATTTATGAATACTGTATAGCACCTGGTTATTGGGATAATTACTGCATGGCCTTATTGGAATGTTTATTGTGTGCATATGTTGGTTTAATTTAATAGCAGTGCAGTTCAGGCAACACAATGGCGCCAGTTAAGCAACTTCCCAGTAAATATGTCTATTAGCTGGGAAGACAGTTTTGGAGGCACCAGCAAAGTTACATGATTTCCTTTGCTGGGCCTGGGTACTAAAAGATCATTAGAACACTAAATAGTTAAAAAGTGACTCTATAGAGAAAGGGGGAGGCAGTTGTTGAGGACAGTTTGATGAAGCTGATGAAACAAAAACTGCCTGGGCCACTACTCCTGGGTGGTAAGCCTTAGAGGAAGATAGACCTATAGAGAGACCTTCTGTTTTCAAATTCTCTCCCCCTTAGCTTATGGTTTGTTCATTCTGTTATATTAAACAATAGTGTGTTCTGAGAAAGATGTCTGCTCACCTATTTTACCCACTGGCCACAAGCTTCTGAAGGGAAGACTTGTAAATTAATAAATGCAAAGTAATGCACAGTGGAAAACATAAACCCAGCAATACATACAAAATGATGGGATCTAAATTAGCTGTTACCACTCAAGAAAGAGATCTTGAAATCATTGTGGATAGTTCTCTGAAAACATCTGCTCAATGTGCAGCAGTAATAAAAAAAGTGAACAGAATATTAGTAACCATTAGGAGAGGGATAGAGAATAAGACAGTAAATGTCGTAATGTCACTATATAAAGCCATGGTATACCTACACCTTGAATACTGCTTGCAATTCTGGTTTCCCCATCTCAAAAAAGATCCATTAGAATTGGAAAAGGTACAGAGAAGGGTAACAAAAAGATTAGGGTTATGGAACAGCTTCCATATGAGGAGAGTTTAAAAAGAAGGGGACTTTTCAGCTTGAAAAAGAGATGACTAAAGGGGAATATGATAGAGGTCTATAAAATCATTAATAGTGTGAATAAGGAAGTGTTATTTATCCTTTACATAACACAAGAACCAGGGGCCAGGTTTAAAACAAACAAAAAGAAGTACTTCTTCATACAACAGACAGTCAATCCGTTGAACTCATTGACAGGGGATGTTGTGAAGTATAACTGGGTTCAAAAAAGAATTAGATTTAGATAAATTCATGGAGGCTAGGTCCATCAATGGCTATTAGCCACAATGGTCAGGGATGCAACCCCATGCTGTGGGTGTCCCTAAACCTCTGAGTGCCAGATGCTGGGACTGGATGACAGGGGATGAATCACTCAAGAATTACCCTGTTCTGTTCATTCTCTCTGAAGCATTCAGCATTGGCTACTGTTGGAAGACAGGACACTGAGTTAGATAGACCATTGGTCTCACCCAATATGGCTGTTCTTATATTCTTAGGTAATGAACTCAGTCAGACCTCCTAAATAATCTTCATATATGCATAGTGTACTGTAGCCAGAGCCTAATCTAAGAATGGGAGAACCATGGGGTTCCACCCCAGGAGAGGTGAAGGCCCAAGACCTAACATCTGAGTGCATTCAATGAGACCAGAACAAGGTACAGAAGAATGCTAATCATATATCTCTGCAGTCAGACTAAACAGTTTTGCACTTAATGCAAATTAATTTCTCTTCTTTCAACTTGTCTTTTATCTTTGGGGTAAAATGCAGAAAAGGGAAAGAGGAACCGAAGAGGTCGCACGGTCTGCATTAGTGCATGAAAGAGATTGCAAACAGGCCCAGATATACCCTGCCCTGTGGCAGGAGCTCTGGCATATCCCCAAAGATCCACAAGAGGTCAGGATTATCTCTCCAGAGGTCCAGTGTTGGCTCTGGCCCTGGTGGTGCCCCCTCAGGATCTCTGATAATGCTATGTCAATGGAGCTTGTAGGTCGCGCAGCCTCTGGGGCCTGTGGAAGATAATACTGATAATTCTATCATCTTTTCTGCTCCATTGCTGCAGGGCTGTGTGTGTGTTGGGGAGGGCAGGGAACAGGATATTGGTGTGCCTCCCACGCTGGCAGCCACCATAATCTCCACCCCCATCTCCCTGTGCACCCCTCAGACCCATATGCAAGTCTCCCCAGGTTCTGGAGTAGGGAGGTTGGTGACAGTGCTGGGAACAGCTGAGCAACCCTTCCACAAAGGAGGAAGCTCTGCGTGTGGTGGGTTCCATCTATGCCAGGATGGGGATGGTCGTGGTGTCCAAGCCAGGGATCAGTTGCTGTAGCATACTCTCTTTCCCTTCTGGAGATGCAAATAATATTTAATTTAATTGAATAATGGCCCCTGTATACTGAGATGATTTTAGTAGTGGTTTTGTAGGACTGCAGAATCATGGCAGGATAGGTCTCATAAATTCCTCCTATAACCGTACCATAGGGTGACCAGATGTCCCAATTTTATAGGGACAGTTCTGATATTCAGGGCTTTGTCTTGTAGAGGTGCCTATTACCCCCCACCCTCTGTCCCGATTTTTCACACTTGCTGTCTGGTCCCCCTACCATATCAGTGCCATTCTCTCTTTGCAAATGCATTTTTTTTCTCTAGTTCCCAAATTTACACTCTCATCTTGCAAATGGATCCATGCAGGCATGCCTTGCATGGGCTCTGTGCTAGAATGGCCCTGTCTACGTGTAGGGATCTGCCCACAGGATTGGGGCCCTGCTTTACAAATATCTAATTCAGACTGTTCATTTGCCTAACGCCTCTGCTTTGTACTACTGCACATGCTGACATTTCCTCATTTCAACTGCAAAGTGTATTTGCCTTCAGATAAACTACTCCAAATTGCTTCTCTGCACCAAAATGGGGGGGGGGGAAATCTGTTTAGAAATAGTTTGAGTATGAGAATTAAATCTGTGCCGATTCAAGTGTGACTCTGCCTCGGAATGGATTCTTTGTAGCTGATGTTATTAATTGATTACAGGAATGCATTAGACTCAGGTCAACCTGGCTAATATAACTGTGTACATTTCCTCGAAGCAGGGTTTGTCACCGTTCCTGTGCAAATTATTCAATAAATGTATTACTGGCCACATATTTTCGCAAAGAATTTGGCCAATAAAGCATGCCCGCAAACAAACACCGCAATTACTTCCCAGCCCTCCGAGCTGCTCTGAGTAGAGCCTATTGACTTCAAGCGGGGCTTTGTGTGGAAGCAGGAGTTCGCTTGCATGGAGCAGCCTGCAGGATTAGATGCCCCAATCACACGCACCTTAGAAATACACGAAATCGAACACTTAACAGCGCTAATATTTTAAAAGGGAAAATAGGAACTATAAATGCCATTCAAGTATTTTGGACTAGAACAGCTTTAGGGACAGTGTAAAAAAAAAGGGCAAACAATATTTTGCTAAACAATAAGAATGATCCTTCCTAAACGGAGAGAATTGGCATGTCTGATTTTATAAATAATTAAATTATGCCCCATGCATTTGTGAGTGTGAAATAACCCCTGATTTTTCTTAGCATAGATATTTATTGAAACAAAATGAAAACATAAAGAAAAGGAAATGTTTTATAAGAATATGCCAGTGGCACAGAATTGTCAGAATATTTCACTTAAGTTGCTGGTAGAAAAAATTAAGAGCTATTAAAAAACTTCTCCTATAAACAACGATTAAAAGGAAAAGTGAAAATTGAAACCCAGATTTCATAAGCAAATGCAGAGATATTTTTGGTTTTGAGTTATCAACCTATGGTAGTTTTTAAAATTTCATTTGTTATGTATTTCATTTTAGCAAAAACCCTATAGATAATAAAAGCTTTAAATTCTATCATAACAGATGTTAAAACCTTCCACTTTGGTCTGATCCTGCAAAAACCCGTAGACATTAGAATAACCTTACTCTCCTCGCTTCAATAGCACCACTCCCAAGAGTAAAGTTACTCCTGTGTCTAAGTGTTGCACATAGTATGCTTAGTTAGGGCAGAATGAATGAAAAAATCTTCAGGGTAGCTTTGCAAAATTCTCTTCATTCACTTTTTGGGGGAGTAATTTCTTCCCTGTTGTCATCCATACCCAGGATAAAGCCCGGGGGAGCAGATTTTGTGTGGGGCCCGATAACTTTCTCTGCAATTTTATAAGGATGCTTACTGTTTATTTCACCAATAATTTTTTTTCCTGCTGAAAAAATAGAGAAATGAGCAGAGAAATAGAACTTAGATTATAAGCATTGGGAACATAAAGACACCACAAATTCTTTTTCAAAAGGTGGTTGAAAAATGAATGACGATAAAGTGTTAGATTATTATTTGTTAAGAGCTGAAGATATGCTCAGTGCAGTACAAGACACAAAATGAAGCACAAACTGTGATATAGAAGAGTTAAAAAAAATCCCTCAAACTATACACACAATGAAGAAATTAAACAATAACAAAATATACAGGCAAATAAGCAAAAAGTTTAAAAAGGGTCACAAAATCTGCTGTAAAATTATGCCTCGAAGGGACCTTACTGGTCCACCTCACTAAATCAAAACTGCTGTTGACTTTATGGAGTATAGAATCCGGTCCCAAAGCTTAATAGTGAAGGTGCCAGTACAGAAGAAACAAAATAGTTCTTGCTGGACAATGCAGAGCATAGGTTCCTTTTATCGCATGGCCAAATGGCAAAATTGACTGAAAACAAGAGAGGTGGAGTATAGTGTGAGAAATACAGTAAAAACAACGGTAGAAAACATTGGGGAAAGCACTGCACTAGAGCGATAATAAAGTGAATGAATAAAATCTAGTCAATATAAGTTCAAACTACCTTAATATGTCATTAAATCACAATGGATAGAAGTTAACACAAAACTTGTAAATGGAAATGAAAATGTCTTTTTATAAGAACATTACCTATTTAACGGTAAGAGTTAAAGTTATTGTTTCATGTGTATTAGACTTTTATGCTAATCATTGTTCACCTAATAAAGGAATTACTCTATTCACGACTTTTTTTTAATTTAAAAAATAATTAAGAAAGAAAAATTAATGTAAAAAAACCCAGCAGAAAATTGGACATGTTTTGATATTTAATATAAAAATACCCTCTACTTAGTGTGCTATAATAAAGTATGCAGAAAAACACTAACATTATTTTTATTGGCACCCACAGAATAAACAGAAACAACACCTTCAAAACCAAACAAACAAATCAAACCTAAAACCTTAAAACAATTAACCACAGTTAAAAAAAATAGAATGATTAAAATGGTGTTTAAAAAGCT
This sequence comes from Dermochelys coriacea, assembly GCF_009764565.3. Taxonomy (NCBI): domain Eukaryota; kingdom Metazoa; phylum Chordata; order Testudines; family Dermochelyidae; genus Dermochelys; species Dermochelys coriacea. The sequence continues at coordinate 27,113,497 of NC_050080.1, forward strand.
TAATGTAAGTAAACAAATGTATTCAAAAATACTAACTAAACAAATTAAATAACTGGCCTCAATAATGTTAATGTTCAGGGAATAATTTCAGACATAGCAGTGCAAAATTAGTTTAGCACTTAATATTAAAAAATATAATCAGTAGGTCATAAAAATAATGAAAAATGTAACACCTTTTGGTTTTTCAAAAGCAGATCAAAGCTTCTTGGGGAAATTGGAGAAATGAGAGAGATGAATTATTAAAGAAAAAGCCTCAACAAAACTTGGAAAACCTAAAAGAATGCCACAAAACGGGAATCAAAAAAGGCTAAATTATGGTAGATATTGAAAACACATTTAAGATCGAATGCATAAAACTGGAGCAAATAATAGGCAAAATTTTGTAAATAGAAGACATTAGAGTAAGGGAGATTTTTAATTTCATGGCTTCCCAGCCCATCCAGAGAATTCTTTGTGACTGGCTAGAAGAGAAAATCAGAGAATCATTTCCAGTGCTCAGAACTAAAATGCAAATGTTTGCTGTAAGTCCAAATGATAAGACCAAAGTTAAACACCCACTAGAAGAGACTAATTATTTGTATCCTACCTAAAGAGCAAGTGGTCGTTCAATTAATCAGATCTAATGCAAATCAAAGCAGCTCGTCTCCTTTGTCCCACTGGGCTGTAGAGAAGTATGGACAAAGCTCTTGGAATTTTTAATACTCCCCTTTGAGCAGCCTCCCTTCAAGTATCACCTCCTCACGGAAAGCCATGCAGAAGCATTTACTGTGTTGTAACCGACACAATCATTATTCCTGGTGCAGACAGGCTTTTCTTTTCGTGCTCCTTTGAATTCCTGCTGTCAGTCAGAAGGCTATTTATTTACTGTTTTGCCCTGAATATATTTTATGGAAAGGATCTCCCCCCCTCTACAAAGAGAAAGGGTACTCTAATGGGCTGATCCTGCCCTTGAGTCTGGGAAATATCCTATTAACTTCAATGGGAACAGGTTCAGCTTCCGCCTGTACTAAGCAGACAAAATAATCACATAGCAAGAAATAATTAAAAAGGTCTGTTGGTAAATTTTAATCCCGCAGCAGTCCAGTCCTGAAAGGCCTCAGTGCATTGACCTCCCGTTCACTCAAATAGGCATAATGAATGCAAAAAGTGTGCAAGATGGGATCCCCAGTCATTACTGACTTCAGCAGGCATGTTTTGCCTGATTAAAGATGGGCAGGCTGCAGCCAGTAATGAGCTAACCTGGCAAAAATCATGAGCCCAAGAAAAATGTTTTAAAAAGACTGTTTGGTAAATTCACAGAAATAGGCTGATTGCTCAAAAGACTGATGAGCTGCAGTGTGGACTTACATGAGATGCAGTTCCTGAGAGTCTGTTTTAAGATGAAAAGGAGTACTTGTGGCACCTTAGGGACTAACAAATTTATTTGAGCATAAGCTTTTGTGAGTTACAGCTCACTTCATCGGATGCATTCATGTAGCTCACGAAAGCTTATGCTCAAATAAATTTGTTAGTCTCTAAGGTGCCATAAGTCCTCCTTTTCTTTTTGCGAATACAGACTAACACGGCTGCTACTCTGAAACCTGTTTTAAGATGATCTGTGATCTGTCTGAGCATACCCTGATTAATTTCCAGATTCCAGTTGTAAATTAGGGCCATAGTGTGCCGTCAATCTTTTATACTCAACTGGCTCATCTGTATGCATATAGCTAGATGGCAGATATGATCCTTAATGGCCATGACCCTGATGGGACTACTCATGGGTGTAAGTGTTTGCTGGATCAGGGACTGAGAGTCTGATCCTGAGTCCCTTGAAATCTATGGCAAAGCTCCAACTGCCCTCAATGGCTGAAGGATCAAGCTCTAATTTCACAGCCTAATCAGTACAATGTCCATATAACCCTCCCTGCCCAACACCACAGAGTCTAGAAACCATCGTGTGATATTGGAATAGAATTGTGCCCAGTTTCTTTTTTTTTGTACAGATCATCAGTGATGCATACAGTTTGCCATCCAGTCTGCCCTTTAGGATCTCATAACTTGTTCACAACTACACAATATTTGGAAAAAAAATAGGCTTAGTGGTTTTTATTTTTTTCAAAATTGGGATGGTGAGAAATGGAGGGTTAGGAGCCAAAGAAAGGGAAAGAAAGGCATGCCAGCCTGTGCCTCTCAAGCAGATTGTCTAATTTCCCTTTATCATAGCCATTCAATTTGCTTTGGTTTCAAATACTGCCCTCCTGTAATCCTCCCAAATACCTGTCACTGCTGATTTACTAATACATTTATACTACCAGCAACACGGCACTCAGGGGTAGCCAGTATGAATTTTTGAACCCAAGATGTGTGAACTGGGTACAAAGTGGGTGCAAAACTGGAACTGAAATTAATTTCAAAATGTCAAAATTTTCCATGAAAGGAAAATTCCATTTTTTTAACAGCTCTGCTTAGCAGCTCTGCTAGTGGCTCAGTGCTGCTCCAGGTTCACAATCACAGCATGGAAGCAGATGAGTCCATAAGAGTCCATAATTCTGTGTGGTAGGACTAGAAGCAGGACATCATTCATCTGTGCAATGGTATTAATGATAGCGCTGTTCTGCCTCTCATTCTATTTATTTACATATTTTCTTTCTTTCCGTATCCAATCTAATCTAGCGATACTGCACTCCTCAGTGTGATGGCTAAGTGCCTAAAATTGTAGCCTCTTGGAATTTTGGAGGGCTTTGGATTCTAACACCAAGATCCAAGCCCACCTCTGGTTTTGGGTACAAGTTGAATTCAAAACAAAAAGGGGAAGATTTAGTATTTCTATTATTATTATTTGTATTACAGTAGTGCTAAGAAACCCCAACTGAAACTGAAGCCCCATTGCGGTAGGTGCTGGACATACACATAACAAGAAACGTCCCCTGTCCCAAAAAGCTTACAGTCCAAATAGACAAAAGCAGAGAAAGGAGGTATTATTTACACAGGTTTACAGGTGGGGAATGGCACAGAGAGATTAAGTGAATTGCCGAAGGTCAATATAAAGACGGGGACACCATGGGCTCCTGAGTCCCAGTCCAGTGCCTTGACCATAAGACTTCTTGTTTCTAGATCATAGACAGCCAGAATCTCACAATATAACTGTTCTCATGAGTGCTCTACAATCCAGTCTGTCAAAACAGCTTGCAAGATTTTGTTGCCTTCCTGTTTGATCTATGAAACCTAGCTTTGATTGAAATTCAAAGACCCTAAGCCCTGTGATTGAGATCCAAACACCACCACCTTGACTCATAACTAGATACTGATCATGGTGAATTGATTGCATCCGATGAAGTGAGCTGTAGCTCACGAAAGCTTATGCTCAGATAAATTTGTTAGTCTCTAAGGTGCCACAAGTCCTCCTTTTCTTTTTTTGGTGAATTGATTGTGTCGCATGCAGAGGACTTCAACTAAGAAAATGAGTGGTACACTTCTAAATGTCCTCACAACAGATATTAGAATTTAAATCAATTATCAATCTTCCTTTTCTTCATTTACTGAGGTTTCTGTATAAATATTTTCAAACAAGTTATCTATATAAATTTAGCAGAATTTGTACTTTGTTTGTGGGCCAGATTTTCAAACAGTTAAAGGTACAGTTGTACATCTGAATTGTGCGAATGCACATAATATGCATGTGGAATCACTGCAGCTGCACACAAAAATTACCAGATTGTTTTGCAAATGCAGACACTTACCCAATTTGCACAGTCTGTTTCTGTTTTTAAGAAGCACACTGATTATGTGCACAAATTAGGGATGCATTTGCAACAGTAAAATGCCTGAAAATTTAGCTCTGCATGCCACGTTGTTCACTTTTTGAAAGGGATGTAAAAAAATTATTTAAGTAGTTCTTTCAAGACCGTGATTTATTTAAACAAACTAAGGGAAAATAAATACAAGAATTAAACAAAAGCAAATATGGAAAATTGCAACCTCTCATTTTCAAAAGACCCCTGCAGCAAGAAGCAAAAGGTTCCTCAGAAATGCACTAAATTGGGACTAACAATAGACAAAGAGTAAAATTTGCAAAAGCACATAGGTGCCCAAGTGACATTTCAAAAATTACTTCAGCATGAGGGTCCTAAATCACTTAGATGCTTTTGAAAATGTTTCCCAAAATTCTAAAGAATTAGGCCGAAATAAGGGAATCCATTATCATAATTAGATATAAAGCTGACTTAGACTAACAGCTAAAATACAACCAGTTGTTCAGATTCACCAATATATTCTTGGTGTCTGATCCTGCACACATTTAAATCTAGTAAAACTCCCACTGCCTTTAGTGGGGTAAGATTGGGGCTTTGTTGTTTTAATACGGCAAAGTGGCTGAAAGCAGGCAGAATGTGCCAGTGTATCTGGCTTACAACCCAGAGCTATGAAGAAAATCTTTATATTCTTAACTATATTAGTAATTACTATGAACAATAAAAGCCTCAGCCAGGGGAGGAATTAAAGTCTGATTCCTTAAACTGCATTTTTTAAGTGGTATGGAGGGAGAACCCTCCATGACTTGCTCTGAACTGCTACCGCATGAAGTCTTCATTGTTTCTAAGAGGTGCTTTGCATTTGCTGAAACCCAAGATCAAAAGCTCATAATGCCGAAAGCTCAGTTGACTCCTGGGTTCTGCTAAGCCTGGTTGTGAGTCCATTCCTGTCTTGGCAGTTTTTTGATATTTAGAGCAACATAGCTGTCATAAACCACCATATGTTCAGCAATGTGTGAGCCGGGCTGAAGAAGAGAATTTCTTCTGCAGCTTATAGTAGCTGATGTGGAACCGACCTGCAACACACCATGGCAGGGTAAGAGCAGAGTAGTGGCTGTAGGCTGCAACTGCTCTCCATAGGAGGGGCAGCAGATCCATGTAATTCACAGATCTTCTGGCCATGCCTTTAGCCCACTCCCATCACACCTTTCCCTGTGTGAAGTGCAGTGCAGCAGGCCTCAGGATCATGCTGTAGTTCACAGCAATCCATGGATTTTCCCAGTATGTCTCTTGCATCCTCCTCCCTTCAGCAGAATCACAGTGCTATCCTGACATTACAAGTCTACCAGTCAAAACATAATACTTTATTAGGGGCCAACTCAGGCAAAACTCCTCTTTAAGTTGAAGTGAAGTTTCTGTAATATATATTTTTTCCGTACTTCATTCTCTCTCCCTCCATTCCGTTCTTTCCCCTTCTTCTCTTTTCCAGTCTTGTTCGGGTGTCTTGCCTCCCCACCAGGCCTGGCTTTCATCTCTCTTCTTTTCTCCTTTCTTCGCTCATCTGAATCAAAGCTGTTGCAGGGAGATTTAAATTACACCACCGTGCTCCAGCTCAAAGCTAGGTGCTGTACCCCTCACGGGTTTTTCACCATTGGCAGCACTGGTTGTTCATCGAATGAGCATATCGCTTGGCTGCTCTCGTCACATCCCCTTTCTTGCTAGGCCTACTGAATTTTAGGGCTGCGCTAGTCCCCTATGGCCAGCCTGGAAGAGGGGACACTGAAGCTTGGTTTATGCTGGCAAAAATCTTCCAGGCCAAGTCCTGTAAGATTGAGTGATGCACTGCAGAACCTGGCAGTACTGCATTATGCATGAGAACCCATTCTCCTTACACAGAAAAAGGAAGTCTCCTACCCAATGTGCATTTGAAGGTCTGTCTTTCCCTCCATCATGGCCTCCAAGACTGGATCTGGAGAAGCACCAACCCTATTACCTCAGCAGAAAGACATTTGTACAGCTTCCTGCCTCAGGGTAGCCGGACAGCATTTGATACTGGGAGGAAATAAGACATAATATGATGCTGACAATTTAAAGTAACCAATTGTTTGGGTTTTTCTGTGGGGTAAGTGGTGGGTGGTGGGGGGTGATTTGAAGTAACAACAATGTACCATTGAAACAGTATTTTAAAGAGTGTTTGTTTAAAAAGTCAAAATGAAACGGCATTCAGGGATATGGCTGAAGGAGTGGACAGAGTGGAAGGTAACCTAAATGCAGAGGATTCATGGCCACATGGATGTCACAAGTCATGGACCTTCCCTCCTCACAAAGGTAATACAAAGGCTTGGAATCTCAGTTGGATTCCCAATGCACTGCCATATGGAGTTTTTATCTCAGGGTGATACGGAATTTCTAATCCATTCTGGAATTTCTCAGGGGGCTTTTAAAAAAGATAGAGGCTTGCTCCTTTATGTATCTCAGAAATAAAACTCAGCAGTCCCCTTGCAAAGCAAGCTGGGATAGCTGTAGAAGAGGCAGGTTGGCTGGGCAGCATTTGCAGCACCTACCTTCGTTATTTAGCTGCGCTATGCAACGTTCAGGATGTGTGTTCCTCCTCCTCCGTTTGACCCCACCTGTGTTTTACTTTGACGGTGTCTGGTGCATGCACTGGTGTTATTTTCCCTATTAGGTCATATGTTTAAAAACACACAATATCTCTGTGTTTGTTCTTCTTTCTCTTTCCCTTTGTTCCTCTTTGCTTTCCACTGTCTCCATATCTTGGTTTAACTTTTCCTCCCTCTTTTTCTGTTCTGTCCCACAATTTTATTTTTCTGCAGTATATTTTTTTCCGTACTTCATTCTCTCCCCATACATCCTGTTATTTTCCCTTCCTCTCTTTTTCAGTCTTGTTTACTATCTTGCCTCCCCATCAATTCTTGCTTTTTGCTCTCTTCTCTTCTCCATCAGTCCTTCTCTCTTTTCTTCACTCATCCGCATCATTTATACTCACTCCGCCCACCCCTGCCTTATGACTCAGACTTTATTTCTTACTCCCTGGTTCACACAATGCACTGTGCATTCCCCCCACATACACTGCTTTCTCCAGGTACACTTGGGGCAGGAGTTTGTTCTCCCCACAAATAAAGAGGGTGGAACATTTGGAAGCTCACACATCTGTGAGACTACAATAAATACCTGATCAAAGAAGGGATCACCTTGGATCCTTTTCTGGTTGTGTTATTCTTAGTCATTGTGTTTGCTAATTGTGCATTAGTCGTGCATAATGTTAGTTGGAGATTCTACAAGCTAGAGATCCTGTTTTGTAACCACCTCTCATTACTCTAAGAATTGTTGCACCTCATGGATACATGGGGCCAAAGTCTCCTTTCAGTTCCATTCTCATTGACTTCACTGCAATCACATCAGGGTAAAAGAGAGGCAAATCTGGTCCATGACTAGATGGCATAGTGGGGTGTTGTTGGTAGCTGGACTCAATGGGTAGTGAAAAAACACTTTCAACCAGAAGTTGATTTTAAGAAAGATTTTAGTTTGGGAGTTATTGTTATTTATTGAGTGCTGGTAGTCTGTTTGGAGCTGTACAAATCACAGAACTTGTCTTCACTTGGATAAAAGGTGTTTTTTAAAACATATTAGCTAGGGCTGTCAAGCGATAAAAAAAATTAATCACGATTAATCGTGCTATTAAAAAAATTAATTGCAATTAATCTCGTGATTCATTGCACTGTTAAACAATAGTAGACTACCATTTATTTAAATATTTTTGGCTGTTTTCTACATTTTCAAATATATTAATTTCATTTACAACACAGAATACAAACTGTATAGTGCTCATTTTATATTTATTTTTGATTACAAATATTTGCATTGTAAAAAACAAAAGAAATAGTATATTTTAATTCACCTAATACAAGTACTGTAATGCAAGTACTGTAGTACTCTTTATAATGAAAGTTGAACTTACAAATGTAGAATTATGTACAAAAAATAACTGTATTCAAAAATAAAACAATGTAAAACTTTAGAACCTACAATTCCACTCAGTCCTACTTCAGCCAATCGCTCAGACAAACAAGTTTGGCTACAATTTGCAGGAGATAATGCTGCCCACATCTTGTTTACAATGTCACCTGAAAGTGAGAACAGGCATTTTCATGGCATTGTTGTAGCTGGCTTTGCAAGATATTTACATGCCAGATGCGCTAAATATTCTTATGTCCCTTCATGCTTCGAACCACCATTCCAGGGGACATACATCCGTGCTGATGACAGGTTCTGCTCGATAACAATCCAAAGCAGTGCGCACCGACATGTGTTCATTTTCATTATCTGAGTCAGATGCCACCAGCAGAAGGTTGATTTTCTTTTTTGGTGGTTCGGGTTCTGTAGTTTTTGCATCAGAGTGTTGCTCTTTAAGACTTCTGAAAGCATGCTTCACACCTTGTCCCTCTCAGATTTTCAAAGGCACTTCAGATTCTTAAACCTTGGGTTGACTGCTATATCTATTCTTAGAAATCTCACATTGGTACCTTCTTTGTGTTTTGTCAAATCTGCTGTGAAAGTGTTCTTAAAACGAACGTGTGGCTGGGTCAACATCTGAGACTGCTGTAACATGAACTGTATGGCAGAATGCAGGTAAAACAGAACAGGGGACATACAATTCGCCCCCAAGGAGTTCAGTCACAATTAATTAGCACATTATTTTTTTAAAGGGCATCATCAGCATGGAAGCATGGCCTCTGGAAGCTGGCTGAAGCATGAAGGGGCATATGAATGTTTAGCATATCTGGCACATAAATACCCTGCAATGCAGGCTACAGAAGTGCCATGCAAACGCCTGTTCTCACTTTCAGGTGATGCTGTAAATAAGAAGCAGTTAGCAATATCTCCCATAAATGTAAACAAACTTGTTTGTCTTAGCAATTGGCTGAACTAGAAGTAGGACTGAGCGGACTTGTAGGATCTAAAGTTTTACATTGTTTTGGTTTTGAGTGCAGTTATGTAACAAAAAAAATCTATAAGTTGCACTTTCATGATAAAGAGATTGCATTACAGTACCTGTATGAGTGAATTGAAAAATACTATTTCTTTTGTTTATCATTTTTACAGTGCAAATATTTGTAATAAAAATAATAATATAAAGTGAGCACTGTACAGTTTGTATTCTGTGTTGTAATAGAAATCAATATATTTGAAAATGCAGAAAAACATCCAAACATATTTAATAAATTTCAATTAGTATTCTATTGTTTAACAGTGAGGTTTGTCACGATTAATTTTTTTAATCGCAGTTAATTTTTTTGAGTTAATTGTGTGAGTTAACTGTGATTAATCAACAGCCCTAATATTAGCTAAAACGTGTTAGCTTGTTTGTTAAAATCCTAGTGTAGACAAGGCAGTTTGAGTTGTGGGCTATTCTACACTACCGCTTACATCGATCTGATTTACATCGTTCAGGGGTGTGAAAAAGCCCCCCCCAGAGCAATGCAAGTGACACTGACCTAAGCGCTGTCCACACTGGTGTTTTGTCAGCAGGAGACGCTCTCCCATCAGACAGAGCATCTTCACCAGGCATGCTTCAGCAGTGCAGCTGAGCCAATGTAGTGCTTCTAGTGTAGACCTGCCATTAGTTGGTTGAGATAAACCCTATGAGGGAACCTAGGGGTGACAGCACATATTAAATGCAAATTGCCTTGTCTACCAAAGGGTTTAACATGTGTTTTCAACATATGTTAGCTACCGCATCTTTTTCTCCTGTTGTGGACATAGCTATAAACAAAGAGAGAGAGCCCCTATGCCCAAGAATTTAAAGGCTAAATTAGACCAACAATACCTTCAGACTCAAAGTACCCTTGCATAGCTAAAAGACAGTCTAGTCTTAAAACAGAGCACAGCTCTGTCTCTGTACTCTGATGCACTATGGTCACAGTTTTGCTCCTGAGGAAACCAAATACAAAACCCCCACGGATTGAGCCCTGTTGCTTTGGTGCATTAGCAGTGGTAGGCATTACAAAAGAAGTTTGTTTTAAGGAACGATTTGAATGATGAGAGGTCAATCCTTTAGCATGCACTTGAGCAGGATTAGTCCTCGCTGCTCAGTGCTGAGGGAGTCAGTGCTGTTCGCTTGGTGTCTTTGCCCAAGGACTAGGCTGCAGCGTAGAGAAAGGATGGGAAAAGTAGACTGGGAAAAATAAGAACCTTTTTCGCCTGAGACCTTCATCCTCTTTTAGAATCAAATCTGGCAATTCCTATGTTCCTATAGGAATGGACTTACCAGAAATCCTAAAGAACAGCTAATTACCTGCCCAGCTTTGAAAACACATTTGGGACTGATTCACCACTACATTCCTCCAGTTTTAGATTGGTGCGATTCCCTCAGTTAATATGATGGAGTTATCCTGGCAAAAAACTGAAGTAGTGCAGTGCTGAATCAGGCCCCAGAAGGTAAGGTTCAGAAAAATGTGAATTCTTGGAGATGGGGCTCATCGGAAATGAACCTTTTAATTGTTTGAAGATACATGTGTCACTAATACCAACAATGGAGAAAGCAGAAAAACAAAGAATCTCTCACAGCTTGTACCAGTTAAGCCTCAGTGAACCCTAATTAAGTGTGTGTGTGTGTGTGTGTGTGTGTGTGTAAGAGCTGGCAGCTTCAGTTTGGCACATCTGTGCACGTGCAGAAACACGCGGACATGCATTTAATACAATTTCCATAGAAAAGAAACCGTCTCTAAGGGCATCTCTTCTCTGTTCATTAGGGTGTAATAGTCGTACAACTGTGCCTATTCCAATTGCACCTTAATTTGGAGTGGAGACATACCTGCACTAGCTTTAATCTAGACATGATGGCACAGGTTTGAGCATGGGCTAGCCAGTCCTGTTCAAGCCTGCAGGGGACTCTGGGCATGTACTCAGCTTGCTAGCCTATACTGAAAGCCATGCCGCCACATCTTTACTGCTGTGGTTACTCATGCTAGCTAAATTAAGGCTAGTGTGGGTATGCCTACCTGTGTTACAGTCACACCTTAATTTGCAGTGTAGACATACCCTAGGAGCTTGTAAGAAATTGCACAGAAAAAAGGGCCACAGTTCTTTTTAGCAGCTATGGAGTTATGTTAATAGTCATAGCCATTACAACTGGCTGGAATACTCTTGCTATCTATTCACAGTGTTTTATCCCGGGGTGTTTATGGCAGAGCATTGTTGGAGAGCAGAGGGAGGCCCGGGTTATGAAACTGACTCTTGCAGAGCCAGAGTTTTGCAGCTTTGAAGATGCAGTGCATGACACAGCTATTCACTCTGGCTTTTGGTTTTGGGGTGAATGGCTGGAAAAATATTTCTCATCACACAGCGATGCCCTGCTGGTAATATTTGGGTTGATTTTATGTGCATTTTATAGCATTATTGTTTTGTTTGTCATTATTGTAACTATGCTGCTCTGACAACAATGGGCAAGAGACACATTTCTAAATACTTCAGAAAACCCATCTGTGTGGGTGGTAGAAAACATCTATAATTCCCATATTAGTGCTTCAGTTAGATTTTTACTGCAGCATCCTGCCAGTTTTGAACACTTCAGCATTCAAAAAATCATCACAGGATCATTAATCCCCTTTCATAATTTTCCAGGTTTCTAATAATCTAATAATCACTTCAATACTGCCTCATTTCTAAAGACAAAGAGCCCTAACTTCCATGTTTCCAAGTAGTGCACTCACTGAAAGCTAACGTCTTTGTAATCGCTTTTGCTACATCCTGTTTAGGGCAAGACTATCTCTCTGGGGCATAGTGATGTGTATAATCCACACAACTGATCTTGGTCTGATTTACAGTTTTTGATGGAAAAAATGTAAATGATGGCATTATATTTTGGTGAAGTAATACTAATTCTGTGTGGTGGCCATCTCCGTTTGTACTTACATGGCTGTAAAAGCCTGATCGTTAGTAGTTTATCATAAACAAACTTAAAAAAGAAACCAAAAACTAAAGATTTCATTAGCTGCAGCCAGTGCCTGTAAAATCCATATGTGGCTGCATGGCAGTTCCAGATTTACGTCTTTGTTCATGCAGCAAGAAGTTGCAAGAAGTTTTATGGATGTAACATTGTTCAGCTGGTTAAATGAGACTGATGTTAGAATTGTGATTATCATAGCTTTTCTCATTCCTTTTTACTACTGTGAAATGTATAAGGTGGATTGCTTTTCACCTTCTGGAAGAGATCAAAATGATTGAGTTTGTCTTTCAACCACCTGACCTTATTATTTTTTCCCTATTGCCCTAACTTTCAGAATTTCCACCCATGACACATGTCCACACATGTGATATCCATTTTTGTTTTGCAGTTTGAGCTCTTTATTCTTCTGAAAAAAAAATACACACACACAGTGGTCATCAAATAGAATTTTCTGCTGGCAGATTAAGGAACTGAAAGTAAATCCAACCCAATGTTAATGGGTCAATTTATTATAATACTTCCATTATTAATCAGTACAGTATTTCACCTGATCCTGCATTCCTTTTGTCCTCCAAACTCCCATTGGCTTCACTGGATACACAGAAATCCCAGACTGGGCACCATGGGAAAAATTCATCTCCCGCATAACTGTACCAGTGACTAATCTTACCCATTATGTTTCATAATTAAATAAATGGGGATGAGGTTCAATTAGAGACAAACTAGACAATTTAGAGTAATGAGGCTATGGATATTTCAAATTTTGTATAATATGCATGCACACAGCTTGATCCTTCTCACACTTAAATCAATGACAAAACTCTTGTGTAACTCAATAGATTTTTTTTAACACTAAACCTGTATGTGCGGGGTGGATAGGGAGGATAGATGGAAGACAGAATTATGACTTATATTGGGACAGCAATCACAGAGCAATTACCCTGGGGCATTTGGGGGATCCCAAAGATGGAGTAGAGGAGAGGGGATAGTTTTAAAGAATGATCATGTAACTAACAAGATGTGTACCTAACATCACCATTAACATTTTTTCTGTGTGTTTGTTGTGTTTGTTTAGGGTCTGATCATGCAAACACTGATACACCTGAATACCTTTACTCATACGAGGAGTCCAGTGGAAGTGCTGTTGACTTCAATGCGACTACTTGTGTGTAAAGTGACTCATGTGCCTGGTTTCAGTATTGGACTCTTAGGATATGTCTACACTGCAATCAGAAGATGTGATGGCAGCATGTCTAGGCAGACCCAAGCTACCTTTGATCAAGCTAGCTCATGGAAAATAGCAGTATAACCATGGTGGCGCAGGCAGTGGAACAGGCTAGTGGCCTGAATACCATCCTGCCCTGAATCCTGGGAATGTACTCTGATGGCTAGCCCATGCTGCCACCCCTGCTGCTCTAGCTACACCGCTATTTTTAGCAAGCTAGCTCCATCAAAGCTAGCTCACTTATGTCTACACATGTTGCAGTTGTGCCTCCTGAGTGTACTGTAGACAAACCATTAGACTATAAGCTCTTCTGAGGAAAGCACCTTCTATGTTCTGTGCAGCAGCTAGCACACTTGTAGCCGCTGGCTAATGTATATACTGCAGGATTGTGCCCTCTTATTCCACATTTGTGCACTGCATAGATTGCATATAAATCAGCCATTTGAAACTGCTTTGGGACCACTGAGGATGAAAATGTAATATTAAATTCTCACATTAATCTGTTTTTTAATTGAAGTGAAAAGCATTAATGATAGTTATCACCCTGTTCCATTAATAGAAAATTAGCCATTTAAATAAATATCTAGTTTTCCGTATGGTGTCTACATGGGCGAGATTTAATGAATGTTCTTACATTTTGAAAGATTCAGCATGTTTTGAGAGAGACTCCCTAGCCTTAAAACAGACAGTACCCCTAGAATCTTGAATCTTTAAGTGAACAAGGATGTTTAAGTGAACAAATACAGATATTTTGTAATTAAACACAAGAACCCCTTAAAATATGCAATAATATTCAAATAAACCAACTTCTTTCCATTTACATCATACACTGGAGAGCTATCGGTATCTCCCACTATCTCTTTGAGGAGAAATCCAGCATCTTTTGGATACTTGGATGATGTCTCATTTAATTTTTTCCTTCAATAAAATGAAAGGTTCAAAGTCACTTGAAAAGCAGACTATTGGGTCTAATTTCCTAATATCTTGTTAATTTTCCCACATGCCAAAAAGGAGAGAGAAACAGAGGAGGTCTGGTCCTTGTTAGTGAAATCAATTGTCTAAGTTTAAGAATATTAAGTACTTCATAAAAATACCTCTTGTTTAAATTTGAACTAATACCTTGTACAATATTTATAAAAGTGCTGCTGGTGCTTGAGAAGAGATAAGGAGAATATTGGAAATGGCTATGAAAACTATCTAGCATATTTAAAGTTAAAGAGTCATGAATCAGAAAAGCAAAGAGTTCATTTTCCTTCACTCATCAAGAAATGTCACTTTTCCCCATCCAACTTAAGAATGCTAGCAGCCAGTAGGAGACAAAACTCACAGCTGTCTACAATTACAAAGGATGCACACAAATCACAGCTCTCTAAGTTTTCAGAAACAGGCTGGTCATTCAAAAACGGGAGAGAAAACCAGTCGCCCATCCCATCCCAGAGGTTCTCAGAAACGAATGTTGTCATTAAACCAACATTTGCCCTCTCCGTTAACCTACTCAGTTTTAACCTCATAAAACTGGGAGCAGCTGAACCAGTGCACCTTTTAGCGGATGAACACCATTACTTGTGAGATAGTTAAATTGAGTTGTATCCCAAGCGCCGGCCGGAGCAGCTCAAGACAACCTCTCATTTTAAGCTAGCCTTGCAAACTCTTCACAGTGCAGGCAAAATATCCACTTGCCTATCAAAAACATTACTCCCCGCAGGTGAGTGGATGAGGAACATTTTGCTTGGCTCTTTTGATTGATCAGTATCATGAAAAATTGAGTTCAGCTCCAAATTTGAGGAGCATGTCGGAAGCGTAGCGGCTTGTCTGAAAGCCCTGGCTTTTCTCATTGCAGGAGATTTCACTGTGATTGATCCTCTGAAGTAACTGAAACTTCATAGCAAATTTATATTTTGTGGCCCTGCTGTATATTTATCTTTTGTTAAAAAAAGAATGAAGTACAACACTGCAGAGGGAGATATTGCTATCTTGGGGGGAGGGAGGGGCTGTCTTGGTGCTGTGTGCTCCATCTGACTGCAGCCGGGGAAAGCAGTTTTTTGATATTCTGGATGAACCATTTGCTCATCTGATTAATTAAAATGAAATCCCAAACATATTTGCTACGTACCTTTCTTTCAGAACCTTTGGTCCCATGTACTGCTGTTAATAATCCAGTTCCCCTCTCTCTGCTTCTAAGTCAACAGCTAAGGTTCAATCAGTGAATTAAAGATGTGAGTGATCTTACTTATACCCCAGACGTACTGGCAGGGGCGGTACCTCAAAAAGAGTGATTTTTCAGCCCCCTCCCTCTCAAACATCCACATCAAGAATGGAACTGCTGACTTCATCTTGTAGGGTTCTGAAGTTGTACAGATATGTACTATGTTCAGACATCTGCTTCGCATAGGTGAGATCTAGAAGACGTAGTGCAGCACAGCTCTGAAAGAGGAAATGACTGGAACAATTCCCCTTTTCTTTTGTCCATGGGAAATGTAACCTAGTGCTCCATTGGTCAGCTTCATTTCAGAAAGAAAAACAACAGTGGTCTTGATGGCTTCTTCTATTTAGAAGATGTTTTACCTTTACCGTTGGCAGCTAATAACAGCGGAAAGGAAAGGAATAAGAGGACTCCTGTCCTCTGGGTTATTAATAATCCACTTGAGCAGAGCCATTCACACAGAGATCTCAAGTAGCTTTGCTGACTAATTAGTGAATTAAAATTTACATCATCTCTGTGAAGCAGGTCAGTATCATAATCTCCCTTTTACAGTAGGGGAAACTGAGGCACAAAGCGGTGACGTGACTTGTCCCAGGTCACACTGTGTGTGTGGGGAACAGTTATGAACAGAACCCAGGTGTATGATGCCCAATCCTTTGTTTTAGCCTCTTGACACCCCTCTATCTTATTGTACATTAAAGCCAACAGGGCTGAGGCAACAGGAGTCCTGAATGCACCTTAATTTTTGGCTCTTCAAAAACTTTGGGGCTCCTCTGGGCAGACTTTCCTTGCTGCTTGTGGGATGAACTCTCCCTCACAATCTCCACAGACAGACTCTTTCTTTCCTTCCACTCTTGACTTCTCATTCTTCTTTCCAAATGAATGAACCCATTCCGGCAACTGTCATCTGCCTGAGTCATGCCATATCATAGTGGTAACAAACATTGAACTGCTTTTTCCCCCCTATTTTCCCCCTTTTTCTTAATAGGGTAATAATTCTTAATTGTTTGTGTTAAGAATATAAGGGTAATGCTCTCGTCCTTGGGTCGAAGGCACAATGTAAGTGCAAAGAACTGCAAAGCACTGGTGTGTGTGTGTACGTGCGTGCGTGCACATGTGTGTGATTATGCAGACACTGTTCCATAATGCAGGGCAGCCCCTGTAGAAAGAGAGGTGCTTACCAGATCCTACAGAATCCTGCAGAGTAGCTGTGTCTTATTTGTTTAGGGCTAGGTTGTGTAATCCATATTAATGCTTGTAATAGATACTTACATGAGAGGGAAACTTGTATAAGTAAATACTACTCAGTATGAGTAAGTGTTGCACTGTCCAGCCCTTAATGAACCCTGTCCTCAGTACTTTTGTGTGAAGAACTTCCATTGACTTCCTTGTGAGATCTGCATCTGCCGTGACAGCAGGAGAGCCCAAAAAATTACCAACACCTTATCTAGTTTCCTGCGTGCAGACTGCTCTGTGTTTTTTCACCACTCAAAAAGGTAAGTCAGTCATGTTTGGCAGCACACACATTGCAAGAGTTTGTAATTTGTCACTAAACCCAATGACTGCAACTACACATGTACAAAATCAACGTAATCCACGTCTCCCAGAGGGGGAAACAAGGAAGCAGAGCAATGTTAACTACTGAACCAGAGAGACTTTCAAAGGTGCTAAAAAGAACTAGCAAATAATTGTTGAAGAGTGGCGTGGGAGGAGTGTCGTGACTCAGCAAACATAGTGTCAGAAAGGATTTCAGTGCTTTTGCTGGGAGAGATATATAGTACCCTCTAAGCTCTCTGGGTTGTGGTGAGATGAAATCTGTCTTTTGCCAGCATAATGGGCAATAATTTGAAATAAGGCTTTTAAAGATTCCAGTAGATTATGAAAGGGTTTTGCAACAAACAACCTCTTCCTTTTCCAGTAAGCTGCCAATACAGAGATCCAGGGAGGAATATAAATAAATAAGAACAGGCACCACTGGGTTTATGATTCACTACAACTGAGTTTCAGTTTGGAAACATACCCAGGTAAAATGTTTACATTATATTTTTAAAGAGGAACTATGTCATATATCTTTTTCTATTTCCTCTTTTTCTTTGCCTCTTGGTTTGACTTTTCTGATTTGAATCAAGCTGTACCCAGCCCAGCATATGGCCAGCACATAATCCTGCCAAAACCAGCTGGTGGCTTCTCAAAATTACTGGAGACCTCTGATGGTTGCATCTCACTGATTACACTTGCAATTTCCCTTAGGGAATGCAATCATGTATTAATCAAGTAGCTCCGTACCATGCTGAGTTTCATTATTTACAAGAAAATGGAAATTAACCTGAGGAGGACAAAGGTATGATTTTGATAAATTAGTTCACTAACAGCAAACTTTGCTGTTTGCTCTAAAACTTCTAAAGGTTTACAGAATAAGACAACCCCATCTCCACCTCCCCCTGCCATCCTCCCAATAAGCTTCACATTTTGCCTCTGTATCCTTCCCTATAACAGAATTAGTGTTTTATTTGCCTGTTAACCTGGGCACAAACCAATGATATTTGTCTGAACACTGAGGGCTAGATCTTCAGCTGGGGTACCCTGATGTAGCTGCAATGAATCTGCGCTGATTTACACGAGTTGAACATCTGGCCTTAAAAGTTCTAAGTGTGCTGAGGATTGATACCTATGTTTCTTAGTGCTTAGGAAATAGCTCATCCTAGAACTCCTAAGCAGGCTCATTTGAAAGACCCTGACATGGGTGGAGCACACAGGACTGATTTTGAGACAAGGAAAGACATATTTGGGGAGTTATTCCTTTGTGAACTAGGAATGTCAGAATGGCCCATTGGATTCAGAGGTCTTTTAAAAGGCACCAAAGCTTCCCTTTAAACAAAATTGAAGTCTCCATAGCAGTTCTCTTCCTTGAAGAGAAAGACTTTAAAAATCAAACTGATTCCTAGATAGGTTTGTCACAGTTATTTTTTAAAAGGGCAGCAACTGTGCCCCTGGGAGATACGTCCAGTAGGGCGGTGTTTCGCCGAAGTTTTGCTGAATTTTTAAAGTGATTTGTTTCACGCATGTTCATATCCCAATTTTATTTGTTTCCACAAACCTTTGAATGACTAAGTTTTGCTACCACTAATGTCTCAGGAAAGCAAATTTCAAATCATAAGAGCAAATATTGGTGGAAACCACATTTTCCATTTGCATGTGTGAATGTTCAGTCATGCATAGGAACATTGCCAGGTGACCAATCCCAGCAGATCAGCACAGCTCAAATATGGAGTAATGACAAAAGACTCATAGACTTTGAGGCCAGAAGGAACCATCATGATCATCTAGTCTGACCTTCCGCACATTGCAGGCCTCAGAACCGCACCCACCCACTCCTGTAACCTCTGGCTAAGTTACTGAAGTCCTCAAATCTTGATTTAAAGACATCAGTTTACAGAGAATCCACCATTTACTCTAGTTCAAACCAGCAAGTGATCCATGCCCCACACTACAGAGGAAGGGAAAACATCCCCAGGGTCTTCGCCAATCTGACATGAGGGAAAATTCCTTTCTGACCCCATATATGCTGATCAGTTAGACCCTGAGCATGTGGGCAAGACCTACCATCCAGACACCTGGGAAAGAATTTTCTGTAGAAACTCAGAGCCAGGGCCGGCTCTAGGTATTTTGCCTCCCCAAGCGGAATGCCACCAAAGAAAAACAAATAAACAAACAAACAAACAAAAAAATGGGCTGGAGTGCCGCCGAAGCAGAAAAAAAAAGAGGGGGGCAGAATGCCGCCCCTTGAAAAGTGCCATCCAAGCACATGCTTGTTTGCTGGTGCCTAGAGCTGGCCCTGCTCAGAGCCCTCCCAAAATAGTGTCCCCTACCAACCACTGGAAATATTTGCTAACAGCAGTTACAGATGGGCCAGTGGCAGACAAAGCTGGTTTTGCAACAACAAAATGAATCTGTGAAACATGTACTCAATAACTGACAAAACAAGTAAAATATTATGTGACCTTCCATAAATATGGTCAAATGAAGGAAAAATTATTTGTTGATAATGTATTTGAAAAAATGCCAAAATTCATTGGTTAAATTCTTTACAGTGAATAATTGAAGCTTGTCTGGACATAGAACTGTTTGTGGTCAGGATAGAGAGTACAAAAAACAGTCTCAATAAACCCCTGTTAATTATATTCAAATAATGAATTTGAGGAAATTGTTATCTGCTCATCATGCAAAGCAGATGAACTTGAGAGTATATTCACTTATTCTCAAGGCTGTAAAAGGAAAATCTTTTGTGCCTAAATCAGATTTTGTGGCCCTCCACCAAGAAAACCCTATTACTCATCCTATTACATTCAACTAGAGGGATAGACATCTGCCTCAGATACCACAGTGAGGAATGGTAAATGCTTGGTTAGCTAGATTAGATACAGTAGATACACAATACATGAGACAGGGAGCTAGCTGGCTAGCTAGATATTTTGTCTATGTGCCATAGAGAAATACTATTGATGTGATTTTCAAATGGTGGTCCGTTGACCGCTGGTGGTCCTTAGCAAACTGTCTGGTGACCTGGAGCTGACTCTCTACTTGTTTCAAGCTGTTACACTGCATTAAAATTTATCTAAAAGTACATCAAGCATGTTCCCAATACTACTCTTCCAAGAAATGTAAACAATTGCAGTAGTTGCCTCAAGGATGGGATAGGATAGTGAAAGAGAGGAGAGATGTCCATGACACCAGTCTCTCTGTTATTATTAAGATGTGATCTGCTCTAATAAGAAAGAGCAAGAACCTCTCATGGCGCTAGATAAGTAGTGACTGTGCCTTAATACAGTAGTTAGATAGTGTACATACATAGATCCTGTAGATATATATTTGTTTATTTCAGTTTCTACTACTCTACATAAAAAGAGCATCCATCCAAGATTCTGGGCATCCCTGACAATTTTTTCTTAAAAACACACTTCATAAACAGACTCCCTCAACTATCCCCACATTATACTCTGGCAACAATATAACAATGTAACAAAAATGAATAACCCCTCCAAACAGAATTTCCATCTGTATTAATTTTTAAAATCCTTGCAGGCCCCCACCTTCTGTACTCGAAGTGCCAGAGTGGGGATTCAGCCTTGACACCATCAGAGTCCCTGCTTCTGCTGCTACCCAGTTTCAGCCATCACCCATCTCCTTATGAGCCCAGAAAATTTGCTGGGGATTGCAGGCTGCCATGAAAGTGAACATACTTGGGCAGTTACAAACAGGCTACCTCTGAGATAACCATCTCCCATTCTAAGTGGACTACAAGAGGTGGCACAAGAATCCAGTGCCTGGAACCAGAGAATTGGAAAGAGCAGTTCTCTTGTTCCTGGGCAGATTTTATGGATCTCTCTCTAGTGTGTCCAGAGCTGACAAAAAGCTGCTGAGCCTCATTACCAACGACTGGTGACCTCAGGTTTACATTAATGAGACCATGAAGGGGGATTAGAAAGGGAGTGTGGCTGATCAGGAAGCAGGAGAAAAGAGATTCGCAGTCTGGTTCAAGGTACTGGCCACGCTAGTGCACTTGAACTTCATGTTAGCCACGTTCGGTGTATGTTTGGCTGAAATGAACACAAATGTTTTCTACCGTTCTAATTTTAAAGTTCCGTTCTGTTAATTTATCTGGTAAGTTTGCACGATATTATTTTTAATTGCACATTATTTTGTGCACTGTTTTTGGTACACAATACATTTTTATATGGTATTTGATTACTTCCTAACATATCCCATGGAATGCCTAGCGCCACTCAAAGCATGCCTTACTTGTAATAGAACAGGACCAAAACCAGTGTCGTACTGATAAATGGACAGTAAACACCGCATATTCATAGGTTCATTAAAAGACGGTGTGATATTCATAAACATACACCAAGTACTACACAATTCCTAATGTCTCCCAAAACTTTGGGGCTAGGTACTGCACTGTCCAGCACAGCACATTATTGTGGCTGACTGTTAAAGTGCTCTTTCACCACCTGCCTTAGCAGCATAGTTTTGCACTGAGCTCGTCTAATGGCCCTTGTGTTTGGCTGTTCAAAGTCAGCAGACAGCCATTCCACCTCCATCTTGGAGGCAACTCTCCATCACAGTGGCAACTTTTCCTTTCAGATGTTATGCAGGACACAACAGGCAGCTATAACCACTGGGATATTTTTCTCCTTAAAAACTAATTGAGTGAGTAAACACTGCCAATGACCCTTCAATCTAACCAAAGCCCATGCAACTGTCATTCTGCATCTGCTGAGCCAGTAGTTGAAGCTTTCCTTGGAGCTGCCAAGGTTGCCAGTGTACAGCTTCATGAGTCAGGTGAGCAAGGGGTAGGCTGGGTCCCCCAGGTTCACTACTGGCATTTCAGCATCACCAATGGTAATTCACTGGTTAGGAAAGAATGTCCTTGCTTGCAGCTTCTTGAACAGTCCTGCTTTCTTAAAGATGCGAGCATTATGCACCTTCTCTAATCAGCCCACACTGATCAGTGAAGTGTGTCCAGTGATCCATCAATGCTTGCAGAGCCATAGAAAATCACCCTTTCAGTTGCTGTATTTTGTGGCAAGGCAGGCTGGGGAAAAAAAAGGTATGTGCTTGTCATCTGTTATCCCACAGCAGTTCAGGAAGCCCATAGCTGCAAATCCATCCATGATGTCTTGCACATTGCTTAGAGTCACAGTCCAGTGTAGCAGGATATGATTAATGGCCCTACACACTTGCATGATATTGGCTCCCACTTTGGGTTTTCCAAGTCCAAAATGATTCCCACTGACTGGTAGCGATCCAGTGTTGCAAGCTTCCAGAGTGTGATTGCCACTCGCTTCTCAACTGTCGATGTAGTTCTCATTCTGGTGTTCCTGTACTCAGAGAGCTGCGACAAGCACGGCACACAAATCCAGGAATCAACAGCCACTGCTTTTCATCCCAAACCTCCATTACAATGTGATCCCACCAGTCAGTGCCCATTTCTTGGGCCTGGAAGCAGCATTCCATTGTTTGTTGTTGAAAAATACTGCGAGAAGGATTTTGGGGTGAGCAGTACCTTATTAGACAAGAGGGCACCTTGTTAGTTGGGATTAGGCTCAAGAATACATGTTATGATTTTGTTTTATATATAACCCCTTGTTTCCAGTATTTCTGTTTGCTAGCATTTGACTCTCTGTTCTTTGTTAAATAAACTTATCCTTGCTTTCTCCATAAACAACACTAAGTGCCATGTGTTAAGCAGGGCTGTATTCTGCTTCTTTGGGAACAGAAGATCTGCTGATTCGCAGGGTGTCCAGTGGATAAGGATCTGGATACCACAGGCAGATGCTCAGGAAACTTCAGCTTTCTGTGTTTGTTACCTAATATCGCTGTTCAAAATCCTACTCAGCAAACCATGTACACAACACCGTAGGTCTGCATGGTGCTTTACATCCAGACAAGCAAGAAGACAGGTCCCTGCCCTGTACTGCTTGTATTCCAAATTAACAGTATATAAAGATGTTGGGGAGGGATGGGGGGAACACAAGATGCTTTAAAATTTGTTCTGAATTGCCTTTTATTGCAGGTCTTTCATTGTTTTATAACCCTTGCCTCCTTTGCAAACTAGATACCATTACCTTGGATTTGAATAGAGACTGGGAGTGGCTGGGTCATTATACATATTGAATCTATTTCCTTAAGTTAAGTATCCTCACACCTTCTTCTCAGCTGTCCAAATGGGCCATCTTGATTATCACTACAAAAGTTTTTTTTCCTCCTGCTGATAATAGCTCATCTTAACTAATTAGCCTCTCACAGTTTGTATGGTAACTTCCAACTTATCTGTATGTGTATATCTATCTATCTATCTAACTATATGTTCCATTCTATGCATCCGATGAAGTGGGCTGTAGCTCTATGCTCTAATAAATTTGTTAGTCTCTAAAATGCCACAAGTACTCCTGTTCTCCTTGCCATTTGAGGTTTCTTTCGATTAAAATTCATCCCTGTTAGCACAAGGTGTATGTCCCACTTAAGCCCTCAAATTGATGCATAAATGGCAAATAATTGGTGCATAGACCTCACGTTAGGCTGGCACTGTGCACTCTGGGAGTTTCAACTTTCCATCTTTTCATGAATGTGGTTATTTCATCTAAGTAACAGTTAGAAATTAC
Source organism: Dermochelys coriacea (assembly GCF_009764565.3). Taxonomy (NCBI): domain Eukaryota; kingdom Metazoa; phylum Chordata; order Testudines; family Dermochelyidae; genus Dermochelys; species Dermochelys coriacea. The sequence goes on from NC_050080.1 coordinate 27,136,787, forward strand.
TTTGTATATAGTAGAAAATAAACCTTCATGTTTCATGGATATTAAAGTAAACCTTTATGTTTCATGCAGTTTTTCAAAATCTGTCCATTTTCTGCTTAGATTTGCCTTTTTGTGAGGATGGATTGAAAAAATGTCTCAATTGCTGGTATTGATATACTGGAATTATGGTGTCTTTTGAAAGTTGTATTTAATCAAGTGATCTACATGTATTGTTTCTAAACAATTGGCCAAATTTTGATATACCTATAAGTTCCCAAATGTCAAAACTTCCCAGGCTTTTAGATGGGTTAAATTTTATATTATCTACTATGGGCATTAGAGGTGATGTGTATGGAAATAACTTTCTACATACAATATCCCAAGTTTCTATTGTTGCTTTAAAAAAAGTGTGGTTATAAATTGATTTTGACCTATGGGTTGTCTTTATCCAGGAGAGCATATGGAGTTCGGTTGCAAACTAGTAGCTTCGTTCTATCTCTACCCAATGCTTATTGGGAGGTTGATGATATCCAGTACATCGGATTTCTAATATGACTAGCTTGATAATAGTTCTTAATGTTTGGTAAAGCCAATTCTCCTTTAGCCATAGTCTTTGTAAAATAGATTTCTTAACCCTGGGTTTCTGATTTCCCCAAATGCATTTGTTTATAATGAATTGCCATTGAGAGTGTTTGGAAAAGGAAATTAATTCGGGGAAAGATATTCATTTTAACTGTAGCAATTTCTCCTAACCATGAAATTTCATATTTTGACCAATTTTCCAGGTCTGTTTTGATTTTCTTACTCAAAGCAGTATAATTAAGATTATATGAGTCTTGCCATCTTTTAGAAATGTGCATTCCCAGATGTCTTACTGAAGTAGTTACTCATTTATCTTTCTCTTATATTTTTCTACGGAACAGAGCCCACATAGACACCCCGGAGTTCTGAGTTGTCCTAGTTTATTTTAAATCTTGACATTTTGCCAAATGTTAAGATTTTCTCTTGAAATTCTGGTGAGGTCTGAGCTGTATTCATAACAAATGCCATGACATTGTCTGCATATCAGGCTCATTTGTGTTTCCAGTTCTCTATTTTAATACATTTATATTAGGATTATTTCTGGTCGATTGGGCAAATGACTGCATGACCACAGCCAAAAGAAGGGATGATAATAGGCATCCTTGTCTTTAAAAGGGGGGAATTTTCTGATAGATATCCATGTGTTCTTATAGTAGAATGTAGATTGCAATATAAGATGGAAATCCAATTTTGAAAGTTAGGACCAAAATCTAGTGTATCTGTAGTATCTTTTATGAATGGCTACTTTCCTCGGTGAACAGCTCTTTCTGCATCTAGTGAAAAAATAGATGGGGTTCATTGATAGAGTCTGCAAATTAGAGTGGTTCTAGAAGTCTGTGAATGTTGTCCATTAGCCCCCTATTTTATACAAACCCTGTCTGGCCTCTGCAAAAAGAAAAGGAGTACTTATGGCACCTTAGAGACTAACAAATTTATTTGAGCATAAGCTTTCGTGAGCTACAGCTCACTTCATCAGATGCATTCAGTGGAAAATACAGTGGGGAGATTTATATACACAGAGAACATGAAACAATGGGTGTTACCATACACACTGTAAGGAGAGTGATCACTTAATAGCTCATCTTAAGCTCACTTAAGCTTAAACTCATTTTAAGCTTAAATCTTATGCTCAAATAAATTTGTTAGTCTCTAAGGTGCCACAAGTACTCCTTTTCTTTTTGCGAATACAGACTAACACGGCTGCTACTCTGAAACCTAAACATTTCTAGGCAGCCTATTGTGGTTTGACTGAGAAGCTGAACTGTTGCTGGTGTTTGGGGCAAAAATAACTTCCTGTGAATTGCCTGACTATAGCTGAAAAGTTCACTCTTTTCCAACTCCTGCTGTCATTACTGACTTCTGATCAGAACATTAATGGAAGCTAAGACTCAATAATACACTTCTCCCTGGCCCATCGCCTGACCCAAACCATTTCTTGTTCGACTGACTTCAAGACATATCCCCTCTGACAGCTCAGCACTATGACCCTGGTTAGCCCCTTCTCCTCACCCCCTGGACAGTTCAATTCTCTTTTTTCCACTCCTACTTAGCCCCTCTGGGCATCCTTCCCTCTCACTGGCAGCTTTGTGCCACTGTCCCTCATTTCATCATGCCTGTGCCTAGTCACCACTGTTGTCCGTGTCTGACAGAAAAGGAACGTGATACTTTTGCTTGTTCAGATAGCACTTCATTTTTTCCCCCTGGGCTTCTGGTCTATAGGATTTGTACCTATAGGATTTTGTTGCCAAAAATTCAGTGGGCCTTGAGAGGAGACTCCCAGTTTAACCTCTCTGTGCTGTTCATGGATGACTACCAGTGCCCATGAGCTACCTGTTTCATGGGAAAACAGTGTGCTTCAGTCTCCAGGGCTATCTACCTGACAGTTTCTTAAAATCAAAAGTTAGCTAAGTTTATTCTAAATGTAGAAATGATGCCAGGTTCCATTTGAATTGTACATGAAGGTTTGTTAGTTCAGTTTGTTTGCACATCACTAAGAAATATTAAACCACAAGGGACAGAAAGAGGCACTCCGGGACAGACCACTGCAGCATCTAACAAACCTGAATGCTAATGAGGGAGCGGAAGGGGAAATGAGAAAAAACCCAACATGATTAAACGAACAGAGCCACAATCAAGCAATAAAACACTGACACCTTCACAAAGAGTCAAAACAAGAAAACAAAGAGCATTTCTTAACCTAACAACATCTTCTCCAAGCATAAGCCAGGCAAAGCCATTACACCTTACCTTATGCTCACCATGGGTATATCATTTCAAAATAACATAAAAAGCCAAGGTGGAAATAGACTCCATCTCCCATCTAGGCAGAAGTGAGGAGCTTGGTGCAACAAAGGTCCCATTTACCTTTCTTTAACTATGGCAGATGTTCACCCCATATTTACAAATTTACTGCAGCTGCTGCAAGACATTTTTTGACTTTAAGAGGGAGGTTAAGTCTTGCCTGCCACAGGATGCTGCAAGTTAATTCGAAGGCAGTTATTTCTGCCACAAAGGCAAATGATTAATTTGCCAAAATAGGATTAATAGCAAAATAACCCACAGTTTGATTAACTGGTCCTGCAAAACAGCTTGATTTGATTTTAGGAGGGAAATGGCTTCTATAATACTTTGCTGTAGCTTTGCAATTACAAAGTTAGCTGTTTGTACCAGTCAGGTAATTGAATTGGCAAACCAATCCTTGACTTACTCAGAATGTTTAAGACAGAGTGCATGTCTACAGTGCGAAAACATGAGAGCTGGTTGGAAATTTTCTGGTGGGTTGTTTTTTGGTTGGAAAATGCTGATTCTTCAAAAGCAAAATGCTGTGTGGAAATATGCAGATTTCAACAAAATTTCGTATTGAAGAAGAAAAAGAAGAAGAAGAAGAAAAAAGAACAGATGTTCCAATAAGGTTGAAACTGTCCAGTTAGAACTGTACAGGATGGAACCTTTTGGTTTTATGTTTCAAAATGATTTTTGGTTTCAGTTTTTTAAAATAAAATATTTCAAAAAATTGCAATCAGAATGAAACATTTTGCTTTTATTAAAATGAAACATTTAGAGCCACCTGCAATGACTATTTTTAGGACTCTTGTTTTGCAGGAAATTTTGAATTATTTTATTTTTGCTCTGCTTTGGGATGGAAAACATCTTGAAATTGTGGCATTTCCTGCAAAATGGAAAATCTGTTTCTCACTTAGCTTTAGAAAATGCATCTTGTTGGAAAGCATGTTAATTAACACGATGAGAAACACAGTTTTGCCCTTAGCGTGTACAAGGACAATCGTGTTTAAAGCTGTTATTTGCTGGTCATGGTTAATCCTAGGGTTGAACTGAATTTAAATGGGTCAGCAGTGAGTATGGGCTGTTCAGATGTATCCTAATTTTTGTTTGCTGCTTTGACTGACATTACATAAAGAACAGGCCTCCATTATCCTGTTAGCAACGATAACTGTCTCCCTTATCAGTTGTTACCGTTAGTTTAGAACTCTGTAAGATGTAAGAGTAGTTCACATATTCCTTCCAATGTACACTAGCTTGCTTTTGTCAACTTACTAGGATGTAGTTAAATCTTCTTTCTTTGCACTGTGTGGGAATGGCTTCATGAGCCAGGGTAAATAGTACATAGGCAGCTTCGCCTACGATACCACTGTAAGCAGAGTCAGGATGAGCTCCACCCTGACATCTAGTGGTGAGTCGTGGCAAGTTGTGGAAAAGAACTTCAGGGGTGATCTCATTTGCATAGGCACACCCACCCCGCCTAACATGAGCCCATAGCTGCCCAAATAGTCACTTTGGCTGCTGTGGGATCCCCAGTGTCTTTGTTATTGGGGCAGGAAGAATAAATTGTTATTATCCTGATTATGTGAATCAAGGACAGTGGAACTGTACTTGGCCTTTTGTTATGATGGAGGGACTCGCCATCAGCTAGACAAGGGACATGGGTTCCAAATCTCAGTGAATTGAGAGAGGTTGGGCATAGGTATTAGTACCTGGCGCTGTAGGCTTTTTGTGAGGGCCTGAAACATCAATTGCACCGTCTCTCTCCACTATGGAATATCAGAGCTATTTGTGGATCTATTAGGAGTCTAGCTACAGGTGTTGAGCTGAATTCGCTTTGGGCTTATGGGGTACCAGCACTGCGGCTCCCACTACTACAAGCTGAAATCACTAAAGAGCTAAAATTACTGAGCACTGTGTTAAGTAGTGGGGAGCCTGAAGCTATATTGCTGGGCAGGGAGCGGAGCAGTTTGTGGGACAGCGTGAGCTGCTTGCGGGATGGCTGGTGGAGTGGGGTGGAGCAGAGCAGAGCAGAGCGGCTCATGGCACGGCTGGCGGAGTGGATCAGAGTGAAGACCTATGGAGCGGCGGGGCAATCCGCTTCGGATCATGTATGGTGCCCACGCATGCACACACACACACACACACACACACCTTTCCCCCCCCCCCAGACTGGGGATGAACTTTTGAACTCTGGGGCTGGGCTTTTGGATTGTTGGACTTTTGGGACTTTGGGTGATCTTTGGGTTGCTGGACTCAAGAAACGTTTGGGTTGTTGGACTCAAGAACCAGAGGGAAAGGACATGGCCCAATCTGCTGAGGTGGGTCTTTGCTCATGGTTTGGTTGATGAACCCTTTGTGATGTTTTCCCAATTTAATGCTGATGTCGTTTACCTCATGTTATTAAAGATTTTCTGCTAAACCAAGACTCTGTGCTTGCGAGAGGGGAAGTATTGCCTCTTTGAGGTGCCCAGGGGTGTGTATAAGATTTTCCCAGGTCACTGGGTGGGGGCTTGAGCCGGTTTTGCATTTGCTTTGTTGAGAGGGAACCCCTGTGTACTGAACCCGGCCCTTGCTGTTATCAGCTCGGCCTGGCAAAAGGGTTACACCACTGAGGACAGACACACCATTAATGTCAACATCATTTGGTGGGAGCAGAGCTCCACTCTGTTTCCTCTAAAAAGAAAAGGAGTACTTGTGGCACCTTAGAGACTAACAAATTTATTTGAGTATAAGCTTTTGTGAGCTACAGCTCACTTCGTCGGATGCATTTGGTGGAAAATACAGAGGGGAGATTTATATACACACAGAGAACATGAAACAATGGGTTTTATCATACACACTGTAAGGAGAGTGATCACTTAAGATGAGCCATCACCAGCAGCAGGGGGGGGGGGGAGGGAGGAAAACCTTTCATGGTGACAAGCAAGGTAGGCTATTTCCAGCAGTTAACAAGAACATCTGAGAAACAGTGGGGCGTGGGGTGGGGGGGGGAAAATAACATGGGGAAATAGTTTTACTTTGTGTAATGACTCATCCATTCCCAATCTCTATTCAAGCCTAAGTTAATTGTATCCAGTTTTCAAATTAATTCCAATTCAGCAGTCTCTTGTTGGAGTCTGTTTTTGAAGTTTTTTTGTTGAAGGATAGCCACCCTCAGGTCTGTAATCGAGTGACCAGAGAGATTGAAGTTGTAGATACAACTACAATACCCACCTGCTGAAGTGAAGAAACAGACTTCATGAATGGCTCTGGCACAGTTTGGGAAACCAAAATGTTTATATACATTGACAAGCTCTAGAATATTTGGCCACTCTCATCACACAGCCCTGCAACAGTCTTGCAGAGCCCTGCAAACCTCTACCACAGCATCACCCACTGTGGACATATTGACCCCAAATTGATTCCCCATTGACCCTGTAGCAGTTCATGGTATCCAGCTTCCACAGGGCAACTGCCACTCACTTTTCCACGATAAAAGGGCTCTCTTTCTTGTGGTCTGACAACTGCAGGGTTGGTATAAGCATTGCACAGAGTTGCAGGAAAGTCTCCTTCCTCATCCTGAAGTTCTGCTGCTACTGCCAGTCTAAAGAACAATCCATCAGTCTGTGGGTTTGGAGAAGATCCAAAAGCAATGATTAGCCCTCTGTAATTCATTCAGGAGTAAAGCATAGAGCCATCGGCTCAGCTAATGGTGGTACCCTGTTACCTGGTCTGCAAGCTCTGTGAAGCGCTGGTATCAGTGTCTGATTCTCTGCAGGCACTGCTGGGACACCCTCTGCTTTCTTCCCACAACCGCCTCAGATCCATCAGGATGGTTCTCAAATGCTACAGCATAAGCCTTCTGACTGCTCTGCCTGACCTTCATGTTGTGTAAGCAGTTTGGAAATAGCAAGAGCTCCAGTGTATTGATGGGAGTTTCCCAGGTGCTTATGGGTATTTGATCTCTCTTCCCACAGTTCCCCTGAGCAGCAGTCAGAAGACCTTTTGAAATCACTCACAAGGTACTGCTGCTGGGAGTTGTACTGGAGACTCTGGGATATGTATCTACACAGGGGAGTACGACTGAACTGGTTTAGACCAGCCCATGTGTGGACATGGAACAGAAATTCGAAGCTTCTTAAACTGAGCCAGCTTGGTCAGTGTGTGTGCATTTAATTGTTTATATCCAACTGGTTAGACTGAACAGTTCAGTTGTCTAGTGCAGACCTATCCTCAGAGTCCATGGTGCGTTTGCAGTGCTGGAAGTTAGAACTCCCTCTTTTTACACGTAAACTGAGTCAATTTGATACAGAACTCATTGAGGAGCAATAAACATGGAGTGCTATCATGCCATACTTACAGAATCATTTTTCAGAGTAGACTGCACTCTAAGCCTCTCCCATTCTGTGGTCGGTGCCAAACTCAGATTCTCAAAGCGAGGAATACATCTCAGAACCTGGGATAAGCTGCATTGCTTGAGGTTTTCTATGTCTTCCTTAATGTATTCCTGAGCGTAATGCTATTACTGGATGCATGAATTAGGAAGGCCAGAGAATGCTAGACTCATTAATCAATTGCTACTAAATCAGGGCTTGTTCCAGTGCTCAATGAAGACAATAGGAGTCTTTCCATTGTTTCAGTGGACCTTGGATAAGGCCCTTATGTATCTCCCACAAGCCCTTTCATGTAGTTCATGGTTCCCTCAGATTACAAAATTAATCCCAGTGATGCCTGGAATAAAACTGGATTTTCTCTAGTTTGGTGGCATAAGGGAGGGTGATGTGGGGCATATTCATTTTATCATGGGCTACTTTCCTGGAATGCAACATACAGAGGAGGAAGAACTTTTATTAGGCAGGGGAATAAGGTTTCTAGTTCTTCTGCCAGTATTCAGAGCAACTTTGTTAAAATGGTGGATTTAGTCAGTACAAGCATGAATTGAACCACAGCATTAGATAAATAGCCCAGCACTGGGAGATCAGACCCTTCAATACTAAAAAGAAGTTTCAATCCTTTGAGGTCTTTCTGAGGTTCCATTCCCGCCCCGTTCCTCACCAGTCTCTATCTATTTTGCAAGGGTTTAATTAGTCTCTTTAGTGTCTCTTTTATAACACAGCTGGAAGCATTAGCAATGAATGTAAAGCATGGGGACATATGCTGTTTTTTTTTATGAGTTGAGCATGGTCCCAGAAGAATAGCCAGAGTGAGCCATTGATTTAGGGTATGCTCCTATATAATTTTTCCATTGGTGGTTGCATGTTTAAATAATAAATGTGATGCATGCTGGACAAAAGTTGAAAGCCTGAATATGTTCCTGAGTCTTTGCCAATTGAAATGGGAAGCTCTGAAGCAAATGAGGTTTGACACATGGCTGGAGCATTGTGGCTCAGTATTGTTTTCTGAATGTGCTGAGCACAGCCTCTCCTCCCCTCTCATTCCCTTTCTTCATTCTCTCTTCCCGTTCAGCCACATGTTCCTTCTCCTTCTTCATTCAGTCAGGGCCCCTCATACATTGGGAACTCTAAGCCTCTACTTTGCTGTAACTGATGAGTGGAAGTGACAGTTCCATCAGGTGGCTAGGAGCTTTTCTGACTGCAAGAACTGAAGGGCTGGGGTTTGTAGTAAAGATGATGATGTCTGCACACCTGACAGTTTTCAGACTGGAATCCTAATTAGGCTCTTTGCCTGGTGGGTGAAAAACAGATATGTGAGCAGGGACTTGGTTGAGATGCCAAACAAAAGAAGGGAAAGGGGACAAATCTGCTTGGTTCCTCTCTCTAGAAAATGGACAAGGTACCTGTCACCTTGGTATCAAAGTGAACATTGTTGCAGTGTTCCTGTGCGTTGAATTCAATCAGTTCAATTTTGTATCTGTGGTGTAAATTTTGTTTCTAATTTAAACCTCTGGAAGGCACAGAAGAAAGGACTTTAGAATGCCAAGGGTGGTTTAGATTGGACATAAGGAAAAACTTCCTAACTGTCAGGGTGGTTAAACACTGGAATAAAGTGCTTGGGGAGATTGTGGAATATCCATCACTGGAGATTTTTAAGAGCAGGTTAGACAAACACCTGTCAAGGATGGCCTAGATAATACTTAGCCCTGTCTCAGTGCAGGGAAATGGACTAGACAATCTCTCAAGGTCCCTTCTAGTCCTATGATTTTATGATCTGCCTATTAGGCTTCTAAAAAAACATATGAATTCTTGTTTTGAGAGTTCAGCGGTCTTCATGACCCTAATGCTCTGCGAACGTTCTACACCAGAGGTTCTCAAACTGTGGTCCGCAAGCTCTATTCAGGTGGTCTGCGGATAGTTCCCTCTAAGGTGCGCACCTGGGTGGCTGCACACAAGAGAATTAAGGGCCATCCACCTAATCAGTGGAGCCCTGCAGGTGTGGCTCCACAAATTAGGTGCCTGGACCCTGGAGAAGACGCATATTTGCTACAAGCCTGAACCAAAAACTTTGCAATTATTGTATGTATTCGATTCCTTTAACCAATTTAAATTCTCACATTTCTTTCTTTCTTACTTTCTTTTTATAAATAAACCTTCAGATTTTAGATACTAAAGGACTGGCAACACCAAGATTTTTGGGTAAGATCTGAGTTGTATATTGACCCTGGTGTGTGGCTGGTCCTTTGGGATCAGAAGAACCTTTTATTTGATTAAATTGGTTTTAAAGAACCACTCATCTCTAGTGTCTAGTCTAGTGTTTTTGGTGGCGATACAAGGACTGGAATGCCTAAGGAAACTGCTGTTCTGACTTCTTGTTAGCCAGTGTGGTGAAACTGAAGTTTACTTTTGTTGCTGGTTTGGTATATCTCATGGGAGAATAACCACTTGTTTGGGGGTGTATCTGCCCTATTTCTCAGCAGTTTGTCCTGAATTTGGTATTCTGAGTTGTGACCCACAAAGGCACAGTTACAGCAAGGTCTAGACAGGAGCAGGGCTTGCAGTGAGGCAAGCACAGGCAGGCAGAGAATCCACAGGCACCTGCACAGAGCAGCCACTGAACCTCTGCAGCTGCTGGGCTGAAGAGCAAGCCACCTGATTGCCTTAGTCAATCAGGTGGTTTGGCTGCAGCCCAGGTGTGCTCATTGGCTGCCTCATGACCGGAGAAATGCAGTTGCGGGCCCTAATTCTTGACAGTCAATGGGAAATATATTCAGACATCAGTATTGCCATGACAATGCTATGCTTTAATGGAATTCCTTCTTATTATCCCATTCCCTTAAGTTTCTCAACGTGTAGTCCCACCCCATTGTGGCAATGCACTGTACAGCATTTCAGTATGGCTTTGATTTGTAAGAAGATCTACCACAGAGTGAAAACTTTTACCACTGACAATTTTGTGCTGGTTCAGACATAATCCTGCTGTAGTACATTTTGTTTCCATACGGATTTCATCCGCTAGCACATTTTTATCCTTGTTTTCACTTGTGTGTGGGGTGTTTCTGCTAAACAGCAAGTGCCTGATTCCACAAGGTGAGATGCATTTTACAACGTTCCATAGGTGCTTAATAATGCCTCTCCTTCAAATCACTGGGGGATATTCTAGCTACTGGTACATAGTTACGAGCCCCAATAAAACCCTAGATAGCAGAAGGATGGAATGAAACTCAGTTGTTTTCTTTTTATGTCTCTTCTTACCCCCTTCACTCCTCTTACCAAATCCTGCTCACTTATCAAGCATTTCTATGGAGGGCAGTGGGACTATTGGTGAATGAAGGGAGCCCTCCTCTGAGTTTTTCTCTCTTTCTTTCATTAGCTCCTCATTTTTTCTGCCATGTTGGCTGAGCCCACTGCAATGAAAGCCACTTTAAACAAGATTTCCTTGACCACAATTGGAAGTTATAATGTCAAGCACAACGCAGGTTGGCAACTTTCATGATTTTATAACAGGCATTGCGATTTTTGATGTTTGCCTTAGACTCCCTGCTCCCGGAGTCATGTGACATGAGCTTCTAATCGTTCATTTTTAAAAAAGAAACATTTATTAGTTATGCTAAAAGCACAGAGGCTGGGAATGTTTTTCTTTACTTGTAATAATAGGATAGGGTGACAGAGCACATGTCAGTACTGTAGTGTATCAAGAGATCACAGGGCATTAAATCAATTCAGACACCTCACATTGGAGGACATTTGTAACACCCTTGTTTTGACTAGAGGGTATTTGCTAGAGAGGGAATAGGAGGCTTGCAAGGTTTTTAAATTATACTTGGTGGACTTTAACCAAATCCCGGGAGCAAGAAGATTGCTTTTCTGACTGCAGAAGACTAACAGACACAAATACTTTTATTTTAAAAGGAGAACAGCACCACCCGAAACAAGCAAAGACAAGTCCTCATGAAAGATCCTGCACTCTGCACTGAACTGAGCAACAAGCTGGCTGCTGGTCTTTGCAGACTGCATAATACTTAGAGTTAAAGGCGCAATACACAGAAAACAAAGGCAGAGTGGCTGCCTGGGTAAATAAATCACAGTACATGTCTATGTCACTGTGTTTATATTACAGGACTCCTTGCTCAGATTTTACACATTAGCAGGGTAACAAGTCATATAGACGGACACTGGTGAATTGAACCTGTGCTCACATTAGATTAAATCCAAGCCCTCTTTGAAGTCAATGGAATGGACCAGGATTTAGCCCATAATGTTCCCAGGAAGGAAGGGGAAGAAAGCTGTTCACCATCATCTTCTTTTCTCCCCTCCCACCAACCTCTGCCCCTTTCAAGCATTCCCTTAGAAGACAGCTGGCCTGGTGGCCTCACACCACCTCAAGGCCACCTTGTTTTATTTGGGGTACAACTCTGCCCTCCTGTGGGCAAACACATTAACTCTGAGGAAGCTTTTCCCGAATATTTACTGATCGCTCTCTCAGTCAGTCTGAATTTCCCTTGACAGGTAGTGGCTGCGTCAAAAGCAAACAGGGTGTTTGCAGGAGCTCAGTCAAGAGCAAGGGTTGAACAAAAATGTGCTGGCTTCTCTTCCAGCATGTTGACACAGTCCCCTGAGCTTTGCCTGCCCTCATGCCCCGTTTCACCTGGACATGCACTCAGGAATGACATCATGACACAGCAAAGAGAGGAGTTTTGTGGTGGAGTTCTGCAGGTGGAGGAGGAGCAATTGTGACACCCTTGGGGTGAGTTTGTTACCTGCTTGTTTGTTTGTTGGTGTGGGCTTTGTTTGCCTGCCATGTGCCTGTTTGAGTGAAATTTACAGAGTGCTCTGCTTTGGGGCTGTGTGGCAGCAAACAGAAGTGCTGTGCAGGGAAGCGTGGGAGCCAGATATGCCTAACAAATGTACTTTAAACATAGACCAATAAAAGCCCCCCCAAAACAATGCAGACAGAAGTCAGGCAGCAGAGCGGGGGCTATCCAGCTTATTCCATGAATGCAGGATGTACGATTACCTGTCCTGTGGGCAGAGGGCATATGTGTGCCTTTGGTGCAAGCCATTCATGGCCCTCGGAGACTTGAATACAGGCTCTTGAGATCAGAGTGGCTGAATTGGATATAGGTGTAGACTCCATGGGTGCTCCAGGGCTGGAGGTTGAGCACCCCCCGGGTCTGGAGGAAGCCAGTGCCTATGGAACTGGAGGAGCTAAAGGACAAGGAGAGGTACATAGAGGAGACTTTCTGAAACACAGTACAGTAGTCCCACTCCCTGTCTGACAGGCTCTGTGCTCCTGAGGAATATTAAAGTCTCAGGGAAGGAGAACATCAAGCTGGAGCAGAGGGAAACAATCCCATAGTTGGGACCCTCCTTCCAGAAGATGTCATGGTGTCCTCTCACATAGAGGATACCTCTCCAGGGGAGGGGACTTCAGTTATTAGGAAGAGACAGGTAATAGTAATGGGGGATTCGTTTATTAGAAATATAGATACTTCGGTTTGTGAAGACCGGGAGAACCACATGGTGAATTGAACTGCTGGTTGCGAAGGTTGCTGATCTCTTGAGATATCTAAACGGCTTATGTGCAGTTCTGGGGAGGAGCCGGTGGTCTTAGTACAGGTAGGTGCTAATGACAAAGGGAAAGGTAGGAGAGAGGTCCTGGAGGCCAAATTTAGGCTGCTAGGTGAGAGATTAAAGTCTAGGATCTCCATGGTAACATTCTCTGAAATGCTGCTGGTTCCACATGCAGGGTCAGTTAGACAGGCAGAACTGCACGGACTCAATGTATGGATGAGACGATGGTGTTTGGAGGAGGGCTTTAGGTTCATTAGGATCCTGGGACTCTTTTGGGAAAGAAGGAGCCTATGTAAGAAGGATGGGCTCCACCTAAACCAGAATGGAACCGGAATTCTTGCAAGTAACATTAAAAAGGTCATAGAGGAGTTTTTAAACTAAGGGCTGGGGGAAATCTGACAGGTGCGGAGAGCACACAGTTCCGACAGAGATATCCCTTAGGGAAGGATTTATTAAAGGAGATTCTCTATATCCTAGTAAAGAGGAGGGGATAGAAATTGACAAAGTACAGGTAGGAATTGAAGAGAAACAGTCGCATGAAAAAGAGTCCCATTCAGTTACATCACATGACAGCTTTAAGTCAGACAATTAAATATTGATGAATTTTGAAAGTGCTTGTATACAAATGCTAGAAGTCTAAATACTAGGATGGGTGAACTTGAGTCCCTGATATTAAGACAGGATATTGATATAATACAGGGGAGGGCAAACAATGGCCTGCAGGGTGGATCCAGCCCATCAGGGCTTTCAATCCAGCCCATGGGATTGCCAGCCTCATGGCACAGTGGGGCTAAGGCAAGCTCCCTGCCTGCCCTGGCCCCGCACCGCTCCCAGAAGTGGCTGGCATCAAGTCCCTGCAGCCCCGTGTGCTATCATCGCCTGCAGGCACAGCCCCCTGCAGCTCCCATTGTCCAGAAATGGGGAACTGCGGCCAATGGGAGCTTCGGGAGTGGTACGCACAGGCGAGGGCACCCCCAGGAGCCACTGCCGGACATGCTGGCCACTTCTGGGAGTGGCGGCAGTACATGCCGCTGCCACCCCAGAGCCACTCGAGGTAAGCGGTGCCAGGCTGGAGCCTGAACCTTGAACCCCTCCTAAACTCCAATCCCCTGCCCTGAGCCCCCTAACCCCCTGCCTTGAGCCCCCAGCCACACCCCTCTGGCACCCAACCCCCTGCCCTGAGCCCCCTCCCGCACTCCGCACCCCCTCCTGCACCCCAACCCCTTGCCATGAGTCCCTTCCTGCACACCACACCCCCTTCCACACCCCACAATCCCTCCCCCTGCCCCGGCCCTGCATTCAAGGCCCTGCATACAATTTCATCACCCAGATGTGGCCCTCGAGCCAAAAAGTTTGCCCACCCCAATATAATAGGTATCATGGAAACATGGTGGAATTATGATAATCAATTGGGCATGATAATGCCAGGGTACAAAGTGTATAGGAATGACCGAGAATGAATGTGACATTTAAATTTAAAAAGGGGAACTGCACAAAAATGAGGACGCTTGTAAGAAGGAAATTAAAAAGATCTGTCCCAAGGGTTAAATGCCTGCAAGCAGAAGGGGGACTAATTAAAAACACCATAATAGAGGTTCTGATTAAATATATATCCCAACTCAGAAAAGATGGTAAGAGGACCAAAAGAATGTCATGGTGGCTAAACAGTAGAGTAATGGAGGCTGTCAGATGGCAAAAGGGTATCTTTTAAAATTTGGAAGTCAAATCCTAGTGAGGATAATAGGAAGGGGCACAAACTTTGCCAGGTTAAGTATAATAAGGCAGGCCAAGAAAGAATTTGAGAAGCAATTTGCTAAAGACACAAAAACTAATAGTAAGAAATTTGTTTAAGGTACCTCAGAAGTAGAAAGCCTGCCAACCTGGCAGTGGGGCCACTAGAAGACAAAGGATGTTAAAGGAGCACTCTAGGAAGACAAAGCCATTGCAGAGAAGCGAGATGAATTTTTTGCATAGGTCTTCACTGCAGAGGATGTGAGGGAGATACCCACATCAGAGCCATTCCTTCTGGATGACAAATCTGAAGTACTGTCCGATGCTAATGTGTCAATAGAAAAGGTTTAAATTTAAACAGAAATAAGTCACCAGGACCAGATGGTATTCACCCAAGGGTTCTGAAGGAACTCACCTATAAAACAGCAGAACTATTAACTGTAGTATGTAACCTATCACTGAAACCCATCTCTGTACCAGATGACTGGAGGGTAGCTAATTTAATATCGATTTTTTTATAAAAAAAGGATCCAGAGGTGATCCTGGCAATTACAGCCTGGTAAGAAACTATAGTAAAGAACAGAATGATCAGACACAGAGATAAATACTATTTGTCGGGGAAGCATCGACACGGCTTTTGTAAAGGGAAATCATACCTCACTAATCTATTAGAATTCTTTGGGTCTGTCAAGAATCCTGTGGATAAGGGTGTTCCAGGAAATAAAGTGTTCTTGGATTTTCAGAAAGCCTTTGACAAGGTTTCACACCAAACAAGGACAGGGAGTTATATCTCCACGTGGTGCCTTAGCACCAGCAATATTCAGAGCCCAGGGGCCCAACTCCACCGATATTTGAGGCCGGGTGTCTCCCCCGGCCCCACCTGCCACCCCCGTGCCTCCCCTGAGTGTCCCTCGGCCCCCTCTTGCTGCCCCTGCCCCCCGGCCCCTGCTGCGCGCCTCCTGGCGCCCTGGAGCAGAGCATCCCTGCCATTGCCTCATCCGTGAAGCTCCATGCTGCCTCCCTGCAGCAACTGCTGCCACAGGGTCCTAGTGCCCCCCCCCCATCTCCACTGCCAGGGCACACTGAGCCTGCCCTTCCACCTCAGACCCTTCCCTTTTCTGGCGGGACTCTCCACCAGCACAGGGGCCCCCCCACACCCCACCCCACGCTCCATGCTGGGCAAGGAGGCAGCCCCATCCCTCACCCCCAGTGAGGCTACAGTCAGAGGCAACAACAGGGGAGGAGGCTCAGGCAGCCCGGGGGAGGCGAGGCAGATTCCTGGACCTGAAAGGGGCCCTAGGAGCACATGCAGTGACAGTGGTGGGGGTGAGTGTGCTGCTGGGGGGGGAGATGGGGGGCTTCTCCCCCAGAGCTCGCTGCTGCTGGCAGAGAAAGAGCTGGGGGGGAGTCCTCCTCTCTGGCCCTTGTCCCGGAGCAGCCTGCCTGCACCCCAAACTCATCCCCAGCCCTGCCCCACCCCAGAGCCCACACCCCCAGCCAGAGCTTTCATCCCCCCACCGCACCCTCAACCCTCTACCCTAGCCCTGAGCCCCTCCAATACCCCAAATACCTTATCCCCAGTCCCAGCCAGAACCCTCATCCCCTCGCACCCCAGCCCTCTGCCCTCAGCCCTGAGCCCCCTCCGACACCACAAACCCCACATCTCCAGTCCCAGACAGAGCCCTCATCCCCCTGCACTCCAACCCTCTGCCCCAGCCCTGAGCCTCTCTAACCCCCAAACCCCCCAGCCCCAGACAGAGCCCTCACCCCCCACACTCCTACTCTCACCCTGAGCCCCTCCCACACCCCAAACCCCTCAAACTTAGGCTTGAATAGAGACTGGGAGTGGATGGGTCATTACATAAAGTAAAACTATTTCCCCATGTTATTTCTCCCCCCACCCCACTGTTCCTCAGACGTTCTTGTTAACTGCTGGAAATGGCCAACCTTGATTATCACCACAAAAGGTTTTGCTCAAATAAATTTGTTAGTCTCTAAGGTACCACAAGTCCTCCTTTTCTTTTTTGCGAATACAGACTAACACGGCTGCTACTCTGAAACTAGTTCAGACACTGGCCTCAAGAGCACATACCCTGTCTTTGACAGCCGTGCGTTACTTGTCCTGTATGCATTCATACATCACCTGTCTACAGGGCAGGTCATAAATGCTGACTCTGTGGGTGCTCCACCCCCAGAGAATAAAACAGTGGGTGCTTAGTACCCACCGACAATAGTGGTTATGCAGTGCTGGCCACAGATCAGCAGTTCCAGGGTGGACCCACCCCCACTGATCAGCTGACAGGTGGCTGTGCTTATCAGCTGTTTGGTGGGCTCAGCTAACTAGCTGTTTAGCAGTCACTCCCCCACCTATCAGCTGTTTTGTGGCCCCCTAGGCTGATCAGCAGCTGCGAGACTATGCTCACCTGGGTCGCCCAGCCTCCTATCTACGTCTCCTGGACAGGCTCCTGCAACTCCCAGTCTGGCTCTAACTGCAAGCAGCAGGTCAGTCCCGTTCTAGGCAGAGGGAGCCTGGGGGTGCGTGCGTGTGCGCGCATATGGATGCACGCAGAGTCACTGCCACTGCACCCACCCTCCATTTCTGTGAGTGCTGAGCTGCTCTGCTTTGCTCTGCCTGGGCTGGGGAGGGGTGTCTGTTCTCAGGGGTGCCTTTTAGGAGGGGAAGGGAGAATTGTTCTGGCCCCCCAGGATAGTTTTGTGGCCCCCTAGGGGGAAAATTTGTCTCTCTCATCCCTCCCTTGCACATATGTATCCTTTATCCAAAATGTTAATTTGGCACTGACGTTAGATAGGTGTTAACAAAATCAGACAAAACACAGAGTTTTTTGAAGTGTGATTTAAAATCCCTTCCCCTCTCCATTGCTCAATTTTCTGTCTTTTGATTCGTGTGAGGTTATCATTTCACTGGTTTCAGAGTAACAGCCGTGTTAGTCTGTATTCGCAAAAAGAAAAGGAGTACTTGTGGCACCTTAGAGACTAACAAATTTATTTGAGCATAAGCTTTCGTGAGCTACAGCTCACTTCATCGGATGCATTTGGTGCAAAATACAGTGGGAAGATTTATATACACACACAGAGAACATGAAACAATGGGTTTTATCATACACACTGTAAGGAGAAAGAAAAGGAGTACTTGTGGCACCTTAGAGACTAACAAATTTATTAGAGCATAAGCTTTCGTGAGCTACAGCTCACTTCATCGGAATGCATCCGATGAAGTGAGCTGTAGCTCACGAAAGCTTATGCTCTAATAAATTTGTTAGTCTCTAAGGTGCCACAAGTACTCCTTTTCTTTTTGCGAATACAGACTAACACGGCTGCTACTCTGAAAACTGTAAGGAGAGTGATCACTTAAGATGAGCTATCACCAGCAGCCCGGGGGGGGGGGGGAGGAGGAAAACCTTTCATGGTGACAAGCAAGGTAGGCTATTTCCAGCAGTTAACAAGAACATCTGAGAAACGGGGGGGGGGGGGGAGAAATAACATGGGGAAATAGTTTTACTTTATGTAATGACCCATCCACTCCCAGTCTCTATTCAAGCCTAAGTTAATTGTATCCAGTTTGCAAATTAATTCCAATTCAGCAGTCTCTCGTTGGAGTCTGTTTTTGAAGCTTTTTTGTTGAAGGATAGCCACTCTCAGGTCTGTAATCGTGTGACCGGAGAGGTTGAAGTGTTCTCCAACTGGTTTTTGAATGTTATAATTCTTGACGTCTGATTTGTGTCCATTTATTCTTTTACGTAGAGGCTGTCCAGTTTGACCAATGTACATGGCAGAGAGGCATTGCTGGCACATGATGGCATATATCACATTGGTAGATGCGCAGGTGAACGAGCCCCTGATAGTGTGGCTAATGTGATTAGGTCCTATGATGGTCCCCTGAATAGATATGTGGACAGAGTTGGCTATGGGCTTTGTTGCAAGGATAGGTTCCTGGGTTAGTGGTTCTGTTGTGTGCTGTGTGGTTGCTGGTGAGTATTTGCTTCAGATTGGGGGGCTGTCTGTAAGCAAGGACTGGCCTGTCTCCCAAGATCTGTGAGAGTGATGGGTCGTCCTTCAGGATAGGTTGTAGATCCTTGATGATGCATTGGAGAAGTTTTACTTGGGGGCTGAAGGTGACGGCTAGTGGCGTTCTGTTATTTTCTTTGTTGGGCCTGTCCTGTAGTAGGTGACTTCTGAGTTCACTAGTTCTCCTGTTGTCATAGGCTTTGTCTAGATTAGCATTTGTCCTCCTATTGTAATTGATTGCCAATTGCTTGTTAAGTGAGTGTAAATGCTAATCTAGACACTCTGCAAATGTTTGTTTGTATCAGGACATGGGGGCTCAGCTTCCAGCAAACCACAAAACTTTGTGCTCCAGATCAAACATTTGTAGAGAGTCTTAGTTATCAACATAATTAGCATTTTTGAAATTAGCTCAAATTATAAGAGGACCACCAACTCTAGTCTAGACAAAGCATGAGTCCCCCCAGACTAAATAGGACCTGGATTTTTAGTATAAAAAGAGGCAATATAAACGTATCTTCCCTCCCCAAAAAACAAACAAAAAAACACCCAGGTCCCCAAATCTTTGTGCCTCCTTTACACATCAGAAAAAAATTAAACAAAGGCACAGTCTCAGTTATTGCCCCTTTACAGATCACCTTTAAAAATGAAATTATCCTTTATATTCCTTATTTCCCCCCCTCAAATTAGGGAAACGGCCGACTTTGTGCAACTGAAAGACTGGATCTGGATGTGAAAATTTGTCCCTTTCCACCTTTGCATGTACATATAGAACAGAGTGCTGGGAGCACCTCAGCATAGGTTAGGGTAAGAGAAAGTTGATTGGGGAAAGAGGCCCTCAAAAAAGCATTGTCTTGAAAATAGCCACAGGGCAAGATTTTTGAGGTCATAGAATCATAGAAGACGAGGGTTGGAAGAGACCTCAGAAGGTCATCTAGTCGAACCCCCTCCTCAAAGCAGCATGAACCCCAACTAAATCATCCCAGTCAGGGCTTTGTCAAGCCAGGCCTTAAAAACCTCAAAGGATATTGATTCCACCACTTCCCTAGGTAACCCATACCAGTGCTTCACCATCCTTCTAGTGAAATAGTTTTCCTGTTATCCAACCTAGCCCTCCCCCACTGCAACTTGAGACCATTGCTCCTTGTTATATCATCTCCCATCACTAAGAACAACCTAGCTTCATCTTCTTTGGAACCCTCCTTCAGGTAGTTGAAGGCTTCTGTCAAATCCCCCCTCACTCTTCTCTTCTGCAGACTAAATAAGCCCAATTCTCTCAGCCTCTCCTCATAAGTCATGTGCCCCAGCCCACTAATAATTTTTGTTGCCCTCCACTGGAGACTCTCCAATTTTTCCACATCCTGTCTGTAGTGGGGGGCCCAAAACTGTATGCAATACTCCAGATGTGGCCTCACCAGTGCCGAATAGAGGGGAATAATCACTTTCCTTGATCTGTTGGCAATGCTCCTACTAATGCAGCCCAATATGCCATTAAGCCTTCTTGGCAACAAGGACACACTGCTGACTCGTATACAGCTTCTCATTCACTGTAATCTCCACGTCCTTTTTTGCAGAACTGCTGCTTAGCCAGTTGGTCCTTGGCCTGTAGCAATGCATAGGATTCTTCCGTCCCTAAGTGCAGGACTCTGCACTTGGCTTTGTTGTTTAAGTGAGATACAGTCCCATTAAAAAAAATCATGTAACATCCATATGTTACACTTCTTACAACTTTTTTTTTTAACACATCACATCAAACTCTGGCTCTGATCCTGAATTTACTCTCTCAGAATCAATCATGGATAATTTC
Source organism: Dermochelys coriacea (assembly GCF_009764565.3). Taxonomy (NCBI): domain Eukaryota; kingdom Metazoa; phylum Chordata; order Testudines; family Dermochelyidae; genus Dermochelys; species Dermochelys coriacea. Next base: position 27,157,139 of record NC_050080.1, read on the forward strand.
TACCTTTTTGGGGAAGCAATTATTAAAAAGTTATTCAGGGGCTGAGGTAGAATTTATGGTGCAAATGTAGGTCATTTGATCAAGAGGTTCCCAATATATGTCCTCTCCCCTGCATTATGAGCGTCTTTTAATTTTCAAAGTACTCTAAAATCCACATGCATAATGAGATTATCTAGAATATTGGTATGCCACAACAAGGCCAATGGTGTAAGTTTGGAGTAATTTGGTTCACGTGTTCCTCAGATATTGTCTCTCTCTCTTTCTCTCTCACCCTCTTCCCCCACGCCTTCCCTACCCCCCCATAAGTAGAAGATTTTCATATTTCAGTTGCTCTATAACAATGGTGTTCCACAACTGAAACTGAGGTAGAGGCTTTGACATGAATGGATCATTTCACACCACCCAGAGCTATTTTGTTAGATTATTCATCTCTTTGGCATGTACTAATTCATCTGAGGACACCCCACTGTGGTGAATGGACCATTCCAACCCATCTACAGTACTCCTGTACTGCAGAGGGCTGTGCAGAGTCCCTTCCTTTACACTAGCTCCCTGAAGTAGATATAAAGTCTGGGGCTTAGATATAAAGTCTGCTATTCCTCTTGCTATCTCCAGCTGGTAAATGAGCTCCTCACAGTCCATCAATTACTATCCTCCTTTATTCCCATGGCCCTTCCAGGGGCATGTGGGGCCAGGAGGAGGGAAGAGCTGGTAGCTAAAGTGGCATATCAATCCCTTCCCACAGGTGCTCTCCAATCATGCCCCCTCACTAACTTCTCTTCCTCAGAAACAAGGGAAATTTAACTGTCCCAAAACATGGTTAATGCAGGCCTTGTTTACACTACAGCACCTTTGCCAGTATAGTTATGCCAGTATAGCTAACCTGGCAGAACCCCCTAGTGGAGACATAAAGTAAGCTGACAGGAGTTCGTTGGCATAACTACATCACCTCGCCGAACAACACTAGCTAAGCAGGTTAATAGGCAGCAGGCTAAAAACAAACAAAAGGAAGTATTTCTTCACACCACAGGTTTCAGAGTAGCAGCCGTGTTAGTCTGTATTCGCAAAAAGAAAAGGAGTACTTGTGGCACCTTAGAGACTAACAAATTTATTAGAGCATAAGCTTTCGTGAGCTACAGAAGTGAGCTGTAGCTCACGAAAGCTTATGCTCTAATAAATTTGTTAGTCTCTAAGGTGCCACAAGTACTCCTTTTCTTTCTTCACACCATGCACAGTTAACCTGTGGAACTCTTTGCCAGAGGATGTTGTGAAGGCCAAGACTATAACAGGGTTCAAAAAAGAATTCATGGAGGATAGATCTCTTGTGTAAATTGGCCTAAATACTTAGACCCCAGAGAGCTACCAAGTGAAACCTCCCTAGTGCCCTAAGAACTGGAGGAGGAAAATGAATAGTCCTCCCTAAGAGAAGGAGTCATATTAGCTGGTGTGCTGGGAGCACCTTCAGAATGTGCTGTGGTCGGTACCGCTGATGTACTTTTGACTTTTTTGAATTGCCAAAAATTTCAAAAGCGTTCATTTTTGGTATACTCCAAAACAAGCTTTCCTTCCTGGATTTTCAAAATTTCCAACAAACCAACAAAATCTGTTATTCACCCAGATGTAGTTGTGACTCCAAGGTAGGTCATCAGGGTGGCCAAAGGTCATGGCAAACTCACCCAAACGCTGGCAGCTGCTGGGATTCCCAGGGAGTGGGCTGAGGTGAAGAAAGACTATTTGACCCTTACACAGCTTACAGAGGGCAAGGAACCAGTTACCTTGAACCTTTGGCCTGTTTTTCCCAGTGTTCAGCTGGCTCCTCATCCCCACACACAAAGCAGAACTCCAAACTCCTTCACTGGCACCTAACAACCACCACCATCCCACCCCATCACCTTCACCCTGCCACTCAACAAACCAGCTCTGGACCCCACCTAACAAAACCTTCCCTTTTCCAGTACTCCCACTTGACTCACTTTTCACAATGAGTCATGGTTTCTTGCCATGATGCCAAAGGATTGTGGGAGTGGGCTCACAAGAAACCACGCTTAGTTTGTGATTTTTCTGTAGAGAAAGTTTGAAAACCTCTGTGCTAGAGCCATGTACTCTATATGCACTGTCCTGGCTCTGCTGATGTACCTTATTCCTAAATTGCAGCCCTCTGTGATTCCACAGCTGGTTGTCTCTTGAGTAGAGATGGCTAATTAGACTAAACGGTATAGTAGTTTTGTACACATCGCAACAAACTTAGGAGAAGAGGCCTAATTCATACAATATAGGCCCATCTATCTTCTGAGCCATGTCTCAGTGTGAGCCTACACTGCCACCTAGCACCAGGTGCTTGTGTTTCCCTAATATTTTCTACAACATCATTGTCAGACTGAAGATCAAAATCAACCAAAGTTAAAATGAAGCCTTGTTAGTTTAACTGATCCTGTCTCCATCAATGCAAAATATACAAGGTAGGCAGTGAATATTTGACATGCAGGAGCCAATAGGCTTATTCTAGTGCTATAATAATAACAACATCTCCTCTTTCAGCTAGTGCTGTAGCATGTGTTACAGGGAGCCACAGTGCAATGAACTTTTAAAGTTTGCCTAAAAGGGAAAGAATGGACCAGGCATCCTGGCCAATCCTGAGTGCAGGTGAGGGAGTTTGTATCAAATTGGAGGATGTTCAGACTATGATCTTATGAGTCTGTGGCCAGGTCTACACTATAAACTTACATCTGCATAACTATGTCACTCAGGGTGTGAAAAATTGACACCCCTGAGCAATGAAGTTACACCGACTTAACCCCCAGTGCTAAGGGCTTCTCCTGTCGACACATTGTCTTTCATGGAGATGGATTAACTACGCTGATGGGACAAGCGCTCCCGTCGGCAGAGTAGCGTCTTCACTGAAGCACTACAGCCGTGCAGCTGCACCACTGCAGTGTTCTAAGTGTTTATCTGCCCTGAATATACTCATCCCATATACTCCTCCTTTAGTGAAATACACTCCTCGCTTCTACAACATCTGGATTCAGTACTTGTCTGTGCTTTTTACCCAGTTGTTTCCCTCATTACTATATGAGGACTCCCACTGCAAAACTTAACTACTGAAGTTGATGGCTCAGGGGTCTAAGCATCAGAGTTCAAGTACTTCCAAGACAGTAAGATAGAATCCTAGCAAGGTCAATCCTTCTGAGGTACTGTGCAATTTACTCTGTGTCTTTTGGAATAGTCTCTAAAAAAACAGCATCTGTCTAATGTGAATGGATATTGAAGATCCTTTACTTCTTGTCACAAGGCCAGGAGCTTTCTGTGATGTCCTGCCCACAAATTTCCCATCCCTTCAGTGTTTAGCAATGGTTGTCTTTCTAGCTGCTGGCTTTCATTTCAGAGGTGGCAGCATTTTAGTGATGGGTGAGGTGATGCCTGTAGGTATCCAGCTAGTAAAGCTCCAGGGAATGAAAAGTATCTGTAGCTGGGTTGGCCACCTCCTGGGCATCCTCTCGTGGCCAAAGATCACTCTACAGTATCTGCTACCAGATTATCCCCTCTTCAGGGTCCCTTAATAATTCACAGTCCATTGGTAATTTATAGCATTCCCCTCCTGGGGTCCCATTTATTGAGACCTTACATTTTGGCCCTCCAGGCTCCAACCCCAGTTGTCACTCTCTTCCTTTAGGTAGGGAGTTCCCTCACCTTTGGCAGACCTAGGTCCTAGTTCAGAGTCTCTCAGGCTTTACCTGGTTGGAGTTAAGCATTCTTCATCCTCTGGATTCCAGGCCTGGTACTGCCAGTTTATATGGCTGAAGCTCAACTCTCTGGTCCTGATTTCCAGGCCCATATTCTTCTCTGTCAGGGTCCCTAGTAGGACCATCCTGCTAACTTCAGCTCCCGTGGTCTCAGGATCTTCCCAGCAGGAGCCTTTCACATGCTCTGCAGTTTCACTACAATATTCTGAGCTTTCCCAAGACATTGGAGCCTCCTGCTGTTCTTCATAGGGCAATAATCCTGATCTTACTCTGGTGATTCATTTTGTAATCAGGATTGGCTAGTCCCTGTTTTTCAGGGGTGAGCCACCGTATTACAGTGCCATACAAATGTAAGATATTATTATTACAGCAATACTAATGTGCTAAAGAGGAGTACAAAAGAATGGCACAAACATGTAGGAACAAAATCAGACAGGTTAAGGCACAAAATGAGTTACACCTAGCAAGCAACATAAAAGGCAATAAGAAGAGGTTCTTTATATACATAAGAATTAAGAGAAAGATGGAGGAAAGTGTAGGTCCTCTACATAGCAGGGAAGGAGAGCTAATAACTGATGATATCAAGAAAGCTAAGAAAAGGAGTACTTGTGGCACCTTAAAGACTAACAAATTTATTTGAGTGTAAGCTTTCGTGAGCTACAGCTCACTTCATCGGATGCATTCGGTGGAAAATACAGTGGGGAGATTTTTACTTATACACACACACAGAGAGAGAGAGAGAGAGAGAGAGAGAGAGAGAACATGAAACAATGAAACCTATTGACCGTTATTCCTACCTACATGACTCTAGCTTTCATCCAGATCACACCACACGATCCATTGTCTACTCGATTACAGATAACTTAGGCTTGAATAGAGACTGGGAGTGGATGAGTCATTACACAAAGTAAAACTATTTCCCCATGTTATTTCTCCCCCCCACCCCACCCCCCACTGTTCCTCAGACATTCTTGTTAACTGCTGGAAATGGCCCACCTTGCTTGTCACCATGAAAGGTTTTCCTCCTTTCCTCCCCCTGCTGCTGGTGATGGCTTATCTTAAGTGATCACTCTCCTTACAGGGTGTATGATAAAGCCCATTGTTTCATGTTCTCTGTGTGTGTATATAAATCTCCCCACTGTATTTTCCACCGAATGCATCGGATGAAGTGAGCTGTAGCTCACGAAAGCTTATGCTCAAATAAATTTGTTAGTCTCTAAGGTGCCACAAGTCCTCCTTTTCTTTTTGCGAATACAGACTAACATGGCTGCTACTCTGAAACCTGTCCATTAAGAAAGCTAAGGTGTTCAATGCCTGTTTTTCTTTAGTCTTCACTAAAAAGTTAATTGTGACCAGGTACTCAACACAATTAATATTGACAAAAAGGGGAAAGAATACAAGTCAGAATAATGAAAGAAAAAAAAAATTTTTAACGAAATGAAAATGTTACCTGGACTCAGAGTGAGAGATGATGGAGGCATTAATAAGAGTTAATAATAACACTCTGCCTTTCTATAAAGCTTTGGATCCAAGGATCTCAAAGCCTAATACAAGCATTCATTCATTAGGTAAAAACTCATGTGCCTAAAGTTAGGCCTCTAATTCCATGTTTATTCACCTAGCTTAGCGACCTGACTGTGAGAGGTGCTGAGCACCCATAGCTCACAGAGCATTCAGTTGAAGCTGGAAGTGCTCAGTGTCCCAAAGAATTTTTTCCCCACAGAAAATACATTGGTGCCCAAGAAGTGCTGCACTTTTACCTACTACAGCCTACTGTGGTGCCGGAACAGCCAACAGCATGAATGCAGCCATTTGTTCTGGTGCCACAATGGCACTCTGATGGGTAAAAGGCAGAACTGCAGCACTCCTGGGGCAGAATGTATTTTCTGTGGTGGTGGGGGGGAATTCTGTGTGTGCCCAGTGGCATAGAATTGCCCCAGGAGTATAAGTTCATCCATGTCCATGGAGCCAGGTTATGACAGAGTATGGCACATGGGGCTGCTGGGTGGAGTCACAGAATGGGGTTCAGAATGGCTATTGGGAGGGGTACAGACTGGGCTGTGGGCTCAGGAACTAGTGGGGTGACAGCACTGAGCCATGGGCTGAATGGGAGTGGGGGTACAAATCCCCATGGGGATGGGGGAAGGATGCTGCAGGGACACATGGGGATGGGGGAGGATTGCTGCAGAGACCCACGGGGATTGGGAGTGTGGGGACAAGGACATCTGTGTCTGACTGAATGGGAAAAACTTGGGGTCAGCCAGGGTCTGCATGAGGGAGGCTCCTCACTCCCTAATAATCCAAAAAATCTGTTCCATACTTCTCCCACCCACACCCAATAACCCTCCATGTTCACTCCAGGCTCCTTCCCTCTCCCTTAGCTCCTCCATTACCCCAGACTCTCCCAGCCTTTGCACTGCTTTAGACAGGTGCAGAAAATACAGTTCTGTATTGTAATTTAAACAAATTATTCAAAGATCTGTATTAATATGCCCAGTAAGGAATCTATTTGTCAAAAAAATTACTGTTTTTTTTGGCCTGTATTGTTACAGACATACTTTCAGACAGATATTTTGAAATAAATAACCAAAATAATTGAAATGGGCATGATTATATTGTGTTATTTTGACAAATAAAATATGCAGAATTTTTACTTTTTTGGTGCAGAATTACCCCAAGAGTAATAAGTGCTGGGATGTAAATGCTGGGGGTCTACTCCTGATTCCATATAATTCAATGGCAGAACTCCCATGGACTTCAATGATGCAGGATTGAGCTGTTGTTTATTATTGTAGGGTTCCTGTGCATGCTGGTTTGTTGAAGGTTGCACTTGAGTATTGACATGTGTACACTTATTTGTGAGGGCTGCTGGCATTCATTGTTTTAAATACTTGAAACAGTTGTTTTGCAGAAACCTCTTTTGGATCATTTTTTGATTAAAAATAACTCACAAAAAGACTTCAATGGCCTGAAAAATTTTAATATTGACAAATGATTTTATTATGCATGTTTTTTTTATTGTAAGTTGTTATGTGCCTAGAGCAGTAAGTGTGCAAACAGGGGGCTGTGCCCCCTCAGGGGGAGTGCAAGAGGTTTTGCAGGGAGAGGGGTGTGATGAAACTTTGGCCTTTCGTGCTTTTAAAAACCAAACATACAAATAAAAGCACAGGCTGGCTTATTTTCAACAATTTGGTAAGTTTCATAACTACAGTAGGTCTACAATACCTTTAAAATTAATTTTGATTCTCATTAATTTTAAAACCCATTTAATGCTTAATAATTGATATTAAAAGACATCAATCAGAACATGTATAATAATAGTTGAGAGCCCGGGACCTCTTGAGTGAATTGGACACTGTCACACTAAACCAAATGAATGAATGGTCTCATCTCTGTTTCCCCTCCACCTTCCAGCATAGCCTTTAAGTCTGGTGCATGTGCAATCTAATCAGCAATTAAAAGATTATGACACCGTAAAAAGTGCCAAGCAAAAACTCTAGGACAGTCAGTACTGAGTGCACTGTTTGTGTATATTCCGTATTAAAGGTTAGTTCGATCTTTTTCAAACAAAATGGATAAATGGGTTGTGCATGGTTGCAGTGGGTCTGCTTCCTCATCGGATGCTAACATTATTGCAATAAAAGTAAAAACAAAAAACAAAAACAAAAAAAACCCCACTGATATGGACGGTAATGCAGCTGAACTTGTATGTGAACCTTCAACAAGCGCTAGTAAGTAATTGACACTAGTAAGGCTGCTGTGAAAAGTGATATCAAAGAACATTTAAGTTTTAAATTAAGAAAATATCAAGATGAATATTTAAAATTGGGATTCTTATGGACACTTGTCAATCATGACCCATGACTGCTAGGTGTTCTGAGGTATTAGCAAATGACAGCATGAAACCGTCAAAGCTCAGACAAAAACATTCTGAATGCGCAAATAAAGACATTCATGTTTTCAAATGCTAAGTCATTGAGCGGTCAGACACAATAAAAAAACAAGTGACTGCCATCAAAAGCTCTGAAAGCATCCCTTGAAGCTAAGTCAATGAAGCAGCATACCATTGATGAGGCACTAGTATTACCAGCTGTGGTTAAGATGTGTCAAATTACTCATTGAGATGGATGTAGTGAAACTTTGAAAACTATTCCTTTGTTGCGGGATAGAGTGAGTAGGGAAATCAATGAACTTTCTGAAGTTATCAAAGTGCAACTTTTGACTACAGTTAAACAAAGCATAAATGTTTGCTATACAACGTGATGAGAGCACTGATCTCGCAAATTTGGCTCAAATTGGGTTTGTCGGATATTGCAATGAGGATGAAATGCTGGAAGTTTTGCTGTTCTGCAGAGCACATGGCCTGTCAAGGTCAAACTGCATTGGCATGTGTACTGATGGCGGAACTGTGATGGTGGTCCCAAGAAGAGCTTCAGAGGGAAAGTACTCAGCATGGCCCTTCATTTTAAATTCACGCATTGGTTGATACAGGCTGAGGCTCTGGCTGCTAAAAAACTGGAACCTGAAGCAAACAAGGTTTTGAATTGTGCCGTGCAAATTTTGTAAAAGCAAGAGCTTTAAAAAAGCCTACTATTTTCTATTCTGTGCAATGAAATAGGCCTTCAGTATGCCAAGTCCTTCTTCATATGGAAGTCAGATGGTTGTCCCTAGGGAAGGTGTTTCACCATGTTGTCAGTCTCAAGGATTAACTCCATCGCTTCCTGTTGGAACACAACGCTGCACTGGTTCTTGATTCTTTGCTGTTTCGTAGACATTTTTGAGAAATTAAATCATCTCAACATTTCACTCCAAGGAAAGAACAGCAACAAACATCTTGCAGCTTGGTGACCGGATTTCTGCATTGCTGAGGAAGCTCACTCTGTGGAGAGAGAAATATGAAGAAGGAAATGCAGGCAGTTTCCATTGCTCTATGGATGGGTGGTCCAAGAGAAATGGCTGGTAGACCAGCAAGAGGGGCTAAAGCAATTCATGCAGCTCTTTCAACAATCCCAGCAGCAGAGCAACAGTCCAGGATGGTGGGGCTATCAGAGCAAGAGAAGGTTCCCCAGGAATTTGTTAAGGAGCAGATGGTGGCACAGCTCCAGATGCTGTAGAGTCTGAGTCCTGCAGCTAAGGGTGGCAGTAGAGCCCAGGGATCAGACTTGGCTAAATGGTTCTGACAAATGACCCTAAAGTCTTTCTCCAAACTTTTCAGAGGGTAGCTATCGGCTCTGGCTGCGATAAGGCATCCTGGGCTTTCTGAATGGCTCCCTATCTGCAGGCTACATGTCCCTAAGCAAAGTCCCTGGTGTATTCTATGATAAAGTCAAGGCAGCCATTGGGGATAGACTAGGTTTGTCCTCAGGGAAATACTGACAGAAATTCAGGGCTGCAAAATGGACAGAGGGAATAAGGTCCAGAGCTTTCACACAGGCTACCTGCTTGTTGAGGGTGGAAAGACAGGGGCTGGAAGAAGTGATGGATGCTTTGGAGCAGTTCTTGCAAAGTCCCCACGAGGTGGCAAATGTCCTGGTGTGCAATTATTAACTCTTGACTTTGGATAGTGCAGTGAAATTCTTGGAAGATGTCTGAGAGACTGACTCACTCAGGAGAACAGTTCATCCTTTGCAGGGACAGGAGATGGAAGAAAAAAGAAGACTTGGGTATGTGAGTGGCCACTATTAGAGAAGGGAGGTAAAGGGAAATAAAATCTACAGCCGTACTGAGAGTGAATCAAGGGAAAAATTGAAATGACATATAACTGGTGAAAAAGGGAATTGATCAAACAGCTGTGTCAGGTGAAAACAGATCCTGAAAACAGTAAACTAGAAGCCAACCCACAAAGGACCTCTAGTATATGAACAGACAGAGTGACCCTTTGAACATCTATTGATGGAATACAGTTCAAAGGTGCCTAAGGACCCACTATGCAAAGCAGCTCGCTTGTGGATAAACTCAGCAAAAAGAGGTACAGCCACAAGAACATTGAATCTAAGGGGCACTCATGCCAAAAAAGAAGAAGCAAAGAACAGGACAGCACAAGTGGAGATGGGCTTACAGTCAAGGAGATGAAAACTGGATTCTTCTCTGACGTGACACAGTCTATTGTTGAGTAATCTCTTTTGTTCTAGTTTAATACCAATCCATTTGGTATTAACTGCAGAGTAAGGAAAAGTAGCATGTACAAGCTCATAAAGGTTAATGTGTTGGTAATCTATAGTTTATTATTATAAGTAGTAAGTACTTGCTAAGGTTCTATATTTTTGGGTACAAATTTTTGAGTTTTCCCTGATAAAGTTCTAAAAATGATAAATGATCCCTTTTGTCTTGGTTTGCCTCTGCCTCTCCTCACAGTTAGCACAGCACAGCCTAGCCTAGCCTGGTCACTTTATTGGCAAAGGCAGAGGTTGGCCCAAGAGAAGACAGAGCGTTGGAAAAATGAGACCCTGGCGGGGACAAAAAGCGGGGACGTGTATAACGGGGTGTACTGAGACAGGAGCTAACTCAGCAACCCATCACTCAAATGCCCATCAAAATAGGTTAATTGGCAGCTAACTGGAGGAACAATCAACTGATTACAGCTACAGCTGAGGGGCTTATTTGAGCGGGACACAACCCCAGCAGCTGGGAGCATATAAATTGAGGGGAAGGAAGTGCTGCGGGGAGAGTGGCAGAGGTAGGTAGGATAGGCTGTTCCCTTCCCCAGAAGCAGCTGGGGAAGCTTGCTGGGGGACTGTAAATAGCTCCTCTTGGACCACCACAATAAAACACAGTGCTGGTGAAGGAGAGCTGAAGTGGTGTGGTCTGTATTTAAGGCCAGTAAAGCCTCATGGGGACCCAGCGCCTCACAGATATTGCAGGCATGCAGCAAGAACACACCTACTGCAACAACTCTTAAGGCAGCGTTTCCCAGAGGGGTGCTAGTCAGGTGTGGAGTTGGGAGGAGGAGAAGGTGCTGGGATACTCCTCAACTCTGCTCCAGAGTCTCAGCTTTTGTCTTAACAAATAAACAGGCGCATTAATTGTTAGCTGTTCCGGCTGTGACGAAAATCTTCATGACATGACTCAAGTGCGATCTGTGCAGCAACCTCTGCCTGAGTTTGAAAAGAACCTGAAACAACAGCAACGGTGAGCAGCAACCAGGTCTGTTCATTCCAATGGGTGCTAACTCAGATGCCAATGATGATACTTTAAATATCAACATGGCTAATGGTTTCACTGCTCAAAGCATGCAAGAAAGGAGCAGAAGGATCATATTATGAAGACTCTATCAATCGATTCTGAGTGAGCGTTCAAGGTGGGAAGGCCCTTAATGACACACGGCTGGGCTGCAAGGGCACAACGGATTTCATTTTCTAGCTTGCAGAAGTTTGGGAAACACAGCCTTAAGGAAGGGGGAGTGACTGCAGATGAGGTGACCCCTTCACAGGGGTGCAGGGTGGGGTGGAGTGTTACGCACCTCAAAAATTACACCGCAAGACCCTACAAATCATGCAGTGGGCTTAAAAAACTATGAGATCATTTAAAAATAATAAGTTTGGGTTCTTTTTATTTACTTTCTTGTATCTGAGCTTTTAGGGTGCACTCGTGCCATGTTTTCCAGCTTTCCTCCAAGTCTTGAGGGCTAGACACTTTAAAAAATGAAATTTGAGATTCTTACATCGTCACCCAACTGCAAGAGCTGGAGCTTTAGGGGGGGAAAAACATCCTGAGATTCATGATAAAATCATGGGAGTTGGACACACTGTGCGTATCCTTCCCAGCAATGTACCCCCCCAAGTATGAGCCAGTGACAAGTACATTCTTTCTTGTGTTTGCTCCTGACAGCCCTGCAGAGCCAATACAGCTATGGGAGAGCATGTGGGAGTCCACTCATAAACCATCAAGAAGACTGAGCCATTAGCAGTGAAAAGTGCAGGCAGAGCAGAAAGGCATTTTCAACCATTTCTGGCTATTAGGCAGATCAGCTTCTGACCTGAAAACCAGGCAAACTTGATTTGGTCTCACTGTGTGAGAATAAATGTGTCAGCCTAAGCTGTTGTTTTTGTAGTCAGCATTTTTGACAATAGCTGTACTTTTAAAGACAAGAAATTGTGTTCAGCTATTGGAGAAACTACTACAGTCGCTGAATGACACATTTAGGCCTGATCTACACTTGAAGATTAGGTTAATTCAGCTTACTAAATCATGAAAAATCCACCCCCCTGAGCATGTAGTAAGCCAACCCAAGTTCCTATCAATTTAAGCTCTTCCATCAACTTAGCTACTGTCTCTCCGGGAGGTGGATTACCTATGCTGATTGGAGAACCTCTCCAGTCTGTGTAGGGAGTGTTTACACTGAAGTGCTACAGTGGCACAGCGATGTTGCTGTAGTGTTTTAAGTGTAGACAAGCCCTTAGACTCTGCAGCTTAAGACCTGGAATCCCATTGTGTTGTCACTAGAGGGCGATATCATGCAACCTTGAGCCAGTCATTCAATCTGTAACTGGCCTTATGGCTGTAAATCCTGAAACAGGTCCAATATCCTGTGATCGGGCCAGATTTCTCCCTCATGCAACTTCAGAATCAGTGGATTACGCCAATGAGTCATTTGGACCATGACGTTTTAAAATGTCCATGGGATATCCCAAGGCAACCCATTGCACTGGGAAGATTTATACAACTGGCATGTAGCCCCTTCCAATCCCCTCCTGACTACCCCCCATTACTACTGGTGCTGCTGACCTTCCCATGGAAGAAGAGCAGGAGAAGCAGCTACTACTTCTATTGCTGTCTCTTTGCCTGGCAGTGGGAGTTCTAGCATCCCTGCCTCATTTCTGGCCCAGTGCACCTTTCACAGATTCCTGCCCCCCTGGAGGCAGAAAACCACTGGCACATGCTAGGGCACTGGAATAGGTCAGTGATGGGAACACAGAGACTGGCAATGGCTGTTTCTTCCCTCTAATGGCCATCTCATTTTCTTCCCTAAGAAGAGCAGCGGAACCCCACCACTTCCACTGCTTCCACTGATGCACTGATCATCCTAGTAGCCCTTCTCTGTACCTGCTCCAGTTTGAATTCATCCTTTTTAAACATGGGAGACCAGAACTGCACACAGTATTCTAAGTGAGGTCTCACCAGTGCCTTGTATAATGGTACTAAAACCTCCTTATCCCTACTGGAAATGCCTCTACTGATGCATCCCAAAACTGCATTAGCTTTTTTCACAGCCATATCACATTGGCAGCTCATAGTCATCCTATGATCAACCAATACTCCAAGGTCCTTCTCCTCTTCCGTTACTTCTAATTGATGCGTCCCCAACTTATAACTAAAATTCTTATTAATCCCTAAATGCATAACCTTACATTTCTCACTATTAAATTTCATCCTATTACTATTACTCCAGTTTACAAGGTCATCCAGATCCTCCTGTATAATATCCCGATCCTTCTCTGAATTGGCAATACCTCCCAGCTTTGTATCATCTGCAAACTTTATTAGCACACTCCCACTTCTTGTGCCAAGGTCAGTAATAAAAAGATTAAATAAGATTGGTCCCAAAACCGATCCCTGAGGAACTCCACTGGTAACCTCCCTCCAACCTGACAGTTCGCCTTTCAGTAGGACCCGTTGCAGTCTCCCCTTTAACCAATTCCTTATCCACCTTTTGATGTTCATATTGATCCCCATCTTCTCCAATTTAACTAATAATTCCCCATGTGGCACGGTATCAAATGCCTTACTGAAATCTAGGTAAATTAGATCCACTGCATTTCCTTTATCTAAAAAATCTGTTACTTTTTCAAAAAAGGAGATTAGGTTGGTTTGGCACGATCTACCTTTTGTAAAACCATGTTGTATTTTGTCCCATTTACCATTGACTTCAATGTCCTTAACTAATTTCTCCTTCAAAATTTTTTCCAGTACCTTGCATACTACAGATGTCAAACTAACTGGCCTGTAGTTACCCGGATCACTTTTTTTTCCTTTCTTAAAAATAGGAACTATATTAGCAATTCTCCAATCATTCGGTACTACTCCTGAGTTTACAGATTCATTAAAAATTCTTGCTAATGGGCTTGCAATTTCAGGTGCCAATTCCTTTAATATTCTTGGATGAAGATTATCTGGGCCCCCCGATTTAGTCCCATTAAGCTGTTTCAGTTTCGATTCTACCTCAGATATGGTAATATCTACCTCTATATCCTCCTTCCCATTTGTCATGCTACCATTATCCCCAAGATCCTCTTTAGCCTTATTAAAGACCGAGGCAAAGTATTTGTTTAGATATTGGGCCATGCCTAGATTATCTTTAACCTCCACTCCATCCTCAGTGTTAAGCGGCCCCACTTCTTCTTTCTTAGTTTTCTTCTTATTTATATGGCTATAGAACCTTTTACTATTGGTTTTAATTCCCTTTGCAAGGTCCAACTCTACTCGACTTTTAGCCTGTCTCACTTTATCCCTACATGTTCTGACCTCAATTAGGTAGCTTTCCTTGATTTTTATAAATATGAGTAACAGTGTCACACAGTTCAGCATAGGAAAAAGCATCACAATCTCACTCTAGGTACAAGTGTGGTTAGACAGCAAGATATTTTTGTGTTCTCTTGCTCCTGGAGGTAGCTAGGGCTCTTGTCACCTCTGACTAGAGGTGGGCAAATAGCATTTTTTTTTTCAGTTCAGTGGCTGAACTGAAGTATCTTGAAAAAGAAATCATTTCAGATCATCCAGAAACAATTTTTTTTTGTTTTTCTTGCCACAACAACCACCCACCATATTAGTTTCTGATCAAACACAGTTTGACCCAGAAAAAAACTGCTTTTGAACAATTTGACCCTTTTGTTTAGAAATGTAGCTAGATTTAACTAAAAACCCCACTTCATTTTGAAATGCAAAGTCAAATGGTTTGTTTCAAAAATATCCCTTTTGACTTTTTCAGAATGGGTTTCCCTTTTCCTTCCGCTGAAACTATTTCACTGAACTCAGTTTCAGTCAACCCCAAACTGCATTTACAGCTATAGCTTAATTCACAACTAAATTGAAGTAAGGTCACTTTAATTCTGAATGAGAGCGTCCACACAGGGGTTTAATACAGTTAACTAATTCACTTTAAATTCAGACATTTAGTTAATTCAGATTAACTTTCTTGAGTGTCCCCCTGCAGACAAGCCCTAAGGGTAAATCTGTACTACAGCAACACAGCTATGGCCATAAAATAGATGCTTCCTATATCAGTGGAAGGGGTTTCTGTCAATGTAGTTAATCCACCTCTCCAAGAGGTGATAGCTAGGTTGATTGAGGAATTCTTCCATTGACATAGCTATGTCTACACCAGGGTTAGGTTGACCTAACCATAACACTCAGAGCATGAAATTGCCCTGAGCGATGTAGTTAGGTCAATCAATGTGGGCCCTAAAGGCTCAAGCACCAGAAAGCAAATAAAAACACAAACTTAATGATTTTTTAAATAGTATTTTTAAGCCCCTTTTGTAATTTTTGAATGCTGGTGTTGCAACACTGCTGTTGTCTCTCCCCAGCTCCTTCCCCTTTGTCTTCTGCCTTGGCTATGTTGTCCACAGCCTCTTTCTACCTCCATTTCTTTTCCACTTCTCCACTGGCACTTTGCTCCTTTCCCCTCTTACCCAGTTAGTTTTCCTAGCCAGGTCCCTCCGCTCTTTGCCTCCCCACCTTCTTTCTCTTTCTTCAGCCAGTTGCACAATGCTGTTTGGGGGGGCAGAGTGGGGTATGGAGCAATGATCAAACTTCTATTCTTATCAGGAGTGCTTTGGGATATTTAATGGCAAGATAGGGCCTTCTTTTATATCATCTCAGTCAAAACACCTACATACAGTAAACTCCCTGGAGTTTGGAGTATGGGCCTCAGAAGGATAGAAGGTTAATACAGCTCTACCCACAGCAGCCGAATTCTGTGTAGCTCCTTGATCGGCACATCTCAGACACATGCAAGCGAAACCAACATGCTTTCTCTACTGCCCCTGGGACTTGCTCTACTTTTTGAATAACTCCCTCCGTTCCTCCCTATGTGTTTGCTTTTTTCCTTTGCAACTCAATGCTCTTACTTAGACTCACATGATGCAATGACACCTCTCCTGCCCCAAATTCTTGCCTAGCCTCTAACTGAGGTGATAGACCTGCCAATTTTTGCAAAAGAAAAAAAAAATCAGTGTGACACCCAGAGCCCAGTGCTCTGCTGGCATGACTCCTCTGAAGTCAAGGAAGTTATGGCAGCAGACCATCTGTCCCACCTCTATATCAAGTATTGTCTAGATAGACAATATTCTTTAAAAGATCTCAATTCAACCAAAAAGTTGGATTGTCATGGACAAACTTCAGCTAGAGACCAATTTCAAACACCTCCTTTAAAAATGTATGAAAGTAAATCTAACAAAAACTGCACCGAGAATTCAAAAGGAATTTAAACCAGACTTGTGTGAGATTCACACTATGTCAGGCCAGGGTGTGAGTGGCTGGCCTAGGGGTCAGCATTGGGCATAGGACAAGGAGTCAGGCCAGGTTGGAACATCAGGAGATCAGAAACGAGAGGCAAACCAGAGGGCAGGGAATCGGGAGTCGGTTACCAAGAGTCAGGATATTAGGATCAGGCAACTGAACCGGAGGCCTCCATTTACCAAAAGTCAGACTGGCCTGGGATCAGAAGGCAGGAAGAAGTAATCACCAGACGAGCAGTGCACAGCAGGGTAAAGCCCAACTGTACACACAGTTTCCTGTTTCCTCCTCTGGCTTAAAAAGGGGTTGCAGCCCAATCAGGAGCCTTGGAGCCCTCCCAATCAGACCATAGGGGTAGGACTTGGACCCCAGTTGGGCTTCATGGATTCCAGCCCCAGCTACTGTCTGTGAGCTGTTGGCCAGAGTATTGGTGTGCTATGACTCACTTCCAGGGACCTGGGTTCACATTCCATGAGGCTTGATACAGTAAAAGGAAAACAGCAATCAATTCCCCATTTTAACTACTTTTCAGGACCTAACCCTAGCTGTGGAGATGTGACCAAGTGCTTCCATAACATCCATACTATTCCTGTCCCAGGTGGGCACTAGAATGGGACACTGAATTGAAATTACTTTTTTTTGCACTCTCTAGTATTCCACAGGATGGATGGTGCAGCCTTTCTGTGATTATTAACACTTTCACTTTTTGTTTATCATTCTAATACCTGCTCCTTTCAGAGCAGGAAGGGGCCTAAATCCACATTAGTGGAATGGCTTGCAAACTCGAGGAGTTGTTATGGAAATGCGCGCAGACACAGACAAGGACTTAGACCCAACATAGTCATTTAAGCAGCACAAAGTTAAGGTCACTGTTGAAAGGCAGGATAGGAATCTTGAAAACATCATGGAAAGGCAGGACTGATTCATGCCAAGGAAATGGAATGTATAAGGAACGAGAGGGAGTTGCAAATGCAGGACAGTTCCAAAGGGCAATGTTTACTAAATATTTAAAGCCCCAAGAAAATCTGACTGCTGCATTGACCCACCCAACAGACAAAGTACTGGTATCACCTGCCCTGGCCCATGATGTCAGTCAGGATATCAGTAGTAGTTGTTGCACTGCTCCCAACTCTCCAGCTTCCCCAGAGCTTTTCCTGGATACCCAATCCCTTGGTGAGATTCTGGAAAGAAAAGGATGTAGCCAACAGGTAGCAGATGCACGGCCTTGACCCGTTCATTCTTCTCAGGTTCTTCCATGCCTGGATGAGGCCCCATAATCACACCTGAACTAATCTCTCAAGCATCGGTGTAGCACTGTAAATTGAAAGGCAAATCTTCCCTTACACATGTGCATACTATGCCAAGAATGTGAGGGGATTGTGAGGTAGAAATCTTCGAGGAAGGACGCATCAATGCCAAGGTCTCCACTTGACGCAAAACAACATCTCTCAGCTAAAACTATCACCATGCTCATTTTCTACAAGCATTTAAATGGGCCTTTATTTTGTTTTTAATGGTCAGTATTCTATCAACTCAGCTACATCATTTTAGGGCCATCATTTCAGAGTCCCTTCAATTTAAAATCTCTTTGCTTTTCAATAAATCTTTCACTTCTGCCTTCTGTTTGTCAGCTATCTTGGACTTTATGGCTCCCTGGGCTCAGAGGCAGGCTTGTAATTACAGTGTGGTTTTTTTCCCTTCCTAATCTCAGGAAATCTGGTTCTGCTGTGGATTTCTCAACACATTTGTTCATCAGCTGGAATAATTTAATATTCTGTTTTATTTCTTTATAGCTGCAGGGGTGGAATTATAATGTTATACACTAATAAACTGGCAAACTGATTTATTTTGTTTTCCCTGAAATGCAGATCTTGGAGCATGGATCTCAAATAGGAACCTCGTATAAACTGGCTTCTGGTGCTAAAGATGACCATATAAATGGTAACTAATGGGGGAGAGAATAAATCATCTAAATTCTGGGTAGACATTGTGGAATGTCTTTATTCTCCTGGAAAAGATTATCTGTCAGTCACTCCTAGTGCCTAGTTAACAGGGCAGAAAAGGGTAACCTGTTCCCTTAGCATTTTGTTAAAAGAGAATTTACTTTTTCATTTAAATGGGGGGCTAAGGGGAAGTGTTTCTAGCCCTTATTGCTTGCTATCAGAGCATCTGAGCAGAAATAGTCTACTGGAAGCTGTGATCCTCTTTGTTTTTATGGCCATTTAATAAATCCTTTTAAGTTTTATTCCTGAAACAAAAAAATCAATAAATTCCCTGAAAATAAAAACCTCTATCAAGTTTTTATAAGAAAAAATCATATACCTCTTTCAGGCATTTTATAACCGGAGCACTATGGTTACAAAACAGTCATTTTGAAATGAAAGCATTCATTACATTTTCCCTGGCTTTGGCCATCTTCCTGGAGATAATTAACAGAACTGGGAACTAAAATAGCTGACCCTTTCCGAAAGCAGTTGCACTCTTGTGAAAACAACCATTATTCTAGTTTTCATGGAGCACTTAGTTAAGATTGGGCTGTTGTGCTGTTTTCGTGGGGGATCCTGTAAACTGAACAAGGTCAGGCTGATTCAGGGCTCGGATCTCCAGCAATCACTTTGCATCAAGTGGTGTTGGCTGTTTGCTGGATGTTGTTCTCCCCTTGGCATCAGTACAGCACCGGTGCCTCAGTAGTGGGGATCACAGGATTGTGACCTTGGAGGTGCTATCAGATGAGACTTAAAAATGGGGGCTGAGCATTCAATTAGAGCGTTACTTTGCAGAGCTGCAATAGGGGAAAAGACAGAGAAGCCCATTTTGTTTTGTTGATTTGCATACCAGCATGGCAGAGTCCAAAACTATCCCTCTTTTCCTCCCCAATGTGCACCCCTTTGCAACACTCCTAATGCTGTACAGCCTGCCCCCTTTTCATTCTCCCTCCACTCTTTGTAGATCTGTGAGTTTCATGTCATCTCTCCAGTGTCAGAAATCGGAGATCTGGGGCTGTCATTGAAAAGGAGAGTCTTACAAAGGTATTAGGGACCCTTCTTAAAACTAGGTTCCCAAGCATGTGAGTAGCCCCATTGATTCCAGCAGAACTACACAGATGCTTAAAGTTAGGCATGTGCTTTAATACCTTACTGAACCAATACCTATGATGACTAATTCATTTTTGTGCCTTTCCTGCATGTTACTTGATGTGGTGAGACACAGGCCCTTGGCTAGCACATTAAGTGGAAGTTTTGTCTTTATTAATCCTGTAACATCAGCCTTGTAAAGGGCACCAGTCCATTACATTTGAGCAGCTTGTGTTTTGGGTCCCTTTGCTGTTTTTTTACAGCTGGAATTGAATGGAGTGATGCCAAGTGGTGTGCTCAAGTACATGCAGAATGTATGAAATAGTAGTGATGGCAGCAGATGCTGTACTGGTGACAATCATCTCCTGATCCCAATTCCCTAGATACAGGTTCATAGAGACATAGGTCCCAATTTTTAAATTGGCCTGAACTCAGCCTTTGAATTTGCACCAGGGTGCAATTTTGGAAGAATAAGTAATTGCAGGTCTATTTTATTCTTGATTCGTGGGTGCAGGCAGATACTTAGATATGAAGTGCTACCAAATTGACATACAATTATCTGAGCCAGGAACTTGTATCTGCAATTTATTTCTGAGTGCAAGAATCACAGATCACTTATCAAAAGAGGGCCCTTAATTCATTTTTGCATTGATATATTTGTATTTTGTATTGCATTAATGTTACTGAATGATGAGTGACTCAGGTAATGGCAGTGACATTTTTCATTCTTTGTTTTTTAAAATTCAATTATTTTTATTCAATACAATCAATAAAATAAAATAAGATAGCATCTGAGATGCAACCTGCGTATTGCCAGTGAGAAAAGCTGGTGGAATGAGAAATGATCTGACCCTTCTCCAGAAATGTTCAATCCACAATGAAGCTGAACCTTTGATGACTTGTGGGGGTGCGAAATCAATTCTCCCTCTCAGCCCTTTCTGTAAATCTCATTTTCTTGTGTCTCTGCATTTCCTGCTTCTGGGCAGGGGCAAGGCTTAGCAAAGCAAAGCCAGAACCCCAGGAAGAAAACTCTTCAGAGGGAATTTCCCGCTTAGCTTGGAGACATCTCAGAAATCTCACCAGAACTTTATACTAAGATTTGCAGCCCCATTTTGCAGATTTAGGACACGGTTGTGACTGCATCCTGGGCAGGTGTGTAAGGTGTGTGTGTGTGTGTGTGCGTGCAAGTTGCCACACAAGGTTTTTTTTACAATTGCAATCCACTCTGTCCCCACCAAAGACACAATCAACCTCAGAATGGGTGGGGAGGCAAGGCTATATCTCCTACCCTCACTGTCTGCGTCAGCCAGCATAAGGGATTGGGTGCAAAAAAGGGAGAATGCCATACCATGTTAAGAGATGACAGGACACCCTCCCTCTGCACACCAGGGAACTTTGGGAGGATAGTGCCTCCTCCGGCAGCAGTATGGCTCTGCAAAGCAGTGCTGTGTATACGCTGTACGAGCTACACTATCCCTTAAACTTCAGATGTGTTTCAGAAAAGTATCTGGAGTTTGCGGGACTTATTGGAGGATCCTCCTCTTTTGTGCTCCAGCTTTCTGGAGGGGTTCCACAGGACAATGTCCTTGCTCCCTTTCTCCTCTCGACAGCTTATCTCTGGGTAACCTCATCTGCAAACACAAATTCAGCTGAGTCTCTATGTTGATGCCTCACAGCTCCACCTCTCTGCTCCAGACGGGTCTCCTTCTGTCCAAAGTAAAATCTCAGCAGGGCTGTGACCTCTCCTTATAGATATCTAGCCTCAGCTCAAGCTCAAAATGGCTAAAACAGAGCCCCCCACTCTCTCATCACCCTGTGATGCTCCCCAGGAATACACAGGGTTGGAGGCACCTGTGACCTTAAGCAACCCTTTACTCACCCCCTACACTCTACTGCAATAATATTTGTACGAAATATGCCATGTGAGGTATCATATGAAAACTAATGACACACTGGTTATTAATACAATTGTAAAATGGAGGTGTTAATGTTATATGCAAAGTTATGAATTCCCTCTGTATGATATTACTAGAACATATTTAAGACCAGACAGCCTAGGCTAGCTAAAAGTGATAAACAGGTTAGTCCTAAACAAAGGAATGCGGGTTTTATTACCCACATATTAGCAGGAAACAAAGATATCAAGCTAAACCAGGAGGGGAATTCAAGAGAGATATAGGAGACTGAATCCCCTGGAGACCTCCCTGATATATAAGACAAAGGCAATCCCTTTGGGGATATAAGAAACAGAGAGAGAGTCCATCTTTATCCTTTACCTTAGGAGACAAAGAAACCAAATGATGTGATCTCTGTAAGGGGTCCTGGCCAGGCCGGTGAGCTAAAAGCTGGCAAGGAGACTGTGAGTGAGAGAAACCATCTTGAACAAAGACAGGATCTTACTATATTATGTTTTAGACTTTAGATGTGTGTTTTCACTTGTATTTGCTTGTAGCCATCTCTGCCTTTGTTTCTTTTACTGGGTATCCTTTAATCCCTGCTCTTTTGTTAATAAACGTGTTTTACTATAAACCAATGCAGGATTGTGTTTGAAGGGAAGGGAGTTTTTACCCCCATTAAATTAATAAGCTGTGATATACTGACTTTTTAACAGAGCAGTGAACTTAATAACTTCTGTGACTGCACAGTGGTAGGGGCTGTGAATTGCAGAGAAACATCTCTGAGGAGCTTTGGGACTAGAGTTCACTTATTATTACCTGCTTGGCAAGGTTTGGGCTGGGAGAGCCTGGAGGAGTTTGCTGGTGAGGAAGACAGGTTGCTGTGGTAGGGAGCTGACACATAGTCTGGTCACCAGCAAAACCCACTCTTGCTGAGGCCTAGAGGTAACACAGTGGCTCCCAGGTCTGGGTATCCCCAGCATGCAGTGTGTTACAGCACCTCACCACTGCCTAACTTTAACATGAAATGTCTTGTCTGTGCTTGCTGCTGCTCAGTTCCCTGAAATGAACAGCCTCTGGCCACTCAAGCCCTGCCATCCAGGTCTCCACAGACCTCACTCTCTCTGTTCAGGTTAGTAAAAGGCCATTGAATCCCCGGAGCGTTCCTTCTGTAGAATCCAGCCTCTATTACTGGGCACTCAAAGCAATTACCAGGTAAGCTGTCTCTGAAGGGACAGAGTACACACAGTTGATGGGTACAACTCAGGATCAGACCTCTTATAACAACACAGCACTGTGGTCTAGTTATAATGAAAAAAATATAAGTTTATTAACAAAGGTTACGATTTTAAATCTAGAGAGGAAGGGCAACAAGAACAAAAGGTTACAGATAAAACAAAACATACAATGCAATCTTAGGGTCTACACTTATCAATGGTTACCTTTCCTATTTAAGGGAGTAGAGTTCCTCCCAAGGGTTTAGTCTTTGTCAAAGCTGTTGGTCTTTAAGGATAACAAGGATCCAAGTTTTCATGAAATACTTCATGCCCTCCAAGGGTTTTCCTCAGTAAATGGACCACACAGGGGTCCTTTCCCCTTGCTTTTACACCCTGAAATTTATAGTCTTTAAACCTCACAGAAAAGACAATCCCCATCTCTGGTGTCTTAGCACATTGCCTTCACATCCTCGTGTTGATGCGGAATACAAATGTAGCCCCCGTTGTGCTTGGCTTTACAATGCTTAATTTACATCAGAGACGTAAGCAGACCTTTGTCTGGCAAAAGCTGCTTGTCACTGCTGCCTGGGATTCCAAAATGTATTTTCACTACATACATACAATTCCTTAAATATCATCCATGCATATATCATGCACTGGTTTTGAGGATCTGCATGATACAAGCTTTTATCAGACAACTTACATGACTCTTTCTGGATCAACACCTCTAAAGTAGTGTATTAAGTATAGTGAGTTTGTCAGGCCATATCGGTGTTTCTGTTACACAAGAGCGAACTCTTCACCAGTTGGCACTCAGAGGTCCTTAGGGTCATGCCCCCCCAACCCTCACTGCTATTCTCAATCATTGTGGACAACACCACTGTGCTACCTGCCACTCAGAGCCATGACCTGTGTGTCTTTTGGAACGTGGTCCTCTCACTAGGTCTCCTCATCCAGTCTATGTCTAAATTGTGCTGATTCTTTTTGCATAACAGCTCTGAAATCTGGCCTTTCCTGTCCACCCAAACAGCTAACACGCTCAGCCTTCTCTCTGGCCTTGGCAAATGCAATCTTGCCCCAACCGTATCCATTCAGAATATTGCTGAAAACATTTTCTAGTCTGTGGCATTGCCCATGTCACCCCTCATTTTGCCACGTATCAGAGGGGTGTAGCCATGTTAGTCTGCATCCACAAAAACAATGAGGAGTCCGGTGGCACCTTAAAGACTAACAGATTTATTTGGGCATAAGCTTTTGTGGGTAAACCCCACCACGTCTTACCCACGAAAGCTTATGCCCAAATAAATATGTTAGTCTTTAAGGTACTACCAGACCTCCCATTTTGCATCCCTCTACTGGATCCCCCTTTCTCTGTCACATCAAATGTAAGATGCTTGGCTTCACTTTCAAAGCTCTTCACAGTAAATCCCCACCCTGTCTATTCTCTCTCATTTCACTGTCGAGCTGTTGACTTTCACCTCCGATTGGCCCATGACACAGGCACAGAAAGAAAGGGTGCGGGGGGTGCTGCAGCATCCCCAGTTTTTATGTGGGGCCACTGGTCCCACGGCTGGGGCTCCACTCCCCAGCTTGGGTCCCAGGGGCCAGCCCGTTGCCCCACTTCCCAGCCACTGGCTCTGCGCATAAAATCTGGGGGTGCTTCCCACGCCTATGCCCTGCTTCTGGTCCTCCACCTGTGCTCTGCTCCCCAACCCCTAACCTGGGGCTTGGTTCCTGACTGCCAGCCCCCTCCCCAGCCACTGGCCCTATGCCTGGCCCCCCCGCTGCCAGGGCTCCACTTCCGAGGCCCTGCGCCCAGTTCCAGCTGCTGGCCCCTGCCCAGGGCTCCTCTCCTGGCCCCACACCTGGCTCCAGCTGTGGCCTGGGCCTCCTTACTCCTGTCCGGGTCCCCCCCCTCCTGGAGACACAGCCCTGCTCCCAGCCTCAGCTTGGGGAGGGGATGGACACTTGTCATAAATATAAAGGGAAGGGTCACCACCTTTCTGTATACAGTGCTATAAAATCCCTCCTGGCCAGAGGTAAAATCCTTATACTTGTAAAGGGTTAAGAAGCTAAGGTAACCTCGCTGGCACCTGACCCAAAATGACCTGTGAGGGAACAAGATACTTTCAAATCTGGAGTGGGGGAAAAAGGCTTTTGTCTGTCTGTGCGATACCTTTGCCGGGAACAGATCAAGGATGCAAGCCCTTCAACTCCTGTAAAGTTAGTAAGTAATCTAGCTAGAAAATGCATTAGCTTTTCTTTGTTTTGGCTTGTAAATTCACTGTGCTGGAGGGAATGTATATTTCTGTTTTTGTGTCTTTTTGTAACTTAACGTTTTGCCTAGAGGGATTCTCTATGTTTTGAATCTGACTGCCTGTGAGATTATCTTCATTCTAATCTTACAGAGTGTTTCTTTTATCTTTGTTTTGTTCTTCTAATAAAGTTCTGTTTTTTAAGAATCTCATTGTGTTTTTAAGGTCTTAAAAATCCAAGGCTGGTTTGTGCTCATCTTGTTTATTCTCAAGCCCCCTCAGGAAAGGGGGTGTAGGGCTTGGGGGCATATTTTGGGGGAAGACGTCTCCAAGTGGGCTCTTCACGGATTCTTTGTTAAATGGCTTGGTGGTGGCAGCATATCAGGTTTTAACCTAAGCTGGTTCCCAAGGCAAGAAAGAAATCTGTGCCTTGGGGAAGTTTTAACCTAAGGGGTCTTTTATGTGGGTCCCCACATCTGTACCCTAGAGTTCAGAGTGGGGAAGGAGCCTTGACAACACTGGTAAGGGAACTGGCTTTCAGCACACCTGCTATTCAAAATGTTCCAGTGTCACTGGCCCATAATGCCAGTTTCCATGCCCCATTATAAATTTTCAAACAAGCCCCTTTTTTGCTTTCTCCCAGACTGCCTCACCCACTTGGGAGACACTCCCTGTACACATCTGTGAAGCCAACTCATTATCATCCTTCAGCTCTCTCCATAAAAATCTTCTTTGCTGTGAGGCCTATAAAAAAACTTGACAAAGGTTAGGCTGTTGGTGTCTTGGGAGCCTCTGCTTCTCATGCTGACCGATATTGTTTCCTTCTACTCCCCAATCCATCTGTAGCCAGCTGTTGTCTCCTGTCTTATACTTAAATTGTAAACTGTTTGGGACAGGAAGTGTCTTTTTTTTGTTTTGTGATTATACAGCGCCTAGCACAATGGGGTACTGGGTTCACAACTAGGCCTCGTAGGCACTACGATGGGAATAATAAATAATAATAATAGTTAATGCTCTATACTGAGTCTCAGAACCCATTGAGGTTCCCCCATCACTAAACTATGTAACACTATCTCCAAGGAGCCTGTGAAACAGCTGGCTTGAATGAAGCCCCCTATTTCTATTATTTGTTTCCTTAGATTTACATAACAACGTAAACCACCCACACAAAAACATTAGGGGGTCTACTAACTAATTAACTTTACAATTGCAAATGATGGCCATTCAACTGCCAGAAATAATTATTGATGCATAATGAATTAACACAGGCAGCCAATAAAGCAGAAAAACAACCCATTCAGTGCTTCCCCTGCCAAGAAGCATATCCCCATCCTCCCGCAATAATCCAGGCAAATAAATGGTCTCAAAAAAACAATATCTTGGCAGAGGAAGAGCTGATTATCTGAGGTTCTCAGCTTGCTGTCTCTACTTTCAAAAGGCATCTGCTCCAGCCTGCAGCAATGGCTTTAGCAAACACACTTCTCTGTCTGTTGGGTTTAATAGAGATCACACAGCCTTGGGACCCATCACACTGTGTTATAAAAGCTTCAGGAAGATTACTGGGTGGGTTAACATGGTTGGTGTTTCCATTGCTTTGGGTGTCTGTGACAAAGCTGAAGTAGGGAAAGCTCCCATTCATGCCTGCAGAGCCCCAGATCACCTGGTGTTCGAGAGTACACCTTTGACAGAGGCCAGAGAGTTCTGTCTGGGCACTGCACAGCTAAGGGAAGATGCACTTTAGCAGTGGAAACTTCCCTGCTTTACTTGTTTTGCATCCCAGCCCTAACTTTATCCAAATGTAGCATTCTGTCATGTGCCATTTTCATAGTAGTGAGATGCAAAACTTCCAAAAACTGGCTCTCAATTATACTGGGGCAGCAGAGAGCAGAATTTGGGCCTGAAGTTTTAATTTTTTTTTTACAAATATTAACAAATTGTAGTGATCAAGAATTATATTGAAATTGCATTAGACTGTACAGGAGCTACATGCTGATTTCTCTGCTGCACAAGGGGCTGAAATATAACCACTAAGAGGCCAATAGTCATTGCTAATTCCTTTGGGATTCGGGGCAAGATTGATCGTCTTAAAGTCCTTTGATAGTCCCATGTGGAGTAAGTAGGAATTTAGACTGTATTAAGCTGACTCCTCCAGACTCACCTTTTACTAGGAACTCTGACAGAAGTGTAACTGCTCTACAGTCCCTGACCTCTAGGGTTTTAGAACTAAATCCTGACAGCTTGTGAAGGATGAATGAACTTCTTACCTGATCCGCTGAACTTTTGAACTTTCATAGAATCATAGAATATCAGGGTTGGAAGGGACCTCAGGAGGTCATCTAGTCCAACCCCCTGCTCAAAGCAGGACCAATCCCTAATTTTTGCCCCAGATCCCAAATGGCCCCCTCAAGGATTGAATTTACAACCCTGGGTTTAGCAAGCCAATGATCAAACCACTGAGCTATCCCTCCCCCCCGATAGCTATCCCTCCCCCACTTTGAGGCTGGCCTCCTAAGTGGAGTCATTCCTGTCTTGCTCTGTGAACGGGTGCATGCACTGAGCCTGGCATGCTGGGGGAAGACTGACGCAAAGGGCCATGTTCCCAGCAATTTACACCTCTTGAGGGTCTGTGCGAAAGCATTTCCCAAACACAGCTGATTCTCCTCCCGTCTGATGTTTCTTGTTTATTGGGCATGTCTAACAGGCTGTTCCTGCTCCCAGTGGGTTACAGACTGGGACCAAAGGTAAAGTTGTAATAAGGAAAACTACTAAATGCCCTCCCTTCTTCACCCACCAAAAAACCCCTTCCCCCAATAAAACCCCGCAACAACCCATATATGAAATACTCTTTCCACAAAATAAAATCCATTCTCTGCACAAATAACTTTTCCCCTTCTATTTATCTAAATCAGTGGTCCCCAAACTTTTTACATTGTGCTGCCCTTAATCCTGTCTATGCCCCCTGGGAGCTGTGGTCAGGAGCCGGGGCTGGGAGCAGGGGGCCACAGTCGGGGTTGGGGTTGTGGCTTGGGAGCAGGGCCACGATAGGGGCCTGGGGCTGAGGCAGGGTTCAGGGCTGGTGCCACAGTCAGGCTGCAGTTGGCAGCTGGGGCCATGGCCTGGTTTGGAGCTGTGGCCGGCCAGCTGCGGAGCTGTGGCCAGGCCAGGAGCCAGGGGCCAAGGCCAGGGCTGCAGCTAGGGGCCGAGCCAGAGCAGAGCTGGGGGCAAAGTGGGGCTGGGTGGTGCTTCCTTCCCATCCCCACGGGCATTGGCCTGGCCCCTGCTGCACCTCCCCCCCCGCCATGTTCCTCCACACTCCCCTAAGGGGTGCGTCCCACAGTTTGGGGACCACTACTTTAGATACTTATCTGGCCCTTTTCTGAGCGCCTCTTCATCTTTATTGCATTTATCCTCACAGCACCCCTGTGGAATAGAGCAGTGCTATCATCTCTATTTTACAGATTGGGACCTGAAGCACAGAGAAGGTAAGTTGCTTGCCCAAGGTCACACATTTAGTCTGTGGCAGAGCAGGGACTTGAACCCAGTCTCCTGAATCCCGGCCTAGTGTCCTAGCCACAAAATAAGAATCCCCAAACTCACATAAAATCAAACTCAATCCAAATCTTATCTGAACTTCTGCAATGTCCACAATATGATTTTTTTCAATTTCTAAATTGTGACTGATTGTAGCTTAGGAAAGATTGTTCTTAATGGGATTTTGGGTGTGCAAAGGCCACCAAAGTGGGGCTTTAGTTCATATTGTCATATTATCAACCGTTATTTGTTTCCTCATTTGCATAATTCCCACAATGCTCTTAAACTCTTTTAGTTGGACATTTAAAAGAGTCTGAGGCCTATTTGGCTTCTTGGAAATGTTCATAAAATTATTTACAAATCAGGGAGAGGATGTTTGGGTTTGTTTGGGTTTTTTTAAAATACAGTTTAACAAAAATCAATAGCATCTGTATAATACTGTACAAAAGATGCCAATCATGTTAACTGCAAAAGCAGAACTGAGGCTGTTTCACACAAAGCACAGGTTTTAAGGGGAAAGAGAGACAGTCTTCAAAGATGCAGCCTGGTTTGGGCTTGCAGTAGGGTATGCGGTGCTAGAGTAGCATAGTGGGGTCACTCCTACATCTTTGGGGTAAACTCTAAATGCAAAAGTAGCACCATGGGAGACATCACTCTTCCTACCACTCCACACAATGCTATCACAGTGACTGCAATGGAACCAGAACTAAACTCCTGCTCCAGAGGTGAAATCATAGCTGTAACTCACATGGAACTTGCATAACAATTTAGATAATGGCATAGAGAGTACACTTATAGTTTGTGGACAATACCAAGCTGGGAGGGAAGGATTAAAATTCAAAATGATCTGGACAAACTGGAGAAATGCTCTGAAGTAAATAGGATGAAATTCAATAAGCATAAATGCAAAGTACTCCTCTTAGGAAGGAACAATCAGTTGCACTCACACAAAATGAGTAATGACTGCCAAGGAAGGAGTACGGTGGAAAGGGATCTGGGGGTCATAGTGGATCACAAGCTAAATATAAGTCAACACTGTAACAGTGTTGGACATGATAACAGTTTTCAAGTACATAAAAGGTTGTTACAAGGAGGAGGGAGAAAACTTGCTCTCTTTACACTTTTAGGATAGGACAAGAAGCAATGAGCTTAAATAGAAACAAGGGCAGTTTATGTTAGACATAAGGAAAAACGTCCTAACTCTCAGGGTGGTTAAGCACTGGAATAAATTGCTAAGGGAGATTGTGAAATCTCTGTCATTGGAGGTTTCTAAGAGCAGGTTAGACAAACACCTGTCAGGGATAGTCTAGATAATACGTAGTCCTGCCATGAATGCAGGGAACGGGAATAGATGACCTATCGAGGTCCAGTCCTACGATTCTATGATAACAGCCTATCATCTCTCATTCAGTACAGAACAGTTGACTTCTACCTCCGATCAGCCCATGATGCTAGTCTCAATAGCTCACTTTTTAAATCTTCAAATAAGCACCTTTTGTGCTTTCTCACATGCTGTCCTGAGGGAAGCTCCCTGTAAACATCCACAAAGCGATCTCAAATCCCTCCTCAAAATTCTCTTTTGCTGTGAGACCTACACAAAACTTGAGATCAGCTAGGCTGCTGCTGCCTGAGATCACTACCTATCATGCTGCCCAATATTGTTTCACTGTTTCCTTGTCTCACTTCGTTCTATCTGTATCCATCTGTTGTCTCTCATCTTATAATTAAGGCTCTGATTTAGTCATGGGTATTTTTAGTAAAAGTCATGGACAGGTCATGGGCGATAAGCAAAAATTCGTGGCCCATGACTTGTACTATATAATCCTGACTAAATTTTATTGGAGGGTGTTGCTCAGGGGTGGAGAGAGGTGCCACTTCTGGGGGGCATGGACAGATGCTAGCAGCAACAGCTAGCGGGGGCCACTGAGGCTAGCAGCACCAGCTGCTGGGGGCCACCAAGCAGCGGCTGCTCCTGCTGCTCCTGGGACTGCTGCTCACACTGGTCACTGCAGAAGTCACGGAGGTGATGGAAAGTCACAGAATCCATGACTTCCATGACAGACAAGGAGCTCTACTTATAATGTAAGCTTTTGGGACAGAGATCATCTTTCTGGGCTGTGCTTGTACAGTGCCAAGCACTGTGGGGTCCTGGTCTGTGATCGGGGTTCCTCGGTGCTATGATAATACAAATACTAAATAATAACACTAAATGTCCCCACATAGAATATCAGAGTTGGAAGGGACCTCAGGAGATCATCTAGTCCAACCCCCTGCTCAAAGCAGCGCCAATCCCCAATTTTTGCCCTGATCCCTAAATGGCCCCCTCAAGGATGAACTCACAACCCTGGGTTTAGCAGGCCAATGCTCAAAGCACTGAGCTATCAGGTGAAACCCTGATAATGCAATGGGCCTTGGGAGGAATTTCACAATAGAGTGGCTATGCTGGAGACAAGTGGCTAGGCCACCTGAGGAATGTGTGTCCAAGAAGCCCCAGAGAATATCAGCAGTATTACAGAGAGGTGGTGGTGCAAGCACCAGTTTCCCTCCTGTGTGGCACAGGAGTGTGCAGTCTGCTGGGAATGAATCAAGTCCTGCAAGTTTCAGCAACAATGGCTCTGTTTTGGGGAGACCCCGCTTCCCATTTCTCTTGCTTTGGTATCATCCTCGGGCTCTAATGTTGCCAGGGAATGCACAGACTGTTGCATACTTTCAGTGGGGCAGATGTCCAGCATCGTTTTGCTCCCACAAAATGACGGCAAAGCACTACTTTGGCTGGTGTGAACTACTTGCAGCCCTAAATCTGACCAGCACCTGCAGGTGCAAAGCATGCCTGGCAAAGTTTAAGTGTTCTTTTGAATATCTGATTCATGATGGTTCCCATTAGACTGTTTCCTCTCTAATGGGCAGAGCTCTACGAGGGCATTTTTTCCAGGGACCAGCTGTTCTCTTGATTGATTTTGAAAGGACAAATACCCCTCTTTGCTTTAATACAAAAGGTAGCTTTTCTACCAGCCTGTAAAAAGAATGCCCGAAGGTCACAGCCAAGCTCCAAAGATGTTTAACTAAGATAATAGGTAACAGCTGTTTTGTGGAGCTGAACAAAATGGACTGGGTCTCCTTTCAATGTCACTTTAATTTGCATCAGAACACTAATCTCACCGTCACATAAAGCTGATTCAGGAGGAGTAGCACCTGTCAAAACCTTGTCAGGATAAATAGAATCCAGTCTGCTAAATTCAGGGAGCCAGTATGGGACACTCAGTTTGTTAAGGTGTTGTTGATTATACATTGGTTGGTATGGGCCAATCCACCATGGCCAGGGCTACGTTTTTAAAAGACAGATAGATACACACTGTACCACAGCATGCAGACAAGAGATGGATTTTTCTGTGCAAAGCTGCAGTGCACAGAGTAAGTTTTAACATCCAAGTAAACCATCACTATTGAACAAAGAACTAATTTTAATCATGTGCCCAGCTGACTTGAGGTTACATGCCTCCCTCAGTTGCTGGTTGGCTTGCACTGAGTATACTCACATGGACTGAGGATGCTCAATAACATCTGCTGAAGCCACTGCCCTCGCTCTGTCCCCCCACTGTTGGCAGGTACGGATCATCTCTGATACACTAGGACTTAAACACATACTTAAGTGCTTTGCTGAATAGGGGTCTGTATTCTTCAGTTCTTTGTCCAGTCTACTATTAAATGTCTCCCAGGGATATGGCTTTGGAGGAAACGCTACAATCTCACAGCTCTCAGTGTGAAGGAAGTTTTCCTGTTATTCAGTCTAAATTTCCCTTTTTGTTAATTTCTGACCATTACTGCTAGCTATACCCTCTGGCTACCTGAAACACGATATGTTATAGAGGGGGATGGGTTGTGGGGTCCCCACTCAATGTAGGTTGGAGGCACATTTCAGTGTGAATAGTCTAGGGGTACAAGGTCAAAATTTGACCCCACTCTGACCTCTAAGTCCCTGCCCACTTATTACTGTAAGTCCTTCCCTATGGAGTATTACTTCCAAAGCCAAGACTGACACATGACCAAAGGCAAAGGGTGGTCTGGGACCTCTCAAAGAACTCTTCTTTCTGCCCTTTACCAATCAGAGGGTTTCAGCCCCATAGGGCTGCCCCAAGACTAAGCTAGAAACAAGTCTAAAAATAGAACTGATCGTTTGGAAGGTTGGCATGAGTCCAACAAAGATCTGATGGAAAGATATTAGCAGAAGTGTCTAGAAAGTTCTGACAGGACATTATAAAGGTCAGTGTGTAGTTATTGGTAGACTAAGTTTTACCAATCAGGTGAATCAGATCTCTGGAGCTCAACGGTTGGCTGGTTGGCAGCACTGAACCCAGAAGCCCCATTGCTGTGTGGAAGAGGCTGTCTTGTTTCAATGGTGTGTTTTTCAGAAATTGTGGAAATGTTGAGATGAAACAGGGCCTCCTTCATCACCCCTGTGAGAACCACAGAATTCATTTTAGCTCCAAGGGTACTTGGCTAGCAGTGATGAAAATGCTACATCGGTAACACTTCTGAGGAGGAGGAGGGATTTCCTGAGAGGAGCCCTTTGACATAGCCATTGCTGGATATGCCAGTAGTTGACCCCGAGACCCAAGCATTTGTGAGGCAGACTGACTTGTGTGATGGCCACCCATTGTCCGCCCCTATGGAGGAAGGTGACCACGACTCATCAGAGTTGCCAGACAAGGTGAATGGAGATGAAACTGCTTGGGTAAATAAACTATAGAAAGTGGCTGTTAAGGATGAGGTGTAATGGAGTAGGAACTGACCTGGATTTGTATAAATCTAAAATAAGGGGACTTACAGCTGTTTCTTATCTCTCAACAGCTCAACGATGCCTTTCTAAAGCTTTTTAAGAACCTACACATTGGTAGTTCTGAGGGGGTAAATCTATCATACATCAGCTGTTTTAGCTCATGCCTGAGACACAGATCTCAAGAGATGACCTGAGATAAGAAAAAAATAGAAGAATGAGCCAGCTCAGACCCTGTAATGTCTGGTGTCATGGCTTCCATTTTCCACAGGCACCTGTAAAATGATGTGTTAAACCAGGTGATTAATAACACTTATTTTTGTTTAAACTGGTTGTTGTGAATGTTCCCTCCACAATCATGGTAAAAGACATTACAACTATCAGTCACATCTACACAGGTGGCTCTGTTAAAGAAAATATATTACACAGGTGACAGCTTGGCTTTCAGACCAAGCACCTTACCTTTTCTGGCAATCCAGCGGCAGCCATTCTGTTCAAGATGGTTTCTGTTGTGTAAAGGCAGTGTCCAAAAATACTCAGGTTTTTATACCAACCTACCTCTTTTGATTCAAACAGACTTCAACGTCTGTAGCTATTAGGTTGATTTGATCACTACAGCTCTGAATTAATAGATACAAAAGGAATTTATGCACCCCTCCCCAGACATTGCCTTTTGTGATCTGGGGGTGAAAAGTAAATTGGCTGAACAACAGGGCTGCTTTTGACTAATTTTTAGTTAAAATATATTTTTCAGTTTCAATTATAAACAGGGCACTACAGAGCTTTCTTACAGTATTAAACAGTAAATCACCATATTCAACAATCTTTAGTATTACTGTACCCTCTTCCGACTGAGGACCATGCAGATGTCAAGGAATGTCTTTAGGTTTTTTTTTGTCATTTTAAACATGTTTCTTTTGTGCTTAAAGTTGTGGTTTGTTTTCAAATACAAATGGACACAGCCCAACCACAGTAACCCTCCCACCCAAATACCCCCAGTTTTAAAAATGTTTGATTGTTCTTACAGCATCTTCTGATTTTATAAATATGCTGGAGGTTTGTGAACACTTGCAACATTTCAGTTTTGGTTTAGACCAGTTATTTATTTTTGAAAATATATTATTTTAAAACTGTTAATGACTTTGAGTTGCTAGGAAGACTGACCCATAGTGTTCTACAAACTCCAGAGGTTTTATTTAATATTATTAATCAGAGCTCTCCTCCCCAATCTGTGGGTGAAACCCTTCAAACCTAATTACTGCTAATTTTTCCAGCATCAATAGGAGCTCATATCTTTACCCAGATGGAACATTAAGGGACCAAGGGTGTGTGATTACACCTGGAGGTAATAGTTCCACACAACCCAATTTTTTAAATAAGTTCTGGTTAAACTTATAGTTCAATAGTTGAGTCTGCTGTATTGTATTCAAGCACATGTCTCATATTTTATGCAAAATATAGGAGCTTTTTGCTTTTATTTTGAACACTTTTTTTTTAATTCTCCCTGGATTTTAGGACACACATTTCATTTTTTTGCAGTAAATAGGTCTCTTTTCTTACTTACAATAGCTGGGTTCTCACTATTTTTGTGTAAAAAGACACATATCCTCTTGAATAGCCTTCAAACCCCATTTTTAATTCAATACTGAATTAAAAATACTGACAATTTTTCCAACCCCAACAATATCTAATAGCTTTAGCCCTGATGAATTGTTAAGGAAACAGGAGTGTGTGATTACATCTGAAGGCAATAGTTCCACACAACCCCATTTTTTCAATAGGGTGTGGTTAAACCAATAAAGCTCCATGGAGTTGAATAGGTTCTATTGTACTCAAGCACATGTCTCACACATCCATGTTTTATACAAAATATATGAGCATTTTGCTTTATTTTAAACACAGTTTTGTTTTTTTATTTTCCCCAGATTCTATTACATGCATTTCAGTTTTTTTGCTGTCAATAGGCCTCTTTTCTTAAAAACATGGGGTCATGTTTTGGGGTCAGCCCTTGAAAACAAACTGAGATGTCCCATCAGAACGTTCATTTGATTTAAGAACCACTCAGGCCTTGTAACAGAAACAAAGACAGTCACAAAAAACCTTTTTATAGATTCATAGATTCATAGATACTAAGGTCAGAAGGGACCATTCTGATCATCTAGTCCGACCTCCTGCACAGCGCAGGCCACAGAACGTCACCCACCCACTCCTATGAAAAACCTCACCCATGTCTGAGCTATTGAAGTCCTTAAATCATGGTTCAAAACTTCAAGGAGCAGAGAAGCCTCCCTCCAGTCAACCATGCCCCATGCTACAGAGGAAGGCAAAAAAACCTCCAGGGCCTCTCCAATCTGCCCTGGAGGAATATTCCTTCCCGACCCCAAATATGGCAATCAGCTAAACCCTGAGCACATGGGCAAGATTCACCAGCCAGATACCGAGGAAAGAATTTTCTATAGTAAATCAGATCCCATCCATCTAATATCCCATCTCAGGGGATTTGGCCTATTTACCCTGAATATTTAAAGATCAATTACTTACCAAAATCCCATTATCCCATCATACCATCTCCTCCATAAACTTATCGAGTAGAATCTTAAAACCAGATAGATCTTTTGCCCCCACTGCTTCCCTTGGAAGGTTATTCCAAAACTTCACTCCTCTGATGGTTAAAAACCTTCGTCTGATTTCAAGTCTAAACTTCCTGGTGGCCAGTTTATACCCATTTGTTCTTGTGTCCACATTGGTGCTGAGCTTAAATAATTCCTCTCCCTCTCCTATATTTATCCCTCTGATATATTTATAGAGAACAATCATATCTCCCCTCAACCTTCTTTTAGTTAGGCTAAACAAGCCAAGCTCCTTAAGTCTCCTTTCATAAGGCAAGTTTTCCATTCCTCGGATCATCCTAGTAGCCCTTCTCTGTACCTGCTCCAGTTTGAATTCATCCTTTTTAAACATGGGAGACCAGAATTGCACACAGTATTCTAGGTGAGGTCTCACCAGTGCCTTGTATAACGGTACTAAAACCTCCTTATCCCTACTGGAAATGCCTCTCCTGATGCATCCCAAAACCGCATTAGCTTTTTTCACAGCCATATCACATTGGCAGCTCATAGTCATCCTATGATCAACCAATACTCCAAGGTCCTTCTCCTCTTCCGTTACTTCTAATTGATGCGTCCCCAACTTATATCTAAAATTCTTGTTATTAATCCCTAAATGCATAACCTTACACTTCTCACTATTAAATTTCATCTTATTACTATTACTCCAGTTTACAAGGTCATCCAGATCCTCCTGTATAATATCCCGATCCTTCTCCGAATTGGCAATACCTCCCAGCTTTGTATCATCTGCAAACTTTATTAGCACACTCCCACTTCTTGTGCCAAGGTCAGTAATAAAAAGATTAAATAAGATTGGTCCCAAAACCGATCCCTGAGGAACTCCACTGGTAACCTCCCTCCAACCTGACAGTTCGCCTTTCAGTAGGACCCATTGCAGTCTCCCCTTTAACCAATTCCTTATACACCTTTTGATGTTCATATTGATCCCCATCTTCTCCAATTTAACTAATAATTCCCCATGTGGCACGGTATCAAACGCCTTACTGAAATCTAGGTAAATTAGATCCACTGCATTTCCTTTATCTAAAAAATCTGTTACTTTTTCAAAAAAGGAGATTAGGTTGGTTTGGCACGATCTACCTTTTGTAAAACCATGTTGTATTTTGTCCCATTTATCATTGACTTCAATGTCCTTAACTAATTTCTCCTTCAAAATTTTTTCCAGGACCTTGCATACTACAGATGTCAAACTAACTGGCCTGTAGTTACCCGAATCACTTTTTTTTCCTTTCTTAAAAATAGGAACTATATTAGCAATTCTCCAATCATTCGGTACTATTCCTGAGTTTACAGATGCATTAAAAATTCTTGCTAATGGGCTTGCAATTTCAGGTGCCAATTCCTTTAATATTCTTGGATGGAGATTATCTGGGCCCCCCGATTTAGTCCCATTAAGCTGTTTCAGTTTCGCTTCTACCTCTGATATGGTAATATCTACCTCTTTATCCTCCTTCCCATTTG
Organism: Dermochelys coriacea; assembly: GCF_009764565.3. Classification (NCBI taxonomy): domain Eukaryota; kingdom Metazoa; phylum Chordata; order Testudines; family Dermochelyidae; genus Dermochelys; species Dermochelys coriacea. The sequence goes on from NC_050080.1 coordinate 27,194,169, forward strand.
TCATGCTACCATTATCCCCCAGATCCTCGTTAGCCTTATTAAAGACTGAGGCTTTTTATTTTATTATATTTTATGTCACTTTTGTCCCCTCACCATTCTCTAACTTAATCCTTTTAGATTTCTTACAAATAGTCTTTTTCCTAAGTAGGATTCTCTAACTTTTTGCACAGATCAGGTGGTCAACACAATGCATTAAGTGGTTATTTTTTGGTTTGGTAATTTTGCTTAAACACTATTAGAGTCTTAAGTGCTTTGCACAGCATTTACCAAGGTCATTTCTTGTGCTAAATTTTGGGTTAAGCACAGACATTGCATTGAATAACCTATGGCAGTAACTGTGTTTAATAAGCTTTCCAAACACAGATCAGCACACAGGGCCTGGAGCTTGAAGTTTATATCCTCTAAAGTCCAATTCACACAGTCATGATGCCAATGGCATGGCATGTCTATAATCTTCAAAAAGCTTCTCCCTAAAACAGTGATTAAGGACAGCAGAAAAAAGAAACGCGTACATTAGACCGCATAACTCTTTTATGCTCGTGACATGGCAGTCGCTCAGTTAGTTCTATGCCGAGGGTGTTCCTTAATTCCATATACCCATCATACTCGTCACGCTGGGTGTCCTCTTGAACAATTTGTCTTGGTGTGGAGCAAAAACCAGATGGGCCTGATTCATCTTTGCTCTCTGAAGCAACACTGCCCAGGGCCTCCAGAGACCCTAGAAAGGCATCATCAAGCTATTGAGAGATTTTCAGAAAAGAAACAGCTGTCAGTCCTTTGGTTTTAGATTTACACAACCCCAGGCCGGTTCCTTCTCCATTACACCCCATCCTTCACAGCCACTTTTTATAGTCTATTTACCTGAGCAACCTTTTCTTCATTCATCTCATCCAACAGAATTTCTGATGCGCCGTGGAAACCTTTCTCCATGGAGGTGGATGATAAGTGGTCATCATGTTTGAGTCTTGGGGTCAGATTCCTGGATATCCCTCAGTGGCTGAGCCAAAGGGCTCCTCTCGGCAGCTCCTTCCTCTTCCTCAGAACTGTCACTTATGTAGTGCTTTCTTCCCAGGTGACTGAGTACCCTCAAAGCTAAAATTAATTCTGCAGTTATCACAGGGGTGGTGAAGGAGGCTGTGTTTCCTCTCAGCATTTCCATGATTTATGAAAAACATGGTCTCAAAACAAGGTTGTCTCTTCCACACAATGATGGGGTTTCCAGCTACCAACTGGCCAACCACTGAGCTCAGAGTTTGAGGGTTCCAGCTTAGCCCCTAGTGCTCTACTTATTTAGATTGGTGCACGTTTCACTTCTGGGAGGTACTATGAGGGTGAAACCCACACTGATTGCTAGAAGATGGTGGGAGGAGTTATTAGAGGGGTCACATGACCCTCTTTCAGACGGGTCACTCCACCCTATAACTTGCCTTGATTGGTTAAATCCACTCTTTGGGTGGGCCTATGGGGCTGAAGCCCTCTCCAATTGGTAGACAGTGGTGGTGGAGAAGTTCTTAGAGGAGTCACATGCCATACCTTTTGTCCATTCACATGTCAACTCAGCCTCTGAAGTAATACTCCAGAGGAAGTGGCTTATAGTGACAGGTGGGCACACCCCTAGGGGTAAAGGACAGAATCAATATTTGATTGATGTTGTACTCCTAGACTAATAATGTGCCCCCATTTCATAACTTCATAATTTCAAAATGTTAGATCTGATAAAACTGTACTATGTGAAAGGTTATGGATTCAGACTAATACCAGTTTCAGTGTTCTAGGGCAGCCAGTTCCACACTGGGAGGCTGGCTTTCCTATGCAGATCTAGATATCTCCCAAGGGAGGTTTAACACTCCCCATAGAAAGTGTTGACAGTTGGGGAGCAGAAGGAATTTTCTGCTTTTGGCATTTTTATCCTTAAGATTTGGCAAAGCCAAAACTTTACTCCATACTGAATATTCAGTGATGACTTAACACTTTAGACACCTTTCATCCTAAACAACCTCAAAACACTTTACAAATGATGGGCCAGATTCACCGCTATAGGCATAGGAGTATCTGTGCTGCAGGAGGACAGTTTAAATTGTGGCCAGAGCTTTATAGGAGACTCTCTGATGGAGGCTGTAGTAGGAAGAAAGCTTGTGACATAAGCCCCTGTATTAGAGGCCTGGTATGATGCAGGACCTGCTTACAGAATTTGGCAAGAACAGGGCCGATATTGCAGATATACATATATTTAAGAAGTGCTAGTTAGAGTACTTACGCAAACACATTTTGATATTAAGTGATACCAGAACATTTCAATATTAAGGATGGTAGAAAAACATTTCCCAAGGATAACAGGAACACACTGACCCCTTTTAAAAGATAAGGTCAGGATGTAATGGAGATGTTTTGACTGAACCAACATATACAATTTAATGAGCAATAACTAGCCCTGTTTCAGGGCAGTAACAAACTATGTCAGAGGGGCAGGACTAACTGGTTTGTATTGGGGTATAAAGATGTATTTTAGATGGAGTATTTTTGTTTGGCCTAGGGATGAAAGTTCCGCTGTTCACTGAGCTGGTTTATTGTTAAGGGCATACATGTATTAGTGGTCCGGTAGAGTTTGCAAAATACTAATATCATACTTTGTTGACAATAAACCTGGCTGGGTGCCCTGTTTTTTTAATGGATTTTATGGTTATTGGGTGGTTTGAATCATAGAATCATAGGGTATCAGGGTTGGAAGGGACCTCAGGAGATCATCTAGTCCAACCCCCCTTGAGGTCTGCCATGCCAGCTGTTTGCGCAGGGCTGGGTTGGCACATAGAGAGAACATACACATGCAGCCAAACATATATTAACATTTAACAGCACTAGTGACCCACAAAAGTCAACAAATGTCAATTTTATACCTTTTTTAAAAATGTAAGTGGTACCACACTATTTTAATATTATGATTGGGATATAACCATCATAATATTATTAATACCATTTTTTTAAAGTTCAAAAAGGTCTCAGTTATAAATACATGTACATATATTTCTGCCTCAACAAATAATGTAATTAAAAACAAAAAGAATTCTCATTTATTAATCACAGTTTTGTTTTTTATTTTTATTTTTTATTAACAGAAAAAAAGGGAGGGAAACCGCAACATTAAGGTAAAGGTAATATTAACAAAAATAAAATTGGTATCACAAGCAAATTAACTCTAAAAGCTTAATAAAAATCTGTTATTAACTCTTTTTCTAAAACAAAGTGCTCAGCAGGAAAAAGCAATACACCTTCTCATAAAAAATTGCAAGCATCTAGTTTAGCAGTTAAGCATTACATTTAATATAAAATATTAGTAATGCACCTCAAGTCAAAATAATTCTCTTTGCAACAATTGCAAAAGTACAGCTTGTGTTTTAAAAACTTGGTCCCTATTACATTGTAAACACACTAAATTAATATACTAAATTAATCTGTGTATTAAATTTGGGTAACTAGAAACCAAAAAACCAACCAACCAACCAACCAACCACCCAAACAAAAACTTTATTATGTTAATGAACTTAAGCTGTTTAAAATTGCATTCCACAACCAAAAACACACAAAAAAAATCACACCACAAAACCCCCGCAAAATATCAATATACAGTAAAGTAAACCCCAAGTATAAATATAAAATAAAATGAAATAAATAAAATGCTTTGTAAATAAAAAACTGGTCAAATACACTGCAATCTAACATACATAGGCAATTAAGTTGGCAGTCAGCTAAAAACCACTGTCAGTTAAATTAAAGTTGGCTACTATGTAAAAACAATGCCACATCACACGATCCATTGTCTACAGCCAAGCTCTAAGATACAACCACATTTGCTCCAATCCCTCAGACAGAGACAAACATTTACAGGATCTCTATCAAGTGTTCTTAAAACTACAATACCCACCTGGTGAAGTGAAGAAACAGACTGAAAGAGCCAGAAGGGTACCCAGAAGTCACCTACTACAGGACAGGCCCAACAAAGAAAGTAACAGAACACCACTAACCATCACCTACAGCCCCCAACTAAAACCTCTCCAGCGCACCTCAAGGATCTACAATCTATCCTGAAGGATGATCCCTCACTCTCACAGACCTTGGAGGACAGGCCAGTCCTGGCTTACAGACAGCCCCCGAACCTGTAGCAAATTCTCACCAGCAACTGCACACCACACCACATCATAGAAACACTAACCCAGGAACCAATCCCTGCAACAAAACCTGTTGCCAACAGTGTCCACATATCTATTCAAGGGACACCATCATAGGACCTAACCACATCAGCCACACCATCAGGGTCTTGTTCACCTGCACATCTACCAATGTGATATATGCCAGCATGTGCCAGCAATGCCCCTCTGCCATGTACATTGGCCAAACCGGACAGTCTCTACCCAAAAGAATAAACTGACACAAATCAGACATCAAGAATTGTAACATTCAAAAACCAGTAGGAGAACATTTCAGTCTCCCTGGACACTCAATAACAGACTTAAAAGTGGCAATTCTTCAACAAAAAAATTTCAAAAACAGACTTCATCAAGAAACTGCAGAACTGCAATTAATTTGCAAACTGGATACCATCAAATTAGGCCTGAATAAAGACTTGGAGTGGATGGGTCACTACAAAAAGTAATTTTCTCTCTGCTGATACTCACACCTTCTTGTCAACTGTTGGAAATGGGCAACATCCTCCTTGATTGCATTGGTCTCGTTAGCACTACAAAAGTAATTTTCCCTCTCTTGATATTCATCCCTTCTTGTCAACTGTTGAGAATAGGCCACTTCCACCTTAACTGAATTGGCCTCATTAGCACTGACCCCCACTTGGTAAGGCAACTCCCATCTTTTCATGTGCTATAATCATTTATACTGCTTACTGTATTTTTCATTCCATGCATCTGATGAAGTGGGTTTTAGCCCATGAAAGGTTAAGTCCAAAGAAATGTGTTAGTCTCTAAGGTTCCACAAGGACTCCTCGTTGTTTTTGTATTATTGCTGTATTACTTTATTCTTGCTATATTGTTATATTATTGCTATACATCATTTACAATCTGCATAATATTGCTAAACTGTTTAACCAACACACAGGTAAAAATCAACAAACAAATGGCAGCAAACAACATAAAGGCAATCCCTCCCCCCAATTAATAAAACAATTAAATTACACAGTAACTACAAATTGGGTAAATAAATTCCCTGATAGTACCAGTCACACTTTGGGGTAAGTAACACTGCATCCTAAGTAAATCACATGTTATTCAAAACAATCTAAGGCTCAGTAATAAAACGACATTCCTCAGTCTTGGTCCTGGGACTAACATTCCCAATCCCACCATAAAAAAACAAACACAATTAAAAAATAAAATCTGTCCCTCAGTCATACAAGAAAATGTGCAAACTAAAAAACAAATGGGTCATAAATGTGTAAATAAAAAAGTAAGGTGGCCACAAAACAGTGTTTAGCCCACTGGGCCATCTTCAATCCGTGCATTATGCTTTTCCAAAGCAATGGGTAAACATTCTCCCCATAAAAAGACAAAAACAGTGGGAATATAGTAGGAAGAGAGCCTGAGACACACCCCCTGTATCAGAGGCCTGGTATAAGGCAGGATCTGTCAAGAACAGGGTTGATATTGTGGAAGTACACATTCCAAAGAAGTGCTAGTCACAGAGTACTCACGCAAACACATCCTGATATCAACTGATACCAGAACATCCTGATATCAAGGATGGTAGAAAACATTCCCCAAGGATAACAGATAAGGTTAGGATGACAGTATGAAATAAAGATATTTTGATCAAACCAGCATGTACAAGGAATGGGTAATAACTAGCTATGTCAGAGGGGCAGTACTAAATTATTTGTATCAGAGTATAAAGATGTATCTCAGAGGGAGTATCTTTGTCTGGCCTAGGGAGGAATGAAATGTCCCACCATTCGCTGAGCTGGTCTATTGTTACTGGTATACATGTATTAGTGGTCTGGTAGAGTCTGCGGAATACTAGTACCGTGCTTCATCAACAACCTGGCTGGGTGCCTTCACCCCTTAACGGATCTTGTGGTCATTGGTTGGTTCGCTTGAGGTCTGCCGTTCCAGCTGTCTGTGCATGGCTGGGATGGCACACAGAGTGAACACACACGTAGCCAAACATCTATCAACATCTAACAACAGAGGCTGCCTAGGATAGTTGTTGAATCATCACAACTTTGGGCTGGCCTGTCAACCCAAGTTGGCCCCTCCCACTTTGGGGCACTCCATCAGCCAACTCTGAGCTTCCTAGTGGAGCGGAGTTCGTGGATGGCTTGCAGTGCTGCATCTCTACTTCAGTGGGATTTACTGCCATTAGAAGCCCGTAGCCTGAGTTGCACTGGCCCCATAAACTGTATATATAAATCACTTCACCTACCACTGAAATACAGCCATCTCTAGGATGGGACATGGCAGCTGTTAAATAACACACAGCAATCACTGCCCAGCAGTTTAGATCAGGAAGTAAAGAGGAATCCTTATCCAAATAACCTGCAATGTGGATTTTAGGGAGACTAAATTAACCACATTGAAATTTTGCCATGATAATGGGACTAACATTCCTACTCTTGCAAAATGTGCGACGGGGTCCTTAATAGCTAGAGATGATCAGAGCCCCAGCTTTATGCCTCATCCTAAGGATAGCTCTTCCTAACACCATGAGGTTCAGCATTGACTCAGGGGGAAGTAACCCCTACTGAATTCCCTATCGCTGCCTATCATCATGCTGTGGTAATGATTCAGGTCTGACTCAGAATGCCACCTATTGAATCCCCAGCACTCACTTCCTGGGTGGACTCTCATCCAAGTACTAACTCAGCCCAAACCTGCTTAGCTTGTAAAATCTGACAACAGCCGTATCAGTGCTTCAAGGTGAACATTCAACAAATGACTCCAAATTTTCTGAATCCAATGTGAAAACAAGCCAGCAAAAAAGAGACTTGAAAGGTCTTAATGATTAAAAAAACAGTAGATATTCTGATGCTCCAGGGTTTTAACTATAGTAAGCCCTCATCATGCCTGTCCCTGTATTGAATCTCTGAGCCAAATTCTGCTTCACTAAGGTCAGTGGATTTACTTCACTGGATTTACCTGTTGGACTGAGATCAATACTTGACCCTACAGTAAAACCTCAGAGTTATGAACACCAGAGTTATGAACTGACCAGTCAACCACACACCTCATTTGGGACTGGAACAACACAATCAGGCAGCAGCAGAGACCAAAAAAAAAAAAAAAGCAAATACAGTACAGTACTATGTTAAATGTAAACTACTAACAAAATATAGGGAAAGCAGCAATTTTCCTCTGCATAGTAAAGTTTCAAAGCTGTATTAAGTCAATGTTCAGTTGTAAACTTTTGAAAGAACAACCATAACATTTTGTTCAGTTACAAACATTTCAGAGTTACAAACAACCTCCATTCCTGAGGTGTTCGTAACTCTGAAGTTCTACTGTACATGTTTTGTTGACAGTTGAATCTCCCCTTACTGCCAGGAGCCTTTGGTTTTTCCATTATAAAGACTAGAGATGGGCCAAAACCAGAATCCTGAATCTGAACCTATTTGAATTCTCCTGTATCCAAGTCTTTCCAATCATTTGGTCCCAGGGGCCTATAGCCCACATCTAGTTCAGCGGCAGCTGAAATGGTCCAACAAGATTCCAGTCCAATAAGGCAGAGATTTCACTAGAAGAGCCAATTTCACAGGATTCTCACCATTCAAGATAGGGCTTTCCCTCTGATGTGTACAGCTCCCAAATCTGCCCCTCTCCCGTTCAGTCCAGTCTTGCATCTTTAGCTCTCTCTTATACTTGTCTTGTTTCCATCTCATCCTCTATTCTGTTCTTCTTTTTGCTATTTTTCAGCAGTAAAAGTGAAATTTTTGAAATTTCAAAACCTGACCATTTTATTTTGGAGACAGATAAATGTGAATGAAAATATGCAAAATTTCAAATGCCAATGCACATGTTCTTTGTTCTGTGTTCTGGAGATAGCTGTTCCAGTGCTACATGAATAGTTTTGCCTCTAATGATATTTGTCTAATGAGGGGCACATCGGATTATATTGCTGTTCGGATATGCTCATGCTGTACAATATTGGACTGGGTGCTATAGAGACAGGATAGATTCAGGTAGCCTTAAATTGTTAAGGTAGCTTTGATTTTGTGGGTTGCATAGGGTTATACAGAAGGACAGACTTTTTATCCATCTTTCTGTGGATGAGAATATAGTATTACATTTGAAGGGATAAATTCCATGATGGGATAACCCCATTGTCTTCAGTAGAATTATGCCTACACTGAGTTTGGCCCTTTATGTACAGTTCTGAGCCTAGAGGATACATGCAGAATGACCGTGCCCAGCAGCCATGGAACCTACCAGGGCTTAAGGAACCTAACATTTCACTCATGGACAGCAAACGAGGTGAAGATTAAAATAATCTAGGTATGGCCCAACACCTAAATGAATACGTTGCCTCAGTTTTTAATAAGGTAACAAGGGGCATGAGGTGATGGCAGTGTGGCTAATGAGAACAAGGATATGGAAGTAGAAATTGTCACATACAAGATGGCAGCCAAATTCAAACAGCTTAATGGGACCAAATCAGGATGTCCAGATAATCACCATCCAAGAATATTAAAGGAACTGGCACATGAAATTGCAAGCCCAATAGTGAAGATTTGTAAACTTGGGGGTTATACACTATGTCTAGAAAATTGCAAATATAGTACCTATATTTAAGAAAGAAGAACAAGGGGACCTGGGAAATTACAGGCGGGTTAGTTTGACCTCAATTATATGCAAAGTCTTAGAACACATTTTAAAAGAGAAAATAATTAAAGACATAGAGGTAAATGGTTATTGGAATAAAATAAAACAGATTTTTAAAAGTAGATCATGCCAGTCCCCAAACTGATCTCTTGCTTTGAGAAGATATCTGATTTTCTAGACAAAAGAAATGTAGTCATCTAATCTACCTGAGTTTCAGTAAAGCATTTCATACAGTTCCACATGAGAAATTATTAGTTAAGTTGGAGATGATAGGGAGTAATATGAGAATCAAAAGGTAGGTAAGGAACTGGTTAAAGGGGAGACTACAGTGTGTTGTACTGAGAGGTGAACTGTCAGGCTAGAGAGAGGTTACTAAGTGGAGTTCCTCTGAGATCAGTCTTGGGATCAATCTTATTTAACATTTTCATTAATGATCTTGGCGCAAAAAATGGGAGTGTGCTAATAAAATTTGTGGATGACACAAAGTTAGGAGGTATTGCCAATATGGAGGAGGACCAGAATATCATACAATAAGATCTGGATGATTTTGAAAACTAGAGTAATAGAAATGGGATGAAATTTTACAGTGCAAAGTGCAAGGTCATGCACTTAGTGACTAACAATAAGAATTTTTGCTATAAATTGGAAGTGGCAGAGGAGGAGAAAGATCTGGATGTGTTGGTTAATCACAGGATGACTATGAACCACCAATATAATGCAGCCATGAAAAAGGCTATTGTAATCCTAGCTATTTCCTCTTGAGATAGGGAAATGTTATTACCACTATACAAGGCACTGGTGAAACCTCATCTGGAAGACTGTGTGTAGTTCTGGTCTTGATTGTTTAAAAAAGATTAAATCAAACAGGTGCAGAGAAGGTCTACTAAGGCAATCAGAGGATTGGAGAACCTACCTTATGAGAGGAGACCTAAGGAACTTGGCTTGTTTAGCTTAAAAAAAGGAAGGCGGAGGGGAGATATGATTGCTCCCAATAAATACATCAGAGGAATAAATACCAGGGAAGCAGAAGAGTTATTTAAGTTAAGGGCCAATGCTGGCACAAGAACAAATGGATATAAATTGGCCATCAATAAGTTTAGGCTTGAAATTGGATGAAGATTTCTAACTATCATCTAAGTAAAATTCTGGAATAGCCTTCCAAGGAGAGTAGTGGGGGCAAAACACGTAACTTGTTTTAAGACTGAGCTTGATAAATTTATGGGATGGTATGATGAGATTACTTACAATGGCCTGTGGTCTATCCATGACTGCTATTAGCAAATATTTCCATTGGATTACAAGAAAGGAAAAAAGGTCTTTTTCAGGCACATCTGTCTTAAATAAAGCCCCGGTTTGTGGAATCTCTGTACAGCTGGCACCTTGGAGCACCTTTTCCAGCAATATATGAAACACATCTCTATGGGCCTCAAAATATCATCTGATAAATCCAGTGAGAACTCCTAACAGACAAGATTAATTGTGGGGTCATAACTGTGGTTATCAGTCACTTCCTCCCTTCCCCTATGTGGAGAGGCTTCTGGCACCAGGGCAGCTTTGATCTGGGTTTTAATGTTCTCGTGAGAAGGCTAGATTAATCTCTACAATGTGAAGAAGAATGAATACAAAATTAAAATGGACACCTACTGTGCATGGCGTCTCCAGTGAACACAGCTCTGTATATCCCGATGAACAGAGCTGTAATGAGCACAATGGAAAACACAAAGTACCTTTTGTAATAGAGCCCCACTCTTGGGCCCTAGCCTCAGGCACTGAGCTGTGAGAGTAACTTGGCTAACAAGCTTAAGGAAATGAGAGCTGGTGGAAGACTCGTGGTTGCGACCGAGGGAGCATGGTGTGAGAAGCTATGGAGCATTCCAGTTGTTCGTTGTCTGCCTTTGAAGACTGAAGGGCTCTGACTAATGGCTCCTCCACGGAGCTTGTGGGAGAGCTACCTTTTCCTTTGGCTCTCTAGTACTGGAATCTGCCTCCTGCTGGGGAAGGAAAGAGATAATTGCGCTTTTCAATTTATTTATTTTGTTTAAATCCCCTCGGTATATAAAAAGACAAAGACAGAAAGGCAGACGTTTACCCAATACTGTGTGTGATAACTGTTCTGTCAGCAGCTGGGATTCCAGCAGTGACAGCAGCAATTTTGTACCTCACCATACAACCCTTAGCTGGGCTCCCTGTGGTATTTGCTGACTGGTACATGGCCTTGGCCAGGGAACATTCTGTCACCCGCTGAAGACAGATTCCTCCTCTCTCTGAGGATGAGCAAGGAAACACTTGCCCTCTGGAGGAAGATGGTAGCAAGATGCTCAGATGGAGCTGTCAGTGTTATATTGGCTCCAGTAAGATCTTTACTAGGTCTCTCAAACACAGGTGTGTGCTACCTGGGCCCAGGCCTGGCTTCATTTCTATGCCAGGAATGTACATTAAATTCAGCTGTTGTCTTATAAGCCTCTGAAATCCCAGTGCTTGGGCAATGCACAGCAATTCTACCTCCAGGGCCAAGAATCTTGTTCTCCATGGCCACCAAAGGTAGGACAAGAAATAATGGGCTTAATCTGCAGGAAGGGAGATTTAGGTTAGATATTAGGAAAAGCTTTCCAAACTTTAAGGATAATCACATACTAGAATAGGTTACCAAGGCAGGTTGTGGAATCTCCATCACTGGATGTTTTTAAGAACAGCTGAGCCAAACATCTGCCAGGGATGGTCTAGGTTTACTTGGTCCTGCCTCAGCACATGGGGATGGACTAGATACCTCTCGAGGGCCCTTCCACCCGCACATGTCTATGATTCTGTCCCTGACAGGTATTTGTCTAGCCTGTTCTTAAAAACTCCATTGATGCGGATTCTACAACCTCATTAGTAACCTGTTCCAGAGCTTAAATGTCCTTACAGTTAAAAATTTTTCATAATATCTAACCTAAATCTCCCTTGCTGCAAACAAAGCTGATTACTTCTTTCCTACCCTCAGTGGAGGGTATTATCCTCTTGAACCTTTACACATTTGAAGACGTTTACCATATCTCCCCTCAATCTTTTCTTCTCTAGACAAACATGCCCGATTCTTTCAACCCCTCCTAATAGGTTATGTTTTCTAAACCTCTTATAATTTTTGTTGCTCTCCTCTGAACTCTGTCTAATTTAATTACATCTTTCCTGAAGTGTGATTCCGAAAACTGGACACAACACACCAGCTGAGGCCTCACCAGTGCCAAGGAGAGTGGAAAAATTACGTCCTGTGTCTTACATATGACACTGCTGTTAAATATCCCAGGATGACATTTGACTTTTTTGCAGCAGCATAACACTGTTCACACATATTCAATTTGTGAGCTAAGCCCCAGATCCTTTTCTGGAGTTTTGATGCCTAGCCAGTTATATTGCATTTTATATTTGTACATTCGATTTTTCCTTCCTAAGTGTAGTAATTTGCACTTTTATTTATTGAATTTCATTTTATTGATTTCAAGCCAATCCTTAGATTATTCAAGATTATTATGAATTCTAATCCTGTCCTCCAAAGTGCTTGCAACACCCTCCAGCTTTGTGTCATCCACAAATTTCATAAGCATGCTCTCCACTACATCATCCAAGTCAACTACAGCTGGGCCCATGACAGATCTCTGCAGCACCTCCTGAGATATGTCCTCCAGTTTGACAATTTATAATATTACACTCATCATGGATATGATCTCAGTATCTTGGAAGGTTCATCACTTATTCTCTGCTTTGCCCCATCTTCATGGCAACATTAAAAGATCATATGGCAGTAACTGAGACATGATTGAGCTCTTAGTTTTCATTAGTGACTGAAGAAGCCCTCCCTTTTCAATTCCATATTTCTATTTATCACTCCTACAATCCCACTCCATGGCTACAAGATCTGCTATAAAAGTCTGTGCACTCATAGGGGTTCTGGTTTTTCCATATAGACAGATTGTCATTTTCTGGTGGGAAGTGGAAACCCTTCACTTGGACATCTAGAGCCACTGAAGTATTATGCAAGTGGAAGTGTTTACTACTGGGGTGAATAGGAAAATAAAAGGCAGTGGTTCTTCTCCCTACGTCACCCACAGAATAAACACCACACTCTTGACACCTACAATGAGACACTATTCTCAGGAGATTGTGCCAGTTGGCCATGAATACTCCGCTTGGGCGTGGCTTTCTATTCATAGAGTTTAAAGCCAGAAGAGATCACTGTGATCATCCAATCTGACCTCCTGTATACCACAGGCCATTGGGCTTCCCTGAATTGATTCTTGCATCAAGTCCAATAGTTCTGGTTGAATTAGAGCAAATATTTTAGAAAAACATGCAAACCATTTACAAATTTTCTAGTGATGGAGAATCCACCACAACACTCAGTAAATGGTTCCAATGGTTAATTATCCTCACTGTTAAAATGTACACTTTATTTCTAATCTGAATTTGTCAAGCTTCAACTTCCAGCCATTGGATCTTATTATACCTTTGTCTGCTAGATTGCAAAGCCCTTTGTTATCAAATTTCTGTTCCCCAAGCAGGTATGTATAGACTATCATTAAATCACCCTTAACCTTCTCTTTGTTAAGCTAAATAGATTGAGCTCCTTGAGTCTATCACTATAAGGTATGTTTTCCAATCCTTTAATCATTCCCGTGGCCCTTCTCTGAACTCTCTCCGATTTATCAACATCCTTCTTGAATTAGCCCTTTTGACCACAGGTTCACATTGGGAGCTCATGTTCAGCGGATTATCCACCATGACTCCCAAATCTTTTTCAGAGTCACTGCTCCCCAGGGTAGAGTCACTCATCCTGAAGGTATGGCCTACATTCTTTGTTGCTAGATTTATAACCTTACATTTGGTTGTACTGAAACTCATAATGTTTGATTGAGCCTGACATACCATGTGATCCAGATGGCTCTGTATTTGTGACTGTTCTCTTCATTATTTACCATTTACCATTACCCCAGTCTTTGTGTCACCTGCAGACTTCACCAATAATGATTTTATGTTTTCTTTTAGGTCACTGAAAAAATTGTTGGCATGGAACCAAGATTCTATCTCTGTATTACTTCACTAGAAACTCACCCATTCCTCATTTTCAATTAAATTTTGAGACATATCAGCTAGCCAGTTTTTAAACCATTTAATATGTGTCAAAATGTTGTGCAGAACCAACTAAAATGCCTTACAGAAGTCTAACTATATTACATTAACACTATTACCTTTATTAACTAAATATGTAATCTCATCAAAAAGCTATCAAGTTAGTTTGACAATATCTATTTTCCACAAATACATGATGATTGGTAATAATTATATTACCCTCTTTGAGTCGTTATTGATTAAGTCCTGTCATAAATATACACAGGGCAGCTGTACTGAATTGCTTTACATGTAAGGGGTTAATCAGTTCCATTACCCTAGTTGGCATCTGACCAGAAGGACTAATGGCGAAAGAAGATACTTTCAAATCTGGGGTGGGAGGGAGGTTTTGTTTGTGCTCTCTTTGTTTGTTCCCTCTCTGGACGGAGAGAGAGACCAGGCACAAAAAAATCTCCTGAAACCATACCTGAAATGAACATTTAAGATTACAAACATTATAAGTGAGGCAAGGAAATGCGTTAGATTATCTTTTGGTTTAGCTTGTCAATTTTCCCTATGCTAGGAGGGAGTTTTATTCCTGTTTTTGTAACTTTGAAACTGAGCCTAGAGCGGAATCCTCTGTGTTTTAAATCTTTTTATTTACCCGGTAACGTTACCTTCCATCCTGATTTTGCAGGCTTGATTCTCTTACTTTTTTATAAATACAATTCTTCTTTTAAGAACCTGATTGATTTTCAGTGTCCTAAAAACCAAGGGGTTTGGTCTGTGCTCACACTGTAACCAGTTGGTTAGTATATTATTCTCAAGCCTCCCCAGGAAAGAGGGTAAAGGGGCTTGGGGGAATATTTTAGGGAAATAGGGATTCCAAGTGGCCCTTTTCCTGAATTTTTGTCTAAATCACTTGGTGGTGGTAGCAATACCATCCAAGGACAAGGAAAGAATTTGTGCCTTGGGGAAGTTTTTAACCTAAGCTGGTAGGAATAAGCTTAGGGTGTCTTTCATGCAGGTCCCCACATCTGTACCCCAGAGTTCAGAGTGGGGAGGGAACCCTGACAAGTCCTGTGTCAGATATTCCATTATTTTGCCCCAGATCGAAGTCAGGCTGACAGGCCTGTATTTACTCAGGTTATCCCACTTACCCTTTCAAAATATTGGCACAATATTTCTTTCAGTCTTTTAGAATTGCCACAATGTTCCAAGACTTCTTGAAAATCAGCCTTAATGGTAGAGAGAGCTCTTTGGCCAGTTCTTTCAAAACGCAATGATACAAGTTATCTGGACTTGCTGATTTCTAAGACAAACCATGTCAACTAGGGTATTCATTATGGATTATTGGCTCAGCTCGATTTTCTACCCGTGGTCTCCAGGGGATCCCCAGCCATCAGATAGCAGAGCGTGTAAAAACTCAGTTTTACAACTACAATTCAGACAGGCCCAAAGACAGGCAGGGACCTACTCTGTGATGTAAGAAGGGGTCCATTGTGAGTAATAATTTTTCTGACAATAATAAACCTGTGCAACATTATGAGTCAGTTTTATTCATGACTATTTATTACTCCTACAGAAGCTTAAAGGGAGCGAGGTGGTTTGTGGACACAGAAGAAGACAACGTCTCTCTCACAAAGAGCTTATAATATAAATAGATAATGTGCAGGCAAAGGACTGGGGAAAGGCATGGAATAATATTTTAATGTTTTCCCATTTGCTCCTGCTCAGCTTAATTTTCAACTGTACTATCTCATCTCAATTGTTATAGCCAAAAAGCCGAAAGGTTTCATACTCTCGGTTGGCTTCCACAAGCCCCTCCTCGGTCACCCAAACCTTTACCCTTTGCCTGACTTCAGTTATGGGATTTGTAATGTGCCTTCATCTTGTGCCCATTCCTCCTGATAACTTCTACCCGCTAGCCCTGTCCTCACCATTCCTCTGCCACTTTTCAACACAGCAATGCCAAGACTTACTCTCTGGTTCTGTCCCACATCTCTCTCCTGACAATCACCCCTCCTGTCTCAGCTACAGGACTCTTGAGATTGTGATGGCTGCTGCTCCTGCTGCAGCCACCAGTTTCCTAGGTTTCCGATTTAACTCTTACCAGCTATGAACTGTTAGGCTAGAGCAGCAGCTCAGCTATGCTGCCAGAAGAGGGAATGCTAGTTGAAGTCCCTCTCTCTCTAGTCCAGATGTGGCTGGACAACTATAGGGCAGTGTATTTGGCTTATGGATAGGGTGAAATCTTTTGTCCAAAATGTTTTTCAGAGAAAGATGAAGATTTGGCAACAATGATTTGCAAATTCATCTCAGTTTTGCCAGACTGCTGGTTTTGAAACCCCCCTCCCCGAATCTGAAAAAAATATGGAAACATTTTGTTTTGACATTTTTAAAGTGAAAAATTTAGGGTTTTTTTTTATGTGAAACAACTTTTGGTTTGCAATTTCCTTCAAATTTTATTTAATTTTTAAGTGTTAAAAATGCTCAACATTGAAAAGAAATGTTTCAGTTTGCGTCAAACAAAATATTTAGTTTGTCCCACAAGGAGAGATTTTTGATTTGCTGAAAATTTCAAAAAATGTTTTCAGGTTGACCCAAAATAATTTTTCTTTTCAATATTTCAGAATGGCCAGTAAGCCAAAGAAATCAGTTATTCGCACACGTCTAGTCGGGAGAGCACTTTTCATGACTCTTTTGTGACATTCAAAGAGGCAATAGCAATGGATTTTGAAGGGATCCTGATGATATCTAGGTATTAACTAGTTTTTGTGTGTAACTAAGTTCTGCACCTCTTTGGCTCTTATGTCTATTCTGGGTCAGTTTGCTTAAAGCTGTAGGTGTACAGTTATCAGTACTGCATGCACAAATTGGCTAATTGCACATGCAAATGATCAGAATTAACCATTGGTGCATGTAATTACCAGATCAGCATATGCAATTGTGGTCATTGCAAATCAGGCACCCAACTGTGAGCCAAACTGGCCCTCACTCTTTTTTAGTTTTGATGCAAAATCAGTAACATTTTTAATAACTACTGTCATAGATCTTACATGCGAATAGCTCCTGTTGTTCATCTCAAAAGATTCCAAACCACTTCATAAAGCTCACAGATTTTAGATACAGAAATCACTTCACCCACCACTAAAATACTGGAATGAAATGGCATCAAAATTCACTGCTGATAACAGGAAGTGAGGATGAATCCTGTCTGTATTATATTCCTCACTCGTGGGCATGCTTTGAACACAGCTATGCTCCATCCATACCCACCAGCATAAATGTGTTCACAGTAACTATTTTTTAAACCTGGGTTTAAAAATACTTCCCCCAAACAGGTGCTATTGCATTGTAAATGGGTCCTTAACCTGCCTAAGACTTAGCATGTTGTCCCTACCTCAGTTAGTAAAGAGCTGCATCTAAACACTTGTGTCTTCAGTGCAAAGTTAATTTGAGTTATAACTCCAGTGTGGCCCCTAACTTGAGTTCCATCTACACACAAAAACCCTTAACTTGAGCTAAGGTGGTGGTACCTTAAACTTGAGTTGGCTGGCATGAGAGGGAGTATAGGTTAAAACTTGAGTGTGCATAACTCATCAACTGCTAGGGTGACCAGATGTCCTGATTTTATAGGGACAGTCCCGATTTTTGGGTCTTTTTCTTATATAGGCTCTTATTACCCCTCCACCCCCAATCCCAATTTTTCACATTTGCTGTCTGATCACCCTATCAGCTGCTAACATGACTACTATAGTGTGGACATGGGGTAGCAACATTCAAGTGGCACTAGTCCTCCAGTGCCTCCCCACAATTCCCCTGTGCACCCAGAAAGGAGACAGACAAGTTCTCCCATAATTCACTGAGAAAGAATTCATAGAGCAGTTCTGCTTTTTGTGGTGCAAAGAACCATGGGATGTGCCCCCCAGAAGTCTTAGTGCCACATGAGTGAATTCAGTGTCAGTATGGACACAACAGCTCAAGTGTTATTTTGCAATGTGGCCACTCACTCTCAGGCTAGGCTAACTCAAGAGCAGTAACTTGAGTTAACTCTTCAGTGAAGACATACTCCAAGGTTTCAGTCTTGAATTCTGATGTTACTATTCAGGCCCTTCAGAGATTGGCCACATTCTCCAGCTAAGCCAAGGCAGATATGTAGGATCTTTGGTATTTATAGTGGGGGAAAAATAATTTAGGAAACAGAGTTGAGGCCAACTTTTAAAAAAAGAACAAGTAAATTACACAGACAAACAAATAAGACTTGCTGCTAGCAATACATCTATAAGAAGAGGTGACCTTTAACACATGTGCTTGCCATTAGTTTAAATTATATATTGGAGGGTGCGGGGAAGAATCCATTCAGGAAGGGTCTACTTTCTTGCCTCTCTAAAAATCCTAAATGGGCTATTGATGGATTCCAAATGCAAAGCACACATTTTGCAGTTTGCAGCCATAAAACAAGTCCTCTCCTTCTTGTGATCAGCACCACTCTGACTTCAATTGAGATTAAACTGGGTTCACATTTACCAGAATTCTAGCATGGTTTCCCAGACTGGTTCATGCAGGAATTTGTTCTGTGAAGTGTGCTAATGAAACCATGTTATAAATGATATTGCTACCCTAAGCAAAGTTTTCTAACCCAGCTCACCTTCAAAAAATCCTTGTCTCTGTTGGTCTGGGTAACCAGGCTACAATTCTGCTAGTAGCAACTGCATTTGTTAGAGAGGGTCTGATTCTGATCTTAGTGTGGACTGATCTCTGTGGAATGTGTAACAACAAAGACATATGCACATGTTGAACTGTACACACTGCTTTATTGAAGTCAATGGGACTATTCAGACTGCATAAAATTAAGCAAGTGTCTGAGGCTTTGCAGGATCAGGACCTTAGCTAATATTACTTGGATTTCCAGGCCCACTCCTGCAATTAGATCTGTGCAGACAGATCCCTGCAGCAATGCAAAACCCCAGTGACTTCAATGGGATTTCATCCAAATGGATCCTGTTACAAGATCAGGGCCAATATTCTTAGCATTTGTATATTATCTGTCATTTATGAATTAAGCCACACAATACCCCTGTGTGGCGGAGACGGTAAACATTTCACCCCTTTTATTGATGGGATGAATTGATTTACCTGAGGAAGACTCGGACAGTGAAATCTGATGTTAGCCTCTTCCCTTCCGCTTCCCTCCTTTGGATATTTCTTAACGATGGTTCTTGTGCACATGAAAGTACTAAAGGACACCAGCAGCATTCAATAAGCTCTGATCAAATTTGCCTCTCTCATCAACAGAAGTTGGGCCAATAGAAGATATTACCTTACCCATCTTGTCTCTCTAATATCCTGGGACCAACATGGCAACAACAACAGCAAATGTCAAGTTATTTATGGGCTTCAGTCTCTTACAGAAAAGAGTATTTCAGAACAGATTCTGTTTCCAAACACACTAACGTAACTTTAAGAGGCAGAGTATGACGTACAAATCACTAACTGTAATCAAAGGTGATTATAGTGACTATACCAGAGATTAATGCCATGAATTACCAGGTTGTAGCACGCTCAGATGGGGTTCATAACTTTTGTCTGATAAAAGGATGTCTTTGAATCATATGTGTTCAAGCTATATGCTTAGACAAGAAAATAAAATTTCACTTGAACTGATATTTATTTAACAGTTACATATCAAAGCTAAAATAGTTTTGTATATTACTGCAAAAGAAACATCCTACATCTCAGAAGCTCCAAGGCAAAGAGTCTACAAACAGGTTTCAGAGTAGCAGCCGTGTTAGTCTGTATTTGCAAAAAGAAAAGGAGTACTTGTGGCACCTTAGAGACTAACAAATTTATTAGAGCATAAGCTTTCGTGAGCTACAGCAAACAGTTTCAAAGCATTTGGTCCTTTTGGTCCTATTAGCAGAAACAGCCTCAGAGGGAAGATAAAGTTGTTTTTAAAAGTTTGAAATATATAAAGGACACTATTAACATCATTTAATGTCATCATAGTCAGTTCTCTCTTATGCAAAATAGTTTACTATTCAGAGCACGCCAGGCCCAAATTTTCCATTTCTTGTGCAAAGCTTGATCAATTGTAGGGGTAGAGGCATTAAGTAATACATACTACAAGTTATTCAAGTCTATGTTGAAACATTCTTTTAACATTGCATGATATAACGTGTTAGGTTCTAAACTGGTATAAGCAATTCTTATTTGATCATAAGGAACAAGAATTTATAGTTCATAATTATAATTTGGAATTGTGTCCCTATTGTGCTATATCTACATTTTCAATATAGAGTTAAATCCAGAAAACGGCACAGCAACATTTGGAGTGAATATGTGAAAATGCAACTGTTGGCATTAATGCCACACAAATGTCTAAAGGAAAGAAGAATTTTATATATATATATTATATATATATATATAAAAATGAAAATTATATAAGTATATATTATAATTCTAACATATAAGAATTATCAAAAATGTATTTAAGAACTCAAACAATTTTTTAACTCACTCCAGATAGCAAAAATGTGTAGTTCATTGAAGTAATTACAGAGTCCATTTCCTTAGTATGAAGAATGCTGAAATATGAAACTGCACTGGCCTGTGTATCATAAAGTAGGAACAGATATGATATCTTGTTCAATGGATTAAATATTATGTGATCATGTCTGAATTTTATTTTACATGTCCGGAGAATACAATTAGTCAAAGCTATTATGTGAAATATGAAGGAAAGAGGAGAAAACAATATTCATCCACAGATTTAAGAAAAAATCTCTTAATAGATTGTATATGAGATGGGAAGACCCAATAAATTACATTTTAAAGTCTGTTTGAAAGCTTCTATGAGATATTTTTAATTAGATTAAATTTTATGATTACTGTGCTTTATTAAAGGCTTTTGAAATGATAGCTGTTAGAGCGCCATTTAAATAGCTCAAGCCTGTCCTTAATTATGAAGAGTTCTTATTTACTGCCATGAAATCTTTGTGATTACGTAAAACAGAGTAAAAAAAATCTTATAAACATAAATCAGAACTATAAATGCCTTCTAACAATTTGTTTAAATCAGACTAAGGTCTTTAACAGGTTAATTTACCCAGTGTGTATTCTGAGGCTTTGCTTAATAGGAAAAAAACCCCATTACCAAATTAATCGTTAAGAAGATCTTAATGTTTTTTAGACTAATGTTCTGGGACATTGCCTTCAATCACAAATTAGCCTCTATATATCTGGAACACAACATGGATAAAATAAAGATACATAGGGTATGGATTAGACATTTAGGCATTCATAAGGAAACTTCATGTAAAGTAGCACATATTTTTATTAGACACTTAAAAGGTGTGTAACTGTCAGGCAGATTTATTTTCACAATGTGAAAATAGTGCAGTCAACAATACATTATTTTATCTCTGTCTCTCTACATATGGTGTATGTGCACAAATATATGTCCCTGGAACCTGAAAGCAATTCTCCCTAAGATCCACTCCCAAAGAGCTCTTGGATATAGATATAGATAGATATAGATATAGATACATGTAAATAGGATTTTGCTAATCTGCACTTTTATAATCTGCACAACCTATTGCCAGTGTCTCTGTACTGCACGGTAAGTGTTTATTAGCAGAGTGCTTTAAGGAAGTCTGATTTGTAAGATGTTATTTTTTTCATACAATTGATTACCTGACATTTATTAGTCCTTTATGAAATATTATCATGAATTTGCATTAAAGCAACAATAGAGGATTAGTTAAAGACAAGTTAGACATTTTTAAAATGTGTCAGTGATCCCCATTTCCTCAGGTATTTTATGCTACAAATAGCTTTAAATACGTGTGTGTTTTATTCCTATGCCTAAATGGTATTTGACATTTATTAAATACAGATAGTATTTACTTCCCATCTCAGATGATTTTTTTCATTCATGTCTACAGATATTTAAAAAAAAATAAATAAAAAGGAGAATGGGGCCCATTTTCCATATGGGAAATGTTTCTGCTTCTTTGAACAATGAAGAAACACTAATAGTAATATTTATAATTTTCATAAATGCACAGTATACATTGATTTTTAATTTCAAATAATTTCCCCAACATTCCTGCACAACACTGCTGTGAACAGAGTTGCCAACTGTCCCCTATGACAAGGGACATCTCTTGTTTCTTCATCTCTGTACAACAGATCGGGAGTTGCTGAGTGCTGCAAAAGGCAGCAAGGAATACCTCGGGCGAATGTAGGTGAGTACTGCTTATTATTATTTATTATCATTAATAATAATAATAATAATATGAGGAGGAATGGGGTAGAGGTGCTAAGAAAACAGTCCCTTATTTTTGAAATACAATATTGGCAAACCTGCCTATGACTAAAGTAGTTATTGTGAAATGCCAAAACAACTGCTGAAAAGAATCACAACTAAGGCTAATTTTTTTCAGCCAATTTGTTTAATTAAAAATATCCCTTCAGGTGCTTTCTGATTGTATTTTTAACTCTGTAAAGAGTCCTGCATGTGTTTGGTTAATTAAAAAACCAAAGAAACATAAAATAATCCCCCCTCCTCCTCACACTCACACTAATCAATCTAAAGAAAAAAAGTGTAAAAGAGGCTATCCTTTAAAATCCAAAAATATGAAAAAGTCATTGAAAAAGAGCAAGCATTTAAATTAAAGTTAAAACATGCCAAATGCATTGTAATGATCCTGCATTCTTTGTACTCATTTCAATCTGCTGGAGTTCTGTGTACGGTCCTGTGAATTTACTAGTCAATCAAAGAGAGATACTTTTACATTACTGTCAGTCATGTTGTGTGCTAATTTGTTGTACAGCCATACTTAAATATAAAAGCATTGTGTGTTATTTTCAAAAACAATGTCCAGTAAAGGTATTCATTACAAAGAAAGAATTTAACCTCCAGGTCACTAACTACTCTCAAAATGTATATACACTTTCGTGTGTATGCACAAACAAAATATATACGTACTGATCTTATACTCCAAAACAACTAATGTGTTTTAAAAATAGAGTTTCTTTCACCAAATTTAAAGAAACAAAAATAATTCTTCTTCAGCAAATAGAAAATGACTGTCTTCATTACTTTAAAAATTCTGCTTAAATTTTTCAGCATGAAGCCAAAGTTGTAATATGATTTCTTGAATATATATAGGCATTTTCCTAGCCGTGTTAGTCTCGTACATTTTTGTCCTTGTCTTTTCATTCCTAAAAATCATAGCAATCTGTAACAAAACGCATGCTATTTTTAAACCTTTTATGAATGATATATAATATCAGCAATGACTACTCAGACAAACTATTAGCCAACCAAGCATATCCTGCTATAATCTGTACTGTTCCTTTCAGTAACGCTGCTTAAACTAGGCTCCTATATATCTGACATATCACAACTAGCTATTTGCCATTAGAAAACCATTTTCAACTTATTACATTTTCAATTGGAAATAAGAATAAAAAGAGAAAAACAAATATACAGTCACTTGTAACATTAAGAGAGGATAACATGCTCTGTAATCTGTAATATTGCCAAGGGATCTGGAGGGAAGGATATAGAGTTATCAAAGCAGGATGGGGACAGAGAAAGGAATGCTTAATATTTTGTTACACAAGGTAAGAATATACATGAGAAGCTCTGTTCCTACCTGAAAAGAAAGCAGCTCTATTTATCCTATCTTGAAAAACCTCAGATTCTCATTAGGTTAGCCGGATTAGCTTTACAACTTCTTAAAGAGGAAAGTTGACAGCAAGAGCAATCTGGCACCAACTTCCAATTAAAAGAAAGAGTCAAACCTAATGTAGTAATGCAATGGCAAAAAAAACCCCAAACCCTCAAACCAAAAAAAAAAACCCACCAACAACCAAAAACCACACATGGCCAATGTCTTGAATTCATCAGATCTCTCCCCACCCCCAATCAGAAACCTATCACTCTCATCCCCAAATCCTAACTCATCTGAGAAAGAAAAATGCCAGCATAAAATCATATGAAAAGTTCTCTCTCCGTGAGATACAAGCTCCGTGTAGTCACAGAATAAAGCATAATTTAGTATCTCTTTCCTGCTTCTAATTTGCAGTGAAATTCACAGGTCCTCTTGAGTCATTTCTGGTCCCTTGAAAATCAAGGTACAGCTTTGCTCTCTGGAGAAGTCCCGTATTTCTGTTTAGAGCAGGAAGCCCATGTTTCCCCTTCCCCAGGCTTATCTGCCCTGCAGCCCAACAGATTTTTGTTTTATAGAATTATTCCTTCTGCCTTTGGGCCTGATCCTGCCAACCTTACACCTCTGAGTAACTTAAGTGTTTCCAGGATCAGGCCCTTTGGTCTAGATCAATGCCCTAAAATCTGTGCAAAGAAGGGAACCTCAGTGTCTGAAAAATGTAGGGAATCCCCCGGAGCATGCCAGCATGGCAGGAGGTAGAGAGGGAGATTGGCTGAGTTTGCTATACTCCAGCATTCCCCAGCTGGCATATGGTTCCTTGGAGATCCTAGCCAGCTTGCACAAGTTAGAGCAGCCCCCAGGTTGCTCTAATGTGGGCTTGAGTAGAGAATCAGAGAGATTATTGGTTCTTCGCTTCTCCTGAGCAGCCCTGTGTGGGAGAGGGGAGCCATCCTTCACCAGGCATTGCCCTAGTGTTAGGAGAGGTAGGCAAGCTCTTTTCCTGCTTTCCCTAGGGCTCCCATAACTCTTCAGGAAAGCAGACAATGGAGCTGTCACAACTACTCTCCGTCTCCTCCCTCCCTTGCAATTCAACATGGGAGCAGAGAAGGGACAGCGACTGCTCAGTTCAGAGCACTCCGAGATCACACCAAAGCCATTCCTGAGGCTTCAGGGGAAGTGGTGGGAGGTAAGTAAGGAGGCGGGTGCACTCCCATCTCCTCTCCATTGCCACAAACCTGACTCTGGCTTCAGTTTATCATAGGGTGTGGTGCAGGGAGCACATTTCCCACCATAATCAAATGCACATGTTCTTCCTAACACTGTCACCTCCAAGGGCCACAAGTTGGGGACCATTGCTCTGAAGGTACCACAGTGAATGGAATCCTACAGTTGGGTCTCAGATCCCTGGCACAGCACAGGTCAAACACACCCACACCACAAAGATTTTTGGCCCTTGAGGCACAGGAAGGCCAGCGTCATCCTGGGACCAACTGCCTCGGCATCCATTCCAGAACATTCTGTTCCAGTCTCTCTTGGCTCTCTGTCAGAGTTGGAACTGCAGCTTTTTAGGCCAGTTACAACTCTCCTTTGTCCCTATGGAATTTGGCTTTGGTTTGGAGGGGGTTTCTGTATCCTTGGACTGATTTACCATCTTCCCCTTTACTTCCCCGGTGCTGTGGACCAAATCCTTGCAGCACTGATGATTTGAGCTGTGGAGTGGAAGCAGCCTTGGAGTTGTCAGGGCTCCCTTGAAGCAAAACAAGTTTGGGGTCTGCTCTGTGGGTCACTGACGTTGTCATTTTCTTCTTCTGTTGATGTTCCTTCAGCTCAGTGCAATGCTGCACTGTGTTGCTGATTCTGCAAGCCGTATTTCCATGCCTTCACTGCATACCCTGAAATGTTGAGTTCCTCATCTGTGGGTGTATCTACACTGGCGACTGCATATATGTCCATGCCTGTGGCTGTGCCATAACCCCCTATTATCCACACTTAAACCCTTTAAATGCATCTGAAGGCAAGAAGAGGGTGAGTCAGGTAGCACACTTGAGGTGGGAGTGGGTCTGGGGTGTGTACCAGGATGCAAGTTTCAATAGTCCTCTAACCCCATTCCCACATTGGTAAGAGTTAGGAAGAAAATAGTTCAAACTACAAAGATCCCTGTCCCCTCATTTTCATCACTGGGAGGAGCAAGCTGCTCTGACCATACAAGAACAGTTTTCTGCTGTATGCTTTAAATCAATAGAGGGGAACATGGATCCTGCTCTGAGAGCAGCCACCTGGCCCACTGACCACACCCTGGTGCTGATGATGGTGTGGACAGAGTATGCCATCCTCCAAGACTTCTCCCAGAGCAGCAGGAACATATACCTGTACCAGGAAATTTCACAGAGGCTGGAGCAGGCGGACGACACAACAGTGCAAACAGAACTCAAAGTGGAACAGTAAGAACATTTCAAATACAATGATTTGGGGGGGTGTGTGTTGGGGAGGAGGATGCATCAAATTAAATTTGCCTTGCCTCTGACTTGTCTTGTCTCCATGCCTGGGCTCTGGGACTGAGCATCTCCACTCAGAATTCTCAGGCGCATTGCAGGGCTTAAAAAAGCTGGATATCCAGGTGCAAGTGTTCTCTGTGCCCAGAAGTTGGGTCTGAGGGGTGACTAGGAGCCGCTGGAACACTGTTGTGGGGATCCAGAGGTTAGGGAACACTGCTGCTCCCAGTAGCCAACACTGAAGTATGTGGCTGGGTCTCAAATTATGCGACTGCAGGTTCTACTGGCCAAGCAGAAGCATGTTTTGCAGAAGGACATTCTGCCTCAGGAGAGTATCCATGAGCTGCTGCCTCTGCATCTCTCTGCCTTTTTCCATGCTCTCCTTGACCATGGTGATTCTGTCCTTGACAACTGCCACCATCTGCAGGGAGAGATTCATTTCTTTCTCCCTCTGGGTCCACCTCTCAGCCAGCCTAGTTTTCATCTGTGACTCAGCCATGAACTCTGCAAACATGCTGTCATGAGTCTTCCTTTTTCTCCCCCTCAGGTTGGCCTCAGGGCCGGATTAACCTTTTGTGGGCCCAGCCCCAAACATATTTGCAGACACCTATGAGACATGAGGGTAAAAGACAGGAGATCGACCCAGCTGTTGTCTTTGACACAGCACAAAGCTGCACAGATTTTATTTACAATATTTAGAAGTTTAAGTTGCAGATGGATATGGCTGCCATTAAGGTACCAGCAGTGGTAGTTCTAGGGCAAAAAGAATACACACAAGTGCACATAACATAAATTATAAAAGAAAAAATACAAATAAAACACAGTGGGTAAAAACAGCTAACAAAAGCCAAAGCAGCCAAAACACCAGCCATGTGCTGCTCTCACTGAAAGGGAAACTTCTCACCCTTTACATTTTTCATATGAACTACCAGGGATTGAATTACATTTTTGTATGAAATTGGGGTGGATTAAAAACTGTTTAAAACATTTAAAAAATAAAAAATATAAAAAACTTTAATCCATTTTATTTACAGCGTCATTATTCATACTAGCCTTGCTTGCAGAGAGGCACAGAAACTAGGATCAGGACAAGCTGTGCCCCCAAAAGACCAGGCTGACCTTCCAAATTGGACCAGACCCACATCCCTCCCCAGAAAGACCCCCTGATCTGGTCCAGACCCGCATCTGTCCCCAGACCAAACTGTACCAGACCCCCTGTTGATCCACCCCTGTTCTCCTCCAAACCAAACTGAACCGGGCTGGGCCTCACTTGGCTGCAGCTTGGCCAGGTGCAGCTCCCCATCGGGCCTGGAGCACAGGTGGGCGAGGGAAGCTCAGGGGGGCATGGGGCTCAAGTCTCCCCTAGAGGCGCTGGTGGGGGGATGGGGCAGGAGGTGCTGGGGGAGGTCCAGTCACCCCCAGGGGGTGCTAGTGGAGGGATGGGGTGATGGGACTCCAGCTGCTCTGTGGAGCCAGGGCTGAAAGGGGTTACCTGATGCAACGAGCCCCCTTGGTCAGGGTGTGCGTCCGCTGGGCACCGCAGCCGCCTCCTGCCCAGACTGGTCAGGGACCCACACACTCCCCAGCCTCCACATTCAAATAATGGTGGGGCTGGGGTGGGCTCATGGGGTGGGGGAGCCGCGTACGCAGCACCCTCCCACCACTGCTGCCCCAGGCCTGGCGGGGGCCTGAGTGCCCAGGGACAAGATTGGGGCCATGCTATCTGTGCTTGGGTGCCAGGAGGAACCTAGCTGTCCGTATGGCTGCCAGAAACCCCTGATCTGGGCCTGCTGAGCCCCCACCACTTCTGCCAAGTGGTTTGAGACATTGGGGGAAGGTGGGGCTGCCAGATACACCATGCTGCCTCTTCTCACTCTGCCTTTAGCTGAGGGACAGACAGCTGCTGCCTTCGCCACACACCTGACCCAGGATTATGGGCCCCTTCCCAAGTGTGAGCCTGGCGTCATTGATGCCATTGGAAACCCAGGGCTAGTTGGCCAGCCTGTGAGCAGTACGCAGAGGCCCTGTGAGCGGTATGCAGGTGCCGTGGCTGTGGGAGTAGGAAGCAGAGAACAGACTTATTCAAAAAGCCAAAGGGCAGACCAGCGAGCTGCGCCATGAAGTTGTTCACCAACATGGTTCCCCCAGAAGAGCTGCAGGCATGGAAGGGGCTGGCAAGCTATACCCGAGGGCATGGGCATGCGGCTGTTCCCCATGACGTGTGGAACGAAAATTGAGCTATATCTCAGTCATAAATTCTGCTATATCTCCCCTGCAGACATAGAGGAAATGCAGAGAATAATAGATAGGGTCCTGCAATGGTTGTCAGCTACAATGTGAGTTACGGGGCCTCAGTGGGGAGCAGTAGGGTTTGTGTTTTTACCGGACCTGCAATGTGCATGTGTACCTCATGTAAACTCCAAACACTAACTCCATTTCTGTTCCTGTGAGCACTGTCTCAATAAACAGCTGGATTTTGCACAAATGAATGCTTTCATTTTGTTGTTTTTGCCATGGTAGTGGCGGGGGTCAGGTGGGGCACAGACTGTGACTGTACCATGCTAGCAGGCACCATTCTGAAGCACCACGAGAGTGTGTGTGGGTGGGGTGGGGTAGGAGCTCCTATCTCACATCTGCCACTCATAATAAATTGTAAACATTAGTAATTACATTCCAAATTCCCTCCAGGGGATCTGAATCTTCGTTCCCAGCCTGGGTTTCTGGCTGGGAATCAGGCTCAGCAGGGCAGGAATCGGGGGCTGTTGTAGCAAGGCAGGACTAGGGTTGGCTTTCCAGCTGCTAGTCATCAGGGTCCTGAGTCACAAAAAGATCCTGACTCTCAGGGTACAGCTCCTCTCTGCATCCTCCTGCCCATCCTCCAATGGGTGTAGCTGGACATCCTCAGTTGGGTCAGCAGGCTCCGAATACTGTCTGGGCTGGGTCAGACCATAATTGTGTAGAATCCTGTCAAATTCATCAAAAAATGGACAGGTTACATGTCCCCTACCAAACTGTCTCTTTTTAACCCTTGTTTCAATGTACTTTCTCCTGTGTTACTTGGTCTTTATCCAGTATCGGCAGACGTCCTGGTCATGACTCATTGTGCACCTCTGTTTTGCTATGTCTACAGAAAGGTTCCTATTTCTGTGGCTGACCACAAGAGCTGCCCACCGATGCTTCTCCCCACATGGCGATGAGATCTAGGGTCTCAGCACGGCTCCAGGAAGCTGCATGAGGCTGTAACAATGCTGCCTTTGGTGGGACACAACTGAGAGAACCAATTCAGGACAAATTGCTTAGAGCAAGGCAGTTAGAGCCCATGGCTGGGGTTCCTTTGCACACCAAGGCAAACCAAACCAGCCAAACAGGGAAGACTCTGGTTTTACCCCACTGGCTATCCAGAAGTCAGACAAGCAATTCCCTTAGACACTCCAGTTTCCCCGTATCACCACCAGTGCCACTTATTATGGGGACAAATGGTTATGAAAACCAATACCCCAGTAAAAGAAAAAAGGTTCTTTCAATCCCAGAGGATCAAGCCCAAGACCAGGGTTATTGAGGACCAAGGTTATGTGCATGCACTTCCATACTTATTTTTGCATGTTCACATATTGCAATATAGTGAGGCAGAGTGGCCTCATTCTGAGACAAAGGTGGGTTAACTCACCTTGTTGGGTTCAGCTAACCGCACCCCGGCCCCTGCCAGACCATGGAAGGAGACAGATGTCCTTTCTAGGGAGCCAAAAAACCAGCAGAGTCCTTGACCGGCTGTGGTGGGTGATGACTTCCCTGACCCATCCTGAAGAGAAGGCCAGCTACGTCCTGGGAGGAAGTGGAGAGTAAGCCACTTGATGCGGAGATGAACCAGGCCCCAGTAGCAACGGAGCATTTCCACCAGATGCCAGTAGGAAATAGCCCAGGGAAGTGAGATATTGACTCAGCTGTGTTGCTGGGAGACAAGTTTCCTCACGTTTTCTCACCAATCTTTCTAGGGCTTTTGGACTGGGACCCAATAGAGCAGGGTAGGCTTGGGCTCCCCTACTCCCGACCCTACACTCGGGGCTGAATGAGCACTAACCCCTAGGCCAGGAGGCCTGAGCCACAGACTTTGCTTGCTCAGCCTTGACCCCA
Source organism: Dermochelys coriacea (assembly GCF_009764565.3). NCBI lineage: Eukaryota > Metazoa > Chordata > Testudines > Dermochelyidae > Dermochelys > Dermochelys coriacea. Next base: position 27,224,373 of record NC_050080.1, read on the forward strand.
CTGGCGTGAGCCTTTGACTGTTTATCTGTTTAGCCCTCAGGCAGAGGACCTGAGCCACAGACTGCTTACTTACTTAGCCCCCATCCAGGAGGCATGAGTTACCACTGGTCCAGTGGCTTGGCTTCAAATCAAGAGGCCTGACTGACTCACCCACGTAAGCACCGGTTCCCCATCACTGCTGAAAGGGGCACCTGGCCATGAGACCCAAGAAACCTTGTATGCACCACGTGTGCACAACTCACCAGTTTGTGCACATACATGTCTACACAAAAATATGTGCACAAGTGGGCCTCTAACCTTTAAAAATTAGGCTCTTAACCTTTGACCATAGCTATAAGTGAAAACAAAAATATCACTGGACTCAAAACTGCTTCTGCTGGGTGAAATTCAGCCTCATGCAGAGGGGCAGCACTTAAGCGGTGCATACACCTTGCACTGGCCCTCTGCACAGGGCTGAATTTCACCTACAGGTGACAAAAAACATCCTGTAGGCAGAAGATTTATTATACATAACATACATAAAACAGTCTTTTATGCATTCTGGATATCTGCCTTATTTCAGGATACACAATAAGTCAAAGAAGGCTGTTCTAATGACAAAAGGTCCAAGTCCCAGATTAATGCCAGAACTGGCCAAAGACAGGGGATTGGAAACAGCTTTATATGTTTAGAGCCTAATTCTGTTCTTGGTTACATGGGCGTAACTCTCAGGGGAGTTGTGCCCATGTAACTGATACAGGTGGTTGGATCATTTCTGCCAAAGTGAAATTTGGACGAAATATGCTCTTTCAAAGCAATGCATTGGTTTCAATAAAAAATTAATTAGGACGGTTTCTAGGTCAGCAAGAGACAAACTCTACAGCTGTGGTTTGCGACTGGCTTGGGATGTAGGCATGGTAAATTCAAGTCCCTATTCTGTGTGATTTAGAGTGATGTGGGATGAAAATCTCTGCTCTGAATTAGGCAGAACAAGAATTAAATCTAGGTCTCCCACATAGCAGGCTGGTATTATAGCCACCATGGTATAGAGTGATAGACACATACATTTCTGCTTTCATGAAAATGTTCAAAAGGCTTCATTTTCATTCCAATGGAGAATGAAAACAAAAGTTGCCATGAAATGGAATTGCTGTCCTCTGGTCAACTCTAATCACAGAGTAGATATTGGCTTTCTGGCATTAATTTACACCTTGCCATGAAGATTCCATTTAAGAATAATTAGAGGACGAATTCTTAAAATTTTATTCTCAGAAATAATTTCTTACATGAATAGTCTCCAAGGAGTTAATGGAATTACTTAGGTAAGTAAGTGCTAGTCCAAGTGAGTAAGCAATGCAAAACGAAACCTTATATTTTGCTGCTTGAAGGAATGAAAATGGATTTAAATAGATAGACTGTCTTCTCATTCTCTGTTGAGAAGGACAGTGGGGAATAAGATGAGTGTTTAACCCACATTCCTTTCCTTGCTTCAGTATTTACTGCCTCCAATCCCACTCTGGAAGGAAACTCAAGAACAACTGGTCTTATACTGATAGCTCACTGGTTGTGAAATTAATATTTACTATCTTGCTGAAGTTAAAAAAAGTAGGTGACACAGTTTCTGTGCCATTTGTCTTGGATGAACCAGCTGATACGCAATATAACTATGTCCCTGATTTAGCAAGGTACTAATTCATGTGTGTAATTTTATGCATGAGTAGTTCTACTGACTTTAGTGACTGAAAAGGTACAAAGTTGGATATAGGGGCCTGTTTGTTAGGATAACACTGCACCTATAGTAAACTTGATGCTTCAGCTTCCATAGTGAATTGTTTAGTAAGATCTGGATGGGTGCTGTGGCTAACACTCTTTTTAGTTGATCGAAGGCAGACTGGAATTTTGAGGACCAGATGAACTGGGCTTTTCTTCACAAGGGTGCCACGATCGGAGTGACCAGGCTAGAAAAACCCCTGATAAACCACTGGTAAAAGATAGTGAAACTGAGGAATTGCTTTACCCCAGTGAATCTTTTGGAGTGGCCCAGTCGAATATGGCTACCGCCTCATGTAGATCCATAGTTAGTCCCTTGGGTGAAGATAATATATACAAGAAATTTGACCATGTCCTGGTCAAGTTCACACATCTTGAACTTTGCATACAGGTGGTTTTGGTGGAGTTTCTCTGAGACATGGTGTGCATATTGATTGTGGAGAACTGGATCCTCAGAAATGGATGTCACTGATGTAAATAACCTCAAATTTGTTCAGCATGTCCCTACAGCTATAATTAATTAAGTGTTGGAAAGTTGCTGGAGTGTTGCACAAGCTGAACAGCATAACCAAACACTTGAAGTGTCTGCACCATGTGCAGAATGCAGTCTTCCACTTGTTTCCTTTTCAAATCCAAAACAAACTATAAGCCTTGAGTACAGCCTCTGCTGTACACACATGGCTCAGGAATTGAAAATCACCACCATGGCTTGAACAAAGTTTTCAAACTGGCTCAGGAGAGGGCTAGGTTTTTCCAAGAGTGGAGCGGCCCAGGACAAGACCTTCCCAGTCAGCATTCTGGGCCTGCAGGTTCTGCAAGATATCCATTATCCATGACATGGAGATATTGGCAATAGCAGGATCCATCATAGTAGAGGAACATGTTTTTTCTCCCTTTTTTGGGTGAGCTATTCAAACTGTCATGAACTGGAGTGTGGGTTGTCTGGCCTCTTATTCAATGCAGTAGTGGTCAGGCCTGTTGGTTGATGCTGGAGTCAGGAACCAGGAGTCAAGGACCAGGAAAAGGAGCAGGGTTAGAGTGAACTGGAGCAGGACAGGAGTGGGGCGGGAACAGGGCAGCACAGGAGCAATCGCAGCTGTGGGCATCAGCATTGAGGAGCCACTGGCCTAGTCCTGCTTCTGGGTTTATGTGCAGGCCCGTGACACCTCTCAGCCAATCAGGGAGTTTGGTTGATCAGGACATTCAGCTGCAGGTCAGCTAACTGGTCCCAGGCTTAGCTTCAGGCCCTTATTCCTGACTCCTGTGGCTTGGGCACTCAGCTGGGATGAGATGAATCAGACAGACAAGAAACCTGAATTTGGTTCTCCAACATCAGAGTCAAGTGTACTAACCATCAAGGTATTAGCTATTCTGGGGTGAAACTCTCTTTGGACCTGAGAAACCTTCCCAGTGAAAGTTTAGTTGAAACCAATATGTTCTGGCATCAATATTTTCCAATGAAAACATGTTTAGTCAAAAAATTCCTGCTAGGACAATTACAATAGGACAAGCTAGAGTTAAGGTTGCTCTATAACCCCCAGTCTTTTTGTCCAGCAATTCCCAGCCCCTTCCCCAGCTCCTTGTCCCAAGTCTCCTTGCCCAGCCAGTCCCAGTTCTCCCATCCCACCTCTGATCTGTGTCTCTTTCTCCAGCCTCCAGTTCTTCTCCATCCCCATGGCTCCCAATTCAGTCTTCCTCCTTAGGCTTCTGGTCCAATCTCACTGTCACCTGCTCCTTCAGCTCCTTGTCTCAATTTTTTACCTAGTCAGCCCCAGTTTTCCCCCTTAACCCTAGATCTGTTCCCCTTCCTCCCACTTCCTTCTCCCTTCCTGTCTGGTTCCTAGTCCTAGTCTCCTGACTCAGCCAGTCCTAATCTCACCTTTGGCCCCTCATCAGATCTCAATCTCTTGCCCCATCAACTGAACTCTCAGTCCCTCCCCCCATCCTCCCTGGCTCCCAGACTTAATTTCCATCCTCTGACTTCCAGTCCCAGTTTTCCTCTACCCTACTACAGCCAGCCTCCATCCCAGTATTCCCCCCACTGGCTCCTTGCTCCAATCTATTCCCCCCCCATCCTTACCCACAACACCCCTCATCTGGTTGATTGTTTAACATGCAGTTTGAACAGAGGTAGTGCATGTCTGTCTATCCAGGCTGGGAGTTATGCAGATAGCTGCAGTGTAAACATACCCGGGAACTGAGAGCAGGGAGTCTGTCTCTGCTGCACCCTCAGTGGCCAACTGCTGGTGCTTCCTCTTCTACAGTGCCTGAGCACCAGCCATTGAGGGTGCAAGGGAGACAGCCTCCCTGCTCTCAGTTTCAGGGTATGTCTACATTGCAGCTGTCAGCATACATCCCAACCTGGGTTGACAGACAGGCATGACGTCTGCTCAAACTAGCATGTTAAAAATAGCCTTAGGGCACTGGTGGCAGCTTGGGCTAAGCTGCCAGAGCTCAGACCCAGTGGGCTGAGTGGGTTTAGACTTGGTTGGTTAGCTCAAGCCACTTGCAGCACCTCAGCATCCACCCTGCTATTTTTAGCGCGCTACCTTGAGCAGAGTTAGCACACGTCTTTCTACCCATGCTGGGAATCACACCTTTCTCTGCAGTGCAGACATACTCCCTGGGCCCAGCCCCAGCCCCAGCCCCTGGCCAGGAGCAGCCAGTACAAGGAAAGTCCAGCTTCACCCCAGTAGCCCAGGGATGGAGGGAATATACTTAGCTGCCCTGTGGGGATGGCACATGTGCAGTCTGGTCTCACGCAGGAGCTGTGAGGGGATGGAGCATGCCCAGTGAAGATGGAATCTTCAGAGATTTTAACTGCAAAAAATCTCAGAAGTTTCTACTGCACATGTATGAACTGCATGTTTTTCAAAGGTTTATAACTGGGCCAAATTTGGGTGGCTTTGCACCAGAAGAGCAAAAGGCACATCCCTGTGACAAAATTCACCGCCTGCCAAATTTCAAGCTCATGTGCCATAGCACGGGGGCACTAGAGAGTTTCAAAGACAAAGTTGACAATTTTTTTAAACATTGTTTTGCAATGTATTTTCACTAGCCTTGTTTATGGAAATGGCTGAACAGATTTGGCTAAATTTTTCCAGAGGTATCCAGCCTGAGGCACACGCTCAGTATGTAAAATTTCAGCCCAAATAGTTACAGTTTGGCAAAGTTATAAGCAACAGATAACAGAGTCTTACAGTGGGAAGTGTCAGGCAGCCTTAATAGGAGGTCCTGATAAGGTAAGGTCTCTTGCAGTTTAATAAAAGCAAGTGATATGATGATGTAAATATCTATTCTGAAGGATGGTGGTGAATGTTAGTGAGACTCACTTATAGCACTTGATCTTCAGGATTAAGTTTGCAGCAGAATATAAGAAAAAAATATTCCATGTGAATATGAGCTCTTTAAGATTCCAGCCACTTCCATTCAAAAAAAAAATCTGTCCTTCTTCTGTAATAATGAAAGTGTCTTAGAAAACTGTTAATTCCTTGCATTTCTCCCTTTAGATACTACAGGCATGCTCCATGTTTTCAGTTCTGGTAGTTCATTAAATTGCTAGCCTTTGCAATAAGAGCAGCATCTGGATCTCTGCTTGGTTTTCCTGTCTCGCCTCCTGTAAGAGCTGCTCTTTTGCCCTGCCTTCACTGCTGGAGGCTTGTTAGGTTCAACTAGAGAGATGCATAATAGAAAGGGCCACCTCAGGAGCCTCTGCCTTGCATGATTTCCTTTCCTGATTATCCCTTTGATCCCACATTGGCTGGTATGGTTTGTTGTTGCTGGGTTTTGCCTTTAAGAGGCTGCATTATCACAAGTTATTCCAGCTTCTCTGTTCCATGGAAAGAAATACCTAGTGGACCTGTGTATCTAACGTATGTATCTATGTTTTTCCTAGAGTTAGCAGGAAACAGAATTTCTATCCCACAATGAGTTTTCTTGTGGGGGGGTGAGGTGAGGAGTGTTTATGTATTGTTGGATGGTTTGTACAATAATTGTCACTGACTCTTAGTAAAGGACAGAAATAATACATTTGTGGGGCTTGCATGCCACAAAAGGGTAGAGTTAAGATTTCCTGAGAAATAATGCCCTATTCAAACCCACAGAAGGCAGGAAAGACAGCACAAACAGCTATATGTGTCACCTTTTCACCCACCCCCAAACATATACTGTTGCTAGGTCCAAACTGACTTTTGCTAGATCTGATAAATTTTCCCAAGTCCTTATCCTGCACCCCACATATGACAGTCTCCTTAGCTAAAGTCTCAGCAAGGGCCTGCAAAGAATTGAACCCATTGTCCTGCTTCACTTATAACATGGGGTTGCAGAGGTGTAACTGCAGGATCTGAGCTCTGAAGCACCTCCTGGTGGTCTGCCATGGAACTTCAGGCATCCCTCCCTCAGTTTCTCTTAGTTGGTTTAGGGATGGCACCTACATCCATCAGTCTTCATTTGTAACTTCAGTCCCCCAGCTGGGTTACTTGTGTCTCCCCCCTTTTGGGACTAAAAGGAGTCTGGCCCCACCCAAAGTTCTACCTGCCCCTTTACTTGTCCTTCACTTAGTGGGCCCAAGAGTTTGGGATTTAATCACAGGGCCTCTCCTAACCCCTTTTCTGGGGCTGCCCCCTTTATAGATTTCTTCCCTTCTTCCTTCAATAAGGCAGGAATAAAATAAGTTAAAGCAGGCACACAAAGACAAAGTCCAATATTCCTGTTCTTGTTCTCATCCCCAGTTAGGGCTCTCTGCCCCTGTTCATGTGGAAGCAGGAGAGAAACCCAGCTACCCTCTCCTCTGGGTCCCAGCCCAGGGATCTTGGGTGGTGTAATTAGGGACTTGTTTGGTTAAATCTCATACTGTTTGCATGGGCTGTTTCCTATCTGGGGCCTTGCAGGTAGCTCCTGCCTGATAATCTTCTCTGGTCCCTTCTGGCAGAGAACTGGTCTTGCTAGACAGCTTCCTCCAGCCTGACCTTGGGCAGCCTCTTCACTGTGGCTTGCTGGTCGGGCAGCAGCCTTTTATCCCTGCTCTTGTTAGTCTGCCAAGAGGCTGCAGCTCCCTTTTGTATCACTCTAGTGGCCACCTCTTTATAGGGTTATGGTGACCATATTTCCCTAAACTGAAAATGGGACAGGCGGTAAAAGATAGTCAGTGCTCTAAGCCCTGCCGTGAGCCTCCCAGCATCACCATTCCCCCTCTGAATGTTTCTCTGTGCCCCCCTATGGGGCGCGGCCCCACCGTTTGAAAACTGGGCATTTGTTCAATTTGCTCTTGCCAGACGATGATCAGTTGTCAAGAACAAACAGGACAAATGCCCAGTTTTGCCAAAAAAGTCATGCCATCTAGGACAGAGCTTAGAAAGGGGACTGTCCCTTGCAAAACAGGACCTACAGTGTCCTATCACAGGGATGTACTGATGAAGAGGGGAGGGTAACACTGGAGGTGGATTGCTTTGAATTTACCATGTCCACAGTCTCTTCATGCCATACAGAACAGCAGCAAGACAGCTAGACTAGTTAGGAGCACAGAGCAGCAAAACCTAAGCATATAAACTCCAAAGAGCACTCCAGCCTCAGCAGCACCATGCTACACCATAACTCCTTGTCTGTGATGTTTGTGGTGCCCTGTGGCAGCTTGAAGTTATCTTGGGGATTGTTCGGAATGCTGCCACTAGCTAGAAGCCTGCTCTACTGTATATTATAGACACATGTTAAAGACTACTGAAGAAGGCAGATTCTTTTGGTGGCAGCGTTTTAAGGATACTGAAGGGACCGTAGTTCAGAGGGGTTGGATAAAAGGATCCTGTCCTTGCTCATCTCGAATCTTAACCCAGGCAAGAGCTATGAGGGCACGACCAGACTACTGAACTGCGAGTGACCCCAGGAAACTCATATAAAGTCCTAATCAGCAGAGGCAACCCCAGCCCAGCTATGGAGTTGTTCCTTGAGGGAAAAATGGGCAGGAAATAATGTACATTGAAAACAGAAATGCTTTTTTTCTCATGCTGAGAGCTATGTGAAGTGACCTAGAGGCAGAACTGGATGAGCCAAGAACTAGATGACAGGCTCCAGGGATTAGGAGTGGGGTTGGGAAACCTGCAAGAAGTTTAGGGAGAGGCAAAACTTTTACAACAGGATTTTCCCCCTTTGCCTTTTTCTCGAGCACTCTGTGAAAACATGTATTTCATAGCCATTAGTAGATGTCCAGAGAAAAATATTAGTGATAGAGTCAAGCCATAGAATTCAGAACCTGATCCACAATTCCAGCACACTAACACTCAAGGATGGATTAGGTCCAGGGTAATATTGGATCCAATTATGAAGAGAGGACCAGTTGCAAAACGTGGCCTAGAACCAGTCCCAGTCTTTCAGGGGTGTTCTGATGCCCAGCTTCGGTTTGACCCATACCTCTGTCTTGCCAACTCTGTGCAGATGCATGAAATTTGTTAGAAACTACTTATGTCTGTTCCCTTCCTGGCTCTTTCTTTCTCTTTTCTTCCCACCCCACCCCCATACCTTATCTTCGCTCTTCTCCTATCTGTGTTCTCTTCAGTTTCCCTCCTCTGTACGCTTTCTGATTAAACACATATTTCAGGCTGATTGAATAATCCACAATGAATAATCTACATGCTGAATTTTAGGGTCTAATCCTTAGCTAGTATAAATCAGCATAGATCTCTTGACTTCAGAGGAGCTGTGCAATTCACACCAGTTGAGAATCTGGCCCTGGCCTTTTTATTCCTGCTAAGAGCTGTTTGAATGAGTGGCAGAATTCTCAGTTAGGTTCATTTTTCATGAATTGCTTTAGGAAATAGTTCAAATCATTCCATGGGCAGGCACTGCAGCTGAATATAAGATTTGCAGTTTTCACTGCAGAGTTTCTAATTAATTTAACCAAACGTTTCCCTCAGTGGGGATGGCACCTAACTCCCTTAGGTTACTTTGAAAACCTCAATCCATATATAACATTACCTCTGTAACTGTAATATATATACCTCTACTTACTGTAGGGAACAGCTAGGGTATCCAGCAAACACTGGGTAATGCTGTTTAGTTATCTAAGGCAACTGAAAGGCCACCATCTATATAACATACATTGACATTTAAGATAGGCCAAAAGGAGCATTTAAGGCTTGCTTAGTAGTTGAACTAATTGTAAGAAGTGGAATTTTGTTGAGCAGTCCTTTTTGCCGTATTTTTAAAACTGCTGTAACAGATATTATAGCAGGAGAAAATAAATTAAGAGAACAAGCGTGTGCCAGAAAGGAGGAAATAGATAAAGATTAAAGTAATCACAGTTAGCGTCAAAGAGTATCATTACTGTAAGACATCTTGAGCCAGTAAGACTATCTGCACATTGGATGTAGGCTGTCGGAGAACTTCAGGGGAGGTCTTCTGCAGCTGTGGGTAACTGGAAGCCTCTCTGGGTATGTGCTGTATTTGCTAACTCTTAAATCAATAAATCCAGTCAAAGATGACTCATCTGAGGTTTGTTATTATTGAATTAATCCAGACTGGAGAGAAGCCCTCTCAAGCACAGTTAACGAATAGTTGATAAAGATTTTCTCAGTCTATTGGTTATTGACAAGTTATGGATTATCACTTATTATTGATCAATCCATATGGGCTGCCACACTGCATTAGGCTACTGGTTCATCTAGTCCTGCAAGGTGTCAGCATAGTCTTGGCAGCTAAACACTTTTCGACCAATCTTGTTTCCGATGTGGGGAGTGGCAAGTCCTAATATCAAGTCAATAGCTCAACAGAATAGTGCTGGGGCAAGAATGCCTTCCTGCCACACACCACACAATGACATCCCCTTATGCTTCTAAACCCTTACAAAACAAAACCAAAAACCCTACCCAAGCATAGCTCTGACCCTGTAAAAGGAGATATGCCAGAAACACCATCAAGTCCGCTAGGGGCTTCACTGTTGCTATTGATTTTACCCGGAAGATGCTCAGATACCACAGGGATGGATGGCAGGATAAAGCCCTAAGAGAGGGAGATCTTTGAAACTACTTCAATGAATTTTTTTTACCAACTCTACCATTTATATTTGCATACACTTGAAATATCAGAAGCAAATGCACACATGCATATTGACCTGTGCTCATGCTGATTTCCTGGCTATGTTACTAGATGCCATTTAAGTTCCCTGACACAAAAACCTGCAGTTAATCAATCTGTACTTTGCATAAAGCTACAGGGCCAGGGTGGTCTTGGAGCTCTTTCTTCTGAAGCATCATCAGCAGGTGATTTGACCTGGGAGAGTGAGAAGGCAAAGGAAGAACTCACAGCAGTTTTCTCTGGAAGTTGCGAGATCAAACCAAGAAAAGATTCTGTTATGGATGTAAGCAGAGTCAGGATGAGCTCTACCCTGACATCTGGTGGTGAGTCATGGTGGGTAGCGGAAAAGATCTCATTTGCATAGGCACACCCACCCTGCCTAGATGGTCACTTTGGCTGCTGTAGGAGCCCCAGTTTCTCTGTTATTGGGGCAGGAATAAACTGTTATTATCCTGATTATGTGAATCAAGGACAGTGGAACTGTACTCGGCCTTTTGTTATGATGGAGGGACTCACCATCAAGTAAGCAGTACTCGCTAGGCAATGGTCATGGGTTCCAAAACCCAGTGAATAGAGAGAGAGGCTGGGGACAGGTATTAATACTTGGTGGCATGGGCCCCCTGGTGAGGGCCTTACATGCTAATTGCCATTCCTCCTTTCTCCGCTGTAGCATATCAGAGCTAATTTTGATTCTATTAGGAGTCTAGTTACAGGCTGCTGAGCTGAATTCACTTTGGGCTAATAGTGCAACAGTAGTGAGGCTCCCCTACTACAAGCTGAAATCACAAAAGAGCTAAACTTACTAAGAGCTGAAATCACTGAGTGTTGTCATAAGTAGTGGGGGAGCCTGAAGATATATGGCGGAGCAGTTTGCGGGACGGCGAGCAGAGCAGAGCAGTTAGTCGGATGCCTGGAGCAGCTCATGGGGGTGGCTGGCAGAGCGGAGCCCCATGGAGAGGTGGGGCAATCAGCTTTGGACCACGCAAGGTGCCCCTTAACCCCCGCCCCATCTCCACCCAGGTTGGGAGGTAAAACTCTGCAGATAAACTTTCGATCTCTGGGGCTGCCCTGACCAGGGACAGAGACTTTTGGGTTGTTGGACTTTGGGGATTTTGGGGTGATTATGGGTTGCTGGACTCAAGAACCCGAGGGAAAGGACACGGCCCAATTTGCTTGGGATGGGGTTTTTGCTCATGAGTTGTGTTATGAATCCTGTTGGTGGTGTTTCCCCAACATAATACCACATTGTTTCTCTCTGTTATTAAAAAGATTTTTGCTACACTCAGACTATGTGCTTGCAAGAGGGGAAATATTGCCTCTTGGAGGCGCCGAGCGGGGGTGGTATATATTTGTCCCAGGTCACTGGGTGGGGGCTCAAGCCAGTTTTGCATTGTGTTATTGGAATGAAACCCCTAGATACTGAATCCGGCCCTTGTTACTGCCAACTCTGACTGGCAGAAGGGTTACATGAAGAATATCAGATGTGCTTCCCTATAACAAATCACTTCAAGACTCTATGCCCATCTGCTGTACTAATTCATTCTTGCCTCAGAAATTCTCCTCCTATTACTTTCCTCCTGTTTCTGACTTCCTCTTAGTGTGCTTTGGATACTTCCTGAGCACAAATATGGAATTTTGTGTCCTGATTTTAATACAATACCTATGCTAACTACATCTTGGGACTGTTAACTTTGGACTGTTGAGTAAACAGCTCCAGTGTGGTCTATGTGAAATTAATTGGTGAGTTCAGCCCAGTTTCTTGGGGACAGGCATCCACCTCACAAAATCCATCCATGCAATTGGCACTGCCCCTTTTCCTGGCATGCTCATCCAAAAGATCAAGAACTGAATGGCATAGGGACCAGACTTCTCTCTTGTTCATATAAGTAATCCCGCCTGTTCAGAGGCAAGCCACATTTGCATGACTGTGTGTGGCATCCTGCAGCTGGTACTACATCAGTTCTGCAGCTAGACAGAGGACCTCAGTCTCCTGGGCCCTTCCACCAACAAACACTTTTTACCACTAGAGAAGTCTGAGGCCCTGGCCATTCCCAGGGCTAAACAGACCACAGTTTTGATTCAGTATAGTACTGGAAATAAATCAAAAGCCTAGCTAAGAAGATGTTTCTGATTAGTTGATCTGTCTACATCCCTTTCTAATGGAACTTCTGCTTGTTTCCCGTTAAGCTTCTGCTGATTCGTCTCTTGTGCCACTCTTGTGCATTAAAGGCTACTTAGCTAGCCAACATTTAGCAGCCTCCACATGGCAGACATTCCATAGAGCAAGCTTCAGTTACTTTCCTGTGCCTGACAGTTTCTGAACTCCCCTGCTATGACCCCAATGGTCAGCTCAGTCAATGCCAGGGTCTAGTTGTCAATATTATTAAATCTGTGTTCTCTGAAAATGGAGGCATCCAAATGGGGGCCAAAAGCCAGAGAAGTTGTGCTTCAAAGAGCGTCCACCACCTCTAATGTTCAGAAATATCCCTAATAGAAAGGGTTTTATTGGTTGCTGTCTGGAATAGCTGCATACTCACCAAGGGGCCAGCTAGCACTAGGCAGCCTTCATTACACCATGCGGCTCATTGTGGACATCTCCAATACATAGCTGTCAGTCACGTGTGAATTCCAGGTGGTATATAAGACTATCAGTCCATTCTTTCCTTGCCTAGCATTATGCTCTGGGCACTTGGCCAGGCCACAGAAATGCAATCTGCCACCTCTATAATGTCACACTTGCCAATTGTCAGTATCATGACATGGGCACCATAATCCAATATTTGGCCCTTTACTAATCCAGGCTGTTAAACCTCCCCACAATACATCTGTCAAAAGGCTGCTTATAAAAGGTAGTTGGCACTGCTGGTTTTTAGAGCCCTAATGCCCAGAGCCTGGTTCTGATCCTACCCTGAAGTTGATCAGACATGACTCCTTTAGAGCGGATGGAACTCCACCAAGGTGAGATCAGGGTTAGGCCCATGGCATATAGGCTATGTGTATGCTGCAGCTGGAAGTAAGCCTCCCAGCCTGGATAGACAAATTCGTGCAAGTGGGTCTCAAGCTAGCAAGCTAAATATAGCAGTGTGGACACTGTGGCTCAGGCTGTAGCTTGGACTCTCAAGTCTAGGGGATTGGGTGGACTTGAGCACCCAAGCTGCAATCTCCACAGTGCTATCTTTAGCATGATAGCTGGAGTACGTCTGCCTGGGTGGGGAGGCTCTCTGCCAGATGCACAGAAGACGTACCCTAAACCAACAATGCCAATGGAAGTGAATTTTCTATTTCCGGGGTGATTTGTTATGGCCAATGTCAGCTCCACATTTATTCCTTCCACATACCTTTATGCCTCCTTCGTTTGGTGCTGGACTCTACTCTGATTGCCTTTAGCTGGGGGGATCTGAGTTATGCACATGTTGTGTTCTAACCATGTTTCTGAATTCAGCTGGGCTTGTGCATGAATGTACATGAGGGGACTGATTTTCAAAGGTGCCCTGTTGCTTATGTGTGATGGGGTCTGTGCTGGATGTGCCAGCCCCACACTGGTTCAGCAGGGGTTAAGCCTTCTCTTGGGCTGAGGAGGCCACACTCCCTCGGCTCTGTTGGAATGGTCCAGCTGGAACCAGGGTATAAAAGGAAGCAGAGCAGATCAGTCTGGGCTGACTGCTGAGGAGGAAGGAGTTGTGCTACCAGCTCTTGCAGGGGGACTGCCCACACTCCAAAATGCAGAGGCCAGCCAGCCAGCCAGCCAGCCAGAGTTGAACCACGACCCCCAGACTCAGGATGCTGCTGAGGGAGGGGGAGACCACGGAGATCACTAAGAGGGAAAGCTGATGGAGAATCAGGTAGGAAGTGACCCAGGGGAACTTTGTGGAGGACCAGTTGCAGAACGGATGCAAGCTTGGTGTGTTGCGGTAGAAATCCCCGCCGAGCTGGTGGCAGATACCCCACCACTGCTAGGGCCCTGGGTTGGGACCTGGTGGAGAGAGAGGCCCTGAATCCCCCTACGCTGGCTGCCACCCATCCTAGTGGGGAGGGCCCTGGTAGCAAGGGCCGCGCCATTGACTCTGGCCAATAGGCCACACGCTGCCCTGGTAGCAAGGGCTTGCGCCACTGACTAAGACCACTATTCCATGTGACCCTGAGACGCAGAGGTAACCCCACAGACTCAGCCATGGGGCTATAAAGTGCCCCCGACCCCAGAGGGGTGATGGGGGTACCAGCCCTGTGACAGGGTCCCCTGTATCTGAGCCTCTAACTAATAGGAAGTGTACCCCTATTAGTTTCAGGTTGTTCCATGTATTCAGTGAGGAGCACTAGATAGAGGAGAAAGATGGAAGAGTATAGGGCCAAGCAGGTGAGGGAATGGGCATTACTCTTCCCATCAGCCCTGTGGAGCATCCCGGGGCTGTGTTAACTTTCCTGCAGAGACGCTCCACACAGAGTAATCATCCCTTAAGGGAATGGGGGTGCAGGAGGTCTAAAGCTAGCTAGTGGGAGTTTGTGACAATGCAGTTCCAATGCACCACACTGTCATAAATATAAAGGGAAGGGTAACGACCTTTCTGTATATAGTGCTATAAAATCCCTCCTGGCCAGAGGCAACCATCTTGTTAACTGTAAAGGATTAAGAAGCTCAGCTAACCGGTTGGCACCTGACCCAAAGAACCAATAAGGGGACAAGATACTTTCAAATCTTGGGGGTGGGGGGAAGTAATCTTGTTTTGTGCTCTTTGTTTACATGGTTGATCTCTCTTGGGACTGAAAGAGGCCAGAGAGGAATCCATCTTCTCCAACCCATCCTAATCCAAGTCTCCAATATTGCAACCAGTATAGGTAACCAAGCAAGGCGGATTAGTTTATCTTTTGTTTTATGTGAATTGTCCCTGTGTTAAGAGGGAGGTTTATTCCAGTTTCTGTAACTTTAAGGTTTTGCCCAGAGGGGGATCCTCTGTGTTTTGAATCTGAATACCCTGAAAAGTATTTTCCATTCTGATTTTACAGAGATGATTTTTACCTTTCTTTTTTAAATAAAATCCTTCTTTTAAGAACCTGACTTATTTTTTCCATTGTTCCAAGATCCAGGGGTTTGGGTCTTTGATGATTTTGTAACAAATTGGTTAGGATATTATTCTCAAGCCTTCTCAGGAAAGGGGTGTGTGTACGGCTTGGGGGAGCTAGGGGGGGGGGTAAGACGTCTCCAATTGGTCTCTTTCCTCTTTCTTTGTTTAAAACTTGGTGGTGGCAGCATACTGTTCAAGAACAAGGCAAAGTTTGTACCTTGGGGAAGTTGTTTAACCTAAGCTGGTAAGAATAAGCTTTAGGTGGGTCTTTCATGCAGGTCCCCACATCTGTATCCTAGAGTTCAGAGTGGGGAAGGAACCTTGACACAATATCATGACTGGAACTTTGGAGTAGGAACCAAAGTTTCCCACAGTGTCACATGGGGAAAATTATTCTGGGGGGGAGCCTTATTAGCTTGTATTTGAAGCCAGGCAAGAACAATATTTGTACTGAGAATTGTACAGATAAATAAAGTGTTAACTATTACACAAAGACTCCAGAATCAGTTCTTATGCTATTTGGCAACAGCTGTTATATGATGTCAGAACAAAATTAAAGTAGAACAAAGATAAAAAAAAAATGGACCAAAAAAAGCCGCCAGGAAAGTTAGTGTTTGAAGTAAATGCAGCAGAAAACTGAAGAAAGTGGAAACAAGGATTTAAGCTGAACAGCATTACCAGTGGCACAGCCAAGACAGATGAACAGTTGCAAACAGCGTGATTCTTCATGTGGCAGGTGAAGAGCAAGAAAGTGATTTAATACTTTTCAGTTGATAATGCAGAAGAAAAACACACAAATACAGGTCCTTAAAGAACACATTTGAGGCATCCCGTGCACCTCAAAGAATGTCATATGAGAGACACACATTTTTCACTAGAAGTCAGAAGGGACCAATATGTGCTGATTAAAAACTGGCAGCACCATCTTGTGAATTTGGAGAAACTGAGATTCATTCGATTAAAGACTGCATCGTGTGTGGTTCAGTGTCAGCATGAGCTAGATTGTTGAGGGGGTGCTAATCTTCACCCTTGAATGTGCTATGGATATATGTTGTGCAGATGAAATGTCTGCAAAACAGTTGAAAAGGGCTGGGTGAACTGGGAAACGTGTGCCTCATTGCAGCTTAAGTCTGCCTTCAGTAAATATCCAGGCATGATCTGGAGGGCGTCCTGCTGATAGTAACAGTCTGATCAAGAGACGTGAAAAGAGAAGTCAGAAGCAACTAAAGGTTGTTATGAGTTTGGCCATAGCCAGTGATGCAAGTAGATTTTAACTCTTACCGGTACAGTACCGCCCCGCTGACCCCACCCACTCCTCACAAAAAATGTTCTGTGACTAGAGCCCTGTGCAGATACAAATTTATACCTGTGGATGCAGATATCTGTGGATAGAAATTGGTATCCACTGAACCACAGGGCTCTCCTGGGACCGCAGTGGTGAAAGAGGAGAAGAACGTGGGGCCACTGCTCTCAGGAGCTGGCAGCTCCTCCAGCGTGGCTGTATTGCTGCACAGGGCTCTACAATTCATTCTTGAAAATGTGTCTTCCAGTTCGGGGTACTGGCAATAAATATCTTAATGGTATGGCGTACCTGACCGTACCAGCTTATTTGCACGATTGGCCATAGCCATGCCATAAGGACCTGCCCTGAGTATGGGCAAGAATGCAGAAGATGTGGCAAATACAATCATTTTACCAAAATGTGCACTCTGGAAAGGAAAAGTTCCAGGGCAAACCTGTTTTAAAACACCTCTCAAAGCAGATGAGCACTTGCAAGATCAGTTCCTCAGTATGTTGAATCCTGGATATCCCAAGGACAAGTGGCATGTGGATTGCTCATTAATAGGGCTGTCAATTAATTGCAGTTAACTAAGTGATTAACTCAAACAAATTAACTTGATTAAAAAATTAATCATGATTATCACAGTTTTAATTCCACTATTAAACAACAATGAAATAACAATTTTAAATTATGTACAATATTTTTTGATGTTTTTCTACATTTTCAAATATATTGATTTCAGCTACAGCACAGAAGCAAAGTGTACAGTGCTCACTTTCTATTATTTTTTATTACCAATATTTGCACTGTAAAAAAATAGAACAAATGAAATAATTTTCCGATTCACCTCATACAAGTACTGTAGTGCAATCTCTTTATTGTGAAAGTGCATCTTACAAATGGTAGACATTCTTTGTTACACTGCTCCAAGATCTTATCTGGCTGCGATAGAGTAAAGATGTCCATAAAAGAAACAGAAAGGATTTGATGAGCACTGAAAGAATTGAGCAGGAGAAGAGTTAAAAGTATGGAACAAACAGAAGCCGTGTCAGCATCCAACTCAGAAATACAAGCAATAATGGACCAGTCTACTTACTGAATGTAATGAGCCTCAAGTGGTCAGTTCAAATACGGGGGGGGAGGGGGGAAGGGACACTGAGACTCCTGTTACTACCTCTAAGACAGTGTGCTAAGAAAAGATGTCATGAACCAAAAGTTACCCATCATGTCGTACGAGGGAATCATTATGTAGTGAGCCTTATCAGCAGAAGCACATAACCTCACTCCAAGTGCAAGCAATCTGTACAGGTCTCATAATAAGTCAAGTGTTTACAGGTACTTAAAGTCTCCAGTATCTTTTCTTATGTTATAATAGCTAGTTGGCAGCAGCTGTTACACACACTGACAAGAACTGGATATCCCCTGAGAGCTCTGTGGGTCTGCTGAGTTAGCTCGCTGGACACTCTGTTTCGTGTGTATGGGCAAACACCACCCCCACAGCACGATTGCCATGACCCCGAGACTGCTAATTAATGCAAAAACATCTATCTTACTGTTACATTGCCCCCGCCCATGCCCTCTTGCCAGTTCATCCTCTGATTCCTCTTGTCATAATTCTCCACCGTGAGCACTCTGGGGCGGGTTAGTCTTTGTGTTACTTGTTTGTACGGTGCCCAGCATAATGGGGCCCTGATGGTGGCTCGAGGAGCTATTGTAATACAGCAGTTGTAGGCCTGTGGTTTGCACTGCAATAGGACCTGCCTTAGCCTTTTGTTTTTTGTACAAGTTAGTGTTAAGTGAGACTCTCCTGTGCACATCGTTTGGGGTGCCTGTCTCTTTCAGACCCTGACTTCTGTGCACCTCCTCTGGGCTTTATGACTGTACAATCCAAGGTTCTCCCATCTGCAGAGTGTTATACCCAGCTTAATGTGTTCCCGTTGTTATTTACACCTGGATCTGCTGGGCCTCTGTTTCCCTGCTGATGCAGCATCATCCCCTTCCCCTTATTATCTCTCTACTAATTCTTGAACCATCTCCCTAAAGGGAGCATCTGCAAGGACAATCAGCAAAGCAGCACCAGAGATGTGTTGTTGCTTTCCAGTGGTGCCTATCACACACCTGGAGAAGAGTGACTCCCCAGCTGTCACGTCCCACCCAAGGCTGGGCATAGTGTAGCTGTAGCCACTCCTCCGGCACCCCAACTGCCACCCCAGTAGTCAACTTCTCATGATTCCGCCCTCCAGCCCGGTCATGTTCTGTCCCACCCCTTCTGGGGTAACAGAGTCCCATAAAATAGTGTTCCAATGACCTTACAGTGGGTCTTCAGACCAACTGTGGACTCAGTGATTCTTACACGCCTCATATCTGGGGCTTTCATACCACCTCCCTCCATGGCCAATAGGTCAACCCGGCCCACTCTCTCCAGATACCCTGTAGCAAGTAGTTTAGGTCTGCTCCCTCAGATGCCTTTCTGCTTGTGTGGAGCCCTTCCTACCTCAGCCTGTCTCTAGGCCCTTTTCCCCTGCCCCTTCTTGGCTCACTCCTTGCAGACTCTTCATCCCATCCCAGATTCTGCAGAGTTCTTTCCAGCTGTTATAGCAAGTGACATCTCCGAGGGCTTTCTCCCTGAAGGCCTGACTCCTTTCTCCCTGAATGCCAGGCTTTCTGTGTCCATCTCTCTCTTCCATCCATCCCTGTCCCAGAACCCCAATCTCTGGGCTATCTTCCTGGTGTCTGGCCCTTTTAGTTCAGTCTTGCTATTGGAGTTCACTCCACTCCACCCCTATGGCTTCCCAGTGTCTCTCCTAGAGCTACTTTCTCAGGAGAGGATCCTGAGGCATACTCTCCCTGTGGGCCTTCTACCTCCCTTCTACTGCCCTGAAGTCCTTCCTTTATTAGTCACCCCACTCCTCCCTAACTCAGCTACCCACCTCCTTGAGAATGGGGCCTAATCCTAACTTGGGCCTGCCACATCCTCCAGGGGCAACCAGGTGCACTAACTACTCTCTTTGGCTTCAGTTAACTCTTTCTCTACTATACTGTCCATTAGTAACACAATCAGTAGTTTCCTATTCTGCTTGTTAGGAGGGTCTCAGTTTGCCTGACCTCCAGTCTACCAGGAGGTCAGTTCTGGAGGAGACCTCAGGATGGATCCCCTGAGGCTGGAGTAAGGAGCTTGTTTATTGTCCTGGCTGGTTCCCAGTGCCCTGAGGGGGGATTCACTGTCACTGTCCTCCTCCTCTGTCAAGGCAGGAGCAGTTCTAAGTTACTACCAGGGCTGCATAGGAGTCTGTTGAGGGGATGTAGTGATTTACCATCTTCCTTCAGAGAAAGGGAGGTTGCCTCAGGTGACTTGGCACTGGATCTGGCCCTGTCCCTGTGTCAGTTTCTGAAGAACTGCAAATCTGATATTCTAAAATGGTCTTGCCCTGGTCACTATTGGCGTGTATCCACGTTACTAAACTCACCGTCACAGTTGGAGCTCATTTAGGAACTGATCCATGTCCTATTGAGGTCAGTGGAAGCCTTTTCTTTTGATTTCAATGGGAGCTAGATCAAGGCCTTGGAGACTCAGCAGAGAGTTTAAGAACTGAATTTATCATCGGGGAAGGAACTCCCTGGTAGCCCCTAGCAGGGTGCAGAATAGAGATATATTAGTCCAACAGTGAGGGGAAAACTTGCACAGCCTTTCAGCTATGCTGTCACGTCTCCAGGGTTCTCAGGCCAGTGCCTTTTACTAGCACTTAAAAAAACATAGAGACATGCCCCTTGTCAGCCCCCACCATCTTTTTTCAAACCCCATCAGGAAAGTAAACATTAGCAATGATGACAGGTTTCAGAGTAGCAGCCGTGTTAGTCTGTATTCGCAAAAAGAAAAGGAGAACTTGTGGCACCTTAGAGACTAACAAATTTATTTGAGCATAAGCTTTCGTGAGCTACAGCTCACTTCATCGGATGCATTTGGTGGAAAAAACAGAGGGGAGATTTATATACACACAGAGAACATGAAACAATGGGTTTATCATACACACTGTAAGGAGAGTGATCACTTAAGATAAGCCATCACCAGCGGGGGGGGGGGGGGAGGAGGAAAACCTTTCATGGTGACAAGCAAGGTAGGCTATTTCCAGCAGTTAACAAGACTATCTGAGGAACAGTGGGGGTGGGGTGGGGTGGGGGGGAGAATGCCATCCACAATGCCATACACAATGCTATCTACAGCCTCAGAAACAACTCTGACATCATAATCAAAAAGGCTGACAAAGGAGGTGCTGTCGTCATCATGAATAGGTCAGAGTATGAACAAGAGGCTACTAGGCAGCTCTCCAACACCACTTTCTACAAGCCATTACCCTCTGATCCCACTGAGAGTTACCAGAAGAAACTACAGCATTTGCTCAAGAAACTCCCTGAAAAAGCACAAGAACAAATCCGCACAGACACACCCCTAGAACCCCGACCTGGGGTATTCTATCTGCTACCCAAGATCCATAAACCTGGAAATCCTGGACGCCCCATCATCTCAGGCATTGGCACCCTGACAGCAGGATTGTCTGGCTATGTAGACTCCCTCCTCCAGCTCTATGCTACCAGCACTCCCAGCTATCTTCGAGACACCACTGACTTCCTGAGGAAACTACAGTCCATTGGTGATCTTCCTAAAAACACCATCCTAGCCACTATGGATGTAGAAGCCCTCTACACCAACATTCACACAAAGATGGACTACAAGCCGTCAGGAACAGTATCCCCGATAATGTCACGGCTAACCTGGTGGCTGAACTTTGTGACTTTGTCCTCACCCATAACTATTTCACATTTGGGGACAATGTATACCTTCAAATCAGCGGCACTGCGATGGGTACCCGCATGGCCCCACAGTATGCCAACATTTTTATGGCTGACTTAGAACAACGCTTCCTCAGCTCTCTTCCCCTAATGCCCCTACTCTACTTGCGCTACACTGATGACATCTTCATCATCTGGACCCATGGAAAAGAAGCCCTTGAGGAATTCCACCATGATTTCAACAATTTCCATCCCACATCAACCTCAGCCTGGACCAGTCCACACAAGAGATCCACTTCCTGGACACTACGGTGCTAATAAGCGATGGTCACATAAATACCACCCTATATTGGAAACCTACTGACCGCTATTCGTACCTACATGCCTCTAGCTTTCATCCAGATCATACCACACGATCCATTGTCTACAGCCAAGCTCTACGATATAACTGCATTTGCTCCAACCCCTCAGACAGAGACAAACACCTACAAGATCTCTGTCATGCATTCCTACAACTACAATACCCACCTGCTGAAGTGAAGAAACAGATTGACAGAGCCAAAAGAGTACCCAGAAGTCACCTACTATAGGACAGGCCCAACAAAGAAAATAACAGAACGCAACTAGCCATCACCTTCAGCCCCCAACTAAAACCTCTCCAACGCATCATCAAGGATCTACAACCTATCCTGAAGGACGACCCATCACTCTCACAGATCTTGGGAGACAGGCCAGTCCTTGCTTACAGACAGCCCCCAATCTGAAGCAAATACTCACCAGCAACCACACACCACACAACAGAACCACTAACCCAGGAACCTATCCTTGCAACAAAGCCCGTTGCCAACTCTGTCCACGTATCTATTCAGGGGACACCATCACAGGGCCTAATCACATCAGCCACACTATCAGAGGCTCGTTCACCTGCGCATCTACCAATGTGATATATGCCATCATGTGCCAGCAATGCCCCTCTGCCATGTACATTGGCCAAACTGGACAGTCTCTACGTAAAAGAATGAATGGACACAAATCAGAGGTCAAGAATTATAACATTCAAAAACCAGTTGGAGAACACTTCAATCTCTCTGGTCACTCGATTACAGACCTAAGAGTGGCTATCCTTCAACAAAAAAGCTTCAAAAACAGACTCCAACGAGAGACTGCTGAATTGGAATTAATTTGCAAACTGGATACAATTAACTTAGGCTTGAATAGAGACTGGGAATGGATGAGTCATTACACAAAGTAAAACTATTTCCCCATGGTATTTCTCACCCCACCCCACCCCCCACTATTCCTCAGATATTCTTGTTAACTGCTGGAAATAGCCTACCTTGCTTGTCACCATGAAAGGTTTTCCTCCTCCCCCACCCCCGCTGCTGGTGATGGCTTATCTTAAGTGATCACTCTCCTTACAGTGTGTATGATAAACCCATTGTTTCATGTTCTCTGTGTGTGTGTATATAAATCTCCCCTCTGTTTTTTCCACCAAATGCATCCGATGAAGTGAGCTGTAGCTCACGAAAGCTTATGCTCTAATAAATTTGTTAGTCTCTAAGGTGCCACAAGTTCTCCTTTTCTATTAGCAATGATGTAAAGGATCCACACGTGCAAGTAATTATCAAGCACAATATATTTCTGCCTTGAACTGATTGTTTCTGTGGGCTGAATTTATCCTTTTTATAACTCCAGTGGAATAAGATCAGGGATGACTTGAGCCCTATGTCTTGTGATCTAATAAAGAAAAAAAGAGGGATAATTTAAAACAGAATATACCTCCAATTGGTACTTCCTTTGAATGAAATAACTGAAGTATCCAATTTCTATAAACGATCCATTGGTATGAATGGCAGATTTTTTTTCTTACAGGGGGCCCCAACCTAAAGACTTCTATCACAGATACATAGAGCATAAAATCAGAAGGGACCATTAGATCATTTAATCTGACTGATGGTATATCACAGGCCATTACATTTCATCCAGTTATGCCTGTATTGAGCCCAATAATTTGCCTTTGGCTAAAACATATCTTCCAGAAAGGCACCCAAACTTGACTTGAAGATATCAAGAGATGGTGAAGCCAGCACATCCTGTGGTGGTTTGTTCTAGTGGATTATCACCCTCACTGGTAAAAATGTGTGCATAATTTTTTATTTGAATTTGCCTGAATTTGTCAAAGAAATATCAATTTGGAATGTGGATCTGAACTAAAGCAAGGAACTGGGCTTTTCTCTTTGGGAAAATATTCACAGTAGAGTTAACTTGGGTTACCAGCATACTGGTTAGCCTAGCCCAAGTGTGAGCAGCCACACTCCAAAGCCCTAATCTTTCTTCACCAAGCTCTCATAAGGAGCCATGCACAACGAAGTAGAAAACCACTTGTATTATGCTTCAGCAGAGGGCATAGAAGGGACTGTGATGCCCCACACTGGCATGTAAGGGGTTAAAAGAGCCCTAGCGAGGCTGCGTGGGAAGAGGCCAATAGAAGAGAGGCTGTGAGGAACAGCCAATCCAAGCCCAGCAGGCCCATATAAGAAGAGGTGCAGGGCAGAGCAGGGAATAGCTGCCTGGAGTTCCAGAAAGGAAGATTGTGCTCCTAGCAAGAGGAAGGAGTGCCAGTACCTTGGACAGAGCAGAACAGTGCCTGAAGACCCTGAGGTGAGGGCAAAGCAGGTACTGGGGGCTAGGGGAAGAGGCCCAGGGAAGCATAGCAGTCATAAGGGGAGTTAAGAAGACGTAGAATGTGGCTGCCATCAACATGGTCTCAGGGCTGGGACCCGGAATAGTGGGCAGGCCCGGGTCCCCGCCACTCTTCTCTGGGAAGTGGCTGGGCAGTTGGACTGCCCTACTAAACCCCTAGAAGGGGGGAGCACAGATGGTGACCACAGTCGGAGGGCTGTGTCATGAACAGGATATCACGATCCCTGGAGTGATGTGGGTCATAGAGCAGATATGGTGGTGGGTGAAGCACCATTGGTAGAGGGCATACCGACCTGCAGAGCTAATCCCCAAGATGGCCAGCAGGAGACGCCAGTGTAGTGACTGAAGTCCCATCACAGGGACAATCTTTATTATTTTCCATCGTAATCCAGTTCCTTTAGGAAAGGAATTTTGTTCTTGCTCCTTCAAATTAGCCTCTCAAGTAGGATTTTATTTGTTTTAATTTGTACTTATTAATTTCAATACATATATGAATAGGTTGAAAAAAATGCTTTGCTCACTTCCCAGGAAATGGTTACAACAAAAAATATCATAGTATAGCTCCATGTGTGTATTATATAACACTATGGCTGTCAAGTGATTAAAAAATTAATTGTGATTAATTGTGAGATAAAAAAAATTATGATTAATTGCACAATTAATCAAACTGTTAAACAATAATAGGATACCATGTATTTAAATATTTTTGGATGTTTTCTACATTTTCAAATATATTGATTTCAATTACAACAGAGAATATAAATTATTTTCCCCCTTTACAGACAGGAATGAGGTACAGAGAAACTAAGGTTAAAAGTGTCCACTAATCTAGCACGCCCAAATATGCTGCTTGGCTTGCACTGAGCATGCTCACACGGACTAAGCATGCTCAGTAATACTGCTGAAGCACTCTGGCCTCACTCTGTCCCTCCCCCGCCACTATCGGCAGGCATGGGTTGCCTCTGCCCTGGCCCCTAACTCATTCACTGATATACCTCCCAGCTTCTGCAACAAATGAGGCAAGGGTTCCACAGACAAACCTATACTGGCCTCTTCTGTAAAGCACTTTGAGATCAAAGATGAAAAGTGCTATATGAGATCTAGATATTATTATTATAAATAATAATTGCCCATATGCTCAGGGTTTAGCTGATTGCCATATTTGGGGTCGGGAAGGAATTTTCCTCCAGGGCAGATTGGAGAGGCCCTGGAGGTTTTTCGCCTTCCTCTGTAGCATGGGGCATGGTTGACTTGAGGGAGGCTTCTCTGCTCCTTGAAGTCTTTGAACCATGATTTAAGGACTTCAATAGCTCAGACATGGGTGAGGTTTTTCATAGGAGTGGGTGGGTGACATTCTGTGGCCTGCGCTGTGCAGGAGGTCGGACTAGATGATCAGAATGGTCCCTTCTGACCTTAGTATCTATGAATCTATGAATCTATAAAGTACCAACCTGATTCATCCCCTAAGCACCAGCCAATCTCATGATTTTTGGGGGCTTTACTCATGCTTTTGAATGCTTGAGGGTGACCATACTGGATAATGTACAAAAAAAATTAAGGAAATGGTTATTTTGGGTCAATATTATTGTAGTGACAATACAGAAGATATGGCACATATGCTATAGACATCCACACATAGGCCAGAATCTTGGCATAAGATAGGCCTAAACCATCAAAACATGTCAAACAGCGGAGGCTGTTTCGGTGTTTCACACAAAGGAGATGAAGGCTGAATATCTATCTGCTAAATAGCTAAGCTTAACCACAAACCCTTCCTAAGCTGTGAAATAACTTTCTCTTTTATCTTTTGCTTTGATTTTATATGCTTTACACATATAAATGTGTATTAGTGATACAACAGATCAACCTATACTAGTGATACAGTATCATAAAGTATAATGTTACTAGATATATAAATCTAAAAGGTGTCAATTAAACTTTAAGGAACTGTATCAGAAATGTAAAGCAACCTAAAGGCATTTGTGAAACTGACCGGGTCAGTTTGAGGAAGTTTTGTTGCCTAAGCAACTTGACCAAAAAATATTGCAAATAATTAGGCTTGGAAAGATTAGATTTTTATCTGTAAATGTCTGTAAATATTGATTTCACTGCACACACACAACCAGCAAAAAAAAAATTCTACTGATGATGATAAAAATTTACAGATGGGCAAAATAAGAAAAATGCTGCTTGAGAACTTATTGGAGTTTAATTTAAGGCTATTTACTTAGTATATTTTGACAGGTTTCAGAGTAGCAGCCGTGTTAGTCTGTATCCGCAAAAAGAACACGAGGACTTGTGGCACCTTAAAGACTAACAAATTTATGAGAGCATAAGCTTTCGTGGGCTACAGCCCACTTCATCAGATGCATGGAATGAAACATACAGTAAGAAGAAATATATATACATGCAGATAAGTTGGAAGTTGCCATACAAACTATGAGAGGCTAATTAGTTAAGATGAGCTATTATCAGGAGAAAGGTTTCAGAGTAGCAGCCGTGTTAGTCTGTATCCACAAAAAGAAAAGGAGTACTTGTGGCATCTTAGAGACTAACAAATTTATTTGAGCATAAGCTTTCATGAGCTACAGCTCACTTCATTGGATGCATATGTTCCATTCTATGCATCCAGATGAAGTAGGCTGTAGCCCATGAAAGCTTATGCTCTCATAAATTTGTTTGTCTCTAAGGTGCCACAATTACTCCTGTTTTTAGTATATTTTGACATGTGATGTCAATTTGTGTCTTAATGGCTATCACACTTTAACATTTTGAATCTCAACACCTGCTATCAGTAAATAATTACCCCCCCATAACTTCTGGCAACTGTGAACATTTAAATAGATAAAAATGGGGGGAAAAAGCTTAAAAATAAACATTGATCTTATCTGTCAAAATTGTAACAAAAGCAATCAGTACTGGAGAAAGAACTGTTTGCCTGAGGAGAACTGTGGACTTTAATGGTGTGGAGGTTGGTCCAGTTATTTAGAGAGGCTGGGTTTATCCCCTGATGCCCTGGTGAATGAAGCCATAAGCTGGCTCCTTGGTCAGAAGGAAGGGACATTTTAACTATCACCTAAGTACTTGCAGGTTGGTAGTCCAGTGCGTGTTTGTCTGTTTGAAAGGCAGATAGGTTAGAAGCAGCAGAAAAAAGTGGTCCAACCATTAAACCATTTTAACTGCACGTTGTGTTTTGCACAATTTGTGAGAGCTGGGGGGGAAGCCTTATGGATGGGTGGGAATCTGAAGGGCGAAGACTTGCTCAGAGGTTCCAGCAGCCAGGAAGGCATCCCATGAAGAACACAGACAGCTGGGAGAATGCTGTACGGGATGCCTATTGTTCATATTTGGAGTCTCCTGTCTGAACATGTTTGCCTGTGGTGGATGTATTGGGATACAGACATTGTGAGTGTTCCTTATGTGCCTTTGCCAAACCCATGAGTTATTTCATCTTTATTTAAAAGATTTTCCATGTTAACTACAATGATGAGTCATAATGGATGTACTGAAAATGGTTTTTATTATGAAACAACAATAAAAACATAGAGATTATTTTTCCATTGGTTTCATTAAAGATTTATGTTGGGGAATACATATAGCTAACCCATCTACAAAATAACCAACTATACATGAACCTTCAATTACTGAAACAATGCAAACAGAACTCGAAATGCAAAACTGAGAACATTTCAAATACAACATTTGAGGGAGGGGCATAAAGTTAAAGGCAAGTCCACACCTTGCCTCTGGATCTTCTTGTCTGCACGCATAGGTTCTGGGGTTGAATGCTGCAGCTCAAAAGTCTCAGGGATGTTGAAGGGATCAAAAGAGCTGGACTCCGAGGGTGTTCTCAGTGCCCAGAGGTTGGATCTGAGTTGTGAATGGGAGACACTGGGAGCACTGCTGTGAGAATGCAGAAGTTAGGAGTTGATGTTGGTCCCAGGACCTAGCATTATCCAGGGGCTGAAGGATATGTCTGGATCCCAAATTATAGGGCTTCAAGTCCTCCTGGCCTAGCAGGAGCATGTTTTGCAAGAGGGCATTCTGACTCAGGGTAGCATCCATGAGCTGTCTCTGCATCTCTCTGGCTTTTTCCTTGTTCTCCATTGACATGGCGATGCTGTCCTTAACCATAGCCATGCTGTTGCTGGTCACTACGATGCTGTCCTTGGACACTGCTATGATCTCCTTGGAGAGCTGCATTTCTTTCTTCCTCTGGGTCCCCATGTACAGCCACCATCTCTCAGCCAGCCTGGTTTTCCTCTGTGACTCGCCATGAGTTCTGCAAACATGCTGTCATGAGTCTTCCTTTTTTCCCCCTCAGATTGGCCTCCCTGTCAGCAGTACACAGATGAGCATCCAAGATAGCATCATATGCAAAGGCAGTCGAATTATAACACCCAGATCACTGCCAATGGAAATTCTCTCAAGAATACATCAAAATTATTCTGGAATAGATGCATAAATCCGGAAAGCCAGAGACACTGTATACGGACCAAACATGATATTCAAGACCTGGTGAACAGTTGTGATACATGTGGAAAATGCAGGCCAAGCAGCAAAAAGAGACTATGAAAATACACATCATTCCCAACAGAACTTGGTGCTAACTGGGAATGGACTTTTTCACCACAACCCACACAAATTATCTCATTATTGAAGACTACTAATTACACTTCTGGTAACTAGATAAACTGTCAGATGTTACAACAGTGACCATCATAGGCAAAACAAAGAAGCATTTCAGCAAGTATGATCTGCCAAACTATATAGTCACAGACAATGGATCCTAGCAGACTTACAGTGAGTTTGTGCAATAGAGTATACCCCATTACATCCCTTCACCACTATATCACCAGTCAAATGGCAAAGTTGCACTGGCAATTAAAATTGCTAAAACTCTATTAAGATAGCTGCAATTAGCAAAGAAGGTATATAGCAAACCATTCCTGAATGAAGAAACACTCCCACAGAAGGTCTTAATGACAGCCCGGCACAACGCTTGTTGTACATGCACCTCGGTACATATAGCCACAGCATTACCACAATCAACAGCAGTGGAAAGAATAAGTAGCAAAAAGGAAGAGACGCTCAAAGATCAAAGCCTACTACAGCCAACAAGCTAATGATCTCCCAGAACTACAGTCAGGACACCCTGCCAAGATCCATACTATTTCCTCAGGAAAAATCATGCACTTGGAAGCAAGCTTCATGTGTTGAACAAATAAATCCTTGTTTATGTAATGCAGTAGTAGAAGGGCACTGTATATACATTTGCTCATTACGAACGCAAGACCAAAACACAGATGTGGAGGTCAGTGAAATATTCCCTCTGAGACTTGATCAGCAGGAAGCAAAGTGAACGTAAGCTGATGCGTGATCAAGAGATAGTTAAACAGACTCTCAAAACACCTCTCCACCACAAGAACCAAGTGTGCAAGGCAGTATCTGATCATCACAAGAAAGATTCACATTCGCTTCAACATCAGTGGTATACAAAAGGCTTTGTACAATCTAAGGCAGAAAGAACAAACGTCCCAAACCCATAGGAAGAAGTCTTCGCTCCCAAGCAAGTTAAGAGTTAGTTAAAGCTGTTTTTTTTTAAAAGCGTTGGCGTTAAGTTATAGATATGATGACAATGATTTTATGGGGGTATAATAGAATGTTCAGTTTGTAAGTTTATGGCATTCATGTGTGATTTTCTGTATGTCAAGTAAATGTGACAAAAAGGATGTTACAATTAATAGCTTCCCAGCAGCGAGCACCATAGGATGAATGTGTATAGGAACTTAAAGGACTCATTAACCTCAGCAGATGCAACTCTGCACACACACACAGGGAACAGACCTGCAGAGTAAAGTCAGGCTCCCCAGCCACCACTTCATCATATTCCAGCTTTTTGTCCTCACTTTCAAGGCCTGCACATTTCTGTCCTTCCCTGCTTATTTGCTCTTGTCTCCCAGCACAAAGTCCCTGGCCTCCTGCTCTCCTCAACTGGTGCCTGCTTGAGGCCCCATTCATCTGCTTCTGCCACAGCCAAATCTGTGCTTTCTTCTCTTTACAAATGAAAAACCTTCCCTGCATTGATCCATCATGCCACTGTGACATCGCTCCTCCGGACCCATTCCTGCTGTGATTTCAGCCAGCCAATGATCGCTAAGTTACATGGCAATCAAGAAGAGCTGATTTTATTAATTTATAGGAAAAAACCCCAAACCATGCTGCAGATTATTTGGATCCTTCAGGAACTCCCTCTATAACCATCAGACCGTATTTCCATTATCCTCTTCCCCCTTCCCTCCTTATGTTTGTCAAATTGTGTCATGTTTCAAACTACATGGCAAGCTATGTCTGGCAAGGACCCTGTCTGCCAGGGTCTAACACAATGGGGCCCTGATCCTGATTGGGGCATTGGTTGCTAATGCAATACAAATAAATGCACCTGTAGTTCCAAAGAAAGTCAATGTTAGTTGTGGGTGCTTGGCACCTCTGAAACTAGGGCCTTAAAAATTACCACTAGTAGGAAAAGTGAGGTAATCGCTAAAGCTGTATTGTATGTAACTGTGCAGCACCCTGTGGCTTGTGAGGGTCAAGATATGTCAACAAATATGGTAATTTTTATTTTAGCATAGCTCCTTTAGTCACTCTAACATGTATTTTCCAGCCCAAGTGGCTCAGCAGAGGTGTTGATACATTGCACATTCCTCATTCATTCCTGCAGGGAGGACAAAAAACATGTTTTAAATTAAATGTGTTCAGGAAAGGAAGAGACAAGTAGGGCAGAGATGAGTGTCAGAGACATGGGAAATGTGTTTCTTTTTAGGACAATTATAAACAATCTGACAAGCAAAATGTGACTTGCGTATGTGGCTTGCATTTGCTAAGGTTAGTGATTACTATGCTTTCTAGGTCTTTGTGCTTTGTGTTGCCTGTTTACTGCTGCATTAATAAAAATCATAAATATGGACATGAAAGGGGAGGAGGTGAGATTGAATGTTGCACATTAAAAGAGATTTTCTGCTTTTTCTGGAAAAAGGAAAGCAAAATGTATAAGGGTTTGTGTCTGCTCTCCCACTGGCATTATTCTCTCTTTTGATTTCAATGGAGCTACTCCTGATTTTATGCCAGAGGGAGAAGAGAGCGGGGCTCAGAGAAGCTAGCAGAATTACTCCTTATTTATACCACTGTAACAGACCAAAATTCAGGGCCACATTCCGCTTAGAACTGTGCATGGAGGAGGCCTCCATTTGTGATTTCTCTTCCTCTACTCATATGTCCCTGCATCATTATTTCCAGAGTTTGGGGCGGCTGAAGGAATGCGCATCATTCTCCATTCTTGCCCCAATGGCACGGACTTGAAAAGGTATACATAGCTACCAAGTTTTGTGACCCTCCATATTTGACATTTTATGCCAATTATTTAATTTTCATATTTACAGATCATTTGCATAGCACGGTCTGAATTTGACCCCCTCATGTATATGTCTTAGTATACTGTCCTATATTATGTTTTCGCACATGGTCATCAGTCAGGACATGAACCAAGGGCTGTCATGTAAAAATCCACTTAAACTATAGCTGGAGCAGTCATAGGCCTTCCCTAGAGAGGGACGTGATACACACTTTGCCAGTGAGCTACACAAATGGTTTTGAGACAGATGTGAAATGTTGGTTATCATGGGTTCTGTTCTTTGCTCTGGGATCCAAGTAATCAGAGCAGTGATTTCAACGCCTTCGCCCTACGCATAGATTTGGTACATTCATTCTGAAAGGCAGCCTGGCTGATGAATGGATCAGATTAGGCTCTACCATATTAGACCCATGCACCTTCCACAGGCAAAAGAGTGTTTGAATGGGAATTCTTTTTCTCATCCACTTCCCCTGAGATGCCGGCAGGGGTCACTGTGCTGCCAGATACATGACTATCATGCAATTTACATGTCACAGGAGGTGTGGTTAATACAGCCCTTATCACAGATCTCCCCCCAGAGAGCCTGGGAGCTGTGGTGGCCAGAAGGAGAGCCCCATGGTCTCCACACAGATGGCCTTGGGATGAGAAGGGACTTAACAGGCACCTCCCACCTCTCAGCTATTTGCCCTTATCACTGGGTTGTGGGATATTCTGATGTGAGGTTCTCTCAGTCTCTTCTGATGAAGCTGTTCCACTTTAACTAAATAGGGCCAAGAGGGCATGAGAATGACTCTATAGCCCTGTGTTTAGGGCACTTGCTTGAGAGATGGGAGATCCCTGTTCAAATCCTTTCACATCAAGCAGAGTGAACCAAGGACTCCCACATTCTGGATGAGTACCCTAACCACTGGACTAAAGGTTATAAGGGAGAGCACCGCCTCCTTGTGCTGGTTATGTGTGGAGTTCCAAGAATGGTGTAGGCATCATAGGGTATATCTATACTGCAGTGTAATTGCAAGGTTCAAATTCAGGGCTTGGACCCAGGGTATCAGGACCCCATGGGCCTGGAGAGTCTGAGCCTGAGTCAAGCTGGGATCCAGGGTTGAAGCCCTATTACTTTGCAATGCTTTACAGTCCCACTGGACTTGTGCTCTGGGAGTCTGCCAAAAATATCCTACAATCCCATTGGCCAACTTCCTTTGTCCTCTGGATAGTCAATTTTCCTCACGCTGCGCCATGAACAAAAGGCTAGAGCAGGCACCTTTTGGGAGGATGCTAAGAGGTCTGGGATATGGATGGTTGGACTTGGGCTTACATAATGCAATGTAAATGCTGGAGTCCCAGGCTGGGACCCAGGGTTCAACAATTTCCAGCGATCACAAAGAGTGTAGATATTCCAGCCCTAGGTTAACAAATCCAGGGTCTGCTAACTCAAGTTCTACTAACGCTGGGTTTACACTGCATTGTAGATATACACTTACTTCCTGACTTCAGGAGAGGGTTCCCAGCTGTGGATCACAAGCAGAGATAGGTGCCTCCCTACAGCCTGGACTCAAACGGCGAACTCTGTGACAGGGGCGGGACTTTAACAGGCAGTAGTTTTAAAACAAACATAAGGAAGTACTTCTTAACACAATATACAGTCAACCTGTGGAACTTGTTGCCAGGGGATGTTGTGAAGGCCAAAACTACAACTGGATTCTAAAAAGAATTAGATATGTTCATGGACAATAGGTCCATTGATGGCTATTAGCCAGGATGTTCAGGGATGCAACACCATGCTCTGGGTGTCCCTAAACCTCTGATTGCTAGATGCTGGGACTGGACAACAGGGGATCAGCTCCCTATTCCCCTAAGTTCCCTGTGCGGCAGCCACCCAGCAGGCTATCAGCTGCCGGCAGTTCAGCTGTCCCTCCCCTCACTGCCGTGTGCTGCTGCTGC
This sequence comes from Dermochelys coriacea, assembly GCF_009764565.3. Lineage (NCBI taxonomy): Eukaryota > Metazoa > Chordata > Testudines > Dermochelyidae > Dermochelys > Dermochelys coriacea. The sequence goes on from NC_050080.1 coordinate 27,257,371, forward strand.
CCTCTGCCTTGGAGCTGCTCCCAGGAGCCTCCTGCTTGCTGTGCAGGCGGGGAGGGGGGGACGGGGACGAGACGGGGGGGCTAATGTCAGGGTGTTCCCCTCCCCCCTGCTCCTGCCCCTTGCTTACCCCATTTCCATAGAGCGGGGGTCGGGGGGGGCACAACAGGGCTCAGGACGGAGGGAGCTTGCTGGCAGCCAGGGCTGTCTCAGCTTGCTGAATTACTTAAAAAGGTAATGTACTCAGAGTGGAGTCAGCGTATTTAAAGGGGCAATGTGCATCTCTCTCTCACACGCACAGGGTGTGTGTCTCTGTCTCTGTTTGCCATGCTGTCTCCCCTCCCTCCATTTGTGCTGCCTTGTAGAGTGTGAGGCTACATTAACAACGTGTTAACCCTTGAGGGCTCAGCTGTTCTAGTTCATCACTTAGCAGTAAGGCATTCCCTGGGAAATATCCCACCTTCTTCCACCCTCTGACCTGACCACCTCAACCCACATTTTTCAGGAACATAACTACAATGTTAAGCGAGGAGTTACTGTATCAAAATGGGACTCTTGACAGTTTTGAAACTTTTTCCGCAAATGTTTTTCAAAATGAGAAATGGGTAGACCCCCCAACCCTTTCTTACCAACAATTTCAATTTTCACAAATCAGCATGCCATATGAAAACACATTTAGCCAACAAATTCCTGACCAGCTCTATTCAGTAGTGACCTGTCTGGTCAGAGTTCTGAACTCTTCTGCCCAGGGCGTTGCAGTGATGAGAAACACACAACCCACTGCAGCCCCATCTGTTCCTGTCACCCGCTTCTAGTCTCACAAGTTCTGCATGCATAGCTCTGCCTGGTGCTGAGGGCTGTGGGGAGAGGAGCATGTGCAGGCATAACTACGGCACTCCCTCAGGTACAAAGATATATATGCCAACCTCAGGAAAGCACTGGTGAATCTGTGACAAACCAGAGACAGGGACCAATGCCAGGTAAAGGTGAAGGGACTGAGGCAGGCTTAACAAAAAGGTAGCAGAGCACAGTGTGAAATCTGGAGTTTGAGCAGGGCCACTGTGCTACCAGAACTTTTGCCAGTGCAACTTTCTAGTGGAGACATGCCCTAAAGATCAGCTCTGGACACCTTTGCTCACATTGAGCTGAACATTACTACGCAATTAAGACATGGGCAATTCGTGAAGGAAGATGCTACTCAGCATGAGTAAGGGTGACAGACTGTACCCCCAAGGTCAGCATTTTTAGAAGGGCTCATCGGCTCCTGATTAATTACCAAGGTCAATGGCCAGCTTTTCAGAAAAGCTCATCACTTCTTTGGGTGCATCTTGTGTACTGGGCGCTTCTGAGAACAACAGCAGTATGCTGAGCTCTTTCGAGACTACGGCTCCTGTTTAAATGACTGAATGGATGCTGAGTACTTGAAAATCTGGCCTTGAAAGTATAGCTAGTTACTGACAAATCCCAAATCTGCTGCATTATCACTTTTTCTAAGCGTGTATGTTAATTGCTGCCTCCCCCCGGCAGCCTATCAGAACAAACATGAGAGGAAAAATAGGGACCGAACTCTGATTTCTTCCCAGAGTATTGAGAACCCATTCAAAATATCAGTTCAGCTGCTTGTTTCCAAAGAGTACATTTCCAGTCTGTTGAGAGATTCTATATGACAAGAAATCCAGGCTTACCAAAGGTGTTGCAATATTAAACATCCGCAAGTAACATCCGCAAGGAGCAAACAGAGTCGATATTGCACACCTGAGCCCAGTCTGTTCTAGCATTTCCACCAGATTGGTGCAACTGCACCCATGCAAGAGCAACAGGGAGGCAGGTTCACAAACACCTTTATGTAGACAAGGCCTGACAGGCCCTGGCTGGAGAGAACAAGGTAAACCAATTACTTGGATGCGGGGGTGTAGTGATCCGCTGCAAAATGCTTGGCAATGGTGTTATCGAAATGATCAGAACAGGGATACCTTGGTCTCAATCGTACTCACCAGGCATTAGTCCTATGCCTCTATCTATCCATCCCTCCCCATAAATACCCTGCTATCTATCTATCATTAGGGACCAGACTGAAGCTATTTTCCCTGTTGAGCTGGCTGTGGACAACTGGGGTATCCTACATTCAGAAATCAGCCCCTCCGGTTCATTGTCAAAGAGCTGAATTTTCATGGCACGAGCAAGGGAGACAGGAAACCTCTGAAAATGTGAAAATGACTAATTTAAAAAAACCCTGGCCATGAAATTGACCAAAATGAGCTGTGAATTTGGTAGGGCCCTACCTATCACATATCCCACCTGCATCCCTAATCGCCGCAGTCCCCAGCAGTCACAGAGAAGAAGCAACCACATGCTGCATCAGTGGCAGACACAGATTGGAGGAGGAGAGAGGATGGAGCACCTCGCGACTCTTTTCACTGCACCCAAGTTTCTTTTGTGGCCCTCCTTTGCCTGTTGTTGAACCCTGAGCCCTTACACTATACTGGTGGGGCATTCCTAGCTGTCGTGCTCAAGGACAGAGAGTGTTAAGTGGACAGTCAATGGACTTGAGGCTATAAGAAAACCCAGCATTTCAATCCTAATGCCCCTCAGGAAGATAGTTTTGTTATATGCACTTCCAGTTCCATCTCCTGATGACACTTGCCTTTGTTTCAGAGAGCAGCCCTTTGTCGTGCATGCCCCGGACTGGGATTGTTGCTAAATATAATTTATTTCACAGCACTGTCTTGTTCATGTGTATGGTTCCTGGAGATTCACTGTCACTGGCAGTCATTCTCCTTTCTGGTTGGTTTGTTGATGTAATTCTCTCATTAGATTCATCCCTATTGCTTGCCAAAGGGGAGCACACTTTTGACTGTTAGCCAGGATGGGCAGAGATGGTGTCCCAAGCCTCTGTGTGCCAGAAGCTGGGAATGGGCAACAGGGGAGAGATCACTTGATGATTACCTGTTCTGTTCATTTCCTCTGGGACACCTGGCACTGGCCACTGTCAGAGGACAGGATACTGGGTTAGATGGACCTTTGGTCTGACCCAGGATGGCCATTCTTATGTTCTTATGGTTAGCCAAGCTCACTAATGATATTCTGGGAAGTATCTCTGGGTAAGGGATGCCCACTCATAGAATCATAGAAGATCATAGAAGATCACTCAAGATCATAGAATCAGATTAGGTGGGATATTGAGAAATCATCAAGTCCAACCCCCTGCACTGAGGCAGGACTAAGTAAACCTAGACCATCCCTGACAGGTTTTTTTCCCCCAACCTGTTCTTAAAATCCTCCAGTGATGGGGATGCCACAACCTCTTTTGGAAGCCTGTTCCAGAGCTTAACTACCATTATAGTTTAAACATTTTCCCTAATATCTAACCTAAATCTCACTTGCTGCAAATTAAACCCATTACTTCGTTCTACCTTTAGTGGACATGGAGAACAATGGATCCCCGACCTCTTTATAACCGCCCTTAACATATTTGAGGATTGTCATTCAAGTTCTCCCGCCAGTCTTCTTTTGCCATTCATGGGTGCCCAAATGTGTCAGGGATGTGGCATTCTCATTAAATGTGGACATGGTTATTTATGCTGTTGCACTCTTGACATAAACATACAGCTAAGGGTAGCATAAAGTCCTGTAAGGGGTTAAGAAGCTCAAATAACCTGGTTGGCACCTGACCAAAGGACCAATAAGGGAAGAAGATCCTTTCAAATCTGTGGGGAGGGGTTTGTTGTGTGTTTTCTTTGTTGTTCTCTCTGGGACACAGAGGGACCCGGGCAGGAAAAACCATCTTCTACAACCCTACCTGAAATAAGCATCCAAGATTACAAAAATTGTAAGTAATAGCAAGGAAATGCATTAGCTTATCTTTTGTTTTAGCTTGTGAATTTTCCCTATGCTAAGAGGGAGGTTTATTCCTGTTTTTGTAACTTTGAAGTTTTGCCTAGAGTTTTGCCTCTGTATTTTTAAATCTTATTACCCTGTAATATTTCTTCTTATTTCCTTCAAAGGAGCTCACAATGCAATTAGGCAGCTTTAGTATTTTGGATTTCAATCAAGGATTCATTACTCGAATTGGTCTGATAACTGCTGAGCTGGGTGTGTGCAGGCGTAGGTTCATTAACATCTGGAGCAGAGATCCCCCATGATGCAATGCTTCCCTGCTTTTCTGGTCCCAGAGTTCAGTGCGGTTCTTGCCTTGGAATCTCTGTTCTCCATTCTGTATGCTAATGGAGATGCCTCCCTGTCCCACCTTTGATGCAGATGAGGCTAGGGGAGTTGCATTAATCCTGTCACCCTTGTCAGGAGGGGTTTAGGTGCGTCTCCCACTGCCTTTTTATTGCTTTCTGTAAATCCGTCCTCTGATTGGTTTTGGTTCACGCAGAAGCTGGGGGGGGGTGTCCTTCATGAGTCAGATAGGCTGGATACTGCTCCCTGGTTCCCCAAGGACACAGAGCTGACTGGTATCACTGTGAAGAGCTAGAATCCTTGGTTCTGCCATTTCTAAAATACTCTAGAAGAGTGTTTATGTAAGTTTAACAGAACAACCAGGTGCTGAGGCAATGTCCTTCATAACTACTCCCCTTCATCCTGCACCTCATCTTAACTCTTTGCTGAAGCACAGACTGGAGTCCTATCTTTTCAGAAAGCACTACAAGTTAAACATCAGGGCTATTGTATGTAAATCCCTGATCAATAGATGTTAATAGTTCCCAGTCAACTTCAGAGTGAGTACCATGCACTTTCTTAGTAAAAAAAACATTTAATGCACACAGAAAACATTGTAAGTAATATTTAGAATGCTACAAATAACTTTTAAACAAAAAACAGCAGACAGTAAGTCTACTGGTGTTCCTTATACCGGCTTCCCCACTTTGTTTAAGAATGGCCATACTAGGTCAGACCAGTGGTCTATCTAGCCCAGCTTCACGTCTCTGACAGTGCCAAGTGCCAGATGCTTTAGAGGGAATGAACAGAACAGGGCAATCATCAAGTGATCCATCCCTGGTTGTCCAGTCCCAGCTTTGAGCAGTTGGAGGTTTAGGGACACTCAGAGCATGGGGTTGCATCCCTGATCATCTCGGCTAATAGCCATTGATGGACCTATCCTCCATGAAATTCTCATTTTTTTTAACCCAGTTATACTTTTGGCCTTCACAGCATCCCCTAGCAGTGAGTTCCACAGGTTGACTGTGTTGTGTGAAGACGTACTTCTGTATATTTGTTTTAAACTTGCTGCCAATTAATTTGATTGGGTGACCCCTGGTTCTCGTGTTATGTGAAGAGGTAAATAATACTTCCCTAATAATTTTCTCTCCATCATTCATGATTTTATAGACCTCTATCATAGTGCCTCCCTCCTGCCCCCTTCATCCTTGTTCTAAGCTGAACAGTCCCAGTGTTTTTAATCTCTCCTTATATGGAAGCTGCTCCATTCCCCTAATCATTTGTGTTGCCCTTCTTTGCATGTTTTCTAATTCTAATATATATTTTTAGATGGGGCGACCTGAATGGCACTCAGTATTCAAGATGTGGCATACCAGGGATTTGTATAGTTGCATTATATTTTCTGTTTTATTAGCTATTCCTTTCCTAATGGTTCCTAACGTTCTGTTAGCTTTTTTGACTTCCACTGCACATGCTTCTCAGGAGGGTTGACACAGGCAGGAGTGGCTTCGGCAGTGCTGTTTCTCCTCCTGGTTCTCAGGCAGGTGCAGTTCCCCTTTTCCCTGACTCTGGGGAGCCATGCACTGGGGCACACTGAAACTGGATACGGAAAGTAGCAAACAAAAAACTACATTTAGTAACAGCTAAGGTGGCAACAGGACACATACCATCCACCCCCAACCTTAAAAGTGTGGAAATAAATTAAGATTAAATTAAGAATTAAATTAAGAAAAGATTGCCACTTTCCTCTCCACAATTTTGCTAGAGATTTAAGCATCTTTATGAATTTTATAACAGGATATAATTTCTCTATTAAATTTTTTAGGCCATTTCCACAAAGGAAAGGATTCCTCAGCTGATTTACATCTCAGTTTAATTCAACTGGAAAATAATTCACCATGCTGAATGCGTAAAATAGTTATAAGATACAGGCAAGTGCTGGACATGAAGAGTCTCCTTGGATGCTTTAATACACAGGCTGGTACGTTCTGGGGTGCAATCCAGCCTGGAAAAGACTTGTGTCACCTTACTTTACATGCCTTAAAGCTTTGCTACTGTAGCTTTCTGCCTAGGATGCCCAGGAAACAACAAGCATGCACTTTATGTCTATGTATTGGGCAGCCCTGGTCCAATACTTTGGATCCAGGAGCCTGCCTGCATTACCACAGACTTCCACTGGTCTCTACCAGACCTTGGTTAACAACTGGAAAGATGACTCGACACTCTTCCGAGCCCTGAATTTCCCCAAAACTTGTGTTCTGAAATATCCAGCCTTGTCCTGCGACAATCGGAGAAATGTTAAGATTTGTTGCTCCTTTAAAGAGTTAAAATTCAATAGTTTGTAATTTTAACTGGAGTTACCAAACAGTGCAGTTCATACACAGAACTGGATTGGTTCAGATTAAAAATAAAACAAGTTTATTTAATTCCAAAGAGACAGATTTTAAGTGAATGCAAGTATAATAAGGATTAAAGTCAGAAATGGTTACAAGAGAAATAAAGATAGAATGCTTTCCAGTAATTAAAGCTTAACAAACTAGACTTGGTTCAAGGTAAAATCCATACCATATGTTTCCTGCAAGATGGTTGACTGAACTCCTGGGTCAGGATCTGTCCCCCAGAGTCAAAGGTCAGGTGCCCCTCTCCTTTATATCCCGATGAATCGCTGAAATGGATTCTTCTGAGGGTTACCCCTAGATAAAGTTCATTCAAGCCTTGAGGAAGGCAACATGAAGTCTTCTAGTGAAGAAATTTCTCTGCTGGGGTTGTCTGCTAAAATGCAAATCATTTAGTTCCTGCCCCTGCTGGTGCAACTGAATACATATTAGACATAAAGAAAAGGAGTACTTGTGGCACCTTAGAGACTAACAAATTTATTAGAGCATAAGCTTTCATGAGCTACAGCTCACTTCAAATGCTGTAGCTCACGAAAGCTTATGCTCTAATAAATTTGTTAGTCTCTAAGGTGCCACAAGTACTCCTTTTCTTATTGCGAATACAAACTAAACACGGCTGCTACTCTGAAACCTGTCATATTAGACATGTGATTATCTTTCTCCTTCCTGCTGTGATAGTGTGAAGTTTGCCTCCATCCCTTGTTAGCTTGATGGGTCTGTTTATGTGATATGTAATACTTTCATTGTCTTTCAAAGTACTTTGTAAGTAACTCCCAGGTGTGGGAGACAACCTTCCTTTGTCTAGGGTGGGGTAACTCCTGCTTGGTTGGCAAAAAATGGTTTTAAAAATGGTAACTTCTGTTGATGTCCACAACTTTGCATCAGTTGCTTGCACCTACATTACACAATGATATTGATAACCTGTGAGACATTTGTCCATTGATACCTTGCATGACAGTTGTCAGATACATTTCATGACATTGAAGATTTGGGCTACACTTGATTACACTTAAGCCAGCTGCAATTCATCATCAGATATCTGGGTGCCCCTTGCCCTCTGCCCTCGGGCTGTTCTTAATGCCACACATGCTATAGAGCTACCTTACACAGATATAGTTTTGGGAGAGAGGTGCACATCAAAAATAATTTTATACTTGGAACAAGCCTGTCACTTCAGTATGAGCTGTTTATTTTGTACTTCATCAACTTAAAGCTGTCTCATGGACCCACCAGGGAAATGGTTGTTGCAAACCATAATGGAATTTTGCATGTTTCTCCTTGGATTGGAAGCTGATACAGGGGTGAGAGTGACAAGGCAACCCTTGAATGAGCTGTTTGCAAATGACTTCAACATCAGATGATATTTGATCTTTATTTTTAGAGATACCTGATTAACAATGCACTGATCATGATTTAAATCTGAGCCACTATCAATGACATGTCTTGAAAACAAGCCAGTAAATGTGTATATCTCAGCACATATTTAATCCTTGGCTTTCTTACCTTTTGCTTGTTTGCCTTTATGTCTATGAAGCCTTATTCAAGGATTAGTAATTTACATAAGTCTTGGTACAGTGCAATAATTTTGTCCTACAGTCTCTGTTTTGCCTGTGGACTCTATTTTTTATTTGGATTGTCTTCTTTGATTTGTAATTGCTACACATTCGTAACAATCAATGTCGTACTATGGAGCTTGCCGCCACCTCTGTCCCCTCTTCTGCTCTCTCTGAGCACACCCATTCAGTGACAGGCCCTGAATCTTTACCTCATTCAAGGTGAAATCCTGCAATTCTCCCACTTTACGTAGGTCCTGGGCTGCAAGGTTCTGTGGATTACCAGCTTACCCTTATCTGAGAGGATATTGGTACTTGCAGTTTGTGACCAGTGGTGTTCACAGTAACCAGTGAACCTTTCCAAAACCAAGTATTGTTTCATCTTAACAGTACGAAGGAAAGCATAGCATGAGAAAAAGTATTGTTTTTTATTTTAAATATAAGGTGTATATGCCACACTCTGCATAAGGTTCCGGGGTTAGTAAGCCTTGGGAAGGTCTAACTTCTTCAGTCCCCAAAGCAGGTTCAGTCTGCTCCTCATCAAGACAGCTCCCTGACAATTGCCTGACTCTAGGCAGAGGGAGACTTTTTAGCTGTTTGTACTCCTTTGATCCATTCCCAGCACCGGCAAAACAAGTTTTGCAACTTGGCTGGGGCCTGGCCGTAATAACCTCTGAGCTAATAGCTCAAGCATTGTTTCCAGGGTATGTCTTCACTAGCAACATTAAAGTGCTGCCGTAGCAGCGCTCCCGCAGCAGCGCTTTACTTGGCTGTGTAGTTGCGGCATAGCGTGGGAGAGAGCTCTCCCAGCACTGTAAAAAAACCACCCCCACAAGGGGAGTAGCTCCAGTGTGGTGCTGTGTGTCTACACTGCCACTTTATAGCGCTGAAAACTTGCAGTGCTCAGGGGTGTGTGGTGTTTTTTTTCACACCCTGAGCAAGAAAGTTGTAACGCTGTAAAGTGGCAGTGTAGACAAGGCCTAAGTGAAGTGTCCCGTAGTTGTTTATCTGTTTCATTTGGTTCCAACCGTTTGCTATTAAATTAAACCAACAATGCATAGTGTAAACATCTCCATAACCCAATAAAGCCATACAGTGACTGTCCCAAAATCGGGTCACATTCGGTATACATTACAACAGAGCAGTATTTGTTACTGATAGCAGCTTCCACACTATCATGCATATATAGCAATCAAAGTGAAATATTGCAGTGTTTAATATTGGATTGATAATTTCTCCAGGGATTGTATCATGAACTTCTGAGAGGGAGTAATGATTTAAAAGGTCTTTTCCTCTCTCTGATTACTAAAGCGGGGTTTTCAAAGGAACCTACAAGTTAGGCACTGAATTCCTATTTAATTTCAATGGGATTTGGGGAGCTAATTCCTTTAGACCCTTTGAAATATCCCTTTGCAAAATGGCTTGTTTCAAGATAACACAGAATTGGAGGCAGAGGCAGAAGTAGAAACCAGGAGTCCCTGACTGCCGTCCTCTGCTCTCACCAAGACCAGCACGGCTACTCATTCACTCAGCAGTTAAGTTTTCCTTTCCAAATAATAGCTACCCAAATGTACATCTTGTCGTTAAATATTAATTGACAGATGATAAGTGAACTGGTGTATGTCCAAATTTCAACAACCTGGGGAAAAGTGATCTGACTAAACAACGCACTGAACAACAACAGGGAACCAGCAGCATTCATACCTGATGATGGAGACTTCTTGCTATGAACGGACTACAAGATTCCCCCTGAAAGCAACTGTGGGCTCAACAGTGCAGCGAGGGTAGACATGCTGGCTCTGAATCCAAGCATTTTTTGACATTACTCTCATTCAGGACACACTGGTTGCATCTGAGGCCCCAGGCTTCAAATGTTCATTTGATTCTGTTGACCAGGAGTTAAAAAAAGTCTTTGTTTGCAGGTTTCCAGGCTTTGTGATTTCACATACATTTATACCAAAGTTTAAAGTTCCTTATTATATATAAATTTTCCTAGTGCAATTGAAGATTAATGGCGTGTTATGTCTGCCAGACCCTTATCCCAGGACAAAGAACAAGAGCCTAGCTGTGAGTTGGGATGCTTGGAGAGTGGATTTAAAACAACTTCTATCAGACTTATGTGCCCTGTTACAGTGTTTGGAACCTGTGGATTTATCAGCACTGGCTAAGAACTTTATCTGTGGTTCGAAGCCAGTGAAAGGCTATTGAGTGTCAGAAAACCTTTGCAAGAGTGTCCTCTGCCAGCAAGAAGTGGGGAAAATGCCCAATGCCTGCTAAATGAAAGATAAAGGCCACCTCTACACTACAGACTTCTGCTTAGGGTAACCATATTTCCCAAAGGGAAAACAGGTCACCATGGCCTGAGCCCTCCCTTTCCCCTCCCTGTTCAGGGCTGGCCCAAGCCACTCGCCCGAGCCCCTGCACAAGGTTGGGATCGTTGTTCACTTAAACCCTGCCTGCCCCTTCCCAAAAAGGCTGGGATCGCTAGAATGCCCTTGCGCCTCCCACAAGAGGTTGTTGCTAGAACCCTGCCTGTTTCCCGCAAGAGCCCTCCCGCCCCCACTGCAAGGAGCTGGCACCCCCCGCACGTTCCTCCACACCACACCCCCCTTTTTTGATAAAAGTGGGCATTTGCTCTTGCTGGGGAAGGAGAAGTGTAGCGAGGTGGTTACCCACTCCGGCCCTGACATGGCTGAGGCCAGACCTAGGAGAGGGCTGGAGCTGTGGGGAAAAGCCCAGGCTGATTAAGGGAGCAGCTGCAGCTGTGGCCAGCTCAGTCAGGCCCAGCTGGCCCCTACAAAAGGCTGTGAGCCAGGAGCCTAGTCAGTCTTCCTTTGACTGTAGAGGGAGAAGGGCTTGGTTGCAAGGTGTTGAGCAGGACACCCAGATTGGCACAGGACTGGGGAAGGGCTAGAGGAGCTGGGAGCTCTGGCCTGGAAAGCCTCAGACTGCAAGCCTGACTACAGACCGAGATAGGTGCAAGGTTGCAGAGGGCTAGCCCAAAGGTAGGTGGAGACAGCAGGTCCAAAACCCCCTTGCCTGTGATGAGTGTTGTATATACTGCAGTCTGCCCTGATGCAAGGGGCTAAGTGGCTACTGGCAGTAGCCCAGACTGAGGTGTGGTGAGAGGGTGGGGGTTCCCCTGGGTGGGGAGACACAGAACCTGAGTGTGGGGGTACTGCCAGGGGGGCAGCACCCCAGAGAAAGGGGCACTGGGTCCTGGGAGGGACATGGGGGGGCTGGTGGTAAAGCAGATCACTGGCCTTCAGAGGATGCTCTGGTGGCTGGATGAGCTAATTCCTGATGACTACCAGCAGGAGGTGCTGCAGGGGTGAGTCTGAACCTTCACAAGGAGGCTATGGGTGGAGAAGGAAATAGTGTAGTTAAAGGAAGCATTGTGCTTCTGGAGCAGCTGCAGAGCCTAACACGGATCCATTTGCCCCAGGCCAGTGTACTTCAGGGTAAACTGCTAGTGGATTTGTGGTGTCTTTGGGAGGTATTTGAGGCAGGGGCCTAGCAAGGGTACCAGTATTCCCTGGATCAAAACAAGGCTTTGATTGAGTGTGGCTTGAGTATCTATAGGGTGGCTATAGCACTAAAGGATCCTGAGCACCTTGCCTGGCTGCAGATCTCATATAAGGGGACTGTTGGCTACCCTTTGGTTGCTAGCAGACTAGGGCAGAGGGCTATCTGGCTGAGGTCTGGGGTGAAGCAGGGCTGTCCTTTGAGCCCATTGCTCTGTTTTATCGGTGGATCCCCGGGGCTGTGGGTGCTGGAGTTGGGGGGGTGGGGCAAGGCCACCTCAGTTTCCCTCTGGTAGTAGCTTTTGCGGATGATCTATTGGTTATGGTCACGAATCATGAGGGGAATGGCAGGTTGAGGACTTGCCTCCGATGGTATGAGCAAGTGTCAGGGGCCTAGTTAAATTTGACAAAGAGTAAGGCATTATGGCTGGGTGACGAGGAGTTCAATGGCCCAGCATTCCCCCTTTGCAAGGTCCTCAGAGTAGACAGCAGGAAGGTGTATTGGAGATCTTGGGGACAGAGTTCCACTTGGAAGGAGCGACTGTGAGACTGGATTGGGAAAGGATGCTGGAACAGGCGAGTAGGTGGTGAAGGAGCTGGCACACACCCTCTGTATTCTACAGAGTGCAAATGATTCATCAGTACTTGTGCCTGCTCTTCCCTCACTTGGGCAAGAGTGTACATCCCACCCTCAGCACAAGTGATGGGTTGCTTTTTCCTCTTTCTATGGGGACAAGACATCCATTCATTAAGAGGTCTCTGGTCTGTCAAGAGGTGGAACACGGGAGCTTGGAGATGAGACCCAGAGGGTTTTTTAGAACCTTGAATTTAATTTTTATCTGCAAAGGATACAGCAGGTCCTGAGTAACCAGCAGGGTCCTACAGAGTATGATTCCAATCTGGGTTCAGTGCCATCAGCAGAGGGGTTGTGGGGGGCACTGATGTGGGGGTGTAAGTCGGAACGGAAGCTTGTGAAGTTGTGGCAAGGATGGAGAAGTCAGATGAGTAGAACCAACTCTCTGAACATCTTTTTGGAGCATTCCAGTCCTTATGGACATGGGGGGAGGGAGGACAGACCAGATGGGGGATGTATCAACAGGTGTTGCAGGCTCAGGTATATGAGCCCTTGCAGTTGGATGGTTGCCCAGATGATAGTCATTTCAGGGGCTTTGAGACTTCTGTGGTCCCATAGGGTTCCCTTTAAAATAAAGAGATGGCCTGGAGGCTTTTCTAGGGTAAAGTGGCTGTGCAGGAAGCATGGAAAACGTTGCAAAAACAAAACCAGGTGTATCCCAGGCAACAGTTTGGGGGGGGGGTGTCCAGGAGACTTGGAAGCATCTGTTGGAGGAATGCCCATGGGCTCAGAAGGTGAGGGTGGGATTAGTGAGGGTACTGAAAGTGCTAGTTAAGTTAGGACAAGAGAGACAAGCATATGGGCTATGGTTGCGGGAAATCTCTATCTCATCAGCATGCTCCCATGTACGTTCCTCTGGAAGACAAGGTATGAGGCAGTATTTCAGATGAACCCCCTTACAGGGGCTACCCTGGAGAATTTCATATACACAATCTGGAAGTCGCTGAGGTATGCGGAGATGAAGAGCTGCCTGGAGAAGGAGAGGAAGTCGTGGAGGCACATCCAAGTTTAATATGGTTGAGTTTGTCTGCCCTCTTCTTGGAGGGTTGGGGAGGAGCCCAGACTATAGGTCAAGACACCTTTTGCAGCATGTTTGGGGCAAATGGGAGAAGGAGTAAGAGGATGTTGATGTGTATGTTCATGATATGTTGGGAATTGGAGATTGTGTTGGGTAGGGGGAATTATGCTGGACTGAGAGTATAGTTCATTGTACTTACCCTAGATATCACAGAGACCAGTATGTCAGGAGCATGGGGTACCAGTATTGTGTAATGACTGAGGATTTTGCTATTGCTGTTGGCTATGATTGTTTTCTTCTGTCTCTTGTTTTCAGTGGAGGGATTCATTTCTGTGTATCAAGGACCTGGGCTTGGGTCAGATTGGGAGGACCCTGCAGGGGGCAGGCATTAGGGTGTCTGTGTGTTTGCGTCAGGGAAGCCTGGCTGTTTAAAAATAGCCAGAGCCTCGCGAACCAGCTGAGCGGCAGCGAACCAGCGGAGCAGCGGGGACAGCAGAGCAGCTCACAGCAGGAGTTTGCCTGGGACTGGTAAGTATCCGAGTGTGTGTGTTTGCTTGCTGAGGAAGTATCCGAGCGTGTGTTTGCTGGGAGGGAGCCTGAGTGAGTGTCTGATTGGCTGCTAGCCTGCAGGGGGCGGGCATTGGGGTGTCTGTGTGTTTGCGTCAGGGAAGCCTGGCTGTTTAAAAATAGCCAGAGCCTCGCGAACCAGCTGAGCGGCAGCGGGGACAGCAGAGCAGCTCACAGCAGGAGTTTGCCTGGGAGTTCGCCTGGAGTGAGCCCAGTGAGGCTTACATCTTGCCAACGTCTCTGAGGAAGCTCCGTAGTAGGTAGGTGATATGGAAGGGGGGGATTCAGCTGTTGTGACCTGCACTGGATGTGCCATGTTTGTCTTTCTTCCACAGGACAGAAGCGACTTTGTCTGTACAAAGTGCAAGCTGGTCTCCATATTGGAAGAGAAGATTGAAGGTCTGGAGCAACAGGTAACGACCCTGCGTTGTATACGAGAGACTGAGGATTTTCTGGACCAAACTCAGGATAGCCTTCTAGGGGCACAAAGCTCTAAAGATGTAGAGCAGGTTGCACAGAGGAGCCAAGAGGCCAGTGAAGAAGCTTGGCAACATGTGACCTCCAGAAGAGGTAAGCGGAATGTCCGGGTTCCAGTAACACAGACACAGGTAACTAACCGCTTTCATGTTCTCTCCACAGGTACCAACGCGGAGAGTGGACCAGATGATATGTCTGGGGGGAGAAAGCGGAAGGAGACTCCGCTGGTTGGGAGGCATGAGATGCGATGTCCTGAGGTTGGGGGTTCCACGACCACCACTCCCAAGAGGAGAAGGCGGGTGGTGGTGGTCGGGGACTCTCTCCTCCGGGGGACTGAGTCATCTATCTGCCGCCCTGACCGGGAAAACCGAGAAGTCTGCTGCTTGCCAGGGGCTAAGATTCGTGATGTGACGGAGAGACTGCCGAGACTCATCAAGCCCTCGGATCGCTACCCCTTCCTGCTTCTCCACGTGGGCACCAATGATACTGCCAAGAATGACCTTGAGCGGATCACTGCGGACTACGTGGCTCTGGGAAGAAGGATAAAGGAGTTGGAGGCGCAAGTGGTGTTCTCGTCCATCCTCCCCGTGGAAGGAAAAGGCCTGGGTAGGGACCATCGAATCGTGGAGGTCAACGAATGGCTACGCAGGTGGTGTCGGAGAGAAGGCTTTGGATTCTTTGACCATGGGATGGTGTTCCATGAAGGAGGAGTGCTGGGCAGAGACGGGCTCCATCTTACGAAGAGAGGGAAGAACATCTTTGCCAGCAGGCTGGCTAACCTAGTGAGGAGGGCTTTAAACTAGGTTCACCGGGGAAGGAGACCAAAGCCCTGAGGTAAGTGGGAAAGCGGGATACCGGGAGGAAGCACAGGCAGGAATGTCTGTGAGGGGAGGGCTCCTGCCTCATACTGGGAATGAGGGGCGATCAACAGGTTATCTCAAGTGCTTATATACAAATGCACAAAGCCTTGGAAACAAGCAGGGAGAACTGGAGGTCCTGGTGATGTCAAGGAATTATGACGTGATTGGAATAACAGAGACTTGGTGGGATAACTCACATGACTGGAGTACAGTCATGGATGGTTATAAACTGTTCAGGAAGGACAGGCAGGGCAGAAAAGGTGGGGGAGTAGCACTGTATGTAAGGGAGCAGTATGACTGCTCAGAGCTCCGGTATGAAACTGTGGAAAAACCTGAGTGTCTCTGGATTAAGTTTAGAAGTGTGTGCAACAAGAGTGATGTCATGGTGGGAGTCTGCTATAGACCACCGGACCAGGGGGATGAGGTGGATGAGGCTTTCTTCCGGCAACTCACGGAAGCTACTAGATCGCATGCCCTGATTCTCATGGGTGACTTTAATTTTCCTGATATCTGCTGGGAGAGCAATACAGCGGTGCATAGACAATCCAGGAAGTTTTTGGAAAGCGTAGGGGACAATTTCCTGGTGCAAGTGCTAGGGGAGCCAACTAGGGGGAGCGCTTTTCTTGACCTGCTGCTCACAAACCGGGTAGAATTAGTGGGGGAAGCAAAAGTGGATGGGAATCTGGGAGGGCAGTGACCATGAGTTGGTTGAGTTCAGGATCCTGACGCAGGGAAGAAAGGTAAGCAGCAGGATACGGACCCTGGACTTCAGGAAAGCAGACTTTGACTCCCTCAGGGAACAGATGGCCAGGATCCCCTGGGGGACTAACATGAAAGGGAAGGGAGTCCAGGAGAGCTGGCTGTATTTCAAGGAATCCCTGTTGAGGTTACAGGGACAAACCATCCCGATGAGTCGAAAGAATAGTAAATATGGCAGGCGACCAGCTTGGCTTAATGGTGAAATCCTAGCGGATCTTAAACATAAAAAGAAGCTTACAAGAAGTGGAAGGTTGGACATATGACCAGGGAAGAGTATAAAAATATTGCTCGGGCATGTAGGAAAGATATCAGGAGGGCCAAATCGCACCTGGAGCTGCAGCTAGCAAGAGATGTCAAGTGTAACAAGAAGGGTTTCTTCAGGTATGTTGGCAACAAGAAGAAAGCCAAGGAAAGTGTGGGCCCCTTACTGAATGAGGGAGGCAAGCTAGTGACAGAGGATGTGGAAAAAGCTAATGTACTCAATGCTTTTTTTGCCTCTGTTTTCACTAACAAGGTCAGCTCCCAGACTGCTGTGCTGGGCATCACAAAATGGGGAAGAGATGGCCAGCCCTCTGTAGAGATAGAGGTGGTTAGGGACTATTTAGAAAAGCTGGACGTGCACAAGTCCATGGGGCCGGACGAATTGCATCCGAGAGTGCTGAAGGAATTGGCGGCTGTGATTGCAGAGCCCTTGGCCATTATCTTTGAAAACTCGTGGCGAACGGGGGAAGTCCCGGATGACTGGAAAAAGGCTAATGTAGTGCCCATCTTTAAAAAAGGGAAGAAGGAGGATCCTGGGAACTACAGGCCGGTCAGCCTCACCTCAGTCCCTGGAAAAATCATGGAGCAGGTCCTCAAAGAATCAATCCTGAAGCACTTAGAGGAGAGGAAAGTGATCAGGAACAGTCAGCATGGATTCACCAAGGGAAGGTCATGCCTGACTAATCTAATCGCCTTTTATGATGAGATTACTGGTTCTGTGGATGAAGGGAAAGCAGTGGATGTATTGTTTCTTGACTTTAGCAAAGCTTTTGACACGGTCTCCCACAGCATTCTTGTCAGCAAGTTAAGGAAGTATGGGCTGGATGAATGCACTATAAGGTGGGTAGAAAGCTGGCTAGATTGTCGGGCTCAACGGGTAGTGATCAATGGCTCCATGTCTAGTTGGCAGCCGGTGTCAAGTGGAGTGCCCCAGGGGTCGGTCCTGGGGCCCGTTTTGTTCAATATCTTCATAAATGATCTGGAGGATGGTGTGGATTGCACTCTCAGCAAATTTGCGGATGATACTAAACTGGGAGAGTGGTAGATACGCTGGAGGGGAGGGATAGGATACAGAAGGACCTAGACAAATTGGAGGATTGGGCCAAAAGAAATCTAATGAGGTTCAATAAGGATAAGTGCAGGGTCCTGCACTTAGGATGGAAGAATCCAATGCACCGCTACAGACTAGGGACCGAATGGCTCGGCAGCAGTTCTGCGGAAAAGGACCTAGGGGTGACAGTGGACGAGAAGCTGGATATGAGTCAGCAGTGTGCCCTTGTTGCCAAGAAGGCCAATGGCATTTTGGGATGTATAAGTAGGGGCATAGCGAGCAGATCGAGGGACGTGATCGTTCCCCTCTATTCGACACTGGTGAGGCCTCATCTGGAGTACTGTGTCCAGTTTTGGGCCCCACACTACAAGAAGGATGTGGATAAATTGGAAAGAGTACAGCGAAGGGCAACAAAAATGATTAGGGGTCTAGAGCACATGACTTATGAGGAGAGGCTGAGGGAGCTGGGATTGTTTAGTCTGCAGAAGAGAAGAATGAGGGGGGATTTGATAGCTGCTTTCAACTACCTGAAAGGGGGTTTCAAAGAGGATGGCTCTAGACTGTTCTCAATGGTAGCAGATGACAGAACGAGGAGTAATGGTCTCAAGTTGAAATGGGGGAGGTTTAGATTGGATATTAGGAAAAACTTTTTCACTAAGAGGGTGGTGAAACACTGGAATGCGTTACCTAGGGAGGTGGTAGAATCTCCTTCCTTAGAGGTTTTTAAGGTCAGGCTTGACAAAGCCCTGGCTGGGATGATTTAACTGGGACTTGGTCCTGCTTTGAGCAGGGGGTTGGACTAGATGACCTTCTGGGGTCCCTTCCAACCCTGATATTCTATGATTCTATTCTATGATTCTATGATTCTATGACCCCAAAAGCAGTATCTTGAGCACTAGGTAACGGACTCCATTCAGAAGGATGGAGCACCTGTTATGGGATTGAGTCAAGACAATTAGTCATGGTTGACTTCTGCTTTGATTGGACTTTGGACACAAAGTAGACTGTGTTTGGAAGATGGAGTGAGTAGTCAGTGTTGGGGCTCTCCTATCAAGGGAGTTGTGAACATTGGAAGGGAGGAGAAGGTTGCGTTTTCTTGTATCAATTTGCCCTCTGCTCTTGATTTTTATGTTTTATGTATGTTTCTATTTTTGTTTTGTTGTCTGGATTTTGTTATGGTGGCTGCTGTGTTTAATAAAAGATTTCAGAAGGCCAGCTACCCTCTGACACAGCTCACAGAAAGCTGTTGCAATTTGAAAGCAATTCCAGATGTCCTCTAAATTGTGCCAGTGGCTGAGGAGGATCCTGGCAGGGGCCAGAAGTAGGCAGGCACAGGAAAGGAGTAATACATAATATGGCCCAGTATCTTTCTGTCTGTATCTACTCTAAATATTCCTACTTTACTAACCTCAATGACCAGCCAGCCAGAGTAGAGGCAGGAGGCATTTACCTAAATACAACCTTATTTTAAATATACATTTTGTATGACATAGTATGTCAACTCTTCAGAGAATTAGAGTGGGAGGGAGAGCATGAAACAGATGACAGAAAACAATGACTTAAGATATCTGGTGACACAGTCAACCCACCCTAATGCTGTGCTGGACACAGGTGTTGGTAAATGTCCTAAGATGGCAAGCCTGCCTATTCCTCTTTGGATTGGCATTGATCCTCTTTCCTTGAGCGGGTCCAGAAGTCACCATACCAAAATCCACTTAGAGTTCTGAAGTTACTTCGATGTAAGAATATTAGGCAAGGGAATGGGTACAGGTCAATGGGCCAAAGTGGGGATGGGGGAGTGAAGGGTTAATTGCTAAACATTAGCACCATCCCTTTTCCCCCACCTCTGGAGGTGCCCTAAACCTCTAGCCCCCTCTCCACACTGAGACCTTCACACAGAGCTGAGATGTGCTAGCCTGGTGGGGTACGTTACTCATCTGGGAGCTGCTCTGTCCGGACCCCCAGCCTGGTAAGATACACTGCTCCTTGGCTAATGGGCCTTCAGCTTCCCCTCTGATGCTTGTGAGTCTGAGTCCACAGTGCTCACCATTAGCTCTGGTTTAGCAGTGTCCATCACAGTCCTTTCCCCAGGCTCGTGCACACCTGCTCCCAGAGCAATATAGTCTGTCTTCCTCATGTAGAGCACCCTCCCTCCCCCCCCCGATACGCTATAGCCAAGGGGTCCTCATGGAATCCTCTGGCTTCTTGCCCTCTAGTTCGTTGATCCTCCAGGACTTGGCTGCTTGCACTTAGGCTCCATCTGCTGGCTTATTACAAAACTATGTTTAGCTTTCAAGTCTATGAAGTGAGTGGGGCCACTTACATGCTGATAAATTACTTGTGCATGTACTTAAGTGCTCTGCAGGCTCGGGGCCAGAGTGCACAGCACCTGTCAGAATTGTGCCCTGAAATCAGAAGATTGGAGAACAATATTTGGGTGAGTTTTCTCCCCCTCCTGCACTTTACTTTGTGGTTAGCAGTGTTTTGGGTGCATTTTTCCCCCTGGGGAGGGAGGGAAGAAAAGAAATGCCCTTATGAAAACATGGTAATGCTTATATGGATTTTAAGACCAAAAGGAACCCCTACGAACATCTAGTCTGAGCTCTTGAGTTACACAGGCCAGAGCACTTCAAACAGTAATTCTTGCATCAAGCCCATAACTTCGGGTAGAGCTAGAACAGGGGTCTCAAACTCAACTTAGGGCCAGTACCAGTCCTCAAATCCTCCCAGCAGGCCAATAATGTCACTGAAGATGGTCTTCAGAAAAAACATTTATATTGTATTTCATATTTCTTAGAAATAAAGCTGTCATACATCTTTGCCAGGCGAAGAATTGTATAGAGGGTTTTTAGTGTTTGCCAGACACCTGGCAATGTTTCAGTTCTATCAATTTGTTGATGTTTGGCTTCAGTGACTGACCGGTTGAAACCTTCAGGATTGCAGGGAGGTGGGCATCAGAGAATTGTGTTCGGTATTTCGACTTGTTTATATTCACTGGGGGGGGGGGGAAGTGATGATGCCGCCTCCATGGCGGACTCTGCCTGGCAACTAGTGATGGTATCTCTGTCCCTCTCCCCCAGCCAATGGGAGCTATGGGGGCAGAACCTGCAGCAGACATTGCCGGCAGCATGTCCGCATAAGTGTCTCTTCCGCGGGCCGTGGTGGGGAGGTTCTCAGGCCGCAGACAGCCTGTGTGCCGGGACTTAGATGCTCTAGCTAAGGGATCTCAGTCACAGTTGAGGGCATCTACACCTGTATTTCCCCTCAGTGGTTCAGCAAGGGCACCTGCTCTCAGCTTCCAGCTCCCCCGCTGTTGCTTTTCTGGCTGGAGAGGTGAGTCTCCCTCCCTTCTGACCGGGCTATTCCCAGGCTGCACTGCTCACTGCCTTCACTGTGTAGTTCCCAGCAGAGAACCGTTACCCAAGGACATGTGCTTGCATCCTCTTCGGAGATTGATAACTGTTACAACTGTAGCAATTACACTATCACACAGCTCTAAGTAAGACCACTTTATTCTTAAGGTAAAAAGCAATACAGAGCAAACATATTAAAAACAATAAGTACCTACACACATGCTAATAAGCTTACCAGAATTAACCCCAACCCTAACGTGACTTCTGGTAGAAGCAGTCCTTGAACCCCCTCCCCTACCCTAGGCAGTCCTTGTGGTTACCAGTTCCACACAGCTTCAGCTCAGAACAAGCACACTCGTGACATGTTTAGTCCATGCAGGGTTGTCCACCCTTTCATACAGATCAGGAGTCTTTGATCTGGAGTTTCCAGAAGCAGGTAATTGGTACATAATGGGTTTCTCTCCCCAGGGTGTATCTTGGATAGGTTGGCTTTGGAGGAAAGAATCTGCATTTGAGGTGAGCCTCAAATTACTTCATAGAAAATCCACTTCACACACACTTCCAAAAAGACCTTTGAACTTCCTCATACCTTCCAAAGATTGCATTGATCTTGTCTCCCTGATAAAGAAGTTCCATACAATCTCACATTTGCATTTCTAATACAAAGTACCCCAAATGTATTAAACCTTATTAAATTAAGGTTAACTTAATTCAACAAAGTTCATTCAGGATATTGTCAGTCTCAGTCACAGCATCTCCTTTAGAAAGACACCCCCTCTTGATTTAAAGTTTTCAAGAGATGGAGAATCCATGACATCCTTAGGTAAGTTGTTCCAATGGGTAATTGCCCTCAGTGCTTAAAAAATCACACATTATTTTGCATCTGAATTCATCTAACTTCACCTTCCATCCATTGAACCTTTTAAATTTCATTAAATTAAAATGAGTGTTGCTATTATGAAAAGTGAGCTGACTTAAGAGACGGCAGAGTACTGAGGATGGAGGTAAAACAAACGCAAACTAATAAGACCAATGACAGAAAAGCACTTCTGTATAAGATACTAATGTGTACCTCTTTTTAAAAATGAATACACATTATTAACTGGGCTTTGTACTTTCCTCGTTTTCAGACATAATGATCCACCATTGTCTTCAATAAGGTTGCACAAGTATAACTGTGAGCATAATTTAGCCATGGAATTGGAATTTAACCATCCTCTTGAGCATGCAAAGCCAAAATAGAATCCAGCTCCCTCTCCAAAATGAATTGGCTCTGCAGCGTTTCTAACTGGAGTAAAGAGTAGTATTAGATTATTTCCATCTTTAAAATCAACATATCTGATTAACTAAATACAAGGAGCAGATCTCTTCATTAAGAAGATAGCATTTTTACGTAGGCACTTTGCAGAGTACAATCACAATTTACCAGCATGAAGCAGCAGAAGGAACCTTAAACCTGACACTAATGTTATGAGATAACACAGAACATTATGTGCTGATACAGGAATCACTGGTGAAATTCTATGGCCTATGTTATATAGGTGGTCAGATTAAATTGTCATAATGGTCCTTTCTAGTCTTAAACACCTATGAATACCTGAGAGAGAATGAGACACAAGTCGCTGGTGTGGGGATCACACAACCCACAATGCGTAAACAGGACTGAAGTGGTGCCTAAGCCATGTGCTGACATTCTGCAGTGGATGAATTTAACCCTGCAGAGAGACAGATGTTTGTATTCAGGATGCTCTTCCTCAGGTAATAGCCAATTTTTTTTTTCGGGTTGCTGGGAAAAATCACATGAACACTCATCACTAATCCAATAATCCTGGGCTCTACACCTAACATTATCCATCTACAGCAGATGCCTGGCATCTTGATCTGTGACACTCTCCAAGAATATACCATGCCTCAAAGACTGTCTGGGATATGGACCTGTGAATGACACAGCAGTAAGGAATGCTGGGAACGGGAGTAATATGGAAGGAAGGAAAACTTGAGCACAGGCTCCCATAAGAGAGTTCCAGAGTTTTAATATGTCACGTGTCTTTCATAATGTAATCTGATTGTCCAATTTGAAGTCCAATCTTCAAAAATTGCTCAGTCTTCCTTTTGACATTTCACAGAAGCTTTGCAAACTTTGTTCTTCCTCACCAAGAGCGTGATGTTATGAAGGCAGTTCACTATTAGCAGAACATCGTTTTATGATGCACTGCTCAGGGATGAGGGTAGTAGTGCATCTAACAGAAGCTGAAACCGCATAGATATATCACTGTCTCAGCAGTGCATTATGTCCTGCAGTCCACCAAGGGCTGGAGGATCTGTGAAAGGTATATTTGCATGACTTCACTCCTCAGGGAGAGTGACTTCACAGAGAGCCTCTAGATCCCCTGCAAGGTGCAGAAGGGGTCTCTGCTTGCACAGGCTGACGTGCAGGGCAGAGTGGACATGGGCTGGAAGCAGGCCACAGTAGACTTTGTAACTGTAGCAATCTGTGCACCCAGGGGAAGACCATATGCAGGTGAAGAGAATTTCAGTGTGCACCAAAGTTTGGTAAGATGTAGATGGTGAAAGGAACGGTCAGCAAAAGTTTGGAGAATGTTTCAGCTGAAATGTTAGTCTCTCTGTATTTCTGTAGCACTGATGGAAAGTGGCTTTGAGTGTACTATCTCTGAGACAGCTAAGCAGATGACTGAACCATCCGAGTTCCCACACAAACTCATTGACATAAGTGGCAAGGCCACACATGGTGGATAGCTGGAGACAGTGGTGTCTGTGTAAAATAAAAATCATGTATTTAAGTTACAGATGTGAAAAATCGTTTTGCAAGAATGCCCCCAAAATGTTAAACCTGGCCCGATCCTTGCAGGGAATTCAAAAATTATCTGTGATCCATGAAGTGCTGATGGTCCTCAGGGCACTTGCCTATAGTGCACATGGTACTGGCTCTCCTTGCTTTCAGCTGATAAAAAGTGGGAAAGGGAGATGAAGTGAAGAGCAAAGGTAGACAGTCTGGCGCTTTCTCTTGTCCACTAAAGTCAGGAAAAATTACATAAAGAATGTAGTCAACAGAACTATGTTGATTTACACCAGCCGTGGATCCACTGTGGTTGCCACTGGGATGTTATGTAATTCCACATGGGAGTGGAAGCAGCCTGTGAGTATTGAGATAGTGTCTACACTATTTAAAAAAAAAAGTACTTTTGGCACCTTAGAGACTAACAAATTTATTTGAGCATAAGCTTTCGTGAGATGCATCCGATGAAGTGAGCTGTAGCTCACGAAAGCTTATGCTCAAATAAATTTGTTAGTTTCTAAGGTGCCACAAGCACTCCTTTTTTTTTTTTGCGAATACAGACTAACATGGCTGCTACTCTGAAACCTGTCTACACTATGTAAAAGTTCACCAACTTTGATCTGAAGGACTTTATCTGCTTGTTGGTCTTCTGTTTACACTGAGATCTTCAATAAAGCCAAAAGACTTTCAGTTCAGAATAGAGCTGATTGGGAAATAGAATATCCATCCTGTGGGAAATTCCAATACTTCAACATTTTGTTTTTGTCTAAAATTGAGATGAAACATCAACATCTCAAATAATTTTAAAGTTCCAAAAAACTTCTATTCAGAAATGTAAAAACAATAACAAAATCAACATTTTTTTTGTTGAATCAAAGTTTGTTGACAGTTAAGAGAATTTTATTTGACACTAAAATGACATTATTATAATGTCCATTAGAACTGTTTTGGCTTTAATTTTCCCAACAGTTCATATCAATTTTGACAAAACCATGTTTTCCAAAGGGAAGACTTTTTTCAATAAAACAATTTTCAAACAACCCTAATTCAGAAACACTGATATTTATTTTTGCACGTATCAAAGACAGAGCAATGGTTTGATCATTAAAAATTACACATTCAGATAACTGTTTTAAGAAAGGTTATAATGATGCTGTCAAGCTTTGTAGACTTTATAGACAGAATACATCAGCCTTCATCCTGGGCCCGATTTTAAATTTGGTAGAGAGAGAGTTTCTGAACCAGTGCATGGCAGATTTTGTTTCCTGATTTTGGACATAATCATTATTCCCACAGAGCATAGCTTGCAAATCTGAAGAAAATGGCTTTCTTTTCACTGATGGAATTTGAGAAGAGCTTTGATCACCTATGGTACTACATGGGAAACAACTAATTAAATTAGGGAAGATGGGGATCAGTACAAGCATTGTAAGGTGGATAAGGAATTGGTTAAAGTGGAGAAGGTAATGGGTTGTGCAGTGCTGAAAGGTGAATTATTGGTCTGGAGGCAGGTTACCAGTGTAATTCCTCAAGAATCAGTCTTGGGAAGTCTTAGTCAATATTTTTATTAATGACCCTGGCACAAAAAGTAGAATGTGCTAATGAAATTTGCTGATGATCTAAAGTTAGGAGGCACCATCAACACAGAGAAGAATCAAAATATTACACCAGAAGATCTGGATGACCTTGATGACCGGAATGACAGAAATGGGATGAAATTCAATAGTACAAAGTGCGAGGTCGTGCATTTAGGGTTTAAGAATTTTTGCTACAAACTGGGGCGTCAGTGAGACCTGGGTGAGTGGTCAAACATGGATGGCTATGAGCCACCAATGTGATTCTAGGATGTATCCGGCAAGGCATTTCCATTAGGGAGAGAGATATATTAATGCCATTGTACGAGGCACTGGTAAGACCTCGCTTGGAATACTCTGTACAATTCTGGTCAACCATGTTTAAGAAAGATGAATTTAAACTGGAGCAGGTGCAGAGAAGAGTCACTACAATGATCAGGGGAATGGAGGATCTATTTCATAAGAAGATACCTGAAGAGCTTGGTTTGTTTAGTCTAGCAAAAAGAAAGCTGAGGGAATATTACTGCTTTCTATAAATACATTAGGACAGAAGTTCTCAAACTGTGGTCCGCAGACCACTAGTGGTCTGCAAGCTCCCTTCAGGTGGTCTCTGGATAGTTCCCTCTAAGGTGCGCACTTGGGCGGCCGCACACAACATAGTGAAGGGCCACCCACCTAATTAATAGAGCCGTGCAGGCATGGCTCTGCTAATTAGGTGCCTGGACCCTGGAGAAGACGCACATGTAAGGTGAGGTGGTGGCCTTGGGGGGGAATAAGGGGTAGGTAGGAGGGGGTAATGGGGTAAGAAGAGGGGGTGGAGGGAATTTGGGACATGCAGGGCTGCAGCGTCCAAGAAAGAGGCAACTTTCCCCAGCTCCAGGGCTGCGGGGAGAGATGGCCCTCCTTCCTGGCCTCAGTTCTATGGCGGGGGAGAGACCCCCCCCCCACTCCTTCCCAGCCCCAGCCTGGGGGCTGCTGCAGTGGGGGAGAGACCCCCCTTCTCAGCCCCAGATCGGGCTGCTGTAGGGAGGGAGAGACCCCCCCCCCCTTCCCAGCCCCAGCTCGGGGGCTGTCGCGGTGGGGGAGAGAGGGCACATCCATCACATCAGAAAGGTAAAACTCCTGATATTAAAATAAGAGTTGTGTGCTTTTATTTGTAGAACAAAAAAAGTTAATTATTAAGGGTTTTTTATACAGCACTTTTATCCAAAGTGCTTTACAATAGTTAGCTAACGGTACAAACACATTTGGAAAGATCATTAAGCGGTCCGCTGAGACCTTCAGCAATTTCAAGTGGTCCACAAAAAAAAAGTTTGAGAACCACTGTATTGGGAGATAAATACAAAGGAGGGTGAAGAGCTATTTAAGCTAAAGGACAATGTTGGTAAAAGAACAAATTGAAATAAACTGGTCACAACAAATTCAGGCTCTAAATTAGAAGAAGGTTTCTAAACATCACAGGAATGAGGTTCTGGAACAGCCTCCCCATAGGAATTGTGGGTTCAAACAACTTGATTAGTTGAGAGAGAGAGACAATTTTATGAGTACAGTTGTGTGATGGGGCTGCTTGTGATGGTAGGGATCAGAGTTCAACAGCCCTGCAGCTTATTTCCAGTTTGTCTTATGTTCCTAAAGCACCTACTTCAAGTTTCGGCTGGCCCACCAGCAGAGGTCAGAAAGGAATCCTCCCTCCCCCATGTATTCTGGGAGGAGAGATAGGGCCACACTCTTTCTGGCTGCAAGTTATGACATTAACCTGCTTAGACATGGATAAAATATCATTACCTATTAACAGGTTTCAGAGTAGCAGCTGTGTTAGTCTGTATTCGCAAAAAGAAAAGGAGTACTTGTGGCACATTAGAGATGCATCCGATGAAGTGAGCTGTAGCTCACAAAGCTTATGCTCAATAAATTTGTTAGTCTCTAAGGTGCCACAAGTACTCCTTTTCTTTATTACCTATTAAAATAGCAACAGTAGATCCTAATGCCTATAACAATATCTCCCTTAAAATCCTCACACTCAAGGTGGACCTTAAGCCAGAAGAACAGATAGAGGGAATTAAGCCAATCTATTTAAACTCGTACCAGGAAGACTATCTTCCTCCCTCACCAAACTTTCCTTAACCAAAGTGACTTGGGATGCTATATCTATACCTTAGCATTCTTAACAACTTCTTTACTACCCTCCCAGGACTCGTCCTGATATAGTTCATTGGTTCAAAAACTTGCTCATCCACTGCCTTGGGACAATGGTAGTGCCACTCGCTATGGCAGGATGGGGGTGGGTCTTGGGATTACCTCAAATTTTGGGCAATTTGGTTTTATGTGCCTAGGAGGCCCACACTGATGGCAGACTACTTGCCTCCCCTTTTAGTAGGGGGCTTTAAAACCTGTGCTCCGTTGGGGTTAGGTTTACTACCAAACCTCTCTTTTCCTTCCCCTGGAATTCCCCCCAGGAGCCCTTGATTCATATCAATCAGCAATTTCTGCAACCTATAAAACTGTGGAAGATTTGGTTTTGTTACAGATGGCTGTCTTTACCTCATCTGTACCTACTGTGATGGGGCAAGGCCAGATATATTAGCTCCAGGCTAAACAAATCCCTGGTACCAGGATAAGTGAAATGGCAGCAATTAAGACACCTGGGGCCAATTAAGAACTTTCCACAAGGCAGGGAGAAGGCTAGGTTGATTGGGACACCTGAAGCCAAACAGGGGCTGGCTGAAACTAGTTAAAAGCCTCTCAGTCAGGTGGGTGTGCATGTCAGGAGCTGTGGGAAGAAGTTGTGCGGTTGGAGAGGCTGAGTAGTACACACCATATCAGGCACAAGGAAGGAGGCCCTGAGGTAAGGGTGAAGTGGAGCTTGAGGAAGTGAGGGTTGCTGTGGGGGAAGTAGCCCAGGGAATTGTACATGTCATGTTTCTAAAAGGTCAGCTACCACAGCTGATACTATTAGGGTTCCTGGGCTGGAGCCTGGAGTAGAGGGTGGGCCCGGGCTTCCCCTGCACCTTTACTCCCTGATTAATCACTGAGACTGTGAGACAACAGAGACTGTGCAAGGAAGGATAACTTCTCCTCACCTCCCTCGCTGGCTTATGATGAAAATGGCTCAATAGATTGTGACCCTTGTCTCTAGAGAGAACGGTTACGTGGAGGGTCACAGTGAGCCTCTGAGGCTAGCGAAATCTGCCAGGAAACGTGGGACCCATGGAGGCAAGGACAGAGCTTTGTCACAACTGGTGTCAGGAGTGGGATTTGGTTCACAGCGTGGTGGAAGAAAGTTTTTTTGTTTGTTGTATTTTTTTTTTTTGTTTAAATGCACTGGGGGTTTGGATTTTTTTGTTTGTTTGCTTTGTACCACAATGGAGGAGGTGGTAAGAGCTCTGGTACAAGCCACGGCAGCCCAGCAGGAGGCCACCTGGGTTCAGGCAATGGCACAACAGGAGTCTATTCAGCTACAGCAGGAAACCGATCAATTATTGATGAGCCAGGTGACCCAAGATCGTGCTCTCTTGAGAGAGGTGGTGGACCAGCTGAAAATCCTCACCGCCCAGGAGTCCGATGGGACGCAAACCCTGAGGGCCACTGGTTGTCTGCCAAAGATGACGTCAAGAGATGATGTAGGGGCATATCTCCTCTCATTCGAAAGGACTACTCAGTGTGAGGTGTGGCCCCAGGAGCAGTGGGCCAGCATCCTCGCCCCATTTTTGTGTAGAGAGGCCCAGAAGGCCTACTTTGACTTGCCTGCCACAGATGCCACTGACTGTACCCGTCTGAAGGCAGAGATCCTAGCACAAGCAGGGGTAACGGCAGAGGTAAGGGCCCAGAGGTTCCATGAGTGGAAATATCAGGAGAACAAACCCCCGGGGTCCCAGCTATTCGACCTCATACACTTCGCACGGAAGTGGTTTCAGCCAAAGGTGTGCAGGCCGGAGGAGATTTTGGAAACCCTGGTCATAGACCATTACATGTGGGGACTGTTGCCAGATCTCCGAAAATGGGTAGGCCGGAACGATCTGTCCATGTACAACGAGATGATCACACTGGTAGAAAGACGGATGACCGCCAGGGGACTGACCCAACTACCCAAGGAAGGCTCCTTTTGAAGCAAGCACCCAACCCCAACCCTGGAAGGTTTGGCAGCCAAACCCCTGGGGAGTCCTAGGTGGAAGAAAGGGGGGGCCAAAAACCAGCAGGGATCCCAGAAGGAAGGGATTGGCCTGAGTGGGGGAAGCCCCGGGACTAAACCTAACCCCCGGGACAGGGGAGTGATTAAAAGCAATTATAGATGTTATGCATGTGGGGAGTGGGGACACATAGCAGCACAGTGTCCCAGCACCGAGGAGCCTATGCAATGTAACTTGGGGGATTGGGAGGTCCCATGCTCCCTTATTCACCTCGTAGAGGTCGCATTAGTCCCGCATAATTACACCAGGCCAGTGAGGATAAATGGAGCAGAAACTACAGCGCTTGTGGACTCTCTTAGTGCTATCACTCTCATATCAGGTAAGCTGGTAAAAAAACAGTCAGCTGCTACAAGCCAAATGCGTAGCAGTGACATGTATGCATGGGGCCATGAGCCATTACCCCACCATCCCAGTGGAGAAAGAGGTTCAGGGAAACCCCATTGAGGTGACTGTGGGCGTAGTTCCTAAACTTCCATATCCTGTAGTCATTGGGAGGGACTATCCAGGGTTTGATAATTTACTCCCCCCTAGAGAGGCTGGAGGGAGGTGGGGATCCTGAGAACAGCAACTCGTCACCGGGGGAATGTCAACCCCCGATGTTAGCTGAGATTTCTCAGGATCTGTCCTCAGCCCCCCGGAAGACAAAAAAGGAGAGGAAGGCCTTGGGAACCCAGATCCTGACCTAGGGCCAGAAGATCTCCCTAGTAGGCAGATGGACGTGAGCAGCCAACAGAGAAACTTCCACCACAGAACGTGAGCCAGAAGCTGCCCCCAGCCATGACGGCGGCGAGCCGTTGGAAGAAGCAGAAGCCGGCCCTTGGGAGCTTGGGCAGGTTAGGCCCGGGAGAGAGACTTTTGGGCGGGACCAGGCTGAGGACCCCAGATATGATAACGCCAGGAAAGAGGTGGCCGAGATTGATGGGATACCTGTGGATGGGAAGGTCCGGGGTCCCGGACCTTACTTTATAGTGAAAGATATAGTGAAAGAAAGATCTCCTGTACCGTGTGGTGCAAATGCAGGAGCAAAAGATACAACTTCTGGTGCCACGAAAACATCAAAAAGCCATACCGAGTCTCGCCCACAGTCACCTGTTTGGAGGACACCTAGAGGTAGAGAGAACCCAGGCATGGATCCTGCAGAGGTACTTCTGGCCAGGAGTACATGAAGATGTCTGGCGATACTGCACCTCTTGTCCAGAGTGTCAGTTACATAGCCCTCGTACGCACTTGCCCGGGCTCCTTTGGTACCTCTTCCAATAATAGAGGTTACTTTCGAACGGATAGCCCTGGATCTGGTAGGGCCCCTAGAGAAGACAGCTCAGGGCCACAAACATGTGCTTGTACTGGACTATGCAACCCGGTACCCGGAAGCTGTTCCCTTGCGCAACACAGCTTCCAAGACAATAGCTAAGGAGCTAGTACAGATCTTTGCCCGGGTTGGGCTACCCAAGGAGATATTGACTGATCAAGAGACACCTTTCATGTCCAAGTTGATGAAAGATCTCTGTTCACTGCTCCATGTACAAGCCCTATGGACCTCTGTATACCACCCGCAAACAGATGGCCTTGTGGAAAGGTTCAATAGGACCCTCAAGGCCATGATTAGGAAAGTGGTGAGCCGGGATGGGAAAGAGTGGGATACCCTAGTGCCTTACCTCATGTTCGCCATCCGGAAGGTTCCGTAAGCCTCCACGGGTTTCTCTCCATTCGAACTACTATATGGGCGCCACCCTTGGGACATATTGGATATAGCCAGAGAAGCCTGGGAAGAGGACCCAAATCCCGGAAGGAACATAGTTGAGCATGTACTGCAGATGAGAGATCGGATAGCCCGAGTTAAGCCCATTGTATGGGAACACTTGAAGAGAGCACAGGAGACCCAATGAACCCATTATAACCACCAAGCGAAGCTTCGACGATTCCAACCAGGGGATCGGGTGATGGTACTGGTGCCCACAGCAGAAAGTAAACTGTTGGCCCAGTGGTGAACTATAAGTGCGATAGCCAGGCCGCTGGAAATCGGAGCAAATTTATCACATCAATCTTCTAAAACCTTGGCATGATCGAGAGGCATGCTTAGTCATGGAGGAGACCCTTCCCCAGGAGGATAATTTACATGAGCAAGTGAGGATATCATCCGACTTGACGCCGATCCAAAAGATCGAGGCAGCCGACATGATTAATCACAACAGAGATGTGTTCTCTACAAAACCAGGGCGGACGACTGAGACCTATCACCGTTTCCGCACGAGCTCCGGAGCCAAGGTAACATTGAGACCCTACCGAATCCCAGCAGCCAAAAGAGAAGAAATCAAGGCCGAAGTAAAGAAAATGTTAGAATTAGGGGTTATTGAAGAATCTTACGGTCAGTGATCTCCAGTCCAATTGTTCTAGTGCCTAAACCTGACGGTACCATGCGATTCTATTATGACTTTCGCCGACTGAATGAAATATGCCAGTTTGATGCATACACCATACTACACATCAATGAACTGGTTGACCGACTGGGTAGTGCCCGATCCTTGACTACACTGGATCTGACAAAAGTGTACTGGCAGATTCCTCTGACCAAAGAAGCTAAAGAAAAGACAGCATTCTCCACCCCGGATGGGCTATTCCAGTACACCGTCCTCCCTTTTGAGCTACATGGGGCCCGAGCCACATTTCAGCACCTCATGGATAAGCTGCATGCTAGTTATGCAGCTGCATACCTAGATGTCGTCATCATCCATACACCAGACTGGGGAACCCACTTGGAGAAAGTTGAGGCAGTACTGCGCACCGTAAGGCAGGCTGGCCTCACTGCTAATCCCACTAAATGTGCAATAGAGCTAGCAGAGACCAGGTACCTGGGATATATTGTGGGAAGGGGCATAGTGAAGCCCCAAATGAATAAGCTAGAGGCAATTCAAAACTGGCCCCAGCCGACCCAAAAGAAGCAGGTCCATGCATTCCTAGGCATAGTAGGCTACTACCGACGGTTTATTCCCCACTTGGCCACTAGGTCAAGCCCCTGACGGACCTGGTGAAGGCCCGAGGTCCAGACATGGTAAAGTGGACCGACGCAGCAGAGGGGGCATTTACAGACCTTCGGACGGCCCTCTGTTATAACCCCGTACTCATAGCCCTGGACTTTAACAGGGAATTTGTTTTACAAACAGACACTTCCGAGGTGGAGTTGGGAGCAATTCTGTCGCAAATGGTGGGAGAAGAGGAACACCCAATCCTCTACCTATGCAGAAAGCTTCTACCAAGAGAACAGAAATATGCAGTAGTAGAGAGAGAATGCCTTGATGTCAAATGGACTATGGAGACACTGCGTTATTAGCTCTTAGGCCAGCGATTTACTCTTGTGACAGACCATGCACCCCTCCAGTGGATGCAGCGGAATAAGGAAAAGAATGCAAGGGTAACCAGGTGGTTCTTATCCCTCCACCCATTCCAGTTCCGCGTATGGCCACAGGGCTGGATGCCACCATGGCAACGCTGATGGTCTGTCATGAGCATACTGCCTGGCATCCCAAGTTGCCAACTCTATGGTGTTGAGCAAGGGGCGGGGATATGTGACGGGGCAAGGCCAGATGGCTATGGAAGAGTAGTCCTTTTGGGATCCAGGAAGTGGGCAGGCGAAGCCTGTCCACTGCTAAAGGATCCCCCCCAGCCTAGAAGGGAGATCCACAGGACCTAGATTCCAATTAATTTCTGGGGACAACTAATGAAATAACAGGGACAGGAGTGTGGTCAAAGGGTCAAACTAAGGGAACCGGATGGGGACACCGAGCAGAGAACCCCGGACAGCGCCCACTGCTCCTCAAAGGCGTCAAGGGAGTCAGAGGACGCCACCCAGAGGAACTATGCCCGGATACGTGAACGGACTGAGTATCGGAAATAGGCCCCACAGTCACAGGAGACTCCATCGGCCAACCTCCTCACTCTGGTTTTATAGATGGCCATTTTAGCTAGGGCCAGGAGGAGGTTGACCAGGAGATCCCGTGACTTTGTGGGGCCACGGATAGGGAGTGCATAGACAAGGTGAGGGGAAAAGTGCAACCAAAAGCGTAATAAAATATTGAAGAGCCGGAATAGGGGCTGCAGCCTGGCGCACTCCAGGTATACATGTGCCACGGTTTCCCTCACGCCGCAAAAGGGGCAAGTGTCTGGGATTGAGGTGAACCATGCCAAGTACACACCCGTGCTCACGGCTCCGTGCAAGAGCTGTCAACTGACATCCCCGGCGGGCCTTGGAACTAAGATGGAATATAGGCTGGCCCACTGGGGCTCCTCACCCTCCAAAGGTGGCAGGAGGTCCCGCCATTTTGTATCGGGGCGGGACATGAGGGTGAGGGCATGAAGGGGGTGGAGTACAAGCATGTAAAGATGTTTTCTTGGCGCGGTTTGAAAGCAGACCGGCTGCATCTCGTGCAGCCGGCTTACAGTGAAGAGGTGAGGGGGTCGGTTGTGTCCACGGGGCAGGGGTCCAATTATAAGGTCCGGCGGGCCTGAGGTAGGGGGTGGACGGGGCGGGCCCTCGTGCAGGACCCAGTCGAGATAAACCCGAGCAGCGGGCGGCAAAGGGTCCTTCACCTCCTGAAGTATGCGCCGGGGAGTACAAGGTCTGGAGAGCCCCATGCGCTGAGCGAGCATCAGGGTATCCAGCCAGTCTCCCTGGTCATAGTCCAGGAGATCTCCAACTCTTGTGACCTCTGCCAGGACCAACCTCTGGCGCACCGAGTGGGACTCTGCCACCTGCACACGGAGCTGGGGGTTGTGTAGCAGGGGCTCCGTGAGGAGATCTGCCCCCTCGGTGGCCGCCACGGACCTGGTCATTGAAAAGAGTTTCCAGTCCGGAGGAGGTCCTGGTAGAAGACCAGCAACCCGGAGAGGTCTCGCGGAAGACCTCTCGGATGGAGATAAAGGAGCTGCCGGTCATATCGGAGCCCTCGGAAGCAGCGCAGAAAGGCGTGCATCAGTATGCTCCACGCCGGACTACCTGCACCATAAAGGAGCCTCTGCAGGGCCTGGAGGCGGAAGACATGGACCTGAGTAAGCGGATATTTCAGGCCCTGCCCTCCCTCCTCCAGAGGTAGATGGAGAACCCCTGCAGGGGCCCAGTGCAGTCCTGACCAAAAGAACTCCAGAATCGATGTGCGGAGGTTGGCGAGGAAACCCGGGGCCGGGACCAGGGTGTTGAGCCGGTAACAGAGCATGGACAAGACTAGTTGATTAAGCACCAACGCTCTCCCTCGAAGGGAGAGGCACCGGAGTAGTCCTGTCCATTTCTGGAGCCGCTCTGTCACCCTGCCCTCTAAATTCTGCCAGTTCTCCGGCGGAGAGGGATGCACGGCAGAAAGGTAAACACCGAGAGAGCAGAGGACCTGTACTCCAGCAGATGGCCTAAAGCGTGGGTGGGAGGGAGCTCACCTGCTGCCAGTCCCCTACCACCAAGCCAGAGCTCTTGACCCAGTTGACCCGCGCAGAGGAGGCTGCCAAATAGATGGCCTGGCAAGCCTCCACCCATGCCAAGTCGCCTGGGTCCTGGACCACGAGGAGCACGTCATCAGTGTATGCCGACAGGACCAGCCGTAGCTCCGGCTCCTGCAGCACCAACCCTGTCAACCTCCTTCGGAGGAGACAGAGGAAGGGCTCCATCGCCAGAGCGTACAGCTTCCCGAGAGGGGGCACCCCTGCCGTACTCCTCACTCGAAGCTGACCGGTTCGGTCAGGGTCCAGTTGAGCCTCTCCAAACACTCTGCAGAGGCGTACAGCACCCGGAGAAAACTCTCAAACCTGGGTCCGAAGCCAAATGCTTGCAGAGTGCTCAGGAGATACCCGTGATCCACTCTGTTGAACGCCTTCTCCTGATCTAAGGACAGAAGGGCGAACGACAGACCATCCCTACACCAGAGTTCCAAAAGGTCCCGGACCAGATATAGGTTGTTGAAGATGCTGCGGCCCGGGACGGTGTAGGTCTGGTCTGGGTGGACCACGTCCGCCAGCACGGACCCTAGCCGCAGCGAGATGGCTTTTGCCACGACTTTGTAGTCCGTGCTGAGGAGCAAGACGGGACGCCAATTTCGTAAATTGCGGAGGTCCCCCTTGTTTGGCAATAAGGCAAGCACGGCTCACCTGCACGAAAGAGGGAGGACCCCGCTCTGCAAACACTCGGCCCAGACGGTGACTAGGTCTGGGCTGAGGACATCCCAGAACACGCGGTAGAACTCCATGGTCAGCCCGTCCATGCCCGGAGATTTATTGGTGGGCATGCGACAGAGGGCTTCCGAGAACTTGGCCAGAGTGAGAGGCAGCTCTAGCCGGTCTCGGTCGCCCGCGCTGACCGTCGGGAGCTCCTCCCAGAGCACTCTGCAAGCGTTAGGATCGGTCGGATCTGGGGAGAAA
The DNA here is from genome assembly GCF_009764565.3 of Dermochelys coriacea. Classification (NCBI taxonomy): domain Eukaryota; kingdom Metazoa; phylum Chordata; order Testudines; family Dermochelyidae; genus Dermochelys; species Dermochelys coriacea. The sequence goes on from NC_050080.1 coordinate 27,292,936, forward strand.
AGGCTTGCGTAGAAGGCTCTCACCCCCCCCCGCACATCTCCACTGGATCTGTGAGGGGGTGCCATCTTCTGCCAGTAGGCAGATGACATGTTTCTTAGCCCCCCTCTTTTTCTCCAGGGCGTAGAAGAAGCGGGAGCCGCGATCCATCTCCCGAAGGAGACTGATGCGGGATTGAACAAAGGCACCCCGGGCCCGAGGGTCCGGAGCTCCTCCCGCTTCTCCGGCATGCTCCACAGAGGGGTGGATCCTTGGTGCTGGCAGCCAGACGCCTCTCCAGCTCTAAGACCTCCCGTTCCAACTGCTCTATCGCTGCATCCCTCCGTCAGCTGACACCCCGGGTGTAGTCATGGTAGAAGAGCCGGGCGCGCACCTTCCCTAGGTCCCACCACCACTGCGCCGAGGGAAAGGTATGCCGCTGCCCTCGCCAGGCCAGCCAGAACTCCCAGAAGGATGCCACGAAGCCCGCATCCTCTAGCAAGCTGTTGTTAAAATGCCAATAGACCGGCCTCGGCCTCTCCGCGCATAGGGAGACTGTCACGGTGGCTATATGATGGTCAGAAAAGTGGGCTCGTGAAAGATGAAAGCGTGATAAATAAATGCGGTCCAACCAGGAGTGGCGCGACCGATAGGCCTCCACCCGGACAAAGGTGAAAGTGGAAGTGTCATCCGGGTGGTGGTCGTGCCAAACGTTCACCAGGGAGTGGTGTTCAACTATCTCCTGGGGGACGGCGGCGGCAGCCAGGCTCCGCTCGGTCTCCGAGCGGTCCCGCTCCTCAAAGGTGATGTTAAAGTCCCCTCCCAGGACCAGGCACTCATGAGGATCCAAGGTGCCGAGGAAGGCGGATGCCTTCTGATAGAATTGCAGCTGCTCTGGACTCGCTGCCGGGGCATAGATGTTGACGAGGTTGACTACGAGCCCCTCCATGCGGACCCGGAAGTGCAGCAGGCGGCCAGGCACAGCCTCGGCAACCCCCAGCACCTCGGGCCGTAGGTCAGGGGAGAACAGGGTCACCACTCCAGCCGTATGAACTGTGAGGTGGCTAAAGTAGACCCTGTCCCCCCAATCCAGCCGCCAGCTGTCTTCGGCGGTCAGATCCGTATGGGTCTCCTGCAGGAAAACCATAGAGTACCTCCCCTCCCGAAGGAAGGAGAGCACCTGGGACCTGCAGAGACCCGTCCTACAGCCGTGGGTGTTCAATGTTGCGATGGTAAGAGGTGCCATGAGGAGGGCTAGGGGGGATCCTCGCCGGCAGGGACGCTCGCGGCTCCCGACGGGCCGCGCAGCAGTCCATGACCTACCCCGTAGGTGAGTAAGGAGTCACGGAAGAGGCGGACCCGCTGGTAGGGCTTCCGAGAACTTGGCCAGAGTGAGAGTTTATCCTCCCCCATGAGGGCCCTTGCTGCCCGGAGGATTTGATTAAAGTCCCCCCCATTGCTGGAGAGCAAGCTGTACTTTGTTGCGGGAGCTACGAACGTCTTCTCGAAACTCCCGCAATTCCTCTCGCAGTGCATGGGGGACTGGGGTTACGGTCTCCTGGTTACTCCCCGACAGTGCCCTTGGTACAGCCCTGTGGCCCACCGAGATGGGCAGACAGGGTGCAGACCTATACTTCAACAGACAAGACTCAGAAGTAATCTTACATCTTTTCTGTACATTTTCTTTAATTTTTTTTATACATTTTAGCATCACCTCGATATCATTAAAAACTTGTCTGTCTTTCCCAGTTAATCTGATTAGGAGGATAGGCACCTGTGTATCCTCTGGGATACCGTGCATCCCACATAGTCTCTAAAAGGTGGACAGGTTCTCTTCCATACAGTCAGTTTCTTTAGAAATTAAGCAGATGTTCTCCCACTCCTTTGTGTTGTGGAGGGGTACGCTTGCTGGCTGGGGAAGCTCCTTTTGCTGCTCCAGTACTCTGTACTGCAATGTTTGAACTTCTATTTGCCTCTTGTGTGCCCCCTCCTTAGCTTTCTCACTGGCTTCGACAGTTAGTTGTTCCATATGTCTTTGGTGGGATCTCTCCTCCTCCTCGGTCTTGACTGCAGCCAGGGCTGCCTCCATGTCCCTGAGCCGCAGCTCTGCCATCAATCTCTGATGCTTGTGTTCTTCCTGGGCTGCCAGGTACTGCAATCAGGCCATTTCCAATGCAGTGTTTCTCTCTGCGGTGCCTAGGGCAGGGAGGGTCCTTGGACAGCTGGTCAAAACTTATGAGCAAAGCTCTCAGCTCCTGAACTGGAGTTTTTCTTTTTATGGGATATTCCCCTCTCTTTACATAACTGCTCAAGTCTTTTCTGTCAAAACCATCATATGACTGTGGTTCACTCACTGTGTCTATTCTTTAACCTTTCAAACTCTCAGTATCCAGTCTAAACTTTAACAGTGCTGGGTTATGATCTATAAACCCAACTGTCCTGTGGCATATGCATCCTGCCATGACTATGCCACTGTCATGCTCTTTGGAGCGGCTCAGTAGCGTGAGTACCAACCTCAGGGCAGACTGGTAAGAAGCAGGGCACAAATCCCAAACTATTTGTGAGTACTATACTTGGATTTCACCAACCAAGCATCAAGAGTACATAAGAACATAAGAATGGCCATACTGGGTCAGACCAAAGGTCCATCCAGCCCTCAGTATCCTGTCTACCGACAGTGGCCAATGCCAGGTGCCCCAGAGGGAGTGAACCTAACAGGTAATGATCAAGTGATCCCTCTCCTGCCATTCATCTCCACCCTCTGACAAACAGAGGCTAGGGACACCATTCCTTACCCATCCTGGCTAATAGCCATTAATGGACTTAAACTCCATGAATTTATCCAGTTCTCTTTTAAAACCCTGTTATAATCCTAGCCTTCACAACCTCCTCAGGCAAGGACTTCCACAGGTTGACTGTGCGCTGTGTGAACTTCCTTTTATTTGTTTTAAACCTGCTGCCCATTAATTTCATTTGGTGGCTGTTATGGGGCTTATTCCTTCACCCGCTTACTTCCCTGGTCCTTCTCGCATGAACAGAGAGCAACAATACCCAAAAGTGCAAACAATTTGATGTTTATTGGGGTGAACTTCCAGCAAGCATGATTCCGGTTTCCTTCCTTAGTATCCCCCTTCCCATATCTGACACCACAGAGCCTTACCTGTGTCCCTGTTCCCATTTCCCCCCTTAGCAAAACATGATTCCCATTCCCCCCCTTCCTGATTGACTACAGACTATATAGTAAAACTTGAGTTCTGCTTAGCTATACCTTAAGCAATCATTTTACTGAAATTTAACTAACCAATCCTAACATATTGTAACATGATTATTTAACCAATTATATCCCACCACCTTAATTAGTTTACACCCAGCAAAATTAATTCTACAGCAGACAGGAACAATCACAGAACCAGACGGAGATTATACACAAACAATAGGGAAATGAGGATTTCACATCCCAGCTATTGATAAGTGAGTTCTTGCCAGACAGGATGCTATCAAACTAAGTTTCCTTTTACATTTTCTAGGGACTTCCCTTTCTCCGGAGGTGATAGGAATACAATCCTGTCCTGATAATGCCTAACAGCCCAATAGCACCTTATTTCAATGTGAGTAGTGAGGATGTGACCATTCGCTTCCCAGCTTAACTAGAGGCCTTAGCCTTCGACTGTCACAGTAAGAGAAGGCCCTTACACCGGCAGACAGTGATTTTGATTTTTATACCTCTATAACTAGCTAAGTGATAAGAATACACCTAAATTCTTAGAGTACAGGCCTTTACAGACAGGCCTGAATATCTATATCCTAACAGTGGCCCCTAGTTCTTATATTATGGGAACAAGTAAATAACTTTTCCTTATTCATTTTCTCCACACCAATCATGATTTTATATCCGTCAATCATATCCCCCCTTAGTCTCCTCTTTTCCAATCTGAAAAGTCCTAGCCTCTTTAATCTCTGCTCATATGGGACCCGTTCCAAACCCCTAATCATTTTAGTTGTCCTTTTCTGAACCTTTTCTAATGCCAGTATATCTTTTTTGAGATGAGAAGACCACATCTGTATGCATTATTTAAGATGTGGGCATATCATGTATTTATATAAGGGCAATAAGATATTCTCCAACTTATTCTCTGTCCCTTTTTTAATAATTCCTAACATCCTGTTTGCTTTTTTGACTGCCACTGCATGCTGCGTGGACGTCTTCAGAGAACGATCCACGATGACTCCAAGATCTTTTTCCTGATTAGTTGTAGCTAAATTAGCCACCATCATATTGTATGTATAGCTGGAGTTATTTTTTCCAATGTGCATTACTTTACATTTATCCACATTAAATTTCATTTGCCATTTTGTTGCCCAGTCACTTAGTTTTGTGAGATCTTTTTGAAGTTCTTCACAGTCTGCTTTGGTCTGAACTCTCTCGGTTGAGTATCATCTGCAAACTTTGCCACCTCACTGTTTACCCTTTCTCCAGATCATTTATGAATAAGTTGAATAGGATGGATCCTAGGACTGACCCTTGGGGAACACCACTAGTTCTGAAAATTTACCATTTATTCCTACCCTTTGTTCCCTGTCTTTTAACCAGTTCTCAGTCCATGAAAGGATCTTCCCTCTTATCCCATGACAACTTAATTCACATAAGGGGAGGGACCTTGTCAAAGGCTTTCTGGAAATCTTAAATATGCCATGTCCACTGGATCCCCCTTGTCCACATGTTTTATTGACCCCTTCAGAGAACTCTAATAGATTAGTAAGACATGATTTCCCTTTACAGAAACCATGATGACTTTTGCCCAACAATTTATGTTCTTCTATGTGTCTGACAATTTTATTCTTTACTATTGTTTTAACTAATTTGCCTGGTACTGACGTTAGACTTACCAGTCTGTAATTGCTGGGGATCACCTCTAGAGCCCTTTTTAAATATTGGCGTTACATTAGCTATCTTCCAGTCACTAGGTACAGAAGCTGATTTAAAGGACAGGTTACAAACCATAGTTAATAGTTCCGCAATTTCACATTTGAGTTCTTTCAGAACTCTTGGGTGAAAGCCATCTGGTCCCGGTGACTTGTTACTGTTACATTTCTCAATTAATTCCAAAACCTCTTCTAGTGACACTTCAATCTGTGACAATTCCTTAGATCTGTTATCTACAAAAGATGGCTCAGGTTGGGGAATCTCCCTAACATCCTCAGCTGTGAAGACTGAAGCAAAGAATTCATTTAATTTCTCTGCAATGACTTTGTCTTTAAGTGCTCCTTTTGTATCTTGATCAACCAGGGGCCCCGCGGGTTGTTTAGCAGGCTTCCAGCTTCTGATGTACTTAAAAAAAAAAAAAAATTTTATTACCTTTTGAGTTTTTGGTTAGCTGTTCTTCAAACTCCTTTTTGGGTTTTCTTATTACATTTTTACACTTAATTTGGCAGTGTTTATGCTCCTTTCTATTTACCTCACTAGGATTTGACTTCCACTTTTAAAAAGATGCCTTTTTTAGCTCTCACTACTTCTTTTACATGGTTGTTAAGCCACAGTGGCTCTTTTTTAGTTCTTTTACTGTGTTTTTAAACTTGAGGTATACATTCAAGTTGAGCCTCTATTATGGTGTCTTTGAAAAGTGTCCATGCAGCTTGCAGGGATTTCACTCTAGTCACAATACCTTTTTAATTTCTGTTTAACTAACCTCCTCATTTTTGCATAGTTCCCCCTTCTGAAATTAAATGCCACAGTGTTGGGCTGTTGAGGTGTTCTTCCCACCACAGGAATGTTAAATGTCATTATATTATGGTCACTATTTCCAAGCGGTCCTGTTATAGTTACCTCTTGGACCAGATCCTGCGCTCCACTCAGTACTAAATCAAGAGTTGCCTCTCCCCTTGTGGGTTCCTGTGCTCCAAGAAGCAGTCATTTAAAGTATCAAGAAATTTTGTTTCTGTATTTCGTCTTGAGGTGACATGTGCTCACTCAATATGGGGATAATTGATATCTCCCACTATTATTGAGTTCTTTCTTTTGATAGCCTCTCTAATCTCCCTTAGCATTTCATCCTCATTATCACTGTCCTGGTCAGGTGGTCGATAATAGAGCCCTACTGTTATATTCTTATTAGAGCATGGAATTACTATCCATAGAGATTCTATGGAACATGTGGATTCATTTAAGATGTTTATTTCATTTGATTTTACATTTTCTTTCACATATAGTGCCACTCCCCCCCGCCACGACCTGTTCTTATGTGTAAACTCCTCAGACATTTTAATAGCCTAATCATGGACTCACAGACAGTCCACTTGGGGGTACTCCAGTCTATCTTGCCACCTAGGCAAGCTTGCCTGTGATAGATGGTCCTTTATACCAAAAATCACAACAATATTCAGTAACTTCCAACTTATCTGTATTGTGTGTGCATATATCCTTACTATATGTTCCATTCTATGCATCTGATGAAGTGGGCTGTAGCCCACAAAAGCTTATGCTCTAATAAATTTGTTAGTCTCTAAGGTGCCACAAGTACTCCTTTTCTTTTTGCAGATACAGATGAACATACTGCTGCTCTGAAACCTTTCTCCTGATAATAGTTCATCTTAACTAATTAGCCTCTCCTAGTTTGTATGGCAACTTCCAACTTATCTGTATGTGTATATATATATTTCTTCTTACTGTATAAAGAAAAGGAATACTTGTGGCATCTTAGAGATGAACAAATTTATTAGGCTGTAAGGTGCCACAAGTACTCCTTTTCTTTTTGCGAATACAGACTAACACGGCTGCTACTCTGAAACTTCTTACTGTATGTTCCATTCTATGCATCTGATGAAGTGGACTGTAGCCCATGAAAGCTTATGCTCTAATAAATTTGTTAGTCTCTAAGATGCCACAAGTACTCCTGTTCTTTTTGTAGATACAGACGAACACACTGCTATTCTGAAACCTAACAATATTCAGATTACCCCCAGTCCCAAAGGACCAGTCACTTACCCCAGGTCAATTGCACTTAAGATCTTACACCAAAAACGGTGCTTGTAGCCGATCCTATAATAAACTAACTACAGATTTATTAACTAAGAAAAACAAGTGAGAGTTATTTACAAGGTTAAAGCAGGTAAACATATGCAGACAAATGAGTTAGTCTTAGATTCCAAGAGATGGTAGAAACATCTGCAATAAGAAAGCTCTGTCTGTCTTTTAGGGATACCCAGACAAATCACAGAGCAGCTTTTGCTTAGTAATCATTTCCCCTCAGATCCAAGTAGCATAAAGATAGTGGTTTTTTTTTTTTTTTTTTCTTTCTTATCAGGGATTTTTATTTCCTTGTTCCATGAGTTTGAGCTGGTGGGGTAGCAGTCTACATGCATGTCTTATCTTCACAGGTGCGTGGGGAGTAATCAACAAAGTCTTTTGTCCTCCAATGGTCTATAATAGTTTGTCTGGTATTTCACATTCGGTAATGCTTTTCTCCTGACTGGTGGTTTACGATTTCAGAACCAACACTTAAATGCTACTTTATAACATGGGCTTCCGATACTATAAGTGAGATTAACGCATGCAGCCATGTACAGGCATTTCACAGAGGTTATAGATTAAACATTTGTATAAATCTAATACCTATTTTAGCAACGCTAAGCCACAGGTCGCCAGCTCTGCATTTGTCAGTGCTCAGCTGAGGCCTAGGGGCCTCGGCATGAGCTGGCACCGAGCCTGCCACCATCACCCCGCCCCATCTCTGCTGGGGCCCCCAGGAGCCTCTCCCCTACCCCATCTCTGCCAGGGCGTCCCTCAGCCTCCCCTACCCCATCTCTGCCAGGGCGTCCCACGGCCCCACCTTTGTAGGGGCTGCCCAGAGCCTGTTCCCCGGCCAGGGATCGCAGGAACTCCCCCTCCCGCCTTGCCTGGCCCCGTCACCTGGCCCCCGCGACTCTCAGCCTGCCCCTTCCGCGCTGCGACGAGTCACTCGCACGCGACAGCCTAGGCCCGGGCGCACGCGCACCATGAGAACTACAGCTCCCGAGAACCCTTGCGGCCGGGCTGGGGTGCGCGCTGCGCTTGCGTACATCCGGGGCTCGGCCGCTCTGTACGGTCGCTGATGCAAGAGAGCTGAGCTGAGCTGAGCGCGGCAGCTTCGGGAGGCGACGGACTGGCTCCGTGAGCGGCGTCGTAGGGACCGGCTTCGGCGACTGACCCTTCTCCGTCTCCGTCGCGCGCGCTGTGCGAGCCCGGCCCTCAGCCATGTCGGGAGACGAGGTGAGGGGCTCCCAGGCTCAGGCCCGCGCCGCCGCCGCCGCCATGTGGGGAGCCGGGCCTCAGGCCCGCGCCGCCGCCGCCATGTGGGGAGCCGGGCCTCCGGCCCGCGCCGGGGCTGGGCGCGGGTTGCTCCGCGCGGGGCTTGTCCCGGGGTTGTGAGGGAGCCGGAGCGGGGTTTGCATTTCTTCCGCCGGCCCCTGCTGGGTGTGGGGGAGCGGGGCCTGGCGGGGTGGTGCCGGCCGCTCCGCGGGTGGGAGGGGAGGCCACCCTCTCTGGGTGGTGGGGGGATTGTGGCGGGGGCTGCGCTTGTCTTCCGGTGCGGACGGCCCTCGGCGCTGCACGGTGGGCTAGGGCCTCTGCTGGAATGGAGGCTTCAGGCCTGCTCAGGAGTGGGGGGGGAGGGGAGCCTGCCTAGACGAGGGGGCATCCCTCCCGGGAAAGGGGGTTTGCTCTCTGGATACTAAAGAGAAATTAGTTGTTTCTGTCTATCAAATAGTTTCCTTTCCCAGGAAAAAAAAGCGGGGGGGGGGGGGGAGGAATTTTTAAAAACTGGACTCCAGGCTGGCTACTAGTCTTTGTAGATGAGATATGACCCGTTCATTGGATAACTTGCAGCAATTGACAAAGGTATTTGATCTGGTGCCAAGTGCTGCTTCCCTCCCACCCCAGCAGTTTGTCAGAGGGTGGTGAGCTTTGTAACATTAGTAATAGTGATTATATCTGGGGGAGCGGGGGAGAATGGCTACATTGTTTTGATGTGGGCCAAACAAAGTTGGTTTCGCTTGCCAAAAACCCACAGCATTTCTTGACTGTTAATTGATGAAAACTAGAGCCTCGAACAATGTGGTGTTGCTCCTGCTTGCATCAGTTAATAACTGGGAAATAATACTCAGTTTTTTTGCAGTGCTTTTGCTGTTTTTTTTTCTGGGAGAGAAGGAAGCCTTTATTTGCAGAAGAGTTGTAATGGTGTGGGTGGAATGGGGAGGGGTGCTTTCCTCTAGTCAATAGCACCTTAATCTTTCGCCTTTTAATACTTAAAGAACACCTATTTAGGCCTTGTCTACACACAGTGTTTGTATTAGTATAATTATTTTGTATACGGGTGTGAGGTTTTTTTACCAGTATCATTACACCAGTTCAATTCCTTGTATGGACACAGTTATTATGGTATAAAGATGCGTTTAACTGATATAGCTTATTCCCATTCCTGTATGGGAATAAACTATACCGATATAAGGTACCTTTATACTGGTATCACTATCCATGCTGGGAGGATGTATGTGTGCAGCTCAGTTTGTGTCTCTTTAACTGCTTAAAAAAAATGAAGATTAAGCCACTGTTAATTGGAGGGTGAACCACCCACATTGCAACCTCTGTTTCCAGGTCAAGGCTAGCTTCTCACTCCAAATACTCAGGAATTTACTGGCTTCTAGCTGATGCAAGCAGGGGCCAAATGACCATTGAAGACCGTGAGCTACACCAGTGGTTCAAATAGGGGCTAATTCCAAGTGTAGACAAGACTTAAGCTCACTAACTGTTAGATGTACTTTTTCAGTTGCTACCATACTTATCCCCTAGTTTCAGTTGAGTTCTCCTCCCTTATGAACCGCTCCAGGGCTTGCCTCGGCTGCTAGCTTTGTCAGATGCAGTGTTCCCCACAGAATTCTGGATAGCACAAGTGTAAACAGACTTGCAACTCCTGAGTTTTCACTTTGTTGCAGCTTGCAAAAGCTTTAAGCTATAGTACAGGCACTAAAATTGTCCTAGACTCAGGCAGACATTACACTGGTTTACACTCATTACATCTACCTAGACGCCAAGTTTCATGCAGCTCTGTGTAACACTATGTCAGTAATGACTTAATTTGCCTATTTGCAGTGTTACATAAATAACTTTAAAATCGTGTTGATGAAAGGTACAGAACTATTTGATCTTTGATGAAGGGAGTCACCTTCATCTATAGGGCAGGAGCAGGGCAAGTTTCATGCACACTACTTTGCTAGGGCTAACACGGACAGTTTATCTCCATCATGGATGCAGTTCTGGCCTCTGTCAACCTGTCACTTAGTGCAAACCATGGTGGAAAACTTGTGGTAGGAGAGGACCTCAATATGAAATGAGTATGAGGGTATCACATATACACTGGATGGGAACAATTTTTAATGCCTGAGCTGGACTGGATTCAAACTGATGACTGGCTCTACAATTCTTTGATAATGCTCTGGGTCATCCAGTCCCCAAATGAGAACTACTGACATACCTTCAAGAATGAAGCTTCCTTTCTTTGTCAGTGGGTCACAACTATTTGTGAGACAGCAGTGAAATGTTTAGCATCACAATTTTTGGGTCCTACTCCTGGCTCTGGGAGAAAACTGTGATCTAGTATCAGAGTAGCAGCCGTGTTAGTCTGTATTCACAAAAAGAAAAGGAGTACTTGTGGCACCTCAGAGACTAACAAATTTATTTGAGCATAAGGTTTCGTGAGCTACAGCCCACTTCATCGGATGCATTCAGTGGGGAAAAAAAAATGCTCAGATAAATTTGTTAGTCTCTAAGGTGCCACAAGTACTCCTTTTCTTTTTGTGATCTAGAAGTTAGAGCTGTGGTTACAGCCAGGCTAGTTAAGCATATAATTTGGTACATTGATTCTAAAAGGCAGAGTGGTAAGACTTAGCTTTGTCATATTGGAGACCTGGGTTCTATTCCCAGCTGTGCTTAAAGTTACCTTGTGATGCCCCTCTTAGTTATCTTGTTTGTAAAATGAAGGGAATGATAGTTGCATATCTCCCAGACAAAGGTCAGTAACAAGGGTTGTGAACCACACAGAAATATTAACAGCGCTCAGTGGAAGAGGCAAGACCAAAACTCATTGCCTCCTGGCTTCCATCCCAGTGCACCTTCCCACAGATCAAAATATGAGATTCCCCTGCTTCCCCCTCCCCAAACTATGCAAGCAGGTGTGACAGGGAGGATGTGGCCGCTTGTCAATTCTGCATCTGGAACATTCTCTTTGGAGCCCCAAGGACTAGATAATTACATTTTCATAAACAATAGTTTAGGCTCTGCAAATGTGATGCTATTTATGAAAATTTCCTACATGATATAGGCAGCTAGAATTTTCAAATCCTGATATTTGAAACAATGAAACTGGCTAAACACATCAGAGTGATGTTAAAGGCATAAAGTACAAACTGAAAAAGTGCATCTAACTTCCAGTTAGTGAGCTTAGGTCTTGCGTACACTTGGAATTAGCCCCTATTTGAACCACTGGTGTAGCTCATGGTCTTCAGTGGTCATTTGGCCCCTGCTTGCATCAGTTAGAAGCCAGTAAATTCTGGAGTATTTTGGGTGGGAAGCTAGCCTTGACCTGGAAACGGGTTGCAATGTGGGTGGTTCACCCTCCAATCAATACTAGCTTAACCTTCATTTTTTTTTAAAGCAGTTAGACACAAACCCAACTGAAACTAGGGGATAAGTATGCCCCAGTTGAAGCAGCCAGCATGTGATGAAATCGTAGGGACTAGCCCACTCTTGCGGTGTTGAGAGGCTCTTAGTTGGGAGGAAGGAACAATAGTGTGTGGCAGAGGGTGGTCTTCGTATTTATTAGCCAGATGGCATGGGATCCAGTTACAGCACTGTCATAAGAATCTCAGTATGTTCTGCATTCCCTGCAATTTGGGAGTTGCATTGTCTTCTTACCTGAGTATTTCCTTTGGACAGTGGGACCCTCACATTTTCTATTGTCTCTAAGTAGCTTTAGTTTTTCTGGCTATGAAGGCTCTGAATTTTTTGTGGGGGGGGAGTAGGGGGAGTGGATATATGTGGGATTAAACGGGAGAGAGGGAGGGTCTGAATTAGGAAAGATTAATGTAGTTGAGAGACTTTGGCTATGTCAAAGCTACCGCTAGTTTGAGGCACTGACGATTGATTTAGCAGGTCTAGTGAAGACCCACTAAATCGACTGCAGATCGCTCTCCAGTTACCCCAGTACTCCACCATGAATGGGAAGAGTAAGGTAAGTCGATGGGAGAGTGTCTCCCATCGACCCAGTGCAGTGTAGACACCACAGTAAATCGACCTAAGCTATGTCAACTCCAGCTACGTTATTAGGACAATTTACTTGGTAGTGTAGACATAGCCTTTGTGGGAAAATGGGAGGAGAAATGGGGTAGAAAATAATAGAGGAGGTGGTCCGTAGAGCAGCATAGGGAAAGAATGATGTAAGTGGCTTTTAGGTTGTAAGCTCTGTGGGACAGGGATGGTTACTTTTTGTTTTTACAGTGCCTAGCATAATGGGACCAGCCTGGTTAAGATCTTTAGGTACTCCTCATCATGGCAAATTCAAATAGGATGTTGCCTACTTGCAGATCCAGTGCCACCTGCATCAATCTCTGGCTAGATCCTTAGTGTGGTCTGGCTGGATATTTAGTTAGATCCCTCACTGGCAATCTTATCATGCCATGTAATCTTTTGGCATCCCTGTGATTGCTGAGCTTGTAGTGGCATTCCTTGGTAAACAAGTTTTGGAAGTTGGCTGTTTCTAATGAGGTCTCTCTATACTATTTAAATATAAAAATGGTGGGAGAGAGAAGGAAGCAAGGAAGCTCTATATGCTTATTTAGTAAGTGTTTGCATGCCTCCTATTGCAATCCCTGATTAGAACTCTTAGGTGATACAAATAATAACTATACTTCAAACAATACAGGAAAAAATACATCATAAAGAAAATATGAAAGAAAAAAAATGCAGTGAAGCCGGGGGGGAGGGGAAGAGGCGCAGAGAGAGAGAGAAGATTGAGGTACTTTTAAAAATGTGTATTCAATAGGAAGTTTAAGTGCAGGGGACATTGCTTGGGAAGAAAGATGGCAGCACAGATAGCCAAACAGTCAGGGTGACAGCTTAGGCATTGTCTAAACAGGAAAATTGCACTGGTTTCACTTAAATTAGTTTTTACACTCCTTTAATGCATGTAATAGATTAAATTTAAATGCAACAACAGATATGTAACCGTTGAGGCATAGGGCTAGTGTATTTTTGTGTGTGGGGTATCTTTTCCCCACCTTCAGATATCCGCACACGATTCAGGCTACTTCTGAATTTTGTTTATATGGTCAAATCTACCTTTCCTGCCCACGAATCTAGCATTGTTTTATTCTGGACAGAAATCTTAAGCTTCCTGCCTTTCTCTCATTCCATTTTGACTTGCGAGCTTCCCAGGTGCCTCTTTAGCAGCAGCACTTCTCAGCAGAATTTGAAACCTTGTATTATGCCATGAGTCTCCCCAATAAATTTTTTTATTGTACACATCTCTAGTATTCAAGTGTTTTACAGAAGGGAGATGCAGCTGTCTCCTTTTTAAATGACAAACTCCATTGCAATCCATTTAAGCCTCTTAGGCTGGATCTACATAAGCAAACTTTTGGTGACAAATGTCTAAATCTACAGTACATTTTCCACCGTTGATAACCCTGGTGGAGCTTCCTGAATTACAGCTGGGAAGTTTTAGTGCAAACAAGACATTCGTGATCAAAATCTAATAAGCTGACTTTTTATATAGGGTTTGACAGAGCTCTTAGTTACTTGGGAAATGCCTCTGAATGAGTGACTCTGTAGCCTAACTTGTATTTGATAGTACAAGTCATAGTACACAATTGGGCTTCCCCTTATTCACGTAAACAAACCTGTGTCTTAAAAGAAATCCTGGAGGATTTCCTTTACAGATCCCCCAAAGGATGCTTTCCCATCTGGAGGCAGTCAGAGTGCAGTGTGCTTGGTTGTGCATGACTTTCGCTGCCATGATGCTCCACCTGCACAATTGGCTGAAGGAGTGGTGTCTTAAGAGCTGCCTATAGCAGCTTGATGCCTGTTGCATAATCTCCCAAATTATAGGAATCCCCAGGTGGGGAGATGTGGGAGATTTCTGGCCAGGCAAAACAAACTATGGAACAGGACAGGACTGAGAGTGGCCCTGTATTTATGTGAGAAGCTACAAAGGGTTTACTTCTGGTGTCTTACAACATATCCTCATTAAAATGAGTCATAAGTAGGGCTGTCAAGCAATTAAAAAAATTAATCTCTATTAATTGCACTGTTAATAGAATATAATTTAAATATTTTTGGATGTTTTCTACATTGTCAAATATATTGATTTCAATTACAACACAGAATACAAAGTGTGCAATGCTCACTTATTTTTGATTACACTGTAAAAAATAAAAGAAATAGTATATTTCAATTAATCTAATACAAGTACTGTAATGCAATCTCTTTATAATGAAAGTTGAACTTACAAATGTAGAATTATGTACAAAAAATAACTGCATTAAAAAATATAACCATGTAATACTTTAGAACCTGTAAGTCCACTCAGTTCTACTTCAGTCAGTTGCTTAGACAAACAAGTTTGGTTACAACTTGCAGGAGATAATGCTGCCCATGTCTTGTTTACAATGTCAGCTGAAAGCGAGAACAGGGGTTCGCATGGCACTGTTGTAGCCAGTATCTCAAGATATTTACGTGCCAGATGTGCTAAAGATTTATATGTCCCTTCATGCTTCAGCCGCCATTCCAGAATATATGTGTCCATGCTGATGACGGATTCTGCTCGATAATGATCTTAAAGCAAAGTGGACTGACTTGTGTTCATTTTCATCATCTGTGTCAGATGCCACCAGCAGAAGGTTGATTTTCTTTGGTTCATAATTTTTTGGTGGTTTATGTTCTGTAGTTTCCACATCGGAGCGTTGTTCTTTTAAGACATCTGAAAGCATTCTCCACATGTTGTCCCTCTCAGATTTTGGAAGGCACTTCAGATTCTTCGACCTTGGGTCGAGTGCTGTATCTCTCCTTAAAAATCACACATTGGTAACAAGAAAATGCATCCGATGAAGTGAGCTGTAGCTCACAAAACCTTATGCTCAAATAAATTTGTTAGTCTCTAAGGTGCCACAAGTACTCCTGTTCTTTTTGCGAATACAGGCTAACACGGCTGCTACTCTGAAACCTGACATTGGTAACGTCTTTGCATTTTGTCAAATCTGCTGTGAAAGTGTTCTTAAAACGAATGTGTGGTGTGTCATCATCCGAGATTGCTATAACATGAAATGTATGGCAGAAAGTGGGTAAAACAGAAGAGGAGACATACAGTTCTCCCCCAAGGAGTTGAGTCACAAATTTAATTAACGGATTATTTTTAACGAGCATGGAAGCATGTCCTCTGGAATGGTGGCCGAAGCATGAAGGGGCATGTGAATATTTAGCATATATGGCACATAAATACCTTGCAACGCCGGCTACAAAAGTGCCATGCGAATGCCTGTTCTCACTTTCAGGTGACATTGTAAATAAGAAGCAGTCAGCAGTATCTCCCGTAAATGTAAACAAACTTGTTTGTCTTAGCAATTGGCTGAGCAAGAAGTAGGACTAAGTGGACTTGCAGGCTCTAAAGTTTTACATTGTTTTGTTTTTGAGTGCAGTTATGTAACAAAAAGAAATCTACATTTGTAAGTTACATTTTCATGGTAAAGAGATTGCACTACAGTATTTGTCTGAGGTGAATTGAAAAATACTACTTTGGGTTATCATTTTTACAGTGCTAATATTTGTAATAAAAATAATATAAAGCGATCACTGTACATCTTGTATTCTTTGTTGTAATAGAAATCAATACATCCAAAATATTTAATAAATTTCAATTGGTGTTCTATTGTTTAACAGTGCAATTAATTTTTTTTAATCCAGTCAATTTTTTGAGTTAATCGCGAGTTAACTGCCATTGACAGCCCTAGTCAGAAGATATAATCCTGAAACTAGCATTGTTTATATGCAGCCAGCTCTAGAATTGTGGAATATGTTATCTATGCAGAATGTCTTCCCTCTTAGCTGATCATAAAGTTGGTCAAAATTGAGGAAGCTGGGGCAAAATGTAACTTTCAAAGTTGATTCCAAATGATTGTGCACTTCAAGGCGGAGAGATTCACAAGTGTGTATTGCTTAATAATATTACTAGAGGAGGAGTATAGTTTACAAGGGCTTGGAATGTGCAAACATCTTGTAAAAGACATTCAAGCACAGAATTTATTAGCCAGTTATACAGAAACACTTAAAAAGCTCATAGTTTGAGAACCTCAGTCTTATGTACCTGCAGCGCACATGCAGTCTGTATATTGCTTATACTTCAGATAATAGCCAACATGTGAAGTCTTTCTCACTTCAGTAGCTTAGCACAGTGCTCTGTGAACTGGCCTGCATAATAAATATGTTGAGACCCAGGCAATGAGGGATTGGGAAAAGCGTAGAACAGTGTAGAATTACAAGAGGTATGTCCATGAAAAGAAATCTTGGATAACCATTATCTTACTAGAATAATATAATGAATGAGGTTAGTAGCTAAATACACAAGTGTAAAAATGTTAATTTGTAGATCTGCTGGCATAACTAAGTTACAAGGCAACAAAAGTCACTAACATAATATGCTGGTGGTTCTGACTGTGCTACTTACTAGGGCAAGGCTGTGAATGAACTCTATCCTGCTGGGTTGTTGCATCAATGGCCTCAACCTGTTTGTGATGCTGTCACATTTAATAATAGAGTAGATATCCCTGTGGAACAAAATGACTGGCAAACCAAATAGGTCTATAATGTTAGGAGCAGGGTGGATAAAAATCAATGATTTAAAAAAAAGGGAGGGGGGAAGGATTTTTTTATTTAAATCAGATTTTTTTTGATAAAATGCTTTTTGAGGAAAACTATCTAAAGATAGTTTTAATTAAGATGCATTATAGCTCAAATATCTCATAATGGAATAGGGATTATAGATTCTATAGTATGAGACAATATATTCGTGTAATGTTTAAGAAAAGTTTTCTAAATGATTTCCAATTGTTCATGGATTAGGGACTCAATTTTATGAGGTTCCAGGGGCTTCTGTGTAGATTATTTAGGTTAATCTTTCTGTCTACCCAGTGGGACTTGGTGATCAGTCTAGAACAGTGGTTTCCAAACTTTTTGACTTGCGCACCCCCAGGGCCAGCTCTGGGAAGAAGGAAAAAAAAAGCTGCCGCTGGCATGCCACCGAAGATGGAGTGGGGAGAGCTGAGCTGCCGCTGGCGTGCTGCCGAAGAATCAAAGGTCCAGATAGACTGCTGCTGCCGCCGTACCGGCGGTGCTCCTTCTGCCACCCACCCCCACGGATGGTCTTGCACACCCCACTTTGGAGACCACTGGTCTAGAAAATACCATCAGAGATGCTTGGTTTCACAGTTCTCAAACTGTGGATTTGTGTCTCCAGAGATAACGTGCTTGTTAACAGCAAAAATGTTTTAATATATAGAAATGAGGAAAAAAACAAGACTTCAACCCTATAATCCCTCTGCAAATTTGTGTACACAAAGTCAATCCCTCACCTCTCTCTAAAAGTGCGGAGTTTTGAAAAGTTCAATAAATAGAAGATTGGTGGTGGTGGAATAGATCTGGATAAGAAAAAAGTCTGGAGATAAATGTGAGAAGGGAGGGACAGGCAGTAGAAACAAAAGTGAAGCTCTTTGAGCAGGATATCCCAGATGTTTTGAGGTCTTTCTGAGTGTAGCCTTCATTGATTTGAGATCTACCATACCTTTCTCTCACTAGAAGGGAAAACCTGTAATGGCAGCAGGCCTTAAAAGAGACCCAGTTTGGGAATGAGAACCATTCAAGAAATATGTTTGCTTGTGATTTTTTTAAAGAAAGTTACACCAGTGAACTGGTGAAAGTCGTCACTTAAGTACGTGGATTCAGAGACTGTTAAAGTGATGATCTCACTTTTAACAGCAGTAGCTGCTTCTGCTGGTATAGAAAGAATATTTTCTTCCTTTGGACTAATTCATTCCAAATTGAGAAATCATTTGGGACCTGAAAAAGCCGGAAAGCTTGTTTTTCTTTTCCAGATTATGAACAAATAGGAAAATGAAGGTGAAGATGACTGAGTTAGGTGCAGAAGCCAATATTTTAAGTTTCTTATGTTGACCTGGCTGACATAGTTGATTTGATTTTTGTTTTTTTTAAACATTTCATTTAACTATTTTAGTTAAAAACAATTTTAACAAAAACAAACCTGATTTTAAAAAACTTGATTGTTTAAGTTAAAAAATTCATATGCTTGTTTAGTTAAAATATTTTATGTTTGCTGTTGAAGAAAAAGATCCAGAATACATAATGTTGTTGTTTTAGTTAAATAAAACAATTTAACTGTCTGTCTGGTGGTGGTCTTCTCCTAATACAGCATGGCAAGAAAATACTCCAAATATTAATGATTAACCTGTTGAATTGGAGATGGTTCATCTCCCTGTGACTTCATAAATATCTGCTTCATCTACCTTTGGTAAATGAAATAACCAAACAATCATTCATTTTCCAATATAGCTGTAAAACTAATCAGAAAAGTTTTCAAAATAAATCACTTTAAAAATGTATAGTGTGTACCTTCTAAAAATATCTGAGTTGTGAAGAATATGTATTAAGGTTATAACAACCAACAAGAATGCACTTTTATGTAGAAAACCATGATTAAATCGAGTCTTCCTGACTAGTGATTTAAATCATGATTTAAATCAAATCTACCCTGATCAGGACTAAACTGAGAGGCAAAATATTAAGGTATGATAGAAATTTAACGGCTTTCTTAAAAAAAACACTGTGGTTATACCAAATACTCATGTTCCTCAGATGCTGGAGTGGAAGGGTGGCTCAGTATTGAGGGCATTAGTCTGGAATGTGCGTGGCCGGATTTAGTTTCCTTTTCAGCCCCAGACTTCTTGTGTGACCTTGAGCAACCACATAGTTTCTTTGTGCCTCAGTTCCCCATTTGTAAAATGAGAATGATAATCCTTTACTGTCTCACAAGGGTGGTGTTAGGATAAATACACCAAAGAGTATCAGATGCCCCAGTAATGATTAATTGAGGTCATATAAATATTCTAGGTTGAGATCATCTTTTTGTACATGGAACAAACTGATAAAGTGCTGAAAATGGAACTGCCGCTGAAGACCAATCTACCCTAAGGATCCTGACTCTAATAGCTGTTCAGCTGAACACAGAGTTGATAAAAATAGATTTTTTTATTTAAATCCAGATTTTTTATTTTGTTTAAAATTATAAGTTTTTCTTTTTAAAAATAAACCTGTTCAAAATGAAATTGGAATTTAATACAGAATATGTTAAGGCCTAAACTATTTACAATCACAAAATGTTTAAATAAAAAATAAGTATGCTGAATCCATGAGCCTCTATTAAAAACTTTGAGTTAAAGGTTGCTTTTCTGTGTTAAGAGAGATGTTCTCCTGATTCTGACTTTTGAGGTCAAGCTCCAGAAATATGGCACAATGGGTCATGCGCCATATTAAGGGATTGGTCTGTGGAGGATATAGGGACTGTGCTACTGGGTGCAAGAGACTGGCAAAGACATCAGAGGCATTGGGACCCAGTCTCCGACTCCAGCAGACCCCATCATGTACCTCGTCACTAGGTAGCAAAAAGATGTACCAAATATAGTGTAAAGGCTTTATTTAGTTATAAATCTACATATTTAGAGGCTATATCAACCAATGATAATTCACCTTACTAGGGAAAAGTTAATTAAGATCTATTTAAATTGAGGCTTTCCACGTATGTGATTTAAATCCTCATTTAACTCAATCCACCCTGGCTCAACTGATTTTAAAATGGCTGGAAACGTTTGAAAAATTTCACTAAGTGTGGACAAACGAAAGAGCCTTAGTACTAGAATAAAAGGTTACTTTAGAGATGTGTCCTGGGACAAACATTCATTCTAAACAAGCACTTGCAGTCATGTTAACTTGGACTAGTTGTCAGTTAACTCAAGTTAAAACAGAACCATAAATTATAGTCTTAGACAAACTCCCACTTGGGTCCAAAGCTTAAGGACTACTGAGTTAGCTGAAAAGAGTACTATACAATAGCCTCATTCAGAGTTACCTGCATAAAGTCTGCTGGCGCTACTGTAACAAATTAAATGATGGTAAATAATGTTGCTAATGAACACTTGACTTTTACAGATGATTTTTGATCCCACTATGAGCAAGAAGAAGAAGAAAAAGAAGAAGCCCTTTATGCTTGATGAAGAAGGAGAGACACAAGCAGAAGAGACACAGTTGTCAGAAACAAAAGAAGTGGAACCAGAACCAACAGAGGACAAAGATATAGAAGCTGATGAAGAGGACAGTAGGAAGAAAGGTACAGTGAAACATTTCAGTGGGCAGTTTCAAAACACAGCTTCCAGCTGTGTGTCTTCAGGGCAAGGGCTATGTATAAGTACATGAAGACAGCTGACCACAATGAGGCCCTGGTTCTGATTGGGTTTCTTGGTACTGCTGTAACACAAATATGTAAAAGTGTGATTTCTTCTCTCTCCTTCTTGAGCTTGTCTGCTGTACTCCTATAAGCAAAATGGTGTCTTAATTTACAAGAACTCTGCTTTCTCCACTGCAGCTGAAGTCTTTGTCATGAACAAAATTGAGAGGTGCTCTAAAAACTGCCAAAATTCTTATGGTGTGCTGTATTATAGTTCTAGTGCTTTGTATTCTGAGCCCATTTAATGTAGAGTTGGAAAGCAGTTGCAATAATTTCAGAGTAACAGAAAAAATTAGGATGGGAAATACTCAAAACCATTGCAAGACAAGTTTTTCTTAGTGACCTGGTTGATGACAATAACCAGTTAATCTAATATTGTACTCTTCAAGATCTTGCAAGAAATAACTTGCAGTTGTATTTGACTCACTTTAACTGAAGTTAGCCATATTGAGATGATCTGATAACATGAAGTAAACTGAAGGGACATTCCTAACTTAAAATCACATTTGTGTGTAAAATTAACCTGTTACTTTTAACACCTAAGATGATTGAAAAGGCAATTTTATCTTTTCCACATTATTTTTTTTGTGAAGTCAAGCTTCTCTATCAAAAGCACAAACTTTGCTTTCTGTGGTCAGTTTCCCCTTGTGTGAGGAACAGCAACAGGGAAGATGAAAAAATATTTAAAATAAATAGGAAAACATGATTGTATGCCACAAATATTGTCAAGGGGTATTCTGTGGCATGTGTAGCACTTGTAACTACTAAACCAGCTATTTTTTTTTTAATCTGACTAGTTTATCCTAGTGAGTAGGTGTCCCTTTAAGTCTTTCACAGGTATGTTTTTTAGAATTCATATCTGAACCAGAATACTTAGGGTATGTTTATACTGTAATTTAAGCGCAGGGTTAGTGGGACTTGAGTCAGCTGACCCATATTAGGGAACCATAGGCTTGAGCGTCCCCATTTTATTTTAACCTTTTGTTAAGACTTTTCTAACAGGTGCTCAAACCTAGGGCTCTGGCATCCACACTGCAGTGCGCAGACCTGAGTCAAAGTAACCATATCCCAGAGTCCCTAGTACACACCTCCCTCCCCTTTCTTCTCCCTTCTTTCTCCCCGCCCCCCATGTGGCTGCTCTAGCCCTAGGACTGTGGTGCACTGTGGAAAAAATTTACTGCCTACCCTGAATGTTACCAGGAAGCGGGTTGATCACTTTGCTCTCCATTACAAACCCAGGAGGTTCTCTGATAGCGTGCTTGCAGATCGGCGCTCAGAAGATAATGAGTTAACACTGACTTAAGCTGCTGCCATTGGCAAAGGGGCAGGGGGGGGATTGTGGTGGTTTCCGTTTTCAGGACTGGATTGTAGATTGTTGGGATAGAGAGGACTAAGGAAATTGTCCCATGAAATGGTGGGATACTTCCAGCTGACTTCTGGGACCTGAGTCATGTCCAGCTATGTCTACACTGCAGAACAACAGGGCTCGTACGCTGGGTCCTGGCTTAACTTAAAACTCAAGCTCAGACCTTCCAGCCCTACAGGGTCCTGGAACCATGGATCCAAGCCCTGAGTTAGCACAACTGTACTGTAGATGTCGGGGGAGGTTAGACTTGAGTCCGGGCTCAAGCATGGGCTTGCATTACAATATAGACATACCCTTAGTTTCTACACAGGTAACATTGTTACTAAGCCTGGTCTTTTCAACTTTCTGGTTTTTTAGATGCATCAGATGACCTGGATGACCTAAACTTCTTCAACCAAAAGAAAAAGAAGAAGAAAACAAAAAAGATGTTTGATATAGATGAAGCAGAAGAGGGTGTAAAGGTCAATTTATAAAGATATGACCTAGTTTGTATAATTAAATCCAGTGGGCTTACTGAAAATTCCCCCTTTCCTCATCCACCTGTGTCCTTGTCCTGTGCCTGCATATCACTCTTCCATTCTTTTAAGATTGACAGTTCAGGAATTCCTTGGCAGTCTGTCATCTTAATTAGACAGTAGATCATTATTAAATGATATACAATGTTCCCTTTATGTACACTTTGGGAGTGTGTGTGTGTGTGTGTGTGTACACATACACCCACCCCAATCTGGTGTTCAGGTTTATAATTTCATTTGTTTTTTGATTTGAGAAAAGTATCATGGATAACACCAGAAGCCACATGCATTAAGTTTCCCTGAAAGTCAACTTTTCAAATGTAGGGCTAATAGTTTCTCCTGTAATATCTTTGTTTCTGTTCCTCATGATTTCTTTAAATATTGGGTGTAACTTCAGGTACTCCGGGGGAGTGTGTGGTATTTTTACTCTTGACTCCTGTTTTTATAACTCTGACAAGTAAATATATCACGTTTCAACATGGCTGATAAACCTAAAGAGCAGCAGAGCAAGGATATATGCTACACAATTTGCACATTTTTCTGCCCTATACCGAAGGGAAAAAACTTCACCTCTGACCGTCACAGCATATCTAAGCTCTGTTGTTCTGTGTTCTTTAGACGTTCAAGAACTTCTTTACGTGTAGCGAGAGCAGGATTGGAGGAAAACTTTGTCTTCAGTTTCTCTGACACATAAGGTCTCTTGCCCTTGTTGTGTGTCAGTGTGGCTGGAAGCCTCTGATAAGTCAAAGGTGTTGTGTGACCCTGTACTGGTCAATAGTTCAAAAACTACTAATCAGCTGCAGTAGGGAATGGCCGTAGTTGGTCACATGACCCATGTTAGCTAAACTGTTCATCAATCCAAGGGAATAAAATAAATCCTATTCTTAAAAAAATAAAGGCTAGACTTTTATATCCACAAATGCTGATTTGCACATGTGCACCAGAAGATGCACCCCAGCTGTGCATGCAAAGTTGTGCATTTAAAAATCTGGCCCCAAATTCCATCTCAATAGTGTAACTAGCAAGGGAATATCAGGCATCTGCCTTTAGCATAACCTAGATCACTCCTTCAAACTTAAATCTGTCATATTTAAGAATTGCTAAGGATATTCTGTCTCACTTCCAGCATGCTATGTTGGGTGTCACTTCCTTATGTTCTAGCTTTATTTTTTTTTTTTCTTTTTGTAGGATTTAAAAATTGAAGGTGATGTGCAAGAACCGGTGGAACCAGAGGATGACCTTGATATCATGCTTGGCAACAAAAAGAAAAAGAAGAAAAATGTGAAGTTTCCAGATGAAGAAGAAATATTGGAAAAGGATGAAGGTAAAAGTACAACCAACTTACCAAGAGTTTAAGTCCTGGCTTGTACTGCTGTTGAAAGTGGGTAATCTTGCAAATAAAGTATACTTATTGCCTAAATAGGCAGTTTTTTAGTTAAAATGCCATCTCCTTGTTTTGGGATTTTCCATTATAAGGTTTAGCAGCAAAATAATATCTCAGTTGTGGAGCCATATGGTCCTTGTTTATATTCTGGTCATCTCCGTAAATGTGTGGAGGAAAACTTCGGCTCACAACACACATTTCTTTGGAATCTTCTTGTACTTGCTGCTAGAAACAGCATTAGCACTGTGTCCAAGAAGTCCACTTTTTTTAACAACCTGTGCTTCATGAATCTCAAACAACTTTCCTTGTTCACAGCTCTGGAGGATGAAGACAGCAAAAAAGATGATGGAATTTCTTTTAGCTTTCATACTGGACCTGCATGGGCAGGTTCAGAAAGGGACTACACATATGATGAGGTAAAGTTAAAAATGCTTTCCAAATATTTCCCAAATCCAGCTGTATGAATGCTAATTAATTAATGTCCACGTATTCTGTTTCTAACTTAATCCTTAGGTATATATGATCAAAGGTTTCTGGAAATATTAACAAAAATAACTAGAAACATAAAATTGCTTTAAAAATACAATACAGGATTGGGTTCTTGTTATCAAATCCATCTCGGAAGACCCCTGTGCTTCACCATGGACTTCATTAGGGGTCCACATAGACAGATACAAGGATTTGTGTGGATCAAATTATGGGATTTGTGCCCATGTGTGAAAAAGCTTGTGCGCTTATTTAACTACTTTATAAAGTGTAAATGTTTCCCTCAAGAAAGGTCAATAATGATTTAAACAAATTTGTATTATGCATGTTAAGAGCAAGTTTTAGACCAAGATTCGTAGATTCCAAAGCCAGAAGGTAACATTGTGATGATCTAGTCTGACCTCTTGTATAACACAGGCCATAGAATTTCCCCAAAATAATTCCTAGAGCCGATCTTCTAGAAAAACATCTGATCTTGATTTAAAAATGGTCAGTGATGGTGACTCTGTCATGACCTTGGTAAACTATTCCAGTGGTTAATTATTTTCTCTCAAAATTTATACATTATTTCCAGTCTGAATTTGTCCATTTTCAACTTCCAGCTGTTGGATTGTGTTATACCTTTGTTTGCTAGATTGAAGAGCCCATTATTAAAAATGTTTCCCATGATTGTGGAAGATGCGTCATTTTTGGGAAACAAAGTGCAAAAACTAAGTGTCAAAGGGCTTTTTATATGCAGTGTTGCGGGCATGTTGGTTCCAGGATATTAGAGAGACAATGTGGGTGAGGTAATACGTTCTTTGAACCAACTTCTGTTGATGAAAGAAACAAGTTTACGAGCTTATGCAGAGATTTTCTTTAGGTCTGGGAAATGTACTGGGAGTGTTACAGCTAAATACAGATTGTTTTGAGTACAAGTAATTAACACACATTTCCAGGGACCATTTGGGGGAAGTGGCCAGTTTACACCTCTTCAGTCATAGGGGGATGGGAAAAATTTGGGGGGTGGGGGCGGGGTGTTGGTTACAGATTGTTATAATAAGCCATAAATACAGTATCTATTCAGTCCATGATTTTCAGTATCTATCAAAGTTATGAATTTAAGCTCCCAGGCTTGTCTTTTGAAGGTATTGTAAAGATGAGGACTGAGAGCCCAGAGAGTGATTGCTTTGTGTAGGCATGTGTAGGACCCATGGATCTTAAAAGGTGTGTGTGTGGGAAGTGCTGATCATCTTATCAGTGGAAATATAGCTACAGGTTTTGCATCTTTTGTTCTGGCAGGGTCTGGTGCCACTTTTAGTTGGTGTATCCTTGTCTGTGGGGAGCTTGCTTCTGATGAACGTGGAGAAGTTTCGGGGGGGGGAGTGGGGAGGGAGGAGAGAGGGTTATTTGAAGGCCAGACGAGTGGTTTAGGAAAGATTTCTTTCAGGATTTGGTTGATTATGGTTTGTAACTGTTTAATACCCTCTATGGGATCCAGTGTAGGATGGTAGGTGACAACTAGGGATGGGTGGATGGAGGAGTTTTTATTTCCATATTGCAGCAGGTTCTGTTTGGGTGGTCTGTTCCATGATACACTCCACCACAGAAGTAGATTACATCTGAATACCTGACTGTGGAGAACAGATTTCTTGGTGTCCTGGGTGTGGTTACTGGATCTGTGAAGGTAGGTGTGGTGATCTGGGTTGTCTGAAGCTGATCGTGGTGTCCAGGAAGTTGATGCAAGTGTTGGAGTGTGCTAGAGAGAGTTGAATGGATGGGTGGTGGTTGTTGAAGTTGCAATGGAAATCAGAGGGAGTTTAGGTCACTTGTCCAGAGGATGCAAATATCATTGAAGTATCTCAGGTATATCATTGGTTTCGTGGTGCATTTCTCTGGAAATTCTTCCTCAAGATGACCCATGAAGAGGTCATAGCATATTGGGGAGCCCTAATGGTACTCATGGCTGTTCCCGTGTTTTGGACAAAGTGTGTGTTTGAATGTAAAATTGTAATGGATGAATTTAGTGTGTGGGGGGGGGTGTCTTTGGTGTTTTAAACATGCAGTTGTAAGTATACTGGGGAAAAAAGTACATTGTTAGACGTTCAATCTGGCAGAATGATCTTAAATGCTATACCACTTAGTTCCATGGTAGTGGGAAAATTATAAACATATCTAGACATAAAATACAGCAATATAAAATGTTTTGTGGATGGCAGGATAAATTATGAAAGGTACGCATATTGATGTAAACATGTCTGTTCCTGCAGTTGCTGAATCGAGTATTTAACATAATGCGCGAAAAGAATCCGGACATGGTAGCTGGAGAAAAAAGAAAATTTGTCATGAAACCTCCACAGGTTGTAAGAGTAGGAACCAAGAAAACGTCATTTGTCAACTTTACAGATATCTGTAAACTGTAAGTTTGGCAGCTTTTAAGATCTCTTGGGGGCTCAAGGCAGGAAATACTGTAGCCTTCCTGTAGTGCATAGTTAGTGATTTGTCTAACTGCATGGACTTGCAAAAAGCTATGTTAAACTGTTAATCACTAAAATTTGTAAATGACAGAATTGGACAGGGTACACCAGCTGAGGCCTCACCAGTGCCAAGCAGAGTGGTACAGTTACCTTCTGTGTTTTATATACAGTAAAGCCTCAGAGTTATGAACACCAGAGTTACAAACTGATTAGTCAACCACACACCTCATTTGGAACTGGAAGTACACAATCACCATCAGAGACAAAAGAAAGAAAATACAGTACTGTGTTAAATGAAAATTATTTAAAAAGGGAAAGCAGCATTTTTATTCTGCATAGTAAAGTTTCAAAGCTGTTTTAAAGCAATATTCAGTTGTAAACTTCTGAAAAAACAACCATAATGTTTTGAGCAGATTTATGAACATTTCAGAATTAAGAATAACCTCCATCCCCGAGGTGTGTTTAACTCTGAGGTTCTACAGTACAACACTCCTGTTAATGTACCTCAGAGCCTTTTTTGCAACTGCTCGACCTTGATTCTTTTTCGATTTGTGATTCACAATTTGTAACTCCTCAGATCCGTGTGAGGAGTACCACTGCTTAGCTAGTTGTTCCCACTTTTGCTTTGTGCATTTGATTTTTTTCCTTTCCAAGTCTAGTACTTGAACTTGTCGTCTTTGAATTTCATTTTGTTGATTTCAGACCAATTCTCCAATTTGTCGATGCCATTTTGAATGGGCTGTAAATAACATTTAAAACAGTAACCGTGTAACCGATTAAAATTCTGTCAGCTACACAGTTAAATGTTTACCCAGAGAGCTTTTTTTTGGGGGGGGGAGGGGTGCTGCAGCCCCCCCCACGTTTTACATGGAGCTCTGCTGCTGTCCCCATGCCTGGGGCTATGCTGCCTCCCGGCATCATGGCACGCTCGAGGTCCCAGGCAGCCAAGATTGACCCCAGCTGCAGGGCTGGCAGCCCAGAGGGCCCCAGGGCATGCTAGGATGCTGGCCAGCAGCCCAGAGGAACCCCAGGCACACGGGGCCGGCAGTCTGGACCCTGGGTGAAGTTTAACCATTAACAAAACCCAATAAGTATCAAGCTTATTGGTTAATTGGTTAAAGTCTTACATCCCTAATTCTAATCCTGTCCTCCAAAATGCTTGTAGCCTCTGCCAGCTTTGTGTCATTTATAAATTTTATAAGCATACTCTTTACTTCAATATCCAGGTCATGAATGAATAGTACAGGACCCAGGACTGACCCCTAGATGTGCTCTCCCAGTTGTACAGCAAACCAGGGATGACTATTTTTTGAATACAGTCTTTCAACCAGTTGTGCACCCACCTTATAGTAACTTCATCTGTACCACATTTCCCTAGTTTATATATGAAAATGTCATGTGGGATGGTGTCAGAAGCCTTACTAAAATCACAATATATCACTTCTGCTGTTTCTTATCCACTAGGCCAGTAACGCTGTCAAAAAGGGGAATTAGGTTGGTTTGGCATAATTCATTCTTGACAGATCCATGCTGGCAATTCCCTATAACTATTATTCTCTTGGTGCTTACAAATGGATTGTTTAATAATTTGTTCCAGTATCTTTCCAGGTATTGAAGTTAGGCTGACTGGTCTATAATTCTCGCTATTCCAAAGATAAAATCAGAGCCCTGTTTGTGCCAACACTTTTTACAGGCTTGCCATTCTGAGAAGTTCTTATCTATTGTGATTCTTAAATATCAAGTTCTTCTGAAAGGTGGAGGTTAAAAATAACTTCACTTTTATTTTTAGATTGCATCGTCAGCCAAAACATCTCCTGGCATTTTTGTTGGCTGAATTGGGTACAAGGTAAGTAGCTTGTACTTATGTTTTTGAGTGCCTTCCTCCTCCCCACTCCTTTTTCTTATCCAAGTGTATCTTGGTTTAGCGGTCCTGATGTACATATTTGAATATGCTTTCTTCCCTCTAATGGTGAGAGTGGAGATGCAACATGGTAACTCTCCTTTCCTTTCAAGAGCCTCTATGCCAGGGGTTCTCATAACAAATTTTTTGGTGGCCTCAGAGTGCGACCACCACCTCTTGCTGGTGGCTGCTCTGACAGTTTTTCCTAAAATACTTAATTAACATTAGGAAAAACAAATATGCATAGGTACATGTCCAAATAATTGTAACCTATCTATGTAGGGTGAGTGGGGTTTTTTGGGGTGGGGTTTTTTTTACAGACTCAATAATAATAATTAATAATAGTATGCAGTTGTCTCTACTCTTTATTGGACCTAAACAGAATAGAAACACGCACAAGGTGCTTTGAATGTTCTTGTCATTTTTCTTATTGTTTCTGTTGCTTTTTTTTAGACTTGCTAGCTACTAAGTGTTCTGTGAAAAGTGATATTAACAAACATACAGATATCATTTTTCACAACAGACTTACTCAGTCCCAGTGAGCCTGGGGACAAATTAAGTCTTGGATGGTAGGTAGGTAGGTACAGAGGGGTCGGGGTGATAGGGCACTGGGAGAGGCAGTGGCGGGCAGAGGTAATGGGTGGATGAGCTTGGGGCCAGAGCCCATCACCACACAGCCAGGGAATGGAGCTCGAAGCCCCATGGCTGGAGGCTGCATTTGAGAAATGCTGCTCTATGCTGCGTGTGGTTAAGGTGGTCTGGTAGGTCAGGGAGGAGTTGTAACTTGCAGGATAGTTCATAAACCATCTATCACTGTATAAAAGAACACTTTATGGATGGATTTTGTATTGCCTGTTTTCAGATTGCACAGTAGTCACTAGCTGTCTACAAAAGACAAGCATGGGTAGACTTACGTGCTATTATCTGCAGATATACAGAGAACTGAATAGCCTAGTCACAAAATGCCTGACTAATTTTTAATGCCTATTAGTTCAGGGATTGAGCTCCCTTCACCTCAAACAAATCTTACACAAAAGCTTCTAAAACTTGGTTTGAAAGATCACTGCTAACATTCTTTCTCGCTTGCATCAGCATGGCTAGAAAAATGGTTTGTTATAACGGCAGCCACCACAGCACGGTTCAGAGGAAGTTGTTTGTCAGATCAGCAAAAGTACCATGTTCACCATACCATTGAAGAGCTTAAGTATTTTCTGGATTCGTGTGGTGTGCCAATTAAGCTGTCTTATTCACAATAATTGTTGCATTGAGGATTTATGCTCAGATGAAGTTGCACTTTGAATCCCTGACCATTAGTGAAATTTTTCAGCAGTGTTTTTGTGCAGATTAAATCTTGCTGATTATATTGCTTTTATTAAGCAGCTTTATGCCCAACAGTGCATCAATTGACCTTATTATATGTTTCAGATCTTGTTTCCCTTCTTTACAACTTGATATGTTGTTCTGATTTGCACATTACTGAATTCATTTTTCTTTTAAATTAGTGGCTCAATAGACGGTAACAACCAACTTGTAATCAAAGGACGATTCCAACAAAAACAGATAGAAAATGTTTTGAGAAGATACATCAGTAAGTACAATTCCCTCTTCTACAAGTTTCTCTTCCTAGCATCTCCATTAACTTTAGAAAATTCCTTTTATCCTTACTCAGTCTTGCACATTTAAAGTTTACTCAGTTTCTTATGACCACTAAAATTCAGTACAGTGTCATTTACATGGAAGTAATCATTACACCTACATTGATTCATATCTCTTTTTATGATACATTTTGATACCTATTTTCCCGTTGTACATTAGAAGGCTGTCTTTATTTTAAACGAGGTCACTGGTATAACAAAACAGATCATCCCAGCCCAGTTCTGGTCAGGATAATCCTACACAGCTGGAGATACTAAAGAATACATGACTTCTCACTGTGTTATAATGGAGTAATTATAGATTACTTGGTCCTGATAGCAATAAATAAGTGGACCTGAGTGAGGCATTAGTTCAGCTCTATCCATGGACTGAAAACATGGCGAGAAAGCTAGTGATAATATTGTAGCATTGCTTCCTGCCAGTCTCAGTGACTTTTTTACTTTCTTGCCAGGGCAAAGGCTGATGGAGGGTACTGTAACGGTGACCTCTGAATAACGTATGTTGTACACATTAATCGTTTTACCGATACAATGTGTGTACTACTGTTCAAAGGAAGCTTCATGAGATCATCTCCTCTAGCTCTATAGTTGTCATTCCTTTCTATGCAGATCTGACTTTTTTAAAGCACTACTTTCCTAACGAGGTGTTGAGATCTGGAAATGCTGCCTCAGGAGGGAAGGCATCTGCAGAGAGTAAAATATCTTGGTTAGAATCCACTTTTTATAGCATTGGTGTCAGTGCTCAAGGCAGGTAAAACGTACACCTTGTTAGCCCAGGAACTAATAATAATCATTAGCTTGGCTCTGCTTTTGAAGTCCATGTACTAACCACATTTAACTTCTGGGACACTCCTTAACTGCAAAAGTTTGGTATAGTTATGTTTTAAAAAAAGATTGAAGTAGCATTTACTAGTGAATTGATGCCTCTTCCAGTGATGTCTTAATGCAGTACCTTTCAATTACAACTTTAATTTCTTTTCTCCAGAGGAGTATGTTACCTGTCATACGTGTCGGTCACCAGACACGATCCTACAGAAGGACACCAGATTATATTTCTTGCAGTGTGAGACCTGCCATTCTCGCTGCTCCGTTGCCAGCATCAAAACTGGTTTCCAGGCTGTCACAGGCAAGAGAGCACAGCTCCGTGCCAAAGCTAACTAGATTGTTAACTGACACTGGATTTTTGCAAAGTGTTCAGGGGAGATGTGACTGGACAGGTTTACAATCGGAGTGGATTTACCATTGTATTAAAAACAAGATTGTAAAAGATACCAAGATATTTGGCTTTTGATTGGTTGGCCTGTGAAATCCTTGCAAGATGCAGATCCTCAAGCTGTTCACATACATTTGCTCATTGAATAGATTTTACCAACTGTCAGAGAAACGTGATGGGAAAGGAGGTGCTTTTTAATCCATTCATAGACTTCTGTAAAATGCAAGATAAATTAAAGTTATTATAACAATGACTGTCTTTCATTTGAATTTTTCCTCCAGTTTTTCTCTCTCAAGTTGTACCTGACAATTGCCATGAACACAATTTTACTATGACTACATGCAGACTGTTAATGAATTATGTGCAAAGAGCAGGATAAGACTTAAGCACACACTTCAGAGTGTTTTTTTTCATCTAGCAAGCTCCTTTTTAGGGAGCCTATAGCTAGAACAGATGAACTAGTTGTTATACAAAAGGGATGCTGGCTGATTCCCAATGGCTATAATAGTCATGTTCATGTGAAAACTGTTCGTTTTTTTAATACATGTAAGGATTCCTGGTTACTTTCCCTCACTACTCCTGTACTTTCATCCTTTGTACTATGAGAACTAGCTTATGAAGTGATAAGCTGTTCAGTGTCCGCTTCCCTTAATGTTTGTGTTCATAACAGCTATTAAGGTCACTTTATCAATGCAGCTGAACAGTTTGGTACAGTTTATTAAGGAGAAAACATAACCCTTAGGTAGTTCAGAAGATCAGCCCTGGATACCATGTTGGTCCTGAATGTACACCTAGTGAGTTGGTAAACTATTGTAAACATTCAGTGTCACTGTCCTAAATTTACAGATTCTGCTACATGAATTTCTCCATCTCTTCTTGCTTAGCTCTGTGCTTTGCACCACTTTAAATAACCAAGTTAAATGAAGCAAAAATGAAAAGGGTATCAGTAACTTTTTATTGCAAACTAGCTCCATTACACTGGAAATGTAAAAATAGTATCTTGAGTTAAAATGTGACACTAGCAGGTATTTTGGGTTCCAGATTTAATATACAAAATCTGTGTAGTGTAAAACATGCACCTTTCTCCACTCGCAGAAGGTCTTTTTAGAAAAGAGAATTCTGACACTTAAAAACAAAAAACAAAAAAACCACTGAACTTAGTGTAGGTCCTACACACATCTGTACACTCATATCTTAATGTCTGCTACATGCAGTAAATGCTGCTGTCTCTTCAGCTTTCTTGTCTAGGAATCTAGTTAAAACTGTTTAAACACTAGCTGGGAATAGGAAGGCATGCTTTCCATTATCGTAGTCACGTAAAAAACGTAGTTTCTATTTGAATAACTGACCCCTAAAATTGAAGTGTAGTGCCAGTCTAAGGAGTAATTCGGCAGCAGGTTGGTGGCTTGATGGGAGTTGAATGGCTTCCCTGCATGTAACCATAGTATTTATGCATCTAGTGAATGAAGTGTGGATGACCATATTACTGACTCATTTTAAGGCTGAAATTGAAGGGTTTCTGTTCTGAGTTTTTTAATCTTTATTTGTATATATACTAATATACAATCCAGTTTTGTTGGTAAACCATTTTTATTTGCTATTTGAAAACTACTTGACAATACAGTGCAGTTAAAGTCAAGGTTTTATAGCTTGTTTCTTAAAAGCATTTTGAATTTAAAGAGTGAGCTGTAACCAATGTTGGATATGTCTTTAAGTGAATAAAACCAGGATCAGTGCCTCTTGTGTAACATAAGATTTGTATTGTAGTCTTGTTTTCTTTAACAAATAGTACGGGGCATTCTTCTATTGGAAATGAGGCTGAGGAGTGGGGGAGGCACAGAGCTGTTGGGGTGCACTGAAGTAGTCTTTAAACTGTGATTTACATTGAAAACAGGCTTGCTTTGTCCTAGGTATGAAATCTTTAAAGACTCCTTTGAAATCCAGTAAAATGAATGTGCTTGGTCTTGAGTTGGTGACACATTGTAATGCATCAAACAAGCATGGTTCACCTCTAGTCCCCCAATGAGGATGTGTTTTAGAATATCATGTTGCTACTGAATGATCAGTCAGTTACAGTATCAGTCAATGGTTTGCATACTTTTATTGCGTGATATTACCAGTTCAGTCTTCGGGGAAAATTCAGAGAGGTTAAATTGCTGTAGCTTTTTCCTGGCATTGCCCTCCCCCGCTTGCCTTGGTCCAGTGTACAGTCTTAGGCTTAACTCCTCCCTGCCCCCTCCTGACTTAATTCATCGAGAGGAGTTTCTTAAACTAGGATATGTGCATGTTGCACACTCCTGGCAGTGCTGTTTCCTGCTTCGCCTTGTTCTCCAGCCAACTGTACAGACTTCCTCCTGTTGGCTTATTGGATGAAACCCAGGAGGATGGCTAAGAAGGTGTGGTCAGTGAGTGAGATTTTAAGGAGGTGAAATCAATGTAATTTACAGTCGAAGGGTACCAGGATGTAAATTACACCAGCTTCTGTTTGCCTCAAATTTTACCTTTTTAAGAGTAGGCTCACTTTGTTTGTCTTCCTGTCATTATGTTTGGAGCTCTGTACTTGGTTTAGTCACTAAACCCTGAGCAGACGAAATAGTCACTGTCCCCATGAAAAGAGTTTCCTCTGCATTTAGGAATATATGGGATCTGAATGAGGGGGAGATGTAATGTGCATGATAAAGCAAGTATAGGCAAAATATATATATGTACAATTTAAAGTCTGATGGGATCTCCTGGGACACCTCTCAGGCTGGTGTACACTTATGCATTCAGATTTCCAGGTGCAAAGAAATGTACTTCCG
Organism: Dermochelys coriacea; assembly: GCF_009764565.3. NCBI lineage: Eukaryota > Metazoa > Chordata > Testudines > Dermochelyidae > Dermochelys > Dermochelys coriacea. The sequence continues at coordinate 27,327,279 of NC_050080.1, forward strand.
TGGGAGTTGCACATTCATATAGGATGAGTGAAATAGGAGGAGGAGGAGAAGTACGATACTCTTCATGCAGAAGAGTAAGATACTAGTTAGACTGAATAGGGGAACCTTAGATGGGGCAAACCTTTGCTTGCCTTAGGATAAACTCATACCCACACACTGCATGGGAGTTTCCGTAGATAAGGGACAAATTTGCTATCTGATTTCTCAGAGGTGTCAGGCTTTCCATTTTCTCCCATCCTAAATTTAAACTACGGGCAAAGTTCAGCTGTAGCCCCACCCCCAAAAAAGTGCCAGGTGCTCTGCAAGCAGTCTCATTTGGGGGAATGTTGATTAACACTGAAGCAATCTTTCATCTTGGGGAGTATTCTCAATGGATGGCTGTGGTGATGAGGTGGGAGCAAAGCCTCCAAGCTCTTGTTGAGCAGTCTAGTCCTGCCACCTCAGCTGCACAGCAAAGGTGAAACTCACCATAGTCATGGTGAAGTTGAACTAAAAAGTTGTGGCAAAATAGAAGGGTTAGCTCCAGCCCACACATGTGGTGCGTAGGCTTCTTTAAAAGCACTTAAGATCTGTCTGTACAGCAGTAAATCCCTGCACCTGGTCCAGGTCAGCTGGTTCAGTCTGCAGGGCTGTAAAATTGCTGTGTAGACATTGGAGCTGGATTCCAGGCTCTAGGATGCTGTGAGGTGGGAGGGTCCCAGAGCTTGAGCTGCAGCCTGAGCCCAAACATCTATACAGCCATTAAATAGCCTCTTAGCCTGAGTCAGCTGGCACAGGCCAGCCATGGGTTTTTAATTGTGGTGTAGACAGACCCTAAGGGACTTGCCCAAGGTTACAAAGGAAGTGGTGAAGCAGGGAATTGAACCAAAGTTCTAGACTAGCACCCTCGTCTGAGCCATCTATCCTATCTGAGCACATCCATCAGTACCTTCTGGCTGTTCGAGGCTCTACTCTGAAATAACCATCCACACCAGTGTACCTATAGCTTAGAAGCAGTGCTTAAGGGTGGGATAAACCTTCACCAAAAGTCTCTAAAATAGCTAGTCTGTGCGTGGGGCCAAACCTCTTTTCTAGCTTGCCAGAGCAAGGATGAACACTGCTTAAAGCATGTCTTTAAATTCTTTCACTGTGGTGGATAGGTCTGTAGATGGTGGATCTTGATTCCATGACTGAAAGATGCATCCAGCAGTGAGTCTAGCAGTACTCCCGTGAGGACAATGGCTTCTCACACAGTGGGTTGTGGCCCAAATCATTCTGTTCAAGTATTTATACTCCATCCCCAAACCCTCATCTATGGAAATCAAGGGCCTGGTTGCTTACACAGTAGGAACCCTGCAAACTCTGCAATTAGATTAGGGCCAGGAGAACCAAATGCTAACATCTGTGACTGCTGTAATTTGGGGACCTAGAATCAAGGACACTGCCTGTGCAGTCAGAAGCCTGTAGAGGGGTTATCAATCATTGGCCAAACTGCTGCAGGAAGCCAAAGCCCTGGTCTACACCAGTGGTTCTTAACCAGGGGTCTGGGGCCCCTTGGGGCCTGTGAGCAGGTTTCACAGGGTCCACCAAGCAGGGATGGCCTTAGACCAGTGGTCCCCCAACCTTTCTTGTGGGAATAGCATATTGCTATTCCCAGAAAACTCTGGCAGACACCATGCTGCCGCCAAGGAGCGGCAGCAACAAGAAGCATTCCTGCCAAAATGCCGCCAAGAAACGGCAACGCTTCTCGGTGGCATTTCAGCGGTGGGGTGTCCTGTGGGCACGATGGCACCTGCAGGCACTATGTTGGGGACCCCTCCCTTAGACTTTCTGGGGCCCAGGGCAAGAGGCCAAAGTCCCGCTGCATGGGACAGTAGCTCGGGACCCCGGGCCCTGCCACCCGGGACTGAAGTTGAAGCTTGAGCAACTTTGCTTCACAGGGCCCCTTGTGGCATGGCGCCCCAGGCAGTTGCCCTGCTTGCTACCCACTAATGCTCATCCTGGCTTTTATATGCAGAAAAACCATTATTGTAGCATAAGTGGGCTGTGGAGTTTTTATAGCATGTTGGAGGGTGGGGGGAGGCTCAGAAAGAAAAACGTTGAGAATCCCTGCTCTACTCTACAGGGCGAGGTCAACATAAGGCAGCTTATACACTCCAGCCTTGCTCCTGCTGATGAAGGGCCTTACTACACAGACATCCTAATTCAAGCCCTATGCCTCTCATGGGGATATCATCAGTGTAGCTAGGGTGTTGCAGTGTCAATGTAGACACGGTGGTTGACTTGCAGGGGACAGAGTACTCAGAGGGGAAGGTGAGAAAGCTGCCAGGTTACCAGCTCAGCAGGCACCAGAGCAGCTCCAGGGGGCAGCCTGGCTAAACTGCAGCCCAGCCACTCCTGCAGGCCACAAGCACAACTGGGTGTGTGACATTCAGGCTGGGCTGTGGGAATGCACAGGGGGCCGCTGTGTGCATGAGACACTGAGGTGAGTGACACCTGCCATGTGACACAGACACACACGCAGGCACTGGTGTGCATGGGACACCTGGCAGGTCACATGGAGTTATTGCAACCTCTTAGTAAACTGGCCAGCCCAGAGGTGGCTGGCACCTAGGGTCAGGCCATTTACCCATGTGGCTGTGAGGGGGGAAAAGCTGAGGCCTGGTCTACACCTAAAACAGAGGCTAATCTCTGTCATTCTGGAGTGTGAAGAATTCACACCTCTGACAAACATAGTTAAACTGACATAAACCCCCATATAGACATGTCTAGGTCAATGGAAGAATTAGTCTGTCAATCTAGCTAACATCTCTTGTAGGGGTGGATTTACTACAATGACAGAAAACCCCTTCCCTTGTTGTTGCAAGTTCTACATTACAGCAGCATAACTGCAGCACCCCAGTTGTGTTTGGTGTAGCATGGTGTGACAAAGCTCTGTCCTTGCCTCCATGGGTCCCACGTTTCCTGGTGGATTTTGCTAGCCTCAGAGGCTCACTGTGACCCTCCATGTAACCCTTCATCCTCTAGAGACAAGGGTCACAGTCTACGGAGCCATTTTCATCATAAGCCAGCGAGGGAGGTGAGGAGAAGTTATCCTTCCTTGCACAGTCTCTGTTGTCTCACAGTCTCAGTGATTAATCAGGGGGTAAAGGTGGGGGGGGGGGCCCAGGCCCACCCCCCTACTCTGGGCTCCAGCCCAGGGACCCTAATAGTATCGGCTATGGTAGCTGACCTTTTAGAAACATGACATGTACAATTCCCTGGGCTACTTCCCCTACAGCAGCCCTTAACTTCCTCAAGCTCCACTTCACCCTTACCTCAGGGCCTCCTTCCTTGTGCTTGATATGGTGTGTACTACTCAGCCTCTCCAACCGCGCAACTTCCTCCCACAGCTCCTGACATGCACACCCACCTGACTAACTGGGAGGCTTTTAACAAGTTTCAGCTAGTCCCTGATTGGCTTCAGGTGTCCCAATCTACCTAGCCTTCTCCCTGCCTTCTGGAAAGTTCTTAATTAGCCCCAGATGTCTTAATTGACCTGGAGCAGCTGCCATTTCACTTACCTGGTACCCAGGGATTTGTTTAGCCTGGAGCTAATATATCTATTTCCCACTCCTCTTCCATAGCCTTCTAGCTTGGAGGGAGGTGGGAAGCTGCTACTCCTGCTGCTACTAGGCCCTAAGCTCTCCCTGCTGCTCCCCTGGCTGGGCTAGACACCCCACCCCCCACCGCATTCTCTGCTACCTGGTTGCTGGACCTTCCCACTCTTGGGTGCTGCTACTGCTGCAACTGCAACCCTGGGGGGGGCTGCTAACCCACTCCCCAGAGAGGAGGTGAGGGACCCCAGCCACTGCTGTTGTGGACACCACCACCACCACCTGAGAGAGGTCCTTTCTGCCTGCCTGGACCACCACCTGGAGTTCCTGGAGCTGCTGCTGCTGCTGCTGCTGCTGCTGTGGAGTCTGCTGGCTGGAGCTGCTGAAGCCCAAGGAGGAGAAGAAGAGGACCATCTACCAGTGGGGGAGCACCTAGAGACTTTGCAGACCACCGTGGAGGGGGTCTAAGACTGAGTAATTTTCAAACTGTGCTCTTGTGGTGGGGGTCTTGAGTGTGTTCGTAGGGACACGGGGTGTGGCGTGGAGCTGCCCCCCAATCCATCTGTGTGTCCCCCCCAACCCCCACCACTACTACCACCACCACTGCCCCCTCCACCACCCCCACTGGCTGTATACCATCTGCCTCAGCTCCTGCCTCTGGACTCAGCTGCTTGCTTGGCTTGCCATGCCCTATTTCCACCCTTTGGGCCAGAAGCAGCAGCCAGCTTAAAAAGACTTGTGCAAGCGCATGTGGGTGCATGTGCCCCTCCCGGACCGTCTGCCCCCCAGCTTGCCCTTTACTCCCTGAACCATTTGCCACTTGTAGCTTTGCCCCCCCCTTTTGTCCCAGCCCCCCGTACTAGCTTCAGTTTGTTTGCCGGCCGCGCCCATTTCCTTCTGAAGCCTTTGTTTGTTTGCCCCACCCCAGCCTCTGAAGCTAGCCCCTTGTTCTACCTCCACACCGCTTAGCCCCTCGCTCCATCTGCCCATGCCCCCTCCCATGCGCTTGTGCTATTCCCCATTTTAGTTGCAACCCTCTTCACTGCACCCGCAATGTTGTTATATCCCCCCCTCCCCTAGTGCACCAAGAGGAGCCGGAATTCCACTTTGTGTCGGTGACTGACCCCTAACCCCTGATTGCCCCCCATCCAGCCCACCCCTTTTTGGCGCCCTCCTCCCCTGCCTGCAGCCTAGCGGGGAGGAGTGGTCGACCTGCTTCCCCTCTCAGCTCCTCCTTTTGGTGTCCCCCCTTTCCTCCTTGCTCATGATGGCGGGGGGTGAGACGGGTGAGACCCCTCCAGTAGCCCGAGCTCCCCCTCCCCCACCTGCCCCTCCGTCACCCCCCCAAGCTTCTACCTCCGCTGCCGAACCATCTGCCACCGCCCCCGCTGGGGCACCAGCAGCGACGGGCACCGGGGTGACCTCCACAGCTGCCACGTCTCTCACCCCCTCAGACTCGGGGTGAGTCCCCCCAGCTGGCGGGAAGGGCCAGGGAAAGAAGAAAGGGAAGGGCAGGCAGACTACGTCGGCGTATGTCCCTCCCTACGTGTCCCTCCCCTGGCCCCCAGAGCGTACGCCCAGGTGGCGGCAGCCCCCCCGCCTGCCGCTACATCATTTCTCCTGCCCACCGCCTCCACTACCTATACCTACACTATCTATAGCGGCCGGGGCCCCTGTCCCATCATGACCAGGAAGCACGGCGTCCGTTGCCTCCTGGTGCCCGGCTCGCCCCACGTGGAGACCTATGTGTGGGCGTTGGCGAGGGTGGTGGGGCCCACGGCCATTGTGGCGGCCTCCAAAATGTATGGCAAGGTCGTCTTCTTCTTAACATCGGAGGCCGTCGCCCAGGAGGCGGTGGAGAAGGGCCTGGCAGTAGGTGGTGTCTTTGTCCCCTTAGAGCCGCTAGAGGACCTGGGCGTCTGCCTGGTCCTGACCTCCGTCCCTCCCTTTCTCCCCAATGCCGCCCTGTTACCCGCCCTTTCTAACTTGGGGAAGCCCATCTCTGTCATCAGCCCTCTCCCGTTGGGCTGCAAAGACCCCGCCCTCCGTCACGTCCTCTCCTTCCGCCGGCAAGTGCAGCTTCAACTGCCGCCGGCGGCGCGTGACAGAGAGGCCCTGGAGGGGTCCTTCCTAGTCCCCTACCAGGGGGCTCGTTACCGGGTGCATTACTCCGCGGGGGAGGCCCGGTGCTACCTCTGCCGGGCGATGGGGCACATCCGGAGGGACTGCCCCTTGGCCCGGCAAGGAGGGGCATCTGGGACCCCCGAGCCCCAGCAGGGCACCGGCCCTGTCATCGCCGATGCCCCGGCTGCCCGGCACCCGAAACCACCCCTCCTTCTTCCCAGTCCACCATTGCTCCTGCTCGGGCCCAAGGGGCACCTCCACAACTATACCCAGATGAGCGGGAGAGCCCCGCCCCCGCTACTTGCAATCTGGCGGGGCCTGTGGAGGAGGGTGCGGCAAGGACACCGCTGGGCATGGGAGAGGGCCCGCCCTAAGGGGAATCTTCCCTCCCTTGTGCTGCCCCACCGTTACCCCCTCGAGTCCCTGAGCCATCGCCTCTGCCCCCTGACACAACCCCTGCTAGCCAGCCCCCGGATGATGCCATGGAGGTCTGGGCCCTAGTCCAGGGGAAGCGGGGCAAGCGGAAGGCTCGAGCTCCGCTCCTCCCATCTGACGCGGAGGCCCGCCGGAAGACCAGGAAGGGGGACACCAATGCCGAGCCTTCCGCTCTACCCACGGGTGTGCTCCATCCACCGGTGCCAGCTGGGGAAGACGTGGCAGCACTGGAAGGCGGTATCTCCCTTACACGGGAGTCCATCCCCTCCAAGACCCCCGAGGCACCATCTGAAACCCCAGTGTGCCCCGAAGCAACCGTCGCGTCAGATGCCGGCAGGGAGAATCCCGGGGTAGCGGAAAACAATTTCCCATCTATATATGAGGAGATCGAGGCCCTGGGTCTGACCCCGGTCACCCAGGGGGAGGACGATCCTATGCCAGGGGGCCTCGATCTGGGCGACTTCACTCCAGCCCCCCTTTCCCCATATTCCCTCCCCCTAACCGTTGCTTCCGCTCCCACCTCCGAGGAGCCCCTGGACTCCTCCATCAACCCGGCTGCAGAGGGCACCCCACTGAGAGCCGCCGAGCCAGTTGAGGCGACGGCCAGTACCACGCGGCTGGAAACTGAGCCACCAGGGGCATCCCTCGCTGGTGAGGAGCATTCGACCTCCTCTCCGGGAGAGGACCCTACAGAAGAAAGTCCACCTCCTGATGCCGTGGCTGCCAAATCCACCAGAGAGCTTGCGCCCGGCATCAGTGAGAGCCCTCTCCCAACCCAGACTATCACCTCTACCCCTGCCCCTGCCCTTATCCCGCCCACCTCCCGAGATATCATTGCCACCCCTGGGACTGTCTCCTTCCCCTTGCCAACAGATGACTCCCAGGGAATGGCCTTTGTGTTTACCCATCCCGACCCCCCCAGGGGCTGCTATCCTCCCTCCGCCGCCCCCTATCGCCCCAGCATTCAGGTCAACCCATCAAGAGCCCCGTCGGGGGTCCTCACCCTGTCTGCCCATCTCGCTGGGCCAGGGGGCTGTACCAAGGGCCCCATCGGGGAGCAACCAGACCGTAACCCCAGCCCCCCATGCGCTGCGAGAGGAGTTGCGGGAGTTTCTAGAAGATGTCCGTGGCTCCCGCAACAAAGTCCAGCTTGCCCTCCAGCGATGGGGGGACTTTAATCAAATCCTCCGGGCCGCAAGGGCCCTCATGGGGGAGGGGAAAAGGACCGGGAGGCAGGGCGCCGCGGCCTACCAGCGGGTCCGCCACTTCCGTGACTCCTTACTCACCTACGGGGTGGGTCACGGACTGCTGCGCGGCCCGCCGGGAGCCACGAGCATCCCTGCCGGCGAGGATCCCCTCCAGCCCTCCTTATGGCACCCTTTACCATCGCAACATTGAACACCCGTGGCTGTAGGATGGGTCTCCGCTGTAGGATGGGTCCCAGGTGCTCTCCTTCCTTCGAGAGGGGAGGTACTCTGTGGTTTTCCTGCAGGAGACCCATACGGATCCGACCGTCGAAGACAGCTGGCGGCTGGATTGGGGGGACAGGGTCTACTTCAGCCACCTCACAGTTCATACGGCTGGAGTGGCGACCCTGTTCTCCCCCGACCTACGGCCCGAGGTGCTGGGGGTCGCCGAGGCTGTGCCTGGCCGCCTGCTGCACTTCCGGTTCCGCATGGAGGGGCTTGTAGTCAACCTCGTCAACATCTATGCCCCAGCAGCGAGCCCGGAGCGGCTGCAATTCTATCAGCAGGCGTCCGCCTTCCTCAGCACCTTGGATCCTCAGGAGTGCCTGGTCCCCCCTGGGAGGGGACTTTAACATCACCCTTGAGGAGCGGGACAGCTCGGGGACCGAGCAGAACCCGGCCGCCGTCGCCGTCCTCCAGGAGATAGTCGAACACCACTCCCTGGTGGACATCTGGCGTGACCACCACCCGGATGACACTTCCACGTTCACCTTTGTCCGGGTGGAGGCCCATCGGTTGCGCCACTCCCGGTTGGACCGCATTTATTTATCACGCTTTCATCTTTCACGAGCCCACTCCTCCAGCATCCGGCCGGCCCCATTTTCTGACCATCATATAGCCACCGTGACAGCCTCCCTCTGCGCGGAGAGGCCGGGGCTGGCCTATTGGCATTTTAACAACAGCTTGCTGGAGGATGCGGGCTTCGTGGCATCCTTCTGGGAGTTCTGGCTGGCCTGGCGAGGGCAGCGGCGTGCCTTTCCCTTGGCATGACACTGGTGGGACCTAGGGAAGGTGCACGCCCGGCTCTTCTGTCGTGACTACACCCGGGGCACCAGCCGAAGGAGGGATGCGGCGATAGAGCAGTTGGAACGGGAGGTCTTAGAGCTGGAGAGGCGTCCAGCCGCCAGCCCCGAGGATCCACCCCTCTGCGGAGCGTGCCGGGAGAAGCGGGAGGAGCTCTGGACCTTCGAGGACCAGCGGGCCTGGGGTGCCTTTGTTCGATCCCGCATCCATCTCCTTCGGGAGATGGATCACGGCTCCCACTTCTTCTACGCCCTGAAGAAAAAGAGGGGGGCTAAAAAACATGTCATCTGCCTACTGGCAGAAGATGGCATCCCCCTCACGGATCCAGTGGAGATGTGCGAGAGGGCGAGAGTCTTCTACACAAGCCTTTTCTCCCCGGATCCGACCGATCCTAACGCTTGCAGAGAGCTCTGGGAGGAGCTCCCGACGGTCAGCGCGGGCGACCGAGACCGGCTAGAGCTGCCTCTCACTCTGGCCGAGTTCTCGGAAGCCCTCCGTCGCATGCCCACCAATAAATCTCCGGGCATGGACGGGCTGACAGTGCAGTTCTACCGCGTGTATGGGACGTCCTCGGCCCAGACCTAGTCACCGTCTGGGCCGAGTCTTTGCAGAGCGGGGTCCTCCCTTTTTCGTGCAGGCGAGCCGTGCTGGCCTTATTGCCGAAGAAGGGGGACCTCCGCGATTTACGAAATTGGCGTCCCATCTCGCTCCTCAGCACGGACTACAAAGTCGTGGCAAAAGCCATCTCGCTGCAGCTAGGGTCCGTGCTGGCGGATGTGGTCCACCCAGACCAGACCTACACCATCCCGGGCCACAGCATCTTCGACAACCTATATCTGGTCCTGGACCTATTGGAACTTGGGTGTAGGGATGGTCTGTCGTTCGCCCTCCTGTCCTTAGATCAGGAGAAGGCGTTCGACAGGGTGGATCACGGGTATCTCCTGAGCACTCTGCAAGCGTTTGGCTTCAGATCCAGGTTTGTGAGTTTTCTCCGGGTGCTGTACGCCTCCGCAGAGTGTTTGGTCAGGCTCAACTGGACCCTGACCGAACCGGTCAGCTTCGAGTGAGGAGTACGGCAGAGGTGCCCCCTCTCGGGCCAGCTGTACGCTCTGGCGATCGAGCCCTTCCTCTGTCTTCTCCGAAGGAGGTTGACAGGGTTAGTGCTGCGGGAGCCGGAGCTGCGGCTGGTCCTGTCAGCATACACTGATGACGTGCTCCTCGTGGTCCAGGACCTGGGCGACTTGGCGCGGGTGGAGGCTTGCCAGGCCATCTATTCAGCAGTCTCCTCCGCGTGGGTCAACTGGGTCAAGAGCTCTGGCTTGGTGGTAGGGGACTGGTGGCAGGCGAGCTCCCTCCCATCCGCGCTTCAGGCCATCTGGTGGAGCACGGGTCCGCTGCTCTATCTGGGCGTTTATCTTTCTGCCACGCATCCCTCTCCGCCGGAGAACTGGCAGAATTTAGAGGGAGGGGTGATAGAGCAGCTCTGGAAATGGACAGGACTACTCCGGTGCCTCTCCCTTCGAGGGAGAGCGCTAGTGCTTAATCAACTAGTCCTGTCCATGCTCTGGTACCGGCTCAACACCCTGGTCCCGGCCCCGGGTTCCTGGCCAACCTCCGGTCATCGATTCTGGAGTTCTTTTGGTCAGGACTGCACTGGGTCCCTGCAGGGGTTCTCCATCTACCTGTGGAGGAGGGAGGGCAGGGCCTAAAATGTCTGCTCATTCAGGTCCATGTCTTCCGCCTCCAGACCCTGCAGAGGCTCCTTTATGGTGCAGGTAGTCCGGCGTGGAGCATACTGGCGCACGCCTTCCTGCGCCGCTTCCGAGGGCTCCGATACGACCGGCAGCTCCTTTATCTCCATCCGAGAGGTCTTCCGCGAGACCTCTCCGGGCTGCCGGTCTTCTACCAGGACCTCCTCCGGACCTGGAAACTCTTTACAACGACCAGGTCCGTGGCGGCCACCGAGGGGGCAGATCTCCTCGCGGAGCCCCTGCTACACAACCCCCAGCTCCGTGTGCAGGTGGTGGAGTCCCGCTCGGTGTGCCAGAGGTTGATCCTGGCAGAGGTCACAAGAGTCGGAGATCTCCTGGACTATGCCCGGGGAGACTGGCTGGATCCCCTGACGCTCGCTCAACGCATGGGGCTTTCCAGACCTTGTACTCCCCGGCGCATACTTCAGGAGGTGAAGGCCCCTTTACCGCCCACTGCTCGGGTTCATCTCAACTGGGTCCTGCACGAGGGCACGCCCCACCCACCCATTACCCCAGGCCCGCTGGACCTTTTAATTGGACCCCTGCCCCGTGGACCCAACCGACCCCTTCATCCCTTCACTAGAAGCCGGCTGCATGAGATGCAGCCGGTCTGCTTTCAAACCGTGCCAAGAAAACATCTCTACACGCCCGTGCTCCACACCCTTCACGCCTGCCCCCTCGTGTCCCACCCCAATACAAAATGACGGGACCTGCTGCCACCTTTGGAGGGGGAGGAGCCCCGGTGGGCCAGCCTATATTCCACCTTAGTCCCTAAGGCCCGCCGGGGATGTCAGTTGGCGGCTCCTTCATGGAGCCGTGAGCATGGGCGTGTATTTGGCGCGGTTCACTTCAATCCCAGACACCTGCCCCTTTTGCGGCGTGAGGGATACCCTGGCACACGTCTACCTGGAGTGTGCCAGGCTGCAGCCCCTATTCCGGCTCCTCACCAATATTTTATTATGTTTTTGGTTGCACTTCTCCCCTCACCTTCTCATTTATGCACTCCCTATCCGTGGCCCCACAAAGTCACGGGATCTCCTGGTCAACCTCCTCCTGGCCCTAGCTAAAATGGCCATCTATAAAATCAGAGTGAGGAGGTTGGCTGATGGAGTCTCCTGTGACTGTGGGGCCTATTTCCGATCCTCGGTCCGTTCACGTATCTGGGCAGAGTTCCTTTGGGCGGCGTCCTCTGACTCCCTTGACGCCTTTGAGGAGCAGTGGGCGCTGTCCGAGGTTCTCTGCTTGGTGTCCCCGTCCAGTTCCCTTCGTTTGACCCTTTGACTGCACTCCTGTCCCTGTTATTTTATTAGTTGTCCCCTGGAATTTTTTGGGAATCTAGGTCCTTTGGATCCCCCTTTCAGGCTGGGGGGGATCCTTTAGTGGTGGACGGGCTTCGCCCACCCACTTCCCGGATCCCAATAAGACTACTCTTCAATAGCCAGCTGGCCTTGCCCCGTCACAGTGAGTAGTGTAGATATACCCAGGGCCCCTGCAAGCAGCCCTCATGTTCATGGCATTCACATTGAAAGGTTAGATAAAACCATTTTAAAAAAAACCCAAACAAAAACAGTTGCTGGAAGGTTGCAACATAACATAACTTTAGTTTTTAGAATTCAGAATGATCAAACACAAGAACCCAATCCAGAGAGAGACAAAGCAGGCTGCTCCCTGAAACAGAAAGGCACAAGTCGCCCCCCACCTTACTCAAGGCAGGCTCGCTCGCTGCAAACTGACTCATTGCATGCTTCCCTACAGAGCCCCCTACCTTGCAAGAGGTCTAGGAAAACGCCTGAGAAGTTAAAGAGAGAGATTGTAATTTTAACACAGTTCTCAATACACCATAAGCCTCCCTTCACCCCTACAGGGAAGTTACTGTGTCTCCAGCTAGACATCTCACTGTTAGCTATGTTCCCGTTTCCCCTGCATGGCAACCCGTTCATGGAAGCAGAAGAGGCTAAAGAATGGGGACTTTCCTGTCACTTCAAAGAGCAGGCCAGTGGGTGTCATTGCAGGCAGCTCAAGACTCTACTTCCTCTGCAATAGGGGACTGGAGGCTACTGAGGGCTGGGAAGCTGATTCTGAAGAGGAAGGAGAGAGGCTATTGGAATAGAGCAGGGGCAAGGCCAGGGGTGGGCAAACTTTTTGGCCCGAGGGCCACACCTGGGAATAGAAATTGTATGGCTGGCCATGAATGATCACAAATTTGGAGGGGGTGCAGGCTCTGGGGTGGGATTTTGGATGAGGAATTTGGGGTGTAGGAGGGTGCTCTGGGCTGGAACCGAGGGGTTTGGAGGGCAGCAGGGGGATCAGGGCTGGGACAAGGGTGTGGGAAGGGGTGCAGGTTCCAGCTGGGGGTGCAGGTTTTGGGGTGGGGCTGGGGATGAGAGGTTTGGGGTGCAGGAGGGTGAGCCAGGCTGGGATCGAGGGGTTTGGAGAGTGGGAGAGGGATCAGGGCTGGGGCAGGGGAAGAGGTTTAGGGGATGCAGGCTCTGAGCGGCGCTTATCTCAAGTGGCTCCTGGAAGCAGTGGCATGTCCCTTCTCTGGCTCCTACGCAGAGGTGCGGCCAGATGGCTCTGAAACGCTGCCCCATCCACAGGCACCACCCCTGCAGCTCCCATTGGAGTGCGTAGGAGCCGGAGTGGGACCATGCCGCGGCTTCCAGGAGCCACATGGTGCGGCTTTGGAGTGCGCCCCGGCCGGCGTGCCAGAGCAGAGCTGAGCCGCGTGGTCCGGCCCCTGACCCAGCGCTCCAGCCAGAGCATCAGAGTGGGGCCAAGCTGCATGCTGGGGCTCGCGGGCTGTAGTTTGCCCACCCCTGAGCTAGGCCCTGCATAGGGAGTGGAACTCAGGCTCCTCATAGTTTATTTTTCCTTCTGCCAGGATCTCTCTATTCCTGGGGTTCTCAAACTTCATTGCACCGCAACCCCCTTCTGACAACAAGAATTACTACACAATCCCAGGAGGGGGAATTGAAGCCTGAGCTCGCCCAAGCCTGGCCACCCCGAGTTCGGGGCCCAAAGCTGAAGGTCAAGGGCTTCAGCCGCAGGCTGGGGGCCTGTAAAATGAGCCCTGCCGCTCAGGGCTGAAGCCCTTGGCGGTGGGCCTTGGGCTGTGGCCCCAGGTCCCAGCAAGCCTAAGCCAGCCCTGGCACTACCATTTTAATGGGGATCCTGACCCACAGTTTGAGAACCGCTGCTGGTCTGTTTCAGGTGAAGTGAGCATGACTATTGCTAATCGAGGTTAAGGATGGGCAAAGCCACATGGATAGCTAAAGTTCTCTCCTTGTCCCCAGCCTTTGCAATGAATCAGGGGTGGCCAACCTGAGCCTGAGAAGGAGCCAGAATTTACCAATGTACACTGCCAAAGAGCCACAATACTATGTCAGCAGACCCCATGAGCTCCCCCTACTCCAACCTTTAGTGTGTCCCACCCGCTGGCAGGCCCGGCAATCAGAGCCTTCCCCACCCTCCCCACGCCTCCTGCCTGCTGCAACCAGCTGTTTCCGGGTGGATAGGAAGCTCTGGTGGGGAGAGGGGAGGAGCAAGGGCATGGAGTGGGGGCAGGGCCTGGGGCAGCACAGCGGGTTGAGCACTGAGCACCCCCCAACACACTGGAAAATCAGCACCTGTAGCTCCAGCCCCAGAGTCAGCACCAGTGCAAGGAGCCACATATTAACATACGAAGAGCCCCATGCAGGTCCAGAGCCACAGGTTGGCCACCCCTGCACTAAATGCTAGCTGCACCCTTTTCTTAATGCTCAGAAGAGTTCCTTCCATTAACAGCAAGGGAACCGAATGTTAATTTTCATGCCTGCTCTCTCTCTTTTGCTGCTAGCCAGGTCAGAAGCAGCCAAAACACTTGGTGCAGGGCTCTCCTTGCAGTATTCCCACACGCTAGCCATGCACTTAGGCTCCTGAAGGAATGTAGACGCTGTCCCACACCCAGAGCATGCTCCTTTCAAGTCAAAAATATGCCTTTGGCTGGAAACAAAAACAAAAAAGCAAGGCAAAAAATTAGAAACCAGATGTCTGCGCTGAAAGCCATTCCAAGCAGCCCGCAGTTCACGTGTGAATTTCTATAAGGGCAACTGCAACCCAAAATCCTAACTAATCATTTCAACAAAATCAAAGAGATCTCCACCACAGTTTGCGAGGGAGACAGGGAAAGCATTAGTCATTCTCGCTGCCTAAGCCTTGGATGGAACTTCACAAGATAATACCCCATTATTCAAGGGTCCTGGACAATGCCTGTGACAACGGAACAAAGCGAGAGAAGATTTAACACTGCCCTTGAAATGGGTTCAGGCCTCTAAGTCTGGATTTATTCATAATAGCAAACCAAGTATTCATACGTAAGCTAAATTATGACTTAACTGGTGTAACACGCACTTGGTGGGCTAAAAGTCATGACTGGAATATTGGCATAGACGTGCATAGCTTGCTCAGAAAGGACAGGCAGATGTTGTGTATCAAGAATATATACACTTGTTCTGAAAGGTGAGAGGAAGACCAGTTGAAAGTCTCTAGGTAAAGATGCGGGGGCGGAGCAAAAACAATAGAGATGGTAGCGGGTCTACTGTAGACCTCTAAACCAGGCAGAGGATGTGGATGAGGCAATTCTGGAACAAACAAATACCCAACCATCCCTGGTAGTAATAGGAACTGTAACTATCCAGACATCTGCTGGAAAAGTAATGTGGCAAAACAATGTTTTCAGTTAAGTTTGTGGAATTTATGGGGAACAACTTTTTGTTTCTCAAAGCGGAGGAAGTAACTAGAGAAAGAGCTATTTTAGACTTGCTTCTGACCAACAGGGAGGTTGCGAATCTGAAAGTGGAAGGCAATTTGGGTGAAAGTTATCATGAAATGATAGATTTCACGGAATCTAAGAAAAAAAAGGAGTGAGAGCAGCAGAATAAGGCCAATGGACTTCAAAAGAGTAACTTTAATAAACTCAGGTTTCAGAGTAGCAGCCATGTTAGTCTGTATCTGCAAAAAGAACAGGAGTACTTGTGGCACCTTAGAGACTAACAAAAGAACTCCTGTTCTTTTTAATAAACTCAGAACTGGTAGATAAGGTCCCACGGGTAAGAAAATCGAAGGGCTAAAAGGAGTTCAATAGAATTGGCAGTTTCTCAAGGAGACAATATTGAAGGCACACCTGCAAATTATCCTGATGTGAAGGAAAGATGTGCCTCTTTACTATTCATCCTATATGGCTCCACCAGGAGCTCTTAAATGTCCTGGAAATTAAAAAGCAGCAACACAGATGAATTGCTAAGGAAGAGTACAGAAGAATAGCATAAGCATGTAGAGACAAAATTAGGCTAAGGCACAAAATGAGTTACACCTAGCAAGGTATTTAAAAGGCAATAAGAAGAGGTTCTTTTTATACAAAGGAAAGTATAGGTTCTCTGCTTAGCAGGGAAGAAGAGCTAACAACTGCTGACATCAAGAAGGCTGAGGTGCTTAATGCCTATATTGCTTCAGTCTTCAATAAAAAGGCTAACGGTGACAAAATACTCAACACAAATTTATATTAAAACTAGGGGAAAGGAATGCAAGCCAAATTAGAAAAAGAACAAAAGTCAGATGTATTCAAGTAGACAGGGTCTGATGGAATTCATCCTGTGGTATTTAAGGTAGTCGCTGAAGCAATCTCAGAACCATGATCAATTGTCTTCAAGACCTCATGGAGGATGGGTGAAATCCCTGAGGACTGGAGAAGGGCAAACATAGTAGCCATCTTTAAAAAGGGAACAAAGAGGACCCAGGGAATTATAGACCAGTCAGCTTAACTTCAGTACCAGGAAAGGTACAGGAACAAATTATTAAAAATCAGTTTGTAGGCACCTAGAGGATAATAGGAGCCAGCATGGATTTTTCAATACCAAATCATGCCAAACCAGCCTAATTTACTTCTTTGCCAGGATTATTGTCCTAGTAGATGGGAGGCAGGGGGAAATATGATATGTACATATGATATAGCTTGACTTTAGTGAGACTTTTGACACAGTCCCACATGACGTGCATAAGGAAATGTCTAGATAAAATTACTAAAAGGTTGAAATACTGTAGTCAAAGATCAGTTATTAATGTTTCACTGTCTAACTGGGAGGGCATATCTAGAGGGGCCCCATAGGGGCCAGCTTGGCTCTGGTACGATTCATTATTTTCATTAGTGACTTGGGTAGTGGAGGGGTGAGTATGCTTATAAAATTTGTGATAATACCAAGCTAGGAGGTGTTGCTTTGACTTTGGAGGACAGGACTAGAATTCACAATGACTTTTACAAATTTGCGAACTGGTCTGAAATCAACAAGATGAAATTCAATAATGACAAGTGCAAAATAGACTTAGGAAGGAAAAATCAAATGCACAACTACAAAATGGGGAATACCTGGGTGTCAGTACTGCTGAAGAGGATCTGAGGATTATAGTGGATTCCAAGTTAATATCAGCTAACAATGTGCAGCGCTTGCAAAAAAAGGCTGATACCCTGCTTGGATGTATTAAGAGGAGTGTTGTATGTAAAACAAAGGTGGTAATTTGTCCTGCCCTACACAACACTGAGCTGGAGTACTGTGTCTGATTATGGATGCCACACTTTAGGACAGTTGTGGACAAATTGGAGAGAGAGAGTGCAGAGGAGAGTAGCAAAAATGATAAAAAGTTTAGACAGCCTAACCTCTGAGGAAAGGTTAAAAAACCTGAGCATGTTTAGTCTTGTGAAAAGGAGATTTGGGGAGGAGGGGTGCTGATAAAAGTCTTCAAATATGTTAAGGGCTGTTATGAAGAGATCAGTGATCAAGGGCTTAGTTTGCAGCAAGGGAGATTTAGGCTATGTCTACACTATAGCATTAAGTCGACACACATTATGCCAACGATCATAAACTGCTATAATTACATTGTATGTGCATATTCACACATTGCTCCTTGTGTCGGCGGAGCGAGTCCACAGTTGGTGCTCTAGCTTCAACAGAGAGAGCCATGCACTGTGGGTAGCTATCCCACTGTGCAACTAGCTACCTTCTGCGAGAATGGATCACAGTGCAACGGGGTGTGAGCTCACCATCCCATGATGCATTTTTCTCTGTCCCAGCATTCCATGGGCTACATTTTGCGCTGTTTTTCAACAGCCTGTAAACTGTGCACCCACCATCTCTGCCTAAAAGCATGGATCCTGTGCTGCTCTCTAGTCTTGTGATAAGTGTTATGAACACAACACGGCTGATCATGCAGTACTTCATGAGCTGCAAATCCGTGGTACCTGCCCTACAGTGTGCCATGGAAAGAAACAATTCCAGATTACTTTTGGCATTCACAGAGAAGCTGCACACAATGGATCATTGCTATTGGGCTCATGAAACAAACACTGAGTGGTGGGATCGCATCATTATGCAAGCCTGGGGTGATGAGCAGTGGCTGCAGAGCTTTCAGATGCACAAAGCCACCTTCCTGGAACTATGTGCAGAACTTGCCCCTGCCTTGTGGTGCAAGGTCACCAAAATGACAGCTGCCCTTATGTGGAAAAGTCAGTGGCGATCTTTTGCAACTCCAGACTGCTACTGGTCAGTCGTGAATCAGTTTGGAGTTGGGAAGTCCATCACAGGAGTTGCATTCATGCAAGTGTGCAGGGCCATTAATCACATCCTGCTATCAAGGACTGTGACTCTGGAAAATGAGTGTGGAATAGTGGATGGCTTTGCAGCAATGGGATTCCCTAACTGCAGCAGGGTGATAGTTGACAGGCATATCCCAATTTTAGCCCCAGACCATCTTGCAATGGAGTATATCATTAGAAAGAGCTACTTCTCTATGGTACTGCAGGTGCTGGTGGATCACCAGAGTCATTGCACTGACATCAGTGCAGGACATGCATCTTCAGGAACATTGGCCTGTATAGAATGCTGCACTCTGGGACTTCCTTTCCAGATCAAAAGATTCCAGTGGGGGACTGGAAATGCCCATAGTGGTCCTGGGAGACGATGTAAGCCTATTTCAGTCTTACGGTAAAAGTATAACAGAGAAAACTCATTAAATACAATAGAAGAACCTTACATGCATGATAATAAGCTTACAAGAGATCACCCCAACCTTACTCTGGGCTCCGGCAGGAGCTGTCCTTCAAATCCCCACCCAAGGGGTTTCCTTGTGACAAGTCCATCACAGCTTCAGCTCAGAACTAGCACATGGTCTTATGGGACCTCAGTAGGCCCAGTCCAACCCTTCCCTAAGGACTGGGGCCTTCCATGGCCTGGGGCCCTGTCTTTTTCCTGGATCAAAAGGAAGTCCCTGTGGCTGTTTAAAATCAGGCTATTTAGCCAAAACGTCCAGGTCCATGGAGAATCCAGTTTGAATGAGTATACGCAAACCTCTGTGGGGGGGGTGGCTTAAAAGAAATACCGGAAGCCTGTTAGCATCCTCCACCTCTGAAAGGCCACAATAACACATATCCAAATGCATTTTTAATGCAATGAACCCCGACAGTATTAGCCCTAATTCAATAAAGTATCTTAATTCCATAAGGTTATTGAGGATACGGCAGGATACTGTCAATCAGTCTCACTAGCGTCCCAGCACAGCCTTTGGGTGGATCTTTCCAACAGCAACAGGAGAGAGAAAATGTTCAGATTAGGAAGAAGTGATTGGAAAACCACAGCAACAAGCTGGACGACACAGAGGGAGGTGGGGTATGTGAGCCCGCTTTCACTCTGGCCCAATTACAGAGGTCTGCAAACTGCACTTGAAATACTAACCCTGCCTGTGTTTTCTGCCCCTTCAAACACAAAACCCTCCTTCCCCCTTAAACAAGTTTTCAAACTTTTTTCATACATCATTAAAGAACAGCAGCAACATCCCTCCCACTTCCCTTTGTAGGAACTCCTTTAAAAACTGAAGGAAACCAGAAGGTCAGTTTTTAATTCACAGCCATGGCTGCAAATATGCACCTGCCAACTCCTTGATTCCCAGAGGGACATCTCAAGTCTTCCTGTGTGTTCTATAGGAGATGGCCTTGTCACACTATGGTAATTCTGGAGTAAGTCAATTGTCTCCAAGGGACTTATTTCATATTGACAATCTAACAGAGCAGGCTAAAGAAATGGGAGTTCTAGTGCTCAGACAGACACCACAGACCATATACACATTATCAATACCAACAGAGTCTGCAGAAGTCAGCTCTAGGCTCTTGTTCAGACACTACACCCAGAAGTCACATGGCACCCAACAGGAATTGTTGCCTACTTTTTGTCACCCATAAGTTTCTCACAGTAAGTGCACATCGTACAACTCTGAGCTACAGGAGAATAATGTTATGGAATAGTTACCCCCATCCCTAGATTTAGCGTCCCTTCCATTCTTGTGTCTTGACTCTTTCCAGTGCCAAATGTGGAGAGTTTGGTAACACTACAGTCTTCTGGAAAAAAACCTTGTACCTGCTCACAGACTGGTCACACCCTCAGTCCCACCCGCATTCACCTATGGAAACTCATGCAGTTTTTATTCTTCTGCTACCCCCTGCCTTCCTTGGCTCATAACGCGGGACCAAACCAACTGCAATTTGGGGCATGTCTACATTACAATCTTAAATCTACCTAGGTTAGGTTGACTTACAGCCACTGCAGTAATTACTGCCATCACTGATGTCCACATTACCCTTCTGTTGGTGGTGCATGTCCTCTCCTAGCACGCTTCCACCCACTGAAGAATGGCAGTGTGGGGGGCTGAGAGCCAGGGTGCTACCCCCCGAAGTCCCTTCCTGCCCAGCAGCCCTACCTACCCCCATCAGACTGGCCTAAGTTCCCCCAGCCTGCCAAGCTGTCTCTGGCTCCCTACTTGACTCAGTCTTCTGAGGAGTGCAAGGTATAAGGTCCTGCCTCCCCCAACACTTGCTGCCAATGCTTAGTGGAGCCCTATATGGGAAATCTAGGCTCAATCTGACCTCTTTCACCAGCACTAAATGGCCACATGCAAATTATTTGTAACTGCAAATTGGACACTTGACTAAGTTGCAGGAAATGTTCAATTTGGGACTTGGCTGGTGGTGTGAGAATGTGTGTAACTCTTGTGTGCATGTGAAATCTGTCCAGAGACACACAATCGGCTCCCTTATGCAATTATTCGTTCTGTAAAAAAATGACTTCCAGTCCCATGAAACTTTCTTGCTTTGGCAATGATTCTACAAGCAATCTAAATAACTAAATAAATATTCCCGCAATGCTGAGTGAAGCTCTGAGTTCGGAAATGGTCTATATCATAATATCATGGCCGGTGAGCCATTAAAAAGGCAACTGAAAAATCATATAATAAAACCAGTCCCTAAATTGTTACCAAAACCATCTGAAATTTTAGCAACAAAGGGTCAGGGTCCCCTGTCCCTTCCCCTGCTGTAAATGCCACTGGCATGATAAATTAGTGAGTGAGTGACAACAGAATAAAAAAAATCAAATTTACTTTTCATGAGCGATATCTATTTTCATTCCCCACAGCGAGGACGTTTGTTCAGTTCCACTTTCTGCTTCTAGTCAGTTTTTACTTTCAGGTTCTCATAATCCTGCATAATTTGTGTAGGCCACACTGCTGAGGAAATAGAGCTCCTAGTCACTGGGGACTGAGTCAGCTCTGAGTTATGCTGGCATAATTGAGGTTGTTAAGGGAAATGCCAAAGGAGACGAGCCATTTTGTGGAGTATCATTTAAAAAAACCCCAACTTACTGTATGGTGACTGAATTGTGAGCTAGCACTATAAGAAAGGTATTTTGCTCCTGCATGGAAATAGAAATGTCTTCTGTCATTGACTCATCCTTTCTTTACTGCTGGCTTCCCCTCTCCTGAAGCTGTCTCCAAGTATTACTGTTGCTATCACCATTTGGGACTGTGCTGGTATAATGTATGAATTCTGTGTGAGATAAGGTTGCCAGGTGGCTGGTTTTCAACTGGAAAGTCTGGTCAAAAGGGACCGTGTGCAGTACATCTGACCAGACACCAAAAGTCCGGTTACCATGGACCGGGGGAGGCACCAGGTCATCATCCCGCACCAGGCCCTGCTCCGCCAAGATCATCTCCTACCTGCAGCTCATGGGCAAGCAGACTCCATGTTGGGCCTGCAATTCCTGTCCCAGCCCTGGAGAAGAGGGAGCCCAGTTTGGGGGTGGGGTGGGTGGAGGTGGAGGGGATTGAGTGACAAGGAAGGGGGAGCGGGGAGAAGAGGGAGTGATGGGGGAGGAGGGGAGAGAAGTGAGTGGGGGGGCGCGGGCTGGGGAAAAGGCGGAATAGGGGGAGGGTCTTGGGGGGAAGAGGCAGAGAGGGGGCACAGGGGGGGTTCTTGCTGTAGTGTCCAGTTTTCAGACATTAGAAAGTTGGCAACCCTAGTATATTTCTTCACCAAGCTGCAGACTCCATTTTGAACACGCAGCCCTTTGTCTTCTCTTTGCTTCCAGCTTGGACTGAAATTCTAACAAGGTAGAGGGCAAAGGCCTGACAACAGAGAGTCGTTAAACTTTGATGATAGACCATCAAAATGACAGAAATGGCTGTCCCCACCTCCCGCCAGTTTTTCAAGGGAAGATCGCCTTGGCAACAAAGTCACCTGGCAAGGGCCTGAACTCACCTGAGCAGAATGTCACCGGACAAAGGGACTGGCAGTTATAAAAGGGTAGGGGCTACTTTGCTGAGGGGGCCATTTTTCTCCAGCTCAAGATGAGGGAGAAGGAAGTAAGCAACTCAGGAAGTAGGAGCTTGATGAGACAAGGGACCTTCCTACCCACTTGGACCCAGATGGGCCCCAAAGAGCTCCTCAGGGAAGGGTGAGCTAGCCTGGGGCATTGCAGTTAGGAAGTTTGCTGTGTCCTAAATGCTATGGCCTCTCTTGTGAGTTAGCTGTTAAGAAAAAGTGCAATGGTGTTAGAATCCTACACAAAATGGCTGTGTGTGATATATGCTACACCTACTGTGTGTCTCTAGCAAGTGAAATGAGATCCTGGAAGCCTCACACCTTTGGGGTGCAGTTCCAGGAGAAGAGTGCATTTTGGCTACTGGGGGGGCTCCAGAAATCATCGAATCATAGAATGTTAGGGTTGGAAGAGACCTCAGGAGGTACTATTCCAACCCCCTGCTCAAAGCAGGACCAACCCCAACTAAATCATCCCAGCCCGGGCTTTGTCAAGCTGGGCCTTAAAAACCTCTCAGGATGAAGATTCCACCACCTCCCTAGGTAACCCATTCCAGTGCTTCACTACCCTCCTAGTGAAATAATTTTTCTAGACCTCTCCCACTGCAACTTGAGGGTAACAGACTGAGAGTTGGCGCCCAGGAAATGTGCCACTGAGAAGAAAGAGTGTTGCAGCCTGCAGAGACCCACGGAAGCTTAAAACACCCGAGGATTGAGAGGCTTGGATTCCCTTCACAGCAAGCTTTTGGGTGGCTGGTGGGGATCCGTGACAGTTGCGTGGTGAGGTAGCCTGCCTTAATGTGAGTTACTGTGAGGCTATCATTTGGCCCATATTGAATCTTTTCTTAAGTGAATGTATTATTATGTTTTTTGCAGAGGGGAACAATTTGCAATGACTAGAAAAAAAGTGAACAAAACTTGATACGCAAGATGCAGTAGGCGGGAGCTGTATTGTGCACCTGCTTCCCCAGTTATACAGCAGGAACCTAGGGTATGTCTACACTATGAAATTAGGTCAAATTTATAGAAGTTGGTTTTGTAGAAAGTGTTTTTGTACAGTCAATTGTGTGTGTCCTCACACAAATGCTCTAAGTGCATGTAGTCGGCAGAATGTGTCCACAGTACTGAGGCAACCGTTGACTTCCAGAGCATTGTACTGTGGGTAGCTATCCCACAGTATCCGCAGTCTCCACCGCCCATTTGAATTCTGGGTAGAAATCCCAGTGCCTGATGGGGCTAAAACATTGTTGCGAGTGGTTCTGGGTACATATCGTCAGGCCCCCCTTCCCTCCCTCCTTCCGTGAAAGCAAGGGCAGACAATCGTTTTGTGCCTTTTTTCTTGAGTTACCTGTGCAGACGCCATACCATGGCAAGCATGGAGCCCGCTCAGCTAACCGTCACTGTATGTCTTCTGGGTGCTGGCAGACGTGGTACTGCATTGCTACACAGCAGCAGTTTATTACCTTTTGGCAGCAGACAGTGCAGTATGACTGGTAGCCGTCGTTGACATAGTCCTGGGTGCTCTTTTAAGAGACCTCGATGAGGTCGGGGCACCTGGGCAAACATGGGAGTGACTCAGCCAGGTCATTTCCCTTTTAAGTTTTGTCTCATGGCGATTGAGTCCTACCGGCAGTGCACTGCCTTTTAATCTGCAGCCAGCAGAAGATGATGGCCAACAGTCATTCATACTGCACCATCTTCTGCCGAGCAAGGAGGTGACGATGGCTACTGTCGTACTGCACAGTCTGCTGCCAGCAAGATGTATAAAGATAGATGAAGTGGCTCAAAATGAGAAATAGACCAGATTTGTTTTGTATTCATTTTCTCCTCTCTCCCTCTGTGAAATCAACGGCCTGCTAAACCCAATTTTGAGTTCTATCCTTGAGGTTTTGAGTTCTATCCTTGAGGGGGCCATTCAGTTTCTCGCAAAGCCACCCCCTTTGTTGATTTTAATTCCCTGTAAGCCAACCCTGTAAGCCATGTTGTCAGTTGCCCCTCCTTCCGTCAGGGCAACGGCAGACAATCGTTCTGCGCCTTTTTTCTGTGCAGACGCCATACCATGGCAAGCATGGAGCCCGCTCAGATCACTTTGGCAATTAGGAGCACATTAAACACCACGTGCATTATCCAGCAGTATATGCAGCACCACAACCTGGCAAAGCGAAACCAGGTGAGTAGGCGACGTCAGCGCGGTGACGAGAGTGATGAGGACATGGACACAGACTTCTCTCAAAGCATGTGCCCTGGCAATGTGGGCCTCGTGGTGCTAATGGGGCAGGTTCATGTGGTGGAACTCCGATTTTGGGCTTGGGAAACAAGCATAGACTGGTGGGACTGCATAGTGTTGCAGGTCTGGGAGGATTCCCAGTGGCTGCGAAACTTTCGCATGCGTAAGGACACTTTCATGGAACTTTGTGACTTGCTTTCCCCTGCCCTGCGGTGCAAGAATACCAAGATGAGAGCAGCCCTCACAGTTGAGAAGCGAGTGGCAATAGCCCTGTGGAGAAGCTTGCAACGCCAGACAGCTACCGGTCAGTCGGGAATCAATTTGGAGTGGGCAAATCTACTGTGGGGGCTACTGTGATGCAAGTAGCCAATGCAATCAAAGATCTGCTGATGTCAAGGATAGTGACCCTGGGAAATGTGCAGGTCATAGTAGATGGCTTTGCTGCAATGGGATTCCCTAACTGTGGTGGGACCATAGACGGCACTCATATCCCTATCTTGGCATCGGAGCACCAAGCCGGCGAGTACATAAACCACAAAGGGTACTTTTCAATAGTGCTGCAAGCACTGGTGGATCACAAAGGACATTTCACCAACATCAACGTGGGATGGCTGGGAAAGGTACATGACGCTCGCATCTTCAGGAACTCTGGTCTGTTTCAAAAGCTGCAGGAAGGGACTTTCTTCCCAGACCAGAAAATAACGAATGGGGATGTTGAAATGCCTGTAGTTATCCTTGGGGACCCAGCCTATCCCTTAATGCGATGGCTCACAAAGCCATACACAGGCAGCCTGGACAGTAGTCAGGAGCTGTTCAAGTACAGTCTGAGCAAGTGCAGAATGGTGGTAGAATTTGCATTTGGATATTTAAAAGCACGCTGGCACAGTTTACTGATTCGGTTAGACCTCAGCAAAACCAATATTCCCACTGTTATTACTGCTTCCTGTGCACTATACCATATCTGTGAGAGTAAGGGGGAGACGTTTATGGCGGGGTGGGAGATTGAGGCAAATCGCTTGGCGGCCGGTTACGCACAGCCAGACACCAGGGCAGTTAGAAGAGCACAGGAGGGTGCGGTGCGCATCAGAGAAGCTTTGAAAACCAGTTTCATGACTGGCCAGGCTATGGTGTGAAAGTTCTGTTTGTTTCTCCTTGATGAACCCCCCCGCCCCTTCATTCACTCTACTTCCCTGTAAGCTAACCACCCTCCCCTCTTCCCTTCGATCACCGCTTGCAGAGGAAATAAAGTCATTGTTGCTTCACATTCATGCATGCTTTATTAATTCATCACACAAATAGGGGGATAACTACCAAGGTAGTCCAGGAGGGGTGGTGGAGGAGGGAAGGACAAGGCCACACAGTACTTTAAAAGTTTAAAACTTTAAAACTTATTGAATGCCAGCCTTCTGTTGCTTGGGCAATCCTCTGGGGTGGAGTGGCTGGGTGGCCGGAGGCCCCCCCACTGCGTTCTTGGGCGTCTGGGTGAGGAGGCTATGGAACTTGGAGAGGAGGGTGGTTGGTTACATAGGGACTGTAGCAGCGGTCTGTGCTCCTGCTGCCTTTCCTGCAGCTCAACCATACGCTTGAGCATATTAGTTTGATCCTCCAGCTGCCTCACCATTGAATCCTGCCTCCTCTCATCACGCTGCCGCCACCTTTCAGCTTCAGCCCTCTCTTCAGTCCGCCACTTACTCTCTTCAGCCCGCCACCTCTCCTCCCGGTCATTTTGTGCTTTCCTGCACTCTGACAGTGTCTGCCTCCACGCATTCGTCTGTGCTCTGTTAGTGTGGGAGGACAGCATGAGCTCAGAGAACATTTCATCGCGAGTGCCTTTTTTTCGCCTTCTGATCTTCGCTAGCCTCTGGGAAGGAGAAGATCCTGTGATCCTTGAAACACATGCAGCTGGTGGAGAAAAAAAAAAAGGGACAGTGGTATTTAAAAAGACACATTTTATAGAACAATGGGTACACTCTTCCACGGTAAACCTTGCTGTTAACATTACATACATAGCACATGTGCTTTCGTTACAAGGTCGCATTTTGCCTCCCCCCAGCGTGTGGCTAGCACCTCCACCCTCCCCGCTCCCCATGGCTAACAGCGGGGAACATATCTGTTCAGCCACAGGCAAACAGCCCAGCAGGAACGGGCACCTCTGAATTTAAGAAAAGCATCCTATTTCAACCAGGTGACCATGAATGATATTACTCTCCTGAGGATGACACAGAGAGAAAAAGAACGGATGTTGTTTGAATGCCAGCAAACATACACTGCAATGCTTCATTCTACAGTGATTCCCGAGTACGTGCTACTGACCTGGAGTGGTAAAATGTCCTAACATGGTGGATGGAATAAGGCTGCCTCCTCAGAAACCTTTTGCAAAGGCTTTGGAAGTACATCCAGGAGAGCCGTGAATGCCAGGGCAAATTAATCATTAAACATGCTTGCTTTTAAACCATGTACAGTATTTTAAAAGGTACACTCACCAGAGGTCCCTTCTCCGCCTGGTGGGTCTGGGAGGCAGCCTTGAGTGGGTTCAGGCTCCAGGTTCAGGGTGAAAAACAGTTCCTGGCTGTAGGGAAAACCGGTTTCTCCGCTTGCTTGCTGTGAGCTATCTACAACCTCCTCCTCCTCCTCATCCCCAAAACCTGCTTCCATGTTGCCTCCATCTCCATTGAAGGAGTCAAACAACACAGCAGGGGTAATGGTGGCTGAACCCCCTAAAATGGCATGCAGCTCATCATAGAAGTGGCATGTTTTGGGCTCTGACCTGGAGCGGCCATTCACCTCTCTGGTTTTCTGGTAGGCTTGCCTCAGCTCCTTAAGTTTCACACGGCACTGCTTCAGGTCCCTGTTATGGCCTCTGTCCTTCATGCCCTGGGAGATTTTCACAAATGTTTTGGCATTTCAAAAACTGGAACGGAGTTCTGATAGCACGGATTCCTCTCCCCATACAGCGATCAGATCCCGTACCTCCCGTTCGGTCCATGCTGGAGCTCTTTTGAGATTCTGGGACTCCATCATGGTCACCTCTGCTGATGAGCTCTGCATGGTCACCTGCAGCTTGCCACGCTAGCCAAACAGGAAATTGAAATTCAAAAGTTCGCGGGCCTTTTCCTGTCTACCTGGCCAGTGCATCTGAGTTGAGAGTGCTGTCCAGAGAGGTCACAATGGAGCACTCTGGGATAGCTCACGGAGGCCAATACTGTCTAATTGTGTCCACAATACCCCAAATTTGACCCAGCAAGGCCGATTTCAGCGGTAATCCCCTTGTCAGGGGTGGAATAAGGAAATCGATTTTAAGAGCCCTTTAAGTTGAAAAAAAGGGCTTCGTCGTGTGGACGGGTGCAGGGTTAAATCGATTTAATGCTGCTAAATATGACCTCAACTCCTAGTGTAGACCAGGGCCTAGAATAAAGAAGAGAGCAACAGGGATTTGGGCCAAAGTAGCATCCCTTTCTGTGCCCAGCCGTTATTAGGATGTGGATTTATTGCTGTCACTAAGGGCCACAGTTCCAAAATAGCCTTGCTCCAAGTTAGGCACCAGCATAAGTGAGCAAGTTTTCAAATGAGCTCAGTGTGCCAGGCACGCATTGGGTGCTAGGGATTTTTGAAAATGTGGTCCTTGTTAGGTGCCTATATGCGAGCATGAGGTTGTTCTTGTAGGCAGTTTTGAAAATCTGGCCCTTTGGGCTTTTCTTGAGCCATAGGAGTAGGACAGGCTTTTCACAAAGAATTAATGGCTGTGGGACAAGTTTTCCTCCCAGTTACACCAGTGTGGATTTACAGTAACACCAGTGAAGTTTCTCCTGATTGACACTGATTTGGGTGAGGTCAGCATCTGGCCCTTCCATTCTGGAGGAGCTCCTGTACCATGATCCCAGTTTGACATCACCTCTCCTCTTGCCTTCTGGAACCTCGTCAGCGCTCTTTCTGAAGGGAAGAGTGTCACTTCGATCCTTCGCTCTACGAACAATATTTGATCTAGTGGTTCATGGATATTCTGACCACATTATTATCACAATTACTGATTATTGTATAGTGACCAAAAATGTGCTCAACACTTATGAGAGACTTGAAATGGACTAACCTTTGGTTCCTTCTGTCCGGTAAATCCCTTCTCAGGTGATCTTGAGAAATGCTCTTCTGGACTGTCAGAAACAGACTTTTTTTTAGATGTCATCTCCAGTTTTAAATGTTTCTTTGGGGTCTCGAATAGGATAGGACTAGACACAGGTATGTCTCTCAGAAGGGAGGCTATTCTCACTGAGATCTGCAACACATTCCTGATGCTCTTTGGATGAAATGATTATCTGTCTCACTTTGTATGCCAACTTCATCAATATTCACATTTTTAACCGATTGACCCAGAATGCAGAGCAACAATAATCATGTAATATGCCACCCTCCAGTCTATACTGTGTGATTGCTTTACCTCCGTATTTACGCCCCTGGGGACTGGACATCTGGACCTCCAACGAGTCTCAATCGACATGTAAGGCCCATTTCAACAGGCAATGGGCCTGATTCACCTTTGCATTATTCTAGGTATGGAATTACTTTGTAAGGCTGCTCTAACCTATGCCAGGGTTGGACACAGCTGAACAGAGACTCAGAGAACTCCCTGATGCATCCCACTTCTGGTGCTCTGAATGGATCCCAGCCACAACAGCGAATTTGCCCCTTAGTTTCTAAAAAAATCATATTAATCATACAGGGCCAGAGCCTCTGCTTACCTTGCACCTTGTGCCATCATTTGCATCTATGCAAAGCAGGGGGTAAGAGGTCAATGGTGCAAGTGGAAAAAACATTTACACTCACTTTGCACGGGTGTAAATGATGAGACGTTGTGAGGCAATAGGGACTCAGGCCTGTTGCTTTCAAATTCAGCAAAAAGAAAAGGAGGACTTGTGGCACCTTAGAGACTAAGAAATTTATTTGAGCATAAGCTTTCGTGAGCTACAGCTCACTTCATCGGATGCATTCAGTGAGTGCATCCACTGAATGCATCCGATGAAGTGAGCTGTAGCTCAAATAAATTTGTTAGTCTCTAAGGTGCCACAAGTCCTCCTTTTCCTTTTGCGAATACAGACTAACACGGCTGCTACTCTGAATTCAGCAAAGACATCAATCATCATCAAATGCAGTAGTAGATTGTGCAAATACTACTGAGCAGCCTGCATTTGTATCCCTGTTTGATTCAAAGGATGTTTTAATAAATGCTCTTTTTTGGGACAAGGGGGAGGCAGGAAGGGAGGAGACAGGTGAGGACACATACTTTAGATTTAGGATTATAGCAAAAGTGTTTTTTTCCAGTTCACAACATGGAAATGGTGAGACACTGATGTATGTTCAATGTGTACTTACAATGGTTGCTTTTCTTCAAAACGCTAAGTTCCGGAGCTGACTTAAATGGTCTCCCAGGGGGAAAGCAGAGAGAAAGAATGGGCACAAAGGTCATGGGGCATGCTATTATCAAAGAGCTGGGGATAATTCATGGGGAAATAAGAAGAGGGACCACAGCATGAGAGATCGGAACATGGAGGAGACAGTCAAAAGGAAATTGACTTCTGGAGAGCTCAATACCCACATTTATTTATCCAGGAGCTAATTATTGACTGAGCTGTTGCCTCATGAATATTTACAGCACCTTGAGGGACCATGAGTCTTAATATTGACTGAAACTCAGTCAATGTATGTACTGTTATTTTGTACAGACTACTACCTTGTACAATCAAAGTGTCTTTTAAGGGATGACAGCAGGGTTGTGTAGTTAGAGCTCTGCACTGCTGACTCTGACAGAGCTAAACTGCTGCTGTGTGATGTGATTTTTAGCTCAAGCAGACATACTCACACTAGCTCTAATTGGGCTAGCATGCCAAAAATAGCAGTTTGGTCATGGTGGCATGGCCAGCAGCTTGGCCTAGCCAACCAAGTATTACCCTGCTGAGCTCCTAGGTGCAATCACAACTCAGATCGTTATGGCCTGGACCTGTAAAAACTGGAAGCACAGTAGAGCCACCAGTATGCTGATGCCCTTGTGCTGTTCTGTAACAAACAAGGAGCCGTGCTGATACAGGTTCGGCAGGAGAGAATGTGTTCTAAACAAGACCATCAAAATGATTGGGCAGGAGGGGAAACCCGAGGGTTGACCATGACCAGCTAATGCATTTTTAAACACCGCTTGCTTTGTCTACGCTAAATACTAAGAAGTGTTTAAAAGTTGATTAGTTAACACTTTAAATATTTGCCAAGCACTCCTAATTTTTCTAGTCTAGACAGGATGCAAAGAGCATTCCGGCCCAGCTGTCGCCAGGCAGGGAACTGCACTCTGCTGAGATTAAAAGGTTCTCCAATCTCCTGATTAACCTGAATGGGTCAGTTTCTCCTCTCACTTACACCAGTTTTACATCTGCTACACCAAACCTGGCCATTGAATTGGGACCCAGAAATAATGAGATTATCTTGAAAAATCATGAGATTATTAAAAATAATAATACATTTTGGGTTCTTTGTATTTGCCTTCTGGTTTCTGAACCTTTAGGTGGCTTTTGGTTCATTCACTCAAGTTTTTCTCTGCAACCCAGAGGCCTACAGACTTACTTAAAAAAAAAAAAAGCAAAAAAAAAAAGCAAGATGAGAGTCTCACCTACTCATATGCCTCCAGGAGGTGGGACTTTAAGAAGAACATCAAATGTCATGAGATTCTCAATAAAATCATGAATTAGCAACACTTGCTTAGAGACCATTTGTAACCATTGCAGGTTGGCATAAATTAAAGCAGCACGTAGCCTGTTCTAAGCTGTTGGGGTTGGGAGCCAGTGCAGCTGTGCCATGAGATCCAGGGAGCTGTAACTGGCTCCTGGATGGCTCCTCCCTGCTGTCCTGCACTGAGTGGATCTCCACGTGGAACAGAATCAGGGTCTTACAGACAAAACATCCTCAAATCCAGAAGAGCTTTGTTCAACCCAACAGACTATGCCTCATCCCAGGCAAAGCAAACCCACTGGCAGAGATGAAACAGGAAAGAGTGAATCCAGAAACACCAGCTGGGTCCCAGAGGTCCTGAAAAGGTGAGAGAGAAGACAGCAGAGGTGGAATAATTTCCCTTTTTTTATTATACAGGATTTTATATACAAGGCCATCTTCTTCCCACACATTAGCATCATGGTCAGTTCATAGCAAAAAATTGCAGCTCATCTCTCAAAGCCTAGACAACAATGCTACAATGGCTCGGCACAGCACAATGGACAAACAAATAGTACCGGAACTGAAACATGGAAGGAAGAGGAGAAGGAAAAGAAAAGAATGGTCGTCCCTTTTAGCCCTCATGATTATTTCCAACGACAAAATGCAAGTAAAACGTTGTGCTTCAAAAGCCATGCTTACAAGCAGGCCAGGCTCTTTCGGGGAGGGAAGCACGGCCCCATGGCTTGCTTTCCACTCTGTCTCCCTCCTAAAGACTCTGTGAGAGGTCTGGGTTTGAGTGCTGGAGCAGAAACCAGGAGGCCGCTGGGAAACTGTTCAAGCAGCTCTCTGTGGTTCTGCTTTGTTTCATCCAGTTTCTTGGAGTTGGTCAAGGAGAAGATGTGTGCAGCACTCGGAAGGGTGCGGGGTGGGGCTCCGGTTGGCATGGCAGCATGGACTGAGTCTCAGCCCCATCAACCTCTGAAGCTAGAGACTAGGAATAGGCCCAATAAAGAGGGAATCTTTGACCATGCAACAGATGGGGAAGTGGGGATTCTTTTACAGACTGTTTCATTTGAAGAAACCACCCATGTCTGCTGACCTTTGTCTTCTGGGCTGTGACCGGGCTAAGGGCAGTGTGAATTCAGGGGTGGGGAGGGAAGCGGATGTTCTAATTCCCTCAGGCCCAGCATGCTGGACACTAACCCTCACAAGTCTTTTACGCTCAGGCGAGTTACTGCACCCCCCAGCCCCACTGCAATACACAGCGATGCAGAGTGGAGCCTGCGGGATCTGGTGCAGGGACCAGCTCATCCCTCCCGCATCGCCTTCCAGCCAGACCTTGAAGGCCCAGAGGGAGGCTGGAGCGAGGGGATTGTGTGTGACCATGCTGCTATAGGGGATTGGGCCAGAGGGGAAGAGGTGGCATCACACCCCTCAGCCTGAACTGTTTGATTGTCCAATAAAAGGGTGTCACACTAGCCACCTGGGTCCACTTTCACCCACACCCCCTTATTCCACAGTGGCTGTTTGCGTGCTTACCCTTTAGTTACACATTGTCAGTCGGATGGCTAAGAAACCAGACCTCTGAAGACTAAAAGTGCTCTGTTTCTGCTGCTCTGGCTCACCTATTCTCCTGTCGATGGCTTCCTTCTCTCTCTTCGTGCTGACATGGTGGTCCAAGGAGCCCAGTGCGTAACAAGGGGCATGCTACCGATTCCCTTACACTCGGAGGTGACCGTGCATCCAAGGTGGCTCATGGGATGAAAAGGACTCGGAACGAGGTGATTGGTCCGGGGAGGAAAGGTGCCCCTCTGCCCCATTCATGAACATGATCATATTCGTGAAACTACAAATTGTCCAGACCAACATACTCATTTCCCCAATTAACAAACACTCCGGCCCCTTCTACCTCAGGAACTAAATTCTTTATTGGATTACGACTAGCTATCTCTTCCCGCCTCTAAGGACAGTTCTACAATGTCCCCAATTCATTTTACAATACAACCTCCATCCCAGAGAGTGGTCAGTGACAGTCATGGAGCGTGTGTTTGTCCACTGCCTAGGCTGGCAGCAGGGCTCTGAGGAGCAGGGATCCACTTGGATGACTGGTTTTCTTTGTTTTTGCTTTACAGATGGGTTGAAGATGTCGGTCCATGTTTCTCCTTTGGAATGCCAGGCAGAGATGACAGCAGCCCTGCATTTTATGCTTGTCCGGCTCAGCATGCCAGTCCAGGGTATAACCTCGTGCTCTCCTCACACTGGTGTTCATCGCTGCTCTGAATGTGCTACTAGGAGAGAGGAGGGAGAAAAATAGGAGCGTCACTCTCCTTGTGATTTAGGAGATGCACTTAGGGGTCAATCCAGAGCCCAGCTGAGCAGCCAGGCTTGGTGCTGGGAAAATGCACAGGGTTTGTTGGGTGACGCATCTTCCAAAGAAGCTAAGATACATAAGGTGGAAACGTTTCCCCTGAATCCAGCATGCAACTCTTGGAGACTTGAGAGCTGCGCTAGCTGTACCTGCTTACTGTAGGCTGGCGTCACTCCATAACTGTGTAATGGCTGTTCTCCTGGTAGGAGGGAAAAGGCAAAGAGAAACAGAAACAGGAAATCAACATTAGCCCCTCCTCTTGGGCTGTTCCAGCACAGGGAGTTCAATGATTAGCTCAGACCATGGTGAAAGAGATGGAGGGTGGGGAAGGTGTCAAATAATCCAGGAACATGGATGGAATATATAATGTCGCTGGGAAGCAGCAACAGTTGGAGTCCCTAGCATGGATATTCACACACAGCACCAAAAGCGTGCAGTGAACATAACAAACGGCCAAATCCTACAGGTGGTTGCTTGTTGTTTATGCCCTCTCAGTCTCTCCTATTGAAGCTGTTGCATTCTGGGTGAATTAGAGTCATTGGAGCAGCGGGACTGGATCCTAGGGCTCCTACCACCTCAGGGAGTGCTCTAACCACAGATCTCACTCTCTCGGGATGGTGGGAACTTCTGAGGGCGATGCTATGTTTGTTACATGCTGTGCACACTAACTGGGCTTCTGTTAGTCTATGTTTGTTTCTGTTTTGTTACTTGCTGTTTCATTGTTTTAGGGGTGTTGTTGGGTCCCCGGCCTTCTCCTTGGGCATGGTGGGGGGATCATATTGGGTTCATGGGATCTGTTTCAGATGGGTTTAGTGGTTTGATCCACAAGCACTGGGTTTGGTGTGTGCCTGCTGTCTCCTGCACTGGGGAGTGTGTGTTGCTGAGTGTAGGTGAGGTTATTGGCCATGCTAATATAAAAAACGCCTCTTGAATGAACAAATCGATAGTGATTTTACTGGCTGAGGAGCAGTTTGTGAATAATTTGGTACTGCAAGGACTTTGGATCAAGGAATCTTTTGTTCATGTTTTTCCCTTGTTTATTCCTGTAACGTCCCCACTTCCTTCAGAGTGAGACACTAGTGTCTGATCTCTTCCATTATGGGATGGGAGTTTCTCCTGTTAGTATGCAGGAACCCAAATGTGAAATATGTTATGTCATTCTGCCACTAGGTTTAGGTGGTTCTAAACAGCCTTGAACCTGGTTTTAAAGCACCATATAGATGGTGTTTCCTGTGTGGTGCTGCTGGTCTTTGAGGGGTTCCTGTCCATGCATGACTGGCTCAGGGGTTTCTGATTAGAATATGGGACTCCAGGATAGTGTGGAGGGTGCTGGGACATCAATTAACCTGCATCTGTACTGCCAGATTCTATCCCCTCACTCAGCGTATATGGCCTGCCATTGTCAGGGAGCAGCCCCACAGAGGAACCCTCTATTGTGACCCTGTCAATTGCGCCTGGACAGATGCGAGTCCAGGAGATTGAGGAGCACCTCCCTTGGAGAAAGCAGAAACAGGTTCTAGAGATGGGGGTGAAGAACAGATTGACGAGATGGACTTTTGCAGGGCTGTTTCTAAATGGGCTAAGACTCTGACAGCCCTTGACCTGCTGGCAGTGGCTGAGGATGGAGCTGTGTACCCTGAGAAGGAGGATAGCATTGCACTGGATGGTAGCTCCATGCCTGGAACTCCCAGTGGGGTGCTGTCTTCCCCTGGCATGGTGAGTCCTCAAGCCCCCAATCCTGCATGTTGCACTGATGATTCTGGGTCCCAGCCTGGGACTGCACTGCCTACCACTCTTGGACAATTGGTGTGCCAGCTGCTCCCACTGAATCTCTCTCCTTTGTGAATGGTGAAAATATTACAGTGGTGGCTCAATGTTCTTCTGAGCTGGTGGAGCATGAGGGAGATGAAGAGGACGAAGATCTCTCTGAGTCCTCACTGATTCCTGATGTCCCAGCCAGTCAGCTAGATAGGAAGTGCGCTAAGAGCCATTCGATCTTACTGGGCTCTTGCCAGTGTCATGGTCCCCCTTGG
The DNA here is from genome assembly GCF_009764565.3 of Dermochelys coriacea. Classification (NCBI taxonomy): domain Eukaryota; kingdom Metazoa; phylum Chordata; order Testudines; family Dermochelyidae; genus Dermochelys; species Dermochelys coriacea. Next base: position 27,362,420 of record NC_050080.1, read on the forward strand.
TTGACCCAACAGTTGCAATGGGGCACCTCTGGGTTTTAGGGTTGAGGGTCTTTTTCAGATCTGAAATGGCTCCTTCCTGGACTCTCTTTTCAGGGATGGGTTTTGATTGCCAATAGTCTTGTGGCCACAGGTGGCCTGGGCTAGCGCCCCTCCCCCCGGGCCTTTTGGATCAGATTCTGAGGCATACTTGTTTGAATAGTTACCACTGGCTGCACCCTGCTTTGTTGTTCCTGCCATTAGATGCAGGGGGCCAGGGGCTCATTGATTTAGTCAGCAGAGTGGCAGCCTTTCGCCTCCAGTCTGTTCAGTGGTTGCTATATTCTGTCTTCCTGCTGGCCTGTATGTCCCTTGCTTTTTCTCTCCTCCATCCTGCTGCAGGGATGGGCTTTGACTTTCACCTATTTTTGTTGGACCTGGTCTAGATTTGCCTTCACTCTATAATGGTCTTTTTACCGCTTGTTACCTTCTGCGAAGTGCATGGCCGGACCAGATGTTTTCCAGTTTATGGTTCTTGTAAGAGCTGTGGTTTTTAATCCATCTTTTCACGCTGCAACTCTCTCCTCCAAGAGCCTGTTTTCTGCCTTTACTCAGCCATCAAAACCAATAACACTATAGTATTCAAGAGTAATATTCAAAACAATATGGGTTACATTAATGTGACTGCCATTTTGGGGGCAATTACTGTATAATATCGCAGTTTTTGTAAATAAGGGGGTATGTACTTTTGTAAGTTTCCCCCATGTCACTATTTTACAGTATATTTAACTGGCAACTCTTTCTGAAATGTAAATGCTCATCTGTAGTGATTTATATTCTTGCACATACAGTGGGGGCTAATGCTGCTGTCTTTACCTAATCCTTACTCTGGTAAAACATCCAGTCAATGCAATGGGAGTTTTGGATTAATTGAGTCTGCAGGATTTAACCCTCTATTCTGAAATCAGGTAACAATGATCAGATAACAATGATGGAACGATTACGTGCTGGGGGGATGAGTGAAAATTTCATGTGGAAAATGTAGTTCTGAATTTCCAGACATTTGTGCGATTAAAATGGCAACCTCAACATTGCATTAGCAGAGAGCCAAACCCCAAGAAAGACTGCTTCCTCACAGCTCCCATTGCTTGCAATGGGAAATGCACCTCACAAATGTGGGCCAGGGTTAGTTTGTTTTAACAGTCCTTGTTTAGTTTTTCAAAAAATAATTCTGATAATAAATAGGGAAAATGCATTTTTCTATTTGACCAAAAATTGCCTTGGCAAATATCTAGGGTCCAATTCTGATCTCAGTCACTCTGGGTGTCAATCAGAGTAACTCCACTGAACTCAGTGGCGAGCCAGCCTTGTAAGAGCTCTGTAAGTGAAAGGAGAATTGGGTCCGCAGTTTGCAAAGCAGCTGCTGAGGTCTTCTCCAAACACGTTCACCTTCTGGATTGAAAACAAACATGGTCTATTTTTGACCCCAAAGGGAGTTATTTCAGGAAATTATAAGCCACAGAAATCAGAGGCTGAGAATGAAGAGGCCACCTTGACAGTAACTAGAGTCAAAACAGCAATGCATAAGTGCATTCTAGCTAAAATGAGTGCCCATTGCAAAGCCTAATGTGGCTGGTAGTGAATGCAGAAAGGTATGCAAGTGAATACACATCAAATCAGTGGTGCTGGAACTAGGAGTGCTGGGGGTGTTGCTTCTCTCCCCCCCCGGCTTGAAGTAGGAAAAACAAACACCAAATCCATGGTATCCATGGTTTCCATCAGCAGCACCCCCACTATAAAAATTGTTCCAGCCCTCTTGCATCAAATGAAAGATCCTTCTTGTGACGAATATGTGAAAGAAAGAAAGAAAGAAAGAAAGAAAGAAAGAAAGAAAGAAAGAAAGAAAGAAAGAAATGGTGCCACGGGATCTCTTTATCATGCATAGCAAAGGCACCAGACCTCATCAAAGTAGGCACAAGCCGGAGAGAGTGAGGCCTTGTCTACACTAAAGGGAAAAGACGATATAAGCTACACAGTTTGGGTTATGTGAACAGCATAACTCAAGTTGATGTAGCTTAGATCTACTTACCGCAGGGTCCACACTGTGCGACGTCGACTCTCCCGTCGACTCCCCCTACTCTTCTTGATCTGGTGGAGTACAGGAGTCAACGGGAAAGCAATCAGCGGTCGATTTAGTGGGTCTTCACGCTAAATCGACCTCTGATGCGTCGATTGCTGCAGTGTCGATCCTCCGGTAAGTGTAGACAAGCCCTGAGAGAATAGAGCTCTATAGCTCAGTGGTTTGGGCACTCACCTGGGATGTGAGTCACGTTCAAATCCCTGCTCTAATGAACATTTAAGTATTTTAGACAAAGTGGAACAAGGCTAGGGCACTCATGGGAGGTGGGAGACCTGAGGTCTGCTGGGCAGCAGGGGACGTAAAGTTAGCCATTGTGAAGGTAAGCCTAAGTCCCCTTTGTGGATCTAGCCTCGAGGGCCCAAATTCTTTTTTCAAATAAATAAGCCAAATTCCATCAAAGTCCGTGGAGCTGCAGCCATTTACATCTGCAGGGAATTTGGTCCGAAACATGCAGACTGCCTCTCCCTGTATTGCCATGCTCGCTGCTTCTCTGGCACCCCAACCAAGCAATGCTGGTGGCTTGGCCATGCAGACCTGCTGCAGGCACCCATCCTGCTCACCTTCTGAACTCTACAGGGCTGGAGCTGCTTCCCTAAGGCCTGGGCATCTGGCCCATTCCGTAAGAGGGCCCAGTTCCATTTCTAATTGAGATCTGTGGAATGGGTTATTAAATTTAGGGCTCGATCACCCCAATCCTGATGGGGTCCAGGGGAGACTGGCACAAACACCAGGGGCAGAATATGGCATTTGTGTAGTTACTAAACTTCTATTGTGGGATTTCCACAGGGACAAAGGAGGCAGGTGCCCTACTTCTATTGACTTTCAATGGGCGTTTGGTGTCTAACTCCCCTAGGCTCATTTCAATGTTACAGCCTTACCTAATACCATTGTTAAATATTTCCATACACTTTTTAGCAGTGTGGCCTAGCGGATAGAGTGCACTGAACTGAGACTCAGGAGATCTGAGTTCATTTATTCGTAGAGTCCAAGGCCCAAAGGGACCATTATGATCATCTAGTTCAACCTCCCATATAACACAGGCCAGAGAACTGTCCCAACATAATTCCTAGAGCAGATCATTTAGAAAAACATCCAATCTTGATTTTAAAATAGCCAGTGATAGGGGGTCCACCACAATCCTTGGTAAATTGTTCCAATTGGTTCTATTCCCAACTCTGAGATTGGCCTCCTGGGTGATCTTGGACGAATCAATTTACGTATCTTGCCTCAGTTTCCCCATCTGTAAAATGGGGCTAACGCTATCAACCTCCTTTGTAAAACATGTTTGCAATCTACTGAGGAAAAGTGCTCTATAAGAGCTAAATATTCTATTTCTTCACCTATATGTTATGTATTTGGCTAGTATTGTCCGTTTTATGCATTACATTTAGATGCATGAGCTTTTGCTCCATGAACTCCTCGCCTGAGGAGATGGATGGTCACAAGAGATGCACCCTCACCTTAGGAGACATGCAGGGGCAACTCCTGTATTGAGCATCTTGGGAAGTCTGCAGCAATGGAGCTCCCCTTCTACACACCTTCTAAGCTGTGTAATACAGGCCTGACCCAAAGCCCATTAAAGGCAATGGAAGGGATGCCATCAGTTTCCATGGGCTTTGGATGAGACCCTTGGAAGATGCTTCTCAAAACGTGTGTAGAAGGGCAGCTTATTTGGCTAAAGCTTATTTGTATCTGCTGAGGCATAATTTGACTGGCTCATAGACTCAGATTTTAAGACCATAGCAGATCATGATGATCATCTACTTTGACTCCTTGTATAACAACGGCCCTAGAACTTCACCCCACATTCTCTGTGTAAATGACATATGCAAAAGAAGCTACATGTAAAACGTGTCAAACAAAGAAGATGCTTATTGCAGTAGAGAACAGAGGCTCCAGTCAGGATCAAGGCCTCCTTGGGCTGAGTGCTGTACAGTCTCTAACAAGCTAACAGTTTAAGATATGTGGCCTATCTGAACTGGGGTTGCATCCATCTGGCTTTCACCCAGACAACCCAGGTTTTGGTTTCTGTGTCTGGGTGCCATTTAGGGTTGCCTGGTGCCTGGTTTTTGGGTACTTGGCAATCCTAAATGGCACCCAAACCAAAAGTCTGGTTACCGCAGGGGCAGGGGAGGTGCCAGGTCATTAACCCATGCCAGACCCTGCTCAGCCAAGGCCGCTTCCTACCTGCAGGCAGACTCCTTGAGACAATGCAGCAAGCAATGGGGGGATGGGGGAGAGGAGCGAGCAGTAGGGGCCAAGCCTTGGGGAAAGAGGTGAAGCATCTGGGGGAAGAGGTGGCAAAGAGGGTGGGAAAAATTTTCCAGCTTTTTTAAACTATATACTTTTTTTAAAAAAAGTCCATTTCTGAACAAAATGTCATTTTACACTGAAAAATTGAAACATTTTGATTTTTTTCAGAATTTTTTTAGGCTTTTTTTCTTTGGCGAAATCAACATGAATTCATGAAATATTTCAGTTGACCTGAATCTGCATGTTCAGAAAAAAAAGTTTCAGATGAAAAATTTCACCTGGCTTTAGTTCTGATGTTTGTAAGTCAAGGGATACATGGAACGGAAGGAGCCAAAAAACCCATTGGAAGTTATTGCAGAAATGTTCAAACATTTCGATTTTGCGATTAAAATATCTTGAAAATGGCATTTGTGATTTGCCTTAAAGTTTGTGAGAAAATGCCATCTGGTGGTAAGATGCAGCCTGACAAGTGGCAGGGCCTTTGAGAACTTTTTCACCAAGTTAGAGAACTGTGTGTGTTCATTATCAGAGTCTTGCTTTAACCTTAATTTTGGGGAAACAACTGAGCTTCTCTAATTATAATATGCATTGCAAAGGCTCCTATCACAGTAGTATCTAAGCAGGGTCCTGATCTTGCAAAGCACTTAAGCAGATGCTTAACTTTAAGCATGTGAATAGCCCAGTTGGCTTCAATGGGAGTAGTCAGAACCCCAGATCCATACAGCATACCATTAAACATGTACTTCATATTAAGCACGTTTCAATCCCACTGAAGTCAATGGAGTTTAAGCACATGTGTAAAGTTAAGCACATGCTTAAGTGCTGCCTTTAGCTGGGATGGGAATAAGTGCATGCTTCAGTGCTTTCCTGAATCAGAGCCCACATGCTTAAACTTAAGCACATGTCAATGTTTTTCTGGGTTGAGGCCCAGGACTTGTACTGAGAAACAGCTGCCATAATTCCCCAGAGGTGGCCACATTTCAGTGGTGGGTGAAGGCTCTGCTTCTACAGATTTTGCAACCTGCTTTGGGAATTTGGGCTCTGTCTGGATGAAAGACGCTCTGCAAATGCAAATCATTATGAACGTGGTGCTGTAATAACATATCTGTGCTACATGCTCCAGCACATCTCAGAATCATTTATTACGGAGCAAAGCAATTTGTACAAACCAGGGATTAATTGTTACAAAAGCACAAATAAACATGGCCTGAATATGCAAAGCTAGCCATTTTTCTTCAGCATCTCTGCGTATTGCAATTAATGTAATGCTTTTCCATCATGGAGGAAGGGCTGGGGTAGTGGAATACAGCTGCAAACAATCACAGCATTAAAGATAGTGATTTATTTTTAAGACGGAAAAATGAATTTTTCCAGTGGTTTTAATAAGCACCAGTAAAATCAGAGCTGATTGATTAATTCCCTTAGCAGAGTGGGGGCTCCTCTCCCATTGTTGCTTACCAGTTCGTCTTCACAATCATCTCGCGTGAGTCCCTCCTCTTCTCCCTCCTCCCCATTCAGTGGCTCCTCTGTGTTGATTTCTGCCTCTGATGCTGTGTCGTCCTGGGAGATCTCACTTTTGTTCCCATCTGCCTTCTTTCGTACCTCTGAGAGACAAGAGCCGGGGCAGCAAAGTCAGGGGGATGCAAAGGAAATGGAGGAGAAGGAACAGTTTGGAGTTACACTCAAATAGTCCAATGGGGGCCAGATATTCAGAGCCCATGAGGAGCAATTTTATAAATAATCAGCATGTGTCTCTTCCCACACTGGGATAACTCCATTTACTCGGGTGAAGCTAACCCACACCGGTGTGTGTGTGTGGGGAGAACTGGATCCAGTGAGTCAACTCTGACCTTCAGGAACCATTTCCACAAATGAGGATGGGACTCCCATTCAATCTTCAGTGGTGATTTTGTGTGGTGGATGCCTGTCCACTAGGATCCACACTGAAACCCGCCCTATAGCTCCTCACAACTGTCAGTCATTACACTAGCAACCTGGGCTGGATTTGAACCAGCAAAATCGGGGAATAGCAGGCTCCATGTCCTGTTAGCTACTCTGTGAGTCACCCAGCTCCGCAGCTGTGGGTATTTAAAGCATTCTCCCCTGTTTTCCATGGTCCAGTGTCCGTTTGCATGGGAATCAGAGCAGGAGTCTTCTACATTCCAGTAGCTGAGGCTGAGCTACAAAGGACCTATTTTCCAACACTATCAACATTCTCCTGAAGTTTGTACACTTAAATTCACCCTCTGCACCACCCAAGTCCTCATATAGGGTTTAAGAAGCGGTGACTAGCCCATGTGCTTGACCTCTGCATAGGGGAGAATTCCATGCCTTTGTGAAAAATATAATACAGCAAACCAGTCAAGTAAAACAACTCTACCCGCTGTAGCTGGAATCACCATGTCCTGTCCTTGGAGGAATACAAATTGACTAAGGCGCTGTAGCCTGGGCACTTATACCACACACCGACAGTCAGGGCATTTACCAACTGGGTTGTAGCATCTATTTAAGAATTTGGAATCTTACTGCTTTGGCGAAGAAGTTGGCTGTCTCTGCTGCTAACTCTGAAGGAGAAATCAATTAGTGCCTATGGCTGGGATCATGCTTCCCCTAGACTCGGGCCCTGACCGTGCAAAGACTCATATGCCTGACTTGACTTGACTTGTCCCTTTAAATCGATGGAGCTATTTGCAGTGTGTAGGGTTAACCTCCCTCTGTTTAAGTCTCTGCAGGACTGCGGCCTGAATTGTTAAAAGTAAAAGCAAGCGAGATCATTGAGTGTTTCGATGCACATTGGCTCTGCCTCAAGTTAAACCAACTCAACAGAGCCAGCTCTAAGGGCGAGCAGGGCTGTTGCACTGGGCACCAACTTCCAGAGGGCACTGTTGTGCTGTGCCTTTTTTTTTTTTTTGCACTGCTCTGATTGGCCAGCCTTTTTCATTGTGATTTTTCTTGGCTGATTGGCCTGCTATGGGGTTTGTTAGGTTGTTTTGTTTTGGTTTTGGTTTCTGCTCGGCCACTGTGGGGGGTGGCTCTGAAAACTTTTTCCAACCTGACCAGCAACATAGCTCAGGCCACTCCTGAGAGCCAGGTCAGGGTTATCAGGGCATGCACACCCAAATCTTTGCCAACTAGGGTTGCAAACCCTCCAGGATTGTCCTGGAGTTTCCAGGAATTAAAGATTAATTTTAAATTAAAGACGGAACCTCCCGTAATACTTACAGCCGAAATTGGCAACCCTGAATGCCAGCCCAGGCAGGAGTGTTAGCAGGGCCTGGAGGCATAGGAACATTTAGCAATGAAATTTGAAAGGATGACTCAGCATTGCCAATTCTCACAATTTTATCACAAGTCTCATGATACTTGAAGCCCAAGCTCCTGGAATCATATGATGATGAGCTAGATTGTCAAAGGTGTTTAGATACCTAACAATGCAATGGTGCCTAGCAGGATTTTCAAAAGTGCCCATGCTTTAAAAGGCATTTAGGCACCTCTCTGTATCTTTAGGCATCTAAATGCCTTTAAATATTTGGTGAGTATCTCAGCTTTCTTTTAAAATGGCAAGTTTGTTTCTAGCCATCTTGGCTGCATAGAAAAGCTTGAAAACATGACCCTGGTGTATCCCCAGGGCTCAGAAACCAGAATGCTAGGAACCCCTGCGCCTCAATTCATTATTTTTGAAAATTTCCTGATTTAAAAGTGAAGCTTATGATTTCTGGGGACATGACATGCTTTCTGAAACTCGTGGGGTTGGCAGTGCTGGATTTCAGAATCAAGATTTACCACGTTTTGTTGTGATTTTTAAGGGGGTCCAGATTTGTGGATGGGGAGGGGGAAGGAAGGGGAAGCATACCATTTCTTTTTTTTTCTTTCTTTTTTGCTTGAAATAGGACAATTTTTGAGTGAGCATGGATTGAGTCTTCACTCAAACATGGTTCAAGTCTGAAGCATAAAGCCCACAAAGTTGTGGATTTCAATTTCAGGCAAAACTGAATTTACACCAGAAACACGCAAAAACTATTGTGTGCGACAATTTCACCAGTTAGCAGAAATATGGATTTCAAACTCCTCAGGGCAGGCACCTCATATCCATTTTGGTCTGCAGTGTACCCAGCATGCTCTAGGTGCTATATAAACACACAATAACAGCATTTTGGAAAGTGGTGATCCAGTGGGGTCATAACTTAAAGTAACAGCCAATACAAGAATACAGGCCTCAAGTGCCCAAAGAATGGCCTGCAAAGTCGAAATAACTGGTTTTGAAATGGGCTGCTCTGCATTTGAGCTCCTTGCCCTATCTCAGTGCCATTATGTGCAGCTAACTGACCTGTGGATGATTTCTGTTCTTCAGCAATCTGCTCCAATCTGCCCAGAAGAGCATCAATGTTGGATTTGATCTGTGTCAGCTCAGTTTTGATTGTCTGCAGCTCGTTACATTTCACTTCAAAGAAGAGAAGGAGAAGGACAGGCTTTATTCCATGTTGTTATTTTACAGATTAGTGTTTGATTGGTTTTTAAAAAAGATTTAGGATTAATCACAAAACCTTCAGCCCTAACAGAGCTTGGCAGCCACAGCAATACTGTGGAAATCTCCCAGTGACTGAGATGGTGAGGATGCAATTGGGGATAATCTGGGGTGTCAACACGGAAACTGTACTGAGCCACTGAAAAGACGGGGTGGGGACTGCTTAAATGGGACATCCTAGGAAATGAGATGGGATATAACTGGGGCAGCTAGCAGTGCACTCCCAACAAGAGTTAGAGCTGGAGGCTGTTGTAACTGTATAAATATTATGCATACATGTAAACCCACTGCATGGAAATCCTGGGGCTGCCACCAGCCTGCTCCATTCACTGGGGGCCAGGTGGAACGCCAGGGGCCCTTTCCAAGAAACACTGACTACTGGCAAGTGGGACAGGTTGAGACTTTTGGGAAAAGCCCATTGCCTCTTTGCTGTCCCAACAGTAACCTGCTCCCTCCTCCTCTGGCCTGCCTTTCTGATGTGATTCACTGCCTGCTGCAAGTTACTGATCATGCCATTGGGTGAGGTGGTACCAACAACAAGGGGGAGACAGGAGGTTAGGCTGTGGCCTGGGTGGAACTGGTATGAAGCCAGCATGAGCTGGGAACCACCGTTGTAAGGCTCAAACAGTTCCTGGCTAGCAAAGCTCCCCTCAGTCTCCATGTTACACTCCCCATTCCCAGCCACTAGCCAGCAGCACTGTAACTTTTCTTTCTTGGAACAAATTACTGTGTCCCATTCCTGCACACAGAGCTTTGATCGCTTGGGCCAGCAGAGTCTGGGAGCAGGGCTGCTGCTGTCCATACCAGAACTCACAGGATGTTCCCAGGGCAGGCCTGCAAGTCCACATTCCAGGACAATTACAAAGTCCCAAACTGACTTTGGATGTTGGATCTGTATATGCAGACTCTGTATTGGAATGTGCCAATGGGCATATGTGTGAGCAACTGGGCAGCTTTGAGCACCAACGAGAGAGGTGCACATCTACCCAAATGGCATGCATGAATGCACTGCCAGCAAATCTGGAGGGTGTAACAGATGTAGTTGCACATTTAGTAGGTCTATTTTAGACAGAGCCTTTGAAAATCCAGCCTGCATCTTCACCCCTTGACTTTGGAGACCACTGAGAAGGCTTGGGCTGATTATGTCAGGACCACTTGCTACCAGTCCCCTTAGGGCAGGGAGGGGCCCAGGACCCAGATGCTGGTGCCCCGAAACAGCTATCTGGAGGGTCACATTTTGTACCTTACTCAACTTGCAGCAATGTCTGCCCCCCTGATTTTTGTTTATTTCACCCACACCTGTCAGCAGGTGGCTGTGCTAGTTCCAACCGGGACAGGTAATCACGGTATCTTGGCCTTACCCACAGACCCCAGGTGCATGGTCATTTAATTTACCTTGTAATAATTTCCTCAAGAGGAAAGCTCCATACTTCAACCTCAGACCCAAACTTTAGAGTAGCAGCAGGGCTGGATTATCCAATAGGCAGACTAAGCACGTGCTTAGGGCACCAGCAAAGTGGAAGAATGTGGAAAAAATGTGATATTTCAAAAAAAGCATCGAAGTAATCATCATGGGAAAAACCAGAACTTTGTTAGACTTCCTTACACTCCACTCCACACTCTTCCCCCATTTTTCTGTTCTCTTTTTATTACTTATCCCCATCTAAACCAGGGGGGCATCCTACTAACGTAGATTGAAACAATGTGAGGAAATCAGATTCTGTCATGTATTGCAATAAATTTATGTTTTATTATTAATATATTCTTCTGAGTTATACATACTTGATTCATTTTTTTCTTTCTTATATATATATTATATATATATATATACATAAAAATAGTGTACGTTGTGTAATTTGTTTTTTTTTAAGTTCAGATAACTGAGATAAGGGGCAGGATGAAACGTAACCAACTGAGTGGAGCACAGAAACATAAACTGGTGGAAGAAAAGAAACAAAAAACTAGTGAAATTTTCCAAAATCTTCCAAAGCTGACATCATTTTTCAAAGCGAATCCAACAGAAGCAACATCTTCTCTCAGTAGCACAGACATCGTTCCAAAACCTATAGGTGTTTCAGAGACTGACCCTTCTTCTATTGGTGAAATAAACACCATTCCAGAACATGTGGATGTGTCAGAGACTGTAACTGATCATCCTTCTCCTGGTAGTAAAACAGACATTGTTCTAGAAGATGTGGATGCGTCAGAGACTGAACTTGCTCATGCTGTAAATAATAGGAGAAAAGATCCTGGTATGTGGGTTGATTTTAGTACCGATGATGTAGCTTACTGGATAGATCGTGGACCAAATGACTCTCAACACCACACTGGGCCATTTGAGAAATCACGTCGGACTTTTACCAATGGCAAACAAACAAGATATTGTCCACAAAAAATACTTTTTGGCATGAAAGTGAATGGTGAGAAATACACTCAAGAATGGCTACTGTATTCACCATCAACTGAGTCTGTGTACTGTTTTGTTTGCAAACTTTTTGCATATAAACCTTCAACATCTCGGTTTGCTGTAGATAGATTTAGTGAGTGGAGGAATACTGTTTTAATTGAACAACATGAAAATAGCACTACTCACAGAGATTCAATGTTGACATATTTAAATCAAAGACAGGGCTTTGAATTGACACAAAAATTGGAAGAACAAATTAAAGGGGAGCATGAATACTGGCAACATGTCTTGCAGCGTGTTAGAGCCTTTATTCAAACATTAGCTGAATGTGGTCTGCCTTTCCGGGGATCAAATGACACATTTGAATCATTGCAGAATGGCAATTTCTTGGGATTGTGAGTCAGTTTGACCCATTTTTAGCTGGCCATATCTCAAAATATGGGAATGCTGGCAAAGGTAACCCATCATACTTATCCAAGAGAATATGTGATGAACTCATTGGTCTAATGAGTGACAAAGTTCGTTCAGCTATTGTGGATGAAATAAATACTGCTGGGTACTCCAGTTTATCTGTCAACTCTACACCTGATCTTTCACATATTGAACAATTGAGTATTGTACTAAGATGTGTGTCTCCCACAGATGGGAAACCAGTTGAACGATTTATAACATTCCTCAATTTGAAAAGCCACACTGAACTAGAGTTTGTATTCATGTTGACCATGTGGAATGAAATTTTACAACATCTTTACCACACAAGTCAAGCTCTCCAAGAAAAAGAATTGGATTTGAAAACATGTGCAGATCTCTGTCAATCATTAGCAGACTACTTACCCACTTTGAGGAATGATTTCAAAAGATTTGAAGACATATCAAAAGATATCTTGTCTGATACTAACTACAAAGAAGCCCAGCCCTGGAAGCGAATCAGGAAAAAAGAAGCAAATGATAGCAGTGCAACAGAAACAGCACTGAATCCTAGAGACAAATTTCGCATATCTACTTACTACACTATAATTGATATACTTGAAACTCATATGAAGAGGAGAGGTGAAGTGTACAAAGAAGTATCAAGTAGATTTTCTTTTGTAAACAATATGGACTTATCTGACGAACAATATTCACAAGATTCCCAAAAGCTAGTTGACTCATATTCTGTTGACTTGAACATGAATTTCTGTGGAGAAGTACAGCAGTTCCACTGTTATATGCACACAAAGTTTAATGAAACAGGAAAAATGAAATTCAGTCACACTGATCTTCATGACACAATATTGAAAGATGGAATACAATGTGTATTTCCAAATGTAGAGATCACACTACGTATTTTTCTAACATTGATGAGTACTAACTGCTCCGCAGAACGCTCTTTTTCTCAGTTGAAAAGAATAAAAAGCCCTCAGAGAACAACAATGTGTCAGGACAGACTTGATTCACTTTCCCTATTGTGCATGGAAGCGGACATGCTTTGTCAAGTCAGCTTCGATGAACTTATCCAGAATTTTCCAATCAGAAAATCTAGAAAGAAGCTATTTTAATTTCAGCATACATGTAAGTTTTGTGTCATTTCGAAAAATAAAATTTTATTTTATAGTATAGTATTGTTTTTATTTTGAATTACATATGGGGGGGCACCATAATCTTTTCAGTGCTTAGGGCCTCTAAAGGTCTTAATCCGGACCTGAGTAGCAGGGAATGACATTGCCATAGGTGCCGACTTTGTGGGTGCTCCAGAGCTGGAGCAACCAGGGAAAAATAGTGGGTACTTAGCATCCACCGGCAGCCCCCCTGGTTAGTGCCTCCTCCTCCTCTCAGCGTCTCCTGTTCCTCCCAGCTCCTCCCACCCACCGTGAACAGCTGTTCCGCAGCATGCAGGAGGTGTGGGGGGGAGGGGGCAGAGTGAGGGCAGGGCACGCTCAGGTGAGGGGTGGAACAGGGCAGGAAGAGGCGGGGCAGGACGGAGCGGGGGCAGGAAGAGGTGAGGTGGGGTGGAGCGAGCGCAGAACTGGGGTGGGAAGAAGTGGGGTGGAGCTTGGGGGAAGGGGTGGAGTGGGGGCAGGGCCAGGGGTGGAGTGGGGGTTCAAGCACCCCCAGGCAACTAAGAAAGACACTGCCTATGGACATTGTCCATGCAATCAGATCCTGTGAAATCCTGCATGCTGACGGTTTAGTGAAGTCAGTGCTCCTGATTTACATGTAGCCATTGACATGCAGGACAGAGTATATCTCAGGAACACCCGCTCCAAATTCAAGGCTGGCACTTCACAACGACTAAAGAGGAGACTGCCTGTAAAGCGCAAATTTTACACTGAGCCCAGTGCTGCTGGAACAGGACTTTGGGAGTTAAGTCAGCTCTCTTGGCCCCTCGTGCAGGAGTCTCAGGTCTCAGTAATCTGGGACATAGCAGTGCACAATGTGCCAATACTGCCCCTCTTCACTGGCGAGCAGTACAAACATGGAAATGGCGAGCAAGGAACAGTCTTTGGCTGAGTTCTTCGGAAGAACTGAGTATGCTCAGATGGAGGATTGTAAAATAGGGAACCACGTGCAGCCTTAGGAGAAAGTGTAACCAATAAATAATAATATCAAATCAATCCTTTAGGTGAAATCCTGGCCCCACTGAACCACTGACTCCCGGGATTTCACCCTTTGTACAACACAGAACCTTGCTAGCTTCTCTTAATTTGCCGCTTGTCAACTACTGACTGTTGTATATCGGTGAGTGAAAGTGAAACAACAGGATTTAAAAGAAAGGAAGGTCAGCGCATCCCTGGGTATTCGCCCTTGGTTTGTTTGGAAAGCAGCTGAATGTTAATTATTTAGAAGACTTCACAGTACATATTGCACAGTATATTGTGTAAAGGTCTTAGAAATATGAGGCCTCATTATAGATCTGTGCCAATGAGTCTGGGTTGAGAGGTGGGATGAGACTGACTTTATGAGTGTGAATGATGGGGGTGTGCAAAGTAGCCAAGTGTGAATTAGAAGAGCTTGCCTGTATACACACTGCATTTCATCCAGAGAGCTTGCAGATCCTTACCAAGTAGGTTGGTGTCATTATTCCCATATTACAGATGGGGAAAACAAGGCACTGGAAAGGGAAACTGACTTGCCCAAGGTCACGCAGTAGGCCAGTGGTAGAATTAAGAACAGAACCCAGCTCTTCTGAGTTCTGCAGCCCTGATCTCAGCAATAAACAATGCTGACGCCTTATCGTTCCCACCCACCCACTCCCTATTATTGCAGCTGCTGTTATATGTGAGCAGCTAGAACTCGTTCTTACTGGTGAACCAAACCAAAGACCCATTCAGTTACTCTATCGAGCAGGTACAAGTAGAAGCAAACATTGAGGTTTTCATATTTTTGTATTTTATTTTAATCTATGGTCCCTGGGCTCCTGACAAATTACCAATATGGCCCTTGCTCTTCCAAAGAATGAGCACCCTGCTCTGAATTATGGGTCAGCTCCAGGTGTATTTAATTAGTGTAATTAAGGAGGAAGCACAATCTAATGGTTAGAGCATGGGACTAAGAGGTAGGACTCCTGGGTTCTATTCCCAGCTCTATCAATGACTTGTCCACTGATTTAGGGCAAGTCACTTTCCATCTCCATGCCTCAGTTTCCCCATCTGTAGCATGAGGATAATAACATTCACAAGGGGGCTGTGAGGCTTAATTGATCAGAGCTTGGGAAACACTTGGAGCTTCTCGGTGGGCCATGTTTTATAATATATCATACAGGTGATTTGATGGGATGTCGGCACCTTGTTCCTTGTGTTTGATCTACCTGCGTACATAGGTACTCACATTTTAATTTGGCAGAGCTGTTTGCAATGGCAGCCGATCTGGCGAAAAGTTTGACGGGGAGTGTTGCTTTTACGCGTCGGACTAAGGGGATGGTCACCCGGGGACGCTTCACAGGAACCACCCTGGGGACAGGAGAGACCCGGCCTCGATACTCGAAAAGCCTGTGTGTGTCAAAACAGGTTACAGTCTGCAAACAGTGGAGTGAAAGCCGCACTTTCAGCATGAAACGGGACTTGGAAGATAGGCCAGCAATAGCCACAAAGGGGAATGGTACATGATCATGCCACTAGAGGTTGCTGCCGCTACACACAAACGAACTGCTGCTACATGACACCATGAAGAGTGAGACAAGGTGGGGGAGGTGATATCTTTTATTGGACTGACTTGTGTTGGTGAGAGAGAGACAAGCTTTCAAGCTTACACAGAGCTCTTCTTGTCTCTCTCACCTACAGAAGCTGGTCCAATAGAAGGTATTACCTCACCCACCTTGTCTCTCTAGTACCCTGGGACGAACACGGCTACAACACCACTGCAAACACCCTGACTAGTGACAGAAAGGAACCAGGACTCTGGCATACAGTTTGACTGTACACGTTTCAGTCCTTATGCTGGCAATTTCTCTGTATGCTGAGATCACTCTCTCTAAATGCAGTGGTCTGTTATTTAATGTGTTTTGTTAACCTCCCCCTGAAGGCTTTTGTTCTCAGAAATAATTGAGGGGATCAAGACCCTGTAAGGGCTGGGGTGCATTTACAGGGGAAGGACCTTTGGTTCCTCTCCCCCCTTCCATTCTTCCTCTTCTCCTTCCTTTGAATTTCCTCTCACCCCACTTAGTGCCGCTCCTGTCTCCTGTACCTCCCCAGCTGGTTTCAGACCTCATCTGAAAACTTCTCTTTTCTGCCACTGCCTTGCCTTTGCAAAGTCTCTCTCCCCCAGCTCTGCTGTTCTTTATTCTACTCTGTCCAGCGTTTTGAGCTGTGACTCATGGAGAAGCATACACAGAATACAGCACTGCTGGCAATCGCTCCTCCGCTCACCTGTCGTAGAAGTCATCTCTGTAGTAGTCATAGTCAAAGTCGTATCCACTGTAGAGACAAGAAGATGGAAAGCTCTGATTAATTAGCACTGTTACTAGCACTATTGTAATTACTCTATTCCTGCTGCAAATGAAACATTTTATGAAAAATCCCAGTCCTTTAGCTTCATCGTGTTCTAGAGCCATGTTTTATAAGTGTGAATGTAACCAATCATCTTCCACAGTGGGCCAGTTCTGAAGCATAGGAACATAGGACCTGCCAGACTGGGTGAGACCGGGGCTCCATAAAGCCCAGTATCTTGGCTCTGACAGTGACCAGCACCAGTTGCTTTATATGAAGGCTTAAGAACCCCATAATAGGCAGGCAGTTGTGGGACAATCTACCCCCATGAAGGTCTCCTCCTAATCCCTACCAGTTAGACTGGGTTAAATCCTGAAATGTGATGTTTTTATCTCTTCCAGAACTGTTTGTCTGCATTCACTGTTGTAACTGGGTGTTCGTGCTAACCAAATACCCATCTCATTGAGTTATTTGCCTCAGCGTCATCATGTGGCAGTGAGTTTCACAGGCTAATTATGCATTGCATGGAAAAGAATTTCCTTTCATCAGTTTCAACTTTGCCACTTTGCAGTTTTACTGAAGGTCCCATTGTTCTTGTGAGACAGGAACAGCAGAAGTTCCCAATCTGCCTGCTCTGTCCTCTTCATTATTCTATATACTTCTATGATGATGCCTCTGACTCATCTCCTGTCAGGTAAACAATCCCAGTCCTTTCAATCTCTCTGCGTATGAGCTATGAGGGACTGATTCTGCCCTCACTTATATGGGTAAGTCAGAGGTTATGCTATTAAAGTCATTGGAGTTACCCCAGTGTAAAATTGGTGCAAGTGAGCTCTGAATCAGGTCCAGCATTCACTGGTGGGCTGACTTCTCCCAGCTCAGAAGGATCTGGGTCAGCACAGCCTGGTCTGGGAAAGAACTATGTAGGTTGCGCCATCTGCTTAGCTAGCCTCTCTTTCTCATCTCAGGTTCTCCCCAGCTGGTGCAACAGCCTCCTCCTGCACAGCCCCCTCCTTCTAGGGCTGGCTCTGAGTAACCCCCTCTTAGGAGCTCAAGCCAGTTTTCCACTGGCTTTGTGTGTATTCTCCCCCTTTGCGTCCACTGCTCTGTGCAGACCTCCCTGCTCTTCCGCCTAAGAGATTATGTACCCTCTCCCAAGCTGCTCCCGGTGGCTCTGGCATCTCTCTCCATGCCTGCACTTTACTGCACAGCTGCCCTTTGCCACATTTAACCTTAACATGGATCAATTTCTATTTCCTTCCTCAGCCTTTGTCCCTGCTATTTTAATACGTATAATGCTTATTATCAAGGACATGCAGTTCTGCTCCAGCACCCTCATTACACCTGCTCCTGATACCTTTATAAATGGTATTGACCTTTTCTCTGATAATCCTCCTCTTTGCTTTCCCCAGCAGCGTCTGCTGGGAGCTACAGCTCCTCAAAGACAAGACCCACTTCTAAATGTTTCTTTCCTCCCCACATCATGGGAAATACTAGGCAGGCAGTTTTCCATACTAGGCAGCCCATCTGCTTAGTTTCTGCATAGCATGAAGTCAGTTCCCCCCAGAGACAACACCCATCACATACACACAAACGAGCAGGCAATGTTTGCACTGGGGAAGAAGGATGAAAGTGGCTATCTGCCTACACTAGGCAGGTAGGTCAGAGTTGGGAGGGTGATCTGTACTTGGGAGGAGGGAGGCTGGGGAGCTCAATGCACTGGACAGGATGCTTGTCTGCTGTGGCACGTGCTTGCAGCACAACCCCCAAGCCTGCATCCCAGCTGGTGCACTCCAGCGAGGACTTGCTGCATAAGAGTTCATGCCAAAGCATCCATGCACTTTGTGCCCACCCGACTGGTGCCCGAGCATTGTCTGAGTAGCATGTGCAGGTTGGGGTGTGGCCTGTATGGAAAAGTGATTGTGCACTTTTACACCCGCACTATGGAAAACATAAGTGCTTTAGCTAAAGTATGAGGCTGGGTAAAGTGGGAGCCAATCTGAGCATTCATCTCATGTTCAGAACCAGCCCAAATTCTTTCAGAAGTTCAAAGCATGGTTAACTTGTTTTCTTTGCAATACAGCTCTGCAATTACTGGTTTGAACCATGATCAGAAATACTCCCTGTCTGTAGTGGTACCCATCTCGGATGAACATTAGTCTATTCGAAGGGCTGAATTAAGGCATAACATTTATAGCCCTGTGTCTAGCCCTGTGTCTAAGGCCCCAGCTTCTGGAGTCACAGGATTACATCAGAATTTTAGCTCCACTTAAAACAGTGAGTTTCTAGCCCTCCTTGTTGTGAATAAAAGCTTGAAAATGTAACCTGAGGGTATCTGATGCAATGATGTTTGCCTGAGTCTGCAGGCAGCCTGACACAACAGCACTGTGAAGTGTGAACTGCTCACTACTTTGAGAGGCCCTGCCAACATGACCCTAAGAAAGAACTCTGTGTGTGACAGGGGAAGAAAAGTCCTTCAAGCCCATCCCTCCTAGCTAAGCAGATTTACTCCAGCTGCAAGGCAAAGTACTGGGATGCCCCAGTTGCTAATCCTTGGGGGAGAAAAGAGGGTCCCATGGCACTGCCTCTCTGGAACAGGACCTTGGGGAGTCCTGTGTTGTGGTGTCAGGAGGGACCCAGGTTACCTTTATCTGGCCCTGTCTGTCCTAAGATTTCCATCTCTCTTTCTAGACTGCAGAGCTTTGGAGAAACACATGAACTTCTGGATGCTCATCTGAAAACCTCCTTTCAAAACATTCTGTCCCTAGTTCCAGCAAGAGTTTGTGGACTAAGTTAGTTCTAGGGCTGGTCTACACTAGCTTGACCTGGCTATGTCGCTCAAGGGCATGAAAAATCCACACCCTGAGTGACATAGTTAAGCCGACCTAAGTCCCCATGTAGACAATGCTAGGTCAAGAAGAATTCTTCCATCGACCTAGCTACCACCTCTCAGGGAGATGGTTTAACTACACTGATGGGAGAGCCCCTCCTGTTGGCGTATGTAGTGTTCACGTAAGCAGCACCTCTGTAGCATTTCAACTGTAGACGAGCCCTAGTGTGAGTGAAGGGAAATAGAGGAAAGAGTCCTAGATCTCGTTGCCTGTTGGCCCTGGTTACACTCCTGCACTCACATGTTTCATCATCTCTCCCTAGCATCTAATTCTCCTTGTTTCTGCATTACACAGTCCTCCTTGCTAGGCTCATTGAGAGAGTAAATAAGTGTGAAGCTTGTGAAACAGGAAAGCAATAGGATTTGGCAGTCTGTCACAGTGGAACCATATGGACACAGGCTGGTATTGTCCAAGGAGGCTAAGGGAGTGAGATACCCAACTCCTTTTGAATTCCATTGGGATCTGGGCACTTCCTTCCTTTTTTTTTTCATGTATCAAGACATCCCCAGAGGAACAAGCCTGGCACTTTGGGCTAGATTCCCAGCTGGTGTAAACTAGCCCAGTTCCTTTGGCATCACTAGAGCTGCTCCAATTTACTCCTGCTGGGAGGATGAGTAATGGGCAGCGGCAGCTAAGAGAATGTTTAATACACTGCTGGGATACCGGCCATGGTCATCAGAACCAAACTGGTGCCGTTCTCTTAAGCCTGAATTTCGATCAAGATGTGGTGGTTTGCTTGGCCAGAGAGAGAGAGAATGTGTGCACATGCACACCAGAGGTGTCGATATTACATTTCTTGCCTTTAGTATGCCCTGGAGACTAGATAACATTCTCTCCACCCTGCAGCTGTTTTTCACAAGGCAGGGGAAAACACATAAGAAGTGCAGAGGACTTTCAAAGTACTTCAGAGACAATGATGGCTTTGCTCAGGCCAGATATCCTGGCATGCCAAGGTCCATGGCACAGCAAGGAAAATGCAGCTGCTGAATGTACCAGGATCATCCAGGTAAAACATAGCTGCTGCCAAATGTATCAGGTGTGCACCCGCTGTGCTGCTGATTAACACATGCATCCACAGAGAAAGCAGCGACTATGCTGTTGACTAACTATAGCAGGTTCGCTTTAAGTATGGAGAGGTGAACCAGGCTGCATAAAATAAAAAATGATTCTGGCAGAGGTTCATTCATCTGTGCTTCCAACGTTCTCTTGTGTCTCCACAACAACACTCTGTGCTCTCACACACCCAGCGTCTGTCCTGGGGGAACCTGGAACACTCTGTTTGCAGGGGGGCTGGAGGCGCCATGGGGTTTGTGGTTCAGGGAAGGTTTGGGAAACAGACTGCAGTCAATGGGGCAGTGCTCACTGGGGTTTCAGATTCTGCTTTCTGAGATGGAAGGTTTCATAGAATTGTAGGACTGAAAGGGACCTCGAGAGGTCATCTAGTCCAGTCCCCTGCACTCATAGTAGGACTATTATCTAGACCATCCCTGACAGGTGTTTGTCTAACCTGCTCTTAAAAACCTCCAGTGATGGAGATTCCACAACCTCCTTGGACAATTTATTCCACTGCATAATCATCCTGACAGTTAGGAAGTTTTTCCTAATGTCCAATCTAAACCTGCAATTTAAGCCCAGTGCTTCTTGTCCTATCCTCAGAGGTTAAGGAGAACAATTTTTCTCCCTCCTCCTCTTTGTAACAATCTTTTATGTACTTGAAAACTGTTATCATGTCCCCCCTCAGTCCACTTTTCCAGAGTAAACAAACCCAATTTTTTCAATCTTCCCTCGTACGTCATGTTTTCTAGTCCTTTAATCATTTTTGTTGCTCTTCTTTGGACTTTCTCCAATTTGTCTACATATTTCCTGAAAGGTGGCACCCAGAACTGGACACAATACTCCAGTTGAGGCCTAATCAGCATGGAGTAGAGCAGAAGAATTATTTCTCATGTCTTGCTGACAAAACTCCTGCTAATACATCCCACAATGACATTTGCTTTTTTTGCAACAGTGTTACACTGTTGACTCATATTTAGCTTGTGATCCATTAGTACTCCTTCCTTTCTGCAGTACTCCTTCCTAGGCAGTCATTTCCCATTTTGTATGTGTGCAACTGATTGTTCCTTCCTAAGTGGAGTACTTTGCATTTGTCCTTACTGAATTAGCTATAGTGGTCCATGATAATGGATGGGATGAACACAGATGATAGCCCACAAGAAAGTACCTTACAAAGCTAGGCTGCATCCATTCAACAACTACTTACCACACCACTAACTGTGGCTAAAAGCATGGGTGTGGTAAGAGGCTTTGACCTCACCCGCTCTTCAGTGGCAGGGTGTGGCATGGCTGAGAATCTGGCCCACAGATTGTGTCCTCACAGCACATGATTTATACGTGGTTACTAACCAGTGAATTTTAACCATCTACCCGCAGTGCTGAACAGACCTGGACAAAGTCTGTCTATTGCGCTCATATAGAAGAATCACCTATTCCAGCATCTTCCTATCCCTACCTATAAAATGGTCTGTGTTCTTCTCCCTGGACACCTTTCTGTATCTGGCAGTCAAAGCAGATTCCAATCACACCAGCTCTTGCTGGGATCCTGTTCCCAAAGGTTAGGAGACGGGTGACTCTACAGAGGGAAATGTTCCCACCATCCATAGGCTGGGGAGGCAGGTGGTAGCATCTCTGCATGGTCCCCATAACTCCAACCCAGAGAAATCACTCTCTTTAGTCACTGCAGTAATTCATTCCATGTGCATGCTCACTGCCAGATCTTGCAGGTGGGAAGCTTGCAGTGGCTGGGGTAGAGGAAGGGAGGTTACACTGGGAATCACAAGAGGCAGAAAGTCCAGTACATTCAGCACCTCTTTGAATCATTCTTGCTTCTCTCCTTTCCTGCCCAGTTGATTTTTCACTGCTCCTCTCAGATCACTGTCGGCCTTTAGTACCTTTAGTTACTAATCACGTCCTTGAAGCTCGCTCTGAATTAGCATTCCTCTAAGGCCCTGATCCTGTGGTTGGAACCAGGCGGACGGAACTAAGGGCCCTAGGGGTTCCACATATGCACAGGGGCCGCCCAGGTGGATCTCATTGTAGGACTTGAGCCTATTTTGTTGATGAGCCGAATTAAGTCTCCTCCCAAGGAGGGGAGCAGCTAGGGAGACACAGTTCCAGTGCTTAAAATAACGTCATTTCTACATATGTACTAGTGAAAGGGCAGGAGCCCTCCCTTTGTTAAATGGTTACCATTCAGCTCCAGATTTTCACTCGGGATGCTGCATAAAATACCTGTTGCTCCTCTTTCTTTAATCAGAGTCCCTCCCCTGAGGGATCAGTGGTCCTGACTAATGACTTAGAATACAACACAGTGTAATTTGACAATGAATTATTCATTCAAGGGAAATAATCTGTGTAATCCATGGAGCCAAGGTGGGGAGCCAGGCACTACATAAACATATCTCATCACTGTTCTCTGTAAGGAGACAATGTTCTCTCTCCTCGATAGCTAATATTATTGTTACACTAACCCACCCTAAGAGAAGTCTTTGTAAAACCCTGACTTGCCCAGTATGCAATGAGTCAGGGGCAGAATGAGCAATAGAATACAGGTGGTCTGATGTTTTAACCAATAAACTATACTGTTTCCATAGTGTTTGCCAAGTCAGTTATCTTTCTTTCTTTCTTTCTTTCTTTCTTTCTTTCTTTCTTTCTTTCTTTCTCATCCATCGATCCATCATATCATTCTCATCCTTGTGGCATTGGAGCATCTATATGACTCATTCTCAGAATCAGAATTGTGTATTTTTGGATAATCCCTGTCTAAAACACTTGTGGACCCACCCTAGCACAGCCAGCTGGAAGGATGCCTTTTCTAATGCCAAAGACAACACATTTGTAAAGAGTTATGCCTATCTTAGAATTGTCAGACCAGTAAATTGGTGTTTTAAGTGGCCTGTGCTAAAAGTTGAAATATTGTTTTCAGTGATGAACACCTCTCAGTGCCATTTTGGGTATTAGAGATGGAAGGGCAGATTTGGAAACCCTCCCATTTTGGTGGTGGAAACATTTATGAGAACAATTTTGCACCTCAGTATTTGCAGATACAATGATGTTTTGAAATTTACATATCTGATTTGGAGGTGCAGTCAAGAACATTGACATCTATAAATAAGTGGGAGTACAAAACCAGAAGCTGGATAAAGACTAGGCTGAAAACCAGAACATTACTCTCTCTAATGCTGAGAGTCAAACTTTAGGGTAGGATGGGGAGCTGGTCTGGTCTCAACATGGGTAAATGCTATGTTCAACACCTGCCAACCATGACCCAGCGACCGATGGAAGGAAACTGGGCTAGTCCAGAGATTTTCATGTGGCTCTCCTGGTGTTTACTCTCATGGAATCCCATTTTAACCCTGTGATCAGAACTGCAGATAAAGTAGCATCCTGAGTGTTAATGGCCCTTGAGTAGCTCAAACAATGGTACAAACGCTGGAGATGGGAGAGACTGTGTTTGTGCCGCATAGGATCATCTGCTATCAGACATGCTACCAATAGGCAGGTACCTAAATCCCACCCTAAAGCTGCATAGACCTCATGCGGGCTCTGTGAATTCTGCCCCAATAGGGAGGTTTGTAATATAAATGAGGAAATAGACAGACCTTCCTCAACTACAACCTGGCTATGAATCTTGAACCTGGCCATTTAACAATTGAAAATTGGCTTAACTTGGAGAGAAGGAGCCTGATCTTGTGAGCTGTTTGGCACCTTATAGCATCATGCTCTCATTAGCTCTGCAGATAAAGAATTCAAAGCCCTTATTTGCTGATGTGCAGACGTCCCCATCAGCTCATTGCTAACATGCTTAGCAGATTTCAGAGTAGCAGCCGTGTTAGTCTGTATTCGCAAAAAGAAAAGGAGTACTTGTGGCACCTTAGAGACTAACAAATTTATTAGAGCATAAGCTTTCGTGAGCTACAGCTCACTTCATCGGATGCATTTGCCCCTACATTGATGACATCTTCATCATCTGGACCCATGGAAAAGAAGCTCTTGAGGAATTCCACCATGATTTCAA
This sequence comes from Dermochelys coriacea, assembly GCF_009764565.3. NCBI lineage: Eukaryota > Metazoa > Chordata > Testudines > Dermochelyidae > Dermochelys > Dermochelys coriacea. The sequence continues at coordinate 27,386,590 of NC_050080.1, forward strand.
CAATTTCCATCCCACCATCAACCTCAGCCTGGACCAGTCCACACAAGAGATCCACTTCCTGGACACTACGGTGCTAATAAGCGATGGTCACATAAACACCACCCTATATCGGAAACCTACTGACCGCTATTCCTACCTACATGCCTCTAGCTTTCATCCAGATCATACCACTCGATCCATTGTCTACAGCCAAGCGCTACGATATAACCGCATTTGCTCCAACCCCTCAGACAGAGACAAACACCTACAAGATCTCTATCATGCATTCCTACAACTACAATACCCACCTGCTGAAGTGAAGAAACAGATTGACAGAGCCAGAAGAGTACCCAGAAGTCACCTACTACAGGACAGGCCCAACAAAGAAAACAACAGAACGCCACTAGCCATCACCTTCAGCCCCCAACTAAAACCTCTCCAACGCATCATCAAGGATCTACAACCTATCCTGAAGGACGAGCCATCACTCTCTCAGATCTTGGGAGATAGACCAGTCCTTGCTTACAGACAGCCCCCCAATCTGAAGCAAATACTCACCAGCAACCACACACCACACAACAGAACCACTAACCCAGGAACCTATCCTTGCAACAAAGCCCGTTGCCAACTCTGTCCACATATCTATTCAGGGGATACCATCATAGGGCCTAATCACATCAGCCACACTATCAGAGGCTCGTTCACCTGCGCATCTACCAATGTGATATATGCCATCATGTGCCAGCAATGCCCCTCTGCCATGTACATTGGCCAAACTGGACAGTCTCTACGTAAAAGAATGAATGGACACAAATCAGACGTCAAGAATTATAACATTCAAAAACCAGTTGGAGAACACTTCAATCTCTCTGGTCACTCGATCACAGACCTAAGAGTGGCTATACTTCAACAAAAAAGCTTCAAAAACAGACTCCAACGAGAGACTGCTGAATTGGAATTAATTTGCAAACTGGATACAATTAACTTAGGCTTGAATAGAGACTGGGAATGGATGAGTCATTACACAAAGTAAAACTATTTCCCCATGGTATTTCTCCCCCCACCCCACCCCCCACTGTTCCTCTGATATTCTTGTTAACTGCTGGAATTAGCCTACCTGCTTGTCACCATGGAAGGTTTTCCTCCTTTCCCCCCCCTGCTGTGGGTGATGGCTTATCTTAAGTGATCACTCTCCTTACAGTGTGTATGATAAACCCATTGTTTCATGTTCTCTGTGTGTGTGTATATAAATCTCTCCTCTGTTTTTTCCACCAAATGCATCCGATGAAGTGAGCTGTAGCTCACGAAAGCTTATGCTCTAATAAATTTGTTAGTCTCTAAGGTGCCACAAGTACTCCTTTTCTTTATGCTTAGCAGAGACTTGAAGGTATTTAAGCACCTAACTTCCATGGGAGTTAGGCAACAAATACCTTAAAAGAACTGGGCCTTAGGCACCTCTTGAGAGATGTGAGAACATGGGCCTGGGTACCCTAACCAGCATCTCCGGAAACTGGTCTCAGTGCATCAAACATATATTTTCAATCTAACTGCAAACTGCACTGATTAAAAGAGAGTGTTGTCTTGTGCCCTAGATTGAGCTGTTTAGCTGCAAATTGTGTGCTCGGTAATTTCACAGATCATGATTCCCTTTATGTTCAGGGATAATTGTTGCAATTTTCCAATCAGTTGGTAACAAAGAGGGCTATATAGTATTTAAAAAGTAATACGTACGCTATTTAAGAGATAGAGCCAGCACCATTCCTGAATGCTATGATAGGCTTAGTCTCCGGTTCAATTCCTTTTTTCAGCTTTAAATCACTAAATAACCTATTAATTATTTATGATACACACAGGTTCATGACTAGCAAATTAAAAGGGACTGAGGAGAAAATCTTTTTAGCTTTGTGGTTCATTTTGCACCTGCAAAGCTTGTGCTACCTTTTTTGAGAATTTACCTGACCTGCAGGTGTGAATCTGAGTGGTTGCACTGTTAGTGGCCTGTCTGAGGGCACATCACAGGCAGTGAGAAGTGGCATACTGTGCTGATTTACTCCCTGTATTAATTGTTGTAGTGTCATAATTATTCCAGCAGTAGAGAAAGTATCAGCTGAAAAGATACTTTGGTAGTCTTGAGTTGATTTAGCTGCTGAGCTCCATTAGTTCCGCACATATGGCATGAAAGTCCCTTCTCCAACATAAAGACTGAGGCCTTGTCTACACTAGTGGTGTAATTTGATCTCAGTTAGGCTAATTAAGTTATGTAAGTTACGTAACTTTAAGTTGACGTTACATCTACATGTCTACACCATGCTATGTCAATGGGAGATGCTCTCCTATCGACATAGCTTCCACCTCTCATTGAGGTGGATTAATTACGTTGAAGGGAGACCACTCCTCCGTTGACTTATCGTGTCTTCACTAGACCCGCTAAATTGATGCCCGCTGCATTGATGGTAGTGGTGCCAATTTAGTCCGTAGTGAAGACACACCTCAAGTAACTGGACACTGTGCAAGAAGTATGGGAGGGTGAGGGAAGTGGAGTCTATCCCCTGATACAGTCAGCAAGGCAGTTATGCCTATTTATGGGCTGGAATACTGGCCTCAGTCCCTTCTTGCCATGTGCATATGGTGTTTGGGGCCAGAGGAGTTGCATAAACAAAGATCCCAAAGTCCATCCCCCCTCTGTCCTGATAACCGCCCTCCACGATTGGCTGTGTGGAGCTGCACCGAGAGCTTTCCTATGGCTGCATTGGTGTGCAGGCACCTCCGAGAGGCTACTTGGCCTGCAGCTCCCAAGCACAGCCCCAATGGGACCGGAGCCGCCCGGGTCCCTTTTTGACTGGGTGTTCTGGTCGAAAACTGGACTCCTGGTCACCCTACTTCCTCAGTAGTTAAAGAACGATTTTCCACCATTCAGAGACATAATCTTTCCTTTTATGCTGAGTTTTATGGCTCTGAAATCATGATGATATAACTCCGTAACTCCCTCTCACACCCTCTCCTTCCCGCCCAGGCTGACTTGCTGGAATTTCCTTTCCTTTCCATTCCAGGGGACAAAGGTTTAGAACAGACCGCAGACTTTAATGGCATCCTCCCCATAACTGTCTGTAATAGTTTATAAGCCCGTGGCAGACAATCTGATGCCATCATAGATCATATTCTTAATGAATATCCCTGTGGGTAAAGGCACAGTATACAAAACATAGTGCATTATTATAATGGGTTCTCTGCTGAGTTTAGTTACTAACTACTGGGCTCTGAACTTAGAAAGGTCTCAGCAGAAGCTATTCTCAGAGAGGGGCATCAGACACGCCCACCATTACTGAGAGTGGGTGGGTTCTTTTCTTTTCGGGGTCTATAGTACTGATGAATGATCTTGGATTGACAGGCCTGGCACCTGAAGTCTTCTATAGCAAGGGAAGTGGCAGTGCGAACTTCTTCCAAAGTAACTTTCTGATGTGGTTCAGCTTTGACTTGGAGGTACCATCTCTGGACACTGCCTGACTCAGGGGTGGATGAAGATAGCGTCCTTGGGAGCTTGAGACAACAATGCAAAACTGTCTGTCTTCTGGAAGTAGACGATCAAGGAGCTCATCTAGCAGGGTTTAGGGAGAAAGTGAATTGAGAGGAAGATGCTGCCCAGGATTGGGAACAGGGAGGAGGTGAAGGAAAGAAGATTTAGTTGTCCAGAGGACAGCATCTGTAGGAGACTAATCAATCTTTGGGATGCAGACAGGGATTCCTGAAGTTTTGGATAGTGTGGTCCCCATGAAGGGACATGTTACCAGAAGGGAGGTGTCTCCCATTTCTGGACACAATTTGTGTCACTGTTGAACCGCCAGGGTGAGTATGAGCACATGTGCCTCCACCTACTGCACCTCACTGTGGACACAAAGAGAGTAATCAGAGATGCGAGCGCTCATATTTGAACTCTGGCTCGAAACTTGGATTTCTGAAAGCTTGGCCCATAACATCCACTTCATAGACATGGCACCATTTCTCTGGGGAGGGAAGCAACAAAGACGGCTGACGGTAACAATAACAAAGGAGCTGCAAGCCAGACCATACTTGCCATTTAACCTCACTAGCCAGAGCACATAGCCAGCAATATTAATATACCTTAAATACACAGGGTCAATGGCAAAACTCCCATGGTCTTCAATGTGGCCAGGATTTTACCCCAGAGTAACTAGAATCTCCAAACACCAGGAGAGAAATACCTCGTCGGGCCCTTTCCCCATCCGCTTGGTGACCAGAGAAGCAGTCTGTTTTCCTCTGAGCTGCCTGTTAGCAAACTGGCTCAGATCATCCCCACTATTCTGTTTCCCTCTTAGGTATTTCTCTTAATTTTGGCCTGTTCATTATTTCAGGGTGTTTCTTAGTGTCCTAAATCAGAGGCTCTAGACTCAGAAGAAATCCATTGCCCACCACTGTTTCATGTAATTAAAAATAATAAATAAATGCCTGCCCTACTTTAACAGCCACCAAGTAATAAAACTCAAATCCCCAAAGCAGCATCATTCTGTCGTCCTCTCTCCCAACAATTACAGAGCAGTGGGATGCCCGCCAGGTGAATATCAATAAAATACAGCTACTGGAAGCAACAGAAGCCAGTTTACACTGGGTTAAATTCCTGCTAGGGCAGAGAGGCAGCAGAAGTCCCACATATTGCATTTAGTTCACCATAACCAGAGAGTTATGTTTTCTTCCTTATTTTTCCATTTCTCCTTTTCTTTGTTCTTCTCTTTTGCTCCATCTCCGTGTTCCATCCCCTCCCCATATCTGCATTTCCTTTCTTTCCATTCTCTCTCCAGCGCTTGTGTTTTCCCTTTCATGTACCTCTTGTTTTCCCTTCCTCACCCCCCTCCCCTTCTTTTTTCATGGGAAAAAACACTATTCTCTCCTAGTTTCCCTTTCTAAAAAAAAATCCTACCACAACTCCTTCCCTTGTTATCTGCAGGTGTTACCAACACCAAGCAGTCAAAAATCATGAGTCAAACCCCATAACATCATAAAAATCATGAGATTTTATAACAACCCAACACATTTTGGGGTTCTTTTTATTAGCCTTCTGGTTTTTGAGTCTTCCCTTGGTCACATTTAAAAGTTTTTTCTTTGCAACCAGAAACCTACTGTATTTTCAAATGAAAGCTGAATTTCTCCCATATTCACATGACTCCAGGGGCAGGGGCATAAGAAACCCATCAGTAATAAAGAGATTCATGATAGAATCTGGAGAGCTGGCAACACTGTCTCATTCCAATTCACCCCACACTCCTTCACGTGCCTCAGGCCCTGCCCCTATGTCCCATGGCTCCTCCCATTGTCCTGTTTTCTAGTATCCTTGTCTTTCCATAGCTCCATACTCCCACCTCGTTTGCTCTCCTTGCATTTTTCCTTTCTTCCCCCGGCTCCTCCGTTCTACCCTCTCATTCCCCAGTCTCTCCTGGTTCCCCATGTGTCAGGATCCCCGGCACTGTTTGCCCAGCTCCCTCACTCTCTTCTCTTTCCTCACTGTATCTCCTTCTCTCCCTCTCCCCATCATTATTTCTTTCATCCTCTCCCCAAGGTCTTCCCTACCAAATTTCTGCTGGTACTCCCCTCCCTTGTCCCCCTACACCTGGTTCCCCACCCTTCAAGGTCCCTCTGCCCCCACAGTCTCCCACTCTGAAGTCCTCCCTGCCCCTCCATTTCCCCCACATCTCCTCTTTCCAAAATCCCCCCAACAAAGCCCCCTTCCTGTCCATCCCCCCACCCCTGTTTCTCATTCTCATCTGGAGGGAAGAAGAGGAGAAGAACCTGAGGCTGGGTGACTGGCTGGCAGCTGGGGTTCCCCTGATTATGTCCATCTCATCCACTCTTAGCTGCCAGGGGATGAGGGTTTGGCAGGGGGTCAGAGTAGCCCCTAGAGGCAGGGTGCTGCATTGCAGCTGCCTCTTTCCTGCCTGCACCTGTTTGGCTTGACAGAGCTGAGCCTGGGATATTCAGAGTGGCTGAATGGAGCCTGACACCCAAATGCCATTAAAGTCAGTGAAAGCTGGGCTGCTCCTAACTCCCTTGGACCATTCTGTCTATGTTTTTTAAAACTGACCCGCCCACCTGAAGAAGTGCTCCTAGAGCCCCCTTCCTCCTCCTGCAGCCGTGGCTTTCAGCTGCTGCCAGCATAGTCCATGTGCAAACTGCTGCTCTAGCAGTGAAAAGCTCTGTACCTCACTCGGGTCATCCAGTGCTCTCTGATCTGAGGGCTCCGGGAGTGGAAAACCTCGGTGGACTGTGCTAGAGAGCGGAAATGCCCCCCCCCCCACTCCAATGTCTCCATGACATTATCAGGAATGATTACCCTGCCCCCTCCCCCCTTTAATGCAGGCCTTACAGCACTTGATGCATCTCTGGCTGCTGGCAGGCACTGTCACAAAGACTGCACCAGGTGCCTGATCTGGGCAAAGACAAAAGCCTTGGGATAACCACTTGGCAGAACAATAGCCTGTTTCCCTTTCATCTCCAGATGGGGCTTTTCAAGGTGTGGAAGCAGGACTGATATGCAGCTGCTGAAAAGAACACGGAGATTTGCTTAAAACAATTATGCGACTTGAAAGCAAGTTGCTGGGGAGGCTGGGGAGGGAAGGTTCATTAACTGGAGAGCTGGGTAATCAAAAGCGAGCGAAGCTTTATGGATCCAGCAGTGCGGGATGGAAACCTTTGAATTTGCCGGCTGTTTTCTTTTGACTCGCGCTGTGTCAAAGCAGAATAGATCATTTATTCCCTCCCTCTGGGGGCCTGGTGAAGATTCCCATAAAGCTGTTGCTTCCCCCTTGTATCTTCTGGACAAACCTAGGCTATGCCAGCAAGCATCCTCGGCCCATCATCCCTTGTGCTTGCTGTAGCCTACCGTGGAAGTTGGGCTGCTTCTGGTACAAGCCTGGGGTTCAGAGTAGCCCAGCTCTATGGTGGACTGCAGCAGGAAGAACTGAATGGGTAGTTGGCAGCATTAGGGCCTGGCACTGAGATTTATGGTGCAGCCCAGGAGTGGGAGCTCGGAGAGTCCACCCAGAGGAGCATGACATATCAGCCCTGGTTGGGATCCCCTGCTGAAAAGCCATCCCCCCTGCTGTCTCACTCTGGGGAGCTGAGGTACTGAAGACCTACCTGTACAAGGCGGAGGTTGCTCTCTTCAGCCCTTTGGGTCTGTTGGGTTTAGGTTCTCCAGCCATGTTGATATCTGCAATGAATCAACTCCCTGAATTAATGTCAGCATATAAAACTCATCTCACGCATGGCTGGCTCTCTGAGAACATGCAGCCATCTTGTTGACACAGATGCAATCCCCACATCATATGGTTCAATTACCTGCCCACACAGACTCCTAGCAGGGAGCTGTGTATTGTGCTAACCAAACTGTTTTGCTAAGCTTCTGCTGGGACTCCTGCTGGGCCTTGTCCACATGTCCAAAGCAGCTGCTCTCTCTACAAGCCTCTTTTCCCTTACCTAAGGCAGCTGGCAAACAATCAGCTTCTAATCAGAGAACCCACTGGGCGCATGCTAATCCTGGCTCCTAAAGCCCCTTGCAGCTCATGCCTGTCTAGGATTGGCTTCCAAGGAGAATTCAGTGTTCTCTTTACGAAACATGGCGAATGTGTAAGCCCCTCGCTGCTATTGGCTGATAGATGCAATTTATTTCTCTTCTTCCAAGTATAAAATTAATACTAAATATAGGACACAAAAGAAAGGTCTGAAGTTCCCTTTGAGGTCTCCTCTGATTGGTCTGTTCTAAAAGCTGCACAGGGTGCAGAAGCATGTCTGCAGTCACCCCAATTGATCTCAGAGGCAGGTTTCATTCCAGTGATGGTGAGAATGAAATTTTCTGATTGGCTGAGGAAATCTCTGTCCTGAACCTCCACGCTGAATGAGCGCATTGGACGTGAGAATAGAGAGATATGGCCAATTTCATGATATCTGCGCAAAGCCTAAGCAAACTAACTCTGGGCATGGACACAAAATTGCACCGAAACAATCCATCAGAGAGGTGACATATTGCACTGTCCTACTTTCCCAGGCTGGGAGTGGAGCAATTCTCTTCTGCCTGGCAGAGCTTCCCAGGACTCCCCCAATTCTTCATCATTTGTACCCACAAGAACCAGTGTGCTGCCAACCAGTCCCCTCCTTTGAATCCAGGGAAGGCAGCCAGATAGCAGGGTGATAGGTGCTTTTGATCAATGTGCTCATGCTTGGAGGGGTGAGGGGATGGAGGGAGGGAGCATGTGCTGCGTGTGTAGCACTCCCAGGAGAGCGGTGATAAGTTTGCTGGGTTTGATTCATGCTGGGTTTCTACTATTATTATTATTGCTTATCTTTATTACCATCGCTGCCAGGAAACTCAGTCCTGGGCCAGCATCCCATTGTGCTAGACGCTGTACAAACATGGGTCTGTACCCCAAAGATTTTACAATTTGCGTACAAGACAAAATGGTGGAAGTGAAATTGGCTAAGAGAAACCCCTTAGTTAGCCTACCCTGTACACTTCCTCCTCTAATTCTCCTTGCTGCTTACACATTCAATCCTTGTGGACATTTATTGTGTCATCCTTTCACTATCATTAGGCCACACTGCCAACAGAACTGCTGCACTTTTAAGTTCTCTGTGGATATGTCTGCACCGCAAAAAAAAAAACAACCCTGCGGCCACAGGTCACAGAGCCCAGGTCAACTGGCTCGGGCTTACAGGGCGTGTACTGTGAGGCTAAAAATAGTCGTGTAGACATTCCTACTCCGGCTGGAGCCTGGGCTCTGAGACTCCCTGCGGGCCAGATTTCAGAGCCTGCGTGGGACCCTTTACACCGCTATTTTGAGCCCCGTAGCACAAGTCCCAGTCAGTTGACCCAGGCTCTGAGACTTGCTGCTGTGTTTTGTTTTGTTTTCCAGTGTAGACATACCCTGTATGGTATGGTATTGCTTAGGTCTCCCAGGGGCTCACAAGGGTACAGCTGAGCCTAGGGACCTAGTCTGTGAATGATGCATAGCCGCCAAATTTTGTGCAGTTCCACACGTGCCATTTATGCAAATGACCGAATGGGCTAATTTGGGTATTTGCAAATAATTTACCTCTATTCATAAACTTCATCTTATGGTCAACATGCCCTGGCCCAAGCAACGACAGGGACAGGATGGGGAGCGGCACAAAACTTGCCAGCTCTGGCACAGAAGGCAGAAGGGTGTGTGGCTGGATGGCTTAGGGGGAGGTGCTGGACGGTGCCTGGAGGCAGCCTGCGAGGTGCCTGGGCGGGTGAGGGAGGCTGTGGGGGTGGCTGAACACTGGGACACCTGCAGCGAGAGGTGAGGGAGCGGTGGGTGCTGGGCATCTGGGGGATAGCTCAGTGCTGGGTGGGGGAATCTGAGGAGGAAGCTGGGGCATGGCTTGGAGGTAGCAGAATGAATGAATATGGGGGTGTCTGTGGTGCACAGTGGGGTAGCTGTAGATGCTGGGTAAGTTGGAGCTGGGTGTCAGGCTGGCTGTGGGTGCTGGGTTGGAGAGCCTGGGAGGTAGCTGAGTGGGCGGTTGCTGGGGCATTGCGGGTGGGGGTGGAGCGCTTCGGAGCACTGGGGTACCTGGACGTGCTGGGTGTGTGGGTGATGGAGTAGATGGGAATGGCAGAGTAGCTGGAACTGCTGGGGTAGTCACAGGGGTGCACATACGCTGGCTGCCTTCTCAGGAGTGAGTACTGTGGTGCAGGGGCATGTTTGCTGGTGCTTTGTGATAGGGGGAACTGATGCAGCTTGTTGTGGGGTGAGGTTGCCTAGGGCCAGTATTGGGTCCCTTACTTTGTACTGCTGTCTCCTCCCACCCCCTTTTTCCTGGTGGTGATCCAGCAGGGTGAAGAACAGAGAGGAGAAGCAGACAGCTCATATGACTGCAAGGAGCCTTCCCCCAGCAAAGCTGGAAGCATGAGGAGCCACTGATCTGTGGGAACATGATGGGATGGGCTGCCACAGGCATGAGTGTCCCTGAAGCAGCCCTGCTAATGCCAGCGAGGTTTGGCAGGAAACTAAATCTTGAAACATGTGTGTCTTTAGACTAAATTTGTCAGGACCCATTGCACTTTGCATGAAATGCAGTGAGTTAAATTTCTATTCTTATTTTTTTCCATTATTTATATAGCACAAAAAAGTGTGCTAGGTACTGTACGGACAAATAAAGATCCACAGCCCTGCCCCTAGGAACTTACCGCCCAAATAAAGACCTTACAGTGACCCACAAGTAGCTGAATTTCAAGTTAACTTGTACATGGAATCATTTTCAGGAGCTCCAGGCAAGTTGCAGGGCTCATAAACCCTGAAAAAATGATGCCTAGGCTATAAATACAAAATATGGATGTATAAGAACATATGAGGGTCACGGACAGAGAACCAAATGCAAAATGGGGTTCTCCATACATGTATGCCCTAGATCTGCACTCTTGAGAACTTCGAGGGTGCGCATTCTGGCTGGTGGGCTCTCACTGGCCAACAGGCTTTCGATGACATTTGTCCAACCCCTTTGTTTGGTGGCCTTCAGGGTGCTCAGTTTTGCCAGACACTCAATTCCTATGGAATATAAGGCCTGTAATACTTCACAGCACTGGGTTTAGAGTCCAGTGCCAGGCTCATCTACTCAATCAAGCATTTGTCCGACCCTGGGCTGAGGTTATGGAGATTTGTTTCATTTTGTGGAGTGGGGGGCCTGATACAAGGGTTGGTTGGTGTTGCAGCACCACTGAGCCTACGGCAGGTTGATGTTTCGTCCATGTCAATGGAGACATAGTACATTATGAAATAAATTAAAATGAATGAGCCTGAATTTTCCACTGCCTTGCACCGTCACTTATCCCTGTGCAAAAGCAGGCGTGAAACACTACTGAATCAGAGTGGAAGCATTTTATACCCACTGAAACATGATCTATTAGAGAGGGGCTTGAAAGGTGCCAGGAGGATAAGCAGAATACTGTAGCAGCTCAGACAAGAACAGCAGACACTGAAGCACTGACATTCCATGCAGAATATCAGGGGTTTTCAACAGCATTTAATACAACTTCTTTGGTGCTAATTCCTATTCTTGTCTGAACAATGGCAACAGGAAAGACCCTGCTCTCTGAGAAGGGCTGTTTCATTCATAGTGTTTCCTGCAAAGCCAGTATGGTCATTACTGAAAGTGGGCCGGGCTGTTCAGAAACCAGTGCACCTGGGTGACCCCCTAAGGATGGAGGCACTGATCTGATCAAACATAACAACAGATCCGAACCTTCAGCTCCCACTCAAACTTGGAGCCTTTTTCGAGGCTTGAACTTCTTGTTTTAATGGTGCTTCTGGTCTCATCCAGAAGTAAAAATCCCAAAGTATATTGGGACAGATCCTGAGCGGATGTAATCAGCATAGCTCTGCTGAAACTCTGCCAGTTTACCCCAGCTGAGTATCTGGCTCAGTGAGAGTGGCTGTTGTTAAATGAACAGTGTTGCCAACTCTCATGCTTTTATCATGAGTCTGGTAATAGTGCTTTTTCTGAAGCCCTAGCACGTGTCATATGATTAGGTGAGATTCTCTGCTTTCACTGGGAAAAAAAAGAAATGTGTAGCCCTCATGGCTGCAGAGAAAAGCCTGAAACATGCACCTTAAAAATTCAAAACCAAGAAGGAAAATAAACAGAGCCCCCAAGTTTTTGTTGTTGTTTCTGTTTTATGATCTCATGATTTGTAAGCCAATCTCGTGATTTTGGGGGCTTGACTTGTGGTTTTCAAACACTTGGGGTTGGCAGTACAGGAAACATGCCAAGAATGATTGCTCTTGCTTTCACTTCCAGGCCCATTTCTACATCATATCGGCCTGAGTGTAAGTTTAGAGAACCAAAGCTCTGATTTCTTTGAGGTGTTGTTTCACTTTCGTAGGTGAATCGAGACTGTCCTGAACCTCAATCCACCCCACCACTAAAAAATAAAATATTATAAACCCTTTGAAGAGGCAACACTCAGACAATTCCCAGTCACTGCTCATCCCCCTGATCATGGCTCAGTGTGATGTGACATGAGAAGATCAGGGAAAGTGGAAAGGGCCACTCATAGAAAAAGAGGGCAAGGAGCAGGGAAGGGGACAGTGGCTGGACGTGGCAACCAAGGCATGCTAAGTGGTGCTAGTGGTGGACACAGCTCACCTGTCCTCTGCTGTCCCATACCCTGTTGTCTATGGAGGTCTAGGAATGGGCATGGATGGCACAAGGAAGTGGCTGAATTTCACTGGCAATTAGCCCTTCCCAGCTGTGTCTGTGGAGACAGCTGTGCCAGATGAGGTGTTCACCCCTGGCGAGAAAGCAGGTGGTGATGGCATTGCTGCTTTCTGCCAGAGGCAGGAGGCTATATCCTCTGGCTCAGTGAGAGTGGTCTGCCAGTGGAAAGGTCTGCCAGTGGAAAGCAAAAGCAGGGCAATGCTCTTAATTAATATTTGCCAGGTGCCTTCCCTGTCTACCCCTGCTCACCTCTTGGGGAGAGCCTTTGGGGGCTATTTGTGCAGCTGTGACCTCCCCTTTTTGAAAGGCCTTTCCACTTGCAGGTACCAAGCAGGGACTCTGTCCCACTGTCCCATGGGACTACACTTTCTTTCCACACAGCCTGCTGTGTGTGAATTTGCAGGATTCCCATGGTCCCCCAATAAGGAAGGGGTATGAGCTGGAGTCTGTTCTGGCTCTCACATCACCCACAGACCTGTCAGCTGAGTTCTAATTGCAGAAAGTTTGTTAGAGGGGATGAGGTATGAGGGAGACAGTTTCCAGTTCCTCGGTGGAGCTTGCAGTGCTGGCCGCTATAACAATCATCCTTTGAGTTGCAGGCTGATCTGATCTGTGGGGAAGTCGCTGAGTGAGAAGAGTAACTAGAGAACCCCGGAATATCCCAATTTGTGAGTTGCTCCTCTGTTCTGACCTCCCTGCAGGAAACATGGCTGGGAAACTTTTGCCTATTTGTAGTAAATTCTATGTAACGGTTGCTTCCGATGCATGCATGACCTCCCTCTCCCAACAAGGTCTTGTCCATGCAACTGTGAGTCTGGTGACCATTGGGATGACATCTGGAATGGGAGTAAGTGACACTGCAGCTGCATTTCACCTCTGACCTTCAATTCTGCTTCTGCTTCAAAGGGAAGACACACAATAAGCAGTTTTCATTGCAGGCCAAAATCTATCTGTTTGAACAAACCCAAGATGGACTTTCACTGGGTAAATAACAACACAGCCTCTTTAAAACATATCCAGTAGTCAAGTTCTTATTTCAGATTGTCATACTCAAATCAGAGCAAGGTGGGAATGGCTTTCAAATCTCTTATACTCGGTGTCTAGCACTGCTGGTGCCCTCAGCACAAAACCGCTTGCTGGAGGCTCAGAAATGCCAATTTTTGATTAAAAATGTTGTCTGCAGCTCCAATTCTCAGTTTGTACCTGGTGACAAGAGCTCCTCAGCATGTGGCATTTCAGAGCAACGTGAAAAATAAGGATGCAGCTGGGGACGGTTTGTCTCAGGCAACTGGTAATGCGCTAGAGTAAAGCTTGTCAGTGTGGGAGAGACAGAACTTTCTCTGGGGATGGTCCAAGACTGTGGAATGAACTCCCTCTAGAATTTGGGATTATCGCAAACCTCACCACTTTCCTTTCCAAGGCCAGGTGCATTTCTTTGACCTTGCCTTCTGTAACATAAACACAGAGCAACAGGAATATTTATTTTTTAAAAAAGCAACCACAAAACAAGACACTCCCCTGCACACTCTTCTCCCTCTGGGGAGAAGATGAGAGAACAAACATGTGTGGTCAAGATGTGTGGTCAAGTTGCTTGATGAACGGCTGGAAGGCACGCAGAGGCTATGATGAGCTTGGTATAGGGACTTATATAGAACAGAATAGAAGAATAAAGACTTTTACATCTGTCTGTCGCTGGCAGAAGCACTACCCTAGACCTGCTGCTGGCATTTCAATCTGTTGGTCAGAGCAGGTCAGCATGATTTGGTGATTAAAACACAAGTGGCTGCTAGTGCCTTTACTATGCTAGGGCTCTCATGGCTGCTACAGCACTACCAGTAAAGCCACAATAGGCAGGTCTCCAGTGGAAGTTTTTAAAGAAAAAATTGACACCTGCAAGAGGAAACATGCTCCAATGGGCAGGGCCTGGGACTCAGGCAAACAGGTTTCTATTCCTGGCTCTGCCGCTTCTCAAATGGCAAGAGAGGATAGCCAAGGCCAGATTAATGAGCCAGGAGGCAGCTTCGGAAGAGTCTTGGTGTAACTCTGAAATGCCACTGGCAAACGGTTGAAGCAGGGACTGATATACAATGTGGTCCATAGCTTGTGACTGCTGCCCAGTCACATTATGCGTTGTCTCTCCTCTTCCAGAGGTGTAGGAGATGACAGCACTTGCCATGGGCCATTGCTTCTGGGGTAGGTTGAAACCTGGACATTATTTTGAGGGGTCAGCAATTAGTTGTTTGTTTGGGATATTAGCATTATCCCAAAATTCTTTCCAGTGCACTTTGGGATTGAATGAGGACTCCTTAAGAGCTTTAGCCTCATCCCAAGAAGGCTTGGGGGATTTCAGATGTCTTTGGAAAGTTCTGGAGGTGCTCATGAAATGATAAATCCAGGTCAGCCATGGTTCCATTGTACTCACAGGCTGTGTGCGTGTATATCTCCAGATTTTGGGTAGGAGTATATGTGCCAGAATGTGCAACCATTGGTTGTGTGTTCATTTAAATGTTCCAGGTGTCATACTCATCGCAGCATTGAGCTGCTTGTCCAGATAACTGGTATCTGAACTGCCTGCTTAGACTGGTATGCAATATGTAGTGGGCATGTATACCAGTCAAGAGTTTCTGTTTGAAGTGTGTGTGCATTGGCACCCCATGTTGTGCTTGTGAGTTTTTGGACAAGACTAGTCCTTGCTTTTACTTTTTCATATCTTTTCCAGATGAGCTTTTGAAGTCAGACTTCTATCCAAGGTTACACTCAAGTACTTTAGACAGGTCTCATTTCAGACCGTTGATTGAATAAGGAGACATGAAGTGGTTCCTTGGTGGCTTTGTTGTTTCGGTGAAAGGCTATTACCAAGGTTTCGGAGGCACTGGGATGGAGTTTCCAGTATTGAGGTTGGAGGAGAGGATGTTGCTGATGGGGGTAAGGTCTTTGCCTTGTGGCACAATAGCAATGCCATTGGCACAGATGAATTTATGCCAAGTTTTATCAGGTAACTTGCTAATGTAGATGTTGAATAGTGAAGGAGCCAGCACAGATTCTTGAAGTAGACTATCACAGAAGGTGCATTCTTTGCTGATATACCCATTGACCAGGAAACGGTATCTATGGTTGCTCAACATAGTGGCCAGGAGTCATATAGTGCTATGGCATTTGATAACTTTTGATGTCTTGAGTAATAGCCCATATCTCTGTACCATGTCATACACAGAGGAGAAATCTATCAGCACAGTTCCAGGTTTTAGATTCCATCTGAAGTCAACCTCAATGTGACCTGTAATGCTGAAAACCAAGTGGTGGAAACTTCGTCCCAGTCTGAAACCAGCCTATTGCTTTGGCAGGATGGCCTAAACCATAGGGGTGAGAAGGCCAGTGAAACCCTATCCATTAACTGGTGAGTTGTGGAGAGGAGTGATATTGGGCAACAGTTGATTTCCCATGTTTGTGATGTCAGTGACTATCACCTCACACCAGTATTTTGGGATCTTCTCTGTCAAATATATGGCAGTGAATACATCTGCCAACTATCCTCTTCTCTTTGATCCCAAATTCTTGAGGAATTTGGGATATATCATCCTTGCCAGAAGCTTTCCCACTTTAGTGATGATGTGGGCCTTGATTATTTCTTCTCGACTGTCTAGGGCTGAGAGTGAAGTGCCGGGGCTTTGTCAGACATTTCAAAAGTGCTCTCTGCACCTTCTGTCTAGTCAGTTTGTCAGTTTTGGTCATTGAATTCCAGAGAAGGTGCGAGGCGACAGCATTAGCCGTCATTTTTGATGGATGGTATTTTGCTGGATCAGCAGTTCAAGCTCAAGGAGGCGTGCTCAAGCTTTGCGACGGCAATGAGTGAAGTCAAGACCCTCCACGGTCTCATTCCATCTTCTCAGGGGCACAGAGTTCAATGAGTCTACTAGTGATTTTTCTGCATCTGGATCACTGCTCTTCTCACCCTTTTTAAAAAGTGCCTCTGTTTCTGGCTGCCAGCAAGGAGTACAGACCTCGCCATAGCCACAAGGAATGTGTTTAACAGCAGCTTTGATAAGAAGATGAACAAGGTGATAGTATTCTAGGGAAAACTTGATATGCTGCATCCTGTCTTCAATGGCTGTGGTACATGCAACCCAGTTTGCTTTGCAGAAATTCCAGCACCGTTTCAGCATTGATTCAATCAGCAGAACTCCACAGCTGACCTGCAGAATGGTGGAGTCGGGTTGGCTCCAAGGAAAGTTTCCAAGCACTGTTTGTAAAGCTTGCAGGGGGACATCTATATAGTCCTTCATCAGAAAACAGAGATCTGGGTTGTGTTTAGTGTTCCATGTGGCTGAGTGAAAATTCTTTACTTGTTTAGGGTTGTAAAAAGGTAGACATCTACAAATGAGGCCCAGTTTGTGAGTTGCTCACCATTTCTGCTGTAGCCCCATTGTGAGTGGTGGCTATTAAAGCCACCAGGGTACACAGCTGGGAGGGGAAAATATAGTAATGTGGGCTCCTGCCATTCAAGATTTGGAGGTTTGTAGATGTTTGTTATGGTCAGTCAGTTCTCTGATTCTTATTGCAGCAACAGAGTTTCCCATGGTCTTGGATTCCTCCAGGACTGCAATATCTTTAAGACCATGGCTGATGGATGTGGCAAGGCTGTACTTCGCGTTGTTCATAGTGGCAATGAGTTCATAGCCATACATTTAGGATCTTGCAGCTTGCTCAGACTCTGCAGCATGAGTTTCTTGCAGAGCAGCAACATCAATGTTATTCACCTAAGAACTCTTCAAAGATAGTCACCCTTAGTATGCGACAGATCGTCCACATTATGTTGATCTACACATAGAGACGATCCTGCAGTTCTTCAAGGCTGCTCCAGATAAGGACTCTTAATAAATGTCACAGGAGAGGACAACAGCCTTCATGTGGTGCTCTGTTCCATGTTATTGGCTAACATAATGTATTTCACTGACCTCCTGGTAGGATTATCTCTGCCACTGATCTCCTGTATTACCTTGGGTGAGGTACTTTACTTATCTTACATAACAAGGAGTAGTGGTCTCAAGTTGCAGTGGGGTAGGTTTAGGTTGGATATTAGGAAAAACTTTTTCACTAGGAGGGTGGTGAAGCACTGGAATGCGTTACCTAGGGAGGTGGTGGAATCTCCTTCCTTTGAGGTTCTTAAGGTCAGGCTTGACAAAGCCCTGGCTGGGATGATTTAGTTGGGGATTGGTCTTGCTTTGAGCAGGGGGTTAGACTAGATGACCTCCTGAGGTCCCTTCCAACCCTGATATTCTATGATCTGTGTCTGTGTTTCCCATCCCACCCTTTCTCAGTTTAGATTCTAAGCAGTTCAGGATAGCTCACTCAGTGTATATAGAGTGCCTAGCACAACAGAGCCCTGATCTTAGTTTGGGCCTCTAGGTGTGACCAGAATATAAATAATAATAACAAGGCCTTTTGCTTCTTTGACTTTTAAACTCTATTGCCCACCCACTGTGATAAATAAAATAAAATAAATACAGATAGATATTAAATGACACACACACGGATTGAGAACATCTATTTTTCTCCAGACAAACTCCCTGACAGATGTAGAATGAATTGCATATGCGATGCAGAAGTTATTTAACATTAGCTACAGTAGAAAAATGTATTAAAGGAAGACATGTGATTGTTCATGGCCCTGTGCTTTCAGGACTCCCCTCTAACAGTTTCTGCAGCTGCAGCTCATGACCTGAGTTTGTGCCTTGATTACAAGGAGTAGAAAGAGGACATGAGGACTCCTTACCCAGCGTCTGCCCGGCAAGTATTCGTCCGTTCTCCCCCAGGACAGCGGCCCGTGCATGCCTCTCATTCGAGTACTGTACGAACGCATAGCCCTTGTGAACGGAGCAGCCCACCACTCTGCCATACTTGGAGAAAATGGTTTCCACATCTGATTTCTTGACTACGGCTGTGTTGAGATTCCCAATGAAGACTCTGGAGTTGATGGACTTGGGGTCGTTCTTGTTTGTGATGTTACTTGTCTGCACCTTCAATGACATCTTGAACACCTGAGTAAACAAGTCAGGAGGGTCAGGAAGGTTGTGTGACATGCTAGAGGGAATAGCATGAATGTAATAAAAATGGGGGGCAGAGAGAGAGGGATTTGGGGATTACAACCCTTTGTCAAACTGCAAACCAATAAACAACTCCATCACTTCATGCCGCAGTTTTTGGAGGCTGCAGGCGCCCCCAGATGCATGGCTGGAATAACAGCTGCAGAAGGAAGAGGCTACACTGCAGTTCTGCACCCCAGAATTGTATTTGAGGGGATTGCATGTGACAACCCCACCACTTGGGCCCATCCATGTAAACTTTGATTACTCCAGCTCCCCATGGGTGGAGTAGATTGTCCCCAGGCCATTCCTTTCACCCAGTTCTGGTCTTTTTCATTCAGACAGACCTAAAAAAGTCAATGGAAACTTCAGCCTTCTGTCTGCCGTGCATATTTTGCTGAGCTGCTGTAGAACTATGCTATTCAGCAGGATGCTTTTGTCTGCCACTTAAACTGTACCTGAACATGTATAGTAGTACTGAAAGCTATTTTTAATATGCAATGTGGTGCCTGCCTTGGAACACCACTGGGCATGTAAGATTCACATTTCCCACTCTCTCTCCTGACTCATACATTATTCACTCCCCCAGATCAATCTGAACAGCTTTGTACTGTGCATTAGAAAGCCAAACAGAGCAGACAGCCAGACTTTCACTTTCATTTTCTTTTCACCAACACGAAGTCAACATAACCAGTGCCAGCTCAGCTCTGTGCGGGTGTCACTAAAACCAATACCAGGGTTTGGCTCATTTTTCCTCCAGTGCCCTACAGCCTCTGCCTTCTCTGGTGCATCCTGCTCCAGGCTGGTGCAGAGATGTGGTGAAGCCAATCCCACCTCTTCTGTTGGCTGTGTGTCTGCAAGTGTTTACAGAAGCCTGAAGGAGACTCTGAGTTCATCTGAGAAAGCACTGAATGCCTGCAGCTCTCACTAGAGTTGACTGAGTTCTGGTTGTTCAACGCTTCTCAGGATCAGGGACTAAAAATCACTCACCTAGGCCAGTGCCAGGAATATTGCAGTTTGCTCCAGAGCGAGATTGCTTTGTGTGTAAGATCCTGCAAGCGTCATTTCCTAGACTAAAGGTTTCATACCAGTTATCAGAGCTACAAGCTATAATCTGGGAATTTTAGATAAAACATATCTAAAGTTCACTTTCTTTCATCTATAAAGACTGTACAGGGATATCAGGAGGTTCCTCAGGCTTCTGGTAACCATGGGAACAGGGTCTGTGATGTTGTGAATACCCTCTAAGATGTGTGTGTGTTCCGATTTCGTTTTTCTGCACTTTACTTTGCATGTGTGATGGTTTATTAATTATTTCAAATAAAAAAAACAATCATTAAAAATAATGAAAGATCTCATTGTAGGATTCTGAGTAGCAGCCGTGTTAGTCTGTATTCGCAAAAAGAAAAGGAGTACTTGTGGCACCTTAGAAACTAACAAATTTATTTGAGCATAAGCTTTCGTGAGCTACAGCTCACTTCATTGGATGCTGTTCCCTTGCATGCTGAGTCTGATTTTAAGTTACCTAAAGAAAAAGTCACAGCAGTGTTTTCACAACTAGCTCAAAATGAAACTCCAAGGGCCAGTTTTTGAATGATCTCAAATGGATGCTCTGGGGAGAAGGTGGCTGTGACTTCCCCCTCTCATGCACCTGTGCAGGGACCACTTATTTAGGTCCCTACACATGGATTTTTGCAGGCAAACTTTAGGCTCTCCATTCTCCTTTGGCATAATTCCTTTCTGTCATGCAATCCCTGCCCTGAGTCCTCATGTGCTGAACAAAGTGAAGTTAAGTGCTCCATTCTGGGATCCTGTAACTGGAATAATACACAGGCATTCCATACCACAGCTGGAATCGCTCAGCAGTGCAAATTATGAGACTGTGTGCTGAAATCCAAAAATTCTCCTAATTGACTCAGCTACCAGAGGTACCTGTAATGCCCAAGTGAGTCCTGTCAGTCACACAGGATATCCAATCCAGGTTTTGCACAGTATTTAAATGTGTCTGGAGGCACAACTAGGGCTAGATGGTGTCATCTAGGCACAGGCCTGAACTGAGGGTGTGAAACCTGCTCTCCATAGCATTTCCAGCCAGCTCTGTGGCTGATGTGAAGGAGAGGGAACAGGGGAGTGGCCCCTCCTCCTTCCCCATCCCATTTGCAGTGATGTGAGTCTGCACGCCCCTAAGCAGAGGGACTGCTTGTTACAAGCCCCTGTGTGACGTGTGTAACAGACAAGAGCTGCCTCCTTCCACAAGGGTCAGTCTTAACGTGACCCAGAGGAGTCAGACACCTCTTGGAGCACAATGTATTAAATGTCCACCAGTGAGTTCAGTTGCTTCTCACAGCACAGGGGCGAGTTTTTTCCCCTTCCTGAATCCTGTGAATGGAAAACTATCTGAGTCCCGATTCCTAGTCAGGTGAAATATAAGAGTTGGCTAGTAATCCGGTTGTGCATATGTTATTTGGGTAGAGCACACACTAGGCATTCTCCACAGTGTGACAGTTCCTTCACTGCTTGCTCACATTCTTGTAATGAGCTCAGATACCAAAATGATGATCATGGTATAAAGACAAAATAGATAGACAGAAAGCACAGTGTATAGGGGGATACATAGACAGACAGACAGCAATGTGTATATGGGGATAGATAGATAGACAGATAGATAGATTTTTACATTTATCCATAATTTTTGCATCATGAAGAGAAAAAACCCAGCAGCTATAAGTAGCTGTATGGGAAAAAATACAAGAACTGAACATATTTGCATACTCTTGTAATACATCCCAGTAACTTGGCTGACAGGACAGTCTGGCTTGGAAGCCAAAACTACTGGTTGTAGTAAATAATTTGTAAATTCGAAAGGTAGACAGTAGAATTTAGACTATAATGGGGTTAGCAGTTTATGTTGGTTTCCCATCCTATCAGTCCTGGCCCCTTTGAAATTTGATTTGATTTGGATTTCATTGAACACAACCTGCAACCTAGTCAAAAATGCCTGGCATCAGCTGATTTCATGACAAGTTTTGCATGGTTTTGAAATCACAGCTTAGCCCCTTGTCACTCTGTCCCCGAATCAGCAGAGTGCTTAAGCATCTGAGTAGGGAAAGTTAGGCAAGTGCTTAAATTTATGCTGAATCAAGATTGATGACCTGGGTCTGGGTTTGCCTGGAAGGCTGCAAAACTTACAAAGCTTTGGCTGAGTTTGTAATGAAACCTGGGATGTTTGGCTTGGTTTGGGGATTTGTAATATATATATTTGCAAAGTTCGACTCTGAATTTTCTTGAGGCTGGAAACAAGAAGTCCTTGTGATGAGCCCAGTTAGCTAACTACCCTCACACACAGGCCATGGGCTGGGGCTACAAGATTGTCTGCAATGCTCTTTTGATTTTGGGTGAACATGTCATTGATTCATCTGTTGCTTCCCCAGCACATCTGTATCGGTTGCCATGTCCCTATTACAATCTCTGTCTCAGCTATTCTTGAATTTCAGCATCTGATATGTTTCCATTCTGTCTTGTCAGCCTTATTCCTGTGTCACCCTGTACGGAGCGGAGCCATTTCTCACTCCAGGAGCTTCTCTTTTCATCCCTCTCTGAGCTGATTGATTGCAATCCCCTCCTGGTCACTTGTAAAAAGCCTCAGTGAATTTGTTGGCCTTCACTCAGTTCCTGGTGAATTATAGTTCACACCACAAAACAACAGCTTTCTTCTTGCAGGTCCAGACAAGTAGCAATCTCAGCTACACAACAACATGCAGCATGGAATAAAAACAATACCATAATGTTGCTTCACTAGATAATGGATTTTGGTCACCGAGGGTGAATTCACCCTCTGCAAAGGGTAGCATGAGTACACTAGGCCCATGTACATCTCATATAAGCTCTGGTTTGGGGAGCTAAGTGGTGAATAGGCCTTGCGTGGATGCTCTGCACAAGGGTGAATTTCACCCTAAAGGAACAGTTATTGTTGCACTTCCCTGCCATTAGGCTATCTGTAAGTGGGGGGTTGTAGAAAGCAGTTACCATATTCTACTGCTGTTCAGTAGCCCACCTGGAAAGAGGTTATGACTGAACTCTGTTCCCCAGTGGGTAAGTGTTAACATCAGTTATCACCTCTTGCCCTACAATGCCAGTCTCCTCAGAGAGACCATGGGTTCAATGTGCCATGGACCCCTGAAATCCTCTCCCAGCCCAAGAGTTGGTCCCTTTACAGCAGGACTCAGGCACATTTCGGGGATGGAGTCAGGTTAAGATTACACGTCAGCTGCCTGTGCTGTACCTGCCCTGAGGGCTCCAGTCTCCAGCGATGTCAATTGTACACCCTGCAGAGTTTTGCCAACATGAAATACATTTAGAAAAAATGGTCTTAAAAAAGGAAAGACCGTTCCCAACGAGCACAGAGCAAGCAGACCCTCTGTACATCATCACGCTAAGTGCCATGGAGTGGGAATCGTGTCGCCCCTTGTTGCAGGGTTCAGAGCCTGTCTGTGAGGGAAAGGACTCTGCCCCAGCCATGGGAGAACTGCTGCTAGCTATACTGTACTTACCAGGATTCTAATCTGACACTTAGGGTTTCAGTGAGATGCTCTGGCGGGGAATCTTGTTCAATATTGAAATCCATTTTTATTCTAAACCAGAGCTTTAAAAATAATATAGAAAAGCTTTTACCTGCTGGTACCTAATGAAAGTTCTAGGGCCCCAAAGTGATCTCAATCCAGCTGTGCAATTACCGCTGTATCTTTAATGCACGGCGAGCATCTTTTAAAAATGGTTATGTCTCTCAAAATAAATGAAAGCCAGCATTTGCACCCAGGGTTTTGCACTTGCAATCAGCCAGAAGCTCAGTTTCGTGGTTGCAGATGATGACATTTAGGTGTCAAACTCCCTGTTCTGCAGCCTCAGGCAGTCTGCTGGCTCTCTAGTCTTGCTTTTACATTTCAGTGGCAGGGCTTGTGAATTCAGCCTCCCTTAATGCTTAGCGCTGCAACGAGCAGAGTTTCCGATGAACAGCAGGTGTCACTGTTACCTTGGGAACAGACAGGCTGTCAGCCACCCAGTGACTTGGCTATTAACTAACTCCAATCCCTCTTCAATAACCCTAAGCCATGCTGTTCCGATTGCCTTGCCTGTGGTATTCCAGAGACAGCAGCTGAGAAAAGGACTCATCTCTCAAAACAAGGGGGGAAGGCTGAATTGACAGTTCTGTGAAATCAAATCTCTAGTCCTGCTCTATCCGCCTGACATCACGCCTGTTGCGGTGGTTGCTGAGCACATAAGAAGATGACAGCAGTCCGGTGATAGCCTGGTTTTTCCCTTCCTCTTTCCAGAAGCAGATCTGATTGTAGGGAACACATTACTGCATGTTTCATACATATTGTATGCTACTTCCATGAGAAAAGCTAGCTCAGAGAGATGGAACATGAAATCTCTTTCTGAGAATTTCACTTTAGAGCTCGGGGGGCAGGAAATGTACCTTTGCTGTGTATGCCAGACTGGTGACCTTACCTGGACATAGCCCCTTTCCTCCCAAAGCACTTTCCAGACCAAACATGTTGCTACAAACGAGACAGCAACCTCCGCTCAAATGCAGCGGCCTCTCTGCCAAAATGCAGCGCCTGCTTAGCAGAGCCCACCAGCTCCCTGCTTCCTTCCTCTTCCTATGATGTCAAACACCCCTGACTCAGCCCTTTAATCTTAAAAGCACAAAGGAAGAGACGGTCCAGTTCCGTCATTGTTTAAAACCATATTATACCAAGCGCTTGGTAATATGGCATAGGGAACAATCCTTTCCTGGGTGCAGTGGGAGGCACTTAATGGCCTAATACATCATTTCCATCTCGACCCTCTTTGATTCTATTAACCCAGCACTAAAATTGGAAACACTATGCCTGCTAGATTCCACTCTTAACAAGCTGGATGTAGTTTGGGTTTGCTACGATTAAATTTCTCTTTTCACTCCTGGAGCTTAAAATAGCCAGAGGTTTGTTTTCTTTAAGAATATAAGAACGGCCATACTGGGTCTGACCAAAGGTCCATCTAGCCCAGTATCCTGTCTTCTGACAGTGGCCAATGCCAGGTGCTCCAGAGGGAATGAACAGAACAGGTCATCATCACGTGATCCCTGTCATCTATTCCCAACTTCTGGCAAACAGAGGCTAGGGACACCATCCCTGCCCATCCTAGCCAATAGCCATTGATGGACCTATCCTCCAGGAACTTATCTAGTTATTTTCTGAACCCCGTTATAGTCTTGGCCTTCACAACATCCAGTGGCAAAGAGTTCCACAGGTTGACTGTGCGTTGTGTGAAGAAATACTTCCTTTTGTTTGTTTTAAACCTGCTGCCTATTAATTTCATTTGGTGCCCCCTACTTGTGTTATGAGAAGGAGTAAATAACACGTCCTTATTTACTTTCTCCAAACCAGTCATGATTTTATAGACCTCTGTCATATTCCCCCTTATTCGTCTCTTTTCCAAGCTGAAAAGTCCCAGTCTTATTCATCTCTCCTCATATGGAAGCTGTTCCATACCCCTAATAATTTTTGGTTTCAGAGTAGCAGCTGTGTCAGTCTGTATTCGCAAAAAGAAAAGGAGGACTTGTGGCACCTTAGAGACTAATAACTTTATTTGAGCATAAGCTTTTGTGAGCTACAGCTCACTTCATCGGATGCATTCAGTGGAAAATACAGTGGGGAGATTTCTCTTTTCTAAATCTTTTCCAATTCCAATATATCTTTTTGGACATGGGGCAACCACATCTGCATGCATATTCCAAATGTGGGCATACCATGAATTTATATAGAGGCAATATGATATTTTCTGTCTCATTATCTATCCCTTTGCTAATGATTCCCAACATTGGTTACAGAGACAAGCTTTTGAGCTTACAGAGACGTGTTGACGTTCTCACAGTGCTTTATACAGGTTAGCATCATTATCCACATAGCAGAGTTGGGGAAACTGAGGAATAGAGACGTTAAGGGCCAAACTATTTCAAGTGCTCACTAATTCTGGTGCCTCAGTTTGAGATATCTAGGGCCTGCTTCTCAGAAAGTACTGAGCAGTCACTGAGACCCCTTTGGAAAATTTGGTTCTTAGGCCTTCTACTACTACTGCTGCCTTCCAAATCAAGGGCAAAGCTGAGAGGATAAAGGAAGAAAGAAGCCCTTGAGCTCCCGAGCCCAGGAGACACCTAAAGTTAGTGTGTGTGTGTGTGGGGGGGGTGCCTGTTCTGTTAAGGGTGACTAAAGTCCTGTAAGAGGGTGGGAAAACTTGCCAGTGATAATATAACGTTGAGTTCACCTGGGGCGCTTTGAAAAGCCTGTTTGCCTGATCTAGCCACATGTACTAGCACACACACATAGCTAAGAGCAATCCAAAAGCTCACGCTGGGTGCTTGCAACAGGTTCCACATGCCCCCATGTTAGATGCGCTTGCTTTTGTGCATGTACTTTTCAAAACATGGTTCAGGAGTTGGGCAAGCCTGAAATCTCTCCAGAGGGAATCTAATCCACTTGCTTGGGTTTGCCAAGATCAAATACCATCATCCACCTCACACCAGCGAGGTGTGTGAAAAGGTCGCTCTTGGGTTTTGCACAGGCAGGTAGGAATCTCATTGCATTATGCAGCCACTTGGTAGAAGGGGCAGAAAACTAGTAGTCCATTTGGTTGCTCTTATTGACAAATGCTCCCCCCATCAGTGTTTCAGGTTAACTTTTAGAATCAGATGTTTAGAATTTGCATAGCATTTTATTTGGTTTATTTTAGCTCCCAACCTGCTCAGATAATGTCTCCTTAGTTTCACTGCTTCATGCTATTTTGGTAGAGCCAGGCCTTTTCATTCTCCTCTCTCTCAGGGATCCTGGGAACCCTGGTTAGGAAAAAAACCCACCCAAACCCTAGCACCAAATCAAATAGAATCCTGCCTGCCCTCCACCCCTCCCCGCAGCATCTCTGAAGAACAAAAATGCTGATATCTTCAAGTGCTGGCTTAGGGAAGCTTCAGCCTGCTATTAGCCTAAATGCTTTCCAAATTCTAATGAACCCAGAACGGTGATATTTACAAATGTTTGACTCTCGGACCAGCTGTTTGTGTCTGTAAACACTAATAACATCAGCAAGCTGAGCTCTCTCAGACTGTGTAGGAGGAATGTGGGTAAAGCTGCCTCAGTGCAGCAAATATGTGGCCTGAATAGAGAGAGGGATATGATATCTGAATGATTTTCAGCAGAATAGCAGGCTGTATTCCATTGAAATCAACTGGGCCAGATCCTTAGCGGGTGCAAATCAGGGCAGTTCCATTGAAGTCAGTGGAGCTAATCCATAGAGTGTGTTTAGTTTTGTAAAAGAGGGAAAAAGCTGGGGACAAAGCACATCTTGTTCTGGGAGCATTGCTGCCTGACGAGTCTTTCACTCTGAGAAGTGACATATCAGTGCTCTGCCATTTTAACTTCCTTGCTAACTAATAAAATAACCACTTAGCACTCTTACAAATCGCACTTTTCACCCCAGATCTCAAAGCTCATCACAGAGGTGGGTAATCACTATTATCCCTCCTCTTACAAAATGGGGAAACTGAGGCATGGACACATGACATGATGTGCCTTGACTCACAAAGTGAAATGGTAAACAAAGCAAATCCCTATAACTTGCTTCATACAACTGCTCTGACCTTGGACCAGCCTACTCCTTCACCTGGCAATCTGATCATTGTAATTCTTGGGGTGAAATGACCAACCTTAAGAAAGCTGCAGCTGGTTGAGAACTCGATAGCCCATGTGCTCAGAAACACAAGCTCTCGAGATCCCCACCACTCCTGTGCTCTGCTGTCTTCTTTGGGTCCACTGGAAACCATGGGATTCCATGGGATTGGCCCAAATTCTCTGAGGGGCCTCATCGCTCTACATAATTATGGCCTTCCATAATGGTTATCTTCTCCCACATCAGTGGAGTTGCCAGCCTTCAGAGCGAGACGGAGTGTGCGGGAGACGACTGTCTCAGCACCTGGTCCATGCCTCCAGAGTTCACTCTCAGACCACATAAGGATGAGTAGGAATCAAAGGCAAACCCCATTTCTCTTGTTACCATTCCCACAGTACCACTACCACAGCCCCCTCCCCTGAAACCAATCAAAAACCCCATCAACAGTAAACAATCAAGTCCCAGCTGACAGGAGAGGAACGAGAGAAGCCTCTCTTTGTGTGCACACGTTACTTGGAGAGGAACTCGGACGCCATGGTGATGAGGAGCCATAAAGGGACCTCCATCGATAACTCTGTTTCTGCTGTCATGTCCCTGTACTCCCCTCACCCACCTGCCGCACAGCGCCACCCATTCCTCCAATCTCTGTCCAACTTCCCTGACCCTGGAGCATGTCACTCCACCTGCAAGCTCCCTCTCCCTGCAGTCTCCATCCTAGTTCTCTGCTTAGCTACACCCTCCCCACACACTCATTCATCTAGGTGTTTATGTCCTTCACTGTCCTACATCCTATCGCTCACTGCACTTCTGTCTCCATCCCCCGCTGGCCCCATATCTAGTCATCCCACTCCTCATCTCTCCATCACTCCTCTGTTCCACCTGCCCTCTGGGCTCTCTTACCGATCTTTACCTCAGTCTGGCTCGTGACACTCCTCCGCTCTTCCCCCTACTCTGCTGGCCTCCCTCCTGAAGCTGGGCACTCTGCTACTCCCCTCTCCTGGGCACAGCTCCATTATTTTACGTGGTGCTTTCCAAACTCTGACTGAGACATACTGCACCAGCGCTTCTTGTGACCCTTCCAGAACCCCTTGCGGCTGGTGCGTGCGTGTCCCTCTTTCTCTGGTACTGCCCCATCTATCTGGACTCTTTCCCTCCTTCCTTCAGTGGCACCAAGTCACAGCCACCCTTTGAATCCAGTGGGTAGGGCAGACTGAAATAGGTGGGGAACTCTCACTGCCTTGGCCAAGGAAGAGGGGAAGTTCTCCCTAGCCCTTGAGCACCAGCCCAGGAGTTGGAGGAGCTGTGCTCTCCTCCCCCTCCCCAGAACTCCTCACTTTATCATCCTGGTGCAAATCTTTCTCTCCAGTGTGTGACCAGTTCTCACTCTGGGAAGCACCATGGGCATTTTGTGTGAAACGTGTTACAGTATATGGTAGGCTTGCACGGAATGGATAATAGATCGTCTTTCAGGGTGTCCTGTAACCGCTCTTGCTTGAGGAGGCTGTCCAGGGATTGCAGAATGAGATAGGATATGGGATTGAAAGGCGTCTGGATGGCAGGCACACATTCCTGCTCAGACCCCAGATGGTGGACACAAAGTCAGATGATGGGCAGGCCACTAAGAAGGACTTGGGATGGAGACAGCAAGGATCTGGAGTCTCCACTGATGTGCCAAGCAAGATGCTACGTGACTGTAACCTGACCATCAAAATTCTTCTTTCAAGCTGGATAAGGAACAATAACGTCTGCTCTGGGGCCAAACCTGTAGAAAGCAAACATACTTCTGGGTTATAATGCTAGCTCTGAGAGGAAGTCTGGTATAGTGGTTAGAGCAGGAGGCAACTGGGAGTCAGGGCTCCTGGGTTCCAGCTCTAACTTGCTGTGAGACTTTGGACAAGTCATTTACCCTCTCAGTTTAGTAACAGTGGCCTGTCTGAGTCTTAATGAACTGTTTACAAAGTGCTTTGAGATCTTGGACAAAAAGCATGTGCGAGGAATAATTCTGCTGGTGAGACAGTAGCCCATACTAGCCTATTGTTCCCCAAAGAAAGCACCCTCTCTGCACCCTTTCAGAGATTTCACTGCAGGCCTTTTCACCCTGTTTTCTTTAACATATAATATTCGTTTCACAGCACTTAGTGCCCTGTTACTGTAACAACTAAAAAAGGGACATTTTTAATCATCACATATTAATATTTCATGCTTCCACTAATTGCATTCTAGTGATGTGAGCATTACACGGCGTATGCAGATTAAATCCAGCACTTTATCAACCACATTGGCTTTGGTTCTTTCCACAGGGGATGGGGCGGGGGGGTGTACAGCTCTCCAGAAAGCATCTACATTGTGCAGCATCTTATCAAGCTGTTCTATTTTTGATATGTTGAGTAAAAGACCAAGGGGAGTCCTGGCTTGAAAAAGAGCAGAGGGTCTTGGTGATATGTCTGATTCATAAGTGTGGGGACTAGGAGTGCAGGGGGTGCTGCAGCACCGCCAGGTTTTATGTGGGGCTCCGCTGATGGCCTTGCTCCCACCCCCAGCTGTGGCCCCAGCCTCAGCCCTCTTACTCCTGTCTGGGTTCCCACCTCCCCGGAGACAAAACCCTGCTCCCGGCCCCAGCTCGGAGGGGCAGGGGGTTTGGAGAGTGGGCAGCAGACAGGGATAAGGGGGCTGGCTTTCAGCACCCCCACTATTAAAAGTATTCCAGCTAGGGTTGACAATTTTGGTAGGACGAATTCCTGGAGATTTCATTAAGACATAATCTTTAATTAATCTTTAATTCCTTGAGACTCCAGGACAATCCTGGTGGGTTGGCAACCCTAGTTCCAATGCCACTGGTCTGATTAGAAAGGTACATGCTGCCGAGACTGACTCTATATGACGATTATAATGATGATAATTGTATTCATGGGATGTTACATTACCACAGCCATTCTACCGATCTACAGCACAACGAAGGCTGCAACATGCTCGACTTGAGTTAAAAAAAAAAGGAGAAGAAAAAAGAAAAGAAACAAAAGGGTGAAATGAACTTCCTGCCATAATACCTGTCAGTTACACAGGCATGCTTCATCTGTAGAGATCAGAATGCTTCACAAAGGCAGGCAAGTACCTCTATCCTCCTGTTCCAGGTGGGCAAACTGAGCCACAAAATGGGGAAGTGACTTGTCCAACTTCACACAGCAAACCTGTGGCAGAGCCCGGGACAAGATGCGCATCTCTCAGCAGGATGCCCAGTCCACGGGGCCTTGCCATCCCCCATGGACTGGAATGTGCAAAGCATACGCAGGCTTTGTGGAACCAGCTTACAAATATTCCCATCTAGACCTTGCTCCCTTTCTAGTGGTTGAGGGGAGGATGGTAAGTCCACTGCCCCTCCACTGTCCCTGTGGTCCCTTCAGGTATTATCTCACCCATCTGTCTCCCCTTATGAGCTCCAGAGTCTCTCTTGCATCTTCAGGACTCCCTTTTTTTCCTGGCTAAGGTTCTGACTTCTATCTTTCCCAATGGTGGGGTGTGAAAGCAGGAAAAAAAACAATGTGTGAGCAGCCAGGAAAGCACAGAGGGCCCCCTAGAATCTTATCTTTCCAGCCATGTCTCAATGTAGAGTATTCAGACACCGAAGAATTAAATGTGCCTTATAACTGGTTCCCTGACTCAGAAACGCACCTAAGGAGACTAGAGGCAGTCAATAAAGCAGACCTGGAAGCATGTATTTCCATGGCTTTGGCTCGACCAGGATTTAAAGGCGTAATGTTAGATCGTGCGAGCTAGCTCGATCTAACGAACACCTTCTCAATCTGTAATCAGAACAAAGCATATTGTACTGCTGCCCAAGTTCACTAGTTGACATAAAGCCTGCGTGAGCCTTGGCTCTAATTTGATCAGCTTAGCATATCGTGCCTTGTTTTAGAGTTTGAGAAAGCAGCATTGCCCACCCAAAGCATTACACATAACGAGGCAACCCCCCAAAATCATGAACTTGCCTTAAAAATCACAAGTTTTTAAAAATGAAGACATGTTGGGCCTTCCCCTCCCCCCCCCACCTTCTGGGTTTTGTGGTTCTAGGGGGGTCACATTTTCTGGCTTTCCCCCAAAATCAAGAGGCTACGAACACCCTTTTCCAAAATGAAAATTTGAGAATCTCATGACCCTGCGGCCTGGAGCTTCAAGAGAAACACCAAATATTGCAGGACTCACAGTAGAACTGTGAGAGTCGAGAACACTGAGACTGTTAGGTCGAGCTAGTTACCGTGTTCTAACATCACACAACTATATCCTAGTAAAAAAAGAAAGTGTGTGTGTGTCCTATAAATACCGTAATCACTTTAAAATAGTACCTACCTGGGAGATCATTAATGTAGGGGAATATTTATTTCCCTTTGTAATTATACTGAATTAAAAGGAAGTTTATATTGGAAACATCTGCCCCATATTAAGTCACCGGAGTGAAGATCTTTATTTTTTTTAAACTCCCTCCTGAAGAGCAGAATTTCTTTAATGCCTTTTTAAACATCTGTTTGCTCACATGCCATTTGACCTGTGGTTTAACACTGACACAATCACTGTGAATTACAACAGAGTAGTTTCATTCATAATCAATTCAAGCAACATAAGGCCCCATTCAGTACTCAGCTATACTTGTGTATATCAGTGGCAGCTCAGCTGATGTCAGCGGGGTTACTTTGCATTTACACTAGTATAATGGAGAGCAGAACATGCCCCATGGGGGGGGAACTTCGGTTCTAATGCCAAGACTGGTAAAAGAAACATCAATATTCAGAGGAAAATTGCCACTGTGAACCATTTCCCTCGGTTGGGAAGTAGGTTTAGTCATTCCCTAAATTCCTGTTTCAGGAGATAGTGAGAAGAGTTAACAATTTTGTCAGTCCTGGAGACTTTATCATGAATCTCACTTATTTGGCCTTTCTCTTAAAGCACCAGCTCTTGGAGTCATGTGATTAATGGAGACTTTCAGCTTTCATCTAAAAAAACCCCTCAAATAAATTTCTAGCCCTTGTGGTTGCAGAGAAAAGATTGAAGATGTGACCCTGAAAAGCTCAAAAGACAGAAGACAAACAAAAATAACCTCATATTTCTTATTTTTGAAATTCTCATGCTGTTTAAACTAGTCTCCTGATTTTTGATTGCTTGGGGTTGGCAACACTGTGACATTTCTGCCAGTTAAAATGTTACCAAAACCAGCCTTTTACAGGCCCTTGACACCTGATGCCTGACAAACTAAAGACAGCTTTTAGGAAGGGTTTTAAAATAAAATAATATAGTGCCCCATTGCTACCAGCAGCCAGAGGTTTGCTGGTAAAAGTGTCATTCTTCTCCAGCAGTATATATCTGTCCACATCTAGCAGTGGCTCAGAAGCAGCTATACCTGTGCACTTTGGTGGCCTGTTTTGTTAATATGGCAATGCTTGTTGTGTGCTTACCCCATAACCTCAGCCATGCAGAACACAGTGCCATCCACAGCCTCAGAAACAACTCTGACATCATAATCAAAAAGGCTGACAAAGGAGGTGCTGTCGTCATCATGAATAGGTCGGAGTATGAACAAGAGGCTACTAGGCAGCTCTCCAACACCACTTTCTACAAGCCATTACCCTCTGATCCCACTGAGAGTTACCAAAAGAAACTACAGCATTTGCTCAAGAAACTCCCTGAAAAAGCACAAGAACAAATCCGCACAGGCACACCCCTGGAGCCCCGACCTGGGGTATTCTATCTGCTACCCAAGATCCATAAACCTGGAAATCCTGGACGCCCCATCATCTCAGGCATTGGCACCCTGACAGCAGGATTGTCTGTCTATGTAGACTCCCTCCTCAGGCCCTTCGTTACCAGCACTCCCAGCTATCTTTGAGACACCACCGATTTCCTGAGGAAACTACAGTCCTTTGGTGATCTTCCTAAAAACACCATCCTAGCCACTATGGATGTAGAAGCCCTCTACACCAACATTCCACACAAAGATGGACTACAAGCCGTCAGGAACAGTATCCCCGATACTGTCACGGCTAACCTGGTGGCTGAACTTTGTGACTTTGTCCTCACCCATAACTATTTCACATTTGGTGACAATGTATACCTTCAAATCAGCGGCACTGCGATGGGTACCCGCATGGCCCCACAGTATGCCAACATTTTTATGGCTGACTTAGAACAACGCTTCCTCAGCTCTCGTCCCCTAATGCCCCTACTCTACTTGCGCTACATTGATGACATCTTCATCATCTGGACCCATGGAAAAGAAGCTCTTGAGGAATTCCACCATGATTTCAACAATTTCCATCCCACCATCAACCTCAGCCTGGACCATCCACACAAGAGATCCACTTCCTGGACACTACGGTGCTAATAAGCGATGGTCACATAAACACCACCCTGTATCGGAAACCTACTGACCGCTATTCCTACCTACATGCCTCTAGCTTTCATCCAGATCATACCACTCGATCTATTGTCTACAGCCAAGCGCTACGATATAACCGCATTTGCTCCAACCCCTCAGACAGAGACAAACACCTACAAGATCTCTATCATGCATTCCTACAACTACAATACCCACCTGCTGAAGTGAAGAAACAGATTGACAGAGCCAGAAGAGTACCCAGAAGTCACCTACTACAGGACAGGCCCAACAAAGAAAACAACAGAACGCCACTAGCCATCACCTTCAGCCCCCAACTAAAACCTCTCCAACGCATCATCAAGGATCTACAACCTATCCTGAAGGACGAGCCATCACTCTCACAGATCTTGGGAGACAGACCAGTCCTTGCTTACAGACAGCCCCCAATCTGAAGCAAATACTCACCAGCAACCACACACCACACAACAGAACCACTAACCCAGGAACCTATCCTTGCAACAAAGCCCGTTGCCAACTCTGTCCACGTATCTATTCAGGGGATACCATCATAGGGCCTAATCACATCAGCCACACTATCAGAGGCTCGTTCACCTGCGCATCTACCAATGTGATATATGCCATCATGTGCCAGCAATGCCCCTCTGCCATGTACATTGGCCAAACTGGACAGTCTCTACGTAAAAGAATGAATGGACACAAATCAGACGTCAAGAATTATAACATTCAAAAACCAGTTGGAGAACACTTCAATCTCTCTGGTCACTCGATCACAGACCTAAGAGTGGCTATACTTCAACAAAAAAGCTTCAAAAACAGACTCCAACGAGAGACTGCTGAATTGGAATTAATTTGCAAACTGGATACAATTAACTTAGGCTTGAATAGAGACTGGGAATGGATGAGTCATTACACAAAGTAAAACTATTTCCCCATGGTATTTCTCCCTCCCACCCCACCCCCCACTGTTCCTCTGATATTCTTGTTAACTGCTGGAATTAGCCTACCTTGCTTGTCACCATGAAAGGTTTTCCTCCTTTCCCCCCCCCCCTGCTGCTGGTGATGGCTTATCTTAAGTGATCACTCTCCTTACAGTGTGTATGATAAACCCATTGTTTCATGTTCTCTGTGTGTGTATATAAATCTCTCCTCTGTTTTTTCCACCAAATGCATCCGATGAAGTGAGCTGTAGCTCACGAAAGCTTATGCTCTAATAAATTTGTTAGTCTCTAAGGTGCCACAAGTACTCCTTTTCTTTTTGTGTTAAGACAGAGGCAGTAGGATCTGCCAATGACCTGACCACATTTAACCCAGGTCAGTAAGTTGAGAGAATGCTACCAAGTGATCAGATGCATCTTTCAGGAGCTCCAGGTACCTGGGATGTGGTCGGTTCCCTACTAATTGCAAGGAGTGGCACAATGATGAATTGGGCCTCAAGGGTTTTCACTTCAACCGTGCCTGACCTGGGCTGCTGGAAATCCTGTCCCAGCACATTAACTCTCTGTCTGCCAGACCAATAGGCCAGACATCCTCCTGATGCATGCATTTATTTCCTCTGGCTTAAGACACCTGCCTCACACAAACAGCACATTAAAATAGAAGGATCCTCAATCCTATCTGAAAAAAAATACAGTCACATTGTCTATGTTACAGCCAGTGCTAGAGTAGCAGGCTTCATTAGGGGAAGAGAGAGGGTGGGAGTCCACACCCCCATAAAATGGAGACCCCCTCATTGCCTCCCTGCTCTCTAATCATGATCCTGGGACTGACACTCCTCATAGATTTCATGCCCAATTAACACATCAGAATGAAACTTGTTTACCAAGGCCAGGGCTGAAAAAATTAACATGAGATTAATTAGCTTTGCATCCCCTAAAGGTTAAGGAGCTCCTGCATCCTTACTTGCTCTCCTAGCTCAGGGAAGCAGCCAGAGTGATTAGCAACATCGAGCAGGCTCTCTGAGCTCTCTTATGACACCCCTCTGCCAGGGGAGAGGCAACATGACCAGGCAGCACGCATCCTCGGCCCAGAAAGGGCCGTGACCAGCTCTCCAAAGTACACAAACTTCCCTTGACAAAGTGACTCAGCCAACGGTGCTTTCCGCCTCTGACAGATTAGAATAGGGGTGCTTGAAACAATGCCATGGTCACTGCTGTCACTACCATGCAGGAATCCCTTACAAATATTGATATTCAATTCAGTCACAGCCTACGGCCAGAGCTGGTTTACTAGATAAGCTATTTTTCCTTCCTGCTGTAAGTGCTTTGCTTCACAGATTAGCTGTTTAATTGAGAGCCAGGTGTCTAAGCCAGAGGACTCAATCTTAGTGATGAACTGTCAGTGAAGAAAAGGCAAAAAAAAAAAATCCACTTCTCCCCGTTTACATAAGGCTCTCCTTATTTCAGTGCAAGGATGACACATAGCTGGGCTGTTACTGCCTTGTTATCACAGTTGTTCACAAAGGGCAAACATGAGTTTTCATCCTGCACCTCGGCTCGGTTTGGTAACAAGTTTCCCACAACTTGGTTTCTCTGAGAATTAAAAAAAACAAAATAAAAGCCCCTCACAGAGGAAGTCTAGGTGGGTTCCGCAGTCATCAAACCCCTCTGCTCGCGATCAGCCACTCATGTTCTACAACAGATGCCCAGTTCTACTCTCTAAGGTGCCACTTCTGTGGAAGCCTCAGAAAGGCTTCGAAGGGCAGAATTTAGCCCAAAGAGCGTTCCAGGTAGGATGAAAGCATCATCTTTGGACAGATGGTTGCTGTAGTATCTCCAGCCTATCTGGAAGTAGCAATAGCCACCAAGCTTTCTGCAGCAGGTTAGTCTTAATTGTTATAGCAGAGAATGGAGAGCCAGGACTCCTGAGTTCTATATCCAGATCTCCCTCTGATTCAGTGTGTGACCTTATTCAGGTCACTGAATTTCTGCACCTCAGTTCAGCTGGCTGCAAAATGCGGATACTGGTATGTACTGACTAAAGGGTGGGAGGTCCTGCATAGTAGTATCATCTTCTGAAAAAGCTTGCTATGATCAAAATTCCTATCCAGGTTTGCAGACTCTAGAGTTTGGGGCAGTTTTGAGAAATATTCAGAGTTCTGCAACTTTTCTAGGCTGAGTCTCCAGACTCTACCACGGAATCTCTCAGCCCATCAGCCAGGCCCTTTGCTTGCCCCCCCCAGAAGAACGCAACCTTTTCAAGGAAAAATATGAAGGGATTCCAGATAAATCACTGAGAGCCATAATCTAGCCTGGCTTCTTGATTTGGCATCACAATATTGTCAGTTTTAATGATCTAGTTGCCCCATAGGATGATGCCAGTTGGCAGGGCCTATGTCAGAGTCCCAGGTGCCTCTCAAAAGCCTATAAACAAGTGGTTTGTTAATAAAAGATGGAAACCAGATTTGCTGCTCAAAGACTTTCATTTGGATGAGGGAAGGCTTGTGAACTCAACCGTTTTTGCCCTTAAAGGTCATTTTTTCATCAAGGGTTTCCAAGAGAGACAAAAAGAGCCAGCAGGAGTTCTCTATCTCTGGTCCCAGTGATTCTGCAAACCATCAGACTGAGATTATTTGCTTTGCCGTGGGTGGTCGTCTTATCAAGAGGGGATTGTGTTTTGTGGTGGGGAAATTTGTGTAAAACAAGGCTCAAGCGCCGGAGACTCTGAGAAAACACAAAAGCATAGAGCAGATTGGGAGCTCACCTCAGATTGACGAAGATTGACTCTAGCCTGCCAGAAGGCTTGTTGGGGTCA
The DNA here is from genome assembly GCF_009764565.3 of Dermochelys coriacea. Taxonomy (NCBI): domain Eukaryota; kingdom Metazoa; phylum Chordata; order Testudines; family Dermochelyidae; genus Dermochelys; species Dermochelys coriacea. Next base: position 27,423,736 of record NC_050080.1, read on the forward strand.
ACAAACCTACTGTGACTCACCAAAGATGCCATTTTCCTTTGATGTCACTCCTGGTACCATCCAGGAAATGGTATTTCCAAATTGGTTCCCCTCATTGGCCAGTCTGCATGCCCAGTGACCCAATGAGAGCATCACTCTTGGAGGCGTCACTTTCAGTGCCAGCACTCCTGAGCAGGATATTAGAGGACATGGCACTAATAGGCTTTGCTATGGGGTCACGGTGCCTTTAGTCTGCTGTACCATCCGAATGCTTCAACACCAGCAGTGTGCAGGCTGGAAGACCCCCACCCCTGATGAACTGTGAGTGGCAAGGCTAGGGACTCTCGTGTGAAATTATTCCAAATGCACTTATCTGTCCAACTTGGGTTAGTTCTACTTTAACTCCCTCATGCTATATGGGACAAAACACACTTCAAGTGCTGCCCCACACATCCGCTATATCCCTTCTGCTGTCCCAATATTCAGCTTTTGCATATACGGCCATTTCCTTGCGTCCAACTACCATGTCAGAGCACTCTGTCCAGCTCATGAAGTCATCAGGACTTCATCAGGAAATGAACTAGCCAGAGTTTTTAGAAAGAGAAAGAAAATCTAGCTATATGACAGCGTGGCTTTACTAATCACACACACCCAACAAAATGACAGGTTTCAGAGTAGCAGCCGTGTTAGTCTGTATTCGCAAAAAGAAAAGGAGTACTTGTGGCACCTTAGAGACTAACAAATTTATTAGAGCATAAGCTTTCGTGAGCTACAGCTCACTTCATCGGATGCATTTGGTGGAAAAAACAGAGCCTCTGTTTTGCATCCGATGAAGTGAGCTGTAGCTCATGAAAGCTTATGCTCTAATAAATTTGTTAGTCTCTAAGGTGCCACAAGTACTCCTTTTCTTTTTACACCCAACGAAGGGACTTTTCTGATTACACACACACACACACACAGAAAAACACACAAACATGACTGGGGAACTTTTTTGATTACACATCCAACTGGTGGACTTTTCTGATTATACACATACACACATGACAGGGAGATTGTTCTGATTACACACACATACACAACAGGAGGACTTTACTAATCATACACACACATGACAGGTGGACTTTTCTGATTACACATACACACCAGAGGGACTTTTCTGGTTACACACACACAGACACAGACACAGAAAAAATCCCATCTACCTTTGGTACTGATCATTCCTCCCAAGAGAGCTCAGAGAGATATGTGGAGTGATTCTCCGAAGAGCGCAGCCAAGTTCCAAAGCTTTGGTTTAATAACTAAAACAAACACGGCAATCTTTTTAATAACTCAGTCCCCAACTGTTCCTTCTCAGAAAGCTGGAAGGTCTCGGCATCTCTCCCAGAAGATGGAAAGACCATTCTCGCTCTGGTGTAGTTCAATAATTAGAACAAGCCAGAACTACAGAACAGTGTAAAATAGTCCGATGGGTGTTTGGGAAAGCGGCTCTGATGCACTCATTGGCTTTCTAGGGAGAGGTTATTGGAGGACTTAGAAGTTATTACAAAATGGAAGAAAACAAAGATGTCAGAGTTATTAAACTAATTCTAACAAATTTATTAGAGCATAAGCTTTCGTGAGCTACAGCTCACTTCATCGGATGCATCCGATGAAGTGAGCTGTAGCTCACGAAACCTTATGCTCTAATAAATTTGTTAGTCTCTAAGGTGCCACAAGTACTCCTTTTCTTTTTGCGAATACAGACTAACACGACTGCTACTCTGAAACCTAAACTAATTCTGTGAAACTGTCTTTGCCTTTTGAGGAATCTTAAATACCCCAAACAAGTTGGAAATAAACTAAAGTTTAAGGCAAAAGACACTATTTGCTGGGTCTATTGACTGGTCTGTTGCAAACCAGCAGGTTCCCATTGCAGAGCCTGCTCTGTTGTGCTCACATGCTAGCCAGTTAGGAAGGGGAGATTTTATGTGGCAAACGAGGACATTAAAATGTATCTTGATGGTCAGATGTGATCCATTGAATTTTAAAATTAGGTGAGTGGTTGCTCTCATTTGTAGTGCGGGGGTGCAACTCACGGAGACTAGAGTCCTCTCTGACAGGGTGCCTGGATTCTGCTGAGTAATTATAGTGGGCTAAGTCTTGGCACTCTCTTCCATGAGAGTAAACAGTGCGTTGGCAAGCTGCTCCTGCATCTGGTGGCTCTGCAATGACTTATCCTGTGGCCAGTCAAGCTGCAGTGGAAGGAGGTTTGGAGTGACTCCAATGAGGACCTGCAGAGCTGCTGAAATGAACTGAGAGCACACGCAAATATCTACCATCTATGGCAGGTGGAGCAGTCAGAGACTGTATCTCCATGCCAGGAGGCAGGTCCCAGCAGCTTCATAACAGCTACATGGCTGCTGCCATGGAAAGGCCTCAAGGATTTCATTTCTGCTCCATGAGCATGCAGGTTCTGAGGCCTCTGCTCTGGGGCTTGTGGGGAATTTCCCATGGTTGTTACTGTCTGTTAGACATGCCTACAGAATAATTCCTATGATACCTGCTAAGATCATCCTAGGTATTCCGCAGGATCATGTTTCTTCTCTGTAGTTATGGTGTGTATATGGGGAACTGAGTGGCAATTTTTCGATTAAACATTTTTTCATCAAAAGATGCAGATTTGTCAAAACTGAAACGGTTCACAAAATGAATCTCCCGACTCACAAAACTAATTTTCCAAATCGAAAAACTTCTGGAAAAAAAAAGTTTGAAATTGTTGAAACATTTCGTTTTGACGCTTTTAAAACAAAAAATTCCACTTCTAATCTGAGCTCTCAGTGACCTTGGGCAAGTTACATCACTGCTCTGTTTCTCAGTTCTCAGTCCTGCTTGGTCAGCTGTCCCAAACGGCCAGAGTCCCCTGCAGCCCCTCCGCACACCCTAGGGACTCCCCGCGCAGATCGGAGCGTAAGTTCTTCCTTCAATAAAGCGTAGCTTGCTATTCTTAGGCTTGGGTGTCATCCTTTTGCTGGTATCTCCCCCACCCTTGCGGGCACAGAAAGAAAGAACAGTCTAGTGATTAGACTGCTGGCCTGGCACTCAGGAGACCCAAATTCAATCCCTTGCTCTGTCACAGGTTTTCTCTATGACATTGGGCAGGTCACTTAGCCTCCCTGTGTCACAGTTCCCCATCTCTACTCGGGGGATCAGAGCACTGTCCTGCTGCACAGGTGTGTTGTGTGGATAAATACATTAAAGATTGTGAGGTGCTCAGATGAAAGGAGCCCTAAAAGTACCATAGGTGGATCCAGAGTTTCCCAACTGAGATCACAGCCCCTTTATGGTAACACACACATTGTAACACTTGGGATCCCTAAGGCTATTTCTATACAGCATAAAAAGACCTGTGGCAGCTAATCTCAGAGCTGGGGTCAACTGACTTGTGCTTGTGGGACTCACACTGTAGGGCTAAAAAAAGCAGTGTAGATGTTTGGGCTGGGCCCTGGCCTCCAAAACCTCTCTTCTCCCCAGAGTTTAGAGCCCAGGTCCAGCTCAAGCCTGAATGTCTATACTCAGATTTTTAGCCCCACACATGAACCCCGGGAGCCTCAATTAGTTGACCTACACTCTGACACTCATTGCTGCAGGGTTTTTTTTGTTTGTTTTTTAGTGCGTTTTTTTTTTGCTGTTTGCTCTCTCAAAGCTTTCAGAGAACTATTCACAATGACTCCAAAATCTTTCTTGAGTGGCAACAGCTAATTGAGATCCCATCATATTGTATGTATAGCTGAGATTATTTTTTCCAATGTACATTATTTTGCAGTTATCAATATTGAATATCATCTGCCATTTTGTTGCCTGGTCACCCAGTTTTCTGAGATCCCTTTCTAAGTCTATGCAGTCAGGTTTGGACTTAACTGTCCTGGGTAGTTTTGTATTGTCTGCAAATTTTGCCACCCCACTGTTCACCTCTTTTCCAGTTCATTTATGAATACAGTAGAACATCAGAGTTATGAACACCAGAGTTACGAATTGACAGTCAACCACACCCCGCACTGGGAACTAGAAGTATACAATCAGGCAGCAGCAGAAACAACAACAAAAGCAAATACAGCACAGTACTGTGTTAAATGTAAACTACCAAACAAATAAAGGGAAAGAAGCATTTTTCTTCTGCATAGTAAAGTTTCAAAGCTGTATTAAGTCAATGTTCAGTTGTAAACTTTTGAAAGAACAACCATAACATTTTGTTCAGAGTTACGAACATTTCAGAGTTATGAATAACCTCCATTCCTGAGGTGTTGATAACTCTGAGGTTCTAATGCAGGGATTGGCAACCTTTTGCACGCGGCCCATCAGGGAAATCCGCTGGTGGGCTGAGACGGTTTGTTTACCTGCAGCATCTACAGATTCGTCTGCTTGCAACTCCCACTTGCTGCGGTTCACCGTTCCAGGACAATGGGGCTGCGGGACGCGGCGGCCAGCACATCCCTTGGCCCACGCTGCTTCCCCCAGCCGCCATTGGAATGGCGAACTGCAGCCAGTGGGAGCTGCGATTGGCCGAACCTGTGGACGCTGCAGGTAAACAAACTGTCCTGGCCCGCCAGCGGATTTCCCTGACGGGCTGCGTGCCAAAGGTTGCGGATTCCTGTTCTACTGTATGTTCAACAGCAATGGTCCTGGAACAGATCCTTGGGGGACACCCTTCTCCTTTGTGAAAACTAACCATTTATTCCTACCCATTGTTTCCTAACTTTTAACCAGTTATTGATCCATGAGAGGACCTTCCCTCTTATTCCTGCATGACTTAGTTTACTTAAGAGCCTTTGGTGAGGGACCTTGTGAAAGACTGTCTGAAAATCCAGCTACAATATATTAACTGCATCACCCTTGTCCACATGCTTGCTGACACCCTCAAAGAATTCTAATAGATTGGTGACATGGTGTGCATATACATGAGTGCGTATGTATGTACTTGATTCCTATGGGTATATTCTCGTTGGATGGGTGATGTGTATATTCTCTATCTAATGTTAATCTTGTTCTGGAATACTGGAGAAAAGATCAGCTAATGGCAGGGCGTGATCTGTTATCCTCTGTCTTCCAACTGCACAGCAGAGCTAACGAAACACTCAACTTTCACTGAAGAAATTGCTTACATGTTTCATTAAGGATGCTTCCATTTGCCTGAAGACTTTAAGGGAAGACTTACAAATGAATCTCAGTGCACTACAGGTTCAGAGTAAACTTCCTAGTGGTTCTAAACAGGGCTGGGGTAAAGGTGTAAGAGGTCCTGGTTAATGGAGATTTAGGAAATGAAACTAGAAGTCTGCACAGCTTTTACTGCACTCTAAGTTACCTGTCTGCAGCACAGAGTAAAGGCCTATTGTGACCTAATCGTTTTTCTCACCTATATCATCTTGGGTATAACAAAATAGCATTAAGAGATGATCTGGGCAAAATGTTATGACCAAAAATTTTTGATAAAAAATGTAGATTCGGTGACACCAAAACGTTTATATCCCTGGAAGGGTCATTATGGCTCAGTGTGTTAATTAATATCACAACAAGGAGCTCTCCAGATCTAAAGGAATTGTCTTCTTTTCTGTGTCTAGCTTTTATTGCTTTCGTTTTTCACCTTTCCTTCCGAGGCTGAGCTAAGAGCTAACAATCAGATTATTAATTATATTATATTGTATTATTATTATTAATGTGATCTCTTTGAAAGCAGCCCAGAAAACTCCAATCAAAGAGAGCGAATTGATTTTCCAAACGGATAGGCATATGAATTCAAGTTTTCATTTCACCAGGCCATAATTATGATTTAATTTCTCTATATCTTTTTTATTAAAAAAGAGCGAGTTTGTCAAAAAGTTTTTGCAATGAAAAATTGTTTTTTGACAAAAGTTAAATTAAATTTAGTTTTGACTGACATTTTTGATGACAAAATTTAAAATGAAATGAATTTCAAAAAGAAATTAATTTAGTTTTCCCCCTTCTTTCTCTTGATCATTTTTTAAAAAGCTTTTAACACTTAAAATAAAAAAAAGGGGGGGAATCCAAAATGAAAGAAAATTTCTGAATTTGAAATAAATGAAATGAAAACTTTTGTTTCACTTAAAATTTTCTTGCTAGAAAAATTTGTGAAAATTTAAAATGAAAGCAGAAAATTTAATTTCCTTCAAAATTGTTTGTGAAAATGAAAATGAAAGCTTTAGACCAGCCCTAAACAAAACAGACATACCAAAACCAATCGACATGGGGAATGCGCTAGGAGGACATTCTTGCTCTTTGTATGGGTCCATTGCTTTTAAGACCCCAGCCAACACTTATTTCTTTGAATCAGTTTCCTAAACTCCTGCTTGTTTTTGACCTATTTAGTCACACGTTTGGGGTCTGATCCTGAAAGCTTGTCTACATGGAGAGTTAGTGTATAGCAAATCAGGGTATGAATCTACCAAGGACCAGCTTGCCATGAACTAACTGGCTGTGTGGACCAAGCTGATGTGCACTAAGTACTACAGTACACTTTAAGGTGCTCCTCTTTCAAATGTCAAAGCACATTATGGAACTCTGAGTGCATGGCAGCAGGGCTCACACACATAGTTAGTGTGTTGCCATCTAGCGCATTGGAAATTCATACCCTGGCTTCCACTCACTAAGTCTCTGTGTAAACAAGCCCCAAGTACTTGCACTCTCATTGATGGCAGTTTGAATTGTGGGTACTCAGCACCTCACAGGATCAGGCCCCTGACAATCTTCTCCTCCACTGTTCACCTTATGCTGCAAGGGGCTAAACAGATTTTTTTTTATTTTAACTTAAAAAACATAATTTCACTATGAGCAATCCAGCTGATCCTTTACAAACATGGGTAGCAAAGTGCCTAAATGTTAGTCATTGCAATGCTAAGCCTAAATCCCCTTTGTAGATACAGCTCTGGGTATCTTTCACTGTATCATGGCTACAATGGGCGGGGGGGGGGGACTTAAAGATACAGGGTAAACTCCTGACAAAACTTCCATTGACTTCAATAGGTCCAGCATAGGTTTGTCAGCAATGCAGGGCCAGGTTCTACTCTCAATTAAACTGCTTAAGACCTGCAGTACTCCAGTGAAGTCACTGGTGTTATACTGGATTTTCACCAGTGGAACTGAGAGCTGAGTCTGGCACACAAAGCTCAGTTGCCAAACTTGGATGACTAAATTAGGGCTCCCATTTCTGTATTTGAGTGCTCACATGATCACATAGGTACCTCAATCAAGCCCTGGTGGCTTCGGGGCATGGCTTACACTGCCAGAAGTCTGAGGTTTAACTTATGTGAAACCATCATGGCAATAATGGAAATTATGGGATCTTTGGAGATCAGGATAGATTAATTTATGGTCCTTTTTAGTCTTAAAATCTATGAAACTGAGCTCCTAAATGCCAATGTGAGTGATTAATTAAATACCAGTGTTTGAAAATGGGCCCACAGACTGTATTGAAGCTTCATGAGTCTGCTTTTTGAGTTTCTTAAAATTAAAATTCTTCTAGGCCCCTTACAAAAAACAAAACACCAAACAAAATGCAAAGTTGGATTCATCCTTTGACTTCAGAGAATGCAACAAATAGACTTTTGAATACTCTGCTCCTAATCACCTTCAAAATCTATCTTGAATGGGCTAATGTTCTTTTTGACTGAGGCAAAATAAATATTAAAGGTCAGCTGTATCAACTAAACCTGTTTGGGGAGCACTTTCATACTTGGAATTCCATGGGTAACATTTAGGTTATGTTAGCACATGGGAAAAAAATCTTTGGAGGAAAGAATCTTTAAAAGAAAGAAAATGGAAAAAAAACAGCAATTAAACAGAATGTCCCATTGGTGCAAAAACTAATGATTACCTACCGGCCAATGGCACATGTATTAATCTAATTAAATCCTTTGGTACAGCAGTTTGTAGCCAGCTCATTAGAACACTACCAAGATGATCATTAATGACCGGCCATGACTCATTTCTTGAGACTTGAACTTTAATTCTTTATCATTCACATCCTAATAGGAAAACATGATGCTCCAGTCCCCTGTCTCCCTCTCACATCCACCTTGCAGAAAGCTTCTCATCAGCTGCCTATTGACTTGGTGGTAGCTCATGAAGAAACCCTCAGAAGCGCTAATGCTGTTTTAACTACAAATGATTTATTTAAGGGGAAAATGAAATTTCCACCAAGTGAACTTTCAGGGAAATTTCTCAGTTGTGCAACAAATTGGCATCTATATATTTGAAATGGATCTAGTGCTGGCAAAAAGGGGCCATGTCGTCAGCTTTGGAGAATTAACTCCTGCTTTTTCCACCCAGCAGGTACAGCACAGACTAGCCTGCATTGATGCAATGGTCATCCTGCTTTGCCCACCAGTATGCTTCCACCATTCCTGGAGCAATCACATCTGGGAGTTCATGAGCAGTTCAGCCTGCTTGCCCCATTCAGTCCTTGGTGTGCCTTTGTGGATATCTATCCGCTATGGACTGGACAACTCCAGCTAACTTCACACAGGCTGGAGAACAAATGCCAGATTTTTCTTGCCTTGTGCCCAGGGCAATGTCTGAACCAGACTGCTTGTGCTCTTTCTGGACTTGTTCCCTAGCTATCAGAAGGAATGCTGGTGGAGAGTTTCGGAACAGACTAGGAGAGGTAAATACAGTTCTTCCATTCAAAATAACTCACGCCCTGCCCCCACCCACATTGGTGCACAGTGGATTGCTGCTAGCGTAACATGTAGCATGAGGAGCTGCTCTGAGTGAATCCTGGGTGCCTTGCCCCCTCTGGTTGTTGTTTCCCACTTGTAAGTTCCTTGATGCAACGATGTCTTTATTTTTGTGCTATGTTTGCACAGCTCCCAGCGCACTGGGGACCCGGTTCATGACTGGGGCTCCAAGATGCTCTGGTAATACAAATGATAAAAATAGCTGACCCTACCCCCACCACTCTATGTTTCATCCCCTGCCATGGGATTATCCCCGATCCTCTTCTCCTCACTCTGTGCAATGCCACAGAGAGAAGAAGGATGGTCCAGTGGTTAGTGCCCTAGCCTAGCCCTTGGGAGATCTGGGTTCAAGTTCCTGTGCTGCCACAGACTTCCTGTGTGACCAAGGGTGAGTTACTTAGGTCAACACCTAAGCTGCAGGTCCCAGCTCAGAGGAGTGTAAATTGTTAAAGAATGTGAGGTGCTCAGGTACTATGGTAAGTAGGACCTCAGAAGCATCCAACCTTAGACAGACAGTTTCCTTTCAATGGGTCCTTCCTTCTCTATTGCATCTGACTCCCTCAGAATGGGTGTATTTCCCTTACACACTTGCCGGTGTCAAGATTACATTCCCCGGCACTGGGCCCTTCACCCATGGCGGAGCTATCCCCCTCAGCACATGCCAATGACAATCCCCTTGCTTCTCCGGGTGCGGAGGTTTCCTTCCTTGTGTATCTTTGCTTGTTTGGTGTCACCCTTTGCCTTCCACAGAGTGTGTGTGTGTGTGTTTTATTGTCTCTTCTCTTTGGCTGTCGCTTGTGCTTGTTTCCTGGCAGGCCCCTTTAAATGGCTCTTGAACCAGGAAAGGGAACAGACCTTTACCAGGAAGCCTCCGCTTTTGAAAACGTGGCCTTTGAAACCGTTTCTAAATAGCCGCCTCAGAGCGGTGGAAGCCGGCCCAGCCAGCTGTGGTGAAAAGCCCACAAAAGAGGTGCTTGCGTAAGAGGCCACGTTGATATTTGTGTGTGAGAAGCAGTGGGCATGGGGCAGCCTGACAGGGACCTGAGCACCGTGGGCAATTACTCTTCTGCTAAAGATTCTGCTAGCTAGTGCTTAGCTATTTAGCTTCCCCAAATAGCCTTACTTAACAGTCCTGAAATTAATCCTTAACTGTCTTATCTGTCTCTTGCTGGCAGGAAGGGGGGTTATTCAGTGCCATTGCTGCATAAGGTGCAGAGGAAACTCAGCTAAAGCAGAGAACTCCCCTTGCTCCATTTAAAGCTCTCGAATGAGAGAGTCAAACCTGCAAATACAGGGCCAGATTAGCTGCTTCTTTCCACAGTGCCCTCCCCCTGCCATGCAATTAGTCCCTGTGCTCTCCTGAGTGAGTGCAGGGGCTGCTCCTTTCTACCATCCCAAAGGGGGGAGAAACCATCAAGCCTCCCCCATTCCAGCCTCACCTACCTCCCTGAGGTTCAATGTTGCCCAGGCAGTGCAGTTTCACACCACCACATGAACCTATATTTAAAAAGCTCAGTCTGACCCCCATCCTATTTCCTCTCCCCAGACTCAGCAGCACTGTCAGATTATCTAGCACTATGGGGGAGGGGTGCCCCTCTCGCACCCCACTCCCATAGGATAGCTGGTTCGTCAATGTGGTGAAATGGAACATGATCACACAGAACAGCAAACTTTGAGCTGTGGTGGTGACTTGGGATTGGTTAAGGTGTGTTGCAGTGGGCTTGTTCATATAGAGCTGATAATGAGCTTTGGGCTGTCAGCACTAGTTTGTTATTGTAGGGTGACTTGGGAGCACTTTGCAGGTCCTAGCTTAATAATGTATGACTGCTCAGGAGTTCTGGGCTGTGCATGCTATAGGCTTGCTGGTGAGTTCTAGGCTGAGAACTGTGGTCTGTTATTGCAGAGTGCTTAGTCCCAGATAGCAACTGTGAAAAAACGGAACGGGGGTGGAGGGTAATAGGCACCTATATAAGAAAAAGTCCCAAAGAACAGGACTGTCCCTATAAAAACGGGACATCTGGTCACCCTACAGACACTAAGCTGGTGGCAATATTTTTTATTTAGACAAAAAAGCTATTAAGTATTTGTTCTGAAAAGCCCTACATAATCACATGGACTTTTCAAACAAATCCATCCCAGTTTAGGGTTTTCACCATTTGAACTTGTATATGGCCATGAGGTTAAGGGGCCATTACAGTTGGTGAAGCAGCAATGGGAGGGATTTACACCTTCACCAGGAACTAACATTCTGGACTTTTTTCAGAGTAGCGGCCATGTTAGTCTGTATTCGCAAAAAGAAAAGGAGTACTTGTGGCACCCTACAGACTAACAAATTTATTTGAGCATAAGCTTTCGTGAGCTACAGCTCACTTCCTACAAAACACCCTCCGAACCTCTCTAGCCCTTGCTAAAGAAAACCTACAGGATGTTCAAAAAGAGCAAAAAGCCTGGTATGATAAATATGCCAGAAAGCGTTCCTTCAAAGTAGGAGACCAGGTTATGGTCTTAAAGGCGCTCCAGGCCCATAAATTGGAAGCATCATGGGAAGGGCCATTCATGGTCCAGGAGTGCCTGGGAGCTGTTAATTACCTCATAGCATTCCCCACCTCCAACCGAAAGCCTAAGGTATACCATATTAATTCTCTAAAGCCCCTTTATTCCAGAGAATTAAAAGTTTGTCAGTTTACAGCCCAGGGAGGAGATGACGCTGAGTGGCCTGAAGGTGTCTTCTACGAATGGAAAAGTGCTGGTGGCGTAGAAGAGATGAACCTCTCCATGACCCTCGGGCATATGCAGTGACAGCAGATGAAGGAGCTGTGCACTAGCTACGCGCCTACGTTCTCAGTCACCCCAGGACTGACTGAAAGGGCATACCACTCCATTGTCACAAGTAATGCTCACCCAATTAAAGTCCAACCTTACTGGGTGTCTCCTCAAGCTAAAACTGCTATAGAATGGGAGATCCAGGATATGTTACAGATGGGTGTAATCCGCCCCTCTGGCAGTGCATGGGCACCTCCAGTGGTTCTAGTTCCCAAACCAGATGGGGAGATATGTTTTTGCATGGACTACCATAAGCTAAATGCTGTAACTCGCCCAGACAACTATCCAATGCCATGCACAGATGAACTATTAGAGAAACTGGGACAGGCCCAGTTCATCTCTACCTTGGACTTAACCAAGGGGTACTGGCAGGTACCGCTAGATGAATCCGCCAAGGAAAGGTCAGCCTTCACCACACATGTCGGGCTGTATGAATTTAATCTACTCCCTTTCGGGCTGCGGAATGCACCCACCACCTTCCAAAGACTTGTAAATGGTCTCCTAGAGGGATTAGGAGAATATGCAGTTGCCTACCTTGATGATGTGGCCATATTTTCAGATTCCTGGGCAGAACACCTGGAACATCTACAAAAAGTCTTTGAGCGCATAAGGGAGGCAGGACTAACTGTTAAGGATAACAAGTGTCAAACAGGCCTAAACAGAGTGACTTACCTTGGACACCAGGTGGGTCAAGGAACTATCAACCCCCTACAGGCCAAAGTGGATGCTATCCAAAAGTGGCCTGTCCCAAAGTCAAAGAAACAGGTTCAATCCTTCTTAGGCTTGGCCGGTTATTACAGACGATTTGTACCGCAATAAAGCCAAATAGCCGCCCCACTGACAGATCTAACCAAAAAGAAACAGCCAAATGCCATTCAATGGACCGAAGAGTGTCAGAAGGCCTTTAACCAACTTAAAGTGACACTCATGTCTGACCCTGTACTAAGGGCCCCAGACTTTGACAAACCATTCCTAATAACCACAGATGCGTCCGAGCGTGCTGTGGGATCAGTTTTAATGTAGGAAGGACCGGATCAAGAATTCCATCCTGTATTGTTTCTCAGCAAGAAGCTGTCTGAGAGGGAAAGCAACTGGTCAGTCAGTGGAAAAGAATGTTACGCCATTGTCAACGCTTTGGAAAAGTGATGCCCATATGTTTGGGGACGGCGTTTCCACCTGCAAACCGACCATGTTGCGCTACAGTGGCTTCATACTGCCACGGGATATAACAAAATTCGGTGGAGTTTAGCTCTCCAAGATTTTGATTTCGACATACAACACATCTCAGGAGTTCTAACAAAGTGGCTGATGCACTCTCCCGTGAAAGTTTCCCAGAATCAACTGGTTAAAATCGTCCTTGAGATGTGGAAAATATTGTTAGTCTTTATATACTTGGTAGTATATTTAGAGGTGCATGTATCTTATTAACTCTGTTTTCTCCTAGAGCTCCAGGAGGAAATCCCAGCCAGCGTTTCACCCTAGCTGTGATTTGGGGGGCTTGTCATAAAAATAAAAGGAAGGGTAAACACCTTTAAAATCTCTCCTGGCCAGAGCAAAAACCCTTTCACCTGTAAAGGGGTAAGAAGCTAGGATAACCTCACTGGCACTTGACCACAATGATCAATGAGGAGACAAGATACTTTCAAAGCTGGAGGGAGGGAGAAACAAAGGGTCTGTGTCTGTCTGTGTGATGCTTTTTCCGGGTACAGAACAGGAATGGAGTCTTAGAATTTAGTAAGTAATCTAGTTAGATATGCGTTAGATTATGATTTCTTTAAATGGTTGAGGAAATACGCTGTGCTGAATAGAATGAATATTCTTGTCTTTGTGTCTTTTTTATAACTTAAGGTATTGCATAGAGGGATTCTCTATGTTTTGAATCTAATTACCTTGTAAGGTATTTACCATTCTGATTTTACAGAGGTGATTCTTTTTACCTTTTCTTATATTAAAATTCTTCTTGTAAGAAACTGAATGTTTTTTTCATTGTTCTTAAGATCCAAGGGTTTGGGTCTGTGGTCACCTATGCAAATTGGTGAGGATTTTTATCAAGCCTTCCCCAGGCAGGGGGGTGCAAGATTTGATGAGGATTTTGGGGGGAAAGACATTTCCAAACAACGCTTTTCCAGTAAACCCAGTCAAACGTTTGGTGGTGGCAGTGGAAGTCCAAGGGCAAAGGGTAAAATAATTTTTACCTTGGGGAAGTTTTAACCTAAGCTGGTAAAAGTAAGCATAGGAGGTTTTCATGCAGGTCCCCACATCTGTACCCTAGAGATCAGAGTGGGGAAGGAACCTTGACAATGTCCCTTTAAATAACCTGTACTGGGAGTTCACAGGTGGCCTGGTCACTCTTATTTATTTGTTTAGTTTCAAGTGCCCTCCTCCCTCTAACCTCCTAGCACACACGGGGTTACCTGTCAATTCCCTGGCGTATACTGGGACTTCCCAGAGCTCAAGGAGTACAGCAAATCCTCTTTGCCTCTGTTTCCCTTTCCGCTCTTTGTCTATTTCCATAATAAGCTCTTCAGAGCAGGGAAGGACTCTCTCCCCCTGCATGGGTATATGCCGTGCCTAGCCCAGACCCAGGTTTTGGTCCCTTATATGCTACTGTAATTCAAGTGATAATAACCATTAGGCTTCACATGCTGTTCAAATCTTCCCAGCAGCAGTAGAGCCTTGGTATGTCTCTGTTGATGGCAAAATCTTTCCGCAGAGCTCACTAGAGAAACACGCAGGGCGGCAATTTCCCAGAACTCCCTGGGCCAGAACAGCACCCGCAGGCCGGAGGAGGAGCAATAGTAGGACCAGCTCTCACCTAGTATGAATTCACGCCTGTGCAAGGCAGGAAGCTATAGCGGGGAAGGCATAATAGGCTCCTCTACCACCCCACCAATACAGGCTACTGAGGGGACTGCCCTTCCCAGCCGAACCCCCCCATGTTCTGTGCTGCACTGGCTCACCTCAGGAGGATGTGGTCATCCTCTACTGACAGCATTTCTGCTCTCAGGTCCCTCCAGCGTGGAGTTACCATACGTCCGTATTTTCCCAGACATGTCCAGCTTTTTAGTTCTTAAATCGCCATCTGGGAGGAATTTTTAAATATCTAAAGTATCCGGGATTTTGCCACATCAGTTGGAACGTCCTTTGTCCCAATATTGGGGACCGCTCACCTCACCACATGCACCAAAGTCCCAGGGCTGGCGGCACTTCCTGGGGCAGCTCCTGGCGCCCGCCCGCTGGTTGGAACCTGCAGTGTGGGCGGCTCCTAGGCACAGAGGCGGAGGGGGTCTCTGTGTGCTGCACCAGCTCCCTCCTGCCCAATCAGAGCTGCAGAGGTGGGGCTTGCAGGTGCCAGCAGTGGGCAGAGAGCCCTCCGCCCCAGCCCCCAACCTGACCCTAGGAGGAGCCAGAGGGACCTGTCGGATGCTTCCCGGGAGCCGCCCCAGATAAGCACCACCGGGACTCCCACCTCGCACCCCGGCAGGTGCCTCTGGCTCTTAGGGTTGGGTCAGGTCCGGTCGGGGCGGGGGGTGGGGGGGGCGGAGGGCTCTCTGAGCGCTGCCGGTGCCTGCAAGCCCCACTCCATGGCTCCGGCAGCTCCCATTGATGCTTTTCCTGGCCAATGGGAGAACAGAGCTCGTGCTTGCGGTGGGCACAGCACGTGGAGACCCCTCAGCTACCCCTGATCCTAGAAGCCAGAGGGACCTGCGGCAGGAGGGGTGAGTAGGCAAGCGGGGGTGGGGTGAAGAGGCGAGTGGTGAGCCAGCAGCGGGTGGCAGGGTGAGTAGGCAAGCAGGGGTGGTGGTGGTGAAGAGGTGAGCAGTGAGAGAGCCAGCAGCGGGCGGGGTCCAATCGGGCAGGGAGGGGGCGGAGTTGGGGTGGGGACTTTGGAGAAGGTGTTGGAATGGGGGCAGGGAAGGGGTGGAATTGGGGTGGGGCCAGGGCCGGGGGGGGCATGAGCAAATACCCTCCCCGTGGAGTGTCCTCTTTTTTGAACGTTCAAATACGGTAACCCTACTCCAGCGGAAGCAGCTGTGGACTCTGGGTGGACTCAGCCCACATTGCTTGTGGCCATTCCTCTTCAGCGGCCCACCAGAGCCTGAGGCCTTGTCTACACAAGGCTTCTTTGCTCCAAACTTCCCACCAGTTCAGCTTCCACAGTGATAGCAATGGATGCGATGATCAAAATGCTGGCAGCCCATCAACAGTAAAGAGAAGCTGAACTGGTGCTTGCAATGGAGGAGAAATTTGGGCAACAGGCCTAGCATCGGCCCACCTGAGTCCCCCTCCCTGGCTCTGTCGCACCCGAGAGTCCATTGCTGGATAATTTAATCAAGTGGCATCGACACAAAGCTGCTAAGGAGATGCTGCCATGGATACTGCTTCCACTGATATAATTGTAGTTATTCATGTCTGTTATTGGTCCCTAAACAAAAGCACTTCATCTTAATGCTACGGATCCTTTAATATGCAAATGCTGCCCGCTGTTCAGCGCTAAAAAGGCCTGTCTCTTGCTCTGGGTCTGGTTTTATTCATGGTGGCAGCACCTGATGACAGTCCCTATAGTTTAGGGTCATTATTGTTAAGATTCACAAGTCCCTGCTTGATTATTGTTCCGACTCTCTTTTTCCACCTTCACATTTCTGAACCAAGGATTTAAGATGAAATTTCACTCCTGGTCAACCTGCAGCCTGGGGGGAAAGTTCTGCGTGGACTAAAGATGGGAGGCAGCTGCCAAAGTCACTCTGTGCACTGCCAGTGGATTTGGCATTGCTGGGTTCACACATCCCATAACGCCCACCAGCTCGTTCCAGCCATGGCCTCATCACTGTGTATCCCACGTGTTCAAAGATCACAAATCAGGCCCCCCAAAAGCATGAGAATGGCTTACAAATCATAAGTTTTAAACCAACATACTACACTGGGGGATTCTTTTCATTTGCCTTCCATTTTTCTGAGCCTTTAGGGTGCATTCAGGTAACCATTTTCAAGCTTTTCTCTGCAATTATGAGGACTAGAAACTTTTTTTTCATAATGAAAGGCTGAGATTCTCACGTCTCCAGCAGCTGGGGATTTAAAAAAAACCAAAAACAAATCACGAGAGTTGGCAACGCTGCAGACTGAGGAGAAGGGTGTAAATATGATCAGCAGCTGGAGGATTGAAAGAGAATTTCCTGGTCCCATGTTGCTGAATGTGGGTGTGTGCTTTGTGTGTGTGTAATTTCTATGAATTTCTGGGAGGAGGCAGCAGATCTGGTCACTCCCAAAGTCAGAGTATGAGGGTGGGTAGGCTTCCTGGGGGAGGGGGTGCAGATTAGTGTGTGTGTGGGGACCATTTAGAAGCAGTGGAGGTAGGGACGAGGAAGTCGAGGGAGCCTATGATGGAGTGGTCCACCTCCGACAGCGATTGCTGATTGGCTGGAGTTTAGTGTGGATGGGGTTTGGGAGCTATAAAGCTTGGCCCAGCTTTGAAAGAGTTAATCCAGGTTGGGAGACTGAGTTAGACAAAATCCTGCTCCAGCTTTGGGAGACCTAGTCAACCTGGTATGGAAGTTGGCATGGAAGCCTGATTTAGAGGCCTGCCCAGTCTGAGAGATGTACTCCAGCCTTGGAAGACTTTGTTTAGCCTTTGGGGCTTGGCTTAGGCAGAGGCCTGCTCCAGCTCTAGAAGATTTAGTTGATCTGGGACTAAAGTTAGCCTGGAAGCCTGTCAAAGGGCCACCCCAGCTTGAAAAGATTTTGCTTAGCATGGGCAAATGCATGTTCTAACCATGTGGCTTTTACGTTAGTCGGAAGCTATATTGTTCATAAGCTGCTATGGGAGTTTCGGGAACTTATTTCCATTCCCAAGGGGCCGAAAATGAAGTATTTTTTTTAGAATTTTAATGCTCCTGAGGCTTTTCAGCCTTATTCCCCTTCACAGTATCTAAGCCTACGACCCACAGCTGACCTGTGTCAGAGTGCCATGGACAGGCCTTTTCAAAGGGAAGAGGGCTTGTGTGGGGAGTGGATGACTCCTGGGCCAGCCTCAATCCTCTTTGAGGCTCATAGGCGGTTTAAGGGTTCATAGGTGGTTTAAGTCAGAAGGGAAAATGGGTCTGGTGGGATTATTCTCTCCCTAAATGGAGGGAACCCATCTGCATAATAAATAGAGGAAGAAGAAAAAGCTCTTCAGCCCATTCTGCCTGCTCCTTTAGGTGTCTCTTAACCCTGCCTTCCAGCAGACTCCTCTGCTCTTCAAGAAACAAACAGTGTGTCTACTGGGTTCATTTATACCCTCTGTGTCAGTTGTCTCCCTTGATCATTTACTCTCTGTATGTGTTACCTGACAAATAAGAGAGTTCTCCCTGGATTTCCTGGGGAGCTTTCATTCCTACATTGGAGATATAGGCCCCCGCTTTGGGAAACTTGCCGCTAATCTGAAAGTGCATCTATATCCTTCATCAGTGTCCTCACTTCTGAAAATCTCGGCTCAGTAACCTCACTCTGTGTGTGGCCCTGCAGGGTGCTGAGCCATCCTTCGTGGGCTAATTACCCTCAGTTCTCACTGGTGTCCGTGGAAGTAAAGTCATTCCTGTGCCTATGTGCCTGTAGAGTTGGGCTCAAAGTTATTCCTCTTAGTCTGATGGCCCTTGTTTGCTGTGCTAACCCTTGGCTTTTACATTTTTTCAAAACTTTTTTTCTTTATTCTTTACAGTTATCTAGTGACTAACTTTCACAACTACATTAGCCATTGGGTAACACTTTCAAAAGCACTCAAGTGATTTAGGTGCCTGAGTCTCCTGACTTAGGCTCCTAAGTCAGTTAGGGATACTGTCTTTTTCCACAGTGTTGTATTTAATCCTTGCCTCTTTCATTTATTTATATTTGGCCATAACCTGTTGTCTTTTCAATTGTTTTAAACTCTTGCCTCTCTTTTCTATTTAGCCTTGCCCTTTTCTGCTTTATACACATGCATAAGATTAAAAATAAGGCCTAATATTCAGAACGACACACATATGAAACTGAGTATCACCACACTTACGTGCACAATCAATGTAGCTGTGCACAAAAGTCACATGGATGTCTCACTGTCAGGTAGTCCGTCTTGCGTGCAAGCCTGATATCTCTGCATACAAATGATGTGCAAATGTGTGTGGCGAGTCTTAACAGCTGAGCCTAGATACATACCACCCTCCTATTAGTCTTTACTTCCATCTTCCCTAGCAGACGTCTGACCCAAAGCTCATTGAGTCAACTGAAGTTCAATTGGCTTTGGATCAAGCCTTAGATGAATATATGTAGTTTGTTGCTTGAATTCCCCAACAATAAAATCCTGCCCTTGATGAGCTCTGTCCTTTCTACAGAGATGGGGGCTGTGGGTCACTGTTTAGAGCCCCACAAGCCACCTTAGCTTGTGCTAAGGCTTCACTTTGTGAATGGCTGTTCATATCCCTTTGCTATCCTCCCTATTTCCTCATGGTGTATAGCAGGCATGGCTCCCTCTGGCGCACTAGGTTTCTATACAGAGTTAAAGCCACATGCCCCCTTTTTTAATAATATGGAAAGATTAGTAACCCATCATTGTTTGTTGATTATGGTCATTCTTTTCTGTAAATGAAGTTTAAAAGTCATTAAAAGATTTGTCAGCTGTGACTTATGAGCCCTTCTTGCTGTAGGGAAGTAAAGCAGTGACAAATTCCCTCCACTGCCACATCATCTGTTATGTGTTAAAAGTTGCAGCATTCCAATTACCGGGGACCCATGGAGTCTGTAAATGAAAAGCAACTCAAATATCCTACACAGTAGCTGTGAACATTAGTCAGAGTTGGCGGATTTCACTGCTGCGCAGTGTTGGACTGAGAGTGACTTGGTAATAAATAACACTTGCATTCATACAGTAAAGCACCAACTATCCAAGAGTCACACACCGCTGGATCAATGTTAATGAAGCATCACATTCATCCTTGATGAGGTAGGTAGGTATAATTATCTCTATTTTACAGATAGGGAAACTGAGGCATAGAGACGGGCTGGGACTGATGAAAGCCAGATGTTGGGTCACTAACAGAACCCAGGAGTCCTGACTTTCCCTTCCCTGCTTTAACCATTTCAGCTTGATTAATCATTGGGGAAAAACACCCATTGGAACAAATTACCATTGAAATAAACTTCCAAAGGAATTTGTGGATTCTCCACTCTGATGTCTTCAAATCAAAACCGGATGTATTTCTAGAAGGCATGCATTAATCAAACATGTTACTGAGCTCAATACAGGGCTAACTGGGTGAAATTCTATTGACTGTGTTATATTGGAGGTCAGACTGTACGATCTAATGGTCCTTTCTGGTCTTAACTCTATGAATCTATGGGCTTGTGTATACCACCGTTTAAGTAGATATAACTTAGTGAAAAAGACACCCCCCTGAGCAATGCGTCTGGTGAAGCTGTGCCGATGTAGTGTGGTAGTGTAGACTTGCCCTATGAAACCATTGAGTGATGCTGAACTCTGGCACCCAACATAAATACATTGGTGACACAAGTTCACTTCTACTTAGCTTTGTCATCTCTTCCTGGATTTCATAGACTGTTGGACCAGAAGAGACCATTCTATTCATTCAGTCTGGCCTCCACGTCTCACCGTGTGTGATTGTTATTGGTTTACGCATAGTGAATTGGGAGTTTCCTTTGTAGAGCACTATTTGAATGTGTGACAGTTCTTATGAACCATGAAGTGCCTAATATGAGTGTTCAATAAATGGAAATAACACTGACCATGTTGCAACTATGCTAAGTGCCAGGAAGCTCCCAGGCAGGGTTCTACACTATTTCGCATTGTGTCACACAGCAACTGGGAAGATGATTCAGGCCAACATCACCTTTGCTGAAAATCCAGGCAGCAGAAAGGGTCAGTCTTTAAATAATTACGGATCCATCCATATCTGACACCTGCAATGCCCAGTACTCATCCTTGAGGCGAATATACCTTGCCAGCCTTGTTGTGTTCCTACTGTGTGCTCTTAGAAAAGCATGTTTGGCTTGTGAAATCTGATCAGATATGGCAGTTGGAGCACTGCACCAGCCAAAGGGAGGGAAAACCTGCTGCTCTCTTAACCATGCAATCAGTGCATGTGCTACATCAGATCAACCCCCCACTCACATTTACCAGAGCGGTGCCAAAGTCCCCAAATGCTACTCCTCCAAAGAGCCCACACTCCAAGCTGCAGGAAACAAATGAAATACAGATGAAAATGACCTGCCTGTTCAGAGGAACAAAAGCACATTTGCATGCCCAATCGCAGTGGTTGCACCTGCAACTGAGCAGATAGATGTGTATTTGGTTCGGATGTTTTTGTGCCCCATTACCACAATTGCATGTGTAGATTGACACACACATACGTGTGTGTGGATATTTCTGTAATAGTGCAGTCCCAAAAGGCTTGGAAGTACAGTTTTCATGATACCACTAGAGAGGCTGAAGGAAAAGTATAGCAGAACAACAAGCTGCTGTCCTGGAGGAAGTCAGACTATTCTTGTGTAAGCACAGCTGTGAATTCTGCCACCACTGTCTTTGTGGTGCTCAAGGGCATGGAGTGCTGGGTGCCCTGCCTCTGAGGAGAGAAATGAAGAATGGCCTGTAGCTGCAGGAAGAGGAGCCACCACAGTCCTCACAACCTAGGCGTCAAGTGCAAGTCACATTCTCCTGAATGAGGGAGCTGCTGCTGCCTGACTCTTCAGGCATCAATGGGACCCTTGCTTGGGAAGGTCCAGAGCTATTAAAGAACAAGTATATCCAGGTCTCTGGTCCTCAACATTTCTCTCCCCCTAGGTATTCATCCCCAGAAATTTTCTCCCTTTCATCCCCGCTTAGGGAGAACTGCTCCCCCTGGCTTTTCTTCTGCTTCCCTTGTCCCATAGACCCTCTCTGCATACGGCCCCTTTGCCTAGCACCTTTCCTGCTTGGCCCAGAGAGCTTGCGCTTGAGGGCCCATCCTGGTATGGAGCATAGACACAAGGCTCACACCAGCAAACGCCAGGCAGGGCCAGTGAGTGTCATGTACTTGCCCAGCCAATCAAGAAGTAAAAGCACTGGACATTCCAAAAGCACACGGTGGTAGTGGGGGGGGGGGGAATATCCTGTTAGTGGATCAGCTTATTGAACCAATTACATCATATTAAATTCCAATTTGGCCATCATTTTGCTTAATCTCCTATATGGGAATGTTAATGGCCCATGGAAGTTTACTGCCTATTTGGTTTTAATTTGCTGGGTATGACAGCTAAACTTGGTTTCCCAGGTAGCAAAATACCTCACTGTCCTTGAAAAGAGAGGAAACTCCTTCTGATTTCACCTGAATTCTCTATTCAGCTCCAGCAGGCACTTGCTGTAACTGGGCAAGCTGGCAAAATCTGAATTCTTTACAACCCGTTCCATTGATTTTGCAGTAACAAGGGGTTTGGGACAATTCAGGCCCAATTTAAGGAAAGGCAGCTGCTTTTTTCTTTTTTTGAGGGATTTGTGCTCCATTGCATCAGAATTGAGTTTTGCCCTTAATGTCTGAGCACATAACACAAACCGAAATCATCGTATTCATTACAGACCTTAACCCTGCGTGGCCTTGATTCTGGTTTTATGTACATGCACAAAAGGAAGTTACCATTAAAGTAACCAGTTAAACTGGTCCCAAACCGGTGTGAGGTCTGAATCAGTCCCACATATAGAGCTGAGCAAATAACTGATTTTCGGGATGGAGGGCTGAACCAAAAAACCTGAAGGAAAAAAATTTAATTTGCTTAGAATCAAAACTGATTTTTTTGTTTTTTCTCACTGAAATGAAAACAAACAAAGAAACAAAAACTTTGTTTCAAGCTGAATTAAACATTTTGTTTGACTTGAAACAATTTTTTTATATAAACAATGAGGAGTCCTTGTGGGACCTTAGAGACTAACAAATTTTTTGGGCATAAGCTTTTGTGGGCTAGAACCCCCTTCATCAGATGCATGCAGTGGAAAATACAGTAGCAGATATATATATATACACACATATATTTTGTTGTTGTTTGTTTCAGGTTGTTTTGAGTGTTTTCACCCTTTTCATTAAAAATTAGCTAAATTTCAAAAAGGAATGTTGAAATGCTTCATTTTGAAATGGTTAAAAGGAACCATTTTGACTTTCAATTTTTTCTGTATTGAGGGGTGTATGTGGGGAGGTGGGGGTGAGGGTTGGTGGGTTTGAAACTATTCACCAAATTTGCAAACAGTTCTGATCGCCTGAAAAATGCATTTTTTGGTGAATTTCCTATTCACCAAAAAAAAAAAAAAAATCCACCCAGCTCTACCTGTGTGTGTGTGTGTGTGTGTGTGTGTGTGAGAGAGAGAGAGCAAGCAAGTGAGCAAGCATTGGAGTACAGGGCCTATTTCCACTGAGTTACTCCAGTTTTACACCAGTCTAAATCTAACTCAATTGAAATCAATGGAGCCAAATCCTTGGCTGATGTAAATCTGCATAGCTCCATTAAAGTCAATGGAGCTATTCCAATTTACATCAGCTGGGGATTTGTCAAAATGGAGTTGTATCAGTGTAAAGATGGAGTAACACACAGTGAATCAGGCTGGTGTGGTTTGTCACATATATCAGACTATTGTGGCTCCTTAGTTCTTGTGTCTTGCTCTGGCACTGGCTAATACTTGATGCTTCTGATAAAGACAGCACCTGGCTAGTTTGTGCAATGCTTTTCTTCTTGATCCCTGAGGTGAGGAGCTGACATCCTGAAGCATGAAGTCTTGATGACCCTTCGCCTACCCTTCATAACTGCAAACAGTAGCTGGCATACATGTATCCAACCTTTCGCAAAATCCCCTCCAAAACTGGACCTGATCTTTCATGAGCAAACCAGTCTGCTACCAGCTGTATTCCCTGGGATGGAAACATAGTTGACCAGTGGCACTTCCACTTTGGAGATCGGCTTGGGTTATTGGGGCATTCGGCTGCTGTTCATTTGCACCACCATGTACAGCAGATTTTACTATCACCAAAAACTCCAAGCAGAAGTAGATCTGTCAAGACACAGCCGCTCCAAAATTATTCTTTTTAACAGTAACAATCATTGAGAAAGCTGTAGAAGAACCATTTTAGGTTTTTAATGCTGTGTTCCCTCTGCCTTGCCTGGAACAGTTTTCTTGCATTATTTTCCTTGTACATGAATGCCTGTGGTCACTCCATTGATCTCTCCTCAGACTGCACTGAGCAGCTCCCAGATGTGCTAAATAGCCAGTCCTTGTGCTGTCATGCCCCCACACAAGACAGATGGCCTGTGCCACCTCCAGTCAGGCTATTCATTAAAACACAAGGCCAGATTCATTCCTGGAGTAAACCTAATGACTGTAGTGGATTTACACCGGGGCAGACTTTGGCCCACACTTTCTTCAACTCGTTAGTGTTAGTCTGGCAATACTAAATAAGACAGGTGAGAATTGCCCTGGCTCTGCTCTGCTGGGCAACTTGTAATAACAACACCACTACTGCCATCAGTCAACCTGCAATCTGCAGCACAAGGCCCACAGTCAAATACTTGCTGTTTGATGAACTGAATCCTACACAGCTAAGATGGGGAATTCAAGCTGGTTTATGAAACGTTCATGGTACAATACGGCAGAGTTTCAATCGTTCACTTGGTAGCGTGCATAGTTTTTCCATGCTACAAGTCTGTGTGCTGTTCTCCTTACTCCCTTTCTCCTTCCCCACAGACACAGACAGACAGACAGACAGACACACGCATAAACACACACACAGACACAGTATAGATGAATCTAGACCAGTGGTTCCCAAATTTGTTCTGCCGCTTGTGCAGGGAAAGCCCCTGGCGGGCTGCACCCTTTTGTTTACCTGCCGCATCCACAGGTTTGGCCGATCGGAGCTCTCAGTGGTTGCAGTTCGCTGCTCCAGGCCAATGGGAGCTGCTGGAAGTGGCGCGGGCTGACGGACATACTGGCTGCCGCTTCCAGCAGCTCCCATTGGCCTGGAGCAGCGAACCGCAGCCACTGGGAGCCATGACTGGCCGAACCTGTGGACGCGGCAGGTAAACAAACTGGTCCGTCCCACCAGGGGCTTTCCCTGCACAAGTGGTGGAACAAGTCTGGGAACCATTGATCTTCTAGACAGACACAAACACTTGTTTTGTTGAGAATCTGAACATGGAAGAGACAAGAAAAGTGCTCTGTGTAACTACTGTCCCCAGACAGAGTCCAATACACTTATCACGTCTCCATACGACATATAATTAACTTGGGAAACTTGCTGCTGCAGGATAGTATCAATGATTCAATTGTAGGTGGAGAAAGCCAGGGAAATTCCACCATCCTGTATGCCATCTGGCCTCTTCAATGATCAGGATTTGATTTTCTAAACAACAGTAACCAGAGTCACATGCAGAATTGTGTGCATAATTGTGAACCTAATATATTTGTGGCTGGTTACTGCAAATGAGTGTGTGTACTGAGTGGGAAATGGGATCAGGCAGCTTTTAGTGCAACTACTTCTTTAGGGGATTGGCTAAAGGCTGGTGCAAGTTTGTATCTTGCATGCAGAGACACAGATCATGGATGGCTATTTATCAGAAATGATCATACCACTAGTGAATGCAGCTCTGCTAGGATCCATCAGATAAAGCTACCCTGAGCCAGAGCCAATCAAGATAGATAAGGATCTAGAACCCACCCAGCACCCAGTCCAGCTCCCTTTGGAGTTGATGGGTGTTTTGCTATTGGGAGCAGAATTGGGTCAGAGCTGTGCATGAATCAGAGTTGTCCAGCTTTCAGGTTGCTGTAATTTACTGGCCTTCAAGCCTGCTAAGATAGTCTTGTGCTATTTTTATTTTTTTTCCAAAGGAAACATTAATAAGCAGTAGTGTTTATCTTGCAAGCTTTGCAGTTTTTATAAATACTGCTGGGACTGCTGATCTCTCTTTCCTGAGCCGTGAGGAGTAAATATAACTGCAGCTGTTTCCCCTGAAGATATTTAATTTCTTAATTTGTCAGTATGGCTCAGGCACTTCTCCCTTCTCCGTTACTGTCTGACTAGCCAAGCAGGCTATTGAAATTCCAAGGATGTTCAGGGCCTTGAATTAAAGCCATGGATTGCTGAGATGTTGTTGGAGTGAGGAGTAAAATGGCCAGGACACATGACAAAAAAGTTACAGGCGTGTCATAATCACAGCAGGGAGGCAATTTTGCTCTCATCCGCCTTCCGGGTTGGTGTTGCGCCTCTGTTTGTTTTCAGCCGTATATAACAAAAATCTCAGCACTCTGCTCTTCAGCAGCATCCTGATTGCAGACCAGCTTCTATAAATAGCTGGAGTCTGATTCATAAAAAGTGTTGGCACCATGATGAAGCGGGTTTTAATTCTCACTTTGCTTGGGAGCAAACTGTGGGAAGCATCTTTTCCTTGGCAAAAGGCAGGATGAGAGTTTGGTGCTTATCAATCCAGTGTCCTTCTTGCTTAGTGATGGGGGGCTGAATTCACTGGAGATGGTGGAGGGAGGTGAAAACTGCATTCCTTGAGCCCCACTGAGGATTCTCCCCATGAGAGCGCAGAGAGGGAACCTCTTTCTATCATTGACATTGGACAAGTCATTTCCCTTCCTCTGCCTCAATGTACTCATTTGTACAAAGGGAATGCTTCTCTGGCTCACAACAGTGTTGGAGGATACATTCCTGTTTGCAAATTGCCTGGATGAAAGGTGGTGTATAAATGCAAATGATGGCAGCGATATATATAAAGTTCAAGTTAGTTTGACATGATCTATTTTCCATATATATATTAACCAAGCTTGCAATCTGAGATATATCTATCTATCTATCTCAGATTGCAAGTTTGGTTAATAAAGGTAACAATAGTGTTGATGTAGCATGCTTAGACTTTTATACCATGTTTGACTTGCTACTCTCAACATTTTGATTAAGAAACTAGAATAGTACACAATCAAAATGGACCATGCTAAATGGATTAAAAACTGACTGATCGTTCTTAAAATGTAATTCTAATTGAGGAATCATCATCCAGCAAGTGTGTTTCTAGTGTGTCCTGCAGGGACTGGTTCTTTGCCCTTCACTATTTATTATTTATATCAATGGCCTGGAAGAACACAATTACTGATAGTTTGCAGATGAGACAAGGATTGGGGGAGTGGTAACTAATGAAGAAGAGAGATCAATGATACAGAGTGCTCTGGATCACTTGCAGCTGGGTGCACGCAAACAATATGTGTTTTAATATGGTTAAATGTAAAGGTAGCCATCCAGGAACAAAGAATGTAGGTCATATTTACAGGACAGGGGACACTACTCTGGGAAGCAGAGACTCTGAAAAGGACTTTGGGTGGTCACGGTGGATAATCAGATGAACATAAGCTCCTTGTGTGATTCGGTGGCCAAAAGGGCTAAGTAGATCTTTGGGTGTATGAACAGCAGAATATTGATTAGGGGTAGGCAGGTTTCATTACCTCTGTGTTTGGCACTGGTGCAACTGTTGCTGAAATACTGTGTCCAGTTCTGGTGCCCACAATTCAAGAAAGATTTCAATAAATTAGAGAGGGTTCAAAGAAGAGCCATGAGAATGATTACAGGATCGGAAAAAGTCTCACCATGATAGATTCAAGGAGCTCAATTTATTTAGCTTAACAAAGGGATGGTTAAGGGGTGACTTGATCACAATCTATAAGTGCCTACATGGAAAACAGAAGTTTGATAATACAGAGTTCTTCAATCTAGCAGACAGATATATGACAAGATCCAATGGCTGGAAGTTGAAGCTAGACAAATTCAGACTAGAAATAAGGTGCAATTTTTGAACAGTGAGGATAATTAAACATTGGAACCACTTACCAAGGGTTTTGGTGGATTCTCCATCATTGGCAATCTTTATATCTAGATTGGATGTTTTTCTAGAAGATCTGCTCTATTTCAAACAGGAATTAATGCACAGAAGTCGTATGCCTTGTGTTATACAGGTGGTCAGACAAGAAGATTACAATGGCCCCTTCTGGGCTTATAACAGATGCATCTGTGAATCTATTCACCCTTCAGTTGTGCATACAAGACCCTCGGATATTGCTCGTTTCATAGATTCATAGATACTAAGGTCAGAAGGGACCATTCTGATCATCTAGTCCGACCTCCTGCACAACACAGGCCACAGAATCTCACCCACCCACTCCTACGAAAAACCTCACCTATGTCTGAGCTATTGAAGTCCTCAAATCATGGTTTAAAGACTTCAAGGAGCAGAGAATCCTCCCTCAAGTGACCCGTGCCCCATGCTACAGAGGAAGGCGAAAAACCTCCAGGGCCTCTCCAATCTGCCCTGGAGGAAAATTCCTTCCCGACCCCAAATATGGCGATCAGCTAAATCCTGAGCATATGGGCAAGATTCACCAGCCAGATACTACAGAAAATTCTTTTCTGGGTAACTCAGATCCCATCCATCTAATGTCCCATCTCAGGGGATTAGGCCTATTTACCCTGAACATTTAAAGATCAATTAATTACCAAAATCACATTATCCCATCATACCATCTCCTCCATAAACTTATCGAATAGAATCTTAAAGCCAGATAGATCTTTTGCCCCCACTGCTTCCCTTGGAAGGCTATTCCAAAACTTCACTCCTCTGATGGTTAGAAACCTTCGTCTAGTTTCCCCCCAGGATCACGCTGCTGGATTATCAGGTCTGAAGGAAGTGTTTTCCCTTTGCCACTCAGTGAAGACTCCATTTCCAGTGATGCCAGTTCAGGTGGCTCAGATGCTAAATGGATCCAATTCAAAGGACTAGAATAATAAGATCCTGGGAGTGCAAAGAGTTCAGCCCATGGGCTGTGGGTGGCACTTTTACCCTCTCAGGTCAGGAAGACTGACTTGAAAATCACTTAACACCTCAGTTTGGTGCTTGAGACCAAATCCTGCAGTCTCTGCTTGGGAGAACCTCCTATTGTGGACCATGGGCTGTGGCTTGAGTGAGGAGTGCAGATTGGGTGGCTGGATTTCCAGCAGAGCTTTTCAAATTTGCCAAGCAGGTTGACTGGGGAGTTTCCACTGACAAGATCTCCACTGCCCTTCCCAATGCTGGCGCCGTTCCGCTCAGCGCCCTGCACAGGACAAGCTGCGGCACAATACAACAAAACATAGCAACATGGATGCATGGACAGGGACTTGGGCATCCCTCATGGTAAACTGTCAGGCAGGCTGCCAGTCGCAGCTTTCCCTTCTTATTTCCTGAGGCTATGCACTGTCCTTTATCCATGTGAGCCAGCCAAACGGAACTGTGCCCCTGCAGTTATTCCTCTCCATTACTTTCAGCTAATGCCCATTAGCCTTTGTGGGGCTGTATCAGGCGGTTGAACCATGAGCCTTTTAAAACCACCATTTACACAGAAAGGAGTCCCACTATGCTAGACCCTGTACACACATCATGAGAGACAGCCCTTGCCCCCAAAAGCTGGCAGACTAAACAGACACATCAGACAGACAGTGGGAGGGAAAATAGAGGCTCAGGGTAGATTAAGTGATATATCCAAGGTCACTCAGCTCGTCAGTAGCAGATTTAGGAATAGAAGCCAAGTTTTCCATCTCTTCATCACCCAGCATCTAATCCACAGGAGCATTATACCAAGGACTCAGTACTCCTTCCGCTTCCCCTTCCTGCACTAAACACCAAGGCAAAGCACCAGTACCAGGAAGTATACACTGGGAAGTCATTACAGAGGAATTTGGTGAGTTTACAGTACCTGTGCCTAGTTTATTCCTGCCTGGATATCTCCTACCTAGAAAGATGAGAGGTTTACAAAGTGCATTGACAAATGACAAGGGAAGGGGTTTAAAAAAATTACCAGGGTCTTACTTTCAAGAGATGTTTAAAAATGAATGCACTAAGGGTTTTCCCCCCAAGGAAAGTCCTCAGATTTATTCTGGGGTAGGGATTTTGCCAATGAAATGGTTTATTTGCTCTGGGTTATGGCACCACAGCATATTTTATATGGTGAGGACACGAACAGCTGCTCTCGCTTACCCTTGTGTAAATTTGGCATAACCCTACTGAGTGAATGGAGTTAGTGGGATGAGGGGAGACTCAAGCCTTGGATATGCACCTGAATAAAAAAGGAGTACTTGTGCCACCTTAGAGACTAACAAATTTATTTGAGCATAAGCTTTTGTGAGCTACAGCTCACTTCATCGGATGCATTTGGTGGAAAATACAGTGGGGAGATTGATATACACACACAGAGAACATGAAACAATGGGTTTTATCATACACACTGTAAGGAGAGTGATCACTTAAGATGAGCCATCACCAGCAGCAGCGGGGGGGAGAAAGGAGGAAAACCTTTCATGGTGACAAGTAAGGTAGGCCATTTCCAGCAGTTAACAAGAACATCTGAGGAACAGTGGAACAGTGTCCATTTATTCTTTTACGTAGAGACTGTCCAGTTTGACCAATGTATATGGCAGAGGGGCATTGCTGGCACATGAAACACCATCCTAGCCACTATGGATGTAGAAGCCCTCTACACCAACATTCCACACAAAGATGGACTACAAGCCATCAGAAACAGTATCCCCAATAATGTCACGGCTAACCTGGTGGCTGAACTTTGTAACTTTGTCCTCACCCATAACTATTTCACATTTGGTGACAATGTATACCTTCAAATCAGCGGCACTGCGATGGGTACCCGCATGGCCCCACAGTATGCCAACATTTTTATGGATGACTTAGAACTACGCTTCCTCAGCTCTCGTCCCCTAATGCCCCTACTCTACTTGCGCTACATTGATGACATCTTCATCATCTGGACCCATGGAAAAGAAGTTCTTGAGGAATTCCACCAGGATTTCAACAATTTCCATCCCACCATCAACCTCAGCCTGGACCAGTCCACACAAGAGATCCACTTCCTGGACACTACGGTGCTAATACGCGATGGTCACATAAACACCACCCTATATCGGAAACCTACTGACCGCTATTCCTACCTACATGCCTCTAGCTTTCATCCAGATCATACCACACGATCCACTGTCTACAGCCAAGCTCTACGATATAACCGCATTTGCTCCAACCCCTCAGACAGAGACAAACACCTGCAAGATCTCTATCTTGCATTCTTACAACTACAATACCCACCTGCGGAAGTGAAGAAACAGATTGACAGAGCCAGAAGAGTACCCAGAAGTCACCTACTACAGGACAGGCCCAACAAAGAAAATAACAGAATGCCACTAGCCATCACCTTCAGCCCCCAACTAAAACCTCTCCAACGCATCATCAAGGATCTACAACCTATCCTGAAGGACGACCCATCATTCTCACAGATCTTGGGAGACAGGCCAGTCCTTGCTTACAGACAGCCCCCCAACCTGAAGCAAATACTCACCAGCAACCACACATCACACAACAGAACCACTAACCCAGGAACTTATCCTTGCAACAAAGCCCGTTGCCAACTGTGTCCACATATCTATTCAGGGGACACCATCATAGGGCCTAATCACATCAGCCACACTATCAGAGGCTCGTTCACCTGCGCATCTACCAATGTGATATATGCCATCATGTGCCAGCAATGCCCCTCTGCCATGTACATTGGTCAAACTGGACAGTCTCTACGTAAAAGAATAAATGGACACAAATCAGACGTCAAGAATTATAACATTCAAAAACCAGTCGGAGAACACTTCAATCTCTCTGGTCACTCGATTACAGACCTGAGAGTGGCTATCCTTCAACAAAAAAACTTCAAAAACAGACTCCAATGAGAGACTGCTGAATTGGAATTAATTTGCAAACTGGATACAATTAACTTAGGCTTGAATAGAGACTGGGAATGGATGAGTCATTACACAAAGTAAAACTATTTCCCCATGTTATTTCTCCCCCCCACCCCACCCCCCACTGTTCCTCAGATGTTCTTGTTAACTGCTGGAAATGGCCTACCTTGCTTGTCACCATGAAAGGTTTTCCTCCTTTCCCGCCCCCTGCTGCTGGTGATGGCTCATCTTAAGTGATCACTCTCCTTATAGTGTGTATGATAAAACCCATTGTTTCATGTTCTCTGTGTGTGTATATCAATCTCCCCACTGTATTTTCCACTGAATGCATCCGATGAAGTGAGCTGTAGCTCACAAAAGCTTATGCTCAAATAAATTTGTTAGTCTCTAAGGTGCCACAAGTACTCCTTTTCTTTTTGCGAATACAGACTAACACGGCTGCTACTCTGAAACCTGTCTCCTGAATAAAATACTCCCTGGGACTTGCTCCTTAGAAGGAGAGTAAAGCTGTTTCTTCCTGGACATACTGAGCCTGAATCTCCTCTTGCTCTGGTATAGATTAGGGGTGACGTCCCTGCAGCCAACAGACCTAATTCCCCACTTCAGTCTTACGCTGATGTAACTCCACTGATTTTAATAGAGTTGGGCCAGTGTAGAACTGGTGTAAGTCTGAGGAGATCCAGGCCCCGTGTATTTAGGCTCTGAGGTGAGCACCTACATAGACCTATGAGGGTATGCGCCAGACTGCTCTGGAAACAAGGCTGTGGAGCAGCTTACACACAGCCCTAGCCTTAGTGACTTTGTCCCAGGCACACAGCCCCACAAGATCAGAAGAAGGGCCTCAACTTCCCTCTTAGTCTCATGGTCTAAGCCTCATTTGCACTCTATGCCCCTGTTTGCACAAAGATCATTGACTCTGGTTTGAATACTCCATTAAAAGCAAACCTGAGCTGGGTTCTCGGTTTCCCTCCCCTGGAAAAATGCACTGAGGGAAACAGCCATTGCCTCCCAAGGTGACTTTTACTGCCTACTGGCCTGCATTCTCCCCATCTCCCGCCAGCTGTGGGACCCGCAGGGCCATGAGGCAGGTAGGAACCAATACAGAACAAACTGCAGAGGCTGGGGAGACATCAGAAACCACTCCTCTGCCCTAGGGATTCCTGGAACCCTTCCTGCAACAACTGTTCAGATTCTACGATGGCTAAACGGGGACATGACAGAGGTCTATACAGTCATGATGTGGAGAAATGAATAAAGCAGCGTTATTTACTCTTTCACACAATACAAAAACCAGAGCTCATCTGAAGACATGAATAGGCAGCAGGTTTAATACAAACAAGAGGAAGTACGTTTACACACAACACACAGCTAACCTGTGGAACTCTTTGCCATGGGAGGCTGTGATGGCCAAAAGTATAACTGGATTCAAAAAAGAACTGGATAAGTTCATGGAGGACAGGTCCATCAATGGCCATTAACCAACATGGTCAGGGATGCAACCTCATGCTCAAGGAGATCCTAAACTTTTGACTATCAAAAGCCTGAAGGGGAAGGCGGGTGGAACAGTTGTACAGGCCACTGTTGGAGACAGGACACTGGGCAAGATGGACCATGGTCTGACCTACTATGGCAGCTCTTATGTTCTTATGTAACTGTCCCTACAGGCTTCTGCCTGCCCCCTGCATGTGTTTTTCGCAAAGGGGTGAGTCACCTGTGTCTATGTGTACTGGAGGGTGGGGAATACCCTACATAACTTCATCTCCCTGCTGGGTGTCCCCACAATGACATTTCCCGTGGTTTTCTCTCCTCTGCAGTGTGAAGATCTTTCTAATTAGGAGGACACAGTTCAACCTGTCCTTCCACAGAAAATAAAATTCAGATGGGCTTTTTTGTACCACAGAGGCATTGCCTCTAAAAATTCACTCAACTTTTGCATGGTATCTCTTCCAGGCCCTCATTTCTGCTGTTCTCAGCAAGCACAGTCAATCTAACTTAAGGAACAATGAGTTATCTTCTGCTTGCTCAGTACATCATCATTCATTACCACAGTGCCGAGGAGAACAGGGCTGGCATTTGACAAGAAGATCAGACACTGTAAGAGGAAGATTAATATACAAAGTGACATTTCACAAAGGTGAGTCACTCCTGCCCCTTTTAACTCAGCAAGATATGGAGGATGCCTGGGTTTGATATAATTTACCAGCCAGAATCTTGGCTCCCTGCATGCAAAGCAGCTAGAAAAATGACCTACCAGGACAGATGGGGGTTCTACTTGGGTAGGGGAATCGCTGGATGGAGTAAATCTGGCATGGGTGGCTCTGTGCCAGCAATTTCTGGCCCCTCCTCCACAGGGGTGTGTTGGGTGCATGGTCACTGGGCTCTAGAGATCCTGTGCTGGTGGAATGGCCCCATGGGACTGCTGCAAGGCATTACCCTGAGGTTGATCTAAGTTACTCCATTGGCTGAATCAGCCCCTAGGATTTGAGAGGAAGGTGCTTAGACCCCAGAAAAAAAACCTTCATGGACAATTGTTTACATTTCCCCAGCTCTAGTTTTTAATAAGCAAAAAGGTAAGTGGAACAGAGTTATATGCTAGGTTTCAGAGTAGCAGCCGTGTTAGTCTGTATTCGTAAAAAGAAAAGGAGTACTTGTGGCACCTTAGAGACTAACAAATTTATTCGAGCATAAGCTTTCGTGAGCTACAGCTCACTTCATCGGATGCATTTACTGTTTTCTTCCACTTCCAAAAGGGCCCAGTAAAAACCTCCCAAGGTTCAGAAAAAGAGCACCATGCACACTCTTGGACTCAGGTGCAGGGGCCATGAAATAACAGTGAAGGCGCACAGACGGGGAGAGAGAGGACGCTTCACAGACAGTAAGGATCTGGCGCCCAGTAATTAACATTGCGACGCTTCCCAAATGGCTGAGAGTCCAAGATTTGCGGAGGCATTTTTACATGTATTTTACATGTATTCAGGCATTTTTTTGATGCAGAGGTAGTCAGATTCTGGTCAGGAAACCTCATCTGCCCCAGCTTGCATGATCTAACCTCAGTCCAAATTCATCTGTTTGTATTGCTAATACAGTTTTTGTTAAAGCAACTATATAAGAAAACTCTCCTCTTGGAGCAAATGGCGCATATCTCATGTGAAATTTCACCAAGAACTATCCCAGGCTGTGTCGGCTCAGGCCCAGCTAATAGCCACAGATAGCAGGAACAGTAGAAGCAGCAGCAGGACTAAGAATTCTTTATCATTTCAAAAAGAAAAGGAGTACTTATGGCACCTTAGAGACTAACAAATTTATTTGAGCATAAGCTTTCGTGAGCTACAGCTCACTTCACTCATCGATGAAGTGAGATGTAGCTCACGAAAGCTTATGCTCAAATAAATTTGTTAGTCTCTAAGGTGCCACAAGTACTCCTTTTCTTTTTGCGGATACAGACTAACACGGCAGCAACTCTGATATTTATCATTTCAAAGGCTGATTTGACAGGCAAACACTACTCGGCTTCCAGAATTAAAGGGACATGAACATCACATTTTAGACACAAAATTTAGATTTTGTGGGTTTCCTTTTTTTAAATAATAGAGGTGTGCAGAGGCATAAAATCTGACATAAACAGAAAGGTCTCCATGATTTTGTTTTTGTTTGAGTTAATACCATTTTTTTTCTGGAGTTCAGCTTTTCCCTGCAGTGTCCTAGACCCTAATCATAATAGGCCTGTGGTAGGGAATTGAATTAGAAAATGAAACTGACTAGAAAGACAAATGAAACTGACTAACATAGTTTTATTTTCCAAAGTGTGTGAAATTCCAATAAACAAACAAACAAATGAAAACAAAGCTTGGGATATTCCAAGGATCATAAGGGAGTTAAGTGCCTGCATCCTGATACTTTCAGCCCTGGTCTACACTAGGCGTTGAGGTCGAATTTAGCAGCATTAAATCGATGTAACCCTGCACCCGTCCACATGATGAAGCCCTTTTTTTCAACTTAAAGGGCTCTTAAAATCGATTTCCTTACTCCACCCCCAACAAGCGGATTAGCACTGAAATCGGTTTTGCTGGGTCGAATTTGGGGTACTGTGGATGCAATTAGATGGTATTGGCCTCTGGGAGCTATCCCAGAGTGCTCCATTGTGACTGCTCTGGACAGCACTCTCAACTCAGATGCACTGACCAGGTAGACAGGAAAAGACCCGCGAACTTTTGAATTTCAATTTCTTGTTTGGCCAGTGTGGCAAGCTGCAGGTGACCATGCAGAGCTCATCAGCAAAGGTGACCATGATGGAGTCCCAGAATCACAAAAGAGCTCCAGCATGGAGCGAACAGGAGGTACGGGATCTGATCGCTGTATGGGGAGAGGAATCCGTGCTATTGGAACTACATTCCAGTTTTTGAAACGCCAAAACATTTGTCAAAATCTCCCAGGGCATGAAGGACAGAGGCCATAACATGGACTAGAAGCAGTGCTGCATGAAACTTAAGGAGTTGAGGCAAGCCTACCAGAAAACCAGAGAGGCGAACGGCCGCTCCGGGTCAGAGCCCCAAACATGCTGCTTCTATGATGAGCTGCATGCCATTTTAGGGGGTACAACCACCACTACCCCAGCCATGTTGTTTGACTCCTTCAATGGAGATGGAGGCAACACGGAAGCAGGTTTTGGGGACAAGGAAGACGATGATGATGAGGTTGTAGATAGCTCACAGCAAACAAGCGGAGAAACCGGTTTTCCTGACAGTTAGGAACTGTTTCTCACCCTGAACCTGGAGCCAGTACCCCCGAACCCACCCAAGGCTGCCTCCCGGACCCACCAGGCGGAGAAGGGACCTCTGGTGAGTGTACCTTTTAAAATACTATACAAGGTTTAAAAGCCAGCGTGTTTAATGATTAATTTTCCCTGGCATTTGTGGCTCTCCTGGATATACTCCCAAAACCTTTGCAAAAGGTTTCTGGGGAGGGCAGCCTTATTCCATCCACCCATGGTAGGACACTTTACCACTCCAGGTCAGTATGTTCCCCGCTGTTAGCCACGCGGTGGGGGGAGGCAAAATGCGACCTTGTAACGAAAGAACATGTGCTATGTATGTAATGTTAACAACAAGGTTTACCATGAAAGAGTGTACCCATTATTCTATAAAATGTGTCTTTTCAAATACCACTGTCCCTTTTGTTTTCTCCACCAGCTGCATGTGTTTCAAGGATCACAGGATCTTCTCCTTCCCAAAGGCTAGCGAAGATTAGAAGGCGAAAAAAATGCACTCGCAATGAAATGTTGTCTGAGCTCATGCTGTCCTCCCACACTGACAGAGCACAGACGAATGCGTGGAGGCAGACAATGTCAGAGTGCAGGAAAGCACAAAATGACCGGGAGGAGAGATGGCGGGCTGAAGAGAGTAAGTGGCGGGCTGAAGAGAGGGCTAAGCTGAAAGGTGGGCGCAGCGTGATGAGAGGAGGCAGGATGCAATGCTGAGGCTGCTGGAGGATCAAACTAATATGCTCCAGCGTACGGTTGAACTGCAGGAAAGGCAGCAGGAGCCACTACAGCCCCTGTATAACCAACCGCCCTCCTCCCCAAGTTCCATAGCCTCCTCACCCAGATGCCCAAGAACGCAGTGGGGGGGCCTCCGGCCACCCAGCCACTCCACCCCAGAGGATTGCTCAAGTAACAGAAGGCTGGCATTTAATAAGTTTTAAACTTTTAAGTTCTCTGTGGCCTTGTCCTTCCCTCCTCCACCACCCCTCCTGGGCTACCTTGGTAATTATCCCCCTATTTGTGTGATGAATTAAGAAAGAATGCATGAATGTGAAGCAACAATGACTTTATTGCCTCTGCAAGTGGTGATCGAAGGGAGGTGGGGAGTGTGGTTAACTTACAGGGAAGTAGAGTGAACCAAGGGGCGGGGGGTTTCATCAAGGAGAAACAAACAGAACTTTTACACTGTAGCCTGGCCAGTCATGAAACTGGTTTTCAAAGATTCTCTGATGCGCACCGCACCCTCCTGTGCTCTTCTAACCGCCCTGGTGTCTGGTAGTGCGTAACCAGCAGCCAGCTGATTTGCCTCAATCTCCCACCCCGCCATAAACGTCTCCCCCTTACTCTCACAGATATTGTGGAGCGCACAGCAAGCAGTAATAACAGTGGGAATACTGGTTTCACTGAGGTCTGACCGAGTCGGTAAACTGCGCCAGCGCGCGTTTAAACGTCCAAATGCACATTCTACCACCATTCTGCACTTGCTCAGACTGTAGTTGAACAGTTCCTGACTACTATCCAGGCTGCCTGTGTATGGCTTTGTGAGCCATCACATTAAGGGGTAGGCTGGGTCCCCAAGGATAACTACAGGCATTTCAACGTCCCCAACGGTTATTTTCTGGTCTGGGAAGAAAGTCCCTTCCTGCAGCTTTTGAAACAGACCAGAGTTCCTGAAGATGCAAGCATCATGTACTTTTCCCAGCCATCCCACGTTGATGTTGGTGAAACATCCCTTGTGATCCACCAGTGCTTGCAGCACTGTTGAAAAGTACCCTTTGCGGTTTATGTACTCGCCGACTTGGTGCTCCGGTGCCAAGATAGGGATATGGGTGCCGTCTATGGCCCCACCACAGTTAGGGAATCCCATTGCAGCAAAGCCATCCACTATGACCTCCAATTTTCCCAGGGTCACTACGCTTGATATCAGCAGATCTTTGATTGCGTTGGCTACTTGCATCACAGCAGCCCCCACAGTAGATTTGCCCACTCCAAATTGATTCCCGACTGACCGGTAGCTGTCTGGAGTTGCAAGCTTCCACAGGGCAATTGCCACTTGCTTCTCAGCTGTGAAGGCTGCTCTCATCTTGGTATTCTTGCGCCTCAGGGCAGGGGAAGCAAGTCACAAAGTTCCATGAAAGTGTCCTTACGCATGTGAAAGTTTCGCAGACACTGGGAATTGTCACAGACCTGCAACACTATGCGGTCCCACCAGTCTGTGCTTTTTTCCCGGGCCCAGAATCGCGTTCCACCACATGAGCCTGCCGCATTAGCACCATGATGCCCACATTGCCAGGGCACGTGCTTTGAGAGAAGTCTGTGTCCATGTCCTCATCATTCTCGTAACTGTGCTGACGTCGCCTGCTCGCCCGGTTTCGCTTTGTCAGGTTCTAGTGCTGCATATACTGCTGGATAATGCGTGTGGTGTTTAATGTGCTCCTAATTGCCAAAGTGATCTAAGCGTACTCCATGCTTGCTGTGGTATGGCGTCTGCAGAGAAAAAAGGCGCGGAACGATTGTCTGCTGTTGCCCTGACGGAGGGAGGGGTGACTGACAACATGGCTTACAGGGTTGGCTTACAGGGAATTAAAATCAACAAAGGGGGTGGCTTTGCGAGAAACTGAATGGCCGCCTCAAAGATAGATCTCAAAACCTCAAGGATAGAACTCAAAACTGGGTTTAGCAGGCCATTGATTTCACAGAGGGAGGGAGGGAGGGAGGAAAAAATGAATACAAAACAAATCTGGTCTATTTCTTGTTTTGAGCTACTTCATCTATCTTTATACATCTTGCTGGCAGCAGACTGTGCAGTATGACCGCTAGCCATCATCATCTCCTGGGTGCTCGGCAGAAGACGGTGCAGTATGACTGCTGGCCATCATCTTCTGCTGGCTGCAAAATAAAAGACAGTGCACTGCCGGTAGGACTCAATCGCCATGAGACGAAACTAGGGAAATGACCTGGCTGAGTCACTCCCATGTTTGCCCAGGCGCCCAGTTAAAAGAGCACCCAGGACAACGTCGACGACGACTACCAGTCATACTGCACTGTCTGCTCCCAAAAGGCAATAAACTGCTGCTGTGTAGCAATGCAGTACCACGTCCGCCAGCACCCAGGAGACATACAGTGACGGTTAGCTGAGCGGGCTCCATGTTTGCCATGGTATGGCATCTGCAGAGGTAACTCAAGAAAAAAAGGTGCAAAATGATTGTCTGCCCTTGCTTTTAGGGAGGGAGGGAGGGAGGGAACGGGGGCCTGACGATATGTACCCAGAACCACCCGTGAAAATGTTTTAGCCCCATCAGGCACTGGGATTTCTACTCAGAATTCAAATGGGCGGTGGAGACTGCAGGAACTGTGGGATAGCTACCCACAGTGCAAAGCCCCGGAAGTCGACAGTTGCCTCGGTACTGTGGACACAGTCCGCCGACTACATGCACTTAGAGCATTTGTGTGGGGACACACACACTCAACTGTATAAAAATGCTTTCTACAAAACCGACTTCTATAAATTCGACCTAATTTCGAAGTGTAGACATACCCTCAGAATCCTAGCTAAAAAAGGACAGAGGCTGCAAAGCAGATTTGCTTCAGACCATCTTTTACTTTCTACTAATCCTTCTTAAATTCTAAGCTTTTTGGGTAGGGCTCAGCATTCTGCTCTGCATTTGTACAACACCCAGCACATTGGAGTCCTGGTCCAGCACTGGGGCTCCTAGGTGCTCTGGTAATAAGAATAATTAATAACTTTTCCATCACTGATATTGTTGCCTCGAGGCCTGGATCTCTTCTCACTTTGCACAGGGTGTAACCTCCATTCTCTTAAATGGAATTACTCCTGATTTACACCAGCATAAGCGAGATCAGAATCAGGCCCTATGTTTCTATTAGCATTTTAATTACCAGGCATTGAATCTATCTCTATTCAGGGCCTATGTCGCCAATGGCTGGCCTCCCTTTTGCATGCAGAAAAACTGAAGGCCCGATGCTTATGCCTGCACTTTGCAGAAGAGTCTGGAAATCTCCGGTGTGCATGTGTTCTGACTATGTCCATAGCCTGAAGAGAGTAGTTTGCATTAGTCCAGTGCAGGGGCCAGTACTGGGTGTGTTTGAGGACTTTGGCCGGCTCATGGGAGCAGGCTGGCTAGAGGCTGGCTGGATGTATTTCAACTATATTCATTTCAAGCCAAGTCCCATGGTCCTTACTTAAGTGAATCTTCCAGTGATGCCCAAATCCAGACAAGAATGGCTTGGCCAAGTCAAGGAAATGGGTAGAGCGCAGGGGAGTTCTGCTAGATCTGGGTGGGAGTATAGTCCATAGAGGGGCAGGGGAGTCACTCTCCCTCCGGACTGCACCTTCCTTCTCCCAGTGCCCGCTTACTGTCAGGTGGATCTACCTAGCCACAGAGCTACGGGTCACAGTCCTGCCTGTCCACCCACACATCCACACTGACATGCATTAGGCACACACACAACAGTTCTCTGTGATGTGCTTTCAGCAACACCCCCAAAGCCAGGCAGTGGAAACTCACCAATGGGGGAACAAGACTTGCCTCAATGAGTCTTGTTAGACTGAGGAAAAGCGTCAGGATAAGCCCTTTATTCTGCATAATACTCCTTGACACTTGTGTCGATCTCTATGCTTTATAGAAGAAGGCAAGTCTCAATAATCCAACTTTACTGATGGAGACAGTGAGGGCTGGTGATTTGCCCAAATTGTGCAGCAGGCCAGAGGCAAAATCAACAACAGAATCCACATTTCCTAAATCCTGGGCTAGTGTCCTATGTGGCTCTTAATTTCACATGGGCCATTTGGATAGTGCTGTTGAATGTGGCAGTGCAATTACCTCTCCACGGATTTGCTAAAATTATGTGAAAAGCTTGAATAACCACATTGAGAATTATCTCTGATGTTCCTGTATTAGTTGCAGGGCTAAGGGGGGGTGGGAGTATGAGTGCGCCTTTAAAACTTTTAGTTCTTTGGATTAGATTTACAGAACGCTGCACTTGAAAAAGTATTTATTGTGGGGCTGAGGCTGCCCTGAACCTGAAGAGTGTGTCTGATGGGGAAAAGAAGGCAGCATGATTCATTGGAGGAGAAGAGCAACACAACTTATCAGTTTCTGGCAATTCCACTTACAGCTAAGAAAAATGTGCCATCTTCACAGGAATTATGTGTGACAGGAAAGGACAACCATTCCCAACAAAACCACAACAACGGTTCAGATAACTCCTGCAAGGATCCACACACTGGAGCTTGATTCGACTCTAATGGCAGCACCAAATTGGGACCCTCCTTGCAGGACAATGGGGTGTGTAACACGTACCGCATGAAGAGCCAACTTATAAAATAAAATAAAGGAAAGCAAAGAGGCAAATGGGACCTCAACAGAAGAGCTCTGGAATACTGATTCTCTGTGCTCATATTTTATGGCTCTGTGCTATTGCAGGGGCAATTTTATTTAAACCAAAACAAATAAATAAATACATGAAAAGTACCTGATTCCAGAGTGGACAGAGAGGGGGAAATATGAAAGCAAAAGATAATAATGCAGGCCACAGAGAATGTGTGTCTCCCAGAAATGCTTGAAATCATTCCTGAAAGCAAAGCTTCCATCTAGTTCTCCAATTCATTGTTTATTTGGCTCAAGCAAAATGTAAACATCAAGGTCAAGAGCATTACATTCAAACTCCTCTCAAGTTAGCTGGTTCCTAAGCAGTGACTCAAGCAACAGCCTTCTATTGTCATGTTAGCAATGATCAAATCCTAAACCCAGAGAGATTTTTATCTCCTTCAGAAGGAAGGAAGAAGGTCTGATGCATAAAGGCACTTTAGGAGAGGACTTTGGACTTTACTTAGCAGTTAAGGAACACCAGCCATTTATACACAAGCTAATAACTATCTCTTTAAGAAATGGATGGGGAAGTGGTTCAGCGGAAAGCCTGACCCAAAATCCAGCAGGTGAACACCACTGAAGTGGGGTATGTGCAGCATAGTGGGAATCCAATAGGATGCAGGAAGAGAGTTAAGCACCTAAGAATGGGATTCACAGAAGCCAGCGTTCTGAGCAGAGAGCCACCTAGGCTAGCCAATAGGAAATGCCAAGGAGAAGGGTGTGGCCTAAAGGGACCTGAAAGGGACTTAGATGCCTATGTCCAGGCTAAAGGGATGTCCCCATCTCCGCTCAGGATTTACAGCTGAGCTTCTCCTGGAGTTAGGAGAAACTGGTGGGTGGGAAACTGAATTAAAGGATGACTGCCAAAAATACTGTGAGGGAGTGCTTTACTTATCATTCATTTAGATATACTGGTGCCATGTTTTCCCATGCTGGTGCTGGGTTCCCTGGCTTCCTAATACAGTTTTCCCTGGTTTCATACACAGGGTCCATGCTTGAGGGAGGGGAAGTATTGCCTGGTAAGGTGACCCAGGGAAGGCAGTTAGTTTTCTCAGGGTCCTAGGTAAGGGGTCAAGCTGGTGTGTGGGTTAATTTTAAGAGGAACCACTAGACAGTTGAACCCAGCCCCTGTTGCACTAGACGACACTTGCCACTAGTGATACACATGTAACAAAATAAGCAGTTCTCCAGTTGCAGTCATTCGCAGGTAAGGAGACAGGTGTTCAAAAAGCCCACGACTGGAAATGTGTATCAAATACACTAGGCTTGTGCCGAATTGCTGTTTCCATTCCTCCTATTGCTTCTAGCCCACTTCCTTAACTACCTGGTTATCCTTGCTCCTTCCTAGACAGTCTCTTTTTTCATTACAGAGCAAACTCCATAGCAGACCCCGGGGGCCAGATTCTGATCTCAGTTATGCTGGTGTAACTTCATTGAAGTCAGTGGAGTTACTCTGGGTTTACACTGGTGTCACTGAGATCAGAATACAGCCCAAGGAGAGCAGACACTAAACGATCAGTGTTGCATATGAGGTCTGACTGTCTGCCAGGTTACTGTATGTCACAAAAATGTATAGGGCCACATCCTCATCTGGTGAAAATTGGCATGGATCAGTGGAAGTCAAACAGGTGATGCTGACCTGCATCGGCCAAGGAGCTGACCCATATACAGGAAAGGGGTACATTTAATGAATTACCCAGAGAAAGACAATTAAGTTGTTTTCTCTACTTTTTCACATATCTCTTCAGATTTTAAAGATACTCCGGGCTCTAGTACTGATACTATGAGAGATCAGCCATCTGTTTTGGAGTCACTAAAGTCCTTTTAATTA
Organism: Dermochelys coriacea; assembly: GCF_009764565.3. Taxonomy (NCBI): domain Eukaryota; kingdom Metazoa; phylum Chordata; order Testudines; family Dermochelyidae; genus Dermochelys; species Dermochelys coriacea. The sequence goes on from NC_050080.1 coordinate 27,467,049, forward strand.
AAGAAATCAGCATTTGTTGCCTGTAGTTAAGTTCTGGTGTTCCTTCAGTACTCCTCCAGTTCCTTCAGGTGCCTTGCAGTAGAAAGGAAGCCATATGCCCCAATGCACAATTTGAATGCTATTTTTATGGTGATCTCACACTGGCTAACCAAATGGTGCTATTATTACTGTAAACACCTTGGAAGAGGAAGCTTCTGGGATTTGAGTTATCGACTTAGCAATCGCACTCAGCACATCTACAGAGCCTTTCCCCCAGGGAGCAGAGGGCATAGGACCTGATTCTCCTATTGTGCTGTTAGAGCTTCGGGAGTTCCTTCTTGCATACACTGGGGCGAGAGAGGGGAGAATCAGGCTGATTGGACGAGATTCACCATGATGCAGACTGCACTCCCCACCAGCAGTGAGACTCTGCTGCCCTCCGAAGCGGACTTGCAAAGCTGCTTCCATTGTCACTCTCTAGATGGTGATTTTCAGCTTCAGTGGGCAGCTGGGGCTTCATAAGCACCCCACTGGGCAGAGGATAGCATGAAAAAGGCACTGAGGCAGCCGCACATCTCCTGGCTGCCTTACCCATGTCCCTTCACTGCCCAGCACCTTCCTGAAGAAGGAAGGTTTGGCCACTTTCCACCACTGCAGCTCTCTTCCATGTCTGTCACTGGGGCCTTGCTGCTGGGTTGATGCTGGTAGGAGCTGGAGTAAATCTTGCTCATTAATCAGTGAAAGCAGACCTAACCCCAGTCGTGATCCAGGGGCTGAATCCAACCCTCCATCCTGAGAGGAATCTTCCAGGAGTTACAGTGGTGTTTGCCCGAAAGACAGCCAGACAGAGCCTAAGCCCCATTTTAAAGAGAAACTAAGCACCTGCCCCCAGCGAATTGAAGCTATGGGAGTATTTCTACTGACTTCAGTGAGCCTTTAGACACAGAGAAGTAGAGTGACAAGCCCAAGCTAACACAGGAAATTGATTACTAAGAAGGGAAAATAACCAAGGGGTCTTGAGTCCTCATCTCCAGTGTTCTAACCAGTCAACCACACTACTTACTGGTTTTGTATTGATGATGTTTCTATGAGAGGTCCTGTACAAATGAGTTGTTATTTTATTATTTTTAACAGGTGACAATTCACAGGGCCACAGCTTTAGCTGAGGGGAAATTCATTTTTGACTGCCCCAATGGGGAAACATCTCTCTTATCAGCACTGCACTGTAAAGCCAGCCTGGCACGGGAAGAGGTTTATTAGAGAATTGCTAATGCAGAGATTTCCTCTTGCTTCCAAAGAATGCACTTCTCAGGGTGTCTACAATGTAATTAGACACCTGCTGCTGGCCAGTGCCAGCTGACTCAGGTTCATGGGGCTCAGGCTATGGGGTTATTTCATTGTGGTGTAGATATTTGGGCTTAGGCTGGAGCTTGGGCTCTAGGAGGTGGGACCACGCTTGGTCTCTGGCAACCTAGAATTAGAGCTGATGCACTGAGAAGCTGGAATATTCACTGTGCCCGCTGCCGGAAGCACAAAGGAATAGTTTGTGACTAGTTGGCATCTCCTCTCAGCCAGCAGGAAGTACCCTGCTACAGCATGAGCTTCCTGTTCAAAAGCCTAGAGAGGGATCTGAATGCATCCTGAGAAGAGGGCATGGAAGGGAACACAGAGAGAGCCGGTTGCCTGCAGACAAACGATGAAGAGGGGAGTGAAATAGATCCAGGAACCCATTCCAGACCTGAGCCCAGACACTCCCTATGTCGCCAACTGGTTTATATGAGATTGAGAGCAACTCACAAGCCAAATTAAGGGCAACATCTCGTCTCTGATCTGCACTGTCCATCTCTTCCCTGCAGTGCACAGGCCTGATGCTCCAGGGCATTGCTCCACTTTTAAGATGATGCAATTCCATTGATTCAAAGAGATTCTGAGCTTGATCCTCCCCCTCCCACACCCTATTACAGCAGTTTTAGATGGATGTAATTCCCCTGATTGGAGTTACAGCAACATAAAACTGGAGTAGTGGAGTGGTGAAAATGGATACCGTATAAAGCCCAGCACTGGGACCCAAGAGACCTGGATTCTGGTCCTGCCTTGGCCACTGGTTTTCATCAATCATAAAAGTCCCTTCTGGTTTTAAGATCATCTAGTCTGACCACCTGCACTACAGTGACCACAGAACTTCGCTGAAGGCATATCCACATGGAGACTTACTATGCAGCAAGCTGGGGTGTACATCTACAGTGTCCTGGTGTGGGCCCTACTGCTGTGCACTGGATACATCCCAGCTTGCTGTGCAGTAAGTCTCCATGTGGACATGTTCTGAGTGATTCTTGCATGAAGCTCATATCTTACGGTTGAGCTAGAGCATATTTTTTAGAGACACCTTATTTTGATTTAAAGACTTCCCCCACATCCCTACGTAAGCTGTAACCCTTATTGTTAAAACACTTGCACTTTATTTCTAGCCTGAGTTTATCCAATTTCTGTTTCCAACCGCTGGATTTTGCACAAGTCCCTAGTTTGGGCCTGTCATGACCGCTCAGTGCCTCAGTTTCCCTATCTATACAATGGGGATAATAATGTTTATCTAAGGGCCAGAAACCTCAGCTGATATAAATCAGCATATTAAACTCAATGGAGTGATGCCGATTTACAGCAGCTAAGGGTTTGGCTGTATGTATTTTTAATGGGCTCCTTGCCATAGCAACTCACAGAGGGTCTGTGAGGTTTAATTCACTAGGGTTTGCAATATGCACTGTGGAGCTATTGAAAAGGAGAGTGTTATCAGTGTGATAGTTGACCCCCACTATGCCCTGGTCATCTGGGCGTGCAGCAGAGCTCTGCGGGATGCAGTAGCAAGCAGACATTGGACTGGCCTAACTGGAGCTCCTGCTACAGCTTATTCAGTTCAGGCCCATCACGGGATAGTGTCAGGAGTGCATGCTTGCCAAGCAAATTCAGCTGAAAGGGCCACTGCTGAGTCACCTGACTAGGCAGTGATAACAAAGGAGCCTTTCTTTATGCAAAAAGAAAAGGAGTACTTGTGGCACCTTAGAGACTAACAAATTTATTAGAGCATAAGCTTTCGTGAGCTACAGCTCACTTCATCGGATGAAGTGAGCTGTAGCTCACGAAAGCTTATGCTCTAATAAATTTGTTAGTCTCTAAGGTGCCACAAGTACTCCTTTTCTTTTTGCGAATACAGACTAACACGGCTGCTACTCTGAAACCTTTCTTTATGCAAATACCTCTTCCTTCTTTCCCTTCCTGTCCCTACTCTCTGCTCCCTCAAGGCCTTAACAGATCTGCGTTGGGGGTTGTGAAGTGAATCTTCTGGTCTTGCTTCCACCATGCATGGAAAATAAAGAGCAATGCAGGGCAATACATGGTGCTGTCCCCGCTGATTAGCTCCTGCTCTCTCCACAACGGGAATGCCTGCCTTGCTAGCTTGGTGGGCACGTGGCAAGGAAAACAAAAATCTCCAGGAACAAGAAAGCCACAAGGATGATGAGCAGCGGAGCAAGCGCCACCCTGATGGAGCGTTACTTGGGCTGCAAGCACGGCCAAAAGGCAAGCCAAGCCTCATTTCTCCCCAGCCCTCCCAAGTGGGACTGTCAGTTCATTCCCCTCCCCAGACGGATATTAGTGGCTTGCTTATTTCCAGTGATGTATGGCAGCTGGGAATGCTCATATATCCAGCGGGCAAGCTCATTTATAGTGTTTGAAAAATAGATGGTGTATGAAGTGCAATTTGGTGCTGTAGCAGAGCTCTGTCCCACCTGGGGTGTCAGGGCATGTGATTAAAACCCTTTTACGGGAATCAATATTTCACTCATTATAACATTCATTCTCCTCTCTAAAAAGCACAAAGATGGACTTGTAAGATGGTGCACTACAGACACACACACACACACACGTTTGTCCATTAGGAAGCCCAGTCCCCTCAGCATTTATTTCCATTTCCTAAGCATATACACAGGTAAATAAACAGTAACAGGATTCTTTCCTAACAGGCTAGTAATAGGCTGGAGCAGGTATGCACTAAGCCCGCTAACTGTAAGATGAAACATCCCCCACAGAAATATTGGCCCAGATCCTCAGCGAGATACTGGCCAAGGAGAGCCCAGAGCAGCTCAGGAGAAGGGGTACTGAGGTAGCCATTGGATTTCCCAGATTCTGGCCCTCTGTGTGCCAGGCTGGACCCGTAGAGTAACTTAGAGCAACCTGAGGGTTGCTTTGAATTACACCAACTGTCAATGGTCTCGGGGCTCATGTGATAGCTGTGCTTCACAGAAGACCAGGGTCATCCCCTATGTCATAGCAGGGATGGGGGCTCTTGACTACTGAAGAATCTTGGTGAGTGAGGAAGGTTCCCCCAATGGCTGGTTAAACTGGGTTTTTGGGCAGAATGCGCAGCAGCCTGGCAGGAAGTGGCTCTGCCACACCCCAGGAGCTGGGATGTTATTAATAAAAGTAAAACCCTTCGAAATTTACCAAGGCTTTTTTCATCTGAAAGGTTGTTTTGCTTCCCATACTGTGATCAGTTAGTATTGAAACCATAGCAACAGAGTGGATTGTACTGCTAAAAATGGGGTGAAAGCAACAATCATTATCTGTGCATGTACCTGTAAAGCTGGCTTGTCTCAGTTCTTGCAAAGACAAAAGATGTTTAGGTTTGAAGTGTGAGTATGGTGGCAGGGGAGTGTGGGGGGGGGAGCAGGAACACCCTCTGTGTCCCTGGACATGTCCCTTAATACCTCTGTCTCAGTCTCATTTTCTGTAAAATGGGCTCTGGGATGAAACTTCCAGCCATTCCTCAGGTAAAACTGTCATTGATTTTCATCCCAACCAACCCAGCTGGAAACTGAAATGTGCACTGCAAAAGCGGCCTCAACATTCCCACCCCAGCTGCCACCCCAAATCTCATGCTCCACTTCAGTGATATTTTCACTTGCACTGAAAATGCGGTGCAATTGTGCACTCCATGGACTGCTGGGTATAGTGCGTGCAAACGACACGTTGATACAAGGAGTGTTGGATTAACTCAGCTTGGAACGTTGGGTTCTAAATGGCTTGTGCAATTATACTGTTTTTCTATGAAAAATGGCCTTTAAGTTTAAACCTTTTAAAAAAATCCATCAAGAAGATCAAAGAACAACGAATTTGGGGGTGTAAAGAAGTTGGCAGTGCCCCTTATAAGAGTGTTATAGTATAAATAGCACATGAGAGAGTTCGCGTACCCATAAAACCAGCTACTCTTTACATATGGATCAATGCCTTCACTTTACATTGAGCTGGTGATGTGAAAGGAAAAAAAGGTGATTCACTAATGTTTTTGTAAATAAAAGTGACATTTTAAGCAGATTATTGTTATTTATAATTTGTATCATGGTAATGCACAGGAGACCCAGTGGATTCTCAAAGATTTTTAAACCTAGACTGGATGTTTTACTAAAAGATATGCTCTAGTTTAAATAGGCATTACTTCAAGGAAGTTCTCTGGTCTGTATTACACAGGAGGACAGACTAGGTGATCACAGTGGTGCTTTGTGGCCTTATAATCTATGAATCATGGACCAGGAGGCCAGTGTTCTAGGGACTGCAAATACAGAACAAAAGATGGCCCGGAGCTCACAGAGTTTACTTATTACGTACGAATCATGAAAACTGAGATGGCTGCTGGCAAATCCCCACAATGGAATGAATTTTAGTAGGGATGCTTATTTGTCCTGGAGAGTATGCTATATGTTATTCCGCTGTGCAAAGAACTCCGGCCATTGGACACCAGCCACACAAAATGAATAGTCAAAGTTGATCAGCATCTAAAAAACCCAAATGTGGTAGTGGTTGGGAGGAGAGAGTGGATATCACAACATTTGTTTGGATTTTTTTCCTGATTATCTTTCAAAATTTGGAATATCAAAGCTCAAAACATTTCCACCAGCTTAATAGTCATTTGAAAATGTGTGTGTGTGTGTGGGGCAGGGGGGTGAGAATGTTTGTGATTCTGTTTTAATTTAATTCCTGGTTTTTTTTAATTTCAGCTTTCTGCAAATTTCAAAACTCAAAGAACTTTGACCAGCGTTGAGAATAACCTATACTTTGAGAATTATGTTTCGATGTAACTAGTTGGTGAAAATATATGAACTGCACCCAATCCACGCAGAGGAAATCCATGTGTGAATGAGCCTCTACACTCTGTGAGACTAGTGGGATCAGAAAAGGAATCTTCGTACACAAATGGGCAGCTGTTCAGTTATTTCTGGACAATCTGCTTCACAGAGAAAGTAGCTGGAAGAGTAGGGACTGGACTAAACAGCTTAAGATAGCCAACTCTGACCTAAATCTTATCAGATGTTGATCTGTGCGGTGCTATCTTCCAACTGCCCATATGCTGAATCAGTCTCACTGTTGCAATGTCTTTACAAAAAATAAATGGGATCGAGCAAAGGCATCCATAAAAGAAATAAGAACGAAACAATGTGTCAGATTTCTAGTGGAGACTAACATGGCCCCAAAATAAATGACTCTCCCTAGGACATTCTTCAGGCAAACTCTATCTTAACATTTATGCCACGGGGGGGAAAAGAAAATCTTACAATCACTGTGATAAGGAGACAACCAACCTTTCTTTCATCTGTCATTGTCATCATATAGGGAAGCATGGGTTTGTGGCCCAACCCTCAGGTTTAAACACCCCTAGAGAATTTGCCTCAGACTCGCTTGCACCTCAGGTTCAACCCATTCCCTTTTTCTCCATAATTGAATTATGTGCATTGCTGGGGCAGAGTTGTTTCCTGGGGTTTGGACAGGGATGGAAACTAGTAGTTGCTCTGAGATGAGCTGCATTAGAGAGTCAGGCTCCAGCTCAGACATTCGGAGGTTGGAAGGAAGGAAGTACCAAGGTGGGTTGCATGGGCTGGTATGGGTGTGGGAAGCTGTCTGACTCGAATGCAGGGGGACAAGGGCTGGTTCTGCAGGGGATGGGATAGTAGATTGGGACAAGAAACCTATGGGAGGGGTGATGGAAACTGAGATTGGGAGTTGGGGAGGGGGAACTGTGACTGGCTGGTTAAGAAAACTGGAAATGGGAAGGGGAAGCTGGGACAGAGAGTCTGGAGCGGGAAGAGTAGGACTTGCTGAGCAAGGAGACTGGGACTACAATGATAAGCATGGAGAATGAAGACTGACATGGCTAGGTGGGAAGAATAGGACTGGGACAAGGAGCGGGGAAGATACTGGGGCAGGTTGGATGAGATAGGGCAGAAGGCGAGATTGGCCGAAAGAGTTGTGCCCACTACAGCACACTCCCCTACAGAGCCTGGGTAGGAACCCAAGGTTCCTGAATCTCACCTTTCCTCCACTCTCAGAAAGTGTCTGTGAAACCCAGTGGCAGAGGGTCTCAGTCCCCTCCAGTTCTGGTTCACAGAGAGGATGATAGCCTACTATTACTATCAGTTAAATAGCAGAGGTCTATGTGATGGATCTAAAGGTTCCAACCCTATTGATGTCCCACGGGGGTGTCGGAATGATGCCACATGGTGAAATTTTGGGTTTTTTTTTAAGTTTTCTTTTTTAAAATCCTACATAAAAATAGCAACATAAAAAGAACATTATTTTGTGCATCTGCATTACGATCCAGTCAGTAATTGCATCCTTACATACTGTTTTCTGCACAGTTCACTCTTTGTGGGTTTTTCTTGTGAGCACAAGAGCTTTTCTGGTGTGTGTGGAGACCTGATATCTTGTTGTAAGGGCAAGTGTTTGCTCTGGTGTCCCCAGAAACTATATTTTCTCCACTGCCCCACTACAGTGCAGCAAGCTGTGTGTCTACCTGCTGTCCTCCAACCCAAAGGTGCAGGGGTGATGGAACAATTTGTGTAGTGGGAGTGCTTGGAGTCATTGAACCAAACTGTAAATCCGGTATATAAGTGAAACCACTTCAAGCCAGGGGGTGCGGCAGCACCCCCAGCACCCCTAGTTCCAGCACCTCTGCAAAGGCATCTGTATTTTGGTAGCACGAAGGATCCCATCCGTGAGCACACGGTTTTGGGATCATGAGTGGTGTGATATAAATGCAAAACATTATCCAGTTCACTAGCAATAACAGGAATTCCTTGCTGTGTTAACTGAGGTCACTCAGTGGCAAAAGCACTCATTGCCCTGTGCATGCCCCCAGATTTCCACTAAGGTGCTCTGGGATGCAGCTGTGGAAGAAGCTAATTGCTACTGCCTCTCATTATGCAGGCAGCTTTTCAGGAGTGCATGGGTCTGCCCCTTGAGAACTCCTGGAGCACTCTGCATGAGGTGGGAGAGAGCCTCTCTCCCAGACCAAAAGAGACAAGGAGCTTCTTCTGCCCAGACAAACCCTGCTGTGAGAGAAGGCAAGGGATTGGTATGGTACTCATTAAATTCAAGAACCCTTTCAAGAGCTGGGGTAATTTCACATTCAATTACTGCAGCTGGGAAAGTGAGGAGATAAGCTTGTTGTACAGGTGCTTGAAAGGGTTCTAAGATCCTCCAGGTGCATGGGCTGTCTGCCTCCCACCCTCATCTCTAAGCAAATAAAATGTCAAGGGGGCAGAATAACCTTGCCAGGCTCCCTCCAACCCCTTCATTCCGAAGGCACTCCCTGGATCGCAGGTGGTAATTAAAGCAGTGAGAGACCATTGATGCTGGTGCCTGAACTATGAAATTGTTTAAAGCAGCTGTGAGTGTTCCCAGGGAGTGTGGGAGGTAGGGGGATGATGGCGCCCCTGTAATTTCAAGGTCTTTGCTTCACCCACTTAACAGCAACAAAAACTGTGCAGGCATATTAAGGATTCTGACAATTTATTGGCTACTCAGCTATCAGAACCTGGCTAATTACTCAACCTCTCACCTCTTTGTTGTCTGGAAACATTTGTTAGCAATTAAGCACATCTATCTAATTTCCCTCAGTTTGCTGGAATAAACACATTATGTTTTCCAGGGCTTGAAGAGAATAAAGGCCATCTGATTAGCAGTCCCTCACCCCTCTAATTTAAGATTTGCTAGCTTGGTATTGTCATCCTGTTTCTAGATGCTTATGGAGCCATGCTGCTTTCCAGCACAAATGGGATTGGGGGGGAGGGGAAACCCTTCTGAGATTTCTATATTTTTATTTGAAATGGTCATTTTCTATTTATTGACCTGGGTTCACATTCACACCCATGGCCTTGTGGATTAATGTTAAGCAGGCGACCTGCTTTTTAGAAGAGTTAAACCTCAAACCAGGCTTTTCTCCTGGGCTCTCCAGGGGAACACTGCTATTGGGGTCCCTTAGTACTCTTGGCTGATTTGCATGTGCATTTCGGAACCATAGCTCTTTGCCATGAGGCTTTTAATAAGCACCACAAAAAAGATCAGAAATGGTCCTTCATACCATTGCAGATCTAACAAGTGATGGCAAGAGACCTGATGCAGTCATATGTCAGAAATCCAACATACTGCAGAAAGCTAACACCTTTTTGACTAGCTCCCTCCTTCTTCCCTCGCACTACATGCTCATAACGCCCACTGGTGTCATTGGAAATTGTGCACCAATAACTAGCTTGTGCATAAGTAGTGAATCAAAGTTGTGGGGCACAAGCATTGGGTTTTTTTCCACACTGTTGCTGACTGAGTGATAAAATCACAGTGCTAAGATTTCGACCTCAGAACAATCCAGCCTTGAAAAATTGTCATGAAAATGTTACCAGCCCAAGCACAAAATTTGTAAACTAGCTAATTACCAGGGTGACTGAAAACTCTAAAGGTATTTTATCCACTGTGCAAAGCTCTGTCCTTGCCTCCATGGGTCCCGCGTTTCCTGGTGGATTTTGCTAGCCTCACTGTGACCCTCCACGTAACCCTTCTTTCTCTAGGGACAAGAGCCACAGTCTACTGAGCCATTTTCATCATAAGCCAGCGAGGGAGGTGAGGAGAAGTTATCCTTCCTTGCACAGTCTCTGCTGTCTCCCAGTCTCAGTGATTAAACAGGGGGCAAAGGTGGGGGTGAGGGGGGAGCCCGGGCCCACCCTCTACTCTGGGCTCCAGCCCAGGGACCCTAGTATCAGCTATGGTAGCTGACCTTTTAGAAACATGACATGTACAATTCCCTGGGCTACTTCCCCCACAGCAACCCTCGCTTCCTCAAGCTCCACTTCACCCTTACCTCAGGGCCTCCTTCCTTGTGCCTGATATGATGTGTACTACTCAGCCTCTCCAACAGCGCAACTTCCTCCCACAGCTCCTGACATGCACACCCACCTGACTGACTGGGAGGCTTTTAGCTAGTTTCAGCCAGTCCATGATTGGCTTCAGGTGTCCCAATCAACCTAGCCTTTTCCCTGCCTTCTGGAAAGTTCTTAACTGGCCCCAGGTGTCTTAATTGACCTGGAGCAGCTTCCATTTCACTTATCCTGGTACCAGGGATTTGTTTAGCCTGGAGCTAATATATCTATCTCCCACTACTTTTCTATAGCCCCGGTGAGCCAGCCTATATTCCACCTTAGTTCCAAGGCCCGCCGGGGATGTCAGTTGGCGGCTCCTTCATGGAGCCGTGAGCACGGGTGTGTACTTGGCACAGTTCACCTCAGTCCCAGACACCTGCCCCTTTTGCGGTGTGAGAGATACCCTGGCACATATATACTTGGAGTGTGCCAGGCTGCAGCCCCTATTCCGGCTCCTCACCAATATTTTATTACGTTTTTGGTTGCACTTCTCCCCTCACCTTCTCATTTATGCACTCCCTATCCGTGGCCCCACAAAGTCACGGGATCTCCTGGTCAAACTCCTCCTGGCCCTAGCTAAAATGGCCATCTATAAAACCAGAGTGAGGAGGTTGGCCGATGGAGTCTCCTGTGACTGTAGGGCCTATTTCCGATCCTCGGTCTGTTCACGCATCCGGGCAGAGTTCCTCTCGGCGGCGTCCTCTGACTCCCTTGACGCCTTTGAGGAGCAGTGGGCGCTGTCCGAGGTTCTCTGCTCAGTGTCCCCGTCCGGTTCCCTTCGTTTGACCCTTTGACCACACTTCTGTCCCTGTTATTTCATTAGTTGTCCCCCGGAATTTTTTGGGTATCTAGGTCCTGTGGATCCCCCTTTTAGGCTGGGGGGGATCCTTTAGCAGTGGACGGGCTTTGCCCGCCCACTTCCTGGATCCCAATAAGACTACTTTTCTATAGCCATCTGGCCTTGCCCCATCACACCACCCATCAAAAATGAGTAGGACAATTGAATTGTGCAATCATATTATAATTCTGGACAAGTTTGATTTGGCATTATTTATCCCAAAAGGCTATAACCCACCCAATCCAAAGGTCATTATGGAAAGGGTCTTGTGAGTTTTCTTGGGATTGATTCAAGTAGGAGGTATTATTTCTTCCTTGAACAGTATCTTGAATAGAGCCAAGCTCACATTAAAGTGTCTTGAGGAACTGGATTTCAGGAAAATTAAAGGAGAGAAAATCATGCTTATTGATTTGGGTCCTTGATGCCTAGAGCTCAACCAGCTGTTTCCATGTTATTCATATTTATTGAGTTTTTGAGTCTCATTCAGGGTGACAAACCCTAGATCAAAACTTGCTGAATGAAAGAAAGAGACTGCAGCCAACAATGGAGATAGAAGATCAGATTCCAAAACACCAGCCAAGAGTAACATAGATGTGGTGCTTCTTACACGACAATTACCCCAGTTGTCTTTACAAAATGCAATTGCTCTAGGATTCCTGAGCATGTCAGAGATGCACCCTTGGACCCACCACTATTCCTAATTCCCAGTTTAACTCAAGAAAGTAAAAGAATCAGCTCAGCTTCAACTCAACAAGAAACAAAGGCCATGAGCCCAACCTCCATGGGACTTTGCATGAGTGTAAAGATCCACCCACATTAGTCCAGTTTCAGGACTTGGTCCAAACCTTGGATTTCACCATGGCCTAAAATTATGCACACAGATATGTGCACACATTTGTACACTTGATTTTTGTGTACAATACTGTGCTAATGGGTCCTTTGCACCCACAGGATTGTGCATGTAGTCACACTAAGGCCCTGATCCAGTGCAGCCCTTAAGCATATGCGTAACTTTCAGCATGTGCTGAAGTCCAGCTGACTTCAGTAGGAATGAATCACATTCTTAAAACGAAGCACATGCTCAGATGCTTTCTTGAATAGAAATGCTTTGCTAAACTGGGGCCATACTTAAAGTGCTTTGCTACACTGGGTTTGCTAACTGGTCAAACAAACAAGCGGCAGTTTTGCACCCAAGATTCTATTTATCTGGGTATCTGAGCCTGTAAATTGGGCTGTTTTCTTTTCATCCCCAAAAGCCTGAGAAACTCCCCCATCTAATTTTTGTGACTTAGATGGTTTACCATCTGCTGGCAAAAATATATTTTTTTATATATTAAAAAATCCCAATAAACCGTGATGTTAAAAAAAGATAAGAATCAACATAATCTTGGGCATGGAAGGGTTTTTCAATTCATGCGGGGTGCTTAGTGAGTGAGGCAGACAAACAGAGACATTAAGTAACAAACCCTCTCCATTCTCTACACCCAGCACTTTGTACTTTTTAGTCTATACATCACAGGCAGTATTAAATTAAGTTAGTTAGATAGATAATTTAATTTCTTTTGATTAGGTGCCAGAAATAAGCCATTGGTGAATGACAGAATGTTTTAATGAATCCAAAGTCTATGGAACACTTTTTTCCCCTGTGTCAATTATAATTTCAAAGCAAAATTCCTATGAGACCAATTTATTGGGAACGCAAAGAGCCTTTTGTTCTAAGGCTCCCAGACTACAGTGTGCCCTACCTGACCCTGCATCTGTTTGCTTTGCAGTGATTCTACTTACTCAGATAAGATGCTGAATGCCACAGCAGAAAGCTCTCGGGAGCAGATCTCTCTTCCTGGCTAACCTAAATATTCTTGTGTGATTACTTACAAAAAAGATAAATAACCTGCACAATGAAGACTCTTTATTGATTTCTGAAGCTCTCCTGGGATTTCTAGAATAGCGTCATGTAGAATTCCTTATTCATGTATTGCAAGAGCCCAGGCTATTTCAGAACACCCTCCTCTGAGTATGCACAACACACTCTGAGCGAGAGCCTCAGCTAGTGTAAAGTAGTGTAGAGTCACTGGAACTTGGTTTGATTAACACTAGCTAAAAATCTGGCCCTGTATCTAAAAAAGATACATTCCCAGAGCTTTAATATTCTACTTGTGCTACAAAAAGGCATAGCATTTTGATTTCCTAAACAGGAGCTCATTGTTGTTCAGTGGTGCTCACCCTGAGGGCACATGGAACATAAAGGCTCCAGGGTGTCCTCTGCCCAGCCCCAACAACAGAAAATATTTATTTACCCCATCGCCCATGCACAGGCCTCTCCTCACCTTACCCACCCCATTCTCATGTTGCTGTTCCGCCAATATCTTGACCTTTCCTTGTCCCTGACCCCAACTACGGACTCAGCATTTCAAGGCTCAGCACCTCATTGGATTGGGGCCTCAGGCTGTAACCTCTCTGGGGCAGTGACCCTGTCATTTCTTTAACAGACTGTGCAGTGTCGGGTCCACCTGTGACATTTATCAGTCACATCTAATGCTAGTAATAATGGAAACAATCTCAATATAGTGTGTGTTCCAATGATACCATGTCTGTTATGTTTACATGACAGCTGGAATCAAACTTGGAATTTCAGTTCCCCTGGAAATTCCAATTTTACAGGAAAAAAATTTTGCTCAGAATCTGTGCTTGTGAACATTTGACTCTAGATCCCTTTGTGTGGTACCAGTCATCTCTAGCCAGGGTGCCACCATTCAGTGCTTGGGCTTTTTCCTCTTCCTTCCTAAGTGAACCATTTTAACAGAGTCTGCAATTTAACAATCCCAACCCCATTTCTCCAGTTAGTCAAGACTGGGCTGTATTTTAATTCTATGCTCCAAAGTATCTGTGATTAAGTATCTTCCCACCTTCACAGCCCAGCATCACTATCGATTCTATGCTTCAGCAGTGGAAATGATGAACAGGACTGGGTCCTGTGATATCCCATTTGACACCCACCTCCCAATATAACACTGAGCTCCACTCAGCCCTGGCATAAAAAGATCCAACTTCACTGCAGTCAATATAGCTTCACGAGCTTACACCAGCACTGAATTTGGTTCTCCGTGTTCAGGTTTTTTTAGCCACGAGGGAATCCATGTTATAATAGTGTCATCCAATCCGTATTTCTCCCATTTCTCAATAATAATGCCACGTGGAACACTATCAGACCATGTACTTAAAGGCCTATGAAATAGGTGAGCATTGCAAAATGTGGACTAACAGAATGCAACTGCAAAACATAGGCAACATCCCTCTGGATTAGACCCACCTAAACCAGCATCTATCTCTGACAATGGCCAGCATCAGATGCTTCAGGAGGTGATGCAATAATCCTGGAAGTAGCAGATGTGGGGTAAGCTGCTCCCCACATAGGTCTCCTCCTAATCCCTAGAGATTGGTATAAGGCACAAAACCTCTTCCTGTTTTTTATAGCAATAACTGTCATTGCTGGATGTTCTTGTTATCCACATGAACACCCAACCCCTTTTTGAATTGTGCTAAATTTCTGTCTTGTGATATCATGTGGCAGTGAGTTCCACATATCTATTATGTGTGGTGTGAAAGAGTATTGTTTTTAGTGGTTCTGAATTTGACAACTTTTCATTTCTGTGAATATCCCCTTGTTCTTGAGTTAGGAGACCGGGAGAACAGAAGTTCCTGATCACCCTTCTCTAAAGCATTCATTATTTAATATACATTTTTATGTCCCCAATTATTTGTCTACTTTCTAATGTAAACAGTCCCAGTCTTTTAAATTTTTCTACATAGGAGAGTTTTTCCAGGCCCTTGATCATTCTCGCCACTCTTCTCCAAACCTTCACCAGTTATCCTATTCCTTCTACATCCTAACATTTTGTTTGCTATTTTGACCACAGGTGCACACTGAACAAAGCTCTCAATTGAACTGTCTACTGTGAAACCAAGATACCTTTCCTAAATTGACACGGATAATTTAGAACCCTGTCAGGTGTACAAACAGTTTACATTTTCCCCTCCGTTGTTCATTATTTGCATTTGTTGACATTGAACTCCATTTGCCATCCTGTTGCCCTTTCAGCTAGCTTGGTTAAGTCTCTGTGACATTTCTCACTTTCCTCTCTGGTCCTGATTAAACTAAATAAGTTTGTTTCATCTGCAAAGTTTGCTACATCACTGCTCAATCCCCATTCCAAACCATTAATAAATACACTGAGCAACACTGGGCCTATCGAACAACACTGAATCTACTATAGAACTTTAAGGAACCTGCTGTTAACCTGTTGCCATGATGAAAATTGACTGTTTAATTCTACTCTTGGTTTTCTGAGTAGCAGCCGTGTTAGTCTGTATTCGCAAAAAGAAAAGGAGTACTTGTGGCACCTTAGAGACTAACAAATTTATTTGAGCATAAGCTTTCGTGAGCTACAGCTCACTTCTTGGTTTTCTGTCTCTTAGCCAGTTTTTGATCTGTGACAACACTTTGTCTCTCACTCATGACTGCTTAGCTTCTTTAGTCACTTTTTGTGAGGGACCTTGCTAATGGCCTTTGGAAAATCTAAATAAACAATGTCAGTGAGATCTCCTTTATCAACTCCTCTACTGACATGGTCAAAGAATTCTCACAGGTTAGTTTGACATGGTTTCCCTCTGCAAAAATTATGCTGGTTTGACACTATCTTGTACAGTGCCTAGCACTTTCTAGTGCTATAGCAATAAAAACAATAATAAATAATAGTTATCTGCTCATGCAAATGTAACACCGACAGACTCCGGTCGTCGTTGGGTGTGATCAGACCTGGGACCTTGGGAGCTAAATGCATGAGCCTTGACTGCCTGAGCCAAAAACCGTAGGACTGTTAGCTAGGCTGTAGAGCATACTCATTAATCTCTCTCTCTCTCTAAGTGGTCTCGGTGCCACTAGATGGGAGAGAACACCACACCCAGGAGGTGTGTGGGTTACACAAACAGATGTTTGTGCCTGCACCTTTGCTAACTGCATGTATAGTTATCCATATGGAAGTACAATTACGCGGCTTTGCATGCCCTCTTACAGGACTGTAGCACACACAAAATGCAAAGGGCAATAATCTCGTTTAACCAGTATGTGGAGCTTTGAAAATGATTCCACAATAGTTTTTACTAAAATGAAGGTAGTCTGCGTCTCCTTTATCTACTAAAGGTGCTAATCCCACCAAAGAAAGAAATGAAGTATATTAACTAACAATTACTCACACACACACAACCCAATATTAACTATGCAACTCATTTGACATAGGTCACTGAACATCCGCCAGATAGCAATGAGATTCAGATCCTGTTGACCTGGGCCAGATGCAAGCTGAAACCCTTTTGTTGATATGCTGTGCCTAGCTATTGCAGTAGTATTCCAGCTGTGCTTTTTGATATCAGACATTCTGGGGTGAGTTAAGGAGGAAGCAGAGTGAAAAAAGCAAAACATTTTCTGTGACCATGTGCTTGAATTTTAAAAGGAATTTCACGCTCACTTCCCTTTTTGCTTTCCACAGGCAGTTGAGAGATTTTTACTGGCAAAGATGTTTGCTGAAAATGAATTTCAAAGTCACTTGCACCAGTGTTCATGGAAACAAAATTTGAAACCAGGAAGAGCATTTCCACTAGAAGTGAGTATTCCTTTAACCAATCAGCGAACTGCAGCAATACCATGTGACTGACCTACTAAACAACACAGCACTCACTTTGAATATTCATGATTAGTCCAAAGAGTGAGCATTTTGAATAAACATTTACCAAATATATGTGAATAATGAATGAATCTCAGGAAACTGCAACCTGTTAGTGGACACTCCATGAGCAGATAAAGAAGCAACATTGGGTGAATAAACTCTGCTCTGAACTATTTGTTCAGCTCCAAGATTTAAAGGCTCAGCCCTGCAAAGTGCTGAGTACTCTGTCCCCAGTCCAGCAAAGAATATAATCAGGTGCTTAACTCTAATCACAGGAGCAGTCTGCTTGGCTGCAATGGGACTGCTCACGTGCTTACATGTTTTGCAGCACTGGGTCCAGAGCGCTCAGCACTTTGAAGGATCGCTCCCTAAATGTGGAGCCCAAGAAGGAATTCAGATTAGATTCTCGTGATATTCAGCGGGTGCATCCTATTTATCTAATGCCCTACTTCATTTAGTTTCATTCCCAAAGTGCTGTAAACTATTGGTGTTATGTTCAAAAGAGACAGACTTAATTTCCCACCCCCTCCCCGCTCCTAAATCTAGACCTGAAATCTAAGGAGGAATCATATTGTCTCATATTTTCTACTTAAAAGAAAATTCAAAACAGCTGTGTTGCATCAAAGAAGAAATGTGGCTGTGACTGAAGCTTTTCGACGGATTCCACAGATGCCCAGAAAGATCCATGCACTCCAGCAGAGCTTTCATGCTTGGACAGCAGGTAAGAGGAGTGGCCCTGCAGAGAGCTAGATCTTAAAATCCATTTTAAAATCCATTGGAAACTCCACTGGGAGCTAAACAAAGCATGAGAGAAAGATATTGATCATGTTGTGGCACCCCAATATTCACCACTGTCATGTAATTAGGATATGTTTTGTACAAAGTAGGCCCTTGTGAGGTATCAGTCTAAAAGTCTTGATCTGCTAGACAGTAACATCTCATAGGATTGTATGTGCTACCATTGTATGTGAAGTTATGAAGTTCAGCTATGTGTGTGTTACGGAAACATGTTGTGAGGTTGAAAATACCCACAAGCAGCTTTTCAGGTACAACAGTAAAAAGGCCAGACAATGTTAATGGCTTATGGAGGAAATGCACACAAGCACAAGGATACCCCAGGAACTGTGTACAATAGAAACGTCTTGGAGATAGCACTACACAATGGGAACTGTTTGACCCAGGTCACAGCAAAAGAGCTTTCCAGCAAGTGGGAAGAAGATATAAAAGGGGGACAATGACATGATGATGGAACCTTACTCTCCCTACAACAACACACCTGGAAACACCTGAGGGGCAAGGACTGAACTGTGGAAAGTGATGGTCCCAGGCTAGAGGGATTTTTAGCCTGTATATGAAAACCTGGGAAAGTCAAGGCAACTTGTGCCTTAAGAATCTGCCAGCCTGTTTATCACTCAAGGTGAGAATTTTCTAATTCATATCCTACCTATCTAGTGTGTTAAACTCAGTTTGCGGTTTTGTTTATTTACTAAGATAATCTGCTTTGATCTGTTTGCTATCACTTATACTCACTTAAAATCTATCTTTTATAGTTAATAAACTTGTTTTGGTTTTTGTCTAAAAGCAGTGTGTGTGGAAATTATAACTTGGGGCAGAAAGCTATTGCATCTCTCTCTCTCCACATTGAGGGAGGGGGCGAATTTTATGAGCTTACACTGTACAGTTGCCTGTGCAGCACAAGACATTATAACTTTGGGTTTACACTCCAGAAGGAGGTGCGTGCCATAGCAACTGGGAGGTGCCTTAGCTGAGCCTTCCCATGCACAGCTGATCTCAGCATCTATGTGAAGCTGCAGCTGGGTGTGTCCCTATCTGTGTGTATGCTGGTAAAAGAGCAAGCTCGGAGAGCTTGGCAACTTATCACAGCACCACAGGGTGAAAGGGAGCCCAGGCTGGTGGGTCAGGCAGTCTCAGTGGTGCCCTAGTTCCAAGTGGTACCCTGGGGAGAACCCATCACACATGTATAGATACAATTAGAAGATACTGGGAGTTTCTGCACAATTTGAAGGTGCTGAATTTGCCCAGCGCACAGGATGAGAAAAAGGAATTATCTTAGTCAACCAGCAAAATACACATAAATCAACACCTTGTCATCTTGGGCAGACACCACTGACTTCATTCCTGCTATATGCTTCTAATGAACAAAATGACTATTTAACATTCAGTTGATCTGCAGAGCTGGCCAAGCAGAACGTTTTTAGCTATCCAGGCAGCCTGGCTTTAAATGTGACCTGGAAGTGTTGATCAACCAGGTGATGAAGTAAAGTTCGGTGGAGTTTAATCTTTTCTGAATTCACTTTTAGGACATTTCCTGCTCTTCCTACACTAAGCACCAGCCTAAACAAGCTGTAATTTAGAACATGTCTCCAAACTGCAGCTGAAGTGGGGAAATCAATCTGCACCTCACCTGCACAAAGATGGTGGGGCAGGGCACATGTGAGAAAAATAAGCAGGGCCTGGCTGACAGCCAGGATGGACCTCATGCCAGATGGAAACCAAAGCTCATAAAGCTGATAAGGACTGATATGTGATTGCAAGATGAAGCAAACAAGCTCAGTAGTTCCTGAAAAAGCTTCCCAAAGACAAACTGCCATCTAGCTGATCAGTACATCACAGCACATATATCTTCTGCAATGAATCACAGAGGGTGGCATTTTCAGAGCACTGGCTCAGCTTTGTTCCCATTCATGTCAGTGGAAGTTGACTTCAGTGGGAGTTAGGCCAGTGCTGAGTGCTTCTGAAAATTGCACCTCTATCTGAGATACACACAAGCCTATCTTCTACTATACAGCCCCTTGTGGTGGTGAAAGACAGGCTATGTTTAACTCTCCTCAAGGCATAGACATGTGCATCCTATCCTATGTTGGAAATTACCACTGCCTCTGCTTCTGTAAATGCTGCAAGTTCCTGCCACATGTTTCAACCTATCTATCTGGAAGATATTTTCATTTTAATGTGAATATTAAATGCAAAGAGACACTGTCAATTTGAAAATAGTATTTCTGCCTGAATGCTTTGCAAAGACAAGGTGGGGGAGGTAATATCTTTATTTGGACCAACTTCTGTTAGTGAGAGAGACAAACTTTCGAACTACACAGAGCTCTTCTTCTAGCTTTGTAAGCTGGAAAGCTTCTCTCTCTCTCATCAACAGAAGTTGGTCCAGCAAAAGATATTGCCTCACTCACCTTGTCTCTCTAATGTTTTGGGACTGACAGGACTATAACACTGCATACACCAATGAATGCTTTGCACACAGTTTTGCTACATGTAACAACTGTATTCACTAAAACTGAAAGAAGCTAATGTACAGATTCATTTTTCTCCATGTTTCAGTTTACTTTGTTCATTTGAACTCACTTGGGCCCTGAGTCTTCATTTACCCTAAGTCTCCTTGCAAATTTATCCCCACTCAGAGGCCCCTTATGCTGCCACAGTGGTGTAAAGGGGCCCTAGAGTAAATGAAATCAGACTCCATGTTTCACTTGTTCCTGTGTTAGTTTGACAGGGGATAGTCACGTAGCAAGCAGTAGGAAGGGTGGATTAGTGGCTAAGACATTGGTGTGGAGTGCACGAGCTGATTTAGCCACACACGTCTTGCATGACCCTGGACAAGTCACTTACTTTACTCCAGGCCTTAATTCCCCATGTATAAATTGGGCCAAATATTTCCATACCCCACAATGCTGTTGAGAGGTTCAAATCCTTTAGTGATTGTGTGGCACTCATATACTGTGGTGATAAGGACCCAGACAAGGGGGAGACTAAGTGAAATGGCTTTTATATGTGAGCAGGGTCTAAATGAAACTCTCCTATGACAGAGCGGGAAGAGACTTCAGGAGCAAACTGTATTTACATGAACACACCTACTCTGTGTAGGTATCTAGCAGACAGGAGCTGTGTAGCTCCAAGTGATAAGCTTTGGCTGGTGTTGGGTTACAAATCACTTTAGTACTGAAAGCAGAAGTAGTGAAATGTTATCAATGTTACCTTCATTGTATGACTAAAGGAGAGCAGAACTGTGCAAGGTCCCCTCAACTGAAAGGAACTCACTAAGTCAGGGGTTTGAATGCCAGACCCCTGTGAAAGTCAGAGGGGTGGGGACAGGTGTCCCAGCCAGGTGATGTGGCCTCTCCCTTAGGGTCTCTGGTCTGGTTTAACCTGTTCTTTCCCATTGT
This sequence comes from Dermochelys coriacea, assembly GCF_009764565.3. Classification (NCBI taxonomy): domain Eukaryota; kingdom Metazoa; phylum Chordata; order Testudines; family Dermochelyidae; genus Dermochelys; species Dermochelys coriacea. The sequence continues at coordinate 27,488,017 of NC_050080.1, forward strand.
TCAAAGATAGACCTCAATAAGCTTCATTAGGAGCCTTTTGTTATTTCAAGTACTCAATAAGAGCTGAAATCACTTATGGAGGGGCAATGTTTCTGCCCAGCCTGCTGAGAGCTAAAAACCACTAAGAGACTGATGTGCAGAGGTCACAGGGGAGAGCAGGTGGCAGCAGAAGGTAACTGACAGGCAGCTGGTGAAAGTGATGAGCAGTTGGCAGGTTTCAGAGTAGCAGTGTTAGTCTGTATTCGCAAAAAGAAAAGGAGTACTTGTGGCACCTTAGAGACTAACAAATTTATTTGAGCATAAGCTTTCATGAGCTACAGCTCACTTCATCAGATGTTGGCAGTGGCTGGTGGGGCAGCCAGGTGGCGAGGGACAGTGACTGGAGGGGTGGCCAGGTGGTGAGGAGCAGCAGCTGGTGGGGCAGCTCACAGAGAGGAACTGTGTCTGGCAGGGCGGCTGGTGGAGAGGAGCTGTGGCTGGTGGGGTTGTAGAACTCAAGAACATGAGGTGGAAGGCACCACCCCACACACTCTGGGGTGGGTGTCCTGCTCGCAGTTTAATGTTTATGAATCTGGCTTGTGGCATTTTCCCTAATTAATTTCAGGTGACTTCCCTCCTTTCATTAAACGTTTCTTTTTTACACTCAGACTCTGGGCTTGTGAGTGGGGAAATATTGCCTCTCAGAGGTGCCCAGGTGTGTAATTTTCCCAGGTTACTGGGTGGGGGCTCAAGCCAATTCTGTGTTGTACTGTAGATATTGAACCAAGCCCTGGTTGCTGCTGGCTCCACCTGGCAGAAGGGTTACATATAGATATCAACAAGGGAGCACAGAAGCCCTTATAAAGCATTTTTGAAGATTTTTTTAAAGTCATGATATAATGGGCCTCCTTCTGCACCGTCCTGCACTCTATGAAATCACTTACATCATCCCAATTTGGGAAATTGCGCTGCTCTATGTGACTGCATAGGATGCAGGGTGCTAGAGATTCAGACCCGCAAAGGGCAAGGTGGCAGAGAATCAGGCTCAGAGTTTAAAACAGGAGCGATCAGAAAATGGACGTTTGTAATTAGTATAGTCTCAGCCATCTGCTACTTGGGAGCAGATGTCAACTATTTACCAGAAGTCGAGAGAGATTAAACGAGGAGAGGGGAAGAGTAGACTAAGACACTGGAAACAACCTTTGACAAGTGAGCATGGCCAAGGACAGAGATTTAGAGGGGGTTGGATTAAGCTTTAGAATTATCTGATTTAAATCCTCAAGAGAAATTAAATTAAACTGTGGGATATCTTAACTGCTACCTCTATCAGGACTAAATGGTCACGCAAAGGGAGGCAGTTTTGGACAATTAATTAAACTACAGGGAAAAACCCCAGATGTGTCTGAGGATCCCATTAGCTCTACAAAGTAGGGCAGGGACTGTCAGCAGAGGTGCTGGAATGTTTCAGATGTAGGAAGTCCCCTAATGGAGGGGATTACGAGACATATACAGAGAGCCTCAAACAACAAACACACCCTTGCAAAATCAAGCTTGAGACAGAGCTCCTTTAAGCATTAAGACCTAGCATGGTATCATAGCATTGGGGCTCAGGGGAAGATTACAGGCTGCTTTGAGTGGTTGTAGGAAGCAGAAAGCTGGAGACTGAGTGACTTTAATCTCTCCAGAAAAGCAATAATTGCCCTGAAATTGCACCATCTTGACTGGTTTATTGCTGACACAAAATGGAATGTACATGTAAGATTGGGTGACAACCCCAAGAGAGTCGTCAGGGCTAGCTGATTTGGGGGTTCAAACAACAAGGGATGCCACACCTGCAAGTCTTTTAGGGAATGTCTCAGATGGCTCTGGGAGCAATCATCCCAGCCTGGGTCCACAGACTTGTCTTAGCGGGGCTCATGCTAATGCTCTAGAAATAGCTATGTAGACGGTGCTTTGAGCTGCAACATCTACACAGCTAATATTAGCAAGTTAGCGCAAGTTTGTAGACCCAGATGCAGACTCGCTACCAGATGCAGTGTAGATATGCCCAGACAGAGTTTAATTCCAATTTACTGGAAAGCTTCTCTCATCACAAAACAGTCCGATGTCTGCAGGGGAAGCTATGGCCAGTCAGACTCACAAGTATTCATTCAGGGTCCCTCCCAATCCAAGCCAGTCCTAACATGAAAAACCAGTTTAGTGAAAAACATTGTAATGCAGAAATTTCGTTTTGAAGGTTTTGAAACAGACACATTTTTCAACTTTAAAAACTCATGAATTTAAAAAACATATGTCCATAATTGTTCCAGAAAACATCCTCAAACATGATAGAGAAAGTTTTCTGGTATCAAATATCCAGGTTTTTGGTAAATGAAAAACGTTGATAGCCATGCGGATCACATTATCAACAAACATTTACATATATTTTTTCAAGCCAGGTGTATTTTGCAAAAAATGAAGTTTTGATGTTGACAATTTTTTGCAAGAAATGTTTTTGGGAAAAAAAGAAGCTATTTCTAAATGAAAACCTGGTGACTTGCAAGTTGTTTATCAGGTCTAGCATGGAGCACTGGAAAACAGGGACCTTTCAGCTGCAGGTTCAGATAGAACATGTTCCTTCTTGGTTGCCGACTAGGGGCATGACTATAATCCAGGAATGGGTGAACCTCAACACAGTGGGATCTGGGGTTTGCTTTGGAGAGCTGTTCAGATGCACATCCAAACTCTATCTTAACTCTATGAACTATGTGGGCTGGAAATCTCATAAGAACAGGCATTCTTGTAAATGTCTACTTCTGGCCCCAGAAATCATGAAAAGATAGCATATCTTGGAGAGTTTTGGAACTTCCACATTCAATCCAAGCATGGAAACAGAAGTGGGAAGGGGATTCATAGATTCCAAGGCCAGGTGGGACCATTGTGATTATTTAGTGTGACCTCCTGTATAACACAGGTCAGAGAACTTTCCTAAAATAATTCCTAGAGCATCGAGTATTAGGAGGGCAGGGGGAGACTTGCCTAAATATTTCAGAATCATGAAAAGTGGTTTGGTTTATATTAGGTGGAAGTTCAGGTGGAGGTGGAAGATCTTCTTCTGTTCCTAGTATGTTGAGTGATGATCAGGAAATTTTTGATGAAATGTTTTCATCAAACCTAAAATTTCAGGGGAAAGGGTGTCCAATTTCCCATTCTGAAACATTTTTGAGAAAAAAAATGAAAACCTTTCAAAATTGTCAAAATGTCCCATTTTTATATTTTCACAATGAAAAGTTCTGGGGTTTGGCTGAAAAGACTTTTCAGTTAGAAATTTAAGTTAATTTATAGCATTTTTTAAAATGAAAAAAGGTCATAATCAAAACAAAATGTTTATAATGACGTTAACATTTATTTTTGATGATCGGTTTGCAAAATTTTTCAAGATTTCAACTTTTCATCCCATATTGGAATCAGAGAAATTTCAAAAATTTTAAAAAAATGTCAGGAGGCGAGATCTAGTTCCTTGCTCCTCTCTACACGTGACATCAGTGAAAGCTAATCAGAAAATGCTAGTTGTGTCCAGATGCAATTTTATATATAGCCCCCACATGCAAATATCTTCTATCCAGCTTGGAATGGTTCTTCTTGGGTGTCTTTGCCCTGCTCCACTTTTTGTATACCCCAGTGAAGGAGATCTGACCAGGGTATGACAAACGTTGTGAGGGAAAAATCATTTCTGCAACAAAAATGATTAGAGATATGGAACAGCTGCCATATGAGGAGAGATGAATAAGACTAGGACTTCTCAGCTTGGAAAAGAGATGACCAAGAGGGGATATGATAAAGGTCTATAAAATCATGACTGGTGTGGAGAAAGTGAATCAGGAAGTTTTATTTACTCCTTCTCATAACACAAGAACTAGGGGTCACCAAATGAAATTAATATGAAACAGGTTTAAAAACTAACAAAAGGAAGTATTTCTTCACACAACGCACAGTCAACCTGTGGAACTCCTTGCCAGAGGATGTTGTGAAGGCCAAGACTATAATAGGGATCAAAAAAGAACTAGATAAGTTCATGGAGGATAGGTCCATCAATGGCTATTGGCTAGGATGGGCAGGGATAGTGTCCCTAGCCTCTGTTTGCCAGAAGCTGGCAAAGGGTGACAGGGATCACTTGATGATTACCTGTTCTGTTCATTCCCTCTGTGGCACCTGGCATTGGCCACTGTCAGAAGACAGGATACTGGGCTAGATGGACCCAGTCTGACCTAGTCTGACCCAGTATGGCTGTTCTTATGTTCTTATGATATTTACCATCTGTTAATTAGACAAAGCAATTCTTGCCCACAAGGACAGTACAGTGAGATGACATGGGTGGAGCTGAGGAAGCAGCTATCAAGAATCATCTTTTGGCAATTGAAATATGCCTAAACCATCCAGTGTGTAAAAATACAACCCTGTAATTTGGTGCTGAAAGGGGATATTGAAACCCCATGCAAAGTTATCAGAAATTTGCTAGTGACTATGACAGAGCAGTGCAAAGGAACCCGTTTTCTATCCTCCTATTTATGAATATAGGGTTAACCACATAATCGACATGTCACACCTCTGTCATAAATTGATGGGAGAAACTACATTTTTATGTTTATTTACACAGATGTTCCTTTGCAAAATCACTAGAAGACAAGCTCCAAACAGCTCACAATCTCATTCTGTCTGATACAACCCACATGACAAATGACCAGGCACAAAAGCAGACAGTGAAGAGGAGAGAAGAAATCAGTGCTGGATGGCTAGGCAAAAGGAGTATTTGCAGAGCAAATCTCAGGAAAGAGTGGGAAGGGCGGGGGAGGGGAGGTCCATGGAAAAGGAGGGCAGTGGGATGAATGTCTGCAGAACGATCTACAGTGTAAACAGAGATCACTTCACCTGTGTCTGAGTTGTGGAATTGTGGCCAGCTTTGCACCAGCATCACACTAGCAGAAGGGCAGAAGGGGGAGTGAATAAGAATATTGTATCCAGATGAGATGAGAGGGTACTTGGGGTTTTGCATCAGCAGAATTAAATATGAACCAGTATTTCATATTTATTTCATAATATTTCATAATATTTCATATTAAATATGAACCAGTATTTAACCAAGACAGTAGGGCTGACACCTTTGTGCTGAGGTGGCACATAATGTCCGGTGCTGCAGAGAGCTTTCCTTTTCTCTTTTGTCCCCCCTAGCTTCCTCCACCTTCTGAGAGTGGGCAAGCTTAGTGTTATCCCACAGCTGCCATCCCTTTCCTCACTCTGTCCTGCTCTCCCTGTTCCCTTTTTCTTTTCAAATTATCATGACCTGTCCCTTGCTGCCTCTCTGCACCAAGAGCTGTGGTTGGCTGGAAAACAATCCAATATGGAGGACAGTCCTTTTATAGAATAAGCCCCTCTCCCAGGAAGGCATATGCCAAAGCTCCTGAGCTGTTTCATCTGTGCTGGTCAAAGTCACTTTTGCATCCACAATTCGGGTCACTTGGACACACACAACACACAACTACAGACAAGTACTGATGCATGATCTGCAGGTGCAATCAGGTAAGTAAATGTCCAAGCCGCCTCAATGGCAGATACAAATAACTGCAAGTGTTAAACTGTAACTGCAAATTGCAAGTATAAAACTAGAGGCCAACTTCTGACAATCTGGTACTGCATTTGTAATAACACATAAGAGACTGTGTTGCATTAGAATGACAGGCAACTGGAGGTTTAAAGGCAATATTTTTGCTGCTCACTAATTGCTGTATGCTAAGTAAAGAAGCAGTCATTATTAACCAACGATTTTAGAAGTTCCAAGACAAAAGAAAACCCAAGTGTGAAAATAAATCCCAAAGATTCGTTCTAACCACTGTTGTGGAAACACAAGAGGTTTCCAGCAGTCTGTGATGCCACTTTCATAGTATGGCAAGGGACCTTAACCAAAAAATTAACAAGCTTTAACTATGCTAAACATATCACTTAGGTTAGCAAAGTTTTAGTCAATGTCCAAGCCTTCAGATTTAGACCTTCAATCAAGTGACTAATTACCAGCGCTTTGGAGAGCAGAGATTTCAAATTTAATGAGACACTCTTAACACAGAGCTAACAACTTCAGATATCTAAGCATTCTAAAATCCAGGAAGGATGATAAAAAAGGGAAGATTGTATCCCCCCCCCACCACACACACACACACTTTAGGGTTTGCTTAAAAGAAAACAGGGTGCACCATCCCTGCTAGTGCTTTGAAATTGTGATGTATTTATTATGAGGGGGCAGATCCTGAGTTGCTGCAGATGAGTGTAGCTCCATCGATTTCACCAGAGCTACACGGATTTAAAGCAGCTAAGGGATTTGGCTGCATGTTTATGTGCTCGCTTGGGGTCTGCCCATACTGCAACGAGAGGTGGGACTGCAGTACAAGGAGACATGCTCGAGATACCTTTGGTCTAGCTAATTTGAATAACAATAGCAGTGAAGCCACGGCAGCACTGGCAACAGCTTGAGCTGTACAAGCCCACCTGGGACTTGTCTAGATAGATATTTGAGTGGCTAGTCCAAGCTGCTACGCTTGCTGCTGCAGCTTTCTTGCTAGTGTCATTTGAGCTAGATCAAAGCTAGCTTGAGTATGGCTACATGTGCCGCAATCATACATCTGACTGCAGTGTAGACATACTCTTGGATCCATCCTCCCCTTCATATGTTAAAAGCCAGGAGAACCCAATTGAACTAGTTCAGATAAAGCAGGAAGTGACCCAAACATCAGCCATCACACAAACTGGAGTGGATCCAAAACTTTTACAGGGCTCAGAAAAAATTGGATAACGTTAATTTTTTCCCCTCATTTTCTCAGTTCAGGATCAGAAGTGAAAGTGCCAAAATACCGTGAGGTAGACTCTATCCCCACCCTGACATCAAACATTTCCCCAGAGATGCTGTTATGAGATCTCCAGCCCAATGCTCTTCACTCCAGATGTTCTAAGCATCTGAACTTTGGTGTGTTTATGTGAATCAAACTTCTCAGCCTTCTGCATGCTGCATGTCCCCAGGATACAAAGAGCAAAAGAAATAACGTCATGAAAGCACCAGGGAGTCATGACTAAGAACAGGAGAGAGGTACCAAAGATCAACAAAAAACAGCAAAATCAGAGAACAGATACCTGAACTACAGCTCATGTGATACACTCACAGTCACCTACTATGTAGACCAGAGGTGGGCAAACTATGGCCCGCGGGCCACATCTGGCCTGTGGGACCATCCTGTCCGGCCCTTGAGCTCCCCGCAGGGGAGGCTGGCCAGGTCACGGGCCGTGAATTTTTGTTTATTGCCAATGACCTGTCCATGACTTTTACTAAAAATACCCATGACTAAAATGTAGCCTTATTCATACATCATGTTTTCTAGACCTTTAATCATTTTTGTTGCTCTTCTCTGGACTTTCTCCAATTTGTCCACATCTTTCCTGAAATGTGGCACCCAGAACTGGACACAATACTCCAGTTGAGGCCATATTAGTGTGAAGTGGAGTGGAAGAATTACTTCTTGTGTCTTGCTTACAACACTCCTGCTAATAATAAACAACTCCTATATACTACAGAGTAATGGAGTTTACCACAGACTTTAATGGAAGCAGAATTAGGATAGTACTGAGCACTTCTGAAAATCCCCTCCCTTAATTCAGATTCTAAATGTTTTAGGGCAGGGATTGTCTCTTACTATGTGTATTTACAGTGCCTAGAACAGTGGGGCCCTGATCTTTTAGGGCCTTTGAGCATGATGTAAAACAAAGTATTTATTATTAATTATTATTATTATAACAACAGTATGGTTGGTCATCAAAGCCCAGTGGGATCAAATTCTGGTCTCTCTCACACAGATGTTAATCTAGATCTCAGTGGAGTTATTCTGGATTTGTATCCAGATAACTGAGATCAAGATCTGGCCTCTGGTTCTGTTTATCTTCTCTGAGCGGATAATTAAAGAGAAGGAGGGCCTGAGCAAATCACTTGGAACAAGTATTCACCCATCTTTAGCTACCAGCAAAACCATTGTCTATAGCACTAGTAGTATACTGCATCCAGTTCTAGGGTCCACATTTTAAAAAGCCTGGTGAAAAATTGGAGATGGCGCAGAAAAGAGCCACAAAAATGATCTGCGGGCTAGAGAAAATGCCTTACAAGGAGAGACATAAGAAGCTGTTTAGCTCATCAAAAAGAAGATTGAGAGGCAACTTGATTACAATGTATAAGTATCTTCACAGGGAGAAAATACCGAGACCTAAAGAGCTCTTTAATCTAGTAGAGAAAGGCAGAACAAGAACAAGTGGCTGGAAATTGAAGCCTGACAAACTCAAATGAGAAAGAAAGTACAAATTGTTAACAGTAAGGGTGACTAACCACTGGAACAAACTATCAAGGGAAGTGGTGGATTCTCCAACTTTTGAAGCCTACAAATATAGACTGGGTACCTTTCTGGAAGGGACGCTTTAGTCAAAACACAAATTATTGGGCTCAAGATCGGGGTAACTGAGTGAAACTTGATGGCCTGCGATATACAGGAAGTCACTAGAAGATCTAGTGGTCCCTTCTGCTCTTAAAATCTATGGAACCCAATTCACTGGGTCTCGTGGCTGTCAATCACTTTCTGCAGTGGGTTGATTTCTCTTGGGTGTTGATTGGACTAATCTTCATGATACTGTTTTGGAGCAGATTGAGTCTGGAACACAGGGATTGAAACACCAGATCAGAAGCTGGTCTGTGTAATCTGACATTGGCCCAAATTGGGAGCTTCAGAGGAAAGCAAAAAAGTAGGACTGTCAATTAATCACAGTTAACTCACGTGATTAACTCAAAAAAATTAATCGTGATTAAAAAAATGAATTACGATTAATCACACTGTTAAACCGTAAAAGAATACCAGTTGAAATGCTTTAAATATTTGTGGATGTTTTTCTACATTTTCAAATATATTGATTTCAGTTACAACACAGAATACAAAGTGTACAGTGATCACTTTATATTATTTTTTAATTACAAATATTTTCACTGTAAACATGATAAAAGAAATCGTATTTTTCAATTCACCTCATATAAGTACTGAAGTGCAATCTCTTTATCATGAAAGAGCAACTTGCAAATGTAGATTTTTTTTGTTACATATAACATTCCACATTTACACAAATGGAAAATTAAAAGCTCTCCTGTTTGCAAGTGTGGTCACTCAAAACCAAAACAATGTAAAAGTTTAAAGCCTACAATTCCACTCAGTCCTACTTCTTCACTAAGAGAAACAAGTTTGTTTACATTTAGGGGAGGTAATGCTGCCCACTTCTTATTTACAATGTCACTTGAAAGCGAGAGCAGGCATTGAAAGGTATTTATGTGCAAGATATGCTAAACGTTTGTATGCCCCTTCATGCTTCAGCCACCATTCCAGAGGACATGCTTCCATGCTGATGATACTCATTAAAAAAAGAATGTGTTAATTAAATTTGTGACTGAACTCCTTGGGGGAGAATTGTATGTCTCCTGCTCTGTTTTACCCACATTCTGCTACATATTACGTGTTATGGCAGTCTCAGATAATGACCCAGCACATGTTCTTTGATTTAAGAATACTTTCACTGCAGATATGACAAAATGCAAAGAGGGTACCAATGTGAGATTTCTAAAGGCAGCTATAGAACTCAACCCAAGGTTTAATATTCTGAAGTGCTTTCCAAAATCTGAGGGGCGAAGTGTGAAGAATGCTTTCAGAAGTCTTAAAAAGGAACACTCCTATGTGGAAAGTACAGAACCCGAACCACCAAAAAAGAAAATCAACCTTTTGCTTTTGGCATCTGACTCAGATGATGAAAATGAATGTGTGTCGGTCTGTACTGCTTTGGATTGTTATTGAGCAGAACCCATCATCAGCATTGACGCATGTCCTCTGGAATGGTGCTTAAAGCATGGAGGGGATCATATGAATCTTTAGAACATCTGGCGTGTAAATATCTTGCGATGCTGGCTACAACGTTGCCATGCAAATGCCTGTTCTAACTTTCAGGTAACATTGTAAACAAGAAGCAGGCAGCATTATCTCCTGCAAATGTAAACAAATTTGTTTGTCTGAGCGATTGACTGAACAAGAAATAGGACTGAATGGACTTGTAGGCTCTAAAGTTTTATATTGGTTTATTTTTTAATATAGTTATTTTTTGTACATAATTCTACATTTGTAAGTTCAACTTTCATGATAAAGAGGTTGCACTACAGTACTTGTATTAGGTGAATATTATTTCTTTTGTTTTTACAGTGTAAATATTGGTAATTAAAAATAAATATAAAGTGAGCACTGTACACTTTGTATTTCATGTTGTAATTGAAATAAATATATTTGAAAATGTAGAAAACATCCAAAAATATTTAAATAAATGGTATTCTATTATTGTTTAACAGCGTGATTAATTGCACAATTGTGATTAATATTTTTAATTGCTTGACAGCCCTACAAAAAAGCAATCCCTCCCCCCCAAAACCCCAATGCACTTAGCTGGTTGTTCAATCCTGTGCCAAAGGATTAAATATTTTCCTGCATTCCTAAACCACAGGACTGCTCTGTTTACATTGTTCCTTGCCTCAGTATTTTCAAGATCTTGGTGAGCATCATTATAACACACATGCAGGCAGTTTCCTGTATTGTACAGCATGGTTGGTTTTTTTTAAATACACAGTGTGATTATAGTCTATTGTGCCCATAATCCAGGGAATAAGGGTCCTTAACAGAGTGCATTGGCCCACTTGACCAAGAGTGCCTGCTATCACGCTATTGATCCAGGGACTACAGGGGCATCTCACACCCTTTCAATGAAATCCTCGGTCTCTCTGTTGTGATAAACATGTGCAAACTGCAATGAGTGTTAGCCGTTGCCTGCTGTTTCTCCTTTCATCTATTCAATGGAAATTGCTAGGCCTTTCCCCTTGTGACTCAGATCAGGCCCTGAGGATTACAAAGAAGTGTGCTGGTGTCCTGAGCCTCCTACTATTATTATTTATTATTTCTATTACAGTATTGCCTCAAGGCCTCAACCAGGGACTAGGACACAGGGTATAAACACCTAGTTGCCTGCCCTAGAGGGTTCAAATCCAGAGATTCTGACACTATGCATCAGGGAAGCAACCACACAAGTTATAGGAAGAGAAAGTAATAGTGACGTCATGCACGTTTGCTTGATTTATTAGTCACCATTGGAATCAGAGGATTTCTGTGCTTCCCCGCTTTCCAAATTCTTCCAGGGCATGTCTCCAACTCAGACTATATTCAGGAGCATCCAGGAGGCAGCATGCTCATTCCCTCGGAGCCGGAGAGGGAAGAGCAATCACCTTGCAAACTCAGGAGTGACTCCTGTTGACTGATGCTTGGTGGGGCATTGACTCTAACCACCCTTGAAACCTTTGGACTCTGTGGCCTGACTCTCAAATAGGCTGAGCACCGGCTGCTCTCACTGTGACCCAATTAGTTCCTTAGTCCCTAAGAATATCCTAATTGGGAAGATTATTCATTATGCTTTATGGAGAACTCTCCATGTAACCAATGAAAGTCACACCATGCTGTATTGGGTTCTCTCTCTCTAACTGGGTTACAACTACTCTATTCATTTTGGTTGCAATGGCTCGGTCCTGACAGGAGAATGGGAGGAGACCATATCCCATGAATACTTTGGGCAGTGAGATTCTAGAAAGCAGGGTTGCCTTTTATGGCAGCACCACAATGTGTGCAAAAATTATTTGAAATCGTTCGACATCAATGTAGACAGCAGGGAGGAGCATGCAGACTCCCATTCAACCTGGAGGGAACATCTGGCACTGGTGGGTGCAGCTCAACATGAAGTGGCTTTGATCCAGAGGATGGAAGGAAAGTGCAAAAGAAGAAAGCAGCGTGCTGTAATCTTGGACTCCAACTCAGACAACAGATGGATCTGTGAAACTTGTAACAAGCTGTGTTGCTCTCGAATTGGGGTTGTCAGCCATAAACAGATTCATCAGGCACCCGCCCAGACCTTTTACACATACATCATGATTGATGGTTGCCTATACTATATTGATTTTCCGCTTTAACGTGTGAAAGCTCTAATGCCAGATCCTCCAGCGCCCCGTGGCTGCATTGCACTTTGCTCTCAGTAATGCCAATATTAAAGGGATCTTAACCTGCCCAGGGAAGATCATACCTTTTAAAGCTAGAAGGGACCATCTGGTCTCACCACCTGCATCTTTCCAGCAGCACAGGGTCCCCAAGCTCCATGCTGTGGGTCCAATACTAAAAAAGTGCCATCCATGGAATTATTAACACAGTTCCTTCAGCTCCCCACGTTCATTGTTCTCCCACCCAAATACTGACTAGGCTAGTCCTTGCTCAGCTAGTGAGACATGATGAGCTCACAATCCAAGGGGGTATGGTCACCATTAGGCAACCTCCGGCAGCGAAAGAGCTGATGTTGGGGCTCTGATGCCATGCATGTTCCTGGCAGAGCAGGAAAAAGGTAAGGCCAGAATACACTGTGCTATACTGACTCTTGGCTCCCGCTGTGGCTCTTCCAGCCCAGGGTAATTTAGAGCCACCCTTGGGCTGATCTAACCTGGCCCAGGCACATAAACCAGTGCAGCTCCATTGACTCCAGTGCTGATTTACACCAGCTGAGGATCTGTCCTGACATCTCCACAGCAAAAAGGTAAGGCAGGAGTGATATTTATTCCTCTAATAATATTTATGTGCTGGCTGCTGAATGTTATTTGACAGGGTAAATATTTATGCTCACATAGCATCAGTAACCATGAACAGCATTATCTGAAGAATAATCAATGTTCAGCTGAAACTCTCGGGACCCAACACCTGATCCTAAACTACCTTGGTAGATAGAGAATCCTGGTCAAACACTCCAATATATGTGTCTGCTTGCAATATCTGTGTTTACATTTTTTCAAAAGCGTCTCCAGGATTGGCAGTTGGGTAGAACTGGGCCGGAAATGTGTTTCCCACTCTGGGAATATTTTTGAGAGTTTGGATTTGTTTCCCATTCTGCATCAGGAAAAACCAGAGGCCCTCCCCCCGCATTTTTTTTTTAAAAAATCACAAACTAGAGAGAGGGAGCCCCACCCCTGCCTAGCCAAGGACAGGACACTCACCTGGGCTGGGGGAGACCTGGGTTCCAGACCTTATTCCACATCAGTCAGATCAAAGACTTTAACTCAGGTCTCTACATATCCCAGGTGAGTGCCCTGACCACCACCAGGCTACAGACTGTTCTGGAGCGGGGCTCTCTCTCTTTTTGACCAGCAATTCTATTTTGGAACAGTCCTGTGAACAGTTTCAGATTTGACAAATCAACATTTTCCAATGAAAAATAATTTTGTCAAAAAATTCCTGACCAGGCGAGCTGCTAGGGAGAGTAGTCCCAGGGCCCTAGAGGCTCTTCTGGGGCAGCTGTTCACAGTTCATGTATGGCTGTGCACCAGTGATCTTCAACTGCCAGAAGGCAACTGGAATTGGGCACAAACTGGAACAGTACTGAGGCTGCTGTAAACTGCTCCAGCTGTAGCCTGGCCATGATACATAAAGCTGATACACTGCCAAATATGCCCAGTGTTTAAGGACATGATCACATACTATTTTTTTCACACTACCACTACCTTGTTCAGTGTATAGGATGGGCAGCACTCCCTGAAAGAGCAGCAATTCAGTATTTTGTCAGGGGTCCTATGGAAAAACTAGTGTGATTAAAAACTGTATCAACACAAGTTCACAGGCAAGCTTAAATCTGGGATTTCCTAACTGTTGAGTGCCTGACTTTGCAACCTGACTAATGTTCTTTTAGCTTGTCCCTTTCTGCACCATCTCCTCCCAGGTGTACCAGTTCTGTTTACACCGCAACACCAGCTCCTCATCCCTCACCTGGTCAGTACTAGGGTTGCCAACCCTCCCAATTTTGCTGGGAGTCTCCTGGAATTGGGCTCTATCTCCTGGAGGCTACTGAAGCAAAACCGGGAGATTTTAGGCTGCTAAAAGTCTGGCATCGCAGCGGGGCTAAGGCAGGCTCCCTACCTGCCCTGGCTCCACACTGCTTCTGGAAGCAGCCAGCATGACCCTGCAGTCCATGGGGTGGAGCCAGGGAGTCTCAGTGCACTGTCCTACCCCGAGCACCAACTTCGCAGCTCCCATTGGCAAGAAACTGCAGCAAGGCAAGGCAAGAGCAGCGCGCAGAGCCCCCTGTGCTCCCCCCCCCCCCCGCCAGGGGCCACAAGGATGTGCTGGCAGCTTCCGGGAGTGGCACAGTGCCAGGGCAGGTAGGGAACCTGCCTTAGTCCTGCTGCACCACCGACCAGGAGGCATCAGAGCTGGAGCCAGCTGGAGCCAGCACCCCTCACTCCCACCTGCACCCCAACCCCCTCCCCCAGCCCAGAGCCCCCTCCTGCACCACAACCCCCTGCCACAGCCCTGAGACCCCTTCTGCACCCAAACTCCCTCCCAGAGCTTGCGTTCCGCACCCCCTCCTACACCCCAACCCCCTGCCCAAGGCTCATCTTGGAGCCCCCTCGCAGACCCCAACCCTCTGCCCCAGCCTGGTGAAAACGAGTGAGGGTGGGGGGAGAGTGAGTGACAGAGGGAGGGGGGATGGAGTGAGTAGGGCGGGGACTCAAAGAAGAGGTAGGGCAGGGGTGGGCCTGGGGGAAGGGGTGGGGCAAGAGTGTTTGGGTTTGTGTGATTAAACTGTTGGCCACCCTAGTCAGTACCAATCACCCCCTCTCAGGCTTCTGGTCCCAGGTCCAGGCTCCTTACCCTGTTAGTCCTAGTCTCATTCATCCAGGCTCCTGATCTTAGTCTCCCCTCATCTCCCGTTCCCTGTTTCCTTGCCTAGCCATTCTCAGTCCTGTTCTCTCTTACCCCCGCCGGCTCTTTGCTCCCAGTTTCCTTGCCAAGCCAGCCCCACTTCCCTCCCACACTCCCTGAATATCTCCCTCTTTCTCTTTCACACAGGCTCCAGTGGCCCTCTAACCATGCTCCCCAACCCCCAGTCTCCCAGTCCCAGTCTCCTTTCCCAGGCCTCTCATCGAATCTCAGGGTCCCTTCCTCCCCTAGCTTCTTGTCCCAGTCCCAGTCCTCCCCCCAAAAACCAGCTCCATATCAGACTATGCCCTGCCCCCCACCTCCTTCACCCACTCTACTGGTTCCGGGTCCAAGTCTCCTCCCCAGCTCTTCATCCAATGTCAGTTGCTCCATCACCTGACTCCCACCAGTCCCCTTGCCCAATCTGTCCCAGTCACTGCCCCCATCAGCCTCCAGTCCCACTCTTCACCCCCAGGCACTGTCACAAGCCACTCCTCCAGCCTTCCCCTGCAATGCCCTTGTCTCCTCTGTATTTGAATGAGAACACGTCCTACTCCACATTGCCTGGCTGGCAGCCGGAGTGCGGGGGCATTGAAAAGACAGGACAGGCAGGCTCCCTGCTCTCAGTTCCAGTGCCCAGCCCCCACCCTGGCCCGGAGCAGCTTTGAAAGAGAAACTCTGGGTTCACCCCTGTAGCCCTGGGCTGGAGGGGGTATGGTCAGTCACTCTGTGGTGAGGGCACATGTGTAACATAGGAGCTGACAGGAGATGAGAAGGCTCAGTGAGGACTGGATCTTGGGAGATTTTAGCTGTTAAACTCTAGCAAGTCTCTAGTGAGCCTATGTAAACTGCAATTATTCCAAAGATACAACTTGTATAGATTTGGGAGGATTTTCATGGGGATGGCAAAAGACACATCCCTGACACACAGGTCACCTCCCCCTACCAAATTTCAAGTCCACGCTCCACTGCATGAGGTGCTAGATCTTTTTTGTAATAGACAGCTGAGAGCCAGCAGCTGACCAACATTCTGATCACTTAGGCAATAATTAGCCCCACCAGGTAAGGCCTGATGGAGAAGGGGAGCACTTAATTGCCTAAGCAGATAGGGAGTTGATGAGCTGTGGAGCTAATTATCCCACCAGCTGGGAGGCTAGTGTGATGAAGTGGGAATATTTTTATGAGCCCTGTGCGTGCACCTCAGTTTCCCCTATATGCTGCATTGTTACCCAGTGGGTGGGAAAGGACTGAATGCTCTTGGAGCAAGCTAAGAGACATGGGGTGGGTGTTACCAAGTGGCCTGGGCCTACTCCCCATATCAATGGAGCATTTGAGAAGACAATGGCAAAACATTGACATCTAGCACTCAATGCCCCAGAGGGACATTGTTCAGCAGGGAAGCTGAGCATTATTCCCCAGCTGAAAACAAAGGACTGTAAGGTGTGTGGGGGAAGGGAGAAATTGGCTGCTGGAAGGAGTTGGGGCTCTCACTGAAGGAGGACAGGTGGAGAGACAGACAGTTTGAACCAAGGGCTTCACTACAGCTTTGACTGGGCTCTGGGCTAACCAGAATGGACTAAATTTAACCTTCATTTCTCTACACTACCCTAAGGACTTCCTGTGCTGTGTTCCAGTTAATGAATAAACCCGACTGTTCCGACCATGCTGTGTGAGCCTCACTGCAAACGCTCTGGGAGGTGCATTAATCCCGCCAGAGTGGACAAGTCTCCATCAGGGCTCTCTCCCAGCTGGACTGGCTGACTGGAGCTCACAGTGTGAAGCAGGTGTGCTGCAGGCCCAGAGGGCGAGTCTAAGGAGGCGGTGAAGATGCCTGGCTTACCCTGGAGGAAGAGTGAGATCTCTAGTGGATGTGGGACACTGATGGGGTTCCTTCTAGGGACTGTTCCAAAACTGGGGCTGTAGCACTGATCCTGGGGATCTGTGACAGCTAGTTAAAAGCACAGTGAGGATGTGCAAAGCAGAGAAGGGCTAGCAGAGCCCAGGGGAAGCCTGGTCTCTGGCTGGTGAGACTGCATCCTCTCCCTGGAGAAAGGGCTGAGGATTGAAGGACAATGTATATAGAAATGCTGCATGGGGATTGTGACGGTGGCAGAACATAAATAAAAAACTCACCAAAGTGTTCACAAAGCAAGAGGTGTCCGAGGCTGTTTGCAAGGGACCCCAGGGTGGGAGAGGAGCCTGTCACGTTATATTTCCAAAGCAAAGGTCACCAGAATTCTTTTAACATTGCAAAGTGATGTAAGTTTCCTAAGCCCCATTTGCAGAAACAGCTCAACGGTTTTGGCTGAAATTTTCCCAAATAATTCAGCCCGAGGCAGACATCCAGCTTGGAAAATTTGTCTCACAATTATAACAAGTCAAAGTTATCAGCAACTGAAAATGGTCCTATAATGGGACGTGCCAGGCAGCTCTAATACTAGGCAATGCTATCAGCCCTGCCTATAATATGAAAGAGTTTGGGAGCAATGTCTATGGAACCCAGTTCATCCCCATTAAACACTATAGGGCTTTTCAATACAGATTAGGGATGTGGGCAATAGTCCGACTCTGCTCCCCATTGCCATTGGCTGGCAATTCAGAGATGATACTGGTGGGCCCTCTGAAAAGCAGTAGTCCCAGTTGCTACCACATTTATTCCCTCAGTGCCCATGGTGGGACTGGACTTGCCTTTCCCCTCCAAAGGCAGAATGGCACTAGGCAGTAGTGTGGCATCACTATGCACCCTCCTTCCCAGAGCTATGGCAGCTAAAGCCCTCCACTGCCTGTGATGGGAGGGAGACATAGCAGAAGTTGCTACCAATGAGTAGGTTTCAGAGTGGTAGCCATGTTAGTCTGTATCAGCAAAAATGAGGAGTCCTTGTGGCACATTAGAGACTAACAAATTTATTTGGGCATAAGCTTTCGTGGGTTAGAACCCACTTCATCAGATGCATGGAGTGAAAATACAGGAGCAAATATAAATACATGAAAGGATGGGGGTTGCTTTACAAAGTGTGAGGTCAGTCTAATGAGAAATCAATTAACAGCAGAATACCAAGGGAGGAAAAATAACTTTTGAAGTGGTCAGAGACTGGCCTATTAGAGATAGTTGACAAGAAGGTGTGAGTAACAGTAGGGAGAAATTAGTATTGGGGAAATTAAGTTTAGGTTTTGTAATGACCCAACCACTCCCAGTCTCTATTCAGGCCTAATCTGATGGTATCCAGTTTGCAAATTAATTCCAGTTCTGCAGCTTCATGTTGGAGTCTGTTTTTGAGTTTTTTGTTGAAGAATTGCCACTTTTAGGTCTGTTATTGAGTGACCAGAGAGATGGAAGTGTTCTACTACTGATTTTTGAATGTTATGATTCCTGATGTCAGATTTGTGTCCATTTATTCTTTTGCATAGAGACTGTCCGGTTTGGCCAATGTACATGGCAGAGGGGCATTGCTGGCACATGATGGCATATATCACATTGGTAGACGTGCAGGTGAACGAGCCCTTGATGGTATGGCTGATGTGGTTAGGTGCTATGATGGTGTCCCTTGAATAGATATATGGACAGAGTTGGCACTGGGGTTTGTAGCAGGGTTTGGTTCCTGGGTTGGTGTTTTTGTTGTGTGATATGTAGTTGCTGGTGAGTATTTGCTTCAGGTTGGGGTTCTGTCTGTAAGTGAGGATTGGTCCAAGGTCTGAGAGAATGAGGGATCGTCCTTCAGGATAGGTTGTAGATCCTTGATGATGCACTGGAAAGGTTTTAGTTGGGGGCTATAGGTGATGGCTAGTGGCGTTCTGTTACTTTCTTTGTTGGGCCTGTCTTCTTGTGACTTCTCGGTACCCTTCTGGCTCTGTCAATCTGTTTCTTCACTTCACCAGGTGGGTATTGCAGTTTTAAGAATGCTTGATAGAGATTCTGTAGGTGTTTGTCTCTGTCTGAGGGATCGGAGCAAATGTGGTTGTATCTTAGAGCTTGGCTGTTACACATTGGATTGTGTGATGTGGTCTGGATGAAAGCTGGAGGCATGTAGGTAAGTATAGTGGTCAGTAGGTTTCCGGTATAGGGTGGGGTTTATGTACCATCACTTATTAGCACTGTAGGGTCTAGGAAGTGGACCTCTTGTGTGGACTGGTCCAGGCTGAGGCTGATGGTAGGTTGGAAATCATTGAAATCTTGGTGGAATTCCTCAAAGGCCTCCTTCCCATGGGTCCAGATGATGAAGAGGTCATCAATGTAGCACAAGTAAAGTAGGGGTATAAGGGTACAAGAGTTGAGGAAGCGTTGTTCTAAGTCAGCCATAAAAATGTTGGCATACTGAGGGGCCATGCGGGTACCCATAGCAGTCCAAATAAATTTGTTAGTAAGGTGCCACAAGGATTCCTCGTTATTTTTACCAATGAGGAGGTTGACAACAGATGCTATTGGAGGAGGAATATTAACGGGGAGGCATCCTGTGATAACCTGAAATTGGGAGGTGATGCAGACAGACTTTTGGGGTATGGGAAGAATTGGATTACTATGAAAACAAGGCAGATGCCTTCAAGGAAGACAGCATCTTCAAGAAAAGCATTTAACAAGGTGAGATCTATACCCCTCCTGCACCTGTGTTTGATCTGAGAAGGGAGCTGGTGGTGGCGGCGGGGACCAAAGCATATTCCCAGCTTGCCAATTTGTCTATGTTATTTTATACAGCTTGCACTGTTCTCACTGGGTTTGGAAGCTGATTTCTACCTGGAAAATGAATGTGTGCTGTGAAAAGAGAACCCACTGAACACAATTGTTTGCTGCTTGGAAAGTGGCACTAACAGCTGGTGGAGAAGTTTTCAACAACATTTTTTGTTGAAAACTGACAATTTGTCTAAATCAAAACTTTCCACGGAAACATATCGGTTTCAATGACAGTTTCCTCAGGTTGAGGGTGGACTTTTTGGTCAAAACAAGAGAAAGAGAGACACCCCCCAGAATAGCCAATAATTAGACTTGGAAGAATTAATGGGATTTTTATATATTTTGGACAGATACATCAATATTTATTTGAAGCTTTTTTTTTTGGTTTTTATAGATTCACATTTTCTCAGTTGTGTGAAATTAGGGGAAGTCAGACAATTATTTAATGGTAGCAGATGTTGAAATGTAAAAAGCTTAATTCAAAAGTCCAAATGACTGGATTTTGACTCTAAGTTCTCAAGCAGCTTTTTTCTTACTTTGCCTATATGTAAATTTCTGTTATCATCGCTGGACATATTTTTGTGTTGGTTTGTGTGCGTGTGTGTGTGTGTATGGTGAAATCAATGTTTACCAATATTTAAAGATAAAAATTTAATCCTTCCAAGCCTACCAATGCAGTGCTGGCCAATGAATTATAAAGTGATTCATAGATCCCTGGATTCCAAGGCTAGAAGGGGACCATTGGGATCATCTAGTCTAACCTCCTGTGTAACAAAGGCCAGAGACCTGCTCCAACTGAATTCCTAGAGCAGAGCTTTTAGAAACACATCCAATATTGATTTTTAAAAAAATGCCAGTGATAGAGAATCCACCACAACCCTTGGTAAATTGTTCGAATGATTAATTACCCTTACTTTACACTTTCTTTCCAGTCTGAATTTGTCTAGCTTCAGCTTGCAGCTGTTGGATCGTGTTATACCTTTCTCTGCCAAATGGAAGAGCCAAGAGTCATTGGCAACATGGCAACCTCAAGTCACACCGTAACCTTCTGTTTGTTAAACTAAACAGACTGAGTTACTCGAGTAAGGCGTATTTTCTAATCCTTCATTTGGTTTACACAGTGTGATTTACACAAACACTGATAAACTGTTTTCTGTGCTTCTCAGAGAAATAAATAAATACTTTGCCCTTCTCTAGCATTTATCAGAGAACATTTACAATTAGCTATTACCTGATTTATCCGCATTTATATATATGGCATTTTATATACTTTAATTTAAAGATCTCAAAGCAATTTAGAGGCATTAGTCAACTAAACCTCACCCTGGTGTGATAGGTATATTAGTCACATTATTTCACAGAAAGTTAAATTGGGATACAGATGGTCTGATTTTCAGGAGTCTGAAACTACTCTCCCACACTCATTGAAGTCAGTGTCAAAGCTCTCATTGATTTTAACGGTGCAAGGTCAGAGACCGGGTATGCATAAACAGCCAAAAATGCACACACATGCCTGCATTTTCATGCAACCAGCATAGATGCATCTGTCTAGCCACACAGGCCTCCAATTTTGCGTGTGCAAAGTAGACATACATGTATGTGCCTAGAGGGTCCTGAAAACAGGAACCAAAGTCATGAGCAGTGCTCCCTTTAATTTTTCCCACCCATGTGCGGAATGAATTTTGTTATGTGCACAAATATAGAGGTGATGTGTCACACAACCTTCATATTGGTGCACATAAAAAAATTCATGTAGTGGGGGTGGGAACAAGGGTTTTGGAGTGTGAGAGGGGACTCAGAGCTGGGGAAGAGGGTTGGGGTGCAGGGGTGGGAGGGCTTTGGCTGGGGGTGCGGATTCTGGAATGGGGAAGGAGATGAGGGGCTTAGGGTACAGGAGGCTGCTCTGGGGCTACAGAGGGGAGAGAGAGGACTCCTTTCCACTCTCTCTCCTTGCAACTGCACCTGGGCTGGGTGGGAAAGATGCCTGTCCCACGGCAAGTCCTGGGTGGCCTGGCCCCTGCAGGTCCGGGTCGGGGCTGGTTTGGGGAGGGGTGTCCCGGGCGCAACAGGTCCAGGCCAGACCACTCGGGTTGTCCCGGCGATGGCTGGGTCCAGGCCGCCCTGGCAGGGTCCAGGCCGCCCTGGCCGTGGCTGGGTCCAGTCCGGGCCGCGCCACCCCAGCTGGGTTCGGACCTGGTAAAGGAAACTCAGCCACGGTATAGTTGAGGCCGTGGCAAGTTGGGGACCGGGCTAGGTTGGGGCTGGGGAGCCCCTCCCCTGGCTGCAGTAGGTCCCTGGGCGAGTTCCCTGAGTGCCTGCTCAATGCTAAATAGGCTGCTGCACGGCCACACAGCTTACAGGGAACTTAGGACTGGTCATGGAGTGACTTCACCAGGTGATCAGTGGCAGAATAGAACCCAGGAGTCCTGACTCACAGAGTACCCTGCTCTAAAAGTTAGACCTGCCAACACAGCCATTTCAGCTTTGTTGCGAGGTGAGATATAACCCCTTTTAATGCTGACATGTTACACATATCATTGGAGGGCTGTGGTTTTGAATTTTTCCAGGATTTTTCCAATAACTTTGCTCATTTTGAAGTTTCAGGAGTAAAAGAACCCTGAGCTATTCTGCACTGGTGCAGTTTTATTGGCATTAGTGGAGTGACACTGATTTACAGCAGCTAAGGGGCCAGTCCATTGACTTCAATGGAACTACACTGATATTCACCTGATGGGCATGTGGCTCACTTAGCAACTCCCTTGTTATCATTTACACCAGCTCAGGATATGGCCCATTGACTTCAGTGGAGCCAGGTTGATTTTCACCTGCTGAGGATCTGGCCTCTGAAGTTTATTGGATTTGTTTGTATTATTTAGATTGTGTCATTTTAATAATTCACACGCACACAGGATGAGAGGAAAAGGGAATTTCCTGGTTCTCATTCATGCATCTCATGCTCCCCTCTGTATTTCCCCCTACAACAACATGACACTATTTTTCCTCCCAGTGCCTCAATGGGATGACTCCACTAGGTACAAAATGAGTAAAAAAACCCTTCTCAGCTCACTTACGTCAAGTGGTGTATGTTTGTGAGGGGACAGTGGGGCAGGAAGTTCTGGGAATCACAGGAGAAAGTACTGTCTTATGAGAGTTCCAGCCGAATTGTATGACTCAGGTGGCTGGGATGGTTCATCTCTAAAATGTAGCCACCTCTAAAGAGGAACGGTGTGGCTCTGCACTGGTAGCACCATGTCAAAGCTTTTGCCAGGAGGAGAAGTAAAAAAATAACACGTCTGATTGAAACAAGTGGAATTTTGAAGTTGGGACTGACCAGGCCATTGATATAAATCCCACTGCTCTTAGCTTTTAACAACTACCAAGTGATCGGTATTCTCTCTACTGCCCCGGTGTGAGTCATCATCAGCAGAAATGGAGCCTATTACATCTGAATCTAGAAGCATGAGCCTCTATAGCTTGAGCTCAAATCCCACTGCTCGGTTGGCTCAAAGGCAGTCGCAGAATCACAAACCTCTGTGTTGTCTGGCCACTGGATGGGGACAGAGTCACACGCTATATGCCTGGGTTACACACACACAAGTGATGCCCTATACTTTCAGTCTAAACAACATTTATTTTAGCTACATGGAGGGAAAATAAGGAACCAGGAAAGAGCAACTGAGAATTTCCCTGGGAGCTCTGGTGCTCTTGCACCAGCTTTACCTGAGGGTCACTCCAGGGACGTCAGTTCTGGAGCTGGACTTGATCTGTACTAGTAAGAGGCCCATTTCATGGGTTGCTTGTGACACAGGCTGCAGGTGAACTGAATGAGAAATGGCAGCTGCCTCCAACAGAAAGTGGGCCCCTTAAAACGCAGGGAGCACTACTAAGCAAACAAAATCACAACAGGTGACAAGCCACATACAGCATGGTTGGGACTTTGGTTTATATCTCAACCAAAAGCCAGCAGCGCTGTGCTCCCAACCCTATGCTGGGGAAGAGTGCCACCAGCTGACTCACCAGCATACTTCCCTCAGCACATTTTGGCAGATGCTGTTCCATCCCATGCCCTCTAGAGGATTCTGAGACCTGATGAGGTCAGAGCCTGAAGAATTCTGCTGCAGGCAGGTTACTGAGCACCTTCATTCAGGTGACCTCTCTGCTTCTCCATGTGGTTTATCATGGGGGTAGCTAGGGACAACAGCTGCTGCTTGACTTCATTCCTGGAAGTCCTTCAAAGAGCAATGCTGTAAGTACATCAACTCTATCTCCCTTCAGTTCAACAACGCAATCCATAAAACTAAGTTGTTGGGGCAACTGTTAGCTTGGGAGAATAATTACCCATCCATGTTTATTGTTAATACGCATTCATGGCACTCACCCTACCAGATCTGCAGGAGCGTTGCTGTGAGGGATACTAGACTGGGCAGATTCTGTTTTATGGGTCTTTGTATATGGGACTCCGGAATGCTTCTAGTTCCATACAGAGGACCAGTTAGACAGACAGAACTGCAGGACCTCACTACGTGGATGAGACGATGGTGTAGGGAGAAGGGGTTTAGGTTTATTAGGAACTGGGAAAACTTTTGGGAAAGAGGGAGCTTATAGAGGAAGGAGGGGCTTCACCTAAACCAAAATGGAACCAGGTTGCTGACAGTTAAAATTAAAAAGGTCGTAGAGCAGTTTTTAAACTAAGGGATGAGGGAAAGTGAACAGGTGCAGAGGAGCACGTGGTTTGGTCAGAGACATCTCTCAGGGGAGGATCTATTAATGGAGATTCTCTATGTCCTAGTAAGGAAGAGAGGATGGTAGATGATAAATACGGGTATGATCTGATGAGAAATAGTCAAATGAAAAAAGTTCCATCCAATTACATCAACTAATGGCAGACAGCTAAAAAGTGACAATTTTTTAAAGTGCTTATATACAAATGCTAGAAGTCTAAATAATAAGATGGGTAAACTAGAGTGCCTCATACTAAATGAGGATATTGATATAATAGGCATCACAAAAACTTGATGGTATGAGGATAATCAATGGGACATAGTAATACCAGGGTACAAAATATGTTCTTATGTTCTTCTGCCATCACCACAGGGTTCTTAGAGTCCCTGCAACCCCACAGAAGCCTGCGTGGGAGGTGGAGGGTGAACTAGGACTGAGCTTGGCCCGCAAACTTTTTCCTACTGTTTATCCTAAAGTTTTCCTTCTGCATCGTCCCGCTTTGTCCTTGGCAACCAGTGAGAATCACTGATACCAGTTTCCTTTCCGCCTGCCATGTTTCACCCAGTGAAACACAGAATGGAGGTGCTGCCCATTTCTAGTTGTTAAAGATCCCATAGTGCTTTAGGTTACGAGTAGCGGTGCTTACTCCTGTGTCTTAGTGAAATTCTGATTGGGGGCAATTATGTTCTACCTGCCTGAAGTTCTCTCTGTTGCTTCAACTGCATTCAGCCGTCTTGTTCACCGATAGTCTTAGACTGCTGTGTTCTATTAAACAGTTGTTTGATTCCACCCAGAAGTGGCTGCAGTAACTCCTTTTCACTACATCTAACCCATGCCTCTGTATTTCAGTTTATAAAGCTCTTTGGGATCTGCCAGACTAAGAACAGATATATAAATGTACAATTAGATGTACAATTACAACAGTTTCATTCACCTTGGGTAGTACCTTATTCCACTTGAGAACTTCACTTGAGGTGCTACTCAGCACTACTAAGGATGGCAGAATATGGCCAACTATTGTTATCTCTGAAGTGGTGACAGCAGCTACCAATGAAGGGCAACATTTTGAAAGGCAAATCTGGGCATGCACCTGTAAACCCTGTGGCCAGAAGCACAAGAGAGAGTACGGAATGTACAGCTTCAGTTGCATAAGCTTTTTACCCAGAATTCCTCCAGTGGGAGTGACCATAACTGTACATAAACAAAGAATTGGTTGGATTGTGGAACTGAAATAAGAAAGGGGAAAAAAGAGCTCTTACCTCATGGCCAGGATGCAGCTCAAAGTTATGCTACTGGTTATCCTCCACTGAGGATCCTGTGCTGTTGGGAAGATTCTTTGCTGGGAGGTGGCACAGAGATGATTCTTTGCAGCAACAGAGCTGAATGAAGTCTGGGATGGCCCTTCCTACCCAGCCATTATATAATTTTGAAATCACTATAATTGGATTAGGTGGTGGAGCAGGATAAGGCAACACTTCCTAAGGGACTGGAGCCAGGCCTGCCTCTGGGAAAACACTACCCACTGACACCAAACTGTGAGTGGGGTTTAGTGGATGTGTTAAAGGGCATTGACATGCTGGGCATTCCCACGTGTGAGTGGGGAACCAAATTAGTGGACTGGTGCCACAGTTACAGTGTGTGACAAAGCTCTGTCCTTGTCTTTGTGGGTCCCGCATTTCCTGGAGGATTTCACTAGCCTCAGAGGCTCACTGTAAGCCTCTATGTAACCCTTCTCTCTCTAGAGACAAGAGTCACAGTCTACTGAGCCATTTTCATCATAAGCCAATGAGGGAGGTGAAGAGAAGTTATCCTTCCTTGCGTAGTCTCAGTTGTCTCCCAGTCTCAGTGATTAGTCAGGGGGCAAAGGTGTGTGTGTGGGGGGGAGCCCGGGCCCACTCTCTATTCCAGGCTCCAGCCCAGGGACTCTAATAGTATGAGCTATGGTAGCTGACCTTTTAGAAACATGACACCTACAATTCCCTGGGCTACTTCCCCACAGCAGCCCCCCACTTCCTCAGGCTCCACTTCACCCTTACTTCAGGGCCTCCTTCCTTGTGCCTGATATGGTGTGTACTGCTCAGTCTCTCCAACAGCACAACTTCCTCCCACAGCTCCTGACATCTGCCCCCACCTGACTAACTGGGAGACTTTTAACTAGTTTCAGCCAGTCCCTAATTGGCTTCAGGTATCCCAATCAACCTAGCCTTCTCCCTGCCTTCTGGAAAGTTCATAATTGGCCCCAGGTATCTTAACTGACCTGGAGCAGCTGCCATTTAACTTATCCTGGTACCAGGGATTTGTTTAGCCTGGAGCTAATATATCTATATCCCACTACTTTTCTATAGCCATCTGGCCTTTCCCCATCACGGGGGGGAGTGTTTTATGTACTGTTCAGTTAGCTATGTTGTTGCTTTGTTTTCTCAAGTCAGTGCTGTGTTCCCTTTCCCCCGCAGCCAAGCTGTTTCTTATTTCACACACAGGCTCAGTGCTTGCAAGTCGGGAAGCAAGTCTTTCTAAGGGTACCCAGGGAAGGAACTGAATGATCTCAGAAATTGTAAGTGGGAGCTCAAGCTACTGGTGTTTCTTAAGTTGAAGAGGGATTCTTCACTCTTTGAACCCGGCCCTTGTTGCTGCCGACAACACCTGGCAGAAGAATTACACGTGTAAATGCCAGTGCACTCCCTAAGCCACAACTTGCAGGTGTGGCTAGGTGCTTACATGTGCACAAAACTATACTCTGTGGGGCTCTGGCTCTGCGTGCTCCAGCCACTGCTCACATTTTTCAGTTGTGATTATATAGACTCATAGACTTTAAGATCAGAAGGGACCATTGTGATCATCTAGTGAGACCTCCCGCACATTGCAGGCCACAGAACCTCATCCACCCAGCCACAGAACCTCACCACCCGGTAATTTATCCCTAACCTCTGGCTGAGTCACTGCCATCCTCACATCATGATTTAAAGACTTCAAGTTACGGAGAATCCCCCATTTACACTAGTTTAAACCAGCAAGTGACCTGTGCTCCATGATGCAGAGGAAGGCAAACAAATAAAACAAACCCAGGATCTCTGCCAATTTGTTGGTTGGTTGATGCTTTTATTTGGTGTCATCTTTCCACCCTTGACCAGTGCAGGGAGTAGTTCATGAGATTTTTTGGGTGAAGTCAGCTTTCCCATATCACATTAATGTTGCATTGCTATCTCTTTAGCCAACCATATATTGCATCTGCAGAGCAGTGGCCAGACACTAGAATGGGCATAACCAGTGAAGGACTCCCCACCTGGTGGCTGATTATACCCTGCGCTTTGCTACAGCCAGGACTCAACCCAGGAGTCACATGAACTACAGGCAGCATCTATACCAGGTAAGCCTTATATTATCATTATTCAATTGTGACACCTAGAGGCCAGACTCTACTGTGCTAGGTGCTGTACAAACATTTAACAAAGAGAGAGTCCCGGTCCTGAAGTGCTTTCTCGCTAAGTGAGCAATCTAAGCTAGAACTGTGCAAATAACTGGCTTTTTGGCTTGCTGGAAGTTCCAAACATTAATTTTGGGTTAACCCAAAATCAAAATCTTTTGGAACTTCCAGAGAATCAAAAACTTGGAAAAAAAATTTGTTTTGGGACAGACAAAATGTTTTGTTTGATCTGAAACTAAACATTTCATTTAAACTTTGGGCATTTAACCCCCCCCCCATTTTTTTGTTTTAAATAAAACAAAATTAAATCTGGAAATGAAAGGCTAGGTTCACAGGCACCTAAGTCCACTTAACTCCAATATCGAATCACCATTCACAAACATGGAGAAGGCGGTGGTAGCAGCAGCAACACCTTTACACTTGAGCTTGGAAGAATTCAGTTTTCAACAATAAATTTTTATAAGCAATACTGATATATACTTTTAGGCATTCTTTTTAGGGCTGTCAAGTGATTAAAAAATTAAATTGCGATTAATTGTGTGATTAAAAAATTAATTATGATTAATCATGTGATTAATTGCACTGTTAATAATAGATTACAATTTATTTAAATATTTTTGGATGTTTTCTACATTTTCAAATATATTGGTTTCAGTTAGAACACAGAATACAAAGAGTACAGTGCTCAGTTTATTTTTTGATTACAAGTATTTGCACTGTAAAAAAACAAAATAAATAGTATTTTTCAATTCACCTAATACAAGTACATTAGTGCAATCTCGTTATCATGACAGTTGGATTTACAAATGTAGAATTATGTACAAAAAAACCCTGAATTCAAAAATAAAACAATGTAAA
This sequence comes from Dermochelys coriacea, assembly GCF_009764565.3. NCBI lineage: Eukaryota > Metazoa > Chordata > Testudines > Dermochelyidae > Dermochelys > Dermochelys coriacea. The sequence continues at coordinate 27,516,524 of NC_050080.1, forward strand.
ATTTTAGAGCCTGCAAGTCCACTCAGCCCTACTTCTTGTTCAGCCAATCGCTCAGACAAACATGTTTATTTACATTTGTAGGAGTTAATGCTGCTCTCTTCTTGTTTACAATGTCACCTGAAAGTAAGAACAGGAGATCTCATGGCACTGTTGTAGCTAGCGTTGCAAGATATTTATGTGCCAGATGTGCTAAAGATTCATATGTCCCTTCATGCTTCGACCACCATTCCAAGGCACATGCGTCCATGCGAACGATGGGTTCTTCTCGATAACAATCCAAAGCAGTGCGGACCGATGCATGTTCATTTTCATTATCTGAATCAGATGCCACCAGAAGAAGGTTGATTTTTGTTTTTGGTGGTTCAGGTTCTGTAGTTTCCTTATCAGAGTGCTGCTCTTTTAAGACTTCTGAAAGCATGCTGTATACCTTGTCCCTCTCAGATTTTGGAAAACACTTCAGATTCTTAAACATTGGGTCGAGTGCTGTAGCTATTTTTAGAAATCTCATATTGGCACCTTCTTTGCGTTTTGTCAAATCTGCAGTGAAAGAGTTCTTAAAATGAACAACATGTGCTGTGTCATCATTCGATACTGCTATAACATGAAATATATGGTAGAATGCAAGTAAAACAGAGCAGGGGACATAGAATTCTCCCCCAAGGAGTTCAGCCATAAATTTAATTAACACTTTTTTTTAATGAGCGTCATCAGCATGGAAGCATGTCCTTGGGAATGGTGGACAAAGCATGAAGGGGCATACGAATGTTTAGCGTATATGGTACGTGAATACCATGTAATGCCGGCTACAAAAGTGCCATGCAAACACCTCTTCTCACTTTCAGGTGACATTGTAAATAAGAAGAAGACAGCATTATCTCCTCCAAATGTAAACAAACTTGTTTGTCTTACCAATTGGCTGAACAAGAAGTAGGACTGAGTGGACTTGTAGGCTCTAAAGTTTTATATTGTTATGGTTTAGAGTGAAGTTAAAAAAATCTACATTTGTAAATTGCTCTTTCACGACAAAGAGATTGCACTACAGTACTTATATGAGGTGAATTGAAAAATACTATTTCTTTTGTTAATCATTTTTACAGTGTAAATGTTTGTAATCAAAAATAATATACGCTTTGATTTCAACTGCAACACAGAATACAATATATATGAAAACGTAGAAAAACATCCAAAATATTTAGTACATTTCAATTGGTATGCTATTGTTTAACAGTGCGATTAAAACTGCGATTAATTACAATTAGTTTTTTTAATCGCGATTAATTTTTTGAATTAATCGTGTGAATAAATTGTGATTAATCAACAGCCCTAATTATTTTATTTCTATCTATAATTTTTCACAGTTGGGGAAATTATAGAGTGGTCAGATGATGATGGGAGACTCAGACAATAATTCTTTAATGACAGCAGATGCTGAGATTCAAAAAGTTAAAGCTCTATAACCATTAACACACAAATTGTCATCACCTGCCACAATAAAAAAGTTAACATCCTTAAATCACCCACTGATATGTTCTCAAGCAGCATTTTTCATACTTTACCTATCTGTAAATTTCAATTTTTATTGATGAAAATATTTTCCCATCGGTTTATGGATGTAGAGGGAAATAAATGGTTACCGATAAAAATGTGATCCTTCCAAGCCTAGTGATACTTCATAGCCCATGGTTAGGACACAGACCACAGGTAATTAAATACTAATTGGCAGGGGGACTGGAATCTGGGTTTCTTCACCCCCTGAGGTGAGTCCTCTAACACTAGGCTATGGAGTCTTTCTTCCTTTCTGTTGCCCAATGGATATTTAATTCTTTATACAAAGTGTAACAGCTTCAACAGGAGAGAAATGCAGCCCAGACTACCTAATAGACTAGTAGCAAGGACATTGAAGTAGGAGACCTGGGTTGAAGTCCTGTTTCCAGATCAGGGATTCAAACCTAGGTCTCCTATATGACAGATGAGTGCCCTGACCACTGAGCTCTTGGGTACAAGGAGGATGTTACTTCCTCCTTGTTTTTTTATGAATGTCACCTCAATGCTGGAGGTAGGCACCTAATTCGCCTTGGGAATCTAGCCTGAAAAATCAAAATGCTCTGTTCTGAAAATGTCAAAATTAACTGCTTTGGCATCTGAAGATTTTTTCTTCCTCTCCTCTGACTGAAGCAATTTGCCAAAATCAAAACAAATTCACAAAATGTTTTGGGCAATCTGAATCTGCATTTTTCATCTAAAAAAGAGTTCTGCATAAAAAATGTTGGCCAGCTCTGATCTAATCACAATCTATAGACAAGCGGTTACAATTTCTTCTATCTGGTGGGCTCTCCCCTCTCTGCAGCAAGGCATTAGGAACTGAACTAAACTCATCTCAGCTAAAAGCTTCTCTTTGCATCCCTTCCTATCAGTTCAAATCCCAAATGTTTCATTCATTCACTCTCTATCAATTCCAGTGCTAATCTGTTCAGTTCAGTAATTTTCTCTTACTGGAGAGTGTTCGCTCAGACTGAACTGCTTATTAGTTTGAGCTTTTATAGGATATAGATCTGTTTCCCTCCCACCTATGAACTTTGCTGACTCAAAGGAAAGCGATCTTTAACAATCCCCCAGAGAGCTGTATTTTTCCTATCTAAGTGCACACAAATTGTAACCTACAACCAATTAAACAGACCGTTTCTCGTTTTTCACAACAAATGCAATTTTTAATTCCAAAATGTCAATAGAGAGTCCTTTGCTTTTATATTCCATAATATTTCCAGCTAGGCTCAGTAATTTTGGAGTCAATCAAAGAACGTGACTGGGCCGGCTAATTGAGAATCATCAAGTTACTTCATATAACATGCCATATGTTTATTCACCTGTGTATGGTTCTCTACAAGATAATGTCACATTAAAGGCTGTTCCATTATTGCAATTATGCCTTCTAAAAAAAGGACAGTTTGTCCCTTGTCCTCACAGCTTTAAAAACTCCGGACCAGGCTGTGGCTGGTACACTGTGAGTGCAAGATTGTGGGGAAAGAGCACAAGGAACCACAATGGGGAAAGGAGAAGCACAGGCACTGTCCTAGAGTTGTGCTGATAACTACAGCTGCTTGAAAATGGGTTCCCCACTCCCACCAGAAACCGATGAGAGATTATTTTTGTCTAAATTTGGATTTTTGGAAAAAATTAAAAAACTGAAACATTCTGGCTGAAAACAAAAGTATTCTGAGGGAAAATCTTTGTTTTGGAAGTGTTGCTTGGCCTCGTGGGAGTCATAGTACAGATGCTTCACGCTCACATTCTCCTCTATGTGCCAGGCTTCCTCATTGGACTACATCTCTCATGATGCACCATGGTCTCCCCTCTCGTAGGGGGGAGGTGGTTCATCCTGGGAGTCCTGACCATGGTGCATTGTGGAGAATGTAGTCCAGCTGGGGAGCCTGGCACATAGAGGAGAATGGGGACACAAGACTCCACAGCACCATTGCCAAATCACTATATTTTCTTCTTCTGATGCTATATTTCAGTTTTCTGGCATTTGGTTTTTTCAACAAAACAAAAAAAAAAACAATTCCGCAGACCGCCAACTCTTTCTGCAAAATAATTCATTTAGTCAAAAAACTAATGTCCTGTTGAAAAAAATGTTCTGATGTAAAATATGCTGCCAGCCCTGCTAGCCGGTCTACAGGAGACAGGGTTAAAGTGAGGCTATGGCTCACCACTCCTCTCTGTCAGCCAGGAGAACTGAGCTGGAATCGCAGCCAGTGCATGTTGCATCCCTCCAAAGAGTGGCTTTGGGGCTCTCTCTCTTAAAACCCAATGGGAATGGTAGTTGAGACTTTGGGGCCCCCGTTGCTGTGCAGCCCCTCCATTCCACCCATTCCTAGTGGAGCTGTATCTTATAGACATTGGGGGCCAGATCTGGCCCTTTTGCTCTGCTCAGGTGGCAGAGGGGTCTGGATTCTGGCTGTAGGTGGCCAGTGGAGAATTCCCCTGGTAAAGGGGAACTCATCACTGGGACAAAAGCTGAAGGAGGTGGTTCTTGTGCCAGCTGCAGCTGGGCACTCCAGGCTAGGGGGCATGTCCAGGGCATAGTGGAGTTCCATGATGGCTCTCCTGCTCTGGATCCTTTAAACACGCCTCTGCCAGTGGTGAAGGTGGAGCAGACTCTCAGCTGTTCTAATGCTCATCAGGGTCAGGACTGGCTCTCAAGATCACAGAGCCATAACCAGCTATCCGATGGCCTCTGGCCTCTGGCCTCCTGATCTGAGTGGATTTTGGCCAGGGGAGCCCCTAATCTGATTCTATGTATTTAAAAGAAAGTAAAGTGCTGAATATGGAGGTGAACTGAACTAGTTAAAGAAGCACAGGCAGTGTAATCAGAAGAGGCTATTAAAAATGTTTCTCAGGAGCCTGCAAAAACCTTTACTGAAGGCCAAGCTATGGAATGACACCTGCTGCATATGCTCCCTCTGTCAATTCCTCCCCCTCACACCTACACGGCCGTCTCACAAGCTGACATTTTCAGAGCTGGGTTGTTATTCTTTCTTCACACTAATATTCCGATTCATAGGGGGCATTATTGATGTGACAGATTCGTTCCACATTCAAATGTGGAGCCTAAAACCCCAGCGTGCACACACATGCCCAGAAATAAGAGCAACACACTCAGTTTTCTAAAGCTCTCTATTGGAGGGATATTTCTGATATCAGAGTGCTAATACAGTTCAGCATTAGATGGACTGGCATCATACCACCTGCAGTATTACGGTTTCCATCAGCCCTCTCATCGCACAAAGAACTGAGTTTCTATAAAACCTATTACCTTGGCACTTTACAAGCTAGATAAATTAATACAGAGACTTAGGGAGAAAGCACAAGTCCGCTGATTACAGTCATTTGTTCTTCTAATTTGATGACACCATGGCTGGTGGAGAAAGGGTTCTATAGCAGTGGGGAGATGCTGCTATCAATATTTCAATGGTGGGTATTGGAATTTAAAGGGGAAAATCAAAGCCAGGGAAGTCCAAAAGTGTGCCCCGGGGGTCATATGCTCAAAGAGCACAGCAGCACAGTGGTAGGTGCCTTAGAAATACCAGTGCTAGTAAAAGGGACAGATTAGATTAGCTAGAGATTGGATAAAGGGGAATGGAAAAGGCATGTGAGAGGAAATAAGAGATCACAGATCAGATAAAATAGCAGCGCTGGCAGAGATAAGACAGACAGACGCAGCCTGCAGTCTTATGCTATGATGTACAACACCGTATTTCTTACATATAGAGGGGGGATCCTACAGAAAGCACATAACAGTGCTCTGTCTGAGTCAGAACTCCATTCCCCTAGGGCAGCTGGAGTGCAAGTCTCAGCTGTGGCGCACAGGAGGAAGGGCTCCCTCATCCGGATGTAGCAGAGCCCATCAGTGCACTGCTTGCTCCACCTACACATCCACTGGAGCACTAGACACTCTTCCAAGGAGCTCACCAGTGCAGGTGAGCCCATCTGCCTGCCTCTGGACTCCACCAGGTGAAGCCCCTCTCCCAGCCTTTAGTTAGGAGTATGAGAGCATGTGGTAGGAAGAAGTATCCTGTCCAGCCCTCTGATTCCTCAAGGGGGAAGGGAGAAGGACATGCACCTGATGGCTCCCTTTCAGCATGGGTGAGGAGAGAAGGGAGAATGGCCCATGGACAGCTCTCAGCGGGAAGGCCTCCAATACAAACAGACCAAATACCCCATGGCCTCAAGCCACCCAATTCAGATCTGGGTGTAACAACGCTATGGGTTGTGCCCTCTTCAGGGGCAGAACCAGGACCACTAGTGACAAAACCGCAAGCTGATGCTGCTTGCAGCCCAGCCATCCGAGGGCATCACAGCCAGTCCTGGCCTCTATGGGGATTTGAATGGCGATGGACCTGTGACACTTAAAACGAGCTTCCTCAACCAGGGGGAGGGTGTCACCCAGGCTAATTCAGTGCGACTCCGTCCCCTTCCAGGAGACAGACCCCATACACAGGGTTGTCAGATAGCAACTGCCTCTGTGCTAAAGTGGCTGTTCCTTTAACTCAAGCAGTTGAGGCTCATGTTTTAGATTCACAAGTCCCAAGTTCTATCCCCACAAATAAGATGAACATGGGCATCATTGAACATACCAGACCCTAATTCAGGGGCACGTGGATTTGGGGTTCTAGTCCAGCCAAGAGCCAAGTTGTGCCACCTCAAGGAAGGGTTTTGCCTCTCTGTGGGTACAAGGTGTATTGTCCTATCTGCAACTCTCTCCCTGTAGGAGAATATCTGGAGCGCCAGGCAATATTTGTATTTACTATAATTTTTCATTTTATGCTTCAGAAATCTCTTATTGTGTTTATTCTAGTAGAAATTATGTTTGATTTCTATTTACATTAATGAAATACCCCCAAATGACTGTATATCAATACAAACGGTGCATAATTGCCAGTATATCTATAGTACATCTTTCCATTAAGCGTAACTCAGCACCTTGAGGCATTCAGAAACCCCCACCAGAATTCAAAATCAAAGTTCCCCCGAGCCAAAGGCTCATTGGGCAGGCAAAGGTGGTTGGACGTGATACTGGTCACATCACTCCCTTGGGTAGGGTTGGCTATGAAACTGATGTTCTTTGACCACATCAGCCCAATGAGCACTATAATCAGCTCCTTAGGGTTCTCCCCTTGAAATGTACCCAGTACTGCAGCCCCCACATAACCCTACCTCTCCATCCCCATGCAGTGGGGCATCATGGGTCTCCCTAAACCCTACTGATTCTGTCTCAAGCCCTCACATCCCAGGCACTCCATCCCCCCCTTATTTATTCCTCTTCTCCCATCAAACCTTACCCCATTAGCCCCAGAAACCTCTACCCAACCCCTTCTTTCCCCCATTCCCTCTCCCCCATTTAGCCCCAGTCTCCCATTAGTCCCAGCGACCCCTCCCCTCTTCTCCCTTCTATTTTCCCCCTCTCGCCCTGGGCTGTCTCGGGAAGGTAGGACCTGTTGGGTCCTGTGCCCAGGGTGAGAGGCCCAATGGGGGTGCGGGGGGTTGCAGAGCATGCCACCCTACACTCAGCCTGCAGTGGTAGCTCTTGTCCTGCAGAGCTGTGCGACCAGATACAGTGCCAGGCAGATGTGGCCTGACCACTCCTTCGTCATGAGGGTGGCGTTGCTATGCTGGAGTGGTGCTGCCACCCTGTGGACCAAGTTGCAGTGCCCGGAGCAGGGAGCCCCGCAGGGCAGGAGACACCACTGCAGGGTGAATTTTTCATTTGATGTCATTTTGTGTGTTCTTGTTGGTTTTATTTTGTGGTATTTTGCAAATGAGAAATACACACAGCTCTAATAAAACCCCATGGTCTCTCCCAGAAAGCCACCATTAGAGGGCTGAATTGCAGGGCTGAAAAGACAGATAAAGGGTAAGCAGGAGAGCGATGATTTGATAGCTAAGCCCACATTATGTCTTTGCTCTCCAGAGCAATTGAATTAGATTCTGATAAGGGGTGGCGAGGGATTTTCAGGCCACATACTGTACAGTAAATGGAGTTGCTGATCTATGGATTACTTTACAGTTTATCAAGAAGGCGTCTCTGCAGAGAAAGGCATTTTTTTTAAGGATTAAAAAGATTGGAAAGAAATTGTTCTAAACAAAGAAGTTGGTAAAACAACCACAGTTAAACCTTGTACCAGGCACTGTACAGTCACCGCGGTTGGACAGTTAGTGTATAAGGCCTGATCACAAATCCTCTGATGTCAGTGGAAAAGCTTCCACTGACTTCAGCAGGCTTGGATCAGGTCCATTGTAAGGATGGGCTAGCACAGTTCAAAAATACTTTATGAGGGTCGCCCATCCGGATCAACCCTGTGTTTTTAAATACACTTCTGACTAGAGCTGAATAATAACTGATTTTTCAGTTCACGGAAAAGAAATACATTAGCATTGAAAAGAAATACATTAGTTTGGGTCAAACCAAATCCAAATACTGCAAAAAATGTTGACAAATCGAAAACATCCATTTTGGGTCGAATGAAACTATGTTCAACTGAAAACATTTTGTCTCAGGCATTTTTAAAGGGCTAGATCCACAAAACTTTCAAAGAAGGGGGTGGCTCTCTTACAAGCTGTGTGCCAGTGGTTAGAGCACTCACATGCAATGTGGTAGACCTGGATTCAAATCCTCCCTCTGCCAGATGTGGAGCAAGGATTTGAACCCACTTCTCTGGTGAGTTCCCAACCCACTGAGTTAGGGAATATCCTGTGGGGAGTTTCTCTCAATCTCTCCAGTTGCAACTGTTCTGCTTTTTGCAATAATTAAATAGTCATTGGGCCTTCAAAAGGAAGGAAGGGTCTTTCTACGCCTCAGAGACTGTACTGACACAGCTATGTTGGCATAACCCCGTAGTGTAGATGCAGCCTACACTAATGGTGTAGGAATACCACCTCCCTGAATGATGGTAATTAAGTCGATGGAAGCATGCTTCCATTGACATAGCTCTGTCTAGACTGGGGGTAAGGGTGTCATAGCTATGTTAGTGGTGTGGATTTTTCACACCTCTGATCTGTGTAGCTCTGCCAGTCGAACTTTTCAGTGCAGACCAGGCCTAAGAATGATTCTATAACTGGGTAGTTAGGGTATTCCTTAGATTGTAGGAGACCCAAGTTCAAATCCCTGCTCTAATGATGATTTAATGATTCTAAAAAGCATAATAGTTTCAACAGGAGAGAGACACCCCAGAACGTCCTACTGCCCAGTGGTTAGAGCACTCACCCAAAACTTCCCTGATCAGGTCTCTGTGTCACATCAGGCAGAGGGAGTAACTGAACCTAGGTTCCCCACATCCTGGGTGAGTACCCTAATAGCTGGAATAAAGGTCATAAGGGAGCTGCTGCTACCACCTCCTTCTCCTCCAGACATTTTGTGAATAGCATCTAAGCCCCTCCTGCTTCCCTCCAAGAAAAAATAAATCTGTGTCAAATTTGAGAACAGTTTTGTGTTGACCAAAAGTGCAATTTTTGGCAAATTGACTATTAGTCAAAAATATTTCGCCCTGTTCTACTTCGAGATCTTCAGATCCACCTGCCATGACTCAGGGCTTTCTTTCAATTACTTCCGTCTCAGGACAAAAATGTCACGTGGTTTTGTCTCTGACACAAGGTCCCATTGTCAGTGGCTTGCACTGCTTATTATCCAGGTGGCTATCAGCCAGCTGTGTTTCTGACCTGCTGCTTTTGCATTAATTTACAGAAACACTTACCAGAATAAAAAAACTAACCCTTTGGTGTCAAACCCTATTCGGTGGTGGCCCCCTTCTGCGATTCAAAGCTTCACGTGGACATCATGCATATTCACAAGGTTTAGCAGGTATCTCAAAGGTCCAAAATCTGTAGCAGCCCCGACTCAGAAGAAATGTTTAAACCTCAGCCATGCAGCTTCCCAAGCAGAGCTGCAGAAATCCCTCATTTGTGAGACATCTAATCAATGTTGTTCGTTAGGGTTCATAATTAAAAAAAAAACAATTATGGGGCAAATGTTTAAAGAGGCTCCTTTCCGTGCATGCAGTTGTGTCTTTTGCATAATTAGTACCTGATGCAAATCCCATGAAAGTCATTGGGAGTTTTTCATTGACTTCCATAGGCTTTGGATCAGGCCCTCACTACATCTGTGAAATCAAGTCAGTTGGGGGTGCACTCAGTCAAATCACTTTCATGTACTAAGGACATGCACAAAGTGCATTTACAAAGGAAGGATACTGTCAAGGTTCCTTCCCCACTCTGAACTCTAGGGTACAGATGTGGGGACCTGCATGAAAACCTCCTAAGCTTACTTTTACCAGCTTAGGTTAAAACTTCCCCAAGGTACAAACTATTTTACCTTTTGCCCTTGCACTTCCACTGCCACCACCAAACATCTGGGTTTATTTTTGAGAAAGCATTGTTTGGAAACGTCTTTCCCCCCAAAGTCCTCACCAAAACCTTGCATCCCCTGCCTGGGGAAGGCTTGATAAAAATCCTCACCAATTTGCATAGGTGAACACAGACCCAAACCCTTGGATCTTAAGAACAATGAAAAAAACATTCAGTTTCTTACAAGAAGAATTTTAATATAAGAAAAGGTAAAAAGAATCACCTCTGTAAAATCAGGATGGTAAATACCTTACAGGGTAATTAGATTCAAAACATAGAGAATCCCTCTAGGCAAAACCTTAAGTTACAAGAAAGACACAAAGACAAGAATATCCATTCTATTCATCACAGCTTATTTTCTCAGCCATTTAAAGAAATCATAATCTAACGCATATCTAGCTAGATTACTTACTACATTCTAAGACTCCATTCCTGTTCTGTCCCCAGCAAAATCATCACACAGACAGACAGACAGACCCTTTGTTTCTCCCTCCCTCCAGCTTTGAAAGTATCTTGTCTGCTCATTGGTCATTGTGGTCAGGTGCCAGCGAGGTTATCCTAGCTTCTTAACCCTTTACAGGTGAAAGGATTTTTTCTCTGGCCAGGGGGGATTTTAAACGTGTTTACCCTTCCCTTTATATTTATGACAGATACTTATTAAAACTCTCTCATGTCAAAGTCCTAAAGCCAAAAATAAGGAAGGAAACCAAAGGCAAAGTTGTGTTAACTTGGGCAGGTTGCGTGTTGATAGTTTTTTCTCTTAAACATTTCTGTGTTCTGTGCAAATCTGAATTCCCATTCCTTTATTAGTGCATACAGGAGGACATGCACCACGTGCAGGATGGCTGAGTTAATGCACCAGGACCTGTCTTACTTTTACAATCTACTGATATTTCAAGTATTTGATTTCTCCACTTTAACATTAAAGATTGTATTGGATGGCTCCACATTTGTGGGGAAAGAAGGAAATATTTCTCTGGCAAATTACTATTTGGGTTTGGAGTCCCCCCCCCCATGGCAGCTGTTTGAAGTTACTCAGGGGTTTGGAATGTTAGTAGTGCCAGCAGAGACGGATTGCTGGGTAGAGTGCAGGTGATGCAGTCACCATTCATCATTTACATACATCACACTTTTATCCACAGATCTCAAAGCACTTTACAAAGACGGGTGAGTGTCCCCTCTGACCCCTGGTTTACAGATGGGGAAATACATGGCATACTATGGCTGTATATAGTTGGGATAATCTGAAAAAAATAAGTGAACTTGCTAAAGCGGTGCACTTTAAACCCAGCCTAAGCTCAACTAAGTTTGAAACCAGGTTTCATTTCCATGAGCTTGGGTAGTGCCCAAAGAGGCTGACTCTGACACACAGCTCCTTTGTCTTTAGTTCCCAAGATGAAGTTCATTACAAACATGTGAAAGACCTGAACCGATAGCATTTAGACATTCCCGGTGTGTAAGTGCAGCTGTATAGTAATGGCACACTGCTCTCAATCAGTTAGCAACCAGAATAAAAAGCCAAACATGAACTGCATAGGACAGCAAGGTTCTACAGCCAGACATGGTGCTGGCAGCTATAGCACAAGGTTTCTTGAATCTCAGGAATATACCTCCCATCATACATCATCTGTTTGTGGGTAAGGAAGAGGAAAAGCCATTGAACAGTGTGGATGTTATTTATTATTAGTGAAAAGTCCCTGCAACATGTTCAACTCTGTTCTCAAAATACAAATTAATATGAGGTAATTTTTTCAATACAATGGCTTTTTCGTGCCAGAAAAGGAGCACTTTAGTGCTTTCTAAATTACAGTACTTCCAAACAGATTTGGCTCACAGAATCCCTTAATGGTCCATTTTGTTTGCAACATGCAAAGGAAAAGATCAAATTCTGCTTTCTCTCCCCTGCAGATGCAGATCTTCTTGGGTTTTTTTAGAGTCTCCTTTTTCCCCTCAGAGCCTATATAGAAATGAGATGCAAAGAGCCATTTGCAAGGAAAGGGAGACATATTATACCAATCACTATGCAAAGAGGGCTGGGGCATGTCACAAAAGAGTTTTAGAAATGCAATTCACAATGGATGATAAATTATCCAAACCCTTGTACGATCTCTGCTGGATGTGTTACTGTCTCAAAACACACTAGGCAAAGAATTTAAAAAAAGCCTTTACTTTGGCTATAACAGAAAGGCACAAATCTCTGTTCTTCAGCTTGTAATTTTACCTAAAAGTGAATTCCTTACAAATACAACAGGATTTTCCTTTTACTGTTTTTTAAAGGTATAAACAGAGGGGTGCATTATTTTAGACTAAATCTGATGTGCTTTACATGCCTCAAAAATCTGATTTCAACTCCTCTGACTATGAAATCTGGCATAACCCAGGTAAAACTGTTCCTTTGATTTCCAGTTTTTCTGACTTTGTCTTCTTTTTGTTTGAAGCTTTTCTTTGTATACTGGGAGCACAGGAAAAATGGCTCCCAACATGAATGAAATGTAAGCTGCTGTATCCAATCTCTGAGCTGCCTGTAGGTTTAGGGCTGTGCTGTCATTAAAATGAGGCTTATTGAGGTATCAGTGGAAATAGGCTCATCTTCCAGATGAAACAGAGAACTTGTCTCCCTCTTCTGATTCACAACCAAAACTTGGCATGTAAGGAAATAACTGCATAAATCAAGGGGTTAGGAGGGCAGATTCCCAGGTGCTTTAAATGGTCACAGCTCCATGGAAGTCAATTTTTACCAACTGAGGATTTGCCCCTGAATGCACAGGGGCAGATTATGATTAGCATTGGGATTTCTATGACATCCCACCACTTGGGTATCTAAACTAATTATGAAACGGGGTAATGGAATGCAGAAGGAACCAGAAAATTGCATGTGTCTACAGCATTTGCCTTCTTCTACTGAATCTACCAAGAGGGAGCTGTAACTTCCTCCTTCATCACTTCCTGATACTAAACCTAGCAGTGGCTGAGTGTGGTCTCCTTTTGATGGGTGATATGGTGGCCTATGTGGTCCCAGTATAGTTCTTGGTGTGGAGGTATCTGCATCACAGAATGTTGCCATTTGAGTTGACACTAATTGCCCCCCGTTGGCATCCATAGCAGAAAGACCAAGGACTTAGTGATCCATGGAGACTATCCTTGAGAGAGAACAGCTGAGCAGCATAGAGAATCTTGCACTGGTGTCCTTCAGCCATAGCAAGAGAGCTCTTCACTCTCCGAAGTTGCCATCTTTAACCAGGAGCAAATTTACGGAAAAATGTAATAAAGGAAAGAAGAACAAGTCTTCTTCACCAATCTGTCTTGGGCCTTCCATCTGCATGAAGCAAACAAGTGAAGAATAAACTTAGATCCAGATTTTCCAGAGTGTGCATGTACTTAGTGCCAGGCTGGCCAGGCTGGAGGGGAGCTCCTGCTCCGGCATGATGTCTTGTGCAAGTAGAACACTACCCTCTCCACCATTCAGGCACCAAAACTGCCCACCCTCATTTCTGATCTGCAAACAGGGAAGATGGGACATCACAAAACGTTATATGAACTTCCGGCAGAATGAGATCACAAGTGGCTCGAGGATGGTAGAGGGTGTACAGGGCACCTGGTCAGAAGGTGCAACATCAGGGGGAGATCAGGAAAAACTAAGGAGCTGCATGAAGAGAGATTTTAACTCCCTAGACACAACATGTGCTTAATGGGAGGAATCAACTGAGCAATGATAAAGTCTAAAGTTAATCCCTTCCTGAGATTTGCCTTTATTAGTAACTTTGAACAGCACACAAGCAGCCCCCTCAGCTTTCTCCCTAAGCGTGGCAGTCCCTGCAGACCAGGCCAGTTTCAGCACACCCTGGGCGCTTTGCAGACCAATTCAAACGGGGACTCCTATGAAACTCTGCACTTCCCCCCACCCCATCTGCAGGGGCAGGAGAAAGGAGAGGTGCAGGGGAGACACATAGCAATATCCAAGCGGGCAGCAGGCTAGAGGTGGATGGCTCTGAGTAGCGTGTGAAAAGTACTGAGGTCCCAGAATGCAGTAGCCAGAGAGGAGAGGCCAGATGAGGGAAGATAGAACATCCTGCTCCAATTGCTGGTGGGTATCCATCCCTCACAGTGGTGGGGAGAAGCAGTTACAGCAAGAGATGAGAGAACTAGGGCTGTTCAGTGATTAAAAAAATTAATCATGATTAATCATGCTGTTAAACCATAATAGAATACCATTTATTTAAAAATTGTTTAAACATTGGCATCTTCTCTGCATGTTGTCAAATTTGCAATGAAAGTGTTCTTAAAATGAACAACATCTGCTGGCTCATCATCCAAGACTGCTATACCATGAAATATATGGCAGAATGCAGATAAAACAGAATAGGGGACATACAATTCTCCCCCAAGGACTTCAGTCACAAATTTAATTAACACATTATTTTTTTAACGAGTGTCATCAGCATGGAAGCATGGCCTCTGGAACGATGGCGGAAGCATGAAGAGGCATACAAATGTTTAGTGCATCTGGCACGTAAATATCTTGCTACTCCAACTACAGTAGTGCCATGCAAACACCTGTTCTTACTTTCAGGTGACACTGTAATTAAGAAGCGGACAGCATTATCCCCTGTAAATGTAAACAAACTTGTTTCTCTTAGTGATTGGCTAAACAAGAAGTAGGACTGAGTGGACTTGTAGGCTCTAAAATTTTATGTAGCTTTGTTTTTGAGTGCAGTTATGTAACAAAGAAACCATTACATCTGTAAGTTGCACTTTCACGAAAAAGAGATTGCATTACAGTACTTGTTGAGGTGAACTAAAAATATTATTTCTTTTGTTTATCATTTTTACAGTGCAAATATTTGTAATAAAAATAATATAAGTGGGCACTGTACACTTTGTACTCTGTGTTGTAACTGAAATCAATATATTTGAAAATGTAGAAAAACAGCCCAAAATATTTAATAAATTTCAATTTGTATTCTATTGTTTAACAGCGTGATTAATCACGATTAATTTTTTTAATCGTGATTAATTATTTTGAGTTAATCGCATGAGTTAACTGAGATTAATCGACAGCACTAGAGAGAACCTTAACTCCCCTGCCCCAAAAATATCCCAATACATTTTAAATGCAGGCCACCAAGTAGATCCCAAATCTCCTGGAAAGCAGCTTGGGGCAGCCAAGGTGTCTTCAGCCTCTACAAGGCAGGTTCAGCTGGTTTGCTCACTTATTGCTTAGCACTGAGGAGGGGTAAAGAACCAACAGGAGCACAAATACAGCTCCCTCTGGGGACCCCGCCAGCACAGGTTCTGCCATCTGATAGCCCCAGCACGTCAAACCACTCCTGCCCTTCACCCCAAAGGGGTTCTCAGCCTCTCTCATATCCACGTTGGAGCTGCCAAGCTCCACCGGCTAGCACAAGTTATCAGAAATTAATCTGTGTCTTTCTGAGGGGTACCAGAATCTACTTTTAAGGTGCCTCAACTGAGAAGCCCTGCTCCCCTATTGAGGGAGACAAATCCTGTGACAGGGTTTAGGAAGAGGCTACTGGAAAAGGATTGCTTCCTTCCCTAATATGGGAACTTAGATGGAAGCCACTCCTGATTTAGGCCAGATTTTTAAAGGTATTTAGGCACCTAACTCCCAGAGAGTAACAAAGAGCAATCTCAGTGCAGCTGTGCCAATAATGAATATGAAAGCAAAAGCCCAAATGAGAAGAAATAAATTCAACAGAGCAATTTAGGGAAGATGAAACTGGAAGTGCTGGGTGAAATCAAATGGGAAAAAAAATCAATAAAGGAAAAGGACACAGAGGGGAAATGGGAAGCGGTGAGCAATAAATTAGAGGCCTGCCCAGAGGTTATGATGGCCAGCGAGCAATAAATTAAATAGAACAGGGCAACAGGGACGAGCGAGATAGTGCCAAAAAAAAATTAATTAAAGGGAAGGGAGGCATATCTGAAGCATAAAACACTGTGGCCTAGAGGAAAGATTAGAGAGTGCAGTGAACAAAGGGTCTGAGAGCAGTAACTGGAGTCAAGGTAGAGGATGAAAAGGCTGACTGCACACATGGGTCTGATAATAATACAGACGTGTTTTCAAGCATATGAGAAGCAAGAGGCCATTGAAGGAGTCCCAAGGTATGTCCGAGTAGGCCAGGGCATTGATTGACAAGGGAAGAAGAAGCTAGGATGGGTCAGAACTTGGAATTCTCAAATTAAAAGAAAAATAGTTCCGCATTGGTCTGAAGTTCTCATTAAAACCAATGGAAAGGACATTCCGCTTCAATTTTTTTCTAAATGAATCTGACAAGGTTCCCTGAGTGGCCGGCAGCTCCCACAGTGCGTCAGTGAGTTATCAAGCCAGGACCCTTGCAACTCTGACATCCCCTGCTCCAGCTGGAGTATGAGCACATCCACTGGATTGGATCCTGCAGGTGAGATAGGAGAACGCCCAATTTGAGAATCTCACTGGTGATTAGGCACAAGTCATGGCTCTGAGCGGCTCATTAGCTGTGAGGCAGTGTCAGAACCTTAGGCACCTTTGCGCACCCCATCCAGCAGAAATGTAGGCACCTCCAGGGTTAGGCGGCAGCTGAGCAGTGAGCTAAGGATGTCAGTGATGCCTGAATGTTAGACGTAGTCACCTAAAGAGGCCCTTAGAGTCACCGTTGTGAATCTGGCCCTTGGTGATCTGCAGGCTATCACCTGATCTACGACTTCAGACCCTGCCGTGCGACTTCAGGGGAAGCAGCTAATTAGTCACAGGTGGAGGGTAAACACAATTCCCTTAAAGGGCAATCCAGTCCTATGACAGAGAGGATAACAAGAAGCTTGTCAGCTTTGCAAATAACAGAACAAAAACATTCTCAATACTCAAGCTTTGCACTGAAAGGTTCTTTTGTTTTAAAATTAGAGCCTCATCCCATCTTTGCAGCAATTAGTGATAGCACTGGCATAAACCAGATGGTCAAAGGGGAAAGCACACACTCAAACTAATGTTTAGAATTAAAAAAAACAACCCTCATTTTATTTATGCTACCTCTCTGGAAGCTTGAATGCGGCTCGGCTTCCTTGCTAAAGCATCTCTTCCTTACTGGCTCTTAAACGCTGGTGTGTTTTTGTAGGGTTGCTCATGAACACGGACTAGTGTACACTGTTGTGTTATCATGGAGCACTACATGAGCACTACACCACATTTGCTGGTTTATTAATCTAGAGTTGCACTTGAACACCGAGTAGTATATGATGGCGTGTTACTGTAGATTTGGTTGTGATCACTGACTTCATCTGCTGTTTTGTTTTTGTAGGGTTGTTCATCATGAGCACTAGGGATGCAACTTGTAGAAAAAGAGCAGTGTATCATTTGTTGGAGGGAAATACTTCCCATAAAAGAATTGCCAGGACTTTGGAATAGTACACTACAGTACACTATAAAAACCTAAGATTGGACAAAATTTGGAGCCTGTCCGCCTTTAATTCCTCTTAAATTAATCATCTGACTCAGTGTTCACAAAGGAGAGTGGGAAACAGATGCTAGGAAAAAAGATACACACCCCAGAAGAGAGGAGAAGAAATACTAAAGGAATTCAAAGCCAACCCAGAACAGGTGATCGAGCAATTAGACTGTCCCCAGATCGGCCAAATTAAATTAAGTGGAATTTCTTTAAACAGAGAGCAGTTTCTGTATGGAGACACACTAACAATGGTGGCAAAGAGCAGTTAGGAGCATGTTCTGAGAGGCATTGTAGGTTTGATCTAAAGTCCATACAAGTCAATGAAAAGACTCCTATCAGTGTCAGCAGGCTGTGAATCAGGCTCTACATGAGCACTTATTGGAGAAAGTACTATAGGCTCACAGTAAATGTTAATTCAGCATAAAGCAGAGAAAGCTAAATGGGTTCCCCAACCTCTTTCTTCCCTAACAACCTTATAAATGACTGAATCAATGACCGTTTATTTTGCATTACACATAGTAGGAAGCAATCCCTGCCTTGCTGACCTCACAGTCTAAACAAACAAGGCAAGTGATGGATTACCAACCCCTATTTACAGACTGGGAACTGAGGCACAGAGATGAACAGCCCAGTTCAATAAAAGACATGCTTCACTTTAAGCGCTTTGCTTTGTCGGGTTCTGCATGATTTGCTCAAGGTCACTAAGGGATTCTGAGGCAGATGCAGGCAGTTGAACGTAGATCTCCCATTCAGTGGCTTACCTGCAAGACTACCCTTCCTAATTTTCTTAACATCCACTGACTAAGCCTGCAACTGAAAATCCTGGTGTGGTTTTTTTGCCTCTTAAATCATCCTCAGAAATAAGGATTCTGCAGCTGAGAAATAGCGGACCACTTTGTCGATGGTGCATGAGTTCTGCTCACTCTCTTAGTTGGTGTTATAGATTACTAACATCCACGAACATTTGCTCTTGTCCATACAGTAAGCAGATGTGACTCTAAAGTCACACAGGCAGCAGATCTGTTCCGTGAGAAGATGTTCTTTTTAAAGTTACTTCTTTGACAGTAACAACACTTTAAACTTTGGCAATTTAAAACCATCTCATTCCTTTAATTACTAGCCTCTCCGACTACAAATGCTCATTGTTCAATAATAGGACATTAACAAGACCTTTAAATTAGACGTTGCCACATATATTATAATCCAACTCCAGAGAGCTGCAAGAGAGGAGCTAGTAATTAGAGGGATATTTCCACTCTTGACCTGTAGCGACTACCAGCTAAAGTTAGCATCTTTGAATATGAAATGTTTTTTCAAGTGATTTCATGTGAGGTCTCTGGTATTTCCTGCTTCTGGCTGGGTCAAAAGAAATTTGGATCCAATATATACGACCACTGTGTGGCTATGTATGCGAAAATGAGAGATCCAAGTGTCAAGCTCACTGTCGCCCTCTCCCTGCCACGTATAGCATTGCACTAAAGACAAGGATCCTGGTTTAACAGTATCTTGTGGCTTCTTTGCACCATCTAGGCTCTAAGGCTCTGCCAGCCCTGCACTGCCTATGCAGCCTCCCCAAGAGCAGACACGAGTGGGAGTAGATGTCACCAGGTTGATTTTATGCCCCAGTGGTTCTGCAGCCCTGAAATGGCCCGTAAGGGTATTAACCTCAGCATTGCAAGTTAGGGCAGTCCTATCCTGCACAGTGGCCCAAAGCTACCTCAACTTTGTCCCTATGCCAGAGCAGGGATTAATTCAATCCTAGGCATATTAAGACGTGGTTCTTTGCTTCCCTCTGAATCCTTAATTATTGGTCAGGAAACTGGAGTATGGGGACCAAGGGTGCTTCTTAGTGTCTGACCTTTCTCAATACTGAGGGGACCCTGTCTACCCTGGCCCACGCCTGTCAGGCAGTGAGACTAGCTGAATGGCAGTGCCTCCGAGAAGAAAATGAACAGGCAAATCAAACTATTGTTCACATCCGTGTCTGTGGAAATTATTGTAAAATGATATTTATGGACAAGCTAGTAGCAGCAAGAAACATCCGTGGACTGACAGCCACCAGAGAAAGATGAGAGTGTTGAATCTACTCATTCCCAAGTAACACTGGCCTGGAGTTAGAGCCCCCCTAGTCCCTCAAGGAAGGGGATATGTAAGCTGCACCCACCCCAACCTCACAGGAATTCACAGTTATACAATGCAATCCACTTTCAGGGCAAGGGAATTTTAAGGCACCAAAGCCGTAAACATAAAAGGATCTATGCTCTCCCTTTGACATGGGCACATAGCTTCCAGCAACATTCATGGGGGAGAAATATGCACATCATGGGGGAACTAGGCCCCATCAAATATACCAATTATTCCTCCAAGCAGGTTCTCTTTATTATTACTCATTTTTATGACAGTAATGCTTAGGAAGCCCAAACAGAAATCAGGGACCGATTGTGCTAGGTGCTGTATAGGCATATCATAAAGAAGAGAGTCCCTGAATATAAGACAGGAGAACAACACATAAGAACTGCCATCCTGAGTCAGACCAATGGTCCATCTTGCCTGGTAGCCTGTCTCTGACAGTGACCTGTACCAAAGCTTCAGGGGACTGTACAGAACAGAGCAATTATGAAGTGATCTTCCCTTGTCTTCCACTCCTGGCTTCTGGTAGTCAAAGGTTTAGGGTCATCATGAGTATGGGTTTGCCTCCCTGACCATCTTGGCTAATAGCCACTGATGGACCTATCCTCCATGAACTCATCCAGTTCTTTTTTGAACCCATCATACCATCCCATGGAAATGAGTTCCACAGGTTGGTTGTGCACTGTATGAAAAAGTACTTCTGCTTGTTTGTATTAAACCTGCTGCCTATTAATTTAATCAGGTAACCCCCAATTTTTATATTGTGGGAAAAGGTAAATATCGTGTCTCTCTTCACTTTTTCCACACGATTCATGAATTGATAGACTTCTATCATATTTCCCCTGAGTTGTCTTTTTTTCTAAGCTGAACCCTAATCTTTTTAGTCTCTCCTTATGTGGAAGCCATTCCATACCCTTGATTATTTCTGTTGTCCGTCTCTGAGCCTTTTCCTGTTCCACTATATTCAAGGTGTGGGTACACCATGGATTTGTATAGTGCTATTATGATATCTTCTGTCTCATTTTCTATCCCTTTCCTAATAGTTCCTAACATTCTATTAGGCTTTTTGACTGCTGCTGCACATTGAGTGGAAGTTTTCAGAGAACTATCCACAGTGACTCCAAGATCTTTTTCTTGAGTGGCAACTGCTAATTTAGATCAGACAGAATGGGGTGGGGGAGTAGATTGGGAGGATGAGTTAACAATAGAACCGACAGGAAAGCCGAAATCACAGCTTGACACTTGCCTGACCAATGCCAGACAAGAGTGATTCATAAGCGTCCTGGCAGAGGTAGATTTTAATTACGGATTTACAAGAGGATAAGGTGGCAGCTTTACCAGTTTTGGTGTGGAGTTTTCTCTACACACAGGGGGCAGGATGGAAAAAGCATAGGAATATAGGAAGAAGAAACAGACAAGTGGATGATCAAGACTGCAATCAGTGAAGGCCCTTTTTCTCTCTCTTTCCCCATTCCAGAAGCAGGCTAGAACAGCTACTTGTCTGTGACAAAGAATCTGCATTTTCTTGCCTATCAAGCTTGCCTCCCAAGGCCAGATCGAAGCCCCAGATCTGTCCCTGAAGATTAGGCACAACGTCATGAATTCAGCCTCGCTGTATCTCTGACCTTGGTTACTAACATACCTTTCGCTCTTGTAATGAAAACAAAAGGACATGGTGTGGGAAGAATAAACAATTCCCACCCTTGCTGCCTCCCGAAAGCCTGGGGGGTGGGGGAGGGTGAACACTAACATACTGAAGACATAGAGGTACATAGTGCAAAGGAATTGCAACCTGAAATTTCCAGATAGCATAACATTTCATATGCTAGTGCCCTTTCTGTGCTGTCACATCCCAGCCTCGGAAAGGTCAACGCCTGATGGAACAATCATGTACAATAATGGGATGCTGCAGAACAGAGATAGAAAAAGGAGCAACTTCCTAGCTAATTCTTTCAAATCCAAAATTTCAAATCTGGCAGAAAGCCATCGTTAAGCCTGGTTTTTCACTGGCGAAAGAGTGTGTCCATCTGCTTGTCTGTCCCTCTCTGCTCACTACCAAACCATACTGCGCTGCTTAATTTCCTAGGCTCACACGTCATGTTCGATGCATCAGACAGGGTTATGCCCGTCACATCCCATCATATACACTGCAACGCTGTCTCGCGAATGACTCAGATGAAAGATGCATACAATGAGATATACAGAGAGAGAGAAATTATTTATTTTAGGGGGTTTTGTTTTTTAATTTGTAGCTCATGATCAGAAAAGGGCGCCCCAAGGCTATTTCCCTTTGCTTTCTGAGATGCCTTATGCCTTACTACCCCAAGCTGTTGTATCTACTAAGAGCAACAGTCATGGTACTCCCTCTTCAATTGGGAGTTTGCCTATTTCAGGCACTTATTCAGCCCTATTAGCATAGTATCCGAGCACCTCAGAATTCAGTGGGTTTAGCTTCACAACATCCCTGTTAGAGCGGGAAGATAGGCAGATAAGCTATTTTACAGAGGGAGACTTGAGGCCCAGGGAGATTAAGGCCCAGATCCACAAAGGTTCTTAGGCTTCTAACATCCTTTGGATCTTTGTGGATCTGGGCCTAAGTGACTTGCCCAAGGTCATAGAGAAAGTCCATGGCAGAGGAAGGACTCAAACCCAAGTCTCTAGCTAACACAGTCTCTAGCTAACACTCTAACCAGTGAGCCATACTTCCTTCCTGTAACATGCAGCCTTCTGTGGAGAGGGCTGTGAATGTTTCCTCAAAACTGATAGGAAAGGAAATAAATGCTTTGCACATGGTTCCCGCTCTTGTATTTGGCCTTCCTCCGTCACAATGATTTATGGCCTGCCATCTCAGATCAGACCAATAGGCAGTACAGTCCATTATCATGGAACCAGCAATGGTCAGTACTTGATGTTTTGGGGGAGTGAAACCAGAGGTGTAATGCTATACCAGGAGAGAAAGAAATCACTCTTAAGGCCAGCAGCTATCAGCTATGTCCTGATGGATAGCCAACTACTAATCTGGGGGAATATTGGGGGTGGGAGGGGGTGGGACATCTGATTGTTCGTTGTACATCTGTACAAACTGACTGCTGTTTTGTTCCCTTTCCATGATCATGCATGTGATTGAAATACATTGTCATGAATGCTCTCAGAAAGAGAATCTTGAAGCTTGCCCACTTCAGCGCTCCTGGGAAACAAGTTTTAAACTCACTTGCCAAAAACATTTGCACCTGAAACTTGGATATAAGAATTATGCTTATCTTATCAGGGTGCAGAACAATAGCGTGAGTTGCGTGATCACTTCTCAACTGAGAAACACAGCTGATTTCCAACAGCAAGTAACGGAATAAAAGTGAAAAAAAATGTTTCATTAGAGAATTTTAATTAATGAGTGTAACAGTGCTCTCTTGCCCAGTCTAGCAGCAGGCTAGCTGCTGCCTCAGTTTCCCCTCACTCAGTTTGATTCTCCCAACTATGGTGGTAGTGGTGAATGTTTAGAGCAGCCACTAGGGGATATAGAGTAAGGAGCAAGAGGCTGTGTAGACAGGAAATAAAGACAGTTTTACTTTAACCCCAACCAGGATGTGCCAGGTCTCTAATCTCTACCCCCATCTTCACAGGAAGGACTCACTGTCATGCCCAAATCTGTTTCATTGTACTTCGCTGTCTTATTGTATCTATCTCTGCTGCCTCCTGTCTTACACTAAGGGTATGTCTATACTTAAACAGCTTCAGCAGCATAGCTGCGCCGTTGCAGCACTTCAAGGTAGACCAGTGATACTCAGCCCTCAGTGGTTTAGGAGCCAAATTAGCAATCAACGTTACCTGAAAGAGCCACAGCAATGTGAATTCATTGTTTCATTTACTGTAGTACTATATATAGATATTATTCTCACAGAAAATACAATAATAAATTAGTGGAAGTTGATAACTTAATTGGGGGTTAATAACATAATAAAAGCATCCTGATTGCATCCAGGATTAGCATCCTGACTAATTTAGTAACTTGGATTGGTTAATAATGAAATCACACAGTGTTTTAATATCATGTGCTGCAAAGAGCCGCAGGAAAACACATTAAAAAGCCATTTGTGGCTTGCGAGTCTCAGTCTGAATATCACTGGTACAGACACTATCTATGCTGATGGGAGGTGTCAAGGTTCCTTCCCCACTCTGAACTCTAGGGTACAGATGTGGGGACCTGCATGAAAACCTCCTAAGCTTATTTTTACCAGCTTAGGTTAAAACTTTCCCAAGGTACAAACTATTTTCCTTTTTCCCTTGGACTTTATTGATGCCACCACCAAGCGTCTAACAGATATATAACAGGGAAAGAACCCGCTTGGAAACGTCTTTCCCCCCAAAATCCTCCCCAAACCCTACACCCCCTTTCCTGGGGAAGGCTTGATAAAAATCCTCACCAATTTGCATAGGTGAACACAGATCCAAACCCTTGGATCTTAAGAACAATGAAAAAGCAATCCGGTTCTTAAAAGAAGAATTTAATAGAAGAAAAAGTAAAAGAATCACCTTTGTAAAATCAGGATGGTAAATACTTACAGGATAATTAGATTCAAAACATAGAGAATCCCTCTAGGCAAACCCTTAAGTTACAAAAAGACACAAAAACAGGAATATCCATTCCATTCAGCACAACTTATTTTCTCAGCCATTTAAACAAACAGAATCTAATGCATATCTAGCTAGATTACTTATTAAGTTCTAAGACTCCATTCCTTTTTGTTCCCAGCAAAAGCGTCACACAGACAGAGAGAGCCTTATTTCTCCCCCTCTCCAGCTTTTGAAAGTATCTTGTCTCCTCATTGGTCATTTTGGTCAGCGAGATTATCCTAGCTTCTTAACCCTTAACAGGTGAAAGGGTTTTTCCTCTGGCCAGGAGGGATTTTAAAGGTGTTTACCCTTCCCTTTATTTTTATGACATGCCCCCCAAATCACAGATAGGGTGAAACGCTGGCTTGGATTTCTTCCTGGAGCTCTAGGAGAAAACAGAGTTAATAAGACACATGCACCTCTAAATATACTACCAAGTATATAAAGACTAACAATATTTTCCACATCTCAAGGACGATTTTAACCAGTTGATTCTGGGAAACTTTCACGGGAGAGTGCATCAGCCACTTTGTTAGAAGCTCCTGAGATGTGTTGGATGTCAAAATCAAAATCTTGGAGAGCTAAACTCCACCGAATAAGTTTTTTGTTATTTCCCGTGGTGGTATGAAGCCATTGTAGTGCAGCATGGTCGGTTTGCAGGTGGAAACGCCATCCCCAAACATATTGGCGTAGCTTTTCCAAAGCGTAGACAATGGCGTAACATCCTTTTTCACTGACTGACCAGTTGCTTTCCCTCTCGGACAGCTTCTTGCTGAGAAACAATACAAGGTGGAATTCTTGATCTGGTCCTTCCTACATTAAAACTGCTCCCACACCACGCTCGGACGCATCTGTGGTTACAAGGAACAGTTTGTCAAAGTCTGGGGCCCTTAGTACAGGGTCAGATATGAGTGTCGCTTTAAGCTGGTTAAAGGCCTTCTGACACTCTTCGGTCCACTGAACGGCATTTGGCTGTTTCTTTTTGATTAGGCCTGTCAGTGGGGCGGTGATTTGGCTGTATTGCGGTACATATCGCCTGTAATAACTGGCCAAGCCTAAGAAGGATTGAACCTGTTTCTTTGACTTTGGGACAGGCCACTTTTGGATAGCATCCACTTTGGCCTGTAGGGGGTTGATAGTTCCTTGACCCACCTTGTGTCCAAGGTAAGTCACTCTGTTTAGGCCTGTTTGACACTTGTTAGCCTTAACAGTTAGTCCTGCCTCCCTTATGTGCTCGAAGACTTTTTGTAGATGTTCCAGGTGTTCTGCCCAGGAATCCGAAAATATGGCCACATCGTCAAGGTAGGCAACTGCATATTCTCCTAATCCCGCTAGGAGACCATCTACAAGTCTTTGGAAGGTGGCGGGTGCATTCCGCAGCCCGAAAGGGAGTACATTAAATTCATACAGCCCGACATGTGTGGTGAAGGCTGACCTTTCCTTGGCGGATTCATCTAGCAGTACCTGCCAGTACCCCTTGGTTAAGTCCAAGGTAGAGATGAACTGGGCCTGTCCCAGTTTCTCTAATAGTTCATCTGTGCATGGCATTCGATAGTTGTCGGGGCGAGTTACAGCATTTAGCTTACGGTAGTCCACGCAAAAACGTATCTCTCCATCTGGTTTGGGAACTAGAACCACTGGAGAGGCCCATGCACTGCCAGAGGGGTGGATTACACCCATCTGTAACATATCCTGGATCTCCCGTTCTATAGCAATTTTAGCTTGAGGAGTAAGGTTGGACTTTAATTGGGTGAGCATTGCCTGTGTCAATGGAGTGGTATGCCCGTTCAGTCAGTCCCGGGGTGGCTGAGAATGTTGGTGTATAGCTAGTGCACAGCTCCTGGATCTGCTGTCACTGCATACGCCCGAGGGTCATGGAGAGGTTCATCTCTTCCACGCCACCAGCACTTTTCCCTTCGTAGGCCACTCAGCATCATCTCCTCCCTGGGCTGTAAACTGACAAACCTTTAATTCTCTGGAATAAAAGGGCTTTAGAGAATTAATATGGTATACCTTAGGCTTTCGGTTGGAGGTGGGGAATGCTATGAGATCATTAACAGCTCCCAGGTGCTCCTGGACCGTGAATGGCCCTTCCCATGACACTTCCATTTTATGAGCCTGGAGCACCTTTAAGACCATGACTTGGCCCCCTACTTTGAAGGAATGCTCTCTGGCATGTTTATCATACCAGGCTTTTTGCTCTTTTTGAGTATCCTTTAGGTTTTCTTTAGCAAGGGCTAGAGAGGTTTGGAGGGTGTTTTGTAAGTTGGTTACAAAGTCCAGAATGTTAGTTCCTGGAGAAGGTGTAAATCCCTCCCATTGCTGCTTCACCAACTGTAATGGCCCCTTAACTTCACGGCCATATACAAGTTTAAATGGTGAAAACCATAAACTGGGATGTGGTACAGCTCTGTAGGCAAAGAGCAACTGCTGCAACACTAGGTCCCAATCATTGGAGTTCTCATTTACGAATTTACGTATCGTGGCCCCCAAAGTTCCATTAAACTTCTCCACCATGCCATTTGTTTGATGGTGGTAAGGAGTGGCAACCAAGTGATTTACCCCATGAGCTTCCCAAAGTTCCTGCCAGGAAATTAGTTCCTGCATCTGTGAGGTTGTCGGAGGGCCAACCTACCCTGGCAAAAATGTCTGCTAGTGCCTGACACACACTTTTAGCCCTGGTATTGCTTAGAGCTACTGCTTCCGGCCATTGGGTGGCAAAGTCCATGAAAGTCAGTATGTACTGCTTTCCTTTGGGTGTCTTTTTCGGAAAAGGAAAAAGCTACTCGCTGAAATGGAACTTCAGTGATGAGGAGTGGCTGGAGAGGGGCTTTGATCTAGTCTTGGGGTTTTTTCCACTCTTTGGCATACCTCACAAGACTGGACATAGATAGAAACATCCTTGCGCAATCCCTCCCAGTGGAATGACCTCCCCAAACGGTCTTTGGTCCTGTTCACCGCAGCATGGCCACAACGATGATTGTGGGCTAAGCTCAAGAGCTTGACCCGGTACTTAGTTGAAACTACCAACTGTCTCCGAGGATGCCAGTCTTCCTGGTGTCCAACAGAAAGAGTTTCCTTGCATAAAAGTCCTCTTTCTACAACAAACCTGGATCGATTAGAAGAGCTGAGAGGCAGTGGGTTGCTCCGTGCCGCCGTCCAAGCTCTCTGGAGGCTTTCATCTGCTTTCTGTTCAGTCTTGAACTGTTCCCTTGATGCTGGAGACATCAGTTCCTCATTGGATTGTGGACCTATGCTTGGTCCCTCTGGAAGTGATGTAGGGGATGGGGCTGTTTCCATTGACTGTGAACTGCTCTCTGCTAGTGCACTATGTTGGGTTTCAGGCTCCATCCGAGCCTCTTGTGTAGGGTTATTGGCTGTGGCCGGTTCAGGTTCGGGGGGGGGGCCCTCTGGTGTTGGAATTGCAAGTACTGGATTCAGAGCTGGCAATGGGTCCAGTGCTGGTTATTCCGCCGGTTCCGGTTCTGTGACTGGCTCTGTCTGGGTCTCTGGGACTGGATCCACTACTGCTGTTGCAGAAGTTGGCCTGGGGTCCGGGTCCATCACCTCTGACTGGGTCCTGGTAGAAGTTTCCAGAACAGAGCTAGGTGTGATGGCTTGTTTAGCCTGGCTGTGGGTGACCATTCCCACCCTCTTGGCTAGCTTCACATGATTGGCCAAGTCTTCCCCCAACAGCATGGGGATGGGATAATCATCATAGACTGCAAAAGTCCACGTTCCTGACCAGCCCTTGTAATGGACAGGCAACTTGGCTGTAGGCAAATTGAAAGAGTTTGACTTGAAGGGTTAAATCGTCACTTGGATCTCTGGATTGATTAAATTGGGGTCCGCTAATGAAGCATGGATAGCTGACACTTGTGCTCCAGTGTCCCTCCATGCGGTGACCTTCTTCCCGCCCACACTCACAGTTTCCCTCCGCTCTGAGGGTATCTGGGATGTAGCTGGGCCTGAGGACCTCTGGTGTGATTCTGGTGCAATGAATTGTAATCTGTTGGGGTTCTTGGGGCAGCTGGCCTTTACATGTCCCGGCTCGTTACATTTAAAACATCGTCCAGCTGATGGGTCACTGGGGCGAGGTGGGTTGCTGGAGAACGGTGTGGTGGGACGATAAGGTGACTGGAAGATTCCTTGAGGGGTAGTTGGGGCCTTGGGCCGCCCCCGGTAGTAGAGTGTGATCTGAGGTTGGCCCTTCTGGTATCCGCTCCAACTGCAACCAGGTTTTTTCTTTTCTGCCACCTCCACCCATTTGGCTCCAATCTCCCCCACCTTGATTACAGTTTTGGGCTTCCCATCTAGAATGCATCTTTCTATTTCCTCAGGAACACCCTCTAAGAACTGCTCCATTTGCATTAGAAAGGGAAAATCTTCTGGAGGTTTAACACTTGCTCCTGATATTCAGGTATCCCAATGTTTCACAATGTGGTAGGCATGTCGGGTAAATGACACATCTGGTTTCCACCTTAAGGCTCTGAATCGCCGATGGGAATGCTCGGGGGTTAGCCCCATTCTGACTCTCGCCTTGGTTTTAAACAGTTCATACTGGTTCATGTCTTCCTTAGGCATTTCAGCCGCCACCTCAGCTAAGGGTCCACTGAGCTGTGGCCTCAGCTCTACCATGTATTGGTCTATTGATATGCTGAACCCAAGGCAGGCCCTTTTGAAGTTTTCTAAGAAGACCTCGGTATCATTGCCTGCCTTGTAGGTGGGGAACTTTCTGGGATGGGAAGTGGTACCTGGAGAAGGATTGCTAGGGTTTGTTGGTATATTCTGCTGAGCCTTTGCCTTCTCCATCTCTAGTGCATGCTTCCTCTCTTTTTCCTTCTCCTCCAGTTCTTTGTCCCTTGCCTCCATAACTTTCCTGTGGGCAGCCTCTTGGTTCTTTTCTACCTCCATTGCTCTCCTGTGGGCAGCCTCTTGGTTTTTTTCTGCCTCCATAGCACTCCTGTGGGCAGCCTCTTGGTTTTTTTCTGCCTCTTTCGCTGACTCCATTTCTTTGTTCTTTGCCTCCATTTCTCTCCTGTGGGAAGCTTCTAGGGCCTTCTCTGCCTCTTTCGCTGCCTCCAGTCTGGCTAACTCTAATTTGTGTTGTGTCTTGGTTTCTGTCATCTTTGCCTTTCTGTTTTTAACTAACTTTACTACTCTCTAACCCGAGAGTTAGAAATAAAAAAAACAAAGAAAAAAAAACCTTGGCTTGTAAAATTTTGCTGTGCTGTAATATGATACCTATATTCTCTGATAGTGATTGTCAGCCTACAGAAAAATCCTTAAAAAAACCCAAACAAACAAAAAAAACCCTAACAGTTTGTCTCCAGGCAAATAGACAGAAAACCCCTCTAGTTGCTCTTAGGTTAAAAAAAAAAAACTTCTTCAGGTCTGTGAAGACTTATGAATTTCCCTGCAGGAGGTTAACTACCCTGCCTTTAGGTAGAGAAAACTCCAGCTCACAAAAGACAATTCCCTTTTGTCTCTGCTCTGGCCCCCAAGCAGAGACAAAAAAAAAAACTAAAAAAACCTCTAACTGCTTTCAGCTTAAAACCAGCTTTCCAGCAGCCCAAAGGAAAAAAAAACATTTCCTTTTAAAATCTGTGCTTCTGGTTAAAAAAATCTCAAATTGATCTCAAAATGATTTCAAGTTAATCCCGCCACTCTGCCACCATGTCAAGGTTCCTTCCCCACTCTGAACTCTAGGGTACAGATGTGGGGACCTGCATGAAAACCTCCTAAGCTTATTTTTACCAGCTTAGGTTAAAATTTTCCCAAGGTACAAACTATTTTCCTTTTTCCCTTGGACTTTATTGATGCCACCACCAAGCGTCTAACAGATATATAACAGGGAAAGAACCCGCTTGGAAACGTCTTTCCCCCCAAAATCCTCCCCAAACCCTACACCCCCTTTCCTGGGGAAGGCTTGATAAAAATCCTCACCAATTTGCATAGGTGAACACAGACCCAAACCCTTGGATCTTAAGAATAATGAAAAAGCAATCCGGTTCTTAAAAGAAGAATTTAATAAAAGAAAAAGTAAAAGAATCAGCTCTGTAAAATCAGGATGGTAAATACCTTACAGGATAATTAGATTCAAAATACAGAGAATCCCTCTAGACAAATGCTTAAGTTACAAAAAGACACAAAAACAGGAATATCCATTCCATTCCGCACAGCTTATTTTCTCAGCCATTTAAACAAACAGAATCTAATGCATATCTAGCTAGATTACTTACTAAGTTCTAAGATTCCATTCCTTTCTGTTCCCAGCAAAAGCATCACACAGACAGAGAGAGCCTTTGTTTCTCCCCCCTCCAGCTTTTGAAAGTATTTTGTCTCTTCATTGGTCATTTTGGTCAGGTGCCAGTGAGGTTATCCTAACTTCTTAACCCTTTACAGGTGAAAGGGTTTTTCCTCTGGCCAGGAGGAATTTTAAAGGTGTTTACCCGTCCCTTTATATTTATGATAGGAGGATTCTCCTGTCAACGTAGGTTATCCACAGTAATCACTGGTCGATCTAGCGCCGTCTACATGGTTACTGAAGTTGGCTTAACTATGCCACTTAGGGGGTGGATTGTTCATACCCCTGAGAGTCAGTTATGCTGACCTAATTCTAGTGTAGATCAGGCCTTAGATTGCAAGCTTCTTGGGTCAGAGACTGGTCTTTCTGTTCTGGGTTTGTACAGCACCTACCACAATGGGTTCCAGGTCCATGATGAGAGCTTCTAGGCAGTATAGTAATACAAATGATAATCTTTCCAGACATAGTTTATTCTTCCAACATAATATTTTAGCAAAACATAAGCAGTTCCTCTGCTCATCCAGGGCCACTGCTCCCAGAGGCTTTCCCCTTGGCCTCTCTGGGTATGTCTATACTGCAATTAAAATCCCGCGGCTGACCTGTGCTGACTTGGGCTCCTGGGGCTCAGGCTGCGGAACTGTTTAAGTGTTGTGTAGATCTTTGGGCTCATTCTACAGCCCAAGCTCTGGGACCCTCCCACCTCGCAGGGTCCTAGAGCACAGGCTCCAGCCTGAGCCCGGAAATCTAGACTGCAGTGAAACAGCCCCTTAGCCCGAGCCCCAGCATCTAATTGCAGTGTAGACAGACCCTTTCAGTGGTGACTGGAGGACACATCCTTCACTTCAATCCCCCTGTGTCAGGTCCTACAGCAAGACCCCATCTCTTTGTTGCAGCTCTCTCTCCTGAACTCTCTCACCCTTGTATAGGGATCACCCAGCCCCTTCCCAGCTGGGTCTGATAAACAAACTGGCCTGGCCCTTAAAAGGGGCAGGCCATCCTATGACAATGAGTCATTTTGATGAGATAGCAATTGGCAGACATTATGTGTAAAGAACAAGACCTAATTCACCGAATAAATTATTCAGGATGAATTAATCACTCAGCTCTAACAATAACAAATGTTTTTTATTGTTCATGGTAAAATTAATGAACCTATTTATAAGTCTGCTATAGAACATAAGCCCAGATCCAGCAAGGTACTTAAACACATGCATAACTAAGCTCGAGTGTTACCATTGACTCTGTGGACCATTTAGGTGCCTAACTTCCACCAAAATCAATAGGAATTGGGTGCCTAAATAACTTTGGGGATATGGGCCCATATGCCTGAAGTTCAGGTGCTTAGGTTGAAGTGGGACTTCAGTTCTCAAAGAGCAAGTATTGTAATCCACAGGCTCACAACATGCAACATGAAAAAATATTTCCTTTTCTGTGCGACGCTTGCTTTCCATTAACTGCGCTGAGCGAGCTGTTATTCTTGTATGCAAAGAAATGACTGAATTCTCCAACTCTCCCTTTCTGGACTGAATAAGTAGTTGTAAGGCTGAGAGTCTGAAGGTTGTTCCCAGCTAGAGCTTCCAGCGTGGCATTGTCTTTAGATCTATTTCCAGGTGTTTAAAACATACCAGTTTCCTCAGCGTCTTGGTAGAGGAAATGAAAATCTGGCGATATTATTATGCTTTGTTTAAAAACATAACCAAGTAAGACAATGAGCCTCTATCGGTTAAAAAGATTCAGGGCACAATTGTGCTACAACCATCCTTTTGTAACCGGTTGATAGGGCATTGAATTGCTCATGGTAGTTTTAACCGGGGCTGAGTAGATAACTACCCATTCAGAGATCTTTGAATCTTTGCCCATTGAGGTTATTATCATAATTTAATTGGAATCTCTCTCTATCCACCTTTCACTAATTCACAATGAGCACAGCAGTGCAAGCATGGCAGCCATACTCATGTAAGGGCTCCCTCAACAGAAATTTCTTTGAAGCTAAAGTCAATGAAGAATGAAAAATTTAACACATCAGAGCTCATCTCTAAGTTGAAAACTTGATGTCATATCAGTCCTGTTTAGATTCAAATTCAAAGCCAAGCAAGCTAGTCTATGCATAGGTGGAACATATGTGGGAGGAAAGAAATATAGGGGCTTTCCCACCTGAGAAATGTGGAGCTGACTGAAATCTGGATCTGAATTTTGCATATGGATCCTCCTTTCCTTACAGGAGCCAAACTATATCTAATAATCTTCGCTTTGACAATCCCTTACTCTGGTTTGATTTGGCCAAGCAAATTAACAAGTTTTGTTGCCACTGACATAGTCTTTTATTCTGGTTCTAAACTTATCTGATCTAAAGAAAGTCTGCACTGATAATGCTCATGGCATAGGTTTTCCAAACCACTATATTGTTCATCTTGGTTTTCTCATTCACCAGCCATAGTCCACAGCCTGTTTTTCACTGGACAAACACAAATCTATTTCAGGTGCCACCTATTCCACGTGAATTACCAGCCTGAGAGCAGCATCCACTCTATAATCTATGAACAATGCAGACCTTGTTAGCCAATTCTTTTCAGCTCAAACAGCTGCAGGCAATCCTTGGATTGGGCCCACCTGGAAGGGATTCTAGCTGTGTTCTTGCCTTTATGTTTTTTAGGTACAGATTAAAGGGCTCTCAGCGTTTGAAGAACAAAACTTTCTATTTTCCACAGCCTATGATGAAGAGTCAGCTAAGCTGCCCTGCCACGTCCTCTTGACTGATCCAGGGGATTATTTTTTAAAAGGAGCTGATTTTCTATGCCAGTTTCCTCCTGCCTCTGGAGTCCACACTTTCTTGATTCATGCACAAAGTGCAGCGTATGTGAGAGATGCTGATTGTTCACTGAGAATTTATTAGGATCATTAACAAACTACACAGAGAACTGAGCTTGTAGGTAACTGGATCCCACAGTGTCCTGAGTTGAGGCGTTCTCCAGCAGAAATTCCCATTCTCCATTAGCAGGGCTTCTCCACGGCATGTGACAAATACGAGGCACCACTCTTTCTGTCCTGACAGATGAGCTTGTCCCAAGTGTCACAGGAAATTAGACTTGGGTTCCTTAGAATTCTGATGAAATAGGCATCTGAATTCAGATTGAACCATAAGGCATTGATAAATATGTAGACAGACACACAGACAGCACCCCTCCCCACAAAACAGAAGTGAATTCACCTAAATCTCCCTGGTTTTTGGGGTTTTTTTTTTTGCATTTATTTCAGTGTTTTAAAAGAGCCAGGAAGTTATTTTCTGCTTTAGAAAAATTCAGGGAAAATCCCATACTCAGCCCACTCAATACTGGCCTTGAAAAAGCCATTTGAAATAGGACCAACTCCTTCTCACCACGCAGGGCTAGTCAGGCATGGGTAGCACATTTCATGACTGAGCCTTAAGGCTAGACTAGGGCATGCAGACTGACTGCAGTCTCCCTAGTATTTAAACTTCCATGGGCTAGCTCCCTGGCAGGCTGATCAAAGTGATGTGAGAGGAGACTGGATGAAGGTGGGGGGATATTTTTAGACTTGGATCCTGCTAAGTTCAGACTCTAATATTCAGAAAGAAAGTGAAATATTCCCATTTGGTTTCCCCAGAGCAGGGCTCTGAAATCAAACTGTGTGTGTGTGTTTTCTAGGCCCTGCCAAACCAGCCACACTGTGCAGTACAACCACAGCAACAACTGAAAAGGAGTACTTGTGGCACCTTAGAGACTAACAAATTTATTAGAGCATAAGCTTTCGTGAGCTACAGCTCACTTCATCGGATGCATTTGGTGGAAAAAAAAGAGGGGAGATTGATATACATACACAGAGAACATGAAACAATGGGTTTATCATACACACTGTAAGGAGAGTGATCACTTAAGATAAGCCATCACCAGCCGCAGGGGAGGAAAGGAGGAAAACCTTTCATGGTGCTGGTGATGGCTTATCTTAAGTGATCACTCTCCTTACAGTGTGTATGATAAACCCATTGTTTCATGTTCTCTGTGTGTGTATATCAATCTCCCCTCTGTTTTTTCCACCAAATGCATCCAATGAAGTGAGCTGTAGCTCACGAAAGCTTATGCTCTAATAAATTTGTTAGTCTCTAAGGTGCCACAAGTACTCCTTTTCTTTTTGCAAATACAGACTAACACGGCTGCTACTCTGAAACCAGCAACAACTGAAGCTCCATACCAGTCCTTGCTTGCATCTCATTTGAAGTGAGGAAAAGTAAAGCGGGGCAGAATTTGGCTCAGTGCATGTGTTTCTTAATAAGACATGAATAGGTCAAAGACTGAGGTTTACAGCAGTGTAATTAGCATGCTAATCAGTGGATGTAACTGTCCAACATTGAAATGGAGACTCCTCTAAGAGTCAATTCGAGTCCAAGTTAAGGCTTTACACATCACCTCTCAGTTCAGCCTTGTACCTTTGATTAGGGTGTGGATTGGTATACGAACAATCCAAAGTAAAGAGAGAAATGCTATCAAGGTTGCTATTAGTAGAAATGGGAGAAACAGTTCTACTAAAAATACTGATACTGTGCAATGCGACCAACCCTTCCATCGCAAAGCTTTTCACAAACATTAGTTAATTTAATGTCATAGCACCTCTTCATGCCTCCTCCTTCAACCTGTTCTTGGCAGGTATCTGTGCTCAAATACCACCTGCTATTTAAGGCTCTCACCCTGACACAGTAAGTGAGCAGGTGATTTCCTCTGTGCTGTGGTGGGCCACAGGCTCTGCAACCTTGTTTTTCACTTGTTATCCAGTCATCTCCCTACTTTCAATAAACATCACAACAGCAGAGAAGCCCCAAACCAAAATACCAACTCCAAGATGCTGAAATCTGGACTTGAATTTTTCATATGGCCCCGTCTGATCTTACAATGAATCAACTGGGGTTGTCAAAATCTGGATCCAAATTCTGCTGCTAAAGCCAAAACATTTCCCCACAAAGGTACCAGTAAAAGGATCACCGAGGAATTAGTTGTTATCTACTAATGAGTAGTTATCTACTCAGCCCTGGTTAAAACTGCCAAGAGCAATTCAATGCGAAGTTCTGCCATTAACTGGATTATTACTTCCTTAACCCCCCAGGAAGCTAAAGGAAATACAGAAATATGTTGTTCTGTTTTCACCAGTGTGCTCAGGCAATGGCACCTTACCTTGGGACAGTAGAAAGCCTAAGACCCCCCCAAAACAAAATCCAAATCCTTTGTTTTTTCTGAAAAGGACTTTGGCCTCTAACCCTAGGGAACAATGAGAACAATTCTAAGACCAGAAGTTGGTCTTCAGTGCGATGAAATAGGAAATGTGACAAACACTGACTTTCATAGGTACATGTGGAATCTCCAAGAACACTCAGTACTGGACTAACTCTGCTCCCACTGAAGTCAACAGTGAGCACTTTGAAAATCCAGCTCTCCACTGTATATTTTATATAAAATCAGATAGCGAATTAGGTGTTAAGGAAGCCCTGAAACTTAAATGTTTCCAACTAATCATCTGCTTCCCTGTCTTCTTTCATAATATGTGTTATCCAAGTTCAGATTCCCCATGCCCTCCTAGCAGACAGAATTATATATGCTTAGAATTATGTTTTTTGAAAGTGTATGGGGAATCTGAACTTGGATAATATAAATTTTGAGAGAAGGCAGGGCAAAAGAAGATTAGTCTGAGATATTTCAGGGCTAGGGCTATTTCTAAACATTGATCATGATCTTATTACATATGAAATCTCTCCAGCTTGATTCCAGAATGAGAAATAACAGCACATTAGTCAAATTATTCAGCCGAAAGGCACCTCGCTAAGGTACTGTTATGGTCACCATTACCAAAACACATGAGCATTTTAACCTATCTAACCTCCCTATCACCTCAAGTACAGAAGCATCATGAGCTCCTCTTTGTAGGTGCAGAACTGTGGCACACAGTGACTTGCCCAAAGCCGGACAGGAAGCCTGATGAGTTGAACCCAGGTCGCCAGCATGCCAGCCTCAGGCCCTAACCACCTCCCCTCTTCCATCAGTATCTGTAAGTTCTCCTACCTAGGGCCTGTCTCATCCGTGTTTGTACGGCAGTCAATACAAGGGCAACCCCATTTTAGTTGGAATGTTTGGGTGTTACCATAATATACATTAATTATTATTATTATTATTATGTGCTGTAGATACTGCAGAATATACCATTGGACTCGACAGGCCTTTATCCTGTTTGTGCCCTTTCGTCCTGAAAAGAACCACATAATTTGTTGTATTTATTTTGAATTTTCTGAGGGTGATTTTGATTATTTGTTGGGTTTTGTTTATTTTTCCATTGTGCTTTCTAAAGCATTGTATGGCACCACAAGAACCTGAAGACTGTATTATTAATACTCCCAATTTACAGACAGAAGGGCACAAAGAGATTGAGTGATTTTCCCAAGGTCACAAAGGGAAACAGTGGCAGAGCCAGTAACAGCACATTGAGATCCTAGCCTCCTAGTCTAACAACAATGACAATGGTCATTAGCTGCATGTGGGAAGCACAACTCCTCCCTCGTTAGCCTGGCTTCTGGAAGTGATGTCATAGTATCAGACAATGTGGATTGATAAAAATTAAATGGGGACAGACTGAAACACACTCCCCAACTTCCCCATCAGATGCACCCAAAACCGTACAGCAATCCAGCATCACACTGTGATATCATATCAGCTGATTATAATCACATAGAGTGAAACAGAGAACTGGATAGATGGAGCCAGCCGCCAACAGGCCAAAGCACAAAGCACTTGTCTATTTCATGTTGAAAAGTTAAAGTTGCAAAGTGAGCCTTTTAAATAGCAACTGATTGCCAAGGAGTCAATATTAGGCTAAATTCACTCTTAAGGCTTTGCTCACTGCTTCCATTCCTAAAGTGCTGAAGTCGTGTTCTTGTGGTTTATGACATCAGTGGAGCCCTGGGAGTGAATTACAGCTTTGTAGTCACTCCAAATACATCTGTTATCCTACTGCACATTCCTTTCCTTGACAAAGATCTCATAGGCCCAGAAGGATAATTCGTCCATACAGTTAAGCTTTTCTTGACTCTATCACGCAACTCCATTAACTCTTATGTTGAAATCACACAACCTCAGCCACAAGTCTTACAATAATCAGTAACCGAAATATCTCAATGCCAATTGCAGGCAGAGTCTGTTATATACATTCAAAATGTTGATACTTGCCATTTCGCCCCACCACACACACACCTTGTCTTTTCCAAATACGGAAACATGCTACACCCCTTCTTTCCCTCGCCCACTCAGGGGCTAAGAAGGTCACCGGCAGGCCACAGCTTTTAGTGCTATGGAGTGCTGTACTAATCCTGAAAGGACAGGAACAGCCCTGGCTGATAACTGACCTGAACAAGTGATTAGAGTCTGGATTAATTTGCAATTAGACCCCGCGATGAAGCTCACAGACACAGTTGGTTTCCGAGAGGGGAGACCGAGTTTCATTCATCTACTCTCACCTGAGAAGCTTAAACACTGGCAGTACGAGAACTACTCCAATCCACACAACCAGCTAATGGACATTTTCACAACCAGTGCTGATCACCAGAACAACAGGTATTCTGGCACCTTTTCTGGATCGCCAGAATAACGGGTATTTTCAGAACACTTTCTGGACACTCCAAATAATGAGCATTTTCATTGCCCTTCCCAGATTGCCAGAATAATGGCATTTTCATGAGTCTGTCTAGAATAAACTCTTATTTCACTAACTCTGAATTCTCGTTGGGGAGTGAGAAATGAAAGAGACACAAGCCTCTGCAGCAGGAGAGCCGCCACCCTTCCCGCAGAGTTCAGGACTCAGCAGGCCAGTGGACGGTAAGGGCTCTGCAGTTCAAAGATCTGCTGCATTCAGATCCTGAGATTTTTGTGCTGACATCGCTCAAGAATGACAAAAGCCAGTCTTCTCAGTTATGAAGCTCAGCAGTGTCAGGGCACAGAAGAACAGTGGCCGGACACAGTAGATACTGTGAAGAAAAATGAAGCTCCATAAGGCCCTGGGGTATTCATTGCACACATGGTCACAATGAACTTAAATAACTGCTGGTAGTGTTATTTACAAAAATATCCTTAACCTTTCCTTCCAGGCTGCTGAATCCTCTCATTTAAATTTTCATACTGAAGCCTAATTACACCACAGTATTTCCTTCATCCATGAAGAATCAGGTCTTCTGTTACGCCATTTGTTTATTCTGCCTATATAATGGAATTTTTCAGTTCTATTTTGTGTCAAGACTTTTTCATTAATAGTATGGGGAAAAGGGAGTTTCTATTAACCTGGAAGCAGAAACTGATTCAGCTAAAATAAGAACAGTTCTAAACCTTCCCCCTCAGACTCAATTCTCTGATCCGCATTTCCGGTTTGCAAAAGTTTGGATGACTTTTTGTTCCTTGATTCTTTTTCAGTTTCGTGGACCTCTGTATTTCTGCATAGGGTCAGGAGTGAGCCTCTGGAGAACCTCTTTGAGCCTCTGGAGAACCTTGGTATTTCAAGACAAAAAAGTTTCTTTTGTTCTATGGCCATCTCAAACAGAAGCCAGTGGTACCAGAATTTCACTGTTCCCATGTTTAGAAGATTCAAGACACCCAGAGATGCAGCTGAACTTTTGGGTGCTTATCTGAACTGAACATCTGAAGATTTTGAGGTCCTTTCATCACGATCATAAACCCCAACCATACAATGAGGGAAAAGGCCACTGCTACAAATATAACACCGCAGCCATGTTAACATGCAGTGCCACTTACTCAGCATACACAAATATAGTTGCTTTGGAGTAGATCCTGAAGTCTTCATTCAGTCCCTATTCAAGCAAATCTCTGAAAGAATCAAATCCTTCAGTTCTTTCTCAAGTTTTTACAGACACAAAACTCCCAACAAAGACAATGAGAGTTTGCCCAATGAAAGACCCTGATGGGCAGCTTTGTCTGAGTAGTAAGGTCTAAAAAACACTGAGGGAGCATCCCTCAGTTTACTGCAGCACAAAGAACCCTGGGAGTTGCTCCCAGAAATCCTAGTGTCGCCCATGGGTGAGCACAGCATCAGTGAGGACAGAATAACTGTGGTAGGGCATTGCAGAGTGGCAGGTTGTTGCAGTGTGGCAGCTCACAGCTAGGTTAGGGTGGCCCAGGTGCCCATCTCCTGAGCTAAGTCTGCACTGAAGGAATACCCTTAATCACTGGTTTTGCCTCAGTCATTAACATCCTAGAAATGCCATTCCTGATGGTCCTTACTAAATTATTTACTGCCCTAAATGCTATGGGCTCCTTTAAGATTTGAGGGAGGGTGGAGCTGCCTTGCTCCAGTGGGAGCACGGGGAGCCGGAGGCCGTGTCTCAGCCTAGCATGGCCCCACCAGAACTCCAGAAAATACAGAAGGAGTGCAGCCCTTCTACCACTGTTTGAAAGGATGCAGAGTTTGCTCTGCTGGACAGTGCAGAGACACCAGAGCAAGGCTTTGATCTATCCCCGTCATCCTCTTGGGCAGCGGCACTAGCCCTTCAGTGTTCTGGCTCTCCCTGAACATCAGTATTTCCACTGGGCACCATGCCAGTCAGAACCATGCTCTAGCCCTAGAGTAACCAAAGGTCTCGGGGATGCTTACATTAATGCAACCAGTTGTTACCACAGATCTAGAAACCTGGTTAAATCCCCCCTTGAGTACCACCATTTGGCCCCTCCAGTTTCACCAGCACAATGTCAGCAGGAGAATGCAAACATTCTCAGATAACACTCGTTTGATTCTAAAGTGTAATAGAAGATATGATCAGTTGCTCACCGGGAATGGTGTCTGGCGTCTGTGTCGGGTAATCCTTCCTGTCACCAGTCCGGGAGCAGACACGGTATCCCTTTATGGACTCGGCTCCGACCTACAAGAATCAGGTAACACAAATTGCTGCCTGTTGTGGTAAGAGGATAATCCAATACTTCATAATCCTCAGATGACAAGGGACAGCAGACAGGGCTGGCATATACTGCAGTAGAATTAAATGGATTTAACAATGCCTGCTGCTGGTTGTGTCGCCTGCAGTGATCCAGGACTTTTGGATCCTAAAGCATGAGCTTTGTAGTCTAAAGGACTAGCTCTTACCAGGAAGGACATACAGATACGTTGTGTTAGCATGGATTATACACACAGAGAGAACATGGTGGGTAGTTGAGTGAGAGTGCCTTGTTGTGGGGAAATACCACTGAACACACCATTTTAAGTGAATTCATGTGTAGACGTCATGTTAACTGATTACTGGAGCCGGGCAGAAATTTTCCACCAAAACTTTTTTTTCCCTACAAGGAAAAGTGCTTTCTGCTAAAATTGAAGTTTTCCCACAGTAACGTTTTGCTGAAATTATCAATTTTCCTGGTGAGAAATCAAAATTAAAATTTTGTGTAAGGTTGACCTAAATCACAGAAATTTGGGTGGTTGAACTGAATTGAAGCATTTTGTTTCAGGTCACTGCCATATTAATCTGTGTCTGCCTGAGCTGCTGGGTGCTTGATGGGAGTTTTAGTTCAG
The DNA here is from genome assembly GCF_009764565.3 of Dermochelys coriacea. Taxonomy (NCBI): domain Eukaryota; kingdom Metazoa; phylum Chordata; order Testudines; family Dermochelyidae; genus Dermochelys; species Dermochelys coriacea. The sequence continues at coordinate 27,557,468 of NC_050080.1, forward strand.
GTGCTTTGTGCCCCCATTCTGTCCTGTGGGTTGGGCTCTCTGCTGGACTGCATCTCCCATGATGCAACTGATTCTCCCCTTTGGAGACATGAGAAGAAATACCTAGACTGGTATTGGTTCTTATTGGAGACATCAGGTAAAGAATTCTACAGCCAATAGCTGCACCTGCAGGAAATCACAGGCCCACAACTTGCTGTGGAGGGACACCCTCATAGCTACAGAGCATGGAAGCTACTTCCCCATTGCCCTCACAAATTGCCTTCCTCCTGTGCAAGTCTCCCTTGTGCTCAAGCAGAGCAGATAATGTTTTTTTATGACAGAGACGGGCAAAACGGTTTCTAAAAAGTGAGACCCACCCCCGCACCAAAATCTTACCCACACAGAACCAAACTCAAAGCGAGCCCTTCCTGAGGTTCATCCAAGTGAGGACCTTAGTCATTTGTGTTCTGGTAGCACATACAGGCCATGACTGAGATCGGGGCCCCACTGGGCTATGTGCGGCACTAACACATAGTAAGATATAGTCCCTGCCTCAGGGAGTTGCAGTCTAAATAGACAAGGCACACAAAGGGTGAGAGGGGAAACAGAGAGACTGAGTGTCTGTCTAAGGTCACACAGCAGATCAGTGGCTGAGCCAAGAACGGAATCCAGTTCTCCTGACTCCCAGTCCAGTGCCTCACTCACTATATAAAAATATCTAATTAGTTCTCTTGTCCCCACACATCAAATCTGCTTTGTCTGGGATTAACGAAGTGAAGAGGTACAAATACAGGGATTAATTCAGCACCAGTGCTCTCTTCCCACAATCCCCAAATGGGTAAAGATTCCCCAAATAACCATCCCCTGCTACTAACTTTTTCATTCAACTCCAGATAAAATTGTTCACATTATTTATAAGATATCCAGGTAGCCAAACTGCCTGATGGAAAACCAGCAGGTGTGGACAGGGCCCTGTCAATGATGATAAATGTTAAGGAGGAAGGTCAGTTCATCAGTCTGGTTTGCCAGATGAGAAACCTGCCTTGCTCCTTGCTAATTAGAGACTCCATCCAGGCTCTGACATGCAGCCAAACTGCAGAAGGTCCAAATTGCTGATGTTAAAAGGAGACAGGGTAACAACCTGCTGGGCTTTCACCAATAGAGAGTTTGCACCTATTTAATGAGCTAGAATCCCACTGCAAACTAAAGAAAATAATCTTCAGCTGCACAGTGGTTCAGAGCTGTATGTGATGCAGCCTCCACATTGATTGAGGCTATAGATCAAGTAATTTTTCCATATAGCAGCACTTTCTTCCATCTTAAGGGACACAGTGAAGTGCTTTATGAATTTGCTGGTACTCATAGGGTCCAATATTGCTCTCTTTGAAGTCAGTGGCCATGCTGTTGTCAACGTCAGCTGGGTTAAGCCCATCATTCATATTAGCTGGACCTTTCCATGGGTTGGCAAGACCTCTCAGAAGCTTGCATGATTATCTAAACCCCTGAGCTCTGCAATAGCAGGGTAGAAATGTCATGAGAACAGGCTTTCACAGGGAAGTTGGGGAATTTCCTGCTTCCACTCCAGGGTAGAACCCAGAAGTGCAGAGAATTATGGGATTAGGTTGAGGAAGGGGAGGGATGAGAGGCAGGTTATATTGGTATTTTGGATGAAGAGCTGAACCACTTCATCCTTCCTCCCTAGATCAGAAAATTAAGCAAGCAAACCCATGGGACCTCCTAATCTGAGGCAAACTGCCAATCCTTTGAAATTCTCCCCTCACAAATAGGGAAAAGTCCAAAAGGAGCATGTGTGAATGTGAAAAACATGTGATGGAAGAGGGACAGCTGGGTGTTGAAGCCACAGAAAGGGGCCTCTGGAGATGTGAGTTCCTTCCCTGGTTCTACCACTGACATAGTAGATGACTTTGGCTGCACCTCTTTGTGCCTCCTGCACTATGGAGTTAGACTCAGATAAGGTTTGTAAAATGGGCTGGGATCCTTGGATGGAAGGTGCAAAGCATCATTCATGCTGCAACCAAATTCAATTTACCTCACCCATGCACCTATAAAATACAAGATGACATAGGAGGCAATCACCATGATCAAGCCTGAGAGAAGACCTGAGAAGAAAAACCTGCCTCTATTGTACATAATCCCCAACTTCGCACGCAAACAGCTGCATTAAGGACTAGATTCTCCTGCCCTTTCACAGAGCAGTACCTCAGTGAAGAGGGGTCCCAATGGAACCAACAGGACTATACACTCTAGTGAGAGTGGCAGATGCTAGTTCTTACAGTCCTGGAGTTAATCAGAGTGTAGTTTACTGTCCTGGGAGTTTGCTGGAATCACTGCAGCCTATTCTGAATGATGCTCGAAATTGGAGGGGGAAAACAAACCCTGCCAAGATACAGATAAAACCAAACAAAATCTCTCAGACAAAGGAAATGCACTAAAATGTTCAATTTTATTCTTGCTCTGGGCCCCCAAAGCATTTCCCTTTCCTCCCTGAATGATAACCGATATAAAAATTAAATATAAATTCGCCAACAAAAAACCAAAGCACACTGAAAGGCAGTAAATCTCCGGGACCAGATGGTGTTTGGGGGAGGTTTGGGAAGGGAATGAAGGATGAAATAGCAGAGATACTGACTAAGATATATCATAGAACTTTAAAAACAGTAACTCGTCCTCAAGGCTGGAGACTCACTAATATGGTGCCTCAGTTTGAAAAAGAAGCCAAGGGAGAAGGCAGGGGAATGACTGTGGGGGAGCAGTACCTCAATCCTGAGGGGATCAGAGACTGGCCAGCCTCATCTCACCATGGAGGGAACTGATAAAAGGCTTAATTCACTGGTTTCTGTCCCACTTGGGGTCACTGCACTCAAGGAGGCAGTCGCCCCTGATGCATGGTCACTCTCCCCTGGGAATTCAGCTATCTTTAAACAGTGACAGAGATTCCCTGCTGGATGTGCTGAGTCAGGCTATTCCCCTGGTACCCTACCCATGCCCTTTCTTCAGTCACTTTTGGGTACACACTGGAGAGCTGCCCACCCTTCAGAGGAGTGCAGGTGGTGTGGCGGGTCCTTGAATCACCAGAGACCCCCACAGAATGGGTGTCACACCATCAGGGTCCCCTTGGCCTGTGCCATGCTGGCTGAAGCTGGCTCCAACCCAGGTTTGTTAAGAGCCTCGCGAACCAGCTGAGCGGCAGCGAACCAGCGGAGCAGCGGGGACAGCAGAGCAGCTCACAGCAGGAGTTTGCCTGGGACTGGTAAGTATCCGAGTGTGTGTGTTTGCTTGCTGAGGAAGTATCCGAGCGTGTGTTTGCTGGGAGGGCAGGGAGAGAGCCTGAGTGAGTGTCTGATTGGCTGCTAGCCTGCAGGGGGCGGGCATTAGGGTGTCTGTGTGTTTGCATCAGGGAAGCCTGGCTGTTTAAAAATAGCCAGAGCCTCGCGAACCCGCTGAGCAGCGGAGACAGCAGAGCAGCTCACAGCAGGAGTTTGCCTGGGAGTTCGCCTGGAGTGAGCCCAGTGAGGCTTACATCTTGCCAACGTCTCTGAGGAAGCTCATAGTAGGTAGGTGATATGGAAGGGGGGGGGTTCAGCTGTTGTGACCTGCACTGGATGTGCCATGTTTGTCTTTCTTCCACAGGACAGAAGCGACTTTGTCTGTACAAAGTGCAAGCTGGTCTCCATATTGGAAGAGAAGATTGAAGGTCTGGAGCAACAGGTAACGACCCTGCATTGTATACGAGAGACTGAGGATTTTCTGGACCAAACTCAGGATAGCCTTCTAGGGGCACAAAGCTCTAAAGATATAGAGCAGGTTGCACAGAGGAGCCAAGAGGCCAGTGAAGAAGCTTGGCAACATGTGACCTCCAGAAGAGGTAAGCGGAATGTCCGGGTTCCAGTAACACAGACACAGGTAACTAACCGCTTTCATGTTCTCTCCACAGGTACCAATGCGGAGAGTGGACCAGATGATATGTCTGGGGGGAGAAAGCAGAAGGACATTCCGCTGGTTGGGAGGCATGAGATGCGATGTCCTGAGGTTGGGGGTTCCACGACCACCACTCCCAAGAGGAGAAGGCGGGTGGTGGTGGTCGGGGACTCTCTCCTCCGGGGGACTGAGTCATCTATCTGCCGCCCTGACCGGGAAAACCGAGAAGTCTGCTGCTTGCCAGGGGCTAAGATTCGTGATGTGACGGAGAGACTGCCGAGACTCATCAAGCCCTCGGATCGCTACCCCTTCCTGCTTCTCCACGTGGGCACCAATGATACTGCCAAGAATGACCTTGAGCGGATCACTGCGGACTACGTGGCTCTGGGAAGAAGGATAAAGGAGTTGGAGGCGCAAGTGGTGTTCTCGTCCATCCTCCCCGTGGAAGGAAAAGGCCTGGGTAGGGACCGTCGAATCGTGGAGGTCAACCAATGGCTACGCAGGTGGTGTCGGAGAGAAGGCTTTGGATTCTTTGACCATGGGATGGTGTTCCATGAAGGAGGAGTGCTGGGCAGAGACGGGGTCCATCTTACGAAGAGAGGGAAGAACATCTTTGCCAGCAGGCTGGCTAACCTAGTGAGGAGGGCTTTAAACTAGGTTCACCGGGGGAAGGAGACCAAAGCCCTGAGGTAAGTGGGAAAGCGGGATACCGGGAGGAAGCACAGGCAGGAATGTCTGTGAGGGGAGGGCTCCTGCCTCATACTGGGAATGAGGGGCGATCAACAGGTTATCTCAAGTGCTTATATACAAATGCACAAAGCCTTGGAAACAAGCAGGGAGAACTGGAGGTCCTGGTGATGTCAAGGAATTATGACGTGATTGGAATAACAGAGACTTGGTGGGATAACTCACATGACTGGAGTACAGTCATGGATGGTTATAAACTGTTCAGGAAGGACAGGCAGGGCAGAAAAGGTGGGGGAGTAGCACTGTATGTAAGGGAGCAGTATGACTGCTCAGAGCTCCGGTACGAAACTGTGGAAAAACCTGAGTGTCTCTGGATTAAGTTTAGAAGTGTGTGCAACAAGAGTGATGTCATGGTGGGAGTCTGCTATAGACCACCGGACCAGGGGGATGAGGTGGATGAGGCTTTCTTCCGGCAACTCACGGAAGCTACTAGATCGCATGCCCTGATTCTCATGGGTGACTTTAATTTTCCTGATATCTGCTGGGAGAGCAATACAGCGGTGCATAGACAATCCAGGAAGTTTTTGGAAAGCGTAGGGGACAATTTCCTGGTGCAAGTGCTAGGGGAGCCAACTAGGGGGAGCGCTTTTCTTGACCTGCTGCTCACAAACCGGGTAGAATTAGTGGGGGAAGCAAAAGTGGATGGGAATCTGGGAGGCAGTGACCATGAGTTGGTTGAGTTCAGGATCCTGACGCAGGGAAGAAAGGTAAGCAGCAGGATACGGACCCTGGACTTCAGGAAAGCAGACTTTGACTCCCTCAGGGAACAGATGGCCAGGATCCCCTGGGGGACTAACATGAAAGGGAAGGGAGTCCAGGAGAGCTGGCTGTATTTCAAGGAATCCCTGTTGAGGTTACAGGGACAAACCATCCCGATGAGTCGAAAGAATAGTAAATATGGCAGGCGACCAGCTTGGCTTAATGGTGAAATCTTAGCGGATCTTAAACATAAAAAAGAAGCTTACAAGAAGTGGAAGGTTGGACATATGACCAGGGAAGAGTATAAAAATATTGCTCAGGCATGTAGGAAAGATATCAGGAGGGCCAAATCGCACCTGGAGCTGCAGCTAGCAAGAGATGTCAAGAGTAACAAGAAGGGTTTCTTCAGGTATGTTGGCAACAAGAAGAAAGCCAAGGAAAGTGTGGGCCCCTTACTGAATGAGGGAGGCAAGCTAGTGACAGAGGATGTGGAAAAAGCTAATGTACTCAATGCTTTTTTTGCCTCTGTTTTCACTAACAAGGTCAGCTCCCAGACTGCTGTGCTGGGCATCACAAAATGGGGAAGAGATGGCCAGCCCTCTGTAGAGATAGAGGTGGTTAGGGACTATTTAGAAAAGCTGGACGTGCACAAGTCCATGGGGCCGGACGAATTGCATCCGAGAGTGCTGAGGGAATTGGCGGCTGTGATTGCAGAGCCCTTGGCCATTATCTTTGAAAACTCGTGGCGAACGGGGGAAGTCCCGGATGACTGGAAAAAGGCTAATGTAGTGCCCATCTTTAAAAAAGGGAAGAAGGAGGATCCTGGGAACTACAGGCCGGTCAGCCTCACCTCAGTCCCTGGAAAAATCATGGAGCAGGTCCTCAAAGAATCAATCCTGAAACACTTAGAGGAGAGGAAAGTGATCAGGAACAGTCAGCATGGATTCACCAAGGGAAGGTCATGCCTGACTAATCTAATCGCCTTTTATGATGAGATTACTGGTTCTGTGGATGAAGGGAAAGCAGTGGATGTATTGTTTCTTGACTTTAGCAAAGCTTTTGACACGGTCTCCCACAGCATTCTTGTCAGCAAGTTAAGGAAGTATGGGCTGGATGAATGCACTATAAGGTGGGTAGAAAGCTGGCTAGATTGTCGGGCTCAACGGGTAGTGATCAATGGCTCCATGTCTAGTTGGCAGCCGGTGTCAAGTGGAGTGCCCCAGGGGTCGGTCCTGGGGCCCGTTTTGTTCAATATCTTCATAAATGATCTGGAGGATGGTGTGGATTGCACTCTCAGCAAATTTGCGGATGATACTAAACTGGGAGGAGTGGTAGATACGCTGGAGGGGAGGGATAGGATACAGAAGGACCTAGACAAATTGGAAGATTGGGCCAAAAGAAATCTAATGAGGTTCAATAAGGATAAGTGCAGGGTCCTGCACTTAGGATGGAAGAATCCAATGCACCGCTACAGACTAGGGACCGAATGGCTCGGCAGCAGTTCTGCGGAAAAGGACCTAGGGGTGACAGTGGACGAGAAGCTGGATATGAGTCAGCAGTGTGCCCTTGTTGCCAAGAAGGCCAATGGCATTTTGGGATGTATAAGTAGGGGCATAGCGAGCAGATCGAGGGACGTGATCGTTCCCCTCTATTCGACACTGGTGAGGCCTCATCTGGAGTACTGTGTCCAGTTTTGGGCCCCACACTACAAGAAGGATGTGGATAAATTGGAAAGAGTACAGCGAAGGGCAACAAAAATGATTAGGGGTCTAGAGCACATGACTTATGAGGAGAGGCTGAGGGAGCTGGGATTGTTTAGTCTGCAGAAGAGAAGAATGAGGGGGGATTTGATAGCTGCTTTCAACTACCTGAAAGGGGGTTTCAAAGAGGATGGCTCTAGACTGTTCTCAATGGTAGCAGATGACAGAACGAGGAGTAATGGTCTCAAGTTGCAATGGGGGAGGTTTAGATTGGATATTAGGAAAAACTTTTTCACTAAGAGGGTGGTGAAACACTGGAATGCGTTACCTAGGGAGGTGGTAGAATCTCCTTCCTTAGAGGATTTTAAGGTCAGGCTTGACAAAGCCCTGGCTAGGATGATTTAACTGGGACTTGGTCCTGCTTTGAGCAGGGGGTTGGACTAGATGACCTTCTGGGGTCCCTTCCAACCCTGATATTCTATGATTCTATGAAGTCCTGAAGTGTCTGATTAAAAAATGAATAGCTGAACACTTGGACTGGTATTACCTGACGGGGTCACCCCAGCTGGGCTCCAGTGAGGCCTCTCTAACCTGCTGGAGGTCTTTAAAAAGAAACACGAGACAAAGGTGACATCATCTGCTTGGTTTCAGAGTAGCAGCTGTGTTAGTCTGTATCCACAAAAAGAAAAGGAGGACTTGTGGCACCTTAAAGACTAACAAATTTATTTGAGCATAAGCTTTCGTGAGCTACAGCTCACTTCATCGGATGCATTCAGTGTAAAATCAGGAGATTTATATACACAGAGAATATGAAACAATGGGTGTTACCATACACACTGTAACGAGAGTGATCAGGTAAGGCGAGCTATTATCAGCAGGAGAGTGGGGGGGGCAAAAACATCTTGTATTGATAATCAAGGTGGGCCATTTCCAGCAGTTGACAAGAACATCTGAGGAACGGTGTGCACGTGTGTGTGTGTGGGGGGGGGGGATAAACATGGGGAAATAGTTTTACTGTGTGTAATGACCCATCCACTCCCAGTCTTTATTCAAGCCTAAGTTAATTGTATTCAGTTTGCAAATTAATTCCAATTCAGCAGTCTCTTGTTGGAGTCTGTTTTTGAAGTTTTTTTGTTGAAGAATTGCCACTTTTAGGTCTGTAATCGAGTGACCAAAGAGATTGAAGTGTTCTCCGCTTGGTTTTTGAATGTTATAATTCTTGACGTCTGATTTGTGTCCATTTATTCTTTTACGTAGAGACTGTCCAGTTTGGCCAATGTACATGGCAGAGGGGCATTGCTGGCACATATCACATTGGTAGATGTGCAGGTGAATGAGCCTCTGATAGCGTGGCTGATGTGATTAGGCCCTATGATGGTGTCCCCTGAATAGATATGTGGACACAGTTGGCGACGGGCTTTGTTGCAAGGATATCACTATAAAAGGTATTTCCTCCCCCCCCCCCCCGCTCTCCTGCTGATAACAGCTCACCTTACCTGATCACTCTCGTTACAGAGTGTATGGTAATACCCATTGTTTCATGTTCTCTGTGTATATAAATCTCCCCACTGTATTTTTCATGAATGCATCCGATGAAGTGAGCTGTAGCTCATGAAAGCTTATGCTCAAATAAATTTGTTAGTCTCTAAGGTGCCACAAGTACTCCTTATCATCTGCTTGGATTTTGAAAGGAAGCTCCATCACAGATCAATATCCCTGGGGCGACATCTGCAGTTAAGGCAGCTGAATAATGGCAAACAAAGGGCTGTAACATGCAGTGCTGTGTCAGAGAGAAGTTGATAGAGGGGTGTCTCAGGGGTCCATGTACTTGTCAATGGAAAGTGGAAAGCAAACGGGTGATGTCTGGGGATGGACACTATGTCCGAGATACAAAGGAATGTGAAAGGCTCTGGATAGAATTCCTGCAGACGGCAAGCAAGGCCCAGCATTTAACGCCCAGCCCTCAGAGGCAAAGGTTCGGAGTTCCATACTTAGCTCTGTCACAGATTTGCTGTGGGACCTTGGGCATGTCATTTAGGTACTGTGTGTCTTAGCTTTGCCACCTGTGAAAGGGGGTTAATAACAGTTTGCAGGATTTTCAAAAGAGTCCAAGTGACTTGGGAGCACAGAGCCAACTGATTTTCAATGGGACTTCCCCTAAATCACTAGGGGCTTTTGAAAATTCCACACAATGGCAATACTCACCCATCACAGGAGAGCTGTGAGGATTAGTTCATTAATATCTGCAAAGTGCTTTGAGATCCTTCAGCAAAAAAGGACAAAGAACTATTTTCATTAGTAGTTTAAAGCTAGAATTTTCCAAATGCTCAGCACCCAGTTTGGGGCCAGATTTTCAAGAACTCAGCTCTTGTTTAGGCACATCAGATGCTGAACTCTTCAAAACCTTCAGTTACGTGCTTAGGTGACTTGCCCAGGGTCACACAGGAAGTCTGTGGCAGAGCCAGGAATTCATGGATTCCAAGGCCAGAAGAGACTATTGTGGTCATCTAGTCTGACCCTCTGTGTAACACCAGCCAGAGAACTTCCCCAAAATAATTCCCAGAGTAGAGCTTTTAGAAAAATGACCAATCTTGATTTTAAAATCGTCAGTAATGGACAATCCACCACAACCCTTGGTAAATTGTTCCAATGGTTAGTTACTCTCACTGTTAAAAAAGAAAAGGAGTACTTGTGGCACCTTGGAGACTAACAAATTTATTTGAGCATAAGCTTTCGTGAGCTACAGCTCACTTCATCGGATGCAACACGAAAGCTCACAAAAAGCTTATGCTCAAATAAATTTGTTAGTCTCTAAGGTGCCACAAGTACTCCTTTTCTTTTTTGCGAATACAGACTAACACGGCTGCTACTCTGAAACCTCTCACTGTTAAGAATTTATGCCTTATTTCCAGTCTGAATTGCATGCAGGTCTCCTGAACAGAGGTGTGAATAACTGAGTTTTCATTTTGCTGGCCATACCAAAAAGTCAGAAAAAATGTAAAATGTTTTAGGTCTAACAAACCATTTTGTTTTCAAGTTTTTTTAACCTTCCAAATATTTTTTTTAAATAAAATGAAATAAATTTTGCAGTGAAAAGTCATTTTGAATAAAAAACCCAAAGTATTTCATTAAAAAAATTCTTCTTTTTTGTGTTCTCCCTCCCTCCCGCAAATTTTAACAACTGGATTATGTAAATCCAAATTTATGACATGTCTCAGTCGACCCAGTCTGCTTTTTTCATTGAAAAAAAGTTTGGGCAGCACCCAGCTCAACTCCTCAATCCCAACCCGGGGCCTTTTAAAAAACATCCTGCCCCTTCATACAATTTCTAACACTCAAAAATCTCAAAATGAACAATGAAGAGATCCAGCCACTTCCCCACTGTCACATCATCTTTCATCACACACTATCATGCATCAGACCTGATTTCTCACCACCCAGTTTCCCAGAGGGAACAATGGAAGACCAGGGAACTTCACTGCAAGAGCAAAGAAGTGCCAGAAATGCCATGAAGGGCAGTAGAGATTTTTGTATTGCTGTCGAGTTTACATTGAAGGTGCACGCATGGTACAGTGGTGAAGGCAGACAGACCGATGGGATGGGAATAGAATGTTTTAAGAATTTGGGCACTCGTTAAATTATCCAGGGCATGACACATAAGCATCTTAATTATTGAATGGTGGACACGGCTAGAACATGGGAGAAAGGGGTATATTCCAGTGGGAAATCCAGAATTTGTGATAGCTCCATCAAGTTCCACTGCTGGGTGTGTGTGCGGGGGCGGGGGGGGGGGGAATCCTGTCCCATTCAGTGAGCAAAACTAACTGGGCTGCCACATGGTAGCAAGATGTTTTGGAAGCACCACATCACCGCTGCATTTTTTCTAATAACTCAGATCACGGTTAATTTTGCAACTGCCTTCCGCTCAATTAAATGTAAAGATGCTATTCTGCAGGTTTTTCCAAGTGGGGCAGGAAATGGAAAGATCTGGAAAAGGCAATTTATGTGGAAGAGGTTTCTTTTAACATTGCATATCATTGTTTAAAAAGGAGTGCAAAATTATATCAAAAATCGTAATAGCAGCATTTTGCACTCAGTTTGCACGGATATAAAATAGCAACACAAGGGATGTGTTCGGGGAGAATCAGAAAAGGAGTTTTCAGAAGCTTACATGAGTATCTATACCCTAGATCAGTGGTCTCCAAACTGTGGGGTACCCCCCTGCCAGGGTCACAGAGGAATGTTCAGGGGAATGCAGCAGGCCCTGAACTAGCCCCCAAGGGGGACAGGGAGGGAGCACCACCCAGCTCTGCTCCACCCCCCAATCTGCTCCAGCCCCAGCCCCGGCTTGAATCATAGAATATCAGGGTTGGAAGGGACCTCAGGAGATCATCTAGTCCAACCCCCTTCTCAAAGCAGGACCAATTCCCAATTTTTGCCCCAGATCCCTAAATGGCCCCCTTATGGATTGAACTCACAACCCTGGGTTTAGCTGGCCAATGCTCAAACCACTGAGTTATCCCTCGGCTGTGGCTCCACATCCAACTGCGGCCCTGGCTGTGGCTCTTCTCCAGGCCGTGTCTCCACTCCCAGCCCTTGCCCCACTCCCAGCTTCAGCCATGGCTTCAGCCTCAGGCCTGCTTCCACTTGTGGCAACAGCCTCAGCCCCCTTAATCCTATCCAACCTCGCCCCCCACCCAAGCCATGGCCCCGCTCCCGGCCCCAGCTCTGGGGAGGGGTGCGGATAGGGCACAACTCTGAAAAGTTTGGGCACCACTGTTCTAAAGTATGCAACATCAGGGTGATGTCACAAGAACTGGGGATTTTGGGGGCACTTATTTCTCTAGGTATCACTTTACCCACCATTAAAATGCTGCCACCTCTAGGGTGAAATGGAAAATGGCAGCTATTTAATAGCATATAAAAATGCTACATAACAGTTTAGGACGGGAATAGCAGCAAAGCACCACCTCTTAATGAAACTGCAATCAGAGTTTAGGTGGCCAAAGGAGAGGATTAATTTTGTCTTGGACAATGGAGTTCACTTCTTTATTCAGCTTGCAAAGGCAGTCTGGATCAAATGGGCACAAATGGTCAGGATGTGCTTGGGTTAAAGCCTCATCTTAGCACTTCCACCAGCAGAGTGAACTGTAATGTGTGTGGGCATCATCTACTTGTATTAAGGCCCAAATAGTTTTCAATGGGAAAACTTGTTAATTTAGGAGAATATCTCAGCACCCATCACTCATTGCCTACCCCATTTCTCCCGTTAAGTACTGCAGCAAAGGAAATGTTGACCAATAGAGTTTTGCCAAGGTAACATTGAAGAGCTAAGCTGGGGAGTTGAAACACATCTTTCACTCACTAGATAGCACCTAGAGTAAGTTCCATGGGGTCTCCATGGATGGGGGTATTTACTATATGCTCATTATACATAGGCAGAGCAAGATGAGTTATGGTTGGAGCTTCTGCAATTCATTCCCAGTTGCTTTGTTAATACAGGTTAGTTAAAAGGGGAATGGAAATTACCTGGGAGCCAGGAGATGTGGAATCCATTTTTGGCTCTGCCCCGACTCCCTTTGGGCAAGTCACTTAGGCCAAACTTTTCAAAAGTGGGCACTCATTTCAGGTGGTCCCATTTCTGGATGCCTGATTGGAGATTTGTGTAGAAGAGCTTGTGACCTGGCCTGAGGACTTCTTGACAGCAACAGAGTAGGTGTAGCCAGAAGATGAAGACATTGTAGTGAGTTGTGTTTTTCCTACCTGGAGTGGAACAGGGAGACTGACCTGTCCCTGATCCCATCCTGAGTCATGATGTGGTTTAGAGTTTCACGTCTCCATTATGGAGAATACTTTGGTCTTCCTGCCTCAGGAAAGGGGAACAGCTGGCACATCTTGCTAAGAGCCACCTGCAGTTGAGCTTGTTGGCTAGTTTTTGGCTTATAGCTTGTTGCTGCTGCTTCTTTTTTTTTGATCGGCTCCCGACAAGCGGGGGCAGGGGGCAGGGGGCAGGCAGGGGCAAGGTGGGGAGAGAGTCAGGCTTGCATAGCGGGCCCACCACAGTCCCAGCCCACACATTGGCTTGTTCTGGCCTTGTTTTAAAATGCGATTAGCTTGATTTTTGGCTTATTGTGAAAGTCGGGGTACTTATTTACTGCATGAAAGTTGGCAACTGTGTACAGCTCATTGATATTGGTATCAAATACTGTTTCCCAAAATTGGAGCCTCAACTTTTTTGTGCCTCTGTTTCCTCATCTATAAAATGAGTGTGCTGTTACTTTGCAACATGCACCGAGATCTAGGGATAAGAAGTACCATGGAAGTGCTCAGTTTTATTGAAAAGCAGTCAAGTTTTGAGATCCCCAAAACACTAGACTTAAAAGAAAAATTAAACTGGTGCATTTAAAAAGTGAATCAAAAGGGTTTGTTTGCATGATTGTGTAGTTCTCCTGCAAGAGGAAATGTACCATGGAAACTTGAAATGGAGCATGGAGCTTGATTCTCTGTGCTGCTTTAGGGGCCAGTTGTACCAGCAATAAAATCCTGAATTTAAATCTTGCCCATGCTTGATATATATGGATGCCAAGAATAAGTGAATCTCAGGTCATGGTAGGTAAGATGAGGGGACACTGTTGTTTTACTCAATCTGCTTTAAAATGTGTTCATTTGCCATTTCTGAAGCTCCCCTGTATATTCTGATGCTAATTTGAGATCTCAGAATATGCTTCTTCCTTTCTACACAACATTTTCATTCACCTTTACTCCAATGATCATTTCATGTCATATTTTCTCCCCAGTGAATCTTCATATGCTTTAATTGGAGCTTGTCTGTTCATTCATCCCTGGGTAAGGTCTGTTTAGAAGCTGAGAGTATCAGACACTTTTACTTATGGAATCAGTGGAGCTGAACTTTGCAGAGTGACTTTTCCCTGAGTGCAGAAGCATTGTGCTGTTGAATTATGTTTGCTGGGAGGCAGCTCTCTCTTCCTTCCACTTGTCTCTCACTCACCCATGCTGGCTTGCTTCATGAGCCATACAGCATGCAAGTCCTATGCTCAGCTGCAGGTGGCTATTAGCAAGAATAGCTGTCCCCCTTTCCTGAGGCAGGAAGACCAGAGTATTCTCCGTAATGGAGACATGAAACTCTAAACCACATTGTGACTCAGGATGGGATCAGGGACAGGTCAGTCTCCCTGCTCCACTCCAGGTAGGAAAAACAACTCACCACTGCTCGTAATTTGAAATCACTACCATGTCTCCATCTTCTGGCTACACATACTCTGTTGCTGTCAAGAAGTCCTCAGGCCAGGTCACAAACTATTCTACACAAACCTGAGACTTAACTCACTGCCTATTCCCATCAGTAAAACTACAACAAAACTAACTACAGTAGGAAAACAGAGAGGGTACAGCGGGGCAGAGGGAAAGAATTGCCAGGACATTAAGGTACTGGACTGGAAATCAAGAACTGGATTCAGTAGCTGGTTCTGTCAGAGACTCCCTGCGTGACCTTGGACACTTGTGTCTCTGTGCCTCACTCTCATATCTTTAAAATGGGGCTAATAGCATTTGACCGAGGTGCTGGGTGGATAAATTCATGGATGTGTAGGAAGAGCACTGATCCGATGGATATAGGGGCCCATATAAGAATTTATCTAGATAGAATTCGCTGTACCACCATTGAGTGCAGTGGATTACACCAGGGATGAATTTGACCCATTACATCGAGGGTTGATTCTTTTTGTAGAGTTGTGAATATTCTGAATTGTTCCCAACTGCTTGGATTAAGTTAATTACACAGATTGTTTGTGCCACTCTTTAGACTGAGGCAATGAATTGACCCTGAGAAGCACTGCTTCTTGGATAGAAGACAGCACACTCTCCTTGGAGAACCCAGAGCAGCGACAGGGACATGAGTTGTCCCCACGATGTACTGTCTAGGGGGCCCCATTGTGCGAAGAACAGAACATACACATAGGGTAAGTCAACACCTGGAGCTGGGCGTGGGATGCCCAGCTCACATCAACGTACACCAGCTCTCATTGAGTTAGCGTGCTAAAAAAAAGT
Organism: Dermochelys coriacea; assembly: GCF_009764565.3. NCBI lineage: Eukaryota > Metazoa > Chordata > Testudines > Dermochelyidae > Dermochelys > Dermochelys coriacea. Next base: position 27,572,599 of record NC_050080.1, read on the forward strand.
AGAGTAGCCATGGTGGCATGGGCAGCAGTGGCATGGGTAGCCGCCCGGAGTACATACCCGCCTGAACACCAATGGCAGGTACTGCCTGTGCTACTGTGGCCACATCGCTATTTGTAGAATGCTAGCTCTATGAGAGCTAGCAGGAGTATGTCTACACAAGCTGGGAGTCACACCCCCTACCTCCAAGTGTAGACGTAGCCATAGTAAGAGACCGTCCTTGCCCTGAAGCACTTAACTGCATAGACAACACAGACAAACCAAAACCCCAGATCCAAACACCCCTTATCTCTGAGACAGCCTAGGTCCAGGTACAAGCTTTATGGCTATCCTCTGTCTCTGCCATGGGCTTAACGTCAACCTCCAGATTCAAAGTCTCCCTCTGCCCCACCAGCCTAAGCCCAGAAATACAGAGCTGGCAGAGCCCTTGAAGGGTCAGCTAGCCCATCCTCCCACACTGAGGCAGGATTACGCGTAGCTTTGGGAGAGTTCAGATCTGGACTGGAACTTTGCAGCACAGGCTGAGCTCTAAACATGAAAGATGAGGACTATATTCTCCCCTCCTCAGGCAGGCAAAGCTCCCATTGCCTGAGACAGCCTCCATGGGAGTTTGCAGGACAGAATCAGGCCCTGAGGAAAGTGGCCCTCATTTCTTCCCCGCGGTAACTGTTGTTGTATTTTCTAAAAGTTCAAAATGTAGAAAGTCTAAAAAAGAAAAAAATCTATACCAAAATAAAGGTGCGACCTAACTTCTCAGGTCAAGGATTTGATGGGCCAGGTCAGGCAGTGCAGAGGTGGCGTCTATACTGGGCAGCTGAGGATTCCTCCAACACAGGGGACCTGCCAGGTAGCCATCGCTGTGCTACTGCCACATGGTGCCTCCCAGCGGAGGGGTTTGCGATGGGCAGGAAGGACAGGGCAGGAGTGCACTGTGCTCGCGGGAACCCCATCAGTGTAATTTAGAACAGTCCTGAAGATGCTCTAAGTGACACCAGCGACTGCACCAGCCCCAGGATCAGGGTGTGTTGGGGGAGGGGGAAATTAGAAGGATTGAAAAGCCACCACTCCCTTCCCCTCAGGTGCAGGTGCCATGGAGAACTGAGCCTGATGTCTACAAATCTGGCAGAAATTAAAATGATCTCCCTTTAATTCCAATTGCCACCTCCAGGTGTATTTAAAGTCAAGTCTCAGGTCCCGCCAGGCCTTGAAATGACCCCTGAATTCAGACAAGTTGTCATAAATATAAAGGGAAGGGTAAACACCTTTAAATCCCTCCTGGCCAGAGGAAAAACCCTTTCACCTATAAAGGGTTAAGAAGCTAAGATAACCTCTCTGGCACCTGACCACAATGACCAATGAGGAGACAAGATACTTTTAAAGCTGGGGGTGGGGGGAACAAAGCTTCTGTCTGTGTGATGCTTTTGCCGGGACCAGAGAAGGAATGCAGGTCAGAACTCCTGTAAAGGGCTAATAAGCAATCTAGTTAGATATGCATTAGATTCTGTTTTGTATAAATGGCTGATAAAATAAGTTGTGCTGAATGGAATGGATATTCCCGTTTTTGGTCTTTTTATAACTGAAGGTTTTGCCTAGAGGGATTCTCTATGCACACATAAGCTTGCACAGGTATATCTAGGCATGCTGCAATCACCCCTCGGATTGCAGTGTAGACATGCCCTTAGCGCTGGTATAAGGTGCTGGCTTGGCAACCCTGGCAGACTCAGGGGCATATACAGCAGTGCACCATGACCCCTTTGTGCCAGTTCCACTGTGGGGCAGGTATAAAGCCCCTCCAGGAATATTCCCAGAGCAGAGAGACTCTGAGCAGCCTCTACAGCAGCTGGGGCACATGGGCATAGTGGGGTGCACAGGATTGGAGTGCCTAAATAAGAGCCACGTTTTCAAAAGTACTCTGCCAATTCCCTGATTTAGGTACGCACCTGGGAGCGGAGATCTGCTGGGAATCTGGCTGTAGGTGGGCAAAGAGATAAAGAGAGGCATGAAGCCAGACTGTGCACAAAGGGGAGGAGGATGCGAGGAGCCTTTCAAGCCACTTGTGCGCCTTGAGCAGGGAATGGCCAGAATTACAGTCACACTCCCCTGAGCACAGGGGCTGCTCCTGGCTATTAGCTTTAGGAACCCAAAAGGGGCAAGGAGAGGTGAGGTCATGATCCAACCTCCAAACAGTCAGGAGAGCTGACCGGTCATAGAAGGAAAGTCACTCTGCAGCAGCAGCTGGGTGCTGCTGGAGACACTGTTGGCAGACAATACCTCCCAGAGAGCTTGCTGGAGCAATCCAGCTCCATGCTGCCCCCAGCTTTGTGCAGAAATTGAGCTCCTGGTTTGTAAAGCCTGTTAGGATCCTTCAGGGCAAGCAGTGCTATATAATTGCTACAATGCAGAGAATGAAAAGAACCTGCTGCTCTCCTCAAATTAAAGCCTGAAAATCCACCTGGAATGGGCTCTCCTTTGTGGAGAGAAATAATAATTGCTCCAACAGGGATTTATAAATAATTGCAACTGACTCAGATTCTAACAGGGGTAACCATGCTGTTGAATTAAACAAACGTATGTGCAGAACAAAACATTGCACACAGTGAAATTACTATATAGGAGGAGAAAGGTGAGGCTGGGAAGGGTCACAGTGGCTCTGCCTTGGCTTTCTCACACAGGAATAGGGCAGAACAGCCTGGCCTCAGGATTTTCTCATTATAAGTAAAGCACAGAAAAGTCAGATATATAGGTCTGATTCTTCAAGGTGCTGGGTGCCTCATGGAAGAGGTTCAGCACCCCTCTGGACTAGACTCTGTGCCTGCACTGCTTAATAAGTCTTTCATTTTCTATCCCTTTGTAGCTGCTCACCCCACTCTCGTATTCAGTTGGTTCTCCTCAACAACTCACTACCGTGCTTTTTGTTTCTTCCTCAAAGCTCAGAGATATCGACTCCTGCAGGATCTCAGCCACGTGCTTTGTGGCGTCAGTGCAGGGAAGGTTTGTGCTAAAGATCGGGCTTTGGACACTTTTTTTTTTTTTTTTTTTTTTTTTTTTTCCAGCAATTGCAGCATATCGTTCTGTGGCAAAACCTATCCGGACTGATCCCTTCCAGATCTTAGATGGGTGCCGTCCATGCCAGGATACCATCTGGTACCTAATTCCAAACAGCCATTGTAAAAAGCAACCCCTCCTGAGATGAAGGGCAGTCACTCAGGTAGAACCTGCATCCTTAGCTTACTGTCTAGCTGGCTGAGCAAGGGATGGCGAGAAGAACTGGATCCTAATCCCACTGCTGACACTAACTCCCCAGGGCTCTGAAGCAAGTGACTTAGGTGAAAGTCTTCAAAGCTGGGTGCCAAAAAGAAATAGAAGTGGCCTGATTTTCAGAGCTGCTGAGCACCCCCATTCCCACTGAAATCAAGGGGCAAGACTGACTGTTGCCTTGCACCTTGTGTAGTCAATTACACCAGGCAATGTGAGGGCAAAGTCCATGTAACTGCTACCACTCTGATAAGGTAGCATTTTAACACCCCCTTTGCACCCGTGTAAGTGGCTGCATAAGGTGCAGGGAACTGGAGAATTGGGCGCAATGCTGTAAAGCACTTTGTACCTGAAAAGCCCTCCACAAGTGCTAAGTACTATTATTAATACACTGAATGAAGGGATGCGTCTTCCCCTGAATTCTAACAACACATCCCTGCTTTCTCCCCCAAACTTCAGGGAATCTTCACAGCCAGTTAAATGCTGCTGAATGTTCCAAATGCAGCGCAGCAGCTGCTCTGTTCAATGCACCAGCTGTGCTACTGAAAGTCCCAGGTACAATACACCAATCGCAATAGCTGTGCCGGACAGGTGAGCCCTGCCATCCCATGGCATTCACTGAAATACTACTAGCTGGTGGCAGCAAGTGCCTAGCAAGGGAAGTGTTAAATCATTGTCTAGTTTTGCCATGTGAGCTGACGAAATCTCCACCGAGGTGCCGGTGAAAGGATGCACACTGACCATAATTGTTTTTAAAATTAAATTAGGGACTTCAGAGTCTCATTTAGTCTGCAGCATAAACTCAAACGTCCCATTAGAACCTGAACCGAGCATTTCAAAATATTCGCCCCAGGCAAACACTGAATACTCTGGCTGATGGAAAACAAAGTTTTCTAATGCCCTCTTTTCTAGACAGGAAAACATGCTTTCAGGTGACAACTATAAGGTAGTGGATTGTTCAAATTCGTACCATACCAGACTCCTATTACAGGCTCCTAATTCCCCTAGACAGGAACCCGTATCCATAATACTCTGGAACATTTGCCTGGAAGGAAAGGAGATGATCCCATTCTATAAGTGGCACGAGAAGTGCTTCCCTGCCCATTCGGATACTGATTCTTGCAATCTAGAAAATCTGTACAGCACCAAACCTGAGAGCTCTGCAGTGATGCAAGGGACTATGTGCTAAAGTTTATTACACCAAGACCACACAGAGTGGAGGGAGGAAAAAATCCCCAACCCACCTGTCACAAGTGTAACAGTGGAGATAAATGGCTTATATGCATTTATCCCTTGACCCGATTATCAACTCCATTTTAATGCTTGATTTTAAACAACTCCCATCCAGGCCTGCCATTGTTCTGCTTATTCTGTTACTGTAAAGCTGGGGTATGTATATTTTATCTGTTCACTAAATCCTTTTAATAGCTTTTTCCCAAGCCCCCCTTGTTTTAATTCTGGAGCTATCAGCACAAAGCAAGGTGGAGATATGAAGAGGCTGACATTTCTCTGAGTAATTTGCGGTGAAATTGTCACTGGCTTGATGCAGTCGTTTTGTTCTCCATGCCGATGTGACATTAATTATTGTTAAATATTCTTCTCTGTTACACAGAGTTCTGCTTAGATAAAGGTCAATGTCTGCACCCATGACAGCGCCTGTTGTCACTGTGCTGTGGAACTGATCTGTCACTCCTTACCGTTCAGTACCCTCCTCGTCATGTGAATCCAGTTTTCATTAATTCCCACTCAGTTAGACAGACATTAAAAAAAAAAATGCAAAATGCCTCAGCTGTTCAGATCAGCGCCTGGATATGAAATTATTAGCTTGGCTAGTGCTGCCTGCACAGGAAAGTCAGATACTATTGCCTGTGCAAATCTAGCAGCGGCACCTCATTAAGGAGCCATGCATTTGCCCGTGGGAAAAAAAAAAAGTCTTCTTTTAATTAAAAGCCAGCTCTGACTGGAGAGATGAAAGCTAACATTTGCCACAAGGGTTTGCACTGACTGGCTTCCCCCAGCTGTATTTGGGGTGGGGAAAAATGATAAATGCTTCCCTCTTTCCTTTGCCACAGGCTTGGAAACTGAAGTCCAGAACTCAAGCTCTTGCAACCAATTCTCTCACCAGATTCCCCAGCTTTGTTTCATCTTCTCGGCTCCTTAAAGGGGCCAACAGAGGGCAGCTCAATTCCAAACAGGAACCTCCTGGGTATGCGAGTAAGGTAATTGTAACACCTGCCCAATAGCACCCTCCCCACAACTCCCACAAGTCACCTCCCTCCTCATCCAGGGTGTGTTTAATTCCATGTGTGCTGCAGATGTGAGGATGCAGGTGATCAAGCCCCAAACACAGTGTTCAGAGTAGCAGCTGTGTTAGTCTGTATTTGCAAAAAAGAAAAGGAGTACTTGTGGCACCTTAGAGACTAACAAATTTATTTGAGCATAAGCTTTCGTGAGCTACAGCTCACTTCATCGGATGCAATCCGATGAAGTGAGCTGTAGCTCATGAAAGTTTATGCTCAAATAAATTTTAGTCTCTAAGGTGCCACAAGTACTCCTTTTCTTTTTTGCAAACACAGTGTGTAACACCATCCTAGACAATTCCCCTCCCCACCCCAGGCAGATACCGAGAGGTCTGTCTTTTTCTTACACTTTGGCAACACTTATCTAGCTTGTCATGCCACTATGATCCCACAGAACTGGAATCTGAAGACATGCGTGCACCCCCGTGTCACACACTAAGACACTTGACATAGCGCGCACATTTAAAATACATGAACGCATATTTTTACTAGCTTGCTGGAAGTGAAGACTGCGGCAGATGTGACCTTTTTGCAGCGCTCCCAGAGGAGATGGCCGTCATACAATCTTACACCAACCAACGTCAGTCCAGCACAAATAACCGAATGCAGGACACTTAGTCTACAATAGCAAACATCACGGAGCAGCCGCAATTCCAGGGTCATCTTATGCCAGCCTCTACTCAGTGGGGATGCAGGGACTTGACAGGTTCCAAGTGCTGCATAGCCTCTTTTACGTCTTAGTTGAAACAAATATGCTTTTAGGCCTCAATCCAGCAAAGCAGTTAAGTGTGCTTAACCTTGAGCATGTGCTGTTCAAGTCAATGGAAGTCAATAGCATGTGCTATTGAAGTCAATTCACATGGTTAAATTCAAGCATGTGCTTAAATGCTTTCCTGAATAGGGACCTGATTGCAGGAGGACTGGGAGTGAGGAAGGATGGACTGGAGACCTCAGACCCTACCTCGTGTAGGTTGAAGCTAAAACCCATTAGTGAGTGGGAGGTACTCCGGTATCGACTGAGCCAGAGTGGTCTCTAGATAGAACACACATTTAGGAATAAAAGTGGGCATGTTCGCGATTAAATACAGCTCAGTAAATATGGAAGTGACGATTACATGAAAGGGGCAAAGGCAAAGAAAATGCCTGGATGCCTTAAACCTGGGTGATTTCTGTAGCTTTTAATCCCATTCCTTCACAATACCACAAAGGGAAGTGGGATCCCTAAGGGGATTTCTGAACACACAGTCTTATTCCGCTGTGACTTCTACTGCTGTGAATCAAAAATGAAACCAGCGTTGTGCGAGAGAGCTGCAGCATTTCCCAATGTGCAGCAGGGCAGACTGAACATACCACACTTGATTAGGATGGTGTACATCAGGAGTGACTCCGCTGAAATCAGTGGACTTTATACTGGTGTAAAGCTGGTTTAAGTGAGATCAGAATGAGGTCTACTCTCTACAAAGACTATATATAAAAAGGGGAAAAGATAACAAAGGACTATGAGGTACTGTAACAAGCTTAGGGGAGCAGTTAGTCCAGAAGTATCATGTACATTGAATATTGCCTATGTCACCTTAGATATAGTAAGAACCTAGCATGCACTTGCTAGGACTGGCTACATTGTGGTACTAATATGTGCGGAGTATAACTTTACTTTGACAGACTGGAGGTATGGGAGGGTGAAATTGTGAACACCCGGTTATTTTGTGAACTCCATTTGGAGAATGCCATGTTGTGACTGAAACCTTCACTTAGCATTATAACCTCCCCTTTCGGTTAGGTCACCCAGGTAGTATTGAAAACCAGTCAACTCTTGACAAGGGCAGCCTATTCTAGGCAGCGTGCACTCATGCTAGAGGGTGGGAGTCCTAGAAGAGGGCTAACAATGAGAGAGCCATCACTGGCCATCACCGTTGCAGGACTTTCCAGTTGGTGGGCTTTGTACCACCAGGGCCTTGGAATGAACTATCTGCACTACTAACATGTCTGTGAGGAGGGGGTTGGAATTTGTCAGTCTTAGCCTATGGCTGGAAGAGCTGCAGTTTCTCCTTCTGACTAAAGAGGAGAGACTTTCTTTAAAGAGGGGGGCTATTTCATTGCCACTTTTGAGCAGAAGTTGCTGGGGAGAGTGAAGGCAGAAGAGACGCTGCCTGTCTGAAGGACACTGACCAGATCTCAGGACTCACAGGAGGGCTTGTGTTCAGGAGTTCATTGTTTTCCATAGATCTGTAGGTCTCTTGGGCTTTTTAAAGAGCAAAGTGTATGTGTTTAAACCTTCCTTTGCTAGGACAGTGTTCCCTGCTTTATTGCCACATAATTAAACTCTTAAGGAACAAGGAAACCAGAGGGGTCCAGCAGCGAGGTGGACACTGGGAGAAAGTGCTTAAGCAACTCATGACTCAGGAGGGCTGAACACTAATTCTGCGGTCAAGGCAGTTGGACTGCAGGGGTCCCGCAAGACCTGGTAGTGTGCCTGAGAGACACCCAGAGCTAAGAACAGTGACCAGTCACTGCCTAGACCTGTGGGATTTAGTAGTTGGATGCAATCGTAACAGACTGGTCTCTGTCCAGACAAGCTAGTGACACTTAGGGCATGTCTACACTTAAAATGCTGCATTGGCACAGCTGCACTGCTGAAGTGCTTTAATGAAGACACTCTAAGCCAACAGGAGAGAGCTTCTCCCACCATTTTAGTTAATTCACCTCCGCGAGAGGCGGTAGTTCTCGCGCCGACATAATTCTGTCTACATGTGGGATTAGGTCGGTACAATTACATCTCTCAAGGATGTGGATTATTCTGTAATGCAGACCAGGACTCACTCTACACTGAAATAATTGAAATCAATATGCAAAAATACTCATGGTGTGAGGAAAGGTCTAACAATCTATCATAACCCAACATAATCCAGAAACTAGAAGGTACAACCTGGGGTGCATCAGCATCAGTGTTGCGAACATCTGAAATAGCACTTGTATATTCAGTAGCTGAATAATGTGCAGTGATATGGAGCAGATGCAGCCACACATAACATGTTGACATCCAGCCAAATACAGTGATGTGGTGCAGCACGGGAACCCTTAAATCAACTCCAACATCATGGCTACCTGTTTTGTCTAACATCGCTCCTCCGCCGATATGCCAAACTGCTGCGACGTTCTGCTAAGCTCAGCAAATCCAGGAAAATAGTTGTCTTCCTATCCACCAAGACCTTGACAACATCCCCCCTGCCACGTCTTAAGTCCCGCAAACGTTTCTGGGAACATTCGTTTAGCCTCATGCAATCAGACTATGATCAGAAGGAGGCCTAGAAAGCAGATTGGCCTAAACAGGATTTAAAAAATAAGCACCTTGTGCCAGATCCCACACAGACAGTTCCTTGGTTTGACCTTCCACGACCATCTTGGTCAGCTCTGAACCGAATCCGAACCAACCATGGTAGATGAGGACATTTAATGCACAAATGGAAAATCAAGGACTCCCCGGTGTGAGAGTGTGGTTCCCCATGACAGATCATTGAATATATCACTACCTACTGCCCAATTTATAAAGATGAAGGAGGCATTACTGCAATAAATTCTCCTACTCCTGATGTAGCAATTTGGCTCAATCAACTTCAGGTGAAATTGTAGTTGCTGCTCTACACCAGCCATATGAAAGAAGATCACGTCTTTAAAATTCTGAACAATGTAGTGGGCTACCCATGAATTTGTGAAAATTTAACACCAGTCTGGTTCCACCCCTTTGACTACATCTTTGACTTAGTGTGGTGGGACACATTCACCATGAGAGAGTTAGGAGAATGGAGTTAGTTTCTATGGTGAAAGTGTCTTCCTAATCTAATAGCCCAGTTCCAATTTCATTCAGCATCTCAGATTTTGGCAAGTAGCCTGATTTAAAATCCCCATCATGTGCAGCTTGGTACCCCAAAGCCCCAGGGCCAGATTGCACCAGCGTGTTTCTCATGGGTCCTTAGCTGGTTTACCTCAATCTCACTACACAGAGGACAAAAAGCCCTGAATCTTCAGTTCAATCAAATCCAACTTCTTCAGTACAAAATGACCCCAAGAAATATGGGCCTGATTCTGATCTCAGGCATATTGGTGTCAGTCTGGAGTAACTCCAGTGATGTGCTCCAGACTTTCACCAGGGGATGAGAGTCAAGTCCTGCCCCTTTATAAAGCTAATATTATCTACTCTCTAAACCAGCGTCTTAATCTAACCTCCCTCCAAGTTTGGAGACGGTAATGTGCAGCTAAAAATACAGAGGCAAGCAGAAAAGTCAAGGCTAGCAAGAGGCATTTGCAGGGTGACTGAAGACAAAAACAGAGCCTGAGCCAGAGCCAAAGATATTCCCATGGGTGAGACTGAAGCTCTCTCACACATGCTGCTGGTGTGACTGATGGGCTCTCACCAGCTGCAGGAGTCGGATTTCCCACATCCAAACACAGGGGCTTCCTTCTCCCCTTCCCCTGTCTCAGGCTGGTGTCTTTTCTTTTAATTATTTTTAGCGGCAGCATGAAATTAAATAATGTGCAGGAATATGACATGCTAAGATGTCAAGGGGTGAAACCTGATGCTTCTAGTGCGGTAGGACATTGCCTGGACATCAGAGCTACCAGTCATTGCACTGTGAGGTGGACTGGCTGATTCCTCAGCACCATGTCTCACTCAGTGTCATTAACCCTTTGTGCTGCTGTTTTATGTGCAATTAGCATTTCCAAGGTGGGGTGACTGGTGCATGAAGCAGCACCAAAATGGCTAAATCCAGCTGCAGATTCCAGGTAGACTCACCTATATAAGAGCTATCATACTTGGTCAGACTATGGTCCATCTTGCCCAGTATCCTGTCTCTGACAGTGGCCCGTACCAGAGCTTCAGGGGGAATGTACAGAACAGGGCCATTATGGAGTGATCCACCCCAGTCTTCTATTCCTGGCTCCAGGTAGTTAGAGATTTAGAAATATCCCAAACATCCCAAACCTTAACCATCTTGGCTAATAGCCGTTGATGAGCCTATCCTCCATGAACTTATATAGTTCTTTTTTGAACCCAGTTATACTTTTAGCCTTCACAACATCCCACAGTAATGAGTTCCACAGATTGGTTGTGCATTATCTGAAAAAGTATTTAATCTAGTTTTTATTAAACCTGCTGCCTATTAATTTCATCGGTGACCCCTGTTTTTCAAATTGTAGGAAAGGGTAAATAACACTTCTCTATTCTTGCACAATCCACACCATTCATGATTGTATGGATCTCTATCATATCCCCCTTTAACCATCTGTTTTCCAAGATGAACAGCTCTGATCTTTAGTTTCTCCTCGTGTGGAAGCCATTCCATATCCTTGATCATTTTTGTTCCCCTTCTCTGAACCTTTTCCACTTCTTCTATGTCCTTTTTGAAATGGGGAAACCAGAATTGGACACAGCATTCAAGGGGTGGGTGCACCAGGCATTTATACAGTCACATTATGACATTTTCTGCCTTATTTTCTATCCCTTTCCTAATATCTTTTTACATTCTGTTAGCCTCCTTGACTGCTGCTGCGCATTGAGCTAAAGTTTTCAGAGAACTATCCACGATGACTCCAAGATCTCTTTCTTGGGTGGTAACAGCTAATTTAGACCCCACCATTATATATGAATAGTTGGGATTATTTTTTCCAATGTGTAGTACTTTACACTTATCAGTGCTGAATTTCATCTGCCATTTTGTGGCCCAGTTAGTTCCCCTGCCTCTGGGCATGCGTGTTGTGCTGCTCCTCATTCCTGTGGTGGGGATCATTTCTATGCTGTCCGCCCTTACTCAGTCCAGAAGCATCAGCAACATACAAGGAAGGCTATAGAGCCACATGGCTGCATTTGCTACAGATTTAGAGTTGTCGTGGCAAACAGTTTTGTCCCTCACCATCTCTTCTGATGGCCTTACACTCGACGAACTGATTTCTGATCAATGCCCTAGTCAGCCTCCAACTCATCGGATCACAGGCACCGATTCCGTGGATGCTCTGGGGCTGGAGCACCCATGGAAAAAAACTAGTGGGTGCTCAGCACCCACTGGTGGGCCCCGCCGATCAGCTCCTCCCCCTGCCCCCAGCACCCACTACCCGCCACTGATCAGCTAGTCAGCGGCAGGCAGGAGGTGCTGTGGGTGAGGGGACAGGAAGAGGAAAAGCGAGGGTGGGGTGCTCGAGGGAGGGGGCGGAGCGGGAGTGGAAAGAGGCGGAGCGGAGGCAGCACCTGTGCATCAGATGCCTCATTCTTCCAGAACTTTCCCACCAGCGCTCCCCGACATTCCTGCCCACTTCGTCTCCATCACCTCAGCTGCTGCACTTCCACACTCTTTCCTCTAGATCCCTGTGATATTTCTTCCCTGCCATGCTGCACCTCCTGGGCGACGCACAGTTCTACAACCGTCTCTTGATCTCGGTAGCTTTACTCTGCCTCCAGGGGCTGGTTTCTCAAGGCCTGATTCTGCTCTCATGTACACCAGGGCAAGTCAGGAGTAACTCCACTGGGGTTACATTGGGATGAAACTGGCAGGAAGATCAGAATCATTCCCTTCCTTTTTCCCAAGAAAAGGTCCCACAAGCAGTGGGACAAATTCTGAGTTTCACCACCTGATTTTTTTCACTCCTTACTCAGACAAATTCCATTGACTTCACAGGGAGTCTGCCTGAGTTGGAAGTGACTAAAACCAGAGTAAGGAAGTCCAGAATGGGCCCAGGGGGATGGAAAATGGACCAAGTATCTTTTTCAAGTAATATGTGCTACTTAAAAAAAAAAAAAGGTTAAATGATGCCATTTCTTCATGTGTGAATGCAAAGTATATAAGCAGAGAGCCCAAATCAGCTCTGGCATAAGAGGGCACTGCTCCCGTTTACTTCAATGCACCAATGTGCACCATGGCTGTATTTGGTCCAAAGTATTGTATCTACATATATTAGAAACACACACTCCAGTCAGTGACAAGTGAGGCAGCAGCAGGCCACATCTCACCCACGCAAAATCTTTACAGCATGGAAATCCGAAGTTAATGAAAAAGTCTTCTGCATTCCTTGCCATCCTCACAGTGCCTACCACACTGGTGGTATGGCTCTCCAACACTAAGGCTCTCACTTTCATCCCCTAGAGAGAGCAAAAAGCAGCACAGATCCTGACTTCAGACCCACACTAATGCAAAACTTTAATGGTGACCACGCACACCCATTTGTCAAGAGATCGGCATATATGACTGTCAGGTGGTCCATGCATGTGAGAGCTTCTCTGCCTTAGCACTGCCAAAGTCACCATTCAGGTTTTACACAGAACGCATGATTTGCCTAACTTGTCTCCCACTGCTCACTAGAGCTACAGGGTGAAAGAACCCAAACCTCAAACCAATCTTGCTCCCTTCATATGCTCAACACATGGTTGCACCATTCCACCTCTCTGTCATCCTAAGGCGGTGCTCGAAGAGCTGCATCTAGCAAGGTGTTTTTTGTGGATATGGCACTGGACTGGGAATCAGGAGACCTGGAGTCTACTCTTGGCCCTGTCACTGCCTTCTGCGTGACCTTGGGAAAGTCACTTCCTCACCCACCCTTTGTCTGTCTTTTCTAGTTAGATTGCGAGCTCTTCAGGGCCAGTCCTGTTTATGTTCAACTGTTCAGCCTGATTCTATTTAGCTTGGCAAACAGCATAGACAAATACAGAGCCCCTGAAATGAGGTTATATGCTAGAGCTGAATCTCAGTGACATGGTTGTTGTATGGTAAATTCATTGATTTCACTGGATTTACACAGAATAGCTGAGAATCTGCCCTTCCATGAACTGAAGAAATGAATTTCACATTTGTTCAACTTCATTGCCCTGTTATTTTCATCTGTGTACCTTATTTTGGCTCTCCGTCCTACATCTAGATTCTGGCAGGGAAACTATGGGACAGCTAGAAATTTGGGCTCTGTCTCTATGCCATAGGATAAAGTTTTTGACAAGTTCACAAAATTAAAGCAGCAACAGGAGAAAGATTCTGCTGTTTTCGCAGGACTGACTTCAACATAAACAGCATTGCAAAAAATATTAATAGAAAACTCCACTCGGGCTTGCAAGTGCATCCACTCCCTTTCCCAGCTTGCTCTCTATATTGCATGGATTAAGGTTTGTGTCTTGCTGTAAGAAACTGTCTCCTTCTGATATGAATGCTGCTGGAGCCCTTCTAAAGGAGTTAGTGTATCACAACTGATAGGAAGAATCAATAGACCAGTGCATCAGTTAGCAAAGGGCTGACAAGCTATCTGGCACCTGGATGGTGTGGTGGGTATTAGTTTACTGACTGCTACTGCTCAAGTTGGTTATTTGCTGTTATCTCCTTGCTGATGTCAGACACACCTCTCAGGAAAATCTGACCTGAGAAGTTTTACAAAATGCACTTTAATCAGACAGACTGTGTCAATTTCAAGCTTTGGTGTAGTTCACTGAAAAAAACTATACTTTGGAAGAAAAGAGCTTTGGCTTGTGGAAAATAAAAATCGCCACTTCTGCCTTGAAGAGCAAACCAGAACATCAAGTGGAACTGAAATCAAAGGTACACACGAGCATACGCACCGCTCTCCCATTCATGAACTTCAAAAAGAAAACACACTGCATGATTCCCAACTGACAGCCCAATGCTCTGCCAAGGTATATGAAGCATGATAGATCTCAGTCCTTCAGAGCTGAATGTCCTTTGGCCAGGAAGGAGGCTCTTTCCTCATCCTGAAACCTTAATATACCCTTTGAGGCTCTTCTTATGAAGAAGCCAGCACGTAGAGGTGTATACGATGTACGTTTGTAATGTGGACCTGACCTCAGAATGGGCCTGAACTGGAAGCCCAAAGCCAAACTGCCCTGAACTTTGGGACAGGTAAGATCTGAACTCTGTGACCAGAGGTCCGTGTCTACTCTTGATTTAAAACAGGATGTGACGAAAGGTCGGCAGAGATGGAAAACCTGTGCACAGGGTTGCCAACTTTCTAACCGTACAAAACCAAACACCCTTGCCCTGTCTCGCCCCTTCCCGATGCCCCGCTCTGCCCCTTATCAGAGGCCCCGCCCCCACTCGCTCCATCCCTCCTCCTTTCATTGCTTGCTCTGCCCCACACTCACGCATTTTCACTGGGCTGGGGCATGGGGTTGGGGTGCAGAAGGGGGTGCGGGCTCCGGGGTGGGGCCAGAAATGAGGGGTTCAGGGGTCAGGAGGGGGCTCTGGGCTGTGGCAGGGTTGGGGACAGGAGGGGGTGAGGGCTTTGGCTGGGGGTGTGGGCTCTAGCATGGGGCTGGGGATGAGGGGTTTGGGGTGCAGGAGCAGGCTCCAGGCTGGAGCTGAGGGGTTCAGCATCCGAGAGCAGGCTCCAGGCTGGGGCAGGGCTGAAGGAGGGGGTGAGGGGTTTGGAGTGCAGGAGCAGGCTCAGGGCTGGGCCAAGGGATTGGGGTATGGGAGAAGGTGCAGGGTGCATACTCCAGGAGGGATTTGGGGTGCAGGAGGGGACTTAGGGGGTTGGGGTGTGGGCTCTGGGAGGAAGTAAGGGTGCGGGAGGGGGTTCCGACCTGGGGCAGGGGGTTGGGGTGCGGGCTCCAGCCAGGCAGCGCTTACCTCAGGCAGCTCCCAGTTGGTGGCGCAGTGGGGCTAAGGCAGGCTTCCTGCCAGTCCTTGCTCTACGTGGTTCCTGGAAGCAGTGGCATGTCCGGCTCCTTAGGCGGACGTGCAGCCAGGCAGCTCCACATTCTGCCCCGGCAGCTCCCATTGGCCGCGGTTCCCCTGGGCCTAGGAGCTGGACATGCTGGCTGCTTCTGGGAGCTGCACGGAGCTAGGGAACCTGCCTTTGCCCTGCTGCATACCAACGAGACTTTTAACGGCCTGGTCAGAGCTGCCAGGGTCCCTTTTCGACCGGACATTCTGGTCGAAAACCGGATGTCTGGCAACCCTACCTGTGCACTATCCCCCTAAATTGTAGCTTTCTAGCTAGAGTTTGTGCATTAAAATGCCTCCCTCATAGAGAAGCATAGAAAAAAGAAGCAATTATTTATACAGTCAAGTAACTTCACCTGGATAAGAGTGTTTGATTAAGGAGCACTTTAAAGAAACTTCTTAAAAGCAGTTGAATGAATCCTAATATATGTTTGCAGTAATGTCTGGAGCTAGTTCAAATAAACATCTATTTGAACAACTAGGTGGGACTCAAATCACGGAGCAGCTTCGTTGGGTTTTTGGTCTCCCCCCCCTCCCCCGCTGCTTTTCTTCACTTCTCCATAGATACACTTTGTTCCAGCACCAAAAAAAGCCTGAGTCTGAATTGTACTGACCCTCTGTAGCTGTTCAAGCCACTAAAGGCTTTTCTTAAATGTCTCTGAAGGCTGGAAGTGCTCGTGTGCTCATCCAGTCATGAAGCAGAAACAAACTCTCAGGGCCGGTCTACATTTAAAAAGCGGCACTGGCATAGCTGCGCTGCTGTAGTGCTACTATGCTAATGGGAGACCGTCTCCCGGCAGGGTAGTTAATCCACCTCCGTGAGAGGCGGTAGCTGTGTTGGCGGGTGAAGCTCTCCTGTTGACATAGTGCTGTCTTCACCAAGGGTTATAACTGCAATACTCAGGGGTGTGGATTTTTCACACTCCTGAGCGACCTATTTATACCTGTGCAAGTTTGCAGAAACATAACATGTCTGCCCAAGTCCTTGATGAAATCCAAACAAATTAATTCCTTCAGAGCCCCAGTGAGCGTATGCACATTGTGGTGAAGAATTCAGAGGTCCAGGGATAATTCCACAGCTCATGGGTACAGGGCAAACCTTTGAAGTTTTAGTCAGGTCTCATATTTGTACTTGGAGCATTCCACGGGCAAAATATCTGCCCCAGCGAGGGAGCTGAGCACCAGCTATGGGACAGTGCAGCTGAGGTCAGGAAAGCGACAACGTGACTAAAAATGGCCCCTTCTTACTCAGCAGATCTGCTTCCTCTGTGTCCCCTGGATCATATCTGCTCATTATCCTGATCCAAAAGACTTTTCTCCTTTTAGCCCAGCAGTGGCAGAGAGAAGCAGCTGTAAGTATGGGCTAAGTGTGCTGTAACACAATGCTTCCCCTGCTTTGAGGGGATCCTGCTTTGTCAATGCCCCAGCATGTGCCCCTTCCCCAACCAAAATCCCTGGAAGATGAACTGTGGGTCCCAGCGCCTTCCCAATTACCAAAACTTCCCCCAACTCCATTCTTACTGATGAAACATTTCTAACACCCTCCTCCCCTATTGACACTAAGCTCTTCTTCCTCTCTCTATATGCAAGTACCCTGGCCACACCTGCCTTCCAAACCCTCCCACCCCAAATATAGGGAATTTTGGCTAACGGACTGAAAGTTTGAATTCACAGAGGCTGGCTCTAGAACAAAATCAGCTATAGAAGAGGGCCTCAGAGCCTGGTGGCAGAGTTCCTTTACCACTGCTGGGGATGAGAGGAGCTAAGTTTTTCAGAACCTGGGGGGAGACTGCAGTGCTGGCTGCTAAAAGGAATCCCAAAAATATGTTTTGATTTTTATTTTTTAACTTGCAAACTGAACATAGTTGCTAAGACCTCACAGAAGCAAAATAAAGATGGTGTCACTACTGCAGAGTATTTTAACTAAGGGCCAGGTGCTAAAATTAATAGGAATATGTCGCCACCTGGTGATTTCTGTTACTGCACCTCAGTGGTAGCAAAAGGTTTGTTTCTTAGGGTTCATTTACATACATTCCTCCCATTTCTTACTGTTTCAGATGGAGATGGATTCTGCCTGTCATGATATCCATCTGCAGGAACTTAAAGGGGCACTAAGATTGGAGCTATGCTGTGTGCTAGACAGAGCACAGTGTGTGCTTGGAAGTGCTGCCTCAGGATTACATCCATGCAATGCAGAGCTCTTCCTGTGATGGGCTGAGGACTCTCAACTCCTCTCAACTTCAGTGGGAGCCCATCACCTCACAGGATTTGCTCTGCACCCTGCTGGATACACTTCCTAACTACCTGCTGACAAACCAGCGGTACATATTTGTAAGATACCATCAGACCCAGACACGGCTGGCTTGGTGTGCAGTGTTCTGCCTACGAGATAAGATGTTAAGAGCTCATTTAAACTTTACATGTCCTCCTTGACAAAACAAGGAGCAATGGTCTCAAGTTGCAGTGGGGGAGGTCTAGGTTAGATATTAGGCAAAACTATTTCACTAGGAGGGTGGTGAAGCACTGGAATGGGTTACCTAGGGACGTGGTGGAATCTCCATCCTTAGAGGTTATTAAGACCTGGCTTGATAAAGCCCTGGCTAGGATGATTTAGTTGGGGTTGGTCCTGCTTTGAGCAGGGAGTTGGACTAGATGACCTCCTGAGGTCTCTTCCAACCCCAATCTTCTACTATTCTATGATTCACAGTCCATTTATACTTACAGGAAACCTACTGCTGCACCGTTACTGTAAGATCACAACCCAGATCTTCAGAAACAGGTGGTTAGCTGGTGCAGAAGGCAAGTGTTGGCATGGATTAAAACCCATTCAAAGCAATAGGAAACAGAAGTCTTAGAGAATAACCACTGCTCAGAGTGGCGCAGGCTGGACTCAAGGGTCAGTGTTACTGAATGTAGTTTTTGAAACTGCAAATTCTTCTTGGCTGGGAATTCCTTTTTGTGACACAGCTCCTCTACTTTACAGCCCTGTCTATAAATAGGGCACTAAACAAATCATAATGAAGGGAGAAAAGGTTTACAGAATGAAGAGGAGAAGGAATCTGGCTGAGTTTGCCCATGATACAAAGTTATTTCAGTTAGTAAAGACTCTGGATGATTGTAAGCAACATCAGATGAGCTTAGGTGCAGTGGGAGACTGAACAATATCATGGCTGGTGATTTGATATGGCTAGTGTAGGACAGTGTTCCTCACAGGGGGTCATGGAAGGCAATCAGGAGAGTTGGGAGGTGCTGAAAATTTTATTACAATCTAAAGCAAAAAAAAAATCTCATTCCCCTTCAAAGTAAAGTATTCTCTGTCAGCGTCTGAAACACACACACACTCTCTCTAAATAAATTACCTAGGCGTATCACTGTGATCTTTGATATGTTTTTAACTCTTACTTTTATAGTAAACGTAAGGGGATTGCAATTTTTTTTTAACCTCAGATAAGGTGTTTCCAACCTGAAAAGATTGAGAAACACTGCAATGCACATTGGCAGAATTAGCCTGAACTTCTCCCTCCTGCTGATGGGCTCAGAACGTTGGGAGCCTCTGCAGGAGGCAATGAAGTGATCACTGGTGGTAGTAGATAAGAATCCCATCATGGCCCAACCAGCACATACAGCACTGAATGGTAAAGGCTGAAGTAATGCTAAGTGGGGAGAATTTACAAGACCCACCACGTTGTCCTCTATCAAGGGCATCTGTCCTTTGGCTTTTAATGAAGGGTTGGGAATCATGCTGGATTCATTATTGACCTTGGACCCTCAAATAGGGGCAGTCACCAGAACTACCTTATTCCATACATTCCCCTCCACGACTATCTTGTCACAACTAGAGCTGAGAGGAAAATTTATTTTCTCCCCGGCAAATTTCAACTATTTGTCAAAGAAGTAAAATGTTCACTTACCAGCTGAAAAGGCTGAGATGAAAACTCAACAAGCTACAGAAAGACACTTTTAGGGGGAAATAATGAGTTAGTTGAAAACCCCAAGTTTACATCAAAAAACAGTTTGGATTGAAAATGTTCATCCAACCCTAGTCACCACAATGCATGTGTTTGTCACCTCCCGGTTGGACCATTGCAGTTCACGCCATGTGGATCCAGAGGGGGGCAGGAATCTGTTGCATAACCCAGCCACCTACTGCTAAAAAAAAGTCACTCGGAGTTACACAGTATTTCGCAGCTATGACATAGCTACATATACCACACTGAGGAGGAATCATTCTCTGCTGGGACTCCACCCATAGGCCCTCCACATCAAAAGCAGCTGTTTGAATCACTTAATGGAGAGTAAAAAGAAAAGGAGTACTTGTGGCACCTTAGAGACTAACAAATTTATTAGAGCATAAGCTTTCGTGAGCTACAGATGAAGTGAGCTGTAGCTCACGAAAGCTTATGCTCTAATAAATTTGTTAGTCTCTAAGGTGCCACAAGTACTCCTTTTCTTTTTGCGAATACAGACTAACACGGCTGCTACTCTGAAACAAAAAATTAATGGAGAGTGGTTTTGGAAACATTCTATGCATGGCAAACAGTGCAGTATAGGACACCCGGCCCCTGGATGAAATGTTAGTTATAATCTTGGGGAAAAAAGGACAAGTAGCATGTAAAGTTCACTTTCAGGATGATCAACCTGCCTGGCACAGGGCCTCCCTTTAGGTAGAAATTGAATCTCCAGTTTAGCCTTTCAAAAGAAAATAAAAGCTAGATAAAATTCAACCCCCTTTTGTGAGACCTGGAAAAGGCAATGTTAAAGCTCATACTGCACAGGAGCCCGCCCATCCCTCGTCACAACTATTAACATGCCATCACCAAACCACTGACAGTACAGCACAGTGCCCAGCAATGCACATTAACATTCACTGGTCGACTGGCCATTGCTACTGATAGGGGGCATTCAGAAATAAAGACACCACAAACCAATGCAATCTCTTTAACAATCTCCTGATTTCCAACTCTCCAGAACGTACTGGGTAAGGTGATGTCAGCCCCTGCTACGGGGCTCTCAGCCACACATCTGCTCCAACCCTACCCAGCAGTTAATTCCACCTCCCCCCCCACTCCAGCCCACAAATAATTCTCAGTGTTGGTGCTAGCCCATTCAGGACCCTAAGCAGGAATATCTCCCCCCAACACACACACATACACACACACGACACACTAATAATTAATAACACTAAGCAATTGCTTAGTCTGCTTATGCCTAGTGCCAGCTCTGATTCCTGTCCCTCATCAGTTCTGTCCATAGAATCATAGAAGATTAGGGTTGGAAGAGACCTCAGGAGGTTCTAGTCCAACCCCCTGCTCAAAGCAGGAGCAACCCCAACTAAATCATCCCAGCCAGGGCTTTGTCAATCCGGGCCTTAAAAACCTCTAAGGATGGAGATTCCACCACCTCCCTAGGTAACCCATTCCAGTTTTTGCGAATACAGACTAACACGGCTGCTACTCTGAAACCATTCCAGTGCTTCACCACCCTCCTAGTGAAATAGTGTTTCCTAATATCCAACCTAGACCTCCCCTACTGCAATTTGAGACCATTGCTCCTTGTTCTATCATCTGCCATAACTGAGATCAGCCTCGCTCCATCCTCTTTGGAACCCCCCTTTAGGTATTTGAAGGTTGCTATCAAATCCCCCCTCACTCTTCTCTTCTGCAGACTAAATAAGCCCCGTTCTCTCAGCCTCTCCTCATAAGTCATGTGCCCCAGCCCCCTAATCATTTTTGCTGCCCTCTGCTGGACTCTCTCCAATTTGTCCACGTCCTTTCTGTTGTGGATGGCCCAAAATTGGACACAATACTGCAGATGTTGCCTCATCAGTGCCGAATAGAGGGGAATAATCACTTCCCTCCATCTGTTGGCAATGCTCCTACTAATGCAGCCCAATATGCTGCTAGCCTTCTTGGCAACAAGGGCACACTGTTGACTCATATCCAGCTTTTTGTCTACTGTAATCCCCAGGTCCTTTTCTGCAGAACTGCTGTTTAGTCAGTTGGTCCTCAGCCTGTAGCAGTGCATGGGATTCTTCCGTCCTAAGTGCAGGACTCTGCACTTGTCCTTGCTGAACCTCATCAGATTTCTTTTGGCCCAATCCTCCAATTTGTCTAGGTTACTCTGGACCCTAATCCTACCCTCCAGCGTATCTACCTCTCCCCCCAGCTTAGTGTCATCCACGAACTTGCCCAGCTTGAACCAGACCCTTCTTATTCTCCTCCCCCCACAACAGTTCTGTCCCGCAGCTTCCCCTCTACTCCTTCTGGGTTCTTCACGCCCCCTGTCCCAGGGCCAGGGGGCAGTTGCAGCAGGCTCCTCTCTTCCCCTTCACAGACCGGGTTTTGCAGAGAGGTGGCGGAAGGAGCACATCCCATTACTCCCAGGAGGGACCAACCAACCAGCTACGTGCTCTGCATCCTGTGGCAAGAGTCAAGCTTGGGATTAATGTGCTGAAGAACTCCAGAGAGCCAGAAATGATGTTAACAGGTCTGAAATGCCGGGAATTCTTCACCCTGGGGTACTTTATACACAGGTAACACCCAGGAACACACACGTTCTAAGCCACTGTCCTGCTACGTGGGAATCATGTATCCCTCTGGAGCTGGTGACCCTGTCACAGAGTCCCCTCTCCTGGCTCTTGGGGAGGCACTGCAGGCATTCCCTGCCTCAATTTCCTCCTCAGAGGGGAAGAGGGCCTCCCTATACCCAGATCACTGTGGGTCTTGTAGCTTGTCCCCACCCCACAACTCAGTCACTAAACAAATGTAACCCCTTCCAGGATAGCAGAAGTCCAACTAAAAGTCCAAACAAACAAAAGGTTCTTCTGCCCCTCATGGGTTACTCTTCAGTCCTCCCTCTGGGCTCAACTCTCAGTCCCTTTGGGGCTACCTCTAAGCCCTTCCTTGCTCTGCTAGACCACTAACTCTGATGCAGTTTTCTCTGGACTCCAGTTCTGAGCCTACCGCCCCCTGGGGACTCCTGCTTGCTACAGACACTATCCTAGAGCCTCCCACAAGGGGCCTAAGCTGCTTTCTGTAATTCCGCCCTAAACAATAATATGACAGCATCTGGTGTGAGTCAGTCACAACTTCTGCCCAGGCCACCCACTCTTTTGAGGGACACAGTCCATCGCTGCACCCCATCCTTTCTTTGGGGGTGGGGGTGGAAATCTTACTTCCTGCATGTGTCCAGCCAGTGAGTCAGGGGACAGAGATGAGTCCATCTACAGCACCTTACCCAGGCAATGGGGGCACAGCCCCGCTTGCCTCCATGTACCCAGAGAATCCAGCTACACAAGGGTGGGGTGAGGAGGTTCTTTTCTCTCTTACTCTCCCCTGGCGGGGGGGTGGGTGCTTTAAGGGACAATCTAGCTCATAGTCTGTGGTAACATAAAAGAGCATTCAGTGGTCTCTGGACCTTTCCAGTGCACGTGTGTGTCAGGGAGCGAGAGAATATTATTTGGCCTTTCAAAGATGTTGAACTATGGCCATGTCCTGGAGCTTAGAGGATATTCAGCCTCATCAGAGCTGATTTAAATAACATCTGATAATATAAGCAGCCAATGGTGCTGTATTTACAAGAAAAACTGCCAACCTTTGGCATCAGCACCCACCCTCAGCATGAGGATCTGGGGGAGGTTATAGGCAGCTGACTTTTCTTTCTTGGGGCTAAGAATATGATCCTTCCTTAATAACTATGGTTCCAACCAAACAGCAGACCGAATCCAAATCTGCTGCTGTTGTGTCCTGGGTTACCGCACAGAGAAGGGCTAGCGATGTACATAACAGCGAGCTTTGCTGATCGGGACAGCTCTGCTTGGGTAGCTGTGTGGCCCTGGTCAAACTCCTGAATAGGGCTGGCTGGGAAATGACATAGCCGGTTTGTAAAAATGTGAGGTCTTGATTCAATTTGTTTCCATTCTGATAAAGAACGAACCCTTTTTTAAATTTTCCAAGAGAAAACCAGAGAGAGGGCGAAAAAGCTATTGGCTATGCTGGGGTAGGTCTCACTTTCTCTGGTTTTGATCAGAAATCCTGGCCTTGCAAAACCTTCCTAATGAAGGAATGTTAGTTGAAACGATGGAGGCTGCTCCATCTGACTCAAAGCAGGAAATTGAAGCTTGTTTTCCCATACCCTAGGTTACAGTCCTACCCACTGGGCTATAGAGTCAGTCTCTCTAGCCTACTGACTAATTATTTATACAAAGTGGAACAGATGTCTAGCGCTGCTTTGGGAACTGTTCCAATTCATATAAAAAAAAATAGTCAGTGGCCTAGAGAAGTGAGCTGTAGCTCACGAAAGCTTATGCTCAAATAAATATGTTAGTCTCTAAGGTGCCACAAGTACTCCTTTTCTTTTTTGCGAATACAGACTAACACGGCTGCTACTCTGAAACCTGGGCGGGAGAGAGATTGACTCTGTAGCCCAGTTGGGTAGGATGTTCACCTAGAATGTGGGGATTCAAGGCCCTTGCCTGAATCAAGCAGATACCCTGGGTCTTCCACATTCTGTGAGTGTCCTAACCTCTGAGCTCTCTCGTTCCATCCTGGACCCGAAAAACCTTCCCAACAAGTTTTAGCTAAACAAATCCTTTCCCACAGACAGTTTCTGTTTTAAAAAAATAGGCATTTTCTGACCCCAAATCCTGTTTTGTTGAAAAGTTCAAAACAAGCTCCTGAAGTCCTGCCAGTGCAGGCACAGGGCACCACGCGAAGCTGGCGATGGGTTCTTAGAGGATCTTCTCTGACATTACTCCAGTCTGTTCTGGGACCTTGACTTGGCCAAGGTCTGCATCAGGGCTAGACTGCATCAGGACTAGAACCCAGAATGTGCTGTAACCAGAAGAACTCCCTTCCACTCTGTCCTTTATTTCACCACCACTCTCAAGCTCCCATCTTGTGGCCATTGTCAGGAATCAGGTCCGGTACAGAGCCAGCCTCTGGGCAACCTAATGAGCACAGCTGGCCTGGAGCAGGCTGCCTGATCAGCCACATTGCCCGATCAGTGGGACGAGTCAGACGACTGGCTCTTAAGCCCAGCATCAGTAGAAGTTCAGTGGTTGCTCAAAGCATTCATCCATGGTTGTGATAGCACCTGTGGCTACTTGCACCCAGCCCTGCTCCTGCCCTACCCCAGCCTGCCTCACTCCAGGTAATCCAGATCTGACCCTCAGCTTCAATTCCTGGCAACCGACTCCTGCTCTGACCACTGGGTATGACTGGTCACTGACAGCAACCCTCCTGTTAATTGAAGGTAGCTGGACACTGCTGACACTAGATGCTGTCAGGGAATCAGCAGAGGAACTCCCTGTAAAGCAATGGGAATCTCATGAGCCCTTGAAGTAAGGGACTGAACTTGAGGCACTGAACTGAAATAGCTGCTCAAGACACTTCCATTTTATGGCCCTAGCTAATATGAAACTCCTTCTGGGCTGCTGCGCAGCTAGAAACAAAAGAAGCGCTAATAGGTGAGGACGACAGTTCTGTTTTGCAGCCACATTAGAGGCTTTGAAATTTGTTTGTGTCCCGCACTGGACTGAAACAAAACCTTTCCGATGTTGTCACAAAATGGAATGGTATTGAAATGTCCATTTTCAGCTTTAGAAAATAAGTTTTTCGGTTCTGCTCTCTCTCTTTCTGGTCACATCTGACCAGAGAGCCCAGAACCTCAGAAATCTTCCAGATGAGGGCTGTCTTTGAAATCAATGCACCTTCACCAAACTTTTCAGCTTCATCAAAACAGCATATTCTATCGAAAACAGTTAGTTGAAAATGTTCCAACCAGGTCTAGTTGATGAGATAAGGACGTCACCCATTCTGGTTCCAAACCTTTGTAAGGTAAGGCAGTTACTGCTTTCTCTAGTTCAGGGATTTACAACCTTTTTTCATTTAGAGATCCCTAAAAAATTTCAAATGGAGGTGTCAGCATCCAATTGCTGTACATTCCACATCTCTGACTGGTAAAGGGCACCCTTGCAGCCTGGTTTTACAGATCTCTCAGAGCACCATGAATTAACTGGGGCACTGAATCAGCGAGGTAGCTTCTGTAAATGTTTGACCCAGATGTTCTAAGCATCATTTTTGAAACACATTGGAGCTCAGGCAAGTTCATCTTGTAAAATATAATCTTCCTCAAAGTGGCTTTTCCAGGTGTGCTACCTTGATCTTTAAGGATACATACTCACCCTTTATGCAGGCGATTTGACTGCAGGCACAAACCCAAATAGCTGACCTCTGAATACCAGACTGCAGGTAGAAGGGAGGAGGGTCTGATGTTTAAGACATAGGGACTTGGGAGAGCCGGCTTTAATTCCTGGCTCTATTGCAGATTTCCCAGTGGGAACTTGGGCCAGTGACATAATCTCTGTGTCTCTGTGTCTACACTACAGCTTACATTGCTCTGTGTGTGAATAAATCACCTCCCTGAGTGATGTAAGTTTCACCAACAAAAGCACCAGTGTGGATAGCGCTAGGTCAGCGGAAGAACTTCTCCCAGCGATGTCGCTACCACTGCTCGTGGGGGAGTCATTAAGCCGATGGGTGAGCTCTCTAATGTAGCCACTCTAAGTCAATGGGAGAGCTCTCTCCTGTCGGCTTAGAGCAGCTGCATTGCAGAGCTTACAGTGGTGCAGCTGCACCGCTGTAAGCTCCCATGTGTAGCCATAGCCTCAGATTCCTGTTAGTAAAGATCATTGTTGTCTGTCTTTTCTATTTAAATTGCTAGCTGTTATGGTCAGGGACTGTTTCTCACAGTGAGTTTGTACAGCGCCCAGCACAACGGAGAGGTGATTCTAGACTGGGGGCCTCTAGAGGCTATTGTAACCGTGTGGCTTGCCTTTAAGGGCTGGAGGGCCTTGGGCTACCAACGCTGATTACAAAGGAGCCACACCTGGGTTGGACCAAGCAGTGCCACTCGAAGAGCAGCAGGAAGCGGCAATGAGGAAGACACTGTGGTGGGATGGGGTAGGTTAGTTGCTGAGACTGTGAGAGGCAGGAGGCCTGGCAGTGAGCTGTGGTGGAATGACCCTTGTGGGCCAGAGCTGAAAAGCAGCAGGGTAACTACTAGATAGTTTTCAGGTTTGCTTTGCTGTAGTAGGAAAATAGATAACAGATAAAAGCCTGGCCAGAAGAGCCCGGAGACTGTGTTTGGTGGGAATGTAATGGGAGAGCCCTGCAGATGGGAGAAATTGTTAGCAGGGCACTACAGAAGCACTGCTGGACACAGGGAAGTGCATGGGAAGTGGCAGACAATACTACGGCTACCATAATATAAATACTGCTAATGATAGAAGCAAGTGTACTCGGGCTTGTGCAGACTTCCTTTTGTGGATACAAACTGCATTTGTGGAAAGGAAGGCTGGACCTCAGCCCCGGTGATAATTTACCCCTTGAAGAGTGATTTCAGTTGAAAGTGGCTTCAAAACTGGCAGTGTGGTCCCATTTTTACGCTCATCCAGTTTGACTCTGCTGGGGTTGGTGGCTAGGAAGGGATAGAGGGCTCTGAGATCCAGATACCCCTGGCTGCCAGAGCACTCCTGGGGGATATATGAGAGTGGGAGTAGTTCTGTTGCTGGCCGAGCAAACTCAGGAGGGAAGAACCTGACAAGCAGCTGAGCCTGGAGAGATGTTATCCTGCTAATTTCTCCGTTAATGAAACCAAGCCTCAGGAAGCAGGTGAGTGTAGGTTCTGCACAATGTGTGGACTCTGAAACGGCACCTGCTCTCAACTAATAAAAAGGGACTCCCATGTGACATACTGTCATTATTGTGGCAGTTCAGTACTCTGCTAGAAAAGCTCATACAGGCAGGTGTACATTTCCTTCCATAAACGGAAACCATCATTCTCGTTTGGAACAGATTGTACACTGCACTGGTTGCTAAGCGGCTTTTCCCACATTGAGGTAGGCTACTAATCAATGCATCAGTGGCAGCATGATTTGCTTTAGCTACCCTTAAAAGGTCAGCAAGCCTGCAATTTGACATCTTGCAGGCAGTTTTTAGGACTTTATACCCAGATACAAACTACAAGAGGAATTTTGACATGCAGTTTGTATTTGTGTTGAAAAGGTCTCTATTCGACAGACAGGTAGAAAGAGGATGGCAAGTGACCATTGCAATTGGCATTCATTTCCCTTGCCTTTCTCAGAACAAGGCTCTGAACAGACAAGCAAACAGGGTAACGGCTCAGCTTTGCTTTAAAAGGGGGTGCATTTACAGTTATACAAGGTGCTACTGTTAGTAAAAAGTAGGGGTCCAAAACATTCTTCTACTAATGCTGAAAACTGTAGTGTATTGGGCCCTTACTCAAGAATATTGTGGTATTTTCTCATAGGAGTATTTCACCAAATGTAGAGCAGCCAATGAAAGATGGGATATCCACAGACAATGGTTTTGTTTAAAAAATCTGTGCACGTATAGTGCAAAAATGATATTAAGTCTTTTCAGAAAGAGATGCACGGTGGAGATGAACTAATGCTCATGCACTTTACTGGGGGGTGACACTTACCAGCACAAGAGCCTCAAAAGGTCCCCAGTACAGCAGTGATTATGAGGTGTGAGGACTGGCAACTGCAGACTGGGTGTAAAGGGTCTCCCTAAACCTCTGTAAATAGCAGAGCTGGACTTGGAAGGCAGGCTTGGAAGGATTCGATTTTTATCAGTAAATGTTGGTAAACAGACTTCGCCAGCCACACACAAACATCTCCATTGATAACAATCAATTTACAGACAGGCAAAGAAAGAAAAATGCCCGTTAACAGTTTAGTCAAAATCCAGTGACTTAGACTTTTGAATTATGCTCATTACAAATAGACTAGCAAATGAATAGTAAAAACCAGGGATGATTTAAGGATATTTGCTTTATATATTTTGTCATGTGAGGTTGACAACTTGTTTTAAGAGTTGATGCAGCTTCAACTTTTTGAATCTCAGTATCCGTCATTAAACAATACTCTCCCCATAATTTCCTGCAACTGTGACAATAAAAAATCTAAACAATTGATTAAAAATAGATTATCCACCAAAATTATATTTTAAAAATTGAATTCTGCCCCTGTTCCTTAGAGATTAGAACAGGTTGGAGGGACAGCCCAAGGGAGAGGAGACACCCTGGGGCCACTCGTTCTACAATGACGTGAATCTAATGGCCATAAACTCCCAAGAATCTTATCTGCTATTCCAGATCAGGGTTGGGAACAGTAGGCAGAGGGGTTGTGTCGCTGTCCAATACCCACGGGAAGAGAAATGATTCCACTGCTTCCCAGACTTCACGTAATTCCCTGCCCAAAGTTGGCTTTGTACAGCAGGGTTGGGAGGTGAATTTCACAATGAGGCTTTATCATTTTAGACTACACTTTAAAGGCATGACTCTAGAAAGTGTCAGCTAACACCTTCTAATTAACATGTGAAAATACAAGGAATATGGCCTAGCTGGTTGAATTAAAGCCTAGGGAGGTCCTTAGGATAAATCTGACAAACTTAGCACATGTTAAATTACATGCTGCCCTGTCTACACTAGCCTCTTAACATATGGTCTAACCAACATGGTAGATAACCTCTTCTAGCATCACACCTGTAAATCCCAGTCTAGAGCAGGCTTAAGGGAGAAACTTTCCAAGGCTCCTGGAGTGACAAAGGGTGTGTCAACATTGCAGCATGTGTAGACATACTCAAGCTTGCTTTTGATCTAGCTAGTTTGACAAACAATAGCAGTAAACTGTGGGAGCTTGGGCAACAGCATGGGCTGTAAAAGCACAAAGGGACCCTGGGCACTTATTCCAGTGCTAGCCTGCACTGCTGCCCATGCTACTGTGGTTTCACTGCAATTGTATCATGCTGTAGTCACACCTCTCATTGCAGTATAGACATACCTCTCGGAGAGGCAGACCCATTTTCAAAAGGGAAGTCCCACTTACTTCCAGTGAGATTTAAACTTCTAGGGGCCAGAGTCTGTAAAAATACTTAGGTAGCTAAAGATGCGGAGAGGTGCCTAGGTGATTTTTAAAATCCCACTAGGTGTCTAACTCCCATTAATTGAAATGGAAGTTAGGGGCTTTTGAAAAATCTCAGTAGACATGTATTTTTAGGCACCTAAAAAGTCAGGGCCCTTAGGGCCCAAGTTTGTTTGGAAAATGGGGCTTTCCTAAGTAGCTGCTTTTGGAAAATGTATCCGAACTGTGTATTTAATGTGCCCTGAAATCATAAATCATGACACTCACCATCCAATCGTATTAAATGGGGAGTGCAGGAGACATTGGCTAAGCTAGCTGGAGCAGAAGCAAAGCCCAGAAAGTAGCTGCAGCTATCACTCTTTTAACCTACAGTGTGGAAAAGCTAGTGACAGCTGTTGTCACACACCGCTCCTCTCCCTCCCACATACCCGCACAGCACCTGATGTCAAGCAAAGGGCACCTCATCCACAGCAGCCGAAACAATCTCTTTGCTGATATCAAATATTGTTGGATGCATTTCATTGAGGCTGCTTGGGGCCATGATTGTGCCCTGTGTCTCCCTTCGTTCTCACTATTAGCTAGCCTTGTTGGAGTGACTCCTGGCCCCTCTTTGCAAACAAATATATGCTGCCTGCCCTCTGCACACCTGTGTTTTGTTTCAACCAAAACCGGCGAAATGTTCCATGCCTGCATCTCTGACTCTACACTCCTATCCATGAAACATTTTTGAGCTTTCAACTTTTTGTCTTGTTTTGGAATGAAAACTAATATTTGAATTTCGGGGGGCGGGAGGGCAAAGCTTCTGTTTCCCAAACAGCTGAATTGATTATGGTGTTCTACTGCTACTAACAGCGTTGGGGAGTAATATCAAGCTGCGTTGTTTGGGAGTGCCCACACTGTCTGGCAACCAATGAAAACAGTTTTCAGACAGATTGAAAGGAAAACCTAGTTCCAGCTCTACTTTAAAAAAGCTTCAGATAAGGATCCAGACTTGTGGCTGCAGTTACATCACTGCATGTGTATATCTCTGTCCCACTAGGCGCTGGTTTCACAGGAACAGAGTGCACTGTGGAACTGTCCCTTTGGGGGAGCTCAGTCTTGTCACATCTTGTCTCCTTGGTGTCTCCAAAGGTAACTTCTTCAAGATGGCCACTGATGGATCACATGACCACATCAGGTCTCAGGGGTCTCTTAATAAAATGGATGCTGATTCAGCTCTGATATTGGCTTTCCGTAAACATAAAACTAATGTCTGAAGTGGAGTTAACTACAGCATAACTGAGAATGGTTCCCATGTTATCTTTCATTAACCCTGTCTAGGCTGACTTGTCGCTAAGGCACCTATGAGACAAGATTGAAAAAATTGGGTTTGTTTAGTCTGGAAAAGAGAAGACTGAGAGGGGACATGAAAACAGTTTTCAAGTACATAAAAGGTTGTTACCGGGAGGAGGGAGAAAACTTGTTCTTCTTAACCTCTGAGGACAGGACAAGAAGCAATGGGCTTAAATTGCAGCAAGGGAGGTTTAGGTTGGACATTAGGAAAAACTTTCTAACTGTCAGGGTGATTAAGCATTGGAATAAATTGTCTAGGGAGGTTGTGGAATGTCCATCACTGGAGATTTTAAAGAGCAGGTTAGACAAACACCTGTCAGGGATGGCCTAGATAATACTTAGTCCTGCCATGAGTGAAGGGGAATGGACTAGATGACCTCTAGAGTCCCATCCAGTCCTATGATTCTATGTTTGTCTGTGATTTCTATCATAAAACACCTGGGTTTTGGGTGAGGATGGAAGGGTGTTCATAAAACATGACTTCTGGCCCCCCAGCCAGTCCACTACTCAGCATGAGTCTGCCAGGAAGCACGGGTAGTGTAATGAAATCGAGGGGGTGAGGGGGTTAACATTATTTAAAACTATTTTAAACAGCATATTTAAATATTTCTTTTACTGTAAAAGTAAGGATGTTTTGCTCAAAATATCTCTGGATGTTTGCATTTTACTCTATGCAGTGGAGAATTTTTTCCTCCCCCCGCCCCCCCCATGCCAGACAACCAGCCCTCCTCATCTCTGGGTAAAACTACACTGCAGCTGGAGGTGGCAATGCAGCACGCATAGGCACACCTGAGCTAGGTTCAGTTCTTGTGCTAGCTAGATTAAATAGTACTGAAGCTGCAGCAATGCAGGCTGTACAAGTCCATTCTGCCAAAGCTTCACTGCTATTGGTACTTGTGCTAACTAGAGTAAAGCTAACTCGAGTATCTCTACACATGCTACAGTCACAGATCTGATTGCAATGTAGACGTACCCACTGTTACCTGTGCCTCATCCTCGCCAAAACATAGCCTGCTTCTCTTCAGTATGCCTAACCTCCTCCTTAGGCCGCAATGACTGTCACCTGATTTAGTTTTTGCTTGTTTCCACAAACTCTTGGATTAAAGAGGAAGACGACACAGTAACCACAGGCTATGCACTATGAGTAACGTATATTTCTGATTTGCACTGGTCTCCCAACAAGTACTAGTCTGGTGCTCGGCCTAGGGAATTCCTAATTCCCTGAAACAACTCTTGTCTAGACTTTGCATTGGAATATAGATACAGTAAAACCTGCCAAGAGCGACCACTCATGCAATTAGCAAAAGTGATCCCTTGTAAGAGGTGATCTCTCTTCAAAGGTTTGCACACCACAGAAGAGTCGTGTTCTGTGGCTTCTGCAAGTAGTCGCTTATGACAGGTGGTCTCTAAGGCAGGTTTTATTGTACTAACATGGATTACAATCTGTCAGACACAAAAAAAGTCAGGTGAGTCCTAAGGTTCAAGAAGCCTAGACAACTAGAAGAGTGAGTTCTATGCCTGGCTCAGGGCAAGGCATGTCACTGCCATGCCTCCATATCCCCATCTGTCACATGGGAATACCAGCTGCCTCAGTTGGGTTTTGAGGCTTAATTAATATCTAAAAAGTACTGTGATACAGGAGGGCCAGGGAGCAGTGGGAGAGTGCTAGAGGGGAAATATATAAACTCAAGGCTAATTAAGGCGTGGTTCTCTGTAGACCAGAGATCAAGATCCAGGGAAACACTACCAAGATGACTGCAGGCTCCCCTATCCAAGCTCCCCTATCCGGTCTTAATTGGCAGGGACTTTCCTGGGTTCGAGAGCTTACTCCTTCCCATCGAGTTAGGGGAGGGAAGTAAACCCCGAACAGAGTCTGAGGTGCCCATGGATGACCCTACCACAATTTTTGCTGGGTTTTCCCCAGAGTTATTTTCACCCTCCGGGAAGTCTCGGAAATCCAGACGGGAAAGGAGGGCAGACAAAAGACTAGGAACCAGGATTTTGGCAGCAAACCAAAGAGCTGCCCTGGTTGGGAGGAGGTCCCAGGGAGACCCAGAAATGGCCCCCAGCACAAGCAGAAGCACTCCAAGAGAAGGAGGGGAGCCCATTGCAATAGAATCAGGCCAGATTGGTCCCGCACGCAATTGTTTTGGGCAGGACCAAGCCGATGACCCACTGTATGCAAACGTGAGGGAGAAGGTAATAGAGGTAAATGGTGTGTAAGTAGAAGGGAAAACCAAAGGCCCAGGGCCCCACTATATAATCAAGCAGGATCTGTTGTATCGGGTAGTGCCAATATGGGGGGAAGTAGTAGAACAGCTCTTGGTGCCATGGAAGCACACAAGGGCCGTATTAGAGTTAGCTCACACTCATCCGTTTGGGGAACATTTAGGAGTAGACAAGACCCTGGATAGAGTCCTAAGGAGGTTCTACTGGCCGGGGGTACGGGCAGAAGTCCAGCGCTATTGCACCTCCTGCGCAGAGTGCCAGCTGCATAGTCCCCGACCTCAGTTAAGGGTCCCATTGGTACCCTTGCCTATAATTGAAGTACCTTTTGAAAGGATAGCAATGGATCTAGTGGGCCCACTAGAAAGAACGGCCCAGGGCCACCGAAGCATATTCGTCACTCTGGACTACGCTACACGGTACCCCAAAGCCATTCCTTTAAGAAACCCCACATCCAAAGCAATTGCAAAAGAACTGGTGCAGATTTTTGCTAGGGTAGGCATTGCTAAGCATCCTGACAGACCAAGGGACTCCCTTCATGTCAAAAGTAATGAAAGACTTATATACCCTGCTCCACATCCAAGCCTTGCGAACCTCAGTCTACCATCCCCACACAGATGGTCTGGTTGAGCGATTTAACCAAACTCTCAAGACCATGATCCGAAAGATGGTGGCCCATACCTGATGTTTGCAATACAAGAAGTTCCCCAAGCATCTACTGGATTCTCCCCCTTCGAGTTACTGTATGGATGCCACCCACGTGGCATATTAGACATTGTGGAGGAAGAATAGGAGTAACAACCCAACCCGGGGAAGAACGTCATTACACATGTAGCCCAGATGAGAGAACCAATAGCCCAAGTGACCCCCCCATGGTATGAGAGCATTTTGAAAAAGCACAAGTTTCCAATGAACCTACTACAATCGTCGGGCAAAAACACGGAAATTTCAACCAGGAGACTGGTGCTGGTGCTGGTACCAACAACAGAAAGTAAGCTTCTGACCAGTTGGCATGGACCCTATGAGATCGTGGAAGCAGTTGGGGAGGTGTATTATAAAGTAAAGCAGCCAGACCGCTGAAGGCCAGAGCAGATATACCACATCAAGTTACTGAAACCCAGGCATGATCGGGAGATGTGCCTGGCTGTCCTGCCAGTTCCATCACAGGCAGATGGCCCACAAGGGCAGGTAAAGATATCCCCTGAATTAGCCCCAGAACAACGAACAGAGGTTGTCGAAATGATCCAGAGGAACCAAGACGTGTTCTCCACACAACCAGGCCTTATGATGCTGATCCAGCACCACATCATCACCTGTCGCGGAGCAAGGGTGACAGTAAAACCCTATCATATACCAGAGGCAAAAAGAGAAGAAATTAGGGCAGAAGTAAAGATGATGCTGGAACTTGGGGTGATTGAGGAATCACACAGCCAGTGGTCCAGCCCTATTGTCTTGGTCCCCAAGTCTGATGGCAGCCTGAGGTTTTGAAATGACTTCCGGAAGTTAAATGAGGTATCCCAATTCGATGTCTACCCAATACCACATATTGATGAGCTGTTGTATCAGTTAGGTAAGGCCGATACTTAACCATCTTGGACTTGACAAAAGGCTACTGGCCGATCCCCCTGGCTGAGGACTCCAAGGAAAAAAATGCTTTCTCTACACCCAATGGCCTTTTCCAATATACCGTCCTCCCTTTTGTGCTCCATGGGGCCCCCATGACTTTCCAGCAATTGATGGACAGATTACTTCTACCCCATACCAAGTATGCTGCCACCTATTTAGATGATGTGGTAATCCATAGCTCTGACTGGGAGATGCACCTGGGGAAAGTGGAAGCAGTACTAGATGCCCTTAGACAGGCTGGCCTCACCGCTAATCCGTTCAAATGTGCAATAGGGTTAGCCAAGGCCAGATACCTCGGGTATGTAGTCGGAAGGGGCCTGGTGAAGCCCCAGTGGAACAAAGTGAAGGCAATACAGGAATGGCCCCACCCGATCCGCAAGAAGAAAGTCAGAGCATTTTTAGGGATAGAGGGGTACTATTCGCCAGTTCATCCCTCACTTCGCCACCAGGGCAGCACCTCTGACGGACCTGATAAGAGCTCGGGGCCCGGAGATAGTTAAGTGGACCGAAGCGGCAGAAGAAGCTTTCACAGACCTAAGAACGGCCCTTTGCAGTCATCCAGTGCTCATAGCCCCAGATTTTAAAAAGGAATTAATCCTACAAACAGAGGCCTCAGAGGTAGGACTTGGGGCCGTCCTTTCACAGATGATGGGGGATGAGGAGCACCCAATCCTTTACCTTAGCCAAAAGCTCCTGCCCAGGGAGCAACGATACGCCATAGTAGAAAAGGAATGCCTAGCAGTTAAATGGGCCATGGAGATTCTACGGTACTACTTGCTTGGGCGGCTGATCACCCTTGTGACAGACCATGTCCCACTCCAATGGATGCATACAAACAAGGAGAGGAATGCATGAGTGACTAGATGGTTTCCATCCCTGCAACCTTTCCAATTCCAGATACAGCATAGAGCCGGAAGCTAACACGACAATGCGTACAGCCTGTCATGACAACACTGTCTCTCGTCCCAAGTAGCCCAACCCCGTGGTGTTGAGCAGGGGTGGGGGTGGGTATATGATACAGGAGGGCCAGGGAGCCGTGGGAGAGTGCTTGAGGGGAAATATAGAAGCTGAAGGCTAATTAAGGTGTGGTTCCCTGTAGACTAGGGAAGGTGGCTGCAGGTTAATTTGAACACCTGCAGTCAATTAAGGCCCTGTTAGGAACCTAATGAAACCCCCTGTGTCAGGCAGACAGGGGAGGAGGAGGAAGGACTGGAGCTTGGAGGTATGTGGAGAGATTTGGAAGACCTGAGAACTGGAGTAAGGGAGACGCTGCCCAGCAGGACAGGGATACTCCCTTCCCCCCAGCACCTAAGGACCGAGGGTAACCCCACCTAAGGGGGACGAGGATAAGAAACCTACAGAGGTTGAGAGGGGCTGGGACTCAGAGCAAGGCGCAAACTCAGACCTCTCCCCCGTTTCCCTCCTCTACCACCTTCCCGGGCTAGTAGCGGGGCCCTAGGCACCCAAGAGCAAGGGCAAAGGGTGGCATCTTAGCTCCCCGCCAAGAAAAGCGCAGGACCCCCCAGACTAAAATCGGCCATCTTACCACAGTACTTTGAGGTCCCCAAACAAACAGCTACGCAAAGTATTATCACAAGGAGTCTATAAAATGGAAATCAGCATAGTACTTTTTTTTGTACTTAAAACAAGTAGACTAAAGATGGTCTTAAGGCATCGGATTGGGACTCAGGAGACTTCCTGTGTGACCCTGGGAAAGTCACAATCCCTCTGTGCCTCAGGGCTTGTCTACACTGGCAATTTTCAATGCTGCGACTTTCTCGCTCAGGGGTGTGAAAAAACACCCCTTCCTGAGTGCTGGTAGCTACGCCCCTCATGGAGGTGGGTTTTTAGAGTCCACCCGCACAAGGCACCTTAAAGTTCTTCCATCTTAAACACGGGGATCCCTTTGGTTCCTTTGTCTATTTAGATAGTAAATTCTTTTAGGGCGGGGACTGGACTGTCTTTTATGTGTATGTACAACGCCTAGCACAATTAGGGCCCAGATCGCTAAACACTACCATAATAGAAAAACAAACAAAAGACGTGCAAAAAATACTAAGAATAAAATAATTAACAGCTAGTTTTGCAACCCTTGCTTCGGTGAGTGAGCACCTACTCTCACAAGCAGTCAGTAAGAATACGCAGGTGTGTAAATGCTCATCAACATGAGTGTGTGTATTGTACAACCTAGCCCTCACTGTATCCCCCCAGCCTTGAAATAGTAGATTTTAATTTTTTAGTGTATACTGAAACACTGATTCCATCTGTCAAGCTTAATGAAAGCAACTGAAGCTAAAAGTGTCCTTTCCCCTATTTGGAACAGGTTCCATTACATTTTTAAAAGGCCAGAAGCGTAGCGACAACTGAAGGTAAAACATTAACAAATGCAATTGGATATGGAGAAGCAGAAAAGGCAAACTGCGATGTTGCTCCACCAGGATTCAAACAAACGTGTTCTTAGAACGCAGAAGAAAAGAAGGTTCTTTGTGCACACAGCCATAAAATAGAAATTAAGCAGTATGGGAGGCCAACAGGAAGAAAGCAAGTTAACAAGGGGATATTTCTGTCCATACACGCTGGTTTCAACTAGATACGTTATTTCCCACATGCTGCTAATGCAGTTTAATTGGGAGGGGAGTCATGCAGCACGACAGTTGCTTAGCAAACTATCATTCCTGCCCCCCCACCCCCCAACTAGCTCCCAATTTCCTCTGCTGAGTTGGATTCACTGCATCGTTGTGGGTTTTATTCTGTGGAGCTATATCCTTCTCCACACTCACCCCCATTGTTTTATTGGACTGGGTACCAATAAGCCTCCAGCAACCTATTATCATTGGGCAGTAAACAGCCGGCTACTTGGCCCTGAGGATTGAGACGAGGCATTATACTCTTGGCATCCTGGGATCTACAGCTTGTCTGGTTTGTGGCATGCAGGAATCTGCTGGATTATGTTTCACTGCCCATCAGCTGAAGTATTGCCAGGGGAGTGCAGTAACAACTGCTCAGTGCTCTTCAGCTACAGCAATGCTGGGTTGCTTCCTCTGCCATTTGTGCCGGGATTAACTGTAAATTGTGGCTCTCTCTCACAGGCACGGTAGCTTTTACCTTTGCGGTGAGGAGATGCAGGATTAGATAACCCCACGCATGTGGGAAGAAGCACGCTACAGCCACTCTCAGTTCCTGGCTAAGAGGCTGATGCTCTAGAATAGCAGAGGGGAGATGCATTTAAGGAATGTAATGTGAAAACTTAATCCATACAATACCCAGGTTCCATCAGCCCTCTGCCTATTTTCTCCATGGTCCCAGCCAGGTACATTTTTGTGTCTGAAATGCACACATTGATCCAGGAATGTAAAAGCCCCAGGATAGAGATGAGATAAGCATAGAAATCTCATTCAGGTTGGCGTTAATAATTCAGCAAGCATTTAATTTCCTGCATGCAATTTTGTGCTTCCACGTATACACAGGGATGAGGCTGTTTTGCATTAAACGTGTGCTCTGCCAACTTGTGGCCAGATACAGGAGCGGACTCAGCCAGTCAGCGGAGCTCCTGGTCTGCTGGCTGAAGATGCTGAGTGAGTACATTGCAATAGTTGAGCCCCAATACACCAGCTGCATGGCGGGCAGGAGGGTGGGAGCCGCTCTCTGCAGTGCCCCCTGGAGCTATGCTGAATTGGTTTTGGCTGCAAAGCCTCTGACTGAAATTCAGTAGGGGCACCAGCAGACCTCCAACACAATGGAAGCACATGGTTCCATTGCTCGAGATGCATTGTATAGCAGAGCAAGAAACAGAGAGGCAGCCAGCGGCATTCCCATCTCTTGTCTCCTGGCCCTGCCCCGTGGCAGCAGCCGCAGGATATGCTTGCCCGCCCACATGTTGAGGAGAATGTGTGCGCATGAGAATAGGAGAAAAGGGACCTAGCTGAGAAGTGAGTGGAGGCAGAGGGACCTGGTGGGGAAGCAGAGGGACCTGGTGGGGATGCAGAAGGACCAGGAGGGGAATGGACTTGGGGGGGATGGGGGCAGGTAGGGAATGTAGGGGAAAAAAGAGTGGGAAGATGAAGGAAAGAGGGTGGGGAGAAATATGGGTAGGTACAGAGATGTGCAAAGCGACAATGCTGGAGAAAACAGATGGGGCCAGAGAAAGCGGGGAGGGTAACACTAGATGTGGAGGGGGACACACTGAACTTGGAACAACTCCCTCACATCACTCAGTCACTCATATCAAGCAGAAATCCTCCTCAGGGAGCGCCCCAGAACTTGGCAGCTGTGAACCGGGCAGGTGTTGACTAGAAGCTAGTTCAGATTCTCTCATGGCCACTGGGTAGCTTGGATGACTTCACAGGTCTTATCTCTAGCCCCAGTTTCTAGCTGTCTGGTTTTCAGAGAGGAAACATTCCAGCTGCACTGGGCATAGTTGGGGGCAGTGATTGAGCTGCCAAAATCTTAACAATGGGTTCCCTCCTCACCCCACAAGGGGGTCGTTGCCCACCCCCGCCCCCCAGGACTCCTGCCCCATCCAACCCCCCCCCCCCCGTGTTCCTTGATGCCCCCCCTGGATCCTTCCCCCATCCACCCCCTCCCCTGTCCCTTGACTGCCCCCAGAACTGGGCAGGGGGGTCTCGTGGGCCACCGTAGTGGGTGCCCACCCCACCCCTAAGAGCCAGAGGGACCTGCCGGGGGACGAGGTGGGGAGTCCCAGTGGTGCTTACCTGGGGCAGCTCCCAGGAAGCATCCGGCAGGTCCCTCTGGCTCCTAGGGGCGGGGGAGCGGCCGTTCCCCCCACTGATCACATCGAAAGTGGTGCCTTAGGCACCGACTCCCTGGGTACTCCGGGGCTGGAGCACCCACGGGGAAAATTTGGTGGGTGCAGAGCCCCCACTGGCAGCTCCCAGGCCTGCGCCCGGCCCCAGCTCCCCTCTGCTCCGCCTCTGCCTCCTCCTCTGAACGCACCGCCCCGCTCTGCTTCTCTGCCCCCTCTCCCCCGCTTCCCGCAAATCAGCTGTTTGGCAGGAAGCCGGGGAGGGCTGAGAAGCAGGCGACGGCTTCACACTCGGGCCGAGGGAGGTGGAGGTGAGCTGGGGCAGGGAGCGGTTCCCCTGCGCGCCCACCCCCCCCCGGTTACCTGCTGCGGGCGGGCGGCCCACCTCGCGCTCCCCCCCGCCTGAGCTCACCTCCGCTCTGCCTCCCTGGGCCTGAGTGGGAAGTCGCCGCTTGCTTCTCAGCCCGCCCCGGCTTCCCGCGCGACCAGCTGATTCGCGGGAAGCGGGGAGGTGGGGTGGAGAAGCAGGGCGGGGCAGCGCGTTCAGGGGAGGAGGCGGAGGTGAGCTGGGGCCGGGGGTGGGGCGGGGAGCTGCCGGTGGGTGCTCTGCACCCACCAAATTTTCCCCTTGGGTGCTCCAGGGCTGGAGCACCCATGGAGTCGGTGCCTAAGGCGCCACTTTTGGCCGGTTAAATATAGAAGCCCTTTTATAACCGGTTGTCCCTCGCAGAACAACCAGTTCTAAAAGGGCTTCTAAATTTAACAACCGGTTCTAACGAACCGGCTCCAGCTCACCACTGGTTAAGGGTAACAGCCTCACGTGCAAGGATGAAGTGGGGACTGTCCTGGTATGACAAGAGTCACCTCTTCAAAATGCCGTTCCAGCCAGACACTCTCCACAGTGCAACCACCTCTGATTTCCCTCATCTGATGGTTCTCACCACCAGGCTGGTACCTTCCCTCATCTGACCCACATCCTCGCCCCGTCTGCCTTCTCCACATAAGCCCCTTTTAGCTGTAATACCAGGCCCACTGTTCCCTCTAAGCTGTATGCGTGGGCGTGCACACACAGATCCTAAACCCCGCGCAGAGGGCGAAACACCGCACGCACAAAAATTTGCACAGAAGCACAATTTGCACGGAAATTTTTTGTGTACACGGCCTGTCAAAAATTAGAGGGAACATTGACCAGGCCTGTGCTTAATTCTAAGGGAGGGTAGATACCCAATGATGGCTTTGACAACATTTGTATCCTGACATTTTTTATACTATTGGAATTCTTTAAAAAAAATGTATGTTCCGAGCATTGCTCTGCGTACAACAAAGCAGAAGCTGATAAGTAGCTGTGCTTTGCCTGTGCCCTATTCCAGCACTGCCTGGTAGTCAGCCCCTATTGATCATTTTCTAATTAAGCACTAAAATGCCTGACACTGCACCCATAAGGTCAGTGGAAGACTATCCTTTGGACTGAATCCTTGGTGGCTGCTTGCCAGCGTTACGAGTACACCCATGGACGGCACTAAGGATTTATACACTTCATCTTCTGTCATTTTCTAGCCTGGAGGAAGCAAGCTTCTAAATTGAATTATCACAAAGAAATCAATTGCAGATCAAACCTCTGTGAAATTATAATTGCTTTAATGATCTGCAGGCTGGAGTAAAGAAAGGGCCAAGACCAGGCATTGTACATTTACTGTTCAATTCATAAAGTTCCTATTGGATCAGTCTTTGTTCATGGGGAGTATTAGCGATTTCTAATTATGTGTTAATTTAAGCTTCTATTAATTTTCAATTATTGTTATTTTACAGATGCTTCCTTTTTCTTAATGTGACTGCAGTGTCGGATGCTGAATTCCAAACAGCTCTGCGGCTAGCCGACAAGCAGGCATCTCAGGCATGGTTTTATTTAAGTTCAAATATCTAATTTTGATGAAGACATTCCAGATGAAAAATACAAAATAAGAAAGGAGAGGCACATGAGCCTTTCTGACTCATCCAAAGTGTTATCAGCTGCCGGTTTAGCCTAAAGGCTTAAACCACTTAGGTATAGCATGTTTGTGGAGATTCTCATTAGAATTGACATTTTGACAACGTGGAGAGAAGAAAACCCCTCAAACTCACCACATCTCGAGTAATTTAAAAATAATCACCACCGGCCAAACAAAGTCGAGCGAGGAGAAATGAAATTGCACTAACCTCTTTCCTTTCTGAAAATATTAGTGAATATCTAAAAATCAAGCTCTCTTTCTCGATCAATTGTATTTGCCCCCAAACCTCAGGCTTTCCTGCATTATGTATTAGGATGAACAGAACTGCCACGGCTATGACCAAAGCTGGCCTGCTGGATGGAATACAGGAGGTTGTGCAAACGTGTGTGGATTTAATTCTTGAATTTTACATGCCAGGAATCCTGCTCCTTGGGAAGCAGGCGGCTCTAACGCAAAATTGTCTTTACTGTGGAAAGATGGCATGGCAAGAAGAGGCACCTGGATTCAAATGGGTCCACCAGAGCAAGACACATTTCAAAGCCTGTTTTGTTTTGGTGCCTGTCATCCCATCTTACTGGCTCCTTTGTGCCTTGGGAGCTGGGCAAAGGGCCTGGAGCAGAGTCACAGATCTCACCTAACATGGTCCTGATCCAAACCCCAAGTATGGGCGGTGGGTATAAGAGGCCAGGGAAGGCTAAGCCTCCCCAAACAGGATGTGGTGCACCTCCCTCTGGATGCCTTTGGAGCGCCACCACCGAAAGGGCGCACGGGCCATGGCTCTGCCCCCACTCTCCCCTGGGGCCCCACTCGTCCTCTTCCCCTGTGGCCCTGCCCGCTCTGCTAGTCTTCCCATCCCTGCTCTGCCTCTTCCTGCTGAGGTCCCACACATGCTGCTAGTCTTCTCTCCCTCGCTCCGCCTCTTCCCCCCAAGGTCCCATCCTCACTCTTTCTTCCGCCAAGGACCCCCCCACCTGCTGCTCACAAGGCAGTGGGTGGGGGTTTTCGGGGGAGGGGGCTGAGCAGGATCAGGGCCTGGAGCAGAGTGGGGGTGAAGCATTGGCAGAGCCTTGGGGGAGGAGGCCAAGTGGGGGCGGGCCTTGGGGCAGAGCAGGGGGCAGAGCCATGGTCCAGGCACAGTTAATAGAGAGACTCCCCCTGACTTTACTGTTCTTCGGATCAGCCCCTGTGTTGTCATTATTACAATGTTCTTTGTCTACCTTCAAGAAATCACCTTTCTTATATGAATAAATAAATAGGGCAAGCGAGCTCATTTGTGAGGAGCCTTTGATTTAATCTTTGCCAAGCTGGGAACCAAAGGCAAATGGTTTGTGAAATGTAAGTTTTGCAGCTTATGATTTTCTCCCCTTTAGGAAGTTATTGGGCTTGTTGCAGAAATCGTTTGGTGAAATTCTCCAGCCTGTGTTATACAGGAGGTCAGACTAAATGATCATAATGGTCCCTCTTGGCCTTAAAAAATCGATGAAGTTTCACCAATGCAGCATTACAGAATGAATTTCATTGTTCACCCTTTGAAAAACCTCCATGATCTCTGGCAGACTCCCTAACATGCTTAAAACTTTTGCCAACAATTTGCAAAGTGACACAGCAGAAAAGCGAAGTAGCCAAGATTTTCAGAAGTGACTGGTGATTGCTGGGGCCTTAATTTTTAGGTGCCCAATTACAGACATTTGAAAGGAAGGCTGATTTTCACAGGCCTGGTGCTCAGCCCTTTGTGGCAATTCAAAGTTGAAGTTTTCAAAATTGCTAGTCACGCTGGAAAATCTTGGGCAAAGCTTACGAGTTTCACATTCTACGTGATTCCTTTTAATAGCACTCGAGTAGAGAATAAGAATGTGTCCTCTGAGGTTTCCAGAAGAGGGTACACACGCATTATTCAGTGTTCAAAAAGAAAGAGAGCCCAACAGTCTGGCTTTACTCCTTCCTTCCCGTACTGTTCTTTATCAAGCACTTCCTGAAAGTAGAGTA
This sequence comes from Dermochelys coriacea, assembly GCF_009764565.3. Taxonomy (NCBI): domain Eukaryota; kingdom Metazoa; phylum Chordata; order Testudines; family Dermochelyidae; genus Dermochelys; species Dermochelys coriacea. The sequence continues at coordinate 27,615,729 of NC_050080.1, forward strand.
ATCTATAGACATTTCGCTGTACATAAGCATACTGTCATAATTCCCTATGGGGAAGATGTTTATCGTAACACCTATCATCTGCTTGACGGGCAGCTACATTCTCAGACACACTATATGCGTGAAAGCATGCAATCCAGGCTTTCCATGAAGGACGCTCCACAATCCATTCTTAGCATTGGAGAACAGCACTGTTTTCCTAAATTGGGGATGTAAAACTATCGAGCGTGCCATTAGACAGTAGGTGGGGAAGGAAATTCTTACCTTGGAGACCTTGACACAGACTCAGCTATTGTTTTTCACTAAGGTCACCATTTCATCTGCATTATGAACAGAGGCATAAGGAGGCCAAGGGCCCCGCCAAAGGCCATACAGTGAGTCCTGCCCTCCAATTATTTTCTCTACCCACCAGGCCACACAAGCTCACTGTAGCTATATAGTGAAACTTGAACCAGGTTGCTCGTGTCACACTCCACCCTGGTTGTCTGCTGATCAGCAGATATATTGATCCCATACTGTCAGCCTAACCCAAAGCTCACTGAAGGCCATGGGAAGGCACCTGTTGACTTCAATATGCCCTGGATGAGGCCCATAGTGTTAACGTCATTATCTTTGTGAACAGGCTGGTTCCCTGGCAGTCAGTCACTCAGTTCTCACATCCACACACGTGCCATTAGGGATCAGAATAAGTGAGTGAGCGTTAGCACGCTAGCCCTTCACTCCTAGCTGTGCCACCAACTTGCCCTATGCCCCAGGGCACATAACTAATGTGATTTGGAGTTCACTAGTCTGTACATGCATGAACTCAATAGCATCTGTAGTGCTTTCCTAGCATCGGGGATGAGAGGCATGAATATTTTCAAAGACTGGCGGCGCTCAGCCGCTGCAAAGTACTTCTTGTAATATTCAGGACTTTGATTTTGTTTGCATAGCAGAACATTAATGTAACGTGGTGGGTGGTGTTAGTTCTCTGCTCATTCGGCACATGCAACTGTCCCTGAGATTGGTGGGGATTAGGGCCATAATGAGCACAGCATCTGCCCCCTGGACTGAAAGAGACTATTCATGCTTCAGCATGCAAAGTATACCTTTCCTAGGGACAGCAAGATCTCAAAGCACTTCCCGCCACAGCCACCAAACTATGGTTGCAAATCTTTGAACCAGCTTCCACTAAAATCCATTTGCTGACATTGCCTTTTCCAGCCTCATAGCCAGATCTATGGCATTCCCTGTTTTACTGCTGGCATAACAGCAAACGAGCGTGTGCACATCATCAGCATAAGAATTAAGATGCCCACACATTGCATAAATGTAACTTCCCTCCTGATTTAGCAGCCACGGGATGAAGTAGACATGCAGTTCAGCAGAAGCAGCACATTTAACTTAAGTAAACCCAATTATCACCAAACAGGATTGGGGCAAAGCACGCTGACAGAAAACCTAGTCTCTGTTTGAATAAGACTGCAAGTGTGCTAAAACAGGGCCTTTTGTTGCCCTCTAGTCACTGATGAGCTGCAGGCAGGTTGCAGGGATTGACATGAATCCCACAGAGCTGGCTTTTGGCCCACAGGAAAAAAATCTCAGATCTCTCCTTCTCTTTTTTTTTTAAAAAGGAAGTTTCTAGCCTTTGAATCAAATTCTGCACAAGGCTGAACCAGTGAATTCGGAGTAAGATCAGTGAAGTTGATGGAGCTACTGCAGAGAAACCCAGGTGTAGCTGAGAGCAGAATTCAGCTCCTTTTCTTTGCAAAGTTAACTTTGAAAACATAAACCAAATCACTAGGTCTCCAGGGTGAAATCAGCTGGCCTCCATGTCAGCAGCTGGAGCGTGGAGGGGTCCTACCATTCCCCCAAACATGTGTGCTTATTGGAGTGTCGTCAGCTCTCACATCTCATAATATTTGTTGCATTTTCTAAAGTTCCAGCTCCTGGAGTTTAGTGATTATGTGAGAATGTCAACTTCCATTTTTACAAAAGGACATTTCTAGTCCTCCCAGCTGCAGAGGAAAGTTTGAAAAATACGACCCGGGAGCACCCCAAAAGTTCAGCCACAAAAAGGCAAAGGAAAAGAACCCAAAAGATATTATTTTACGCCAATATCATGATTTTGTCTTCTTGATGCATTTTCAGCACTTGGGGTTGTCAACGCTGGGGAATGGGGCAGACAAGAACTGGTTGCAGTTGGGATAGGAAGAAGGTGGCAAAACATAACGGAATAAAGGGCTGGTGGGGAGAAGGTGGAATTGATGATGGATTTTGGGAGGAGGGAAGCGTACAGAAGTTTCAGATACCATGATAATGGGCTCGGTTTAAAACCTGGATAGATAGATCAAACTGATGGGACTATTTGCAGTGGAGAGCAAATTCTTAAAGCTTTTTGCAAAGTGAGCTGCTTCCTGGTAATGTGCGGGGTAGGCAGTAAAGTTTTCCCACAGTGCACCACAGTCCTAGGGCTAGAGTGACCACATCTGGGCATGTGGGTGGGACACCCTAGGGACTCTGGGACATGGTCACTTTAAACTGGGACTGCACACTGCACACCACAATGAATTACTACCCTCTACTGCACTGCCTCAGCTGCTACAGCTACTGAATAGAGGGATAGATCCAAAGATCCAGTCATTCCCCAGTCCAACCCTGTGCCTACCGAGCAAGAAATAAGCAGGCAAATAGCCCCACCGACTCCTATACCCCTGGACCCAAGCTCTAGGATCAGAGATAAAGAGCCTGCGTAAGGATGCAAGGTGGGGAGGTGAGGGGAGTTCTTACTCCTCCTTAATTTCCTATATGGGGACATAATCCAAATCACAACCCAATTTCACAGATTATAGTTAATTGATGCTGAATGCCAGGCCAATGTAGAGATTCCTCTACCTTGTGCTGGGGTTGAACTGGTACTAGCTGGCCCCAGGATCAGGGAGGTGTAAAGGAGGCATAAAGCAGGGTGTAGCTGGACATGAGAATTGGGACCCACATCTCATGAACCCAAGCGATGAAGAAGGGGATAAAATATTACAGTTATTCGGACCCCAAATGATGTGCTCTGCCACAAGTTTGCAAAATGATGCAAGGGACTGAGACAGTTAATGGATGCAAATATTTAAATTGTCGCTGGGCTCAAGAAGCAGCAGGAAATCTGAAGTTCAAGAGCAACTAGAATTAAAAGTGGAATTTATGCAAACCTATTGTATTTCATGCAGCAGGTAATAAACAGAGAAGAGAAATTGTGGGCAATGAACACAGCAAAGTGTGCAGGTGAGTTCAAGAGGCAGATTTGTTTTGGGAAAAGGAAGGGATTGAGGGATATGATGAAAAGGCAGGAAAATGGGATTCAAATAAAGGGAGGGAAAGTGAGCGTATTGAGCTTGCTGGCCTTTTCATATTCTTAAAACTTCTTAGGCTCTTACTACAGTACTTTACCTGTGAAATCATGCCTGGTTGTCATGGAAATTACTGTAATAATGGCACACATACAGGACTGTGACTTCACTCCAGTTATAAAGAATCAGCAAGGGAGAGAACAGGCTGTTTGAGAAATGGCTTGGCCCTGATGTAATCAGGACATCGTTGTGACAATAGTGTTAGAAACAGGATTCATTCGATATTGTCAAGATCCATTTAGGCAGCACCTCCTCCACAGCTGGTGCGGGGTCTTTAACCTAAGCTACGCCTGCACTTGAAGCTGAGGGTGTGATTCCCAGCTCATGGAGACATACTCACACTGGCTCTTAAGAGTAGCACAGGGAGTGGCAGCACACAGGTCAGCCATCACAAGTGCAAACCTACCTGGATCCTGTGATAGTAGCAGTGTCCCTATGATACCTTTGCTTTCAATAAGTTGATATTGCAATGTGGAGCCCCTTGCCATCAACACGGGAGCTAGTGTTTCTACTGCACAAACATCACTTCACTGCATTCACCATGCTGAGGTTCTAGACACAGCTGCCAATGGCCTTTTCAAGTGTGAGAACAATTTCAAGAGAATGGGGTCCCCCAATTCACTCCCACCCTTTAGAGTGCCACTCTGTACTGCGAAGAGACTCTGTAAAAATAGTCCCTCCTTACTCAAAAGTAGAACTGGTCAGAAAAATGTCATGAAATGTCATGAAAACTATTTTCCATTTGTTGATGAAATTTTGTTTTGGATGAATTGTTTTGATCACCAGCCTAATAGGCTCCTGCTGGCTGTTTTAAGCAGGTGCAATTTAGAGCAGCCTTAAGATGCGCTAAGTTGGGGGGGGCTAAGCAGTCCCTGAAAGCCCCAGGAGAAGGGGAAAAGAAAAGAACAATGGTGGAAAGCTGCCAATGCCCCAGGGCACCAAGCACTTCGAGGGGACCTGAGGATGTGTACCAGTGGTGCAAGCTAACAGATAGAGTCAGATATGTCGTATCATTAAGACATTTATTGTCAGTACGCTACACTGAAAAGACAAATTTTCAGAACCACAGCAGGGCTCTCCCGGGAACCGCAGTGGCAAAAGGAGCAGAATGCGGGGCTGCCCACAGCTCCCCCAGCAGGGCTGTACTGCCTTCAGCCCTGACCTCAACCCCTCCACGCATCTGCATCTTCTGTCAGGGGTCTGTACAGGCCTGCTGGAGCACAGGGCTGGGGGTAGTACAGCCCTGTTAGAGGAGCTACCGGCGTAGGGCTGCCTGGTGGCCCCATGTTCTGCTCCGTTTGCTGCTGCAGATTAAAATCTACTTGCACCACTGACGTGTACCAAAACTCCAGAGCACCACAGAGTTACACACTGTGACCCATACCCACCTCACACAGTACCGTGTCCTCTCTAGTGGTGGCTGGGTCACATGTAGCTGTTGATAAGCCTGCTACAGCCTTGGTTAACAGCGCTAGAACCTATTAGCTTAGGCTTTGAGATTTAAAGGTTCCAGGTTCAACCCCTGCTGCTAACAATGCATCCAGGACACAGCAGTTCAACGGGTGGATTGTATGCAAATATTTGTAAGTCGCTAATACCAGAACAAGGACCAAAAAAGACAAAACCCCTTTGCACACTCACAAACAGTTGTTGACACATACACAGAGGGGAGATGGGCACCTAGCTACCTGCCTAGCACGAGGAAATGGAGGTTTCTGCAGGTTCAAAAGTAGCAAATGACCGTTTTCCTAACACAATTAGCAGCACATCAAAGTGGAGACACAAAAGAGGAGACTATAGCTGAAATGTGTTCCCTTGTATTTCATGGAGCATGATTCACTACACAGAAATGATACTCTTACGGTTAAAGCACAAGACTAGGTCCCATGAAACTTGAGTTCCTGGCTCTGCCACAGACCTCCTGTGTGACCTTGTCCAAGTCACTTTTCTTTGTGTCTCACTTCCCCATCTGTAAAATGATACTTATTTTCTCCAACCCTTTTCCTGTCTTGTCTATTTAGACTGGATGCTGTTTGCAGGAGGTACTCTTATGTGTTTGTATACATGGGAGGCACATGAACGCCTCCTTTGGAGAGGCTAGCCCCCAGGCCCTGCCCCTTCCACCTGAGGCCCCACTCCAACCCCCTCCTTCTGTCCCCCCTCACTCTCCAGATCCCTGAGCCCGTCCCCAGCCCCGTTGCAGCTGGAGCAGTACCGGCCAAACTGCCCCAATTCCCGGCCACCAGCTGGCCTGCCTGACCCCCGGGCTGCAGCTGGCCAGCTGGCCCCAAGCCACCCCCTGGCCTGAGCCACTCCGGCTGCCAGCCAGCCAAAGCAGCCAAGCCCCAGCTCCAGGCCACCAACCACAGCGGAGACCCTGCTGGCTTCTGGGGAGAGTGGGAGTCAGGGTGGAGCCTCAGGCCAGGCTGTGGTGACAGCCTGGATTAGGGGAGGCGTATCTTATCCTGACTATGCTACTCGCTACCCAAGTTTGTATAGTTCCTAACAATGGAGCCCTGGCTCAGCTTGGTCCTTTCAGTGCAATTACAATACTGTGTTATTTGCAGTATTGTTAGCACAGAGCCAGATTTTCAAGAGCTCTGCACTCTCAATTTTCAAAAATGTTCAGTCCATAGCAGTGCTCATTGCGGCATTTATGGCTGGATTTTCTACAGCTACGATCACTGAGGGTGCTGATTTCTTTTGAAAACCTGCCCCTAGGATTTCAGCAATTAGGTGTTCCCTTATTCCCAGATCCTTGGTTTAAAGAAGAACACTACCTCCAAATATTTGTAATAATCTGCATTGCTTTCCAAACCAGATTAAAGGATGAGTCAGAAGTATTCATGATTAGGAGTCCTGATGAATAAACAAGACAATGCAAAATCCTTATTCTTCTCTAAACTTTGAGGCTATTAGCAGCAGCCGAACCTGGCATTATCCCATCATCTTCAATCTAACTCTAAATTTACATAAAAGTAATAAAGTCGTTGCTGAGCAGCAGGAAGGCTCAAGCAGGCTGAATTCTCTTGAAGTGCTAACTTCATCCAAATCATTCTGAAAAGGTGCTTATTGCTACAAAAATATTCATCTTGCCTTGTTTTGATCAAACCAGACAGTCATTGCAGTTCTGGTATGTAAATGTAGGGCAGGGAATGCAGAATTTATATATTTTTATTCCAGAAAATAAGGATTTTATGCCCTCTGTTTAGCATCAAGTCAGAATAAAACTGAAAAATGTCTTAGCTTCTCTGTTTGCTTTGTAATGGGAATCAGTGGAAAGACTCCTGCCTGACTGCCCTGAGGCCTGAAGTCTTCTGCTTATGCACAGATCAGGGACAACAGGAGGGTAACCTTCCTGACATCACCCTGTATGTCACTCTATCTTAAATCTTAGAGCTTTATACTTCTGTTCATCACCAGAGTATCTGAGCACCCTCCGCATCAAAATTAATAGCAACAGCCAGGTCCCTACTGGACTTCATGGAGACGCTGGCACCCATCCCTTTTGGGGGTCAAAATTCTGCTTGGGTTAAGGTGTGGGGGCATTCTTAAGATTGTATTAATGTCCTCTTCTTTTTTTGGTAGAGGTTTAGGGGTAGGAGGTATCAGTGCCAGGTGGTGCCCTGCCAATGTGCCTTGACCCAAACCTCAAGGGACCATCTACCTGAGCGAGGGAAAGCTGGTCTCCATGCTTATTCAGTTCATTGGCCTCTCTGCTGAGTCTGTCAAAAGATAGCAATTATGAGGATTCCTCAAATGGGGATACCCGTCTATTGAAAATTAGCCATGCAGTTACCTATTACCTTTCGAGTACAGTGGGACCAGCAGAGGGACTCATGCTGGAGTTCTCTAGACACAGGAAGATAGAGGAGAGGTTGCTGCCAGGGGGGTGTTCTGTTCTTTATGCCCATTACTGTGCTGTCCAAGCCCCTCCATGGAAGCCTGGAACTCACTTCCCCCACTTGGCCTGCCAGAAGCCAGGGCCAACACAGCAGTCGAAAGTGTTTGGCTCCTGGACCCACATGCAGCTTGATTTTCAAGAGTGCTGACCATCTGCCAGATCTCACCAAAGTCACTTTATCCAATTGAAGTCATTGGCAACTGCTGACTGCTGAGAACATAGGAAACTCATGCCACTTATATAAGTGCCTAAACATAGATGTAGGAGCCTGTCAGCCCCCAGTTTCAAAAATCAGGGCATGGATGTGTTAACCCTTTGGGCACATCTTTCTTCCCAGGTGTTTGCAGAATGGACAGGTGGGGGAAAGGGAGATGTTGCAGCCATGCAGTCATTACAAATGATTTTTTGGATGGTTTTGGAGGGCAGCCGATTTTAATAAAAGTACTCACTGCATGGGGTGGTGCCCATTAATATGTTTATACATCAAAGTAAGTGAATATTTAGGTGCAGGTATTTCCATACCAGCTGTTCACATACAACAGGTCAACAGCTGGTCATGACTTCAGGCAGCACTGCCAACCCAAAATGTTCCAAAATCTTGGGAACTCACGAGATTTGCTTAAGAATCATGAGATTTTAACACAAAATAAACACTGCGTTCTTTTTAGTTTCGTTTTTGAGCCTTTAGGTTGCACTCGGGTCATAATCCCAAGATTTTCTCCACAACTATGCAGCTAGAAACTTTTATTTCTTTAAATGAAAAAAAGAAAGGTTCTTCCATCAACATGACATCAGGAGCTCAGACTTGAAGAAGGCCCCCTAATGTCATGAGAATCAGCAACACTGGCACGGATCGCTAAGGACATAGAATCATAGAACTGGAAGGGACTTTGAGAGGTCATCTAGTCCAGTCCCCTACACTCAGGGCAGGACTATGTATTATCTAGACCATTCCTGACAGGTGTTTGTCCAACCTGCTTTTAAAAATCCCCAGTGATGGAGATTCCAACACCTCCCTAGGTGGAGTAGAACGGAGGAATCACTTTTCGTGTCTTGCTTAAAATACTTCTGCTAATACATCCCAGAATGATGTTTGCTTTTTTTGCAACAGCATTACACTGTTGACTCATATTTAGCTTGTCATCTACTATGACCCCCAGATCCCTTTCCGCAGTACTCCTTCCTATGCAGCCATTTCCCATTTTGTATGTGTGCAACTGATTGTTCCTTCCTAAATGGAGTACTTTGCATTTGTCCTTATTGAATTTCATCCTATTTACTTCAGCCCATTTCTCCAGTTTGTCCAGATCATTATGAATTTTAATCCTATCCTCCAAAGCACTTGCAACCCCTCCCAGCTTGGTATCGTCCTCAAACTTTACAAGTATACTCTTTATGCCATTGTCTAAATCACTGATGAAGATATTGAACAGAACCAGACCCAGAACTGATCCCAGCAGGACCCCACTCCAACATGCCCACTACTCTCTGGGAATGATTTTCCAACCAGTTATGTACCCATGAACTGGATCAAACTGGTGACCCAGAAGTAAACAGCTCCCTAGGCCACTACTAATCTCCTTGTCTCACCTTTCATCCCAACCAACCTTGCCTTGGGGTGGTGCTCTCTGCAGGAGCCACACACCAAGGGCCTGATCCAACACCCACCAAAGCAATAGGAGTCTTTCAATTGAGTTTAGCTAGTATTATGGCAAATGGAGAATTCTGACTTCACCTTGTGCTCACTTTCCCTACCAGTAAGACCAAACCAGAGGTACAGGAATGGGTCAGCGAACACAACAGTAGGACAAAGCGGGCTTTACATTTACATGTATAAACCAACAAAGAATCACAAGCTCCACCAACTGAAATAAAGGCCTTTTATAAAGAGAAAAGGAAGGCAAAAGCATCTGTTAGAAGCAACCCAGAGCCCTTTCGTATTTTGCATTGTAAAACTAATATGATATGACATTGCATCAAACCCTAGTACACAGCTCAGATAAATCTTTCATCAGTAAAGCTCATTGTCACAACCTGAAGCACATGGCAATACCACTGCAGTTCACCTGCAGGTGCTTCTGCTTTAGGGCTCTGTTCTTAAAAACATTCCTTACGGAGTTAGCATGTTAATTCCGTGATTTTCTTTCCTTCCTTGCACAGAGGAAAGGCTGTCAAGTTTCGTCTTCATAAAGAAACTAACACACATCTGACCTATATAGAGTGCACAGATGTGAGTGGCCCTTCATAGCACTGCATAGATGTGTGTGCAGAAATATTAAATGCTGCCTACCCGCCTGTTGGAAGTGGGTAAACAGACGTAAATTACCTTTATGAACCCTTAAGTGAAAGCCCACTTGGGAGTCAATCCCACTGCATTCCCGACCTTTTTGTTTACTTTTCACAGTCCAACTCCATTTGCATAAATAGCTCGAGTAGAGCTTTTATTCCTTTACATACAAATATTCATGTGCAAATGACACATTCAGAAGTGAGCACATTTGCATTGCTTGGGCACCATACTGGGCTCAGTTATGGTGTTAGAATGGGACAAGAGCAAATGGATAGTGAAGTCTGTGCCTCAGCCAATGCACCTGACATCTCTCTCCCCACCTCAGTCAGGGAGGAACCCAGCTATTTTTAGGATCCACTTGTATAGCTGAAGAAAATGCTCTTCTGCAAAATAAAAATGAAAAGGTTTTGAATGTACTAAAAATTCCTCAGCCTGCTCACCTCCCAAGCCTCTATCCCTAAAGTGCACCATTTCTCCTTGAGATCCAACCTGTTCCATCACTGTTCCTGTTTATAAAGGCTTAGTAATCCAATCAGGGAACAGGAAACATATTATGTGACTTGGGTGGCCAATCACAGGCCGACTACCAAATTCTGAACAACAGAGTAATCTAAGGAGCTGAAAGGGAACCAACAGGCCCAACCCCTTTTAGTTAAAGCTATTTGTACAATTTAGAATAATGAACAAATTAGCAAATATCAGGAACATGAAAAGAACAAGGAATGAACTGTTCACTGTTCTAGAGATTATACAAACTATTTATGTTACAGTAGCACCTAAAGGCCCCAGATAAGTTCAGGGCCTATAGTGCTAGACACTATACAAAACACATAGTAAGAGACAGTCCAAGCCCCAAAGATCTTATAAGCTAAACAGACAAAACATAGCAGGGGAAACCGAGGCACAAAGAGGTGAAATGACTTGCCTCACATCACACAGCAGGTCAGTGGAAGAGCCAGATACAGAACCCAAATAACCCTGAGCCCCAGGTATGTGTCCCACCCACTAGACAACACCGCCGCTCTAAGAGCAGGGAAATTTTGTACCATATCTCAGTTGTCAAACAATGGGTTAACTCCTTGGAAACCAAATACTAGCACAGTAGTGGTATTTGCAAGACTTAAAGTCTTAAGCTAAATATGGTAAAACACATCCATCCCAGTGAGACTAAGACATTAACTGTGACAGAGTGAGTCTCTTTCCACCTGGCATCCCCGGCAAAAGCACCGGACTTGGAACAGTGGTTTTAGGCATATTTCAAAATATATTTAAAATGTGTGATTGTGTGTACTTCTCTTACACGTGAACTGGGTTTGCATACTTTCAAAGCGGATGGAGTCTTTGGGACTGATGGGGGTGGGGAGAAGTGCGTCTCAGGGTACATAATGGGGCATGAGGAAACGTGGGATTTATTCCCGGCTCTGCTCGGGACCTGCTCTGTGCCCTTGAGCAACAGACATTCCCTCTGTTTCCCCTCCCATTCTTTGGCCATTTGTACTGTAAGCTCTTTGGAGCAGAGATTGTCGGTGTGTTTGCACAGCCCCTAGCTACTGCTGCAGTGAAAAGAATAATGATGAGGATAGCTGACATGGACTAGGGTTCTTATGAAGTACTCCTCTAGCTCTCTTCCCCCACGGTGGGAGAGGTGAGACACTGGCTTTCCTAACCAGACAGCTTCACTCTTATTCTTATGCAAAAAGAACAACAACAAAAAACCTCATTGGCAATAAAGGAGGCTTCTCAGGAAAAACAGCAATACAAACAAGCTAATGAGTTTGCATTCATTGTGTCAGCTTGTTTTCATTCCACTTGCTAGAAAAACTCCCTTTGTTAGTTGCAAGGAGACCTCTGAGTTGGCATAAAAGGAGAGGGAAGCTCTAGCACAGGAAAAACAAACATCTGCTTTCTCCATTTCCACACTGGATTGAAACTTAGTTAAAAAACAGCATTCAGAAGCAGAGTGCTTTCCTCACTGCAGTCAGCGACAGAGGGCGTCTCTCCATCGCTGTTCATCTGTTCACATGGAGACAGAAGCCTCCATCAAGTAAGCTAACAGCATCCCAGTGCATCAGAAGTGTTGAAAAACTTCTGCAGGCATTTTATTAAGTGACATTTATTCATATGACTATTTTACTGTATATACATACACACCACAACATTTGCTGCAATCACTCGAATTTCCCTATTTGCATCACTGACCCAGCAAAATTTCAGATTTGTGGAGTCACTTGCTAAACCAAGAAGAATATTCCTCCTCATTCCCTGCCCTAAATTGCTGAGTAATGTTGTATGCGTAACTGAGTTTGGCCCCACGGCAGGCTGCGTTTTTGGCATTAGACATAGCAAGCTGATTGGACGCATAGTTTGTTCAGCTCTTCATGAGCCTGCTAGATGAGGAGCATTGTGTAAATACAAGATGTTATCCCATCATAACAGTAGGAAGGATGGCCTAGTTGTTAAGACACTGAACTAGGATACATGGATTCCAATCCTTGGTTACCTACAGGCTTTCTGGGGGACCATGGGCAAGTCACTTAACCCATTAAGGGTATGTCAACACAGCAAAGAAAAACCGGCAGCAGGCCCAGGCCTACTGATTCAGGCTCACATTGCTTGGGCTGTGGGGTTGTTTCATTGCAGTGTAGACTTCCGGGCTTGGGCTGGAAATGGAGCTCTGGGACTCTCCCACCTCACAGGGTCCTAGAGCCTTGGCTCCAAACTGAGCTCAGCCAACATTGACACAGTAGTGAAACAGCCCCACAGCTCGAGTCTCAAGTCAACTGGCACGGGCCAGCCACAAGTGTCTAGTTGCTGTGTAGACATATCCTGGTGCCTTAGTTTGCCAGGTATAAAATAGGCTGATACAGTATTTTCCTATGCCCCAGGAGTATAGGTTAAAAATCCATTCGTTATGAGGTGACAAGTGCTGTATTTTTTCCTTAGATGTTAGCAGCTTGTTAGACAGACCTGCTAGAGTCACACAAAGTCAGACATCAGCGTTAACAACTGTAAACCTGAACTAGAGAAGTCAATGCAGATAAAGTAGGGAATGACAATAAAAGTTTAGAAACATTCTTAACATAGCCTTCATTTACCATTCAGGTTTCAGAGTAGCAGCCGTGTTAGTCTGTATTCGCAAAAAGAAAAGGAGTACCCGTGGCACCTTAGAGACTAACAAATTTATTAGAGCATAAGCTTTCGTGAGCTACAGCTCACTGCATCCGATGAAGTGAGCTGTAGCTCACGAAAGCTTATGCTCTAATAAATTTGTTAGTCTCTAAGGTGCCACGGGTACTCCTTTTCTTTTTACCATTCAGGTTATTCACTTTAGCCCCTTGCTTGGAGTCCTTCAACTGGGTAATTCCCTGTATATGTTCTGAGGTGCTGTAGCTCTTGTCTCATAAGATCTGGTATTCTGAGACATACTGTAGAGGAACAAGTACGAGCAAGAATCTGAATAATGAAATCAATGATGCACTCCCTGGTCTGACCACTGCTTAGAAAACACATATCAGTTTTTTCCACTAAATGCATCCGATGAAGTGAGCTGTAGCTCATGAAAGCTTATGCTCTAATAAATTTGTTAGTCTCTAAGGTGCCACAAGTACTCCTTTTCTTTTTACATATCAGTTGATGATTGTATACATTCTCTTGCTCTATAGCATTTATTAGGGATTAGAAATTGGTGTGTTAGAAAAATATCTGCATACCTAAGGAAGCAGCCCTAAATAAAATGTCAGGTAATGGCTTATTAATGCTTGTTCCAAGTAAGACTGCAGCTTCCAGGCTTGCCTCCCTTGAATTAGCTACGCTCACAGTCTACCTTCAGTACGTTGGAGCAGTGCCACTCCACTGGCTTATTCTGTATATGTAAAAATGATGCCTTGCTGCCTTTATACACACAGAGGCTAGATGGGGAGCTGTGTTCCCTCTAGGACCATACCCCAGGCCATCACTATAGCATCACAATGTTCTCAAGTGGGGAAGTGGAAGATAGAGATGCTGCAAGTCCCCTCCACCAGCCGTACCACTATTAAATTGTGGTGCTAACATTTATTGGTTCTGGGCATCAGACTCAGCTATGGCATTCCTCCCACTGCTAAATGTTACTTTATGGTGCCCTCACCCTTGTGCCAAACAGAAAGGACAAATGGGAGGGGACTGTTGTCTCCTTACTAAAACTCAGTGGGGGTGTTCTGGTCAGCTAGCTCTCAGTACCAAAAGAAAGGGGAAGGGTTGATGGGAAATCAGGACCCTGAGACTGACAGTCCCCAGGAACAGTGGGGAGAGGCTAATGCTCCAGGTCAGCCTGATTAGCCTGCCCACCCTGTTAATCAGGGAGTCAGGAGGCCAGGGGGGTCCCGTCCTCCATGTGAGCTGGAATTGCCTGGGTCAGACAGAGTGGGGCCGAGCTAAGGAGAAAGCAGGGGCCTGAGTTGAGCTGGGGAGCAGAGGGGCCAGAAAAGCAGCCCAGGGAGCAGAGCCACAGAAGTAGCCCACAGAGCAGAGCTGTGCTGGGGGGAGAGCTGCAGCACCCAGAGCCAGAGGGGCCAGAGCAGCAGCCCGGGGAGCTGGAGGCAGAGTAGCAGCAGCAGCCATGCTGAGGCGGAGTGGAGCTGGAGCTGAGGCTGGAGCCTGATGCGGTGAGCAGCTGGGAAGAGCGAAGAGGACCCTGGGCAGCAGGTCCAGTGCAGGGAGATGCCCCAGCCAAGAGTCCATGCAAGCTAGACTTGGATGGGGACAGGGCAGAGGCGATGCTAGGAGGAAAGGCCCTGCCACCTAAAGCCTGAGGGCATGCGGCCAGCGCCAGAGCAAGTGACTGACCTGCAGCATCCCTGCAGCACAGCCAGGGCCTTAGGAGGAGGTCTGGGACTTGTAAGGGAAGTTCAGTCTGTTACTCACATTCCAGAGATGGCTGGTTGTGACGTCCCCGTGCCACAGAGCGGGGTGACACGTTTTCCTTTAACCTTTCCCATTTTTTCTTTTTTTTTTTTTAAATTGATTGCTGTTTAATAAATTGCATTTGCTTTGAACTCTATGTAATGATCAATGGGTCAATCATCTGGTGCTGAGAGAGCACCCCAGATTGGGGACACCCTAGCCCCTGCCCTAAGTGACCACAACAAGGTTGGGGGGTTGAGACCCCCAGGAATCCTGGGCCCAGCCTTGTTGGGGTTACCAGGACTCTGCCATACAGGAGAGTGGAAGGGGAGCCCTTGAGGTCAGGCAAGCCTCTGGTAAAGGTAGTGGGAGCGAAGACTCAGATCCTTTTGCTAGCCCATTTCATTGGGGTAGTGTATAAGCCAGGAAAGTTCCCCACAAGAGCAGGGCCATTCCCCTGCTTACACAAAGGCTCATCTGTTGCAGTACGGGAAGAGCCAGCTATTTGTAGACGGGAACCAATGCAGTGGTTCAAGCACTCGGAGTTTGCATTTTTTATCATCATGAAAGCAAATGGCACTTCGGTGCCTCGTTTCTTTGTTTTCATTACACCCCTGCTTGCTTTTGGGCCTGGCCTCAAAGCCTGTCTGCGTAAAGAGAGCATTGGAGGGCACTGATGAGGGTTACAAGCAAACAGCCAGAGTAGAGGCTACCCCTGATTTATGCTTCAGATGAAAGAGGTCCACCACCTGTGAGTTTACAGGGCCTGTTCATTTTGGAAAAGCGATAATTTAAGGTCCATTTTGTAACATTTGCTGACAGAACAAAGAGGAAGGACCGCAAAAGATGATCAATGCTTAGCCCTGTATTAAAAGTGATTCAATAAGCTGCAGAAAATAAAGAAGTAATCAGGGCCCAGGAGCCTGGATAAAAGCTGACAGAGGAATTGCATTTTTTCCTAAGCAAATATTACCCAGCTAATGGCTGGGCTCAGAAAGGTCCCAGTTCTTTGAGGAGAGGCAAGAGTTCACCGACCCTCATGCCTGTGGGGCAAGACACCAGCTTTAATACCTTTTGTGGAACTATTATAAATGAAAAGTTTATAAACCCTCCGTCCCCTGATAACACTGGGGGCAGTTCTGCTTCCAGAAGGAAATAAGCTACTGTTTGTTAATAAATATACCCTATGGAAAGATTATTTACACCACATTCAAATTATTGGAGAACATCTTCTTTTGCTTCACTATATGAGACCCTTCCATTCCCATTTAAGATGGAAACCAAAACAAAACCACTTTTGATGTTTCTTTCAGTGATTGTTCATGTGTTTTTGATGTTGTACAACTGAATATTCAATTCATACCAAACTCTTTTGGTGAAATTTTACCATCATACACTTCTCTCAGCTGTTTCTTGCATTCAGTTAATAGAGAGAATTACATGAGGTAAATGGGGGGTGCCTGCTGTATAGGTTGATCAGAGGGCCTTTTTGAACAATCATCATTGAAAAAGCTGCAGCTCCAGGGTTTAGTTTCAGGGCTTAGGACAGTGATCCTACCATAAGAAGCAACAGGGCTCCATATGGGCCCAGGAGTCTGCTCATGGAGGTCTCTTGGCAAGATCAGACCTTTAGTCTCCATTACAGGTGCTGGTAGTATTCACCCAGCTAACTTTTAGAATGGACCATATGTGCTGGCAATACCTTCAAGGCCCACTTGTGCAATGGTGCTACTCATGTCAGTAAGGCTCACCAACATAAGTAGGGGATGCACAGTCAGGTCCTAAATTCTAATAGCAAGATCCATGGTCAAATCAAGTTTAACTTAACTTTGAGCTATTACAGAGGAGCCAAACAAGCTACTACAAACTGGAATTTTTGCATGGATCACAACAGCTTTGTGTTCCTTTTATAACATCTGACGAAATGGGGTGCATCTGACAAAGTGAGTATTCACGCACGAAAGCTTATGCTACGATACGTCTGTTAGTCTATAAGATGCCAATGGACTCTTTGCCCCTTTTATAACACACGACCTGCCACAGTCCAAAAGCCACAAGCAGATACTCCCTGGTAACCAAACAACCTCATACAGACACAGTGACACCTGTCTGACACAGCCCATCTGAAGCCTGGCCTCCAGCAGTGACATTAGCATTCAGGCTAAGCAGTATTGGTAGTTCTGGAATATCATTCTAGGAGGGTCTTCTAAGATTTCCACACACCCCATGCCAACTCCAAAGAACCCACCACTTCTAAAGCATCTCCACTGTGCTTCAGGCCGTCCTGGTTAGGAACAAATTCACTTCCCTCATAGGCTTCCATCAGGCGGCACTCCTTCTTAATTAGCTCTTGCATCAGTCACCCCCATCTTCATATCCTCTTGCCTGGGCTGTTCTAATTAGGTCTACCTTGAAGGCAGGCAAGTCCAGGTTGAATGAAGGAGCTAACAGGAGCGCATCAAACCCTAGCTGTCAGGTGAAAGGCAAGGAACTGGTTGCTGTATATACAGCCCTAAATGGTCTAAATACAAATCTCTTTAGGACTGCTCCAGCGCAGGGTATGATCCGAGCTTCTCTGGATCATGAGAAATTGATACATAAAGGGAACAATTGGCAGAATTTTTTCAGTCTCAGACCCACGCCTCTGGAATTCACTCCCTGTGGAAATATAACTGAGCGCAGAACTAGAAGGAGATGGAGATGAACTTTTCTGTCCAGACCCTTCCAAATCCTGCTTTCCCAAAGGGCTAGCAAACCTGAAGTCAGCAGGCAAGCCTGGGATTTGGGCTTCTCTTAGTTAGATCGTGAATGTCTCATCTTAAGTCTTGTAAAGCATCCATGTACCAGGGCATCTAGATACCAGGATGATGGGCATTAGTAACAACAGCTTCTGCCCATGCTCCCTCATGCTAGAAGACGTGCCTGGCTCCAAGGAATTGGTTATGTAATCAACTTTTTTTTAAGAAGAAGAAAACCCCCAATTCTGACTGTATACGTCTGGCTTCATATATCGGTTCCCATCACCGTTATATGTATTGATGCTGACATTTACTCTGGCAGGAGATTTTACTATTCACCCTCATGTCCAGGCTTAATTCTTTTACTGAAAGGCAGGACTCCACTTGGAACAATTTGATGCATCTCTTCTTAATATAAGAAGTGGCACAGTGTAAAGGCTGGGCCTAGCTACTGTTTGGGTTTTGATAGTGGAGGAGCTGGACCTGAACTTGCTAGTATCTTCACTCTTGTTTATTTATCCTTCTTATAACTCCCTATAGTAGCAATCTGAGACATATACACGGTTATCCTTACCATAGTGTAGTAGAGAGCCCAAACTGTCTGCTAGGGAAAGCATCTGAATGATGAAGCAGCACCCCTGTCAGTTTCTAATCTCCTGTGGTACCAGCATATGCTGAATTGATGCTGCAGATTTCAATAAGAGACTATTTGTATTAGGCAGGGAAAGAGACAAATAGCCCAAAGGACTCCATGCCATTTAACTTGCTCCTGTTTTCTAAAAAACAAATGCCATTCACTTTCCTTTGATTTTAAAAAAAGATCTTTCTGAAGAAAAGAAGGCAACTCATGCAATATCTCTAGTAAATCCTTCCAAAGGAGAAGGACAGATGCACTAGAGGAACAAGGAAGCTGTTTGTGGCACTGGGGAAACTGGGTTCTAAATCCTAGTTTTAGGGTAGGAGTCAAGAGCTACAATATCAGGCTCAAAGCAGAACCAGTCCTGCTCCCTGTAATGTCAATAGCAGAACTCCCAGTGACTTCCATGGGAGGCAAGGCTGAACCCAATATGCTTCAGCATTTCTCCTTTGTGGGACAGACGAGAAATAGCCGTCTCCTTTTAGGCCATCATTCAGTTTCTGACTCTTCTGAAGAGCGGCTTGGAAATGGTTCCAGCCTGTGCTTTTCAAAAAAAGGAAGAGACCAGCCCTTTTGAGTGGAAATAGCAGCTACAGAAATTCATTTGATCCCACACACGTCCAACACAAAGATTCTGGACTGAAAGACACAAATGTCCTGATAAGATCAGTAATGAAGAGGATTGTCATTTTGAGTCTGCGTGGCAGAGTTGGAGGCTGAGCCTACTTTGTCTGTGTAACTTGTTTGGTTCAAATATGACTCGTGCTGCCCTGAACAGGGTGTCCCACTAATTAGCATCCTCTGTCTGTTCAAGCAGGACTGTTTATAGTGAAAAATATATATGCACAGTTAAGGAAGAGCAGCCTTGGAGAATGAGTTTGTTTTAGAACTTGACCTCTGCAGAATTATAACCTTCTTCGTAATTTCACTAACGAGGAGGCTTTGGAGGATTGTATTTATGCCCCTTTAATGCTATCACAATCTATCTAATATTGCTAATCCAGAGAATGAGTTTTTGGGCTCTCTGAAGCAGTAACCTGTCCTCAGCTTTCGCCTCATTATTAAAATTGAAATAGTTATCTCTGATGCTCCTAGTACTTGAATTTTATTAAAAACACAGATAATTTCTCTCATCCATTGTTAAGATCCTACAGAGCTCAGATCCAGCTTTACAGTCTTCATATACATGGTCTATTCACCGATTGCAGGGCCTGACCCAATCGAAGTCAATAGAAAAAGTCCCATTCACTTCACCTCTGGATCCTGCTCACCGACTAACAGAAACAGGATACTAAGGATGACTGGCTTAGGTTGCATGGAGCAGATGAAGATATAAGAAAGGTTCATGAATTTCTAAAAAAGTTGAAGGGCTTTTTGCAATTGGCCTGAATGTTCCTCATTTGTAGAGGAATGGAGGGTTACCTAGAATGTGCACAGTAAACAGTTCTCCCTCGTCCCACTTCATATCATTATAACCTTTGCTTGAAGTCTCAGTTTCTGATCCTAACAGGTAGCCCACTTGTAAAAAACAATCTTACACTCACGTGTTAAGTCTGTAGAATGCCAGCAAGCTGCTCTTAAGTCAGTCTCTGCACTCATATCACTTCAGTCCCATCTTCTGTAAAGTATGTATAATTACATTTACATCAGCGATGCAGCTACCAAAAAACTGACCCTCTAAATCAATATACACCTCCGAGTCAGAGGAACTAGATACTCTCACTCGCCTGAATTCCTTACAAATAAGAAACTGGTACTGGTGGGGGGAGGAGGAAATAGACAGTTCAAGCTGTGCCAAGGAACAGTGCTGCATTCTTGTGCAACAGCAAAATCAACTTAATCACAAATGACAACTTCTGAAAACCTTCTTGGGATTCCTCCCTTGCATTTTTCTAGGCCAGCTTGAAAACAAAAGCTTTGTCGTCTTCTTAAAATGCAATGGCCTCAGGCATTCTAAAAAAAGGTGACATAACTCAGGTCTGAAAAATGCCTGTTGGCTTTCAGATTCTCCTAAGAGCCTTTCTTTACTATTCAGCTTGATTCAGATCAGCATGAATTCTACCTATTAACCTTCCGCTCAAACTATAAATCTGAAAAGTAGAGATTTAGGATTATATTTTAATTAGCTCATTAAAACTTTATAGTTATGAAAAAATAGCTTATTTGCTTGAAATATTTTCCTTTCTCCCCTTAGTACGTTATGAATTTATAAATCATTTGCTGGGACATTTTATCCTAAAGTTAGCTCTGTTCAGCTCATTATTTCAGTTTTTTCCCCCAGCATGTATTACTTGCTAGACATATTCAGTCTTTCCATCATTACTTCCTAGTTTCAAATCAAACAATGTCTTCAGACTAGCTTTCAATTGAAGCCTGACCCCAGAGACACACAGTTTAATTCTGAAATAAATTTATTTTGTGTTTTTCCAAATAATAGAATGCAACCCTATCTAGAGTAACACATAAGGGAATGACAAAGCAGGGGACAGGAATAGATTCAGATCTCTTCAAATGAAGCTCCGCCATCTCCAATATGCATAACTAATATTTTGGAAAATTCTACAATAGCTTTAGCGTATCAAGGAGCTTCTGAGATTTTACATCCAGCGGCCTTTTCCTTTGACTAGATATAAAATTCTAGGACTGAAAGTTCCCGATGCAGCCATCAATACAGAACACAAATCAAAGAAAGTTCTGCTGCTTTTACTTAATAATTTGGTGCATGGGTAGCTAAAGAGTCTCCTGGTGCTGAAAATATTTTATTTTTTGAGGGACTGTATTTTATTTCACACAAGCCAGTCTCCATTCGTTGAAAGACTTAATCCTCCCCTTACAATCTGTAAGTAAAACATTGTTCCAAAATCACTGCCTATTATCTGCCTTTTCTAAAGAAAGTGGTTCTTAGAGACACACTTTCTTTGCTTTGCCATTCCCTTAAAATCCATTGACAATGTTATCTTGACAGTCAGAGCCAACATACAGGCAATCTTTCATTGGCACAGCACTGAGAATTAAATGAATACCTGTCTTACTATATTCACTTCATGAAGAAAGCTCTTAGGTTCAAACAAGCCTAATTCTGCTGCTTAAAAAAAAAGTCTTAAAAACTTCCAGGAATAATCGGTGTGACAAGTGGCCATTAGAATCTCTTACAACCTACTTACTCCAAAGAGCCTTTTTTCTTTTTACACTGCTTTGGTGCAACAGTGTCTAGATTTTGGTCACACAACATGTGCATCTTAGTCATCTCCCCCCCCCCCTTTTTAAACTGAAATCTCAGTTAAAAGACGCAAAAAAATTCTACATTGCTTAGAAGCTCCTCCTGCACCTGCTTTCTTTAGTCCAATGACATGAAACTTTTTCCCAAATAAAATTAGACCCAAATCATAAGAAACAGGAAAATGAAATGATACAAAAACCCAACTGAATGTCCCCCCCCCCAAACTGACAGATCCTAAACCACCAAATTGACTATCTGAGATGGATTGCCCGGCCCCTAGCTGTAACAGGGGAAGATGGGCTAGTTTTGAGGGATTTAGCTCCTTAGCAAATACAGCTCTGAGCCCCTGCACTGCTCTCTCCCACTCAGGAGACCACTGTCATACAGATGTCTCCCATAACAGCTCCCTCCTGGGCACCACACACTGTTATAGGCCATTGATTAGCACGCTTATGACGCCTACTCACAAAAGGCAAGTCAATAATAACATGTTTAATATGAAACAGGATGCATCCAGCCTCAGGAGCTGTCAAATGCAGCCTTAAAACCCTCCACCCTTTAAAGTTCAAAGAGGAGAGCTACCAAGCATGGAGAGACTGCAGGGAAGTGGGAAAGCCTCAGTTTGAAGCTCAGTGCAACCCTCTCAGAAATAAGCTTAAACCATCTACATTTCTCCCTTTACTGCAAATTGTGGCTTAGTTTAGAGAAGGTCATCAGACATGGAAGAGATTAGATGTGGGAATAACTTTATAAATAGGCATTGTTTCTCTCTAATCTGGTTTCCTCTGAAACAAATGGAGTCCAACACAAATAGCCAAGCCTTTGAGAGCACAATTTTGTATGAAAAGTGGATTTTTCTTTATCGTCTCCAATGGCCATTGAAATTGCCAGTACAGATATAGCAATGGCAACCCATCAGCTTCAACTATTGTATGTTAGAAAACTACCATTTAAAAAAATAAAACAAAAAAAGTGTTTTAACAATAACAGGCAAAAGATTTATTTCAAGCCCCCATTTGCTACAAAGAAAGCACTTTTGTTCAGGTGTGGTTCAAGCTGACATGGGATTTGATTAGTGCATTCAGAGTCTATTCAGTCAGCACAAAGCATCTTAAATAAGTTCCAGCAGGCACAATAGTAATCTTAGCCGCTGAGAGCACAGAGTTTAAATTTTACAAGAGCGATAAAATAACTTGTTATTTCACTCACTACTACTTTTCCAAACAGCACCCCTGATTGCAATAATGGATAGAAGTGTTCTTTTGAACATAACAAGCAAATCCAGCATCAAAGATACATGACAAAAAACCACAGACACACCTGGGTCAATATATTTCCATCAGTATAGCGCTGAGACACAGGGAATGGTATGGCATTCAATAAGAACTGGTTTATTGTTTCCCTCATAGTGGATTAAGGTAGAAAAGGTTTTATCCCACACTCTGCAGGTGAAATCTGGGCCCCTTTCAAGTCAATGGCTGCTTTGCCATTGACTTCAGAGGGGCCAGGATTTCACAGGGATAGTTTTTGAAACATGAAAGTTTCTCATCCACCAGCCTACCGCTGTTGATGCCTCTGTCCTCTTTCCCCCTTCCTGTTCTCCCTGCATTACTAGATAGGTCAAAAACCTTGAGTCAGGTCAATACTCCCAAGAAAATCACTTCCAAATAACAGTTAAAAAAAAAAAGAGGGGAGGGGGAATTCTCATGTCCTTCAACACATCCATTTTTTAAAATATCTTCCAAGAAGATTCTATGTATTTTTGCAAGACCCAAGGCTGTAATATATCCAAGAAAAAAAAGCGGGGGGGGACGACAAAAATTTAAAAGTTAAGAGAAAGAAGAAACCACACACAGCATTCAAACATTGGCACCTGCAACAAGAAGGACAAATGTCTCTGAAAACAGAGCATGGCAGTGCTTAAAACAAACCCACTTTCAAAACAGACTTTTTAAAAGAGGGAGCGTATTTCGTTTTTAAAAAGGAAAATAAGAGGGATCAAAGGAAGGAAAAATTAGCGGGTGCGTCAGAAAGGGATTTTAGTTGCTACATCTCACGCTGTAAGTGGCAGAAACAAAGAGACAGAAAGGGCCTGATTTAATAGAAAAAAAAATCCCATAAACCTTTTATTGGAAAGATGTTTTTAAAAATCAGGATTAATTTACTAAAAGAAAAAGACTCGGGAAGGGGGGGGGGAGGGAGAAGCAGCCCAAGAAGAAAGAAGAAGAAAAAAAATACTCACCAAGCAAGAAAATGTCAGAGGTAAAAATGTCAAAGAAGAAGTGAGTGAGAAAGGGGAGGAGGAAAGAGTGAAAGCCAGCCCAGCGCACACACACAGAAAAACAGCAGCAGCCCTAGCTACTGCTGCCCCTCCAAGCCAGAGCCTGTCCTCAACTCTAGGGAGCTGCGAAGACACTGACAGCAGCAGCGCTCAGTCCAACAGCTGAGAGCCCTCCCAGCTGCACGTACCATTGCCGGAGCCAGGGAGGGGGAGAAAAAAAAGCTCTCCCTCCCCCCCGGTCTCATCTCCTCTGCCCTGCAGAGATGCTGCGAAGCAGCCAGTAGGTGCATAGCTTGGGGGTGGGGGGGTTACACTGCTTTTACAAGCCCCTGTCCCCGGGAGGATCTGACTGTGCCCAGCATCTGGGAGTGGAGAAGCGTCCCTCCCCCAGGCTGCTGATGGAAAAGGCCAGCTCCTAGAGGTAGCGAATGTGGGAGAGGGAGGAAGCCCAGAGGAGGGGTCTGGGAGCTGAGGCTTAGTTCTAATCTCTGCTTGATTGTATCCCAGGTGTGATCCCCTTCAGTGAGCAGTGTAATCACAGTGGGACCTCCTGCTGGACTGCCCTGCACTTGCTGTGGGTGGCAATGGCTGGATCCTTGCAAGAAGGGATTGGCTTGCTCTTCAGAGGAGAGGGCTGGTTGGCAGTGTGAGGCCCCCAGCAGAGCAGGCATGCTGCAGGGAAGAGACACAGCTCAGCCCACCTAACCTGGAACTCCTATGGCAGAGGGGGGAACCTCAGTTCCATCCACTGCTGGCTGTAGCATCTGATCCAGAGAGCCCTTACTCACTTGAGCAGTTCTCCTTACTCATGGTAGTAGCTCGGCTGAAATGAATGGGACTTCTTGCGTGAGCAAGGACTACTGAAATAGATTCATAGATATTAAGGTCAGAAGGGACCATTCTGATCATCTAGTCCGACCTCCTGCACAGCGCAGGCCACAGAATCTCACCCACCCACTCCTACAAAAAAAACCTCACCTATGTCTGAGCTATTGAAGAATTCCCCATCTGTAAAATGGGTTTAATACTTCCTTTGTCTATTTAGACTGTAAACTGTTAGAGGCCAGGACTGTGTCTTACAATATGTTTGTACAGTACTTAGGCAGAATGGACCCCTAATATCAGCTAGGAGACACAAATAGTACCTTGGATGTTATGTCTGGTCTGTGATGCTTTAATTGATACTTGGGGATGATAATACTTCCCCACCTCAAAGGGGGTTTAATTCATTAATGAAACTTGATAATGTGATTGTTCAATGCTCATCTCTGATTCATTACATTAATAAAGGGAACAGACCATATACCTGTTTGCCCCGGTAGAAGAGCCTTTGCCTGTTGGGTTCCACGCCGTCACCGAACACCTCATGTATCCTCAGCCGCAGTTCTTCCACCATGGTGAGTTTGGAGAGCGAGTCCACCCGGTGGGTCTCCTTGCCATCCATGGTGCGCACCTGGATCCACATGGCGGCGACTCTTTCGCAATCCCTTGAGTAGACGCAAAAAGAAAAGGAGTACCCGTGGCACCTTAGAGACTAACAAATTTATTAGAGCATAAGCTTTCGTGAGCTACAGCTCACTTCTCTAAGATGCCACGGGTACTCCTTTTCTTTTTGCGAATACAGACTAACACGGCTGCTACTCTGAAACCTGAAATGAGTATGGGTTTGCAGGATCAAGCGCATGGTGAACAGACTAAAATGGGCCCAATGGTGCAAACTTAATAATAATAATAATAATAAATAAATACTCACCCAAGTATTTAGGAAAATGGTAATTGCCAGATTGGATCAGACTCAGGCTCGATCTAGCCCAGTATTTGGTCTCTGACAGGGGCCAGCACCTGATGTTGCAGAAGGTGGTGCAGGAAGTATGAAAAAGCACAATTACAGAATTATCTGCCTACAGGGGATAATTTCTTATCTCTTCTTAGCTATATCTGGACTTATGACCTGAAGAATGAGGGTTTATATCCCTTTTATGTTTAAAATTCCTCTGTGTAAAGTAATGGTAGCTGGCCGGTAGGCATGGCAGACTTTGCTTTTGATTTTTGTTATAATTTTGACAGATAATATCTTGGTGTTTAAGCTTTGCTATTTTCATCAGTTTAAATCTTCAGAGTTTTGGGAAATTATGGGAGACAGACAGTTATTATTTAATGATCGTAGATGTTGAGATTCAGTAAATTGCGGCTTTGTAACTGTTAAAACACAAATGGTCAACATCACATGGCACAATATACAATGTCAATCGCCTTAAAGCAAACTAATAAATTCTCAAGCAGCATACTTCTTACTTTGCCTGTCTGTAAATTTCATTTATGATCAATGTAAATATTTTTCATTTGGTTTATGCGTCTGGTGAAATTGGCATTTACCAATGCAATCCCTGTTAATCTCTAGGCTTTAGTAATATCCTGTAGAAGAGTGTTCCACAGGTTAATTATGGAAATCAGGGTCCAATCCTGAAAACCCCTATTCAAGTGAGAAGTCTCATTGA
Source organism: Dermochelys coriacea (assembly GCF_009764565.3). Taxonomy (NCBI): domain Eukaryota; kingdom Metazoa; phylum Chordata; order Testudines; family Dermochelyidae; genus Dermochelys; species Dermochelys coriacea. Next base: position 27,641,555 of record NC_050080.1, read on the forward strand.
AAAAAAAAAGGATTAACATTTTTTGGCAGAATTGGGCTCAGATGGTTGCTTCTTTGGGCCAGGATAGTACAGTGGTGGGTGCTACAGAGAAGCCTAAATTAGATAGGAACCATGGGTGAAATCTTGACCCCAATGAAGTTTTGCCACTGATTTCAAAAGGGTCAAGATTTTCCATCCCATCTCTTTTGTTTGTGAAGAAGGTTCTTTCTAGTAATGGGTCTATGTCAGGGTATATACACTAGTTCAATAGTAGACTCTTGAGAAAGGAAGTGTCTGTCTTTCTCATATGCAGTCAGCTGTCGTCTGGAGAAAATGTTATCTAGAGAGTAGATCATCGAGCTATGAATTAAAAGACTTCTCTATTTCCAGCTCTGTCTTTGACTATGATCTTGGACAAGTCATGTTTCTCTGAGCCTCAGTTTCTCTATCTATAGAAGGGGGATCACAATTAGAGCTGGCCAAAAATGGGGTGGGGGATGTCAGACTTTGAACAAAGAACAGAAATACTCCAGCTGAAAGCCAAAATGTTTTAATTCTGAAATGATGCCTCTCTAGGTGGGGCTCCCTGACTGGACTACATCTCCCATGATGCACCATGTCCTCCCCTCTTGATGAGGGGAGGCCATGAATTATGGCAGGTATAGTGCCAGAGCACCATTCTCCCAGAACCACAATAGGTAGATGGCCACAATGAATCATGGGAGATGTAATCAAGCTGCGGATCCTGATTCAAAGGACAATTATGAGAAACTGAACTACAACTGCCAGGAGGTATCACAGTGCCATTTTAGAAGAAGATATTTTTGGTTTTGGCCAAAAATCTTTCAGTATTTAGACAATTTTTTTACATATAGTTTTGGGGGTTTTGTTTTTTGTCAATACATATCTTTCTGTGAAAAGTTAACACTTTCCACAGGAATTATGGTCACTCAAAAAATCCAAATTTTCCATCAAAAACAGTTTTGATGGAAATTTTTTGACTAGCCTTCGTCAGTTTTTACCATCCTTTGTAAAGTGATTTGAGATCTATGGATGCAAAGCAGCATGAAAGCATTTGGTATTATCAATTGATAGGAAAAATGGATGAAATAATTCTTTGGATAAGGGCTTTTGCCATGAAAGGGAAAGTATTTATTTTTTAACACCTTCCATTTTTTTCTTATCAATAATGCTGCAGAGAGATCCCCCTCAGAGATGCTGCAGGGATACTTCTGAAGTTAAGACTTTTGATCACAAAGAGAAATATCTTCTCCCATGACTGACTGAGCAGGGTTGGTTGGATTTTTTGACCTTTTCCTACAGAGCGGAAAATATTATGACAACCTGGCTAGGGAAACAAATTATTATTATTAATAACAAAAAGAAGTGAGTTGGCCAAGGTCACATAGTACATCTGTGGAAGGGCTGGAAATGAAACCCAAGAGTCCATGCTCGCATTTCCATGGTAAGAAGAAATATAACATTAAGTTAACCTCCCCGCTGTATTAAGGATCAGATCCTGTCCTTTCTTTCACAGAGGGACCTGTGGGACCAGCACTATTCATACATAGAAATGGGGGTATGCACCATGGAACTGTGGTCCTTGTGTGACTCTGCATCCTAGCAGAGATGAGCAGTGTTCAAGGAGAGGCATGAGGCAGGGATGGGTGAGCAGTGGGCCAGGGGATCTGGAACTCTGAAGGGGAGAGTGGCTGGTGGATTCTGAGGGATAGCACCCTGGACTCCAGACTAGATGTACAGCAATTCTGCTCCTGTTCTACAGCTTTAGGAAGGATTCTTTGCCTCTGACCCTCCCCCAGCCTTTTTGGGGAGGTACAGAGAGGCACTGCCCCAAGGGGAGGGACTGTGTATTGACTTCAGTGGAGTTACTCTTGAACAACACATATTTAAGTCAGGAATATGTGACCACAGCAGGAGAGATGACTTTGTCCCTCATGCAATATGAGGTCCCAAGGCTAATTGTTTCTAATGTATCTGGTTAGCAATTCTTTGCTTTTCACCGACCTCTCAGAGTGATTAGGAAAAATGAGCACAAAGTTCTTTCTGAGCCCATCTTCTACCCCGCTGTTGCTTCTTGCCTCTAGAAACTGAGTTTGAAAATCTGGGAAAGGTAGACCAGAAGTTAAACCTTCAAAAATGTATTTAGAACTCTTAAAATGTTTGGGTCTTCCCCCCCTAAGATATTCCTGACTTTAGGCCTTTGGACTTGATTTTGTCCTGGAGAAGAGAGGTAGGGCAGTTTTATACTCTTTCCCTTTCTTTTTAATGATTTTTTAATTTTCTTCCTTAGGTATAGAAAGAACAATGAAGCAAACAATGTCAGAGGAAAAAGAGAATTCGCTCCAAAGTTACATAGCAACAAATATGCAACAATAGACATTAAGAATTCCAATAAAGAGAAGATTCTATTTTTCTCTTTCAAGTACTCCAGAGTTATTTGTGCCTTCTGAATAGTGAAGCCTGTCATAAGCAACCACACAAGGGTCTGGCAAAAACAGAACAAAACAAAAACAGAAATGGATTTCCAATAAAAATGAAGCAGAAGTGTACTTGATGTACTGGAGGATGCTTTCAGGACAAGAGGTTGCCTAGTAAGGATGGCTGTGTGGGCTTTGTACCCATTACTGATGAGTAAAATGAGCAGCCCGGAATTGTTGCTGGGTTAAACAGGGCTGCCTTGTCTACACTTTCAGCTAAATTGCCTTCAAGCCCCACTCAGTAGCCCCCACTGCTGAGATCAACAATGGGTACATTTCCATGCACAGACAAGGTCTTGTCTGGTTTTTCACGTTGTATGTTAGTAGTTTTACTGTTGAGCCTAGTTACAAAAGGTGACATGCACCAACTATGACATGATTTCAATGGGAGTTAAGGTAGGATTGGACAATAGACCGGTTCAAAAATAATTGGTCAACTAACCAGTCAAATCTTGTCAAGTAATGTCAAAAATAGTCAAATGTTTTAGCGCACAGATTTATTAGAACAGTAACAAAAGTCTCCAACAGGCTTAGCTAATTATGCCTTATTACAAAAAACAAGTTATTTAATTGTTATTTTAACTAAGAAAAGTATGAAACGAAATGAAGTTTTAAAAAAAGAAGAAATAATGGCACCATGATGCAATCAAAAAGTGCCTTGATGTAGGTTGCAGCCACTCTTGATAGAATATTTGACAGAATTTAACCATGGTCAATTGCCATTAATTGACCTGTAAATTGACTAACTTGACAAACCGGATAAGATCTTTGTATAGCATCTTCCACTCCTTGATCTCAAATCTCTTTACAACCAATAAAGGGGCCGGGGAAGGGGGTATTTTTCTTTTTTAAAAGTTTCAAAAAAATTGTATGGGCACATTTTTAAAAGCATGTGCAATTTTTCATCCTCCTGATTTAGAAAAAGACCCTGATGTATGTGCAATTAACTCATAAGTGAACAAACCTTGGAATATTTCTGTGTGAAGTCACATGTGCAAATGTGTATGCAAAATTGCTCAGATGAGTATTTATCAATTCACATGTGATGAAATGTTCATTTTCATTATTTTTAAAAATTCATTTATAAAAAATGGATTGAAATTTTCCTTTATAGTGGCTGTACCCGAAATGTAGCTATAGCTCATTGGAAAACAACCCCCCCCCACACACACACACTTTAACATGATCATTTTCTAGTTGAAAAGAGTATGAAAAGGTTAGAGAAAATAACCACTTGAAAATCCATAAACCAAAAAGGGGCAGGGGGGAGGGGAAACACCCTGCAAACAAATTCAAAATGCAAAAAAAATGTTTCATTTCATAGTGATTCACAGTTTACTTTGATTTTTTCCAAGAGGCAAATCAAAGTATTTTGTTGAAGTCGGCATTTTCCAAGTGACCATTATCACAGAAGCCATATTTTTCCCATGGAAGACTTTTCAGTTAAAAAAAAGGTTAACCAGCTAAAATTCTAGTATTGTGCTAATAGTTGAGTGTTAGAAAGTGAAACTGTCTAGTTTTTTCCCCCACTCTGAAAACTGAATGGAACGGAGTGAACAAATACAATTCATACCTCTTCGGTGTGGCACTCGGACCCTTTCTAGTGGTGACTGGGCACATTTAGAGCTTGATGAGCCTGGTACAGCCTTGCTTGATAGAATCCTGTCTTTTAGCTTAGGGAGGAGAAGTTCATGCTGTAAGACCCAGAGGTTCCAGGTTTGCTCCCCGCTGCCAACAACCCACTCGGACGCAGCATTACACAGCAGCAAGAACGATGAAGATTGTCAGATTTTAAAAATCCATTCATCTTTATTAGTGATTCTTGAGATGACGAACACAGGGAAGAGACAGTAGACCAGAGCTGATGCAATCAGTGTAGCCTTGTTGACTTCAATGGAGCCCTCTGATTTACAGCAGCCAAAAATCTGGTCCTCTGACTTTGTGTGTGTGTGTGAAATATGGAGACCTGCTTCTGCCACTGGCTTTGGGTGCTTAGCATTGAACTCCTTTCTTTGATCAGCTCTGCCTGGGTCAGCAAGGACAGAGCAGAGAAGCAAGAGACAGAGACCAGCAGATATCAACCCTCTCTGTCTGCAATTCCCCAGCCTATCTCTGAGGAGCCACAGCACAGTCTCACCCTTGCAATGGCTGGGTGAGGAAGCTTGCACTAGCACTGTCCATTATGTAACTGTCCTGGTGGAAACAGGAAAAGAACAGAATGGAGGGGTGGGGGGAAATCATTGATCCTATGTCAGTTTCCTGCTTTGTGGACACTCCTGTCTGTGATTTCTCCATACTGCAACAATAGTTTTCACAGCAGAGCAGTAATTGTCCTTCTGTAATATGCCAGCCACTAGCACAGCAGCCCTGGCCCAAAGAATCCAGAATCAAAGAGGATTTTCTGAATTACCTTGGGAAAGCCGATACCATGTTCTTCTCACATAAGCTTCCTATGGGTTTACATCAATGAACATCTCTAGCATTTCAGGAGGCAGCAGTGGAGATGAAGGAAAGAGCCAATTTAGACCTAGAGGGAAATTAGGAGCCTTCAGGGGAGATTATGAGATCTGAGAGCCTGCAAACAGCAGGTACTAAAGCCTGAGGACAGTGATCCTGAGACTGGTTAGCTCCTGACGGCTTTGCAGAGAAGGAGAAATATTGAACAAAATAGAAAGGCAACAAGGAGGAGAGACAGTTCAGTGGTGACCTAGGGAAATGTATGAAAAGCTGAAGCTCCCAACCAGTGTTTTGCAAAAGATCTGAGGTCTTTATTATTTGTGTTGTATTGTAATCACAGAATCCTCTTTCCTGCCAGACCTTGCTTTTTGTTTCCTATGGAGTATTTCATTTTTTTGGTAAAGGGAAACCAAAAAGAAACAAGACACTCTAGCAACCTGGAAGGATGACTTCCATTCCATGTGGGGTGGATTGGAGCCCACATGGCTCAAACCACAAGTGTTGTTCCTTGGGAAGAGTGAAAAACAAACATTTCCCAGTGACCCTTTAGTCCATTCATTAGATGCACAGCTGCAATCTGGTTTAAATGCTTTAATTAGAATCGACATTAAGAACTCACTTGCTCAAGCAGAAGAACATTAGAAAGAATATAAATGGGGAGGTTTTTAGATCTGTGACATTTGTTCTAATGAGAAAACCTTTCCCTAATATCCACTCCCACATTCAAAAATGAACTGAGGAGATTAAAGAATAACTGCTCTTATTTGCAACCATGTGTCCTGTCATTAACATCTCCAGCTGCAAAGCATCTAAAGTTCACATATAAGCCTGAAACTATGCATTAAAAAGCAGTGTGTATACACACACACACACATGTGCAGTCAAACAGGTGACAGAATCCAAGGAAATTACCCCAGTGTCAATTCCAATATGGGGAAGGGAGAATACCATTATAAATGACAGAGCATTCCCATTCCACCTAATGAAAGGCATATTGCTGTAATGTTTCAAGTCTTGAAGAAGAGCAGGGAAACAATCTGTCTCTAACTGACAAAATAAGAAACACCTCCAGTAATTTACTGAAGCAGGAATATTTTCATCTGAAAATATGGATAATGAAATGCAAAACAACAAGAAAGAAGCATAGAGCAAAGCCTGAATAACTGCTTATTGGTGATCCAGCCAAGCACTACAGCAATATTTTAGATAGCTAGCTAGGTGAAATACATTGGGGTTGCAATTCCTCAGTCAATTATCTTTGAGACTGTTCTAGTCATAATCACATCCCTATTACTTTGTGCTCCTCCCATCTGATTGTTGTAGCCACCTGTTGTCTCTCACCTTAGACTTAGGGCTTGTCTATACAAACAATTAATGAACAGTGAACTGGGGTGTAAGTCTACCTCACGCTACTTTGCTGTATGTTAACGTCTATGCTGTCTCTGCTGCCAGGTACTAGAAGTTCTATAGTGCACTTTGATCTACCCCACTTTGAAACAGGTTTGTAAGCTCTTTGGGAAGGGGCCGCATTTTTATGTGCTTCTACAACACTCAGTGCAGTGGGGCTAGGGCTTCTGGTTCTATTGCAATACAAACAACCAACAATAGTAAATTGTATCATGGTAACCCAACAAGTCTCAACACCAATATAGTAAGGAAGAACACCCACTAGCTACTTTATCAAAACGGATTGCTGCATATTTTTCTATGTACCTTGCTGGTGAATATTATGAACAATGGAAGCAAAGGGACATGACACTTCTGTGGTCTATCTTTCAACTAGATTAACTTACATTATGCCATCAAATGGTCAGATATAAAAATTAACTTGATTGCCTGATTCTCTCCAGTATATTGGAAACCCTAGTCACCCATGACCTGCGAGGATTTTCTGCTTTGCCTTAGTATTTGAAAGCATTTCTTCTCTAACCAAAAAAAAAAGCAGCCTTTGAAACATTAATATACCAGATCTTTATTGTCACTGCAGATCTGGGTTATTTGCTTTGCTACTCCAAAGGAGTGACGCTCTCACTGTTCCAACCCATCTCTTCCACCTCCCCACTGTAAGCTAAAGCAGTGTCTTCTGAGGTATCCATGCAACCTGCAATGTAAACATCAGCCTAATCAAAATCCCAGATCCAAATACCTTCAAAGTTTGGGAGAATTTGGCTATGGATCAGAACTTCATATTCACACCTATTTTTGTAACGGGACAAATCAAAACCCTGGATCTGGACACCCAAACTCTGTTGAAGATCAGATCAGATCTGAAGTTTGTGGCAGGAATCCATCTCTCGGCCAACACACAACATTGTCTCCATTAAGACAAAAAGCAGTTGCATATGATATTATTTTAATCACCCACATGGGGCTGGATGATAGTGCTAGACTGGTTTTAATGCAGTTGGTGCCAGATGGACTACATTTGAATCCCTTTTTCATTGGCTTGCTGAGAATGCTCCAGCACGATTTCACTTGTGGTAACGTTCCCAGAAACACCAGTTTTTAAATGACTTTTAGAAACACTTTGTTAAAATGACTTTGAAAACATCCTTGCGATTATTCACATTGGGAACCTGATTCTGAAAGTGGTATAATCCAGTCAGGAAACACCATGTGACCTGTGCATCCACACAAAACAGCTTGGATTTTGAAGACTGAATACTCCCAGCAAATGTCTTGCAAACAAGCTACATACCAAGAATAATCCAGAGGGTCAGATCCTCCTCTGGTGTTAACGGGTTAAGCTGCATTGAAGTCCAGGGAGCTACACCTATTTATACCAGTTAATAAAATGACCTAGATATGATTTGGTAAACAATGTCAAGTACATCTGATAAAAAACAGTCTGCTAAGAATTTGTAAACTGAAAAAGAGGGACAGCGTCTCCATGATTTTGCTGTGGATTACATAACCAGCTCTGTCAAATGGAACTCGGCCACGTGATTAGTGATTTTGGGAGCCTTGGTTTCTGAAGGGCCCTGGATTTCAGAGGGTAGATGCTCAGCAATTTCTGAAAAATCAGGCTCCTTTGAAGCATCCTCAAGTAGGACAGCAGCGCCTTTGAAATCACATATCAGTCACGCTTGGCAGTCTGCTCCCTAGTCTTGTCAACTGCCCCTCGTAGCTGCAATGTATTGGAAACTGGTGACAAGCTGTCACTTTAAGAGTGAGGGTGTCTCAGATCCTAGGGAGTGCCCCGCTTTCTGGCCACTAACTAGGACTGCTGAGAGGGGAATCCTAACCTCTGTGCTCTACATCCCCAAGGGGTTTCAAGCTCCTAGAGCCTCAGCAGGCTTCAGCCCTGGTTCCTCCCTTGGCCACAATTCCTGGGTGCTGACCCTCTGTTACCCCTTCTCAGCCCACCTGTCCTTGGCCTCAGGACCAGTGTAGCTCCCCAAGATAGTGTGCTGAAGCAACAGGGGTCTTTTCCCACAACACCATGATGGGACACTGCTGGTTTACAGTTTAACTATCTCATGGCAGGGGCAGTTGTGAAGCAGTAGACACAGATGCACTTTGTACAGCCTAACGCCTTTACGCTCAGTGATACTTAATCATGTATGATCCGTGCTGTCCTGTGTTTTTACAAGGCCACACACACTAAATGCATGCCTCGGTCTCCTCACTACCCCAGGGTATTCTTTAGGGTGTGGCACAGGAAAGTGGGCAGGAAACTGCTACATACTGGGTGACCTTTCCCTCCTTGAGCCCTTTACCCAACTTCTGTGACTTTATACTCTCCTGCCCTATACTTCCTCTTCTTGCCTGGTCCCTGTGTTTCTCTATTTAAACCCCTCCTCCTGGTCCCCTGGCCTCTTGGTGACTTTCCACTGCTACTGTCTTCCCCCCTCCCTTCCGGGGAAAGAAAGTAAAACTGGTTTTCCAAGGCTTGAACTGCTTTTTTGCATAATTTTCGAGGGACTCGTAAAGGGGTCAACTCACTGAGTGTGCCTCCTTGTGGCTAGGCCTGGGAATTAGTTCTTGCCCCGCCTGGCACCCCTGCAATAACCCCATTGGTTACTCATGCTACAACCCTCTCTCGCTCGTTTCACAGTTCAGGACGCTTTCTCTTCATGACTCAGCCCTCCAACCAGGTCACTATATAGCCCCCCACACCCCTTCCATGCTAAGGAAATCCCACCAGACAAACTGGGTGAACAGTCTCAGGGAACCTTCTGTTCCAAGTCTAGGACCAGTGCCACTTTTCCAGTGTCTGGTAAGGGAACCTAAGCATGCCTGCTAGACTAAGTTCAAGCCTGGGGACCCCTGGTCTGCCCAGTCACTATTTCCCTGGGTTCCTTCCTACCCCAGCTCTCTATTTAGGGTTGCCAACTTTCTAATTGCAGAAAACCGAACACCCTTGCCCCACCCCGCTTCCCTCAGTCCCCACTCCTTCTCCAAGGCCCCACCCTCACACACACCATTTCCCCCGCCCCCGTTGCTCAGTCCCACAGCCTTGCTAACTTTCACCAGGTCATGGTGGGAGGGTTGGGATGCAGAAGGGGGCTCTGGGCTGGGGCCGAGGGGTTCGGAGTGTGGGTGAGGGCTCCCGGCTGAGGCAGGAGTTTGGGCTGTGGATGGGGTACAGTTGAGAGTGCAGGCTCCAGGGTGGGGCCAGAAATGAGGGGTTCAGGGTGCAGGAGGGGGCTCCAGGCTGGGGTGGGGTGCAGGCTCTGGGGTAGGGATGCAAATGAGAGGTTCAGGAGGGGGCTCCAGGCTGGGGCAGGGGTATAGGCTCTGGGGTGGGGATGCAAATGGGGGGGTTGGGGTGTAGGAGGGGGCTCTGGGCAGTGCTGACTAACCTCAGGTGGCCCCAGCATTTCTCTCCTCTAGGCCTCTTGTAAAACTCCCTAATCCAGGACATGGCTTACTCAACCCATGGAGCTCTGCTGTGTTCCTAGCCAACACCCCTTCCCTCCAGGGAGTGACTGCAGACTTTCCACAGCCCCTTCCAACTCTCACTTCCTTGCTTTATAATCCTAGCCCAGCTCTGCTCCCAGCAGGGCTTCATCTGCCATTAGGCCCTGTCAAGCTCTGGTTCCTTTCCAGGTGCAGCATCTAGAATTAATTGGTCCCTTTTGACCCTCATCAACCTGCTCAGGGCTTGTGTGGGGTAGACACCCCATCACAGAGCTAACTGCCATTGTCACCTTCAGTATTTACCATTGTCTCTGCTACAGGACCTGTCAGCAATGGTGGATCCACATACCTATGAGCATTCATATTACAGTAATCTTTCATAATTCATCTTCACAATGTCAACCAGAATTCATCAATTGTACAGAGATAGTCCCAATTCATCACAGAGGGATTTCCTGGTCCTGCTTGCAGGCTCTGAAGGAAGCCATGCCATCTGGGTCCTCTGAGTCAGGCAGCAGACAGCCAGGCTAGAACGAGCCAATATAAAGCAATGGGGGGAAAAGTGTGCTTCTGTTTTAAGAGCTGCTTGTTCTCTCTCTCTCTCTCTGTTTGTTAAGTTCTTATGTGTTATTCTTATGAACTCTAAGAAATAAAGTTGTGTTAGGATGCAACTTTCCAGACAGAGTATTTATGTTTTTATCTAATTTTGCTGTGTGTATGTTGTGGACACAATAATAATGCAGTTTTTCTGTGCCCCCAGATAATTTCTATTGTCCTTCAAACTTTTACTGTTCCTGCTATATTCATTTACCATGGGGTGACCCATACCACACGCAGGGGGAAGATTTCCAAGCACCATCAATATATCTATATCTATATTAGGGCTGTTAAGTGATTAAAAAAATGTGTCGCAATTAAAAAAAAATTATCTCGATGAATCTTGTGGTTAAAAAAAATAATAGAATATCATTTATTTATATATTTTTGGATGTTTTCTACATTTTCAAATATGTTGATTTCAATTACAACACAGAACACAGTGTACAGTGCTCACTTTACATTTATTTCTTATTACAAATATTTGCACTGTAATAAAACAAAAGAAATAGCATTTTTCAAATCACTTAATGCAAGTACTGTAGTGCAATCTCTATCATAAAAGTTAAAAACTTACAAAGGTAGAATTATGTACAAAAAAACTACATTAAAAAATAAAACAATGTAAAACTTTAGAGCCTACAAGTCCACTCAGTCCTACTTCTTGTCCAGCTAATCGCTCAGACAAACAAGTTTGTTTATATTTACAGGAGATAATGCTGCCTGCTTCTTGTTTGCCTGTTTTCACTTTCAGGTGACATTGTATTCACATGACACCCTTGTAGCTGGTGTCGCAAGATATTTATGTGCCAGATGTGCTAAAGATTCATATGTCCCTTCATGCTTTGTTTTGGTTTTGAGTTCAATTATATAACAAAAAAAATCTACATTTGTAAGTTGCACTTTCAAAATAAAGAGATCGCATTACAGTACTTGTATGAGATGAATTGAAAAAGACTACAGTATTTATTTTATCTTTTCACAGTGCAAATATTTGTAATCAAAAATAAATATAAAGTGAGCACTGCACACTTTGTATTCTGTGTTGTAATTGAAATCAATATATTTGAAAATGTAGAAAACATTCAAAAATATTTAATACATTTCAATTGGTATTCTATTGTTTAACAGTACTATTAAAACTGTGATTAATAGTGATTAATTTAGTTGCAACCTGGAACACAGGGTCACAGTGCTGCTCGGGTTTGGCCTAGTCTCCCACCACGGAGGAGCATCTGGACCAAACTTGAGCATTACTATGATCCTGTATGCCAGATTGCAATGCACGGAGCAGGGAGCCAGGTCCAGTCCCAGGAGACAGGAATCACTGTGAAGGGTGAGTGTGGTGCAGACTCACTCTGCTGCCCCCTCCCTGTGCCTCCCCCCATTCTCAGGCCTCCAACCTGCTGGCAGCAGGACCCAAACCCTAGGGGGTGGGTAATGAATAAAACAAAATAATAATAAATTCCCTAAAAGTAAAAGAAAAAATTATACAAAATAAAAAGAATGTCATAGAGCTCTACATATACAGTACAATCAAGTGAACTCTTGATCTTCTTTTTGATCATCTAAACAGATTGAGCTCTTTAATGCTCTGACAATAGCCATTTTTTTGAGTTATTCTCTGCACCCTCTCCAAATTTTTCAACATCCTTTTGAAACATGGACTCCAGAACTGGACTAAGTATCCTAGTATTGGTCTCACCAATGTCACATAAAAGCACTTCCCTGCTCTCTCTGACTCCCTGGTGGATATGTCTGAGGATCTCATTAGCCCTTTTTTGTCAAAATTATGGGCATTGCAAACAGATTTTTAACAAACTGATTTCTTATTGATATGGGACCAACTGTATCAACCTTACTCTTGTTTAAAACCTTACTCTGGAAACAGCCTTATAAAACTTAATGGGACTACCATGGTGTAAGGCACAACATGAAGTGAGTAAGGCTGTTTAAAATAAAAGGTAAGTGAAATTCACCCTCCAGCATCCATTGCAAGTGAGGTTGTTCTGCATTCTTTATACCATGCAGAAGGCTAGAAGGCACTAATTACATCTCTCTGGATTCATAACATCCTTGATCTTCCAGTGAATTCAAAATAACATATAGCAAGTGTATAACTAAGTCCTTTTAAATAAGTAACTACAAAGTGCATAAAAGCGCTTATGGGGAGGGAGCCTTTGTACTGAACACAGCATGTGAAGTCAGATTGCATTGAAAGATTGAACAAACAGACCTGTTACCCTTGCAATTGGACCTGATCGAAAACACAGAGGCCTTTTCCATGTTTGCCTCCAAATGTACTGGGGCCTCATTATCTTTTTATAACAGCACCATGATGCTTAAAGCTATCCCCCTGTATCAGCAAGCACTCCATGATGGTCTGTCACTGGTGATATTATTACTATTATTAATTATTTGTATTGCACTAGCACCTGGATGTCCCAACCAACATCAGGCCTCCATTCTGCTGTATGCGGGCACAGCAAGAGACAATCCCCATCCTGAATTGAAACAGACAAGGCAAAGTGTGGGGAAAAGTGTTATGTTCATGGCATACACAATAAAATACTCTTGCTGGAAGGTTGCAGTGTAATGCTACTTTATTTCCTACAAGCCAGAATGACAACAGATGGTAACCAATTACAGAAAGAGACAAAGCAGGCTGCTCCCTAACACAGAAAGGCACAATTCACCCCACCTTACTGAAGCCTCCTTTTTTTCCAAATTATACCCTTCGTTAGAGAGTCCCTTACCCACCAAGAAGGACCAGAAATCAAAGTGATGGCTTGCAATTCCAATTCTGTCCCAAGGGCTGTCAGTCCTGGCACCTTTCACCAGCATGAAAAATAAAATACTAATAAAAAGATGCTTCTAGCTGTTGAGTGCTTGCATTGTAGTGTCTCACTCTGAGCGTTTTTCTCCAAACAACATGGTTAGGGTATAGGAAAGAGGGATTTCCAAACGGCATTAGATGAAGCAGAAGAGACTGGATTTCATTAGGCTGGAATGAGAAATGCAAAAACTTTGGAAGTGAAGTTTTTCCAACATTGCAGCTCATTCGCTGGGAACATCACATTTTGTTTCACTAGTAAATACAAGGTCTGAGTTACGTGTTTATATTATGGTAGCATCCAAAAACCCCAACCGTGATTGGGACAACATTGTGCTGGTTGTGGGTCAGATCCTGGTCTATTTAACCTACTTGTGTAGGAGCTTACAAGGGGAGAAGGTGCTTGCTTGGTCCTCTATGCTGGCTCCCCCTTTGTGGATAGCAGTGCAGTGTCGGGAAAGCAGCCCTGCAAGGTGGGCTGGGAATGGGTGGGTGGGGCATGGAGAAGGCTTTTTGTGATTCTGAATCATAATCGGCTTTCTGGGCTATTCCCAGAGTGGCACCTTATGTTGCTTCGTACACAGGACTCACAGAAAACACACAATTGATTCCTAGGAAAGAGATAATCCATTCCTCGGGGGCAGAGGCTGTGCAAAGAACAAACTTTTCCGTTCACTGACAGTTCCAAAAAAAAAAAAACAAAAAAACAAAAAAACAAAAACCAGTCCAAAACAATAATTTGTCTTGGGTAGACCAAAAATCATGTTTTGATTTGGAGAGTTTATTTTTATTCTGTAAGTACATTTGCAGGGGATTCCAAAACAAAACGATGCTTCAAACTGAAACGTTGAAAAGTTTCATTTAAAAAAATGTTGACACAAAATGTTCCAAATTTTTAAAATTAATTTATTTTCTCGAGAGTTTCGCAAACCAAAATGCGTGAAATGTGTATAATCTGCATTTTTCACCCCCAAAAAAGTTTTGGACAAAAATTTTCGCCCAGCTCTGCTTACAATCCAAAAGACACAACCCGGCAAAGTGCTGGGAATGGGAGTGTGGTGAAGGCCTGGCACAGCTCTGTTATGACACGTACTTGGGGTGGCCACTCACACATCCCCAGAATTCTGGATATGCCGGTACATGTAGGAATAGCATGGGCTCGCCCCCACCTGTGTGACCCCACCCCTGCTGGTGTGACCTCACATGCCCAGTGAATGTGAGGTCATGCTGGTCGGGGCGTGACAGTCCGCTCTTCAAAATATCTCCCACACCCCATCCAATATCTGGACAAAATTGTGTCCTTGTTTGTCTCGGTACCATAAGGGGGACAAACCTTAGAAAAGCAGGACTCTTGGGCTTAAAACTGAAAGAATGGCCTGCCTACATGTTGTGGTGGTGGGTTTTTTTTCTTTTCTTTTCTTTTTTTTTTTTGGAGGGGGGCATTTTTTAATTGGGGCAGATGTAAGGTGGTAGGACTGAAGTTCAAATGCAAGGGCCAAAACAAGCACTGGGGTTAAAACTAGGCAGTTCAGAATTGAATTCATTCAAAGAGTACCCTTTTCACTTCTCCACAGTAAATATAAGCCTTTGGCCTGGTGCCTTATGCCAGCATCTAGGGACTCTCTAATCACCCTGTGATGCGCTGCCTGCCATCCCTTATTGCTTAATGACTCCATTCCCTATGGAGAGAAAGGGTTCACTTGCAACCTGCTTTCCTCGCACACAGGAAAGCCCTTCTGGCCTCCTCAGGTCCATTCGAATGATCCTGTCTGCTCCCCAAGTGCAGGCACCAGGCAGTGCCTAGGCAATGGTTGTGAGCTTGAAGAACACGGGCAGGCAGGTAATGTGAACAGGCAGTGCACCTTCTGAATTCTCATCTCCAGCATGCCTCCAAGGAGGTGCATTCAGCCTAGTGTCAAGGTTACACTCAGGCATTTTTAGGTTTCAGAGTAGCAGCCGTGTTAGTCTGTATCCGCAAAAAGAAAAGGAGGACTTGTGGCACCTTAGAGACTAACAAATTTATTTGAGCATAAGCTTTCGTGAGCTACAGCTCACTTCATCGGTTGCAGCTGTCCCTAAGATCTGCTTCCCTGCAAGCTTCTGGGATGTTGTCACTCCCCTCTCTCCAAGGCACATTTCTGCCCAGAGCACTAGTGGCACAAGTGCAGAGGAGGGACTGTGTTGTAGCTGCAGCCCTGGAACGCTGGCTCAGGGGTAACTGCACCACCTGGGAAAAGTGCGATGTATCCTCCACTTTGGACCTGGCCGGCATGAAAGGAGGAAGAGGCACCGCACCAGTGCAAGGAGTGGCCATAATCTGTCCCTTCTTTACTTAATCCATGTATAGATTTATATAATACCTGCCCCTGCAGAATGAGACTGTAGAATCCAAGGTGTCAAAGATAATTAAGTGTGTAGGTCTTACTTTTGTAAAAAAAAGGCCTCAAAAGGTGATCAGAGTATAAACAAAGGCAGCAATTGTCTTCCTAAGTCTGCAGAGAGACACCCTGAAGCAATTGCCTAATTCATTCCAATGAGACGTTCACTCTGAAACATAATGATATCAACACTGTTAACAACATCGCTGCTGATCAGTTTAACAGATAGATCCAGCTAATGTGCTCATCCACCACTGCTGGATACAATACTGAATAGTTGGTTGAGGAGAGTGGGGCAGTTATATTCAGCGACAGGTTGCCGGGTGGGAGAGCAGATATTCAAACTCCCCCAAACTGTTGCGCCAACAAAGGGGAACTGATGAAGAGATGTGTCTTCTTGCCAGTGCTAAGAGTCTCACCTGCTCCCCAATCCGCAAAGTCCCAGCTATGCCACAGCCAGTGGCTGCAGCCACCAACTTCCCCCCGACAACTGCTGCAATGCAGACATGCCCTGTTAATGCAAAGAGCTGCACTGCATGGAGAACTCGGGCAGAGAATACAAGAAAAGGGATTTTGTATAAAAATAGAGAACATAAGACAAATGGCACTGACTGCGTTATTCATTGCCATATACAACTCCATAGAAGCTCCTAGTTTTTAGTTTATGAGAAGCTGCTGTAAGTTTGTGGGACTATTTCAGAACTCAGCACCAGAGAGCCAAAGAATTCACCTTTGGATCACCATAGAAACAAGGAGGCCAGGCAGAAGGTAGGCTCAGCATGCTGATGACTGTACTGGTACCAAGAAGGCATGTCTGCATCCAGCCAAAACACACTCTTCTCATGTTATGGAGAGAGATAAAAAGTCAACAGCAGCTCAGCTAGGGAAGGGAAGAGATGAGAATGGTAACTCTGGGATTAGCGCTCACTAAGAGCATTGTGGTAGACATTCAAAAGAACTCTCCCGCTCTGGGTAGCAAGTCTGACATTGTCTTAAAAAGGTACAAACCCTCATATAACACAGCACATACACCATGGCATAACGGCATGCCAGCCATGGCCAGTCGCATCCCATGCATGCTCCACTGCAGCATATCATGGCACATGCCAGCTGAGTTGGGTGGTTTAAGATTAGTTGGGAATCCATTAGAGAGACAAGGGACTAAATCCTGCTTTCTGTCACCCTGGATTGACTCCATGGATGTGAGTGGAGTCACTCTGGGGTTACAGCCATGAAGCTAAAAACAGAACATGGACCAAAGTCCACACTGCATCATCCCCTCACACAGCCCGCCTCTGATCTCCACTCTGGATGTTCTGTCAGTTGCGTGGCTCCCTCATGCTGTGATCATGCAGACCAGGAGAGAGACGAAAACTATTCATTCTCCAGACACCACTCCCCAGCCAACACATTTTCAGGTATCAAGAAGATCAAGAGACTCTGTTACTTACAAGTGGTACCCATGCATTTCCAAGACGGGTTAGACAGTCATCACTGCCGATCTTTCTTTCCCGACTAGAGATGACTGAAATAAGGTGGAGGGAACTAAAGGGGCTGAATGGGAGAAGGGAAAGGGCTAGCCCTGCTTATTCAGATTTGAGACTTTTCCTCCATGGAACTTGTAAGGCCTGGAGGAAAGAACTGGGAATTGTCAGTTCTATCTGTGAGCTGCCTCTATCTTCCAATGCGGCTAGGTGCCAGGCCGTGCTCCTCTGGGAGTCTCAGGGTGTCCCTAGAGAGATCACTGTGCTGATCATTGTACAAGGAGAGTGGAGCAGGTTGAAAGAAAGAAAGAAAGTTTTACCCACAGACACAGACACTTCTATTTTCTAAACTCTTTTGCTGGCATTTGCCCAGGTTTTGGAATCTGGTTCCAGCTGCTAATGAATCATTCTGCTTTCTTGTAAACAAGGCCCTTATTAGATTCATAAGCATGTGCTTGTTTCTATTTATACCTTTGCTTAGTATTAATATTTGAGGGCACCGCTGTGCAACCCTTGAATTCTTTCTCTCTGCTCTTTCGCCTCTATGGTCCCCTCTCTCCAGTCTCTCTTCTTTCTCTTCTCAGCCTGTCAGTCTGTCTCTGATCCTCTCTCCCCATTGACCTGGTCCTGCAAGGGATGGAGTGCATCCTTACAGAATCAGGCCTCATCTCTTTTTTCCAGTTTCCCTCTCTCTTGTTTGTTTGTCTGAACAACAAGCATTTTGAAACTACTTCCTCCAGGCTTCCTTCAAAGCCATATAAGGGGTGTGAAGGCCCAATTCCATTGGAAATCCATGGGAATTCGGTATCCAAAACCTAAGCAACTCAGAATTCCTACTTTAAAAAATTTCTCGGCTCATCAGCTTATTGCTGAAGCAAGTCATTAACCCACTGGTTTATTGTGACCCTTGCTCCTCCCGTTTAAAATAGATGTCTCATTATTTCAGCTGGTCAGAATGCTGGGCTTTAATAAGTAATTCTCTCCATGTCCTGTATTTGGGGACAAGGCTGTGTGTGTGTGCTAGGTGTAGCCTTCTAATGTAAATGTGCATCTATTGTGTCTTTTATACGCACAGGCTTTATCAGGGTGCCTAATGAGAACATGGACAGAAATGGCAATGAAAGCAAAAGAACACGGAGCCTGGCATAAACTTAAGAGTTAGGTTGACATAGCTGAAGTAGCTCAGGAATGTGAAAAATTAACACCCCGGCACCCCGTAGCTATGCTGACCTAGCCTACAGCTAGGTCTACAGAAGAATGCTTCCACCAGCCTAGCTACCACTGCTCAGAGGTGAATGACCTACCATGATGGAGAAACCCCTTCAGTTGCTGAAGGAAGCATCTACGACCTCTCCAGTCTAGCTGAGCTGCTGAAGTGCCAACAGGGTAGACTCTTCTTCAAGCTAATGACCAGGAAATTAAATTAAAGTGACACACACATATATTCTGGGCTTCTCCATCTGAGAGGAGAGAGCGCTGCCAAGGTATCATTAGTCACTTTTGCCATCCTCTGTTTTGTTCCCACTTTTACCTCACCAATTACCTGGGGAGGGGAGGGAGAAAAGCATGGCAAAGCCAATATGATAATTCTCATTTACATAATAATTTCCCAGTATTGTGTTTAATAGTCTGAGAGCAACTGGAAAAGTATAGAGAGTCTAATCTTTAAGAAGCTTCAATGCACTAATTGAAATTAAATTACATGGAACTCAGTCTCTGTCTTCTGCTAGGCGGGAGATAATACACAAGCCCCAGTTTTATGCATTATTATTAATATTGATAAATGAACCACTGTGACCGCCCTAGAATTGCTTCCCAGATGTATTTTCCCTTCCTTCACTGCGGATAAGCCTGGGATGATATTTTTCCGCATTAAAATGCCTCATTTGGTACCCATGGGAATGGAATACGTTAGCATTCGAGACAGTCATTATGGCAGGTAGCGGTGCCTACTGGAGGTGCTAACACTGGGTAATGCAACTGCATTCTCTTTTTACATTTCTTCACATACGTTATAGCTCAATTAATCCGTCAGGGTGACATTTCCATCTCAAACTAAATCTTTTAAGATAGATTGGCAACCCAGCAAGTGTCGAAGTCTAATACTTGATTCCCAGAAACTGGTCCAGCGGCAGGACAAACTTCCCTTACACACTGTCCTGCCAACACACCTGCTAATGTGCTGGTCCATGTAACTTGGGGTTGTTGGTTTACCCTGATATTCCTTTTTTTAAAATGATGCTTTACACAAAAAAGGTTGCAAATTTTAAATGGGTAAATAATCAGATATTCCCCGGAATGCCGTTTTATTCATTACAATGCTTTCTATTTATATTCATAATAGATACAAAGTATTGTAAGCACACAGGCTAAGTGTGTCAAGGGTCCCTTTAGTTGCTGGACTACATACAGGATATAAAACTATTACTACTACCAGCTAATTGAATTACTCCTTTACCTTATGGGCAGGACTTAAAAATCCTGATGTGTCTTTAAAACTCAGTTTAATCTATTCTTGGACCACAAACACTAAAATCCTCTAACTCGAATATGATTATTGCATTGCATCACTGCAGGGCAGAGTTAAGGTTGTTTGGGTGCCTTGTGAATTTCTTACCTTAACATGTTTGGATTTCTTTTCAGTGTAACCATCATTCCAAATTTCCTGAGTTTATAATGCTGGCTTCTGAGATAATTGCAGCATCCCTTTTATCCTTAAGTTACTGATTCACCCTCTCAAGTGTAACTCCTTCTTCACATCATTTTATCTCTGGGAATTAATAAAGTCTTCTCCCATGGCATTCAGGCTCTAGTCAATGCCCCCCCCCCAGCCCCGACAGCCTAGATCACAGGAGAAGGCCCCTTGGGAGGGTCCTGTGCTCCAGTGCAGCTGAGACACCAGCGTTTTTGGGGCACACTAGCAGCAGGTCAGTGCCGAATGACTCAGTGCAGGATGCAGGGTGGGGAGCCTTGTTCCGGGCAAGCGCTGCTGCAGTGATACTGGCAATGCCTGTGCACTATGGGAAGCACACGAGATGTGTTACAAGCACGACTGTGGCTTGCAATACCAAACTCCCTAGAGTCTTGGGAGGGTCCCTACAGACACTTCCCTGGGAGCAGGATTGGACCCCAAAGTCCCAAGACCTGCCTGAAGATCTTGGAAGCTTCCTGAATGCTGCCTCTCCTGAGCTGGGTAGGGCTGGCAACCTCCATCTATTGAAAACCACTCGCACAGGGGACGTCTGCATGTCACTTTCAATCAAACTAATCACATCAGAGACACAAACCCACCCTCCCCTGCGCTTTAGATGAGTCACCAGCTCAGAACACCAGGAAAACATTCCTGAAAACCTCTTGTCAAACGGACTTTATGTTAAAGGGAGCATCAGAAAGAGCAAAGTGTTTTTCTCGGGGATGCATTAAAACTCTGAAGTTTAATTTATTGGGGCACATGCAAAGGCTCCACAATACAGACTGTTCAGCTGAGTTCAGGATCTCAAAGCAAGGATTCAAAGTTGGAAAAAGACAGCAAGAGGGGAAGGATCCTGTGTATGTGCCCAAATCTTTTGCTTGGGAGATTTCTTCTTTGAGAGCCAAATCCTGAAATCCCTGGAGTCAAATTCTATGGTCCTGCTTGGGGCAAAATTCCTACCAGGCTCAATCCTGGCTTCCTTACCCACCTTTTTATTCAGACAATCTCCCACTGACTTCGATAGGAGTTTGGCTGAGTCACAAGTCTTCGTATGGAGCCCAAGTTTTGTCCCATTGACTTTGGCGGGAGCTTTGCTTGGGAATGAGCTGCCAAATTTGGCCCTTAGCAATGGTTTCAGGAGTTTTTCTGTGGTGCAGGGAGAAAGAAGGAAGATCAGGGGCAAAATCCTGTGAGTTCAAAGTGTGGGAACTTGGGACCATTGCCTTATTTCTCAGACACACTGTAGATTTAAGCACAGAACAATCAGCCTAAACCAACTGCTGTCAGTGGTGGATTAAGGCATAGGCACTATGGGTTTGGCCTTAGGGTCCCGGCTCCTAGAGTCACATGAGGATGTCAGAATCTCAGGTTTTGTTAAAAAAAAAAGTTTCTTCTGCTCCTGGCTGCGAAGAAACTATTGAGAAATGCAGCCCAGAGCCTGGGACAAGTCTTGGAGGGGTGAACCCCCCCATTTGTACCCAGGGGGCATCAGTGCTGAAACCTGGGGCTCTAGGGGCACCCACCAGCATCAGCCCAGCAGAGAGCTATGTGTGTGTTTGTGGGAGTTGGGCGGGTGGTCTCTTGCTGTTGCCACCACATCATGGTGCTGCTGGCATGGCTTTAGCAGGGCCACAGGACTTTGGGTATGAGGGCTCAGTCCTCCCTCCTCTTGGATGTCCCCCAGCCCACCTAAAGGAAAGGAGCAGCAGTCCAGGGAAGAGGAGAGCCCCTTAGTTTGCCACAAGACATTGGCAGTCTCCATTCCACAACAGCCTTACAGATGGCTCCTGTGCAGTGCCCCTGCCCTACCATCACAAGAACGAGCAGAACCAGAGCAAAGAGTTGGGGCAATGGTGGGAGGGAGGGAGCAAGGGGGGCTCTGTGTGTTGGGGGGGTGCCAAAGCCCCCAAATTGTCTTAATCCAGCCATTATCATTGTGCTTGCACGTGAGGCCTGCCCAATGTGTGATGTCCATACAGCATGGTGACTAGAGCGACTCAAACACCCACAATGGAGAACGTGCACTGCAAATGCAGGCATTCTAATCTCTGCATTATGCCAGCAGCTTCAGCCGTGGGCCACAAGGAATCAGAGGGGTGAGAAGGTATCTACCACAAGCCCCAAGATCACGGTACCTGAGCTAGATTTAGCTGGGGACATAAGAACAGCTTGGCAGTATCTTGGGATTTGGGGTGAAGTAAGAAGAACAAGGCTGAGTTCACAAGAACTTGCCTACTGACTTCACTATGGAGCAGCTTCGCACCTTACCAATTCCACTCCTGATTCCAAATGGAGATGGTGGACTTTTCATTGATTTTAGTTTTAGTTTCCTGGTTTCATTGTGCCGTTGCCAGTAGCTCAGTTTATATCCTGTGCAGTTCTGTCACTTATTCCTTGTTTCACCTAATAGGTCAGTTCATAGGGTACAAGGGTTGGCTTATGCACGGGTATGTAAAGGGTGACTGAATTTCAGCAAGAATTAGAAGTTTTCTGCATTCCTCATGGAGCAGCAAGGATGTGAATCTCTTCCCTAGTGATGGAAATTTTTGGCGTGGCCTCCTCTTTGAGTGATTTACAACGTTGTATGCCGATAGCTGAGCAACAAGCTTTTTAGGCTTGTTTAGCCTAACTAAAAGAAGGTTGAGGGGAGATATGATTGCTCTCTATAAATATATCAGAGTGATAAATATAGGAGATGGAGAGGAATTATTTAAGCTCGGCACCAATGTGGACACAAGAACAAATGGGTATAAACTGGCCACCAGGAAGTTTAGACTTGAAATCAGATGAAGGTTTTTAACCATCAGAGGAGTGAAGTTTTGGAATAGCCTTCCAAGGGAAGCAGTGGGGGCAAAAGATCTATCTGGTTTTAAGATTCTACTCGATAAGTTTATGGAGGAGATGGTATGATGGGATAATGGGATTTTGGTAAGTAATTGATCTTTAAATATTCAGGGTAAATAGGCCAAATCCCCTGAGATGGGATATTAGATTGATGGGATCTGAGTTACTATAGAAAATTCTTTCCTGGGTATCTGGCTGGTGAATCTTGCCCATATGCTCAGGGTTTAGCTGATTGCCATATTTGGGGTCGGGAAGGAATTTTCCTCCAGGGCAGATTGGAGAGGCCCTGGAGGTTTTTCGCCTTCCTCTGTAGCATGGGGCATGGTTGACTTGAGGGAGGCTTCTCTGCTCCTTGAAGTCTTTGAACCATGATTTAAGGACTTCAATAGCTCAGACATGGGTGAGGTTTTTCATAGGAGTGGGTGGGTGAGATTCTGTGGCCTGCGCTGTGCAGGAGGTCGGACTAGATGATCAGAATGGTCCCTTCTGACCTTAGTATCTATGAATCTATGAATTTATAAACAGAACTAAGAATACCGGCTCAGTCTGCATAGAGCAGGGTGGAAATCGGGGCTGTATGTGAAAATTTTCATTTCCATTGAATTTTTGTCCATGTTTTCAGATCAGCTCTGGTCTGGATGTTTTTGATTTCAGATTAAGGAAAACATGA
Organism: Dermochelys coriacea; assembly: GCF_009764565.3. Lineage (NCBI taxonomy): Eukaryota > Metazoa > Chordata > Testudines > Dermochelyidae > Dermochelys > Dermochelys coriacea. The sequence goes on from NC_050080.1 coordinate 27,664,850, forward strand.
AACAAAGAAAGAACAAATGTGACTCCATGGAAGCAAAAAGAGCGAGCGAGTGCACAGTGTCTTTTTCATTCTGTAACACGTATCTTGAATTAACGGTGTTGCCAATTCTTATGATTTTAAATCCCTAGCTCCTCAAGTCACATGTTTATATGAGAATCTGGGCTTTTAAAAAAAGAATAAATTTCTATTGCTCAGTTTCAGAGAAAACTTGCAAATCTGACCCCCAAAGGCTCAGAAACCAATAAGCAAATAAAAAATCCCATTTATTATTTTTAAAATCTAGCCACTCTCACCGGTTGTTGGCACCTGAGTCATGATTTTTGAACTCCTGGGTAGAGTTGGCCAAGAATTTTTTGATGAAACATTTTTACCATTCGTCAAAACCCAAACCATTCATGAAACAGGGTTGATTTTGAGGCAGTGCCTGACTCAAAAAAAAGTGTTGAGAAAAATGTTTCAAAGTAGTTGTAATGTTTAGTTTCAACATTTTCAAAATGAAAAACTTTCAATTGTCAAGCTCAAAATGACTTTGTTTTGAAATTTAAAGTAGACTAAAAAACATGGTTAAAGAAAAAAGATCACAATTGAAATGGAACATTTTGTCTGACCCAAGCCAAAAAATAAATCAATTTTTTTTATTCTTGAATATCTTCAAGATTTTGACTTTTTGTTCTGATTTGAGACTTTTCCCTGACCAGCTCTACTCCTGGGTTTCGTGATACTGAATTAACTCACACAGCATTGCCTAAGAAGAGACACCAAGAAGAGTCTTCACATTTAAAGGTGCAATACATAGAAGATAGGATCCTGACATCTCCACATGTAATATAGCAAGGTCAGCGTGGAAACAGGGACAACTAAACAACCTGAGAGGTTCTAGGAATTGTTACATTGCCCTTTCTATGAAGCTCTGAAACTATGCGGGGAAGCATCTCTTGAGTTATTCCAGTCTCCTTAATTATTTCATAATCATGGTCTTTAATGCATTTATAGGAGCTTGCAAGAGCTGCTTTTATACCTAACTGCAAGGCTTTCTGAGAAAGCAATCATTGCTCAGAGACATTTTCCAAGGATTTTGCTGTCTTTAGCCGTTGCAACATCAGTCAAGCAAGCTACTCTTCAACAATCTCTCTGCAGCCTCACTCCCTTTTCACCCTGTGCTGTAAAACCCTTGGATATTATTATCCTTTCCCTATTTGTTCATGTCCTACAGCTACAGATGCTTATTTAGAGCCCACATGAGCAGCCTCCCTAACCAAGGAGGAGACAAGAAAGAAGCAAAGAGAGCAGTTGTGTTGAAAGTCCCCAGGATGGCTTGAAAGTTATTTGTTGCCCATTGAGGAGTGCAGGCTTTCATCTGCTTTCACCCACTGCCACTGCAGTTCAGGGGGGAGCCTTGGGAGGAGAGAGGGTGGGTTAGGAATCCAGTCACAAGTGAAACACATCTGGAAATGAAAATAGTGCTGGTATCTGACAGGAGAAGGCTCCCTCAGGCTATGCATCCCAACACCTATGCTACAGCAGCAGAGAGGAGCACGGGAATTTGGACCAGATCCTTGTCAGAGACACTTGCAGAAACATGTAAACCCAAATACAGCACCCCTGCCACACATATATAGGCCAAGGCACACTCAGGGCCAACGACAGTTGTGTGCCCAGCTTCCGGGGATTACTGAAGTTCCCCAGCAATGCAACAGAACCGCCAGCCCCAGAGCCCAGTCGCAGGGGGAAATGGTGCAGCAGAATTCCCGGAGCAGCAGAGCCTCCTTTCCTACCTCGAGCCACAGCGAGTGTGACACATTCTGCCTGGACCCAGAGGGCTCCAGGCTGCCCCAATTTATAGCTGTGGCCCAAAAGCTGGCTGTTATGTGGAAATGCGGCAGAATAATCCTCTCACTGTCACTTGAGGCTGGGCCGTCCATCTCAAACCACTAGTTTTGACACCAAGGACTGCATTCAGCTCTGTGCTGGTGCCCGCACAGAGACTGAGGGGAGATGGCTTTCTCTCCCCTATTCAGCTGAAGGAAAGGGCAACCCATGGGGGCTTCCCTAATTTGCATTCCTGTTGCAAGAGCCCTTATGAGCTCTTGCAGGGGGCACAGAATTGCTAGGCACCAGAACAGCCCAGCCACATCTCCTGCCACTCTCTCCACCCCCTGGCTCCTCTGCCTGCACCAGTGGGGGTTCCTGCAGAAGCATGACATAGACCCCCTGAGTTGAGGGTTCCCCCCTGGAGTGTAGGGGTGTTAAACTCAGATACTGCACATAGGTGCTCAGCTACTAGGGTGATGAGTGCTACATAAGAACTTATATAGAATATAGAACACCCACCCCATGGTTTGTGCCAGCCTAGCAGGTGCAAAGGAGCTGCAGGGTAATGCTGAATGAGGCCACAATGGCCAGATTTTCCTGTCACTTGCACTGGTATAATTCAGCAGAAACGGCACTGAGTTCATTGGAGTGAGCCTGGTGTCGAATTGCTTTTCAGTCAGGTTCAGGCTCCATCATGGGATATGGATGTTTTAAAGAAGAAAGAAAGAAAAGCAAAAAATAGTTGGTCTGCAGAGATCTGAATGAAGTGGCTCGTTTCCCCAGGACCTACTCATCAGTGTGGGTAAAGACTTCACAATCTGGCCTCAAATGAATAAGTAAATATTTCTGAGAAATAGTATGTGGCTGTGTGATTGAAGAGTGTATTCTGATGTGCACACCAGGGGCAGAGTTAAGGTTATATATGCATCCTTCACTGTAGCATTTTGAGACTTTTGATTGTGTATCCGTGAAATCTTAGCCCTGGTCTACACTACGAGTTTAGGTTGAATTTAGCAGCATTAGGTTGATTTAACCCTGCACCCGTCCACACGACCAAGCCTGTTTTGTCAACTTAAAGGACTCTTAAAATTGATTTCTGTACTCCTCCCCGGCGAGGGGTTTAGTGCTAAAATCGACCTTGCTGGGTTGAATTTGGGGTAGTGTGGATGCAATTCAATGGTATTGGCCTACGGGAGGTATCCCAGAGTGCTCCATTGTGACTGCTCTGGACAGCATTCTCAACTCAGATGCACTGGCCAGGTAGACAGGAAAAGCCCCGGGAACTTTTGAATTTCATTTCCTGTTTGGCCAGCATGGCGAGCTGATCAGCACAGGTGATCATGCAGAGCTCATCAGCACAGGTGACCATGGAGTCCCAGAATTGCAAAAAAGCTCCAGCATGGACCGAATGGGAGGTACTGGATCTGATCACTGTATGGGGAGAAGAATCCGTGCAGGCAGAACTCCGTTCCAAAAGACAAAATACCAATATATTTGCCAAAATCTCCAAGGGCATGATGGACAGAGGCTACAACAGGAACACACAGCAGTGACGTGTGAAAGTTAAGGAGCTGAGGCAAGCCTACCAAAAAACAAAGGATGCAAACCGTTGCTCCAGGTCAGAGCCCCAGACATGCCACTTCTATGATGAGCTGCATGCAATTCTAGGGGGAGCCCCTATCACTAACCCATCACTGTCTGTGGACACCTGCAAGGGGGGAGTCTCACGCTACAGGGATGAGGATTTTGTGGATAAGGAAGATGAGGAGGAGGTTGAGGATAGTGCACAGCAGGCAAGCAGAGAATCCTTTCTCCCCGGCAGCCAGGAACTGTTCATCACCCTGGAGCCAATACCCTCCCAACCCTCCCAAGGCGGGCTCCTGGACCATGAAGCTGCAGAAGGCACCTCTCGTGAATGTACCTTTGTAAATACAATACAGGGTTTAAAAGCAAACGTGTTTAATGATTAATTTGACCTGAAGACTTTAGATGCATTTGCGGCCAATACAGCTACTGGAAAAGTCTGTTAACGTGTCTGGGGATGGAACAGAAATCCTCCAGGGACATCTCCATGAAGCTCTCCTGGAGGTACTCTAACAGCCTTTACCACGTGGTGGGATGAGGCCCATTCATGCTGAGCTGTTCGCGTTTGGCTGAGAGGGATCTTCCCTGACACTAGCCATGTGGTGGTGGGGAGGGGAGGGTGAAGCACATGTGCTATGTAATGTGAATCACTTGATTCAGTGTGAAATAGTCTTCCCTTTGTTCTCTAAAATGTATCTTTTAAAATACTACTCTCCCTTTTTTTCCTCCCGCAGAGGCAAATGTTTCTACGTTCCCCCTATCGTCTCAGTCCCAGAGGCTAGCGCAGGTTAAAAGGCAAAAAACCCGTACTCGCAACGACAGGTTCTCAGAGCTCATGCAGTCCTCCTGCACTGAAAGACCTCAGCAGAATGCTTGGAGGCAAACAATGGCAGAGTCAAGGAAAGTGTTAAATGAATGCAATGAGAGGAGGAAGGAGCACACTGAGAGGAGGCAGGATGCAATGCTGAGCCTAATGGGAGAGCAAACTGGCATGCTCAGGCATCTGGTGGAGCTGCAGGAAAGGCAGCAGGAGCAAAGACCGTCACTACAGCCCCTGTATAACCACCTGCCCTCTTCCCCAAGTTCCATATTCTCCTCACCCAGATGCCCAAGAACGCAGAGGGGGGAGGCTATGGGCACCCAGCCACTCCACCCCAGAGGATTGCCCAAGCAACAGAAGGCTGGCATACAATAAGTTTTGAACTGTAGTGTGGCCTTGTCCTTCCCTCCTCCCCTCATCCACCACCCCACCTGGTGCTTCCCTCCTCACCCACCCATCCTGGGCTACCTTGCGAGTTTTCCCCCTATTTGTGTGACGAATTAATAAAGAATGCATGATTTTGAAACAATAATGACTTTATTGTCTCTGAAAGCGGTGTTCGAAGTGAGGAGATTGGTTGGCTTACAGGGAAGTAGAGTCAACCAAGGAGGCGGGTTTTCATCAAGGAGAAACAAACAGAACTGTCACACCATAGCCTGGCCAGTCATGAAACTTGTTTTCAAAGCTTCTCTCATGCGCAGGGCACCCAGCTATGCTCTTCTAATCGCCCTGGTGTCTGGCTGTGTGTAATTGGCCGCCACGCGATTTGCCTCAACCTCCCACCCCGCCATAAACGTCTCCCCCTTACTCTCACAGATATTGTGGAGCACACAGCAAGCAGCAATAACAATGGGAATATTGGCTTCACTGCAGTCTAACCTAGTCAGTAAACTGCACCAGTGAGCTTTTAAATGTCCAAATGCATATTCTACCACCATTCTGCACTTGCTCAGCCTATAGTTGAACTGCTCCTTAGTATTGTCCAGGCTGCCTGTGTATGGCTTCATGAGCCATGGCATTAAGGGGTAGGCTGGGTCCCCAAGGATACCTATAAGCATTGCAACATCCCCAGTGGTAATTTTCTGGTCTGGGAAGTAAGTTCCTTCCTGCAGCTGTTCAAACAGACCAGAGTTTCTGAAGATGCGAGGGTCATGCACCTTTCCCGGCCATCCCATGTTGATGTCGGTGAAATGTCCCTTGTGATCCACCAGTGCTTGCAGCACCATTGAAAAGTATCCCTTGCGGTTTAAGTACTGGCTGCCACGGTGGTCCGGTCCCATGATAGGGATATGCATTCTGTCTATCGCCCCACCAAAGTTAGGGAACCCCATTGCAGCAAAGCCATCCACTATGACCTGCACATTTCCCAGAGTCACTACCCTTGATAGCAGCAGCTCAGTGATTTCATTGGCTACTTGGATCACAGCAGCCCCCACAGTAGATTTGTCCACTCCAAATTGATTCCCAACTGACCGGTAGCTATCTGGCATTGCAAGCTTCCAGAGGGCTTTCACCACTCACTTCTCAACTGTGAAGGCTGCTCTCATCTTGGTATTCTTGCACTTCAGGGCAGGGGAAAAGAAGTCACAAAGTTCCATGAAAGTGCCCTTACGCACGCGAAAGTTTCTCAGCCACTGGGAATCATCCCAGACCTGCAACACTATGTGATCCCACCAGTCTGTGCTTGTTTCCTGGGCCCAGAATCAGCATTCCACGGCATGAACCTGCCCCATTACCACCATGATGTCCAAATTGCCAGGGCCCATGCTTTGAGAGAAGTCTGTGTCCATGTCCTCATCACTATCATGATCGCACTGTCATCGCCTCCTCGCCTGCTTTTGCAGGTTCTGCACATACTGCAGGATAATCCGTGAGGTGTTTACAATGCTCACAACAGAAGTGATGGATGATGACAGATGCCATGAGAGTAGATATTTATACAGAATGATGAGAGGTGGATTCATGGCACCAGGAGAGCAGAGCTGTAGTAGAAGCGGTGGATGACGATGGTTAGCAGTCCTACTGCACCGTCTGCTGACAGTAGTATGGCATTTGAACGGAAAAAAGGTGCGAAACAATTGTCTGCCATTGCATTCATGGAGAGAGGGGCGAGTGACCACATGTACCCAAAACCACCTGCGACAAAGTTTTTGCCCCATCAGGCATAGGGAGCTGAACCCAGAATTCCAATGGGTGGCAGAGACTGCAGGAACTGTGGGATAGCTACCCACAGGGCAATGCTCCGAAAGTTGACACTAACCACAGTACTGTGGATGCCCTCCGCCGACTTAATGCGCTTAGTGGGGACACACACAATCGACTGTATAAAATCACTTACCAATAATCGACTTCTATAAATTTGACCTAATTTCGTAGTGTAACATACCCTTAGTGTTTTCTTAACGCAGGGTTTGTTTTTTCTCCCTTTTACATGGAAAACACATTATATTATTTCACTTCGAGGTTGGTGCAACTCCACTGATTTCAGCATAAAAGTGGGGTAACGCAGAGGTGAATCAAGCCCATATAGTATAAACCCCTGACTCTTTACCCGGTTTCTACCAAGAATAAATAACAGACCAAATAACTATTTTAGCACCTGAGATAGCAAAGGAACTGAGTTTTATGATCAGTCTTGGACCTATTTTTTAGATTTGTATCCCTTCTTCCATCCCCCTTTACTTAATAAAAGCCCTCAGCAAATCTCTTCGGCTTTGTCTACACTGGCAAGTTTCTGCTCAGTAAAGCAGCTTTCTGCAGTGTAATTCCTGAGATGTACACACTGCCAAGCCACTCACTGAGCAGTTGCAGCTCTGTAAAAAACCCACTCAGACGAGAGGCGTACAGCTTTCTGCGCCGGGGCTACAGCACCCCATGCCAGTGTAGACACCCTGGTCGATTACAGTGCAGCGATTGGCCTCTGGGAGGTGTCCCACAATGTCTGTTCTCACCTCTCTGGTCATCACTTTGAACTCTACTGCCCTGCCCCCAGGTGACCAACCATGAGCCCCACCCCTTAAATTCCTTGGGAATTTTGAAAGTCCCCTTCCTGTTTGTTCGGTGACGCATGCAGTGGTCTCAGCGTATCTTTCCAGGTGCCATGCTTGCTCCACGCACCAGGCGATACCCCGCTTAGAGCAATGCCAAGCTGCTGGACCTCATCAGCATTTGAGGAGAGGAGACTGTCCAGTCCCAGCTGCGCTCCAGCCGTAGGAATATGATACCTGCAGACAGATTTCATGCTGCATGACAGAAAGGGGCCACGACCGGGACACACTGCAGTGCAGGGTCAAAGGGAAGGAGCTGTGGAACACCTACTACAAGGCATGGGAGGCAAACCACGGCTCCGGTGCTGCACGCATGAGCTGTCGCTCCTACAAAGAGCTGGATGTGATACTCGGTGGTGACCCCACCTCCATTGCGAAGGTCACTGTGGATACTTTGGTGGCTCGCTGGCCAGTCGAGAGTGGACCGAGCCAGGAGGAGGAAATCTTGGACAAGGATGTGGAGGGGGAGGGGACCCAGAGGTAGAGGACGACTTGGAGGTCAGAGATGCATGTGCCAGGAGCTCTTCTCTACCCCAGAGCAGGCTAGTCAGTCACAGCGGTCAGAGCTTGGCAAAGCGCAAACAGAAGAGGAGGCACCTGGTAAGTGGCTTTGATTTTGGGAAGCACTGAAGCGAGTTGTCGGAGGCAGGAGGGTTGCAGAAAGCAGGCTTGTGTCTGTATGATGCGCGTACCACCACATACCTACTCTGAGCAGTGGAACAGGGTGTTGATGGATTCCCTCACTTCATGGGAATCTGCCTCAGAGATCTCCACGAAACTCTCATGGAGATACTGGGCAATCCACTGCTGCAGGTTCTTTGGCAGAGCTGCTTTGTTTCTTGCCCCATTAAGGGTAAATTTCCAGCGCCATTCTGCCATCTATGGGGGTGGAGTGGGGGACCATTGCTGCACACAGGCAAGCCGCATAAGGGCCAGGGCAGTAGCCACAGCCTTGGAGAAGACCTTCCCTTGATTCCCTGCTCACCCTCACCACCGAGATATCTTCCATAATGAACCCAGCCTGTGGAAAATGTGGGGACAGTAATGATTATAAGGCCCCCCCTACAGTGCAGGCTTTTCCCAAGAGCCACGTGCCCAGTGTACAGTATGGTCCTGGAACACTGATTTCCCCTGCCCCTGCGGTTACTCACCATTTTGGGGGTATTATGGCTCATGTATGTGTGCCTGGGGTCAACCAGTTAGTGACAGGTATGTGAATAGTGGCTGTGTTTTAAATCACTGAATCAGTGGTCTCTGTGTTGGAAACAATACTACTTCTGTAAAGTGTTGCATTTTGGCTTCACAGATATGACCTTGGGAGCCCAGTCTCCCTCTTTGTTATAGCCAGCTGAATGTCTGCACAAAATTAGAAAGCGGCCACAAAGAACTAAAGAGGACTTTCTGCATGAGGTTATGATGCACTCTGTGGCTGAAAAACAGGAACTGAAGGAGTAGGTGGGACAGTGAGAAGAGGGACCAAAAGGAGAATGCGGCCTGTCAGAACGAAGCCTCGGAGTGGCTCTTAAAAGTTATGGAGTGCCAAGTGGACATGCTCCAGGCCCTACTAGCACTGCAAACCGAGCCACTCCGCACCTGCCCTCCCCTACAGCCGCTGTCACAAAACTCTTTCCCATGCGCCCCCCAGACACCGCCAACAAACTCTTATCAACCTCCTGGCTCCAGTCTGTACCTGCTGTATTCCACTCCTGTCCCGTTACAGTCCAGCCCTGCAGACTCCCAGTACCCACTGCACTCAGAACCCGTCCCTCTGCAGTTTAGCCCTGCTGAAGTATAGTACCTGCTGCACTGTACTCCAGAGGACAAGGTTGCATATGATACCTGGACATACACAAATCTTTAATGGTCCTGGAACCCTTCTCCTCCTGGGACCCTCCCTTCTCCCATCCCGCACAGTGCTGATGTGTTTTTTTGTTTGTCTCTCTCCTCCATTTGTTGTTTTTTAATAAAAGAATTGGTTTGGTTTGAAAGCAATCGTTATTCCATTCACTGAAAGCAAACAGAGCCCTGCAAAGCAACAGGCAATTTTCTTAAACCTTCACAGTGCATCGTCTGCACCAATCACGGTCACCTCCTGCCATTACAAGCACTGCACTCCCAAGCATAGCAACAAATATTAGTGGATTTCAGCTTCAAATTGCTGCCTCAAGGCAGCCCTGATCTTTATGGCGCCACGCTGCACCCCTCTAATAGTCCTGGTCTCTGGCTGTTCAAATTTAGCCTCCAGGCACTGAGCGTCAGTGGTCCAGCCCTGAGTGAAGCTTTCACCCTTCCCCTCACAAATATTATGAAGCATACAGAACGCGGTTATAAGCATAGAAATATTGTCATCGGCCAGGTCCAGCCTCCCATACAGGCAGCACGAGTGGGCCTTTAAATGGCGAAAAGCACACTCAACAGTCATTCTGCAATTGCTCAGCCTGTTGTTGAACAGCTTCTTGCTGCTGTCAAGGTGCCTAATGTATGGCTTCATAAGCCACTGCATTAAGGGATAGGCGGGGTCTGCCAGGATCACAGTGGGCATTTCCCCTACAGTGATCTTCTGGTCCAAGAAGAAAGTCCCTGCTTGCAGCTTTCTGAACAGGCCAGTGTTCCAAAAGATGCGTGCGTCATGCACCTTTCCGGACCAGCCTGCGTTGTCTGTGAAATGCCCATGGTGATCCACAAGTGCCTGGAGAACCATAGAGAAATACCCCTTCCGATTAATGTACTTGGTGGCTGGGTGATCTGGTGCCAGAATTGGAATATGCATGCCATCTATCGCCCCTCCGCAGTTAGGGAAGCCCATAGTGCAAAGCCATCCACAATGTCATGCATGTTGCCCAGAGTCATGGTCTTTCGGAGCAGAATGCAATTAATGGCCCTGCACACGTCCATCAACACGAGTCCAACGGTCGACTTTCCCACTCCAAACGGGATAGTGACCAATTGGATCAGTCTGGAGTAGCCAGCTTCCACAGTGCAATCACCATGCGCTTCTCCAATGACAGCACAGTTCTCATTCTCGTGTCCTTGCATCACAGGGCTGGGGCGAATTCATCACACAGCCCCGTGAATATGGCTTTCCTCATGCGAAAGTTTTGCAGCCACTGCTAATCATCCCAGATGTGCATGACGATGTGATCCCACCACTCAGTGTGTGTTTCCCGAGCCCAGAAGTGGCATTCCACTGTGGTCAGCACCTCCGTGAAGGCCACAAGCAATCTCGTGTCGTAGCAACTACTTGTGGCGAGATCAATGTCAAACTCCTCTTGCCTTTGTAGTTTAAGGAATAACTCCATTGCCACTCATGACGTGTTGGTCAGAGCAAGCAGCATATTGCTCAACAATGCTGGATCCATGCCCGTAGACCAAAGAGGTAGAGCGCTCAGTACACAAACGGTTGAAAGATGGCGCCAAATGCAGACGGAAGCACGGGGATTGTTGGGATGCGAAGCAATGCATCATGAGGCATTGGGACAGGACCCATGATGCCCCACAACCCCCTCTGCCTTCCCACAGCTCTTAAAGCAGAAGAGGAAGAGATGCTCTGTGGGATAGCTGCCCAGAGTGCACCGCTCCAAATACTGCTGCAAGTGCCGCAAGTGTGAACATGCTATTGCGCAGGCAGCTGACAATGTGAACACACAACAGCGGTTTCCCTTCAGCGCTCTCTGAGCGGCGCTGTAACTGTGGGCGCTGTAACTCTGCCAGTGTAGACATACCCTTCCTGACTGTCCTTTCCCCTCTGCACACACAGCCATAGAAAATAAAGTCAGCTCTGTATAGCCTTGAAATTACAAGGCTTAAAGTCTTACAATGTGTTTGGTGACAATTCCAATAACAGCTGTTCAAGGCAGGGACCATCTACTACTCTGTGTTTGTACAGGGCCTAGCACCATGGGGTCCCATAGGCACTACCAGAACAAACAAGACTGATAATTATTATAAAGTCATCCAGCCCTAATTCTGTTCCTTTTATTGCTCTCTCATTCCGAGAGCTCAGGAAGGGCCTTTATACCTCTTAGAAGTCCAATTCTTCATTTCCGTTCAGGGCATACCTCCATTTCTTTCCCTTTGCAAAATGTCCCAGGAGTGTAGTTCTACACAGGGTAAGCAAAGGGGAAATTGTCAATGATCCAACAGATAAGGAAGCACTTGTCAGCTGGAAATAAACTAAGTCTGAAGTGTTTCTTGGTAACAGAAGATAACAAGTGTTTCTTGGTAACAGAGAGGTCCCCCTCCCCCTATTAGAAAGAGCACCAGGGTGAGAGGTACAGAAATTTGATAGCTCAGATGAGATCACTTCCTAAAAAGAATGAATCAGATGATAGGTTCACCCAGAGTGGGGCCAGTTTGTTGTTTCATATCTCCACTGAAGACTCAGAGGGCTAATCAAGAGGAAAAATTTCCTCTGTGGGTCCAGGGTGATATGCAACTTGTGTACAATGTTCAACTGTGTTTCTCAGATTTCACTACCCTCCATGATTTCTTTATTATTTAACATTATTTTGCCCTGTCTATGAACCTCCATTTCCTGACTTTTCCTGTTGGCACCCACATCCCTCTCCCCTGTCTCATTTAGCACTTATCAAGTTAAGGAGATTAGACTATCTAATCTAGGACTTTTTCCAACGGGCAGGGAAAGCATAGCCACAGAGTTTAGAGCCAGATGGGACTACCAGATCATTTACTCTGAAATCCTGTATATCACAGGCCAGCAACACCACCCAGCCACCCCCATACCAAGCCAACTATCAGAATTAGACCAAAATACTATAGCCCTCGGGAGATTCAGCTATTGCAGGGGAAGACAACAGAAGAGACTGAGGTGCATCAATCTACACTAGTCTCTCAGATCCAGGTACTTATAGAATGGCAAAGTTAGAGATATGCAATGAAGCTAGACCTCTGAAAGTCAATGAAGATGGCAGAGGCGCAAAAAAACATTAGGCCTCGTGTTTGAAACAAATTGGCCAAGCATCTAACGCCAGATCTGAGCAATCACAGTATAGTATCATCACAAGTACTTTGCCCATCTGCTGTGCCCAGTTGTGGGAAATGCCAGCTACGCCTTCTGGTTCGGACCCAGGAGTTCCTACAAAGGTGAATGAGACCAAGGGTGGGTGCAGGGTCTTGTGGGAGTGGCTATTGTGGAGGGGTCATACACTGAAGCTACTGGCTACCCACATCAATGTTAATTAACAAAGAGGAAGTAGCACAGAATTGGTATGGCCCCGTTATTATGGGGTAAGCACATGATTATTATTTCTGTCTCCCAAGGCAGGTTACACAGCAATAGCTTTGGGCTTGCTAAGTGTAATTATACTAGGCAGGTTATTCATCCAGTTTTAAACCAGACAATGCTCTTTCTGTGTGATTTGTCCCCTGTCTGGTACTGAGACAAAACTGGATATGGTTTTGTCCCGTATTGGATGGGGATGCCATTTCGAAGAGTGTGTAGCTCTGCCCTCCCCTGCCGTGACCTTGCACACACCAGGCGTGGAGCGGTATGCTCTTCACAATGGTGTCCCCCCCGTGCAGTGTGACTTCATGTGCAGCAAGGTCATTCTGGCGGGGGTGGGCCCATGTTATTCCAGGAAGTGCTGGAATGTCCAGTACTCTGGGAATGTGCAAGTGGCCGTGCTAAATTACATTGTAGCCTGTAAATATGCTTGCCATTCATGGCCAGGAACCCTCTCTGGAGTTAAGCACCTTTTGCCATTTTAGCGAGAGGCCCTGAGAGTGGGGCAGAGATGAAGGAGGAGCAGGAGGAGGGTGACTTCCCCCATAAAGAGCAGGGGGACTGGATCCTGGGTGAGTGCTCAAGCCATCAGGGTATCAAGCCAGTATCATGTTTGTTTGCTCTCAACCCCCTCCCCCAAAATGACTCTTTAAGTGAGAATGAGAGAGGCTCCCCCACCTGGTGTATAAGGCTCAGTAGAACTGGAGTCAGAGGGCCCATCTTCCCTGGGAAGGCCAGGTGGGGCATTATTGAGGGGACAGCAGAGGAACAGGTAACACAGGGAGTTGGGCTGGAAGTGGCTCAGCCATGTGGACAGAGCAGTGCACAGGGTTCAATAAAGTTCAGCTTGTTCAGCTTAACCTGCATTCAGAGTCACTCTTTGCAAAGGGAACACCCAACAAGCCCTGTTGCCCACACTGAGCTAGTATCCCCACCCAACACCTCGCCCAGGTTCCCACCTACCCCCTAAAAACCCACACCCTTAAGTTCATTCCCATAACCCCCCAGAGCTCTCTCCCACCCCAAAACCCGACCCCCCAGTTATCCATATCATCCCCCAAGCCCTCCCCTGCCACATCTAAGGGGTCTTGCTCCCCTCCGCATGCCCCTGCTCCTCCCACAGCTCTGGGGATGCTGCGAGGGATGGTGGGACCTCTATGAGTGGTTGCCAGTATGTAGTACAAAACTTGACACCTACAGATACATACGTGCCCATATAAGCATATGTACATGTGCACACCTGGGCTGCATGTACGCACACAGTAAACACACATATGTATGCAGGCACGCTCTACAGCACTTACCAAGTTCCCTCCATTCCCAGCAGACAACTTTCCCGTGTTCCTGTACCATACAAAGGAGTATGTTTGTCATACAGACACCTCTCACAGACCTCCAGACACAGGGTTTTAGATGTATAATGGAAAAAACCTTGCTCCATTTATACACCCATCAGAGCTGTACTACTGCATTACATCTTAAAACTCCCCTTCCTTTTTAATAGCCGCTTCTCCCACCCAGACTGTGCCTGTACTTACTGACAGTGGTGGCTAATATAAGCTGAGATGAAATGCTCAGACTGTACCCACACTGAGATCCTAAAGGATTGTGCACCCAGAATCTCTCATAATTCTTCTTTAGCTGAGATGGGGAAGGTTGAACTCTGACACTTACGGGCCATTGTGTTCTGATCTCCCTGCTTTGTCAAGTGGTCTGTTTTGCTGGTGAGGTTGGGAAACATAGAATATCAGGGTTGGAAGGGACCTCAGGAAGTCATCTAGTCCAATCCCCTGCTCAAACCAGGACCATTTCCCAATTTTTTTTGCCCCAGATCCCTAAATGGCCCTCTCAAGGATTGAACTCACAGCCCTGGGTTTAGCAGGCCAATGCTCAAACCACTGAGCTATTCCTCCCCCCCCGAGAGGAATCTCCTTGCCTTTCTGCAGGCATCGCCATCACCTCCCTGATTCCTGCAATCCCACTGGTTATACACCTACAATTTCAGTAAGTACCCACTGCAGTTTGTCTGTGACTTACAGCTCTACAGTCAGAGACCAATATAAACAATGGAGCTGGGTTCTGAGCATTTCCTTATATTGCTCCTAAATGCCCTTCCCTTTAAATTTCACTATGTTTCTCCTTGTGTCTCACCTTGGAAAACATGTGCCTAAGAAGAGACTTGGGTATTCTATCTGCTACCCAAGATCCATAAATCTGGAAATCCTGGATGCCCCATCATCTCAGGCATTGGCACCCTGACAGCAGGATTGTCTGGCTATGTAGACTCCCTCCTCAGGCCCTACGCTACCAGCACTCCCAGCTATCTTCGAGACACCACTGACTTCCTGAGGAAACTACAATCCATCGGTGATCTTCCTGAAAACACCGTCCTAGCCACTATGGATGTAGAAGCCCTCTACACCAACATTCCACACAAAGATGGACTACAAGCCGTCAGGAACAGTATCTCCAATAATGTCATGGCAAACCTGGTGGCTGAACTTTGTGACTTTGTCCTCACCCATAACTATTTCACATTTGGGGACAATGTATACCTTCAAATCAGCGGCACTGCCATGGGTACCCGCATGGCCCCACAGTATGCCAACATTTTTATGGCTGACTTAGAACAATGCTTCCTCAGCTCTCGTCCCCTAATGCCCCTACTTTACTTGCGCTACATTGATAACATCTTCATCATCTGAACCCATGGAAAAGAAGCCCTTGAGGAATTCCACCATGATTTCAACAATTTCCATCCCACCATCAACCTCAGCCTGGACCAGTCCACACAAGAGATCCACTTCCTGGACACTGTGGTGCTAATAAGCGATAGTCACATAAACACCACCGGAAACCTACAGACCGCTATTCCTACCTACATGCCTCCAGCTTTCATCCAGACCACACCATACGATCCATTGTCTACAGCCAAGCTCTATGATACAACCGCATTTGCTCCAACCCCTCAGACAGAGACAAAACACCTACAAGATCTCTATCAAGCATTCTTACAACTACAATACCCACCTGCTGAAGTGAAGAAACAGATTGACAGAGCCAGAAGAGTACCCAGAAGTCACCTAGTACAGGACAGGCCCAACAAAGAAAATAATAGAACGTCACTAGCCAACACCTTCAGCCCCCAACTAAAACCTCTCCAACGCATCATCAAGGATCTATAACCTATCCTGAAGGACGACCCATCACTCTCACAGATCTTGAGAGACAGGCCAGTCCTTGCTTATAGACAGCCCTCCAACCTGAAGCAAATACTCACCAGCAACCACACACCACACAACAGAACCACTAACCCAGGAACCTATCCTTGCAACAAAGCCTGTTGCCAACTGTGTCCATGTATCTATTCAGGGGACACCATCATAGGGCCTAATCACATCAGCCACACTATCAGAAGCTCATTCACCTGCACATCTACCAATGTGATATATGCCATCATGTGCCAGCAATGCCCCTCTGCCATGTACATTGGTCAAACTGGACAGTCTCTACGTAAAAAAATAAATGGACACAAATCAGATGTCAAGAATTATAACATTCAAAAACCAGTCGGAGAACACTTCAATCTCTTTGGTCACTTGATTACAGACCTAAAAGTTGCAATTCTTCAACAGAAACACTTCAAAAACAGACTCCAACGAGAGACTGCTGAATTGGAATTAATTTGCAACTGGATACAATTAACTTAGGCTTGAATAGAGATGGGGAGTGGATGGGTCATTACACAAAGTAAAACTATTTCCCCATGTTTATTCCCCCCATCCCACCCCCCACTGTTCCTCAGACTTTCTTGTCAACTGCTGGAAATGGCCCACCTTGATTATCACTACAAAAGGTTTTTTTTCCCCCCACTCTCCTGCTGGTAATAGCTCACCTTAAGTGATCACTCTCATTACAGTGTGTATGGTACCACCCATTTTTTCATGTTCTCTATGTATATAAATCTCCCCACTGTATTTTCCACTGAATGCATCCGATGAAGTGAGCTGTAGCTCACGAAAGCTTATGCTCAAATAAATTTATTAGTCTCTAAGGTGCCACAAGTACTCCATTTCTTTTTGCGAATATACCCCTTGTAACATTGAATTTCTCAATGACTCCCCCCCACTCCGTAAGGCCACATCTACACAATACGCCAGGGGCATGATTCCCAGCCCGGGTAGATTTACACTAGGTTGATGAGAGCTAGTGCAAGCGTAACCAGCAGCGTCGCCGCAGTAGTGCAGGCAGTGGTGGAACGGCTTAGACACCAGAGTACAAACCCACCTGAACCCTTTGGGTACATACTCAGCTGGCTAAGGAGTACCGCTGCTGCCCCTGCAGTGCTACTGTGGCTGCACTACTATTTATACTCATGCTAATTCTCGTCGAACTAGCACGGGTATGTGTACGCGAGCTGGCAATCACACCCCTACCGTGGAGTATGGACATAGCCTGACTCTTCTTTCCAAGGGAAATAAGCCTGGTTTTGGCAGTCTCCATCTGCAGCTGTGCTGGGGCTGCTGAGTGCCATGGGAGGATCGCCCCAGTGAAAGGTGTGCCGCTGGGAAAGGGGTATTTATGTCACTCCCAAACTATGGCTAGAGTAGGGGGCATCACTGGAGGGACGACTAGCAGTCACCGATACCCTGCTGATTCTAAGCTGCTGTAATAAGCTTTTGGGGCAGCTGATATAATTTAAAGCAACACTCAAGCTGCAGTAAGTTATGCTGGGGAAACGGACTGGTATATAGCTGGCTCCAGAATCTGGGGGGTAGTACAAGGTCACCTGCCCTCCTGAGTGTCACTGAGAGTCCCTCAGCCATAACTGAGGCCCATGGCCATCGCATTTGAACCATGGATGATCTTCCCTTTCGCTAGACCTTTGCAGGCTCTGCTAGATCATTTTTGAGGCAAGGCAATCAAGCCTGGAGACAGTGCCTGAGATCTGGCTGGACCATTGTTGTGTGGAATAATAGGTTCTCTTTCCTAGCCAGTTTTTCCAGAGTCATCATGAGTAGATACAAGCAACACAAAAAGCACACAAAGGGAATCCAAAGGAGGGCAACACTCAGTACAAACTCTCCTTGCAAAAGCCCAGATCCATTCAATCTCAGTTATTTTCAGGCAGTTTCAAATAGCTGCCACAAGGTGCAATGCCAGCAGACTCAGCAGCCTGGAAGGATTTTACTTTGATCCAGCAAGTGTAGGCTGGGCCAATTGCACCAAATGCCATACAAATGTCAATCAAAGGTAGGACATCTGGTACCTGGGATGATCAGGAGCTGAAATGCCATTCAAAAGATAAATTAAGTTTTACGGGCAAAAATCCATGTAAAGGAAAAACCCCAGGAAGCCACGATATTATGGGCCAGATACTCAGCTGTGTAAATCAACGTAGTTCCAGGGAAGTTAATGGAGATTTGTCAATTTACAATAGATGAGGACCTGTTCCTCTCTTCAGTAGTGGAGGAGGAACAGATATAACTGGTACTGTCTCTGAGCACCACCTCAGTGTGTTTTTCTGCTCAGATTACAAGTCCCTCTGCCGTCTGCAGCAAGAATGGCTGGTCCAAGGAAAACATTACTGCAGGAAACAGTAACCCTCAAAATGAAGGCTCCATTTGCACAAGCTGAGACAGGACCCCCAGCCACCCAGTCAGAAAGAGCTGGCTGCCAGATTTAATGGCTGTTTTAAAATCCAAGCTGAAGACTTTCTCTGCTCCGAATTTGTATGTCACTTGTCCATGTATTAGTTCTAATTTTGTGAAACTTGGATACTTGTGAACTGTGCTATGTACAGGGATGAATAGTAAACATAGGGATGTCCCTGGCGGCCTCGGAGACACATGACCACAGATTGCGTCATTGTCACTGTCTTCTGTCTCCATCGCAGTACATGCCAGTGAGGAGGATTCTAATGTATAATGAATCCTGGGCTTAGAGACTGGTGGGTTAGATGGCACCCAGCTGGCACTGCCACTCCTGCAGCAAGAGAGCCACTCTGTGTTTTTTTTTTACAATACCTAAATTTCAGAGTGGTATGTTTCCTTCTTTTCTAGGGTCCAATCCTGTAAAGCCTAATTCATATAATTATGGGCTTGCTAGATTTGGAGAGTCAGATCATTCTCTAGTATGAACTTGGTATGGCTCCACTGACTTGGATGGTGTCCCTCGCCTCTTTTTACCAGAAGCTGGAAATGGGCCACAGGGGATGAATCTCTTGATGATTACCTGTTCTGTTCAGTCCCTCTAGGGCACCTGGCATTGGCAGCTGTCAGGAGACAGGATACTGGGCTAGATGGACCTTTGGTCTGACCCAGTATGGCCGTTCTTATGTTCTTATGACTTCAGGGGAGTTAGACTGATTTACATCCACCAAGGATCTGACTCAGAAAGTTAAATAATATGAGATGCTGGGCAGTAGAAATGGAATAGGGAGAACTGGCATGCCACAGACACTGTATAGTGAATGAACGAAAGTATTCAGTCACGACAACAGTAAGGTATGCTTTAAGAGGAGCTTGGTATAGACATGGAACCCTGAGAAGATTGTAGCCACTCTAAAATTATATCGTGCCTTTAAAATATGACGCAACTGGAACGTAATCAGCCGCTTGCTGTATAGCAATGCAGTGCTACTATCACTTGCAATGACCCAGTTGGTAAAGTTCATCACATGCTTCACCTGCCGCGAAAGCCCTATGATGTCATTCTGCTGTTGTATTAGCTTCATCTGTCTTTCCTTTGTCACATTCTAAATTGACTATGTTTATAAAGTCTGACAGCCCTAGGGTTGCTATTGCCTCTTTTCTGAGGCAGGGACTCGCTATCTTTTCTGCAACTTGCAGTCAAAGCCTGTTGCGAAGAATTTTCTTTCCTTGGCTCACTTGGTACTTCATGTAAACCATCTCAGGAGTAGTATGTCTCAGGGAAAGAAGTTCTTGTCAGAGTCCTGGCAGGGCTGGTTCTGGAGAGCACTTAGTAGAGCAACATCTGCGGAAAACTCTCCATTTATATTAGTGTCATCCTTCACCTTGATGAGAACTAAAAATAAAGCACTGCAATAATCAACTAGATTGACTAAGACAGATGCAGCTTTTAACATGTGTACTGTAATTAACTTATACAAGGCTAAAAGGATCCAGCTCAGCCTCTTCCCATGAGAGGAAATTTGGATTTCTAATAATAGGAGCTGGTAACACATGTTGAATTATAAAGTAGCAAGTTGGTTTTGGCACGGACACTCCAGATTTGTTGTGCTGCCTTTGAATCTCCACATCTGAGGGGATTTAATTTCTTAATTAATAGCAGGTTCTGCTGTTCTGCCCTTAGATCCTCTTGAATATCTCTCCTCTATTGCAAGGAAGGACATGAATTTTTCATAGATGTGTGTGTTGCATTCATTTACTGACCTGGACTCAAATGCAGACCCTGGCACACATCACATGTCTTATTTGCAGTCTCCCACACATAGTGGCTGATATCTCTGTACCAAGCCGTGTACAAGCACACGCAAATACTGGCTAATTTACATATGCTGCATACACACACAAATACTGACAGAGCCACTTGCTATACTTTTATAGATATAGCCCTACATACTGGCCTGTTATACACAGCAATATACTGTACTATTCACTACAGTTGGTCAGCAAATGGAAGACACTTTTCACAATACTTTCTTACCATTTTCCCAGCCAATGTACAGACAATACTATTATTGCACTACCGATTCACTGATTTTGTTTTATCTAAATTGAACTTTTTTAAAATTTAAATTAAATACAGATTCAAAAAAATAAACCTATTTAAAATTAAATTTGAAAGTATGACCTAGGTTGCCTACATTTGTCATAATCTGTTAAATCATTTAAAATAAATACAAAAATATTAAGCAATACATGTTTGCTGCCAAGTTTTAAAGAAAGTCAAGCTACTTAACTAGTGGAAGTCATTGGCTAAGCACTTGGAGCCAGAGATTGTTAAAGTGCTAAATCAGCTTTTAACAGTGGTAATCTAACTTCTGCAAGTGCAAAGTTTATTCAGCTAGTTCAGTTCAATGACTAGTTCAGTCAAAGTTAAGAAACCAATTGGGAGTTCCTCTTTCAACCTGTGAATAAAAACTAGGTGCGTGAGGATGAGATCTACTAGTTCTAAAATCTTGAAGGACATGATGACCAGACACAATCAGTTCAATTCATTATTTACAGATAAAATATATCCTTTGTTTAATATATCACTTAGTTTTAAATGCAAAACCTGTTAATAAATGGATACACTTTTTTCTTATGTATCCAGCACTTTTAAGGTAGTTTTATTTAATAAAGCAATTAAAATGCTTTTTTTGTGTCTTTTTAATTGAATTTGAATTTCCATCCAAACAGAGCTTGACACAAAATAAAAAAAACTAATAATCATCTGGTATATAAGAAATGCATCACTCACCATTTTCTAAGATAAAAAGGTAAAAATTAAGACTTTGAATAAAGGTAAATTAAGCTATACAATGCTTAAATAAATGTTTTTAGATATAGTGTAGCCTCCTGGTTAGCAAATAGAAGCACCAAATTTAGTGTAAAGGCTACATTTATTTGCCTACAAAATGTTTTAATGGTTACCAACCAATCGCAATCAATCTTCTTTTTTTCTTTTTTTCTGGGGGGGAAAATTATTAAAATGTCCGAATGCAAAACACCATTAAAATCAATGATTTAAATCAAGGTTTCCCGATTACTGATTGAAATCAGCAATTTAAATTGCTTTGATTTAAATCAATCCACCCTACTTGACAACTTTATCATCTTTTCTAACACCCAAGCTTGCAACCTTGGTGTTATCTTTGACCTCCCTCCATTCTCTTCCCCGTTACAACCAGGCTCTTGCTAAGTCTCATCGCTTCCTATGCAGTGTCTCTAAGGTGCCACCGGTACTCCTTTTCTTTTTGTCTCCAAATGTTATCCTTTTTTCCCCTTCCTTACCGCCAAGATGCTGCTAACCTGTGCTCTGCTAATGTCCTGTCACTGCAAGAGGTTTCTCTTTGGCCTCCCATTCTCCAAGCTCCCTTCCTTCAGTTCAAAATGCCACTGCCAAGAATTTCTTCAGTGTCCGTGGTACAATTTGCATCTCCTCTGTCTTGAGACTGCACTGGTTTCCACTCTCTCCTCAGAAAGAAACTTTCAGAGCTATCATTTTGCCACTGCCCTTATCTCTGCCTTCATCACCTCCTCTGCTCCTTCAAAACCAAAAAAAGAAGTCTCTGACCACTTCTTTTGTTTCCTTTTCTCCTTCCCAATGTTGTGCTTTGTATATGCCACTCTGTATGTCTGTAGTTAATATACATATGCCAAGCCCCCTCACTCTGCTTCTTGATAAGACTTGGACATCCTGTCTGACCCCAGAAGCATTCTGCCAACAATCACTGAGCCTCACTCTGGTTTTATTTAGATTGCCTTGCAACTGCTTCTGCAGTTACATTTTGGGGTAGATTCTCAGTCAGTTCTCTACCTGGCTTCTAGTTGAGCACAAATAAAATTGACACAGACATACTCATGCCTGCACTTTGAAGGTGCAAACTCCTGCTAAAAATGCCTAGATTCCAAGGCTGTAAGGGACCATTGTGATCTTCTAGTCTGACCTCATATATAACAGAGGCCAGAGAATTTCCCTCCCCAAATTCCTAGAGTATATCTTTTAGAAAAACACCCAATCTTGATTTAAAAAATGCCAGTGATGGAGAATCCACGATGATCCTGGGTACATTGTTCCAATGTTAAACTTGTCCTCACTGTTAAAAATTAGTCTTATTTCCAGTCTGAAATTGTCTAGTTTCAATTTCCAGCCATTGGATAACGTATACCCTTTCTCTGCTAGACTGAAGAGTGCATTCTCAAATATTTGTTCCCATGTAGCTACTTATAAATTATGATCAAGTCACCCCTCAACCTTCTCTTTGTTAAATTAAATAGATTGAGCTCCTTTAATCTGTCACCGTAAGGCAGGTTTTCTAATCCTTTGTTCATTCTCATGGCTCTTCTCTGAACCCTCTCCAATTTATCAACATCCTTCTTGAATTGTCGGCACCAAATCTGGACACCTTATTCCAGAAGCAGTTGCATCAGTGCCAAATACAGAGGTAAAATAACTTTTCTATTACTTCTAGAGATTTCCATGTTGATATATCCAAGGATCCCATTAACTCTTCGGGTCCCAGTGTCACACAGGGAGCTCACGTTCATATGGTTATCTACCATGACCCCCAAATTCTCATCTCTGCAGGAACTTTCACATGTCAGAATTTGCACTCACAAAACCTTTTGGCCACAATGGGTCCTGCATGCATGTGTTAGACTATTTCAAGGGCACACACACCAGTGTTAATGTACTCACAAGTTTGTGCACCTGAAAAGTTTAGGCACATGTTTGGGCACATGTAACTATACGTGCTCACAAGTGGAAGCCAAGGTCTGAAAGCCTGACCTTTTAAGATCTTCAAGGTGCTGTCTAAAGGTGAGCAGAGAGACAGAATTTTATCTGATACAATTTTCTTTTTAAATTATAATTTCTCATTTTGCCTGTTTTTACCTTATCCAAATTTCATCTGCATGATTTCCAAATATATCTGCACTGTGCAGCATTGGCCTGATTTCCCAGCTCTTCTGACAATCAGGTGCCCTCACTGAACATGAATACAAGTTAGACAGCTAGATGAACAAACAATCATTTCTGATTGCTTATGCCAATGCAAAAATCACTAAAGCTAATCCATATCCAAATTTGTTATCAGAAGTTCGGCTCAGCTCCCACTTTGACCTGTTATTTGTTATCTTTCACCTAGTATACAAACGTGATAATAATTTATGGCATAAAAAGAGTGCTTAGATTATTCAGTTGAAGAGATTAGACAGAGCAGATCAGAGTAACTTTTCTTTCCAATATGTCAAACTAGGGGACATTTAAAACAGAAAATACCTTTGTAATGGGAGGGTAGGGCAGTCGCATAGGAGACAGGAAGACACTCTGTAAGCATGTTAATTAAATGATCCACATAGAGTTGGCTGTCCCTTATGACTTTCATTTCTAACTGTTGAGCCTCCTAATGAGGACCCGTGATTTCACTTTGTTCAAATGTCACTTCAGTTCAGCTGATGCAAATCAGGCTTTCTTCTTTATGCTTTGTACATTAGCAGCAGGAACAGGAAAGTCATGTCTCTGAATCCTACATTAAAGAGAGTGACAAACCCGTCGTGGGAGATCTGGTTACATCTCTAACTGCAGCTAATGCAGGTGTGATGCAGAGGGTGTGTAAAGCTCAGATTTGAACATCCCTGAACTATGAGGTGTATGAAATCCAAAGCCAGAGATCCAGGTCTAAACTTTCCAGCTTGGCCAGCCTATAGCATGAGATATCTGAGATGGGCGAATCAGCTAGAATGACGGAACAATGCTGACCCCTCCACTTCAGTCTACACTTTGAAAGAAAGAAAGTAATGCTGGCCGAGTAGATCTGAAGTTAGGGTGACCAGATGTCCTAATTTTATAGGGACAGTCCCAATTTTTGGGTCTTTTTCTTATATAGTCTCCTATTACCCCCCACCCCCTGTCCTGACTTTACACATTTGCTGTCTGGTCACCCTCTCTGAAGTTAATGCTTTGCAATATACTATGCATGAGATGGTGGTGGTGTTCAGCTATTGGCTCTGGTCCTTTCTTCCTTGAGACAGGAGGGGTTTCTTCAGAGCCCCTTGCCCTATGGCTCACCTAGAAGTAACACTGATGGTGCTAAAAGGAAGCCTCTAGCCAGTCAATGATAGGTCACTATAACATAGGGGCCTGCAAGTCAGTAGAGAAGAAAAGGGCCTTTCCACAAAGGACCTCTAAAGTGCATCCATTTCTTGCTCCTCCCATTCCCACCCTTTCATTGTTCTCATGGGTCTCTATTATTTACTCAGGTACATTGAGGATCAACCAATGCACCCAATGCCAGATTGTGGATGTCTCTTGTACAGGTGCCCAATAAGTCCTCTCCCTGAGCACCCCACTCCAGGGGCCAGTCCCACCACTCGCCTCCACACTGGCCAGCAGCATTCCCTGACACAGTGTGTCCCTGTGCTCCCATCCTGGCTGTGTGGCTCCTCATCACCCCTGAGGCAGGGCAGTCACTAACCCTCAGGCTCTGGCCCTTAGGGATTCATTTCAGATTCTGTTATTACACTGCAAAGTTCTTCATATTGCTGCACTTGCCCATCTAATAACAAAACTGGAATTTCTGCCCCTTGGGGAAATTCCAATAATTCAACATTTGTTTTCATCTCAGTCAGGACAAAACATTCCAATATCAACATTTCTTGCAGAACAAAAAGTTTTTAAAAAATGTGTATTTGGCACAATCCAAGCAAATGAAAATTTTACATTCCCGAATCAATCCATTTTATTTCAAATCAGTTCAACATTAAACTGTTTCTGCCTATGTTCCTGTCTCATGGGAGTTTTAGTTCAGATGCCTCATGCCCTCATTCTTAGTCCAAGTCTGAAAGAAACATCCAAACCAAATATTCCTCAGCCCCACAGGGTTCTGTCTTCAGCTTCCTTCCTTACAGGTGGGGTCCCAATAGCCTATCTCACTGGCTACCCTCTTATCAAGGGCCTCTGGCAGACCATAGCCCTCAGCCAGTTCCTAGCTTGAGTCCAGCTTCTTGCCTCACATTGGACCAGCCTGTCTGCTCTCCTACCCAGCCAGCCCCAACGGTGGACATCCTCTGTCAGCTTCTCAACTCTCCTCCTCTCTGGCTGCTCCTTCTCCTCAGGGCTAGTCACAGGAGACACCCCCAGTTCTTTCCTCAGCCAGCCAGCCTGTCCCAGGGAACAACTCCTCTTAAATAGCCGGCTGGGCTAATAACAGGACCGATTGGCCCCAGGTCTCCTGGCCCTTAAAAGGGCAGCCAGGCCCATTATCGTCACTATCTGAGTTTGCTGTGTTGTCGTGGTGTGCATGCTTGGTGCATGATTTTCAAAGGCTCATAGTTTGATCACATCAAACCCAATTTGCATCTGAATGTGCAAAGGCTTCTCTGAGAGGGGCATGGCAGGGACATATGTCAGCTTTTAATTTCCAGCCTTTTCAGCTGCAGGGGTCTTCAAACAAGGTCACGAGAATGTTGTTATATTGGGAAAAGTGTATTTTTTTCCACTCTCCCCTTAATCAAAGAGAGGGACTGGTTTTGCTCAAACATTGCATTCCACAGAAATTCACCTTCAGGCAGATACCATGCCTGGAAAATTTCAGCCCCAGTGGTGAAAGTTTCAGAAAATTATGAGTGCCCCAAAACAGGAAGTTAGAATGGAAACTGTTATCAAACAGCTGTGGTTCTGACTGCTGTAGCCACCTAAATTTTGCAAGTGGCCTTCTGTACAGAAAACCTTTTAACTAATTATTCTTATCCGAACATTTTACTGTCTCAGGTCTTTAGAAAGAAGCATGAACAATTACCTATTTTATATACTCAGGGAAGTGTGGTAATTGCATGTGCAAATGACCCGTTACACCCCTGGCTCTCTTCATGCACAAGTACAGTAAATGGGGCATGCCAACCAGGGCCTTGATCCAATGCCCACTGCAGTCACTGCTGGGAGTCTTTCCATTGCCCCCATTGGGAGTTGGAGGAGGTACTTGGTGTGCAAATGCACCAGGGCTTTATGATAACCAGAGACACTCTGTTCTCTTGTTATAGTCTCTGCTATTAGCTGTAACCTTTGTTGAAAAGGTAACAAGGAAGCAGAGCTAAAAATGCAGAACTGAGTGGAACTCAGTGGCTCAGGAACTTTTCATGCATGTCTGGTGCCCCTCTCCCCCCTGCCCAACTCTGCCCACAGATCAGCAGGAGTGTGAATAGGCCAGCCCTATCCCACCAGCACTGACTGAGTGGGCACAAGGGGATTGCTGGCCCCAGAACACAGATTAGCTAGCAGACTGAGAGGAAACAACACCCTGACTCCCTGCTGTCTGCCCACCTCCCGAATATTCCTCCAGAACAGAGTTCAGCCCCAACCAAAGGGAACAGAGGATGGGTTGCAGGCCACCTGGTTGGCTCTGGGCTGTTCGGCAGGCACAGCGGCAGCACTGGAGAGAGGAAACACATGCTTTAGCCTGGTTTATGGTTTAGCTGGAGGGAGCAGTCCCAAACTCACTCAGCCAGGGCCTGGCCTAGGGGATGGGCCCAAGGCGCAGGATGGGGGACTGGCTGCCACACGGTGACCAGAAAGATGGTCACCAGGGGACACAGCAGAGACGGGGTCCACCCTCTAAGCTCACGCTGCACCCAAGCACAAGTGCCCAGTGCAAGGCGCAGGAGGTACTGGTTTGGGACTGAGAGGCTGGGGCAATTTGGGCACTTAATTGAGTTAGAGAGTGTTCCTTTATATTGCTGGTGGGGAGGGGAAGGATGGAGGCAGTCATACAAATGCAGAAGACTTGTTCCCAGCAGAGTTATCCTTTGTAGCCAGATTACAGCCAAACGGAGCTGTACATTCAATCGAGAATCTGGCCACGTGAGTTCTGAGTGATCCAAAACTCTCAAAATTCAGTCAAAACCCCTTGCACTTAGTTTCATGTCAACCCCCACACGGCAAAACTGAGTTTCATGCAAAACCATAAGCTATCAAAGGTTCCATTGCAAGACTGGTGAACTTTAGCAAAGCCTTTGATGAAAATGGTCTGAGATTCAAGTGTGTAATGAAACCCCAAATCAGTCAAGTTTCAGATGGCTGAAAATATGCCTCACAGCTCTGATAAAAGGTATATTCAGCAAGGATGCCGCTTTGATACTGCACTATACCACATTCCCAGAAATTTTCAAAGCTATGCCCAGGGATTTAGCTCAGAAACTCACGTTAGGAGTGATGCAGCTAAATTGAGCAATGCTTCGGGGGAGGTGACATGAAGATGTCATATTTTCGGACCATGCTACATTTCTCCAGAGGCAACTTTGTAATTCCACAGCCTTCACATCAAAGTTCAAAAAAGCAGTGTGAACCTAAATGCATGATGGGAGGGAATAGCTACCTGTTATGTAATGATTTCAAATATTCTTTTCTGTGGAAATAAAAGGTGCCACCAGAATTATTGCTTCTCCTAAGTACAGCTTTTCCTCAGAGGAAAAACCCGAGTATATTTTGAGGAAGAAAAGGTATTAATGCTGTGCAATTGGCTGTTGACCCACATTCCAGCTGCCAGATGCAAGTGCAGCTGTAGCACAGATGGTAGCAGCTACGATTGCCCGATTCCAAAGGTTATCTGTAGAGTGGAGCAAGGAACTGATTGTTTTTGGTTCGGTGGCCAACCCAAAAAACCAGAAAAGAAAAATCAGTGTGTTTTGAACTGAAACAGTTTTTTCTCGCTGAAACTAAAATATGGAAAATGATTGTTTGGGCTGAATGAAATGTTTTGAACATTGTTTCAAATTAATGGTTTGTTTCAGAATGTTGTTTTGAAACGTCAAACCAGTTTGTTTTGAAAACGTGAAAACTTTTCGACAATTCCATTCCCCGCCTCCCCCAGTTTTTTCCAGCCCAAACTATTTGCTGAATTTGAACTGACTTTACAAATAGTTTTGGTGCCCTAAAAAAATTATTTTTTGGCAAATTTACTATTTGCCAAAAGTTAAAAAAATGCACCCAGATGTAGTTATTTGCATTTTCCAGCACATCACTTTAAGTCACCATCTGAACTAAACCAGAGGATGGCCGTCTCTGAAACAATGCACTCAGTAGCTAGCCCCCATTTCCCAAGAACCAAATACTGATATGTCATTTTTTCCCTTTCTAAGTCCATCTCCTCCCAATCTTGGATCCAGCTATGAAGTAATCATGGCACTGAATTTGTAGATTTCCCCAGCAACAGACTGTGATATCGTTATTGGGATTGTGACTCTATTACATTCTACTCTGTGTAGATTCTTACTCCAGGACTTTGTCTCCACTGTAGGAACAAAAAGAAGAGGTGAATACAGGAAGCACAAAGCATTGTGGACTTAAACCATGATTTAAGGTCTTCAATAGCTCAGACATAGGTGAGGTTTTTTGTAGGAGTGGGTGGGTGAGATTCTGTGGCCTGCGCTGTGCAGGAGGTCGGACTAGATGATCAGAATGGTCCCTTCTGACCTTAGTATCTATGAATCTATTGTCAAAAAGAAAAAGGAAATACTGTATTTTTTCAAAGCTCACTAAATGTCAAAGACCTCTTTAAAGAGGCTTTCACCTGATACAGGGAGAAAGCATTGTCTAGTGGGGGATGGTGTTGTGGGTAATGTACTGGACTGTGACTCAGGAGACATGGATAAAATTCCTGGCTCTACCGCTGACTGGCCTTGGGCAAATTATTTCATATTTCTCCGTGCCTCAGTTTCTCCATCAGTGAAATGGAGATAACGATGCTGATTTCCTTTGTAAAGAGCTTTGAGATCCACAGATGAACAGCACTGTATATGAGGTAGGTATTATTGTTAATTATTATTATTATTACATTACAGGCTGTGAGGATAAATGTATTAATGTTTTTGGAGTGCTCTGTTATTACCGTGATGGGGAGGGAGTCATTGACGTGGAAAGACAATGGGTAAATTACATTCCTGGGCATCACCAGATCTAGGTTCTGTTCTTGGCACTGCTGTGTTTCCTTGGGCAAAGTCCAAGAGCTACCTGGTGGTCTAGTGGTTAGGCTTTGGCACTCTCAGCCCTGTGGTCAGGGTTTGATTCATGGACAGGGAATGTGATTTTGACTATAACAGGGTTCAAGAAAGAACTAAATATGTTCATGGAGGGTAGGTCCATTAATGGATAGCCAGGATGGGCAGGGATGGTGTCCCTAGGCTCTGTTTGCCAGAAGCTGGGAATGGGTGACAGGGGATCACTTGATGATTACCTGTTCTATTCATACCCTCTAGGACATCTGGCATTGGCCACTGTCAGAAGACAGGATACTGGGGTAGATGGACCTTTGGTCTGGCTCAGAATGGCCATTCATATGTTCTAAAAACACTTCATTTCTCTCTGCCTCTGTGTCCCCATCTCCAAGGGGGAGGATACTACCACTGAGCTACCTCACATAGTTAATTACTTAATTCTTGTAAAGCACCTTGATATCCCTGGCTAGGTGGCACTGCAGAAATGCAAAGTATTATTATTACACTATCTGATGGCTGTGTCTACAATACACAGTAGGAGACGTTCTTGGACATGCCCATGGCATTCTCCTAAGACCAGCACATTTTACAAACACCCTGGCATAGTAAAATGATTCATTTTCACATCCAGTTTCCCATCATTGCAAACAATGTATGCCTATGACAGAGCCATCAATCCAGCCATCAAAGGAACTAACACTTTTGTGGGGAGTGCAGGGAGGTCAATGAGTTTTTAGGAAATTACACACTTTTCTTTGTGAGGAGCATTACCTTCATGATGATTTTATAATGCTTTTACCCAAACCTTACAGTAAGTGGGTTGGTAACACTTCTTGTGAAAGCGACAGTTATATCACATCACTGCTATTTACCTGCAAAACTAGCCCCTTGCAACAGTTATATTTCATTTTAATGTCGCTAGATGCATTTACACAGGAAGGCCTGCATGTGAAACACACACAGAGGACTTCAAAGGCCACACTTTTCAAAGCCAGGTCATTCTCACGGGGGATCCATGGGAGAATCAGAGTCGTACTGAGTCTTATGGTCTGTATGCTAGGGTTGTAAGCATAATAATACAAATTAATAAATCATTAATGTGGCAGAGAGCTAATTTCCAAGCAGCCAGGACTCTTTTTCAAGGGTCCTAACTACTCCTGGATCCCTTCTTGTAGGGATTTTGCTAGGAGAGGCTGCCTTAGAGCCTGTCTACTGGATTGGGCCCTGCACAAATCAGCAGGGGTGGTGCTGGTTTCCCACACCCAGAGCACTTCTAGCTAGCTCTGTCGCTCTGGCCCAATGACGAGGTGAGAATGCAGACTCTCATAGCCTTGCATATTGCTGGATCCAGCCTTCTTTTCCTCATCAGAGTAAATAATCACATTTCTGCCTGTTTTGCTGGAACTGAATATTTTTGGACCCTTTATGGAAACAAGTGGTTAATTATTTAGAAGTCTGTCCACACTACTGTGGTTTACATGCTGAGATTTACTTCATTTGTTAAAGGATGTGGCATTTAAAAAATATCTCTGTCATGAATCTGTCAGGAGAACTGAAAAGCTTTTTCTAAACAAAAGAAAAATACTTAAATACTTAAAAAATTGCTGAAAATCCCCAAATCAGCACTGCCTTCTTTTGTTTACCGCCTTTTATCCACTTAAGTAAATCATCTGCCTGCCTTTCACGCAAAGAGTTTTGTGGAGGAGGCTGATTAATTGACTCACCTTTAAGAATTTATTAGTGACACCAGGGATGAATTTGGCCCCTCAAGAACTATTTTGCATTTGACTGTAGTGTTTTAAGGGACTAACTGGAAGGGGCCAAGGGGCTTTCGGAAATTGCCCCTTAGCCAGTGGTCTATAAAGTAGCTCAAAAGAGAACTGAAAGGCTATGTTACTCCCAAGTTCATGGCTCTCTGCATTTCCCGCTGTAACCTGGCAGGCACAATATGGATTTCCAAAACGCACCCATCAGACCCCCTGGATTCTGACCCTGTAAGATGCAGAGAATCTCCTGGGTCCTCATCCTGCTTCCATTAAAATCAATGGAAGCTTGGCCACTTTCTTCTATGGGAAGAGGCTCAGGCTACTTGTGAGAGTTTGAATACCCTCATGGTTCAAGCATAAGAAGTAAGCCAAGGCAGGGCACCATTCTGGCTTTACACCTTCCTCCACTTAGCCTGTACTCTCTATCAAGCACTTTCTAAAAGTAGAGTTCTTTAAGTTCCTGTACATTACCTTATCCATAAGCATACTACTAGCATACCCATACAAGGAAGCTGTCTGTCATAAGATCCCTTTTATCATATATTTGAGATAGCAAAATTAAACATAAATAACCTGCTTACATATTTAACATTCTATTACACTCCCTAAAAGACTATATCTAACTTAATAGCCACTCTTTTTTAAATTAAAGTATTAACTTGGTTGGGAATGAAGATATTTTCCTCTGGGTTTCCTCTTTCATGCCTTAGTATTATATAGGGAGACCAGATATCCTGATTTTATAGGGACAGTCCTGATTTTTGGGTCTTTTTCTTATATAGTCTATTATCCCCCATCCCCTGTCCCGATTTTTCACACTTGCTGTCTGGTCACCCTAGTATTGTATAAAGTCCTGTGCGTACCTTGCAGGCAGGTTGATGCTGAGCAAGTGCAAGTCTTTCTTATGACAACTGGAGACTGCCTGGCCCTTGGTTCGTGCAGTGTTGAGAGAGGCTGTTCTGGAATCTATCAGTCACTGGTCAGCCCGTGTTCCTTTTGTGTTGTGCTGATCATGCCTCAACAGAGTACATATTTCACCATCCTCCATGTTTATGTCTTGCTTTCATAGTGAGTGAATGTATTTGCAGTTTCGGTGAAATATATGACCACCCTCTGCTATGTTATATGAATGAGAATTTCTCTCTTCATTGCAAGTAGTTTGTTTCCAAAAAGCAGGATTTGTCTTAAGGATAATATGATTTTTGCAATTAATTTATCTTTAAATATTCATGGTAAATAGGCCCAACAGCCTGTGATGGGATGTTAGAGTTACTACAGAGAATTCTTTCCTGGGTATCTGGCTGGTGAGTCTTGCACATATGCTCAGGGTTCAGCTGATCGCCATATTTGGGGTTGGGAAGGAATTTTTCTCCAGGGCAGATTGGAGGAGGCCCTGGAGGTTTTTCACCTTCCTCTGTAGCACGGGGCACGGGTCGCTTGCTGGAGGATTCTCTCCACCTTGAAGTCTTTAAACCATGATTTAAGGACTTCAGTAGCTCAGACATAGGTGAGAGGTTTTTTGCAGGAGTGGGTGGGTGAGATTCGGAGGCCTGTGTTGTGTGGGAGGTCAGACTAGATGATCATAATGGTCCCTTCTGACTTTAGTATCTATGAAAAAAAAATAGGAGACTATCAAGTTGGATGGTGTGGATTGCACCCTCAGCAAGTTTACAGATGACACTAAACTGCGGGGAGAGGTAGATACGCTGGAGGGTAGGGATAGGATACAGAGGTACCTAGACAAATTAGATTGGGCCAAAAGAAATCTGATGAGGTTCAACAAGGACAAGTGCAGAGTCTTGCACTTACGACAGAAGAATCCCATGCACCGCTATAGACTAGGGACCGAATGGCTAGGCAGCAGTTCTGCAGAAAAGGACCTAGGGGTTACAGTGGACGAGAAGCTGGATATGAACCAACAGTGTGCCCTTGTTGCCAAAAAGGCCAATGGCGTTTTGGGATGTATAAGTAGGGGCATTGCCAGCAGATCGTGGGACATGATCGTTCCCCTCTATTTGACATTGTTGAGGCCTTATCTGGAGTCCTGTGTCCAGTTTTGGGCCCCACACTACAAGAAGAATGTGGAAAAATTGGAAAGACTCCAGCGGAGGGCAACAAAAATGATTAGGGGGCTGGAACACATGACTCATGAGGAGAGGCTGAGGGAAATGGGATTGTTTAGTCTGCAGAAGAGAAGAGTGAGGGGGGATTTGATAGCTGCTTTCAACTACCTGAAAGGGAATCCAAAGAGGATGGATCTAGACTGTTCTCAGTGGTGGCAGATGACAGAACAAGGAGTAATGGTCTCAAGTTGCAGTGGGGGAGGTTTAGGTTGGATATTAGGAAATATTTTTCACTAGGAGGGTGGTGAAACACTGGAATGGGTTACCTCGGGAAGTGGTCAAATCTCCTTCCTTAGAGGTTTTTAAGGTCAGGATTTAGTTGGGGATTGGTCCTGCTTTGAGCAGGGGGTTGGACTAGATGACCTCCTGAGGTCCCTTCCAACCCTGATCTTCTATGATTCTAAGTTCAAACTAGTTGTATTTCTTGGAGGTCTTTAGCTTGTCGGTCATAGTAGGCTTTGGCTTTTGGGCATCTCTCTTCATTTTTGTCTGTTACTCCTTCCACCACTGCCAGTTGCAGTAATGCTGGGGCTATAGGCACCAAGGTATGCATTCATCTTGATGTCAACTCTTGTACTGGGCAGATATAGGTCTTTTCTTGGAATGTTTATCCATTCAAGGATGACTTGCCTTATGTTTTCCTTGCTCTTTAATAGTCTTAGCAATTTTAACTGCCCAATCAGCTTTGCTACATGACTGTCTCTGGTATAGTGGTGATTTGATATGACTGAATTCCCATTTCCAAGTATATTGCACAAACTCACTGCATGTGAACTGGGGTTCATTGCATGAATCATTTGTCCCAAATATAGTGTCACTACATTTGTGAGTACTCTTGTTTCAGTGAAAGCAGTGGCTTCTGTGTTGTGGATACTACCTGACATTTCAGCCTACATACTTCTCCTTGGTATTCTGCTTGTAATTTACATTGTCCTAGCGGTATTATGACCATGCCATTTGCTTGACTGCAATTGCAGTCTCTTCTCTTGCATAATGCTGATTTATTTGTAGCCTGTCACATTCACTGATGCCTAAATGTCTATTTGGCATTCAGTTTCCTGTTTGCTTGTGTGCTTCTACCTTGTCTTTGCCTCTGGTGCTAGTCTCAGCTTTACAAACTATTTATTTTGGCAGTTTTGCATTGCATTAATGTCCTATATATGTAAAAACCTTATCCTCTGAGTAACTGCTTGCTTCATAAATATGGAATAATATTGTTCTTTGTATTTCTTGTCTGCAAGCTTTTGCATAATGACTTCCTTTGCCACAACTATTGCATTTGACCCCATATACAATTTTCCATTATCATGTTTTTCTTCACAGTACGCACAGGTCTTCCTTTGCATTTTGTTTATCTCTGCTTTGTATTTTCCCCCTTTGTATTTCCATGCTTCTCCTGTGCTACCTGGTGAATTCTTGGTGTCTGCTCCACTTATGATCTACATTTCGATGTGAGCTTATTCTAGCTTTACTCACGTCTATAGCTCTTTGTAGAGCTAATGTGGGCGCTGAGCATCCTCATCTGAGCTCCTGCATTTTTTGTCCCTATTACTAATCTCTCACAAATTAGTTTACCTTATGCAATTATCAAGTCTTAAGAGTCCAGCACTCTGTGCTGTTTGGCAATATACTGATCCATCATTTCTCCTGCTTCTTGATTACACTTATTGAAAAGATACCTTTCATCTGGCAGTTTTTGTGGATTGAAAATGCTTTTGGAGTGCTTCAAGGCTGTTACATGGGGCCTCCTGATCTGCTGCTGCCATATTTGGAAGCTGTTGGAACATGTGGCAGACTTTACCCATTACTCCTTATAATTGGCAGCTCTTGTTTTGCATCTCTTTTTATCCACCCCCATTGCAATTCTGTAGCTTTCTCATTATGATTTAAAGGCTGTATTATTGCTTAACCCCTCCCTGTGCATGGCAATCCGCTCAGGGGCAGGTATTTGGTATGCTGCCATACTTGTTTTTCTTTGTTTGAGTTTCTTGCAATATTCTTAGTTTCCTATTTCACCAACTCACCTCTGACCATGTTCAGTGTTTAAGCAGAAAATGAGAAAAAGCTACAACAGTGTAACAATCAGGCCTTATTTCTGCTTCCATTTTTCCTGTATTCCCCATGAAGCATTTCCTGAAAGTAGAGCCCACTATGAACTTCACCCTATACATACTCCTACCATAATGTCCCATATTGGAAATCTATGTATTGTAACACTTCATTTCTCATTGAATGGCACTCACTGTGCAAGACAGATCTCTTTCTGAGTTTATGATCATACTCTGGAGTCTAGGACACACAATTTGCTCATCAATGTCAGCCTTAAATAGAAATGAAGCAAAAGTAATTTAGAGGGTAGGCAGAAGCCATTGGCCTCCAAATTATAAATAATACATATGCAGAGAACTAAAGTTGAAAGTCTTTTCTTCTTTATTGTATGCCACCTGTAACAGCTGATGAACTTACTAACATCTGTCACAGCATTTTCCTTATACTCTACACCACTTCGAGTGTTAGTGACCCTGCACTTTGGCATTGGAAACACAAAGCCCCTGAACTCAAGTTTTGGCAAGTAAAAAGCCTTTTAGTTCCCCTTGAAGTTGCTTTTGTAATGAGCAGGTGTGATTAGATACTGCAAAAAAATACACCCACACACAAAAAACACATGGTTAGTTTTTGCAGAAACCGCCTTACAATGAAACAATTTAATAGAAAATACTCTGTAAAATCTCTGGATAATAAGATCTGATATCTGGAAGTTGAAATGAAACAAGTTCAACTAGAAATAAGGTTCAGATTTAGGAATGAGGGCAATGAACCATTGGGAAAGTTTTCCAAGGGGGGGCGGAGTATCAAGTGTGGATATCCTTCTAAACCATGCACTAGTTCAATCCCAAGTCATTGGCCTTGATGCAGGAATCAATGGGTCAGGTTCTATGGCTTGAGTCTTGCTGGAGGTCAGACTAGATGATCATAAGGGTCCCTTTTGGCCAGGGGTGGCCAACTTGAGCCTGAGAAGGAGCCAGAATTTACCAATGAACATTGCCAAAGAGCCACAGCAATACATCAGCAGCCCCCAACCGCTACCCCTCTCCAGCCTCCAGTGCCTCCTGCCCACTGGCAGCCCCGCCAATCAGCACCTCCCTCTCCCTCCCCACGCCTCCCGCCCACCACAATCAGTTGTTTTGCAGTGCGCTGCAGGCTCTAGTGGGGAGTAGGGAGGAGCGAGGCCATGGCAGGCTCGGGGGAAGGGCCAGGGGCCTTGGGGGAGGGGTGGAGTGGTGGCAGAACCTGGGGCAGAACAGGGGATTGAGCAGTGAGCACCCCACAGCACACTGGAAAGTTAGCATCTGTACCTCCAGCCTCAGAGCCAGCACCTATGATAGGAGCCGCATATTAACCTCTGAAGAGCCGCAGCCAGCTCCGGAGCCACAGGCAGGCCCTGCTTTTGGCCTTCATATCTATTAATCTAAAGCAATGAATCAGATATAGATGCTGCATCCCAGAATTCTGGGCCAGATTCACTGAGGCAGGTGAAAGGAGGAATAAACAGCAGCTTCCTGTGCCAGTTAGGTTCCCTCACTCATGGAAGGTCAGTAGTCTCTCTGCCACTGCCCCATCCATCCTCAGTGAGGTTTCCACTGTTGGGCAGAGTGGCAGGACATCTTTAGATGGTGATTGTTCTTCACAGGAGCCTCACCAGCTGAACTTACTGTAGTAGACCAATGCATTCCCCCAGACACCTTGCTCATGAACCCACCTAACTGGTACTGTGCTAGGTCCTTAAGGCTCCTTGGCTGGGGAGAAGTTATGAAAACTTTCTGTTGCAAAATCCCCGCAGAAATCTCCTCCCTCTTGCAACACCCACCACAAATGGCTTCAGCCAGGGTCTGTGCCAGCAAAAGCCTCCCTGTAAAACCCAAGCTGAATTTAGCCCTTTTGCTAAAGTTCAGGAAATGGATTAATGAGGAATGGATAAACTGCTGCAAACAAGCCAAGAGCTGTCAAGTTAATGGAATGCAGACTCTGTCACACTGTGTGAAGCTGGTGGATGACTGCATGGGTCAGGAGACAGGAGACATGGGTCAAATCCAGCTCAAGTCAATAAAGGTTCAGCTCTGCAAGGTGCCTCCTGAGAGATGCTCAGGGCCCTCAAAACCAGTGAGGCTACTCTGCACCTCTTGCACCCAGCAAAAATAAGGTCTTACGAGCCTAATTTAGTGCCCATTGTAGTCAGTGGAAAGACTCCGATTGGCTGACTTCACTGAGTCTCTACTTGCTAAAGGTCATTGCCACATGATGGCTGTTTGGGGACTTCAGTGAAATGAACTGGTGGCTGTAAATTCCCCTCAGTACATTCCTTAGTGGTGCTCTCAGTCCATTTTTTGCCACTTTAGCTTTAAATATAAGCCACCACCTACACAGCTGGCCCCTTGTGGTATTGCTAGTCCTGGACCTCTCTGCTGAGTGGTCTCATCTCACTCCCAAGAGATGGGATCTCCAGGTAATGGCTCAGATGCATTGGTGGCACAGTCTATGAGGGAAGCTCTCTCTGCCGCCGTCCCTGTGATAACTACTCAATGGGTGAACAGGGTGTTATAACGCCAGTCTTCGCAGCTGCTTGTCTGAGTCATGATCAGGATGTGGTCAGCCTGACCCAGTGGTCAGAGCAGGCGTCAGATACCAGCAGATCAGAGTCCGAGATGTGCCAGAGAACAAACTGCCTGCCAGGTGTCAGGAGACAGGCAAGGGCAGGTTACCAGATCAGAGTCAGGCAGTAGGAGCAGGTAGTACAAGAGAAGCAGTGCCAAGGAGGGAAAAATCCAGTTTCATGGACAGCTTCCTGCTCCTGTGCTTGATTTAAATAGAAGCAGGGAGTCAGTCAGGACCCTAGAATTCCATCACTCAGATCCCAGCGCTGGAGTCTTCTGTTGGACTTGGGCTTCTAATTCTGGTAGCAGGTCACTAGGTTGCATATTGCACCTTACTGGCTCCTAAGCACCCAGTGGACCAGGCTTCAAAACCCATGATGCCTGATAAACTAGCACTAAATTCCCTTAAAAATATGTTTCAGAGTAACAGCTGTGTTAGTCTGTATTTGCAAAAAAGAAAAGGAGGACTTGTGGCACCTTAGAGACTAACAAATTTATTTGAGCATAAGCTCACGAAAACCTATGCTCAAATAAATTTGTTAGTCTCTAAGGTGCCACAAGTACTCCTTTTCTTAAAAATATGCTGGCTATTGCTTTCAGCCAATCAAGGACTACATCATCACAGTGTTATCTAATGTTATCTAATCAGGCCTCTCATTGCTATTATGTCCAGTCAACAGCGATACCATGGTCATATTAGTTCCCCGTTACTCTCTGGGTCCCCATGTTTTCTTCCTTCATGGTTCTGTTATTTGCAAAGAGGTGGGAGTCTTCACTGACCAGATATAGGAGACAGAAGTGGCAGCCAGACAGACTGATATGTCCTTTTGTCTTCCACAGTTGCAGAGTCCATCAGACCAACCAGCAGGCAGGTTCAAAAGGCAGATAGCTGTGCTAGCTGAAATAGTGTCACAAACACAGCTCCTCAAATTAGGGAACATTCATGACTCAGGTCGGATGAATGACTTAATCTGTAAGTATAAATAAATATCCTCTCAAACTACCAGGTACTTCTGTTTCAGACAAGTGGAAAATGAAGTTCATTTTTCCCCCATTCCTGAGGGCTCATTCTCCTCTCACTCACACTAACATAGATTGGGAGTAACTCCAATGAAGTCAGTGGAGTTAGACTGGTGTTAAACTGGTTTTAGACAGAAGGAAATCAGGCGCCTAGACTTTGCAAGGATGGACTGCCCAAACCTTCACCCTAACCTCTCTTTCCTTTCTTCTCTAGGGTGTTGGAGTGAAGTAAACTCAAGTTTTTCTTTGCATTCCAAAGTCTGCCAAACTCTTTAGTACATACTCTTCCATTCCCACATTAAATAGAAACATGAACCTTACATTACCAGTTTGATCTTACACAAAGTCTGCTGCCTCTGTCCCATCATTTGGTTCAAAGAGGGATTGGGCAAAGCATCCAAAGTCAGGGGGAAAAAAAAAAAAGAAAAGAAAGAAAGTGCTGGCCTCTGAAGGTGAAATCAATTCCTGTTAGTATTCAGTGCAGTAGGATAGAAGCAATTCCATTTGCTCTGTTTTAAATGCCATTGGATGTCACCCTCTCCAGAAACTGATCATTCCACTTTTAACCTATTGATTTCCCATTAAATCAATAGTTTAGGGTGAATTCTCCTATAAATCCATAGATCTCAGTATGACAGATTCAGCAATTTCCTGCATATCCTTGGGACATTTTACTGAACTAAGTTTAAGTATCTTTGGGGTAATTGTATTAAATGCAAAGTTTACATATTATTTTGGACTGGGATTGTAGACAACCCTGGGAGACAGATGTGACAGGTGTAAGACCTGGAAGTTCAAAGACATAATTAAAAATGTGCCAGACAAGAATAGACTTTTGGGACAATAAGTGTTAAGTGGAGTTCCTGCAAATCCCCACCTCTGGTTCTGAAAACACCCACCCTGAGAAGAGGGTGATTGTTGATTACCTGTTCCTGGAGATGGAAGGTCAAAGGCCTGAGCTGTATAAAACAAACACAGTGAACTGCTTTCTTCTAAATGAACTTGTAACCACAGGGAAAATCCAGTTGTGGGTTTTGAAGGGCTGACTCCTGCCAGAGCCTGAGGGTGGAGTTGGGGTGAGTAAGCTTTTTAGCATGTGTGTAGGCTCTTGTAGTTTCCAGTTTGTTTCCTCTGTAATGCTTTCACCTTAAGAATAAAACATGCTTGCTTAGAAAGAGCTGTGTGGTAACTTGTAACTGCTGACAATTACACTGTACATAGCCTTCATAGAGAAAGCAAAGTGCAAACACTGGCCTATTTAGCCAGTCTGTCTTGCTGGAAACATCACAGTGTAGGCAAGGAACTGTACATCCTGGATAAACCTTAGTCAGGAGGGAGTGAGACACAGGTCTCAGCCCAAGAGATGATGATGGGGGCCAGAAACCAGGAGGTACCCTTAAGGGACAACAGATGGGGAATACAGGTGCAGTTACCATTAAACTGTGACTCTCAGTGCTATAGCAGCAGCCACTTTTCAGATCAGCTGCTCAAAAGAAGCGTATAGGAGAAGGCTGAAAAATGAAACTGGGGATCTGTGTAATTCTCCCACATCAGAATGTGTGTTATGCTGTATCACACTGGTGATACTTGACATCAATATAGCACCTCCCATCCAAAGATCACAAACCAAAACCTTATAAATGACACATACAGGGTTCACTCAACTCATCAGTGCAGCCACCTCCACAGTGGAACACAGACAGCAAGTCTACTCAAGAGGTGACTACAGATGAACAAGAATATTACAGCCAATTGAAATTACAGAGGGAATTTAGGGTAGGCAGGATATAGTTATCTAAACTGAAATCTGGCCATGACCCCAAGGCTA
Organism: Dermochelys coriacea; assembly: GCF_009764565.3. NCBI lineage: Eukaryota > Metazoa > Chordata > Testudines > Dermochelyidae > Dermochelys > Dermochelys coriacea. Next base: position 27,705,423 of record NC_050080.1, read on the forward strand.
ACATCTCCATTGACAGTGTCATGGGATTTTTAATTACCACCACCATACAGGACCTCAATTTTATGTCTCCTCTGAAAAATAGCATTAGAAGTACTGTGAATCCTAATACTATGCTGGAGTATTGGTCAGTATTAATTCTGAGAGAAGAGCATCCCCTTCTGAATCACCAAATGTCTCATCTTGCAACACCAAAGTTTTTTTCTTCTGAGTAACCATCCAGACCAACTCTACAGTTGCTTAGATCATGAGATCTGTGGAGATGCTGAGGCCCTTTCTGATGTCCTGTGGCTAATATACCTCACCACTTGCTTTACTGAGGGTAAATTCAGGTGAGCAAATTATTCCAGTCTTTCAGCAGAAGAAGATGTGGAGCCAGGGAATTGTCTAGCTACATATACCTTAATATTTATTCAGCATCTGCTAATGTAACTCCATTAATTTAAATGGACACAATGACAGCTAGTTATAAAGTACCACACAAAACAGCATGACACTAACAAGCCAAGCAGCCTGGCCAGGAAGCAGCAGCATTGCAGAAACAGGTAGACAGAAGAGGAGAAAAGTGAGATTTTTTCCCCCCCTTGATGATTGTGGTGGTCAGTGATCACTCAGTGCCTAAAGTGCTTGCAAGAGATCTGCTGTATTGTGTGTCTGGTTCCAACTGTCTGTGCATAACAAGAGCTTCACAGCACCCCACCCATACTGTCTGGGAAGCTCAGCCCTTAAAGGCACAATCATCCATAGCACAATTGTGACTGTGTAGACTATTGCTTATGAGGTAGCTGAGGCAACAGCAATGGAGAGATGCTGCCCTAGGTGGGAACAGCCCAATGTAGGAATGGGAAACAAAAGAAAGAAATGGACCGTTTTCAAAAATCCAGTAGCATTTAATGGAGAATAAGAATCTTCCTTTATGCTTCTTGAGCCATCCAGTAGAATTCAACAGAGAATGAAATCCTTGCTATAACATTCAATAGGATAATTCAGAAAGCCTAGAGAAAGGCGATTATTCTCCATTAAGTTCTATAGGTTTTTAGAGTAAATTCTACAGAACCCAGAAGTTCTTAAAGTTTTCATAGACTAAGGCCAGAAGGGACCATCATGTTCATCTAGTCTGACCTCCTGCACATCGCAGGTCACAGAACCTCACCCAACCAGTCTTGTAGTAGGCCCTTAACCTTAAATCCTGATTTAAAGACTTAAGGTTACAGAGAATCCACTATTTACTCTAATTTAAACCAGCAAGTGATGCTACATACTTATGAAAAGGCCCTGTCAACTTTAATAAGAGGAAATAAAAGGAAAGTTGTGATGATTAGTCAATACAGATAAATGTTTACTAAATCTGTGTGTGTGTTTGAGAGAGACAATGCATGTTGATCTAGCAGAACCATATGATAATGGATTGGATTTCCTTTTCCCCATTGGCTGGGTTGCAGATGGGTGTGGTTGGGGAGGGGCTGGCTGGGGAAAGGGAAGTGTAGCCCTGTTTTTTTGGGGATTGGGGTGGGTAAGAGAACAGGCACTGTTGTGTGAAGGCTCTGGTCTGGTTGCATTAAAGTGGGTTGGCTTTTCAGACAATGTAGTCTTGCCTTATATCTTTTGATACATCTGATGCTGTGGCAGGCTGCACTTATCATGCTCAGTTGACATCCTCCCCTGTATTGTGCCCATCAGTTCATTTCCTCTCAGCACCTTTTATTTTCTAAAAACCATCTGCCAGCGAAACATATTCAGCTTTTCTGCAAATGTGGAATTCCCTTCATAGAATCACAGGGTTAGAAGTGACCCACAAGGGTCATCTACTTTAACCCCCGGCCAAGATGCAGGACTTGTTCTATTTAAACCGCGAAGACAGATGCTCTCCAGCCTCCTTTTGAAAACCTCCAGTGAAGGAGCTTCCACAACCTCCCTTCCCAACCCCCCCCCCCCCCGTTCCATTGTACAACTGTTCTTACAGGTAGGAGGCTTTTCCTGAGATTCAGTCTAAATCTGCTATGCTGTAGTTTGAACCTATTGCCTCGTCCTGGCCTCTGTGGCAAGAGAGAACAAATTTTCCTCATCTTTTTTATGGCAGCTTTTCAAGTATTTGAAGACCGCTGTCATATCTCCCCTTAATTTCCTCTTTTCCAAACTAAACAGACCCAGTTCCTTCAGCCTTTGCTCATATGACTTGCATTCCTTCCCTTTGATCATCTTTGTCACTCACCTCTGAATCCTTTCCATTTCTCTACCTCCTTTCTATATATTGGTGACCAAAACTGGACACCGCTCTCCAGCTGAGGCCTAACCAGCACTGAGTAGAGCAGTACTATCACCTCCTGTGACTTGCAGGCTATGCCTCTGTTAATGCAACGTCAACTTTCATTTGCTTTTTTTTTTTTCCAAACAGCATCTCATTGTTGACTAATATTGAGGTTGTGATCCACCACAACTCCCAGATCCTTCTCAACTGTGCTGCTGCCAAGCCAGTTAGGCCCACATTCTGTATTTGTGGATGTGGTTTTTCTTCCCTAAGTGTAGCACTTAACATTTGTTTTTGTTGAATTTCATTTTGTTGTCTATAAACCTGTTGTCCAATTTATCAGGATTCCTATGAATTTTAGCTCTGTCCTCAAAAGAGTTGGTAACCCACTTCCCCAGCTTTGTGTCATCTGCATATTTGATCAGGGTGCTCTCTATTCCTATATCCAGGTCATTAATAAAAATGTTAAGTGACACCAGACCCAGAAGAGATCTCTATGGAAAACCCCACTTGAGACCTCCCTCCAATCCACCATCATTCCATTAATAGTTACTCTTTGTTTGCAGTTGTTTATCCAATTCTCTATCCACTTAATGGTCGTTCGACCGAGCCCGCATTTCTCCAGCTTACTTGTCAGAATGCCATGTGGGACTCTCTCAAAAATCTTGTTGAAGTCCATGTATATTATGTCTACTGCATTTCCCCTATTCATCAAACCAGTTACCCTGTCAAAGAAGAAAAGGAGTACTTGTGGCACCTTAGAGATGCATCCGATGAAGTGAGCTGTAGCTCACGAAAGCTTATGCTCAAATAAATTTGTCAGTCTCTAAGGTGCCACAAGTCCTCCTTTTCTTTTTGCGAATACAGACTAACATGGCTGCTACTCTAAAACCTGTCAAAGAAGGAAATCAAGATGGCTTGGCATGATTTGTTCTTAGTAAATCTATGCTGGCTGCGAGCGATCACCCCTTCATCCTCCAGGTAGTCACAAACTGAATGTTTCATATATTTCTCTAGTAGCTTCCCAGGTCAGGCTGACTGGTCTATAGTTTCCTGGCTTCTCCTCCCCCACCCCCCCTTTTAAAGATGGGCACTACTTTAACTCTTCTCCAGTCTTCTGGGACCTCTCTGTAATCCATGAGTTAGCAATTATTATTGTCAGAGGCTCTAAGATTTCTTCGGCTAATTCCTTCAGTAACCTGGGGTGAATAGCATCCGGCCCTGCTGATTTGAATTCATTCAAATTGGTTAGAAGATTTCTGAGGTGTTCTTTACTTATCCCAATCGGCATCTCTTCCCGTTTATTGTCTGTGGTAACTTCACTTGTTGTCCAGTCACACGTTATTTTTTGTGAGAAGACTGAAGCAAAGTAGGCATTGAGCAGCTCTGCCTTCCTCTCATCTTCCGTTACCAGCTCACCTTCTCCATTGAGCAGCAAACCCACACCCTCCCTGATCTTTCTTTCTTGTCTCACCTATTTGAGGAACCCCTCCTTGTTGCCTCCAACGTTCCTTGCCAGCTGTAACTCATTCTTGGCTTTCCTGATTTTGTCCCTGCACTCTCCTGCTCTCCCTGCAACTTTAAACAATACCAGCAGTGGCCTGAGCCCCAGGATGGCATTTCTAAAGGGTTGACCCTGCTCACTAGCTAAACTTTTCAAATGTATGAGGCTTCTGGGTGATAAATGCATACTTTGGGGGATTCACTTGGGGAAAGTCTTTACCTTTGTCCGTCTCTCTTTCCTGTTTGTGGCCCCACTGCCTGGCTACAGCCCCATGATAGAGAGGCCGGATCCTGTTTGACTAGGACATGTGGGCTGGCAGCTAAGATACAGGTGATACAGTGCAGCTACTATTCACCTACTGAGGCACAGAGCTCCTGGGAGGAGGAGGAGGAGGAGTCCTCCTAAGACTGAAATGGCGGTTGAGGAGTGACTGAATAAGGCATGTGCGTCATGCTTCCTTACACTGACTACAGGGCAAGAGGGAGGCATAGAAGTCTCTATGATGGATTTTGGCCACACTGGGAGCCCCCTCTGGTGGATTGCACATCCTGTTGCCAGTGATGTTGGCATAGCAGTGAGAAGCAGGCACACCACACTTGTGACCCTGCCCCTGGCCTCTTTCTGGTGGTGAAGCAGCCATCTGCAGGCTATGCTCTTCTTCACACACCTTCATTTTTACAAAGTATTGGGTGAATAATCTCGGTGGATAATTCCTGGCTCGTGGATAATGTGAGGATTCAAAATTTGAGCTGAGTAGAGGTAAGTTTTGATCGGATGCATAGAGTCATGTGCTACTGTTTCTGTTTCATGACTGGAGATGTGTTTCTTAGAGTCAGGTATTTCCAGTGCAAATGCTAAAGGCTGTGTGTTCAACATTTGTTTCCTGCCACTATTTGCTTAAAATTGATTAATTCCCACCTGTTCTTCCCTCCAAAGGCAAAAAAGGGGAAGCAAAAACAGCCCACGTGAACCCAACTTTTATTTGAGCAAATATTTGTGAAATGTCTCTTTGAAGTAGTTGCCCAGCTCTTGCACTGAATCTGTACAGTGGAATCCCAGTTTAGCAACCCCAGTTTCTCCAGACAGCTAAAAAACAACAGAACTACCAGCGTGCCATGGGGGTAAATAGGGAAGTGCACAGAGGAGCTTGCTCAAAGAGGAGTGCAAGTGCAGGCTTTAGGCCTAGTCTACACTAGAAGCACGGCAGCGCCGCATCTGGTGAAGATGCTCTATGTCGGCAGGAGAGAGCTCTTCCGCTGGTATAATAACTCCACCTCCGTGAAAGGCGGTAGCTATGTCGGCAGAAGATGCTCTCCCATCAACATAGCACTGTCCACTCCAGCACTTAGGTCAATGTAACTTATGCCACTCAGGGGTATGGTTTATTCAACCCCTGATCAACGTAAATTATACCAAATAATGTATATGCTCTATATGTAATGTAATGCTCTAATGTAGACAAGTCCTTAGTCTTTCACAGCTACTTGTCTCCTCCCAGTTATTACAGGAAAAGTTGTATACAACTTTCTGCTGCCCTGGTCTCCCAAACTACTGGGAACGTGCAAGGAAATCTCTCCTAAAGGGAGGATGGAGCCCTTTGTGGGGGCACTTGTCTGTGGCCGTTTAAGGTGAGCCAAAAAGCCTTGAAAAGTTCAAGAGCCCAGCTCAGTGACAGAATCCCTGGGGGCCTGAAGAATTGCAAATAAAACATTTTAAAGTTATTTTCGCCTTTGCTGACTTATTGTTAGTGCTGTTTCAGGGGAATTGGCAGACTGCACCGCTTTGGTTTTAGCTTGTAACACGCTTCCCAGTTCACCTATAAATGCATTTCATTTTCACCTGTATTTTAAAGTTTAATTTCTCACAGAATTTGTGACCCCCTTGTCCATTGTGGTCCAGGGCCAATGAGTGGTTTTGCTTGTCGTCCTTCCCTGCATGAAAAAGTGTTCTTGGCTAAATTTCATTTGTAAATGCTAGAATTGGGGGACTAAGGCGAACATGTATGCCTGAATATTGTTTTGAATGAACTCCCTATGTTCCTTGAGCTGGGATTCAGAGCCTCTTTCATTCACTTTTTGCAATCATTTGTCCAACTGAGTTTTTATTCATAATGTTGGTGGAAATCAAAAGTGTCAGGAATACTCATGCAAATATTTGCACTGGGTGAGTGAGCGAAGCCATCTTGAAAACTGTGGGTTGGTGAGTCAGAAGTTCATCCAAACAGGGGACAGAATCAATACCATGTGACTTAGAAGACCAATCACACAGCAGTGTTGTTGAATTGCAAGTCTCCAATTAGTTTGCACAATGCGTTCAAACTATTGTGAACTGCCAACAAACGAGTGAAAATCTTGGTCCATGGGCAATTCAGATTTACCAGAAAAATTCTTTATTGCAGATTGTGCTCGCATAGTGCTCAGAAGTCTAATTCAAAGTCTGAGGAGTGCAGTGTAAGCGTTAGCTACTCAGTTTAACAGGAAATAATAGCTTACATCTATATAGTGCCTTTCTTCCCCTAATGCTTTGCACACTATACATATACACAACACTTCACCATGCAGCCACTGCTGGGGTAGATTGGAACAGCTGTTTAACAGCACACAGTGACATTACACAACATGTTAAGACAGGAAGAGATGAGTACATACTGTCTAGTTGAACCGGTGGAATTTGGGTGGTCAGAGCATAATGGCTCAGACTGAAATTTGGCCAGAAGGCCTTTGGGAAACATCTCATTGGATCTTTAATAACCACAGGCGGGATCACAGTTTAATATTTCATCCAAAAGGAGGATGCTCCCAGGGTGCCTCCTAACATCCTGCTGGGGGACCAGAGTCACCAATTACATTGCCAGCACAACTTCCTATAGACCCTGGATTTTCCTTGGAGGTGTTCCATCCAGGTGCCCATCCATTTTTAGCTTGTGAAATCAGTGAACTTGCAGGTATAGTTGCAAGTGCTGCCACTACTTAGCTGTGCCCCTCTTGGAGCACTATTACATGTTCAAGTCAGAAAGGTTTAGCCCCTCTCTCATTTTTCTGCAGAATCCAGAGATGGCCTGAGAGGGGAACACTATTTCCTTTACACCCACAGGAAGCAAATCCTGAGTATCCCCTTCAGCCGGGAATTTCCCTCTCCCCACTCCACCACAAGAGACCCACTGTACTAGGCACTGCATAGACACTTAGTAAAGGTCTCTGCTCCTAAAAGTTTACAGATTAACTAGCCAAGAAGGACAAAGGATGGGAGGTACTCTCACTTCTCTGGGCTTTGTAAGCATCCCCACATGGGCCAAACTGATAAGATAATTGATTAAGCACCAGGTGATTAACAAGTTAACAAGGTGATTCAGCTTGTCTGTTGATGACAGTAAAAAAGCCAGAGAGGAAGACACAGGATGGGTGAAGAGAAGCCCAGGATGCAGGTAGGCGAGTGTGCTCACTTGCGCGTGCGCGCTCTCTCTCTCTCTCTCTCCCTCCCCCCCCCCCCTTCCCTTCCTCCCCCACCTCTGCTGTCCAGGCAGATGGTAAAAGGCTTATGCCGTGGGGAAGGAGCACGTGGTGTTGAACTTGCCTCTGGAGTGCACGAGGGCTGTTTGCAGCAAGGAGCACAGGGTGAGGGAACCCTGGCATGTTGCACAGGGGAAGCAACCTTCCCAAGGACATGCAGTAGATTAATAGCTGAGCAGGGAATAGAAGCTGACTCCCAGGCCTGTGCAGTGAACCAAACTGCGTCTTACAAGCAGCGCAGATTCCTTAGGGAGCACTACAAAAAGACTTAAAAAAATAAAATGGAGACGCCTCCTTAAGCGATAGGATCTCCCTCCCTGCTAGACTCTGAAATGATTTTTATAGCAGGTGTCTGAAGTCCTGATATCTTCTAGTCACCTTTAAATCTTACTTTTAATCCAGTAACATGCTTGATCAACTCCTCCAGAGGTTAAACCACTAGACATCATTTGGGGAATTATACATTTTGATTTGTTTCCATTGTGGTAACAATGCCTAGAGTTAAGGTTACCCAACACATTCTAAGGCTATGTCTACACCACAGACCTTATAGTGGCACAGCTGTAAGGTCTCCCGTGTATCCACTTTATGCTGATGAGAAAGAGCACTCCTGTCAGCATAATTAAACCACCTCCAATGAGCAGCAGTAGCATCTCCCATCGACATAGTGCTGTCCACACCGGTGCTTTTGTTGGTGAAAGTTCAGTTGGTCAGGGGTGTGGTTTTTTTTCACATCCCTGACTGACAAAAGTTTTGCCAACAGAACTGCTCGTGTAGATATAGCTAAGACTCTTTTCATTTGCTTATACATATTCCAGACTTCAACTGTTTGGGCTGCAATTTTCCATGCTCAGAATCTACCTCTGGCTGAATGTGTTTGTTCATTTGTTTTGTTTGACAGATTCGGCTAAAATGGTCTTGCTGTTTCTGAGAACGAAATATGGGGAAAATACATTGTTTTGCCTATGTTCAAAAAAAATTCATACAGCAAGAGCAGGACTGGGCATCTTCAGTGCACAAGTTAGCTACTCTGGGACATGCTATACTTGGTCATACAAAATGTATTTGGGGGAATCAATGCCCAGGAAACTCCATGAGGTTTATCCTGTGGAATTTCTTCTGGAACCTTAGATGGCTGTGAAGCAGGCAGAGGACATGAGCCTGAGCGTCCCTCAAGAGCTCTTCCCTCAGCCTCATGAATCCCAGAGCTTTCACCTTCCTTTGCTGCCTCCCTGTCCCCTGATAGCACAGCTCCGACAGGAGTTGGGTTGCCATTGGCTGCCTCCCTGATGGCTGGAGAATAGGGGATTACATGGCAGAAAGGCCCCGATTCAGGAAAGTACTCCTATTCAGGAAAGTACTTACAGTAAGCATGTGTTTGTTTTCTGCATAGGCATAAATGTAAGTATGTGCTTAAGTGTTCTCTGGAGCCAGGTGAGGTCAAAACTTGGACCACAGTTGGTACAGTGATTTGGGATTCTCCAGAGAGAAAGGCAAATGGAAAGATATGTTGTCATAACCATAAAATTCCTCCTTTCCTGTAAGGGGTTAAGAAGCTCAAATAACCTGGTTGGCACCAAATCAAAGGAACCAATGGGGACAAAAGATACTTTCATATGGGGGTGGGAGAAAGAGGATTTGTTTTGGGTTCTTTGTTTCTGTGTTCATTCGCTCTTGGGACTAAGAGGGACCGGACATCAATCCATGTCCCCCAAACCATTCTGAACCAGTCTCTCATATTACAGAATTTGTAAGTACAGCCAGGCAAGGCGTATTAGTTTATCTTTGTTTTCTCAACTTGTGAATTTTCCCTTTGCTGGAGGGAGGTTTATCCCTGTTTTGTTGTAACTTTGAAACTAAGGCTAGAGGGGTTCCTCTGTGTTTTGTTACACTGTAAAGTTATCTTCCAACCTGATTTTACAGAGGGGATTTTTACCTTTTTTTTTTTTAATAAAATTCTTTTAAGAACTGATTGCTTTTTTTTTTCAGTGTCCAAAGATCCAGGGATTTGGGTCTGTGTTCACTTTGTAACCAATTGGTTAGGATATTATTCTCAAGCCTCCCTAAGAAAGGGGGTGTAAGGGCTTGGGGGGATATTTTGGGTGAACAGGAACTCCAAGTGGTCCTTTCCCTGATTCTTTGTCTAAATCACTTGGTGGTGGCAGCATACTGTTCAAGGACAAGGTGGAATTTGTGCCTTGGAAAAGCTTTTAACCTAAGCTGATAAAAATAAGCTTAGGGGGGTCTTGCATGCAGGTCTCCACATCTGTACCCCAGAATTCAGAGTGGGGAAGGAATCATGACATATGTATTATTACTGAGTGTCATAACTATGCCTGGCTCATGTCCCTGCTTAGAAGTGCTGACAATCTAGCACTTTGGTTCCTTAAAACACTTTCCTTTCTTCCCTGCTAAGCTTTATTTTTAGCCTTGTTACAGTGCAAGCACAAGAGTAGCCACATAACAATCTTACAATGTAGGATCTTTTTGCCAACTGATTTCTCAGCAGCCTCTGATAGTGCATTAGGTGCCTGAGAAGTGTTATTTGACTCAAAGTGGCTGGGTCATGGTCTTATAGAGACAGGGAATAGGGCAGATGTTTTGCAGTATATCATCAGCTGTTGCTAAAGTGCTAGCATGAGTCCCTCACCAGCCATATACTCTGAGCAGCCATCAGGCCCTGGCTTCCATGCTTTTGATAAGGGTCACTGCAGTGTCTTGGAAGTAAAACTGTCTGTGACTGACATATTTTGCTTCAGCTGTCAGCACAGCATGTTATTTCTGTGCTAAAACGGAGATATAATATGCCTAATGCTGTCAGGCTGATTTGCTGTTTGTGCTGCTAGCCTAAAAGGTAACCCCATTAAATGTATTAGGTTAAAAAAAAAAAGACTTCTAAAAACATGTGCTTGAATAAAGATGGGCAAACAGGTATGTTCTGCTCAAAACCACAAACTCACTTGGATGGTATTTCTGATCCTCTCTATTTGTTTCCCCATCAACCTTTGTGCAAATGGCTTTTTTTGCTCACAAGAGAATTCACAGCCAAGGAAGCAAACCAGTGTTAATGGAAATGACAAGAACGTCTTCCAAATACTCATGCATCCATATGCATGAAGTTTCGCATCAGAAACGTTCGAGCATCTCATTGATTTCCCTCATTTTGGTAACTTTTCAGGCAGCCAGTCTGGGAGGGAGAACACAGTACCACATGATTAACCTGAACAATTGCACCCCACAGGTAATGAATAGCTAATAGCCAAAGGGAATAAGCTGCTGACAAATCCTAGGCTCAGAGCTGTTTATCTAGAGCGTTTGAACATTTCTGAATACAAAACAAATTCATAAAAAGTGTAAAAGGTGAAATCCTTGCCCTACAGCAGTCAATATTATAACACCCCATTATAATACCCGTCTCGTCATGCTTATAGAAGAACGGACTCACCACTGGCATGCCCCCTTGAGGCAGAGTTGGTAGCTGTTTCCTCTCTAGTGCCCCCTGCCATTGGTGAGACTCATTCTGTGGTGGTCTCTCTTCTTACAACTCGGCTCTCCAACTGGTCAGGTTTTAGTTCCATCCCTTCCAGGGTAACAGCAAGTCCAACACCTTGTCCTTGGCCTCTCCTCTTAGTCCTATGGTCCTTACACTCTTCTCCCGGGGCTTTATCTCATCCTTATGTCAGGGGGGGCCTTCATGCCACTTTCCCAGTGCTAGCAGGGGAGCCCAGGCCCATCCACTACTCTGGGTTCCAGTTCAGGGACCATAGAATAAGCAGACAAGGTCTGTTCTGTCAGACCCCTTGACACTTTCTTTCTCCAGGCCGTTTTGTGGACCCCTTTAGCGAGCAACCCTTCTCAGAGCTTTTCCCTAGAGGTCTAGTTCTGCCCTTGTATCAGGGTCAGCCACAGGGTTCACTCCAATCTTGTATCTTCCAGGTATCCCAATAAGACAGCTTCCTCCTCATCCTGCAGCAGCTTTTCTCTTTCCCTCTCCTCTCTGTGTCTGTTTAATCTTTAGTACCAAGAGAAGGGACTGTAACGTTCTTTCTTCTCTCCCTACACCACCTGCCTCTCATTACAGCACTACCCAGCTCCTTCCCAGGTGGGCTTCATCTTTAATTAAGCGCCCTTCCCCACCCCTGCCACCACGTGGGTTAATTGGTCTCTCAGGCCCACATTAACCCTTTCACCACCTATGTGGGGTAACATAGGTGCTGGAACTAGGGGTGTGGGGGGGGGGGTGTGCTGCTGCATCCCCTGGCTTGAAGTGGTTTCAGTTATATACAGGGCTTACCATTTGGTTCAGTGGCTCTGACAGTACAGATTGTTCCAGCATCCCTTTGGGTTAGACATCCCATCACAGTATATAATTTGCCAACAGCAAAACAGGGCTGAATTTGTTGGATAAATGACTAGCTACAACTAGTATGCAGTGTGCAGAATGCTCCTAAATAACCTGGTTAACCTTGTGCCTGGCACAGTGGGGCTCTAATCTCATTGGGGCCGCAGAGGACTCCAGTTATAGGAATAATAGGGGAGGAGGAGGCATAGGGGGCATTCAGTGTATTTGTAAATTACTTGTTTTTTAAACATTTTCCTCGAGGTCCCAGCCCTGACCTGGATCAGTGATTTCCACTTTGCAGACTTCCCAGCTACCCATGATGTTGCGATCAGTGCTGATTGTCATGGCAGGAGGAATGAGGTAAGCCATGAGATTTTTGTGGGTTTAATGATTTTGAGTGGCTTTTCAATTTCTTTTTTACTGTTTATTTTAAACCTCATGACATATCAAGCAAGTAGATGAAAAACATGGCACACTCACAGTGTAGTGCAAACAGGATTGACATGAGTCCGGTAATCCAGCATCTATAGCAGGACTCTCTGTTGTACTGGGTGTGCTGCTGTCTAGTTGAATGTCTCTAGCCCACTTCATTGTGTTCTGGAAAGGATGTGATCCTGCCCAAACTTACTGGATTGGGAGTTAAAGTCCAAGGGCCAGATCCTCAGCTAATATAAAACAGCATAGCTCCACTGACTTCAACAGAGTTATACCGATTTCCACCAGTGAGGCTGTGACCCAAGTGTTAAATAAAAGACAACTGCCCAATGGACCTCTATAGCCAAAAGAATAGGGCGCTTCTCTTTATTTGCTTAATTTTTTCCTAGAAAAATCTTGTTGCTGAAAATGGCCTTTTGACTAAAACAGAAATTTTCTTTGAACATTTTCATTTTTGTCAAAATTTTTCAGTTTTTCTCTACAAAAACTAGAAATGAAAAACCAAACACGTTCAGGCAGTGGTAAAAAGTTTCATTTTTTGAATTTGTAACAAGTACTTTATATGACACATCTGGCCTTTCTGCTAATGAATGGTCTCTGTGGCAGCTCCTGACTTCCTGACCTGTATTGGTCATTCAAAATCATTCCCCGAATAATTTCTTCAAACAATTTTTTGCTTTTTGATTCTTCCTGAACAATTCATTGTGAGTATTCAAAACTGTGTTTCATTTTGAATGGACACTTACAGCAGGTCACATGTTACTGTTTCTGTTCCCTGATTGGTTAGACCATCATTCTCATTCTCAGGTCTATGAGTTCAAAATTCACTTTCTGCAAATGTTCAGTATTAATGGCTTAAAATGCATTGTTCTTGCTCGTAAACTTGTTCTCAGAATACAAATGCAAAAGGGGCACTGCAACAGGCTAGCTGGTCAACTAAATGAAACTGGGTTCGGCACTCTCATTCCTGTCCAGGTGCTCCCAATTGGACCAGCTGAGGGGGCGGGGCAGCCCTAGGGACTATAAAAAGTCAGTCAGAAGTCAAGCAGGAGATAAGAGTTGACTGAGGAGGAAGGTGGTTCCTGGAAGAATGTTGAAGGTAGCAGAGTAGAGAGAGGGATTTGCTGGTTGGTGTCCCTAAATGAGGGTCAGGAGGCTGCAGGCAGAAAAAGTAAAGGCAAAGGGCAATGTTTGCTGGCTCTAAGCCAGAGAGCTGGAGCAAAGGGCCTGAGAGAGCTGAAGGGAGGGGATGCAGTGGAGGGGCTTATCCACTGATATCTCCCTGCTGCAGAGCAGACATAGGGGAACAGTGAGACGGCAGGAGAGTGAGCAATGTTCCTAGGAGAGAGGCTGTAGGAGTCCCTGCTAGGAAGAGTGGGATTGCACCCCAAAAAGAAAGGCTGGGGTGGCTGTCATGGAAGAGGATGGAGAAGAGTTCAGCTGTAATGGAAACACTGAGGTCTGGTGAGAAGAAAGTCCATATGCCCCAGTGCATATAGTCTATGTTTTGGGACTCTTGTTAAGACTCTTTGCACAAGGTGTCTGTAATAAACTTCCCCCCAGGAGGGGTATTGTCTAAGTAAGAGCCTGAAGTGGAGTCTTTTGGGTCACCCAAGATGGAGACTGAGACAATGGGCCACTTGCAGTGCTTCCCTGGGGCCATGAGGGGGGCACCTGGATAGAGGCCACTTCTTTACAGGCATGAACAAGGTGAGTGAATTGAATGAGGTGAATATTCATGATATTTTTGAGGCATTTGCCTGGCTCTATTTGTGATATCTGGAGGTGACTGGCCCCTTTCTCTGTGATGCATTGGGAAATAGAATCACCATCAGGTAGGAACAAATTGACGGTGGGTGGAGTGCTGCCACCTTTTGGTTAAACAATTTAGAAATAGTGCCTTATCAATCGTGGAAGTCTTGTTTTCACAAGACATTTAATAATAATTGTTTCACCATAGTCAGATCCTCTTCTTTTTTCTTCCTCCTTTGTGTGACCCTTTGTGAATTCTGCAACCCTTCCTCCCGCTGAATACATCAACTCCATGAGTAGTTCTGTTGACTTCAGTGAGACTACTCAAGTGAGTAAAGGCTTCAGAATCTGGCCCTGTAGTGAATATCACACATGCAGCATGTAAGTCACAGGATATTGTAATTACCTTTTCAAGATACCTTAGGAAATTAGCATGTTTTCTTCCATCCCAGAAATAAAAGCAAGAGAACTATTTGAGTGAGTAACCAAGAGGAAGCTACAGAGGAAATTTAAATGATGCGCAAAATACAAGATGTTGAGGTTTGACATTTATTCCAACTTGTAAGAAGACATCTAATAACTCATAAGTGAATGTAAATGTCATATCACTCCTAAAACATTATGCATTTTCTATCACCCCAGATAATAAATGATTGAGTGTCCCAGTGCATAAAACACCAACAAAACAAAAGTGAAGCATGAAATTAAATGAAAGAAGCAAAGCAGAAAATAATGATAATGCTACTGTTCCCTACATTTATAAAGTTCCTCTTATGTAGAAGGCTCCTGAAGCACTTTGCACATCATGGCTCAGGTCCTCAGCTTGCTGGCTCCAATGGAATTACATTGATTTACACTTACTGAAAATCTGCCGTGTACTCTCTCTAATATCTCTTCTGTGCAGCTGTTGGCACATGGGAGCTATTGTTTCTGACTCCCTGCAGACTGAGGCGCACACTACTGCATCAATTCCATTCAGGTCACTTTTTGAAAATTTTCTTTGAAGTTGCAAGGGCTAGAGACTTACTTTCTGTAATGAAAGCTTTTGGTATAATCCTATGACTCCAGGAGCTGGTGCCTGTATGCCTGCCTTCATGTGTCCCTGGCCCTGACAGATGACTGAGTCTCAGCTGTGAGAGTGTCTGGAGAACAATGCTCCATGTTAAACAGTTTAAGGAATCCCTGTAGTTTTCACTTTTCTATCAAGCCAGCCACACTCTTGAGTTTCCAGGCAGCAGCCTAGCAGTAATGACTCAGACTTGTACAGCAGTTTGTGTGTGTGTGAACCTTTGAGCATCCCCCCCAGTTAATGTTTATTAAATTGGTGTGGATTCAGTTTATCAGGGCAAGGCCAGGGACTGAGGACACTGCAGGAACAGTTGAGGTGATGGGAGATGGATAGGCACACACAGAGACAAACAGGGAATGCAGATCTTTTGGCTTAATTAATATTCATCTTAATAGTTGGATCAAAAGACTGTCTCCGGGTTCAAGCACAAAGCTGGTAGCCAGGGAAGCTAGGGGCTAGAGTCTCAAAAAGCCTTGGGCGGTGTGACTCTGAGCGTTGCCACTTCTGGTGTGGGGCTCGTGCAGTCTCTTCCGCTGAATTTGTTCTACTGGGATAAATAAGGAGAGAGTGTTTGGAGCAGAGGGAGTGGGTCCTGGGTCTCCCACATCCAGAGTGAGTTCGCTAACACCAGGCTAAAGTTGTTCCTCCCTCCCACCCTCTGGTCCAGCAGTTCTCTCTTTATTTATCCACAGTGGAACGGTTCCAACAGGAGGGACTGCGGGAGCCCCACACCAGAATTCTCACAGCCCAGTGGCTAGGGATTCCAGCTCAAATCCCCCCCCACACACACACACACTAGGTAGAACAGGGAATTGGGCTGGAGGTCTCCCACATCTCAGCTGAGTACCCTACCACTGGGCTAAAACACTGCTGCTGTTGTGTGTAAGCTTGTCTAGAAGGGCCCGCTTGGATAGGTGAAGTCTGAATGTGCTACTGAATCGGGCCGTGCATGTGAGTTAGGTGGAGGGACACCTCTCTTGCCCTGGTGTGTACGTCACTTGGGTGCTTAGGCAGCAGGACACCTGGTCCAGGGCTGCAGTGTGTGTGTGTGCTCAGAGGCAGAAACATAAGTGCCTAGGGAAGTTTGAGTGCAAAAACTTAGGTGCTGAGCAAGTTTAGGCACCTACAGGTTTGGGGGAGAAGGGGTTGTAAACCCTGGTGGGGCCTGATTCTGGGATTTAGGCACCTAAAGTGACAGTGAGCAGCCTAAATCCTTTTATGAATCTAGCCCGGGGCTCCTCGGTGGCTCCAAATTTTGGGTGGGGCCTTGTAACTTGTCTTAGCTTTGTACTCAGGGCACCTGTGAAAATGCCCCTTAGTGCTGTGCAGTGACTGACAGCCTATTCAAAGCCATTGTGCTGGAGGCCACGTGCACTATCCCCATGTGCACGTGCACTATCCCCATGTGCACGTGCACTATCCCCATGTGCACGTGCACTATCCCCATGTGCACGTGCACTATCCCCATGTGCACGTGCACTATCCCCATGTGCACTGTAGAGTCTGGGGTCAGCAAGGCACAGCGGCTCTTCTGGTAGGGACAGCATCGTTCAGTAGCTGTGACCAGGGCCTGGAATTGGGGTGAAGACGCATCCTGTTACTCCGAGTTGCTCACCGGGGAGACCCGCCACTGGTTCCATCCCCGGCTCTCCTGCTTGACCTTGGAAAATCCGCAACCTCTTTATTCTTCGGTGTCCCTAGCTGAAAAATGGGGATAATGGATCTTTTGCCACACAGGATATTATGAGGCTGTCTGCAATTGTTATCATTTGCAGAGTGGCTTGTGGCCCTCTGCTGGCAGGCACTGCAGAACAGCCAAGTGTTGTGTTTCATTATTACTCCTAGGCACCATCCGTTGTCATTCCCTCCTGACTTGCTGGGATGCGGTGACTGAGGACTGAACACAGGATCAGGAGCCAAAATCTCCCTGCTATTCCACAGACTCCTCCAAGAGGAAGTTACTTATCCTCTGCATATCAGTTTCCCCACTGGCCAAACTTACGTCTCTGCACCACAGGGGTGTTTGGAAGGATTAATGAGTGAAAGGACTTGTCAGCACATGCAATTATCCTTGATTAACCATCTCTGATTAACTTCAGGTGTGGACAGGGATAACTGTCAGGGATAACTCCACATGTAGACAAGCCCTTACTGTTTAAGTGCTTTGAAGATTGAGAGCTCTGTATCAAGCATGCCTATTCACTTAATGAGATCTGTAATTGCTGCTATATCCAAGACCCATAATAGTGAGTGTCAAGGTTACAGTGCCAACTGCACCTCTGTCCCCTCACTGGCAGGGCTGGATTAAGGCACGGGCTTTAGGGGCTGAAGCCCAAGGCCCCGGCTCAAGGGAGGTTCTGCAAAAATAAATCACAGCCAGCGATCTCGAGGCCACTAAAAGAGGCACTCAGGCAGGCTGCCTGCATGCTGTGGCCCCACGCCGCTCCCAGAAGTGGCTGGCTGCAGGCACGTCTCTGCGGTCCCTGGCAAGAGGGGGAGGAAGGTGGCTCCGTGTGCTGCCCCCGCCCCCAGCACCATCCCCGCAACTCCCATTGACTGGTTCCCAGCCAACGGGAGCTACAGGGGTGGCACTTACGGGTGCGGTCAGCATATGGAGACTCACTGCCCCCCTCTCCCCATAGACTGCAGAGACGTGCTAGCAGCCAGCTGATTCCGGGAGTGGTGTGGGGCTATGGCAGGCAGGCGGCCTAAGCCCTGCTGCGCCACTGGCTGGGAGCTGCGTGTGCAAAGTGCCTCCTGGCCGGAGCCTGCACCTTGCACCCCCTTCTCCACCCCAATCCCCTGCCCCAGGTCAGAATTTGCTCCTGCATCCAAACTCCCTCCCAGACCCTGCACCCCAATCCTCTGCCCCAGCCCCCTCCTGCACCAAAATCCCTCCCAGGAAAAAGACTTGTATACAGGAGCCTCACAAAATCTAATAGCCCCAGGCCCACAGGAGAGTTAATCTGGCCCTGCTCACTGGTCTCTCTGAATGCACCCCTTCAGGTATCAGGATGACCCTCTCCTGGATGGGATGACACAATTCTCCCACCCTGGGACCAGGCCCTGGGCTGCAGGGCCTGTGTATAAACTGTGCACACCCAACAGCTCCACCTGGGTTCAACAACTGTGGCTCTTCCTTTGGGGGAGTTTGTGACCAGTGGTGTATAGAGTGACCAGGCAACCTTCTTAAACCAAAATTGGTGTTTAAATTTTGACAGTAAGAACAAAGCATTTAAAAAATAGGATTTTAAAACAACAGATTACATGCATGCTGTTTTACCCACAGCCTACCTATTCTGTGATGAGGCTAGGCCTGCCTAGATCATCTTCAGCCATCCCATTGCATGCCTGCATCTTAATGCTTCCCCAGATGAACTCCTGAACAGCTGCTCCCCTGTTAAGACACAGGCAGAGCCCCTTTGTTCTTGTCAGTCCCTGGGGTTTTGCCCTTCTGGTGAGCTCAGCAGGAGGTTGATCCAGAAGCCTTAGAGCCAAGGGTTCTGCCATTGTCCTGTAACAGCCCTCAAGTATTTGCTGCGGGTGGCTTATCTTGAGCTATTCTTCCTCCTTCCTGCTTGTTTTCCATACAACTCACTGTAAACTAACTCAATATATTTAATACAGTAAACCTCCCAATAAGCAGGTCAATACACCATGGTCATGAATTAATGACAGAGCAGCTCCACATCCATCAGTGAGCCAGTAACACCTTCATATATTCATGCATTATTTATTCTTATGATTTATTTAGACTTAGCTGGAACTTTACAGACAAAACAACTTTGTTGAAAAATGGCCTTTTTTGAAAACAAAGTTCATGAAACAAACAAAAAAATCTTTGCTTGACATTTTTCAACAGAATCATTAAACAAATAAGTAGCCTGCTGTTGGGGAGAGAGAGGATTGGTCTTCTTCCTGTTTGGACTTCTGCTGACATTGCCAGATCTTTCTACTCTTGGTTTGTGTTCAGTTGTCGTTGTTCTCTGTATGTTCTATTGTTATACCTCTTTTCTCCCCCGCCCCTTTTTTTGGGTGTAGTTGGCCATTCAACTTTTCATTTTGTGCATGTGGATGCCTATTCACTCATTTGTCATCACCCCTTTCTTCTATTTGTGTGTCTGGTCGTTCTCTTTGGAGGGTTCTGGTTGGGGGACCAGTTGTGTGTCCAATTTTGATGAGTCGTGTTAGTCATGTGACTGTTCCTGCTGATGTACGATAACTGCTCTGTACATTATTTATAAAGGTGTCTGTACAGGATGATGCATAAATAAATATACCATTAATTCTTTAACAGTCATGACAATTTTGCTCATTCAAAATAAACCAAAACCAAAACCAAAACCAAAAAACTACAAAAAAACCCAACACTCCCAAAAATCAAATTCAAAAATGACTCGTTGCACAAATGAAAACAAACTGATGTTGTATTAAAAATTCTAGGGGAAACTTTTGAAAATAAAAAAAAATTGGCCTGTTTCAAAAGTTAAAGAAACAAAAACAATATTGAAATTTTAGCAGGTTTTTTCTACCTCTGGTTTTGACCAGCTCTACTATTATTATTTTAAGGATCAGGAGCAAGAGACCCTCCCCCTCCCTTTTTTAAAGGGATTTTCTACATCATGGGGAGATTTTTTGAAAGACCCCAAGGGCTGACCATCTTCTGTTGCCTCTCATGGGGAGCGAGGTGCCGACGTACTCTTTTCACCTTTGAAAATCTCCCCGTACATATTGAATTGAGCATTTCATTCATGGCAGGTGTAACTGGGTTAAGCCAACCCCAAGGACCTCCATGGGCGATGATTCGCCAGATGTTTCAGAAAACATGTACTTCCTGATGCGCGCTGCACTGAACCATATGCTTTTGGAGCCTCTCTCAAGGATCACTTGTCAATGAGGTCTAAGAATTGATGGTATATTTAGAATGCATCATCCTGTACGGATACCTTTATAAATAATGTACAGCGCAGTTACCCCACCTCAGCAGTCGCTGCAAAGGCAGTTACTCTGTTTCCAGGTGTGCTCACCTTGTGCTATCTATTACCAGCTAAATGGGGAGCCAGAGATAGAGTTAGGCGTTTTCCCCTCATAACTAATTATGGGGATTGGGTGGGTGCTGTAGGGTCATCTTGTAGTGAACTCTGTGTAGTGGCCTAAGGGGGCACTATTAGAGTGAGCCATGGGTGGAGCTGACCTAGTTGACTCTTTCTCCTCTGGTGCTGTGTGTAAGTAGAAATCCCAGCAGAGCCCAGCAGCGCCATGCTGAGTGTGGTCTGCGTTAATGGCCATGCTCATAATACCCAGCTCCGTGGGACAATGGGGATGCCTTAAGGCTTGCCTCCCACTGCCTCTGGCCCCACAAGATTACCCTGCTCGTGTTAAAAGCAATCTATCACCACCGTGATTGCTTGGACAGTGGGCCCCACCACTCTTTGCCCTTTCCTAAGTCTGTTGTTCTCAGGAGGCATTTTCGCCTTCTGTCTTTCTTTCTCCCCAGCCCTGACTCCCAAGGTCCCCTCCTGTCTGCCAAGGCTACCCCCTCTCCCTCTCAGCCCTATGTGCTTTCTTTGCTTAGAGCCACCAGAACCCACCCTCTTTTTGCTCCCTTCTCCCTGTGCTTCAAGGGAGAGAGGCCAGTGTTTCTACCAGTGGGTACTGCTCTCTCCCTCATCCTTAGTCCTCCAGCTTTGCAGAGAGACAGAGTTAAGTGGGGCCAGACGGAGCCCAAAGGCACAGTTTCTTGCCCAGTAACAGCAAGGAAAGTGGCCCCTATGTTGGGGAGGGAAGGGAAGACTGCGAAAATCCCGCTTGGTGGTTGGCCAGAAACCCAGAGGTCAGGCAGTGAGACCAGAGGGTTGGAGGAATGAGCAGAAAGCCAGAGCCTGGGGTCACGATTCGCAAGTGCCTACTGATGCTGGGTGCCTCCATTTTGGGGACCCAACTTGAGACACCATAAAGAACCAGGGGCCAGAGTTTCAAACGTGATTAGCATGGGTGGTGACTGAGATCATTTGAAAATCTGCCCATAAGCCCCACAATGGGGGCTGGGCATTACTGGTGGCCTGTGATATGCTATGCAGGAGAATAACTGGTGGTCCCTTTTGGCCTATGACTCTATAACAACAGGAGCTGGTGTGTGCTGAGCTCTTGTGAAAAAATGCGCCCCCTAGAGTCCATGTTCTCTACTTAGTACCACCAGAAAGGCCTTATTTTAGTGTCTGAATGGGAGCTGAGGTCTTCTAAGGGTAGATCTTCAGACATTTGAGTTCCCTGCCACATTAGGTAACCAGAGAACAGCCTTATGGAAAAATCCTATGGCATTTAATGGACTTGTACTCCTCTCTATAGGCTTTCTTAACCATCGTGTCGAATTCTACAGCAGGGATACAATTTTCTATTAAATCATGTAGGTTTGTAGCATCATTTGTATAGAAACCTATTGATTGCAAACCTATTACATTCTACAGAGCTTTGCCATGAAGACAGAAGCTGAGTGAATAATTCACAATGAATAATATATGCAACTAACAGATTATTTTACTGATTCTTTCAAAATTTCCTACAGTTTATTCATTTTCCTAGTTCATTTAAATATCTCTTCAAATGTTTTTCTCTGTGGGTTGACTGCAAACAGTAGTCAAAATTTGAGCTAAGTCACATGATCGGATTTCTGTTCCCTGGTTGAATTAGAATGCAGGGGCTTCCAGCAGAAACTATTGCAAACTTAGGGTGGGATTTTCAAAATCTCTCTGTATTGCCAGAGTTAGGCCAATGCTGAGTGCTTGGAAAATCTCTCCCATAAATATTGGTTCCATGAATATTTGTCCATGTTACTTTGAAATATGTTGAAAGGAGCATTTTATTTCTGTCTGTGGGCTTGTCTACATGGGAGAGCTGTACCAATTATCCTGCTGTAGTTAAACCAGTGTAGTTATACTGGTATAGCACCCCAGGTGGACACACTATTCTGGAGTCAGAGTGGCTTTTTTGGTTTAGTTTAAACCCCTTCCCAAGAGATATAAACTAAACTGAAAAAAACCATCCTTATTCTGTAATAAGCATATCCATGTGGAGAATTATATCAGTGTAATTATATCAGTTTAAATTCACATGTTGGCTTATAATGGTATCATTTTCCCATGCAGATAAGCCCTGAGACAGCATGCTGACCTTTGAAATCTATTAGTCCATCTCTCCATCACAGAAAGATCATTTTCAGAGTTTGCCATTTGTACCAGTTGATGACAAGATATAACTAACATAGACACCAACTCCGTGGATGCTCCAGCCCTGGAGCACCCATGGAAAAAAATATAGTGGCTGCTTAGTACACACTCGCAGCCAGCTCCCACCACTCTCTGTGCCTCTTGCCTACCCCAATCAGCTGTTCCGTGGTGTGCAGAAGGCACTAGGGGTGGGTGAGGGAGGAGCGGGGACGGAGCGCCCTTGGGGGAGGGGGAAGAAGTGGGTGGAAAGAAGCGGGGTGTGAAGGGGCAAGGGTGGAGCTTTAGGGGAAGGGGTAGAGTGGGGGCAGGGCTTGGGGCTAAGCGGGGGTTGAGCATCCCTGGGGAAAGGCGGAAGACGGCGGCACCTGTGATAACTAATGAAGAAAACTTGCATGGAAACCTCAGGGCAGATATCAGTGTTTAAAAACAGTGACTACAGTATGTACTACATCATTCACAATGAAATAGGTAACCCTCAGAATAAAATAAATATATGCTTAATAAATCATTCACAACAAACTATTATATATGCGGATATAAATATTAGATAGCTATTTAAAAAGCCTTATAGGAAAACCTAAAAATCAAGTAAATTATAACATATGTGGTGGTGGTTGGCCAATAGATCTAGTCAAATTATTCATTATTGGATCATATTTATTGCAAGATAGTCATTTTGGATTTTTTTTGGGAAAATCATTAATGAGCTAGTCCTGACTTCTCTAAAATTATTAGAGCTGTAAAATGATTTTAAAAATTAATTGCAATTAATCAGTTTTAATCACACTGGTAACAAATATAATACCAACTGTAACTTATTATAAATATTTTGGATGTTTTTCTACATTTTCAAATATATTGATTTCAATTACAACACAATACAAAGTGTACAGTGCTCACTTCAAATTCATTATTTTTTATTACAAATATTTGCAGTGTAAAAAAAGATAAAAGAAATAGTATGAAGGCATGTCGTTGGGAATAGTGGCTGAAGCATGATGGGGCATACGAAAGTTTGGCATATCTGGCATGTAAATACCTTGCGCCACTGGTTATAAAAGTGCCATGCGAACGCCTGTTCTCATTTTCAGGTGACGTAAATAAGAAGTGGGCAGCATTATCTCCCGTAAATGTAAACAAACTTGTTTGTCTGAGCGATTGGCTGAACAATAAGTAGGACTGAGTGGACTTGTGGGCTCTAAAGTTTTACATTATTTTGTTTTTGAGTACAGTTGCATAACAAAGAAAAATCTACATTTGTAAGTTGCACTTGCATGAGGTGAATTGAAAAATACTATCTTTTATCATTTTTACAGGGCAAATATTTGTAATAAAAATATATAGTGAGCACTGTACACTGTATTTTGTGTTGTAATTGAAATATATTTTAAAATGTAGAAAAAATCTAATTTATAATTTCAGTTGGTATTCTATTATTTAACTGTGTGATTAAAACTGCAATTTATTGTGATTTTTTTTAAAAATCACGTTTGTTTTTTTTAGTTAATCACATGAGTTAACTGAAATTAATGGACAACCCTAAAAATTATTGGTCACCCACAGAGCTGGTTGCAGATTTTCAATCAAAACTGTTTTCTGATGGAAAATTGAGTTTTCCATAAAACATTTTTTCATGCAAAGGGAAATTTTGTCTTTTCTTTGGGGGGTGGGGGCACCTGTACTTGAGATGTTCCTGTTTTTTTCAGTTTTCAACTCCCCCCTCCCCCCCAAAAAGCCACTGTGATACCTTGTGAAAGTTGTAGTTCAGGGGCTCATTTCCCCATTCTCTTCTTTGGGTCAGGTTCCCAAAGCTAGACTACATCTACCAATGATTCACCGTGGCCAGCAACTCCCAGGATGCACTGTGGCCTCTCAGGAAGAGAGGAGATCTGTGGTGCATCATGGGAAATGTAGTCTGGCACAGCAGCCTGCCCCATAGGGGTCATGAGACACCCAAACTATAACTTCCATGAAGCACCGTGGTGGCATTTCTGATTTGGAGTTTTCAGTCAAACATTTTCAGTTTTTTATTTCCCCCCCACACACAAAGGTCTAAATTTCCCATTGAATTCTACATAGGCTACTTGGACAGGCTACTGTCAGCTTACTGCCTTCCTGGACTGAGTGGAGAAGTGGTGGCTTGCTTTGGCTCCACCTCCGCACTTGCTGCAGTCTTATTTGATTTGTATCTTTGGGAGAAAGGTTAGCCCAGTGTAATGTGTGGCATGTATGTGTTATAATAAAAATAATTGCCACATGTAGTCCTGATGCTGGCTGAGAGCTACCCAGGCAGTCCCCTGTGTTTGTGCAGAGCTCCATTCACTGTAATTGGGAACTGTGCAGGCTCAAGGATCCACAGGTCTCAGTGGAGGATCAGGGCCATATAGCACTTTTC
The DNA here is from genome assembly GCF_009764565.3 of Dermochelys coriacea. NCBI lineage: Eukaryota > Metazoa > Chordata > Testudines > Dermochelyidae > Dermochelys > Dermochelys coriacea. Next base: position 27,729,900 of record NC_050080.1, read on the forward strand.
ATCCAAGGATCACCATCTCTTGTACAGTCATTAGTTCAGGCTCACAACCACCCTGGTAAGAATGGTGGGGAAACCAAGGCAGAAAAATGAATGAATTGCTCAAGGACACGCAGTTAATTCTGGCTCCTAACTCCCTGCTGTCCCACTAAAATCCGTTTCAACCTTTCTCTACACTACACTAGCTCTAACATATATTAGCTGCTAATAATGTATTAAATATTAGGGAGCAGATATTAAAACAATGGGTAGGGCAACCTGTTTTTAATTTTTCAAATGTTTTTAATTTTTCAAGTGACTTTAGTGCTCAGCTCCATAGCCCTGCAAACTGGAATCTGCTTCACTTCAGAGTAAGAACATCCTGGGTGATGGCAGTACAATTTTTCCAGCTCCGACTCCTTAAATGCTTCATCCCCTCTAACCTGGAGGACAAGCAGAGTAGCTCAATTTCAGTGGCTGTTCAGTCTCTGGCCTTTCTCCTGAAATTAACCCAGGAGTGACTACTGCTACTAGTAGTGATGTTTAATTTTATTTTGTTGATGCGTAATCCTGACTAAGTAGGTGCAATATATCAAATATAGCCAACTCTTGCAATTTTATCTTGAGGATGGTGATATTTGATCTTTTATTTAAAGACCCAGCACATGAGTCACATCAATGTCTGAGACTCTCAGATTTAATTTTTTTTAAAGGTACTTTTCTAGCCCTCGTGGTTACAGAGAACAGATGGAGAATGTAGCACTGAAAGCCTCCAACACCAGAATGAAAATAAAAAGGGGAACCCAAGATTTATTGTTTTTAAAATCTTGTGATTTTTTTTTGGAGGCACTCTTGTAATTTCTGGGGGCTTGACTTGTGATTTTTTTGAATGCCTGGGGGTAGCGATACTTCACCAAATAACACACTTGCACCAGTTCAAGAGGAGTGATGGTATTTTTTTCTCTCTCTTTAATGTGGACTCTGGGAAATGCACAGAACACCACTAGTTGATTTCATGTCTTCAGACCCTAACAATTTTCAATTACTTCCAAGCTAAGCTGAATTAGAGCCAGCAACCTAGATAGGAAATGTTCTCTATCCCCTTGTTAAGCCTCTGAGCCATCCAATCTGCCTGCTTGCAAATGCTTTGGGAAAAGTAGCAGCATATTTAGGGTCATGAATTCAGAGCCTGTCCAAAACCTACACAAGTCAGTGAGAGTCTTTCAGTTGGCTTCCGTGGGCTTTGAATGGGGCACTAAATTCACCAAACAGTGTTCAGGAAAAATGAGGTGTTCAGCTCATACAGTATCTGTCCTAAAATTTATCTTCCTTCTCCCCTTTTTCATTCAGGCCCCAACATGCAGAATTATAGACACCCCCCACCCCCCAATACTGTGAGATAGCAAACATACTCTATACCTAGGGTAACACCCAACCATCATGGTATCCAAGAGAGCCAACCTCCCCCTGGCTTCAACAGCCTCATTCTGGACCACCATAAAAGGGTATTTTGTGGGAAATATTTAAAAAGAACTTTGTAGAACAACCTGTTGCTCACTAAAACACATAAACAAAAAGCACAAAATGGGGCCCCTTTGCCAGCTTCGAAGGGATTCCAGCTATCTACCGCACCTAGCTAGCTAGTCAGGGCTTGAAAATGTGCCAGTTGCCTTAGATAACTAAATGAGGATTGCAATTAGTTACATCCAGCCCTCATCCTTATGACCGAGTGCTGAGCAACAGCAGCTAAACCAGCACTCTGATCACTTTATCACCAATTAAGTCGCTCAGGAGGAAACCTGATGGGTAAAGCTGTGCCTAGTTGACTGATTAGAGTGAGCTGGGGAGAGTGTTAGTTCAGGGAGTAGAAGAAAAGACAGGAAGGAAGTGGAAGGGAGAGAGGAAAGGAGAGTGACTTGGTTGGCTGGCTTTGAGAGCTAGAACCAAGAGAGATCTCCAAGGATGAGATCTCCTTCCTCTCCTATCCCTGGTCTAAATGTTGGGGCTGAGGGATTCATAGAATCATAGAATATCAGGGTTGGAAGGGACCTCAGGAGGTCATCTAGTCCAACCCCCTGCTCAAAGCAGGACCAATCCCTGTGTTAGAAGGTGCTGCATGGTGCTGTAAAAGTGATAGGAACATTGTAAATAAACCACACATGATGTTTGCAAGCAGAGCATCTCCAAACAGTCTGTGTGCTCAGAGGCAGTGAGGAACGGATGGTGGGGGGACACCCTGATATGATTCCACAAACATGTATGCACGTGCACAGCTCTACTTGCATAAGTGGTCCTACTGGCTTAGATGTGACCACTCACGTAAGTAATGAGAGCACGGGCATAAGTCCTTCCAGAACTGGGATCTTAAAGAAAAGAGAGTGAAGCAACAATGGTCTAGAGGAAATGGCACTTGGTTCAGGAGACCCGGGTTAAATTCCTGTCTCTAACAGACTTTCTGTGTGTTCTTGGGCAAGTCAATTAATGTCCCCCATGCCTTAGTTCCCCATTTGCAAAATGGGAGTAACATTTCCCTTTCTCACAGGTGTCTGTAGGGTAAAATCCATTAATGATTGTGCAGTGCTCAGAAACTATGCTGAGGAAGACCAGGTAAATATCTAGGTAGAGAACAGCGCAGTTGACAGGCTTCAATTTAGTTGCTATTGTAAGTATGGCGGAGTACCAGGGAGTATTGGTAATACAAAAATTAACTTCTTTCTTTGTGAGGTAAAGCAGGCAAGATTCAGAACTGCCTCGCAATCTATAATTCTGTCTTTCCTAGACTAGGCATTTCTATGACTGATGCATTGTTGGAGCAAATCATGGAGTGTTAAATGGAAAATTTTGATTTTTGGGGATGTAGAAAACTTTTAGAACAGGTAAGTTTAATTAAATTTGGGGCTGAGAGCTCCTCTTTCCCTGATACTATTTGGAAATTCAGCACTAAATTGAAAAAGTAGCTTTGAAAATTAAAGAATTCAGTTTCCTTTTAAAGATAAAGTAGAAAACGTTTCATGGGTTACCTTATGAGATCATTCCCAATCACAAAGAGTGAAGAACTGTGGGAAATACTGGTTTTCCATCTCAAGATGGTGCTAAAGCATCCATTGAAACAGATGGGAGGAGTCCCAGTTTTTGCCTTTCAGAAAACACAGCTCAGTTTTGTTTGGTTTTTTTTTTCCCCTGATTCAGGAGAGTTGCAAGTCTCAGTGGAAAACTGGGAGAGCTGAGAAGTGCAGTATAGTAAGAGCAGTGCTAAAGGTTAATATAGAAGTATTAAGCCTTCTGCGCTTGGACTCCAGCCTGGAAATTGCCTGCCGGCGGCATGGATCATTACCATTATGGCATGCTCGTTGTTGATGATTCTATAGGAAAAAAGACAAGCAAGCTCTGGTAAACTGTTCTCACTCTCAAGTGCAGGAATTTCAGGTGCAGTTGCTCCCAGATAACATAGTGGAGGGCACATAATGGCCCCAATTCTACAAAATGCACATGCTTAGCTTTACTTACATGAGTAAACCCAGTCAATGGCAGCTGCTGGGTGAGAATGCCTTTTGGAAACCAGGCCACCTAATTAGGTTCTGAGAGGGGAATTTAGGAACCTAAATTTAGGCTCCCAAGTGTGAAAATCTTGGCCTTCATGTATAGAAGGTATTCAACTAGGCTTGTGTCTCAGCAAAATGTGTGAATCAGCCTTCAGGAAAGACAGCACAAGAATCGGCAAACCTCCTGGGCCTCAGACAAAGATCAGCTAGCGTGCCCAAAGCCTCCAGGTTTGCCCAAATAGCTACAGCACAAGGGGTGGCTGCCTTCTGACACATGCAGTCTGAATTTGTATGTTCATCATGTCTCTAACACAAGCACAAGGGAATCTTCAATGAAATTAAAGGGTGGGAAATTCAAAACCAATATAAAGGAGATACTATTCCACACATGTGATTAAACTGTGGAACTCACTGCCACTGAAAATATTTGAGGCCAATAAATTAACAAGACTCAAAAAGGGATTGGACAGTTATATGGATATCAAGAATAACCAGTGTTATGATTAATAACAAAAAAATTTGGCAGGGATATTAAACCTTGTTCTTTGGGACTCAAGCCAATCTCTGTCAGAGACCAGAATGAGAGTTATGTCAGGGCAGATTATCTCACCTCTGCCTATTGCATTTTCTGAAGCATCTGGTGTTGGCCACTGTGAGAGACAGGACACTGGGCTAAATGGGCCTTGAGTCTGATCCACTCTGAGCCCTGGTCTACACTACAGAACTTGGTGAACTATGTTGCTCTGGGGGGTGAATAATCCACACTCCAGAGCAACATATTTATACTGACCTAAGCACCAGTACAGACAGTGCTATGTCAGCAGGAGAGCTTCTCCCGCCAATACAGCTACCGCCTTTCACTGAAGTGAACTAACTACTCTAACAGGAGAGCACTCTCCTATGGGCATAGAGCATCTTCATTAAAGTACTACAGCAGTGCAGCTGCAGCGTTTTAAGTGTAGATCTGCCCTGACAATTCCTATGCTCTCTACTAGGTTTCCATCTCCTTCTGAAGAATGCCGGTCTAAATGGGAAGGATACTTTTTAATTGTATATTCACCAAACCCTTTGATATGAGCAAATAAACTTTGATCTCAAGCTACTGACGGAAAGACACTTCCCTCAGTCTGGAGGAAAGAGCTCAGTTAAACGTTGAGGATCGTGAAAGATACAAGAATGATGTGGGCTATTAACATTTGAGACATCAAAGGGAAAGAAACAGAATAAACCATAAACACAAGGTCAAAGGGGGGAGAGGTTTCTGAAATAAAAAGAATGTATCATGCCAAACCAGCAGTGCTGCAAAAACACAATGAATCAGTCTGCTGGAAAAAAATTGTACTTCTGCTTATATTGTGAAACTAACTACTAGAGCTGGATGAAATTGTTTGGTTGAAACTTATGGGGGTTTTGGCAAAAAATGCAGATTTGGAGACACAAACTTTTTGCAAATTTGTGTTGGTTTTGCCAATTGGTGGGGGGGGGGGTGAGGGGGGACAAAAATGATTTTTGGTTCAACCCGAAACTTTTTTTCCCTTTTTTGGAATTGCCAGTGAACCTAAAACTCTGTTATTCATACAACTCCCATGGCATAACTCCCATTTGCTCAGGTTTTGCCCCATAAATTGTGCTGCCTCAGCAAGACTTAAAACCAGTATAAGAAGGTGCTGCGTTACAACTTTTAATGCTGTTAATGTAACCTGCTCACCAGGAGGGTTTGAACCCTGGAGTTCATGTATGAAAAGCATGTCTCCATTGTTCAAGCTTAAGGAACTCATACCAATTGAAGTCAATAGTAAAGCTTCTGTTGACATCAGTGATTCAGGGTAAAGTATTAACTGCCTTATGTAGTACCTGTAGAAGACAAGACCAATATACACCTTGCCTGGGTATTCCCAGAAAAAATAAAACTCAATATTCAGAAGATTCTGAATAGGAATGGAGGAACCCATCTGTACCACTTGGTCGAAAGTGTGTATATAGGAAACCTATGCCTAAGCGATGCAGCGGAGATGCTTGCTGTGCTCGGATGAGATGAGGGAAAACCCCAAAGACCAAATCTGGCAGGCATGGAAAACTGAAGTGGTGACAGCATGTGAGAAAATGCTGCAGTGAATTCCAAAAGTAACGGAAGTCTCATCTCCAGTAGCAGAATGCATGGATTCATCAGGAAATCACCTAGTTAGTTATGTGTTAGCAGACCTGTTTGTTCCTAGAATGGTTTGGTGTTCAATTTAAAGTGGAGTTGGTCAAAAAAATTGTAAATGAATATTTTTTCATAGAAAAATGGCCTACAGAATCAAAGGTTTCCACAAAAAGTTGTAGACTTATTTGAATTTCTTTTGCGGGGGAGGGGGACGAACGTTCAACAGGTTTTTTAAAAATATTTTTTAATCAAAATTTTCATCAAGAATGGTATTGAAATGTTTTGTTCCCTGGAAACTAGATTTTGATATAAATGTTGATTCAAAGATGACACACACATTTTCAAAACCACAAAGAATATTCAAGACATAGAAAAAATGTTGACATTTTTCATAAAAATGTTTCAAACATCAACCAGCTCTACTTACTGGTCTGTGTTTTGGAAACCAGCGTGTTGTTTCCGATGTGTGGCATACCAGCCAACCATTCATGTAGCAATTGACGAAACCATTTTGGTCTACTCAAATTGATTTTTTTTTTGTTTTGTTTTCATTTTGATTCAGTCGTTGTCATGTGCTTTTCACCCACCCATTTTTTTTATTGCCCAAATATCGAAGGGGAAATGAAAAGTCAAAATGAAACATTTCAAAACAAAAGTCAAAAAGATAATTTTTGAGATGATTGGAATGAAGCATTTACTTTTTCAAATTTGTGTTTGATTTTTTTCCCAGCCCAAACTACTGGTTGCATTTTTACTTCAATTCACAAGTAGTTTCAGTGCCCCCATCACAATGAATTTTTTGGCAAAAATACTCTTCACTGTAAAAAATTCACCCAGCTCTAATTGTGACCTTTGTGGTTAGATTTTTTAAAAGAGCCAATGGGCAGAGCTCTTTTATAGATTCATAAATACTAAGGTTGAAGGGACCATTATGATCGTCTAGTCCGACCTCCTGCACAACGCAGGCCACAGAATCTCACCCACCCACTCCTGCGAAAAACCTCTCACCTATGTCTGAGGCTTTTGAAGTCCTCAATTTGATAATATGCCCACAGTTGTGGATGGTAAGGACTTGAAAATCTGGCCAGTTCTGATTTGCCTCAGGTCACCCAGGAAGCCTGTGACAGAACTAGGAATAGAATTCAGATAATCTGATTCCTAGTCTAGTGCATTAAGCACAACATCATTCTTCTCGTTTGAAACACTAAGCTCATAGCTCCTGGTATTGTTCTCTGCACAACAAGTGCTCTCGAGAAACTGGTAAAATATTGTATGACCTGAAGTTTGCTAATACCCTGCCCTACAGGTTCAAAGGGAAATCACATGATTCCTTTCAGAAATTGCTTCCGCTGTTAGTTCTGTCCATTGTGCAGATCTATGGATGTGTGCTGATGGCTGGAGACAACAATGACCACTGCAGTGACAAGCAGAACCACGCCTGGGAGAGAGAAATCACTGGTTTATTTATGTAATGTTATTGAATATTTCAGTCTTTCAGTGTGTTTTGCTGCTTAGCTGTTTTCATCCTCTACTCTTCATTAAATCTGCCCCATCGAAGATCCACAGACGCTACCAACAGCAGCATTGTTAGAAACGTTTTAATTAACCCCTCTTGTCTTAAAGAAACAAGACAGGGGAACGTTGGAAGACTAGTATTGATGTGCTGAATTTGTAGCTCAGTTTAGGAAATAGTTAAAGAATGGGTGTATGGAAGTAGAGTTTCCATATAAGAAGGAATTTAGGCATATTAGCCCTGATTTATGCAACTCAGGACACGTAGCCTAGGGTAGGGGCAAGGGAATTGTTCTAACTTATGTCCATGCTGCCTCTTTCTCCCCATCATGTCCTCTCCCAAACTTGACCACATCTCTGGTATGTTCCTATGCCGGTAGCTGTGAGGGAATGCACTGTAGGACTTTCATACTAGTTGTGTTCCAGCCTGTTAACACTCCATTGTGGCAGATGTGGAGCTGCTTTGTAATCATTTATGAATACTGCATATTGACCTGGTTATTGGGGTGTTTGCTGTATGAATATGGTGGTTTAGTTTAATAGGAGGCTATAGGAAAAACAAGAAGGAAGGAAAAAGAATTACTCAGGGTAAACTACTGCTCTGCAAACACTTGAGGGTTGTTAAGAGACAAATGTCAGGTCAGGAAAAGGCATGCCCACAATGAAGATCAAAAGAAACATGGCAGATTTAAAAAGGAACACTCTCTCTACAGAGTGGGGGGAGTTGTGTGGGAGACTTAGAGTTAGAGACACACCTGCTGGGAGTGTCTGAAGACACTAGGCCTGCCTAGGTTGCCATCAGGGGATGGGAAGCTATTAGGTAAAACAGACTTGGGTGTCGATTGTTTTAAAGTCCCTTTTCTCTAAATGCTTTGTTCCTAGTGCAAAATAAACAATACTTTGCTTTAAGAAGGCTGTTTGGTCTCTATATACCCAGGATCCCAAAGGGAAGAACTGCAGGTGTGCAATCTCATTGGATCTGCTGGTGAAGTATGGTGGATACACAGAATACTGTTACCCAGGGCTCAGTCTAAGAGTGGGCAAATTGCAGAATTCTTCCCTGGGATAGGTGAAGGCATGAGTCCTGACACCTGCGTGGGTGCATTCAGAAAAGGAATAAAGGAGCAACATAAAGGGGCCGGGGTCAGGACAGAACTGGGGCCATTAGCTACTAAGAGCCATTATGGGAGCATTGCCTCAGTGAATAAACAGACACAATCATCAACAGAAGGGCAAGTTCTCATTTTAAACAGGAGAACATGAGGATTCCAGGTTGTAATGATGACCTTACAGAGGACAAAGTGACGACTGTATAAGGAAAGGGGAAATATGGAAGCAGTAGCATGGCCTGGCTTACTAGGAATGATTGCTGGGGACACTAACATTTTTGGAGTTTCAGAGTAGCAGCCGTGTTAGTCTGTATTCGCAAAAAGAAAAGGAGTACTTGTGGCACCTTAGAGACTAACAAATTTATTAGAGCATAAGCTTTCGTGAGCTACAGCTCATTTTTGGAGTTGTGATTCAACTCAAATATGTGCCCCCCCCCCATATGGATACTTAGTCATAGCTTGTCCAAACAGCTCAAGGCCATTCAATTGGACTGGTAATCTCGCAAACACAGGCTAGCTCTCCTGAAATTTTGAAGCACTCCCACATGTGGCTAGAAATATTCTGAGAAGATGGGCCTTTCTCATGGCATTTCATATTTCAGTGTTCCTAGATAGACCCTGCTCCTACTGAAGTCACTGGAAGTTTTGCCATGAGCTTCAATGGAACAGATTCAGATCCAGAATTATCTGAATATTTATTTTTGCTTGTAAATTGAGCATGTTTGACAGGGAAATAACTGGGAAACCATGATCATGGAGACATTTTTACAGAGACACTTCTCAGAGTAGATCCCCATGTCAGAAAAGATTTAGTTTTATTAAGGTTTCTATTATCCCCATGTTTTATTGCCTAAGATTAACAACAGCTGCTTTCTATCGATCTGGCTATCAACTGACCATCACTTTCTCATGAAAGTGCTGCTTAGGTGGAAGGTAAGAAAGGGAATTTAGTGTGGGAGAGGGTAATATACATGTGCTGAATGTGATGTGTGTTTGTGAGAATATTTTAAACATAACCACGTTTTGCTCTGTTTCAGAATGTGGTTATTGGTATTAGTGGCTGTGACAGTTCTTGGGCACCCTGTTATCTCTGCTTCCAGTGTGAGGCAACCTTGCCCATGGGGGCTGGGCGTCAGCTCCCTAAACCACTAGTTTTTCAGTCACTCAAGCGCTCTCCTCAGGGCTATGCCAGCTCTGTCTTTGCCTTGCAGGTTAATAGTAGATGAATCCCCGTCCTCAAGTGCCTTTGAAGTGTTCCCCTGTGATGGCCATCCCCTGACACTGGCTACTCACAGAAATCCCAGGTCCTCTGCCCCCAAAGGAGCGGTGTGCCCCAATTTTCCCTTAAACCAGAGCTCCTGAAAATCACACAGCTCTCATGGAACACTTATAATCAAACAAAAGTAGGTTTATTTAAGAAAGAATAAAGATTTAACAAGAGCCCGGAGAGTGGTGGAAACAAATGGTTACAATACAAAACAAAATCATAAAACATGAACCTGGGTCTACACTAATCAATAGCTACTTTTCCTAGCTAATAAAGTAGGTTTGCCCCCGCCCCCCCAAAGTGCATGCTGTTGCAAAGTTGCCTGGTTTCTCAATAACCAGGATCTCAACGTTTGTGAAAGCATCCTTGCCTCACAAGGGGTTTTCCTCAGTGAATGAATACAGAGTGCTTCTCCCTCCTCTGTGTTATACTGAAAACAGCCTGTTGTTTCTATTCAAAGACAGGGTGAAGCCCAATCTTGTAAAGTTTCTTTTTCACCTTTAAGTGGTTTTGATTGTTTGTCGTTGCTTCTGATGGTTTCCTGTTCAAAGTCTTAGTAGTTTGCAACGCTAAACAGTTGAGCCTTGCATTGAATCACTGGCCAAACAGGGTGGAGTGACAAATCCCCCCCCCCCCCCGGCTCAAATGAGCCATCACCAAGACATGGTATCTCCTGGTGATGAATTTCTACTCCAAATCCATAAAGCATATTTCAGTAAAAACACCTTATTCCTTAAATCTTACCAATATATATATCTCAATGAGTCCTGCCAAGTTATAGGTTTCAGAGTAGCAGCCGTGTTAGTCTGTATTCGCAAAAAGAAAAGGAGTACTTGTGGCACCTTAGAGACTAACAAATTTATTAGAGCATAAGCTTTCGTGAGCTACAGCTCACTTCATCGGATGCATTTGGTGGAAAAAACAGAGGAGAGATTTATATACACACACACAGAGAACATGAAACAATGGGTTTATCATACACACTGTAAGGAGAGTGATCACTTAAGATAAGCCATCACCAACAGCAGGGGGGGGAAGGAGGAAAACCTTTCATGGTGACAAGCAGGTAGGCTAATTCCAGCAGTTAACAAGAATATCAGAGGAACAGTGTGGGGTGGGGTGGGAGGGAGAAATACCATGGGGAAATAGTTTTACTTTGTGTAATGACTCATCCATTCCCAGTCTCTATTCAAGCCTAAGTTAATTGTATCCAGTTTGCAAATTAATTCCAATTCAGCAGTCTCTCGTTGGAGTCTGTTTTTGAAGCTTTTTTGTTGAAGTATAGCCACTCTTAGGTCTGTGATCGAGTGACCAGAGAGATTGAAGTGTTCTCCAACTGGTTTTTGAATGTTATAATTCTTGACGTCTGATTTGTGTCCATTCATTCTTTTACGTAGAGACTGTCCAGTTTGGCCAATGTACATGGCAGAGGGGCATTGCTGGCACATGATGGCATATATCACATTGGTAGATGCGCAGGTGAACGAGCCTCTGATAGTGTGGCTGATGTGATTAGGCCCTATGATGGTATCCCCTGAATAGATATGTGGACAGAGTTGGCAACGGGCTTTGTTGCAAGGATAGGTTCCTGGGTTAGTGGTTCTGTTGTGTGGTGTGTGGTTGCTGGTGAGTATTTGCTTCAGATTGGGGGGCTGTCTGTAAGCAAGGACTGGTCTGTCTCCCAAGATCTGAGAGAGCGATGGCTCGTCCTTCAGGATAGGTTGTAGATCCTTGATGATGCGTTGGAGGGGTTTTAGTTGGGGGCTGAAGGTGATGGCTAGTGGCGTTCTGTTGTTTTCTTTGTTGGGCCTGTCCTGTAGTAGGTGACTTCTGGGTACTCTTCTGGCTCTGTCAATCTGTTTCTTCACTTCAGCAGGTGGGTACTGTAGTTGTAGGAATGCATGATAGAGATCTTGTAGGTGTTTGTCTCTGTCTGAGGGGTTGGAGCAAATGCGGTTATACCCCTCCAACGCATCATCAAGGATCTACAACCTATCCTGAAGGACGAGCCATCGCTCTCTCAGATCTTGGGAGACAGACCAGTCCTTGCTTACAGACAGCCCCCCAATCTGAAGCAAATACTCACCAGCAACCACACACCACACAACAGAACCACTAACCCAGGAACCTATCCTTGCAACAAAGCCCGTTGCCAACTCTGTCCACATATCTATTCAGGGGATACCATCATAGGGCCTAATCACATCAGCCACACTATCAGAGGCTCGTTCACCTGCGCATCTACCAATGTGATATATGCCATCATGTGCCAGCAATGCCCCTCTGCCATGTACATTGGCCAAACTGGACAGTCTCTACGTAAAAGAATGAATGGACACAAATCAGACGTCAAGAATTATAACATTCAAAAACCAGTTGGAGAACACTTCAATCTCTCTGGTCACTCGATCACAGACCTAAGAGTGGCTATACTTCAACAAAAAAGCTTCAAAAACAGACTCCAACGAGAGACTGCTGAATTGGAATTAATTTGCAAACTGGATACAATTAACTTAGGCTTGAATAGAGACTGGGAATGGATGAGTCATTACACAAAGTAAAACTATTTCCCCATGGTATTTCTCCCTCCCACCCCACCACACACTGTTCCTCTGATATTCTTGTTAACTGCTGGAATTAGCCTACCTGCTTGTCACCATGAAAGGTTTTCCTCCTTCCCCCCCCTGCTGTTGGTGATGGCTTATCTTAAGTGATCACTCTCCTTACAGTGTGTATGATAAACCCATTGTTTCATGTTCTCTGTGTGTGTGTATATAAATCTCTCCTCTGTTTTTTCCACCAAATGCATCCGATGAAGTGAGCTGTAGCTCACGAAAGCTTATGCTCTAATAAATTTGTTAGTCTCTAAGGTGCCACAAGTACTCCTTTTCTTTCTGCCAAGTTATGAGGTTTCTGTAGATACATTACATGTGTGGTGTAGTGAGTTTGTCAGGTGTGAGATGTTTGCAAAGAACAGAGGATCCTTTGCCAATGGGTATCTGTGTCCCAGTGAATTTTCTGCATCTGATATTACATGGAGATTGCCTCATACACATTAAAACATATTTAGAAAAAGATTTGGCTCATGTTCAGGTTTACTAATAAGTAAAGAATCAGTGGAGCAACAGGCGCTGCTGTGTTTTTTTCCAAACTGGTTTTCTCACCACTGCTAGAAAGTCTGAGATTCAGTTCACGTCCACTTAATTAATGTGCTTAAGTTATCCTAGAGGAAAGGGAAAATGGTTTCAGGACAGGGAGAATTGATGAAGAAAGAGAGAACCAAGTTGTTAGCTAAAGGTGGACTAAATCCAGCAGCATTTATCAAAGACCCTGAACATTAGGTTTGGGATATTAATGAGTCCAGATTTGAACCCTCCCCAGCTTTATATTTGCAAAAGCAAAGCTACACGTGGTTTTGTCTCTCTCTGTTGGCAATTGGTCTCTAATTATTTCAGATTATAGCTCAGCTCTAAAAAAGCAAATGCGAACAGGGATGTGTGCCAGGGCAAACACTTCCCATGAATAGTGCTTGGATCTCCTTAAAAATAAGTGTTAACTGTTGTAAACCATTTCTGATTGTTGTCAGGTACCGTGAGTGCCTTCTGGGGATAAGAGGAGCAGTATTTGTCACAAGCCCATCTTATTTCATACTAAAATAAGTGATGTGCATGACAGGGAAAAGGCTATCAACACAGTTTGGCCTTGGAAAAACAAAGCAAAGGGGACATATGACTCAGGAACCTTAATCTTCTGGATGGGCATCCATAAAACTTAGGCTTGTCTATATTAAATCTTTCACAAGTATTGCTAAAATCAGTTTTTAAGTCAATTTAGTTAGACCACTGTAAACTTTTGAGCAAACACTCAAATCAATTTAAACCTGACTTGTACTGACTTAGCTTAGCACAGTTTAGGATTGCTTGAAAATTTTCCATCAATGTTATTTTATGGAAAATTCAGTTTTTGACAAAATGAATTTTTTTTGTGGAAAGTATATGCTTCCCTCAAAACAATTTGATTTTTTTTTGCCAGAAATCTGAAAAATGTTCATCTATTAACATTTGGGGGGAGGGAGGCAAAATTCTTCAGATTTTGTTTTGTGACGGGGCAAGGCCAGATGGCTATAGAAAAGTAGTGGGAGATAGATATATTAGCTCCAGGCTAAACAAATCCCTGGTACCAGGAAAAGTGAAATGGCAGCTGCTCCAGGTCAATGAAGACATCTAGGGCCAATTAAGAACTTTCCAGAAGGCAGGGAGAAGGCTAAGTTGATTGGGACACCTGAAGCCAATCAGGGGCTGGCTGAAACAAGTTAAAAGCCTCCCAGTTAGTCAGGTGGGTGTGCATGTCAGGAGCTGTGGGAGGAAGTTGCGCTGTTGGAGAGGCTGAGTAGTACACACCATATCAGGCACAAGGAAGGAGGCCCTGAGGTAAGGGTGAAGTGGAGCTTGAGGAAGTGAGGGCTGCTGTGGGGGAAGTAGCCCAGGGAATTGTACATGTCATGTTTCTAAAAGGTCAGCAACCATAGCCGATACTGTTAGGGTCCCTGGGCTGGAGCCTGGAATAGAGGGTGGGCCCGGGCTCCCCCCACACCTTTGCCCCCTGACTAATCACTGTGACTGGGAGACACTGAGACTATGCAAGGAAGGATAACTTCTCCTCACTTCCCTCACTGGCTTATGATGAAAATGGCTCAGTAGACTGTGACCTTTGTCTCTAGAGAGAGAAGGGCTATGTGCAGGGTCACAGTGAGCCTCTGAGGCTAGCGAAATCTGCCAGGAAACGTGGGACCCATGGAGGCAAGGACAGAGCTTTGTCATAGTTTTTTCTGTTGATGAAAATACAAATTTTCTGTGCAGGAAAAAAAACCTATTTCACAACCAGCTCTACTTCAGTTGCTAACCTTTAAGCCAGGTTTAAATCAATTTAAGAGAGATTACAAAGGGGTTCACACTAGTTTAACTAAACTGATTTAAAAACAAGTTGAATTGGTGCAAGTTTTAATATAGACAAATCTTATCTACAACTTGACATATCCAAAGCACTGAAGAAACATGCATTAGTCCTCACCCATTCATCTGGTCCTGTGAGTGTAATTATCTACATTTTACAGAGGGTGAAAGTGAGGGCTTTAGAGGTGAAATGACTCACTGAAGGTCACACAGTAAGTCAGTAGCAGAGCTATGATTTTATAACTCACAGCTACTGACCCCCCTGTTCTGTGAACATTCCTTCAGATTATGCAGCCTCCAAGACAGTCACAAAGAGATGACAAATAAGATAATCAATTCCAGTTTGATACAAATCCACCTGCTTGGTAAAGGGTCAGTTTTCTGGGAACATAGCAGGAGCTGGCAGAAAGGGGAGACATGGACTTCTAGGCAAACAGGCCCAAGACAGGCAGATGAGGACATGTCAGAATAAAATTATTCCTAGTCTGGCATTTCTCACAGTGCTCTCTGCTTGGCATTCCATTGCACAGTGGATGGTACTATCAACTGAGTGATAAGGACTGTCCGATTTTAAACACTTTGGCCTTTGTTCAAGGCCTCATGTATTCCATGGCCTTGATGCAGCATTCCCCTCTTGCCACAGGATTGGACTCCAGAATCTCAACTCCTGATTAAAAAAATGTGTCTTGCCATTATGGTTGTGCAGATAACCTTGAAAACATGACCCAAGTATAAACTGATGCATTGTCACCTGTGTGAGTCTGCAGAGAACCTCAAGCAATAGTTCTAAGTGGTGTGAACCAAGAGGTTTGACTAACTTCCAAGAGTCCACAGAGTTCAGCATTTTAGCCATGGAAGGTGCCATGTTGTTGCATCCAGGTGCCCAACATCTTGTTTTCTGTCTCTCTGCCTTGCTGGGATTTCTCCAGTTTTGGATTGCAGTGTATGCTCCCGGTGCTGTTCCAAAGCGCCAGGTTGCTGGAAGCCAGGACTGGAAGCCAGCTTGCGGCCAAGGAGTCGGGGGGAGCTAGAAGTGAAGGGCAACAAGCTGGGCTGCCCAGAGAACAACACAGCTACTGAAACTTGGATTGATGAGCCATTGAATCCAGCTACACTCTCCCCCACGTCCCCCTCACATGGGGAAAGGTGGTTCAGGCTGCTTGGACACCTCTGTGGAAGCTGAAGCCATGGGAATGGGGCTGGGCTGCCTGGAGAGCACTGTGCAGAACCCATCCTTGCAAACAAATTGCTGTTTAAAATAATCATCACCCATTTTGTCAATTATACTGTGCAAGTACCGACCACAGGACCGGGAATGAGGGGGATTCCATGGCAGTAAAGTATTGACATCACGACAGAACGTAGGAATCGCTGCCATGGAATTTGGTCCTGTTCTGCTGTGGTACACTGGCTATCTTGTGCCTTGAGCTCTGCAGGCATGTAGCTGTGTTATGTGGAGTAACCCCTCCTACCCCACCTCTTGTGGTCACCCTAGACTAGGGATATGGGCATGTGACAGGGAGCAGGCAGCTCATTCCCCTCCACTAGCGGGTGAATGAAAAATTACCATTAGCACATTACTAACTCCTGCAGGAAGGGGGGACCACAGAGGAAATCATACCTCTCCAAAGCATGTATCCTGGTGACATGCTGCCCTGTGTTCAGGGCAGATAATGATCAAAGGCCTAGACTGGAAATTTACCAAATAACACATGGATTGTCTGCTGCACCTGCATTTGTTACAATGGGATAAACCACCACCCCAGATGCGAACACCCCAACTACTGAACATTGTCAGGCTGGTCCATCTTGTATTACCAAATACTATTACCAATAAAACCCAAGCAGGGCATTATTTCTGTATCCTCAGACCTGTGCATGGGAGCATTAGATTTGCATTAAGCAAAGCTAGTAAGGAGTCTAGGCTGCTCTCCTATCTTCTAGCACTTCTCCCTTACACCTTTCTGCTGAATGACAATACAACTTTTATACGGCGACTCTACCCCATAAGGTTTTTCTGCACAGAGGGAAAAACAAACCTTTACTCTCTCAGCTGTGCTGTGTGGACTTGATTGGATCTTATAACCTCCCTGCAGGGGCTTCCCCTCTGCATTCTCTGCAGACCATCCAATTGGCAACTTGTGTGAGCTATTTTTGCTACTCAGAAAGAGAAGCAAATAAATCAGAATTCAGAAAAGATGTGACCAGATATGAGAAAGGGGAACATGAAAGATGCAAATTTTACTTATTCACTTCCATTCCCACCTGGAGAGTTTTCAGCAGATCTCTCTCCAAATGGCAAAATAGCATGCAAAATGACCACACGTTAACAAGAGCCACCTGAAACCAATTATCCAGATTCCAGTATTGCTCCTGTTCCTATTGTTCCCTTTTTTATCAGGATTCTGTTCTTTAGAGTAACCAAAGCCACTCTGAAGAGAATAGATGCAAATGCCTCAGAACATTGTCTTTATACAGTAGCGGTCATTCCATACACTGAAGTGAGCTGTAGCTCACGAAAGCTTATGATCAAATAAATTTGTTAGTCTCTAAGGTGCCACAAGTACTCCTTTTCTTATTCCATACACTGCATCCTTGCTCCTAAGCGTTCTGTGTGTGTTCAAGACACAGCATGTAGAGCTGGGGAAGGGCTTTAACTTTCTTAATATTGACATATTCAGGAGTGAGAGAAACCCAGGCTGTAATGACTGGAATGTGATCTAAGAAACTACTAGAGTCTCAAACCTGACAAGGAGAGGCCAGAGAGCCTGTTGTTCTGAGGAAAGGAGGAATTCTCCATTGCAAATCAATGGAGACTCCTCAGCACAGGCCTTTACCCATTTACCTTTGTTTTTCAACATGGTATCCAAGTACCTTGCAAATTTGATTTTTTTTTTTTTTTTTACAAAAGTATATTTCATACTTTACATTTCTTTTTGTCTCTCCCTTAACATAAGTTATAGATTTATTACTTATTGTGGAATAGTTAGGTCAAGTAAGTGAGCTTTGCAGCTCATTAAGATGTCTTGTGAAGGTGACAAACTGTTATAGGTCACAACTTTATCAGCTGAGTCTGTGACTGGTTGGAATGTCTCACTAGTTCTTCTGTTGTTTGGTCACCTAGCTGGATAGAGTTTTCTTTCTTTTTAGAATTTAGAAGCTCAGTCTATGAGCTTCCAAGGGCAGGCCATGATGATAGCATCTCCTTGCTTGGAGATAAGAGAGAGGATAATGGCTAAACAAGACATTGGATAATGTTTTTGCTCCTGTGTCCACATCCAGTCTAAAGATCAGGTCTGGAATACGGGGTCTTAAGTGAGCCATTCCAGAGATTTCATGAGAGCAACCTGTGGTAGAAAGGATAAATGAGAAGTTTTGAGCCTGAGTATTGGACACCAGAATTAGAGCTGGTCAAAAAAAATTGACAGAACGATTTTGCATTGGAAAATGCAATTTTATTGAAAACAAAATGTTTCATGGGAATGTGATTTCAATGAAATTTTAGAAAGAAAAGTGTCAAAACAAATCATTTTGCTTTCTCATTTCATTTTGAGAAATGTTAAAACTTTTCATTTTGATGAGATAATACTTTGTTTTGACTTTATCATTTCATTTTATTTAGTTTTGATTTATATTATATTTGGATATTTTAATGTATTTATATATTATATTATACATTGCATTTTATATTATGATATGTTGACATCATTAAAACCAAATGTATTGATGGTTCAGATTTGACTTTTTTTGGAAATTCTGTTCTGTGAAAAATTTAAACTTTTTATTTCAATTTGGAACAAAAACAAATTTTGAAATATCAGAATTTCCTGTGGAATAGAAGTTCCATTTTCTGACTGGCTGTAGTCAGTACACATGTTGAAGTCCTGCATCTTGAGAATTTCAACACCACATCTGAGAGCAACTCCCTCAGATTATTTAGGAAACCTTCATAGTGTGGTGGTCTTCAAATTAACTGATTACCATGCTGACCTGTTCTTGGCCTTGCAGATTACACGGATGCTTGTGAAGCACATTGTTTAAAGGGCACCTCTCTTACATTTGAGGTTTCCTTGGTCTGGGTCTGTGATGTATCTAATATCCTGAGGTGACCAGGTAAGCTAATATTGGACTTGCCAGATTTCAGTGATAAAGGCTGGGTTGGGGGCCTTGTTTGATCATGTATGCCAGTTGTCTTGTTGGACACTGATCATTTGTTGGTCAGCATAAGCATGGATGGATTAATATAAAGGAATCAACAAATACCAAATACTAGGGGTTACAATTTCCAACCTTCAGACTAGTCTTTGTTTTTGGAGAACTTTTGAAGTTCACTGATATCTCACTTCATTCTCTAATCAGGCTTTCCCTTCTGTGCTATGTGTTGGTCGTTTTCCATGGACAGAAGTTACTTTAAGGTGGTGGGTGTATCTGTTCAAGGTGGAGAGAAAAAGGGAACATTCGTGGAGGGAAGGAATTATTTGCCTGACACAGAAGCTGAAACTTGGCTTGAGCTGGGCTGGAACTAAAAAGATTCTAGTAAGCTTTTAAAAAAAGAATTAAATGAAAAGAAAATAAAGAAAAGCTTTGAATCCCAACATTCATTTAGCATGTTTGAATCTTAGAACGTGTTTCTTGTGGACATGACTACCATGCAAGCAGCCTACAGATGCAATGAACAAAGATCCAGCAAGTTTTTGTGTCTTTGGAGTGTCCTCGCAGAATCTTCAATCATACGCCTCTTATATTGACATCACACTTGTTTGTTTTTTCTCTTGCCATTTTTCTTTCATTTTCTCTTTCCCCTTTATTTTTAAGTTGGATGTCAGCCACATGGCAAGGTTATTCTGTTAGACAAGTTGGCAAATGACAATGACAGGATTATAATTAAGTGCCAGGACATGCAGCCAACACAATTACCATGCTGTTATTACACTCTATGATGTGCTACAGAAGCTCATAAAAATGCCGTAAAGAATATAAATCACAGGGCATGTATACAATCAGGGAAGAAAAATGTTTCCCCCCTTTTTATATATGAAACCAAACTGGTTCAGATAACTTTAATGAAAGAGATGTTTTCTGCACTGACAGTCTCAATGGTGTTGGTAATAAGTAGCACTTTTGTTCTACTTTCTTCCGTGGGGCTGCAAATTTTAATAACTCTTAAACTGATATTTAATCAGACTTCTTTTCCATTGCTTTCCTTTTGTCATTTCTGCATTGGCAGTCTGGCTAGATCTTGCCAGTTGACCAACTTTTGTTTGGTTTCCATCGGCACCTGCTACTACCAATACCACCTTCATCTGAGATCCTGCAGTTCTTCTCCTTGATAAGATGGTTAAAGCAACAGCAGAACTGATACTGATCACTGACTGCAGAAGACCCAGGAAGCTCTTGTGAAATGTCATTACATAAAACACTGATTAATAATGCATGTCTCCAAGTGCTATTTTCAATTTCTCTTATTCTCCAGTATTGAATTTGAGATTCTCTCTTGTCAACATTTACCTTGAGTCAACACATTTTGACATTTAATTTAAAAGAGAAGTTGATCTGTTAGCAGCTGTAACCATAATTTCTAAGTCCTTGTAGGGGGTACATCTGGAATTGAATGGCCCCATTGCAGAGACCAAATTACTGTACAGGAGAGCTGGTCAGAAATACTTTGACAAAGGCATTTTCTGCTGAAAACTGCGCTAAACCGAGACACTTCATGAAGTTGTGTCCATTTTGCTAAACTTTCATTCGGAGAGGGAAAAAAGCCAGAAAAAAAATTCTGTTTCCTCAATTTCAAAACAAAGCATTTCAAATTTTCCTTCTAAAATGACTTTTTCATTTTGAATTTTTGAAAATGTGGATTACATTCTATATTGCAAAATAAAAGTCAACATTAAAAGAAGTGTTGTAGCTGTATTGGTCTCAGAAAGAATGTCCACACTGGACCAGAAGAAGAGCTCTGCATAGCTCAAAAGCTTGTCTCTTTCACCAGAAGTTGGTCCAATAAAAGATTCCTTCTCTTTCCTTGTCTCTCTACAATTGAAACAAAACATGTCATTGGACCTGAAATTATTTTTTTTTGTTTGGAATTTTCTTTGTGCGAATTTTCAGATGTCCTTCCAAATCTGAATGAAAATGGATTTCAAACTCCTTCGTGAAACAGAATTTCCAGATGCCACAGTTCTACTGCTAACCTCATGTCACCTTTGCAGCACTGGGGATGAATAATTAATGGACAAGAGTTTGAGGAATTGTATTTTTGCTTTTAATGAAAAATTTGTGAGTTTTGTGCTTTTGAAAAAGGAGGTGACAATTGTACTGGCTGATACAATGCAGACAACTGCTCTGGAAGCATCTTCCCCGCATCCCTGCCAATGCACCACTGTCCTCTGACCCGCAATACTCCCAGCCATTCCAGCTACACTGTGGACACATCTGTTAACCTATCTCAATCCTGATCTTTGACCCCACCTGCTGTTCAGGTCCTGGTGCACCCACCAATGGCTCTGCCAGAGCATCCCAAACCTGACCAACAGTATGTCCCCCACTGTTCACCATTTCATTAAAAGTGAGACAGTTTTGAGACCTGCTGCAGCCATGTTGAGAGAAACTGCAGCCTTCATGAAATTTTCAGAGCAGCTGAGGAGGTAGGCAGAGTTCTGGGTGGAGAAGAAGGAAAAGGGGAGTAAGAAGGAGGAAGCAGAAACAGCTGAGTAGGTCCTGTTCTATCTCCCTCACCATCCCTTGCAGCCCTGTAACTGGAAAGAGGATTTCTTCCTGCTGGTGCTTATCCCCACCCAGCTTGAGTCCCTGGAACTATCCTCCCCTGGCCTGGGTGAAAGGATGAAGAGCTTTTATTGCTGCAGGAAGAGCACAGGTGTGCTTGGAAGCAAGTCTGACAGATATTGCAACAACGGACAGTGCCTTTGGGGACCATTGTATTAAATGTATGAATGTTCTGTGTGCGATTGTGTTCTGCTCCATGGGGCAGTGTGACCGGGTGCTATCAGCTGCACCCTGATCACTGATACTGCTGCAGCCTGGGAAAGCCTGAAGGCCCAGCTGTGGGCAATTACTCACTTTCTGGTGGGGATTGTGAGACACTGGGTGACAATCACAAGGCTAACAAGGTAATTGGGGGAGAATATAAGGAGAGGAAACAGGACGCAAAGCAGCTCAAGAGGGAGCTCAGAGGGGGAGCCTGGGCTGGGGAGTGAGGGCTATGGGGAAGCCTGTCTTTGCTGTAAGCCTGTGTTGCATAGTATTATTCTGTAAGAGGGGAAAGAAATGCACACCTTGGTGAAAGATAAACAGCCCACTATGCATTTGTGACTGAGAGACCCTCTGAACTGGCTAGGCAGTGAGGTTCACTTGGTAGCCATGGAGGTGCCCTGTGGCTTGGAGTGTTACTACAGCTCCTCCAGGGTCTCAAAACAGTGTGTGTTTGGGGTGGGGGGGGGATTAAGGTGAGTTGTCAAGACTGTAATCCGCTCCAGGGTGGTATCTTCCCCTGGGGTGGTTTGCGCAGACTAGTTCAGCTGGGGTTTTCCAGAGACGAGAGACAAAGAAAGAACTCAAGATACATAAAGGCTGAGTTTAAACAGACTCAGGGCTTCCTTTTGATTCAGCAAACAGACGGGACCTTTGGTCCTAAGGGGACCCCAAACCTTGCAGATGGGCTATGGGGGACATTAGCTCCCCATATGGAAGATGGGTAATTTCTGGTATATATATAGTAAGCATGGAGGAATTCTTATGTTTTTTTTATTCTCTCTGATGCTTTTGCCCTTTGGAGAAAGGTACTTTGCCTTGGAAGAGCTGCATGGTAACTTGCAGCAGCTGACATGCACTAATCACTGTCCTCTGAGAGAAAGCACAGCCCAGGTGCTGCCATTGGGCAGGTTGGCTTGCTGGGGATATCACAGTGTAAGGCAGGGAGCTATGCAGCCTATAAACCCCAGTCAGAACAAAGTGGTACAAGGGTCTCTGCCCAGAGACAGGTGACCGCTGGAGGACTGAAACCAGACTGGGTACTCCAGGGGGGAATGCAAGTATTGTTACCATTAAATTAAGGCAGCAAGATGTGTGTCTGGATGGGCAAATCCTTTTTTTTGATAGAAAACACTTCATAATTTTCATGTTTTTAAAAAATTGCCCCCTTTGCTCACATTTTCTTGGCTTCCTCTAACATATGCTCAACGCTGTGCTTGACATCTTGTACACTTAATTCCCCTTCACCACCTCAGACAAGGAGAGGAATTTGAACTTGATGTGTTAAATATAACCATCTGCTCAGCAAACCTGACAGGGTTTTGTACTTCACATAGCATGGCTAGTGTTAGTGTCATTGAGGGTATGTCTGTACTGCAAAGAGGTGTGACTGCAGCATGTGAAAACATGCGTCTCAAAATCAAAAACTTAATCTAGCCAGATATATGTTTTGGTTCAAGATGGTTTCTCATGTATATTCAGTTTCCAGAAACTTCAAACCTCCCCTCAGTTGAAGGACTCACCTTTCTCAGCTTGCAAGAGCTCTGTTCCCTTGTGTCTGTCTAGTGATGGATGCCAAAGATGTCTTCTGCCCTTGCTCATATCTTCCAAAGTTCAAATAACTTGTTTCATGGGACAGGATGACCTCATGCTGTTTTTCCCTTCCTGGGGGCTTCCCTCTATTGATTTCTATGTAAATATAGCTTCCATTGTTTTGATTCCACCTTGCTTAATTTCTTTGGAGACAGGTAGATAGCTCCCTTCCCTATTGTCTGGAGTAAAGTCTGTTTATCTCTTTGTTTGGTCACAGACAGGAAAGCCTAATACAAATGAGTATCCATAATTCCTTATTTTGTATTAATTCAGACAATTCAAAATGATATTAATCACCAGTGTCAAGTATCACCAGTGAGTCATTAACTTTCAAAAAAGACCTCACTTGATACACTTTGTATACAATATTACTGTATTGTATATCAGTGGATTCAATTACTTATCACCTGAGATTTAGACCCCTGTCTTTATAGACCAGTAAACCTTTGAAATGTTTATTCAACTCTGATGGTAAAGGAATCTCCATGCTCTTTCTTCCCCCACTTGTTAGCTTAATAGTTTACTTAATATGTAAAAAAGGGACCTTCATTGTCTTTGCCTGATGACCGGGCTGGAAAGAGAATTAAATATGCATTCCTTTGTCTAAGGAAGCCTTGTTACCAACTCCCCCTGAAATGCCTGGTTTAAACACTTCAGTCATAATTCGAGCTTATATCCATAACTTTTTGTACACAACCTGTGAGTACATCATGCAAGAATATTAATGAGCAGTGAGCTATTAGTTTTCAAATGTTACCTCACAAGGCATATTTTGTACAAAGAATATGACAGTACTGTGTAGGGTGTGAATACAGGGGTGCTTAGTATCACAGGGGAGATGCTCATATGTGGTTAGGCTGGAGGTTGGCCATAGCTGTATAGGTGATCTGGGAGCCCACTGTCTCCACAACAAAGCATTGGTACTTGAAGGGCTCCTGCTGCTTCAGGTCTCTGGCATACTGGGACAGCAGGGCCAATTATCTCTGGGCTGAGGCACTGGGGCATCAGGAGCTCCGCAGAGTGCTGTAATCTCTATGGTCAGTGAGCCAAAGAGTTGGGGAAACCTTTCTTTTTTAACTTTATTTTTCCTGTTTTTATATAAAAAATAAACACATAAAACATGTAAACATGCATGCCGAAGATGGAAATAGCACAGAAATAACAAAATTCAACGTTCATTTTTGCAAAACCTGGGGAAAAAAGCCCTGAACCTGTGGAGGTCAAGTAGAGCATCAATTATTAAAGTGGCTAAATAGATAAGTGAGAACATAACCTATGAGTATTGGGAACTAATATATTCAAAACTGCAAAACTATGTAATAGTTTCATATGTTGGCCAGACAGCCTCATATATTTTTCCAAGTGCTTCTATTAGACAGAATCATTTTTTTTCTTTTAATGAAGTAGTAGAGAGCTCACTAGATCAGCCTGCGTATTAGGAGGAATTGCAAATTTTCATTGTCTCAGAATAACAATTTTGGTCGCTAACATAGTTACTGCAATCCATTTCTTAATGTTAACTGGTAATACCAACTCATCCAGCACCTCTGAAATATACAAGCCTGGAGAAGAAACAAAAGATAGCAACATTTAAAGTTTGAGAGAGCACTGAATATGGTGTTTCAGAATACATGCATTTTGGCAGGCATAGAGGAGGTGCAAAAGGTTGTCATGTGGTTGTTTGCATCTCCAACATTCTCTGTGTGTTGCCAATCTAGCCATAAACAATCGTTCTGGAGTCCAGAAGAATCACAATGATCAAGAGCTTGAAGTATCTTTCACATTATGCCAGATAGCCTCCTAGGTTTCTGTTGAGATAGTAAGGCTAAGTCCCTTTTCCCGTTTTTCTTTGAGATGAGAGGATTTAAAGCATTAAACCACCTATAAGTAATTCCTAGAAAGTGACTTTTGTTTTCATATTTCTCAACACATTCTTCTAGAGGTGAGAGAGTTGAAATGGTGCATTCATTAATATTGAGGGTTGGCCTATTGTGCTTTGAGTTCTGGGTCACGTGAAATTGATTTTGTCCAGATGTCTGTCTAGTGTAGTGCCCCAATTCCATCCCAGTATTACAGGAATGTCTTTTTACTAGAAAGAATCATAGGGTTAGAAGGGACCACAAGGACCATCTAATCCCCTGTCAAGGAGCAGAATTTGTTGTATCTAAACCAGCGGTTCTCAAACTTCATTGCACCAAGCACCCCTTCTGACAACAAAAATTACTACATGACCTCAGGAGGGAGGACTGAAGCCTGAGCCTGCCCAAGTCCCCTGCCGCAGTGGGGGAGCCAAAGCAGAAGCCCAAGGACTTCAGTCTCAGGCAGAGGGCCTGTAATCTGAGTCCCGCCACCCAGCGCTGAAGCCAGCAGTGAGTAGAGTGGTACTATCACCTCCTGTGACTTGCAAGCTATACCACTGTTAATACAATCTAAACTTGCATTTGCTTTTTTTTTTCAACAGCATTGCATTGCTGACTCATGTTGAGGCTGTGATCCACCACAACTCCCAGATCCTTCTCAGCTGTGTTGCCACCAAGCCAGTTATTTCTCTGTATTTGTGCATTTGGTTTTTCTTCCCTAAATGTAGCACCTTACATTTGTCTTTGTTGAATTTCATGTTGTTGTTTATAGCCCAATTTTCCAGTTTATCAAGATCCTCCTGAATTCTAGCTGTATCCTCCAAAATGTTGGCAACCCTACCAGCTTTGTGTTATCTGCAAATTTGGTCAGGATGCTCTCTATTCCTACGTACAGGTCATTAATAAAGATGTTAAACAACACCAGACCCAGAACAGACCCCTGTGGAAAACCCCACTTGAGACCTCCCTCCAATCCAACATCATTTCATTAATAGTTACTCTTTGTTTTAGGTTGTTTAACCAATTCTGTATGCACTTAATGGTAGTTCTGACAATCCCACATTTCTCCAGCTTACTTATCTGAATGTCATGTGGGACTGTGTCAAAAGCCTTGCTGAAGTCCAGGTATATTATGTCCACTAGATTTCCCCCATCTACCAAACTAGTTATCCTGGCGAAGAAGAAAATCGAGCTGATTAGACATTATTTGTTCTTAGTAAATTCATGCTGGTTGCTAGCGATCACCACTTCATCCTCCAGGTACTCAGAAACTGAATGTTTCATACATTGCTCTAGTAGCTTCTCAGGTCAGGCTGGCTGGTCTATAGTTCCCTGGCTTCTCTTTTTTCAAGATGGGCACTACATTTGCTCTTCTCCAGTCTTCTGGGACCTCTCCTGTCATCCATGAGTGAGCAAATATTATTTTCAGTGATTCTGAGATTTGCTCCGCTAATTCCTTCAGCACCCTGGAGTGAATAGCATCAGCGCCCACTGACCTGAATTAATTCAAATTGGTCAGAGGATCTCTGACGTGTTCTTTACTTATCTCGATCTGCAGCCCTTCCCCTTTATTGTCTGTGGTAGCTTTGCTAGTCAGCAGCTCACATGTTTTTTGTGAGAACATTGAACCAAAGTAGGCACTGAGCAGCTCTGCCTTCCTACCATCTTCCATTACCAGTGCACCTTCTTCACTGAGCAGCAAACCCACACCCTCCCTGATCTTTCTTTCTTGTCTAATCTATTTGAGGAACCCCTTCTTGTTGTCTCTAATGTTCCTTGCCAGCTGTAACTCATTCTTTGCCTTGGCTTTTCTGATTTTCTGCTACATGAGTTTCCTGCAATAAAGCTACTGGGCACTTTCTAAGAAAATTAATGGAAAAATTTTAAAAGATATACTAAGATATATAGCCTTATTCTAAAGAAATGTATTTCCCCGTTGATATTGTAAAACCACATCTCTAAGAGATTATCTGTATTTATACATATTAGATACTGGTTAGTTTGGAATTAATTTATGTTTTGAGCCTCTAAGGCAGTCAGGTATACAAAAAGACCTATGGCACCTTAGAGACTAACAAATTTATTAGAGCATAAGCTTTCGTGAGCTACAGCTCACTTCATCGGATGCATTTTCACGAAAGCTTATGCTCTAATAAATTTGTTAGTCCCTAAGGTGCCACAAGTACTACTTTTCTTTTTGCGAATACAGACTAACACGGCTGCTACTCTGAAAAAAGACCTATGTCTCTCCCCATAGCTGAGTCCAATATCAGATAACTGTCGAAAAAGAAAAGACAACTAAGCTTTCAGCCCCGACTGAGCTCACTAGGTGGTCCTATTCGTCACAGGGTGGCTTCTCCGGCACCCTTGTTTGGGAGCCTCAGGGTCAGTCTGTCTTCCTCCCCAGCCTCATCCTTCTCAGCCAGGCTGCTGCCTTCTAAGCTTTCTCTCCAGTTGAAGCATGCTCTGCAGGTCTGGAGAGGCTATCATGGCCCAGCATTGTCCTTTAACCACTCCAGGCCCAGTGTTGGGTTTGTACTCCCCATCACAGCTCCCCTTCCCAGGCAGTCAACCACAGAGCCCAGACCATTCAGGCCTTCCCAGTCAAAACCTCCCCTCTATAATCCCCTCACATCCCCTATCGTCACTCTGCCCCCACATAACCACTCACCCCGTCGGCTCTCCCTGGCTCATCTCTGTTTGGTTCCTGTAGTGTAGGGATGGAGGCAAAGGGGTGTGTGGGGAAAACTGGGACCTGACTTGGGAGGGGCCCGGGGAGAGAAATGGAAGGGAGAGAAGCCCTGCTCTATTCCCCCTCCCTCCCCCACGTTCCACTGCTGGGCTCCTGCCATCTTCCCACATCACCCTGCTCTAGAACATGCTCGTTCTGTCAACACCCTCACGCTTCCTCAGTGCTCCCCTAACACAGTCACCTTCCGGACACTGAAACATCCACCATTCAGTTGCATCAAACATTCTGCACAGCAACCAAGTGGCAGCTGACAGGAAGCAATGCCACAGCCTGCTGCGTGATCCATCCTGCTCATCAGCAGAAACCACTCCAAAGCAGCCTTGTCTCTGCCCCTGTAGTGACACAAGCCTACATCTTTTCATTCTTTGTTCCTTCCTTCCCTACTACCTTGTCTTAAGGAGCTTTCTCCACACAATGAAAGGGAGCAGAGTGGAGAATCTGGCTCTGCTGACGAATCATAGAATCTCAGGATTGGAAGGGACCTCAGGAGGTCATCTAGTCCAACCTCCTGCTCAAAGCAGGACCAATCCCAACTAAATCAAAGCTTTGTGAGTCAGATGTATGATGTATGCGGCTTTGAAGTTTGGCACTGATTTTATTTTTGATATTTTTTTCATATCAGCGTCATTATCCTGAGAGTGACTGAGCCTGTACAGTGTCTATTGTCTTAGTGGGTGTAGAGTGGGCTAGGCATCTCTCAGGATTTGGCCTTGGAAGAGGAAAATGCACTGTCCTCATGGATGTCAGCTTCTTCCTTAACAATATCCCAGATCTCTAGGGACTTCAGAGCAAGCGAGGGCCCCGTTGAACTGAAGAGCCCCATTGCAGGATTGGGCCCTCAGTCCTTCTGGCTGTAATATTCATCTCATTAAACCAAAATAAAAGCACAGACAGGGAAGGAGGTTTCTGCGAAATCTACATTGGAACAAATTTTGAAATATGGGCTGGGCCAACCTGATTTACTCTCCCAGTAGCTGGTAATTAGTGTGGCTATTTGTAAACGTCATGCAGCCTAATCTCTGCTCCTGGGATTTTCCTCCATTAAATCTCTCCCAGACGTTAGCACTTCCATTTGCTCTGAAGTTACCTGATGGGAATTTAGGGACCGCAGGCTGAGCCAGATCTCAGCAGCAGCACAGAGGCGTGGGAGGGAGGCAAAGGTTCCAAGCCTCCATCTGCTTTGGCCCTGGGAATGTAAAGCGTTATTTCTCAGCAAGCTGCCTTTGTGATAAAGGGTTGCCAAGGGCCAGTGCTAAATCCAGCCAGAGACAACATGGCCTTTTCTTTATGTAAGTTCTTATCACATTCAATCCAACAGAAGGCAAAGGCCTGTGCAGCTAACAGGGCTTTATTATTATTATTTTCAACTTGCTCTTTCATAGCAGTGGAAACAAGAGGCCGCTGCCTGACATTTCAATCAACCCTTTTTTCCCCCTCTACATTTTAAACTTAATGAGGAGCCTGGCATGTTGACCGGCAGCCACAGGCAAGCATCTTACACTTTAAAGGACTAAAATTTAAGGGCAAAACTGTTCATTCAGCGCAGACCTCATGCTGATACCCGCAGGTGTGCAGTGAATACAGAATACATCCTTATGTTCAGAGAAAGATTTGGCACTGGATAGAGGGATTCGGGCTAGAAAGGAGAGTGCAGAGATTACTGCTGCTAACTTGGCTCAGTAAATATTGCAGTCAATTGGCATTTGTGTGTGCATGCGTGTATGTGCACACTGCCGCTGTCTGCTGGATGGAAGCAGAACTGCTTAACTGTGAGTCATAGGCTAACACCTGACAGTCTCATATAGCCCAAAGGGCCAGGGTCCTTTTGGAGCAGGAGGAGATGAGCTCTATCCAAGCTGTTGCAATGACGTTCTAATGGCTCA
Organism: Dermochelys coriacea; assembly: GCF_009764565.3. Lineage (NCBI taxonomy): Eukaryota > Metazoa > Chordata > Testudines > Dermochelyidae > Dermochelys > Dermochelys coriacea. The sequence goes on from NC_050080.1 coordinate 27,759,478, forward strand.
GAACAACAGTTGAGGAGAGCTAGGTGGCCATGGATTTGTTACAATATTTATTTTTCCTCCATACAAAAAGGGAGAAGGATGGGAGCATATACCCCAAGTGGTACATGGATTTTCCATGGCAGCATCACTGACAGTTATATGGAAGGGAAAGGAGGCCAAGAATAATTTTGCCAAGCAGGCAAGGGATGTGTAGAAATTCCTGGTCCTGAGCACCCAGCCATGTGGAGGGGCTCTCCTTCTGCACAAATCTGTAAGCAGCCACTGTCTCTGATGCTCAATGGCTTTGTGATCACACAGCCCCTTCTTGTTCTCAAAACAGCTCCTCCTGCAATAGCCTTTTCAATTTTCGAGTTGGATCTGCCACCTGGATCTTGGGCTGCTTCTGGTGTTTTTCACTGTCAGTGATGGGGTGTGTGAGCCTGTAGTGCCTCTCACAGGGCATGAGCACTGTCCGTAGCATCCTGACACAGGAAGCCGAGTAGGCAGCTGCCATGCTGAGTTGCCAAGCGGTGCAGGAACTCTTAATCAGCTTTTAAATATTTCCCTTAGGTAACCTTTTTTCACCATAATTTTCTGAGTTTGAGGCAGACAGATTTTCATATTGGACTTCACCCTGCCATGAAACAGGATTCAGCTCCTGTTGTCTTATTTTTGGAATTACTTTAGTAAAAGTAATGGTTACCAAATGATTCTGTATTCAGCCACATCATCCCCAATTAGCTGCACAGCTCTGTTGCATAAATCACGGGGCCTTGGTTCCATAATTAGAGTGCAATGCACTCCATAGGTCCAGGGCCTGTCATTATGAGTCCTCTCCTGAACTCTGGCAGTGTCGCCAACTCTTGTGGTGTTTCACGTTTTTCTTAAACCTCCAGCTCCTGGAGCCACATGTTTATCTGAGAGTGGCAGCTTTTTTTTTTTTTTTTTAGTAAGTGTACTTAGTGGTTGCAGAGAAGAGCTTGAAAATGTGACCTCCAAAGGCTCAAACTAGAACCCTCCCCAATTTTTATTTGTTTAAAATCTCATGAGTTTTAAGCCAAACTCGGGATTTTGTGGGGGCTGAGTCATGATTTTTAACACTTAGGGGTAGCAGTACTGCTCTGGTAGCTGCCTAGCCATTTTATACCCTACCAACCATTGCATGAGCCAAGTGCACATGCTACACTGAATGGTTTCCCTTCAGAGTAGCTGCTCATTCATCTCTCGTCATTATCATATGCATGCTGAAGGCTGTGGGTACAACATTCTGCTTGTTCCAGTTGGGCTGTATTCTAATCGTGGGCTGAGGGCATTGTTCCCAGAGCTTCTGCCTGTGTCTGTGAAGCTCAATGGAGAACAAAGTGTGGGGATGAAAGTCGGCAAGATCACTGAGTTTTATTCAAACAGGCTATTCAAAAGCTCACCTAAAAGTTTTCCTCTTGGGGAGGAGATGAGATGAGTGGCAGTAACTCAGCAACTACACCAACTGACCTTATTTTCAACATGTCACTCACCCTGGAAAACGTTAAGCATGAAAGACAGGAGACCTTGTAAAGAATTATAGTATCTGAGGGCAGACTCTACCTTGCAAATGTTCAAGGAGTTTTTTCCTTCACATCTCCTGCCACCAGCTGAGTCTGAAAACATGTTTGCATTCCCTTAATTCTGATGTCTCATATCATCAGAAATAATGATAAGACAAGTAATGCCGGTGGGAATCAGTGCCTGCCTTTGCCTGCCAAAAGCACTAAAGGTATCAAACATCTCAGTGGATTCCTTTTAGTAGGAAAGAAACAGTGAGAAGAAAAATATCGGGAGGCCTGGTTCTCCATGCCATCGCTGCTGGTTCACAGCAGTGGCACTCCACGGCTTTCAGTGCAGTGACAGCAATGCAAAACTGGAGAAATACAGCCACGATTCAGGCTCTTCCTCGGCTTCTTTGAAGGAAAAGGGACCTGAGAGGAACCCACCAAATTTACTTTGTTTATGATATAACTAGAATTTAAAACCAAACTCGTAGGACCGGGAGAATTAGGTTCTGGAACAGCTTTCCAGTTGGAGGAGTGGGGGGCAAATAACCTGGCTAGTTACAAAATGGAGCTTGAAACATTTAGGAACAGGATGATGTGACAGGGTTGCCTGAGATAGCAGGGGACTGGATTTAATACCCAGAAAGGCCCTTCCAGTCCTTATCCTATGTTCCTACAGACTAGCATAACAATCATCATCTCCTGAAACATTGCCAACCAGACTCCCCCACCCTGTGCCTTACCGCATCAGAAGAAGTGCAAGATACTTGCATTGGTGTGAGGAAATTGGTGGCATTTCACATCCATTTTGCACAGGCTGAAATAATGACGCAAGTAGCAGGGCACTAGTGAATCAGGCCTGGAATCAGAGAGCCAGATTCTCCACTCTGCTCAGGCCAGAACCAGCCAAGCACTGACCCAGCCTGGACCCATTCAGCTTGTGAAAGCTGATCGGATCAATGTCCATGATGGTTTGGTTGCAAGATGGGGAATTTGTCCATGTGTCACTATTTGTGACTATGCAAAGGGTGAGATCAGTTTACGATGCTTTATGCCTCTCTCTCCATCTGCTCAAACGAGGAGTGCTGCTGACCAGCTGGAATTCTATCCTGCATGTGGTTGAATGACTCGCAGTCAGTTGAAAGCTACTGAGGGTGTAAGAAATACACAGCTAAGCCACAGCAAGAGAGAAAAAACAACTTCCAAACAGTGGGCCAGATTCACTGTTGCCTGATACCTGGTGCAGTTGTTTACACTAGTGCAGAGTGGGTGTAAAATGCTACTGAATACAAATGATTGTGATTCAGATTCCCTTTGCACTGTTGTCAATCACTGCACAAGTCGCTAGATAAGGGAGAGATCAGGCCCACAGCTGTATATTTTGTAACTCAGCCTCTTTCTCACTCCTCAGTGTGGTTGTAAAAAGGCCATATTGAGCTCACCTCAAACTTGGCTTTTGCTTTTGGCTATAGCTTGAGGTCATAATTTGAGCACCAGCCAGCCATTAAAGTTCAGAGAATTCCTGCTATTGTCTCAGGCCTTTGTCTCCTGGAAGTCTTTGCGTCAGGCATGACTGAGTGTGACACCAGTGTGGATGCAGGCCAGGAGAGCAACCTGCACAACTTGCTCCAAACTGACTGGAGGGAAGTCAATCGAGGTTGAATTACTTGCGTGAACTCTGGAGTGTGGACATACTAGTGCTGCTGTCTCCCTTGTCTGTGTCAATCCACGTAACAGCTTTCTGCTCAGAAAGGTCACTGAACAACAAAACCTTAAAAAACAAATACAATGTGATTTGCCCAGTTGACTAAGAAACTGCTGTTCCCAAATCCTGCTCTTTCAAACAAATGACCTATTAAAAATAACCTTCGTTAGAGTGGGCAAATACTGCCATTGCAAGTCCTCTGTCATGCAGCCTTTGCTAGAACAGTCATTCCACAGCTTTATGATCATGGAGGTGGGAATTTTTAGTTAATTATCTCTACCAGATATTGGGGCGGACAGCCATAAAAAGCAGGAGCAGGGATTATGCTGATTTCCAAATATTTCCTTTTAAGGTTTATTGTTTCTTAATCTATAATCAGCGGTGACGGTGCCTTCTATTCTGGATTTTGTCATGAACAACCCCCCCCCCCCCGCACCCTCGTGCTTTCAGCTCCTCAAGCTGAGGTGGGGATGACAGGGTTAGTAATTGGATGGGCAATTTAGGCACAATAAAAAGTGATGCTAGTGATTCAGTAGGTGGCATCCTTCCTTCTGAGACAATACTGGAGCCATGCAGCAGGATGGAGTTTGCAGTGCTGTAGTGCTCGAAGTGCGTTTCTGAGGAGATTTGCAACTACAGGTGGGCAGAAAATGGGTTTGAGTAACAGGAAATGTTAACTTTGTATCAACCCCCCCGCAAACTGAACATTTTTGGCCGAATGCTGCCGAAAACTAAAACAGATTCAATCTTTGGCCCAAGATTTTCCATTTTCTAATGTTCATTTTTTTCAATAAAAAATCTAAACTTTTCAGACACTTTTCATGAAATTATTCATTGATCCAAGACACTAGTTTTCCATGAGGCCATTCAAAGTCACATATCACTTGTAGAAGAGTGCTAACTCTAGTAATCAGACCGCATTCCCGTACTTACATTCTGCCTCCCCTGCAATTTCAATGGGATAAGATATTTTTCTTGCCTTCCTCTTGGCTCCTGGTCTGAAGACCATTGGATGAAACTGTTGGGCACTGTTGCTGTTAAACAACAGCTGTGTGCAACCCTAGCAGTGGCTGCATTTTGCTGATGACCTATTTGATTTTCCCTTCCCTTATCTCAAAAGGGCATTATGAGACACTCAGCCCTATACTTATTCACACAAAGCCCCTTTGTACTACTCTGGCAGGCCAATGAGTGTCTCACTGGTCAGTGTGTGTTACATGTTTCCCTTTGTGCCCGATACGCAGAGGATATGAGTCTATTACAGAGCCCGTGGCACAGAGCCGGGTTCTTACCGTAAGCTATAGAAATTCATGCTTTTGGCTGTGGAGGTCGCTGCTTCGCTCCCCCATGAGTTGCCACCCTATATACACAACTTAAATCACACTGAAGCCCTGTTTTGAGATCTTAGTAGAGATGTAACATCTTTCTGCGGACACATTGTTCACCAATCACAGCCCAATTTGGTTCCAGCAGTCCTACTATCGACAAGATTGCAGGCAAACCTGAAAGAGGAAGAAAAAGAACAAGCTGTATTGGAAACATGGCTGGCAGATGACTGGTATCCAAAGAACAATGGAAGTTTTACGACGCTATGGCGAATGTGAAAGATGGAAGTTGGTGGTTAATAATCTCCATATCGGTGATGTCACTTGAAGAAGAAGCAGTGACTGTCTAGGGTCTGTGCATGGGGTGGATTTTACCCCTACCTCTTTAAGGCTGAGATTTTCAAAGGACCCTAAGGGAGTTGCCACTCAAATCTCACTGGGAATCAGTTGGAGTAGAGCTCAAACCCTAAGTGAATTCAGGGGGGCCTAGCTGAAGTTCACAACCAAAAGAGCGTCATCTGACTCAAATGGCTGTAATTGCAAATGGCTAATATTCAGAGCAAAAACTATTAGTGAACAATTGAGCAGGAAGTATTTGCTGAAGGAATTCACAAATCATTTCAAACCACAAATACAGTCAAGGATGTTCCGGTCTGTTTGAAAATAACGAGTGAATGGGGTGGGGTGCGGAGAAACGCAGACTGTGCGGTAGATCATTCGCTCCATTCTAGTTTAGATGTTTACAAGGCAGTGTGATTATAGATGTTCATATTTTACTATGTTGTTCCCAACTGAGTATATTAAAAAATGTTTTATATTCCAGGTGTCCTACTCTCTTTTATGGCATCTGATTCAAAGTCAGTGAAGAGGGGAAGGGAAACATTCTTTATAAAGGCCCTGATGGCATTTAAAGGGTAGATGGGAAAAATTGTGTCTTTACTACTTCCAATAAGCAAAATTACCTATTATAAACTACAGGTGAGACTGTGCCTTTGGCAACAGCCTGGGCACGGAATGGGGTGTAACCTGTATCATCCACAAATAGCCCTGAGAGGCACTGGGACACTGAATCACAATATCTCTCTACTTCTTAATCCAGGGGCTAGTCATTTATTGCTGACCATTCCCAGTGGCAAATTATGAACTTCCTTTACTGGTCCCAAGGCCTCGTTCACTCCCTGCCCAGTTGATCTCAGTGATAAAAGGAGTGATTGGGCATGCAGTGCCCACTTTGGCATGCATACCTGGTCCCAAGGTCTGGGTAGCCCATACAAGGGTGTAAGAAACCTCCTACTCCCCTGTATAGTCCATCTAGCCAGGGGGCTATCTGAGTGGACACAACCAAACCCAGATTGTGTACTGTAATGAATCTGCTGGCTTGTTACTGGGCACTGTGTTAACCCCCGATTAAACGCCCAGCCAGCCATAACCTTCAAAGCATAAAAAAGGGAAGTACAATGGGAGGGAAGGGACCTAGCTCAGTACTGAAGAATGGACCCAGAGCCATTCTCTAATTGTATTCAAAGGAAGTGAAACTTCTTCTTTTTTTTTTTGGATCCCTTCTCCTTGGCTCTACCCTAGTTTTTCCCATCTCGTGTCTGGGAATAGTCAGAGAAACAGCCATGTCAGACCAGCATTTTAGCCTTTTCCTTTAACACTTCCTAGCCACTTTCCCTTCATCTTTCTCACATTGTGTGAAATGCACCCCTGCAGGACAGAGGTTATGTGGCACCTAGGTCTCATTCAGGTCCCTCATACACAGGGTGGAATTTCACCTATCTAGACGGGATATTGGCAACACAAAATATTGGCAACACAATGCAAAACTACTCTGAATTCAAACTTCTTTTGCAAAGTTTCCTGCTTTAATGGAAAATAGCACTAAGGAATGCACATTTTTCAAGCAAAAGTGGGTATGCTATCTAGTGAAAATGAGCCAGTTTCTAGCAAAAGTTAACCCATTTCTGGGGAAAATGGGCAGGAAAGTTCTATTTTTGGAACTGAGGTTTGCCTCGGAAAATTCATGTTTTCATGAGCTTTAATTGCAAAAAAGCCATTTGGCTGGAAATCTGAATAAGGCAAAATTTGAGTCCCAGGAGGCTGGTGTAGGACCACCAAATGCAAAATGGCACAGATGTTAGCATGGCAATCTGGGAATCACAAATTGGGGTCTGGCTCAGTTTCACTGCTATCCTTTCAGAGAAGCAATGTTTACCATTTCAGTCATGCTGTTCCTAGTGTCATCAATATTATCTAAAGCTCCATCTAAGATTGGGGAGAAGAACTTTGGGGGCTTTCTTATGATTCAGCAGCCTGTTCCCCTGTAATGGTTCAGAGCAACTATGAGTGGGCAGCAGGGCATGCAGAGTGTACAGGCCATTAGAAAAATGAACTGTTTGGTTTCTTCTTTCCTTGCACAGTGGCAGAAATTAAATTTGTGTTGCAATCTGTGTCTTCGTTTCTCTGAACCAAGTTATGGTGGGGCCAGGCTCAGAGGGTGTGTCTATACTGCAGTGTAAGCCCAGGGTTAGAACTCAGGCTCAAGCATAACCCCCTTCCATCTACACACAAATCGTGCGAACCCAGGGCTCAGACTCAGGGTACCAGTACCCTATGGGGATGGAGGATCCGAGCTTGAGTCAAGCTGGGACCCAGGGTTCAAGGCCTATTACTTTGAAGTGTAGATGCAATCCCACTGGACTCGTGCTCTGGGTCAGTGGTTCTCAAACTTATTTGATTGCACCCCCCTTCTTTGTTTCTGTAGTAGTTTACACCCCGACCCCACCTGCCACACAAGTACGTATACCAATATGTATACCACCCTGCCTTCAGAGCTGGGCAGCTGGAGAGCGGCAGCTGCTGGCTGGATGCCCAGCTCTGAAGGCATCACTGCTGCCAGCAACAGCGCAGAAGTAAGGGTGGCAGTACCATGCCATGACACCCTTACTTCTGTGGTGCTTCTGCCTTCAGAGCAGGGTGCTCAGCCAGCAGCTGCTGCTCTCTTCTCTGCTTTCAGGACTGGGTGGCCAGAGGATGCTGGGAGGCTACTTCTCATGCCCCCTCAAGGGGACACACCCCCCAGTTTGAGAACCTCTGCTCTGGGAGTCTGCCAAAAGTATCCCACAATCCCACAGGCCAACTTTGTTGTCTGGACAGTCAAGTTTGGTGGACAGTCAAGTATTCCCAAACCACAAACAAGGGGCTAGAGCAGCTACATTTTGGGGGGGTGCTAGAAAGTCTGGAATATGTGTGGTTGAACTTGGGCCCATATAAGGCAGTGCAGACTTGGAGCCCTAGTTTGGGCTCAGGGTTCAACAATTCCTAATCTGGGGTTACAAATGAGTGAAGACACTCAAGCTCTAGGTAAACAAACCCCGGGTCTGCTAACTGGAATTCTACCAACCCTGGGCTTCCATTAGAATGTAGACATAAGCTGAGTGACTAGAGAGAGATGTCCACATGGGGGGCTAGGATCTGGGTTTATTTTGGAAGTTCTGGTTTAACCAAAATAAACAGACATTTGGCAGACGACTCTGGCTGCTGCATTCCTCCCCTGCAGTTTCCCAGCCAGGCATCTACAAAGCAAATACATAAGCTACAAACAGGGAAGCTCTTGTGTTTCCCAGAGCTCTCTGGCCTGACTTCTGGTGAGCAAAGCTCCTTCTCCCGTGGTGATGACCCCACTTTAAAGTGCTGACTGCCCACCCCACCCCGACTCACCTAGGAGTGCCTCCCTGTGCTGACTTCATGACATTGCTGGGAATTAAACCAAGACACCCCGGGCTAGTGTTTGCTCAGCATGGCCATCTAATGAGAGTCCCACCAGAGATAGGGGTGACAGGGCTGAGCCACCCTCGGGGGCATACAATTGCAGTAATATACAAAACAGAGAAATGGTGTAACTCGGCCTTCTCTGAGAGCTGTGCTGGGACCTGGACCCCACTAGCTCTTGATCCCTCTGGTCTCTGTGGATATGTTTGCACAGCTGCTGGGAGTGAGTCTTGCAGCTCGGGTCAACAAAGGCAAACTACAATACTGTGCAGTGACTAGTTCCAGTGAGCTCTTTGCCCAGGTGTCCCCCTGCATCTTCCATGCCACACTGCATAGCTGTAGTTAAAGAGAGCGTGGGTCGTGGGGAGAACAGCCCAGTGCTCAGCTTTCAGCCCATTCCCTAGCTGGTGTTTACATGGGCCCATCTCACATGGTGTCCCACCATTGCACTATAACATCAAGCCTGAATGGTTCTGTGGCAAAAGACATAGAAGGCAACATATCTCATCCTTGCACATTTACAGCCGTTCTACTTATTGTTCTAAATGGATTTAAATCTAGATTCCCAGGGGATACAACTAGAATATTAGCTGACCATGCCCTCCAGTGGATTCCTGTTTAACATCCTCTCCCCAGAGCAGTGAGCCCAGCTCAAGATGTCCTCAAGCATCTCCATTGCAGTCATTCACACTCAGGTGGAGGCAGTATGTGGGTTTATATCAATGCGCCTGGATGTCAATAAACTGCCATGTTGATGGAGCATAAAACTAGGTCTGCAGTGTACAGCAAATAAGCAGCCTTCCCAGAGCCTGTCTGAGGGGGATCAGCCAGCCAGCCACCCTCTCATTTCTTCTTGCTCACCTGATGTTCGGGTTCAAATTTTCCAGCTAACACCCTGCTAAATGATTTACATGAAATGGCAGATAACTGCTTTTCTGTAAATCAAATCTCCAGTAAATGGGAGGGCAGAGAAAGGAAGCCCTCCATACTCTCCATTTTACATTTTTCTTATATCCCCCACCCCAGAGGTGTATGCTAAAATGGGCACACAGAGTGCAGTAAAAATTAGGCAAATTTGAGGACAGTTTTTTTCCAACATGCCAGATTGTTATTAATTATTATTTATATGGTGGTGGTGCTTAGAGAGCAAAATCAGGGATCAGGACCACATTGTGCTGGGTGCTGCACACACAGATATTGCGTTTATGTTACAGGAACTTAAGAATTGGCAGACTGGATCAGGCCCGAGGCCCATCTTGTCCATGATCCCATCGGGGCAAGCATCAGATGTTTCAGAGGAAGGTGTACAAACCTTGCAGTAGACAAATTTGGGATAACCTGCCCACCACATAGGCCTCATCCAAGTCTCCAAGGGTATGTCTGCACTACAATGCAAGAATAGGATAAGTGGGACTCGAGTCTGTGGGCACTGGGTTAGAAAGCCCAGGACTTGAACATCCACACTCATTGGTGACCCTAGGTTAAAAAATTTTGAGCCCGGGCTCTGCACCGGGCTCCAGCGTCTACATCAGTATGCAGATGCATGTCAAACTACCATATTCCAGGCTTTCTACTACCCCCCTGAAATGTGACTGCTCGGGCCCTTTGTTCATGGTACAGCGTGGGACAACTTGACTTCTCCCCGCCCCCCCTCACACACACATTACAGGAAGTTATTGCAGCCCGCCAATGCTGTCTTTTGGGGCAGCATGCTCCAACAACTGGAGCCAGCAACATGGTGGAGTTGCCACTTGAAGAGCTTCTCTTGTTTGGGCTTTTACTCCTGTTTCAGGAAATGGGCAGAGGTTCCATCAAATGCTGGTGGACTTTTTGGCTCGTTTTTTGACCTACCTTGCATGCCTGATGGAGGACGAAGATGACACAGACACGGTGGACTTGAACTGGCTGATGCTATTCATGACACTCAGTACAGTCACTGATGATGTCCCCTGAATAGACTGGTGCTTCTGGAGAAGGACCAGAAGCTTAGACTGGTGGGATCACATTGTCATGTGGACCTGGATCCAGAACTTTAACATGAAGAAAGCTACATTTCTGGAGCTTTCTGAGCAGCACACCCCAACCCTCCAGTGTCATGACACATGTAAGAGGATAGCCTTACTGGTCCAGAAGCAGGCTGCTATAATCATTGGGAAGCTGGCTACCCCAGACTGTTACAAGTCCATTGCTAACCAGTTTGGTGTTGGAAAGTCAACTATTGGTAAAGTGGTGGTGGGCGTCTCTGAGGTGATCATGTTACCCCCCAAAACAGAATTAGGGTACCCCCAGAATAGCTCACCTGTATACCAATCTGTTCTCCTAAGGTATGGATCTCCAGGGTGGCTAAGGAATATCTTGGGATTGCCAGGGGTTCCCTCTTTCAGAAACTCCCCAGAACTGCTCGGACCGGTTACCCTTAGAGGACATGAATACAGCCTTCCCAATAAATGATTGACACAAGCAGTGTTCTTTTCCAAAATAAGGCATCTTTTATTGGTGCAAACAACAATCTCTGACACAATAATAATCTAAAACACAAATCCCCAATGCAATAATACAAATCCCCACACAACAGGCTGTTGCACCCCAAACCACAGTGACAAACAGTTAAGATGATCCTAAGTGGTTGTACCCCACTTCAGGTGATCAGATTTACACAGGTCCCTGGTAATCGTCTCTAAGCATTTTTCATGTCAGATCTCATCTCTCTTTGGTCTCCTCTCAGGTCTCTGCTTCTTCTCTCTCTCTCCTTGCGTCTCCTCAGCTCCTCAGTTCTAGTGACAGCACCGGACTCCTTCTGCTGCTGTTTTTCAGAGAGTGCTCCAACTGTCCCTCTCTCAACTGTCTTCTCAGCTGTCTCATCTGTCAGCTGCAGCCAATTTTTATACACTACTTCGCTAATGGTCACATATCAATTATTCCATTTGACTGTTATTTCCATTATTTATCTCACAGTGTTATGATCTGTCAATCATTGTTTACCACCTTCTTTTCCCCACCAGTTTGATTTTCCCACCAGTGCTATGTGACCTGCAGCTTCCATCTAATGGTGGAGTGACTCTTGTTTATTCAAAATGGAAGCCAGGGATACAAAATGGAGTCTGGGTACTTCAAAATTGAGTTTCTCTGATGTGTGATTTACCCAAAGGTGATGGGCATAAACAATATTCCTGGTTTTGTGTGAATGGGATTTCCACAGAGTGCCAGGACCTTCGATGGGACTCATATGCCCATAATTTGTCCTCCTCAAGGAGCAAATGAGGACATACACCACATAGGGTACTACTTCATTGTTATACAGGCCTTTGTGGGCCCCAGAGACAGATTTATGGACACCAGTGTGGGCTGCACTGGAAAAATTCATGATGCCAGGGTTTTCCACTGATTGGCAGTCTACCTTCATGGACAGGCCAGGACACTATTCCCACCAAATGACATTGTCATAAGTGGAGTTACTGTCCCCACTGTTATCCTGAGGGTCCCCACATACCTCCTCCTGCCTCAGCTTATGAGATCACATTGTGACCTCAGAATGCCTGGCAACTGAGGGTTTAATTACAGTCTCAGTAGGTGTAGAATTGTGGTTGAATGTGTGTTTGGCAGATTGAAATCCTGCTGGCATTGTCATGAATGCCGTCCATGTTATTGTGCCTTGCTGTGCTCTTCATAATCTTTGTGAAGCCAAAGGTGAGCCATTTACCCCTGAATGGAGCTATGACAGTAATGGATTGCTGAACTGGTCCACTCAGCCAGAAAGTTCATTTGACACAACTGGAGCAGGATGCACATGGGCAAGAGAAATCAGGGATGCTCTGTGCTCCCACATTGTGGACTTGCATGGGCCAGTGGAAAAGAGAAATCAGTACCTTTGTGAATGTGTTTGTATATCTAGGTTTACAGTAAATTAGGCAATGTCATATCACACAGTAGAACAGGGGATATGGTCAGGGGCTTATTGTTATGAATTTTCATTATGGGTGAGCTGACTGCTTATGAAATGGAAGTGGGGGAAACTGTGCATATACATTTTGGATAGATGTACATAGATCTATTGAGAAATTGTGTTCAGATACAGCTTATCAGTTGTGCCTTACCCTGTGTTTATCTTTATGATTAGAAATACATGTTATATGATATGATGTACTGATGGCAATAAACGTTCTTAATAAAATAAAATACTTTATTTGTGGACATGGCTGTATTCCAAACAAAAAGAACCCCCAACCAATGTTACAGCATTGCCAGGGAGGCCAGCTGCCATTAGAACAGGAAACAACAGTAATAAACAAACACCCAAAGCAGTAATAAAACAAAGTGCATAAATCAAACACTGAACAGTGCAAACAGTGCCATAAAAAAATCCCCTAAAAATGTCCCGTTGGCTCCCCCATTCTCCTTTCCCTTTCTTGTGCATTTAGCACATACTTAGCACTGCTGCCCAGGGTGGAGGCCTGCAGGTAGAGGGAGTGAACATGGGGGAGGAGACATGCAGGGGAGAGAGGGCCTGCATGAGGATAGAAGACTGCATGGGGTAGATTTGCCCTGGCCAGCTCCTGTTAAGTTGTGATTGCATGGGCCATCCATGGAACTGTCCAAAGTGTTCCTGGCCTGCAGTACATGGTACCGATGGGGGGCCTCAGGCTGTGGTGTGGGCACAGCAGGAGCCTGGATTCTTGTGGCCATTAGACTCTCAAAAACAGGTCTTTCTGCTGCACTCTCATCCTTCTTCAACCAAGGTTCCTGTTCTAGAACCTGCGCTGCAAGTCTCGCCTTGCATGCTGCAATTCTGTCCTCACACTCTGCAGCCCACCTGTGGCTTTCACTTGCCCTGAATCCTTCTCCCTTTGGTATTACACCCGCTTGTTGACCCTGTCCAGCATGTCCATTATAAGTTCATGACAGGAACGCTTCCCCTTGGACTGGTCTGACAGTTGGAGACCCAGGCTTCTGCTGGAATGCGGGTGAGCTGCCGAGGCAGAAGGGGCTATAGAGGCTGAAGGACCTGCAAGCAGATCTCAAACAGGACATTATTGGCTCAGTCATTCAAAAAAGGCTTCACTTCATCAGCAAAGAAAAGCGCCTTTTGGAATCTCAAGGCCAAAAAGTGATACTTTGGCTATGTACTGAGGCTCAGTTTTACAGAGGAATGTTTCTGTTCCAACAAGCTCCATGGAGAAAAATGAGCTGGCCAGCTGGGTCACAGAAGGGGCAGACCACTGCACACAGATCTCTGTCAAACAGGGAGTGCCAGGAAAGAAGGGAGCTGGATTTCAATGGTGCTCGATCCAGCCTGTCAAGGTTCATTCCCCACTCTGAACTCTAGGGTACAGATGAGGGGACCTGCATGAAAACCTCCTAAGCTTACTTTTACCAGTTTAGGTTAAAACTTCCCCAAGATACAAACTATTTTACCTTTTGCCCTTGGACTTTCGCTGCCACCACCAAACATCTAACTGATATTATCGGGAAAGAGTCTGTTTGGAAACGTCTTTCCCCCCCCCCCCCCAAATCCTCCCAAATGTTTCCCCCCTTTCCTGGGGAAGATTTGATACAAATCCTCACCAATTTGCATAGGTGACCACAGACCCAAACCCTTGGATCTTAAGAACAATGAAAAAAGCATTCAGTTTCTTAAAAAGAAGAATTTTAATAGAAGAAAAAGTAAAAAAGATCACCTCTGTAAAATCAGGATGGTAAATATCTTATAGGGTAATTAGATTCAAAACATAGAGAATCCCTCTAGACAAAACCTTAAGTTACAAAAAGACACAAAAACAGGAATATCCATTCCATTCAGCACAGCTTATTTTCTCAGCCATTTAAAGAAATCAGAATCTAATGCATATCTAAGCTAGATTACTTACTAAGTTCTAAAACTCCATTCCTGTTCTGTCCCCGGCAAAAGCATCACATAGACAGATCCAGATCCTTTATTTCTCCCCCCCTCCAGCTTTGAAAGTATCTTGTCTCCTCATTGGTCATTGTGGTCAGGTGCCAGCGAGGTTATCCTAGCTTCTTAACCCTTTACAGGTGAAGGGGCTTTTCCTCTGGCCAGGAGGGATTTTAAAGGTGTTTACCCTTCCCTTTATATTTATGACACAGCCCTTGACATAATTAAATCTACATGCTAAGTGTCCCAGCACAATTTATAATAACCCACCACCAGGGAGCCAGGGGATTCAAACCCCAAATTCTCCTCCCCATCAAACAATTTCTCCTTACAATTTAGAAGGAAGTTTTCTACCCAAATCCCATTAGCTACCAAACCACATCCTTCATGGGTGGATCAGTTTCCTCTTCATTACCTGCTACAAGAAATTACCTGGTAGTGTTGGAATTGCAACCCTGGTACCTGAGGAAAATCCAAGCACATGCACAAAAGAGCAAAGTGGGAGCAACTGATTTTTTTTAAAGAGCAAATCAGAAAAGAGAAATAAAAAAACCATCTCCTTCTTTGTATGTGATCTGCTTAGATTGCAGACCCTACGGGGCAGGGGCCTGTCTTCCTACATGTTTGCTAGGCACCTGACACACATCTAGATGTTATGAGCAAAATTCACTACATAGCCAGTTTAAGACTCGTGTGTTCCATTTACACCCAACACAAGCCATCACATTGGGGCTTGAGTGAGACTCAGATGGCGGTTAGGCCTCGTGGTGGGGTGAATTTCACTCCATGAATAATAATACTTAGTAAGCTGAAGAACTGCCACACCGGGGTGTAGCCTTCATTAAAGGGCTTATACTGCACTGGAAGCTCTTTGGGACAGGGACTGTCTTTTTGTTCTGTGTCTGTACAACACCTAGCACCATGGATGCTGGTCTGACTGGGCCCTCTAGGCGCTACTGCAATACAAATGCTATAACAAGCATTGTAGAAGTGAGTGCTGCTCGGCTGTGGGCAGTAGCTTGTCACACACAGCGCACTGACTGCTTTAAAGTCATTCTGAGGGTCCATCTACCTTCACCTGGAGGGGTAATTTCCAGCTTGTGCCTTAGCTCATGCTAAAAATGGAAGTGTAACCATGGCAGCGTGGGTGGGGGAATGGGCTTGCCACCAGTGTAAGTATGGAGGGTCCCATGTGGGATTGTACGTGGGCGACTAGTCCATCCCACTGCTCACACTGCCAAGGCTATACTTCTATCTTTAGCATGCTGATTGGATCAAAGCTAGCACACATACATTTGCTTGAGCTGCAAATGACAGCTCCAGTTCCAGCTCCAGTGTAGACATACCCTTAGTTACCATGCATTTCTAGAGAAAGACCAAACTGGGGGGAAAACAAAGATCCCAATGACAAATCAGCCTCAAGCCGGGGATAATTTAGGGCTCCCCTTCTTTGATCTGAAGTAGATTTACGTGGGCTGCAGGATGCCTGGCGAAGGCCCCTGAACACTGCATGGTGTGAGCATCCTTGAATGCTTGAGAACAGTTCCTTTTTCACTTGGACAGAGTTAATCTCGTTATGCTGACCCAGATGGTATGTTTAAAGTGTTCATGGTAATCCAAGCTGTGGCAGTGAGAACAACAAGGCTGGTTTGCAACAGTGAGGCAAAATCAGTGGCTGTGAGTGCTAGGAGGCCTGGAGGGACGGCTGGGGATGCAAACCCTGGAAAATCAATACAAGGCTGAAATACTTATTTTGCGGAACCATCTATAAAGGAACAGAGCTGCTTCCTCCCTCCCCTTCCCCATTGCACACACGCTGGAGGAAATCTCCTTTGAAAAGGTCTAATTACATTGACTTCAGGCCTGCCAAGTGTCACTCATCTTGCAGGTCTGTCACACATTGCTGCACAAATGGTAGCATATCACATGTTGGGGAAGGATGACAGAGATTTAGTCCTCCTACCCTTGACAGCATACTGAGCTACAAGCCGAGGAGTCATGTGTTCTAATCCCAGCTCATCTCTGGGCTAATCTTATACCCCCAACCTTAGGGGAGGCAACTACCATTCATTGTTGTATAGATGAGATAGCAGCAGTCAGACAAGGTCACACAGCAGAGCTGATATTACCATTCCGTCTCTAATACATCTTCCAGTCTTTGCTTTGCCTTGGTGATAAAATTGTAATGTGCTTGTCTACTGCCCACAAACAGTGCAGATCTCTGTCCCATTCTATTGATGGGACCACATGTAAAAACTTACGAGGCTACTACTGCTTCGGCATCAACATTCATTGTTCTCTAGCTCAGATTGTAGAAGTGCCTGTTTTTCGATCCAGAAGTCTCAGGTACACTGCCTGCAAATAGTCCAAGCATTACACATGGTGATGCAGCCTCTAACCAGTAGATCAGATTATGCTTCTAGATATAAAGCCTAGTAGCTCTTGAATCTGGGCCTATAGAGCTGCCAGGCAGGCACCACCTCTATGCTGCTACCCAGCAGTAGCAGCTGGCTTGCACTCCACTAATGACCACCCACTGTGGACACAGATCACCAAAGTCCCACCTCAGGGGATCTGACAGACAGCAGCATCATAGTTCCTGATTGGCTCCTCAACCTACATAAACCCAAGGGGCAGTCCAGGAAATGTCCAGGCAACAGTGTGGATCTCTTGTAGTTGTCATGATTATTCCTGCTCTTGAACTGTGGGCTTTGACCTCAGCTTGATTTGGAGCTTGGGTGACCAGATAGCAAGTGTGAAAAATTGGGACGGGGGTGAGGGGTAATAGGAGCCCATATAAAAAAAAAGCCCCAAATATCAGGACTGTCCCTATAAAATCAAGACATCTGGTCACTCTATTTGGACCTTGCCTCCTGACCTGGACCCTGACTTAGGCAAGGGATCAAAGCCTGTCACCTGACTACAGACTCTTCTGCTATTCCAAGCCTCAGGTTAGACCCTGGGTCCTGACTGCCCTTGTCTGGATCCTGACACTGGCACAGAGATTAGAACAGAGGAATTCTGATAGCTAACATTTTAGGGTTAGTTCACTAACAGCTGGCTCTGCTGCCATGGGATGCTCCTCAGAAACAATGACAGAATGTTTCTATCCCAGTTATTCTCCCTGCTCAAGTGACAGTTCTCTGAGTTGTGTATCTGAAAGTTGGAGGGTCAAACTTACTCAACAACCTAGGCTGAAACAGTATATGTGAATGTGAGGACTTTAGAATAGATGCTGAAACATTGCAAAACCTTATATTTAGAAATGAATGTGGATGCTGCATTAGTAGTTGATTGCTGTATTTTTAATGTTTGTATTTGGTTAGTGGGTGCTGTCCTTTAAAGGTCAGAACTTGAATTAATACACTTATTGTTCCACAAAACAAGGGTCGCTCTCGCAAGCATAACTTACTAAAGGACTCGGTGCTTCAGGACATTGCTAACGAGCATCTGATCTTTTGCTCTTTAAATTACCATTAGGAATCCAGCCCAGCTCAGGGATTTAAAATTTTTCCCATCAAATGGCTCTTTGGAGGCCCCCTTTGAGCCTCAACTCCAGCTCCCACATCCCAAACTAACCACTAGGTTTACACTAACTAGTGGCCCAGTAGAGAAGCCAAGAACTGCCTAAGCCATGGGTCGGCAACCTTTCAGAAGTGGTGTGCCGAGTCTTCATCTATTCAATTTAATTTAAGGTTTCACGTGCCAATAATACATTTTAACATTTTTTAGAAGGTCTCTCTATAAGTCTATATATTATATAACTAAACTATTGTCGTATGTAAACAAGTTTTTCAAAATATTTAAGAAGCTTTATTTAAAATTAAATTAAAATGCTGATCTTACGCCGCCGGCCCGCTCAGCCCGTTGCCGGCCTGGGGTTCCATTCACCTAGGCCGGCAGCGGGCTGAGCAGGGCCTGCCACCGGGACCCTAGCTGGCAAGGGGCAGGCAGCCAGAACCCCAGACTGGCAGTGGGCTGAGCGTCTCAGCCCGCTGCCGGTCTGGGGTTCCATCCGCTGGCTCCTGCCAGCCAGGGTCCCGGCTGCCAGCCCCACTCAGCCCGCTGCCGGTCTGGAGTCCCAGCCCTGTCCACATAGAGTGAGTACCTACCCTCTCCCTAGTTCTAGCCATTCTCTTCCTCTCTCTGCACTGAGATGAGGGTGGGAGTGTGCTGAGAACAGGGCTGGGGGTGAAGGAGCAGGCTGGGGTTGGGGTGCAGGGTCTGGCCAGGAGCTAGAATGAGAGAGGGGGCTCAGGGTTGGGTGTGGAGCACTTACCTGGGCAGCTCCCATTTGGTGCGAGGGGTGCAGGTGGGAATGTGTGTGTGTGTGTGTGTGTGTGTGTGTGTGTGCAGGAGCTCCTGTTTGGTGCTCAGGGTGGGAGTGGGGATGTGGGGGGTGCAAGAGTCAGGGCATGGGGTGTGGGGGGGCTGGGTATGTGTGGGGGCTGCAGTAGTCAGGGCAGGGAGCTGGGGGTGTGTGAGGAGGGTGCCGGAGTCAGGGCAGGGGTTATGGGGGGAGTTCAGGGGTGAGGGCACGTGGCTGGGGTGTGTGGGGGGTGAAGGGGTGAGGGAAGAGGCTGGGGTGTGTGAGGAGGGGTCAGGGCAGAGGGCTGGGTGTGTGTGAGGAGGGTTCAGGGGTCAGGGCAGAAGGCTGGGTATGTGGGCTGGGGTTGTGGGGCCCTGAGCGGCTCAAGGCAGAGGGCTGGAGGGGATATGCCCTGATTCCACCCCGTTCCCCAAGGTCCCGGGAGTAGAGAGTGCGCTGCGGCTCCGCTTTTACCTCTCCCCCTCCATAGCAAGGGCTGTCAGCTGATCGGCCGCAGGGAGGCAGAGAAGGAGGGGCAGGAATCCAGCACACTGGGGGAAGAAGCGGGGGGAGGGGGAAGCTTGCCTGCCCTTCAAGGAGAGGGCGGGGGCGGAAAAGAGCGGGACGGGACGGGCAGGATTTTTAGTGGCGCGCTGCTATCTGCCTGGATCCGGCAGACAGCAGTGTGCCATTAAAAATTGATTCACGTGCCGTCTTTGGCACGCGTGCCATAGATTGCCAACCCCTGGCCTAAGCCATGGAAACTGAGCTACTCTCTTAGCCTTAGAGAAAAGCACCCTCAGATCAGGATTGAGGCCTGCTGGCAGGTCAGCGTGTATGCAGGAAGTTTGCCCTGCTGTTGCCTTGTAGAAACAGCAGGCTTCCTTTGCCAGGCTTCATAAGCACCAAATCCCCACCCTCTTTTAAAGCCAGCTGTGACTCACCACTGTGGCACCTCCTGCTGGTTGTCTTGGGAATTAGCTCTGCACCCTCTTCTGGTGGTATCTCACCCATGTCACCTCTGCTCCTGGACCTGTGTCTCCCCAAAGACCACAGCGCCTTCTTCAGGACACAGCCCTCCAGATGTGTCACACTTCTTTCTCCCCCCTTCTGGGGGAACTGCAGTCAGCTACCCAGCCAACTCTTTCAGTGGCAACCACAGCCAATTGTCTGGTGACTTTTCCAGTGACAAGGAATGGGTGGGGGACCTGGGCCTGCCCACTACTCTGGGTCCTGGCCCAGGGACCCTGTACATGGCAACCACATGCTGTGTCCCCTCCAACCTCTCCATACCTTTCCCTGGGCCACTTCCACATGGCCCCCACCAGCCTCTTTGCCCTTACCTCAAGGCTTCAGCCTGCCAGTCTTAGCAGCTAGCCAGGAGCTCTCTCTAGCTTCCCTGGTCCTTGCTGGCAGTACTGATCTGTCTAGGGTACTAGCATTCCTTCCTCCTGCTAGGAGCCTGATTTTCCCTCCTCAAGCTCCAGGCAGCTATTGAACTCTGCTCTGCCCTGCAGCCCTTCTTAAATGAGCCTGCCGGGCCTTGATTGGCTACTCCTCTCAACCATTTTCTAATTGGCTGCCTCTAATTGGCAACCCCTTTTCTGCCAGTGAGGGGCAGCCGCCCCATCACACCAGCATTATGGTTATATGCAAATTAGTTGTAAATATGCGTAGTAATTCATTCAATAATTTGCATGCCATGTCACTCATGCACAAATCTTGGCAGTTATGTTTTGTTTTAGTAAACGTTGCCATGCAATGAGAAGTATCAGACTAGCAGACTTCAAGGATGAAGCCATCATCTCCCTCATCCCAATCCTATACTATTTCTTCTTAGGACTTATTCTTAGCATTATTGTAGTTCCTAGAGGCCCAAATCAAGGATGAGGGCCCCATTGTGCTAGATGTGATGCAGTCAAGTACTAAGAAGACAGTCCCTGCCTCAGAGAGCTCACAGTCAGTTCATGCATATCTGAAGCACTCATTTTCTCTTTTCTTTTAAATCTCAAAAAAATCTGTTTCTTTCATAAGGCATCAAACTCTCACCCTGGCCAGGAAGAACGTTGTCACTAATCCATTATGAAAAAAGACTCTGTATGTCAGCATCATCTTCTGAGGTGCCTAGTTCATTGCTGTGTCCAGCCCATGTTTGTTTAGTCCTTCAGCTATAGATGTTGCTTTCTTCCAACTCTTACAACACCAGACCTAACAAATAATGATGTCTGTTGAACTATTTGGTATGAATAATATTCATACAGAATGTAGCTCCTTTTTAGGCCATGGGCCCATCCTGGTTTTTTAACATAACTGATGTCTGTAAGTATTCAAGGTGAAACTCCCCTCAGTGCAGACAGACAGCCCAAGGAATAGGCACTACTTGCATCTCTCTGAAACCCACCATTCTTGGGCTGGCCCTCTGCCTCCTGGGGGAATTCACCTTCACTGCAAAGTCTGGGTGAACCATTCTCAGACTATGGTTTGTTCACTACCTGCTTTGTCTCTTCATGTTGTGCAGTTGGTCATCTAAGTTACATGGTGTTTTTCTGTTCCCTGATTGGATGACTGGAACATATTAAACAGAAGGAGAAGAGTGAAAAGCATCTAGGTCAAGATTTATAAAGGTATTTAAACATTGCTGTGCTCAGTGTTGCAATGCCTGATTTAGGAACCTAAATCTCACTTTCAAAAGGGATTTAGACACTTGAAAAAATAAGATTTAGGCACCTAAAACAGTTAGGTGTTGTAAGATTAGTTAATAACTCCTTTTCTGGTACAGATTTTCCCAGGAATTCATTCTGAAACTGGTGAAACTTCTGGGATTCAGGGACATTTTCACAAATAGCCAGTAATTTTCCCTATACTTATAACATAAACGACAGCTCCTGAAACATAGTGAACCATTTGTAACTCACTTTTTGACTATTCAATCCACTCTACATATAATAATAAAAAAATCTTATCTCAAAAGTATTGTCACCTTAAAAAAAGTTGGCAGTGAAGAGAAAATCAAGCTAGCTGAGTATACCTAGCAGTGTAGCTGTGGTAGCAGCAAAGAATGCATGGCTGAGTCATACTGGGTATCTCCTGCCTGACACTGATGGATATGCACTGGGCATGGCTCAGCTGTACCTCCATTGCCAGTACAAGTCCTACCACAGCTACACTGCTATTTGTACTTGCACTAGCTCTCATCAAGCTAGCATGGGTATGTGTGCATGAGCAGGGGAATCACGCCCCCTAACTTGCAGTGCAGACATAGCTTCCCATACTGGTGACTGGGCCATACAGAGGTCCAGTTTTGGCTAATTGAGTGGGGCCTTTTAGCTCCAACTGTAGAAGCACATGCATTTAGGTCCAAACGTGCTCGGCTAATCTGCTCCTGACAACCTGACCAGGAACAGGGCATAATTAAAGGCACAGTGCATACACATTGTAAGAGAGTTCCTACCCTGAAGAGCTGGCAAATGAGATAGGGAAACGCAAAGTGGTATGGGTGCTCAAGCATGAGCCTGGAAAGATCCGGCTCGCAAGTCTGGGTCCCATAGACTTGGGTTTGCTGTACAGGATAGATATACTGAGGGAGGTAAAGGGACTTGTCCAAGGTCACACAGCAGCTCAGGGGCAGAGCTGAGAACAGATCACAGTTTCTCTTGACTCTCAGTTCAGTGCCCTCTACACTAGAGCATGCTGCATCTCCAAGAGGCCTTGTTTAGCTGCAGCAAGGTGTTTTCCATACAAAATTACTCAGAAAACCTTTTTCAAGAGTAACTTTTTATGGCAAATACGGTGATGTATTTCTTTTCTGTAGGAAGATGTTAGTACAAGTCTGTAAGATACTGGAGGTTGGAGCTGTTGTCTGTCACAGTGACGTAACTGAGAGGAAATCCCATTTTTTCATAGGTTGATCTTTTTACAGAGTGAAAGACAAACACAGGCATGGGACAGCCCACTGCACTGTTAATTCTGGGCTCTCAAAGAAGCTTGCAGCTCAGACTGCTTTTGCTTGTTTAACTCTGTTCCTGAGGTCAAATCTAAGGTTGTGCAACTTTAACTGTCTTAAGAAATGTAGATTTAGGATTCCTTTTGTTTGCTGGCAATTTTTATTCTTCCAGAGCTACCCTAAATTCCATTAACCTGGAATTAAGCTAAGGTTACACTGTTCGATGAGCATAATAAAATGCACTGCCTTGACTATGGAAAGTTTTTTTTTTCCATGCAGCTTTAAGAGGTCCATAAAACCTGTGATAAATGATCTCTAAGTTTAGCTCTTTTTCACAATTCTGCTGAGAATAGAATCAGAACCTTCTCAGGCCAAGATGCTGCTGGGCACAGATACAGCTGGCCTGCTTATTTTAAACCAGCAACAGCTGAAGTGAAAGTGTTCCCATTGCAAATGCTTGTAATGCAACACCAGCTTTGGCAAGGCCCTAATTCTCTCAGGTTGTGAGGGAAGGAGCATATTCCCTGTATAGACGTCAGCAGGCGCCAGAGTCAAGGTCGGGCAAGTCTGAGCAACACAACACAAACAAAACAAGAGACTGAGAAAGGGAGCGAGGCTAAATAAATGGCATGAAAGTCACAGGCTCTTCCCTGTCTTTGAGCACAGCTGTTTTGTTTTAGCAAACAGCTTTCTTCAGTCTGCCTCAGTGCTTGGGATTATCTCTTGTGGAAGCTGCTCAGTTTCTGCAGAATGGCAATAAGAGGCACCTGGATCTTCTTTTATTGCAGTGTTGCAACCACCCTGCCATTAAATCACCATGCACCTGTGGGAAAACGTTCCCCGTCAGGTAAAAACACAAGAACGGCCATACTGGGTCACAGCAGTGGTCCATCTAGCCCAGTATCTTGTCCTCCAACAGTGGCCAATGCCAGGTGCTTCAGAGGGAATGAACAGAACAGGCAATAATCTACTGATCCATCCCCTGTTATCCACTCTGAGCTTTTGGCAAACAGAGGTTAGGGACACACAGAGCTAATAGCCATTGATGGACCTATCCTCCATGAAAAGCCCCTCCCCAAGGTAGTGCTGCAAATTGAAGCCTCTGAAAGATGAGGAGGAAAAAGTAACATCTCAATTGTGTGCACCATTCATGACTGTGAGCAGAGCTGAGAGCTCCCATCTTCTAGATGAGGGATTTACATAGAGGAAGTTGGTGCTGTGTCCCCAGGCTATGTAGAACACATACCATGTGGGAGCTCCAACGCAAAGAGAGCTTAGGAAGAGTTGCCCACATTTTGTTGCCCAACCTGGCAGCAATAGCAGGGAACTGAGCTCTGCAACTATGTCTAGCAACATTGGACTGAATGCTTCTCCTGTTTCATAGGCTCTGTGGGAGAAGGTTCTTGTTATATTATATGGAGATGCCCAAACATGTGCAGTTAAAGAATTGAGCCAGAAACTTCACCCCAAAGTTGAACTGATTCTGAAAGATTTGGGGGTGGGGTATATTTATTTTGTTTTATTTCATGTTTCTCTGCACTTCCTGATTTCTTTTTTGTTGGGGGCGGGGGGAAGGCAGAAATAAAAGTGTTGTAGAATCCCAAGAGAGGCTGATGATATAGTGTTTCTGGCCATACAAGAAGCAGGAAGTCTTGGAAATCTCTGAGGAAGATTGATGAATCTGAAATGTGCAGTTGAATGATACGGACTGATAGCTAGGCTAAACATCCAAACCCTTCTATGTTTATCCCAAGTCTAGCACTCTGAGATTCTTTTATGTGAATGGCTATAAAAAAGAACACATATTCATTATCAATATTCCCCTCTCTTTCCAAAGGATTGTCCTGCACCCCCTGGCAGATCCTTCAACCCATGCAGAGTCCCACAGACTTCAATGGGACTCCAGCAGGGCAGATTCTTTGCAGCACTAGGGGCTAAACCATATATCTTTTAGATTTAACTTCTATTAACTGATGCAACAACAACCTTCTGATTGAGTACATGGCCTATAGGATGTGATTATTAATTACAATGGAGCCCAGAGGCCCCAAATGAGAATACTTCCCCACTATGCTAAGTGCTCCACATACCTGTGGTACAATCCCCGCCACAAAGAGTTACAATCTATCCAGACAAGACAGGCAAAAGGTGGGAGAGGAAACAAAGGCACAGATAGGAGAAATTACTTGCCTAAGATCACCCAGTAGGGCAGTAGCAGAGAGGGGGATAGAATCCAAAGAGGAGTCTCTATCTTGGGCTCTTTTTTTTACATGTTGTGTTATTCAACACCACAGAGGCTATTACATAATTCTTCCCTTTCTCGCTGTGTTATTTGCACACAGGAGCAGGGGAAAGCTGAGCCGTGTAGCATATGCTTGATATTCAGCAGTGCGTTTCCAGCTTCTGACAATTCATAAAGCTATCTTAAAAAGTTTCAGGCACCTCCCATGTTCCACCTGAATTTGGTGAGAAAATACCTTTACTTTTCTTGGTCCAGATCCTGATGTCCTCTCATTGAGCTGAATAGGACTTTATCTCAGTCAGAACTACAGGACTGGGCCCCTGAATGTGCCATTCTCCATCCCAAATATTTTCAATGACCCTCCCCACAGCCACTACCAAGTAACCCTTTCAGAAGTGGTGAAGAACCAAGGTCTCTTCATCGGTCCAGCAAAGCTGACAAATAACTTCAGAGTCTCTCTCAGTCAGAGCAGCTCCCTTCACATCGCTGGGCGCTCAGGATGTTTCCATGCATTGGCTCCAAATGTTTTAAATGGCACAACTGCTTTGTCTAGAAAGAGCCTCTTCAAACTGAAGCAATCGAACACAACATCAGTCGGATCCCATCCTGCCAGTCATCGATCATGGTGGTAGATTTGCTGAGGCCTTTTGAGCAAGTGACTGGCAGCCTGAGTGCTGAACAGAGTCTCTTTGGGTCAGGTCACTCCTTTGATATGTATGCTATGTTCAAGTAGTTAAGGAGGAAGGTTTGAAAGGAAGGAGCATCCCTACAGAAGGCCGGCGTCTTCCTGGAATGCTTGGTTCAGCTATTAACTAGACGACTGAAAACTCGTTTGAATGAAAAGGCCTTTGTGTCACCCCGTGGACCTTTCATCTAAAATCCTCCATTTCCACCAGAAGAAATATCAAAGCAAAGCCATGATGAGATGGTAACGGAGGTTAGGGGGTATAAGTGTCAATACTTCTGTAACTCCCTGCCACTTAGTGAAACAGCAAGACCTGCGGCCAGGAAAGGACAGAGGCCGTGCTGCACACCTCACAGAAGAGATTGTGCATGTGAGAATGAAGTTGCCAGTATCATGGGAGAAACTGACCAAGGGGAAGGGACAAAGGAGTCGGAATATCAACGTCAAAGGCTACAATTTGAGGTCCATGGGGTTTGCCCTCATTGGGAAAAGTATCAAGCCCAAAGTCATCTGCGAGGATCACACAGGACACGGATGTGCACAAAGTGCTGTGGGTGTCTCACTGAGAATTGTTAGCTCCTTCATGAGTGTTCCAGCAGGCGGGCTTTTCCTGTGGGATATTAACACTTACATCCCTCAAGGATAAATTCATTAACATTTGTGACCTGCTCAGATACAACCATGATAAAAACCACAGTAAAGCTTATGAACAAGAGCCTAGATTTTAACCACCAATTCCATTCCCCCATGGATCCATCAGCACCAAGATCTGGGGCAGTGCTGATAATGCAGGAGGAGTATGGTGAAGTAATTTAAGATGCCTTCCTTAGCCAGTGTGTCCTCAGGAAAACAGGTGTCCTCTGTCAACCCGGGCATTTAAGGGCTTGACAGCCTAGATCACTTTCTCTTGGCTGAGGGTTTTCCCTGAGACAGTACATTTGCTCAGAGAAGGGAGAGAATGCTGTGCTTTCTCAGAGGGTCCTAGCCCTAGAAATTTTGTCAACCCACCAAACAAAATTGTGGCAGTCTCTGTTCTGCCTTGAAAATGGGTTTGATAATTCATTGGAGGGGTAGGTTAGCATGGTGGGAGTTCTACAAAAAGGACAGCTTCTTCTTCCTTGTTTTCTAATACAGGAGTAGGCCAAGGCTGTTCTTCCTGTCCCAACTTCTCTTCTTTCCCCTCTTCCTTTCTTTTTCATTAATTAACAATTACCAGCTGCAGGGCTGCTCTCTGCATCAGGAACTGTCCGCCACTGAACACAACATAGAAACCAAGGTAAAATATGCCTCTGCCCTTGGCAGGTAGGTAATCAGAAGACTGAGCTAGAGTCATTATATATAGTAGTGACTCTGAGATCAGGCAACCTGGGTCTAGCTCTGGAGGAAGAAGAAGCAGGAAAGACCAGGATACTTCCCCTGTAGCTGATGGGAGCTTTCTGTCTCTAAGCGATGTGTAGCAGCAGTCAAAAAAGCTAACAGAATGTTAGGAACCATTAGGAAAGGGATAGATAATAAGACAATATTTATCATAATGACAGTATATACATCCGTGGTACACTCACACCTTGAATACTCCATGCAGATCTGGTCACCCCATCTCAAAGAAAGATATATTAGAATTGGAAAAGGTACAAAGAAGGGGAACAAAAATGATTAGGGGTATGGAACAGCTTCCATAGGAAGAGAGATTAAAAGGACTGGGATTTTTCAGCTTGGAAAAGAGACGAATAAGGGGGGATGTGATAGAGGTCTATAAAATCATGGGCAGTGTGGAGAAAGTGAATAAGGAAGTGTTATTTACGCCTTCACATAAGACAAGGAGTCATGCAATGAAATTAATAGGCAGCAGGTTTAAAGCAAACAAAAGGAAGTACTTCTTCACACAATGTGCAATCAACCTGTGGAACTGATTGCCAAAGGATGTTGTGAAGCCCAAAATTATAACAGGGCTCAAAAAAGAATTAGATACGTTCATGGATGATAGCTCCCTCAATGGCTGTTAACCAAGATGGTCAGGGATGCAACTCCATGCTCTGGGTGTCCCTAGCCTCTGTTTGCCAAAATCTGGGAGCTGACAACAGGGGATGGATCACTCAATGATTCCCTGTTCTGCTAATTCCCTCTGAAGCACCTGGTGTTGGCTACTGTCGGAAGACAGGTTACTGGGTTAGAGATTCCATTGGCCTGACCCAGTATGGCTGTTCTTATGTTTCTTCATATATACCCTTATTTCACTCACCTTCATTTGGCACTTTTTATTAAAAATATATTTGCAATACTTACTGAGTGTTTGAATGCTCTGATCAGCAATTAACAATTCCACAGACAGAAACCGAAATATGCTACTTGTATGTGTGAAAATATTCAAAGATCACTTTTTGGCTTATTCTAGCACCTCTACCAGTGATGTTCACCCAGTGAGTAATATTAGGGTGAGTGAGAGAACACCCACAACACAAAGTGGATTAATTTTAAAGGATCTGAAATATCTGGTTAATAATCCCCATCCTGCCCTGCCCCCCCCACTAGTTTACATTTTCATTCCCTCTTGTATCTTTCATAATACTGAAATACCACAAGAACAATAGGGTTGATGGCCTGACTAGAAAGAGGAGGCACTGGAAACCTCACCAGAAAGTGGTGAGCTCAGACCTGAACTGTTAAAAGGGGCTCAAATTCTCCTCACTGAATGGAGTTGCAGCTGCTTATGTCATATATGAATCTAGCCCGAAATCTGGATGAGCATCTTAAATATGGGGTATGCAACCAAACTGAACTGCCTGAGGATCCACTATCAGTAAATCAAGGCTAGATAACTGTTGCAGGTGTGTGCAGTCAGTGTTGTATGTGTGAGAAGGAGACTTAGATGTCCTCCTTTTCTCTTGTTGAAGGTCATGCAAACGTTGGCTCAGAGGTGGTATCTTAACTGCAGCTGCGCGCTACGTTGATGACAATAGACTTCTTGGGGGTGCGCTGCAGGGCAGGTACTACTTAGTGTGGGTAAATGTATCCCAGTCTGCCCAATTATTAGCACATATCAGTGATTTTTTTTTCATACCAATACATCCAGCAGCTTCTGTTTAAAAACACAAAACACCATTTCCCTAGGTTACCAAGTCAAAGTCTCAATTACAAGTCACATGTATAAACATTTGGTTAGTCACTTATCCAGTTTATAAAAATGGCATATAATTTAAATAGCATATGTAAAGTTAAAAGTCCAAGTGCTGATTTAGTAGCCTTATTATTACCGTCAGCAAAATGAATGTTCTATTTGCAAACAGCGCCCATTCAATCTTCCCAGCTATAGAAGCAGGTTGGGATATATTCGGAGCCACCTGACAACTGAGAAGTGCACTGTACGTCAGCTTCTGTCACCAGTGCAAGCAGAATAGGCACTTTCAAAGATTGTCTTGCCTTAAAAATAACATGTGTGAAATGTCCCTGTTACCAAGTTAGAAGTGCAGCAACAGAGAGATAGGAAAAACAGTTTCAGAGATGCTTTTGCAGTGGGTAATGTGAGCTCCAAAATTAGCTTCTTTTAAACTAGGCTTTGATACTTTTCAAGAGGTCAGTTTTAATGGAGATGGATTGTAAGTGATAAGAGTAGCAAGTAAAAGCATTACACAGAGATGTGCAATAATAACACCTAGCGACTTTCATCTTATAGCACTTTTAAAAGATTGGACCAGACTCTCTTCTGCCTTCTAACCCTTCCGTGTTGCTTTTATGGCAGAGATGTCCGGTTGTGAATTTCCCTGGTGGGGGAGCTCTCAGTAGGTATTAAGCCAGTGTATTTGGTCCCTGCATGAATCATCCCCCCCAACCCTGGCATGGGGGCCATGATGGGGGCAGGGAGGGGGCCCTGGCCAAAGCACCACTGTGCTCTGGCAATCCCCAGCTGTCATAGAGTCCATCCAGTCCAATTAGAGCAAGCCCTAGGCTGACATAACCTACTTTTGGGTCCAGCACTGGTGCAGATGCATCATCAGACTCAAATAGCCTACTTGATCCTATGCTGAGTGAATCTCCCTGCAGGAAAGCATCTATGCCATTGTCTGATTCTCATAGCAATCCTGCAAGGTGGGCTGGTATTACTATCCCCATTTGAAACTGAAAAAGAGAGGCTAAGTGATTTGACCAAGGTCACAGAGAGACAGCGTCAGCATTATTAGAATTTAGAAGACCCTGGCTCA
Organism: Dermochelys coriacea; assembly: GCF_009764565.3. Lineage (NCBI taxonomy): Eukaryota > Metazoa > Chordata > Testudines > Dermochelyidae > Dermochelys > Dermochelys coriacea. The sequence continues at coordinate 27,789,052 of NC_050080.1, forward strand.
GTTCTTTGCTCAGACCCCTAGCCTGCACATTCTTCTCTCTCTCAGGTGAGCAGCTCACCTGGGGCCTGGTCCAAAGCCCATTAAAGTCAACGGAAAGATTCCTATTGATAGCCCCCAATGAGCCCTTCTGTAGCGATGAGGTGGTCTGAAAGAGAAATTTTATTCTGAATAAGTCGATTACTAAAGCAAATTAATTGGCGAGGCCATTAGGTATCTGATCTTTTTGAATTAATCACCACAGATGGACTGTCAGTAAATGGAAACTGAGTATCACTGCCTGAACCCGGAATTGCCAAACCCAGACGTTTACAAATCATGAATGAGCCACCCCACCTGCCCCAAATCCTGAGATTCTATAAAAATAGATAAATTTTTGGTTCTGTGTATATGCCTTTCTGAGTCTTTAGGAAACACAGGGGTCACATTTTCAGGTTCTTCTCTCTAACTAACCATGAGGGTTAGAAGTTTACTTATTCTTAATTGAAAACTAATGTTCTCATGTGACCAATTGATTCCAGCAGCTACAGCTTTAAGAAAAATACATTTTATCTTATGATAAAATCCCGAGAACTGGCTGTGACGGGTTCCACCCAGGGCACCACCTGGAACTGGGGTACCACCGAGCCCTCTGACCCACCAACTTGGACTCCCTCTCACACTGTGCTGCTGTGACAAGCTGCAGACACACTCCCGGTCTTACACTTCCACCAGCATACACACAAGTAGGGACTCACCCAGCTGCAGTTACATGCAAGCTCTCTGACTAGCCACAAACCAACAGTAGAAAGGCTAAACCAAAGTAACACTCAGCTCCTTAGGCACGCTCCCCCCTCTGGGGCTTATAAGGGGGGCAGAGGGGCAAGCCCTGAAAATCCAAAAACCAATATGAAGATTGCAATTTGAAATGAAAATGTTTGTTTTGAGTTTTTCAACGAAAACTGAAAACTTTGGAGTAAAATGTTTTTTGTTTTGACTAGCTCTGGGTTTAAGGTTCTCTGGCTCCTTTCACAATATTAAACAGATTAAGTCCCCATTCCACCAGGGGCCTTTATGTCATTGTGAATTCCCATTGACTCCAGCAGGGCTCTTGCCAGGAAGGCTCTGCCTATGTGAATGCTTTTACAACTCTTCTGTGCAGTATCCTTTTCTGCTCAAGAAGATTCCGTTAAAAATAGGCTAGAAACTAAAATTGCTCAAAGGTGCAAGGATCCCTCATCTCTATGGAGATGCTCTTAAAATTACTGTTATCAAAAATAATAGGCACAATGGAACACATGGACATGGATATCAGATCCCAGATAAGGCAGATGTGCTGTGGTTTTTCACTCCATTCAGATACACAGTCCTAAAAGCTGCATACACATACAAGGAAGTGCTTTGTAAAGCTTACAGAATACACGGTTCTTCCTAGAAGTAGTCCTGCTACTTCACAGACCAGGAGAGAGGAGCCTGTCCTAGTTAGACAAGTAGATGCTACTGCTGACATGTTATTTCTGATGAAGCTGAAGATCTGGGCAAAGCGGAGCACAAGAAAGAGGTGGATGCAGAGGCACTGGAACAGTTTTTATAGTGGGGGTATTGAGAGCCATTGAACCAAACTGTACACCCTCTATATAATGGAATCCACTTCAAGCCAGGGTATAGTAGCACCCCTTGTTCCAGTACCTATGGATGAACGTGGAGGGGCCCAGCAGCTGAGGTAGAAAGAATCAGACTTTATAAATCCTTCATTCCTTACAGCCTTCCAGAGACTCTTTCTTGGAGACTTCCTGATTGAGAATTAATGTTAACTCCAGATGGTACAAAGAATATGTCTCTCTTGTGCCTGAGGACTGTCTAGTGCTATCACTTTAATGGTTTGACTTGGCTTTTTTGTTTGGAACAAAATTAAGTTAACTATGTCCCTTCTGTGCCAGTGGGAGCTATGTCCTGCAGAACACAGTGGTGGAGAAATGCAAGGTAATATGTCAGGAACTGAACAAGATGCTCCTGGGTGCCCAGCCCTGCATGAATGAGAGTACTGCCGAGTGGCTGTCAGATTACTCCTACCCACGCCAATCTGGGGAGAGCATAGCTAAGTGCCCCACTGGGATGACAGTGACTGTGCCTATGCACTCGGTGCCCTGAACGCTTGCATGTAAGAGAATGGGCACCCGGGGGACTAGAAACTCCCTGAGGACTGTACTTGCTGTTTCACCTTGCTTGACTTCTGCTGGAGCTGCTGCTTTCCCTGGAGTGCACCAGCTTCTCACATTCTGCTGCTTGAGAGGCAAGGCTCCTCTGGGTAACATCTGTGAAGAACGCTCCCACTTTCTATTCATTTCTTTACCTGGCCCATAGGCTTGTAGCACTGATACATTTGATTCACCATTGTTCATTCAGGATGCAGAGGGCCAACACAAGGTCTAGGCAGTGCTTTACCCTATTTTGAGGGCTTCAGTGGGATTTAAAAGGTGCAGCAGCACCCTCTGCACAGAGGTGAATAACATAGAAGGTTTGATCATCCCCTACCATGTCATTCCAGGAGGGTTTAAAATGTAAAATGCGTATGCTTCTGCGGGATGTTCCTTGCCTGGGACAGTACCCGACTGGTACCAACATGCCTGAAGAGTCACTCTGAAGCTTGAGCATATAGGGCGGCTTTTCTAAATGCATGCTGCATTAGCCTAACTCTGCTCTGATGGAAATAGAGGGGAGTTTTGCCACTGACTAATGGGAGCAGAGTTAGGCTAATGCTTAGTACTTTGGGAAATTCCTCGCATACTGACTCTTCTGCAACAACTGTGTTTTCTGTGAGCATTCTCTCTTTTCCCTCATGAAAAGCCTGCTCCTGGTAAAGTCTATGGCACATGCCCTGCTGAGTTGAGTGGTCCAAGATCAGACCTCACCCACCTTCAACAGGGCTACATGCTTGTTGGATTAATTGACTACGGAGGGTTGACAAAGGAACAGGTCCAAATTCATCCCTGGTGTAAATCCATGCAAATCCCTTGTGGTGACACCAGAGGAGAATTTGGCCCACAGTGTGCTCATCTAAAAGATTTCTTCTCTTGAGCCATCCAGAAGTTGCAGAGGGAATGTCAGCTCTGATATCCCCATTTTTCATTCTGCTTAATGTTGCTGGTTGCAGATTGCTGTGTAATTAACTTCTGTGTAAGTACGTTTCCTTTTGGAATCTGGCCACTCATCATCTGTGCTCAAGGTCACACCTAGATTCTGGATTTTCTGTATTTCCCTGTTCTCCCTCACAAGAGAGCCTGGGGCAATATCTGGGGGCTCTGCTGTCTGCAGACAGAAACAGGGCACTGGCATTTGAGTGTATGGTGAATAAATTTGTCTGCACAGAGGGTGAAATTCAGCGCAGGTCAGACCTGTGCAAGGCTATGCCAGTTTAAACCCCTCTCCAGACTAACTTTGAGGGTTTCAGTGGCACTTAAGTGGTAGACTTCTGCAGGCTCCCTGCACAGAAGTGAGCTTCATGGATGTAATTCATGGGGACTGCCAGCACATGTAAAGAGATTGGTTGAGAATTCTGTCTTATAAATCTGACCTGTGGGTTACTGTTCCTACAGTCCTTTGGCAATTTACTCACAAGACTGCAGGGTTTGGCTGTAGAATCCCAAGAATTGGCCTCCACATTGGCAATGCTGGAGCCTGCTGTGAACGGCTTTACTGGCTTGCAGGTTGTAGCAGCAATGCTGGGAAGACCTTTTCAGTGATATGATGGATGGGCTGGGTATAGACTGACTGAATAATGTCTGTGTTTCCCTGCAAGTGCTGCTGTCCTTTGTCAAAAAAGTGGCTGAAGGAAGCAAATCTTCTTTTAGCTGCTCAAGTGTGAGCTTTTATTTTCCTGCCTCTCTCTGAAAGAGTGCGGAGCGGAGTTCAATAAGTGGACAAAGCCATCGAGGTGCACAAAGCGCCCGTCTGACAATGCCTCCTTTGTATTACCATTGTCTGCAGCAATAAAGCCAACAGACAGGCCCTGTGATAGAAACCAAAGCCACCTCTCTTAACTGTGCTTGTGGTATTGAGTGTGCCCTGCATAGCACAAGGAACTATTGAATCCAGTCAAAAGCTGCTTGCTTTCCAGGGATCATGACATGTCAGTATTAAAGACACAATCTGCTATTTTCCCCATTGATGGACGCTTTATTCATGCAGCTAAATGACAGATTTGGAGTTTACAGCGTAATTAGGGCTGGTTTTATTGCTTTGCTGCCTATATATTTCAACAAATACAGCCTTAGTGAACAAGAACTGTCTGTTAGATACTACTTCATATAATTAGCTGATGGTAAACATCAGGGACAGGTTGTCAGCTGGGAAAACCTTCATAGTGCCATTGACTTCAGTAGAGCTAGAACAGTCTTCACCCACTGAGGACCAATCCTCAGACCTCTGAGGACCAACAGTGGAGATAATGCTGGGGAAAACAGACCTGACCCAATACCTTTTTAACTGAAACTCTGCTTCAACGTGACTCAATGTATTAAGGATACTTGCTATTTTGCCTATGATGGCAGCTAGTGGAGTGCATTCTTCTTTCCCTCTTGCTTATTTGCAATGCACTACAATGACTGAATGGATGAGCTTTCTTGCTTATTCATTGAGCGCTGACCTAAAATACCACCCAGGTATAATTGCCCGCTTGGTAAAGATACTTAACACCTCAGAGATTATTGCTTATCTAAAAAGTTAAATATTGAGCAGCTCACAGTCTTTCATAAACATCCAGCTAAACTGCATGGAGGTTATTTACATAATGTAACTTCTTTGCAGACTGTCCCCAGCCATGCCAAGAGCATTGCAAAGTCTGAGATCTGTGATTGCTAAGCCACATTGCTTAGGTTATATATTCACCCTTTTTGCAAGGGACTGATATCCCTTCCAGTAATTCTGCACAGTTGATCAGCTGCACATAAAAGTCAAACATCATCAAAGGCAACCCTAATTTTTCATGTTGCACTTTCTCTGGAAACACATAACTTAATTATTTTTCTCCCAATTTTGTCCACCTTTCAACAATCAAAATGCAGTTCAGTTCCCTTTCATCTACTTGCCTGACAAATAGAAACATACATCTACCTCTAAGAGCTCTTCAATTAAATACCATAAAAATCTTTAAGAAAAAAAAATTAATTGGTCTTCCACTGAGCAGATGCACTTCTTCCTGCTAACTGAATTTCACAATAGGCTGCAACCCACCCCACTCCTGTCCTTCGCCCTGTGCCTTGTTCTGCTCTTGAATGGATATTTGGAAGTTTTCTGCATGTAAAATGTTTTGTTCTCTGTATTTTTACATTTTCTGAATGCACTGCTCAGTTATGCTTTCATCCAGGAAGAGATAAGGGGAAATTTACATCACCTTACAAATTCTAACATAAATGATAACACACAAAAATATATTTCTAAGATGCAATGTGGTTGACACTTGGCAAACAAGACTGAAAAAAAGCATGTCAGTGCATGAAGTTATTGCTAACTGAAATATCAGTAGATTGACTACATGGGAATATACTGAAAAGAGGAACTTGATATGGGTGTTTCTACATCTTTCTGTAATCAAGAAGCCAGGAGAAATTTTGCATGTTGTGCTCCAGTGGGGCTTAACATGTTTTTGAACCTACGGGTGTAGGACTCTCCTCTGATCTAGCTGGGATCTAGCCCATTAGCTATGTAAGGCCTGGTCTACAGTATGCAGTTATTTTGGAATTAGCCGAGTTACCTTGAAATAAAACTGGTTCCATCCACACGACCAAATCAGTTTTTTCAATTTAAAGGGCTCTTTACTCCGATTTCTGTACTCCACCTTGGCAAGTGGAGTAGCGCTAAAATCGAGATCGCAGTTTTGGGTTACAGGTACTATGGATACAATTCAATGATATTGGCCTCTGGGAGCTATCCCAGAATGCTCCCTTGTGACCACTCTGGAGAACACTCTGAAGTCCGATGCACTAGCCAGGTAGGCAGTAAAAGCCCTGGGAACTTTCGAATTTCCTGTTTCGTCACCATCAGCACAGATGACCATCAGCACAGTACACCATCACAGGCGACCATGCAGAGTCCATTATCACAGGCAACCATGTAGAGTCCATCATCTCAAGAGACCACGCAGTCCCAGATTCGCAGACGAGCTCCATCATGGTCCGAACGGGAGGTACTGGATCTCATTGCATGTTGGGGAGATGAATCTGTTATGGCAGAACTACGTTCCAAAAAAACGAACGCAAATACGTATGCTAAAGTCTCCAGGGCCATGACGGAAAGAAGCTACTCCAGGGACACAGAACAGTGTCATACAAAAATCAAAAAAGAAAAGGAGTACCCGTGGCACCTTAGAGACTAACAAATTTATTAGAGCATAAGCTTTCGTGAGCTACAGCTCACTTCAATGCATCCGATGAAGTGAGCTGTAGCTCACGAAAGCTTATGCTCTAATAAATTTGTTAGTCTCTAAGGTGCCACGGGTACTCCTTTTCTTTTTGCGAATACAGACTAACACGGCTGCTACTCTGAAACCATACAAAAATCAAGGAGCTCAGGCAAGCATACCAAAAAGCCAGGGAGGCGAATGGGCGCTCTTGGTCACAGCCCCATACATGCCGCTTCTACCGTGAGCTGCATGCAGTTATGGGAGGGGACGACACCACTACCCCACCACTGTCCGTGGACACCTGCAAGGGGGAAGTAGCACGGAGCAAGGAGGATGAGTTTTTGGAGGATGAAGAGGAGGAGGAGGAAGACAGTGCACATGCGGCAAGTGGGGAATCTGTTTTCCCCCCAGCCAGGAACTATTCTTAACGCTGAAGCCAATAGCCTCCCCCTACACCCAAGGCATGCTCCCGGACCATGACCCTGGAAAAGGCACTTCTGGTGAATGAGAGCTTGATCGGAGCCACGTGGTGGGGGGTGGGGAGAAACCCAGCTGTGCTGGGCTGTTCGTATTTAGCTTAAAGGGCTCATGCCTTCTCAGAGTCTCATCGGAGCCACACTGGGCTGTTTGCGTTTAGTGTAAAGGGCTCATTCCTTCTCAGAGCCTCATCGGAGCCCCGCGGTGTGTGTGGGGGAGGGGAGGGAGGGTGTTGTGTGAAGCGATCATCCCAGAGAGGCCGCAGGCTGCCTGCAAGCTGAATTCTGTTGCCTTGCTGCTGCCTACAAGCTGAATTCTGTTCCTGGCCACATATGATGGCTTACTCACACCAAAGTGGCAGGCACTTCAGCATAGGAGGCAAAATGAGATCTTGTACAGAAAGAATATGTGCTGTGTACTATGAATTGCCTGTTTCACTGAGAAACAGTGTCCCCTTTGTTCTCTAAAATGTATCTTTTAAAATACTACCCTCCCTTTTTCTCCTCCTGCAGAAGGTGCAAATGTGGCCTTTTCAATGTGGCCCCTATCTACTCCATCCCAGAGGCTGGTCCAGATTAGAAGGCGGAAAAAACGAACTCAGGACAACATGTTTGCCGAGCTTATGCAATCCTCCTGCACTGATAGGGCCCAGTTGAATGCATGGAGACAAACAATTGTGGAGTCACGTAAAGCGTCACATGAACATGAAGAGAGCAGGGACGCACACGATGAGAACAAGTAGGATGCTATGGTCAAGCTCATGGGGGAGCAAACTGACATGCTCCACTGTATGGTGGATCTAATGCGGGAAAGACAGCAAGACCACAGACTGCCACTGCAGCCCCTGAATAGCCGCCCTCCCTCCTCCACAAGTTCCATAGCCTCTCACCCAGAAGCCCAAGAACACGGGGGGGGGGGGGGGAGGAGGCTACGGGATTGCACAAGCAGCAGAAAACTGGCATATCCTAAGTTTTGATTTGGTTTCTGGACTTGTCCTTCCCTCCTCCTCCACCTCCCTAATCCAACCCCCTCCCACCATCTAGCTTCTGATTTCTCTCAATGTTTTGTGCAACAAATAATAAAGAACATTTTTTAAACAATTGTGACTTTATTTCCTTTAAAATATATATATGGGGGCGGGTAACTTTAAGAGAAACAAACACAACTCTCACACCATACCCTGGCCAGTCATGAAATTGGCTTTCAAAGCTTCTCTGACGTGCAGCGCACCCTGTTGCGCTCTTCTGTGCTGGCTGTGCAAAACTGGCCACCAGGCGAGTTGCCTCAACTTCCCACCCTGCCATAAACGTCTCCCCCTTACTCTTACAGATACTGTAGAGCACATAACAAGCAGCAATTACAATTGGAATATTGGTTGTGCTAAGATCTAACTGAGTGAGTAAACTGCGCCAGCGCACTTTCAAACGTCCAAACGCACATTCTACCACCATTCTGCACTTGCTCAGCCTATAGTTGAACTGCTCCTTACTACTGTCCAGGGTGCCTGTGTATGGCTTCATGAGCCATGACATTAAGGGGTAGGCTGGTTCCCTGAGGAAAACTATAGGCATTTCAACATCCCCAACAGTAATTTTCTGGTCTGGGAAGTAAGTTTCTTCCTGCAGCTGTTCAAACAGACCAGAGTTCCTGAAGATGCAAGCGTCATGCACCTTTCCCAGCCATCCCACATTGATGTCGGTGAAACGTCCCTTGTGAAACATCCCCCAGTGCTTGCAGCACCATGGAAAAATACCCCTTGCGGTTTATGTACTGGCCGCCCCGATGTTCCGGAGCCAAGATAGGGATATGGATTCTGTCTATCACCCTGCCGCAGTTAGGGAACCCCAGTGAATTAAAGCCATCCACAATGGTCTGCACATTTCCCAAAGTCACTACCCTTGATAGCAGCTGATCAATGATTGTGTTGGCTACTTGCAGCACAACAGCCCCCACAGTAGATTTCCCCACTCCAAACTGATTCCTGACTGACTGGTAGCTGTCGGGCATTGCAAGCTTCCACAGGGCTATGGCCACTTGCTTCTCAACTGTGAGGGCTGCTCGTATTTTGGTGTCTTTGTGCTTCAGGGCAGGGAACAGCAAGTCACAAATTTCCATGAAAGTGGCCCTACGCATACAAAAGTTTCTCAGTCACTGGGAATCATCCCATACCTGCAACACTATGCAGTCCCACCAGTCTGTGCTTGTTTCCCGGGCCTAGAGTCGGCATTCCACAGCATGAACCTGGCTCAACAGCACCTTGATTTCCCAATCACCACATGCTGTGCTTCTAGGAACAACTGTGTCCATGTCCTCATCAGTATAGTAATTGCGCTATTGTCGCTTCCTCGCCCGGTTTTGCAGGTACTGCACATACTGCTGGATAATGCGCGAGGTATTTACAATGGTCAAAACTGCAGTGGAGATATGATCGGGCTCCATGGCTATGGTTCCTGCACGGGTAATCCTGGAAAAAGGGCGCAAAATGTAGGAGAGCAGAGTGGCAGCGGAAGCTGTACTGTTTGGTTCATGGTAGCTGAACAATGGCTGAAAATGGTTGTCTTCTGTGGCTTTCACGGAGGTGGGAGCCCAGGACAGACAACATGGAAAAGCTTGGAAGCATGGCAATAGCGGGAGAGCAGAGTTGGTGGCGGAAGCTGTGCTGCTCGGTTCACGATGGCTGAGCACAGTTGAGTTGGAGAGGTGGATTCATAGTAGCAGGAGAGCAGCGGTGCACCATCTGCTGAAAGCAGTATGGCATCTGCACTCCAAAAAGGTGTGAAACGATTGTCTGCCATAGCTTTCTGACGACACACACCCAGAAACACCCGCAAGAATGTTTTTGTCCCATCATGCACTGGGAGCTTAACCCAGAATTCCAATTGGCGGCGGGGACTGTGGGAAAGCTACCCACAGTGAACCGCTCCGACATTCGATGCTTGCCTTGGTACTGTGGATGCAATCTGCCGAATTAATGCGCTTTAGTGGGGACACAGAAGACCGAATGTATAAAATAGCTTCCGAAAATTCGAATAGAATAATTTTGAAATAATTTTGTACTGTAAACATACCCTTAGAAGAACAGGTAATCATGATCCCGATACTTGTTTGTGACCCCCTGGGATCATGATTCCCTGGGTTGAAACCCTATGCTTAGCTCAGTAGTCCAGACCCTCAGCTGTTGTATATAGCCCTACCTCCATTAAAGCCAATAGTGCTGCCTTGATTGAGATCAGTTTTGGATCTGGCTCTTTATGAAGAGTGGGTGAACGACCATCTTGTTAGCGGAGATTACAGATGGGAGTAGGTGAAACAGGAAGTACCTTCTTTTATGGGTCTTTTAGTGGATTTGTGGGGAGGGAAATGAGATTTTTTTTAAGTCAGGAAGATGGCTTTGACATTTAATAAGCTATATTTATCTTTAGATGGCTACATGAATATTTCCACATAAGAATATTTTCATATCTATTCCTATCTGGAACATATCTATATGAAAGTATTGTATTACTCCAGCTATACACTAGTGTGAGTCTATTATCATTAGTTAACGGGGCAGAGAGAATTACCCAAGAGCAGCTTTGAAATGCTCTGAATTCTAATGCACTCCACTTTGTGCCTTAACCTCTGCTACTTCCTGCCAGGATCTCCACTTTTAGACATTGTAGGAAATATGTGAGCTACTATGGAAGAGCCAGCACCATTTTCTGAATGACTTTATGAACGCAGATAGTGGCAGAATTTTCCCCAGGAATTGAAATTAGGGGAGGTGTTTGAATTATAGGAGGGTGATGGCTGAGATCAATAGTGGCATGGGTTAATAAATCTTTTCCACAAATGCATGAACCATAGAAAGGAGGGAAGAGTGGGGCAGAGGGAACAGGCAGAGCTCTGCCTTCCTGTGATCTGCCACTGATGCTCCAGGTAGGGTTTTCCTGACCCAGCAGAGCCCTGTAGGAGAGTGGAGAAAGCCCTCCACTGCAAGAAGCATGCTGGTGTGGCTGTAGAGGTGGAAGCTGGCCATCATGGTTCCAGCACAGGGGGAGAGAGGCGAGGAAGTGGGGGCAAAAGTCCTATCTAGCTTTAAGATTAAACTCGATAAGTTTATGGAGGAGATGGTATGATGGGATAACATGATTTTGGCAATTAACTGATCTTTAAATATTCATGGTAAATAGGCCCAATGGCCTGTGATGGGATGTTAGATGGGGTTACTACAGAGAATTCTTTCCTGGGTATCTGGCTGATGAATCTTGCCCATATGCTCAGGGTTCAGCTGATCTCCATATTTGGGGTCGGGAAGGAATTTTCCTCCAGGGTAGATTGGAAGAGGCCCTGGAGGTTTTTCGCCTTCCTCTGTAGCATGGGGCACGGGTCACTTGCCCGAGGATTCTCTGCTCCTTGAAATCTTTAAACCATGATTTGAGGACTTCCATAGCTCAGACACAGGTGCGAGGTTTATCGCAGGAGTGGGTGGGTGAGATTCTGTGGCCTACGTTGTGAGGCGGTCAGACTAGATGATCAGAATGGTCCCTTCTGACCATAATATCTATGAATCTATGAATCTATGAAGTGAATGTTTCCCCTTTCCTAAGAGTATTTCACAACCCTAAAAATTGTTGCACACAAATATCTCACTTTTTATTTTTAAAACAGTCACCTTAGTCCTAATGACCCAGGTCCTGCCTACTCTATTTCTGCAAGTCTGGCTGGCCTGTTGACAATAGCCGCCTAATGAATGAAGGGCTTGTCTAGACTAGGGAGATTGATACTGGTGTCGCTTCTTCCGTGTACTCTCCCAGTCACACTGGTGCTAACCTCCAGAATGATGTCCTCCAGGGCAAACCAGGGCTTGCACTGCTGGGTTTTATCTGGTAAAATACTAGAAGAGATCACACCAGTGCAAGGAAACTCAGTTCAGGCAGAGCCTAAAAGGTATGACACGGCTCACTGATTAGGCATTAGCAAAGGAAGGGATCTTCTCAGGACTGGTCTACACTAAAAAATTAAATTGACCCAACTACGCAGCTCAGGGATGTGAAAAATCCACCCCCTGAATGACACAGTTAATCCAACTATCCCCCCAGTGCAGACAGTGCTAGGTTGATGGAAGAATTCTGTCTGAAGGGGATTACATATGCCAACAGGAGAACCCCTCCTGTCAGCATAGGTAGAGTCTATACTGAAGCTCTACAGCAGTGCATCTGTTGCATTCCAAGTGTAGACAAGTTTCAAGTAAGATGTGAATCCAGGGCCACCTGGGGACGAGGTGGAAGAGAAAGTTTACCCCAGGTCCCTCATTTGAGAGAGCCCGCAAACTAAGTGGCGTTGCAGCCTGACACGTACTATTAGGAGCTGGACCCCGCCCCATGAGACAGGAATCACTGCTGCTGGGTGAATAAATCACAGCTCTTTATTTGTCCCCAGAAACCACCCAAGTTCTTCTGAAACAGACACAGACTAAGCAATAAAACATAATAAGAAAAGGCTTTCCCAGGAAAACAGTTTACAGAGATGTATTTACAGAACATGTTTACAAGTCTAAATGGGATGTAAATACAAACCCTGCTGTCTGCAGCCTGTCCTCAGATAAAATAAAACTACAAGAACTTTTCTCTTTGCAATTCTTTGCAGTTTTATTTAAAAAAAACAAGCAAGCTGCATTGTGCCCCAATTCCTTTCATCCTTGTGCACTTCTCAAAAGAGCTCTTAGACATGTTCTTTGCAGCAGATCAAATAGCAAAGATTTCCAATCCAAACCATTTCACCTGAAATAAAGGCAAGTTCAAAGAAAAATAGTTTGGCCACATAAAGAAGAGATGGTTCAGACCCTCAGCAATACTGGAAGAGTAGCAAATGCACCTGAGGAGGGCAGGACTGGGATCTGTTTTGGACCCTGGCACAATTTAGAGCAGTCTTAGGGCTGTTTTAAGTGTGCCTGGCCACCTCCAAAGCCTACGGGGCCATTTCAGCAGTTAAGGATCACTGAAGCATAGTTATACCAGTTCTGTGCCACTCTGGGGTTCCCCTTAACTGGCTTTCAGGCAGCTTTGCATTGTTGAATCACTGCAAAGTAACTGAGTTCTAGGGGGAATCTGGCCCAATATCTGTAAGATTGCCACCTTACAGGCAACTTGGTCCTCATGTCCAATAGCTGTCCACAGTGTTTGTGAGTAGGTTTGGAATGAGCTGGCCTTGTAGAAATGAAGGGAGTGCTATTGCTCTCCACTTCCTTGACCCACATGGAAATAAAGGAATTGTAGTATCAGCTGTGCAATTTCAAGTGTTTTGGCATGGAAGGACCTGGATTCTAATCCCAGCTCTCCAGGTGAGCGTGGGATTTATACGATAACTGTGGCTCTAATCTGTCTGTATAGTTTATGTATTGAGGGTGATATGGTGAAGCTTTTATGAAAATTGCTGTACCAGGAAATGTCTCCATGTCTGTGTGTATCCACCATTGCTGACATTCAAGATGCTGGAATGGCTCAACCTTCAGCACATTTCCCCAGAAGTGGAGCCAATAATCAGCATTGATGAAGCAGGCTTTAAGAGAGGCCAGAGCACCTGCAAGCAGATGCTAGCTTTGACAACATACATCAAAAATGATTTTCAGAAAAATCTGAAGATGGGAGCTCTATTTCTGGACCTAACAGCAGCATATGACACGCTTTGGCAGATGAGATATGTAGTCAAATTGTCAAGAGCACTCCCAGCATAGATTGTCAATTTCATGGCCTTCTCCTCTGCAACAGATGTGTCTGAGTGCATATGGACGACAGAGGTAGCGAATAGAAAAAACAAACCAATGGTCTATTCCAAGGCTCTGAGCTGGCACCGATTCTTTTTCAATCTGTAGACAAACAACATTCTGCTTATGAACTCCTACAAGTTCATGTTATGCTTAGGTTTTCAAGCACATTCTTTCCCAGAACTTGAAGACACCCTAACCACTGACTTGATTAAGATGGCTGAATGCTGTACATGGTGGCATTTACAACCAAGTGTTACCAAGACAGTTTCAAGTATGTTCAAGCTTTACAATGCCAGAGCAGATCAATAACTGAATCTCTCTCTCAGTGGTCATCACTTGAAACACAAATCCCATCCAGTCTACCATGGAGCAACCCAAGACAGATCTCTCATGTATTTTAACCACTAGAGGGAAACTGTGGCTAAGGTGAGGATGCTTAGCAACCTTCTAAGCAAATTGGCCAGTACTTCTTGGGGAGCGAATGCTCAAACTCTCCGATCATCTGGTTTAGCCCTCTGTTACTCTGCAGCAGAATATTGTGGTCTGGTCTGGCTCCATTGATCTCACGTCAAGTTGATTGACACAACTACACTCAACCATGTGCATCATAACTGGGATGATTCAATCCACACCAGTACTGCAGCTCCCTGCGAGGATGCCACAGCCAGAATGGTTGAGAAGATCAGGGCAAACCTGAGACTACCACTATACACATACCTTGTCAACCACCCGAGAGCACAAAAAGACAATGTCACACATTACTGATGGTTGCCCTCTGACCAGATTGGATGATGGTCTGAGGTCTCTGCACTTTGTGACTTGGCATGGTTTGCATCTGATAAGAAGATTGCTGACAAGCCTGTAAGCATGTGTCTCCCAGACTAGATATGATGGAGTTAATCTTAATGACTGAAAGAGTGTACTCAGACTGTTCAATAGATATGCTAAGGGTATGTCTACACTACAAAATTAGGTCGATTTTATAGAAGTAGGTTTTTAGAAATCGATTTTATACAGTCAATTGCGTATGTCCACACTAAGTGCATTAAGTTGGCGGAGTGCATCCTCACTACCGTGGCTAGCATCGACTTATGGAGCGGTGCAATGTGGGTAGCTATCCCAGAGTTCCTGCAGTCTCCGCCTCCCATTGGAATTCTGGGTTAAGCTCCCAATGTCTGATGGGGCAAAAACATTATTGTGGGTGGTTTTGGGTATATGTCATCAGTCGCCCCTCCCTCCGTGAAAGCAATGGCAGACAATTGTTTCATGCCTTTTTTCTGTGCAGCTGCCATACCATGGCAAGCACGAAGCCCGCTTAGCTCACCATCACCGCTGCTGTTGTGTCCTGGATGTTGCTGTCAGCAGATGGTGCAGTACGACTGCTAACTATCATCATCCACCGCTTCCTCTGCAACTCTGCTCTCCTGGTGCCATGAATCCACCTCGCAGGTCCTTTCATTGTGCTATATAAATATCTATTCTCGTGGCATCCGTCGTCATCCACCGCTTCCGCTGCAACTCTGCTCTCCTGCAGACACCATACCATGGCAAGCATGGAGCACACTCAGCTCACCGCTGCTGTTGTGAGCATTGTAAACACCTCACGCATTATCCTGGAGTATGTGCAGAACCGGGCTAAGAGACGCCAGCACAAGGACGATTTTGATGAGGACATGGACCCAGACGTTCCTGAAAGCATGGGCCGTGGCAATTGGGACATCATGGTGGCAGTGGGGCTGGTTGATACAGTGGAATGCCGATTCTGGGCCCGGCAAACAAGCACAGACTGGTGGGACCACATAGTATTGCAGGTATGGGATGATTCACAGTGGCTGCGAAACTTTTGCATGCATAAGGCCACTTTCCTGGAACTCTGTGAGTTGCTTTTCCCCGCCCTGAAGCTTGGGAATACCAAGATGAGAGCTGCCCTGACAGTTGAGAAGCGAGTGGCGATAGCCCTGTGGAAGCTTGCTACGCCTGACTGCTACCAGTTAATCGGGAATCAATTTGGAGTGGGCAAATCTACTGTGGGGGCTGCTGTGATCCAAGTAGCCAATGCAATCATTGATGTTCTGTTATCAAGGGTAGTGACTCTGGGAAATGTGCAGGTCATAGTGGATGGCTTTGCTGCAATGGGTTTCCCTAACTGCGAAGAGGCGATAGATGGAACGCATATCCCTATCTTGGCACCGGACCACGTTGCCAACGAATATGTAAACTGCAAGGGGTACTTCTCAATGGTGCTGCAAACACTGGTGGATCACAAGAGACGTTTCACCGACATCAACATGGGATGGTCGGGAAAGGTGCATGACACTCGCATCTTTAGGAACTCCGGGATGTTCGAGCAGTTGAAAGAAGGAACTTACTTCCCAGACCAGAAAATTACCATTGGGGATGTTGAAATGCCAATAGTTATCCTTGGGGACCTAGCCTACCCCTTGCTCCCATGGCTCATGAAGCCGTACACAGGCAGCCTGGACAGTACTAAGGAGCAGTTCAACTATAGGCTAAGCAAGTGCAGAATGGTGGTAGAATGTGACTTTGGAAGTTTAAAAGCTTGCTGGCGCTGTTTCCTGACTAGGTCAGACCTCAACGCAACCAACATTCCCATTGTTATTGCTGCTTGCTGTGTGCTCCATAATATCTGTGAGAGTAAGGGGGAAGAAATTTATGGCAGGGTGGGAGGTTGAGGCAAATCACCTGGCATCTGATTTTGAGCAGCCAGACACCAGGGCGATTAGAAGAGCACAGCAAGGCATGCTGCGCATCAGAGAGGCTTTGAAAACCAGTTTCATGACTGGCCAGGCTTCGGTGTGACAGTTATGTGTATTTCTCCTTGATGCAAACCCGCCCCTTTTGTTGATTTTAATTCCCTGTAAGCCAACCACCCTCCCCCCTTTGAAATAAAGTAACTATTGTTTTGAAACCATGCATTCTTTCTTTATTAATTAAAAAAAAGGTGGATAACTGACAAGGTAGCTTGGGTGGGGTGGGGTGGGGGAGGAGGGAAGGACAAGGCCACATTGCTTATTGTAGCCAGACTACAAATCAAACTGTTTGAATGACAGCCTTCTGTTGCTTGGGCCATCCTCTGCAGTGGAGTGGCTGGGTGCCCGGAGCCTCTTCTCCCCCCCCCCCCACGTTCTTGGGCATCTGGGTGAGGAGGATATGGAACTTGGGGAGGAGATCAGGCAGTTGTACAAGGGATGCATCAGGGGTCTGTGCTCTTGTTGGCTTTCCTCCAGCTGCACCAGATGCTTCATCATGTCTGTTTGCTCCCCCATTAGCCTTAGCATCACTTCCTGCCTATGTTCTTTGTGTTCCTGCCTCTGCTCTTCATGCTCACTCAATGCTTTCCTAGCCTCTAACACTGAATGCCTCCATGCATTCAGCTGTGTCCTATCAGTGCGGGAGGACTGCATGAGCTCAGAAAACATGTCATCGCAAGTGCGTTTTTTTCACCTTCTAATCTGCGATAACCTCAGGGACGGAGATGATAGGGGGAGCCTAGAAACATTTTCACCTGGGGGGAGATAAAAAGGGAGAGTAAAATTTAAGATGATACATTTCTGAGAACAAAGGGGAGACTCTTTCACAGTGAATCAAGCAATTCATAGCAGACAGCACATGTGCTTTAGGTACAAGGTCGCATTTTGCCTTTTATATTGAGTGCCTGCTGGTATGGTGACACATCACACACAGCTGGGCAACAGAACTCAGTTTCCATGCAGCCATGGTAAGGCAAAGGGTATGCGTGGTTGGTTTCTTACGCATAACATGTGGGAATGGTTTCAAACTGCAGTGCCATCCTTTCCCATAGCAAGCAATGGGTTGGGTTTCACATTTAAAAGGCGCCGCTGCGGTATTCGGGTGGAAGTGCAGCACGCACCTACCCCCACCCCACTGTGTGGCTATTCTCCGGGATGATCCCTTTTAGCCAAACACAAACAGCCCAGCATGAATGGGGTCCTTTTACTGTTTCCTTACAAAAATTCCCCTATTTCAACCAGGTGACCATGAATGATATCACTCTCCTGAGGCTAACACAGAAAGATATAGACCGAATGTTGCTTGAATGCAACCAAAACCCAGGACCATTTGCTGCCATACTTTGCGTTGCAATGATTCCAGAATACTTTCAGACTGCCTTCAGGAGAGCTTCATGGAGATGTCCCTGGAGGATTCCCACTCCATCCCCAGACACGTTAACAGACTTTTCCAGTAGCTGTACTGGCCACAAATGCATCCCAATTCTTCAGGGCAAATCAAACATTAAACACTATTACTTTTAAACCCTGTACTGTAGTTACAAATGTGCACTCACCAGCGCTGCCTTCTCAAGCTTCAGGGTCGGGGATCCCGCCTTCGAAGGGTATTGGCTCAAGGGTGATGAAAAGGTCCTGGCTGCCGGGGAGAATGGATTCACTGCTTGCCTGCTGCACATTCTCCTCCTCCTCCTCCTCTTCCTCATCCACAAAATCCTCCTCCCTGTTGCTTGAGATTCCCCCCTTGTAGGTGTCCATGGACAGTGGTGGGTAGTGGTAGGGTCCCCTCCTAGAATGGCATGCAGTTGATCATAGAAGCAGCATGTATGGGCCTCTGACCTGGTGCAACCATTTGCCTCCTTTCTCTTTTGGTAGGCTTGCCTCAGCTCCTTAACTTTCATGAGGTACTGTTGTGAGTCCCTGTTGTAGCGTCTCTCCAACATGCCCTGTGAGAGTTTGGCAAATATATTTGCATTTCTTCTTTTTGATCAGAGTTCTGCCTGCACAGATGCTTCTCCCCATACAGCAATCAGATCCAGTGTCTCCCTTTCGGTCCACGCTGGAGCTCGTTTGCGATTCTGGGGTGACTGCATGTTGTGTGCTGCTGAGCTCACCACGCTGACCAAACAGGAAATGAAATTCAAAAGTTCCCTGTGTACCTGGCTAGTGCATCAGAGTTCAAAGTGCTGTCCAGAGCAATCACAATGGAGCACTCTGGGATAGCTCCCGGATACCAATACCGTCGATTTGCGTCCAAATTTGACCCAGCAAAGTCGATTTTAGCTCTACTCCCTTCGCCGGGGAGGAGTACAGAAGTCGATTTTAAGAGCCCTTTAAGTTGACAGAACGGGGTTGGTTGTATGGATGCATTCATTTTAAAATCGACCTAACGTGGCTAAATTCAACCTAACCCTGTAGCGTAGACCAGGCCTAAAGAAGTTGACTGGTGCTGGGAGCAATCACTTCCTTCAACTTGTCTATAGGGGGCTGGAATTTGAAGAGTGGAAAATTATTAGCAGCAGGATAAAGGAACCAGATAGTGGTGATGGGACATATAAACTCAAGGGACTCCAGAGATTCTAGGCTCAGCTCCCCAGGTGTGTGTGGAATTTCTATAGTAACTGTGTCTGCTGTCTGCAGAGCAGGGGCTCTTTAAATTTAATCAAGGGCCCTTTGCACCCTTCCTCTGTGAGGAGTGGGAGGGAATGAAACTACAGAAGTAGCCAAGTGGCATCTTTACAGTGGCTTCCTCACTGGGAGCATGTAGCAGCTGTACTGTTGGACTGCTGAATGCTCAGGATTGTAGAGATTTGGGGGAATGCATGGAATCATGCTCTTGTCCAGCTTGCTGGGAATTGCAGCAGAAGATAATGCTGACTTTGTCACAGAGCTATTTGCCCAATATATGGGCTTTGTTTGGCCTTTCTTGAATTGTGCTGTTTCATTATTCTTTTATTTTTCATTTCTATAGCATCTTCAAGTGAAGAACACAACGAGCCAATTGCTGCCACTGTTACTCTTGGTGAGTAGTGCCTTACTCAGAGAGTAGTTCTATTGATTTCAGTAGAATGGCTCATAGAGTACAATACTACTCAATACAATTAAGGGTGTCAGACATCGCAAACATCCGTGAGAGGTAGATAAATATTATTCCAACTTTACATGTGGGGAAACTGAGACACTGAGACAAGTCTTTTTGCGTATAAACTCAACAACTGAAATGTTCAGAAATGGAACACACAGGGATATTGCTGAAGTAAATTCACATACAAATTTAAATTGATGTTACCAGATTATTATTTCCAGTATTTGCCCACCTCGATCTTTGACTAAGAATGGCTGTTTTTATAGACATCTCTATATGGCTGACCTCTTACTTAGTATTATTTGACTTTTGGGCCTTGTCTACCCTAGAAAGTTGTGCTGCTTTAATCATACTGGTATAGTTAAAGCACTACAACCCCTCTAGTGCGGACTAAATTATATTGGGATACTGGTGTAAGACATAAGCATTGTACTAGTATAAATATATCAATACAAAACAATTCCCCATCCAACCAAACTAGTTATATTGGTTCAAAATCTGTGTGCAGATCAGGCCTTAGTACATGTGAAATCAGTGATGAGCTGCCAAAATCTTAACAACCAGTTCCCTCCTCACCCTACAAGGGGGTCATGGCCCACCCCTGCCCCCTGAGGACTCTTGTCCCATCCAACCCCCCGCATTCCTTGACGCGCTCCCCCCCGGACCATTGCCCCATCCACCCCCTCCCCTGTCCCCTGACTGCCCCCAGAACTGGGCAGGAGGGTTTCGTGGGTCACGGTACTGGGTGCCCACCCCACCCCTAAGAGCCAAAGGGACCTGCCAGGGGGCGAGGTGGGAGTCCCGGCGGTGCTTACCTGGGGCAGCTCCCAGGAAGCATCCGGCAGGTCCCTCTGGCTCCTAGGAGCGGGGTAGTGTACCAAGAGGGGGAGCAGGGGGAGCGGCCGTTCCCCCACTGATCACATCAAAAGTGGTGCCTTAGGTGCCAACTCCCTGTGTGCTCCGGGGCTGAAGTTCCCATGGGAAAATTTGGTGGGAGCAGAGCCCCAACCAGCAGCTCCCCGCCCTGCACCCGGCCCCAGCTCACCTCCACTCCGCCTCTGCCTCCTCCTCTGAACGCACCGCCCCGCTCTGCTTCTCTGCCCCCTCCCCCCAGCTTCCCGCGAATCAGCTGTTTACGCAGGAAGCCTGGGAGGGCTGAGAAGCAGGCGGGGGCTTCGTGCTCAGGCCCAGGGAGGCGGAGGTGAGATGGGGCAGGGAGCGATTCCCCTGCACCCCCCCCGGTTACCTGTTGCGGTACGGGCGGCCCGCCTCGCGCCCCTACCCCACCCCAGCTCCCCTCCGCTCCGCCTCCGCCTCCCTGGGCCTGAGCGTGAAGCCGCCGCCTGCTTCAGGGGAGGAGGTGAGCTGGGGCCAGGCGCGGCGTGGGGAGCTGCTGGTGGGTGCTCTGCACCCATCAAATTTTCCCTGTGGGTTCTCCAGCCCTGGAGCACCCATGGAGGTGGTGCCTAAGGCGCCACTTTTGCCTGGTTGTTAAATTTAGCAGCCCTTTTAGAACCAGTAGTCCCTTGTGGGACAACTGGTTCTAAAAGGGCTTCTAAATTTAACAACCGGTTCTAGTGAACCGGCTCCAGCCCACCACTGTGTGAAATGCTTCTGACCTTCATTTTTTCCCTATAGAAAAGTGCTAAGAATTAATCTATAGTTGCAAGAAAAAAAGAAACAACAGGCATTTTAATAGAAGAATAACCTTTGGGAGGCTTTCAACAAAGTCATGAATCTCTGTATATTTTAAATCCAGGATTCTCTTTACAAATCCAGCTTTTCTACCAACTAATATGTAAGTTCCAGCACTTATTGAGCTTTATTAAGGTTCTAACACTATATTCCATCCCAAATCCAAATTAATCAAACATCAAAGAGCTTAGAGACACACTCAAGCATCTTAAGGTTTTTAAAGATGTATTTCATTTTCTTGTGAAGTACAGCTGGAATTGACACTGTACATGTCAACAATAATGGCACTGTAGAACAGGGACAAAAAAACAATAATTGACAGAACAGGCATGGAAGCGGTCTGCAAAGATTTCTACACTGAACTGTTCATGTCTCAGATAAAAGTCCCAGTACCAACACCTCAACAGACCAACGAGCATGTACTCCCAGTCCTTGTCAGCAAAGTTTGACATGCAGTTCACCAAATGAAGGAAGGAAAAGCCCCAGGTAAAGATGGACTGACAATTGAAATGATAAGAGCTGGAGGCCCAGACCTCTGGGAAACCCTTGCTCAGAGATTTAGCCATTACTTGGAAATGCAGAAGATGCCAGCTAGCTGGAAGGAGTCCAACACTATTCTGCTGTACAAGAAGGATGACCATGAAGATCTAAAGAACTATCATCCAATATGCCTGCTCTCCCATGTCTACAAGCTGTTTACCAAAATAATAACAAACCAACTCTCACAGAGTCTGGACAAGCAGCAGCCGAGAGAGCAGGAGGGCTTTCGAATGAATTTCAGCACAATGAACCACATTTTCATTATAAACCAGCAATTGGAATGGTCAAGAGAATACAAATGCCCTTTATGTATTGCCTTCATCGACTATGAAAAAGCATTCGACAGCATAGAGATCAATGCATTGTTGAAAGCTCTTGCAGAGCAGGGCATCAACACAAACAATATCAAACTATTAAAGGAAGCAAATTCTGACTGCACTACAGATATAACTTTATTTGATCCCCCACCCTTCACATCCCAGTTAAGAAAGGTGTGAAACAAAGAGACATGGTTCCGCCGAAACTCTTCACAGCCTGCCTTGAAATGGTAATGAGGCAGATGAATTGGAAGGGTGGAATCAACATCAACAGAGAGCAGTTAAACCATCTCAGATTCACACAGACAATATTGTGTTGACCACCGAAAATACTATCAAACTACAGAAAATGCTGCAAGAACTCACCACAAAAAGCAGCCAAATCAGACTGAAAATTAACTGCTCCAAAATAAAATTTATGTGGCCTGATACCTTGCCAAAAGCCCAAATAACAATCAAGGGAGAACAAATACAAGAAGTTGAGCAATATGTCTATTTGGGCCAAAAAATTAACATGCGCCACGATCAGGAAGGTGAACTCTCGCGAAGAAAGCAAGCAGGTTGGTGCACATTCAGTTCTATCAGGGATGTCCTCCAAGGAAAAATCAACAAGGCAACATGCCCCAGCCTCTTCAACTCAACAGCACTGCCAGCAGTGTTGTACGGCAGCAAAACACAGGCGCTGATGAAGACAGAGGACCAGCAACTCTCTGTCACGGAGAGGGCGATGGAAAGAAGAATTCTGGGAATTTCAATCCATGACCAAGTCCCAAATGAAATGATCAGACAGCAGAGTGGAGTGCAGGACGTCATTGTTGAGAGCAGGCATAGTAAAATGTGATGGGCCAGGCATATAGCAAGGCTCACTGACAATCGATGGACTGCAGCTGTCGCTAAGTGGTACCCATGGGAAATTAAACAACCACTTGGCCGACCTCCAAAGAGATGGGAAGATTTTATTGTGAAAAGACATGGCCGCACATGGAGAAGAAAGGCCAGGATACGAGAAGAATGGAAGACTTGTTGTGTTCGGCGAAGTCTATATGAGGGCCGAAGGACCGATCGATCAAGGTGATTGAGGTGATCAAGGTGAAGTATAACTATATAAAAAGAAATGCAAACTTTAAAAAAACTTTATAGATCAGAATGTCAAATTTCCATGCAGTGGGTGTGACGGCAAAATATAGACAAATTAGGTAACTACCCCTTTGAATGAGTATAATGTTATGGACTCCATAGATGTTGTTTTATTTGCTATTTGCATTACAGTAACAGCCTCAGCCAGGCTTAGGGCTCCCATTGCCACTGTAGAAACACCTAGTAAATATCTGCCCCTAAGGACTAACAGACAAATTAGACATGACAGACAAAGCCTGGAATGGGAAACTGAGGCATAACAAGGCTAAATAACTTGTCTAAGATTGTACAGCAGGTCAGTAGCAGACATGGCAGTAGAACCCAGCTCTCCTGACTCCCCCTTCAGAGCCCAATCCACTGGACCATAGTGGGCTCTTTTGGGGGTGGTCATGGAGCAAGTTTAGAAAGACATTGCCTAGTAAATGCTCTTATTCCTTGGCTTCTGGTTTTTAGAATTCTTCTAAATTTAAACCACAGTGGTATTCAAAGAGAGAGCAAAAGAAATAAGAACATGCTCTGTGATGGGATGTCCCTCCCCACATAAAGTTGAGCAGGTTAAATTAGGTTTATTAACCTGATATGTTGCACCTGAGGGAGAGACAGAGCTTGAAAGGCTGATTGTTGAGGGAGCCCAGCTGAGAAGGATCAGGCAGAGCTGGTATAAAGTCAGGAAGCTGGCAGCAGAAAGGGTCTGCAGGGAAAGTAGCCTGCAGTTACTCTCTGGGAGGAGGGAGTTTGGGCTGGTAAACTTGGAGGCAGAAGATGTAAGAAGGAGTCCAGGGAAACAGCAGCAGACCACAAGTGCTAGACATAGGGACCCTGGACTCGAATCCAGAATAGCTTGGGGGCTTGGGTTTCCCTACCAGCCACTACGGAAGTGGCATGGTCTGCTCAGTGAAGGGAAGATGCCATTTTGGATAGAGAAACTTTGGTAACTTGGAAGGGGAGGAATATAGTGACCAGGCTAGCGAGCCAAGTCATGAAGAGAGCACCCTGACTTGCAGAGAGAGACAGAGGGGCTGCAGGATATGCAAGCAAGTGGCAAGAGAGGGTGTTGGACCTGGAAGGTACTAATCCCCAGAGTGACCAGGAGGAGGTGCCCTAGTGGTGAGTGTATCCCATGACATGATCCTGAGCCATCACTGCAGTAACTAGATGACCTGGAAGCATGGGTTTGAGGGTAGCACATGGTGGATTGGTGAGGGCTATGCCATGTGTTTTTCTGGAGCAGGAAGCCTTGCATGGGTTTGGAGTTCCATGGGCTTGGGAAGGGAGAAGCAAATTTGAAACAGCTCTGTGACACGCTCTCCTCAAACACTTCCAGGTAGAGACGGTGTTACTAGAAGTCGAATTAATACATTCTTGGTTTTGGTTCCTTCTGAGAGAGGACACTGCACAGCCACAAACAAGAGAGGTCATGGTTGCACAGTGTCTGAGGGATTGGCAATGCTGCTTTCTGTGGATGTCCGGGATGGTGGAGGGAGAGACCATGCTTTCCTTCCAGACCCTCGGGTGGCAGTATAGCTAGGTCACGCTTCTGTCCCCTTAGGGTATTTCTACACAGGAATAAAAAACCTGCGGTTGGCCTGGGTCAGCTGGATCAGGTTGCAGGACCAAAAATTGCTGTGTAGTTGTTTGGGCTCAGACTGAAGCCTGGGTTCTGGGACCCTTCCCCCATTGTGGCAATTTTTAGCCCTGCAGCCTGAGCCCTGCAAGCCTTAATCAGATGAGCCAGGGCAGCCATGGATGTTTAATTGCTGCATAGACACATCTTTAGAGAGCTAGTAAACCTCTCCCCCACCAAGGCAGTGTGTGTTGGGAATTATGTGATAGTCTCACTGGGGGAGAGGGGGTCTCCTTACAACTTTTGCACCCTTCTACGGGTCTTCCCACGAGACACTGTAGAATCCACTTGCCTTTGCTTTAGCCAAATTCTTGTCTCACATTATCCCTAAATAGATCCAAAATGACTCCACTGAAGCTAATGGGGTTGCTCTGGATTTACACCATAGTAACTGTGCTCAGACATTACCCCACAGTGTTTAAAAATGATTTGAATCAAAGCTGCTTTGACAGGGAGACTGACTGGATGATCTATCAAGATTTCCGTCTGTAATGTCTGTCATTTAGCCTTGATTGAGTCCTTTTTAAACGTATTAAATAAATAAACTTACTATCACCTTTGAGGAGGCTGCTGAATGTTCCGGGGAGTTTCATGTGCAACACTTATGACATTTCTCTCTAGGAATACAATCGCTTATATACTGCAGAGCGGAGGCACTATAAACCAGAAAACTCAGTGCTGGTGAATGTGACTTTCCTACCTTATCTTTTTCACCCTCACTTGCATCTTGGGGTTGTAAATTTTTTGGTGGGGAGCAGTCTAAGAGGCATTTAGCCCTCTAATGATTCCTCTTCTCCTTTCTATGGCAAAGCGGCTGGCCTTAATGTCTATGAAAGGATGAATTGTGCCCCCAGCCCCTTCTCTCACTGAATCAGTGCCTTATAGAGCATCTGGATGCAGTCACTTGGCTTTTATCTGTTTTTTTGTAAACAGCTGGTATCTTTGTATTCCATGCAATGCCCCAAAATAAAACTCAGTAAGAAATACACAGGGAAGGATACCAAAGTCCTAGGAGACTTGTAATTCCAGAAAGATTATTTTTGTGGAATTACAAATGTGTGAAATTACAAGTGTGCTCAGGCTATTAACTGTTACTATTTTACTGCAGCCAGACCAAGAAGTCGTCTTAATAATGAGATGGAATTTGTTATTAGTCATTTTTGTTGCGCTTGCCATAGGACCCTAGTTCATTCCAGCATTTTACGCCTCTGGATATATGGTCTAATTACATTGCTTTAAAGGAGGAGGCTCATGCCACACAAACCTGTGATGAGGGAGCACATATGCAATAGTAGAGAAGCAGTCATTTGGTTTGCCACTCACTGCCCTTGCTGTGAGGGAGATTTGTGTTTAACTAAGGGCTTTTCTACCTCAACGTTGAGGTTCGCTTTTGCTTGATGTTGTTAGTGTCAAATTCATGCTACCATCCCAGTGCATTGTCAGGGAAATGCTACAATTCTTTGCGCTAATGTCCACGGAGCTGTTATAAAAGGTACTTTAGTCTTATTGCATGGGGGAACTGGCAGCAGGGGAATATCCAGTTCCCTGAAGTTCTCTCCAGTGTGTTTCTGCCTTCCTAGTGGCAGTTGGCTCTCCCAGCCCTCCCGAATGTGGAGTGTTTTGGAGGAAAACTTTTCAGCTCAATACTGCAACTGTCTGATTCGCAGCTATGATTCTCAGGGCTGCATTTGATTTGTGGAGGGGTGGCTTCTCTCCCCACCCAGCTCCACTTCCCCCTCTGAAGTGTTTGCAATGGCTGGTGGCCTGCAGTCTTCTCGGCAAACTAAGCTGAGAAAAGCTCCTGCTCCCTGACATTGAGCATCTCAGTGAGGAGCTTGGCTGGCTCTGTTGGCTGAGTGCAATTAGCCCCCTCAGCTCAGTCCAGGTACTGGTGCTTCAGCCCCTTCCTTCCCCAGCGAGAAAAGGAGCTTGTCAGGATTGGAAAAGAACTAACTCCAGGGCAAGCAGCTCCCCAGCTACATGAGGAGAGTGAAGCCAGAAAGGCAGCGTGCCAGAGGGAAGATGGAGTCTGAGTCCCTATAGCCTGTGCCAGTAGCCTTAACTCTGAGTGTGGTGCTCAGGTGCCATATCCCCTCCCCCTCAGCTGCCTATGGGTTGCAGATGGAGGGCACCAGACAGCATGGGATGCTGCTAGCACCAGAGAGTGCGCTAAGAGGCCTGCTAGCTCAACTCTATCCCCCTGCTGCCTCGTCTCTCATAGCTCCCACTCCCAGATGCCCATTGCTATGCCAGGCTGAGGCCTCCAGGGGAAACACAAACCCACCTGGCCCCTGTGGCTCTGGGTGCCAGGCAGGGCCGTCCCCAGGGAGGTGCTGGGCCTCGGACATAGGAGCCGAGTTTCTAATCTGCCCGGGGAAGGGAGCTGCCCCCCAGCTCTGCCCAGGCCCCACCCATGCTCTCTCCCTTCCCCTAAGGCCCCACCCTCGTCCCTCCTTTTCCCACCCCGCGTCTTCCCCGCCCAGTTCCACCCCTTCCCCTGAGTGTGCTGCGCCCTCGTGCCTCTCCCGTCCCCCCCCCCCAGCACCTCCTGATGCCATGAAACATCTGATTTGTGGCAGGCGGTAGGTGCTGAGAGGGAGGGGGAGGCATTGAGAGTATTGGGCCAAAAGAAATCTGATGAGGTTCAACAAGAACAAGTGCACTTAGGACAGAAGAATCCCATGCATTGCTACAGACTAGAGACCGAATGGCTAGGCAGGAGTTCTGCAGAAAAGGACCTAGGGTTACAGTGGACAAGAAGCTGGATATGAGTCAACAGCGTGCCCTTGTTGCCAAGAAGGCTAATGGCATTTTGGGCTGTATAAGTAGTGGCATTGCCAGCAGATAGAGGGACGTGATCATTCCCCTCTATTCGACATTGGTGAGGCCTCATCTGGAGTACTGTGTCCCATTTTGGGCCCCAGACTACAAGAAGGATGTGGAAAAACTGGAAAGCATCCAGTGGAGGGCAACAAAAATGATTAGGTGATTGGAACACATGATGTATGAGGAGAGGCTGAGGGAACTGGGATTGTTTAGTCTGAGGAAGAGAAGAATGAGGGGGGATTTGATAGCTGCTTTCAACTAATTGAAAGGGGGTTCCAAAGAGGATGGATCTAGACTGTTCGCAGTGGTAGCAGATGATAGAACAAGGAGTAATGGTCTCAAGTTGCAGTGGGGGAGGTTTAGGTTGGATGTTAGGAAAAACTTTTTCACTAGGAGGGTGGTGAAGCACTGGAATGCTCTCACTAGGGAAGTGGTGGAATCTCCTTCCTTAGAGGTGTTTAAGGTCAGGCTTGATAAAGTCCTGGCTGAGATAATTTAGTTGGGGATTGGTCCTGCTTTGAGCAGGGGTTTGGACTAGATGACCTCCTGAGGTCCCTTCCAACCCTGATATTCTATGATTGGCAGGGCCCACTGGCAGGCAGGAAGAACTGGGTTGGGGGAGGTTCTAGTAGGGGGGCTTCTCCTGCTTCTCCCCCCTCCCCACCTTCCAGATAGCCTGTCACTTGCCTCCCCAACCCATTCACCCACCCACCTCCCTGCCCACCTCCTCATGATTTTATCGAAGTTCTGGGCCCCCCAAATTGCAGGGCCTGGGGTGGTCACCTTGATTCACCATACCCAAGGGACAACTCTGGTGCCAGGCAGTAGAAAGAGGTAGAGATTCTGGGGAGCCTGTCCTTGAGTCCCAGGCCCGTATGTTCCTAAAGAGACGCAGAAAGGGCCCATGTAAGGAAAGGGAGACAAATGAAATCCCTAGCCACTGGAAATATTTTCAGAGCAATCTCTGAATCCAATTTCATGCCCCTCCCCTCACGCCCAAGCAGGATTATGGGGACAAACTCCCAAGGATAAATAAATGAATCATAAAATCAGTAGTGGTCTTTCCTGTTCACCTTCAGGGAATGCGGAAGGGCAGATAATCTTCAGCGCTGTGTCCCCCTGTTCACCTTCCCTGAGCGCAGATTGGCAAATTAATGCAGAAATGCTCAAACAATAGACATGTGTTGATTCCTCTAGGCATGCATAAACACCCCATGCAAAGGGAATTCTCCCTCCTTTGGGGAGGAAAGCCAGCAGTGCAGATCAGATTTGGAATTAGAGCATCGAATAGAAATATATACTGAAACACACTCAAAAGCCACACAGAGGATAAACTGTCAGGTCAGTGCGTGCTGAGTATTGTAACTACACTTAGGAGATCTGAAACTGCCCTCGATAAGCAATAGATATGTTTCCCCTCATGCATCCTGGGATTTTTCTGCCACCCTAAAAGATTAGGAAAGTATCAGGTTGCCATCCCAGTTGCCACTGCAGGTCACCAGTCCCAGAGGTCCAGGTTATTGCTCCCAGCCAACAAAACTAAACAAGCAAATATGAACTGTCATCTGACACCCTAAATGCCTCCGCATGCCTTGATATGTGATGCTAACATGGGTGGACAGTATTGCCAGTATGGTCCCTCTCAATCTATAAATTGCATGACCTAAGTATTTCTCTCTGGAAAGGAAGAAGGGGTGGAGGGAGGAAAGTGGGATTCAACTCTGTTTCATGCAGGTTCATGGGGCTCGACAAATCAGATCACAGATATCTTAGTGGTACAGTGGAAAACTCTATGGAAAATGGAGGCTGTTCAGACTCATCAGGAAAGTAGACTTACACCCATGGCTCCTGACAGGCTCCATAGAAAGGAATACAGGTCATATGACAAGATGAAGCAGTCTGTGGAATAAAACAGGAGAAAATACCTCTTTGCAAGTAGTAGCTATAAAAACTTCAGGACTAGTAACTGCCCTCCATTGCTTCCAAGTTATTAGCCCTGTCTGAAGTTAGACCTCCAGTTGGTGCCAGGCTCTCTCAGTTTGGGAGCAAAAGGACTACCTGTAGTTTTGATCCAATTAGATAACTGGACATTGCCCAGAGGTGGCCCCATATGAAGCTCCACAAGAATTTCAAGAACAGCTTTGTTGTATTCCTGATCTCAACAACCCATGGAAGGGCCACAACATGAATGAAATCATCCATCTGCTTTAGATCATGACATTGCAACCTGCTCTCCATCCTATTACTAGCTTTAGTGAATTGGGGAAGGAGAGCAGGGCCCCATCTGAAACACCTGCTAGTTCCTAATGGAGGATTGTCTTCAAAATATTCTCATATCTCAATCTTTAGAAAATATTATGTTTTGTAGATTGGATGGCAGCCTTTTTCTTTTTCCAACTTCGATTATCACTGTTTGATCTTATATGTTGTCCCAGGTTGTGTCTCCAGCATCATGGTGGCAAGAATATTGGCTTTAGGGAAGAAGAAAATGTATTTATCTCTTTCTGGACAATTTTTATGATCAAGGTTTTGTATGGTGAGAAAGATGAAGCAAACACAGCATGATACAGTCCCTGGAGTGTGTTGGATTCAGGACAGATACATGGTGCCAGGAAAGCCCTTGATAGGCCTGGGCCTAAAATGAATACTATCAGGGACAAGGTCCCATCTCCAAGGAATGTTAACAGAATATGAAGATGATCATAATGGAAAACAAGTGGTGTTTATTTTCACAGAAATAAAAAAATCCAATTCCTATTGGAGTTTATTGGGAACTCTGATTTCATACACTTGCATGCTTCAGTGATCTGGAATTCATATGATACCTGTCCACTAACACTAGGTTCTCTGGCATCTTCCCCTATCTCATCCATGAGCAGAGATTTAGTGCCGATTGAATATTTTCCACTCCCACAACTGGTTAATGCAAAGAATCACTTATTTTGAAGAGATCCTCCTGGTTTAGTTCTGGGAATAGGTACGAGAAAGGGAGCACGTGGCATCCACCAGCTGGAACACATTGATTCACTGAGGTCTCAGATCATTGCTCCTTCCATGGATAATAGACCTCTTCTGACTGCAACACTGAATGTGTCTGATGGGATTTCCTTAAAAAACTGGGAAGAACATGATCAGCCTCTGCTCAGCCCAGGAACATCATTCTGGGGTAAAGTTTCTTATCTGTGTACCCTGCCCACCTAGTCGGAAAGGTTTACCAAGATTTACATGGCAGAAGTCAGATTGACAGAATGACTGCTGCACCCAGAATATCTCACTTACTGTAAGTCAGTTTGGTGGGCTGGTGATTGACCTCTTTGCCTTTGGGAACAGTGAACAAATTGCCCTGCAACCACTCTATGTGAGATAGTGAATAATAGCTCACAAACCATATGTTCAGCCCTGGCTGAGTTTCCTTTTGTGATTGGTCACCAAACTGCTTTTTTGGACCCAATCTTTGGATTCCATATGCTGATAAGCTCCCTGGGTCTGGGCAGTGACTGATCACTGTCCAAACTCTGGGTCACTCAGGTACACTCCCATTTTCTGGCCCCATGTCGGACAATCCTCTTGGCAGTAGGGACTACAATCTCGTTGTCTACACCCTAGAACCATTGTCTGAACTCTCTGGAGCCCCCTCAGTTGCTCAAGCACACTATCACTGAAGCTCCACGCATATAGGCAATCCAGAGTATAGTTTTATCTTTGGGGACCACATGATAGTTAAAATCAGGAACATACAGGTTTTGCAAAGGAATTTCTTAAACACACACATGCTTTATTTATAGAAAAGCACAACAGTTACAGTTCTAGGCCAAAATACCAAACTGGCATGCAATCCCCACCTCAGTTCCTCAATGCTCCTGTGGACACAAAGGGTCCTTACAGCAAATAAGAGTAATTAGCAAGTCAATAGTATTTGGCTGATGGCTCCCATTGCCCCTCCAGGGAAATTCTATTCAACTGCCAATGGCCCTCGATGACCCTGGTTCAGTTTCAACTGGAATGTTTGTTTTTTTTCCATAAAATGGAAGATTTAATCCACACTGAATACTATATCTCAAAATAATTTATAAAATAAAATTGAATTGATACATTTGCATATACAGATGCCTCAATCGCTTATAGTCAGAACCTGGGGATGTGAGATGTTGGTGAATGGTATCTCACAAAACTGGGCAAGGTTTCTGCTATATCTTCCCACCTTTTTCACTGCTCCCCAGGATAACACAAAAAATAGGAATGAGAGAGTGACAATGATACAGTTAATGCCTTTCTGCATGAAGAGGCCATGGCTCTTAAGCTTGATTAACCTAGCAATGTGTCTTCAGATGTCTCTACTTCACAGAGGAGATCTGCTATTGCAAGGTCAATTGTCCATTCTGGACAGGTTTAAAAAGAATGCTTGGATGAAGTGATTACTCTCAGACTCTGAAAGTGAAGTCAACAAATCTTGCATCTTTCACCAGCACAAAATTAACCAGTTGACCAGAAACCATGGTGATGAGTATAAACCTAGATACTTAGATAGATAAATAGAAGCTAGGAAAACTGAAAATGCTGCATGAAGGGCAAACTTTTATCTTCTAGGATTGCTTGTCTGCATCTTGATTGTTGATAAGACAAAATAAGGTAATTAAAACAAAGGACCTGGAAATAAACAAGGAAAATACTGAAGCTTGAATTGAAATAATAAATACTTGCTTGTCAGAATGGAGTTTTGTTTAATGCAGTCAAAGCCACACAATATGTTAGCATATGAATACATGAAAATTTATATTTCAATTTAAGCATTTTATTTTCTGATCGAATCATTTAAATAATGCCAAACTGAGCCTGAGCCTGCTATATGCTAATAAATGCAATTGCATACAATAGAGTGATTCAGTTGAGAAGGTCCATCTCTCCTCCCCAAATCAGTGGACTAGCTGAATATGCTGTCCAAAGGCAATTGAGTGCACCAAAATACTATTGCTTATATGGTAATAACAATCTCATTTTATTGATACAACCTCACATTGTTTAATTTTCTATACATAATGCAAAGCATGATAGCAAGATAATTGAGCTTCTACTGCAAACTGGCATGCACAGCTCCTGGTACTGCCTTTGATCCTGATGCTTCTCTTAGTTACACCAGTTCTACGGTTGAGTAACTCCATTGACTTCAGCTGAGTTACTCCCGCTTAAGACCAAAGCAAGATCATATCCTTGCTTGATGTATGTTCACATGATGCTCAATGTAACAAAGCAGGGAAGGACAAAGGGAGGGAAATAATTTTCCTTTTCCTTTTGTAAATATATGGACAAAACCTTTACCTGATGTAATCGGACATAGCTCCATCAAAATCAGTGGAGCTATACCTTGAGACCCCAGCAGAGGATCTCGTCCAAGTAGTTTTAGGGGGAAAAAGATTAACATAGTTAACAAAATATTTGGAACCATTTTAGGGAACCCCAAACTTCCCCAGATCACTACTTCTCCCCCCCCCCATTTATTACCATGCACAGTCTTGTATAACTGGTCAAACACTGCCAATTATTTTTGTGCTAAGTTTGAAGAAAAAATCCTTTTTAAAAAACGAACCTGTAAACCAAAAACATTTTAGTTTTCAAAGAATTCGTTTGGAGATAGATATATATTTCAGTTTAAATAAATCATGATTTTTTTACCAAAATCCAGATTGAAAACTGAACATTTTTACCAAAACCTGAACAATCTTAATGAAATATTTTTGTTTTATGTTGAAACACCAGCAAATTTAAAGCAAAATTAAAATTTCCCATAAAAATGTTTCTTTTGGTAGAAATGTCATGTTTTATTGGAAATACGTTTAGATGAAAAAAATGTGACCAGCTCTCTCATGTTCTTTAAGCAAAGGGAGCTGTCTGAAAAACCTCCTTCAATTAGTAACAGTTTTTGGCAATGTAATGACCTGATCTGACTTCCTTTGGAGTCCATGACAAAACTCCCATTGACTTCCAGGCCCTCAGCACGATCATTTGAATCTAACAGCAACTGAAAAATAAGCAACTTGATACAAATAGTATACATAAAAAATGAGACGTGGACCCTTATTGTTCCAAACCCTGTTCAACACACTCCTTAACTTGGGGAAATATCAGATCTGAATCTAGAGCCAAACTTTGCTTGTCAGTCTTTCTCTTTGAATGTCTCCAGCATTTTGACTTATCTGGGCCTTTCTTCCAAAGATCTTGGACCATTTTACAAACATTATTTAAACTTCACAATATACCTGAGAAGAGGATATTGTTATCAGAACTGTTTTAATGGAGAATATACTGACTCACACAAAAAGGGCAAGTGACTTACCATCAGTCACACAGCAAGCTGCAACAGCTAGGAACAGACTCTAAGTAACCATTAATATGACCATTAGACATACTGCCTCATATAGTATACTAATACATTTATACAGGCGGGGCATTGAAGGCAATATTGCTTGTGGCATGGTGAGAGAAGGGAGATTTTTACTGGAAAATTCATCATTGGTCAGTGGGGACTATGTATATATGTAATTTGTAGTTTGGATGTTTGTCCTTGTTTTTTTCACATGATAAATACTCTGAAAAACTCTTAAGAGTTACTATGATTAGCACCTCAGAATAATAAACAAATATTTGGAACTATGGAAAAGCAGAGTCAACCACAGGGCACTGAGTTCATATGTACGTACTTACATGCCTCTCTGATCTTTAGCATGATGTTTCATCATCGCAGGTGCCTTAATTTTATGAACTTAACCTAGGAGATCTGTAAATGTAGGCACATTAGCTCTTTGTCTAAAGAGAGATGTATAATTTGTGGCAGTGGAATTTGTTGGTTGAAATTCACCCCTATGCAGAAGTCCCTTATGCCTCTTGAAAACCAAATAAGCCCTAGTTTGAGGGTTTAACTGGAATTAAAGTGGTGCTGAATATGCCTTGTTAGGGCTTTCTTGCCCTCTGAACAGTGGGAAACAGTGCTCTTAGTATGCCATTTGACAGACCAGTAATTGTTAAAAAAATATCTTAAAGACAGCTGGATTCTGTGAAATTACTGTATACTATAAGAGTAAGTTATTGATGGTTTTGAGGTAGCTGATGACAAGAACCTGTATGATGGATAGTTAAGGTTGTCTCAGTCTCTGATTGTTATCAGGGTGCTGGTGGTTTTGTTTTTGTTTAGTTCTCATGCTGTTGTTTGGACAGTATGCTGGCCACAAAATGCATTATGTGCTTCCATGATATTATGTCCTGAGCCATATCTGGTATATTATGGGTGTGATGGATTGCATCACAGAAAACCCCTTGGGAATGGCCAACTAATGTGTTGAGACTACTTCTGCCCCTGCTTTCCCTGCCAGCTTGGGAAAAGCTGAAAGCCACTGAAAGCTCAGTGCCCTGCCTGGTTTGAGCCAGACACACTAGCCTGCTGCAAACCCAGGCCCAGGTCTGAACAATGTCCCCGCAAACTACAGGCTTAACTGAAAACAGCTTAAGAAGTGTTCCTCTCTCCAACACTCAGATGCCTAACTCCCAATGGGGTCCAAATCCCAAATAAATCCATTTTACTCTGTATAAAGCTTATACAGGGTAAACTCATAAATTGTTGTCCCTCTATAACACTAATAGAGAGATATGCACAGCTGTTCCACCCACCCCACCCCCGGTAGTAATACATACTCTGGGTTAATTAATAAGTAAAAGGGATTTTATTAATTACAAAAAGTAGGATTTAAGTGGTTCCAAGTAATAACAGAGAGAACAAAGTGAATTACCAAGCAAAATAAAATAAAACACGCAAGCCTATGCCTAATACAGTAAGCAAGTGATTACATATGAAACCTCACCCTCAGTCATGTTCCAGTAAGCTTCTTTTACAGACTAGTTTCCTTCTAGTCTGGGTCCAGCAGCCACTCACACTCCCTGTAGTTCCAGTTCTTTGTTCCAGTTTCTTTCAGGTATCCTTTGGGGTGGAGAGGCTCTCTCTTGAGCCAGCTGAAGACAAAATCCAGGGGTCTCCCAGGAGTTTAAATAGACTTTCTCTTGTGGGTGGACACCCCTCCTCCCACCCGTATAGAATCCCAACTACAAGATGGAGTTTTGGAGTCACATGGGCAAGACACAAGTCCATGCATGACTTAGAACTTACAGGTAGCAGCCATTGTTCACATGCTACCTTGAATGTCCTCAGGTAGACTTCTTATGTGGATTGGAGCCTTCCAAGATCCATTGTCCATTAAGTGTTTCTTGATTGGGCACTTTACTTGCAAATTCCTTTCTAAAGAAGCTGACCAAGTGCCTTACTAAGGCTACTTAAAATCAAAAAAGTACACAGCCAATATTCATAACTTTGAATGATACATGTATACAAATAGGATGAATATGTTCAGTAGATCATAACCTTTACAGAGATATGTTACATGACATATGTAGCATAAAACATATTCCAGTTATGTCATATATACATTCATAAGCATATTTCCATAAAGCATTATGGGCTGCAACATCACAGTGGGGTAGGATGCCTGTGATGGACAGGTGTCTGACGCTTTCCAGCAATCATGTTTTAGGCTTTCCGGTGGATCTCGTCCATCCTGCATTCATTGGGTCATAGTTGAAGATGGTACTCACAGGGAAGATAGTAGGTATTCAGAACAGATGACAAACTTAGGCTTGAATAGAGACTGGAACCCCTCTTCCCCCCCTCCTGCTGGTAATAACTCACCTTAAGTGATCACTCCGATTACAGTGTGTATGGTAACACCCATTGTTTCATGTTCTCTCTATATATAAATCTCCCCACTGTATTTTCCACTGAATGCATCTGATGAAGTGAGCTGTAGCTCACAAAAGCTTATGCTCAAATAAATTTGTTAGTCTCTAAGGTGCCACAAGTACTCCTTTTCTTTTTGAGAATACAGACTAACACCGCTGCTACTCTGAAACCTAACCTTACAGAGCATTTGGTGACCATTTGAGAGAGCAGCATCTATTTTATTAGAAAATGGATCTCTTCCTTTGACTTGAATTTGTACTGTTTGATGTCTTCGATCATTCTGAGATGTTTCATCTGAATGGTGTCTAGCTTTTTTTCAATTTTGACCAGGAGGGACCATGTTTCAGTCATCTAGATTAGAATATTGACCACCGAAGTTTTATATATCTTCAGCTTCATCTCTGCTTGCCTGGGGGGTTGGTTTATGAAAGATGTTCTTGATGAGGCACCCCACTATTGACCAGTGCTTTTGTGGTGTGGATTTCAAGTTCTTTCCTGGTGCTGCCCATGTTGTTAACAACAGAGCCAAGGCAGGTGAAATCAGTGACATTCTTGACTGGGTGGTTCCTCGCTAAGATGCTAGAGCCCACAATGTGTCTGAAATTGCTGACTGGAAGAATTTTGGTTTTACCCTAATTAATTTTCAGGCCATCTTTTGTCACTAAGTTTTCCAGAGCTTTAAATATTGTGACTAGCTTATCCATTTGCTTAACAACTAGTGCTATGGAATCAACAAAATCAACATTTGTAGGGTTCTTATCATCAAGGCATATGCCTAATTTATATGTATTTATCCTGTGGTCAAGTACATAGTCTATGATAGCCCTGAAAAGTTCTGGGGCTGCAATGCATCCTTGTTGAATGCTCAGTGCAATTTAGAAGAAGGTGGGTCTTTTCCACTTACAAGAACACAGTTTGTGAAGCCATCATATAGGAGCCAACATTCTACAGAGCTTGTCAGGGAAGCCTGCAAGTTTCAAGATCAACCAAAGCAATTCCCTGTCAACAGAGTCAAATGCAACTTTGATATCCACGAATGCAATGGGAACAGGGTGCTTGAATTTTTGTGCCTTGTTCATAAGCTGGCGCACTGTGAAAATTTGCTCTATCGTGGAATGGCCAGGAGTGAAGCCAGCTTGTGGTCTTCTCTTATTTCTTAAGAAATTAGTGACTCAGGCCAGCAAATGGAAGGAAAATCTTCCCTCAGGACAGATAGAGTAATGCCATGATAGTTACAACAATCTTGTTTGCTGCCTTTTCATTTCTAAAGTGGCAAAATAATGCCTTTTTGCCAGTCAGATGGGACTGCCTCTGTTCTTCAGATGATATTGAACAGCATCTGCAGCCAGAAAATTACAGCTGGTAGAGCAGTTTTAACAATTCCTCAGAAATTCCATGGATTCCTGCCACCTTATTTCCCCGAGATTCTTTACATCTCTGAGGATTTTGTCAACAGTGAATTTGCCAGGATCATTTTGTGTGGAATGGGTCAACTTGGCAGTAGCTTTATAATGTCACGGTCCCAAGAAATTGGGGTTGCATTTAGCAGCTGGCTGAAATGTTCACTCCAGTGTGCCATGCACTCTGCTTTTGTATTGATTAACTGACCAGAATTGGAGTAGCCTGCATTGCATGAATGACTATTTTTGTCAGGCTAGGGTAAGGTTGTTTGGACGACCTTAACTCTTTTTTCCATAGTCCCCAAACTTTTTTTTTTTTGCTTAAAATGGAAACATGAAAATTCAAAGTTTTTTTTACATTTTACTTTTTTATCTTTAAGGCTTTTTTTCCCAAAACAGTAAAGTCCACTCAACACTTTTTTCTATTTTTAACTGAGAATAGCATTTCTACAGCCTTTCTTCTAAGAACCTCAAAGTACTATACAAAGGCAGATACTCTTATCCCCACTGTTCCAGATGGAAACAGACACAGGTTAAGTGACTTACCCAAGCGGGGGACAGTAAATTTGTGCCATGGCCAAGAACAGAACTCGGGTTACCTGATTCTCACTCCCCCATATTAACCACTAGACTTGTACATAGTCAATTATTTTGTCTAAAAACTTCTCAATGAAAAATTGCATACTGTTTGAAATTCTTTTGTTTTTAATCAAAAGGAAAAATGTGTTTTGATTCAAACTGAAACAAAAAAAAACAGTTGTTTTTCTTTCTTTTTTTCCTGTTTTTTTTCTTTCTCTACTTCTTGGTGGAAAAGCAGGGTGAAAGGAAGATAAAATGTGGGAAATCACCCAAATAAATGAATAACTTTTTTAAAAAAATTGTGTTGACCAAAAATAAAACACTTCCAGGAATTTTTTAAAAATACAAAAATATTTAATTTTTTCCCTAGAAAATTCTTATAGTTTTTTGACTAGCCCTACACCAGGACATGTTATCTGGTCTACTGCAGTGCCATTTAGAAACATAGGGTGAAATCCTAGCCCTATTGAAGTTAAAGGCAAAACTTCTATTGACGTCAATGAGACCAGAATTTCACCCATACTGGAAGAGGATGGTCAAATCAATTTAACAGGACCTTTCCTCTCCCTCATGTCTTGTGCATGTGTGCGAATGATTGTCCTTATAACCCTTATTTTTTTTAAACTGGCAGATCCACTACAATCTTCTAAAGGGATGTGACAGGATGATGTGAAGGCTTGTGGATTTTTTTGGGGGGGCTGTCATTTCAGTACATTCTTTATTGTATCTGCACAGTAGTCATTGATTTAAGCATAGGAAGTTTTAATTAATGTGTTGCTCTACTTTATTTAGTTTTGTAACTAAGTTTTAAAATCCTGGTGTAGTGCCTTACATCCGCTTGAAGGAATGTGTGTGGGTGTGTTATTGCCTGGGTGCTTTATAAATTCAATTTGTAATTATTATTATTATCAGTCCTGGGTGGTGCCCAGTGTAAGTGAGGGAGAGAATTGAAAGTGCATAGCACCCCCACCTCCGCTGTATGTGAAATGCACAAAGTAAACAAACTAACAAACAATAAACTGCTTCCCCCTCAATCTCTTTCATTTCTAGGCATTTTTTTAAAATGCTGACAGAAATATAATTTTAAAGTTGATAGTCTCGGAGTGTGTACCCTGGGCTAGTAGATAGAGCACTGGCTTGGGAGTTGGGAGGCCTGTATTCTATTCCTGCTTCTGCCATGGATCTGCTGGGTGATCTTGGGCAAGTTGCATCTCTTTCTTGTGCCTTAGTTTCCCCATCTTTAAAATTGGGATGGTGACTTCCTTTGAAAAGATCTTTGAGATCTACTCATGAGAAAAAGCTAGGTGGTATTATTAACGCCAGATGTGCTCCTTGTAGTTCCAAGTATTGACTTACTACAATGCTAATAGTTTTATGGAGAGATGGAAACTGGTTTTGTGTATGAAATTTTCCAAAAGTGTATGACTTAGGGACTTAGGGTCATTCAAGAACTAAGTTTCATCTTCACTTGCACTAAGCTTACACATCTTCATGTCTTCCATTGCACTAGGCTTACATTAGGCACTTCACTTACAGGCCTAAAAATAATTCTCCATTTTTGTCTGTACAGTTTTATGCTCCTAACACCAAAACTCAATGCTTTATTATTCTTTATTATGATTTACATAGTACCAACACCAGGTTAGTGCAAGATGCACTCTTTGAATATATAGTCCTCTGTATCCTGTCCCTCTCAAATACTTTTTAAAACACAGAGCTGAGGTTGGAGATTCAATTGCATGTCAAATTGTTGTACTTCCTAGTAGCAACCATTACAACTCCCCCCCACAAATTTGCCTTTCCTTATTGCTTTCCCCCCACTCTTTACACTCTGGATCTGGGTCATCTAACATCACAGGGTAGGCTCATGTTAAATTGGATGTGGATGTTTCTTTTCCATCTTTTCAGTCTAGGATCAGGAAGAACAAAGTCCTGAGTAGCCCTCATAACATTTATAAATGGGTCTGATCGCCAAGCAGGTCACAATACCTCCCACTGGAATCCGATGCATCAGTGCTTAATTTGTAATGAAAGAGGTGCCAGGAATCAAGAAATGTTTTTACATTCATAACTGATGCAGCAAGCCCAGAGGTATCGGGGCTATGAACCGGCAAGCTTAAAGGTGCCAGGGCTCAGCCCTGGCAAGCCTTGGCACAAATTAAGCACTGCTCTCCATCCTAGAGGTGATAGTTAATTGTATATTTAACAGGTTTCAGAGTAGCAGCCGTGTTAGTCTGTATTCGCAAAAAGAAAAGGAGTACTTGTGGCACCTTAGAGACTAACAAATTTATTAGAGCATAAGCTTTCGTGAGCTACAGCTCACTTCATCGGATGCATTTGGTGGAAAAAGCAGAGGAGAGATTTATACACACACACACACACACAGAGAACATGAAAGACATGATAACATGATAAACCCATTATTTCATGTTCTCTGTGTGTGTGTGTATAAATCTCTCCTCTGCTTTTTCCACCAAATGCATCTGATGAAGTGAGATGTAGCTCACGAAAGCTTATGCTCTAATAAATTTGTTAGTCTCTAAGGTGCCACAAGTACTCCTTTTCTTTTTGTATATTTAACAAACAGTCTAGACTGTTGGGTGAATTCTGTGAATCCCAAATGCTCGAGCAAGAGCTGTGCCTAATTTGTTAGCGTATGTTACGTGACCTACAGATTAGCTGTGTGGTATGTCTGTGCCACTTAGTACTTGGAAAACACTATACAAGTGCTAAGTGTCACTGCTATGGAAACATCAAGTTTGCAATTATGTTGCCCTCTAGTGTCTGGAGTTCCACAAAGAAGCCATTAGCACCAATATTATGGCCTGCGAGAGGTAATGCATGTGCTAGAGGCTTGTACTTTGGAAGCAGAGGGTCCTCATTTTAGATATGGGCCTGGACTAGAACCCTGAATCTTTTGCTGCCCTCCTGACTCCCTCACTATCCTAGATCCGAACATTGCCATTAGAGCCTCTGTATAAAATCCACTTCCCCCAGAACTTTTTGTGATGCTGGTAGACTAGGTGCCAGCTTATGCCATGGCCTCAGGCCTCACTGACCACTTACAAATGCATAGCTGGAAACCAGCCTTGCTTACCTATGTGTTAGCATTATCAAAATGTGTATTAGATGCTAAGTTGATAAGAATGTGTTTAGTATTTAGACTTTATAAAATGCTTGTAGGATGCTGCATGCATTGATCTCACTTACAACCTCTATAGCCCATGGTATAACGTTATATTGAGTGTTTACATTGTAAACCTCTACACTTGTGTAACTCACCAAACAGGAGAAGCATTAATTAAGGTAAAGTGCTGGAGATGATCCATTGAAGGCAAATAAGGTATTGTGTAGCATCAAAGGTGAGAGGCCCTCTTGACTGCATTGCTAACCCACTCTAGGAAGGGGAGACCTACAGAAACTCATCCCATCAGTTTTGGGCTCAGGAATGGAGGGCATAAAAATCCCTGACAAGGAGAAACTGCATCTCTTTCCTACTATCTGGACTTTGAGGGGTAAAGATTCCTAAACATAAGCAAAAAAGAAAGGGAGTACTTGTGGCACCTTAGAGACTAACAAATTTATTTGAGCATAAGCTTTTGTGAGCTACAGCTCACGCTTATGCTCAAATAAATTTGTTAGTCTCTAAGGTACCACAAGTGCTCCTTTTCTTTTTTGCGAATACAGACTAACACGGCTACTACTCTGAAACCTGTTATATGCAAGGCACTAAACATAAGCAAAGATCCCCAAGCTGCTTGGCCTGGGTTAGCCCTGAAAGACATTTTGAATTGACAGATTACTACAATTCTATCACCTTTTGAATCACAGACTGAAGCTCATTTTTGTATATATGCTTACTTGCTTTAGCCTGTAAATAACTCTTATTCCTTTTTCCTAGTTAATAAACCTTTATTAGTTTATTACAGGATTGGCTGCCAGCATTGTCTTTGGTGTGAGATCTAAAGTACAAATCGATCTAGCCTAAGTGATTGGTGTCTTGGGACTGAGGTGTGTGTGTGTGTGTGTGTGTGTGTGTGTGTGTGTGTGTAAGTGACCATGTATCACTAAATCCAGCTTATCTGGGTGGCAAGTGAGACTGGAATGCCCAAGGGGGCTGTTTGTGACTTCATGATAAGACTGTTACATTTGTTACTGAGTTGGTAAAATCTAATTGTAGCATACACCACCAGTTTGGGGTGTCTGCCCTGCTTTTGACAGTCTGCCTGGACCGGGTAGGCATTCGTGACCATGAAACACTCCAGACAGCGTGACACTTGTGAAGACTGAAATCCAGACTGAAAACAGTTAAGAGTTTTAAAACCTAGACCTCTATTACCCATGTAAAAGTCCCATTTAGAGTTTTGGAATTTTTCTTCCAATATGTTGGGTCCCATGTAGAGAAGAGACAGAGTTTGGCTGTAAACAATGTAGAGGAGATTCTTTATTAGGCTTCTGGACACAGACAGACCCTGCAGTTTTTTCTGCTCCCAGGCTGACTCCCAGACACAGCCTGTGCTGCCTAGTGCCACCACAGAGGGTATCCCTAAATCCTCATCTGGATTAAACAAGGATTTGTCATTTTATGCCTCCTTCAGGATGCCATAATCCCATATGCTTTGGTTGTCAGTCTCTGTGATCCAAAGATGCCTTGATGCCAGCTGGCAGAGGGCACAGAGGTGCATATGGGTTACAGTCTCCTTCCCAAAGGTGAGTATAATTTTCTCTCTCATTCAGTGTAAAATACCATCTAAAGGGTCTGTGTGCACATGGGGTTGCTGCACAAGCAGTCCAGCCTGACCTCATGAAAAGGCTGAATGTCATAAGGGAGAAAATCCACCAAAGCCCTGTCTATTCAGTCCCTGCTTGTGTGAGAACAGATGGGAGCTATTCAAAGGATTTTAGATCTGAGCCCAAGAACCACTACTCCAAAAATAACCTGTTTTATTATACATGCTCCCATCTAGCCTCAACCTCACAGGGAAGCCTGACCCCAAGACTGGGCTATCTAGAATAAGTGCTAATCCCCAGAGGGTAGCACTAATGGATGATCTCATTTTAAAGTTGTTTCCAAATGGCCAGTGCATTATTAACCAACACTTTAGCCTGAACAGGAGCCCAAAGCTTTTACCTTTAGAAAAATCTACAGATGGAACAGACACCATGGCTATAGAGGGGAACACAGACTGCTCAGCTTGGGCCAGGCAATAGTAGTTGTTTGTTTAGGGCTAGATTCTGTCAGCTCTTGTCAGGATATATAAGAGAGCGAAGAGCACAGGTTGGTTATGTGTCACCTTCAGCATCTGGGGAGGGGACAACCAGTATCGCAGGGTGAAATCTTGGCTCCCTTGAAGTCAATGGATATTTTGCCATGGATCTCAATGGAGCTGGGATTGCACCCATTGTGCAGTACATTCCCTGGGGGAAATTTCCTTTCATTCAGAGAGCCAGCACAAGCCCTGTCGCCACTTAAGTCCCCCAAATCAGATGACAAGTGCACCTGGTCAGCACCAGCCTATGCACCAGAGCGGGTTTCCACCAAATGCATCCG
This sequence comes from Dermochelys coriacea, assembly GCF_009764565.3. Taxonomy (NCBI): domain Eukaryota; kingdom Metazoa; phylum Chordata; order Testudines; family Dermochelyidae; genus Dermochelys; species Dermochelys coriacea. Next base: position 27,832,954 of record NC_050080.1, read on the forward strand.
ATGAAGTGAGCTGTAGCTCACGAAAGCTTATGCTCTAATAAATTTGTTAGTCTCTAAGGTGCCACAAGTACTCCTTTTCTTTTTGCGAATACAGACTAACACGGCTGCTACTCTGAAACAGAGCGGGGAATGTCACCCTCAGAGCTCAAGGTGATGGGGAATCAGAGCACAGCCAGTCCACAACTGTGGACACCCCAAAGGGTAAGGCTAGGGATCATAGTGGAGTCACCCTGGTTCCTTCTCTTTTTGTGTAGACTGGCACCGTGGGGGTGGTACATGTTGCACCCCTTCAAAAAATGACTCTGATTTATTCCAAGATGCCATGTCTATCTAAGGGGGGAAATCAAAAAAGGGTCAGGTGTATTACTGGAGAAACAGCATGGGATCATGTCACTAAAGACCAAGGGCCTGCTTCTCCACTCTCACTGGAGTGCAAGGAGAATGGAGGCCCTGGACATCAATGCACAGGCATAAGGGGCAGGAGGCCTGGTGGACAGCAAGGCCTCCAGATGTGCATAGCCTCTTCATGAGAGGGATAGGGAAGCCTGTTGTGTGCCCCTGCATTCCACACCTGCACACCAGCCAGGTGCTATCTGGCTTTGAGGGGTGGCCCCAGGGAAGAGTGGCGCATCAACACAGGTAATACAGCCTGGGAGTCCGTGACCATTTCCAGGCAGTCTGTGTTGGGCAGGTGGTGCTGGTGAGATGATGTGTCCCACTTACCAGCTCTGTCCCAGCCTTCTTGTTCCCTGTCTCCTCTCCCCACAGTGATGCTTGCCCCACAGAAAGCCCTCCATAGAGTCCCAAGAAATAGGGATGGTGCCACAGAGGACCCTGAACCTTCTTCCATGTAGGAGGATTGTAATTCACTCCAGGAGAATTCCTTTGTGGGTAGGTCTGGGAGACATCATCTGAGCGTGTCAAGGTTCCTTCCCCACTCTGAACTCTAGGGTACAGATGTGGGGACCTGCATGAAAACCTCCTAAGCTTACTTTTACCAGCTTAGGTTAAAACTTCTCCAAGGTACAAACTATTTTATCTTTTGCCCTTTGACTTTCGCTGCCACCACCAAATGTCTAACCGGTATTATTATTAGAAAAGAGTCCGTTTGGAAACATCTTTCCCCCAAAAAATCCTCCCAAACATTACACCCCCCTTTCCTGGAGAAGGCTTGATAAAAATCCTCACCAATTTGCATAGGTGACCACAGACCCAAACCCTTGGATCTTAAGAACAATGAAAAAGCATTCAGTTTCTTAAAAGAAGAATTTTAATAGAAGAAAAAGTAAAAAGAATCACTCCTGTAAAATCAGGATGGTAAATACCTTACAGGGTAATTAGATTCAAAACACAGAGAATCCCTCTAGGCAAAACCTTAAGTTACAAAAAGACACAAAAACAGGAATATCCATTCCATTCAGCACAGCTTATATTTCTCAGCCATTTAAAAAAATCAGAATCTAATGCATATCTAGCTAGATTACTTACTAAGTTCTAAGACTCCATTCCTCTTCTGTCCCCGGCAAAAGCATCACACAGACAGAGAGAGAGAGGCTTTGTTTCTCCCTCCCCACAGCTTTTGAAAGTATCTTGTCTCCTTATTGGTTATTTTGGTCAGGTGCCAGCGAGGTTATCCTAGCTTCTTAATCCTTTACAGGTGAAAGGGTTTTTCCTCTGGCCAGGAGGGATTTTAAAGGTGTTTACCCTTCCCTTTATATTTATGGCAGGGCGTAACTCAGGTTACCAGTAAAATGGGTTTGGTGCAGGGGGTAGAGTGGGTTGACCGAAGGGGAGGCACTCACCCCACCCCTAGCTGTAAAGGGGAGCTGTAGAGGAACACTGTTAGCCCAAGCCAGGAAGAGGAGAGGGAGCTCCCCATACCTTTTAGTGGAGGAGGGGGAGCTGTGCTTTTCTGGTCCCCCTTACTTGACCTTTTGGTTTGGCAATTCTGAGACTATTTCTTGTTTGTGCACATGAGAAAACCCCAATGATATCTGCTTAGGCAGAGCCGAGCACTGGACAGGTAGAGGAGCTGAGGTGCAATGGCAGGTCTGAGCGCAGGTCGGGATTCTCTGCCTACCTCCAATCAGTGCTACCCCTTAGTCACTTTTAGCAGTTGAGTGACTCCCCTTCAGGCACATGCAGTGAATGCTGCCAACTGCTGAACTGTCCTAAGTTTATTTAGCGGGAAAGTAACCTGCTAGGACTGCTGGAAACAGATTTGTGTCATACATCCATCTGACACACCAAACAAATAACTTAGCACTGAAATCTCCATGCTTAATTTTTTTCCCCTTCAGCAGCCAGAGCATATAAGAAAATGATGCTGCCAGAAGGTTTACAGAAATAAAATATTAAATGTGCTGAACCCTGTTTTCTGTTAACATCAAGAGAGCAGCATAAATTGGTGGCCTAGTAGAGATGGCTCTTTAACCAAAGGCCATACATAACAGTAGAGGGAACCTTATGGATACTTTAAAGGTGTTGCTTAAAACAGCGGCTTGCCTAATCCAATGACCCTTTTGATATAATGCATCCCATACAGTGTTCTAAGATTTGCTTATCGCCTCATGTTGGCCTGCAGCAACATCCCCTGGGCCCCCCTCCCCTGAGCCAGGCAGCTTCATGGCAGAATAAAACTTATGCAAACAGAGATCTACAAAAAAACAGAATTAATAAAATATGCCCTGCCCATGCATTATGAAACACATCTGCCTGCAGAGTGAAATGCCAGCTTTAATTTTTACTAGGGCTTGGGGGAACTGGATGGGAGGGAAATAAATGCATTGGTGAGCAGCAGCTTCCAAATGTTTGCAGAGGTCCAGAGACAGCAAGGAAAAATGTGAGTATCTGAGTCTGAGGGAAAGTTTGCAGGTAAGAACAAGGTTTGTGTAAGTGGATGCTGGTTTGTGAGCATAAGGCTGATTCTGAGTGCAGCGGAGAGCCAAGCTGAACGTCCCATAATCCTCTAGCTCAAGGGATGGAGGAATTGCTATAGCAGGGCTTCATCTAATCCAATATCCTCTCTCTACCAAGTGCATACAGGAAACCCCATAGTGGGCAATCATGGAATAACTTGCTTATGAAGGAAGTTTTTTACTTCACTCACAGCTAGTATGATCTCCAGTGGAAGGGTTTATATCACTTGTAATTTTTTTTCTTTGCAGTTTAAAAGTGGATACTCTTATTATTCATATATCAACATTTTTTTCCATGAAACCTGCTCTTAACTTTAATAAGATCACGTGGCAGAGAGTTCCACAGGTCAACCATCCATTGTATAAATTAAGTATGTCCTGCTACCAGTTTATATTTGCTGCCTTTTACTTTCAATGAATCAGCTCAAGAGGAAAAAATACCTGTAGCACAAAGCCTAGAAAGTTACTCTGGATATATTACACATTGTACTATGTAGCAAGGCCAGTTCAAACACCTCTGAAGGTATGTCCACACTAGAGCTGGAATATGGAGTGTACCTGCTGTGACTGAATGCACCCCTGTATTCACACCCTAAACACAATGCTCTGTGAGGTATCATTTGAAAACTAATAACTTGCTGGTCAAAATATCATGGTAAAATATGTGTAGCAAAATTATATGTAAAGTTATGAATTCCCTCTGAATGATGTTTGTGGCACATGTTCAAACCCACATAGTGCCGATTAGGCAGAACTGGACAAATAGGCCTATCTTAAACAAAAGAATCTGCATTTATCTCAATTTAAATATAAGTAGTAAACAAGGTCCTTGAGACAGCAAGAGGGAGATGAGGCAAATCCGCATTTTAGCAAACAGCATGGGACCTTTTTCACCACCATACTCCTTGTCTCTGACCTTACAGCAAGAATGAACTTTAACTAGGTGTAACCCTCAGGAAAATGCATTTCAAAGGGTGACTGAACTTAAAAGTGAGGGGTAAAAACATCCCATGTTCTCTCTCCCTATCAATCTCCTTCTTTTCCTCCTAAGAAGATGAAAGAAACAGCCGATGGACTTTGGGAGCAGATCCTGACCTGAAACTGGGTCAGCAATGTTACTGGGAACCATTTTTGACTGTAATGCCTTATACTTGGTGTCACGCTCTGTATCTTGGGGGAACACCCTGCACCCCCATGTTCATCCTTATAAAATGATTGTGTGGTATCCAGTGCAAAGTTTGTCATGCCGGGTGTCTTCGGCAGGCTCATGATGCACTGAGCATTGTTATTATAGTAATGTTAAAGGTTGCAATTTCATGTCTATAGTTATGAGGCTGAAAATGTGTCCTCATGGCTTAAAACAAACTCAGGCAAAACTCTCCAGGAGCAGAGGGGCAGTTCGCACCTCATCAGGGCATGTATGGGACAAACCCAGCCCAGCCTCACAGGAACAAAGGACACTGACCTAAGCAGCAACAAAGGATCTGTTGGACTCTTGAGTGAGTCACCCCCTTTCCCTTGGTCAGTTTGGGACGATGATGAGGTAATGCTCACCTGACCCTGAAGGGGGGGGAGGTAAAGCCAAAAGGGAAGAAAGAACATGATAAAAGGGAGAGATGTTTGCCATGCTCTTCCTCTCTCTCTTCCACCTCCATCTACAGACACCACCACCAAGCGACTGAAGTGCTGATCAACAGGGTGAGCCTGGGTGAAGGGCAACCAGCCAGCCTGTGGTGAGAAGCATCTGAGTTTGTAAGGGCACTGAAAGTGTTAAGATCAGCTTAGAACACATTTTGCTTTTATTTCATTTGACCAAATCCGATTTGTTGTACTTTGATTTATAATCATTTAAAATCTATCTTTTGTAGTAAATAAATTTGTTTGTTTATTCTACTTGAAGCAGTGTGTTTGTTTTGAAATGTGTCAGAGACTCCCCTTGGGATAACAAGCCTGGTACATATCAATTTCTTTGTTAAATTGATGAACTCATATAAGCTTGCAGTGTCCAGCGGGCATAACTGGACCCTGCAAGATGGAGGTTCCTAGGGTTGTGTCTGGGACTGGAGATATTGGCTAGTGTCATTCGGTTGCACAATCCAAGCAGCGGCTGGCCAAAAGTGCTCACTCATGTAATTGGGAGCAGCTTACATGCCAGAGGCTGTGCGTGTACAGCCCAGGAGTGGAGGTTCTCACAGCAGAGCAGGATAAGGTTGGTTCCCAGAGTCGAGGATTAGAGTGACCCAGCAGATCACCGGTCCAGATAACACCAGGAGAACGTCACACTTGGACTCATTTAAAATCTCTCTGTTTGTAGTTAAATAAACTCGTTTTATTCTTCAGTCAAAAGTAATTCAGAGTTGTGAACTATTTGGGTAACTCCATTTGAGGTAGCAGACTGTTTTATGTTGATCTCCTTAGAGATACAATGGATCTGATATATCTGGATTATCCAGGAGAGGGGAAATCCAGCACTGTGAGTGTGTTGGGGTCACCCTGCAAGTAATAACCAAAGCTGGTGGAAGCCAGAGTTTGGCTGGTATTTGCCAACAGGCTGTTGGGCTCAGAGCGGCTGGACCAGGGCTATGGCTATACACAGACACTCAGGGGGTGACCTGAGTGCTGTTTGTGAGGAGCCCAAATTCGGAGCTACAGGAGCAAAACATTGTGAGGTACCCCAGGTTGCAGGGCAGGAGTGACACAGGAGTGGTCTGTATTGTACCCCTGACTGTCATACCTGTCCTAGCTCTGGTTGAGCTAACACACTAAAAAATAAAATGTAGCCACAGTGGTGCAAGTAGCAGAAGTGGCTAGCTGCCCTGAGTATGATCTCATCTGAAACCCTGGGTACATACTCAAGAGGCTAGCCTCTCCCACTGTTCACACCACCACACCTACACTTCTGTTTTTAGCACATGAGCCTAGGTATGTTCCTCGAGCTGGAATTGCCACCTTCCCGCTCTAGTGTGCACATGCCCCGAAGGCTCCTACACAATGTGATGTTCCTCTGTGTAATCATTTGGCCTCCCTACTCTTCACTTATGAAAAGGTGAATTATTTATTACAGATAGTTGGTGAAAAGAAATAGGAAAAAATCAGAAATGGAAAGCTTTCTAAACAAATCACGTATGGGAGTGGGCATCGACAGAAGTCAGAAATCGTTTCTGTTTTAGCCAAATACAGGATGGTTCCAGGAGGAAATATTCCACCTGACAAAAAGTGCAAGGAACAAGCCTCTTTTCCCTACTTTTCAAAGCCAGTCACCAAAATCACAATGATGAATGTTTAACAGAACTTTCCTGCTATAATTATCTGAGCAGCATTTTGTTAATTCTGGTTACTTTCAATGTGGATTAATCGCTATTTTACATCAGCCTCAGTTTCTATTCGTTTAGGATTTACATCTGAAATGATAATATGAGCACTTGTCTTGAATAAAACATTTGTTAACCTAGACAAGTTCATTATGTTCTTGAAGGTGAACTGACAGATTAAAGAAGCCTGGAAGTTCCTGATATGCTTTACAATTGGAAGGATATTAATTGAGAGTTAAGAAAAAATAACGTCACATGTTTAAGATATTTCAACTTCAAATGGATTGTTATCTTTCCTTGTTATTTCCTGTGAACAGTTACACTTCTGTTCTAACTGCAAATTAGCACCTAACCTAACCCACTTCAAAGCCTAATGAGATGCCATTTTACATTATTAATAGTGCAAACCACTGATGTTTCATGGAGGTGATGGAATAAACCCCACCATGTTGCTCTTTCACCTAATTAAACTTGACTGTGTGGGATTTAACACGTGATATTAGAGTGTGTGCTTAGAGTGAACCTAATACTTATAACATGGACATGATAATTATAGTGCTCCAGTGTTTGAGTGGTGAAGATCAGATGTGGAAGGGGGAGAGGAGATATGTCCCTCATTCATTTGGTATAAATCATTCTTCTGTTGCTAAATCAGTTAGATTCAGAGAAGTGGTTGATTTACCACAAAGAAAGACAACTTACCCATGAAAAAGTGGCAGCCTTTACACTGACTTCAAAAGGCATTGGATCAAGTCCATGGAGCATGACTCTGTTCTCATACCCACTCTGGAGCAACTCCATTGACAGAGATGGAGGTACTATGGTATAAGTGAAAGCAAAATCAGACCCAAAGAATATGCATGATTATCTGCTAGAGAATGAACAAAAGTGTACAAATAGTTATGAGATAGTGCTTATTTATCACCCATGATAAGGAGCATGCAGCGGAGCCCGAAGCCTTTTCCACCTTGGACTTAGTCTACAGATTCTTTAACGTGCCCTCTCCTAAGGGAAGGTGCTGATCTGGCTCTGTGAAATAAGACCGGCAGAGCAGTAAAGTCAGGCTCTCACCCAACCCCAATCCAAACACTCTCCCTTTGAACATGAGGAGATTCCGATCCAGTGGCTCAGGCCCATTTCTAGCAACTCACCTGTGCTCTACATGATCCTGAAATCTATTTCTGAGAACATGTTCAGCAACATGGCTATACTATGGGTGCTTTTTCTACATTATACTCTGTGAAGTGGTGCTGCAGTCTTTGGGCCAAATTCTCCTCTACCACACTGGTGCAAATCTAGTAACTCCTGCTGGTCAATCAAAAAATAATTGTTTAACGAATGAAATACATTTTAGCCACTGTCTCCTGTTTCCCTGTCTAGTGACAAACTATACTGATTGCTCCAAACACTGCAGCTATGGGACAAAGCCTTGTGTGCACTGGGTATTTGCCTTGATTTCAGCTGTTGGTGTAGTCAGTGCAGTGTAGCTGCATTTATGCAAAATGCTAGCCTAGACGGAGTATGCCCATGCACTTTACTCGGGATTCATTGCATTGGGGACTTTGCACTGGTGCAGCCACAGTGGTGACGGGGCACTGGTGGCTGCAATTGGGACAAATCCCCTCTGTAGACAAGGCCTGAGAGTTTATGAATTGCCCCGGGACTCTTAGGTGTAAAAGGTGCTGTGGGAATGCACATTACTAATTATAATTGCTAATATGTTTTGGAGACCTTGGGCCAGATTCTTAGATGAAGTCACTGAAGTCAATGGAGCTAAACAGATTTACAGCTGCTAAGGTTCTGGCTGTGTATGTGAATTTTGCGGCTGTCAGAGAAACTCAGGATTTGATGATGCGGTGAAATCCATGTGCTTTTAGTACAGAGTATAAAACACTTCCCTTTTTTCTTTCAGGTAAGGACTGGCACTGGCTGTAAAGGAGCGAATAACTTGCACATCCTAGGATGGACAGAAAAGGAAGGCGACAGTTGCCTTTATATATAAAACTTGAGAGTTCATCATGTAGTGAGCCAAAGTAAAAAATGCAAAGCCACATTAATATGGCTCGATACCTCCTATTCTCTGCCTGTGGCACATAACCGTCTGTGGGCTGTAATACTTTGTCTCATTTCAATTGTTGGGTTTAGGACATGGGTACTCAGTGGTGTTGATGGCCTGTGATATGCAGGAGGTCAGACTAGAGGATCCACTGATCCCTTCTGGCCTTAAACCCTACGCCTCTGTATTGTGCTGCTCTGGTCTATGCTCTTGGCCTTTTCTTGAGAAGATTACATTGGTCGATAGAATGCTGTCAGTTGTTCTCACAGTTCTGTGGTCTGTTTCAGTTGTACACATTACCATTATGTCTGTGATGATCAGTAGAACAAAGTGGGTGGTGTTGCTAGGACTCACTTGGAGGGAATGATGGGAAGCCTTGGAAAAGCCCGTCTGTGATTTACTGCCCAGCTGGTAGTTGGGTTCATTGTGTGTCTTCACCTGGCACATTGCCGGCTGTACCCAAGACTGGAAGTGGGAGCCCTGTGGCATGCAGGCTGTAGTTCTACCATGTGAAGCCAAGAGAAGCATCCCCTGGCTGTGCAGAGAAGAAGTAGGCTAAAATCGGTCTCAGCTGGAAGATATTCTCTGTATATGTTAATGCCCGATGCAAAATTCCAGCCATAAACAGCATGCTGCCCTCCTGCGAAAGGGTAAAACATGAGCCCAAAACTTGATCAGGAGGAGGCAGTGACCATGCGACTGAGCACAGGGGTACTGACTGCAAGTGGAGTGTATCCAGAGGGTTCTCTGAGGCTATCCCCACAGAACATTTAACCCCTTCATGCCCAAGCCAGGAGTGGTTAATAAAATGCTCCATTTCTGAACATTTTGGTGAGAATCCACCGTACGCACACCACTTTCACCAGCCTCTTTGATGGAGGCTCTGCCAGGGTGCCACACTCAGCCTCACCACCCCTGCTAACCTCAGTGGTGTCCCTCTGACTTCATTGTCAAAGTTCGCTGGGAAATATAGCCCTGGCATTCCACCCAGTTCTGTGTAAAACACACATCAACACCAACAAACACATCCTAACCTTTAAGAAAAGGAGTACTTGTGGCACCTTAGAGACTAACAAATTTATTAGAGCATAAGCTTTCGTGAGCTACAGCTCACTTCATCGGATGCATTTGGTGGAAAAAACAGAGGGGAGATTGATATACACACACAGAGAACATGAAACAATGGGTTTATCATACACACTGTAAGGAGAGTGATCACTTAAGATAAGCCATCACCAGCAGCAGGGGGGGGAAAGGAGGAAAACCTTTCATGGTGACAAGCAAGGTAGGCTATTTCCAGCAGTTAACAAGAATATCTGAGGAACAGTGGGGGGTGGGGTGGGGGGGAGAAATAACATGGGGAAATAGTTTTACTTTGTGTAATGACTCATCCATTCCCAGTCTCTATTCAAGCCTAAATTAATTGTATCCAGTTTGCAAATTAATTCCAATTCAGCAGTCTCTTGTTGGAGTCTGTTTTTGAAGCTTTTTTGTTGAAGGATAGCCACTCTTAGGTCTGTAATCGAGTGACCGGAGAGATTGAAGTGTTCTCCAACTGGTTTTTGAATGTTATAATTCTTGACATCTGATTTGTGTCCATTCATTCTTTTACGTAGAGACTGTCCAGTTTGACCAATGTACATGGCAGAGGGGCATTGCTGGCACATGATGACATATATCACATTGGTAAATGCGCAGGTGAACGAGCCTCTAATAGTGTGGCTGATGTGATTAGGCCCTATGATGGTGTCCCCTGAATAGATATGTGGACAGAGTTGGCAACGGGCTTTGTTGCAAGGATAGGTTCCTGGGTTAGTGGTTCTGTTGTGTGGTGTGTGGTTGCTGGTGAGTATTTGCTTCAGATTGGGGGGCTGTCTGTAAGCAAGGACTGGCCTGTCTCCCAAGATCTGTGAGAGTGATGGGTCGTCCTTCAGGATAGGTTGTAGATCCTTGATGATGCGTTGGAGAGGTTTTAGTTGGGGGCTGAAGGATGGGTACCCGCATGGCCCCACAGTATGCCAACATTTTTATGGCTGACTTAGAACAACGCTTCCTCAGCTCTCGTCCCCTAATGCCCCTACTCTACTTGCGCTACATTGATGACATCTTCATCATCTGGACCCATGGAAAAGAAGCCCTTGAGGAATTCTGTTGCTGCTAGCAGGCTGGCTTACAGGACAACTGAAACAGTTGCTGGTAAAAAGCACTTTATTTCCCTTCCCACAGCCATATATATACAGCACTTGTTTATTCCTTTTCTGTTGTTTATCACCCAATGTTCTCATCATTCTTATCTTTGGGTTCCATTATCTTGTGGTGGTAAAGACTTTCAGGTGCTGCTTATATCATTAGTCCTCAGTTCAGCCAAAGTTTTCTGGCCTTGTCCTTCAACTTGTTACCTGCAGCCCGGCCTCTTGTTCTGTTCTTTTCCATTACTTGGTACACATTTCTAAAACATCTGATACTCAGCATTTCCCACATCTCCCCCTTTTTGTTTAAAAGCAGCTTGAATCATCCGTGACATTCCCCAACGCATACATTGAACTATATATGGACCACCCAAACAAATTATACCAATACAGATACCAATTAATAAAAGGGTATGCAATAACGATGTTATCCAAACAGGCCATCTTGTTCTATTTTGCAAGTACTTCATGAACAGAGTGAGAATGATCTGACAAATTAAAGCAACACATACCCTCAAAATCTTCACATCCGTGTCCATGTGCTAATAACAAAAAATCAATTGCAGCACAATTTTGTAAAACTGCATGGCAAATGCTATCTACATCGGTTAATAACGCAATTAATATTTCAAAAATTAGATTACACTGTTTAATATTCCAACACACTAATTTCTCTAAATTAAAAGCATTTTCCATAATAGCAACATTAAAAGCAAAAAACGCCTCTCAATGGTTCACCAAAAGTTCATTAAAAGTTCACCGCGCTCCCAACTATCCCACAAACACTCTCAACTTGCTCACAAATACACCATGTTCTCACATCTCGTCCCTTATTATTACATGACACACGAACCACCGGCTACTTGCATAGTTCCATCCAATTTTCATTCATCAGCAGGGGCAACCCAACAGGAGCGGAGCGATGCATTTCACAGAACATATTGAACAAGGAGGGGAGACATTGCAAACAGCAACATAGGCAAATAAGGCCAATACATACAAAAACTATAATTCCAAATAATTGCCGAAGCCACCCCAAAGAAGGCAACCACCCTGTAAGCCAATCCCCAAATCCCGCAAACCCGGTATCTTGACGGATGTGCTCAGTGAGAGAAGTCAATTCATCCAGGCGCTCCTCAATGGATCGGCTATTATCCGTAAGATTAAAACATCACATATGTTTAAAAGATTCACATCCCATATGATGCTTAAGCAATAGAAAATCAATCGCAGCTCGATTATCTAAAATGGCATCTCTTAATTCCTGTTGTTCCATACTTAAAAGAGCAATTGCCTGTGATGTAGCATTAAGCGCTTTAACAGCAAAACAAGCTAATGCATTCAAGGTTTGTACCGTATAATACGTTGAAAAGCCAGGAATGCCTGCAACAGCATTCAGCAAAGCCAAATATTCTGAGTGACTATATAAGGTAACATCGGCGGAACACGTATTTTGCAGGGCCGTGCTTCGCCGATTTCGCTGCTGATTCTTTCCAGGCAACAAAAGGGTCATTCGGCTAAGACGGCATAAGGTATTATGACTTAGATTAGCAGGAATATAACTAAAGGTTCGTGCGCCGCAGGTAAAAAACCAACCAGACGGCAAAATAATATGTCCATAATTAAAAGAAACATTAACCGCATTAGTACAATTCAAAAAGGGGGCACTTACGGTTTGGCAGCCCATGGGTTCTTTTGCATGTGTGCAATTAACCACTCGCGCACACGTTACATTATCTGCCCCGGCTGGGTACGGGGTATGTAAAGACAGGGCCCCAGGGGGCAAGGAGTAATTGGCGGGGCCCCAATTTGCCATATTCGAATACTGGGAAGACAAATTGGCATAAGCTGCAAGCATGGTGTGACTGCCAATTTCTTCGGGATGATGACATATGGGCACAAGACAAGTGCCCAGTAGTTCCCCGGCTGCCACAGAATCAGACAAACAAAACAAACAAAACAAAACAAACAAAAGTGTGTGACATTGGCTATCAATGCTAGATGTTCCCATAGGTTATACGTCATTCGCACGCGTAGGGGTACAAGGAGTCCCCCCTGTAACCCAAGCAATAACACTATAACAATATCGATAACCCACATCCTCATTCTGGAAATAAACAGGATATGGCCACAAGCACAACCTCCTCTGATGCTTCCCTTCCAAGCGCGGGATCTTGTTCTCCAGGCGCCGGGTTCAAGGGCGAGCAAGGTTGCTGTAGCCACGGCCGCACCCACTTAGCAGGTATCCACCGAGGACCTTCATCAAGGGAGACACAAGCATAACCCCGTCCCCAGGTTAGCAATTGTGCTGGCCCCTTCCATTGTTGAGATGCATAATCAAACCATTTCACCTTAGGTTTCTTCTGCTCATGTTCTATCCTAATACTTCCTAGATGTCTTTGCATTGGAACATGATTATTATCCGCACTACTAGGTTGTAACCAATTAAGGACATATACCGCCTTAGCTAAACGCCCAGCTGGTGTCTGAACTACTGCATCCTGTCCAGTTCGTGCCTGCTTATCCAACATTCCTTTCAAAGTACCATGAGATCGTTCAATAATGGCCTGGTCTGTCGAATTGCCTGGCACTCCTGTTTTGTGTATTATCCCCCATATTTGCAAAAAGGTTGCGGTGCGCCTGCTCCATTATCTGTTTTTATCGATCGGGGCACCCCTAATGCAGCAAAACATGCCTGCCAATGTTTTATCACTTCCTTACTGCCCGTGGACACGTGGGGTGTAGCCCAGATAACTCCAGAGAAGGTGTCTACTGACACATGGATGTATTTCTGCTTTCCGAATTGGTTATATTGGGTGACATCTGACTGCCATAATGTTAAAGCCTCTAGACCTCGGGGATTAATCCCGGCAGGAAAGGTGGGTGTCAACCTATTACATTCTGAGCAAGAGGCTACAATACTTCGGGTCTGGGATATAGGTAGAGAGAATTGTCGTGTTAGGGCTTTCGCAGATTGATGGAAAAATCCATGAGACAGGCGAGCTTGCTCAAACCGATTGGGTACTACCACGGATCCCACCAGTGCATCCGCCTGATCGTTGCCCGTGCTTAAGTATCCAGGCAGGCCAGTATGGCTCCTTATATGGCCTACAAAGTATGGATACTTTCTTTCATTGAGTCGATGCCAAAGGCGCAAGAGTATCTGTTGCAATGCTGGATTATGAACCTTTCCCAGCATAGCTCTCTCCAACCTGTTTACTAACCCCACGGCATATTTAGAATCGCTCATTACGTTGAGCGATTCTTGGTTCCAGTGATCGAATGCCAAAAGTATAGCTAGGAGTTCTAATATCTGTACCGACCCCTCACTAATAACCTTCTTATGGGCCCAAGTATGTCCATCCCACCAGACTACCCCTGCTCTCCCTGTTCGCCCCGCCGCATCGGTAAATACTGTTATTCCTGTCACTGGATTCTCCTGTCTCATAAGAATCATAGAATCATAGAATATCAGGGTTGGAAGGGACCCCAGAAGGTCATCTAGTCCAACCCCCTGCTCAAAGCAGGACCAAGTCCCAGTTAAATCATCCTAGCCAGGGCTTTGTCAAGCCTGACCTTAAAAACCTCTAAGGAAGGAGATTCTACCACCTCCCTAGGTAACGCATTCCAGTGTTTCACCACCCTCTTAGTGAAAAAGTTTTTCCTAATATCCAATCTAAACCTCCCCCATTGCAACTTGAGACCATTACTCCTCGTTCTGTCATCTGCTACCATTGAGAACAGTCTAGAGCCATCCTCTTTGAAACCCCCTTTCAGGTAGTTGAAAGCAGCTATCAAATCCCCCTCATTCTTCTCTTCTGCAGACTAAACAATCCCAGCTCCCTCAGCCTCTCCTCATAAGTCATGTGCTCTAGACCCCTAATCATTTTTGTTGCCCTTCGCTGTACTCTTTCCAATTTATCCACATCCTTCTTGTAGTGTGGGGCCCAAAACTGGACACAGTACTCCAGATGAGGCCTCACCAGTGTCGAATAGAGGGGAACGATCACGTCCCTCGATCTGCTCGCTATGCCCCTACTTATACATCCCAAAATGCCATTGGCCTTCTTGGCAACAAGGGCACACTGCTGACTCATATCCAGCTTCTCGTCCACTGTCACCCCTAGGTCCTTTTCCGCAGAACTGCTGCCGAGCCATTCGGTCCCTAGTCTGTAGCGGTGCATTGGATTCTTCCATCCTAAGTGCAGGACCCTGCACTTATCCTTATTGAACCTCATTAGATTTCTTTTGGCCCAATCTTCCAATTTGTCTAGGTCCTTCTGTATCCTATCCCTCCCCTCCAGCGTATCTACCACTCCTCCCAGTTTAGTATCATCCGCAAATTTGCTGAGAGTGCAATCCACACCATCCTCCAGATCATTTATGAAGATATTGAACAAAACGGGCCCCAGGACCGACCCCTGGGGCACTCCACTTGACACCGGCTGCCAACTAGACATGGAGCCATTGATCACTACCCGTTGAGCCCGACAATCTAGCCAGCTTTCTACCCACCTTATAGTGCATTCATCCAGCCCATACTTCCTTAACTTGCTGACAAGAATGCTGTGGGAGACCGTGTCAAAAGCTTTGCTAAAGTCAAGAAACAATACATCCACTGCTTTCCCTTCATCCACAGAACCAGTAATCTCATCATAAAAGGCGATTAGATTAGTCAGGCATGACCTTCCCTTGGTGAATCCATGCTGACCGTTCCTGATCACTTTCCTCTCCTCTAAGTGCTTCAGGATTGATTCTTTGAGGACCTGCTCCATGATTTTTCCAGGGACTGAGGTGAGGCTGACCGGCCTGTAGTTCCCAGGATCCTCCTTCTTCCCTTTTTTAAAGATGGGCACTACATTAGCCTTTTTCCAGTCGTCCGGGACTTCCCCCGTTCGCCACGAGTTTTCAAAGATAATGGCCAAGGGCTCTGCAATCACAGCCGCCAATTCCCTCAGCACTCTCGGATGCAATTCGTCCGGCCCCATGGACTTGTGCACGTCCAGCTTTTCTAAATAGTCCCTAACCACCTCTATCTCTACAGAGGGCTGGCCATCTCTTCCCCATTTTGTGATGCCCAGCACAGCAGTCTGGGAGCTGACCTTGTTAGTGAAAACAGAGGCAAAAAAAGCATTGAGTACATTAGCTTTTTCCACATCCTCTGTCACTAGCTTGCCTCCCTCATTCAGTAAGGGGCCCACACTTTCCTTGGCTTTCTTCTTGTTGCCAACATACCTGAAGAAACCCTTCTTGTTACTCTTGACATCTCTTGCTAGCTGCAGCTCCAGGTGCGATTTGGCCCTCCTGATATCTTTCCTACATGCCCGAGCAATATTTTTATACTCTTCCCTGGTCATATGTCCAACCTTCCACTTCTTGTAAGCTTCTTTTTTATGTTTAAGATCCGCTAGGATTTCACCATTAAGCCAAGCTGGTCGCCTGCCATATTTACTATTCTTTCGACTCATCGGGATGGTTTGTCCCTGTAACCTCAACAGGGATTCCTTGAAATACAGCCAGCTCTCCTGGACTCCCTTCCCTTTCATGTTAGTCCCCCAGGGGATCCTGGCCATCTGTTCCCTGAGGGAGTCAAAGTCTGCTTTCCTGAAGTCCAGGGTCCGTATCCTGCTGCTTACCTTTCTTCCCTGCGTCAGGATCCTGAACTCAACCAACTCATGGTCACTGCCTCCCAGATTCCCATCCACTTTTGCTTCCCCCACTAATTCTACCCGGTTTGTGAGCAGCAGGTCAAGAAAAGCACTCCCCCTAGTTGGCTCCCCTAGCACTTGCACCAGGAAATTGTCCCCTACGCTTTCCAAAAACTTCCTGGATTGTCTATGCACCGCTGTATTGCTCTCCCAGCAGATATCAGGAAAATTAAAGTCACCCATGAGAATCAGGGCATGCGATCTAGTAGCTTCCGTGAGTTGCCGGAAGAAAGCCTCATCCACCTCATCCCCCTGGTCCGGTGGTCTATAGCAGACTCCCACCATGACATCACTCTTGTTGCACACACTTCTAAACTTAATCCAGAGACACTCAGGTTTTTCCACAGTTTCGTACCGGAGCTCTGAGCAGTCATACTGCTCCCTTACATACAGTGCTACTCCCCCACCTTTTCTGCCCTGCCTGTCCTTCCTGAACAGTTTATAACCATCCATGACTGTACTCCAGTCATGTGAGTTATCCCACCAAGTCTCTGTTATTCCAATCACGTCATAATTCCTTGACATCACCAGGACCTCCAGTTCTCCCTGCTTGTTTCCAAGGCTTTGTGCATTTGTATATAAGCACTTGAGATAACCTGTTGATCGCCCCTCATTCCCAGTATGAGGCAGGAGCCCTCCCCTCACAGACATTCCTGCCTGTGCTTCCTCCCGGTATCCCGCTTTCCCACTTACCTCAGGGCTTTGGTCTCCTTCCCCCGGTGAACCTAGTTTAAAGCCCTCCTCACTAGGTTAGCCAGCCTGCTGGCAAAGATGTTCTTCCCTCTCTTCGTAAGATGGAGCCCGTCTCTGCCCAGCACTCCTCCTTCATGGAACACCATCCCATGGTCAAAGAATCCAAAGCCTTCTCTCCGACACCACCTGCGTAGCCATTCGTTGACCTCCACGATTCGACGGTCCCTACCCAGGCCTTTTCCTTCCACGGGGAGGATGGACGAGAACACCACTTGCGCCTCCAACTCCTTTATCCTTCTTCCCAGAGCCACGTAGTCTGCAGTGATCCGCTCAAGGTCATTCTTGGCAGTATCATTGGTGCCCACGTGGAGAAGCAGGAAGGGGTAGCGATCCGAGGTGTTTTTCCAACTGCAACGAGGAAGAAAACAGGCAGTGGGGAGGGTAATGACAACTCAATTGTCCCTGATAATTTGCTAGGGCAACAGCAAACACAGTGTCATACATCAACAGATGTGTAATCATCGTTTTTGAAAATGGCAACAAAATCTGATGCGGATCAATTCCTGTCATTACAGTTACTCTTTTCCGCGCTTGCACTATTAGCATGGCTATTGCTTCAATTCTGGAAGTTACCGTACGCACATTTTTACACGGTGGGAATATCCATTCCAAACCGACTAGGGGGTCTTTATCTTTATCCCTTGTATCCCACTGAAATAATAGCGCTTCCAATACTGCATCTAGGCTAAAGACCGTGACCACGAAGGGTAAGTTTTCCCGATATCTCCCGGAATAACCCTCCCCCACCTTCTGTCCTATTCGTTGTAATGCTTGCTTCTGTAGTACCGACAGTTGTCGTTTATCTCCAGGGGCTCTCCCCCCTTCTAATAAGGGAAGAAGAGGAATTATATCCTGATTTGTGATGCCACAAAGGGGGCAAAGCCATTGCAGTTCACCTAGCAGTTTCTGTGCATCATACAGTGTGCGAACATGAGGAGAGATTTTCAACTGATGGGGGCGTACGGTGCAGTCAGTGATCCGAAGTCCCAAATACAAAAAAGGGGCTTTAGTTTGAACCTTTTCTGGGGCCACAAACAGACCAGCTTCTGCTAACGTGGAGGTGATCTGTGTTATAACCATGGGTTCAAAAGTTACTGGTGCCGCAAATAAAAGATCATCCATGTAATGATATATTTTCCATTGGGGATATTTCACTCGGATTGGGCGTATTGCCCATGCAACGAAGAGCTGGCAGATGGTAGGGGAATTTTTCATTCCTTGGGACAAAACCTTCCACTGATACCGTACGGAAGGTGCTTCACGAATTACCATCGGAATAGAGAAAGCAAAGCGCTCTCTGTCTCTCGGGTGTAATGGAATAGTAAAATAACAATCCTTCAGGTCAATGATTAGTAATGGCCACCCCGATGGGAGCATGGATGGGGCAGGTAAACCGGGCTGTAAAGCACCCATGTCGACCATAATAACATTAATGGCACGCAGATCTTGGAGCAAACGCCATTTTCCTGATTTCTTTAGGATAGTGAATACAGGTGTATTCCATGGACTAACTGAGGGTTCTAGATGGTCAAGACGTACTTGCTCCTCTACTAGTTTTGTTAATGTGGCAAGTTTTTCTGTTGGCAGCGGCCATTGAGCAACCCAAATCGGCTCATCGGATTTCCATTCCAATGCCAGGGTTGGCCGCTCCTCAGTGGCCGCTACTAGAAAGGGGGGGAGCTGATCACCACCCCCCATTGACTCAAGCAACCCCTCCCCAACAGCCAAATAGTTGTATCGACAAGGTAAGGGCGGACTGACCCCTTCAATGCATTATCGGCAGCATCAATAATGTCAATAAAAAATTCACTTAGCATGGGCTCACGCTGTCCGCCAATGCCCTGAAGAGGTATGGTTACCGGTCGAAGTGGCCATGTCACCAGCCAACCTTGCAGGGGCAACACCGTCACATCTGCCCCAGTATCGATAAGGACCTGATGCTCGAAAGAATCACCATCTGGGCCCTTAAATTGAACTAATCTAGTGGGATGATCTTGTCCCACTGACAAAACAAATGCCGTTGTTAGTGGTGTGGGGTCTACCTGACTGGACGACCTGAAGCCCCCAGTTCCTCTTATCTGGGGTGACTTCACAGGAACATTCGCACGAAAGGGTATTAATTGTGCAATTTTGGTTCCGGCCATTATTGTAATAGGCGGGCATATAGCTCGTACCATAATCCCTATGTTCCCTCTATAATCAGCATCAATTAGCCCTGGAAGCACAAAAAGCCCCTGTAAGGAGGCGGATGATCTACCTATTAACAATGCACTTAACCCATGCACCAACGGTCCAGATGCCACTGATGGAACGAGCGTCACCCTATCATTCTCTAAGGAGACGTCAACGGCGGTGGCCAAATCAACTCCGGCACTGCCGGCGGTTGCCCCGTGGAGGCCATCCAAGCAGCCGGAGTATTGTTTGTCCTCACGCCCTGCCGGTTGGCACTCCACGAGGCGTTTCCCAACCCCGACAAGGGGATCCCATCTTTTTTAAACTGGGAGTGACACTCAGTAGCTTTATGACCGAATTTTTCGCATCGATTACATGTCCCGGGAAATGGGGAGGGAAGTGCATTGTTTTGTGGCTGACCTCTTTTCTTGGGGCAATCCTGTTTTAAATGACCCATCTTTCCACACTGATAACACGCCCCCTCCCTTCCTCTACGCCAATTTGACTTGGAGGTATTCAAGGCTACCGCCAAGGCGCGTGCATGAATCTTTGCCTTATCCTCCTCCTCCACCAAGGGAGCATGAGTGCAGGCTTCAATCATGTCGACTAGAGAGGCCGATTTTGGTAAAGTCACCAAAATCTTCTTACACGTGGGGTTAGCATTTTGAAGGGCTAAATCTACCCCCAATTCAGATCTGGCGTCTGGTGTTAAATTAGGGGCCCTATCCAATGCCGTCCTTAGGCGGTCCAAAAAGAGGGCAAAAGATTCGCCCACTCCCTGCGTGACTTTTAAATAGGGAGGTGACGGGGCGCCCAAATCAGGGAGCTCTTTGAATGCCTCCAATGCTAGAAGCTGAGACTGTTGTAATATTTGGGGTATCAATCGCGCCTGTAGCTGAGGCTCTTCAAATCGCCCCTGTCCCAACAACATGTCTATATTTGCTACATGGAGAGGGTCGTCCTGGGGTCTATCTAAATTAAGCACTGCCGCGTGTTCAGCCTTTTTTCTCCATGAATCCTTCCATAATAATCTCTGTGTAGGTGTTAACAACATATCTGCAAATTTCTGGGCGTCAAAGGGGCACATCGCTTGCCCCGAGAATATCTGTTCTAATAACGCTTGTACATATGGATTTTTCAAGCCGTACGCCACAATAGCTTTCTGAGCCTCCCTCATCAATTTCCAGTCTAACAGCACCCAAGATTTAACCACCTCCCTTGATACTGATACCGGGAAAGTAGCCGGCATGGCATCCAAAAATTCCCCTTCAATTATAGCATCCTTTATCAATCCATGCCAGCGCTTAATTGGGTCAGGAGATCCCACTCCTCCCCCCTCCTCCCTCCAAATCACCCCCGTCCCCCGTTCTTCTTGCCCTCATCCAATTGAAGAACTCGTAGGTGGCGGAGGTTTCACTTTTGGTCGAACCGGTTGCGTAGCGGGGGCATAAATTTTGCGATATTCTTCCTCTGCTGTCGGTCGCAACTCTCCCTCGGGAGTGAGGTGCTCCGTACAACCATAATACCCACACAACCTACAAATATGGGGCAAATGTGAGGGGTCAGGTATGCCGTGCTCTTGAAGCTGTTGTAGCAGATGCGATCGTGACGATCCTTGCGGTCTGTTTTCCTTTCTATCCATCTCATCCATCATCTGTTGAGCTGCAATACCTTCCTTATATAACCACCGAATTATCTGGTCCTGCGTCAAGTTATCAAACTCTCCAGTTTTAGGCAAGTCAGTAATCCGAACGTGTCGGGAAGGGGCTGGTGGCACAACCGCGGGCGGCAATCCTGACCCCCCTTGTAACGGGTTCTTTGGATTGCCCAATGACGATTCCCCCGACACCGGCTGATCCACGGCCATCGGTTCGCCCCGATCTGAGTCGTCATCCTCCAAGGGCAACGGTACCTCACTGGGGTCCAACGGCGCCAAAGGAATCATAGGCGTTGTTTTACCAAAAAAGTCTTTCTCTCCTACCGTAAAGGCCCCTTTCGCTGATGATTCTAATGCCTCGCGTAATGCAATATGCGCCCCTGCCTGAGCCGCTGCGGTGGTAATGGCTTGATGAACAGTCTGCCAGATAGGGCTCAAGGCAGTAGCTTCTTTATTTCCGACCCCCACAGAGTCCCACAGGTCTTCCCCCAATGTTTTCCACACCGAAGAGTCAAACACATTCTTTGCATTAACCAGGAAACCCCGTCGCTTTCCCCACTGAAGCAATTTTTGCAGAGCTTCTGGAGAAAATTTTTCTCCCTGGTTATTAAGCAGATTGCTTAAGACCTTAAACACGGCCTGCTTATCTGCCAATGCTGCCGCTCCCATTATGAGAGATATTCCCCACCGCTCACCTTTCAGTGGGAGCTCCCCCCGCCTCAGTTGGGCGTCCCGGTTCCTCACCCGAATGGAGGACACCGGCAGCGGCGGTCCCTGCTATTTCTTCCTCTGTCCGTGGTACCAAATTCACAGAATTCTATCACGTCGGGGTCACCATTTGTTGCTGCTAGCAGGCTGGCTTACAGGACAACTGAAACAGTTGCTGGTAAAAAGCACTTTATTTCCCTTCCCACAGCCATATATATACAGCACTTGTTTATTCCTTTTCTGTTGTTTATCACCCAATGTTCTCATCATTCTTATCTTTGGGTTCCATTATCTTGTGGTGGTAAAGACTCTCAGGTGCTGCTTATATCATTAGTCCTCAGTTCAGCCAAAGTTTTCTGGCCTTGTCCTTCAACTTGTTACCCGCAGCCCCACCTCTTGTTCTGTTCTTTTCCATTACTTGGTACACATTTCTAAAACATCTGATACTCAGCATTTCCCACAGAATTCCACCAGGATTTCAACAATTTCCATCCCATCATCAACCTCAGCCTGGACCAGTCCACACAAGAGATCCACTTCCTGGACACTATGGTGCTAATAAGCGATGGTCACATAAACACCACCCTATATTGGAAACCTACTGACCGCTATTCCTACCTACATGCCTCTAGCTTTCATCCAGATCATACCACACGATCCATTGTCTACAGCCAAGCTCTACGATATAACCGCATTTGCTCCAAACCCTCAGACAGAGACAAACACCTACAAGATCTCTATCATGCATTCCTACAACTACAGTACCCTCCTGCGGAAGTGAAGAAACAGATTGACAGAGCCAGAAGAGTACCCAGAAGTCACCTACTACAGGACAGGCCCAACAAAGAAAATAACAGAACACCACTGGCCATCACCTTTAGCCCCCAGCTAAAACCTCTCCAACGCATCATCAAGGATCTATAACCTATCCTGAAGGATGACCCATCACTCTCACAGATCTTGGGAGACAGGCCTTGCTTACAGACAGCCCCCCAATCTGAAGCCAATACTCACTAGCAACCATACAGCACACAACAGAACCACTAACCCAGGAACCTATCCCTGCAACAAAGCCCGTTGCCAACTCTGTCCACATATCTATTCAGGGGACACCATCATAGGGCCTAATCACATCAGCCACACTATCAGAAGCTCATTCATCTGCACATCTACCAATGTGATATATGCCATCATGTGCCAGCAATGCCCCTCTGCCATGTACATTGGTCAAATTGGACAGTCTGTACGTAAAAGAATATATGGACACAAATCAGACGTCAAGAATTATAACATTCAAAAACCAGTTGGAGAACACTTCAATCTCTCCGGTCACTCGATTACAGACCTAAGAGTGGCTATCCTTCAACAAAAAAGCTTCAAAACCAGACTCCAACGAGAGACTGCTGAATTGGAATTAATTTGCAAACTGGATACAATTAACTTAGGCTTGAATAGAGACTGGGAATGGATGAGTTATTACACAAAGTAAAACTATTTCCCCATGTTATTTCTCCCCCCCCCACCTCACCCCCCACTGTTCCTCAAATATTCTTGTTAACTGCTGGAAATAGCCTACCTTGCTTGTCACCATGAAAGGTTTTCCTCCCCCCCCCCTGCTGCTGGTGATGGCTTATCTTAAGTGATCACTCTCCTTACAGTGTGTATGATAAACCCATTGTTTCATATTCTCTGTGTGTGTATATCAATCTCCCCTCTGTTTTTTCCACCAAATGCATCCGATGAAGTGAGCTGTAGCTCACGAAAGCTTATGTTCTAATAAATTTGTTAATCTCTAAGGTGCCACAAGTACTCCTTTTCTTTTTGCAAATACAGAGTAACACGGCTGCTACTCTGAATCCTAATCTTTGAGGGCTAAACTGTCACTGGCTAATCTTCCCACGCTGGCACTCCATTCCAGCAGGAGAAGAAAGCACAGAGTGGGAGTTGCTGCTGGTCAAAGCAACAGGAGCTGAAGAGCGGATTTCTGATCTCCCCTTCACCCAGTTCCATGGGGCACATGCTATGCAGAGCGGCTGCTCCCTGCATACCCCTCACAGCCCTGAACGCTCGCAGTTGGAACATGGGGACTTGGAGGCTGTTCGCCTATAATCCCTCCCACCTCCATTGCAGTGCATAATGTAGAAGGTGGTACTTGACCCTGGGTTAGACCCAAGTTTGATTCATAGCTGAGCCCATCATATGCACAGTACAGAATCCAGCTTTCCTAAAATACCTCTAGGCTCAAGCAGTGCCATTGGGATGGGAATGAAGGAAGATGTTCTCATTCAGAGCTTAGAGGCCTAAACAAATAAACACACAATGTGGGAAAATAGCACATGGCTTAAAACAGAGACAGGGGCTCTTAAAAATATTATTCTAGCTTCTTGTTTAATTCCACAGAGATTCCTGGAGGGGCGGGGGGAAGGTGCGGGGGATGACACAGGTGCCACAGTCTGTTGGCCTCCTCATACCTTCCCACAGTAGGTTGTGGAGGGTTTGGGGTGATTTGTTCATCTGCGGAGCGAGTGTCTGTGTGTGTGTGGGGGGGGGTGTTCAATGATTTTGTCAAATCCATTCCTGTGAAACTCCACTTAAGGGAGTTAAATCTGAATTTCACCCATGGAGACTTTCACCCCACATATCTGAATCCAGACCAGGTCAGTAGTGAGCAAGATATGCTTATGTAAGTGGGGGAATAGTCCCGCTATTGTGGGGAACTTTCCTGGCTTCTGCACTACCCCGGTGAAGTGGGCTAGCGAAAGGATCTGAGTCCTCGCTCCCACTTCCTTTACCCAGTGGCCTCCCTGCCCTTGAGGACTCCCCTTCCACTCTCCTGTCTGGCAGAGTCCTCGTAACCCCAACAAGGCTGGGCCCAGGATTCCTGGGGGGCTCGACCCCCAATCCTGCTGTGGTCACCTAGGACAGGGGCTAGAGTGTTCCCACTCCGGGGTACTCTCTCTGCACTTCTCTGACCTACTGACCATTACATACAAGTTAAAGCAAATGCAAGTTATTTAATCAACAATTAATTTTAAAAAGAATAAGGAAAATGGGAAGGGTTAAAGGAAACACATCAACCCGCTCTGTGGCAGGGAACATCACAAACAGGGTCTCTGGAACGTCAGGGCAGTTCACAGTCTGTTCCTTGTAAGTCCCGGGCCTTCTTCTCAGGCCTTGGCCGTGCTGTAGGGATGTTGTGGGTTGGACACTTGCTCTGTTGGTGGCCAGACGCTCTCAGGCTCTAAGTGGTAAGACCCTTCTTCCCAGTGTCGCCCCTGCCCTGTCGGGGTTACGATCCAAGCCTGGCCTGCAGAGCCTCTTGGCTGAGGTGTCTCCCTGTGCTGGGCCTGCTGCCCAGGGCCCCCTCGCTCTTCCCAGCTGCTCACCGCACCCAGCTCTGGACTGCTCCAGCCCCAGCTCCACCACTCGGTCTCAGCACGGCTGCTGCTGCTGCTCTACCTCCAGCTCCCTGGCTCTGGTTGCCTCAGCTGTGCTCCCAGGACAGGTCTGCTCTGCAGGCTGCTTCTGTGACTCTGCTCCCAGCACTGATCTGCTTCATGGGCTGCTTTCTGGCCCCTCTGGCTCTGGTTGCTGCAGCTCTGCTCCCAGGGCAAGTCTGCTCTCTCTGGGCTGTGCCTCTGGCTTTGGAGTTGCAGCTCTGCTCTCAGGACAGGGTCTGCTCTCTCTGGATCTGGCACAGCTCTGCTCCCCAGCTCAGCTTGGTCCCCGGCTTTCTCCTTAGCTCGGCCCCACTCTGTCTGACCCAGGCAATTCCAGCTCACAGGGAGGACAGGACCTCCCTGGCCTTCTGATTAGCCTGCCAGCCCTGTCATTCAGGCTGACCTGGAGCATTGGCCTCTCCCCATTGTTCCTGGGGACTGTCAGTCCCAGGGTCCTGATTCCCCATCGACCCTTCCCCCTTTTTAGTACTGGGAGCTAGCAGCTAAAACACCCCCACTGAATGTTAGTAAGGGAGCAACAGTCCCCTTACACTTAGATAGATGTTTAGTGACCTTATGGAAAATGGCTTAATGGACAGCTGGAACTATCTGGCAATCTTAAAAGAATGACTGATGTTATCATTGGCATTGAGAATGAACTCACCTCTCAAGTTTATGGGCAGTCATTCCAGCACAAGGGTTTATCATTGTTGGAGATGCTTTCATTGCCATTGTCTCTACAGTCCCAGTTCCAGGGGCTACTTAGGCACCCAAAAACTCTAGGGTTTTTTTTTTTTCAGATAATTTAGAAATTAGCTGACTGGAGCACTGTATCCAATTCCTATATACAAAAAGGGAATTAAATAAATATGAGACCCACTCAGCTCTAATACTAACATGATCTCACATCTTGTGTCAGTATGCTCTAATAAATTTGTTAGTCTCTAAGGTGCCACAAGTACTCCTTTTCTTTTTGCGAATACAGACTAACACGGCTGCTACTCTGAAACTTAAGGGACACTGGTTTGGTTTAAAATTTTAATATATAGTCTTACTTACTAACTCTTGAATACAACAACTGAAACAATTGTAGACAAATCTAGATTACTTTCTATCACTTTTTTTGCAGGTTACCAAACTTGGATTAGATCACTTAATTTTGGAAAGTTCCTACTAGGCCAAGGCCCCATGAGTTTATACTGTACCTGCCTGGGGCTCTAGAGTTGTTACCCTACTACAGATAATAGCCTAGAAACTTACCTTAAACAGGCGTGAAACTGGCACTTTCAAGTCACTTTTACAGTATTGCCAATCCCAAATATTCAAAAATCATGAATCAGGCTCACTAAAAATCATAAGATTTACTTTAAAATCATGAGATTATGTAAAAATAATAGATTTGGTGTTCTTTTTATTTGCCTTCTGCTTTCTGAGCCTTTAGGGTGCACTGGGGTCACATTTTGAAGCTTTCTCCACAGCCCCGAGGACTCGAAACTTCATTTTTCTTTAAGAATGAAGGCTGAAATCACCACATACCCACTTGACTCCAGGAGCTGGGGCTTTAAGGAAAATAATAATTATCATGAGATTCATGACAAAATCATGAGAGTTGGCAACATTGCTTTTACTTCTATTTAAAGGCTAGTTACTTTCCAGAAGGTTCCTAAACACAACACTACAGTGCTTGCGTTGCAGTTCTCACATGAGAATATTTAAAACCAAACACCAAGAACATTCCACATTTTAAAGTTGAGAAAAAAATTGAGACTTCTGAGGTATATCAGGGCCACTGCAGGCAGGAAAGGAAAATAAACAAGCACAGGAGCTCTGGGCAGTTCTGCTTCTTGAAAGAAAGTTGGAGGGTCTTCTTGTTGTTAATTCAGTAAAACTTTTATTGCCATCTATGCCTCCACTCATAGTTATTAACATGGGCTTAATAACTATAAACTTCATACTTAAATATCGGAACCATCTTATCCATAGCTACACATTTCATACATATTGGCTCAGGGACTACATTTTCTGACATATTCTGAACAGTGCTAAGCACACAGATGGCGCTCAGTGAAAAATACAAATTATGACAATAATCATCGACTTTATGGACTCTGTGGATGCAGTTTCTGCTCTTTGTTCTGGAATTGGCCTGGATACAGCTGAAACCCTAAGAATTTGAAGTATAAACACATTTGATACTTCTATGACACTTTCTCATTCCTTCCTTTTCTCAAACTCAGAGCAAAAATGACAAAACAAAATGGTTTTCAGTTAAAATGTAAAATTGCACAGCAGCCATCGCTCTACAACCCAGCATGGGGCAGAACCTGCTAGCCTTTGGAGGTTAAGTGATCTTCTTTCTCTCTGAATCATAGAATATCAGGGTTGGAAGGGACCTCTGTGCTGCTTTTTATGCTGTCAACCATGACATCCATCCCAACCTCCTGGGACCATGTGCTGGACCCTCATAGAACTGGTTGCCTTGGTTTTGCTCCCATCTATCAGAGTCTTTTTTTGCAGTATGCAGCAGAGAGAAAGGCTGGCCTGCTGGATAGGGAGTTACCCCTGAAAGACCTGGGTTTTACTCTCCCCATGGACTTTCTGTTTGACCTTAGGCCAGTGCCTTAAGGACAGAGTTTCAAAAGTTTTTAGACACCCAAAGATGCAGCTAGGCATCTAGTGAGATTTACTCAGCACCTAACCTTCTTGGCGCTTTTGAAAATCCCACTAGGTGCCTAAATACCTTTGAAAATCTGTCCTTTAGTCTGTGTGTGCCTCAGTGCCCCATCTGTACAGTTGGGATAACAGCATTGCTCTACCTCACCGAGGGGCTGTGAGGAGAAAAAGGTCAGACCTTAGGAGGCGCTCAGATACTACAGTGATGGGACCACGTAAGTACCACAAGTAGAGTGGGAACTTCTCTATCTATACCACTGCTATTCCTTTCCTGGGCTTGGCCCCTTCTTTTCATCTACACCCCTCAAATCTTCCCCTTTTCTGAATATAACCTTGGCTCAGAGGGCTTGGCTGTATATTTTCTGAGTCCCCTGTGTTATCTCTAAAACAACCCTTCCTACCTCACCTCGTCCCCCCCCATTCCTGTTTTACAAGCTAGGGTTGGGTTAGGGTTAGTGTTAGGGTTAGGGTCACCTCGCCCCCCCATTCCTGTTTTTCCAGATCCTTAATTTAATCACCAGCCCATTCTTATCTTAATTACCCTGCTTCTGTTTATAAACAAAATACTGACTCCCTGCCCCAGGGGCACCTCTCCTCCACAGAACTTATATCACCCTAATGCTGTGCTGTAGTTAAGTCCTCCATCGGAGAGTTCCACCTGGAGCTTGCACATCTCCTGTATGAAACTCAGGGGGCGGCTCCCCCCCACCCTCCCTAGATGGCACCCTTGCCAGAAGGCCAGGACTGGGAGTCAGTGACAGTTTTTTAAGAGCAGGAAGAAGATGGGAAGGGTGAGAGCAGAGTGATCCTCATTGGGAGAGGCTGGTGGAAGCAGCGAGGTCAGTAGGAGTGTGGAAAGAGAGTTAAGGAAACTTGCTCCCCACCCAGCAGTGCAAGCAGGGCGGTACAGTACAGTGTGCCATACCAGAAAGATATTTATAGCTGGTATGGCAAACCGGAAAGAGGAGCAGCAGAACAGCTCCTCTGGCGCAGCTGCTCCACCCTCTGCCCTTCCACGCAGGGTTCTGTACAGCACCCCCGCCAGAAGACAGGGCTGGGGGTGGGGTTGGGTGTGGTAGAGCCCTGTAGTTCAGGGCTCCTCCTGGGAACTGCAGCGGGGAAAGGAGCAGAACCCCAGCCCTGTCCCCGCCCACCCCCTGCCCTTCCATGGGAGCTGTGTCTCCTCCAGCTCCCAGCAGCAGCCCCACCAGAGGACAGGGGTGGGGGCGGTACAGCCGCGCCAGGGGAGCTGCTGGCGTAGGGCCCCCTAGCAGCCCCATGTTCTGCTCCTTTCAGGGCTGGGAAGGGAGGAGTCACATGGACGGTCACGTGAGGTGGTCACATCTCCCACCCCCACCAGTAAGAAATGGATTCCACTTGCACCATTGTCCCCACCGCCAGGTGCTACCTGCTCTTCCTCTAGCAGAATGTGTCCTGCGCTGCTAAGGGGAGAAGCACGGCTCATCTGATGCCATGTTCATTCCCCACCTAGTGGCATTTGACTTACTGATGAGCCAAGCTTTGCACAGAAAACAATGGCACAAGGGCTGCTGAGCTGCTGTCTTACACAGGAAGGGCTCTGAACCCAGAGGGAGCAGCAGCGCACTTGTGTTTAAGTTCTGAAGTTGATACTTTAATTTGATTAATTAGGTGGGCATGCTTTACACTGGAATTTTGCTTGCACAGCTATTTAAAGCCTGTTTATATGTTTGAGGAGCTTTTAGGGCTGTTAATTAACAACTGGATGGCAAGAAGAGAACACACACACACAAAGCTATCAGACAAGATGCCAGGCCAGGGAGCCCAGCTGACCAGATATCCCTGCTGTCAGATGAGGATGTCACCTACCGGCCTTTATGACAACTGTATTACATCATTAGGGAAGGTGGTTGCTGGCACTTGGGGCTCAAGCTTAAGGGGAACATGGTGTTGTTGATCCACTGAACAGCCTGATGAAGGGCAAACTGAAGTGAGAACTGGCTTCAGCCCAGAAGTAAATGTTGAGTAATTTATCAAGCTGTTTGTGTGGAGTGAGGGTGGGGGAGATTAATCAGAAAAATAAATGTTAATGAGGGATGAGCTCAAGATTCCAGACTTATTTCTGGCTCAGGAGCCAAGTTAATCCAAAATTTGGGCCGATTAAGACCCAGGAATTTGGGCCAGGCTCAGAACTAGCTTTAAATTACTTTAAAATCTATATCTCGCAGGGATGAAATCCTCTGGCACTTCCTCATATGCTACAGCCGTCTCAGGGTGCATCGTTCTGTGATATCCGAGGAAGCAAAATATATCAGTAATGTCACAGGATGATGCATTGTGAGATGGTCTTAGCGAATAAGAAAATGGTGTTGGATTTTGCAGACAGGAAAAAGAATGACTTAAAAGTAAGTTAAAACATATTTCCATGCTATTTGCCCCACGCACACTAGATAATGGGGGCGGAGAGCACGTATGTCCATGCTTCCTCAGTATTCCTTCCCCTTTGATAACCTTTCAAAGAAAACTGAACGTAATATAAAACATATTCTAATCACTGCAGCTAATTACAGGCCCTTCCACTTAATTAAATCATTGGCTAATTTGATCCTCCACTTATTAATTTAATCAAAACCTCGGGAATCAAATCATTTGTAGTGATAAAAATAACACTACTTGGACTATTTTCCACTGAATGCATCTGATGAAGTGAGCTGTAGCTCACGAAAGCTTATGCTCAAATAAATTTGTTAGTCTCTTAGGTACCACAAGTCCTCCTTTTCTTTTTGCGAATACAGACTAACACAGCTGCTACTCTGAAACCTGACTACTTGGGCTCTTTATTTTGATGACTTCTGATAGCTATAGGCCCATATTTGGATAACCTGTTCACTGGCTGCAGAAAGTTGCCATTTAATTAATAAGGGAGTGGCTGAGGTACTGAACTGTACAGAGATGGAAGGCCCAACCCTGTGGTCATGTGGAGACCCATTGAGGACACTGGGCTCAGCGTAGATATAGGGGTCCACCTGTATGGTGCTCACTGCAGGGTCACAGCCTTATTCTATAAGCTCCCCAGTGCAGGAAGCACCTGATTTCATTTGTCTATTGATTTAGTTATATTTCTGCTGCTTGGTGGGTTGACCGAGTAACCCCTCTCTGATTTGGTCCTTTAAGATAGCCACAGATTTGAGACACTTCCCTCTATACTCAGCCAGGATTGTGTGGCAGAGACCAGCGAGTGAGCAGATGCTCCCTTGGGCTGTGGTGTTAGGTTCTTTGTGTAAGTGCCAACCAGGCAGGAGCACTAATGGGGAAGCCAGTGAAGCTGATATGAAGACTAACATGGGAATGCAATGGGGACTTGTGAGGAAAAGGGACTGCTTCTCTGTATTACTGGGCCAAATTCAGAAAACCCCAACCTTTAACCTAACTTATACCCACTTATACTCAGTTAAGACTTGCCTAGATCTTTTTAAACCAACTCTATCCATGTGTAAGGGTGTCTAAGACTGGCTAACTACCCTCCCCAGAGCTGGAGAAATATGTGAGAAGGTGTAAGCTAACAAAGTCATCACCTTACCTTGACTCCCACTCTCATGCATCTCTCTCCTCAGCATGTGTGTTCAACCAATTTAGCTTCCTTTACACATGGGTAGAGTAGTTTTTAGGGGATTGTAAAATAGTTGAAGTGCAAGGAGATATCACTTCTGAATTTGGTCCCCCATGTCCAGCTGTCCTAAATCCTGGAGAAGGGGATGGAATTGTCACCTCTGCTTTTGTAAAGGGAGATGAAGAGTGACTGGAGAACTGGATGAGCTGTTTGCCACTATAAAAATTGTTAGTACATATACCTCCTAGTCTGGCTGCATTTGGACAGCCATTGGAGACCCTGTTGTAGATCAAAATTTTCCACTTATACAAATAACAAAGTTTAATCTTCCTTTTTAATCTTGATTTTGACTTTCAGTATAAATTACCTACTCTCATGTGTCACTTTAAATTGATTTGTTATGCTAAACACTTGCCAAATAAATAATGAGCTCCCAAATTAGTCTATATGCAATATGACAAGGAGTAAATTATTTCTAACAATTCCTTTTATCGGGAAAGGATTAAATTATTTCTGTGCTCTGACTCTCAGGGCTGGGCCTCTCTGAAAATGTGCTAGTAGCACTTAGCAATTCCAAGCTTCCTTGCATGCTCTTTTCGGATATTAAATGTCACCACTTTCTACATTTTATCACATTATTACAGCCTGGAAAGGATCAAATTAATGAAGGCTGGAAGAATCCAACGTGTGCATGTGGGATATTGCTTATAAAATCATCCTTCACATTTTAGAGCAGGTTCCAAGGTGATACTATAAGGCAGAAGAGCAACCCAATCTAAGGCTATGTCTATACTAGCACTTTTATCAGTCACACTTTTGTCAGTCAGGGTGTGAAAAAACAGCCCGCTGCTCAAGTTTCACTAGCAAAAGCTCCAGTGTGGACAGCATTATGTCTGTCGGAGATGCTCTCCCGCAGACAAATCTACCGCCGCTCATTGCAGGTGGTTTAATTATACCGTCGTGAGAGAGATCTCCCATCAGCATACAGTGGCTACATGTGAGACCTTACAGCAGTACCACTGTAAGGTCTCTCGTACAGACATAGCCTAAGAGAGAGGAAGTAGGTGAGGTAATATCTTTCACTGGACCAGCTTCTGTTAGTGGAAGGTACAAGCGTTTGAGATACACAGAGCATTCAGGTCCTGAAGAACAACAGAAGTTTGATCCATAAAAGATATTACCTCACCTACCATATCTCTGTCATATCCTGGGACCTACATGGCTACAGCAACCCTGCAAACAAACCGATCTGATTACAACCTTTTCAAAAATCAGAACAAAACAACTGAAACCACAAAAAACTGAACGGCATTGAAATCTACTTTAAGTGACCAATTTGTTCACTTAGTGCAAGTAATTGGGGTTTTTTTTTTCATAAAGGTGGAGCAGAACTGTACCTCATATACATCAGGGGCCATACTGGGTCAGATCAGTGGCCCATCTAGCCCAGTATCCTGTCTTCTGACAGTGGCCCATGCTAGTTGCTTCACAGGAAATGAACAAAACAGGGCAATTTTGAGTGATTCATCCACTCCCAGCTTCTGACAGTTGGAGGTTTAGGGACACCCGGAGCATGGGGTTATGTCCCTTACCATCTTGGCTAATAGCCAGTGATTGACCTATCCTTCATTAATTTAATTCTTTTTTGAAGCCAGTTATACTTTTGGCCTTCACACCATCCTCTGGCAATGAGTTCCAGAAACTGACTCTGAGTTGTGTGAAGAAATACTTTCTTTTGTTAGTTTTAAACCTGCTGTCTATTAATTTCATTGGGTGACCCCTGGTTCTTGTGTTATGTGAAGGGGTAAGTGAGAGTTTGCAGTTCTCAGACTGGGAACATAATGCCACTATAGCACTAGCAAACACAAAAGCAGAGGACATTGGTAATGAGATCGTAGAATCAGAATCGTAGGACTGGAAGGGACCTCGAGAGGTGATCTAGTTCAGTCCCTGGCACTCATGGCAGGACTAAATATTATCTACAATCCCTGACAGGTGTTTGTCTAACCTGCTCTTAAAAATCTCCAATGATAGAGATTCCACAACCTCCCCAGGCAATTTATTCCAGTGCTTAACCACCCTGACAGTTAGGAAGTTTTTCCTAATGTCCAATCTAAATGGCCTTTTCTGCAATTGAAACCCATTGCTTCTGTTCTACCCTCAGAGGTTAAGGAGAACAACTTTTCTCCCTCCTCCTTGTAACAACCTTTTATGTACCTGAAAACTGTTATCATGTCCCCTCTCAGTCTTCTCTTCACCAGATTAATAAACCCAATTTTTTCAGTCTTCCATCAGAGGTCATGTTTTCTAGACATTTAATCCATTTTGTTGCTCTTCTCTGGACTTTCTCCAATTCGTCCACATCTTTCCTGAAATTTGGCGCCCGGAACTAGACACAATACTCCAGCTGAGGCCTAATCAACATGGAGTAGAAGTCAGTAGCAAAACTCTTATTGACTTCAATCTATTTTAGGCAATTTATGACCCCCACGCCTGTAATATCTGAGGGCCTTGCAATCCTTAATGTACTTATCCTCATGATGACAGGAAAGTGTTTTTACCCCCTTTTAAAAATA
Organism: Dermochelys coriacea; assembly: GCF_009764565.3. Classification (NCBI taxonomy): domain Eukaryota; kingdom Metazoa; phylum Chordata; order Testudines; family Dermochelyidae; genus Dermochelys; species Dermochelys coriacea. Next base: position 27,866,704 of record NC_050080.1, read on the forward strand.
GAACAGATAAGGAATGAAGTGTCTTATACAGAAAGTCTGTAGAGGAGCAGGGAACTGAACCTGTATCTTCCACATGCCGGATTAGCAGCCTAACCACCAGGTCCATGATTTCAGCCAACCACTCTTCTTCAGCATTGCTATTGATGTGGTGCTGGTAGTTGTTGGGTAAAGAGAGGCTTTCACTCTCTGTGGTTTATTTCATCAGCACAACACTTTGAAAACAAAGCACATCGAACTCCAGCAAAAAGCAATAATGCTGCGATTGGGAGGGAGGCAAATAATCACTCTAGTAACAGACCAAGCAGATGACCTGCAGCTTTCTATGTAGATCTCTTTGCTATACATTAAGATATGAATAGGATTGTCTGAGGCAGATAATATTCTGAATAAAGTGGGATGTGTCTGCTAATCCTTGAAGATGCGTATTATTATTTATTGAGCTGTAAGGCTGTTAAATGAATTCCATTGAAGAGAATGCCAGGCCCCATTACTGTAATTTGTTAGCGTAAAACAAGGGTTTCTTCATGTTATTGTAATGTCACCTTGCAGAAGTTCTGTCTACATGCTCCTGGTTTTTCCTGTAATTTGCTGCTTTTGTGGCTAATTCAGCGCAGCTGTTTAGTTAAGTGTTGTCTTTACAACACTCCTCATTATTGCTGCTGGCTTCTTTGAAGTCTTAAATGCAAGTTAATGTCTGTATCGTGTAAAATACAGCATCACAGCACTGCACTAGGCAAAGACAAAGTAGGAGAGATTCCAAAAACTGCAGACACCACAAATAAAAATAACACTGGGGTCTTTCTCTAGCAATTTGGACTCCCGATGCCCTGTTCAGAATGACTGCTCCATCCAGCCCTCCTCCTTTGTTCTCTTTAGTTCCATTAGAGAGTGCATGGTAATGAGTCTGAACTTAGATTTATGTTGCATGCCAAAACACAAAGCCCGGCCCAATGTTGCAAGAAAATTAAGGTTGCAACGTCAAGAACCCAGAAGTGAAGAAAAGCCAGAATTAAGACTGGCTGTGAAACAACAGAGAAATAGTAACAGCAGTTAGTAGAAGTGAGACTTGGGCTCCTAACTCACTATGTATTCTCCTAGGCCAAAAGGCTTTTTAATGGGAACTAGGAGAGATCAAGCCAGCAAACTGATTGGCCGGTGTGGGGAGCTTAGCATGGCTTGGGAGCATTCACAGTGCTGCTGGTACATTCAGAAAATTAAGGAGCAAGTATGGAACTAGTTTTACGGCACATGTGCCAATGACTTAGTCAAAGCTGCAAAGTGGGGATAATGGCACTTATCCACCCTAGAGGGCAGTTGTAGGGTTTAATAACTTTATTTCTGGAAAGCACATTAAACTCCACAGATGAAGAGTTCTAAGTACTGTAAGTGCAAAATAAGCTTGTGATCCAACCCACTGAGCACACGTTTATTAACATTGGCAAAACTACCTGTTTTCCCCCAGCCTCGTTCTTGGGAACAGCTGGATTGTTTTTGCTGAAACTTTACAGATAAATTCAGCCTGAAGTAGAGAGAAAACATGGAACGTTTCAGTCCAAATAGCTGAAGACTGGCATAGTGATAAGTCACGTAGAACAGGGGGCTGTAATCAAAAGTGTTAGTAACTTCAACTCCATGTGATGTTGTGTGTTGCAGTTAAAACAATGCCTTTCATCCCAAAGGATCCCAATGCATTTTACAAATGCAGGCCAAACCGAGGTGCATGACATTAGACACCAGGGGTGCTGGGACAGTTTGTGTAGTTGGGGTGTTGAGAGCCACTGAACCAAACTATAAACACTATGGAAACCCAGTGGTGCAAGTAGGGTGGTCTGGTCTGGTCACTGTACCAGTAAGATATTTATAGTCAGTACTATAGGCTCAGGGGGAAGCGATAGCTCAGTGGTTTGAGCATTGGCCTGCTAAACCAGGGTTGTGAGTTCAATCCTTGAGGGGTCATTTAGGGGTCTGTGGCAAAAATTGGGGATTGGTCCTGGTTTGAGCAGGGGGTTGGACTAGATGACCTCCTGAGGTCCCTTTCAACCCTGATATTCTATGATTCTATGATACTCTGTACCAGAAAGACATGGGAGGAGCAAAGTGTAGGGCTGCCGGGTGGCCCAGTGCCAGCAGCTCCTCCAGCGTGGCTGTACTGCTCCCAGCCCCGTCCTCTAGCTATGTCCTCCTGCGGGGCTGCAGGGACCCCAGACAGGACTCAGGAGATGCAGCTACGTGGGAAGGGCTGGGGGTGGGCCTGGGGGCAGTACAGCTGCACCGGAGGAGCTGCTAGTGTGGGAAGGCCAATGGCCCCACATTCTGTTCCTTTCACCACTGTGGTTCCAGAGAGCCCTGCGGTTCAGAAGTCTCCGGCACAGTGGGAGGAGGACAGAGCCCCACCTCCAGGTAACGTAGGATGGCTCATGGGGAGGGGATGGGGAGAGCGTGGGGGCCCTGGGCTGAGGGCAGGGTAGGGAGGAGTCAGATGAGGGTCACATGGGGAGGTCATGTGCCCCGTACCTCCCCTTTAGCAGATGCCCCCCCTTTGTGTCCCTCCCATTTTGACGGAGCAGGAAGTGGGGAGTATTGACCTGGGAATGTCGCAGGGGAGTTTTAATGGGACTGTCTGCATTGGGGATGGGATAGCTGGGGATGACCTCACTGGAGGGACGATACCTGAGCATGTAACCTGAGCCAGGAGGGGGGTTGGGGCGAAGTGACACCTTTTGCCGGCGAAGCTGGACAAAGGCTGTAGGAGGAGCCGGCGGGAGGCTGGGTGAGTTGGCTGGAGGGGGGTTTTGAGTTGAGAGTGGACTGGGGAAATGGAGGGAACCCCAAGTCTGGGGTCTAAGCTCCCTGCCCCCCAGAAGGACCTGTCTGAGGGGTCCTGATTGTACCAACAAGCTCTGTTTGGGACTGTGTTCCTGTTGTCCAATAAACCTTCCATGTTATTGGCTGGCTGAGAGTCACAGTGAATCGCAAGAAGAGGGGGTGCAAAGCCCTGACTCTCCCACACTCCGTGACACCCACGAGTGCAGTGTACCAGTAAGAAATGGAATTCTGCTTGCACAACTGTGGAACCCACTTAAAGACAGGGAGTGTTGCTGCACCCCCAGCACCCCTAGTTCCAGCAACTATGGCAGACACCTAAATCAGTATGTAGGTACCTAACTAAATACACTGATTTTCAAAGATTCTGAGCATCCATAGCAGTGAAAATATGGAGATATGCTTAAGGTGAGGCCTCCAAGTTTGGAAGTGCTGACCGTAGGTGGGCAGACAAACTTCACCCAGTAATTGTTTCATGTGCTACGGAAATGCAGCTGCTTCAGGAGTGAAAGACAAAAGCTCTTTACAACCTCACAGCACCCTAGGGAACCCTTCAGGTGGGGAAGTGAAGAAGACTGCTCTGCCCAGTGACTATTCCAAGGGATGTTTAAGGAGGCAGCATGTGACTGTCTGATTTCAGATTTGGTCAGGGCAACAGGGGTAAGCCTTCCACTTTTAGGGAGATGTTTATGATGTAACACCACATTGCAGGCTCCCCCTTAGTTTAACTCACTCAGGGTGGATCATGACAGATCAGGTTCTCACAGACAGACCCAGCCAATCAATGCATAGCCATAATTTTGTTAACAATAGGAATTATGTTAATGGCCAAAGTGGCTGGAATCACCAGCTTATTAGTGCAAGCTGAACTGGTGACTTTGGGGAGCGGGAGTGGGAGTGGGAGTCAGGGGGAAACACTTGTCCACCAAGGACTGATTTCCAGACCACTAACTCATCTCACATAGGTCACTGAACACGCAGCAAGGAGACAGCAAGGCCTTTGGTCAACACCACCACAGACTGGATTCACAGCTGTGACCTTGCTGGGAACCTCAGTGCCAATTCCAGCAACCTCAGCTTGTGTTTTTACACTGCCAGACCCATCTCAACATGATCCCACTTCTACTCCTATCAAAGTTGACAGCAAAACCTCCACTGATTTAAAGCAAGACCAGGGCCTGGAATATCTGTATAATCCAGATACAGAGGGAAACCCAGGAGAACAACTGCAGCATAGGTAAACAGGAACACAAAGTTCAAAATGGAAAGAAATTAAAATATAAAACAGAAGATCATAGTCAGGATTTGATTTAGGAGTGTATAGTCTGTGTTTTGGATGAGATATAAAACCAAGGTCTTGAGCAGCTCTGATCAAAAAACTTCCCATATTACTTTTCACAAATGTACATCTATGTCCAGACCAGTTCCAGTTTAGGTAACTACATTTTACCTACCTAAATTTAATCCCATAGTTTTGCCTGGATATTTCATTCTTCTTCATTTCCTGGCCTAAACTACTGGGTAGTGTTGCAGTGCTGTGCATTGTCAAATAGATGCTGAGTTCTGTCCCAGAGGTGGTTGCATTTCAGTGGAAGGTGACGTTATTCTGTAACAGGATAGCTAGGTAGTTCTTCTTTTGGATGACTTTGTTAGCAGGTGATGGACTCCAGCAAGGAGATCCTGATTGATTCCTGCTAGTTCACTGAGGCAAGTATTACTGATTAACGCCACTCTGGACATAAGGAAGGTGCTCTGATGCTATGGTGATGGGCAGGGAAGCAGGCAGATAAATCCTGGAGGGTGTTAATGGCTGCCAGCAAGCATATCTTTGATCTATGGGCAATCACAGATACTGATGGGCATGCTACTCACCTTTCATTCAGGCCAAAGGGAGCAATTAAATTTCCCTTTGTTTAGTGATTGTTGAAACAATAGAAGTTACTATCCAAAGCATAGGCCAGTATGGCAAGGTCAAAGGGGCAATGATATATAGTTAAATAGGGGGAGCAATGCTTTAGTCAGAGGGAACTAGAGTTTAAGACAGAAAGAACTCTACAGAGAAGACCTAGGAACAGTCACACCTAGAGAGAAAGGTTTTGGGGTTTTTTTTGCTGAAATCTGAGATACCAATAAAGCCAAAGCCCAGGAAGCAGACACATTTGGAATAACTGGTGTGTGCAAATACCATCTGTGGGAGCTGAACACTTAGAAATGTGGCCCATGTCAGTGGAATGATGCCAATTTACATAAGCTGAGGGTCTGGCCCTGTATGTATAGATGTTGCTTAGGAATATCACCAACTCACAGATTCCTGTACAATATTAGATGAAGTTCCTATAGAGCTCTGGCATCTTTTGGGGTAAAGGCAAGATGTTACACCATTGTGAATAAAACATAGAGCTGAAGTGCTCTGTGCAAGACAGGAGAAAGGGTTAATGATCCCTTGCCTTCCTCTTCTGATCTGCGTTCAGCCCCTTAAACTCTTAATGATGTTTCACAAGCTGAACTGAAGGTGTTTCATGGCTCCAACTGAGAGATTTTATTTAACAAGTCAAAGTTAGAAATGACCTAGCCACAGGCCAAGAGCTCTTGGAAGCAGTGTTGGTGCTGGAACACAGAGTCGGGAATATGGAATTTCTTCCCTTGTGTGGTACTGGGAAACAAAAGCAGGAGGGTTGCTTGGACAGCTGGGCTGTTTTCTACTCATTCCTGTTTTGCAAAACTGCTAAGCTCAGAGCAGATGCCATGCTTGTTATTCAGTGTTTACAGCCCAGGCTACAGGAGGCTGGGGCCAAGGTGGCAGCTTTAGAGGGGAAGGGATGGGGAAAGAGCAGAAGAACTGGGTGGAGCAGCAGTGAAAGGGAGAAGGTCTAGAGAGTGGAAGGAGGGACAAGGGAGGTGCAAAGTGAGGGGAAGGATCCACGACAGAGAGAAAAGCAGAAACTAGAGCACCAAGAAGATGAATGGGGAGGACACAAGGGTCAAAAACATGGAAAATTGAGGGAGTGGAGTGGGAGAGTCAGAGCATAAGCAGGGAGCCATTCGAAGTATGAAGAAAGGGAGAGAAGGAAAATCCCAGGTAGCAAAAGGGATGAAGACTGGAGCTGAAGGTTAGAGTAGCAAGAAGAAAAGAAGAGCACAGATCCAGGGCTGCAAACAAAGAGAGTGAGAAGAGGGTTCCTTGCAGTGGAAAGGGGGAAATGCAACAAAGGCCAAGCAGCCCAGAAATAAAATAGCTGGTCTGGAGTAGCACTAAAGGAAACATTGCAGAGAGATCAGGGAATGTTCATGAAATCCAGAAAGAGCCACAAAGTATTAGACTCAAGGCCTCTTAGGAAATGGTAGTGTTTGGGCCAGATTGCACTCTCAGTTTGAGCTAGGTGAACGTAACGGATATTTCGATTTGCTGGTAATTTGGAGAAAGTGGGTGTCAAAGTTTCTTCCCCACTCTGAACTCTAGGGTACAGATGTGGGGACCTGCATGAAAGACCCCCTAAGCTTATTCTTACCAGCTTAGGTTAAAACTTCCCCAAAGTACAAACTTTGCCTTGTTCTTGAACAGTATGCTGCCACCATCAAGCGATTTAAACAAAGAACAGGGAAAGAGACCACTTGGAGACATCTTCCTCCAAAATATCCCCCCCAAGCCCTACACTTCCTTTCCTGGGGAAGGCTTAATAATAATATCCTCACCAATTTGTACAGGTGAACACAGACCAAAACCCTTGGATCTTAAGCACAATGAAAAATCAATCAGGTTCTTAAAAGAAGAATTTTATTTAAAGAAAAGGTAAAAGAATCACCTCTGTAAAATCAGGATGGTAAGTACTTTACAGGGTAATAAGATTCAAAACATAAAGAATCCCTCTAGGAAAAACCTTAAGTTACAAAAAGACACAAAACAGGAATACACATTCCCTCCAGCACAGCCAATTTTACTAAGCCAAAAAACAAAAGAAAATCTAACTCATTTTCTAGCTAGATTACTTACTAACTTTACAGGAATTGAAGGGCTTGCATCCTTGATCTGTTCCCAGCAAAGGTATCACGCAGACAGACAAAACCCTTTGTCCCCCACTCCAGATTTGAAAGTATTTTGTCCCCTCATTAGTCATTTTGGGTCAGGTGCCAGTGAGGTTACCTTAGCTTCTCAACCCTTTTCAGGTGAAAGGATTTTGCCTCTGGCCAGGAGGGATTTATAGCACTGTATACAGAAAGGTGGTTACCCTTCCCTTTATTTTTATGACAGTGGGGAAGAAAAAGGTTCGGTTTGGATCGAACTGAAAATGAGATTTTTCAAAAACGTTCAGCATATCAGAAAGTTGAAACATTTTTCAAGTCAGAAATAAATGTTTGCTTCCATCTAACTCAAAAAAATGTTGTTTTGATTTCATATATTTTGACAAAAGCCCAGGAGGACTAGATGTGCAAGAAACTGGAGGAGCAGGTTCTCCACATCAGGCAGAGGTGGAGAATTAACCCCAGGTCTCCGACCCCCACTGAAGTAGCCTAACCACTGGGCTAAAGGCATCTGCTCCTGCCCCTCTTACCCCTCCCCCAGTTTTGTGAATGAGGTCCTCCTTGGCTTTTGTCAAAATGCATGATATTGAAATGAACTGTTTCGCGTCTTGCCAAAATGAACTGTTTTGTTTCAGCATCACCGATCCATTTCATTCTTTTTCAGTTCAGTCAAAACTATTCCACGAACTCGACAAATTCACAAATAGTGTCAGGGTGACCCAAACTGCCTTTGTCGTGAAATATTCGCAGAGAAAAGTTTGCCCAGCTCAGCTCTCAGACACACTTGAACAAAGTTAGAGTAACCCCAGTGAAGTCAATGCTAACAGGCATCATGATCTGGCCCAATTTTGTGAGATTTACCAACTGGAAGATGAGGAGTAGAGACCAAGCTCAAGATGGCAGAGCCTTTCAGTGGCTAACTACAACAAGGTCTGTCTTGGTGCCCTAACATACCACTATATGACACTCTTTCGCCTTTGCTAAAGTGTGTGTGGATTGAGTTCTCATAGCTCACTTGCTATTTTACAATCAGCCTACTCAAGACAACATTCACAAATCATGAGATTGGCTTAAAAATCATGAGATTTTAAACAGTAATAATTCTGGCGTTCATTTAATTTGCTTTTTGGTTTTTGAGCCTTTTGGGTTCACATTTTCCATCTCTCCTCTGTAACTATGAGGGCTTGAAACATATGTTTTCTAAAATGAAAGCTAAGATTGTCACATAATCACATGACTCTGGAAGCTGGGGCTTTTGGACAAACACCAAATACTGAAAAACTTATGATAAAATCACTGTTACTCACAATTATTGTCCTTGTACGTCACTCCCTTGCCTCAGATCTGAATGCAGAGGCTTCTGCCTTTGTAATTGGTTGGTATGGCAGAGAATCTATGAGATACACCATGGACCTTGCGCGCCACCTGGTTGTCATAATGGGAGTAGGAACCTATGGAGCCCATCCAGCTCTGAGCAGATTATCATAGACACAGTGTTCCCATGGGTGGTGCTGGCTCTTATCCCAGGCCATGTTCAAGGTCACCTGTGCAGCACAAACCTCACCTCCTCACTTACCTTACACATATATGGGATGAAATTTCCCCCTGTGCAGAGCATCCACACAAGGCCTGTGCATCACTCAATTTCCCCTAAATCCCTGTCTTGAGCATTTAAGGGGGCTTCTGTAGTGCACAGTTCTTTTTGATGGTCTTCTGACCAAGATGAATTTCACGCACTGTGAATGCCCTTTGGCCCCCTCCCGATCTGGGGAGCAGACTAACAAATTGCATCTCCTTGGGGAAGATCCAGGGCAGCTTATGTGGATTTACTGGGGCTGGTTTTCCCTGCGCAATGTTCACCTCTGCCTACATTTTGCGGTAGGAGTTTCAGTGGATTTGAGTGGCTGAGCCATGGGTGAGTCTTTCTGCTGCTGCCACATGTTTTTCTGGTTCCTAGTCCCAAGCATGATGAAACCTAGTTACAGACCCTTTCAACATACAGCTGGACTGTAGGAAGGATGGTCTTGGGATTAAAGCAGTAGGCTGGAGATGTTGGTTCTATTCCTGGCTCTGCACAGACTTCCTGGGCAATCTTGAACAAATTGCTCTACATGCATTTGTCCCAGGACTGGGGATAATAGTGCTTCCCCATCTCACAGAGGTATTTCCAAATGAATTACATTAACACTGGTGAAGCTTTCAGTTGCTGTGCTGAGTATCTGGCATGAGCCATTGCCCGAAAACAGGTTACTGGGCTAAATGGACCATTGGTTTGACCCAGTGTTGCCCCTTTTAGGGGAGCCACGGCAAAGCTATAAATAAACATGTCTCTATCTCCCTTCCCTGTGTGGTTTTACTAAAATAAGGAGCCACAACAAGTAACCAGCGATAGATAGGCAGATCCCCAATGCTCTCCTTTATCAAGCACTCCTGTGGAATGAGCTTGGAATTGCCTTGGAGCGAAAATGTCAATGATCAGAGATGAAATGAACAAGTGTAGCAGACTTTAGGCTGGCACTTGAATGCCGGGGAATCCGTAAGCCATCCGAGGTCCCTGCTTAGGTGCAGTGCTATCCTTGCAGCAATGGCGTGCAAGAGCCCTGGTAGTTTGTTATCCGCCTTTGGGTATCATGGATTAATTCTGAACCTAATAATGTGCAAGTTAATTTGATTTCACAGGTGGTGGGGAGCAGGTCAGAATGGACAGAGAGAAAAGGAAAGGGGGAGAGACAAATGAAAACAGAAAGGAGGGGAATACACAGAGAGCCTCTCTCTCATTTAGAATGTGCTTCATCTGTATCAGGCAACTGAACAAAAAGAATTTTCCCAACCTAAACATATTAAATACATTTATCCCTAGTTCTAATGGACAGAAACTGAGCTGATAACAGAGGCATGCTGGGCTGCTGCGGGGAATACCTAATGCTCATTTGAGGGGGAAAGCTGCAGGAGTGGTTGCAGTCATGAGAGCCAGGAGTTACAAGGATTTAATTTCTTGTTAAATTATTGTTAAAGCCACCACTGTGAACTGTTTTTAGCGACAGCATTAGCAGAATGATGCATGGTCAAAGCACTCTCCCTGGGCCAAAGTCCTCCCTGCTAAAAGCACAGTGAAGAGAATAGAGTTACAGCAGGGATGTATTTGAACCATGAATTTATTAACCCTCCCAGCACTTTTCTAAGGTTGCTAAGAACTATATAGCCAGGAATTACTTATGTCCCAATTTACACATGGGGAAACTGAGGCACAGAGCAGTGGATTGACTTGCCCAAGGTGATGCAGTGAGACAGTGTCAGAGTTGGGAAAAGAATACAAAAGCCATGGATTTCTATCCCTGGCTCATTCCACTAACCACAGTGGCCTTTCTTCTTTTAAAAAAATGGCAGTTTTGGAATGGTTAGTGAATCTGTTACACTCTGAAAAGTGGGGAGTGTCATTAGAAGACCATAGGAAGAGAAAAACTCCTTTGAAGAAGAACTAAACAGGATTTATTTATTTATTAACAGGCAGAATAAAACAGCATCTCCCAGTTATCCCTTACCTTTGCCTGTGCTTTTGCTTTCCTGGAATTTCAACAAACAGTCAGCAGCTGCTAAAAGTCCCTTGACACAAGTTTGTATTCCCTGATTGTTAAATTAATTCAAATTAGTGAAGTACAAACCAGTTTGCCTAAAGTAAGAACCAGCCTGAATTTTCACCTAAAAATGCAAACAAACTCAGAACTTCCCCTTAAGTTTATTTAACTTTCTCCTGCCACATTATTTATCATGTGGCTGCTGTTTTTGCATTTTGGGGTTCAGGCTGGGATGAAAATTTGAAATTTCCTGAAAAATCTCCTGTTTGGAGATAGGACTAGGTAAATATTTAATTGCAAACATTTTAATTAAACACGCCATAATTTTGTTTCATCCATTTTCATGCCTCCTAAATTTGTACCTTTGTGTGAATTGTAGCAAAAATGGTATGTTTGCTGCAAAACATACGCAAAGTCATGAAAATGTGCATAACGTCACATTTTGCTTGAAAATGGGACCCATTTACAGTGGAAATTTTCTATGTAGCCTGCAAATAATCAAGAAAACAGGGCCAATATATAACGAGCATTGAAATTAGAAAATGATCAGGCTCTGAATATGGCAAAATGAACTGCATGGGCTCCAGCCCAGAACACAGAGCCTTGCACAAAACCTTTCTGAAGGATAAAAGGTTATTTTGGGTGTGGGGAGAGGGAAATATTCATAACATATGTGTTCCTGCCAACTCCAAACATTCAAAAAGCATGTGTCTGGCCCCGCACAATCATGAAACTGGCTTAAAAATCATGAAATTAATAAATAATACTAATAATGATTAATAATAAATGTTGGGTGCTTTTTATTTACCTTCTGATTTTTGAGCCTTTAGGGTTATATTCAGGTCACATTGTCAAGCTTTTCTGCGCAAACCATGTAGGCTAGAAACTTATTTGATTTAAGTTTTTTAAAATTACCAAGAATTTTGAGAAAAACACCCAGGGTGAAATCCTGGCCTTGTGGAAATTGATGGGTGTTTTGCTATTTACATCAATGAAGCCAGAATTCCATCCCAAATATCAGCAAACTTATGATACATTGCAAGAGTTGACCAGGTTGTGTTTGGCTGATGATGACATCTGAGGACTGTACTGAGGAACTGGAGTGGTGTGGGCATGTGTTAAACATATGGTTCAATCAGCCGTGGGGAGAGAGGAAACCAGTGTTTCAGCTGTGAGCGCAAGGGAGCTGCTTTGCTAGTGCACTCCTTAAATTTAGAGAGTGGAGTGCATCTGTTCCTCAGTAAGATCTTCCATCTTGAATCCCCTTGCAGCCCTTCTGCCAGGAGCGGGCAGTCTGGTGGATTTCTTGCACTTAAAGGTTCAGTACACAGAAAATGGAATCACTGCTCCATAGAACACATATTGCCATCTTTCCATCTACACTAACTGATTTTGATGTTGCCCATCAATAGTGGTTCGGATAGATTATTCCTGCCCTTAGAGAATATACTGCAGTACACAGGTGCTATGAGGATGGGGACCAAGTAGGAACCTAGATAGGTATTGGCCCAGAACACTACTGAAAGCTGTATTTTTGGAAGGAGAATGAGCTTTTTCTTCTTCTCTTCTGTACCTCACTCATCAAATCAGATTTCTCCTCCTTCCCCGTCTTGTCCCTGCCTTTGCTCGCTGTTCACTAGTATTTATTGCTTTTCTTATGTCTTTAAGGAAGAAAGAATGCACTGTGAATCATGACTTTGGCTCAATCTCCTATTGTCAGGCCTGTCTGGTGAAACATGTTACAAATGAAAGAGAATAAAGCTGGACTGAAGGGGAGTTGGCTGGATTTATTCTATCCCTTCGCTTTTCTTGCATTGCATCTCTTTTGTATAGAAACGTCTTGAATCCACACCATTTTTTATGATAAAAAGAAATGAGTCAGGACCATCCTATGAATCAAAGGGAACTGAAATTCTGCTAATAGCTGGAAGCTTTTATTTGTCCAGCCATAAACAATCCTAATCGTTCCAGTAAAACCAAGCCCATTTTAAGCAGCACTCTTGTAGATCAATTCCTTTTTCTAATTAAATGTAAAGCTTAGACACATTTCTGGCCATAGGGCCTTCTTGGGACATGCCACCAATCTTCTATTCCAAGGTGCCATCTAGTCCCAGGCATCAGTGCCAGTCAACCATATGTTCGATTAAGTCAAACCTTAACCCTGAATTGGAAATAATAATAAATAAAAACAGCATCTGCCATTTGTATGCCACCTTGCTTCCCAGATGGACCCCAAAGCGCCATGCCTAGTATGCAGGTAGGAATCACTTCACCCAGTGCTGGAGTATTGCTCTTTTGTGTGGCACCTCTTAATACTGCGCTGGACCTCTAGATAGAGATTTAGGACAGGGAGTAGAGAATACTGCATACAGGTGAAATGGTCAGGAGAATCCAGAGAATCAGAAAGTAATCATCCACATTAGAAATTGGCCAAGACAAGGGGGCTATTACCCCTGCACCTTGCAAAAGGATGTTTAGTGACCACAAGTGGTTGGAATCTCAATTTCACAGCTCAGGTGATAAAAGATGGCACCCTTGTAAAAAATGGGACCAGTACTGATTCTGGGGAGGGAAGTGCATACAAATGATTCACCAGCATCACTAGCTGGATTTTCATTGGCAATCTCCTCCCCAAGCACTGACTAGGCTTGGAAACTGAGATGGACAGAGACACACACAGAGAATGGCCTGTTAGAGTCACTGGTGTGAAGCCACAAAGCTCTTGCCTATGGGCAAAACTTTTAGGTCAGCTGCAAATGGAGTTCACATCACTCTGTTCCTCATCATGGATTCAATGAAAGGTTTGAGCTGTTTTCATGTGACAGCAAATTGGGAGCATTTACTGCCCAAGCTACAATAACTGCCTCCCATTACCCAGTTTATGAGGCAAACTTCTGCACACTCATCTGCTTGGCAAATTGGGAGCAGTCATTGGCTCATGAATCTCCAGACCCGTGAATGCTACCAGCTGGGAATGGCTGCAGGCTCGGGTTATATTTTGTTAGCTGCAGACTCCAGTTTAGTAAAGCATGAATGGAGCTACAATACTAGCCAGCAGTCCGGAGTCATAAATTGTTTCTCCGAATGCCTCTGGAAATAGGGCATGGCAAATTGCTTTATAGTGTATTTGTGATAACAGTGCTGAAGAAAACACTATTTAAATACAATGCCCTGGTAAGGAGGGGAGGGGGAAGTGAAATACATAGGCTGAATAATTAGGCCCCTATGGAGGAATACAGTTCTGTGGTTGGAGGAACAACAGGGAATAAGTAGTGTAAGGTAAAGGTCTGAGTTTCTTTAGTAGTGGTAGGATGTCATTTGTTCTTTTAGGGACTGATCCAAAGCCTGTTGTAATCAGCAGAGTCTTTCCATTGACTTTAATGGGCTTTGGATCAGACTCTCGAAGTTTAGTGCTGGTGAAAGACACCAGATGGTGTTCATGGAGACTGACACCTGGCATAGCTCCACCAGAGCTGACCAGAATACGGCAGGGAATTCTGAAATAAATGAAAAAATAATTCCGAAACAGAATGAAACATTACATTTCCATTTCCCCCAGGGAACAGGAATTCCGACACTTCATTTAGAAACAGTCACAACAACATTCAGTTTCAACTTTCTCTAAACGCTTCCGAGTGTCAGTAGCCCACCTGAGGGAGAGCCAGGCAACTCAGAAGCTGGGATGCCAGGGCTCTTGGAGCTTCCGAGGAGCCAGGAGACACAAGCCCAGGCAAGCTGCCCTGGAGCCTCAGACTCGGGAAGTCCTGGGAGCCCAGACAGCAGAGAAGCCGTGAGTTTGTGAACTCGGGAACCGGGGCTCTTAGAGGTTCCAGGCTCCACATGAGTGCATAAGGTGGACTGCCAAAGAGCTGTGAACCCGGAAGCCTAGGATCGCCTAGAGCCTGCTGGGCGAGCTGGTGGAAAAGCAGGCAGGTTTGCAAACGTGCCGGGCAGGCCACGTTCCATCAGAAATCCATCTGGCTTTGATCAGCGTGTCATCAGAATCAGTACATTACCTCAGAACATGTCAATCTCGACCCATTGGTCTTTTCTGATGGAAACAAATGTTCTGTCTGCCAATTTCCAAACAACTCTAATATCCATAGAATACTCACAGCCAAAGCAGTAGGACAGTAATTCATCCTCCCCTATCAATGTACTTCAATCCTATCCTGCTGGGACTATGTGTAGGAGTGTTGCCTCCCTCAAGCCAATCATTGAGGTTTTTGAGGGTTGTCTGCTAGGCTCTGGACTGACACCCAGTAACTCATTTCATGTAGGCCACCAAACAAAATGAGGTGCTTTTGATCATTGCTGATATCATCTAAATGGAAGCTGATAACCTAGAAGTGGTGGGTTCAATATCTCGTAACCAATCCCTGAGTTATTGGGACTTCTTTGGTTTTAGGAATGATCTGGAGCCTCCGCAGAAAAATGGGAAGAGGAAGGATGTTTCTAGGCATCTTGAGTAGAAAATGATGATATTGGGGCAAGATTTTCAGAAAGCACTGGGTATGCACCCTCTGAAAATCTGGCCTCGTTAAAGTGTCTCAAGTTGGGCACCCAAAAACGGAAGCAACCAAAATCACCAGTCATCTGAGAAAATCTTGGTCCAAAGATCTTTGTTGTTAAATGGAAGTAACTGTGTGTTGGAGTCGTGTGGCTTGCAGACTCACATGGGAACATGCTCTCACGTGTCTGCATGTAGTGGAGCACGCCCCAATGTCAGTACAAAGCTGAACTACCACTTCCATGGCTTCGGGGGTGCATAAGCCATGTAGGCATTCTGCACAGTGGGGTTTTTCAGCCTGGATGGCTGGGTGTGGATTATAGGAGGTGTTTTTGCCCTTCTCACATGGGGTGAGCGAACCTGGAGATGGTCAGGGTTTTAATTAGCAACAGAAGGACTGGTTCAGTTAAAACAAGAACAGAACTTTTTAAAGTTAAACTTTGGTCCCTTTTTGTCCCTTTTTACTCACCTCTGCCCCTCTCCCTTCCTGTAGGGCTGATAAGAAAATGGAAGAAAAACTCACTGCTTTTTTGTGATATGGGGTTTTTTTGTCCAACATATTTTTCTCAGCAACTCTACTGCCTAATTTCAGCTGGGAGTTGGGATTGAAAGCAGAAGTGCCAAAATGCCATGAGATTTCCATCCCATTGTTAGAGGGCGATCACATGATGCATCAGGATGGCTTTGTAAAGCTGCACTAAAACCATGGAACAACCAGGGATACTTGCTGTGTTGTGGGATATTTGAATGTTGTAGTTACCAAGTGGTATCTGCACTACTTGCTCTCCCTCTGGCTGGCAAATGGAACATGGACAGGCATAGACGCTGACTATGTGGGTGCTCCAGGGCTGGAGCACCCACAGAAAAAAATAGTGGGTGCTTAGCACCCACTAGCCATCTGCTGATCAGCTGTTTGGCAAGCCCCACCAATCAGCTGTTCAGTGGCGGGTGGGAGGCACTGGAGGGGAGGAGGCAGAGTTGGGGAGGGAAGAGACGAAGCAAGGGTGGGGCCTTGGAGGAAGTGGTGGTGTGGGGGCAAGGCCTTAGGGCAGAGCAGGGGTGGAGCACCCACCTGGAAAGAAGAAAGTTGGCACCTGTGTGGCAAGGGTTAAGGAAGCAAAGAGTTTCCACATCCCAATGATTCCTGAGTGCTAGGACAGCCCTTTGGAGGTCACAGGCAGCTGGCTTAAGTGGGAGCAGTCTTAAAATTGCTCTAACTTGTGCCCAAGATATTGGACTGGCTTCATGCCACCTTTGAAAACCACCACTCCCTCCCATAGCTGCACTGAGCTCTTCTCAGCTGTAGCTGGGAATCTGGCCCATGAGGCTTAGGTCACTCAGAAAAGCATCTAAACTTCGAAGCAGTTCCCTGAAACTCACAGCCTTTCCCCACCACTGGCTCTGATCTGGATTTGGCTGAAAAAGTAAAAAGCCAACCATGCCCCTTGACCATGTTAAAAAGAATCTGCATTCAGCAGTGCATCAGCCATGTTTCCCACAACACTCACCAGAGAACTTGGCCTGCATCCCACACAGCTGACTGCCCCTTTCCTCTGCAATCAACTTCCAGAGCACAGGCTTTTTGTTGGCTAGATGCTTCCAGCAGATGCCCTCTTCCATTTGTTTGTGAGTTGTGTACTGCATCCTGGAGCACTGGACCTTGGCTGTTCACTTTCCTGTCACTGACTTTGGTATTCCAGTACAGCTGCGGGAAGAAATGTTGTCACAGATCTCAATGTCTGTTTAACCTGTGTTCTGTGGGGGAAAAGTGAACAGAGCATCTTTGTGCAGGTTCACGTGCTCAGTTTGCCAATCCCGTGTTTCCCAGGAGCTTGTTGGGGAGATGCTATGGGCTTACAAAGTGACAGGACAATCACATATGCAGTGGCCCTAATCCATGCTGGGAGAGTCACGAAATCTCTATCTGGTCAGCAGTCACTGTGATAACATCATTAACAGAGTTTGTTTCCCATTCAGACACAGCAGTGCACATTAGTGCTGATGTTTCAAAGGCCACATAGAAGGCTTTTGCTTGCCTTTACCTGCTAATGAACACACAGAGTGAGTAGAGTTCTGGCATCAGTCGGCTGCTGTTTGCAGTGCCGTTTTGCGTGCTGCATTGTGAATTAATGCTTTCAACTCTCAGCACAAATTAGAACACTTGCTACTTTCATTCCAAACAGACTGTGTGATGGAGTTTACAACCCCACACTGCACAACACACGGGTTCCCCACTCTGGGCTCACCCCTGCTCTGACACACCAGGAAGGCATGCACAGGCTGGAGGAGGAGTTAAAAGGAAAGCAGAACAGACCAGTTGGGGCCAGAGAAGAGAAGAGAGCAGACCTACAACTCTCAGCTCCTGAGGAAAGGAGGCAGGAACTTCCCCAACAACCATTGCCTGCAGGTCCTTCCCTAACAGAAGGGAGGACCTGGTCCTGATCCAGATAACCCCCCTCCCCACATGCTATCTCAGTTTGTGTTAATTTCCCTTGTTTTCTGTTTGCGGACTACCCAGGAAGAGGAGAGACACTGGAGTGACCTGGCTGGAGGGCCAAGTCACAGGAAGAGGCAGGCCACCGTAGAAGCAGAGCAGCCAGCAGCAGCAGACCCAGTAAGAGAGAGCTGCCCTGCCACACCTGGCCCTGAGGAGGTGCCAGCGGTGAGCCAATCCCTTCACAACTAGTGGCGAACACGGGCATCCTGCCCACCCTGGGAGAGAAGACAGGATTGATAGACTCAAGATGATCAAACACCCTAGTCCCAGAGACATGGGCTCGTAGGTCAGACAACATGGACCTAGAGCGTCTTCTCAAATGGATGACAGGGAACCAGCAGCAGCAACAACTCCTGCAGCAAATTACGGGTGCAAACTGCAGGAACAGCAGCAAAGGCTGATCCAACAGGTAGTGGCCTTCATGCAGCCTCAGGATCTCCCCAGGGCTTCGCCTTCAGGGGCTATAGGCCCAGGCCCAGTGGCCCTGCCTGTGCCAATGAAACTCGCAAAGATGGGCTCTGAGGATGACCTGGAGGCTTTTCTGATAGCTTTTGAGCACGTGGCAACAGCAGCCTAGTTGTCACCTGACCAGTTGACCACCCTGTTGACGCCTTACTTGACAGGGCCAGCACAGGCCGCATATCGGGGGCTGGATGCAGCATCTGCACAAGCCTATGTTCAGGTGGAAGCAGCCATACTTGACTACTCTGACCTCATAGAGGAGACCCTCTGACAGAGCATCCATGTGGAGAAAAGGCCCTGGGAAGCCCAGCCCCACTTGGTCACCCAGAAATTGAGAGACCTATCTGGATGTAGTTAAAGCCAGAGATTCAGACTGAAGTCGAGGTGGCTGAGCTCATCATGGTGGAGCAGTTCGCCCACATCCGGCTGGGGTTAGGGACTGGGTGCTCAAACACTGGCCAGAGTCCCTAGCCAATGCTGTCGGGCTGATGGAGAATTATTTTGTGGCAGAAATGGGTCTGATATCATCACACTCATACACACACCTGTCTGTGGCCAAGGGGGCCCCTGGACTCCAGGGAGGGCCCAACCAGGTGAGCCAGCAATCTGACAGGGTGGTCTCAGAAGCATCAGTCTCTGTGGGACCCAGCATCTCAGGCCTCAGCCCAGACAAAGGTCCCTGGGATCGCTGTGGGAACCTCCACTGAAGAGCCATTCAGGAGGAGCAGACAAATCACATACTGAAGGGCTATCTCACTTATCAGGCTCAAGGCCAGCAGCTACTTGGCCAGCAGTGGGGGCTTGCTTTTCATGTGGGTGCCCAGGTCACCAGTATCACAAGTGCCTCTATATCAGGGGTTCTCAAACTTTATGGCACCATGACCCCCTTCTGACAATAAAAATTACTACATGACCCCAGGAGTGGGGACTGAAGCCTGAGCCTGCCTGAGACCCACTGCCATGGGTGGGAGGGCCAAAGCCAAAGCCCAAGCCGCACTGGCCTGGGCGGGAGGGGCAGAGCAAAGCTGGAGCCCAAAGGCTTCAGCCCCAGGTAGGGGGCCTGTAACCTAAGCCCCTTCGACTTCAGCCCTGGGTTGTGAGGCTCAGACTTTAGCTTTGGCCCCAGACCCCAGCAAGTCTAAGCCAGCCCTGGTGACCCCATTAAAATGGGATCATGACCCACTTTGGGGTCCCAAACTACAGTTTGAGAACCGCTGCCCTATATGGAGTGTGGTTATGGACAGGTGTGGACAGTAGAAAGCCATGGCCTTAACAAACCCTTGCTAAAGTAATGCTTCCCATTCAGATAAATGGAACTGAGGTAAAGGGCCCGGTGCTCTCAGGTGTGGGCAGACCCTGGTCCAGGATGACTTTGTCCCAAACCCTAACTATCTTTCTACAGTGTATCCCTGAGACATTAACCCCTATCCCAGTGCATGTGTGCAGTTGACTGTAGGGGAAAACACAGAGTCCCTTGTAGTGGGACTGGCCTCAACACTAGTCTATCCCATTATCTTGAGTCAGGCTTGGGCATATTTCTCTAAAGGGTTTAAACTAGGGCTATCAAGCGATTAAAAAATTAATCATGATTAATCAAATGATTTAAAAAATTATTCATGATTAATTGTGCGACTAATTGCACTGTTAAACAATAATAGAATACCATTTATTTAAATAGTTTTGGATGTTTTCTACATTTTTAAATATATTGATTTCCATTACAACACCTAATACAAAGTGTACAGTGCTCACTTTATATTTATTTTTATACAAATATTTGTATTGTAAAAAACAAAAGTAATAGTATTTTTCAATTCACCTAGCACAAGTACTGTAGTGCAACCTCTGTATCATGAAAGTTGAACTTACAAATGTAGAATTATGTACAAAAAAGACCTGCATTCAAAAACAAAACAATGTAAAACTTGAGAGCCTACAAGTCCACTCAGTCATTCTTCTTGTTCAGCCAATCGCTCAGACAAACAAGGTTGGTTACATTTACAGAAGATAATCCTGCCCGCTTCTTGTTCACAGTGTCACCTGAAAGTGAGAACAGGCATTCGCATGACACTATTGTAGTCAGTGTTGCAAGATATTTACGTGCCAGATTCAATAAAGATTCATAGATTCATAGATACTAAGGTCAGAAGGGACCATTCTGATCATCTAGTCCGACCTCCTGCACAGCACAGGCCACAGAATCTCACCCACCCTCTCCTATGAAAAACCTCACCTATGTCTGAGCTATTGAAGTCCTCAAATCATGGTTTAAAGACTTCAAGGAGCAGAGAAGCCTCCCTCAAGTCACCCATTCCCCCTGCTACAGAGGAAGGCGAAAAACCTCCAGGGCCTCTCCAATCTGCCCTGGAGGAAAATTCCTTCCTGACCCCAAATATGGCAATCAGCTAAACCCTGAGCATATGGGCAAGATTCACCAGCCAGATACTACAGAAAATTCTTTCCTGGGTAACTCAGATCCCATCCATCTAATATCCCATCTCAGGGGATTAGTCCTATTTACCCTGAATATGTCCCTTCATGCTTCAACCACCATTCTAGAGGACATGCATCCATATTGATGATGGGTTCTGCTCGATAATGATCCAAAGCAGTACGGACTGATGCATGTTCATTTTCATCATCTGAGTCAGAGGTCACCAGCAGAAGCTTGGTTTTCTTTTTTGGTGGTTCGAGTTCTGTAGTTTCTGCATCGGAGTGTTGCTCTTTTAAGATTTCTGAAAGCATTCTCCACACCTCGTCCCTCTCAGATTTTGGAAGGCACTTCAGATTCTTAAATTGTTGAGTGCAGTAGCTATCTTTAGAAATCTCACAATGGTACTGTCTTTGCATTTTGTCAGATCTGAAATGAAAGTGTTCTTAAAATGAACAACAGGTGCTGGGTCATCATCCAAGACTGCTATACCATGAAATATATGGCAGAATGCAGGTAAAATAGAGCAGGAGACATACAATTCTCCCCCAAAGAGTTCAGTCACAAATTTAATTAATGCATTATTTTTTTAATGAGCATCATCAGCATCAAACCATGTCTCTGGAATGGTGGCTGAAGCATGAAGGGGCATACGAATGTTTAGCATATCTGGCCTGTAAATACCTTGCAATATCGGCTACAACAGTGCCATGCAAATGCCTGGTCTCATTTTCAGATGACACTGTACATAAGAAGCGGGCCGCATTATCTCCCGTAAATGCAAACAAACTTGTTTGTCTTAGCGATTGGCTGAACAAGAGGTAGGACTGAGTGGACTTGTAGGCTCTAAAGTTTTACATTGTTTTGCATTTGAGTGCAGTTATATAACAAAAAAATCTACTCTACATTTGTAAATTGCACTTTCATGATAAAGAGATTGCACTACAGTACTTGTATGATGAGAACTGAAAAATACTATTTCTTTTGTTTATAATTTTTACAGTGAAAATATTTGTAATCAAAATAATAATATGAAGTGAGCACTGTACACTTCGTATTCTGTATTGTAATTGAAATCAGTACATTTGAAAATGTAGAAAAACATGCAAAATATTTAATACATTTCAATTAGTATTCTATTGTTTAACAGTGAGATTAAAACTACGATTAATCACAACTACTTTTATGACAGGTTTCAGAGTAGCAGCCGTGTTAGTCTGTATTCGCAAAAAGAAAAGGAGTACCCGTGGCATCTTAGAGAAGTGAGCTGTAGCTCACGAAAGCTTATGCTCTAATAAATTTGTTAGTCTCTAAGGTGCCACGGGTACTCCTTTTCTTTTTGCGAATTACTTTTATGAGTTAATTGCCTGAGTTAACTGCAATTAACCGACAGCCCTAGTTTAAACCAACTCAGAGGCTCCAGAGAGAATAAGCAAGAGGACCCTGGGATACGGGATCCCAAAACCTGTGACACTGGCAGGTGTAGGTAGGGGGAATCTAGCCACAGGGAAGCTCCCCCAGAAGGACCTCCAAACAACAAAGCAATAGTGGCTCCCCTACAGGAGAGGGACATCCTAACTGGAGAGATGGACTTCATAAAGGACCAGAGGGAGGACAAAACATTGAGCTGGGCTTATGACCAACTTCTGGTGTTTAACAGGAAAGTGCTAGACTTACAATGAGCAGAGCAGTACTCCTGGTTTGAGCTCCAGACAGGACAACTGCACCGGTTGCAGAAAGACCAACTGATGAAGGAAGTTCAGGCGGAACTACTCATTCCATCGCTTCATAGGTGCAAAGTGACTGGCTTATGCTATCCCCTTTGTGAGTAACATCAGTCATGAGAAGACTCTGGCCAGGATTTTTGATCACTTTTTTTTGGCTAGGATTCACCAAGTACCTGTAGTTAAAGACTTTTTGCAGCTCCTGCTCCAAGTGCCAACTTGTAGGACAAAAGTCCCTCTGGTTCCACTCCCTGTAGTCAGCATCCTATTTGAAAGGATCATGATGGACCTCATTGGACCCTTGGAAAAAAGTGCAGCAAACACATATTACTGATAGTTGATTATGCCACCCTCTATTCTGAGGCAGTCCTACTGTGCAACACCAATGCAAAGACTATTGCAGAGAAACTCCTAAAAGTCTTTGCCAGCTGGGGTACCTAGGGAGATCTTCACTGATCAAGGCACCAATTTTACACTTTGGCTGCTGAACCAGGTATGTGATCTTCTAAAAATAAAGACTTTATGGATATCTGTCTATCATCCACAAATGGATGGTCTGATTGAACAATTCCACCAGACTCTGAAAAGAATGTTTAAAAAGTTTATTCCTGAAGCTCTCCATCATTGTGATCAGCTGGTCCCTCCCCTGTTAGTTGCTATTTGAGAAGTTCCCAAATCATCTACTGGGTTCTCCTAGTTTGAAATCTTTTATGGGAGATCACTTGGGGAATTCTTGACCTGATCTGAGACATGTGGGAGGAACAGGCTCCTAGGAGAATCTTATGCAATATGTACTGAAGTTCTGGAAGAGGCTCACAATCCTATGGGCCTTTGCCAAAGACAACCTCCTTAGCTCTCAACAGGCCCAGGAGTGAGCCTATATGAAGCATGTATGCACATATGTAAGCCGGGTGATCTGGTACTACTTCTACTCCTGAATGAAGAATCCAAGTTACTCACTGAATGACAAGGATCGTATGAAGCAGTATGCCAAATTGGGCCCATTAGCTATGAAATCCAGCAGGCCAAAAGAGGAAACTAATCCAGTTCTACCATGTTAAACTTCTGATGGCAAAGAAGGAGCAAAAGAGCTTATTTATCACTCCTTATGCCCCTGAGCCAGAACTGTGACCCAAAGTCCCAACCTGACTGGACTCACACTCTATACAGATGGGGAAACACCTCCATCTGTAACAGTGTTTATGTCCCAGCCAGGGCAGACTCATCTCGTGCAACACCATATCCAAACAAAACCTGGACAACCCATCTAAGAGAACCCACAGCCACTCCCCTCAAAAATGCAGGAGGCCATGAGTTAAGAGGTCTCAGTGAGGGTTCCAACCACCAGCCTATAGAGTCATTCTCATACTTGTGCTTGCTCACTCTAATTCTCTGTCTTAAAGACTCATTTGGACTAGAGCAAGAGAGAGTGGCTCTGTAGACTGGTGGATGGAGCACTGACATGGGTGACCCAGGATCCAGTTCCCCTCCTCCAATGACTCTTAATTATTTACCCAAAATGCAACAGCTCTAACAGGAGAGCTTGAGGGAGTCCACATCAGGATGTCTCATCGCCCAATGGCTAGAACACGCACCTGAGAAGTGGCAGCTCCCTGTTCGAATCCCTTCCTCCCCTCAGGCATTGGGGGGACTTGAACCAGGGGGGTCACCCACATCCCAGGTGAGTGCCCTCACCACTGAGCTAAAAGTTATGATGGAGGGCTTCCTTCCCCCCGTCCCCTGGCTGCTTTGCATGAACTCATCTGTAGGGCCTAATCCAGTAGTTTGCCTCTGAACACACCTACAGGATCAGGCCCTGTGCGTGCCTTAGGCAGCCAAATGTCTATCTTCCCCTGGCTTGTGAATCACTCTGGGACTTAGGTCTTCCCTTGGTTTGTAAACCATGCTGGGGCTTAGGCAGAAACTAGGCCTCCAGGTGCCTAGTGGGATGCAGCAGTGTGCATGCCCAGAGGCAGAACATTGGTATCGAGAAATTTTTACTGCAAAAACTTCAGTGCCGAGTGAGTTTAGGCACCCATAAGAATCAGTGGGAGTCTTGTGCATCACCATGGAGCCTCAAACTGGGATTTAGGTACCTAGCGCCTTTTGATCATTCAGGACTGACTGATCTGTTAACTCTAACCCTGTCCTCTCATGTTCCATTTTTTTGCCCTTTAATTTTCTTTATTAATAAAGGACTGGGAGACATTGTTCTGGCATTGTTCTGTGGAAGTGATGTCTTTTTTGGACATGCCTAAGATGGTAGCTGACTTTCACAGACATCTTACAGGTCTGTAGAATATTGGTAGTGAACAAGGAACAACATCCATCAGGATGAACCCCTGGGAACACAGAGTCATGGATCCTTTTGTGGAGGGAGGTGGTGGGTGGGATCTTGGGAGATGGTTTTGAAGGGTTAAGGTTCTTTTTCTGGGGGAATTGTGGTGGCCTACCTAATCTGTCAATCCATGACTATTATTTTACTGATGCGTTTTGTATCATGATAAGCACATTGTATAAATTAGATAAATAATAAAAATTAGACTTTTTAGCTGTCTAGTATCCTCCTGCCACCACTGTTGATACCTAATGATTTGGAGGAAGGTGGGGAAAAACCCTGAATGCATCTGGCCCCTTGATTGTTCAGGGCTGTATGTGGTGGATGGTAGGGAATCCCTTCCCAGCCGTGGACTGACACATGAAGTCTGGTTACTTCTCAATAAGAGGAGCCTGTCATTCAGATTCTGAGCTCCCTGAGAAAGGATAAACCATGGGAGTGGAGTCAGGAGACCTAGTTTGGATCAATCCCAGATTTCCTGTGTGACTTTGAGCAAAACACAGAATCGCTGTGCTTCAATGTCTCTCTCTATATACAATGGGGATAACGGCCCTGGTTTACCATTGACCGCCACCATGTGTTGTCATTTACACTGATGCAAAGCTGGTGGGAAATGTTGTCATTCATCGCTGGCAGCTTTCTGCACTCACTTTGCACTGGGGTAGATTATGACACAAGGTGCAAGACAATCATGTGGCAGGTGCAGTAATACTAATCTGTCAGTGGTGCTGTGAGGCGAAATGAACCAATGCTTGTAAAGTGCATTATTAGCTTTCGGTGGAAGGTGCAATACAATGATGCAGTACTATTACACAAAGACATACTAAGGTATATACAGCAGCTTAAAAGTGAATAGCACTGTCAGTGAGCCATGATGAACCCAATCCACTGCGGGATTCAGATGACCTAGACAAGTGAATACCAGTTGGCGCACCCTCAGGCTCCAAGACAGTAGTGAAACAAATATGTTGCCTCCTATGTGTTGTGTTGTCTTAGGCTCATTTTGGGCTGAATGCCTGTTCCAGGTCCCTTTTATGTGGCTTTAAATAGAGCCATATTGGAAGGTGAAAATAATTATATTCAGTTCACCCCACCAGCCACTTGCACTCGCTGCTAATATTCAGGAGGAAATGGCCTTCTCATCTAGACTAGGATCCCTATGTAGAAAAATGGTCTCTCCCCCAAGTATTAGTTATTTGGAGCTGCATGAAGCTCTCAGCCTGCTCAATTAAAGGGCCCGTTTCCACATTAACTGTCTCTTTAGACAAATGGGAAGTGTATTTAATGTTCACTCAAGATGAAGCCAACATGTTTCTCCTGTTGTTTTACACTTTCTTCTTAGTAGGGATTTGTCGTCTCTGGCTGTTCAAATACCTTCGCGTTCCCAGGCATTTTACGTCAAGAGAAGGTACCAAGTGCGGTGACAGAGAATGAGTGCCGGATGAGCTTGAGAAAATAGATTGCTTTAATAGACGATGCTGTGCCTTTTTGCACCCTGCCTAACACTAATCAATCACCCCATCCATCACAGCCACAGCACTTACTCTCACTGAGCGGCAGCACACCATCCAGTTCAATAGGTTTTCCCCTCCCCCTCCCCTTAGATTAGCTAAAGTGCTGGATTAGATCTCTCTCTCCCCCTGATTGTCTGGTGAGATGTCTCACGGATAAGAAAAAATAAAGCAGCAGATGCACTTTGTCAACTCGGCATTTTTTTTTATATTCAAACACCTTTAATATCCCCTGCTCCAAGGAGCAGTCCTTCCTGCCACCATCAGCAGCTTGGCTCCGGCATCCTCGCTGCACATGATTATAACAACATTCCAACTGATAAAGTATCCCCCGAGTCTTTATTTTCCTTGTTCTTTCTTGTTTCTTCAACACTATTTTCCTATGAATCAAACAACTCGGAAATTGATGTAGATGCTTGCCCATGTGAAAATACTCTGCCTGAAGAACGAGCTTCACACTGGGCTGATGTATTAATCCTTCTCTCTTGGACAGCAATAATCACTCTCTTTCGTTTCCACCACTGCAAGTCAGCACTTCTGCACTTGCTGCTCGCTGTCTTTCAGCAAGTTTTTGCTTTAGCCCCAACTCTGAGATAGAGCTACTCTGGGCCTTATCCTGATCTCACCCACGCTGGTATAGATGGAAGGGTAGTGGACTCAAGCTGATGTAAGTGAGGGAAGAATCGGGCCGGCAAAGTACTGCCGTTTCCCTGTACCTCTTCCATTCTGCCCCTAAGTTTGAAGTGTTTTGGGGATGTTTAAAAAGCTGAGATCAGACCCCTCACATTGGTTGGACACTGGCCTGACTCCAGGAGCCAGATTCTCTGCTCCAGCTGAGCTTTGATGAGTGCCGTACCAGGGAGGGAGTTAAAATGCTGTTAAATTACCATTAAGCTGTCTGGGGAGGGACCATCTTTTTGTTCTGAGTTTGTACAGGGTCTAGCACAATGGGGCCTTGGTCCATGACTAGGGGTCCTAGGCGCATCCAGAATAATAATTAATTATTTAATACTAAATTAATAACAATAACTATTATTATTATTAACACCCCCTTCCCCCAACCCCCCCCCCCAATTGTTGGATCAGCAGCCAGCCAATTAGAGTGGCCTTCAGCCTGCTACAACCTATGCCTTGGTGCCTGTAGCCTCAAGGGGACATTCTGGCAGTGTCCAAGGGAGATTGAACCTTTAGGAGGGAGCAGGGTCCAGTGCACCTGTGACTGGTTACCTGCTGCCCAAGTGGGCTTAAGGGAAGGCACCTGGGCCTTATAAAGGGGCAAAGAGCAGCAGGGGAAGGGTGGCAACCCTTTGACCTCTCTCAGCCTCAGGAGGTGAAGGTGCTGCTTGAGAAAGTTGTGGCAGAGGCTACAGAGACAAGGAGGCTCCTATAGGAGACCCAGAGTGACCAGCGGAAGGCCAGGAGAGCAGCAAAGGGGGTTTTGCCTGCAGGGCTGAGACAGAGAGTTGAGACAGAGAGCTCCAGCTAGGAAGGGCTGTGGGTGGCTACTTGGTGAAGACCACAGCGGGACAGGAAAAGAGCTCCACGACCGACAGAAGATGCCCAAACCAAGTATGAGTTTTTGTGCTGCGGCGATAGACTTTATCTCATGACTTTGAGGATGGATTTGATCTGTTTGTTATTAAGCCAGCCCTGGGCAGGAGTGATGTTAGCCAGGAGACAGCCTGGCTGGAGTTCATTAAGAAATCCTGAGGGAAGGGGAAACTGAGACAAGCCTCTGCAGAGCCAGGCTGGGCTAGCAGAGCGTGCTACAGAGCAAGCATTCCCTCTTCCAAGC
This sequence comes from Dermochelys coriacea, assembly GCF_009764565.3. NCBI lineage: Eukaryota > Metazoa > Chordata > Testudines > Dermochelyidae > Dermochelys > Dermochelys coriacea. The sequence goes on from NC_050080.1 coordinate 27,894,390, forward strand.
AGCCAGGGATTGCAGAGCAGAGGGAATCCCTAGCCACCCAGCCTGCTCCCTCCCGAATGCTCTTTATGCTGGTGGCCACAGAGGTGGCTTAACACCGGCTGTGGAGGCACCTTACAGGAGAAAAATCTTTGGAGTTGCATACACTGAGTTTTCAGTTGCTTTGAGCTGCTAGATCAGATCTGAGAATCTGGCCCCTTGACTTTGATGAAGTTACTCCTGATTCTCTATCTGGTTAGTGAGAGGAGATTTAGGTCCCCTGGAATTTCTCTCTCTATCCAGAATATATGCAGAGAACGAGATGGTGTGGTGGTGCAGGGTTGCTAGACAAGTCTTTACGGGTGTGAGCGTGGGATGGCTGCATCACTGCCAGCAGGGAGTTATGCAGGGTTTCCCAAACAAGTGGCAATACAAATTTTATAGCATGAAATCCTCTTTATGCAACTTACTGGGTTTGGTGTTTGTCCTTCTCTTTATGGCCTCCGTCCACTCTTCTCCTTGGAGTTATGTTAGTTACCATTGACATAATGATGTGGTTGCTATGGGCGAAACTTAGAGATGGCCGCAAGTGTTGGGATTCCCTTTGCAGGGCACTGGCTCCACTCTGAAGGAACCTCTTTGTTCCTACACAGGTGCTGTAAGCCGGTGTCTAATTAAAAACTCCTAGTATTTCTCTAGCACTCTTCGTCTGAGGACCTCAAAAGGTCTGCAGACCCCACCAATAATGGCAGAAGTAGCATGATCTCCATTTTACAGCTGGGGAAAGAAGATGTGCAGAGAGATTAAGCCCCAGATCCTCAAAGGTATTTAAGCACCTAACTCCCACTGTTTCAATGGACATATATTTTGTATGTATATATATGTGTGTGTGTGTATGTATGGAAAAGTCATGCTTTGTAGGGTCATGACTTTTTATGCAAACCCTCAAAGGTCTTAGGCCCCAGTCCTGCAAATTACTTCAGGCAGACAGAGCCCTGTGCCCTTACAGAGCCCAGCTGACTTCAGAGGGGAGCTACACAGGAATATACCTACGCAGTGTAGCTGGCAGGATCCGGGTGTCATTAAAGTCACGTCTGTGACAAACATGTGGCTTGATATATGCAAGTAGTTGAAGAGGCTCTTTGTGATGAAGGTGCAGCATCAAAGTACTCGCAAAAAGAAAACTAGTACTTGTGGCACCTTAGAGACTAAAAATTTGTTAGTCTCTAAGGTGCCACAAGTACTGCTTTTCTTTTTGCGAATACAGACTAACACGGCTGCTACTCTGAAACCCATCAAAGTACTGATTGCTTTTATTGCTATCGACTTCTCAGCTGCAAAAAGGGCAATGAAACCAAATGAAAGGCTTGGAAGGAAGCATGGAGTGGACAATAAATGTGGCAGGACTGTTCTCCGTTTGGCTTTGGAGGGAACTCAAACAGTCCACGTGAAATGTACATGGGGACAGTCATGTATCAGCTACACTGGGCCATACCCAAGCATATTCAGGAAAGATAGGCAGCCACAGAATCAGGCTCAGCCCAAGGCTGTGCCACTCAGGCATGCTGTGATGTTACTCACCAAACCTTTGTCTCAAAAGAGCTGTGGATGACAGTGCTGGCCAGGTTCTTTAAAACAAATTGTGGTGAATTCACTGCTCATGACACGGAGAGGCGAGAAGCATTAGGCTGCATCAGAAGTGCTGTGCTGATTTCACCCACATTCACATGGGCATCTCTGAGTGGGCCAGAGCTTGTGACAGTTTTGTGATGAAGACAAATGGCTACTGGGGGCTAAGACAAGTCGTACCAGACTCCCTGTAATATGAGAGCTAAGTCAGACTCAGAACACAGACCTCCAAAGATAAAAGTCCTGTACATAAATTACTGAGCCCACTAACCAATATCAATAAGTCTTTCTGAAACTGAATCAAATTCAGTGTTGCCAGTTCTCATGATTTCATTGTGAGTCTCCTGATATTTGGTGTTCTTTTTTCTTAAAAGTCCCAGCTCCAAGAGTCATGTGAATATATGAGAATCTATCTTATTTTTTTAAGCAGGGATTCTTCTAGCCCTCATTGATGAAGAGAAAAGCTTGACCTGAGTTACATTATAAGCTCAAAAAACAGACGGTAAATAAAAAGAACCAAATATTTATTATTTTTTAAGAATTCTCATGACTTTGGGGGTCATGAATCATGATTTTTGAATTCTTGGCACTGGTGATATTGCAAACATTAGAGGCAGATACACTTCTTCCTAATGGGGTGTGGATGAAGTTTAAGCAGCAAATGTGGCCGGCTCTCTTTATTCAGACCTTAATCAGGCCAGCTGGAATCCAAGGTGATGCTAAGTGTAGAATTAATTACAAGTGGAAGAATGTGATTTGAATTGTAAGTGGCGGCTACTACTTAGTGTTAGAGAGGGAAGGTAAAGCCAAAACTCCAACTGGAAACAAGGCAGCCCCGCCCTTCTGTCTGAAAGTTATACATGCACTACTGCACCAGATAGATGACTCTCTGGGAGGCGTCCCATCTAATAGGTGATTACTGTGTCCCGTAGGACTCATACTGAATAGCACGCCTTGTCCCATGAGCTCTGTTAGCTGTGTCACATCAGTCAGATGTCTTCAGTGGGGGGTATGCAGAGTCTGTTGGACCTTGTCATTCCAAAGCCAAGGTCTTCCATGGTCACTGTAGCAACTATGGGTGCCTGCAGGACTCTCTGTACCAACCAGCTGTCTTCTAGAGAAACTTCACAATCAATTTGTTCAATGTCTGTACATCGGGAAAAGTCTTTGGGCAACCAATGCCTTTAATATCAATAGACATAACCAAAGGTATGTATTCATTGCAAATCAAGGTGCAATTGCAGCATGCGTAGGTGTATCCTCATTAGCTTTCATCTAGCTAGTGTGGGTAACAGTAACAGTGAAGAAGCCCTGGCACAGGTTTCAGTGTGGCTAGCTGCCCCAGGACAAGGCCACCAGGGACCTGGGTACCTACTTGGGTTCCTTGCCAACACTGAAGCCCTTGCTGCCATGTCTACACTGATATTGTTACCCATGCTAGCTAGAAGAAAGCTAGCCCCGGTCTGCTTACCCATGCTGCAATCGAACCTTAATACCCAAAAACTAAGGAAAGGGCAAACCATTTGGTGAAAATAAGAACTCAAGCTTAGTCCAAAACACATTTAGAAGCACAAGAAAGCTTGGTTCTGGTCAGTCCCCGGCCCCATTCTCTGCGGATACTGCTGGTTAGAATCTTTTTGAATTTCAAAACGTTGACAACATTTCAGAATTTGGCCAAAAAGAAAGGTGGGGAATGTCATCAATACTTTCATCATTTTCTCTCCCCTGCTTTTTAGCCAACTGTAGGGCTGGTCAAAATGTGTTCAAGTTTGAATTTCATTGACCTTTCAAATAAAAAAATATCAGGGTAAATACCTATCTTTGCATATACTTGTGCGAAAGGAGCTGCAGAACTAAGGTTATGTGAAGCAAACTTGCTGGAGGTGAACCATTCAAGGTCCTCACACCACCCAGCCTAATCTCTCTGATTTCTCTCCTTCCCAATCTTGTTCCTTTAGGGACTTATGTTGCTGAATCATTTTCTTGGAAACAATCCAGTTTGACAGATTTAGATGTTACCAGTGGCTGAAGGTTTGTGTTGTACAGTTGCATGCTCTCTCTCTTTGGGGAAGCATAGTACTTGATAAGCTAAAGTTTCTAGTCTCCTGACCATAGAGCTACTTTAATATCAGGTCATGGAGCAATTTGCTTCTCTGTTCAGCCGTGCAATCCATTATTCTTGGTTTTGGCTAAGGGATTCTTCTGAGAAAGAAAGGAGAGAGCAAAGCACAATAATTACAAAGGCTATTATGGAAAGGTGGACTGAATACTAAATCCATTAATAGCACAAACATTGGTCTTATTTAGCCAGTAAAATATTGCCTGAGAGTCATCTTGGGTGAGTGAAGGGACTTCCCTATTGCAGTGCAGTCTGGTGTATCGCTCAGGCCCCAGAGCCAGTCAGCCAGGAGAAGAAGGGTAAAGAAGGAACAGGGGCAGGTGACTTAAGGATCTGTAATGAGGCAAAACAGGTTCACCTGCCCTGCTTTCAGACACATAGAATCATAGAATTGTAGGACTGGAAGGAACCTCGAGAAGTCATCTAGTCCAGTCCCCTGCACTCATGGCAGGACCATTCCTGACAGGTGTTTGTCTAAGCTGTTCTTAAAAATCTCCAATGATGGGGATTCCACAACCACGGTAGGCAATTTATTCCAGTGCTTAACCACCCTGACAGTTAGGAAGTGTTTCCTAATGTCCAACCTAAACTGCCCTTGTTGCAATTTGTCTTGTAGGTCAGCAAAATACATTGAGTGACCTACAATCTGATGTTCAGAAGGAGCTTCAGAACTTATGCAGAATGTGCAATTTCACATTTAATAAAAAGGATAAATGCTCAGCCAGAGCCATTAGCACAGTACCATGGTGATTCCTTTAAAGGGACAGTGCTATGCTAAAAATATTGGGTCCCTACTGCCTCCCATCACAAGTGGTCATTTACACGTGCGCTAAGTGGGTGTGGAACCACTGCCCAGTCAACATCCTGCACTATCACTCACTCACACTGATGGTAGCATATTCATGCACTTTGCATAGGTGTCAGTGATGTGTTCATGGCCCAATCCCCTTCTTTACACATGAGTACAATTTTCATACAGAGAGCAGTGATTCTTCAACCATTTGTGCTAACGAAAATCTGTATGTGTGAGGTCTGCTCTGCACTGAAAAGTTACATCAGCATACTATGGGTATGTCTACACTACGAAATTATGTCGAATTTATAGAAATCACTTTTGTAGAAAGTGTTTTTATACAGTCGAGTGTGTGTGTCCCCACACAAATGCTCTAAGTGCATGTAGTGGCGGACTGTGTCCACAGTACCGAGGCAACCGTCTACTTCCGGAGCTTTGCACTGTGGGTAGCTATCCCACAGTTCCCGCAGTCTCCACCGCCCATTTCAATTCTGGGTAGAAATCCCAGTGCCTGATGGGGCTAAAACATTGTCGTGGGTGGTTCTGGGTACATATCGTCAGGCCCCTGTTCCTTCCCTCCCTCCATAAAAGCAAGGGCAGACAAACGTTTTGCATCTTTTTTCTTGAGTTACCTGTGCAGACGCCATACCACGGCAAGCATGGAGCCCGCTCAGCTAACTGTCACTGTATGTCTCCTGGGTGCTGGCGGACGTGGTACTGCATTGCTACACAGCAGCAGTTTATTGCCTTTTGGCAGCAGACAGTGCAGTATGACTGGTAGCCATCGTCGACGTAATCCTGGGTGCTCTTTTAACCGGGTGCCAGGGCAAACATGGGAGTGAATCAGCCAGGTCATTTCCCTTGTTTCGTCTCATGGCGATTGAGTCCTACCGGCTCAGGCAGTGCACTATCTTTTAATCTACAGCCAGCAGAAGATGATGGCCAGCAGTCATGCTGCACCGTCTCCTGCCGAGCACCCAGGAGGTGACGATGGCTAGCGGTCATACTGCACAGTCTGCTGCCAGCAAGATGTATAAAGATAGATGAAGTGGCTCAAAACAAGAAATAGACCAGATTTGTTTTGTATTCATTTTCTCCTCCCTCCCTCTGTGAAATCAACGGCCTGCTAAATCCAGTTTTGAGTTCTATCCTTGAGGCGGCCATTCAGTTTCTCGCAAAGCCACCCCTTTGTTGATTTTAATTCCCTGTAAGCCAACCCTGTAAGCCATGTCATCATTCCCCCCTCCCTCCGTCAGGGCAACAGCAGACAATCGTTCTGCGCCTTTTTTCTGTGCAGATGCCATACCATGGCAAGCATGGAGTACGCTCAGATCACTTTGACAGTTAGGAGCACATTAAACACCACACTCATTATCCAGCAGTATATGCAGCACCAGAACCTGGCAAAGTGAAACCAGGCGAGTAGGCGACGTCAGCGCAATTATGAGAGTGATGAGGACATGGACATAGACTTCTCTCAAAGCACGTGCCCTGGCAATGTGGACATCATGGTGCTAATGGGGCAGGCTCATGAGATGGAACACCGATTCTGGGCCCGGGAAACAAGCACAGATGGGTGGGACCGTATAGTGTTGCAGGTCTGGGAGGATTCCCAGTGGCTGCGAAACTTTCGCATGCGTAAGGACACTTTCATGGAACTTTGTGACTTGCTTTCTCCTGCCCTGAGGCACAGGAATACCAAGATGAGAGCAGCCCTCACAGTTGAGAAGCGAGTAGCAATTGCCCTGTGGAAGCTTGCAACACCAGACAGCTACCGGTCAGTCGGGAATCAATTTGGAGTGGGCAAATCTACTGAGGGGGCTGCTGAGATGCAAGTAGCCAACGCAATCAAAGATCTGCTGATATCAAGGATAGTGACCCTAGGAAATGTGCAGGTCATAGTGGATGGCTTTGCTGCAATGGGATTCCCTAACTGTGGTGGGGCCATAGACGGAACCCATATCCCTATCTTGGCACCGGAGCACCAAGCCGGTGAGTACATAAACCGCAAAGGGTACTTTTCAACAGTGCTGCAAGCACTGGTGGATCACAAGGAATGTTTCACCAACATCGATGTGGGATGGCCGGGAAAGGTACATGACGCTCACATCTTCAGGAACTCTGGTCTGTTTCAAAAACTGCAGGAAGGGACTTTCTTCCCAGACCAGAAAATAACGAATGGGGATGTTGAAATGCCTGTAGTTATCCTTGGGGACCCAGCCTACCCCTTAATGCCATGGCTCATGAAGCCATACATAGGCAGCCTGGAGAGTAGTCAGGAGCTGTTCAACTACAGTCTGAGCAAGTGCAGAATGGTGGTAGAATGTGCATTTGGACGTTTAAAAGTGCACTGACGCAGTTTACTGACTCGGTTAGACCTCAGCGAAACCAATATTCCCACTGTTATTACTGCTTGCTGTGCGCTCCACAATATCTGTGAGAGTAAAGGGGAGACGTTTATGGTGGGGTGGGAGGTTGAGGCAAATCACCTGGCTACTGGTTACGCACAGACAGACACCAGGGCTGTTAGAATGGCACAGGGGTGTGTGGTGAGCATCGGAGAAGCTTTGAAAACCAGTTTCATGACTGGCCAGGCTATGGTGTGAAAGTTCTGTTTGTTTCTCCTTGATGAAACCCCCCGCCCCTTGGTTCACTCTACTTCCCTGTAAGCTAACCACCCTCCCCACCTCCCTTCAATCACCACTTGCAGAGGCAATAAAATCATTGTTGCTTCAAATTCATGCATTCTTTATTAACTCATCACACAAATAGGGGGATAATTACCAAAGTAGCTCAGGAGGGGTGGTGGAGGAGGGAAGGACAAGGCCACACAGCACTTTAAAAGTTTAAAACTTTAAAACTTATTGAATGCCAGCCTTCTGTTACTTGGGCAATCCTCTGGGGTGGAGTGGCTGGGTGGCCGGAGGCCCCCCCACCGCGTTCTTGGGCGTCTGGGTGAGGAGGCTATGGAACTTGGGGAGGAGGGCGGTTGGTTACACAGGGGCTGTAGCAGCGGTCTGTGCTCCTGCTGCCTTTCCTGCAGCTCAACCATACGCTGGAGCATATTAGTTTGATCCTCCAGCAGCCTCAGCATTGAATCCTGCCTCCTCTCATCACGCTGCCCCCACCTTTCAGCTTCAGCCCTCTCTTCAGCCCGCCACTTACTCTCTTCAGCCCGCCACCTCTCCCCCAGGTCATTTTGTGCTTTCCTGCACTCTGACATTGTCTGCCTCCATGCATTCATCTGTTCTCTGTCAGTTTGGGAGGACAGCATGAGCTCAGAGAACATTTCATCGCGAGTGCGTTTTTTTCATCTTCTGATCTTCGCTAGCCTCTGGGAAGGAGAAGATCCTGTGATCCTTAAAACACATGCAGCTGGTGGAGAAAAAAAAAGGGACAGTGGTATTTAAAAAGACACATTTTGTAGAACAATGGGTACACTCTTTCACGGTAAACCTTGCTGTTAACCTTACATACATAGCACATGTGATTTTGTTACAAGGTCGCATTTTGCCTCCCCCCACCGCGTGCCTAACATCAGGGAACATTTCTGTTCAGCCATAGGCAAACAGCCCAGCAGGAACGGGCACCTCTGAATGTCCCCTTAAGAAAAGCACCCTATTTCAACCAGGTGACCATGAATGATATCACTCTCCTGAGGATAACACAGAGAGATAAAGAACGGATGTTGTTTGAACGCCAGCAAACATACACTGCAATGCTTTGTTCTACAATGATTCCCGAGTATGTGCTATTGACCTGGAGTGGTAAAGTGTCCTACCATGGTGGATGGAATAAAGCTGCCCTCCCCAGAAACCTTTTGCAAAGGCTTTGGGAGTATATCCAGGAGAGCCACGAATGCCAGGGCAAATTAATCATTAAACATGCTGGCTTTTAAACCTTGTATAGTATTTTAAAAGGTACACTCACCAGAGATCCCTTCTTCGCCTGGCGGGTCCGGGAGGCAGCCTTGGGTGGGTTTGGGGGGTACTGGCTCCAGGTCCAGGATGAGAAACAGTTCCTGGCTGTTGGGAAAACTGGTTTCTCCACTTGTTTTCTGTGAGCTATCTACAACCTCATCATCATCATCTTCCTCATCCCCAAAACCTGCTTCCATGTTGCTTTCATCTCCATTGAAGGAGTCAAACAACACTGCGGTAGTGATGGCCGAACCCCCTAAAATGGCATGCAGCTCATCATAGAAGCGGCATGTTTGGGGCTCTGACCCGGAGCAGCCATTCACCTCTCTGGTTTTCTGGTAGGCTTGCCTCAGCTCCTTAAGTTTCACGCGGCACTGCTTCAGGTCCCGGTTATGGCCTCTGTCCTTCATGCCCTGGGAGATTTTGACAAATGTTTTGGCATTTCGAAAACTGGAACGTAGTTCTGATAGCACGGATTCCTCTCCCCATACAACGATCAGATCTCGTACCTCCCATTCGGTCCATGCTGGAGCTCTTTTGCGATTCTGGGACTCCATCATGGTCACCTCTGCTGATGAGCTCTGCATGGTCACCTGCAGCTTGCCACACTGGCCAAACAGGAAATTGAAATTCAAAAGTTCGTGGGCCTTTTCCTGTCTACCTGATCAGTGCATCTGAGTTGAGAGTGCTGTCCAGAGTGGTCACAACTGAGCACTCTGGGATAGCTCCCGGAGGCCAATACCGTCTAATTGTGTCCACAGTACCCCAAATTCGACCTAGCAAAACCGATTTCAGTGCTAATTCCCTTGTCGGGGGTGGAGTAAGGAAATCGATTTTAAGAGCTCTTTAAGTTGAAAAAAAGGGCTTCGTCATGTGGACGGGTACAGGGTTAAATCGATTTAATGCTGCTAAATTCAGCCTCAACACCTAGTGTAGACCAGGGCTATGTCAGTTAGGGGCATGGGGAAAAACTCACACCCCTGACGGACATACCTGTGCCGACATAACCCACAATGTAGACTCAGCCACGAGGACTTCCATTGACACAGCTAACCTGGTTCGGGGAGGTGGTGTTCCTACACCTGACAGAATGGGGTTTTGGTTGTGTCAGCAGCATACTAACGCCTAGGCTGACAAGGCCCAGGCATAGGGCGGCAAATTTATAATAGCAGCCAGAGGCTGCTTTCCCCAGTGCTGGTTCGTGCCTTCCACCCCCGGACCTGCCCCAACTCTACCCCTTCCCTGCCCCCATTCCCTGCCCCCTCCCTGCCCCGATTGGTCCCCTTCCCCAAACACCCGCCCCGGCCCTGCATCCTCTCCTGAGCGCACCGTATTCCCCCTTCTTCCCCCCCTCCTTTGCAAAGCTGTTTCGCGCACAAGCACTGGCAGGGAGCGGGGAGAAGCAGGACCCGGCGGCGCGCTCAGGGGAGGAGGTGAAGGCGGAGGTGGAGCAGAGGTGAGCTGTGGCGGGGGAGCCAGGAGCTGCTGGGGCGGCAATTATTTCAGGGCCTAGGGGCAGCAAAATCATTAATCCACCACTGGGTTGTGTAGGTGATTCTACACTACAGGGCTCTGCTGGCAGAACTATATCTGTTCTTGAAAACCTCAATGGACAGGGATTCCATATCAGCTTAAGATCCTGTCTGACATCTTCCCTGATAAACGATGTAGCATGTGAGTAATGTTTATGCTGTATTTAGCTACAGGCTTGGCTATCAAACTAATAGCTAAGGACCTGATCCCATAAAAACACTGTCACAGATCCACAGAGCATCCTAGGCCTCTGACCCTTATACCGTATCTCTGGGTGTGTCCCCCTGTAGTGCCTCCACTGTTGCCGGAGGGAGCCCCCTGACTCCACTACATCGAGACTGGGCCCTGGCTTCTGCACCTCTGTTTCTCACCATGGCTCCTTCAGTGAGCTCAAAAGAGCTTGAATTCCTATTGGAAACTTTGCCCATGTGGGCATAGATGTTGACTTTTATTGTTCCCAATGGTGCTCCAGCTCCACTCTGCCCCAAAGCCCTGCCCCCCTCCGCACCTTCCCCGGAGGCCCTGCCCTCACTCTGCCTCTTCCTGCCCCCGCTCCGCTCTCTCCACCGAGGTCCCCTGTCCCGCGGCTTGCTGCTCTCCGCCCTCCCCCGAGCACTTCCCGCAGCCATGCCGAACAGCTATGGCTAGTGGATGCTGAGCACCCCCTATTTTTCCCCGTGGGTGCTTAAGCCTGGAGCACTCACAGAGTCAGCGCCTATGCCTGTGGGAGTTCTGCAGCCAGCTTATGTATGCAGAGACACGGGGCAATCTTTTCAAAACAAGACAGCAGTTATTAGTCAAGCAGAATATTTTGGGATCCTTCAATTACAATGGAACAGGGGGGAGGGATAGCTCACGGGGGAGGGATAGCTCAATGGTTTGAGCATTGGCCTGTTAAACCCAGGGTTGTAAGTTCAATCCTCAAGGAGGCCATTTAGGGATCTGGGCAAAAATTGGGGATTGGTCCTGCTTTGAGCAGGGGGTTGGACTAGATGATCTCCTGAGGTCCCTTCCAATCCTGATATTCTATGATTCTAACAGAGTTTACAGCTATGCCGTGCTGGCAGCCCAACCTGCTTCTGGTTCAAAACATCCAGGATTCCAAAACTCCCTCCGCACTGGGCAACAGTGCTTAGCACCATATCCTGACAACTCATGCTTTGTGTCAAGCTTTAGTCAAGCTGGTGTCAAATCCTTGGCCCTTGACTGGCTGTCATTAAAAGTGAATGTCCAATCTTTGGTTTTCCATTGTATCTCCAAGATAACACCATTCATGTGTTGTATGCTGTGTGGGTCCCAGAATATTAGATATATTAGGTGGGTGGACCAACTTTTATTGGACCAACTTCAGTTGGTGAGAGAGACAAGCTTTCAAGCTACACAGAGCTCTTCTTCTGTTTGGGAAAGGAACTCCCAGTTATCACAGCAAAATGCAAGGTGGAGCAGATTGTTCAGCATAAGTAGTTAGCGCGTATTGTAAGGGACAGTGACAGGGTGGACAAGGTCTGGAGGCCTCGCGGCCCTGCCACACCCCGCCCCAGAAAAGGACAGTAGAGAGGTCCTCTGAGCTGCCTAGAATGGCTGTGTGGGAAGCAGCCACTTGGGGTACAGCAGGCTAGTATAAGAAGAGCTGCAGGGCCCGAGTGAGTTCAGTTCCTTGCTGGAGCTGGAAGAACGTGGATGGTGCACCTGGCTGGCTGAAGGAGCTACAGGAGCCCAGTGCTGGCAGAGGGTGGGGGAATGCAAAGGAGTTCCAGGATGGCTGCTGGGAGTCAACCAGGACAAGGCCCCAAGGTAAGGGCAAGTCATGAACTGGGGCCGTGGGGAAGAGGCCCAGGGAATTGTTGCAGTGACACACATTATTTAAACGGCTGTGGTGGATGGCTGCTATCTATATGGTCCCTGGGCTAGGACCCAGAATAGAGGGCAGGCCTGGGTCCCCCCCACCAACCACTGGGAAAGTGGCCTGGACTTTGATACACCCTGGAAGGGGAACTGAACTCTTTTAGTGGCCCAGCTGAAGAGCTGGGGCCAGAAAGACCCAGAGAGGCAAAGAGTTTCCTGGGAGGGAGCCCTGGGGGATATGCCCCACACCAGGGCCAGGACTGCTTGAAGAGCAGGGAAAATTTGAGAGAACCCAGAAGGGGCTGAGACTGTTCAAACCAGGGTACTGTGATAGGCCCGGCTGGACTGACTGAGGAGCGAGTCCAGAAATAGGGCTGCAGATCAAGAGACATTACTGAGGCCTTTGAGATAGTCCCAGTTAGATTTATATCCCGGAAGGGGTTTGGCTTTTATTTCACATATAGACTGTGTGAGACTTGGTTGGAAGGCTGAGTCAGCAAAGACCCACCACAAACTGAGCGAGGGTGCAGGCACATGCACTGCGACAGGGGGCGCTAGTGAGAGGTGAGTGCGCCACATTACAGGGACCATTCAAAGTATAGTGGCGTGTTAACACCTCTGCAGTCAAAGGACTGAAAGAAGGGGTGAGTAGATTACAGATTATTGTAACAATTGTCCCGCAAATAGTTTCAGTTTTGACAAATGGGAAATGTACCGATGAAACAATTTTTCGCTGGAAAATTCCTGATTAGTTCTAATCCTAACTATACTTATAGATACATCAGTACATCCGTTTTACCTCTACAAACCCCGTGAACATTGATTAGACTTGTATTTGGTTTGTTTGTGTGTTTTTTAAAATTTGTATATGTGATATTAGTTACTCTGCCAGACAATGAAGGGTAATGTATTATCTCTGTGACATATTACTAAAAAGAAAAGGAGTACTTGTGGCACCTTAGAGACTAACAAATTTATTAGAGCATAAGCTTTCGTGAGCTACAGCTGTAGCTCACGAAAGCTTATGCTCTAATAAATTTGTTAGTCTCTAAGGTGCCACAAGTACTCCTTTTCTTTTTGCGAATACAGACTAACACGGCTGCTACTCTGAAACCTGACATATTACTGTAACTGTGGAATGTACCACGTCACATTTAATATGTAGATTGCATGGTTTTGACATTTCTATATCGTAATACTTTATTTTCAGCAATGTGTCTAATAAATGGAACAATATCAAGTAAAACCCTCATGAAACTGGATCAAACCAAAGACATAGAGCAGTGCATGAAATTCTGTCCCCCATTTCCACTTCCAATTCCCATTTGCATAGTCACCTCTGACTTAAGGACTACTTTGTGCATAAGAGAGTTCCCATGTCATTTTACATAGCATAGTCACAACTAAACAAAATTGGCTACATATAAAATTGGCAAAAAATAACCCACCAGCCTCCGTCAGCAGACCTGCAGTAAACACGTGTGCAAGGAAACAGATTTCAGTTGCTAACTTTATAGGCCCTTATTGTAAATAGCCAGTGAAAAATTTATTTTACAAATTATGAAAAAATACCTTGTCAGTATGCTCTTAAGTCAGCTAGAATATTTCTTCCCCTAGATAGCATAGCTATCCATTTTGTTATGGCTTTCCTACCCAAGATCCTATAGGAAATATCCCCAGTTGTTCAATAAATAATAATGTTATAGAATTTAAAATAAGAAACTGGATTATTAAAGTTACAAATCTTTGTGGTCTTGATATGTTTAATAAAACATTTATCTATTAATCATAGATACTGTTTCTACCCTACTCATGCTTTAAATGAAAAAAAAAATGACCAGTGGAAAGTCACCAATACTTCTTCATCCTCTCAAGCCAAGGCTGACAAAAATGCTGTTACGTTGACAAATGATTCATCATTTACAAAGGTTTAAAAATTTTAACAGTTCTACGTAAATTGAAGACTCAATGTTTAGCCTCGAAGGCATGCAACAGGAAAAAGTAATCCGGAGCATCCGTGGAGATAAATGTTCTAACTCCATAGCCCTTTGTGCATAGTTAATGGAACAGTTTGGCTCATACGAAACACAATGCACACATCAATACAGCATTAAACTTTAATGTACACCATACCAGGAGACCTCCGGGCAGTTGTACCTTTAATGTTTGTTAACTGAAGTGATCCTAATGGAATAATAATGTATTATGAAGAGGGTGACAATTTCTAAATAGAAAAAAAAAGTAGATGGGGAAAAAAAAATCTCAGGAAAGTTATGGGAATGAAGCTGCCAGAAAAATTCACAGCATTATTCCTGTGAGATATGGAAAGCTTACAGATCCCTCTAAAGCTGTGGCAGCTGTTTGTTGATCTTTTTGGGCCAAATTTTCAGGAGGCCTCTGTTTTCACACTTACAATCTTGGCAAAAGCATTGTACTGAACACAGAATTCCCATATTTATGACCACAAATAAGCAATTGCATGTGCCACTTGGGCTACGTCCTGATTGCTCCATTCTTAGTTTTTGCTCATTATTAATCAGGCAATACTCCTTTTGACTTCAATGAGAATTTTGCCTAAGTAAGGACCTCAGCATTTGGCCAATGTAATTATCAGCACAGAGAGGTATTTTGGGAACACTTGCTCACTTCGCATGTGCAAACATGAAGTGTTGCACATTCATACTGATGCATTTGCACATATCGAGAGTGCCATTAATAATAAATACTAGGGATAATCAATAGGCAGACTGGGGGCCAAATCCAGACCATCAGACGCTTTTGAACAGACCCCAAAATCTTTTTATTTACTTATCATTATTATTATTTTTTATTATTTTCTCTGGACTCTGGATATTGACTATACCTTGACCAAGAAATTTGGACCTTGAAAAAAAATAATTGACTACCCCGTACTACCACTTAGCACTTATATACCATGGAACTTTTCATTCACAGAACTCACCATAAGCAGCTCCATTGTCCGCATCAGTGAGGTAACTTGAGGTACACAATTATCAAGTGACTTGCACAAGGCAATGGAATGAGTCAATGTGGAAATCAGGAATTGGACCAAGATGTCCTGATTCCCAGTCCAATGCCTTGTCCAGTGGGCCATGTTTAAGGCCCAATGAAAATATAGTGCATAGATTAAATTGTAAAATAATTATTACTTTACATGAATCTAACTTTAATAAGTATAAGTATATAATTTAATAAGTATAAGTATAATAAGTTTTAACTCAGAGAATGCAGTGGTACTTTACTAAAGTCTGCTGTGTGAAGATACAGTACTGTAGTGCAGTGGACTTACTGGAAAGATGCATTGCAGCTTCAGCTTCTTCATCCATCATCCTGAAATCCCATTTTTTATGGGCATGTAGATGTGATGGTTAATGATCCATCTTCTGGGGCTTTCTTATGACAAAAGTCATCACCTACACAGACCCACTGAACAGGGACAGTTCATCGTGCCAGCCAGCCTGGCTGGAGATACCAATGACATGAAGTCATATTCTTCTTTCCTTTTAACTAATATATTATGTAAATGACTCTGTGCTCTCAGTCCCATAAGGGAACATTCATCTGCCAGGTTGATGTTAGATTTGTTCTACTTCCCTTCTTCTAAGGATTCTTCTAAGGATAAGAGTTGGTCAACATTTTTTTAACACAAAATAGCTTTATGCCCAAAACAAAAATGTTCACAGGAAATTTTTAGTGTGGTCAAAATTTTCTGTTTTTTTCCTTCAGCGAGAAAACACAAACAAAAAAAATTTGATATCAACTTTCTTTAAAAAATTCAATTTGGGGTTTTTTGAAAATTGAAATTTTTACTGAAAACAGTTTTCAAAATATGAATTTATTTTCAGTTTTCCATTTTGTTTTTTGGTTGAAAAACTAGAAGTCTTTTGGGAGATATATATATACACACACACATATAAACAAAAAAACCCAAACCCTCTGAAAAATAATTTGGCATCTTCTTACCAGCTCTAGCGGGGATGTTCACAGACTCGCTGGGTCACTCCAGGCTGTGTTAGAAATGGAAAGCACAAGCTGACTTGTGGTAGGAACGGATGTGCATGGCCATATCAGTGATGCAGGCAGGGTACTTTCTTCCTGTTTGCTCTGGTTGCCTAGCAGTTCAGTGAGAATAGAAAGCAGAGATTCACAGAAAGGTGGATAAAAGGTACTCAACATAGGCACTGACTCCAAGGATGCTCCAGGGTTGGAGCACCCACAGAAAAAAATTAGCAGATGCTTAGCACCCATCAGCAGCCAGCTCTCCCCTACCCTCCGGCGCCCACCGGCAGCCCGGTCAATCAACTCCTCCCCCTCCCTCCCAGTGCCTCCCACCCACTGTGATCAGCTGTTGCATGGAGTGCAGGAGGCACTGGCGGGGAGGGCAGAGGAGCGGGAATAGGGCACGCTCAGGGGAGGGGACGGAATTGGATGAGAAGAGGCAGGGGGAAGAACAGGGGTCAGCAACTTGTCCGTACACAGACACAAGCATCCGTGGTCAAAATTTTGAGGTCCGTGGTAATTGTTCAAAAAATTCAATGATTGAATGACATAACCCCCGTCCCCCAATATCCATCACTAAGCACGGTAATTTTGTCAAGTGTCCATCGTGCAACATGGAGTTGCCCACCCCTGGGGAAGAGGTGGGGAGAAGAGCCAGGGCAGGGCTTTGGGGGAAGTGGTGGAGTGGGGGCAGGGCCTGGGGTGGAGCAGGGGTTGAGCACCGTTGGGGAAAGGAGGAAGCCGGAGCCTCTGGTACCCAAGGCACCTGCCACCCCCATGAACAGATGGCCATGTGGGTACTAGCAATACCACTACTCACATGGGGTGTGCTAATATGTAGGAGAGGAATTGACAAGGAGCATATCTGAGGAAGGGCAGCCAGCATGGCACGGACATTGATCCAGGAGAGGACAAAGTAAAGCAGGCCAACCTGGGGACACCACGATCACCTGAAACAATGGAACCTCAGGAATGACTATATACAAGAAACCCACAGATCACCACACATACCTCCACAGATCTAGCAACCTACCCAGATACATCAAATAATCTGTTATCTGTAGCTACCACAGAATTTGCTCTGAAGAGAAAGTCTGGGATACACACTTAAACACACTTAAAATTACCTTCACTAAACAAGGACACTCCACCAAAGAAGTAGATCACATCATGGAAAGGGCCACTCAAATACCCTGGGAAAACCTGCTTTGATACAGGAGAAAGAAACCCACTGACCACACACCTACCACCCTGCATTAGAACCCATTAAATTATTACAAACCAAACTCTATAGGACCATGTCCTGAAAGTAATTGTTCCTGACTTCCCTCTTCTAGCCTTCAAACAACCCCCCAACCTCACCAAGTTGATCATCAGAAGCAAGCTCCACACAGACCAGGACTCACCAACTCAAAGCAGCACCAGACCCTGCCAGAGCAACAGATAGAAAACCTGCAGATGCATCTCCACTGCTACAATTATCGATACCCCAACAACACACTTTTCAAGATTTGTGGTTCCTACACATACCTATCACAACACGTGGTGTACCTCCTCCAGTGCACCAAATCCCCAGTAACAACAATGTAGGTGAAACCAGACAATCACTCTGCTCTTGAATGAACTCACCCACAGAAAAATGATAAAAAGACAAAAACACCATCTCTCCCGTGGGCAAACACTTTTCACAAAGTGATCTCACTCCATACCTAATCTTTCAATACTTATTCTCAAGAACCTCTCTTACAGGTATGCATAGGGGCATGTTTCCAAGCACGTTTTCTTGTGTTGCCTGTTACTTAGTAAAGTGGGGGAAAGAGTTAAATGGTGCATTATAAGTCATAAATGTTGTCGTATTCATAGATTCATCAATTTTAAGGCCAGCTGGGAACACTGTGATTATCTCATCTGACCTCCTGTGTAATAGAGGATATAGAACTTCCCTGACATAATTCCTGTCTAAAGTAGAGCAGATCTTTTCATAACACATCCAATCTTCATTTAAAAATTGCCAGTGATGGAGAATACACCACGACCCTTGGTAAGTTGTCCCAATGGATAATTACCCTCACCGTTGATTATTTACATCTTATTTCCAGTTTGAATTTGTTTAGCTTAAAGGACCCCATTTGTGCCTGAACTTTTTAGAGACATGAGAGGGAGAGAGAGTTGCAGGCACAGAGATGATTCCTTTACCGTTTTCTTTATTGTTTCTCTACTGGTACCTAATGCCTCAGCAGGTTTTGTTGCAGCTGCTTGACAAAGGCATCTATTTCTAACCAAAATATTAGATCCATTCATTTTGCTTAAAGATCGGATAGAAAATAAATCTTTAATTTTGCTCTTGATGTAGTTTTAGAGGAGATTAAGGTGACTAGAATGTACAGGAACAGCCCTTGTTTGCTGATACGGTGACAGGCCCAGGTGTGGATATGGCAGGATACACTATCCCTACAGACCCATTGCTGCTTATTCTTTAACTTCCAGGCCTCATGGATCTTGAAGTGAGGAAGGGTCTCAGTGGATAATGAACGCAATGAGGCAACATTTTTGGCCTCTCCAGGTTGGTATGCCAGTATGGACGCGTGAGGATGGAATTCAGGGTATGTCTACACTTCGAGATGGAGGTGTGATTCCCAGCTCAAGTAGACATACTTGCACTTGCTCTCATCTAGGTAGCCTGTTAAAAATAGAGTGTTCTTGTGGTATATGTGCGTAGGATCTTGGATGGGCAAATACTTAGTGTGGCTAGCCCCCTTTCTGCAACTCATGCTAGAACAGCTACATTCTATTTTTGGCACAGTAGCTTAGTGAAAGCATGTCTGCTCGAGTGGGAATCACACCCCAGATGTACCCGCAGTTCTTTCCCCTCCTTTAGGACTCCTATAACTGCTCTGGGAACCCTCTTGGTTCCATGTGTTTGAATGTAATATGGAAAAAAAGTGTAATGGAATGTTAAACTGTATTATCCTTTCAGCCACTAGGTGGTGCTGTGTGTAACATGCCTTATTTAAGCTAACCTGAGCCATGCCTGGCACAGCATTAAAGGGTCTTATGATAAACACATCTGGTATGTATAAGCAAGTTCTCTGACCAGTTCATATCTGGTCCAGAAATACAGGACATGGTGTCAGGAGTAAACTAAGAACAGAAGCAGAAGGAAAACAGCAAGAAAGGTTGCAGACAGAAGGAACAGAACAACAAATGTTGCAGGATCTCCTCCTCATGTCACACTTCATACCCCAAGAGAACTTCAGCTTTGAGAAATATTCACAATAGACAGACTGGAAACAATATTTTGCAAGATTTTGCATAGCCACCAAGTTCCACAAAGAAACTCGAGCTATCCAGATATCTTCTTTAAATGATGCTATGGGGAATCAGGCAGAGCATATCTTTAAATCCTTTGACTTTACTAAAGATAGTCACAAAGATGACTAGGAAAGTGTTCTGACTATTTTTGATGCATACTTCATACTTCAGAGAAATGTGGTTTATGAAAGAGCATGTTTTCACCAGAGAATCCAAGAACTAGAGGAAAATGTTGAATGTTTTATAAAAGCTCTGCATACATTGGCTGAAAACTGATTTTGGGAATGCAAAATATGAAAATATCAGAAACAGGCTGGTTATTGGGTGAAAAGATAAAACCTTTGCACAGCAGCTATCATTGAAGACAGACTTAGGCTATGTCTACGCTGGCAATTGAACAACAAAACTTTTGTCTTTCAGAGGTGTTAGCCACCCCCCACCCTCCCAAGACAAAAGTTTTGCCATGACAAATGCCAGTATGAAGAGTGCATTGTTGGCAGGAGCGCTTTCCTGCTGACAACGCAAACGCCGCTAGTTGGGGGTGGAAGATTTTGTCAGCAGGAGAGCTGACAAACATCAGCTGCACTGCATGACTTTTAGCGGCACAGCTGTAGTGACACAGCCATGTCACTGAAAGCTGTGTAGTGTAGACATAGCCTTAATCCTAGCCACAGATATACAGGGAGCAAAGCAGTCTGAGCTGGTGACTCAGCAGAACATAGAGCAACTTGACAAACTTGAAAAACCTGAAACTAGCTTACCAAGTGTAAACAGACACTTGAGTGTTACAAGTCATTATCATTAAACCCTGGAGGCAAGGAGAGAGAACAAATTCCAGCCTACATGCACAAGGGGCGGAAAAAGTTATAATCCAAGAGATGATGTGTGTCCAGCCAGAGGCACACAGTGTAATAATTGCATGAAATATGGACATTGGCTGCTGGAAAGCAATCAGGGAATTGACTTGTGTTATAGAGCCATTGTTCCCGGGATCTATCACTTGTGATGACCTAAAGCCTGCCTGGAGAGAAAAAGTGAAGATTCATGACCAGGCTAGCGACCCAGGAGCTGACATCACAGTCATTTCAGAAGGGACCATCACCATCAACCCCTCCCACACCTGACACAGCTCTGACTAGCCCTGGAGGGATTCTGAACTGCATGGGCCTGTTCACCAAAGAAACAACTTACAAAGACAAAAAGAAAAGGAGTACTTGTGGCATCTTAGAGACTAACAAATTTATTAGAGCATAAGCTTTCGTGAGCTACAGCTCACTTCATCGGATGCATCCGATGAAGTGAGCTGTAGCTCACGAAAGCTTATGCTCTAATAAATTTGTTAGTCTCTAAGGTGCCACAAGTACTCCTTTTCTTTTTGCGAATACAGACTAACACGGCTGCTACTCTGAAACCTTACAAAGACAAAAGCTTTGCATTCAGAGCAGATGGGATCAAAAGATGACGAGCAACTTCTCAGTCACATTGTGTCAGCCATCATGAGCCTAGTGAGAATGGTGGAAGAATTCAATGGTGTACTTGATGATACTGGACTTTTGAGAGTAGATATAGTACAAATCAACTTAAGAGATAACATTGAACCATACAGTGTACAAACACCTCTACCAGATAGACCTTGGAAGAGACTATCTGTAGATTGATGCAAATTCACAAGACACCATTTCTTTGTTGTCGTGGATTATTTTTTCAGGTTTATAGAAATAATGTACGTGAAAGACATAATATATCGCAGGGATATTGAGAAACTGAAGTGCACTTGTGCTGATTTCAGTATTCCAGAACAACTAGTGACGGACAACAGGCCACAATTCACGGCAACAGAATTTAAGTAATTCTGAATGAAATAGCAGCTGACATTACCCACAAGCAAATGGAGAGGCTGAGAGAGCTGTAAGACAGCCAAAAAAAAAATCCTATGGCAGGAAGATCCATTCCTTGCTCTTCTGAATTATAGATCAGCACCAACAGTAGGTGCTGGATGTAGTCCAGCACAACTCCTGATGGGAAGACAACTCAGAACTACTGTTCCAACTTTAGAAAATAACCTATTTCCAAAGTGGTCAGATGTGAAGAGAGTAGCCAAATCAGATAAAAAAGCTAAATGAGCTTAGGAACATGTTTACAGTAGATGTCACGCAGCTAGAGAACTGCCGGCTATAGAACCTGGTGACCATGTTTGTGTCAAACTGGATGGAGAAAAAGGATGGACAACTCCAGCTGTCGTAAAGAAATAGAATCAGTGTTCAGATCATATGTTCATATATGATCAAGACCAACAGTGGAGAGTTTAACAGAAGCTATCAACATCTATACTTTGTTCCTCTGAAAGAACAATCAACGGAGCAAATCTTACAGATGGCAGATGCAGAACGAGAAGACTCAAGGATTCTAAACCAACTACAGCCAGTCGTTGCAATTAATGGACAGCCACATGACCAAGTTGTTACATGTTAGGGTCATGTAATTAGGAAACCAGCACAATTCCACACATAACAGACTGATACCAACTGAACTTCAAAGACAGGGTGAGAATATAAATATATTGAAAATGGTAGGAATGTAGAACTTAAACAGGAGACGGAACAGAATGTTAAACTATATTATACTGTTCTGCCACAAGGTTTATCCACCTTGATTATCACTACAACAGGTTTTCTCCCTTCTCTGCCCCCCTCCGCCCCCCGCTCTCCTGCTGGTAATAGCTTATCTTAAGTGATCACTCTCCTTACAATGTGTATGGTAACACCCATTGTTTCATGTTCTCTGTGTATATAAATCTCCTCACTGTATTTTCCACTGAATGCATCGATGAAGTGAGCTGTAGCTCACGAAAGCTTATGCTCAAATAAATTTGTTAGTCTCTAAGGTGCCACAAGTACTCCTTTTCTTTTTGTGAATACAGACTAACACAGCAGCTACTCTGAAAGGTGGCACTGTGTGCAAAATACCTTATTTGAGCTAACCTCAGCCATATTCTCAGTGCATTAAGAATCTTATGAGTAACACAGGTCATGTGTGTAAGCAAGCTCTGTGACCAGTACAGATCTGGTACAGAAGTACATGCCAAAGAGTGAATGGAACTTACCCAGTTCTTCCCCTGCACCCCTCTATAACATTGCTGGCAGCAGGTCCAGAGCAAGGCAGAAACTATTACTAAATGGTGTGTGTTTGTTTTCCATTTACACCCTTTCCCCCACCCCTGGTCAGCGGAGCTGGCTTGTCTAAGGGTACGTCTACACTCTGTAGACTACACCGGCATAGCTATGTTGCCATAACTATGTTGGCATAAACCCATAGAGTAGGTACAGTCTACAGTGATGAAAGGGCTTTTCTATCAGTGTAGGATCACCACCTCCCCAAGCGATGGGAGCATTCTTCCATCGAAACAGCTGCTCTCCACAGGGCGTTTGGTCGGCATAGCTAGGTCTGTTACGGGTTGTGGATTTTTCACACCCCTGACTGACGTAGCTATGCTGACCTGACTTTAAAGTGTAGACTGGGCCTAAGGAGCACAGAGTCATTCAGAGAGAGCAGGAGTCTGCTGAGCAAACACCCACTTCCCGTTACTGGCAGCCATTGTGCAGAGGCAAGCTGAGCTGGAAATCAGCAGCTGCCAGGAGACTGATGTCACAAGCATGGAACACATTTTAATGGAGCGATTGTCCCACGTGGATGTGGAAAATTTGGAAAGAGTCCAGCAAAGGGCAACAAAAATTATTAGGGGGCTGGAGCACATGACTTATGAGGAGAGGCTGAGGGAACTGGAATTGTTTAGTCTGCAGAAGAGAAGAATGAGGGGGATTTGATAGCTGCTTTTAACTACCTGAAGGAGGGTTCTAAAGAGGATGGGGGTTTGCCAGCTGCAGGGAGTCCTCTTCAGCGTGATTCTTCCTGGCCCAGGGCTGTCACCGCGGGGAGGCGGCACCATTTTCAGGCTGCCTGGCCCATTTAGCCTGCAAAGAGCCCCACTCCCCATGTGGACAGTAAGGAAGACACTGCACATGTTCAGTTCCTCTCTTCCCCTATTGTCTTTCCCAGCTTCTCTTGGTTACATGTGGGTAACTGAGCCACTCCAGCCCGGGAAGGGGTTTACTGTAGGACCTGCAGGTGCTTGCTCAGCATTCAGCACCTCTCAGAACCGGCTCTTCATATTCGTATACTTAAGGGGCCAAATCCCAAGGTCCTTAATTTGTACTCAGTCCTTTTTCAAGCCAAACTCCCAGTGAATTCTGAGAAAATGGAGAAAGGACCTCAGGACTTGATCCAAGATATCTGCAATTAATGGCTCAAGCCCAATCTAAATCAAAGACTGAATTCTGATCTGAGTCACCCATAAGAGCTGTGCTTCTCTGGGTCAGTTCACCTGAGAGCTGGGGACAAAGCGTTCTCTGATTCAAACTTCCAGAGGAGATCAGGTGAACCCAGAATCTGTCTGTTCTAGGAAATGTTCAAAGCCAGATTAGATGGATAGATTAGATAGGTTTGATAGACAGATTTCTGCTGAACTTCAGCTGGCTTCCATATAAAATATGTATACTCAGCAATACACAACTAGGCAAGTGAAAAGCAGCTCACAAATGGGAAATCTATTTTTCTGTCCATCTATCTTCATATGTATCCCATCTATATGTATCTATTGCTCTATCTATGGCATTAAATCTAAGGTGCCATTCATCACAGTATCTAAGTGCTGTTTGTGCTTGTGCTATTGGTATTGCTCAGGTAATGGTATCTCCTAAGCAAAAGTTAGTGATAGCTCAGGAAAAGCCCAGCTGGGATATTTATGTGTAGTTAACCAAAATCTGAGGATCCCTTCCCACCCGCGATTCTCTAGCACCATCCCCTACAATCTTACTCCATCCCTCCTTGCAGCCGCTGCCTGTGGATTGGGAGGAAGCAGAGCCTTCTGGGTGGTCACAGAGGGAGACACTGCAAAGTTATAAGTCAAAGGGGAAATGAAGAATTGGGTCTGGAGATGAGCCTGAGGAAAGGTGTTTGTCTGGCTTTGGATTGTAAAGTCTCCAAGGTAGAGGGACGGTATCCAATTCTACGTGTGTGCAATACTTAGTACAACGGAATCGTAACTTATGTTGGGGCTTTTAATTAATATTAGACATGATCACGAACATAGGCGGTGTGTGACTCTTGTGTTTGGGGAAGCTGAGTGCGAGCACCGGAAGCTCCCTAGAAATGGGAGTGGGGCCCTGCCCCCATTCCGCTTCCTCCCACGAGGCCCTGCCTGTACTCCACTCCCACTCTGCCCTGAGGCCCCAGTCCTGCTCGGCCTCTTCCCCTGAGGCATCACCCCCATTCCCCCTTTTCCTTCCAGGCCCTCTTAGCCCACTGCTTGCATCTCTCCACCCCCTCCCCTGATCCCCCACTGCTCACTCCTTTCTGCCCCCTCCTGCTTTAAGAGCAAGCGATGGGCGGAGCTAGAGCAGGAAGGGGCGAGTGGTGGGCGAGGGGGACTGGGGAAAGAGGAGCAATGCTGGCGGGACCATGTGGGAAGAGGCTGAGTGGGGGCAAGGCCTCCGGGCAGAGCAGGGGCAGAGCCATGATCTGGCAGCTGGTGCCTGCCCCCGCTGCTTTCCGGGTGCTTTCGGCAGCAGCACTCCAAAGGCGGCGAGCCGGTGCTCCTCCAAAGGGAGGTGTGCCACATCTGGCATTTCTTGGTCCATTTGGAGAGGCTTAGCCTTCCCAGCCTCTTATACCCGCCGCCCATGATCACGTACACCCTCTTCCAGATGAGCTCAAATTGCCTCCCAGGAAGCTCCAGTTCAGAGCTGGTTGCGGGTATCTCCAGGCCTCAGGCCCATTCTGTAATCAGCAGTAATGTGAAGAATATGGCAGGGTAATTCAGACTCAGTTGGGAAAGCTTTAGCATGATAGCATCGTTTCCTAGATCAAAAGCTGAAGCAGCTCTCTAATCAGAGGCCACCTCACACAAGCTTTAAATAACTTCACCCAAACGTTCAACATAATAAAGCTAAGCGGCTGCAACCCTTCTGACCTCACGTTGAGAGGCAGCCGAGATGTGATTACACTGCTGAGCCTCCTGCTGTGACAGGATCACAATGACAGCTGGGAAATGGCTCATGAAAAATTATATTTTTAATACATTAAGGCTGAAATTACCACTGCATCAGAAGAAGACACGGGGAGGGGACTGGCTGATGGGCTGTTGCAGTGCACACAGGAATGAAAGGCTAGTGGAAATGAGTTCAAATACTGCCCAGATCACAGTGAAATGAATTTGGTTAGCTCTGGACATACTAGTAGGTGGATCTAATAAAGTTGCTACTTGGTTGGCCCACAACTGGCAATCTCGGCTATGCAGAGGATGTGTGGAATGGCAGCAGGATGGGGGCGCTGCAGAGCGCGACTGAGTTTCATTAGTGGAAACACAGAATGGGAAGGGAGTGTTGTAGACCATAATTTATATCTTCTGCTGAATAAAAACTATGGTCTGGTCTGCACTACAAGTTATGCCAGCTACATTGGCTGTGCACATGGAAAAAAATCACACCCCATAGACAACATCCTCTGGCAATGAGTTCCACAGATAAACTGCACATTGTGTGAAGAAATACTTCCTTTTGCTTGTTTTAAACATACTGCCTATTAATTTCATCAGGTGACCCATAGTTCTTATGTTATGTGAAGGGATAAATAACCCTTTCTCCACACCATTCATGATTTTATAGATCTCTGTCATATCCTCCCTCAGTTGTCTCTTTTCTAAAATGAACAGTCCCAGTCTTTTAAATCTTTCCTCATATGGAACCTGTCCGATACCCCTCATAATTTTTGTTGCTCTTTGCTGTCTTTTCCAATTCTAATATGTCATTTTGGAGATGAGGTGTCCAGTATTTAAGACGTGGACGTACCATCGATTTATATAGTGCCATTATGATATTTTCTGTCTTATTTTCTACCCCTTTCCTAATGGTTTCTAACATTCTGTTAGCTTCAACTGCTGTTGCACATTGTGCAGATGTTTTCAGAGAACAATCCACAATGACTTCAAAATCCCTTTCTTGAATGTGGTAACAGCTAATTTAGACTCCATCATTTTGCAGGTATAGTTGGGATTATGTTTTCCAATGCATATTGCTTTGCATTTATCAACATTGTATTTCATCTGCCATTTTCTTATCCAGTCATCCATTTTGTGAGATCCCTTTGTAACTCTTTGCAGTCAGATTTGGACTTAATTATCTTGAGTAATTTTATATTGTCTCTAAACTTTGTCACTTCACTGTTTACCCCTTTTTCCAGATGGTTTATGAATATGATAAACACCACTGGTCCCAGTACAGATCTTTGGGGGACCCCGCTATTTACCTCTCTCCACTGTGAAAACTGACCATTTATTTCTACCCTTTGTTTCCTATCTTTTAACTAGTTTACTGATCAATGAGAGGACCTTCCCTCTTATCCCAGGACTGCTTAGCTTCCATAAGAAGTTTGGTGAGGGACCTTGTTGAAGACTTTCTGAAAGTCCAAATATGCTATATTGACTGGATCACCCTTGTCAATATGCTTGTTGACACGCTCAAAAAATTCTAGTAAATTGGTGAGGCACAATTTCCCTTTACAAAACCATGCTGATGCTTTCCCAACATGTCATGTTTAACTGTGTCTGATAATTCTGTTCTTTACCAGTTTCTGTTTCATCCAGTTTACCTGGTACTGAAATTAGGCTTACTGGCTTGTAATTGCCAGGATTGCCTCTGGAAACATTTTTTGAAAAATCATTGTTATATTTTCTACCCTCCAGTCATCTGGTATAGAGTCTGATTTAAACAATAGGTTACATACCACAGTTAGTATTTCTTCAATTTCATATTTTGATTTCCTTCGGAACTCTTGGGTGAATCTCACCTGGCCCTGGTGACCACAAGCACTTCCTGCTTTGGATATATTTTTAAAAATGCTCTTAGTTGTTGTGTCTTTAGCTAGTTGTTGTTCAAATTCTTTCTTGGCCTGCCTAATTATACTTTTACATTTGACTTGCCAGAGTTTATGTTACTTTCTATTTTCCTCAGTAGGATTTGATTTCCATTTTCTAAAGGATGCCTTTTTGCCTCCAAACACTTCTTTTACTCTTCTTTTTAGCCATGTGGCATTAGTTTTGGTTCTCTTACTGTTTTTTTTTAATTGGGGATATATTAAGTTTGAGCATCTATCATGGTGTTTTTAAATAGTCTCAATGTGGTTTGCAGGCATTTCACCCTTGTGACTGTTCCTTTTAATTTCCATTTAACTAGCTTTCTCATTTTTGTGTAGTTCACCTTTTTGAAGTTAAAATGCTACTGTGGTGGGTTTCTTTGGTATCCCCCCCCCATCCACATACACACAAGGATGTTAAATGTAATTAAAGTATGGTCACTATTACCAAGTGGTTCAGTTATATTCACCTCTTGGATCAGAGCCTGAGTACTACTTAGGACTAAATCAAGAATTGCTTCTCCCCTTGTGGGTTCCAGGACTAGCCACTCCAAGAAGCAGTCATGAATGGTGCCTTGAAATTTTATCTCTGCATCCTGTCCTGAGGTGACATGTACCCAGTCAACATGGGGATAGTTGAAATACCCCATTATATTGGGTTTTCTGTTTTTGTAGAACTCTCTAATTTCTCTGAGCATTTCACAACCACTGTCACCATCCTGGTCAGGTGATCAGTAGTATATTCCTGCTGCTATACTCTTATTATTGAAGCATGAAATTTCTATCCATAGAGATTCTATGGTACACTTTGTTTCATCTAAGATTTTTACTATATTCAACACTATGCTTTCTTTCACGTATAATGCCTCTGCCCCACAAGTGTGACCTACTTTGTTGTTCTTATATATTTTGTACCCTGGTATTACTGTGTCCCACTGATGATCATCGTTCCACCACATTTCTGTGCCACCTATTATATCAATATACTTTTTTAACACTAAGCACTCATGTTCACCCATCTTAGTATTTAGACTTGTAGCATTTGTATACAAGCACTAATAAACTTTGTCAACATGCACTAACTAAACTGAAGGATGGAATAAGATGTGTGTTCAAGGTGAGATTTCAGAAGCATTAGTAGAGATGTTTGGATGGCTAGGGTTTTGCTGAGGTACATTACCAGTGTTGAGTGGAGCTTGGCTGTGAAGTAGCATTGAGGGTACAGGTCTGTATGGTGCCATTAGCTGTAGAGTGGGGAAAATCCAGCCCTGAGGTCCGTTGATAGTTTGTTACAGGCAGGAGCATTCCTGAATACTGAATGGTAATGGTTGTCCCTGACTTCGATTTAGGCTGCCTGGAGAAGGGGGCACTTGTTAACAATGATTTTCCTTGATATGGAACTTAACATAAATGCTGGGCCAGATTCTGTGTGTGTTTGGAAGGTGCACAAATGTGGGAATTATCCACAACCGCATCGGTAGCAATTATAGAATTGTACTATAGCTCTAAATATTATCAGTAGAGCAGGTGGAATTGTGGGGAGTCAGTAATACTCTGCTGCACTTACCTCTTTCCCTGGAGCAGTGACCCTGATTTCTGAAACTGGATTTATTACCCTGGAGCATACACCCCATAGTCTGGATGGGAGCACTTTCCAGCCTATGGGTTGTCTGTACACTCTTCGCTGCAGCTATTTTTTATGCTTTATTTGTAGTGGGTCATTGGTCACAACAGCTACACAGTCTTGCTCGGGCACTCTGACTGGATGTCTGGAACTCTTTGAATTGGAGGCTAACGAATGACGTCATTCCCCATAAGGTTCCCCTACTTGGCTTACCTTACCTATGCAATGCCTTGCCCCACCTCTGCCTCTCCGCCAGTCCCCCACCTGCCTCTCCTCTTGCCCTCCATGTTACCTCACCTGTCTTCTGATAATTCATCTTCTCACCCCTGCCTGCCTGTCCCCTCTTGGCTGCCTTCCAGTCTGCCAGCTTCTGCCTCACTGCAACACCTGTCTCCTGCCTGCTAACTCATACTACTACTCCCGATCCTCATATTCCTAGGGTCCTTGCTCCTCCGCCCTTGATTTGCACACCCTGCTGCTCCCCACCTCTGCACTCTGCCCTAATCACGGTAATTACATGCCTTTGCATAGCAAACCCCCTTCTGTTTCCACTGCCTGTCTTCATCAGCCATAGGAACAAGGGAGTTAACAGCAGGCCATTGTCTGGACTGTTCTGTCTCACTGCAGGGGCGAACCATGATGGTACATACCCCACAGATCTGGCTGCTGGCCACTTAGAACAGGTCAGATGAAGCACCAATGCACCAGATGTTCCTGGATTTCCATGTCCAGCTGCTGATCCATCTGTGGAATATGTCAGTTGTTTGCACAGGGTCATTACGCAGTGTGGGGCTCAGTTGAGGAAGTCCACCACACAGTGAAGAAGCCTTCGCATTCTCTGTCCTTGCCTCCTCTTGCCTCCCCCCAAGCCCATTATTTGTGTGTCAGTGCCACTGAATGTAGATCAGAAAATCCACACTTTCCATAAAATCCTGGACTATCATTTTGAGGGCAATTATCTGAGTTTCCCATACAGGTCAGCTGCACTTCTCTTCATGCCGGATGGGCTGCATTATACAGCCAGCTGTTTGGGGAAATTGGTATTTCAGTCCTGGCCCATCATTAACTCAGAATTCTAGGAAGCAAACTATGCCCGACAAATGGAATCAATAAGCTTCCCAGTGCATGTCCTTTGCTTTGTTAACAAAATCATCACATAAGCAATTGTTGAAATCTGTTCTCAGATATTGCTCCTACTAAATCAGTTGCACATTGTTCAATGAAATTAGCACAATGTAGCCTGTTGTGTATTTCCAGCCATCCCCTTTCCACTCCCCTGAGCAGCCACAGGCCCTATGTTAAGTCATGCCTTTCACTGAGCTAGCAATGCCCGGGGGGGGAAACCTGAAAGGAGCAAAGGAGGGATAGCGGTGCAGGTAGGGGAAATGTATAGGGCAGCAGTTCTCAAACTTTAACAAACCAAGAACCCCCACTTTGATTTAAAAATTTTCATGGACCCCCAAACTCCCTGCTCATCCCAGGCCCCGCCCCCATTCCACCCCTTCCCCCAAGGGCTCTTCTTGCCCCCACTCCACCCCGCCCCTCCTCTTCCCCGCCTCTTTCCATCCCCTCCCCGAATGCACCCCATCCCCACTCCTCCCCCTCCTTCCTAGCACCTCCTGCATGCTGCTGAACAGCTGTTCTGTGGCATGCAAGAGGCACTGGGAGGGAGGGGGTGGAGTTGAGGGAGGGGGAAAAGTTGATCAGCAGGGCCGGCGGACCCCCTGGAGTACCCTGGCAGACCTCCAAGGGTCCATGGACCCCAGTTTGAGAAACGCTGGTGTAGGGAGGTAACTGGCTACTACATTGCTGGCTGCATCAGAAATTCCTCAGCAGACAGATGGCTAGGAGCTTAATTCTGATAGTGGGGACCTAGAAGGGAGAATTTAGAGTGGAGAGGATAAGGGTAGCTTGTGCTGTAATTTCCCAGCAACATGTGACCTTGGGAAATGGCTGGGAGGCCAGCACTATGTTGGGTGCATGGAGAGGAGGCGCTGACCATGTTGAATTTGTGGGGGAAGCCATGCTGTTGTGTCTTGTTGCTCAGTTCTTCAACTCCCTTTCGATGACTCACTGAGGCCTTCATATCTGTCTCCAAAGCCCGCAGGTGCCAAGAGGTTTGTATGGTTCTTTGCTCCTCCGAAAAAGAAGTGGCAACTCCATCTTAAGTTTTTCTGTCATCCTTCCTCTGTGCCTTATCCGTGCTGTCAGTGGGGTATTTGGAAATGGTGTGAGAGAATGGCAGACTGTGGGTTATATCCGAGGGAACTGCAGATGTTTGACCCCAACCTCATGAAATCTTTCATTTTCCACAACAGGCCATTTTTCAACAACAATCCTCCCCACATTTAAAAAAAAATCAATCAGCTGTACTTCTAAAGAGGTAGCAGTGGACCAGAGCGAGACAATACTGCATTTCATGGAACAGGCTGCCAGCCACAGCATCTGTAGCTCTGGTCCTCCATGCCTATATGCCAAACTTGCAAATGTCTTCTAAGTTTAACCTTAACTCTACATTTCCTGGTTTTGTTCATAGTTGGTTTTTTATTGCTGCAAGGTTCTTAAAAGGATTTTTTACCCTTAAATTACCAGCATGTCTTCTCAATCACAACTTCACCTGAGCATTTTTTTTTGGACTGGGAAGAGAAGCTAAGGGTGCAAAACACCTGTTAGATCATCCAGTTCTGGGGTTCTCAACCTTTTTCTTTCTGAGCCCCTCCACTCCATGCTATAGACACACCACAGCCCACTAGTGCCACAACAACTGTTTTCTACATATAAAAGCCAGGGCTAGCGTGAAAGGGTAGCAAGCAGGGCAGTTGCCCAGGGCCTCACGCCACAGAGCGCCCCATGAAGCTAAGTTGCTCAGGCTTCTGCTTCAACCCCAGGTGGCGGGCTCAGGACTCTTGGCTTCAGCCCTGCACAGCAGGGCTTAGGCTTTCTGCCCTAGGCCCCAGCGAGTCTAACACTGGTCCTGCTTGGCGGACCCCCTAAAACCTGCTCGTGGCCTCCCAGGTGCCCCAGACTCCTTGTTGAGAACCACTGATCCAGTTCATTTCCCTGCCAGTGCAGGATTGTCCCTTGCAATGCAGCAAAACACACCCAGCACTCCTAGTGCGATGGAATAGGTGACATAGGTCTGGCTTCTGCACAGGTTTTGTATCAGGATATCTTTGCCAGTTAGGGGCGTGATTGTTTGTTGAAATACCAGTAGCACCCCTAATGTGGATGCAATAATCATGGTATAAATGTGCCTTATATTGGTAGAGCTTATTTCCTTCTTGTATGCAAATAAGCTATACCGATACAAGACCTTTTATAAAAGTTTAATTGCGTTCACATTATGGGGATTGTAAATGCTTTAACAGCACCACTATTGACCAGTCCTCTTTTCCATCTCCAATTTCTAGAAGCCCAATCTTGAAGTCCTTACTCAGCAGAGAAACTCCCATGACCTGTAAAAGGGATCTTGAGTCTGGGATCTGAGCCTATGATTCTGGTTCACTCCCTGATGCATTTGCCACCACTGATACATGTAAGGAACCTCTCAGCAGCTATTAGAATAACTCAACGGGTGATGATTGCTGCTGGGCTGGATTAAAAAGGCCAATCACAGTGAGACACGATAAAACTACTGCTGCTCCTCACAAACTGCTGGCAGGACAGGGGGTACCTCCCTTTTTGTGCTCGAGCTGTGTGTCACTATCTTTCATCGCTTGGCTTCCCCCGGCCCTCTGCTTGTCAACACACGTTAAAGGAGGAGGAGAATCAGACCAAAGTCAATTGCTGTGTTTCCTCTCCTGCAATGCCAATTGGTTATACACACGCCCTCCTGAGCCAAGCATCGGCCATCTCTCCGGGTGCTTGGTGAATTGTTGAGGCATGGAAGCTGTAGTTAAAAATAAAGTTATGTTTTCTAATAGTTCAAATATATAGATCTAAAAAAAAAAAGCCCACCAACGGGAGTTAAAATGACTTGGCAGGCTATATCGGCATTTGTGTGTCAGCTGATTTATTGGATACACGGGGTTTTCGTGCCACACTGAGAGCTTGATACACTAATGTGTGCTATTTATCCACAGAATAGATATAGCAATAGCAACAGAGTTGCAGGCTTCTCCCATGCTGCCCACTGGCAGTGTGCCCCAACACTGCTCTAGCAGGACCATCCCTTGGGGAAATATTGTACTGCAGTCTCCATGCCCACTTAATCGCTGGTCTCATTGCTGAGACTGGTGGACGGAGTTACTAACTACTGCCAATTATGTGTTGCGGACACTAGGAACTGAACTGAAACCACCAAATCATCTCACAAAGGTAAAAGGAGGCTGGTAGAACAAGTGGACATTTTATGGACATTGAGTATGTAGAAATTGCAAGAACAACAACAACAACAAAAGAATGTTTAGTTTCCAAGTCAAGCACTCAAAAGTTAGGAAACACTAGACTTAAGGTTGCCCTTGTGTGTATGCATCAGGATACAGTTTTTAATTACATGATCACATACTATTTTTCCACAGGTCCACTGCCTCATTTGCAGGATGGATGGGACTCACTGATTGCGAGCAGCTATTCAGTATTGTTTTATTCTCATTGGGTGACCTAATTTACTGCACACGTTTCAAGATTATAAGCAACTGAAAACAGGGTCTTTTAATGGACAGTGTTAAACAACCTTAACATTAGGTGGTGCTATCAGCTCCCCCTATACTATATAAATATATATGAATATAAGAAAACTTTGTTTTCAGTCATTACCATTCTGGACTGGACTTAGACGGTACCTCCCTTTTTCTGCTTGAACTGTGCATATCACTGTCTTTCATCACTTGGCTCCCATTGGCTCTCTCAGGAGACAAGAGGCTTTGTATCACATTACCAATTCTTGGATACAGCTAGTCCCTCTTCTTGAAATGGTTGTACCATTTTCTAAAACAGTGCTGCAGGGAGCATTGCTGTGTTGGTGTTGAGATATTTGCTAGGAAGGGGCAAAACCAGAAGCAGTTTTGGTTTTGCATAACCAAACCCAGAGGTAGTTTGGGTCCATGTCCCATTCTGCCTAAAGTTTGGGGTCAGAGGTAAGGAAATTGGATGGAGTGAAATATTCACTCTAAACCCACTGTAACGGAACTTTGGGTTCATTCACAAAACTCAATCGCTGCTCAAGAGCATTTTGAGAACATGTGCTGAAGTTTACCACAGACAGCTGGTAAGCTGGTGACCCTACATCTCCCAGGTGGTTCCCTTGCTCTTCTTCCATGGCTATTTCTTCCCCAGCAAACAAACCTCGAACCTCTCTGAAGATAAGGTAAGAGGGTATCTGTGTCCAGGCAGGTGTGGGGGAACTAGGGGAGCAGTGGGGGGCTAGCACCCTTGCAATCAGAAGAGGGTCAGAGACTAGAGTGGGACCCTCAGAGGCTGCAGCAGCTTCTGTGGCATCAGAGATCAGTTAGACTCACCGGGGCCCCTCTTCCCAGCATGGAGATGGCTCCCCCATCCCACCTGAACTGGGTCTCAGTAGCTCCCATCACTCTCCCTCCTAGTCCTCCACCCCCCCCCCCTCCATTCACAGCAAATTTCTACCCACACCCGCCATGACTACAGGCTTAGTTTGGAAGGGGCGGCACTTGGAAAGGCTATCTATGGGGTTCCCCTTTACAGTCAAGCTCAAACCTCCAAGTAAAACTGCAGGAGTGGGTACCAAACTACAGGGTTAAGTTAATGAGCTCAGTCCTACAGGGTGGCACAGCCTGATTCTGTTTAACATAGAGATGAGCTAAGCTAGCAGTGGTTAGCTTAACAGAGCCTCAGTGGATAAGTTTTTATTTGAGCTGATTCATTCAAGTCAGTCCTATTTAATTTGACCCCCTCCCTTCAGCATTCAGAGAAGAGAGTCTCACTTTGTCTATGCTTAAAATGTAGGTTCGTATTGCTACAGACCTCAGAGGTGTGAACAATCCACACCTGTCAGCACCACAGCTGTGCCAACCTAACGCCTGATGTGGACATAGCTAGGTCAATGGAAGAATGCTTCTATCATCCCAACTACCAACATTCGGGAGGTGGTGTTTCTATAGCGACAGAAAAACCCCTTCCAGTGGGGCTGTGTCTACACTATAGAGTTATGCTGGCATAGATATGCCATTGTAGCTATGTTGCTATAGTCCTCTAGGATAGACATGGCCTGTCTGCAGAATGTGCCTGTTCCACTCCCTACAGAACAATGCCAGTGTCTCTGACAGTCTTTGAGTGCTAGATTTTCAAATGAGTCAGGCATATACATGCACATACAAAATATAAATGCAACTGCCTAGTTCGCCTGAGTGATTGCACAGGCAAGCCAGATAGCTGCTAAAGCACAAGGACAATGAGGCTCATTTCTTCTAAGTAGCTCCTTGATCTGTGCACATAACTGGAGAAAGTGTGTGTGCAAGTTAGGCAATTAGGCGTGCATTTTCATACCCAACTCATTTGACAATCTAGCTCTGAGCCTTGGCTTTTCATAGATCAGGACCTAAATGGCACTCAGAAAATATGCTCACTTATGTGCACAAACAGGGAACTATACATACATCCAAATGCTTGTGCCTGTGAGTACGCATATATTCATGCTGTGTGTGCATAAGTGACTGGGCGCATGACATGCATAGAGTTTGCAGCTGCATCTTATTTTTTAAACTAGCCTGTTGCATTCACTGAATGTTTTCAGTGGCAATAAAGCATAGGGGAAGGGAGAAGAAAGAAATCATAATTGGTGAATAACATACATTCTCTTTGTATTGGCAGGAGTCTGCAGGCAAGAGGATGCATGCCCGTGAAGAATCATCTGCATAAAGAAAGGTCCCCTGGTGAACAAACTTTACAAGAGCTGTCATGAGTGTGTGTCTGAGCTAGAGACCTGTCAGTCCAGCTTTCAAGCACTGTCACAGCGGCGACGTAATGGGGCGGACAGGCTGAGGCTTTCTTCGAGCTGAGCGAACTGGGAAGCACAGACTGGTGTGTTAATCATTAGTGGGATCTCTGTCCGAAGAACCCAATGAAGACGTCACCCAGGAATATTGTGGCTGGCTATTTAATCTGACAGAGAACAAGAAGCTCATCCTCATGACAGGCGCTTACTCAAACTGCTCCAATTCAGGACATTTAGGGGGGTTTGCTAACAAAAGCCACTGTTCCCTTTGCATTTCCATTATGGTCATGACTGAGACGATGCTCCATGGGTATGAGGGACACTAACCGGCGCCTTTGGCTCTGCTGCTGCCTGGACTGTGCAAAAGTTTTGTGGGTGGTAAGCTGGTATGGAGGGAATGCTTTCTATGGATTAGGCTGGCAAACAGAGGGCTGGGACTCCTGGGTTCTGTCCCTGGCTTCAATCTTATTGCTCATTTTACTCATGGCTGCCTGAGTTTCTCCATCTGTAGATTGGGGATGAGGACATTTAGATACCTCAGAAGATCTTGTGAAACTTAATCAATGTTGATAAAGTGCCTTGGATACACTGGGGGAAGGGGTCATTTTATTTTTTATTTTTATTTTTAATTTTATTTGTGTTTTTTTTTAATTTTCTTATTATTTATTTACTTTATTTTTATTATTATTTTTTTTATTACACCCTCTTCAACATACTCAAATATCACAGTGTATGTCCCCTCTTTGTTCAGTAGCAGCTTGCCCCAGAAAGGGGTGGTCTTTTTGCAGGCCATTCTGGGAGAAACCTTTGCCAGAGGCATGGTGATCAAGAATGCCCATTTCTATCAGTAGACCGGGCCCTACATCCATTCTGCATACCACTGGAGCTGGGTCATTATTGTTATTATTTGTATTTCTCCTGGAGACCCAGAACAAGGATCAGGGCCCCCATCGTGCTAGGTGCTGTACAAATGAGCACTAAAAAGATTGTTCCTACCCCAGAGAGCAAGAACAAGGGAGTGAGGGCGCTGTTACAGAGACAGATGAATAGAAATATTTATGAGTAAGAACTTTTGACATCGAAGTGCTGAAGCAGTGAATTATTTTAGAACTCACTACCTCAAGGTGTTTGGACTTCCTTGCCTTGCAGTCAGCTAAAGATGCTGATGCGAATTTAGTAAGAATTAAACATATTCTCTCAACTACTAACATTTCACTTAAACTGCCTTAAGTAGGATTTCTTCTCCCCCCCCCCCAAAGCTTCCTCAGGCTGCATGATTTGTGATGGAACAGAAAAAAAAAACAGAAGGTTCAAATAAACATACTAACATAGCTATCAGTCAGCTGTTGCCTTGGCAAAAGCTTTGTTGATGCATATTGAAATATCTCAGCAAGTGATCAAAAGTTTTCCTGTATTGCAATGGAAATAAAAAGAAAGCTGGATCTCAACAAGACAAAATCTTGCATCTCTTTGTCTGATTGTCATCATCATGATGACACTGTACCAACATTCTCCAGTGAAAATGAATGACACATTTCCAGTGCTATCCTGTCTAGCACTGAGGTAGAAAGGCATGAACTATTCCCTTAGCCCTGTACCTCTTCACTTGCATAAAGCTTGAATAATGAGCTTGGGTACCTCAGTGTTGCCAGCTCTCACAAGTTTCCCAAGATATCTGGTGGTTTTCATGCATCTCCATCTCTTGGAGTCATCCTATTTTGTGAGAATGTCAATTTTCATTTAAAAATAAAATACATATCTGGCCTTTTGTGGTTGCAGAGAAATGCAAATCAAATAAAATGTAGGGGTTTTTTTATTTTTAAATCTTACATTTTTTTTGGAGCCAGACTCATGATGTTTGAGTGGTTGAGGTTGGTATGACTGCAAATACCAATCACCTCCTTCTTGCACTGAGTACTCCAATTAAATTCACTCTGGGCCAAGGGCCAGCACAAAGTCTATGCACTCAAGATAGCATTCAAGTAAGTGGGACTTAAGTGCTGCATAGGCTTCATGATGGCTCTCTGCAGAGGGATGAATTTCACCCTTCATAGACATTTTATTCTCTTGACCATTCTTTCCCCACTCATGATATGTATTTTCTTTCTGCCCTCGTTCTTTGACTTTTCTGACCTACCTCTGCTGTTTAAAAATGTTTAAGATTTTCTTCTTCTTGGCATTTCAGCCTCCACTTTTTCATTGATGACAAACATTGAGTGATAACTCAGGAGTGGGGATTTCTTATGGGAGAATCTATTAGAAGATGTTGTTTTCAGCTGTATGGTTCCCCAACAATGTCGCACTGCAAGCAGATACTGCAGGGATTTGTGCAGTAGCTACAGTATGTGACGTGGTTTACCCTGTATTCAGCTTGAAAAAAGAAATCTGTAATATTGCCAATGATTCCTCCTATCTGGCAAAAAAATACCAAAGCACAAAGAAAACAGAAAAGTCCTCTCCAAAGCCATTTTGCAATTGTTTATGTTTTCAGAGCAAATTACAGTGGTTAGATAAATAACCTGCACAGAATGACAGTGCATGGGCTAACATAAATTCTTATAAATATTCCAAGTACAATCAGCTGCCTCTCAGTAAGGCTGTTTGTGCTATTTTACCCTGTGTTCCCTTGGTATAGAGCTGCTGTTCTTTGAAACCTGTCTCCTTTTGAAGTTAATTAAATCTACCACATTACCTGTCTTTCCCCTTTTTATCTTGCACCTGGCTGTTTCATTCCACTTCCGTCTCTCCTTAGAATGCCTTTATGGGAATGGGTATATTGCACTAACAATAGGGTGTGTGTATGTGTGTGAAGAAAAGTCATCGGCAGGAAGATGATATGGAATATGCTACAGAGAATGTTACTGCAAGTGTGTCACAATATTTGCTTGTGGTAATATATTTCCTGTGAACTATACAGAGGCAGAATGCAGAGAGAGAGGAGTTGAGATGGCATTGAATGCCCAGCTAGGCCACAGCTGAGGGGAATTAGGTGGCCTAAGTAATCCCCTGAATGATGATGGCGCCCAGCTGAGAAGCAACAGACAGGGCTAGGATAAAGCCAGGAAGCTGGCAATAGAAAGGGGCTTCAGGGAAGTAGGCTGCAGTCACTCCCTGGGAGTAAGGAGGTGTGTTTGAAGCTACAGAGTTCAGTCATCTGTAGTGACTCCCTGGGAGGAGGGAGTTTGAGCTGGTACACTGGGAGGCAGAAGCTGTATGAAGGAGTCTAGGGAAAAAGCAACAGGGTCCAAGAGAAAGCACAGTTGCCATGTAGAGGGTCCTTGGACTGAAACCTGGAATAGAGGGTGGGTCCAGTTTCCCCTACCAGCCACTGGGTACGTGGCACCAGTAGTGAGTTGCAGTCGGTTCGCACTGGTTCACTGGAACCGGTTGTTAAATTTAGAAGCCCTTTTAGAACCAACCAGTTCTAAAAGAGCTTCTAAATTTAACAACCGGCCAAAAGTGGCGCGTTAGGCACCGACTCCCTGGGTGCTCCGGGGCTGGAGCACCCATGGGGAAAATTTGGTGGGTGCAGAGCCCCCACTGGCAGCTCCCTGGCCCCAGCTCCCCTCTGCTCTGCCCCGAGTTACGCTCTGCTTCTCCTCCCCTGGCTTCCCCCAAATCAGCTGTTTGCGCGGGAAGGCTGAGAAGCAGGCGGCGCCTTCGCGCTCAGGCCCAAGGAGGCGGAGCGGCGGGGAGCTGGGTCGGGGGGACGCGAGGAGGGTTCTCCGTGCCATAGCAGGTAACCTGGGGGGCTTGCAGTGGAACCGCTCCCTGTCCCACCTCGCCTCCGCCTCCCTGGGCCTGAGCGCGAAGCTGCCACCTGCTTCTCAGCCCTCCCCAACTTCCCGCGCGAACAGCTGATTCATGGGAAGCCTGGGGAGGCGTTCAGGAGGGGAGCTGGGGCTGGGCGTGGGGCAGGGCAGGGAGCTGCTGGTGGGGGCTCTGCACCCACCAAATTTTCTCCATGAGGGCTCAAGCCCTGGAGCACCCAGGGAGTCGGCGCCTAAGGCGCCACTTTTGATGTGATCAGTGGGGGGAGCGGCCACTCCCCCTGTTCCCCCCCAGCTATGCTCCCCTACCCCTAGGAGCTAGAGGGACCGGCCGGGAGCCTCCCTAGGTAAGAACCTCCGGGACTCCCCACCTCACCCCCCGCAGGTCCCTCTGGCTCTTAGGGGCGGGATGGGCAACCACTACAGTGGCCCACGAGACCCTCCTGCCCAGTTCCAGGGGCAGTCAGGGGACAGGGGCGGGGGTGGATGGGGCAGGGGGGTGACCCCCTTGTGGGGTGAGAAGGGAACCGGTTGTTAAGATTTTGGCAGCTCATCACTGTGTGGCACCATTCGGGCAGTGCATGAGAAGACCGCCTGAGATCATTGGTACAGAAAGACTTTGATACCCTAGAAGGTGAAGACAATAGTGACCTGGCCAGAGGGCCAAGCCTGGAAGACAGAGCATCCTGAGGTGCAGGGAGCATTAGAGAGACAGCAAGGTGTGCAGCACACAGCAGAAGGGAGTGTCAGACCTGAGTGGAGCTAATCCCCAAGCGTGGCCACAAGGATGAGCCCCTAGCGATGAGTAAGGTGCCCTGTGACAGGCATGCACAAGCAGAATCCCTGAGCTAGCACAGTGTACATGAACTGCTCCCTCCATTCACCTCAGGGGTCCTTAGAAACAAGGCCATGCCCCGTCACCCTGCAGGCCCTGTCCCACAAAATAGGCCAGCTCATCAGGGGGAAACAGGCTGCAATATCCTAAAGGATGATCCAGTCTCCACCTGCCCCTGACCCCAAGTGTCTTAGGGAGGGAATGTGCCTCCCTCAGACACAACCAGCAATGGAGCTTCCCTGCGCAATGCAGCTCCTTGCTGACATTGGCACAGGGCTGTGCCCATTTGGCACAATCTAGCCCAGCGCAGATATAGCTGGATTAAATACAGATCTCTCTTACAGCAGTGTGAATTTGGATAAATACCATCAACCCCAACAATGAGAGCCTAGGCTGACACCAGTGTCATAGTAAAACCAGTTCATCCATCATTCCGGTGTCACTGGGTAATTGGCATGCACTCTTGCTCATACTCACACACCTCAGGAGGGAGGCTTATGTCTTATTATTCCCTTTTTTACAGACTGGGTTGGAAACAGAGTCAGAGAGGTTAAGTGATTTGACAAAGGTCATGCAATGAGGTAGTAGCAGAACACGAGATCTTGCTTCCTAGTCCTGTGTTCATCCTGCATCTAGTCCACACTCCCCATGCCTCCAGTTCTTTCTTCCTCCATCTGCTCCCCACCTCTTTTTCCTTTGTTTTCACATTTATGTAGCACATAGTGTGAAGGAATGATTTTATACCATGCATGTTGGTAGCGTCTCTCAATAAAAACCTGTAGCTTGCCCCAACAAGGCAGATTGATGAATTTTCTTTGAGAGGGTTTAATGCCAAGTAGGAACCCTAATCTAAAAACCTTACTTATTCATGTGAATATGGCCTGCACATGTGAGAACTATTGGTGTAAATAGGGGTATGCTGTGTGGGGCTTATGAATTGTTGCCAATAAATTAACCTTAAATTTGTAACAGGGAGGGTTAAAAACCACTGGAACAATTTACCAAGATTTGTGGAAGATTCTCCATCACCAACAACTTTAAAATCAAAATTGGATGTTTGTTTCTAAAAAGATCTGCTTTATGAATTATTTTGGGGAAGTTCTCTGGCCTGTGTTATACAAGAGGTCAGACTAGTTGATCACAATGTTACCTTCTGGCCTTGGAATCTATGAATCTATGCATTTTCTCATATAACAATCTCAGGATTAAGGTTTATGTGCTGAGTTCCTGCTAGAATGTTTAGTAGCATACTTCAGAGGTGGGTGATATCCTTATTCTCTGTCACTGCCAAGGGAGAGTAAAGAAACAAGCCATCAGATAAGGGAAGAACAAAGACATGCATTTGTTGACAACCATACCAGAATTGTTGACAAAGTATTTCGGGACCTAGCAATTAAATAGTCTTTGTCAACACAAGGCTCTAGGTGCCCTATTGATTTAAGCTTAGTAAAGCCAGATGCCGGATCTACTGACTAGTCAATAATTAGACTACACTAATAATTAGAAAGAACTTACACAAGGACTTCTATCACATATCTATCTACTTAATGGAAATGTGGACTTATTATGTGTATGAAATTGCTCTAAGGAATATCTGTTGCTTATAGTGGGGCATAGGTCACCCTTTTAGTACAAAAGTATCTTGCAGATGATATATTTCATGTTTTCATCCCCAGATTTGAAAGTTTGTCCCTTGCCATTCACTTTTTCAAAACACTTGACTGAGGAGCAAACATCTGACCTTTGCCTTTGGCCATATTTGTTTCCTGTGATGTCCCAGGGTATTCTAGCATAATGAATCAGTCAGCTCTCCTCGGATACCATCTGCTTCTATATGATCTTTTCACAATGTACAGAACTTCTGCTGATTTTTAACTTGAACTGCCTCTTTTTTCAGCAAGGTAATTGCTGTGCATTAGCTGCCACAGGCCACGCAACCTGCACTTGCTAATCTGTGCCTATTGCCAGATCAGAGTGACATTTTAGTGGCCAGATGCAATTTTTAAATGAAAATATGTTCTACAGCGTGGAATTCCCAAGACTCCTCTGACAAAGAAAACAATAT
Organism: Dermochelys coriacea; assembly: GCF_009764565.3. NCBI lineage: Eukaryota > Metazoa > Chordata > Testudines > Dermochelyidae > Dermochelys > Dermochelys coriacea. The sequence goes on from NC_050080.1 coordinate 27,936,709, forward strand.
GAATACAACCTCATTAAAGACAAATGCACAATTCCAGGCATCGGCAAACCTCCAACTAGCTCCTAGTAGGCCACAGGGGATACGTTTCTGGAACACTATACAGGCATTTTGAGTGCCAAGTTTGCCAAACTGCTGTTTAACCAAGGAAGCAAATGGGAAGACAATCTGCATCAGAATGACTTTCCTCATAGTCCTGCCTCTTGTGCCAGTGTGTTGTCTTTAAACTCTTCTTTTGGCACATGCCCAAGAGACATAAATATTTGTTTAATGTATACCCGTACACCCCGAGCCAAAATAACCATATCTCTTATGTTTCTTAGGGAGCAAGTAACATCTCCGTGCTCTTTACTAACAGTCAAAGAAGAGGAGTGTGACCCTTCTCCCATATCTCTGGCCAAGTCCATTAGAAGAAAGCTTCAAGCAAGAGGCTAGGAAGACACCCTTACCAACCTGGTCTCTTCTGTCTAGATTATTTTTATGTCCCTTATTATCATAGCATCTGACCAGCTTGCCATCTTTAATATATTTGTCCTTACAACACCAGCGTTGTGAAGTAGCACAGTGCAATTATCCCCATTGTACAGATGGGGAATTGAGGCATAGAGAGGCTATATGACTTGCCCAAGGTCACACAGAAAATCTGAGGCAGAGCAGGAAACTGAGTGCCAATCTCCCACATCTCAGGTTAGCACCCAAATCCCCACCCGACTTTCCCTCTCTCTCTTCCTTCCTGTCCCTTTTCCTTTGTTTCTTTTTCTCCCTACCTTATCCAACAATTTTCACTCTTCCAAAGTTGGCTCAGCCCAAGCAAATTATTCTATTCTTGTTCTCATAGCATGCTTATCATGTTAGTCCTAAACATAATTAGATATTGTTTAGACCTCTGTTCTTCAAAGCTAAGTTGAAATGTGCTTCTTTTCTAGATTGTCTTATTTATGCATTGTGGGCCCAGTATAGCACAGAACTTAGCCTGTGCTTAAAGTTATGTACATGCATCTGTGCTTTGCTAGATCAAAGGACAGAAGCACATTGCAATTACGTCCAAAGTTCCTAATGAGGCTGGATCCCCGTTATTAAAATACATAAGCTAGCTTAATACTGGGAGGACCATTAAATTGTGTCTTGCCTCCAAACTTCCCTGGTCATCTTTGGCCTCTTTGCAGAGAAGGCCAACAAGGCACCTGTGTCTATTCATGACAGTCATGGTGATGGTTTAAGGAGTTGAACCTTGCCCACTAGGACCAGGCTTTAGACCACCTACCTACTCCTTACATGGGGTAATAAACTAATCTAAATAGCTGTGGAAATACAACCACTCTAGAGGGGCAATTGCTGAGTGTGCCTTGGCACCCACAAAGTGTATGAGGAAATGGCTCCAGGGAGAAGGAGTTCCACTTCTCAGAATTGATTAAGAGTAAACATGGCCCAGTTGAACAAAAATGTGAGGCCCCCAATCCTGCAAAGTGTCCGCTAGAAATTAACAGGGAACTCTTCAGAGCACAGATTCCAGCTCATCTGATCCACCTTTAATCCAGCGTGGAGCCTGGCTAGATTGAAGCATTGGCACCCCCAAGCAAACTGAATGGATGCAGGTGGGCAGCTCTACAGCAGGACTCCCTGGACTCAGCCAGACTTGTTCTGGAGGAGTTCCAGCAGCCTCACTGCCATGGAGAGGGTACAGCAGGAGCTCCCACGCACTTGGCCAGCTCTGCTGTCTGGTTTATGTGCAGCTGTAGAGCTGGGGCTGGGCCTGCCCTCCTCTCATCTCTCCCTTAGGCAGCTTGTGTCCATGTGGGGACTAGGAGGGAGCAGAGCCTCCTGTCCCCAGTCAAAATGTGGTCTCTACATGTGTTGGGCCACAAGTCGCTCCGTGTGTTTCTACCACTCAGGAGTGCACCAACATGTGGCCCTTCCTATTCCAGCCCTGAATTTGGACCTGATCCAAGGCCCACTGCAGTCCATGAGAGCTGCTGCATTGATTTCAGTGGGCTGTGGATCAAGTCCTAAGAGCCCGTATCTCCACTCATTCACAGCAGTGGCTGCATAAGCATCCCTCCTTCCCAGGCCCTGCTAATGGCAAATTGCAAAATCTTGAAAGAGAGACCAAAAAAAAGGCACCAGCCCTGTGCTCCTAAATGTAGATCTTTATCTTGTTGCTTTGCAAGGAGCTCTGAAATAAAAATAAAACAAGTTACTGATAATTAGCTCTAAAGACACACAAGCAATTGTGCTTTATCGTGTACAAGCGCTTTGATAATAGGCCAGGCTGTGTGCCATGAATTGCTAATTAATTCTTTTTTAGTAAAATGTTTTGCTTAATTAAAGGGTGCACTGATTTATAAACACACATCCCTAAATATTATTCACTCTGTGTCTGCTATGAGAAATGCAGGCTGTCTCCGCGTTGCAGCATGGCTCTTCAAATTATTTCATTACTCCCAGCTACGCTCCTTCAGCGCTGATTGTGACGGATTCCAAAATTATAAAGTCATAAATACAAAGGGAAAAACCGGCAACACACACCTAAGGGGGTTCGCAAAATCCCCAGAAATATTTTAAACAATGACAACAGGCGAAAGAGGGAGGGAGGCAAAAGGAACTGTTGGGCCTGATTCCCTTTCTGCACATGCCAGTGTAAATCAGGAGCCAGGTCACAGAAAGCAATGTGTTGTAAAAGCAGAGTGAATGAGAAGCAAATCAAGCCCATTTTCTTTCCAAGATAACTGCTACTGGTTTTTTAACTATTTTTTCTCAGTGGCTGCTATTAAAGCCCTTTTCTCTTGCAAATGCACCTTCTGAAAAGGCACCATCAATGCTGCTGCATGAGTGGACTAGCAGAGAGCACTGGGTGGGTGATGACTTTTGCCCTAATGCACTTTGCCTCCACTGAAGAGGGGGAAGAAGGGTTCTGCAGAAACTGAGTACCACATACAAGTCTTGAGGCAGCATCTGTGACTGGTAACATTTTGCATACTTATTACCTGATACCCCTAATAGTAAGGGGTTTTCTTAAACAATGTTCTGATTTTAGGGGTGAAATCCTGGCCCAATTGAAATCAGTGGCAAAACTCCCATTGATTTCAGTGAGGCCAGCATTTCACTCTCTATGACTTCTAGGCCAAATGCTTGGTCTGAGTGTACAGCACAAGCGTGCTCAGGAAACCTCAGGAGATGGACTAGAGGGAAAGAATCCCCATCCCCAGGGTGGAGTGGTAGCAGAAATAGTCTGGGGTAGTTACTGCAATCTGAGGGCTGCAGCAACCTTTGTGGCTGTTATTCTAACCCTCTTATCCACATCTGGGCGGCGGGGAGGGGGGTGCCGGTGCATCAATATAGCTGTTATGTTCACTGCATACAAACATAGAAGTTAAATAAAAACATGAAGTACTTTTGCTGGAAGGTAGAAATGTAACAGTACATTATATGTTAGAATTCAGAATGCTAACATACAAGAACTCAAAACCAGGGAGAGACAAAGCAGGCTGCTCCCTAAAAACAAAGAGCCACAACTCATCCCACCTTACTCTAGGCTGACTGGTTGCAAACTGACTCAGTCATCCCAGAGTTTCATATACAGCCTACTATCCTGCAAGCAGGACTAGGAAACCCCTCCCCACAACTCTTGTAATGATAGCTTGCAATTCCAACTCAGTCCTCAATACACCCCAATAGTCACAGATGCATTGGCACTACCACACACCTTCCCCAGCCACCCTGCTCACTGGTGCCCAGAGAGCTGTGCTTTGGAACACGTGGATGGTGGGGTTCTGTGCGTGGGCTCCCTACATTCTGCCTTCCCCCTGTGCAGCAGACCCAGCCCAGTTCTGCCAAAGCCAGAGAGCCCCAATGGCAAGGGGGGCCTCTTACTCCTCTGCTGTTTCCCTTTGCAGATTCCAGCTGCAACAAGAGGAATTTCTGTGACTTTCTGTTTCCTCAGCAGCAATGATTAATTAGCTTTCAGTCCCATTTACCTTATATTTTGTGTTGGCTTTGGTCCTGCTCCCTAAATACAATCAAGTTCATGAGGAGAATATGATCTAACATTCCACTCCAAATCCTAGAGGGTATCTTTGTAAACAACTGTAAGGCCTCCAGGCTTAGAGTGTAAATTCGTTCTTCCCCATCATACAGAGAACAGCCTAAATGCGTCTCTTTCCTTGTCTCTTCCTTCAGCTTCACTGTGGACATACCATGTGGTGTGTTGCTTGAGGCTAAGCCCCAGTTGTCAGTACTAGAGCTGTGTGAAATAGTCACACATGGACATAGGCTTAGGAGAAACTGACTGGGTTTCAGGCTTCACTGAAAACTTGAAATTCTGACTCAGGTGCCTAGAAGGCTCTGAATGAAACCTAGGCTTGGTTTTGGACAAGCCTGGCCATTTTATGGGCTTGCATGGAAAACATGAAATTGGCTGATTGTAATAGTTTTGACATCAAGTTAGGCAAAATTTGGTGGTTTTGATGAAGTTTCCCATTGAGGTTTTGAGTTTGATGTAACCTGAAATGGAAAGAGAAACTTGTGGGCTGTGAATCCAGGTGGATCTAAACCAAAAGAAGTATTCACACAAACCCCAGTGAAGTGAATCTGTGGAGCTTAGTCCAGCTGTTGTCACTATGTGTTGTATTTAATAGACTTATAGCTATTAAAGTTAGAGGGAACCGTTAAAATAACCTAATTTGACCTCCTGTGTAACACAGGCCAAAAGATTTCACCCAGTAATTCCTGTTTCAAGCCCAAAACTTCCATGTTGAGCTAGAGTTTTAGAAGACATCCCACCTCAGTTTAAAGACATCAAATTATGAAGAATCCCCCACATCCTTAGCTAAGCTGTTTCAATGGTTAATTACCCTGGCTGTTAAAAATGCACACCTTATTTCTAGTCTGAATGTCTGTCTCCTACAGAGTCATTACGAATGCTGAGCATTGGATAACCAACACTTCTCTGAATGTATTTGCAGTTTGATAATATTTATTTGGTTACTTCACACACACAGCTAAATATAGAGAGACTCAAATCCCCAGCTGGTGTAAATCAGAGCTGCTCTATTGAAGTCAGTGGAAGTGTGCCAATTTATATCAACTCTGAATCTGGCCCACACTTAAAAAACCCCCAACTACATTAACTAAAAGTTACAGTTTCTTATGACTAACACACCCAGTCATTTAAAATGGAGGAATGAAAGGTTAAACTGCTTCAGATATTCATATTTAATCGGCTCTGATTACAATATTTAGATCACTTTTCAACATGGAGTCAAGGTTTCTCCCATGCAGACCTAAATATGACAGCATGAAATGCCAGCAATGTTTTAGGGTGGGAATTTCAAAAGCATCTTAAGGGATTTAGGCACCAACTCTTACCAGCTTTTGAAAAATCCTACCTTTAAACATTGTTGACATACGAAATGGCTGTTTCATTTTTACTGACATATTATAGATACTAAAAAGAAAAGGAGTACTTGTGGCACCTTAGAGACTAACAAATTTATTAGAGCATAAGCTTTCGTGAGCTACAGCTCACTTCATCTTCACTGTAGCTCACGAAAGCTTATGCTCTAATAAATTTGTTAGTCTCTGAGGTGCCACAAGTACTCCTTTTCTTTTTGCGAATACAGACTAACACGGCTGCTACTCTGAAACCTGTCATTATAGATACTATTACTGGTTCCCATCTGCCCGGTTTAACACCTAAAATATGTAATCAAACATATATTAACAATTGCAGGAATCAAACACAGTGATGATTTCACGGGAGGTCTTTTCAATGACTATGTAGGTAGGTTCAGAGAATCAGCCAGGGTGCTGGACTTGCTTTGAACAGATTTCTCATGCCCTCAGCATGAGCACAGGGCCTTGGGCTGGGCACTGGGTGTTCTGTAAGAAGCACTCAGTCTGCTGTTACCCGTCGTATTTAGATTCCTGAAATGGTTTAACTGTTGCTGAGCTACTGACTGCACTTTCCAGCCATACTTGTCTGCCAGCACCTAGCCGGGAGAAAAGCAGGGCTCTCAGAAGTGTTAGCTGTGCAGACATGTTCTAATAAGACCAGTAGGGTCATATTCAGAATGACCTAGTGGGAAGGCCAGGGAATATGGGAGGTGTTAATGAGATTGCTCATTGTTTGCTTTATATAGTAGGATATATGTCCCCCTAGTGCCTTGCTCTATAAGTTTTCACTGCATGTAACCTGGAGTCATTGACTCTTTAAATCCCTGGGGATGTTGTGTATTGAAATTGTTCTGAGGCAGGGCGATACCTTCTATGAGTATGTCTACAGCATGCAGTTAACCTGGGCTCTTCCCCCGATTTTAGACTTAATTCCCCCCTCCCCCCCCATATCTGCACAGAAAAACCTCTGACCCAGGTTTGAAGGTGTTTTAAGCCTGGGCTAGCGGGCCCCATGGTTAGAATCCAGGCTCTGCTTATACTTAGGCTGGGACCCACCCACTTTGCAGTGAGGACACAGACTAATCACACAAGTGTTGATAGTCCTCCAGTGCCTTCCCACAATTCCCCAGAAGGAGAGACATGTTCTCCCCCAAGCTGGCACAATTGAGTGGGAAAGAATCCTGGAGCATCTCAATACAAAGAACTACCGGATATGCCCCTAGACATGAGCGAGTGCAGAAACAGTAAAGACATAGGGCTTTCCAGTGGTGACACTCATACCCAGGCTAGGCAATCCCAGGCATTCAGGCCCGGGTGCCAATCACCTGGGTTAAGTGCGAAGTGTAGCCATAGCATGTGTGTGTAACCCACACACCTCCAGGGTGTGGTGTTCTGTCCCATCTAGTGGCACCAAGATTACTTAGAGAGAGATATTAATGAGTCTGCTCTACAGCCTTAGCTAAGAGACAGTTGGCTTTTAGCTCATGTGGTAGAGGCTCATGCAGTAAGCTCCAGAGGCCCCAAGTTCGATCCTGCCTGCCGCCAACTGGGATCTGTCAGCATTACAAGTGCTCATCCTCATGAGAGCTCTAGGCACTATTCTGACAATATGCCTACATCCTCAAAGGTATTTAGGTGCCTAACTCCCATTGAAACCAATACCTTTGAATCTGGACCCTTATACTTTGCCCTCATTCCAGATGCTACTAAACAGGTGACACCACAAACTAGATCAACACTATGCTAGTTTAGAAACACTCATGGTCATACCACTAGCACAGACTAGCCGATTAGGGGTTACACAGCAAACAATGCTACCATCAGGAAAACTCATGAGGAAATCCCCAGTGCGTATGTTTGTGCCCTGCCTTTAATGTACTTCCCTGGTTTATTAAAGAGAGCCTCTCTTTCAGTTCTCAGTCATGTCTGGCAGCAGAATTCTTTACGCGAAACTACAGCACGTTTGAGATCAAGAAGGAGGTGCTGGTCACGCTAACCCCTGGCTACGAGTGGTTCTTACTGATGCAAGCAGTCCCTTTGATTTCAATGGGACTGGTCACATGAGGAAAGGTTTGCAAAACTGGTGCCATACTTTGTCAGAATACAGACGCCAGCTTTATCCTCTCTCCTCGGCCCCCTTGCTCCCTGACAGATGGCAATGTACAATGCCGCAGATGATGACAATGCCATCAATACAATGTTGGCTTTTTTTTCAAATGGCATAACTTTCCATTCTATGGCCTGGGTATTGATTTTAAGGAAGGGATTTTTGAAAAATACTGAAATCCCAATTCAGCATTTTAGACACCTCTGTAGATTAACAGAATTAATTTCTCCCCCAGGGCATTAATTGAGAAATGTGCTGAGGTTAAGGACAAGGTCAGCTATTCACAGTGTAATGTCTCCTATATAATCTACTTGCCAACCAGTAAGGCAATCGGTGCACTGTAAGAATGAAATCTTTCTGCACCCAGAATTTGAGGGAACATAACCTTGTATTACAGAAACTGTAAGAGAAAGTTGTAGGAAGGTTCGTGGTATGTGTAAGCTGAAACGTTTAGAGCTATTTTATTCTACTTTAGATCTATAGTCTAAATTAGGTCTTGAATGTGTCCATCTTTAAAATTTATGAAGGCCCCTATTTCTCTGAACTAGCATAGAGTGTGTGGTCCCTTTGACTCTCAACATATACAGCACTTAGCAATGAGGCTGCAGCATGATCTGCCAGGCAGTCCATGACCCAACAATTGCACAGAGCAGAAAGGGAAATAAACAGAAAAATATATAACGAAGGCCTTTAAAAATCACTACAAACCAATCCTGTATAGCCGCAGCACATACTGGGCAGGAACTTCATTTCATTTCATCCATCATTCATAACTTGTTGGTTTGTGGCCATAAAGACAGCCTGCTCTCAGTATACTTACCCGACAGGAAGCTGGGAGAGAGAGTGAGATGGAGACAGGCTGAGGGGAGAGGTGGAAAAGCAGGGCTAGGGAAGGGACAGGGGTATTTGTTGTGGTGGGTGAACAGTTCAATCATGTTTAAGTGATGCCAAGCTGGGGAGTGCTTTCCATGGCATTATCCTGCATTCAGAACGCTCTTGTGCATTCTTATTAGTGCAGTGAATGCAAAAGAAAAGAGGAAAGAATGCTGATATGTTGTTATATGCTGTGCACAGTGCAAAACCTGCAGCCCTCATTTCCAAAGGCCCATGCAATGGGTGAGCTGTGCAAAATGTGTACACATCCGTTACACTCACCTGTGTTCAGGTAAGGAGATTTTTATATATCTGACCCCGACAGATATGCTGCCGATGTTTGCCCATGAAAATAGGGTTAGCTGCATGGACGGCTGCACATGCAATTGCTGAGCTCGTGCATGCAGGCACCTCTGTATGTGAACTAGTGAAGGATTTTGCACCTGCAGGGGATACATGGCCTGCTTGCTCACCAACTGCCTGGACTCTGGAAAATGTGTCCCTATGTGAAGAGAACAAATTTTTCAACAGACCCATTGCACGACACTTGGAGGCACATGCATTTCTATGCTGTAAATTGGTGACTATACAAAGCCCTGTTCCTGCATGGAGACACCAGGCTGCCCTCACAGCTTCTAGCGGTGACTGGGCTGTGCATGCAGCATCCCTACATAGCAATCGACCAGGTTCCCTTTAGCCCAGGGCCAGGAGAATGAAGCCAGACTTTCCTTATAATAACTACTCCCAGCTGCTTCAGGCTGGGGTGGGGCCGAGCCCTGGAAAGAGAGCAGAACGCCTGTCTCTCCTGTGCTCTCAATGCCCCCACCTCCCACGGCCGGAGGGTGTGGAGGAGGAAGCTGTCTGATTGGCATGTGGAGGAGATAAAAGGCAGGCCAGGGGAAAGGAAAGGAGTAGATTTCAGTAAGGAGTCTGGTGAGACTGGGCCTGGGAGAGACACTGTCGCTGATTGGTCATGGAGACTGGGACGGGGCTGAGAAGCCGGGGGGAGTGGAGACAGGGACTGGCTAGTTGGGGTGAATAGATTTGGATGATGTAATGTATCTTACCCTAAATTACTTTCAGTCTTACCGCCGTACTGACATAGTTTTATCTGGAAATACGATTACCAGGTTACACTTTAAACCCATTTTCTACCCCACAGATGTATGTACAACCATAAAACAACTTGTTCATATGCATACTTTTGATAACAACTAAGCAATTAATGTGAGGAGGGATGCGTGCTGAGGTGATAATACGTATTATACTCCCTTTGTCCTGCACCTCAGCTTAACTCTGTGCTGAAGTACAGGCCAGAGTTCTGGCTTTTCAGGAGTTTCCAGAAAGCATTACACAGAGCTAAACCATGAGTTATTGTAGGTAAAATCCTACATTTTGGTGTTAATAAAAGTTCCCAGCTAGCTTCAAAGGAGAAAGCCATTTAGCTTTTTAGTAAGCAAATATTATATACACCCAGAAACCTTATAAACAGCACGAGGAATATTTATGAATAATTCCTCAAACAAAATCTACTAGGTAGTAAATCTCCTGGTTTTTCTTATACAGACGTTCCCAGTTTGTCACTGTTTATGTAAATTTAGATGCAAGGTTCCAGTGTAACATTTACACTTCTGCACTTGAGCACACACCTATATCAACACGTTCTTCTCGGACCTTCTGCCAGAGGAGAGTCTCAATCTCTGTAGCGTGAGCATAAGATGTGTGGGTCACCTGGATTCTTCAGAGCTTGAGAAGAGTGGCAGCATCTCAGTTCCTTCTCAAACACACAGAGCCTTCTCAGCCAACAAATGTCAGAGGATCCCTGCAGCGAGCAGCATTCGAGCCCTTGGGTTAAGAGGAGACTGTCTCCTCAGATGCTGCTAAGAAAGGAAATCCGCAGGGTGTATCCAAAGCGGCACGGGGATTGAGATCAGCATATAAAACAGCCATTCCCTGGATCTCTATAAGGCTTTCACACTACAGGGCACCATCCCTCCCCCCACAAGCCCAGCTAAGTCAGGTAACAATTTAAAAACCCTAGCCTCACTCAGCTCTGCCCCTATTCTCTCTTTAACTGGGATAGAATCCCTGTGTAGAGCAGTTAGCTGATAGTTCAGTATAAGTCCCACAGACTGTGTAGCCTTGAGGAGTGACAAACACTCCCTCCCTCCCAGCTCTCCAACTAGGTCCAGTCCGGCAGTGGGCCAACCATTATCCTATGGAGGACTTCCCCAATAAGTGAAGTTGGACAATATCGCCTGTATCCAGACAGGGGTGCTGGAACAATTTGTATAGGTGGAGGAGGTGCTGAGAGTCATTACACCAAACTGAAAACCATGTATATAATGGAAATGACTTCAAGGCAGGGGGTGCAGCAGCACCCCTAGTTCCAGCACCTATGAATCCAGATCAGTACAGGGATTGGGACCCAGCCATCACAGCAGACATGTCGCGCTGTCCTACAATGCTGTGCTGCTGTGTCCACAGGGCTGCCTGTAACCCCTATATTTATAATTTGCTCACCCCCCTCCCATACCCCAGAGCTCTGAATGGCTCAGAGGGTAAAAGTGAGGGACCTGCAAGACTGCCTGCCCTCCATGAAAACTGCTTACCCAGCCTACGAATCAGCTACTGAGCATGTCTAGCATAGGTACCAACTCCGGGCTGCTCAGGGCTTCAGGCACCCACAGAGGAAAAATAGGGGGTGCTCAGCACTCACAGGGCTGTCTGGAGCTGCTGCTTCGGCGGCCCTGCGGCTGATCACCAATCAGCTATTCAGCGGCTTGCCCGGCGCCCCCATCAGCTCTTCAGTGACTGTGCTGCTGATCAGCTGTTGATTGGGGCTGCCCCATCGATCAGCTGTTGAGCAGGCCTGCCCCACCCATCAGCTGTTGAGTGGGACTGCCCTGCCATGCTCCTCTCTGTCCCCTCCCCACTCACTGCCCTTAAGGCAGGAGGGGGCAGAAAGGAGTGAGTGGTGGGCTGGAGGCACTCAGAGGAGAGATTCTTGGGGGAGGGGGAAGAGCAGGGGTGGGAAGAGATGGAGTGGGGGACAAGGACCTGGGGTGCCTTGGGGAATGGGTGGAGCTGGTGTGGGGCAAAAACCCACCGGCAAAAACAAAAGTCAGCACCTGTGATATCTAGTAACTGCCACAGCCTATTACCCGATGGTTTGGGGTCCTTCTCATGAAGTTGTCCTGTCCTGCTTGCTGTATGTGTTCAGAGAAACAGGATTCAGACTAAAATCTCTGTCTCCTTCCGCTGCTTCTATCTCTTTCTGTTGATTTACAAATCAAATGCTGCATCATAAAGCACATGGGTTAATTCTCCCCTACTTACATGACTGATGTCCAGGCCATACGTCTGTGACTTGCATCAATGTTTTGCCTACATCTTTCTGCACAGTAAAATAGGAAAGAAAGGGACGCACAATGAGACAGCATCACTTGGGGATCTCTGGTCTCTACGATAGTTGCGAAGTCAAGGACATCATCCTCAAATGTGACCAGTTGATTTCTAGTGCTACTTGTTCTGCGAGGTTCAATAGGTAGCTCTGCTGTCATGGTGATTGGCAAATACACCTCGGCTCCAGTGGAGAGCTCATCTCATGATGTTCACCTTGTTTGTGCTTCTCTATGCTGGTCTAACTCTGGGTTGTTTCAAATTCCTCTGCTCAAGGACTGAGTTCAGATGGCAGAGTTGAATCAAATGATTCATCCGTCTCCTGTCTGCACACCTGCATAGCTACCTTCTCTCAGCTTCTGCCACTTACTGGAATCACTTCCGGCAGAGCTCCCTCCACTAGCTCGGGGGCATAAATGAATCCACAGGTGCAGAACATGTCTCTGTGAAAAGTTCAGATGGAGCCATCTCCCGTTTTTGCCAGTACCTTGTAGACACACGTGAATCACCTTTAGTTACTCTAGTATCATGTGTACTTGTGTCTCCCATCTATCTGCCAGCTTTTGCTTTCCCCTGGAGCTAAGATGACATATCAGAGCCCTAGCTCCTGGTTCTATAGTACCAGCATGTTAGCGTCTCATCACCACTTGTTTGCCAATCAATTTTTCTCACTTTCTTTAGCAGCTAAATCATATGCATAGTGAAGTCTATAGCGTAGGTCCTTCACCTATAGAAAATCATGGAATTTATCACAAATTGCCCACTTCAGGGCTAAGAATCCCAATTTATGAATTAGGTAGTTGTACTCGCTCTGGATTAGTCCCCCACTACCATAAGCAATAACTTGTAGCTTTCCATCTCAGACCTTGTAGAGTGTTGCTCCTAGAGTGGTAGCATCACTATGAAAAAAATATGGCAATTTCCAATCTGCAAATCCCAGAACTGGGATTGTAGTGAATTGCAGTTTCAAGGTTTCAGATGCTTTTTGGCCAGCAGTGTTCCACATGCCAAATTTCATGTCCCTGCTCCAAAGCCTGGGGATGCCAGTGCTTCTCAAAAAAGCGTGCTAGGATTTTTATCCACGCTAAACAGTACGAATAGCTGGGCTAAACAGAGCAGTAACTGGAGGAAATTCTCTGGCCTGTGATATACAGGAGGTCAGACTAGCTGATCTAATGGTCCCTTCTGGCTTTAAAATCTGTGACTCCATGAATCCATAAGTCTAAAGCAGATCAATCTTATCTGCAAAGAACACAAAAAACCTGTCACAGAAACCAGCGGAGGGAATTCCTAATAAGAAGAAGCCTGTATAGATTAATCTAGCAGTATATCACCTGATAGATAGCTCCTAACAGCTTCTATGATTGATGACAAGGAACATCTCTTGACCTCAGCCATAGCTCTTCTGTATGCCCATATAAGATCCTTGTGCAAAAAACCCCACTGGGACTGGGAGGGAGCATGATTCCATCCACACTGGACATGCTCCAGCTCCGGGTTGAGCAGGACTTGCCCTATAATAGCGGCTCTGGGCTGTTGTGGGCCAGGCTGGGCTGAAGCACAGGAACTCAAAGCAAGGAGCCTTTCTCTCTTGTGCTCTCAATGAGCCCCCTGCTGCATCTCTGGCATCATGGAGGAGGAAGCTGCCTGATTCATATGCGGAGGAGATAAAAACCATACAGGGTGGGAAACGGGGGGAGTAGATGTTGGCACAAGGAGCTTGGTGGGAGGAGACTGGGCCTGGAGGTGGGCTGGGGGGTGGATGGGAGAAATAAACTGGGACTTGAGCTGGGGGGAAACTGGGGCTGAGAACCAAGGAGGGAAAGAGGGGAGTCTGGGAGCCAGTTGTGGAGAGACTGAGATTGGATGAGGAGGTGGGGAATACTGGGACTGACTGATGCTGGGGACCAGTGGGGTGTGGGGAAAGGAGACCAGTCTGAGGAGGAGTCCTGGTGCAGCAGGAGAACTGTGACTGGATGGCCAAGGAGTCTGGGACAGGAGCCAGGCAGGGGGAACACTGAGATTGGATAAAAGTCCAGGAAGGGATACAGCAACTGGGAGCCAGTAGTAGGGAGAACATGGGTGGAGTGTGGTTGTGATGAGGACAACTGGAAGCCGATGAGGGAGAGAGACTGATCAGATCAGGAACCAGGACAAGGGGAACTGGGACTGGCTGGGAAGGGGACTGGGACTTGGGTGAAAAGCCTGAGGAGTGGAGGCTGGGACAGGCTAGGTGAGGAGCATGGGCTGAGGACCTGCAGGATGAGAATGGTGGCTGCACAGGGTACTGTAACCCAGGAGGGTCCAGTCTGAGAGTCAGGGGATTGTGAAATTCTACCCCAGGACAGGTGGTAGCACAAGGCCTGACTGCAGGGGGGGAGCACTCAGAGAGACCAGAAATGGGACAGAGGTGCCACTTGCCCTGTAGCCCACACTGGCATTTCCTACCTTTTGAGTCCTTGACTTCACAAGCTGAATAACTTTCTTTTAATGTAATGTATTTGTAGGAGTGTAGTTATGGTGTCATGGATGGACCGTGAGACCATCAGTTTTACCCATGGTAAATTCCATCCTTCTGCATGTAGCTGACTTGGGCATGACTGCGGATTCAAATCATGAACAAGCTCTTTCCATACCATAAGACATGTTAACAAACTGCATCTTGTGTAGGAGCCCCTGAGCTGGGCAGCAAACTTTACTGATTGATCCTGAACAGTAATTAATGGTCTGCCCTTAGGTTAAAACCCTATATATAGCGCCTGGGCTGGGTGCTGAGCAGATGCATAGAGAATGGAGAGGGCTGTGGAGCATGGGACTCACCTCTGAGTTGTGTCAGGCTATCTGCAGACTCAGGCAGATGTCATGGCAGTGATGTACACTCATCTCTTTCAGTGGAGATCTTGACATTCAAAAAGCAAGACTTCTTTGCCACATGCTATGCTGATGCCTGTTTCAGGCACCCCATTCCCTGTCCCTTGTCAATCTCAGTGGCTTGACAACAGCTGACATGACACTCAATCTAAGTAGAACTAAGGGAATGCATGTGTGATCTGCTGTTGTAGCTGAGTGATCTGGGTGCTTCTAGCCTTCTAAAAGTTGACATCACCTTCTGAGTATGGAAGGTTCAGCCAATCCATATACAATAAGAAACAACCCCACCATCTAGCCATAATGGAAAGTGATCTTCTTTGGAGGTTTGATAATGTTGGGCTAACTTTGTAGAGTTCTTTTTCATTTTTGCTGCCACCTTTGCTCTTTCTAGTTCCATATGGTCCCGGAAACATAAACAATGTGATTCCACAATAACAAGACCCTTCTGGTATTTCCAGCTCTACCAGAAGCAGGAAGTATCAGGAAGCTCATGGGAGACTGTGTCCTTACTAGATTTTCAGCCTGATTTCAGAGGTAAGTGGTTTGGATAGATCTCATCATGCAGCGAGAAGCAGATGAACATCTGGGTGTCCATCTGAATCGAATTCCCAAATCCCTTGAAGTTTGCCCATTGCTGCTCCAAGCATGTGAACTTTCCTAGTTCTCCACAACCAGCCAGGCTGTCATGCTTGATTTGCAATAAATGAGAGCAAGGCAGAAAGCGAAGCTGGGGGCAATGATTCGGAAATATTCAAAAACAGCCTGAACGGTTGCTTTGTTTACCAGTCAAATCAACCTATTTACAGTTGTGCATCAAACCGGAAAAATAGGAGAAATCACCTCCACTGCTGAGCCCTTCCCTGAGGTCTGTTCCAGCATCCCTGGCAGCCATGTCTCCAACCAAACACTGACAGGAAACGTCAAGTCTGGAAAAACTGGTTTAGGGGCTCCAGAATATACACTAAGTTGGTAGCTGGATAGGAGGCATTGAAAGGGCCTGTTGTTTGGAAAGCAGAGGCATTTGTGTGTGAGTGCAACTCAGGTATTTTCAGACACATGTGGCCAGCCTAACGAACCTATCAGACACATTCCTAGGTGGTGCCTGCAGATATGGTATCTCCAGGCCAAGAATGCATGGATCTCAGGCATCTCTTTTAGAAAACCAGGCCCGTAATACTTAAAGAGTGAAAGGACTGTGGTTGTCTCAGAGGATTGCTAATAGGCCAAAAAAACCAAACCAACCAACCTTTTGTTGCTGTAGAAGGTGTCTACACTGCAGTGGCAACCACTGTAGCACTTGTAGTGTAGACATACCAGCTCAGTCCCAGGCCAGAGCCCTGTGTCTCTGAATGCTCAGCTCTTACCCCAGCCACCTGACACCTTTCCCCCTTTTTCTCCAGCTCGGGACCTTTGCTCTGCTTCTCTGCAGAGCAGTCGGGGGGAAATTCCTTCCTCTTGGCTGGGAGGGCTGCTAAGTGTGAATTTTCTGGCCATTGGGGTTTCCAGTCACAGGTATAGACTTTACTCAATTTCTTAATGCCTCTGGCCTCTAACCAAGCTGCTACATGAATCAAACACTTCATCCCCTCCCTTGACACTCAGTGCCTAGCAATGCAAAGCCCCAAGGGAAACTGAGGTATGCATAGGAATCCTAAAAATATTAACAAAATTCCCATATTCGTCACACAACTCTCATGATTTTCTCATGAGTCTCGTGATATTTAATGTCTTTCTTCAGTGCTCCACTCCTGAAATCAAGAGATGGCATGAAAACCTCAGAGTTCACTAAAAAAGTAAGTATCTAGCCCTCATGATTGTGGAGAAAACCTTAAAAATATGACCTGAGTGCACCCAAAAAGCTCAGAAGGCAAATAAAAAGTACCCCCATCATTATTATTTTTTAAAAATCTCACAATTATTAAGCCAACCTCCTGGCACTTTGGCCCTGGTGGATGATTTTCCAATGCGTGGAGCTAGCACAATGCTGTCATTTGAGAAAAGAGAGGGAAGGATTGAAGAGGTGAGAAAGGAGAGGAGATGGGCAGGGATCGGAAACCAGCCTGGACATTTCTGGTGCAAATACCATCAAAGCCCCCATATATGGAATAGAGCCAGGCTGTGCTTCGCAATGTGTCAGGAAAGTTTCAGACAGACTTTTGCCAATGGCAGATCTTATAATTAGAGGTTAACAAGTTTCTGTGCTCACATTATATCTCCTCAGCTCCGACTGGAATTATCCTCACAGGCAGCTTTATCAACACTTTTCTTCAAAATAAAAGATGTACCTGTTATTTTAACATCAATAAGACATTCACTGGTATCAACTGAAGGGTCAATCCTGTCCAGCAGTGGAACCCAGTTATTAATAATTTTCATCAGATTTGGCTGTCTCTGTTTTCGTCTAAAATTAAGTGTAAAATGATTAAATCCCATCAGCGTCTCTACTGCTAGAAACAGAAGAGAAGCTGATTGCAAGCCTGTCTTCATTTCCTCCTTACACTCACAGAGAGAAAGAACTGGATTTAATAAAATGCATAAAGCTGTGTTTAAACATGCAACTCTGCTCTGAAAAGGGTAAAATGGAACCTTTTTATTCTGAAAGCGCCAGTTTCCAGAAGAGATCGGCATGTTGGGTAGATGTTAGATGCTGAGCTCTTGTGAAAATCTGGCCATCAGTATCACAATGAGAGCTGCTGGGTGCTGAGCACTTTGGAAAAATCCAACCCCAATTTTGGGTGCTGAGTACATGGAAATGTGGCCCTCACCTCTTTTGAAAATCTGATTCCATGTGCATTACAAATAGATGTCCTAGTACAATGCAACTATACAAGCCATCATAGTAGGACAAGTGAAAATCACAATTAAATTGACATACTTAAATGATATGGGAAGTTTTTCAGAGTTCTGAAGTCAGATTCATGAAAGGATTAACAAATCTTGTCAACAAACATATCACAGTGTAGCTCAGCATTGTATTGGTCATTTCCTGAGTGCTGATATCTTTCTGGCTAAATTGTAACTGTATATTTGCAATAAATAGAAAATAATTCAGGTCAATATTTGTCTTTTCCAGCTTCACTCACTGGCTAATCTTTTTTTTCCCTACTATATTGTTCAATCTGATAAAATATTGTCCATTATATTAATCCAGCAGAGGTATGAAAGTGAAATCATGAATCGAAAAAATATGGTAGATTTCACAAATCTGACAAATGTTTGATAACAAGTTCATGATCCTGATCACAAATTCGGGTAAGTCTGAAAAGAAATTTAATGGTTTCCAAAAATTGACAGTTTTGTTAGTTTGAGTAAAACTATCAATATCTCCATAGATTTTATAAAAGTGTTAATTTCACCCTTCTGGCATGTAATATATACTGGGTGTCTCAGAGGCCAACCAATTATGTTAGCAAAGGATTTGGGGGGCCCTGGAAGCAGATAAAAGGAGGGATGCAAAGGAGATGATTTACTTTAAAAAATCCCTCACATTGTGAAAGCAATATGCAAGATTTTAGCTTTTTGACTGCATTGTGGGAAGATTACCTGTGGGACTCCCCACCACAGGAAATTATTGCGGTATATATTGTAGCCTAGAAAGTTTTAAATGAGACTTAGACATTTGTCTGAGTAAGAATAGCATCTGTCATTAGGGGTAGGTTATTTAGTTATTCCTTCTACTTCAGGTCAAAACAAGATCAACAGCTGGGCTCAGAATTAAATATTCCTTCACTTTACCATATTGTGCTTTATGGAGGTTTTACACCTTCCTACAACACATATGACCTTGCCCATTGTTGGAGATAATATATTGGACTAGCCAGATGTGATGTATAGGAATAGGATAGTATCTCTTTAAATAGTTTGTGAGCTTCCTACTGGTGCTGCTGATGTTCTGTGTTGTGGAAGCCACCAGAAATCAGCCTTACATGTTTGTATATAGTTAGTAAATAGGGTTAGATGGGACCCAGCTATGCTTGTGGGGTTTCTTCATGTCAGTATCATTGTGCAAAGAGGAAAAGTATACAATAATTGGTGACGTGTGGGATCCTAACTCACTCATACAGTGGAATGGAGAGTGATTACAGAGGCCAAGTGCAAATGAAACTAAAAAGAAACTGCAGCCACTGGGACTAAGGTTACACTGATCCTTTAGAAAGGAAATAAAGGTTTAGAAATCTGTTAGAAAAGGGATACAAATTATTGATGCTGGCACAAAGCAAGAATTAGCTGAAATTTTGGACAAAGAAGGATGATATCAGAACTTTAAAACCTATGAAAGCAACATTGTCCTTGAAGAGGGAGCAATTCCTAAATTTTGCAAAGCTTGTCCAGTGCCTTTTGAGACATGGGAAAGGAACTTCAGCCCTTACTGGACTCTGGATTATAGCCGAAGTTGACTCAAGTGAATAGGGCATCCCAAAGACACCAGTAATGAAAAGGAATGGATACAAGTATCTGAGGTGCTTCCAAGGTTACCATTAACTAGCATAGCATGCAGCTCAGTGCACCTTTGCTGATAATATTAGCTTGTGACACTTCCCCATATGGAGTAGCAACCATGATTATACCTGTGATGGAAGATTAGATTGGAAGGCCTGATTTTTTTACGCTTGCTACCTGGTCACCAAAGCTGGCCTGTGGGAATGCAGCTCACGCTATTACAAGTCAGACACCAGTGATGTTGTTTATAGGATGTAATTTTAAGTCTTAGCTGGATTTTTTAAAGCCTGTTCTAGAAAGGGGTGTTTTTAAGAAACAGTGTGATCAAATGACTACAGATAGTCACACCCAACTGTTCAGTGTTCACATGGAAGAAAAAGTCTTAGTAAGAGGTGACTGAAATAATTTGTGGAAACCTGGAGTGATCACCTCAAAGACTGGTCCTCTGGCTTATGGGGTGGACCTGACACTGGACATGTCATGGAGAAGACACATATACAAGCTCTTGAGCATAACTTCAGCAGGATGGTCTATCGAAAATACTGAGCCTGCAATGCAGCTACAAAGAGTAACTCTTGATAGTGCCAGTGAGCCTTATAGGCCTGCATCTACCACAAGTGATACCAGACCAGGAAGATGTTGCTGTAAAGTACAGGTAAACACTGTAAAGAACAGGTAACTTGTTATTCAGAGAGATGTCATAAACCACCTCTCAGACTTAACTTGCAGCATGTTGTATATTCAATGACAGTAGTTTTGATAGTAATGCATTTTAAATTTTATTTAAAGATCCTTTACATTAAAGGAGGAGGAATTGTATCCCTTTACATAGTTTGTGATCTCTCTAGTGGTGCTCAATGTTTTGCAAGCTGCCAGACACCAGTTAGTGGAACAGGCTGTATAGAGGTAAGCTTTACATGTTTGTGTATAGTTAGTAAACATACTTAGCAGCCAGATGTGCTTCTGTTATTTCTTCATATTATTATTACCATGTAAAGACCAAAGACAAACACCACTAAACCATTGATCTGTTCCAATGTTTGTTTTCTTTTTATCTTTCATTGCCCAGGATCACTGTAACATATTTAAAACCAGGAGAGGGGCTGAATGGAGTTAAAATTTGCTGTCCCAATACATAGATTACCATCCGAAAGTCTTAAAAAGTATTCCTTCATCAACCACTCAACCATTGGGGAAGAGTCCAATGTGTATAATGTCACTGTACATTTAGCTTTTAATAATTTAACACAGCTCTTTGTTATTACCTGAGTAAGTTATATTAAGAGTCATGTTTTCAGCAGTCTAGTCTCCTGTTTGGAGATTTCAGTTTGTGCTTGTAAAACTCCTTCTACAATCCTCACACCTTCTTGTCAACTCTCTGAAATGGGCCATCTTGATTATCACTACAAAAGTTTTTTTTTTCTCCTGCGGATAATAGCTCATCTTAATTAATTAGCCTCTTAGAGTTGGTATGGCAACTTCCACCTTTTCATGTTCTCTGTATGTATATATATCTTCTTACTATATGTTCCATTCTATGCATCTGATGAAGTAGGCTGTAGCCCATGAAAACTTATGCTCAAATAAATTTGTTAGTCTCTAAGGTGCCACAAGTACTCCTGTTCTTTTTGCAGATAGAGACTAACACGGCTGCTACTCAGAAACCTGTTATATTATTGTTGCTCTGCGGGCACCCCCCTGGAAATGGCCTCTCTTTGCTCCAGCTTTCCAGTAACAATATCTAGTCATGCTATAATTACAGCCCTGCCAGGTGCAGAGAGTGAAATGTGCAGATGGTGGGGAGAGTAAAAAGTACCACAAGCACTGCCATCATAAGGTACCTTATAATCATGCATGCCTGGTCTTCTCAATGGCTTATAGGTCAATAGGGCAATGACTTGCACTGTTTATGTATAAAGGAAACATAATGCTGTACAGCACCTTGCAACCTGTAAGGCTTGATGGTGTCTATCCATAAATGAAGGATACTGATGGAACCACTCAATCAAATTCTATCCAGGCTCCCTGGCAAGTGGATTGGATCTACCTCCACTCTTTGTGGAAAAGCAATAGTCATTACATCTCTCGATGACTGAGCTGCATATAGAAAAGGAGTACTTGTGGCACCTTAGAGACTAACAAATTTATTTGAGCATAAGCTTTTGTGAGCTACAGCTCACTTCATCGGATGCATCCGATGAAGTGAGCTGTAGCTCAAGAAAGCTTATGCTCAAATATATTTGTTAGTCTCTAAGGTGCCACAAGTACTCCTTTTCTTTTTGCGAATACAGACTAACACGGCTGCTACTCTGAAACCTGAGCTGCATATCTTGAAGTAATCAATATTGGCTTGTTTGAGAGCAGACTTGCTCCCATCCCTTAACCCTTAGAATCTCATCGACCACCTGGGAGGAAAGTGTGTGTTATAGACAGGGCTGGTAGCACCCCTATGGTTAAGGTTGCCTGACACTTTCCATTATTCACAGGTTTCAGAGTAGCAGCCGTGTTAGTCTGTATTCGCAAAAAGAAAAGGAGTACTTGTGGCACCTTAGAGACTAACAAATTTATTAGAGCATAAGCTTTCGTGAGCTACAGCTCACTTCATCGGATGCATTTGGTGGAAAAAACAGAGGAGAGATTTATATACACACACACAGAGAACATGAAACAATGGGTTTATCATACACACTGTAAGGAGAGTGATCACTTAAGATAAGCCATCACCAACAGCAGGGGGGGGAAGGAGGAAAACCTTTCATGGTGACAAGCAGGTAGGCTAATTCCAGCAGTTAACAAGAATATCAGAGGAACAGTGGGGGGTGGGGTGGGAGGGAGAAAGACCATGGGGAAATAGTTTTACTTTGTGTAATGACTCATCCATTCCCAGTCTCTATTCAAGCCTAAGTTAATTGTATCCAGTTTGCAAATTAATTCCAATTCAGCAGTCTCTCGTTGGAGTCTGTTTTTGAAGCTTTTTTGTTGAAGTATAGCCACTCTTAGGTCTGTGATCGAGTGACCAGAGAGATTGAAGTGTTCTCCAACTGGTTTTTGAATGTTATAATTCTTGACGTCTGATTTGTGTCCATTCATTCTTTTACGTAGAGACTGTCCAGTTTGGCCAATGTACATGGCAGAGGGGCATTGCTGGCACATGATGGCATATATCACATTGGTAGATGCGCAGGTGAACGAGCCTCTGATAGTGTGGCTGATGTGATTAGGCCCTATGATGGTATCCCCTGAATAGATATGTGGACAGAGTTGGCAACGGGCTTTGTTGCAAGGATAGGTTCCTGGGTTAGTGGTTCTGTTGTGTGGTGTGTGGTTGCTGGTGAGTATTTGCTTCAGATTGGGGGGCTGTCTGTAAGCAAGGACTGGTCTGTCTCCCAAGATCTGAGAGAGCGATGGCTCGTCCTTCAGGATAGGTTGTAGATCCTTGATGATGCATTGGAGGGGTTTTAGTTGGGGGCTGAAGGTGATGGCTAGTGGCATTCTGTTGTTTTCTTTGTTGGGCCTGTCCTGTAGTAGGTGACTTCTGGGTACTCTTCTGGCTCTGTCAATCTGTTTCTTCACTTCAGCAGGTGGGTATTGTAGTTGTAGGAATGCATGATAGAGATCTTGTAGGTGTTTGTCTCTGTCTGAGGGGTTGGAGCAAATGCGGTTATATCGTAGCGCTTGGCTGTAGACAATGGATCGAGTGGTATGATCTGGATGAAAGCTAGAGGCATGTAGGTAGGAATAGCGGTCAGTAGGTTTCCGATATAGGGTGGTGTTTATGTGACCATCGCTTATTAGCACCGTAGTGTCCAGGAAGTGGATCTCTTGTGTGGACTGGTCCAGGCTGAGGTTGATGGTGGGATGGAAATTGTTGAAATCATGGTGGAATTCCTCAAGAGCTTCTTTTCCATGGGTCCAGATGATGAAGATGTCATCAATGTAGCGCAAGTAGAGTAGGGGCATTAGGGGACGAGAGCTGAGAAAGCGTTGTTCTAAGTCAGCCATAAAAATGTTGGCATACTGTGGGGCCATGCGGGTACCCATCGCAGTGCCGCTGATTTGAAGGTATACATTGTCACCAAATGTGAAATAGTTATGGGTCAGGACAAAGTCACAAAGTTCTGCCACCAGGTTAGCTGTGACAGTATCGGGGATACTGTTTCTGACGGCTTGTAGTCCATCTTTGTGTGGAATGTTGGTGTAGAGGCTTCTACATCCATAGTGGCTAGGATGGTGTTTTTAGGAAGATCACCAATGGACTGTAGTTTCCTCAGGAAATCGGTGGTGTCTCGAAGATAGCTGGGAGTGCTGGTAACGAAGGGCCTGAGGAGGGAGTCTACATAGCCAGACAATCCTGCTGTCAGGGTGCCAATGCCTGAGATGATGGGGCGTCCAGGATTTCCAGGTTTATGGATCTTGGGTAGCAGATAGAATACCCCAGGTCGGGGCTCCAGGGGTGTGTCTGTGCGGATTTGTTCTTGTGCTTTTTCAGCGAGTTTCTTGAGCAAATGCTGTAGTTTCTTTTGGTAACTCTCAGTGGGATCAGAGGGTAATGGCTTGTAGAAAGTGGTGTTGGAGAGCTGCCTAGTAGCCTCTTGTTCATACTCCGACCTATTCATGATGACGACAGCACCTCCTTTGTCAGCCTTTTTGATTATGATGTCAGAGTTGTTTCTGAGGCTGTGGATGGCACTGTGTTCTGCATGGCTGAGGTTATGGGGTAAGCGATGCTGCTTTTCCACAATTTCAGCTCGTGCACGTCGGCGGAAGCAGTCTATGTAGAAATCCAGGCTGCTGTTTCGACCTTCAGGAGGAGTCCACCCAGAATCCTTCTTTTTGTAGTGTTGGCAGGAAGGTCTCTGTGGGTTAATATGTTGGTCAGAGGTGTGTTGGAAATATTCCTTGAGTCTGAGACGTCGAAAATGTAAAACTATTTCCCCATGGTATTTCTCCCTCCCACCCCACCCCCCACTGTTCCTCTGATATTCTTGTTAACTGCTGGAATTAGCCTACCTGCTTGTCACCATGAAAGGTTTTCCTCCTCCCCCCCCCTGCTGTTGGTGATGGCTTATCTTAAGTGATCACTCTCCTTACAGTGTGTATGATAAACCCATTGTTTCATGTTCTCTGTGTGTGTGTATATAAATCTCTCCTCTGTTTTTTCCACCAAATGCATCCGATGAAGTGAGCTGTAGCTCACGAAAGCTTATGCTCTAATAAATTTGTTAGTCTCTAAGGTGCCACAAGTACTCCTTTTCTTTTTCCCATTATTCAGTTGCTTATAGCTTTGCCAAACTTAATTTTCCATGCTCGATTTCTGCCTCAGGAGCGGCAATTACAGTGAAAGTCCTGCTCAGCCCCTGCATCCCAGGACTGGAGCATGCTCAGTGTAGATGGAATCTTCAGTGAATTTAGCTGCCAAACTCTAACAAATCTCTACTGAGCATGTGCAAATTGAGATTTTTCAAAGGTTGATAATTTGGCAAATATGGGTGGATTTGCAGGGGAATAGCAAAAGCCACATCCCTGACACCAGGGTGAGCTACTCCCAAATTTCAAGTCTGTGCTCCAAAACAGTTGTAAGATTTTTTTTTAACATGAGCAAAACAATGTATTTTCCCTAGTCTCATTATCAGAAACAGCTGGACATTGTTGAAAGTTCTCCAGAAAAATTCAGCCTGAGGCAGACCTCCAGCATGGAAAATCCCCCTGCTCCCCCTCCCCCCATTAAAGCTTGGCAAATTATAAGCAACTGAAATCAGGGTCTTATATTAGGAAATGTAAATGGTGCTACCAGCCCCCTTCCCCCCCTGCCCCCCCCCCCCGAGTATTGCAAGAGAATGTCTACTGCTCAGGTACTTTAGAGATGGGCCAAGAAATAACTTGGTCAGATAGGGACATGCACTATGCAAAGAATCAATAGTATTTACTGTAGTTGGGTAATTGCTGGTTTTGTCCAAAGAGAAATTCCTGCTTCACATTTGCAATGTAACATGCAGGAAGTGAGGATAGCCACATTAGTCCAGTCAAAGCTACTGTATTGCATATAGCGAAAATCCCTAAACCCTGCTTTGAAAAGTTAAATAATTCATCACAATCTTTAATAGGAGAAAAAAAGAGAGAGAGAGGGAAAAGGGGGAAAAAAGGTAGTTAAAGGAACTCTGTGATCAATATGACATGAAAATAAATTTTGAAACTTTCTTTTATCAGGTAAAACAGAACAGGATTTCCTTGAAACTTGAATGTTACATGATCTGATAGTCAGGTGCACTTCAAAGCCTGATGGGCTCTTCTTAAGCAGGGCTCTGAAATTCTGACTCCAGGGTACTTCGGATGCACTAGCAGACTAAGATTAAACAAAACAGAACAGACAGTTTGGCAGACAGCAGTCTCCTAGAATATGAGGCAATGGCAACATTTGCTATGCAGTTCAGCAATATAGCCACATAAGTGATAAGAAAATTGGTTTAGATGAAGGAGTAAATGATCTGAAATAGCCCAAATCTTGAGCCCAGAACTTTGAAGTTTACTAAATTTTGGTTATCTTCCTCTTTTAAATCTTTGGTGCATATCCATATTTGTTGGTTTCCATAAGGACCATAAACAGAAATAGTGAAATACCAAGAATATGGTTATTTTGATGATATTTTGAAAATTAAAAATGACTAAAGTGTTCAGCTATACATTTCAGAATCTGCATAAGGTTCAGTTGGGTTTATTTTCAGAGACAGACAAAGGCTCAGGAGTTATTTTATCCTCCAACCATTTGTCATGAGGATCTAATAAATGGCTGTTAAATGCATCCGAGTGTTTCCTCTTCCAGGGCCCCACTCCTGGAAGACAATGCCTGTGTAGTAAACATTGTCTGCCACATTTCAGACAATGCTGTGTAAGATATTGCAGGAAAATACCTTTGCATTTTCAGGTTTGTGCATATGTGACTTTATTCTGCATCCTAGGTGTGATGCTGGAGAACTGGGTGTATTCTGGCACTGATCCAAGGCCCATTGAAGACAATGGAAGGAATCTCATTGACTTGTGTGAGCATTGCCTCAGGCTCTTTTAGTTTAAACAGGATGTCTAGTGTCAGCAGCAGGCAGTGGTTTATGGAGACTGTGCTGAGCAATTCTCTTATCCTGCTTTCAAGGAGTCTGTCTCCATTTCTATCGATGGGCCAGTGGTAGGACTTGGACAGAGCCAGGGCACCAGTGAAAGGAGCACAGAGAATGTAGGGTCAACAGGGCCATGTGGGAGCAGAGGGAGTTGGTGCAAGGAGCTGTTGCTGCAGCAGCTGCTGAGGATTGACTGCTGCCTCCCTGCACCGAGGAGGTAGAGTAGCTGCCCAAGAAAGGGAGTCGGCCCAACACATGCCAGTGCCAGACTCCAAGTCCCAGCAAGGAAACCTATCAGACCACAATGAGAGACCCCAAATCCCAGTGCAAGATCCTGGCAAGAGCCCCCAGACACCAGTGCTCACCAGTTCAGGACCCCAGTGCACCCCAGTGTGGGACTTGATGCTGCAGTGAGCTGCCATCCATGCACAATCACTTGTGTCTGTGAATTTGGGGCAATGCCTCTATGTTGTCTAGGTGTTTAAACTGTGTTCATGATGGCGCCTGCCCATCACCATAGCACCTGGGCATTAAGTGAGTCTTCTGTTGTGGAGCTTGGAAGAGTACCACCACCTATTTTTTCCCAAAATTACCTTCTGGCCAGCAGTAAATTCTAAATCCTTCTCACGTTAGCCTGATGGCAGATCTCTGCTAGCAGAAGGCAGAAAAATGCTGCATTTCTCTCTCCATCCTATATAAGGAAAAATTTCTGACTGTATTATGGATTGTTGCACCCTAGGCTTCTCTTCCCTTTTCCAAACAGAGGATCTGATCTGGCTCCCTTCTAAGCCAATGGCAAAAAGTCACTATGCAATGAAAATAACAATACACGCACACAAAAGAAAAGCCCTGTTTCGAGGGGCTAGGACTTAAGTAGGGACTTAAGGGTGCCAATGTCATGTGCTGGGCCTGTGAATTTCACCCAAAATGATTAAGTGAATTCCCCAGGGTCTAGGCAGCATAGCTGGGAATGGAACCCAGGAGTCCTTATTCCCATGAGCTTTATCCTCTAGACATCCTCCTTGCTTCAGGTGAAAATATCAGTTAACATCCAGCAATGAAGAGTGTGTATTTTATATGCTTTTTAAAGACACTTTTTACCAGTGTGAACATTCAGACCATCAGCTGACTGATTGTCTGTCACCAATTGTTCCAGGAAGCAAACAAACATCTATAAACAGAAAGTAAGTTACCACCAAGATGCCAGAGCAGTAGCAATACTGTATTTTAGTAATGTACGGCTTAAACTATGGGGCAATGCTACCCCATCACATCCCATAACCACACAACACAACACTTCAGTTAGCACAAAAGACAGACTCAATATTTTCTGAACTGATAGAATATCTATTGAAAACCTGTTCATACATTTTAATGGGATAACAGGGACTCCACAGAATTCTATAAAAAGAAAAGGAGTACTTGTGGCACCTTAGAGACTAACAAATTTATTAGAGCATAAGCTTTCGTGAGCTACAGCTCACAAGTACTCCTTTTCTTTTTGCGAATACAGACTAACACGGCTGCTACTCTGAAACCACAGAATTCTATGGCGTTATAGCGCTCATCAGAAAGTTCAGTACTTTCCATGTGCAGAAGAAAATGTCATTTGCAGAGATTTCCTGCCAGCCTCATCTATCTCCCTCACTGAGCTATTCCTGTTTGTGTCTTATTTATGACGGTAATTTTGATGCTACCATTGGTGCACATGATCCACTATATATTTCTGTTGCTTGCCTTGAAATTGATCTTTTCAGCTCTTAGCTGAAGTCATTTATTTGTCCACAAAATAGCCAGCCACTGACCTGTTTCCTGGGAACTGCTTTTGCAACACCTGAGATTTTTCCCCCTAATAATATATACATTCTTTATTATTGCACTTAAATACTCCTGAACAATTCATAGAGTCCTACATGACTGAAAAATAGATTCATGGGTTAAACATTTCTGGAAGAACCGTTAACTCTTTTCATCATATATTTATCGAGGAGGAAGCAGGAACTATGGGGTTTTGGACTTGCCTGGGTTGTTACATTTTTGAAATAAATGGTATATTTAATCTATCTACAAAACAAAGTGACTCATCGGCTCACAGGCTACTGTAATTGGGCTACAAAGAATTTCGCACAGAGCACAGTTTGGTTTCACTGTCCTGCATTATCATAGCCACTGGAGATTTCATGGCATCTGCAGGGACTCAGAGTAGCAGCCGTGTTAGTCTGTATTCGCAAAAAGAAAAGGAGTACTTGTGGCACCTTAGAGACTAACAAATTTATTAGAGCATAAGCTTTCGTGAGCTACAGCTCACTTCATCGGATGCATTATGCATCCGATGAAGTGAGCTGTAGCTCACGAAAGCTTATGCTCTAATAAATTTGTTAGTCTCTAAGGTGCCACAAGTACTCCTTTTCTTTCTGCAGGGACTGAATCAGATCTTTCCACTGTAAAACCACCACCCTCTTGCGTGAACACAGCATCTACCTGAGTGCTATGATGCTTTTGACGCACAGTTGGGCAGTTCAGATTCCATCTGTTAGAGGGGAGCAGTATACACAGACATTCCAGGACTGCGGGCTAAGCTCTACATTAACACTCTGAATCCATAAATTGCAGAGTGTTTGACAAAGGAGCGCAGTAACATTATCTCCGTTTTACAGATAGGGGAACTGAAGTGAAATAACTACCCAAGGTCACCTAGCAAGCCAGTGGCAGGACCCCTGCTTTTTCTGCTATGCTATACTGCTTCGAGTACATTATAGCACTACAGCCAGACAAACAAATCACAGCAAATTATATATTTGATGAATTATCCACAACCAGACTTTGGTGTTCAAAATTATATCTATATCTATATATATATATATCTCAATTAGCCTTATATAAGTCTATTCCCGCCTAGGGTATGTTCACAAACCATTGTCTGCAACTACTGCGTAAAGTACCAGCTATTCAGAACTCCCTGTTTGTACAGTGTGATTTGTCATCTAAGGCACAAGCTATTATTTGTGCTCTCCATGTTATTCAAACTATTGAACATTCTCTGTTTGGTTTTGTTCATACCTATTTAACTCAAAAGCCTGAATAAATAATAGGGAGAAAAGCTCTCTCTGTTAAAGATTTAGCACTTTGCCCCTTCCATTAAGGACTGAGAAAGCTTCCAATCCACTTTTCTGGGGCTTTTGAGGAAGACCTCCAACTAAAACAGGGGCAAAAATATTTGGCATTCTTGATATGTCTACAATAAAAAAAATGGCAGAAAAATACTTTTTAAAATGTCATTCCTGCTCTTTCTCCCCATTTGGTCACCTTTAATTCAGGGCTTAGTATTTAATTGTACTTGTAGACTCCATTCTGGCTGAGCAGAGATCCCAAGAGGCCTGGACATGGATTTCACAATAGAAAAGCTATTCTTTCTCTCCCATCCTTCCAATAAATCAGACCCAATGAGTACAGACTGATTCATGGCAGGGCCCTGATCCTGCAGTCAGATGTGCTCCATGTGCCACCATGCCCCACAGCTGCAGAGGTCCATGCGAGTCGATCCAGTGGCAGGATCGGGGCCTATGATATTTGGATAATATTGAATATGGCCATTTTTATCCCAGAAAGGAAGTCTGAGATTTTTATTTATTTATTGGTTCTTAAACTAACTTGTTGTCCTGACAAAGACTGAGGTTTTCAGAGAACAGCAGGGTCTAGAAAAACCTCTTGCCTGCTGTAAAGCAGGAATTAAATTATGAGGTTCAGAAGCCTCTGGGGCCATGACATTCAATTGTTCTCCCTTCAGAAATCAGATCAATTTGAAAACACTGGCCCCAGGGCTCCTCCCCTTATCTTGACTTCTTACTCAGTTCTTTGTAGTACAGGACTACACCCTAGTCCTCTCCAGCATGCTAAACTCAGGAAATCCATTTGTCTCCTCTTGCCGACAGACCATTTGATAAAGCTGATATGCAAGAAGCTACCTGCAGTGATTCAACAATCTAGGCCTCAGATTTCAGAGTAGCAGCCGTGTTAGTCTGTATTCGCAAAAAAGAAAAGGAGTACTTGTGGCACTTTAGAGACTAACAAATTTATTTGAGCATAAGCTTTCATGAGCTACAGCTCACTTCATTGGATGCAATTAGCAACTAGCAACTAGCAATCTAGGCCTGAATTTGCAAGCAGTGCAAACCCTCACTTATTTCCACCTACTGTCATGCAGGTTAATCTGTTTTACACCTCCACTGCATCCGTAATACACAGGATCGCCAGATGCTCTGCAGAGATTCAATGATCTGCTAAAGGGAAAAAAGCTTTTTCAGGATCAATGTCTGAGGGAGGAGGGGAAAGTCCTGGACAGATTCCTGAACTGTAAGGCCAAAAGGAACCACCAAGATCATCTTGTCTGAGCACTTGCCTAGGAGACGGAGTAGCGTGTGTGAGAAAATGACATAAATGTAAACACCTCCCTTAGCTGTAGGCAGGGCCAGCTCCAGGCACCAGCTTTCCAAGCAGGTGCTTGGTGTGGCATTTAGAATGGGGCGGCAGTCCATGTCCCACGGCGGCAATTTGGCGGCAGCTCCGTCTCTTTTCCCACCGCAGCAGCTTTCAGCGGTGACTGCTTGGGGCGGCAAAATTGGTAGAGTCACCCCAGCTGTAGGATCTCCTGGAGAGGAGACACGGAGGATGGCAGGACTAACAGCCAGGAAGGAGCCAGTGGGGAGTAGGAAGCTTTGGGAAGTTTGATTGCTGTGAGTCCATAGTAAGTTTTGAAAACTAGGAAGGTGATTTTGCATAAGATTGGCCAGTGGACAGGAAGCTGGTAAAAGTGCCAGTGATAGGATCCCATTTCCAATGAATGGCACTAAATTACCAGCACAAGCTGGACAAGCGGTGCCAAAGTGTAAGAAAACTACAGCCCCCTCTGGAGTCTGTCAGGGCAGGAACTGCCCACATACTGTTTGGGCCCTCAGTGTCTAGCTGGCATTGCTGTCTGTTCCTGACCCAGTGGCAGGTTGCCCTGTAGTACGATGCTATTGCTGCTCTCTCTCTGTCTTGCAGATCCAGGTACAGGTTTTCCTAGTGAATTTTGGATGCACATGACATATTTTATGATCCCTGATAAGATGAGGAAAATCTGTCTCACACACTGCTTCTTATTTGGGACAAGGCATCCGATGAAGTGAGCTGTAGCTCACGAAAGCTTATGCTCTAATAAATTTGTTAGTCTCTAAGGTGCCACAAGTACTCCTTTTCTTTTTGGAGTAGAAGTGTCTCTGTCTCAATCTCTCCTCTGTCACACGGGGTGCACAGTTGCAATATAAATAATAAAAAACAATACAGACCTGTGCTTCATGGTCCTTGCAAATCCTTTCTTTGGTCTGCCAGTGAGACAAACCCCCCGCCCCCGAAACCTTCCCTTCTTCCATTTGTTTTTTTGTTGATAGCGTTTGTTATGTAGTGTGGCTTTTATTTTAATAGGACTTTTATCTTTAAACATGTCAGATCTTTAAAGAACTGGAAAACATGAACAGGCACAAAGGTTTAGACTGTGCTTTGTGCCTCCAGATTTCACCTTGGAACAGGGTGGCTTGCCCCATAGGCTGAAGACCCTAGGGCTAATCTAACCTGATTGCAGAATGAGCCCTACCTGAGGGGAATCAGGCAATTCCCCATAAGGAACAGAAGGGGGGGGGGGGTGCAATAAAGGGGGAGAGGTGGGTTTAAGTGGTGACAAAGTCCAGCTGGGCAAAGATCTGAAGGAGAACCAAGTTGGACATTCAGAGCATGAAGGAAAGTTCTCCAGCAGGGAGGCCTGGGAAAGACCCTGTCTAAAGCAGAGGAGAGACAGAGGCTGGGTAGACAGTGGCCCAGGGAAAGCTGCAGCATAGGCAATGGAGCAGACCTAGCTGTTAAGGACAGGCTAGTAGGTTAGAACCCAAAGTAGAGGGTGGGACTGGGTTCCTCTACTGGCCCCAGAGAAGTGGTGTGTGAGTCTATCGCAAAGGTTATCAAGCACAGCAGGGTCTGCAGGCTAAGCCCTGAAGATTAGCTGAGGAATAGCCCCAGAGAAGGTGGATGGCTTTTTTGTGTGTTAGAGACACTTTTGGGACTTTTAGTTTGGACAGTTGTAACCCTGGAAGGGGTGGACTTAAGACAGTAACCCAGCCTAAGGGCCAAGTCACCAGAAGAGATGTTACTGCCACACTGGAACGACCAGCGGCAGGGGGTGTTAGAGAAGCAAGAGCTGCTGCTCCACACCTGGCCACCTGGGGATGCCTAGCGGTGAGTGGGCTTGGTTACACACCTCTATTACATGGTGACTGATTGCATTTGGAGAGAATGTGCCTCTGTTTGGTACATCACTGTGCCAGACTGATGGTTCTGTGCAGCACTCAGGGGCAGGCCAGTTTGTTGTTACTTTTGCTTTGCACTTCCCTCTCTCTTGTATGTTGGTGGCTCAGGTGCTGGTCTAGAATCTTGAGCACCTGTCAAATCTTTTTAGAGCCCTTTGAGCACCACTGAGGTCAACAGAGTTGCGCCCACCAGAGTCAGTGAGAAGGGAATTAGGCAAAGATACTGTGCGGTTGCCAGGCCACATAGCCCTCTAAGGGTGGAGCAAATTAGTCCAAGTGAGGTAAGAACCAAACTGAGCCACTACCCCAAACTCCAACGGACCCCTTTTTCCAGATATTTTTCACAGAAATGTAGTCTGGCCAGGGAGCCTGGCCCACATTGGAGAATGGGATCCTGAGGTACTCAGACTACAGCTGCTATGAGGCAGTACAGTTGTATTTCAGACTCAAACTCTTTTTTGTTTTGGCTGAAATATTTTGGAGGGTTTTTTTTCCCCCTTGCCAAAAAAGTCTACATTTTCCATGGAAGTTTTTGATGAAAACAGGTTTCAGAGTAGCAGCCATGTTAGTCTATATTCACAAAAAAAGAAAAGGAGGACTTGTGGCACCTTAGAGACTAACAAATTTATTTGAGCATAAGCTTTCGTGAGCTTCATTGGATGAAGTGAGCTGTAGCTTACAAAAGCTTATGCTCAAATAAATTTGTTAGTCTCTAAGGTGCCACAAGTACTCCTTTTCTTTTTTGATGAAAACAGTTTCATTTTTGTCAAAAAAAAATGGAAAAAACATGAAATGTTAGAAGTAGTTCTGATAGAGACAGATTAGTAGCATAGAACAGGTGAGTCCGTCAAAGGTGTATTAGAAATGCAAAGTATACAGGCTATTATATAGCTCTAGCCCATAATGTATGACAGAGATATCACTGCAACATAAATTGAGGTATTTGTTAGTCTAAAAGAAAAGCTTTGATGAGCTAATTCAAGGAATAGTCTCCATTAATTGTCCCAGACTTGGCAATGGTTAGATTGCTGGTGTGCTGAGACACACAGCCTATCATGCTGGCCCATATGGTCTCATTATTTCTTTGCACTTCCCCCATTTGTCTGTCTGTCCATCTGTTGATGTCCTTCTATCTTATACTTAGATTGGAGATGGGACCATTTTTTTTTTTTGATGTTTGTATAGCACTTAGCACAATGCGGCACTGGGAATGATTGCATTATAAACAACAAAAACAATACAGACCAGTGCTTCATGGTCCTTGCAAATCTTTTCTTTGGTATGCCAGCGAGACCCTCCCCAGAAATTTTCCCTTCTTCCATTTGTTTTTTTCTTGATAGTATTTGTCATGTAGTGCGGCTTTTATTGTAATAGGACTTTTATCTGTAAACAAGTAAGATTTCTAAAGAATAGGAAAACCTCAACAGGCACAAAGAGACTTTATTTTAATTGGGTAGATGTAGGGGGAAAACAGAGACTGCAATCAGTTTAATAAGCAAGGCTAACTTTGGGAAAGGCCTCTTCTTAATATCTCACTGGCCTATTGCCTAGCGATGACTTTGGTCAGCGGTAGCTTGTCTTCAGCGAGAGTGACCAACTTGTCGTATATGGGTTTGACTGGATGTATTTGCATCTGTGATTGTTTTGATGTTGGTATTCTGGAGTGGACTGTAATCGAAGAGGTGTTTAATTGAACTAGGCTGTGTACCAGTAAACTCCCAGTGGATGGTGCTTCTTTTACACACTAATGAAGTTCTACAAAAGGCATCACCTGGAATCAATAGCAAGAGGAAAAGGAAGGTGATAGAAATGTATGCAGGGAAGATTTTTGTCTATTCTAAAGACTAGTTTATGGAAGACTATATCATAGTATAACTTTGGGGCTAATTCTGCACAAGGGCCCCCAAAAATCCAGGACAGCCAGTTTTTTTTCAGGTGGGAACCCCAACCTTTCGCCAAAAGGCTGAACCCACAAGACAGCAGGGAGTTTGGTAGCAGCCTTACTGAATGGCAGCCTGCACTCAACATGTCACAGTTTTGGACATTTGTGCCATTTTACAGGGGCAGCAGTGCCGTTGTCAGATTGTCCATGATAGCTTATTCAAAGGATTTCCCTGCTTATATCACAGGTAACCTTCATATCTGAAGCCATTCCATTATAGGCAACCTGTGGACACAGTTGGTGACTGAAAATACAGCCCGTGGGAAGTTCACCCGGGGCTGAGAGGTTCAGTGGGCAATGCATATTTTCAGGCACTGGAAGGGAAAGGGGAGGGAAGAAGAACATGAGGAAGAAAAAGCAGATCTTGGATGGATGATGAAGGCTAATTTATCCAAATAATGAAACAGCAGAAGAACCTTTTAGAAGACGTTTTATGTCAACAAGGATCCAAAGTCAACCACAAGGAGGAAATCATAACTGGGTGTTTTGTTCTGAATGTCAGGAGAACTGGAGTCTTAGTTAAAAGCCAATGGGCCAAATTCAGCTCTGGTGTGACTCCATCGTAACTCCATCAGCTTCAACAGAATTGCATGTTTCATAACTGGTAAGAATGCACTAGAGGGGATCACCAGGTACATTCAGTATATTTACTAGGGAACACACTTCTCTCAGAACAGACAGACATAATGTAGAGCAGTGGGAGATGAGATTATATTGCCAAGTGTTGCCAGGTTAGATAGATAGATAGGAAATTGGCTTGATTTAAAAACTGAATAAAGAGTTCAGGTGTTGATTCTGTAACAGGTTGGTCTTGTCACTACACTAGAATGGTGGAGATTTTAGATTCACTTCCTAGGTTTGCCACAGGCTGTGTGTTTGAGCTTGAGGAAAATTACTTGTAGTGCTGCTGAATCTGGAGTCAAGTGAATATGAGTATCTCAAGTTTGCATTTTTAAAAAAAATGGTAAGTTTCTAGCTCTAGTTTGAAAATATGACCTGCATATAATGTAAAGCCTCAGAAACCAGAAGACAAAAAAGAACCCAGCATGTATTATGGCTTTTTATTTAAATCTCATTATTTTTGAATGGTTGGGGTTGGCAAAACTGTAATTAATCTCTGTGCCTCTGTAAAGTGATGATTGTAAGTTTTTGGGGGGCAAAGCCTGCCTCTTACTAGATGGTTGTATAGTGCTGACAGAAGGGGCCTCAGTCTTTAGCAGAGCTTTAAACAATACGGGATACATCTTCTCATTTAAAGTCACTTCTCACACTCCCCTTGATCTCCATTTATTATTATAATTTTGCTGTAACTGGAGTGATATGAAATCCACAAAACTGATTGCTTTTTTTCACGAGAAAGATTTTGGAAAAGTTCTGGGAGACCATGCAGATTCTCATGAGAGAGACTACATGCTGTAAATATTTAAATGGCTCGCATAGACTGTTAATCTATTCCAGAGTTGGAAGGAGTTCTGGCTTTGAAGAGAGTGACAGGTCTAAACTGACACTTCTGATTTAGAAAGTAATGTGAGTGCTAACTCAGTGAAGCTGTAAATGACAGCTTGTGTGAAATGAGGAGACAGTTTCACTCCAGTTCTTAGTAGACAGCTGTCCATTGCATAAGAACCACCTTCACAGCTGGCATCCTTGTTGACTATCTCATGAGAAACCACACACAATGAATGGGCTATGGAAGCTGAACTGCCCTGTTATCAGAGCTGGGTTGCAGTGAGGGAAGCTGATGTTTTTGATGGGCTGTAGCTATGCATTGGATGTACAATGGATGTCTCAGGAAGAACACCATGCCCTACCTATCAGGCATGCTCAGGTACAGCAGAATGAATATTGCTTGTACAGTACTGTTAGAGCAGACCCACAGCAGCAATGATTGCATGCATGAGAGCTGAATAATACTGCAAAAAACACCTTCTGTGAACACTTGTTTGAATCAGCTACGTTTCTTCTCAGAAAGCTTAGCTTTCACCCACTTTGTTAGGATTTATGGGGGAGATTTTCAAAAGAGCTGGAGGGATTTAGGAGCACAAGACCCACTGACTTTCAATGAGACTCATGTTCCTAAAGCCCATAGGTTATTTTGAAAATCTGGACCTATGTAGCTCAGGCCTCTGGACTGCATTCCCACTATCCAAAAATCTTCCATACTTGTCTACTTTCTTCTGCTGGAAGCACCAGCTATGTTGCCACGGTAGAGGTCTTTCTCACCCAAGCTAATTGCTGTCATTATGTGCAATCTGAAATAATTTGTGGGGAGCTGGTTGGGCAGGCTTCCCAATTCCAGAAAGGAATTGCTGGTCAAAACACACGAGAGAACAAGAGTGAAATACCGCTCTCCTGAACCGGCCGATAGCCAGGTGGCTGGAACACCACTCTGGGGTGCAAGAGACCCCACTTCAGGTCTTGCTCTGCTTGATTCAGAGCACAGGCTTTAATCTGGATCTCGCACATTTGAGGTGGGTGTCCCCACCACTGAGCTCTTCCACTGTATATAAATATTAAATCTTCATTGGGCCAAAGACAGAGTGGTTCAATGGTTAGAGCATTCACCCAGGATGTTGGAGACCTGTGTTGAACTTCAACTGATTTTTAATTTCTGGCGAGGAATGGAACCTAGGTCACACACCTAGACTAACATTCTACTCTCTGGACCATTCTTCCTTTCCTGCTCCCATTCTAAACATGTGGATTTGATGTGAGAATACAATGCAGTTTACAGTTTCTGATTTCCATGTAATTTTTGAGAATCTAATTTCCTCTGGCTAACTCTTATAAAAAGGGGCGTAGAGACTCACTGTATATAAGCTGGACAGTTTGCATGCTTTCTGGGGCATGAACTAGGGAAGAGACTTGTCTGAGCTCTGCAGTCCTCCTTATATTCAGTATATTAGTCAGTTTTTCCTTATATTTTTGTGTAGTTTTCTACTGCAGTTGAGGGACTATAGGGAAGCTACTTAACACCTGCCAATCCCAATGCCTATTATTTGATAAGTACAGAACCCAGCGCATAAAGTTTGTCTAACATTGCAGAGCTAATATAGAGCAATTCTAACAACATTTGATTTTCTTTGCAAGGTTCTGAGGACCTGGGGCACTGGGAATTAAAATCAATGGGAGCTGAAGTTGCTGAGCACTTGGTAGGATTTTTTTTTTTAGGGTGCCAATAATGAGGCACTTCTGATAAATACTTTGTGTCTTTGATCATAAATAAAACGATAGATCAAATAATTGTCAGTTGACACCCCTCCCCCACAAACAAACACAAAATGATCCAAATATTTCACATTTAAACAAATGTTGAGTTAGAAAAAGAACTGTGAAGGGTTTAGCCATTTACATGGCTCAGTTATTAAGACTAGGGGCCCAAATCCTGGGAAGATTCCATGCACGGATCTGGGCTACCACATGTGGCTTTCTGACCACATTAGGAAGGTCAAATTAAGCCTAGTTTTTCCTTGTTGAACTTGACCATCTAACTGCTTCCCCCTTTTGAAAATGGCTCTTTCCATAGCTAACTCATACTTTGGCATTTTTTCTCCTTGCTGCCTGATCTATTGATTTGTATTAATTAAACTGATTACTTAAGATTTTCCAATTAAAACTCTGAAGTTTAGAAGGTTCTTGTCCCAAGATCATGCCCAGTATAGTTTAGTTAGGAACACTGACATGCACAGTTACAACACTCACACTTAAGAAAAGCCTTTTGAATTTGCAATAGTTTTATTTACAGAACTAGCCAAGTTACAAACACTCAAATGCAGCAAAGTAGATAGTGATAATACAGAATGTGCATCTGCACATCCATATGCTCACCCCAAACCCTGCAAAAGGACCCAAAGTGTTAGCATCCTCCTCATCATCATCAGTGGTCGTCATCCTTGTATCTTCCAAGAGCTGACAACTTGGGAGGGTTCTTATCTGTAGTGCTGTGCTGGTTTCCTTCACTCCTTCCAGTCTTGCATAGACCACTCCCCTTCATTTCATTTTAAAGATAGTCTTCATGGTACCTTATTGCCAATAATTTCTCCTACTAAGTAAGGTATCTTTGCTCTCTCTTCAATTTCTATAGTAAGTTAATGCAAAGTTCTGTACTGTATGTTTCCATGGAGCTATGGGCCATAGAGGATCAGATTTTCAAACACATTATATGTGCAACTGAATATGCCAAATATGCAGAGAACTTGTTTTAAGATCTCAAACTATGGAAAGAAATCTGTCCCTTCTTTGCACTAAAAAAAAAGGTAAAAAACCCCCGGCCCCCTAGAAGGAAATGATTTTGGAATGTAAAAAAGGGCCTTCTGGGTGTTGTGGGGTTTTGTTTGTTTGTTTTTTGTTACCATTATCAGACACAGTTCCTGTCTGATTACAGTATTTTTATCATGATGATATCTAATGAAATTCAATACCAGGCACTTTTCTAGAAAACTGTTGCAGAGTAAGAATGTCGATTTTTGCCAAATCCTTCTTAATACAGAAAGTATCTCCACTTCATCGGATGCATTCGGTGGAATGCATCCCATGAAGTGAGCTGTAGCTCACGAAAGCTTATGCTCAAATAAATTTGTTAGTCTCTAAGGTGCCACAAGTCCTCCTTTTCTTTTTTGCGAATACAGACTAACACAGCTGCTACTCTGAAACCTAGTATCTCCACTATAACTTTACCTATGACAGCAAAGCCATGTTTTAGTGCTACCCAGTATTGCTTCATAATAGGACTCTTAAGCAATACAAGTGACACGGTGTATCATATAAGAACATCTTTAATGGCAAATATTAATTTTTTTTTATAAATCATTTACAAGCTGCAAAAATATTGTGCTTTAATCTTGTGCCTGGTTAAATGGCTGATCCAAATTAAATATGTATTCACTATATCACCTATGTATGTCGCAGCAGGATCTCCTCAGACATGGGCTGAATGAAGGATGTCTAAGCTAACTGAGTACCCAGGTGTATGCCCCAAATATATTACTTTCTCTACACAGATACTCTCTATGTTTTCGCTTTTATATCCTTAAAGCTGCACCTCTGATTTCTGGAAAGCCAAGGTGGCTCTGGAAGGCAAGTCCCCCGTTATTCCAACATCATTGCACACAATCTTTTTTGAAAGAGTGGGTAACTAATTACTTCTGGGAATATCAACATCCAAATCAGTGCTGCTCCCACATCCGCGCACCCCCAGATCCCAGCTGGGACCTGTGTCTGGTAGGCCAAATACCAGCTGGGGAGCTTGATCCTGCTAATTGATTCTAGGAGGTGCTCGGTAACTTCCCGGTACCTCGGTTTACCCATCTGGTTTACCTGCCTTGCAAGGGGA
Source organism: Dermochelys coriacea (assembly GCF_009764565.3). NCBI lineage: Eukaryota > Metazoa > Chordata > Testudines > Dermochelyidae > Dermochelys > Dermochelys coriacea. Next base: position 27,976,511 of record NC_050080.1, read on the forward strand.
TGCTCTTTGTCAAAGCCCTTTGAGATCCTTTGGTGAAAGATTCTGCTGTATACATGTAACAGCTTATTGTTAGTTCATACCTGGAAATGTGGGTAATAAGAACCTGCATTTCAAGACAGCAAACTTCAAAGCTTGGAGTTGAAAAACTATGTTGTGACCTACGGGCCTCTTGATATCAACTAGCAGAGAGCAAGAGGGGTGTATAGGGGTTACAGAAATCTCCTGGATCTAGTATTTACATTTCATAAAAGTGGCAAAGAATCCTGTGGCACCTTATAGACTAACAGACACATTGGAGCATAAGCTTTTGTGGGTGAATACCCACTTCGTCACATGCATCCAACGAAGTGGGTATTCACCCACGAAAGCTTATGCTCCAATACGTCTGTTAGTCTATAAGGTGCCACAGGACTCTTTGCCACTTTTACAGATCCAGACTAACATGGCTACCCCTCTGATACTATTTACATTCTAGTTCACCAAAGAGTATCATTGCAAACTATGTGCCTGGGAGATATTTAACAGCTATGTGACTATACAAAAAATATGGTCTTACGGTCAGGGGCAGCTCTACCAACTTTGCCGCCCCAAGCAGCTGCCGCCAAATTGACGCCATGCCCAGAAGAGCGGCAGAGCTGCTGCCGAATTGACACCATGCCCAGAAGAGTGGCGGAGCTGCTGCTGAATTGCCGCTGCGGGACACGGACTGCCACCCCAGTCTGAATGCCGCCCTAAGCACCTGCTTGGAAAGCTGGTGCCTGGAGCCGGCCCTGCTTAAGGTCTGTGAAAAGCAGGATTTCTTTTGAGCACAAAATATTTTGAGCACAAAATATTTATTTGGCTCTTTGTTTGCGTGTAAGTTAAGTATTGCGTAGTTCACAGTGGGTATCCACTCAGTCTGAGCCAAAAGTTAATGAAGGATTGTGAAATATTCAAAAAAGGGAAATTAACAGGAAGAGGTAAACAGCAGGAGTTGTCCTGTTTAGAGGTAAGACAATAAATTTTTGGAACTATATCAGGGGCACAGATGAACCCCTAGGTATTCCTTCAATCTGGGAGGACAAGCCGTCAGCTGACTTGATCTTGGGAGAAGGTTCTCAGCCACACTGATGGAAAAATTCTTGTGAAAGAACTTGGGATAAACTATCTTGTTGGAGATAGGGGAATGCCTTCTTAGTTAATTTAGTCTATAGAATTCATGTTATGATTTTGTTTTATATGGAACCATTTGTTCCCGTGTCTCACACCAATTTTTATTTGAATCTCTGTTCTTTCTTAAATTAATTTCCTTGTTGTTTTATAATTGAATTCAAGTGCTGTGCATAATACAGGAGCAGTTGTCTAAGGTCAAACTGGTAAACTGTGGCACACTTCCTTTGGGAAGACAGGACCTGGGATTTTGGTGGCTATCCAGTGATCAGGGGCTGGATTCCACAGGGGGACACTTTGAAAGGACTTGAGGGCTGGGGTGCATCTCTTGCCAACCTGCAAGGCAAAGTCAGGGCTAGCCTAACCCAGAGGAGAGTGCTTGAGTGGCTGACAGGCTGGTTGTGCGAAGAAGCTAACATCTAGCTAGTGCTGAATAGACTCCCTTGCTCGGGTGGCAGGTGATAACAAAGTGACTCAGCTCAGAGTGTCCCAAGAAACATCAGGTATGCAAACCCCCCTGTGGCTAAAAGAATCGCCTCCTAACTTTAGTTGCTTTTGTTTGTGAAAGCAGCTGGTGAGGAGAGCTGCAGTCTTTCCCCACTGAACGTCCTCCCCTCCCCCCCATGTGAGGCTGTCAAGACTGGGAGAGCTGGGAGTTTCTGGACTGGGGCTGGCAGTACCTTTGCAGGTCCCCTTTAAGAAGCTACCAAAGTTTCCCAAATGACAGCCAGATGCCTTGGGCCAAACGCCTGCTTGAAGTAACTAAGTCTGACTTCAGGAGAGTTACACCTGGGGTGACGCTGGATACCTGTGTTACTGCAGCTCAGGTCCGTCCATACAACAGAAATAACCATGTTTGTATTTATTATTAATAATTTATATTTCAGTAGCTCCCAGAGATCCCATCTTATATCAGATCCCCATTGTGCTCAGCACTGCCCATGTGCTTTGAGTATCTCTACACTGCAGCAAGAGGTGTAATATCCAGCTCTGAAAGACATTCCCATGCTAGCTCTGATCAAGCTAGTGTGCCAGAAATAGCAATCTAGCCTCAGGGGCATAAGCAATGGGACAGGCTAGCCATCCAAAGTATATGGCTAGAGTCTTTGAATGGGATAGAACTCAGAAGGTCAAATTAGATGATCATGATGGTCCCTTCTGGCCTTAAAGTCTATGAGACAGCTAGCCTGTCCCGCCACCATGGCTACACTTCTATTTTTAGCCTGCTAGCTCAATGAGAGCCAACAAGGGGGTGCCTACCTGAGCTCCAATGACACCTTGAGCTCCAGTGTGGATGTACTCAGTGACAGTCACTGCCCTCAGGAGCTTACAATCTAAACAGAAAGATGGATCCAGGGCAGGGGAAAGGGTTAGAACACACAAGGAAAGTGAACAAGGCGATGGCCTGCAGATGTCATGTTAGTGCCACAGGTTGCTTTTTTTGGGGGGCGGGGTAGAGATTTTGTCAGGAGGGGTTAGGTAAGAGGAAAGACTAAAAGAAGGGAGCAGGCTGGGAGGGAGGAAGGTGGGATAGAGCAGTGGAGAGCAGTAGTAAGGGAAAAGCAGGTGTTGGTGACAAACAGCACAGGACATGAATGTCCAGAGTAAAAATGGTACAAAGGGCTCTCATGTCCTCCCCAGTGCCCAAAGATCTCAGCTTCAGCTAGTGTTGGCTGCTCAAGCTCATTGAATCACTCTCTCTCTCTCTCTCTCTCTCTTTGCGGAACTCCCATGGTTGGAGCAAAGATGGGGCCACATAAGCCCTGGTTCCCAAGATGCAGTTCTGGCCCTGGGAGGTACTGCTAAGACTCAGGATACATTAACCTGCAGTCATGATAGCTTTGACCAGAGCTAGCTCTCACACATGAGCTTGAGCTGCAATCACTCCCCATGATTGCAGTAGAGACGTTCCCTCAGTCCGAGGACACGGCTGTGACACTGATGCCAAAGAGGAGTTAGCTCCTGGCAAAGAGCCTAGGAAGTCAATGGGAGTCTTGACTGGTCACTAGATCAGGCCGTAAGCCAGTAGGAGCTATGGTTAGACTTTGAGGCCAGAAGGGACTATTGTGATCATCTAGTCTGACCTTCTGTATAGCACAGGACACAGAACCTTACCCACTCCATCCTGTAATAGACCCCAACCTCTGCCTGAGTTATTGATGTCCTCAGATCATGATTTAAAGACTTCAAGCAGCCTCCATGGCAAGTCATTTATCTAGGTACTTTTCTGGCCCTCATCACCATGGTATCTGAACACCTCACAATTGTCAGAAGATTTTACCCTCAGCTTCACTGTGAGGTGGGCCCACTGTTATCCCCATTTTTACAGGTGGGGAAGTGAATCACAGAGTAGACTGAGTGACTTGTCTTAGGTCATACACTGAGTCTGGGGCTGAACAGGCAAATGAAGCCAGGTCTTGTGTCCCAGATCAGGGCCATATACACTAAAGCATCCCTAGTACCCTGTTTGCAGACCGTACAGAGCCTACTTGCTTATACCAGGTGTAGGAAAAATAAAGGCTGAGTCAGAAACAAAGGGAGAGGGATTAGAGAGTTAAAAGCAGAAGCTGGAGTCCCTGATCAGTCATGGATGGTGGAGAGGAAAGCACTAGTTAGTCCATCCCACCCATCCCCCTCTATGGATGGGATATAGACCACTGTTAGAAGATATGATAGGGATGAAACTTGCATTATTGTAGCTGGCCAAAAGGCCAAGAAGTTAGTAAATAACCGAATGTCAGTCATTCCGGAGCCAAGAGGTGGCTTTGTGCAGTTTGTCTGGCATTATTTTATATTTATGAAGCAGGGTAATGAAAGTAACGGCTCTTTGGGTGCTAGCAAATAACAGAGACGCGTACACACAGAACCTAAATTAAAGCAAATGCATCCTCGGAGGCTCGTGATTGACTCCAGCTTATTACAAAGGCTGGCATGCATTTCTAGGAATAAAAGCTGTTTTCCTTCAGGCAGAGACAGGGGTGAGCACCGTCCTACTCCAGAGCAAGCAAAACAGAATCGATTAGGCATGAAGCAGCTGTTGCCTTAGCTGCCCATTTAAGGCCTGATCCAAGACCCTCTTGGAAACTTTCTATTGATGTCAAAAGGTTTTGGATCAATGACACACTTTGAGATCTCATGCCAGGGCAACTGATGGAGGGATGTGAGTGTTGCTGTGGCCACGATAATGCTACAGACTCTACGTCAGCAACGCTATGTTGCCATAGCCCAGGGGTGGCCAACCTGTGGCTTTGGAGCCACATGCAGCTCTTCAGAAGTTAATATGCGGCTCCTTCTATAGGCACCGATTCCGGGGCTGGAGCTACAGGCGCTAACTTTCCAATGTGCCGGGGGGTGCTCACTGTTCAACCCCTGACTCTGCCACAGGCTTTGCCTACACTCCACCCCTTCCCGCATCCTGTTCTGAGCCTACTATGCCCTCGCTCCTCCCCTTACCCCTCTGAGCCTCCTGCACGCCACGAAACAGCTGATCGAGAGGTGCGAGGAGGGAGGGAAGGCGCTGATTGGTGGGGCTGCCGGTGGGTGGGAGCTGGCGGAGGAGGGGGAGCTGATGTATTACTGTGGCTCTTTGGCAATGTACATTGGTAAATTCTGGCTCCTTCTCAGGCTCAGGGTGGCCACCCCTGCCGTACGCCTTAGCATTGGTGCAGCATATGCCGCCAGAAGGAGTTTTTCTGTTGAGGAAGGAACCCCACCTCTCTGAGTGACATGCCTTTGCTGCCAGAAACATTCTCCTGTCGGCGTAGCTGTGCCTACATGGGAAGTTTTTCAGGGATGTGGTTTTCTCACACCCCTGACAGACCTAACTATGCCGCTATAGGCTTTAAGTTTAAGTGTAAACAAGGCCTGTGAGTCTAAGTGACCCTATATCATAAGAACATAAGAATGGCTATACTGGGTCAGACCAAAGGTCCATCTAGCTCAGTATCTTGTCTTCTGACAGTGACCAATGCAAGATGCCCCAGAGGGGAAGAACAGAGCAGGTAATCATCAAATGATCCCTCCCATCGCCCATTCCCAGCTTCTGGAAAACGGAGGCTAGGGACAGCATCCCAGCTAATAGCCATTGGCAATGGAGAATTTAATCAGATGCTCCATTCCCTGAGAAGACATCTCCTTCTCTTCCCCCGTCACTCTTGGGATTGGTTGAATTTAGGTTCTGTAATACTAGAAACAGGCAGGGGAACCCTAGCTAATATAGAGTCTTGAAATCCAACTCATTAATTACAGCACAGGATACCCTTATATCCCAAGGACTTCTTTTTCCCAACACAATGATGTTACTTTGTACTGTAGAATCAGTAGATGCAGATTACCTATCCGGGTGCCTGATAGTGTGTTTAGAAGGGTCAACCTTCCCTGCCTACATTTTTCTGAAATTAGAAGGTGCTTTTGTTCACTCTTTTGGCCAAGAACCACCTCACCTGTTCTGTGTAGCCATGACATCTCATGACAGTACTCCATAATAACCAAAATGATGCAGGTGAGGAAGCTCTTGCACAAATACTTGGCACATCTGGGGGCTTTTTAACTCCAACATGCTGCACAAATATTTTCTAGCTAATGAATCCTCATCCCTCCAAAAAAAAAGGTGATAGTTAAATATTACAATCTCCATTTTGCAGATGGGGAAACTGAGGCACAGAGCAATTTAAGGCCCAGATTTCCAGACATGCTTGGATATATGTGCCTAATTTAAATGCACAGTTAGTATAATTGTGGCAAATGAGTAATTAGACATTTTATGTAGGCGTACAGGCAAGGCAAAAGTAACTTGCTCAAGGCCAGAGAGGGAGCTGTGATGAAAAACACCCCTCTATTCACACTATTGTAATAATCTTTGTACAAGGTATGCCTTGTGGGGTATCATTTGAAAAACTCCTGATCTGCTGGTCAGTATTGTCCTGATAAAATGGCCCTGTACACTTGCATCACCGCTACTCCCATGGTGGACTTCCCAACTCCAAACTGATTTGCGACTGACTGGTAGCAGTCTGAATTCACCAGTTTCCACACAGTGATCGCCACATGCTTTTCCGCCGTGAGGGCAGCTCTCACTCTGGTGTCCTTGCACTGCAGGGAGGGGGCAAGCTGTGCACAGAGTTCAAAGAAGGTGGCTTTGATCCTACAGAAGTTTTGCAGCCACTGCTCGTCATCCCAGACCTGCATTACAATTGATCCCTCCACTTGGTGCTTGTTTCCCGAGCCCAGTAGCTACAGACCACCATGTGCAACTGTTCCGTGAATGCCAACATCAATCTTGAATGGTTTCTTTCCATGGCACACAGCAGGGTAGGCAGTCCAGCTTCCTGTTCAGATTTGCAGCTCCCGAAATACTGCAGGATCAGCCACATTGTATTCATAGCACTCCTCACAAGACTGGTGAACACTGCAGGATCCATGCTGTTAGGCAGAGATGGCAGGCACACAGTTTACAGGGGTAGTTGAAAACACAGTCGGAAGCCCTTGGAATTATGGGATGGAGAAAACTGCATCATGGGGCAGTGATTCTACCTCCATGATGCATTGTGATTCATTCCCAGAACTCCTAGTGATTTGCATGGTGGGATAACTACCCACAGTGCACTGCTCTCTCTCTCTCTCTCTCTGTCAGTGCTAGAGCACCAACTCTATTTGGACGCGCTCTGCTGTCATAGGAAGCATTGTGTGAACATTCTCAAGTGATGTAATTACAGCGGTTTATGGTCGTTGACGTAACTTAAGTTGACTTAACTCTGTAGTGTAGACATGGCCTAAGGGTGCGGCTTGCATGCAGGAAGGCTGTTTGTGAGTAGCCCAGGTGGGAGCTACTACAGCAAGACATTGTAAGGCAGGTTGCAGGGCCAAGGTGACAACGCCTCACTAGCCTGGTATGTCACAGAAGTCAGTGATACAACTAAGATTTGAACACAGAATTTGTTGATGTCAGGCCCTGTGCTCAAAAAACTATGTCCCATTTAATTCATACTTACATTTTCCATTCTCTCCAGTGATTCCAAATTCATGGCAATAAAAATTCCATAGTGCCTTGCATTGAAATATTTGTGCACAAACATTTCACATGTAACCTGACGCCCTTGGATGGGTCATTGGCAGCAAGGGTTGAAGCTGGAAGCTAAAAGCATGAATCTCTGCTCCTACTTGAGCTAAAGAACCAGAACTAAAATTTTCAAGAGTGCCTAAGTGGCTTAGGTACATTTGAAAATGTTCCCCTATTCTATTAGTTCAAAGAATGTAGCAGACTCATACATGGACTGGCCACTAGAAAGGGACAGAGAGCCACGCTTTGTCAGTGTGGGTTAAAATAGTTTTAATGTAATATTACAGCTGAGAAATCAATTACACAATGGAGAGTTAATGCTGAAAGCTCAGTCTTAAGTGCGTCTGCTTTGTGCTTGTCTTAAAATATGGAAATCCTTTACATAATTATATATGTGTTAATTTCTGAACTATAAATAGTACATAACTAATAAGCCAATTTGTCAAATGTGGCTTGTTTTCTAGAACTTATTAAAAATTAAAAGTCAAGTCAAGTCTGATGTATGAAGACCATGTTCACTGTAATATACATATGGCATGTATGACTGTATAAGAAGTTATAGTGTGTATTGCATATCACATTGACAACTAATTGTAAAATGATCTGAAGAGAAGCTATATTTTAAGGCATTAAGGTTGCTTTCTCATCTTAATGTGGAATTTTTTGTGTTTTGAGTACTTGAAAGCTGTGTATTTGTGTGTGTATGGAAAAGTGATCATGACTCCATAGTTAAGGTTGAATTGAATTTTACACTTCAAGTGTATACTACATAATATCTTTCTCTCTATAAATATGGAAAAATATTATGTGATCATGTAATTAAGACTGTATCATAATGCATGTGCACAAAGTAGTTGAAGTAAGAGCACACAGGCTACCATACTCCTGGCATTTCCTAACTTTTGAGTGCTTGACATTGCAACCATAACATGCTTGTAATGGAGATATATGTAACTAATATATGTGTGTGTCTTTGTATACACATACACATGTATATCTCCACACACACCATGGTGTAGGATGGTATAAAGATTGTATGAGCATGACCTTCTACAGCTGAATTACAAGTAACAAAGGCATGGGGAGTTTTGATTATTGGAATAAATTCTGGGGAAATGGATTAGTGGGAAGAAGGTAGATGATCAAAGCTGCATGATAAACAAAACATAAATTGCAAAGCCATGTGATTATTTATTTATTTATTTATTTATTCTGATTGTACCATACAATTATAAAAAGAATGCAATACAATCAGAGATAAAAATGACAGTAGGAAACCACTGGCCTTTGGCAAAACAAAACATAGATTGGATACAAAATACACACCCACACACACTGCAGCCCCACAAAACCTCATTCTCTTAATAAAAGCAATCCACATCCACATCCAAACCCTCATTCTTCCTGAGACAATCACCAGGTTTTATCAGATGGATCCACAGTTGAGTTTTTGCATGTTCATCACCGTTATGTGTGTTTGTATTCTGTATTCAGGATCATTCTAGCCCATAATAGAAACAGATCTGTACTGCACAGTTAAGTGCTGTTGATCCCTTACAGCTGTTCTATTAGTATTCTGGCAATGTATCATCCCTGTTTTTTCCATTTATAATTTAACCAGTGCCAAAGGGTTATTTTCATCAGATGTAAAAAATGGACACTTATAAAAATGCATAGGTTTTAAATTGCTCAGCAGTTGGAGTAGTTATAAGAACTAGCCCAGGGAATAAATGTGTGTTTCTCCTATTAAGCATGTAGGCCATTTCCATACAGGTTGCAAACCAAATCAAATTCATTTCTCTTACTACAGGATAGGACTGTTTTTCTTCTGTTACTTCAGGCTTCAATCTCTCTCTTAATGCTTTATTAACACTGTTAAAACTCAGTGGTTTAGAATATATTAATTCAAAGTAAATGTGATTTGTTCCACTTAAACACCAATTAGTCATGTTTTACTAGCATTAAGCTCTACCTTTTTGCTGTGTCTGAGCTGGAACAATGAATAGCAAGCGTTCCTCTCTTCATTAATCAGTGCGGATCCCGTAAAACAAGGATACATTTACAGTTTGCACTGATAAAAATTGTTAGGCTAGCCCCCTGGAAATTCCAGCAAGGATAGCAGCTGCCTGATCATTGTGCAGCTGTCACAGTGGAGAGGAAAATGCAAGGCAGGAAGGGCCCTTTCCGATGATTTATATTAGGAGCCATGGATAGATGTTGTCACATGCTATCACAGTTAAATATTTCTCCCGGAACTGTGTGGTGTTCTTAGCTGCTTTAGGCCCCAATCCTGCAAAGTCTGAAACTCTACTCACAGTTCACAAAGTTCAGCACACACAAGTGTTTTGCGTGATTGGAGCCTTGGTGTCACATAAACCATGCACCTCCTGAAAAGTGACATTCATATTTTATGGGCATATGGTGTGAAATCCAGGCCACACTGACGTCAATGTGCTATTGATCTCAATGGGGCTAGGATTCCACCCCATGGACTTTTTAAGGTCTTCAGTCCAGGAACCATCTCCTCTTCATCTTTGAGTATATAGCATCCACTATCTGGGGCCCAGATACTGAATGGTGCCATTGGGCATGACTGCAATATAAACCATTAATAACAATTACAGTTGAATGTTCCACTGGAATTTTGCTTTCAGAACAACCATATGGCTCCTGACTGCTGTAACCGTCCAAGTTACAACCTAAGCAACTAGCCTAATGATAAAGGTATTAGCATATGTCTAACCAGGTGCTAACAGGTATTTTAAATCATGGTAGCAACATCAATTTCATCTTCTAGATAGTAATCTTAGGTGGTAATGTCAGACTTATTCCTTCCTTGCTTAACTACTGTTACCAAAAAAAAGAGACGATGATAATGCAGAACATGATAAGCAACTTTATTCTAACATTTAAAAAAAATGGCTTGGAATGCATACAGTGGATTATAAAAGGGATGAGATATACACAACAGAACAGAATGGAGAACACAGGCAATACCTGTACAGTAAAACAAGTTTCACAAATAATTTTTTTTAAACAAAAAGGAATCACTCATCCTGATGAGTGAATCTGTTATTGATATTTCCAAAAACCTCTCACTGAGACTTAGATCTCTCAGGAAACAGCATCTGGATAACTCTTCAGGCACGGTGCTGTGACCGGTTTCTAGGACTTATCCCTTTGGTGGCTCATGAACATCGGTACTGGAATTGGGGGTGCTGCCTCACCCCCAGGCTTGAAGTGGTTTCCATCAGATACAGGATTTACAGTTTAGTTCAATGGCTCGTAGCACCCCCACGATAAAATTGTTCCAGCCCCCCTGCTCATGAAAGAGAGAGAATTAGCCAGGGCCACTGGAATGATTTGTGTAGTAGGGGTGCTGAGAACCATTGAAACAAACTATAAATCCTGTATCTGATGGAAACCACTTCAAGCCCGAGGGTGCGGCAGCACCCACCTGCACTCCTAGTTCCAGCACTGAAGGAATTAGCTATGGAGTCCAGCCTCAGACCCATTTTCCTACCACAACTTAAAAGAATGAGAGCAGCCAAACACCTCGTGATGAGGCTTCCAGTTCCAGATGCCCATTAGTCAGGGCCATCGGGCACGTGTCAAACCTCTTCCATTGTATTCATTTATTTTTTTAAAGATTTACCCTCCCACCCCCTCAAATACACAAAATGTTTTATCTTGGGACAAACCAAATGTTTAGTTCAAGCAGAAACAAATATCATTTTACTTTTTAGGTTCCCTGAACATTTTTTTAAATATTCATTGTGGGTTGATCTGTAATTATTTTTTTTTAAATTGCAGTTCCATTGAAACTCCCCTCTCCACTCCCCCTCCCCCAGTTGGTTATTCACACAGGTCTACCCTCGTGTCCTAAGACCACAGCCAGATTCTCCTAGTCCAAAATCTGTCAAACGGTGGTTTAAAAATGTGAGCATTAATGAGTTGCAGACCACTCCTAATTAGCTGCTCCAACAGCATCTGAATGAATAATTATAAAAATACATTAGACCCATTCACAGTATTTTGAATATTTATCTAGATCTGTGATCACATGGAAACCAAAGGCAAAAGCCCAGAACTGAGCTACTGAAACCAGCCATGCCCCTCTCAGTCCATTGATTTCTTTTAATAAATCCTTCAGATCTCATTTCACAGGAGCCCCTGACAAGAGTGAGATTAGCACAGGGATATCCTGTATATTAACTTCCCTTTCAGCTAGTTCTTAAAGTCTACACTTAAATGAATAGGTTTCGGTGAATAATTAGAGCAATGCAAAACTCTCTGGTTTCAGATCATAAGAATTAATCAAGCCTTTTCTTTGGTTTCAGTAAGAGATGGGACTAAACTCTGTTAAACACCCCTAGAAATTTGGGGTGTTCAAAGTATGGATCCTTATCTGAATTCCCACATCTGCACTCATCTGCTAGTTGCAGTTTATTGCGGGTGACACACCCTTATATTCACTTTCAGTTTTGGTGATGAATGAACCAAAAATCCAATAATGAAACTGTCATGTTTTGTCTACTTTCACATCAAAAAGATGAATCAAGGTATTGCCAACTCTTGCGATTTTGGGGTTTCCTTCAAGCCCTAACTCCTGGAGTCAGGTGATTTCTCAAGCATCTCAGCTGTCATTTAAAAAAAGTAATTTCCTAGCCATCACAGTTGCAGAGAAAAACACCAGAAGTCAAGTAAAAAGAATGAAATATTATTATTTTTAAATCTCATAATTTGTGTACCAATCTCATGATTATTTTTGGTATCTGACTCACAATTTTAGAACACTTGGCTTGACAATACTGGAATTGGGCCAGGTGCATTCAAAATTGGACTCTGATTAACAGCATTCTCACACCAGAGTGAACGGTTAGATAAATCTGACATGAGATGTGAATTTGTACCCAAACCTAAATCAGGCGAGTTTGGAGGGTTTGTAATTACATTTATTCATATAGCAGTGGAAAATTTTAAGGCCTGAAATTTAAAAATGGGAGGTGTCCAATTGCACACTTAATTTGTATGTTCATTAACTGCAACCACATGCAGACTAGGTAATTGCACTTTCAAATGACCATAATTACTCTCTTGTGTATGAACTTAGGTGATAGACATGTACAACAGTGTAATTACACCGATAAATTAGATGCAGATACATGTGTTTGAAAAGAAGACTTTTCCTGTACAGATTGCCAGGTTGATCTGTAATAATCATTAGCATCATCAGCATCACCGCACCTAGAATCCTCACTTATGGACCCAGTACTCCACCCGCTAGGTGCTGTACAAACACAGAACAAAAAGACAGTCCCTGCCCCCAAAAGCTTGCAGTATTAGTAAAATCTATCTTCTGCAGCACAGCTCACCTCAAGTGTTCAAAAATCAAGAGTCAGGCCCCTAACTCATGAGATTGGCTTATGTATCATGATATTTAGAAATAGTAAATGGTGGGTTCTTTTTGTTTGTTGTCTGGTTTTGGAGGCATTAGGGGGTCACCTTTTCAACCTTTCTCTATAACCACGAAAGCTGTGAAATTACCTTTTTTAAAAACAAAAGCAGATTCTTCCATAGTCATCTGACTCAAGGGGCTGGGACTTTAAGAAAACCACCAAATAGCATGAGACATGCAATTGAATCGTGAGAGTTAGCAATGCTGTCTCTCTCTCTTGCTCTCTGGATGGGAGAATCATAATCAGTGGATTCAGCCCTGATTGCCTGTGTTGGAGATTTAGCACTCTGTTTTCACCCCTTCTCTGCTGGGGTTTTGGTATGTCACACCCCCATTTTCACCCCTCTATCTTGGGGATGCAGCACCTCGATGTCTGCCTGTAGACAGGAAGTGCAACATGCAAACGATTCCAAAAAGAGGAAGACGTTAACTGAACTTTGTAACTGGTTTGAGCGTCAGTCTGAATTTTAGGCAAAGGTTATAGATGGTTCTTGTTTGACACAGGCTCCAGCCCAAATTCTAGATATGAACAAGTCTCAATTTTAGGAGGCGCTGGAACCCTAAACCCAGATCTTGTCTGAATATTGCAAAAGGCAGCATTGTAATAAGATGAACCAAATCCCTGGATCTAAATGCCTGCAGACCTGAGAGTATGCAGCTGTGGATCCTGTTCTACCCATCTTATTTTAATTGAATTGATTAATTCACCCCGATCTCTAAGGGGCCTGATCTGTAAAATTTTAAACTTGTGGTTAAGCTAATGACAAGTGGGAGTTCTGTTTGAGCGAGGGCAAAGTACATCAGGATTAGGCCCCATGGGAATCTGGCTTTTCAATCATTCACCCGGCACTTGATCAGGAAGTGACACATTCTTCCTATCTCTTAAAGATGCATCCTTTTTTCTCATAACAAGAATGAGAAAATGGTAAAATAACTTTGAAAGGCAAGTGATTCCTGTGCTTTAACAGCTTCCAACAGATGCTGTTCTTACCCAAAGCAGAGTTACTTGAATTATTAATAGTTTCCAACAGCTCAGCTTGAAATAATTTAGCATTTGAAAGAGAAAAGTCACTCTCATTATTCAAAGTGCAGAAACATTTTGGTTATTAAAACTTTGTTCCTAAAAAAAAGTCTGTACAATTTGTATCTTTCTCTCCAGATACTAGCATGAATGAATGAATGAGATCCAGAGAAACCTGTGCACTTGCTGAAGCTTAATTGATAAAATACAATGTAACAGAGAAGTTTACATATTCCCTTAAAAATTGAGACCCTCTAGTCTGCTCCTTCGGTTGTTTTAGCTTTACAGGATTTTTAATATTTGCAGTCAGAGACTCCTTGATTCATCTGGAGGCTTCATGCTAGAGCTGAGCAAATTATTCATTGCACATATATTTTACATGAATGTAGCTTGGTGTGTTTTGCATTCCCCTTTCCAAGCTAGACTGCTAGTCGATAACAGCTTACTACTGCTACCAGCATTGGGCTCAGGTTGGAGTGGTCTGTGATGTGGTGCTGAGGATCCTACATTCAAACTTGATGATATGTGATGCGGGCTGTTGGGTGTATGTAATCACTTCTTCCTGTCTGCAAAATGAAAAGGAGTACTTGTGGCACCTTAGAGACTAACAAATTTATTAGAGCATAAGCTTTCGTGAGCTACAGCTCACTTCATCGGATGCATTTGGTGGAAAAAACAGAGGAGAGATTTATATACACACACACAGAGAACATGAAACAATGGGTTTATCATACACACTGTAAGGAGAGTGATCACTTAAGATAAGTCATCACCAACAGCAGGGGGGGGAAGGAGGAAAACCTTTCATGGTGACAAGCAGGTAGGCTAATTCCAGCAGTTAACAAGAATATCAGAGGAACAGTGGGGGGTGGGGTGGGAGGGAGAAATACCATGGGGAAATAGTTTTACTTTGTGTAATGACTCATCCATTCCCAGTCTCTATTCAAGCCTAAGTTAATTGTATCCAGTTTGCAAATTAATTCCAATTCAGCAGTCTCTCGTTGGAGTCTGTTTTTGAAGCTTTTTTGTTGAAGTATAGCCACTCTTAGGTCTGTGATCGAGTGACCAGAGAGATTGAAGTGTTCTCCAACTGGTTTTTGAATGTTATAATTCTTGACGTCTGATTTGTGTCCATTCATTCTTTTACGTAGAGACTGTCCAGTTTGGCCAATGTACATGGCAGAGGGGCATTGCTGGCACATGATGGCATATATCACATTGGTAGATGCGCAGGTGAACGAGCCTCTGATAGTGTGGCTGATGTGATTAGGCCCTATGATGGTATCCCCTGAATAGATGTGTGGACAGAGTTGGCAACGGGCTTTGTTGCAAGGATAGGTTCCTGGGTTAGTGGTTCTGTTGTGTGGTGTGTGGTTGCTGGTGAGTATTTGCTTCAGATTGGGGGGCTGTCTGTAAGCAAGGACTGGTCTGTCTCCCAAGATCTGAGAGAGCGATGGCTCGTCCTTCAGGATAGGTTGTAGATCCTTGATGATGCGTTGGAGAGGTTTTAGTTGGGGGCTGAAGGTGATGGCTAGTGGCGTTCTGTTGTTTTCTTTGTTGGGCCTGTCCTGTAGTAGGTGACTTCTGGGTACTGTTCTGGCTCTGTCAATCTGTTTCTTCACTTCAGCAGGTGGGTATTGTAGTTGTAGGAATGCATGATAGAGATCTTGTAGGTATTTGCCTCTGTCTGAGGGGTTGGAGCAAATGCGGTTATATCGTAGCGCTTGGCTGTAGACAATGGATCGAGTGGTATGATCTGGATGAAAGCTAGAGGCATGTAGGTCGGAATAGCGGTCAGTAGGTTTCCGATATAGGGTGGTGTTTATGTGACCATCGCTTATTAGCACTGTAGTGTCCAGGAAGTGGATCTCTTGTGTGGACTGGTCCAGGCTGAGGTTGATGGTGGGATGGAAATTGTTGAAATCATGGTGGAATTCCTCAAGAGCTTCTTTTCCATGGGTCCAGATGATGAAGATGTCATCAATGTAGCGCAAGTAGAGTAGGGGCATTAGGGGACGAGAGCTGAGGAAGCGTTGTTCTAAGTCAGCCATAAAAATGTTGGCATACTGTGGGGCCATGCGGGTACCCATCGCAGTGCCGCTGATTTGAAGGTATACATTGTCACCAAATGTGAAATAGTTATGGGTCAGGACAAAGTCACAAAGTTCTGCCACCAGGTTAGCTGTGACAGTATCGGGGATACTGTTCCTGACGGCTTGTAGTCCATCTTTGTGTGGAATGTTGGTGTAGAGGGCTTCTACATCCATAGTGGCTTGGATGGTGTTTTTAGGAAGATCACCAATGGACTAGTTTCCTCAGGAAATCGGTGGTGTCTCGAAGATAGCTGGGAGTGCTGGTAACGAAGGGCCTGAGGAGGGAGTCTACATAGCCAGACAATCCTGCTGTCAGGGTGCCAATTCCTGAGATGATGGGGCGTCCAGGATTTCCAGGTTTATGGATCTTGGGTAGCAGATAGAATACCCCAGGTCGGGGCTCCAGGGGTGTGTCTGTGCGGATTTGTTCTTGTGCTTTTTCAGCGAGTTTCTTGAGCAAATGCTGTAGTTTCTTTTGGTAACTCTCAGTGGGATCAGAGGGTAATGGCTTGTAGAAAGTGGTGTTGGAGAGCTGCCTAGTAGCCTCTTGTTCATACTCCGACCTATTCATGATGACGACAGCACCTCCTTTGTCAGCCTTTTTGATTATGATGTCAAAGTTGTTTCTGAGGCTGTGGATGGCACTGTGTTCTGCATGGCTGAGGTTATGGGGTAAGCGATGCTGCTTTTCCACAATTTCAGCTCGTGCACGTCGGCGGAAGCAGTCTATGTAGAAATCCAGGCTGCTGTTTCGACCTTCAGGAGGAGTCCACCCAGAATCCTTCTTTTTGTAGTGTTGGCAGGAAGGTCTCTGTGGGTTAATATGTTGGTCAGAGGTGTGTTGGAAATATTCCTTGAGTCTGAGACGTCGAAAATAGGATTCTAGGTCACCACAGAACTGTATCATGTTCGTCTACAAGCCGTCAGGAACAGTATCCCCGATACTGTCACGGCTAACCTGGTGGCAGAACTTTGTGACTTTGTCCTGACCCATAACTATTTCACATTTGGTGACAATGTATACCTTCAAATCAGCGGCACTGCGATGGGTACCCGCATGGCCCCACAGTATGCCAACATTTTTATGGCTGAGTTAGAACAACGCTTCCTCAGCTCTCGTCCCCTAATGCCCCTACTCTACTTGCGCTACATTGATGACATCTTCATCATCTGGACCCATGGAAAAGAAGCTCTTGAGGAATTCCACCATGATTTCAACAATTTCCATCCCACCATCAACCTCAGCCTGGACCAGTCCACACAAGAGATCCACTTCCTGGACACTACAGTGCTAATAAGCGATGGTCACATAAACACCACCCTATATCGGAAACCTACTGACCGCTATTCCTACCTATATGCCTCTAGCTTTCATCCAGATCATACCACTCGATCCATTATCTACAGCCAAGCGCTACGATATAACCGCATTTGCTCCAACCCCTCAGACAGAGACAAACACCTACAAGATCTCTATCATGCATTCCTACAACTACAATACCCACCTGCTGAAGTGAAGAAACAGATTCACAGAGCCAGAAGAGTACCCAGAAGTCACCTACTACAGGATAGGCCCAACAAAGAAAACAACAGAACGCCACTAGCCATCACCTTCAGCCCCCAACTAAAACCTCTCCAACGCATCATCAAGGATCTACAACCTATCCTGAAGGACGAGCCATCGCTCTCTCAGATCTTGGGAGACAGACCAGTCCTTGCTTACAGACAGCCCCCCAATCTGAAGCAAATACTCACCAGCAACCACACACCACACAACAGAACCACTAACCCAGGAACCTATCCTTGCAACAAAGCCCGTTGCCAACTCTGTCCACACATCTATTCAGGGGATACCATCATAGGGCCTAATCACATCAGCCACACTATCAGAGGCTCGTTCACCTGCGCATCTACCAATGTGATATATGCCATCATGTGCCAGCAATGCCCCTCTGCCATGTACATTGGCCAAACTGGACAGTCTCTACGTAAAAGAATGAATGGACACAAATCAGACGTCAAGAATTATAACATTCAAAAACCAGTTGGAGAACACTTCAATCTCTCTGGTCACTCGATCACAGACCTAAGAGTGGCTATACTTCAACAAAAAAGCTTCAAAAACAGACTCCAACGAGAGACTGCTGAATTGGAATTAATTTGCAAACTGGATACAATTAACTTAGGCTTGAATAGAGACTGGGAATGGATGAGTCATTACACAAAGTAAAACTATTTCCCCATGGTATTTCTCCCTCCCACCCCACCCCCCACTGTTCCTCTGATATTCTTGTTAACTGCTGGAATTAGCCTACCTGCTTGTCACCATGAAAGGTTTTCCTCCTTCCCCCCCCTGCTGTTGGTGATGACTTATCTTAAGTGATCACTCTCCTTACAGTGTGTATGATAAACCCATTGTTTCATGTTCTCTGTGTGTGTGTGTATATAAATCTCTCCTCTGTTTTTCCACCAAATGCATCCGATGAAGTGAGCTGTAGCTCACGAAAGCTTATGCTCTAATAAATTTGTTAGTCTCTAAGGTGCCACAAGTACTCCTTTTCTTTTTGCAAATACAGACTAACACGGCTGCTACTCTGAAACCTGTCTGCAAAATGTTCATGGTCCAGCCCTGATTTCTGGAACATATTAGTCAGTCAGATATATTCACAGGACAGTCTGGGGAAACTATTCTGAGCAGAAGGATGCTAAAAATTTGCTCAGCATTTTAGGTGCCATTTGCTGCTGTGAGAGGGGGCTGCACAAGGGCTGGGCAAAACCATTTCTGTCCTACCTGAGGCTTACCTAGGATGTAAGTGGTGCCTGTGGCTTGGACAGATGCTCCAACCTGGGGTGAATTTTGCCCAAGGCGAGCAGTTCTAAAGAACCTCTTAGGATGGAAATAGTTCCTCCAGACTATTCCGCAAATAGGTACAAGTCACTAATACATTTGCAAATATCCTGGCCCAGTTGCTGTTTGGACAATATTGGGAATATTCTGCCACCTTAAATTCCCTCTTTGGCTTTAAACAGACTCTGTTCTAACCCTCTGTGTAATATTGTGGGTGTTCTTAGACAGCTTTCATGCCCAGAGGTGGCTGATTAAATGATTCCTGTACCTGTCTATTCAGAGAGTTTGCTCTGGAATCCTTTGTGGATGAAAAGTGCTATATTTAGAGGATTTAAGGCAGGAAGGGCAACTCTGAATTCATCTAGTCTGACCTCTTTCATAACACGAGCCAGACAAATTAACCCTGTAATTCCTGCATCAAGCCCATAACTTCTGGTTGAGCCAGAGCATCTTGTTTAGAAAGACGTTAACAGCCAGAATTTACAAGGCCAGATTTTCAGCTACTCAGCACCAAAAACTGTGGCCAGATTTTCAAAAGAGCTCAGCTCCTGTTTCGGCACAAAAATAAGTACCAGATTTTCAAAAGGGCTCAGGACTGCATGTGCTCATTTGAAAATCTGCCCGTTCAGTTCAGTGGCTAAGTGGGTGCTGCTGAGTTTTTTGGAAATGTGGTCCCCATAACACTCTAAGAGACTGTGCTGAGCAGAGAGAGAGAGCTGGAACTGCTCGTCACTGGGCATATGTGAGCATAACCACCTCTTTCCTGTGCTCATTATTGTGCATGGACTTTTTACACCTAGCAATAGCAGCTCCACGTGGGCACATGCACTGAGGTTGGGTTGGTGCAATACAGGCGCCTCCCAATCTGATCCAGCCGTGAGTTTGCAGTAGCACAGCTCCCAGCTCTTTGTGTGTCTCTTGTGCTCTCCTTGCCCGTGACAGTAAATCTGCCCCTGCTTTCTTTGAAACACTTCAGTCCTGTGTCCTCCACAATCTCTTTAGTTTGTTTAATCTCAGTTTTATCAAACTCCACTGGTCCATCAGAACTGAGAGGGAATAAAATATTTATTATTGCCATTATCAGTGACTGTAAACAGCATTATGCTCCTGCCTTTGGTTTGCTTATCAATGTTTCTCTGTCAAGAGTAATCTCTGCGGACAGGCACAATGTGCATACACATGCCTGGTACAACAGCAGAACAAAGGGATGGGGGAGACAGGATATTAGTGTTTCTAAAATAAAGGTCACAGCCAACGTCTGATCCTTGAATAGCCCAATACATCTTCCTGGGGAAATACAGATCTGCTGCTTTTCTTAATCCTTAGTGGATTCAACGCCTGTGTTCCAGAGTGAGATGCTGTGGACAAATACACCTGCTACCAATACCTCAGGCCCTCGAATAGCCCCTGTGCCCAATGAACCTCACTGCTGCTTCCTGGAGTAACAGCCCTTCTGTAGTGGGCCAGCATTCAACACCCAATCCTCCCTCAGGAGATGCCTGAGTGCTCAACCTGATCTTCATTGTGTGGCAAGGAGGTGCTTGGCAATAATGCTAAAGGACCCTGACTAGGTCCCTGGACACTGCATTTGCTCTTCTCAGCAGTAGCTGTGCTGGGGCATCACTGAATCATTGCATAGAAAGCACGAGAGAGGAGGATGTTCAAAACAGACTGCAGCCAGCTAGCGACACTGCTGCATGGCTCACAGCAGACCACAACGCATCTTCCAAAGCGTGAGATAGGCTGGGCAAGGTGAGGTGGGCTTTGGCTGAGAAAGGAGGTGACATTGCACGTCGCTGTCTTCACTGAATGCTTTCTGCAGACAGAGCTTTCATTGAATGGACAGGGAATCCAGGGGTTCTTGTCCATTGTTTAACTTTTTCCTCCCTTTGGCTTCTCTCTTGCTCACTGGCTCTCTCTCAGTCATGCTGTGTGCCTTGAAATGATGCGAAGTGCTGTTGAACAAACTCTTTAGTGGGACCCTGGAGAGATATCAGTGACCCAAAGGGTTTGAGCCACAAAGAGATCTAGACACCTAACTGCCACTTCAGGTGGCAAAGTCCAAAATGTAGTTCCTCAAATTCCCCACTCAGCTGTCGCCAAACCCTGTAGGTGCCCAAAGTCCCCAGGCCACTAAGTTTCCACTGGTAAAGTCCTCTAAGTGCCTACTTTTCTGCTGGTGGGCATGCAGAAACTAGGCATTCTCCACCTATCTTGCCTGCATGCAGGCAACCAAGCATCCCCCCACCCCTTCCACATGACTCCTGTTTATAAGGGGATGGAAGGGGGGACAGGAAGAGGAATGGCATTGGGTCTTTGCACAAACATAAGTGCCAGAAAATGGATCTTTCCCCAAACCAGGTGCTTTTGGAACCACCCTTTCTCCCTTCCTTTCTCCCCAGGCTACGTGACCCAGGATGCTGGCCAATATATGTACAGGCACAAGGGCACAGTGACTGCTCATTAACAATCTGGTGTGGCTTCCACTAAATGCTGTACAGGGGTTGTTGGGATTTCAATAAAATTCCTGATTTACAGCTGTGTCTCATTTGGGGACCATGTCGGCATGAAGTGAAGAGGAGGGCAGTTCCAGGCCTTTAGCATCAGAGCAAGGGCTGTGCATTGTAACTTACCAGTCTCACGTTCTGGTTGCTGCAGTGACTATGGGTCCTCCTCAGATTCTTTGGGGTGGGTGCTCAACCTGATCTGCCAGGCATTGGTTCAGAATCACATACTCTTCTTCCTAAGGGGTCTGCCGGGGCTTCCTCCAAAGCCCCTCCTTCCTCCTCGCCCTGCCCCTCATTGGTGTCCCATCATATAATAAGGCCAGTGGGATTCTGAAGGGGTCATGAGTCACTTCATCCTCTGTACTCGCAGCCTTGGAAAGCACCTGGTCCAGCTCACTGAAGCATGAACATGTGCAAGGTCCACTCCCAGAGCAACTGGTAGAGTCCTTCTCCCTCCAGTACCTGACTTCCAGGTGCTTTACGCGCTCCCTGTACTGGGAGCAGAAAACTGTTCTGAAGTGCTCAGTGTAGGTCACCACTACAGCTGGCCATGGGGTAGGGGGTCAGGGACCTTTGAGTAAGGGGCAGAGCATTGTGGGAATGGCCTTGGAGAACTATCAGTACCCATGACCTGGTACATGCCCTTCTCCCTGTCCATGCTGCATTGTAGAACAGGAACGGGGCCATGCCACAGCAGAGATGTGTACATATGCCCCTCAGCGTGCTAGTTTTTGCAGCGTGCACTCTGCCTCAGGAACATGCTTCGGGGCTTCAAATGTGGACAATCGGTGGGTTAATGCACAGCAACGCACATGTGACTGTGGACAGTCATGTGTGTAGACATAGTCCACAGCAGAGTCACAGCAAATACCGGCTTCCAGTGTGAAGGAACTGCGGAGGAGGTGGGGGGTCAGGGCAGCTCTGCCCCTTGACACTCTCAGCTAGCAGCAGGAGTGTGCACAGGGTGCACGCATTGCCCTGATGGATACCACTGTGGGAAAACATTTTCTGGCTTTGGTGCGCTAGCACATGCACACATAAAGTAGTAAAGACAAGAGAAACACATCTCGAAGGACAATGGTTTCCAAACAGGTATGTAACTGGTTTTTAGCATGTTTATTTGTCCTTTTTCAGAAGAGGTGTTACATTGTCTGACTAGCTCACTCAGCCATCCTGTTACTCTGTGGCGACGAGATTATGTGCTCAGACTAGAAAGTTTTAGCACATCCGCTGAAATTCGGGAAATATGAGTAATCAGGCTCTTTGGTATTCCTGGCCTTGCAAATTATAATTTGATATGGGTAATCACTAGTCTGCTGCTTGTCTGTTAGCTTTGAAATCTCCATGAAGTTAGAGTTGTAATCAATTAACAGTAAATAGGGTTCTTTGTCAAAATCAATTAAGTCTCTCTCCTAGCCTATGCAATGGTCTCTCTGCAATTTCGTATTGCTGCTTGGATGCCATGACTTCAACAGTTTTCAGTGCATAATGTTCTTATTGCATGGCTTTATTTAAATCATATGGATCAATACACCTGCATACCTTATTTGGGTTTTCAATTAAAACCATATATTTAGTCTAAATTAATTATCTAGGTTGTATTTTCAGTAACACCTGGGATTTTCCCTATTGCCCATTTCATTTTTATTTTATCTGTTAGGATAAAAGATTTGGTCTTGATATTTGGCTCACTGCAGTTACTGATTTGTCTGTCTGAATGTGGTGGTGTTCTTCCAGAGATCCTAGGCTTTTGGAGACATCTGTGAATTCTACACCTTAGCCTCATGTGTTCTTTCAGTATGCTACAAAGAAGTACGTTCAGCACATATTGTGTTTATAGACTAAATTTCAGGTGGGGAGGGGTAGGAGTAGGCAGGTTTTTAGTCCTACAGTAAAATTTTCAAAAGCGACTTAGGCACTCAGTCTCAATGAAAGTCAAAGGGACTTGGCGCCTAAGGGCCAGATTTTCAAAGATATTTACATACCTAAACATGCAGATAGGCACCTACTGGGATTTGCAAAAGCACCTGTGAGTTAGGCACCCAAATCCCATTGAAATCCATGGGTGTTAGATGCCTAGCCTGCTTAGTCACTTTGAAAATCCTGTGGGGCACCTCAGGTGCCTAAATGCCTTTGAAAGTCCACCCTGCAAGAGCCTGAGTCCCTTTAACTTTCACCGAGACTTAGGCTCACTATGGTCCAGCTCTTTAAAAGGATTTAGGTGTCTAATTCCCATTGATTTCAATAGAGATTAGGTGCCTAAATACCTTTCAGGATCCAGACCTTAGTGCATAAGCCACTTTTGAAAATGTGACTTAGGCTCCTAAATCAGTGCTTTTGAAAATTTTACCCCAGTATAGAGGCTATATCTGTATTTGCTGTCTGGAAATTTTTCTCCTGCTATTGAAGGTACATTTGAAGAGCTCTATAATGGAACAGAAAGCTGTGTTCAAGCCTGAGGAATGCCGAAGAACAACGGATTGATGTTTACAATTCTAATCTTCATCAGCTTCTCCTTATCATGTGGCAGGACAAGATCAAAAAAGATGCTATTTGAAGTCAAGCCCAGCAATTGCTTCCATCAGCACTGGTTCAGTTTTGGTGGCTGTCTTGGTATGGACATATTATTAAAAGGGAAAGCCAATTAATGCCAAAGTATATGTACCAAGGAATGCCCCTGTACGGCCAGCGATCACACAGGTGTCAGAAGCTTCGGTGGCGTGACAAAAATTGCCAGTATGGGCATAAACTTAATATACAACCAGACTACCTTAAGCACCTTGCCAGAGATCAATCCGGATGGCACCAAGTTTGGATGGAGGCCACATCCCTTTGGCCAAAAGTATAACAGTGTTAAAAAAAGAATTAGATAAATTCCTGGAGAATAAGTCCATCAATGGCCATTAGCCAAGATGGTCAGGGACGAACCCCATGCTCTGGGTATCCCTAAACTTCCAACTGCAGGAAGCTGGGACTGGATGAAAGGGGATGGATCACTTGAAATTGCCCTGTTCTGTTCATTGCCTCTGAAGCATCTGGCACTGGCCACTGTCAGAAGACAGGATACTGTGCTAGATAGACCATTGGTCCGACCCATCATGGCCATTCTTTTGGAATTTGCCATGACTATGATAGATGGTACATCTGCATTTGCTGTCTGGCAAGTTATTAAGTTATCCTAGTTTTTAAACCAAGATGTAATAGTTATTTGTCCTTGTCTTAGTATTTGATAGCCTGAATATATGAGCCAAATGTGGGATTAGATGTCCGTACTCTTTCCTTAGCTGTAGCATTACATAAGATTTGTGCTAAGAGTTGCCATTGTGCTCCAGTATCCATTTCTGCCTTTAATATTTAGCTATACTTGCCAAATAGAAGCTTCCCCTGTGCCTACAAAAAGCTCTTTGTCCCTGCCATACTGACCTTCAGTTACATGGACACATTTGGCTTTATCTGTGTGAAATACTTTTGAAAGGTATTTTTTCCTCAAGGCATTATGGAATGTTTGATGAAATTTCAGACACTTTCTCAGTTTGTGTTTTTGACCATGTTTAGGGTAAAATCTAGGGTAAAATTCACCTGCAAAGGTGAATACAATACAAGATTAGTACAAGGCATGTATGGCACTGAAGTCCCATTCAAGTCCTCAGAATAGGGCATGAGTGGGATTTCAATGATGCAGAATCCCACTGTCCACCATGGGAGCTCTCTGTGCAAAGAGTTTGCAGGAATGCACCCTAATATAGGACAACCATCAGCGCAGAAATGGGGAATTTCATATGTTGTATTATTGTGCCAAAAATATTGCAAAGCAGTAGAGACACTGTAAGAATAAAATTGTCGGTTTGGATTTGTTTTAACTCATGGCTCCAATTCTAGTATAGTAAGCTAAAAAGGGGATAATCACAGTTTTAACTGTCATGTGACTACTGTGGAACTATAAATCATCACAAGGCACAAAATTCAGATCTAGACTTCTAATGCACAAAGTTTCAGGGTTTGGTTCACCCCTGCATCTACAGATCACATAAGTCATATGACTTGTTCTTCCCCTCCATTATGTGTATACTGTGAAACATTATCTCCACAGCACTGGGAAGTTTCTGCCATGTTAACTTAATAATTACCTAATGCAGTAATATAGATACATTTTAATGGAGCAGTTCCACAATTCCATAAAATCTATTTAATCTGTCAATATGTCTTTATAATGCATATTTTGTTCAGGTCCCCTTCATAATAGTGACATGATTACAATCACTTCAATTAAATCTGGCACTTCACAAGATGGGTGTCTGAGATACTGCGCAGTAAATATTATAAAAAACTCATATATCTTGGTTATGATTTTGAAAGTTTTTAAATATTAAAGTATTACATCTTCATTCATACAAGAGAGTAAATCGTGATGGTGCAATTATCCAGTCTATTAACTATTATCTAGTTTGTATAAAACATGCAAGTGTTTCTCCCAGTAGCTCAAGCTAAAGTAAATGTGAACTAGGTCAGTTTTTTATGTCCACTACAATTTTAAAAAAACAACTAAAACTTGATGTCAAATGTTAGGGATGTTGGCAGAGAAAGGAAGGCATTTGTCTCACACACAGTGTCTGCAGTCATGTCCCTTCTTCTGTTACTTCGTTTAAACTGATCTTCTTGGATTCAGATGAGAAGTCATATAAAAACATGAATCTGTCTTATTCACATCAGTCTTTCTGGATATATTCATTGTATAGGGAATATATGGTTCATTTTTTATTTGGGAGCCTCAGGTTAACTTAGATTTTTCTTAATGAAATCTTGCCTAGCTGCAGGTTTCACAGGCCTGAATAGAATCATAGAATCATAGAATATCAGGGTTGGAAGGGACCCCAGAAGGTCATCTAGTCCAAACCCCCTGCTCAAAGCAGGACCAAGTCCCAGTTAAATCATCCTAGCCAGGGCTTTGTCAAGCCTGACCTTAAAAACCTCTAAGGAAGGAGATTCTACCACCTCCCTAGGTAACGCATTCCAGTGTTTCACCACCCTCTTAGTGAAAAAGTTTTTCCTAATATCCAATCTAAACCTCCCCCATTGCAACTTGAGACCATTACTCCTCGTTCTGTCATCTGCTACCATTGAGAACAGTCTAGAGCCATCCTCTTTGAAACCCCCTTTCAGGTAGTTGAAAGCAGCTATCAAATCCCCCCTCATTCTTCTCTTCTGCAGACTAAACAATCCCAGCTCCCTCAGCCTCTCCTCATAAGTCATGTGCTCTAGACCCCTAATCATTTTTGTTGCCCTTCGCTGTACTCTTTCCAATTTATCCACATCCTTCTTGTAGTGTGGGGCCCAAAACTGGACACAGTACTCCAGATGAGGCCTCACCAGTGTCGAATAGAGGGGAACGATCACGTCCCTCGATCTGCTCGCTATGCCCCTACTTATACATCCCAAAATGCCATTGGCCTTCTTGGCAACAAGGGCACACTGCTGACTCATATCCAGCTTCTCGTCCACTGTCACCCCTAGGTCCTTTTCCGCAGAACTGCTGCCGAGCCATTCGGTCCCTAGTCTGTAGCGGTGCATTGGATTCTTCCATCCTAAGTGCAGGACCCTGCACTTATCCTTATTGAACCTCATTAGATTTCTTTTGGCCCAATCTTCCAATTTGTCTAGGTCCTTCTGTATCCTATCCCTCCCCTCCAGCGTATCTACCACTCCTCCCAGTTTAGTATCATCCGCAAATTTGCTGAGAGTGCAATCCACACCATCCTCCAGATCATTTATGAAGATATTGAACAAAACGGGCCCCAGGACCGACCCCTGGGGCACTCCACTTGACACCGGCTGCCAACTAGACATGGAGCCATTGATCACTACCCGTTGAGCCCGACAATCTAGCCAGCTTTCTACCCACCTTATAGTGCATTCATCCAGCCCATACTTCCTTAACTTGCTGACAAGAATGCTGTGGGAGACCGTGTCAAAAGCTTTGCTAAAGTCAAGAAACAATACATCCACTGCTTTCCCTTCATCCACAGAACCAGTAATCTCATCATAAAAGGCGATTAGATTAGTCAGGCATGACCTTCCCTTGGTGAATCCATGCTGACTGTTCCTGATCACTTTCCTCTCCTCTAAGTGCTTCAGGATTGATTCTTTGAGGACCTGCTCCATGATTTTTCCAGGGACTGAGGTGAGGCTGACCGGCCTGTAGTTCCCAGGATCCTCCTTCTTCCCTTTTTTAAAGATGGGCACTACATTAGCCTTTTTCCAGTCATCCGGGACTTCCCCCGTTCGCCACGAGTTTTCAAAGATAATGGCCAAGGGCTCTGCAATCACAGCCGCCAATTCCCTCAGCACTCTCGGATGCAATTCGTCCGGCCTCATGGACTTGTGCACGTCCAGCTTTTCTAAATAGTCCCTAACCACCTCTATCTCTACAGAGGGCTGGCCATCTCTTCCCCATTTTGTGATGCCCAGCACAGCAGTCTGGGAGCTGACCTTGTTAGTGAAAACAGAGGCAAAAAAAGCATTGAGTACATTAGCTTTTTCCACATCCTCTGTCACTAGCTTGCCTCCCTCATTCAGTAAGGGGCCCACACTTTCCTTGGCTTTCTTCTTGTTGCCAACATACCTGAAGAAACCCTTCTTGTTACTCTTGACATCTCTTGCTAGCTGCAGCTCCAGGTGCGATTTGGCCCTCCTGATATCTTTCCTACATGCCCGAGCAATATTTTTATACTCTTCCCTGGTCATATGTCCAACCTTCCACTTCTTGTAAGCTTCTTTTTTATGTTTAAGATCCGCTAGGATTTCACCATTAAGCCAAGCTGGTCGCCTGCCATATTTACTATTCTTTCGACTCATCGGGATGGTTTGTCCCTGTAACCTCAACAGAGATTCCTTGAAATACAGCCAGCTCTCCTGGACTCCCTTCCCTTTCATGTTAGTCCCCCAGGGGATCCTGGCCATCTGTTCCCTGAGGGAGTCAAAGTCTGCTTTCCTGAAGTCCAGGGTCCGTATCCTGCTGCTTACCTTTCTTCCCTGCGTCAGGATCCTGAACTCAACCAACTCATGGTCACTGCCTCCCAGATTCCCATCCACTTTTGCTTCCCCCACTAATTCTACCCGGTTTGTGAGCAGCAGGTCAAGAAAAGCGCTCCCCCTAGTTGGCTCCCCTAGCACTTGCACCAGGAAATTGTCCCCTACGCTTTCCAAAAACTTCCTGGATTGTCTATGCACCGCTGTATTGCTCTCCCAGCAGATATCAGGAAAATTAAAGTCACCCATGAGAATCAGGGCATGCGATCTAGTAGCTTCCGTGAGTTGCCGGAAGAAAGCCTCATCCACCTCATCCCCCTGGTCCGGTGGTCTATAGCAGACTCCCACCATGACATCACTCTTGTTGCACACACTTCTAAACTTAATCCAGAGACACTCAGGTTTTTCCACAGTTTCGTACCGGAGCTCTGAGCAGTCATACTGCTCCCTTACATACAGTGCTACTCCCCCACCTTTTCTGCCCTGCCTGTCCTTCCTGAACAGTTTATAACCATCCATGACAGTACTCCAATCATGTGAGTTATCCCACCAAGTCTCTGTTATTCCAATCACGTCATAATTCCTTGACATCACCAGGACCTCCAGTTCTCCCTGCTTGTTTCCAAGGCTTTGTGCATTTGTATATAAGCACTTGAGATAACCTGTTGATCACCCCTCATTCCCAGTATGAGGCAGGAGCCCTCCCCTCACAGACATTCCTGCCTGTGCTTCCTCCCGGTATCCCGCTTTCCCACTTACCTCAGGGCTTTGGTCTCCTTCCCCCGGTGAACCTAGTTTAAAGCCCTCCTCACTAGGTTAGCCAGCCTGCTGGCAAAGATGTTCTTCCCTCTCTTCGTAAGATGGAGCCCGTCTCTGCCCAGCACTCCTCCTTCATGGAACACCATCCCATGGTCAAAGAATCCAAAGCCTTCTCTCCGACACCACCTGCGTAGCCATTCGTTGACCTCCACGATTCGACGGTCCCTACCCAGGCCTTTTCCTTCCACGGGGAGGATGGACGAGAACACCACTTGCGCCTCCAACTCCTTTATCCTTCTTCCCAGAGCCACGTAGTCCGCAGTGATCCGCTCAAGGTCATTCTTGGCAGTATCATTGGTGCCCACGTGGAGAAGCAGGAAGGGGTAGCGATCCGAGGGCTTAATGAATCTCGGCAGTCTCTCCGTCACATCACGAATCTTAGCCCCTGGCAAGCAGCAGACTTCTCGGTTTTCCCGGTCAGGGCGGCAGATAGATGACTCAGTCCCCCGGAGGAGAGAGTCCCCGACCACCACCACCCGCCTTCTCCTCTTGGGAGTGGTGGTCGTGGAACCCCCAACCTCAGGACATCGCATCTCATGCCTCCCAACCAGCGGAGTCTCCTTCTGCTTTCTCCCCCCAGACATATCATTGAGCGGCAGCGAACCAGCTGAGCAGCGGGGACAGCAGAGCAGCTCACAGCAGGAGTTTGCCTGGGACTGGTAAGTATCCGAGTGTGTGTGTTTGCTTGCTGAGGAAGTATCCGAGCGTGTGTTTGCTGGGAGGGCAGGGAGAGAGCCTGAGTGAGTGTCTGATTGGCTGCTAGCCTGCAGGGGGCGGGCATTAGGGTGTCTGTGTGTTTGCGTCAGGGAAGCCTGGCTGTTTAAAAATAGCCAGAGCCTCGCGAACCAGCTGAGCAGCGGGGACAGCAGAGCAGCTCACAGCAGGAGTTTGCCTGGGAGTTCGCCTGGAGTGAGCCCAGTGAGGCTTACATCTTGCCAACGTCTCTGAGGAAGCTCATAGTAGGTAGGTGATATGGAAGGGGGGGGTTCAGCTGTTGTGACCTGCACTGGATGTGCCATGTTTGTCTTTCTTCCACAGGACAGAAGCGACTTTGTCTGTACAAAGTGCAAGCTGGTCTCCATATTGGAAGAGAAGATTGAAGGTCTGGAGCAACAGGCAACGACCCTGCGTTGTATACGAGAGACTGAGGATTTTCTGGACCAAACTCAGGATAGGCTTCTAGAATATAGCACGGACAACCTCATTAGGGCCCCAATCTACCATATAGCAAGATGGTTACTGCATGCTATTTATATTTCCTGTAGAGGGCTTTGCCTTTGAGATAATTTGTGGAGCTTTGCTAAATGCTCCAATAAAGTTCCTCTCAAATGCATCAAAGGCCATTAACATAATGGCTAATATAAAGTCAGATTTTCAAAAATGACTAATAGGAGCCCAGGAATCACAGTAAAACGATTTACTGTCTATCTTCCTTTCTATCTTCTTATTCTGTGGCCATCCCCTTGGTGTCTTGGCACTTGTGAGAATATTCATAGATCTCCCTACCCCCACCTCTGGTTACTATCTTACTAACTCTATTAAAAGCTAAAGTCCCTTTACTCTGTGTCAACATTAAAGATCCCATGGCCCCAAGAGCAGACTTTAGCTTAATTCAATGGAGACTAAATCTTTGGTCAATATATCCTTTCCCCTCACCCTTGTGCAGCATGTTGTAGGCCTGCTGTTGTGTATCAAGGCTGCTGAATAATGAGTAAGGTATCTATGGTACCCCTCTGCCCCATCATTGTAGAAACTGAACACCTCACAATATTTAATGTATTTATCTTTATAAAACCTTATACAATTATGCCCATTTTACAGATGGAGAACTGAGGAAAACAGAGGCTAAGTGATTTGCGCATGGTTACACAGGAACTGTAACTGTAATTGAACCCATTGCTGCTGAGACCAAGACTTGTGCCTTAATTTATTGACCATTTTTCTTCAGTTATGTAGCTTGTAAAGTGCTTGGGTGGCCTCTGGACTGAAAGGTACTGTAAAAGACAACTGTTCTTGTAATAAACTCTCTCAGCATAGCTGAAGTTTCATAAGTCTGTTCATAAGCATGTAAGAAATCAATTCCAAATAATTGCATTATGTCCTTTGCATTAATGGATTTTCTACAGCAATTGGCTTTATAGACAAACAA
The DNA here is from genome assembly GCF_009764565.3 of Dermochelys coriacea. NCBI lineage: Eukaryota > Metazoa > Chordata > Testudines > Dermochelyidae > Dermochelys > Dermochelys coriacea. The sequence continues at coordinate 28,007,639 of NC_050080.1, forward strand.
ATTTATCAGCTTAGCATAGCGTTTGCACCATGGAAAATTACAGGACTGTATGCAAAAGCATCTTTAACGTAATGCTTTTAAATAAGAGGCAGTTCTGACAATGCTGTAATTATGAGCATCCCTTCAGGCTAATCCAGCTAACAAAGTGGTTCATGTTGAAAGGGTTTTCATCAAAGAATCAAATGTATTCAGGAGAAGAATGAGGAGAAATCCAAAGGAAACACAGAGACATATTTACTTCGGGCCTGAACTGGCTCCCAGTGGGACCCTTTCTATTGGCTTCATCAGGACTTAGACCCTTTGCACCCAAAATTAATAGTATGGTGGAAGGCAGAGGGGTGTTCTGAATTTAAGATGGCAGCAAAACATTGACCATACTGTGGAACCAGCTGACTATAAACTGGTAAAATGACTGAGCAGAGAATGAAAACAGTTTCAGTAAGCAAGGGATTTTCCTCTTGATTAGCCCCAAAAAGTAAAAATAAGTTAACATGATTAGAAAGTAAACAGGAAAACTCCTCAGCTCCTCAGTCAGATGCTACAAGCCCTGAGTCTGGCATCCAACGTACTCAAAGATTTAGATTACACACTTATTTTTTTTTAACCACTACATCACTGCATGGTAGTGATTATATATGCAGAAATCATGCATGCAATAGCATATGAGTTCTGCACATACAACTGCAAGCTTACATCAGGTTCATTTTCTACTCTTTTAATTTTGGGCCCTTAAAGAATTATTTATCTTGTCCCTGCTTTCATCGAAAGCTCAGAGCCTCAGCAGCTCTACCAAAATCGGCAGATGCCTCCATGAATGCTTAGGGCACCTCTGTGATCGCACCCTACACACTATGGTAATTATCTTTGTCCAAGGTATGCCTTGTGAGGTATCCTATGAAAACTAATAACTCACTGATCATTACTATTCTTGTGTGATGTGTGTGTGCTGTGTAGATTGAGAGCTATGGATTTATGCTGGAATTATTGCTAAAGTGTGTTTAAACCAGGCATGTGTGCGTGTGCGGGTAAACAGGTTTTCCCTAGCCAAAGGAATTTTGCTTCTCTGGCCAGTCCGATCATCAGGTAGAGACAATGAAGGTCCATTTTTTCATATCAGGTAAACAAGGCTAACAAGCAAATGCTGTGGGGGAGAGAGGAGGGAAGAGACAGCAGGGTATCTACACCCAGGAGGAGAAAGAAACTTGGTCTGGGTTTTACTTTTCAAAGAATACATTGCAAAGTTTTACTTGCCTATAAAGGGGGATGAACCTCAAGAGATAAGCAAGTGAATCAACTGATTGTTTACAATATTACTGTATTATAAAAGTGTTTAGCTTGAGGTCTTTTCTGAAAGCTAATGACACATTGGTAACTAATATCATTGTGAATTGTCTGTATTAACACTGTATGAGGAAGTATGAATGCCTAACAATATTATTCTTTAAAGTCTGTGGCCAAACAGGGAGAAACAAGTTCCCTCCCAGACAGGAGAGAAGGCGGCTATCTACCTGTCTTCAATTAAAATTAAGCATGGTGAAATCAAAACAAAAGAAGCCCCATTTACGTTCGGGGGATGGGAAGCCCAGAGGAAGGGAAAAACAGCGTGAGGGCATCCTGCCTCTTGAAACAAAGTCATTTAATTTTGGAAGATATAAGCAAGGACAGAAGCCATCTTGGCGTCCAGCACTAGACAGACACAAGGGAGCAGAGCTCTTGCAAGCTGAGAAAGGTGGGTCCTTCAACCGAGGGGGGGTTGAAGCCTCTGGAAACTGAAGATAGGTGAGAAATCATCTTGGACAAAGCCCTTGGCCTTGCTAGATTAAGTTTTTGATTTTTAGATGCGTTTTCACTTTATGTGCATGTAACTCCTTCTTCCTTTCACTTGGCATCACTTAACCTATGTCCTATTGTTAAACATTTTGTTTTATTTTACTATAAGCTTACTCAGTGCTGTGTTTCCAGGGAAGGTTCTATTGACCCCAGTTGAGTTAATAAGCTGTAATGCGGGTTTGTGTCTTTAGAGGAACAAACAAATCTTATTATTTCCCTGAACTGTCCAGGATAGGACTGGACATCGCAGAGCACACAGTTTGGGAACATTTGGGACCAGGAGTGTGTTGGGGTCACTTTGCTGGTTGTAACCAAGGCTGATTGATGCTAGAGTAGGGTTGTGAGGCTGTACACAGGCTGCTGGGATCAGAGATGCTGAACTAGAGCTGTCTAGCACACATTTCAGTGTGTGACCTGCAGGTTTGTGGGCTGGCTGTGAGCACTCCAGGCTGGGAGCTACAGCAGCAAGGTATTGTAAGGCACCCCAGGTTGCAGGCAAATGGTGACACAACCCCTCACAGGTTTGGATTGCACCCCAAACTCCATAACAGTCCCCCTAAGTGATGACTATGCATCATATATGGAGTCACCCAGACCCACTCCATCCCCCCTTCCAGGAACTTGTGACCTGAACCCATCCCTTCCAGGAGTATGTAACTATACATAACATTAGGGTGCTGGGGGATGATATCAGTGGGGTGATGCATGAGAGTGGAGATGGACTGGGGAGTATAGCCCATAGAGTATTCCTGACGTACAGCTCTGAAAATGGAGATGTGAGGGAAAGAGGCGCCCCTCCCTCCCCCCAGCAAAACATAAAGACTTTTGTTGTGGTCTCAGTCCCTGACTTTGCCTTCTACAGGAGCTGTATGGGAGTCATAGTAGGCCAAGAACTGCACAGTGCTAAATTTGTCCCAGGGCTGATCCCCGGCACCTCTAGGCTTGGTAGTTCATAGCCGCAGCATCTCTAGGATTGGCAGTTCATAGCCCCAGCACCTCTGGGCTTGCTGAGTCAGTTATGAAAGTAAAAAAATTGCTTTAGCCCCAGCACCTACTTGCTTGAGTCCTGGCATCTCTTTTATTACAAATTAAGCACTGGTGCTGCAGCTACCTCATAGCTGCAACTCACTTGACATAGCACTGCCCAATAGCACTGGCTGCAGAGATACTAGCTCTGTATTAAATGGGCAGTGTACATCTTGAGAGATGGTCAGACAGACTGCACATGCTCTTCCACTGCCAATGAGTCTAATAACTATGGGCCACTTTAAAATGGACTTTTCTTTGATTTCCTTTAAAAGGTGATGAAGAGGGGTAGTTTATCACTGGGGAGCAGCAGCTTTTAAAACATGGGACAACAGAGGGAAGAAATCTTATCTGTGCCTTCCACTTTACCATGTAATTTCCTGCTGTCTCCTTGTAGCGCTTTCAGAAAACACAATAGCTTGGAAGTCAAAACCCTTCTGGAAAGTCTTAGGAGTTCTTTGCAGTTAGTTGACTAGATTTACAATGTACCAGGACCTCTGAGATTAAGTAGCATGGATGAACCTCAGAATGGTTCAGTATTTGGGTTTTGATTAGCACCTGGAGATTTAGCTGCTGCTCTTGACATATATTGATTCTATGAACTGCTTCGAACTGCCAAACTGGGCTAGGAATCCCATTGGATAAGATTTCTATTAAAGTTTGCTGTACTCGCTACTTCTCTCTAGGTCTGAAATGCTGCAACAACAGCTTCTCTCCCCACATTTCTGCTTCCTACCATAACTTGGAAATGGAAAAGGATTTAAATGTTAGAAAAGAATCTGTGCTTTGCTATTTGGATACTAGTCTGAGCTACCCCTGAGCGTGGAGTGTTTGGATCTGGGGATTTCTTCTTCAAATGTATTTCTAGCAAAAAAAAATTTTTTAAAAAGTGAAAAAAAAAGTTAATTAAGCCTTTAAAAAATTTTATTTGATTTTTGGGCAAATGTTTTAAATGAGCCTGTTTACTCATCCCTAATATCAAATTGAATATAATATGTATTAAAATATTCAATCCCCTGGGCTGTCTGAATAGTGCCAAGAATTGCCAGTAAACTACTAAGAAAACAGTGTTGGAACATGAGACAAAAACCTAGAGAAAGTAATCATAAATGTGAAAGAACTCTGCACTTTTTTATTTATAATTTTATTGTATTGCAAATCAGTTATTTGTGAGGTACAGTCTTTCTAACATCACAAATATTGGGAGTTTTTCAGTAGCCCCTTTGGGAGCTCACTTTTATTAATTTCAAATTCTTCTGCATGCTTCTCTCAGCAGAAAATACAGTTAGGCAAAGCTGTGAGTTTGAGACGGCGCCATGGTAAAATAAAAAAGACCTCGGGAAGGCTTTGGATGCTTGATAGTAATCAAATCTACTGCAGAAAAGAAACTCAGTGCTGGTATCTTTATATATCAACATAAACATCCATATTTTATTACACCAACAAGAAGAGAGCATGATGAATCAGCAGGAATTTCAGGAGTGGGGCTGAAGGTACAATAACCCACCCTGTCAATGCTTCCTTCTCATGAAGAATAACCCCCATCTCTCCACAAAGCAGTCTACTCTTTCACCAAAAGAGTCTACTCAGCCAAAAGCTGAAGTGGACCAGGACTCAAGCAACCAGCAGTGGTCAAATTATTTCCATCTCCCTCACTCTCTGACCGGGATACTGATTGCTGTTTCTTTAACAAACTGACAGGGGCTGTGGGTTACAAGATGTCAGAATCCTGCTTTCTCTTTTGTTGAGGGGAGATATGGAGCCATATCACTTCATGCGGGGGAGGGAGGGGCAGGAGGTGTCAGGAATGCACAATGCTTCTGTGACGGGATCCCCAGGGTACAACCTGGAACTGAGGGACCACTGTGCCCCCTTAACTCTCCAGCCTGGACTGATGCTCCAGTGTTTTGCCAGTGACAAGCAGCATACACCTCCAGGTGCCATTATCACTCAGCCACCATGCAGAGGCACACTCAGCTAAGTTGCATGAAGGCTCCCCAAGCCCCTCATGAACCATATACAGGGAAATGGCAGCAAATCTCCCAAGCCCCCAGCCTTGCACCCCAGGAATATACCGGCGTGCACTGCTCAAGACCTTCTCTTGACCAATGCAAGTTTATTAATTAATTCACCACTTCGTCAAAGGAAAGTGGACATGGACCAGCCTTTGTAATCTGAGCAGAATCCCCAAGCATTTTAGAAAAACTCACTGGTAAGGATAAAACATTAAAATAAGCTTATTGATGATAGAAAGATAGATGTTAAGTGATTATAAGTGGAAGGCATAAAAGATCAGAGATAGTTACCAAAGCAAATGAAAAGTAAGCACCCAGTCTAAATCTTAAAACGTATTAGATTAAGCACTATTTGGATCAAGCAATTTTTCTTACCTCACTGGATTTTTCAAGAAGGTTACAGTCTTTAATATAGAGGCTTTCCCTTTAAGCCTGGTCTCCTCAGTTCAGGTTTTTGTCTTCCCAGCATTTTTGTTGCCTTCAGTGTAGGTGAGGGAGGAGAAAACGTAAAAGCATGATGCCACTGTTGCCTATTTTATACTCTCAGTCCATGTGCCTGGAAAACACAAGCCCAGACATGTCCTGGTGGGTTTTCTTGAGTCCTAGAGTTGAGCAATCCCCCTGGGGTGGTCTTGTGCACTGAGTCATAGAATTGACCAATCCCTATTGTGTGGTGCTTGTGCAACTGCCATTGAATTATAAATCCCTTGTTTACTATTCCCCTGCTGGTCAATGGCTAGTATTGATTGTTCTATGCTCACCCGGGTGTTGTTGTCACTGGAGAACTAGCAGTGGGTGACTTCCAAATTTACAACATATATCAATAACAGACATACAATAAAATCTCATAATTTCATGCACACTAACAATATACATATTTTGACTGAACAATGGGTTTCAGCAGATCATGACCTTTCGTATAATATCTTACATGGCATACTTTGCATGAAATATCACAACCATATGTGAATGAAAATATAGGGGTTATAGAGTACTACTTTAAGGTACAATGTGCCACAACAAAACCCCTTTGTGGGGTACAGGCAGCCCCCCCCCCACCATCCTATTCCTTAGGTTAGATCAGAGGGGATTGGTCTGTGTGCCCCTGGGTGATTAGAGATGGAGCAGGTTCAGAACTGCCTTGAGAAAAGAAACAGCAATTTTATATAGTCTTTCTGCAGGCCACTCAGTGTATTGATAAAGAGGGTCCTTCAATGGTGAATACAAACAGTTATGCACCATATTAAAACAGGTAAATTAATAGCTTTCCCAAATAGACACAATATATAGCTGGTCACATGCTGTGAATATCCATGAATATTTGTCCAGTTAGGAAGGGATATTCAGTTTCCTCACATTCAGACCCCTTATTAGATCCTATGAGTGTGGATTGATTTAAATCAAAGTGATTTAAAATCCTGGATTTTAATTATATTTTAAATCAGCGAGCAGGAAACTTTGATTTAAATCGTTGATATTTATCTTGTTTTGCCTTTGTATTTTTTAGTTATTTTCCTAAAAAAAGTTGATTCTAATTTGTTGGTAACTATTTTAACATGTTGATTTGCAACTAAATGCATCTTTTACACTAAATTTTGCTAACCAGAAAGATATACTATATCCACTTATTTAAGCAAGTATATAGCTTAACATATATTAATTCAGAAGTGTTAATTTTAATTATTTTATTATGTTAGAAAATGGAGAAGGAAGTATTTATTATTTATTAGATGATTATTAATTTTTACTGACAATTTGTGTCAAGCTCCATTTGGCTGGAAATAGGAATTCAATTAAAAATGCACAAAAGCAGCATTTTTTTAAATTAGTTAAATAAAACTATATTAAAATGCTGGATACGTGAGAAAAAAAAGCTTATCAAGCCATGTTTTGCATTTAAAACTAACTGATTAAACAAAGGAAATAGTTAGTGAATTGAACTGATTATTCTGGAAACCATGTCCTTCAAGATTTTAGAACTAGTAGATCTCATCCTCTCACACCTCATTTTTATTCATAGCTTGGCAGGTGAAAACAAGCTTTACTGCCTTTTCAACCCTAAACTGATTTCTTAAGTTTGAATGAACTAATTGTCTCAGTGCTCAGAACTTGCCCTCAGTGCTTCCAGGAGGGTACTCACTCTAGGCTCCCAGATCCTCTGTAGTCACCTCTCATGGGCAGAGACCAACTCCTGACTAAGGTTTTTTCTAGGCTGTAGAAAGTTCTCTGGTACACTGTGATATCCCCAGCATGCCACACTGCCTTACCAGGTCAGCATCTGTGTTTTGCTTTCTGTTGAGGCTCTAAGCAGCCTAATTGCCCACAGTTATAAGGTACCACATAGCTCTTTCTAAGCAAGTATATTTATTCTTAACATGAAAGTGTTACAGAGAAAACGTTAAAAATAATAAAAGAATCTACACACATGCTAATAAGCTTACCAAAGATCACCCTCTCTCAACCCCACTACTCCAGAAGGAGTTCTAGTAGGAGTCAGTCCACCAAACTCCACCAAGTGTTTTTTCTGTGGTTACAAATTCACCCAGACATACAGATCAGCCTGTTTCTTTATATAGGTTGGGCTGTTGAGCTCAGGATATTGCTTCAAAAGGCTGGGTTTCTGAATAACTAGCAGAAGGCATTTACATTCCCCTCCTGTTAGATATCTCCCAGGAATTCCACGTATTGTCCCAAAAGATCATTCAGTATTCTTATCTACCACACTGTTCATATTGTCCTTTGCTCATCCAGACCCACAGTAATACAGAACCTTTGCATTTAATGCACTGGACTCCAAAGATACTTAAACTTAATTCAGTAAAGATTATCAGTAGTATTGCAGGAAATTGCTATCTCTGTCACACTAGTTATTGAACTGAACTAGTTGAATAAACTGTACTAAAGAAAATATTCTATTTGCATTTGCAGAAGATGTTACAGCTGTTAAAAGCTGATTTAGCACTTGAACAAACTCTGGATCTGGGTGTACAGGTAGTGATTTCCACCAGTTCAGTGGCTTGACTGTCTTTAAAAATTTAGTTGCAAACATACTTTTAAAAAATGTAACATATATTATTAATAGAGTATAGTAAGTTTTGGTCTTAATATAGCTTGTCATACTTTAAAGAAAAATGTATTTAATTTAAATTTTAAAAATCCAATTTAAATTGAAAAAAATATATATTTTTAATCCTATTCTCAAGCAGGCACATGAATGAGTTTTTGTTTTCATCAGTGTTTGAGGAATAAATATTCCTCTTCACAATCCCATAATTGAGAAAGAAGGCTGTGCTGGTTAAAAATTATCTTAGATGGGAAATGAAGGCATCTATAAAAAAGTAAAAATAATAATACATAACAAATAGAAGAAAGGGACAGATGATGGTAACGATATCAGTCAGACATTAGAAATTGTAGAAAATTGATACTGGAAGCAAAGAGATGCAAGGAGAATTGTGATCACTCTCCTTACAGTGTGTATGGTAATACCCATTGTTTCATGTTCTCTATGTATATAAATCTCCCCACTGTATTTTCCACTGAATGCATCCGATGAAGTGAGCTATAGCTCACAAAAACTTATGCTCAAATAAATTTATTAGTCTATAAGGTGCCACATGTACTCCTTTTCTTTTTAAGGAGAATTCTATTGCCAGCAGAATTAAGGACAAGAAGAAGGAGGGTTTTTTTTAAAAAAATATATTAGCTACAAAAAGAATCCTGACAATGGTATTGGTCTATTATTAGGTGGAAATGGTAGAATTGTCAATAATAATGCAGAAAAGGAAGAAGTGTTCAATAAATATTTCTGTTCTGTATTTGGGTTAAAGACAGATGATATTGTCTCATCATATGATGATCACACTCTTTCTATTCCACTAATATTTCTGGAGGATACCAAAGTCAGACATTTTTAAATCAGCAGGTCCAGATAATTTGAATCCAAACATTTTAAAAGAGTTGGCTGAGAAGCTTGCTGGACCATTAATGTTGATTTTCAATAAATCTTGGAACACTGGGGAAGTTCCAGAAGACTGAAGGAAAGGTAATGTTGCGCCAATTTTTTAAAAAGGTAAACAGGTGACCCAGGTAATTATAGGCCTACCAGTCTGATAATTATCCCAGCAAGATAATAGACCAACTGTTTTGAGACTTGATTTAATAAAGAATTAAAGGAGTGTAATGTAATTAATGCCAATCAACATGGATTTATGGAAAACAGATCCTGTCAAACTAACTTGATATCTTTTTTTTTATGAGGTTACAAGTTTGGTTGGTAAAGATATTAGTGTTTACCAGATTTCTGCAAGGTGTTTGACTTGGTACCGCATGACATTTGGATTAAAAAAAGCTAGAATGATATAAAATTATCATGGGACACATTAAATAGATTCAAAACTGGCTAACAGATAAATCTCAAAATGTAATTGTAAATGGAGAATTGTCATCAAGCAGTGTGTTTCCAGCAGGGTGCTACAGGGATCAATTCTTGCCCCTATGCTATTTAACCTTTCTATGAGTGACCTGAAAGAAAATAAACTCACACTAATAAAGTTTGCAGATGACACAGAAATTGGGGGAATGGAAAATAATGAAGAGGACAGATCACTGATTCAGACTGATCTCCATTTCTTGGTAAACTGTGCAAGTGAGCAATATGTATTTTAATACAAATAAATGCAAATGTATACACCTGTGGTCTGCAGACCCCTTGAGGGTCTGCAGACTGTGTCAAAGGGGTCCGTAAAAGGTTGCCGTTACTGTAGAACAATGGTTTTCAATCTGTGGTCCAAGGACTATGTCAAGGTTCCTTCCCCACTCTGGGGAACTCTAGGGTACAGATGTGGGGACCTGCATGAAAACCCCCTAAGCTTATTTTTACCAGTTTAGGTTAAAACTTCCCCAAGGTACAAACTATTTTATCTTTTGTCCTTGGACTTTATTGCTGCCAACACCAAGAGTCTAACAGATATATAACAGGGAAAGAGCCTGCTTGGAAATGTCTTTCCCCCAAAAATCCTCCCCAAACCCTACACCCCCTTTCCTGGGGAAGGCTTGATAAAAATCCTCACCAATTTACATAGGTGAACACAGACCCAAACCCTTGGATCTTAATAACAATGAAAAAACAATCAGGTTCTTAAAAGAAGAATTTTAATTGAAGAAAAAAGTAAAAGAATCACCTCTGTAAAATCAGGATGGTAAATACTTTACAGGGTAATCAGATTCAGAACATAGAGAATCCCTCTAGGCAAAACCTTAAGTTACAAAAAGACACAAAAACAGGAATATATATTCCATTCAGCACAGCTATTTTATCAGCCATTTAAACAAAACAGAATCTAACGCATATCTAGCTAGATTACTTACTAAGTTCTAAGACTCCATTCCTTTCTGTTCCCAGCAAAAGCATCACACAGACAGAGAGAGCCTTTGTTTGTCCCCTGCTCTCCAGCTTTGAAAATATCTTGTCTCCTCATTGATCATTTTGGTCAGGTGCCAGCAAGGTTATCCTAGCTTCTTAACCCTTTACAGGTGAAAGGGTTTTTCCTCTGGCCAGGAGGGATTTAAAGGTGTTTATCCTTCCCTTTATATTTATTACAGACTATGTCTAAGATTTCCAGAGGTGTCCACACCTTCATTTGAAATTTTTTAGGGGTATGCAAATGAAAAAAAGGTTGAAAATCACTGATGTAGGCCATACGTGTAGGATAGTGGACTCTATGCTTGAAAGCAGTGATTTGTGGTGGGTCATTGTGGATAATCAGCTGAACATGAGATACTAGTGTAATGCTGTGGCCAAAAGAGCTAATGCGATCCTGGGATGCACGAACAGGGGAAACGCATGTAGGAGTAAAGAAGTTATTTTACCTCTATATTTGGCACTGGTTCTGGAACACTGTGTACAGTTCTGGTGTGCACAATTCAAGAAGCATGTTGATTAATTGGAGAGAGTTCAAAGAAGACCCATGGGAATGGTTAGAAATCATTCCTCATAATGATACTCAAGGAACTCCATCTATTTAGCTTAACAAAGAGAAGGTTAAGGGATTACTTGATTACACTCTATAGGTATCTACATGAGGAACAAATATTTAATAATGGGGTCTTCAATCAGGCAGAGAAAGGTCTAACACAATCCAATGGCTGGAAGTTGAAGCTACACAAATTCAGACTGGAAATAAGGCATACACTTTTAACATGACAGTAATTAACCATTGGAACAATTTACCAAGAGTTGTGGTGGATTCTCCATGGTTGGCAATTTTTAAATCAAATATGGATGTTTTTCTAAAAGATCTGCTCCAGGAATTATTACTGTGAAGGAGGAGGTCAGACTAGATGATCATAATAGTCCCTTCTTGCCATGAAATTGATGAATCTATGAATTCACATCTCCATATTCCTATCAGCACATAAACGAGGGCATTTGTATGTGAGCAGGAGCGCTCACTATTTATTTGCTGTTTCTTAGTCACTGTTACTCTGAATTTCTAGTTCATTAATGTCCTGTTTAAATGATTTAATCAGAGAGCAGGAATGATGCCATATGATCTCACGTGACCATCACACACTATGGAGAATTTACAGCAAACAAAGTGAATAGTGCACAAACACCCGATAGGCTGAATGTCCTTCACATAAACAAATGCTTGCAAGCAGCTAGTGCATTTGCAGAAAATAGGACTGGATCACAAACAGAAAAAGGACTAAATCGCTGAATAATTCATTAATTCTTCCAGCTCTAATAGGAACAAGGGAAAAGAGATTTTGATCAAATGGAACAGTTGGAGTATTAGAAATGTTATAGTATGTGGAAATATTTTAGAGTAGATAGATTCAGTATATTTCAATTACAAATGATCTTATTAATTTTAAGTTTTTAATTGCATGGATGCATCCCAAGGTGTATGTAGTTATTATGAGATAAAACCACGCCTCCAGGGATTACATCAACACAGCCCATTGACACAAGCCCTGGAGTGTCTTCATTCCTAATTATCAAAGCACTAGGGGATTCAATTTCAAGGCAAAGAATAGTGATTACAGGTAGCTAAATATGAATTGTTTAATAACCAAGTTGAAGCCTCAGCTAAGTAACTGATGCAGTGGACTCTTATTGTACAAAGTCATGCAGGTGTTATACATGTTGCGGGGCCAGATTGTGAACCTCTTACACTGGTGAGCAGTTATGCACATAAGTCGGCATGGGACTATTTGTGTAACTCCTCACCTGTGTAAGTGGTTACAAACTGGCCCCATGTTTAGAACTTAAGAAAATAAACGAACCCATCAGCCACAAACTGCTCTTGCTGTCTATGGTAAGTGTTGTGTTCAGTAATTCCTCAGCACGAGGAGTCTGACAGAGGTCTGCTTCATTTAGCTTCATTCATGAGCCTCAGCACAACAGAATGACTCATTCCAACTAGCTCTTGCCAGAGCCTCTTACAGGTACACTTCCCATAGTATGGAGAACCTTCCCCCTGCTCTGTTAGAAACGTTCTTTTCCCTCTGTGGAGCGTCTAGCTCCTGCTTCACATTCTCATCAAAATAGCTCCAAGGTTCCGGAACAGCTGCCAAGAAGGATGATATCTATTTAAATTAATATAAGTAATGATGTCTCAGAAACATTCATCCATTGACAGCAATAGGTCTCGCCTTTCAGGATTCGTTCAGCTGTGGTCAAAGGCACGCAAGCTTCTCCTTTTGCTTTTATTGAACTGTTCTCTCTCTTTTTGTACAAACATCACACTCCTCCCCTCTATGTTGGGATCTTTTTTCTCTCCCTCGGTAGCTTTGCTCTCTCACTCCAGGGTCTCAGGAGGCTTTGGGAATAAAGAAGCCAACAAATCAGATTGGTTTCACCTACTGGATGAGCCTGCAGCTGGGATATTGGGTTTTTATACACTGGAGTTCAATTTCTTTCCTTCTGTATATACTGCACAATAGCCCCCTGGTTCTATTCCCTGACAGCTGTGTCAAGGTGGCTTCATCCTTTTCTTTGCCTTTTCTGAAATAAAATTCAATGGAAAGGAAAATAACACCACGAGTAAGTACTAAACTTTCTTGGGGATCAACTGTGTGTGTGCATGGTGGGGAGAGAGGGATTTGACCTTCTGTGAGGGGGTGTCTAACCCCCACTGGTGGTGAAAGGGTTAACACAGCAGCCTGGTCTCACAGTAGGCCAGGCATAAGGAGATTGGTGGTATTATAAACAGAGGCAGTCTGGAGCAGAGGAGAGAGAGAAGAACCCTGAAATCACTCTCTTGGCACTACGAGTGGAGAAACCTATGGGGAAAATGGAAGGCTGATGCAGGGTGATGAGGAAGCCCAGGGAAGGACAAAGCAGGATTGGAGTGAGCTCCTCTGGCTGATCCTGACACAAGGGCAGGCACTGGCCAAACAGTCCAGGAGAGGGCTGGAGAAAAGGCCTGAAGAAAGGCTAATGGCTGCTTGACCTAGGGTCCCTGGACTAGAACCCAGTGCAGTGGGTGGACCTGGGTTCCCCTCCTGGCCACTGGGAAGGTGGTGTGAAGCCCCTGACCTGAGGATGATATAAAATCCCAAGAGAAGAGTGTAAGGAGCACAGGGCTGAGAGTCAGGGTCTGGAGATCTGACACAAGACCTTGGAATTATTTGTTGGACTTTTGTTCATCTGACTTTTTGTTATTGGAGAAGGGGATGGGAGGAATTTGCGACCTGGCCAGCACGCCAAGTTATGAGAAAAGGCTGACAGCTGCAGGGCCAGAGAGACTGCTGGCTGGAGTCTTGAGGGTATCCAGCGCTGTGAGGCACCTCGCTATCACTTACCGTTAGCATGAGGCAGCCTTGGCTGTGCCCACCATGGGTCAGCTCCCCACTACCACCAGCCACAGGCAACACCATTCCTCTGCAGGTTAGTGATAGGTACAGCCCAACCCTCGAACCCTCTATGTGTCCCCCTGCTGTGCCCACCCCCCGGTCCGCAAGACACCCAGAGTATTCACAGATTCGCTGCTCCCAAAGGAACAGTCCCCTCAGCCTACCAGTTACAACACAGATCACAGCTCCACTTAACACACAGTACTTAGATACATTTATAGTGAAGACAAGCAAAAGTTTATTTAACAAAGTAACAGAGGTTAAGAAGTAGCAAGCAAAAGTGTTGGAAGCAAATGGTTACATGTAAAATAAAATCATCACACACCTTCTAGAGCCTAGACTTATTTAACGAGATACTTCTTGTCTAATGAAGTTTCATTCATCCAAAGTCTCAGCAGCATTTTCCAGTGTTTTTGGCTGTGACATTCCTTTCATAAGGCAGATGTTGCTGGCAGTTCGTGTGCTCACTAAAGGCTGCTGAGTTTCCATGTGTGCCCCCTAGATGTAGTCCAACCATCCACTGTTCTACTTGTAAACAGAATAGCTCCCCACGCTACTGGTTGGTTTCTTTTCTCTTCATTCTTTTAGGTTTTGCAGACTTTGATTAGGACCCGTCTGAATGTGTAAATAGGCCTCCATTGTGATACATACAATGCTCAGTACATACAACCAGACAGACAGAAGTGTTTATTACATGCTACATGAACAGAACCGGTTTATCACCTTCTGATAGCCTGTCTTAACTCACATGCATTAAGAATATAGTTTATAGATAGGTAACTCCTCAAATATTATCTGTACATATAACTCACAATGATCGTGATGACTACTGGCTTTCGGTAGAGACCTGACATGATATGCTTTGGTGAATTATTATGCATATACCTGACCCAAGGGATGTAACTGCTATGCACCTTCTGTTCCCTCCGACAGTTGGCACCAAGGGGTCCCTGGGCACTAGAGAAAAGAGAGCTGCTATGCAACACCCAGCCATGAGGAGGCTCCCCAGCAATGAGTCTGCCCTTCTACACTCATAGACTTTAAAGTCAGAAGGGCTCATTGTGATCATCTAGTCTGTTCTCCTGCACCTTGCAGGCCACAGAACCTCACCCACCCAGTCCTGTAATAGATCCATAACTTCTGGTTGAGTTACTGAAGTCTTCAAATAATGATTCAAAGGCTTCACATTACCGAGAATCCACCATTTACACTCGTTTAAACCTGTAAGTGATCCTTGCCCCAGGCTGCAGAGGCAGGCCAAAAAAAACCCAGTGTCTTTGCCAATCTGACCTGGGGAAAATTCCTTTCCAACCCCAAGTATGGTGATCAATTAGACCCTGAGCATATGGGCAAGGAACCACCAGGCAGATACCTGAGAAAGAATTCTCTGTACTAACTCAGAGCCTCCCCATCTGGTGTCCTGTCTCCAGCCGTTGGGGATTTTTGCTACTGGCAATTGCAGAAGGGTGACCTGCCATGTAGGCAGTCCCATCATATGATCCCCTCCATAAGACTATCAAGCTCAGTCTTGAAGCCAGTTAGGTTTTTGCCCCCACTGATCCCCTTGGTACTAAAATGCACAGTTAATGCTCCCATAAAACCTTAACTGTGCCCTGTAGAGCAATAAACAATGGTTAGTATGAATGTATTTAGTGTTTGTGGTCCAAGACAAGATTAAATTGATTTTAAATATTTATTAGGATATTTTCATATTTTTTTCCTTCATGGCCTCTCAACAGGGCTGTCAGAACTTCCATAAAAATCATGACAATTACATTCAATAGTCATTAATAACTAAGCCCTGGCTATATTCCAGAATTACTTTGGTCTAACTACATTGCTCAGGGGGGAAACAATCCACCCTCCTGAGCGATGTAGCTATACCAACCTAAGCGCCAGTGTAGACAGCACAGTGTTGGCGGGAGAGCTTTGCCCGCTCACTTAGCTACCCCTCTCATGGAGGTGGATCAACTACACCAGTGGGAGAGCTCTCTCACATCGACATAGCACATCTTCATTAAAGTGCTACAGAGGCACAGCAGATGCAGCATTTTAAGTGTAGACCTGCCCTTAGCTTAATTGGAACCAACTTTCTTCAACTACAGTATATGCATGAGATTTCAATGTATTATAACTGTGTGGAAAGTCTTCAGAGTTTGTGTTGTTCTGCTTAGAAATGATTGAAGACAAAAGAAGTGACAAAGTAAAATATGTTAAAGGACCCATTTTTAAATTAATTTTGCACTTGGAGAGTAAGTGCTGTAATTTCGAGGAGGAGACACTGTATTCTTCATAAATAATAATAAAGAGGGTGAAGCTATGCTTTAAATGGAAAAACTGAACTCTACCTTTACTGTGGAACTTCAGCCAACATCACCATGAGCTTTTTAGCTCTTGCTGATGTTCTGCAGAAAGAAATATTCAGAGATCTAACTACTGGAAGGATAGGGAGTATTGGAATGCAAAGTGGGTACATAATGAGTAGTCCATTTCTTTCTCTTTCTGGCTCAATGAATATGTAATTATTTATACAAAGTGGAACAGTGCCAACAGCAAAGATAGAGCAAGTAAGCTAGAGAGTGATTCTATAGGCTGGTGATTAGGACACTCAGCTGCCCTGTGGTAAGCTCATGTTCAAGTCCCTGCTCCGATAAATATTTAATTATTTTATAAAAAGTGGACCTGCTCCAACCATGGAGAGAGAGCACAAGCCTGACCACAGACTAGCCAAAGGTTTGGGGCATTCACATAGGATGTGGGAGCATCTGTCTGAATCAGGCAGAGTAGGGACCTGCACCTAGCCTTCAGGAATCCAAGGTGAATTTCCTAACCACCAGGTTATTGGCTTTTCCGGGGTAAGAAAGTCCCTCTTGCTCATCAGAAATTCCACCCTGTGCCTGTGAAACCTTCCCAACAAAAGCTTAGCCAAAACTGGCACGTTCCCACAAAAAGTTTCAGTTATGATTTTAAAATTGTTTAGTTGAAACTTTCCGAACCAGCTCTATTAGGGAGGTCTTTTGAAATGCTCTGCAGAATAATCAGCTTGAACATTCCAGCAGGCACTGTAATCTAAAAGACAAACAGAGGCAGCCCTGACCTAACACTTTGCAAAGGAGTTAAAAATTATTTTAGTTTAATGATAGCTGATCACTCAGTGTTTGTGAGTAAATCAGTGTACAAGCAGTAAAACAATAATATCCTTTAAACAAAATTATTAGTAAACAAATCAGGCTGGTAGGCAATGAATGCATGATGCATTATTCATTTCTATTATCAAAAACATATTTCACTGGATCTCACAATCTGGCAATAAAGTATTCAGAATACTGTATCCGCCATCCCAGAAAACAGTCTCTAATGTGATATTAAAGTTAAAAGTGAAGTGATGTATATTCCCCCAAAGCAAGATATTTGAATAATCCTGGAATGAATCCATCTCATGATCCTTTTTAAAGTTGGGTTTATTTTTTCTAACGACAGCACTTTCATTAAATCCAAAATGAAAAATGTTCACTGCTCTGTTCTCTCTCTCTCCACTGCTTGAATGTCTCCCAAGACACCTTGGTAATGTGACAGCTGGATAGGGTACCCGCAGGAGCCAGCCCAACTGAGGCCCCAAAGGCCTGTGCTACTCGCTACTGCCTGGGATGCTGTGCAGCAGGACTTGGAGTTTGGAAGTGGAAGATGGGGATTGCCCTCCTGGATCAGATCTGAGGTCAGCGTCTGGCCTCTGACAGTGGCCAGCACCAGCTTTTTCACAGAAGGTGTCAGAACCGTACAGTAGTAGATGTGAGATAATCTGTTCCCCCACCCTCTCATTAGACCCTCACCCCAGTCTCTAAGGCGCTGTCTAAACAGCCAGTTGGGAGCTGTGGTTCCCAGCTCTGGTAGAGATACACTGGCGAGCTTTGCTCAAACTAGCATGCTAGAAATAGGAGTGTGGCAGCTCGACCTAGTCACCAGAGTACGTACTGAGGGGACTGGGCATGAAAGTAGTTAGGCAGCTAGCCCAAGCCACCACCTGTGCAGCGTGGCCACTATTTTTAGCACACTAGCTGAAGCAGAATTAGCGTGTGCATGTCTACCCAAGCTGTGCAGACATCGCCTAATAGCTAGAGATTGGCTTAAGCCCTGAAACATGAGACTTAATATCCTCAAGGTGCCACAAAATGCTCCAAGATCAGATGACTGCAGTGTAAGGTTGTGGGGGAGTAGGGGGTGGGGAGTAGAGGGTGGGGAGTAGAACTTTCTTCTCATCCGTGAAAAAACAAACCAACCAAATAAAAATGAATGGCCAGATTTGGGACTGCTGGAAGGTGGTTTCCCATGGTGGGGTCAGTAACCACTATCAGCCTCTCCCAAGATGCAATTAGCTGTTCAGAAAATGTGGTTGCAAAATATTTAAACCTTAAACCAGTGGAGGATGAATAAAATCTTCTTCCTGTCCCAAATCTCCAGTTCCCTTGTTGCCCCTTCCCCTCCTAAGACCCCAAGAAAATGCTACAACACCTTCCTGGCCAGTTTTCATCACTGTCCCTGTTTGTCACCCCTGTCTGCCATGTTTCAGAATGTCATCCCTAAGCCATGTGGTGATGTGCTCCCAGCCATGTCACCTTCCCACTGGTTCATGACCTAGCAGTCATATTTTGACATTTTGTGGGTTCACCCAGACCAGTAAGGGGTTGTGTCACCACCTGCCCTATAACCCTGGGTGCTTCTATACTGCCCAGCTTTGGCTCAGAGCCCTGACACCAGCAGCCTGCTTATAGCACAATGACCTCACCCTGGCTTCCACCAGTCTAGATATGCCTTCCATGTTGACCCCAACAGCCCTTCTAGCCCCAAGTCTCCCCCAAACTGCCTCCTCTGCAGTGCTCAGCCCCTCTCAAAGCAGCCCTCACAAAACCTAATCACATTTGCTGTCCCTTTCAAGAGATAGTACAAACACCAGCCTGGTAGTTAGGCTGAGAATTTCGCTCTGCAGTTTGAAACACTACACTGAGATGGTTGTGTAATAAAACAAGAGCAGGATTATTAACAAAGAGGAAATATTTAAGTGATACCATGCAGAAGGAATTGGGATAGAAATGGTTGGAAACAAACAAACATAGAAATATGCTTCTAACACTAAAACCTAACTTACCAAATTAGAACCCTTTGTTCTAAGTAGTTTTCTCACCACTGTTGTTCCCACAGCATGGCTGGCCAGTTTCTAGCCAGGAACCAACACAGAGCTCAAAGCACTTGGGTTCTTTGACTCTTCAGGTGAAGGATGCCAATATGGCTTTTACTCTCTGCTTATGTCTTCAAAATGTATCTTTGTTTTCAAAGTCAGGAAGCCCTCCTGGGGACTCAGCTTGCTGAGTTTATTAGGGACCTGATGCCATGTGATTTTTTGCAGTCGCCTCCCCCAGTAGGGATAACTAAGTTGTCATCGCCCCAACTTCTAGTTTGCTGATGTTGTTTCACTATTATGTAAGGATACTTCCATTGTCTCTCCTTGCTCAGTGTAAACTGGAGACACATTCGAGCAGGCAGGACCACATTCCTTTGTCAAGGGCAGGATGACTTCAGCCCTGCCTGCCTGACACATTTTAAGAACACTTTCCCAGCACATATTTATATGTTTTCATATTTCACCCGTACATACACCACACAATAAAATTCATCACCATCATGCTACCAGTCTGCATATCAAGCCTTACATGACACCTGTTAGATATAGATTATGACAACAGAGATCTGGGACACGCTGCCAGCTGAGACTCTCTGCTAAATACCTGGGAGCCTCTGGCCCTCTGGCATTGGGGTGCTCTGAGGGACACACAGGTCAAAACTCTGCAGAGGGGAGTGGGTTGCATGGGGTATGCAGATGCTTTCAGAGACTGGGAAGACTCCAGCTGCAAGGAAGCAGGAGCATCAGAGAACACAGGCCAAGGAATGGGGGGATTTCCAGACATGGAGCGACGATACGTATGGGGAGCAGATGCCAGAGAATATGCAAGCCACATGGGTAGCATGTTGGCGGCTAGGTAGGGTTTTCAGAAGCAGGGCAGGCATCGCTCTGGAGTAAAATCTTCCTGCCTCCCACCTGACACAAATCCTTCCCTATAGCAATTCTTGGGCTAGTGCTTAAACTGAGTCTTCCAAAATTGCCGGTTTCAATTTCTTCAATTTAGTCACTGTGGAGATTTATTTGTTTTATCTTTAAGTCTGTTTCACAGCAGGATGGTAAATGGTGTAACCATCTTTTTGTTCTGTGTTTGTGCAGCCCCGAGCACAAAGGGGTCCTGGTCCCAGACTGGGTCTCCAAGGTGCTACAGTAATACAAATAAAAATAATATTAATAATCACCATATCATAGCAATAGAACAGGGAGACTGGGAACCACACTGATGGTCAGAAACTTATATCAACTGCAACTGGCAGCTCAAATCCAGTGTGAAAGGGCTGTCAATATGTGAGCATTGGGAACTTTTTGCTATGCAAAACAGATAACTCCTTCCTTCACAGTGCAATACAGTAGATACAGAATGTAGTGTTCATTGGTGTAGACAGTATGCCGGGAAGGCAAAGATACCATTGGCCAGATTCTGATCTCAGTTACACTGTGGTGACGCCATTGGAATTACTCTGGACTGATGCTGATGTTACTGGGATAAGAATCCGGACCAATAATTTGGTCTAGAAGCACATTGCATAGGAAACTCTGGAATACTGTTCATAGCCGGAAAATATCCATCTCCTTAACAAAGCCATTGGTTTTTGTGTGACTGATAGTGGTAATGGGGGATGTAATGGGGGATGTAATGTTAAATTGTATTATACTATTCAGCCACTATGTGGCACCATGTGTAATATTCCTTAAGCTCATAACAGCCATTCCTGGAAGTGTATTACAAGATCTTACTTTGAACACATTTGGTGTAGCTCTCTGGGAAGGAAGCTCTGTAGCCAGTCCATATCTGGTACAGAAGCCTGACCTGCTAGTAGCAGCCCTGCAATCCACAAGAAGTACGTAGCATGGTGTCAGAAGTAAACTAGTGCCAGAAAGGAACAGAAACAGAAGGAAAACATCAACAAAGGCTGCAGACAGAAGGGAGAGGGAAGAAAAGGTTGCAGGATCTCATCAACATGCCACTAATCAGTGCCCCAGAGAATTTCAGCTTTGACAGCATTTCAGACTGGACAGACTGGAAGCCGCATTTTGCAAGATTTCACATTGCTACAAAACTCTGTAAGGAAACAGGAAATATTCAGGTATCATCTTTAATTTATTCATTGGCAAGCAGGCAGAGAATGTTTTAAATCTTTTACCTTTATTGAAGATGCTCACAAAGATGTTATGAAAGAGTTTTGGCTATGTTTGATGCATGGTTTAAATGTCAGAGAAATGTGGTTTATGAAAGAGCATGTTTCCAACAGAAAATTCAAGAACCATTAGAAAATGTTGAATCTTTTATAAGAATGTTGCATGCATTTGCTGAAAGGTGTGATTTGGGGGTTGCAAAACATGAAAATATCAGAGACAGGCTGGTTATTGGGTGAAACGACAAGAACCTATCACAGCAACTACAGTTAAAGAGACTTAAATCTACCCACAAGTTATACAGATAGCAAAGCTGTCTGAACTAGTCAAGTAGCAGAACAAAAGGGAGCAGTATCAGCCGATGCACAACTCACTGTTGGTTTGGTGCCTCCTCCTAGTCTCTCTGTGGATTAGCTCTTGAGCTTGCCCTGTCTTTCCCTCTTGCCTGCAGCCCCTCTCTTGGCCCAAGGAACCGCAGCATCCTCTTTGTGGCCCAGCCCTCTGGCTAGGTCACTCAGTGTTTCCCTCTTCTGGGGTAGCAAGTCCCTTCTTCCTAGGTGTTTTAGGTAGCCTTCCCTTCTACTGCCTCAATACCACTCCCTCAGTGGCTGGTAGGGGAACCTGGACCCATGCTTTACTCCTGGTTCCAATACAGCGACCCTCAGCTCAGCAGTTCTGAGCTTTCCTCTCTCAGCCCTCACTGCTCCTTCTCTGGACTGCTTCCTACCACACCTAGTTCCCCTTCTCTTTTTGGGTGGAGCAACTCCAAAACTGTCCTTCCTCTTCCCAGGGAGTGACTGCTGCCTGTCTTCCTGCAACCTTTCCCAGTAGCCAGCTACCTCCGCCTGTTCCACACAACTGAACCTGCTTCCAGTTAGTTCCCTACTCCTTGGAACCTACTCCAGGTGTGGCCTGTGGCATTAATTGGCCTGCCTGGCCATCTTAACCCCTTCCAATCCTGGATGGGGTGGGCAGCACCTCAGAAGGAGCAACTTGAAAAACCTGAAATTAGCTTTAAAGCTGTAAAAAGACACATAATGAGTGACAAAAGTAATCATCATAAGGCCCCTGAGGCTAAGAGGGACAAATTCAAGGTAAACTACAAAGCCTTTCAAGCTAAATATACAAGATATAGAAAAATTCATAGCCCAACAGACGTATGGTTTGCCAGAGATGCAAGGCGTAATAAATGGATAAAACATTGACATTTTGTAGCTGTTTAGTATACTAAGGCAGTCAGGGAGCTGACTAATAAAACAGACAATCAAAAACATTGTTTCTGGACTCAATCACACACAATGACACAGAGCCTGACTAGAGAGTGAAATAGAATACAGGCAGTCCTCAGACTTATGACACAATTGGTTCCTGAAAATCACATCTTAAGTCGAAACATCATAACTTGGAACGGATAGGAACAATGTTATCAGATCAAGCATCATAAAGTTGAAACCATTGTTGGAAAGTCAAAATAGGGTGTCAATTTATAAATGTTGTAAGTGCTGTTCGTTGTAACTCAAACATCGTAAAATCAAGGACTGCCTATATTCATGGCAAGAATATTGACTTAAAATTGACTCAGGAGCAGACATAACAGTCATCTCAGAAGGGACTTACAGTCATCTTCAACCCATCCCAGAGATAAACCACCAGACATAGCCCTGGCTAGCCCTGGAGGTATTCTGAGCAGGTCATGACAGAAACAACTTACAAAGACAAAAACTATGTATTCAGAGGGCATATGATCAAAGGATCTAAGCCCAACAGCCTTCTTCAGCTGTAGTGTGGCAGCCATTATGGGCCTCATGAAAAAGGTGGAAGAACTCAGAGTATTTGATGATATTGGACTTTTGAAAGGGGATTCAGTACCAATAAACTTAATAGACAATGCTGAACCACCGTACAAACAGCTCTACCAGACAGACCTTAGATGAGACTAGCTGCAGATTTATGTGACTTCAGAGTTCATTACCTGATCATAGTGGACTATTTTTCCAGGTATATAGAAATAATGTACTTGAAAGACATAATGTGTTGCAGTGTTATAGAGAAACTGAAGGGCACTTTTGCTCATTTCAGTATTCCAGAACAACTAGTGACAAACAATGGACCACAATTCACTGCAGCAAAATTTAAGTCATTCAAAAAAATATGATTTTGATCACATTGCTAGCAGTCCACATTACCCACAAGTGAATAGAGAAGCCGAGAAAGCTGTTCGGACAGCCAAGAAATTCCTACAGCAGGAAGATCCATTCCTTGTTCTTCTGATTTACAGATCAAAGTTGATAACAGCTACTGGATATTGTCCAGCACAACTCCTGATAAGAAGATAACTCAGAACTACTATTCCAGCTTTGGAAAAGAACCTATTTCCAAAGTGGCTAAACATGAAGAGAGTAGTCAACTGGATAAATAGACAAAAAGCCCTTACAGACACTTTTCTAAAAAAAATGTCACTCAGCTAGAGCAGGGGTTCTCAAACTTCATTGCACTGAAACCCCCTTCTGACAACAAAAAATATTACACTACCCCCGGAAGGGGAAACCGAAGTCTGAGCCTGCCCGAGCCTCGCTGCCATGGCTGGTGGGGGGCGGGGAGGGGGCTCAGGCTTCGGCAAGTCTAAGCCAGCCCAGGTAACCCCACTAAAATGAGGTTGTGACCCACTTTGGAGTCCCGACCCACAGTTTGAGAACCACTGAGCTGGAGGACTGACTGGTCTATAGCCTGGTGTCAATGTTTGTGTCAAACTGGATGGAGAAAAAGAATGGAGAACTACAGGAGTTGTAAAGGAAAAAAATCATCACCCACATCATATGTAACAGACTGACAGAGGAGAGTTCAATAGAAACTGTCAACATCTACAGATCAAATGCTACAGATGGTGGATGCAGAACAAAAAGAAGACTCAAGGATTCCAAACCGACCTCAGCCAGTTGTTGTAACTAATGAACAGTCAGATGACCAAGTTGTTGCACGTTTGGGTCAAATAATTAGAAAACCAGTATGATTCCGAGACGCTTAACAGAGTGAATGTACCGACCTTTAAAGATAGCATGATAGTGTACATTTTGTAAAATTTTGTAAATGGTAAGAATGTAAAACTTAAATGGGGAGATGTAATAGAATGCAAAATTACATTATACTGTTCAGCACTAGTTGGCACTGTGTGTAACGTACCTTACTTAAGCTCACAATGTCCATTCCTGGCAGTGCATTTAAATGATCTTATAGTGAACACATCTCTGGTTTATCTCTCTAGGAAGGAATCTCTGTAGCCAGTCCATATCTGGTACAGAAGCCTGATCTGCAAGTAGCAGCCCTGCAATCTACCCTGTATATGGTGTACATGACAGGGGAAACACTAAATGGTTAAGGGGTTCAGTCTAGACAATCACCCTAAAGTTCATAGGGTTATCCAAATTGATCTCAGCCTCTTTGAGCTAAAGATCAGAGGCAGTAGGCAGTCACCTTTTACCCTCCCCCATCCTTTACTTCAAAGATCTCTGCTTCTTTTACCATCCTCCCTGCTTTACTTCAAAGATCTCTGTGGGACACAGACCCATAAGTACATCATATTTGTTTCACAGGAGTCATTGCTGTTGCTTCTCATTCCATTAATCCACAAAGGTTTATCAGCCAGTTTAGATCGGACATGGACTAAGTAGCCTAAAAGGAAAACAGCAGTAGTGATGAGAATAGGGGAAGATGCACACACTACGCCAGTCTATATAAATTATATTGCAAAGCAATTATATTGCTGCACACAGAACATACCTGATGCAAACCCACAAAAGCAAGGAAATGAAAAGTTACACCAAACTTTCTGACAATAAGGGTAGTTAAGTTATGGAATAGGCTTCCAAGGGAAGTGGTGGAATCCTCATCCTTAAGAACAGGTTGAACAAACACCTGTCAGGGGTGGTCCAGAGTTACCTGGTCTTGCCTCAGCATAGGGGGCTGGATTTGATGCTCTCTCAAAGTCCCTGCCAGCCCTACATTTCAAAAATTCTAACATGCCTTTGCTCCTCCACACACAGACACATCTCAGCCACGCCCACAGCTACTGTTTATCACTGCATGGCCCCCACCTCACCCTTCTGCACACACCCATGTACCTGATGTCCCCAGCACTAATAGTTGTGAATGCTCTGTGTGGCAGTTGGTTGTGTTGGGAGAAGGTAGTTTGGTGAAGGGTTCATAAAGACCGGCCCACGCTCTACAGTTCTTAATATGGCCAGCAGAGACCCACACAACCACCCCCATGTCTACTGGGACCCTATTAAGCTTGGCAGATGCCACAAAGCCTAAGCGGGGTGTGAATCAGCATGGCCAGAAGGCATCAGGAGAGATATGCAAGCCCCAGGATGAGGAGAAGCCTTATTCCCTGTAGAGGGAAGAAAGGTTTCTATAGATTAATTAAAAGCACCTGAAGCCAATTAGAGCACCTGAAGCTAGTCACCTGATAAAAACCCCCTGCTTCAATCAGCCAGGAGCAGGAGCAGGAGCAGGAGCGTGAGCGCAGAGCAATTTGAAGGAATTGGAGCAGAGAGCAGTTTGGAGGAGTTGAAGTAGAGGAGAGTTTGAAGAAGTGCTGTGGCTAGCTAGAAGACCAAGACCCTAGGTAAAGAGACACCTGGCTTGTGCAGAGAGAGAGAGAGAGAGAGAGAGAGAGAGAGGGGGGGGGGGGGCAGGAAGCCCCACAAGCTGAAGAGCAGGTGAGGGAAGTAGTCCAGGGGAAGGAAGCACTAGTTCAAGTGGTTTACCACTATTCCTTGGGCTGGGGGCTGGGACCTGGGAGTAGAGGGTAGGCCCAGGTCCCTCCCTCTCTAATACCCTTCTCTGGATTACTAGTGGGACAGTAAATACCCTACTTCAGGAGCAGCAAACTGTGCCCTGAACCCTGCCCCAAGAAGAGGAAGCACGGGACCCATCATAATCGTACTGGCAATTTGACACAGGTGTCACAGGATCATCAGGAGACTGACAATCCCAGTCATGCTTCTCAGATGGCTGACTTATCAAGCTGAGTAACGGCTTGTGGGGAAGAAGCGAGGGCGTGGCAGGGCCCTAACAAATCTCTGAAGAGTTACCAGGAGCTGATGACTTTACCCAGGCGATGCCCTTCAACCTGTACCCTTCCTAATGATGTCTGCACGAGTGGGCCGAAGGCACTGTCAACTTCTTCTGACTTCCTTTGGAGCTGAAGGGTCTCAGCACCTCATAGGATTGAGGTCTAAGTGACCCACCAAAGCTCACACCACGTGTCAACAACAGAGTCATGGACAGAACAGGTTTCAGAGTAGCAGCCATGTTAGTCTGTATTCGCAAAAAGAAAAGGAGTACTTGTGGCACCTTAGAGACTAACAAATTTATTAGAGCATAAGCTTTTGTGAGCTACAGCTCACTTCATCGGATGCTGTTTTTCCACCAAATGCATCCGATGAAGTGAGCTGTAGCTCACAAAAGCTTATGCTCTAATAAATTTGTTAGTCTCTAAGGTGCCACAAGTACTGCTTTTCTTTTTATGGACAGAACAGACATCTGCTGCTTCCCAGGCCAGCACGCTATTCACTGGGTAATGCATCACTGAGAACTTTGCCCAGTCTATGCATTGTTCGCTTTAGAGATAATGCACTTAGGTCACTGTATGACACAATCTACAAAAACAATGGGTTTTTTTCCTTGGGGGGGAAATGAGGAAAAAGAAAAAAGAAAAGTGCTTATAGGGACTGATCCAAAGCCTACTGAAGTTAATGGAAAGACTCCAACAGACTTCAGTGGACATTGGATGCAACTATTATTGAGAGCAAATTGATTGCAGACTGGTGGGGAAAGGAACTTCACATTGGGAATTTCATAACTACACTTCTCCTGGTCTAAAATGTAAATAGTTGACGGCAGCTTCCAAGACTGTCAGTTTCCCAACTGTTATCAGAGAAATCAGGGATGTGTCTTTCCTATTTGGCCTTAGCATGCAGGTTTTAAAAACAATGCCTTTTTTTTAAAATGTTTCCAACCTTTTTAGTATATTTCTGGAGGCTGCTGTGCATGGGAATCCCCACGTTGTGGGAAAAAAAGGGGAGTGAGGGGGCTTTGGGAAATAGAATTACAAATCCCAGTTGAGTTCCAGATAAGCTTCATTTCTAGAACTTCGTGCTACCTGTCAGTGTGCTGTGCAGAGATGGCATTTATGAATGGGGAAATGTGTACTCAATAGTAAACCACCTAGCTTCCAACATAGCCGGTAAGAAATCCGTTAGAAAAGTGCCTCAAGGAGGGATCTAGCACAACATTTTTCAAAGGCGGCCACTGTGGCCACATCTGGCCACCAGGGGCTTTTTGTGCAGCCATGACAGCCTCCTGGGCGGTGATAGGAGGGGGGCAAAGCATCAGCCCCTCCCTGTTGCTCCTGGAGGCACCGCCCTGTATGGCCTCTGGAGCAAGGTAGGGCACAACGCTGCAGGAGCAAGGTCAGTTCTTGACCCACATTGGGGGCAGGGGGTTTGGATGGCAGGCTCCAGTGGTGGGACTTCAGGAACCCGGCCGTGTGGCCCCAGGCTCCGACTATGGGGCAGTGGGTACTGACCTCCCCTCCAGCCCCCCAGCTCTGGCCATGTTTCCTGGCCTCCAGCTGCAGGGCTTCAGCCTCCGGTTGAAGCTGTGTGGCAGCAAAAGCTGGCTGCCGGCTCCAGTCCTGGGCTCCAGCCTTGCTGTGGCAGGTGCTGGCCACAGATCATAGAATCATAGAATCATAGAATATCAGGGTTGGAAGGGACCCCAGAAGGTCATCTAGTCCAACCCCCTGCTCAAAGCAGGACCAAGTCCCAGTTAAATCATCCTAGCCAGGGCTTTGTCAAGCCTGACCTTAAAAACCTCTAAGGAAGGAGATTCTACCACCTCCCTAGGTAACGCATTCCAGTGTTTCACCACCCTCTTAGTGAAAAAGTTTTTCCTAATATCCAATCTAAACCTCCCCCATTGCAACTTGAGACCATTACTCCTCGTTCTGTCATCTGCTACCATTGAGAACAGTCTAGAGCCATCCTCTTTGAAACCCCCTTTCAGGTAGTTGAAAGCAGCTATCAAATCCCCCCTCATTCTTCTCTTCTGCAGACTAAACAATCCCAGCTCCCTCAGCCTCTCCTCGTAAGTCATGTGCTCTAGACCCCTAATCATTTTTGTTGCCCTTCGCTGTACTCTTTCCAATTTATCCACATCCTTCTTGTAGTGTGGGGCCCAAAACTGGACACAGTACTCCAGATGAGGCCTCACCAGTGTCGAATAGAGGGGAACGATCACGTCCCTCGATCTGCTCGCTATGCCCCTACTTATACATCCCAAAATGCCATTGGCCTTCTTGGCAACAAGGGCACACTGCTGACTCATATCCAGCTTCTCATCCACTGTCACCCCTAGGTCCTTTTCCGCAGAACTGCTGCCGAGCCATTCGGTCCCTAGTCTGTAGCGGTGCATTGGATTCTTCCATCCTAAGTGCAGGACCCTGCACTTATCCTTATTGAACCTCATTAGATTTCTTTTGGCCCAATCTTCCAATTTGTCTAGGTCCTTCTGTATCCTATCCCTCCCCTCCAGCGTATCTACCACTCCTCCCAGTTTAGTATCATCCGCAAATTTGCTGAGAGTGCAATCCACACCATCCTCCAGATCATTTATGAAGATATTGAACAAAACGGGCCCCAGGACCGACCCCTGGGGCACTCCACTTGACACCGGCTGCCAACTAGACATGGAGCCATTGATCACTACCCGTTGAGCCCGACAATCTAGCCAGCTTTCTACCCACCTTATAGTGCATTCATCCAGCCCATACTTCCTTAACTTGCTGACAAGAATGCTGTGGGAGACCGTGTCAAAAGCTTTGCTAAAGTCAAGAAACAATACATCCACTGCTTTCCCTTCATCCACAGAACCAGTAATCTCATCATAAAAGGCGATTAGATTAGTCAGGCATGACCTTCTAATCTAAGATGCCGAACCCCAGCCCCAGATGCATGGCAGCATGCTCCAAACACGGGGCTTTGGGGCCAACCCCGGCTCTGGCCACAGGGCAGCAGGTGCTGACTCCCAGCTCCAACCACGGAGCTGCCTTCCTGGCCTTGCATCCACCCCCCACCCCGTTGCCCTGGGCCCCCGCTGCCTCCCTCAGCCTCTCATCCATCCCCCCCATTGCTCCAAGCCCCTACTGTCTTCCTCAGCCCTGCATCCATACCACCATTGCCTCTGGCCCCTGCTGCCTCCTCCTGTGCCCCCTCCCTGGTCCTGGGGGTTTAATGGGTCCTGGGGCTTGCTGAGAAAAGTGATATTAACAAACATGCAAGTATCACTTTTCACAGCAGACTTACTAGCTATCTGTGAAAACTGATAGTTGCATGTTTGTTAATATCACTTATTACTTTTCATAGCCTCCCAGGTAGCTACTAAGTGTGCTGTGATATTAACAAATATACAAATATCACTTTTCACAGCAAGCCCCAGGATCCACTAGGCCCTGGATAGGTGGAGAGGCAGACAAAGGGGGAGGCAGCATTATTTTTGTTATTGAGTCTGCCAAAAAAACCTCCTACAAATACACATTTCAATTATTTGGATGTGTATCTGTGCATATTTAATTGTTTTTCCTAAAGTTAATTAAGTATTTTAATAAAAAAGTGTCAGTGTGGCCACCAGTGAGAATTGGTGGTCGCACTCTGAGGCCACCAAAAAATTTGTTGCAAGAACCCCTGATCTAGACCGCCCAATACAGTCTTCACAAGGAAAAGGCTCCTTGCCATGTACACCTTTCAAAAGCAACTTTAATTTGTGTGTGTGTGTGTGTGTGTGTGTGTGTGTGTGTGTGTGTGTGTGTGTGTGTGTGTATAAAAATACATGATGGCTGAATTCTGTTATGACGTTTACCTTCATGAGTGAGGAGCGCAGGCAGAACTCAGAAATGGATATAAATGTCATAAAAGATTAGTCATCATGTATTTTATCAATGGAATGAACATGGTATGTATTTTTGTCTCCTGCAGCTAATCTTTAGGAGTAAAATTACTTTAAGGGCTGCCAGGGCCGTCCTTAGGATTTATGGGGCCCTATGCGGTATTATTAAACTGGTGCCCCTATGCCCGACGGCTGCCAGGGCTCGCATATGTATTTTAGAGAAGGGTGGTCTTTTGAAGATTTATTTAGAAAACTGTATCTCTGAAAATCCAAGCATTTAAGGCTAAAGATGAATACTCAGATTGTGCATCTAAAAATTGATGCAAGGATTTTTTAGTGATGTGATTTTTATAACCTTCAGCAACACACTAATGAAATATTTTTAAAGCAAATTTTAAACTAAGGTCCTGTAGGCTAACATGTTCTGAGTAAAAATTACAGTCATGCACAACTGTTTTTGTCAGTAAATTCAGAAACTGACAGTATATATCTGGGGGTTGGCAAATGCCTGTTAAATGGCTTCATCACCATTTGAATGGCTCTTTAACAGTTTCAGTGTTGTGCTGCTAGGTCTGGCAGGCTGAAAGGCTTTTTCACTTTTAAGTACTAGATCCCCTTCCAAGGAAGACTCACCAGGCTGCAGCAGCCAGCTGTGGTGGGAGCCTGCAGGAAGGGTCAGAACAGGGATAGGAAGAGGCGGGAGGGTGGACACTAAGACCCAAGGGTACCCCAAATTTTCGGGTGCCCTATGCGGCCGCATATGCGGCGTACGCCTAAAGACCGCCCTGATGGCTGCGGAACATTAAGGTCCTGAATATAGGGGTTCAATTGCTCTCTATTTGCCAGCACAGTTACTCACAATGGGTATCAGAGTAGCAGCCATGTTAGTCTGTATCCACAAAAAGAAAAGGAGCTGTAGCTCACGAAAGCTTATGCTCTAATAAATTTGTTAGTCTCTAAGGTACCACAAGTCCTCCTTTTCTTTTCACAACTGTAGTGGCAGGCACAAACAGTTAACTGTGATCATTTGTTTGCACCAGTTTGAATGCACCATGGTAGTAAGCCTGTGTGCAAAGTAGGTTAGCAATTATAAACATAAAACACACTCTATACACATATGCAAATTGACACAAAACGTAACTAGATATTGCCACTTGTCTCACTACTTGCTTTATCGGCTCTGTTGTCTATGCAGGGAAATTACACTAGGCTATCATATCATCTTGAGGAGCAGAGGTAAGTCAGGGCTTAACTGATGCCTTAGCTAGAATGATCTCAGCTCGAGTTAACTGTTCTAGCTTGAGTGAGAGTGGTCACACTGCAAAACAGCACTCAAATAGCCCAGAGTGATTAGACAGAGACAGAGAGTAGCTGGTAGGGTTGCCAACTTGGTAATATTTTAAAAATGGTTTCAGAGTAGCAGCCGTGTTAGTCTGTATTCGCAAAAAGAAAAGGAGTACTTGTGGCACCTTAGAGACTAACAAATTTATTAGAGCATAGGCATCCGATGAAGTGAGCTGTAGCTCACGAAAGCTTATGCTCTAATAAATTTGTTAGTCTCTAAGGTGCCACAAGTACTCCTTTTCATTTTAAAAATGGACACTCCAGCAGGAGTGCCAGAATGTCCCCTGCCCCACCTACTTCCCCCAAAGCCCCGCCCCTACTACACCTCTTCCCCCAGAGGCCCTGCCCCACCTTTTTCCCCCACAAGGCCCTGCCCCCATCCACTCCTCTTCCCCCCCTCCCCTCATGGTTCACTGCTTTTCCTCTCCCACCCCCTTGCCTGGGTCAGGAGGGACTCACCTGCAGAGCCAGGGCTGGGAGCTGCATATGCCCAATGCAGGTAGGAGGCAGCCCTGGCTGAGTAGGGGCTGGCACAGATGTTGACCCGAAGCCTCCCTACTTCCGCCACCTGCAGTAACCGGACATTGGGTGTCTGGTCAATAGATCTGACCGGACATAGTCGGGTGTCCTTTTCAACTCGACTTTCCGGTCGAAAACCAGGCACTTGGTCACCCTATGCTGAGTGCACATTGAATTACAAGCTCCAGCATCAGCAGCACTCCAGTTTCAACCCTCATGCCCTGGTGAGCCAGCTAGCTTGAGTTTAAAACACCACTTAATTCAAACTAGAGATTTTTGTTCATGGACAGGAATCAGATTAGAGGCAACACTTGAGTTATACCTTGAGATAATATTGAAGCAAAGATAAGCCCTAACACAATATTAGACTCCAAGTATAGACATAGACTTGTGTTTAACTTTATGTCATCTGATAATCCCAACCATGACAATCCCTGTCCACACTGTGTGCTAAATTGTAAATTGTGCTTAATGTCATGTAAGTGACCACAACTCCTCGGGGCCATGTTCTGCCCTGTTGCCTTTTCACAGTGTAGATAAGCCTTATGACATGAGGACAACCTACATTCCCAAAATGGGATGTTGATAGTCTTCTCCAACAACAGCTCAAATTCTTCTCTTAGTAACATTGGTATAACTTCAGTGAACATAAGAACGGCCATACTGGGTCAGACCAAAGATCCATCTAGCCCAGTATCCTGTCTTCCAACAGTAGCCAATGCCAAGTGCACTAGAGGGAATGAACAGAACAGGTCATCATCTAGTGATCCATCCCCTGTTGTCCATTCCCAGCTTCTGGCAAACAAAGGCTAGGGACACCATCCCTGCACATCCTGGCTAATAGCCATTGATGGACCTATCCTCCATGAACTTATCTATTTCTTTTTTTAACCATGTTATAGTCTTGGCCTTCACAACATCCTCTGGCAAGGAATTCCACAGGTTGACTGTACATTGTGTGAAAAAATAGTGGTGTTACTATGAGCGGAACATAAGAGCAGAATATAGCTCTTAATATCATGGAGCAAAATAAGTGATGTTTGGTGCTGGTCAGATCATTTGGAATGAATTTCTTTACTCTGATTTCCTTTTGTGAACAATTTCTGAACAAACTGTGACTATCTCAAATATATTAATTAATGAAATAAATTAATGAAATGTTTTACATCAATTGGACAATAAATAAAATAATAATTAAAAATATTTATCAATATTGTTCAGTGACTGTTTCTTACTTTGTAGTTTGTGAGCAAACTGTTGTGAGTGTTTGACCTTGGAATGTCATGTTCGGTTTATCATTGTAACTACACAATAAAATGTATTTCAAGGTGTTTTCCATTGGTTGACTGTTTTTGGAACATTTACATTTTTTCACTTATTTTCTATAACCATCTGCAATTTAGCTTTATTCTCTGTGGCTGCAGATATATCATCCTATAATCTTTAATAGAACTGAGGGGGATAATGCATAGTGAATAATTTAGTAAATTAATTTTGGTCTCTTTTCCTGTTCGTAAATTCTTTGCAAGTGGTTCATGATTGTCTCACATTTTGTTGTTGTTCAAAAGTATTCCCTGAATAATTCCAGCTGTTAATTCATGGTCTGTTGATTGCTTGTGAGCAGTTTGTTCTGAATATTCAAAAATGGGAGTTGTGCTGATTAGCATTGATTGGATGTATAGCTCCCAAGGTACTGTTTCTGTTCCATGACTGAAAAAGGGTAAGTCTTCAAACTGGGTTTACTAATTCAAAATTCACTGTCCATGAATATTCTCTAATAATCACGTAAAAAGTCCTGTGTTCACCACTACTGTGTTCGTCACATGACTCCAGGAGCTGAGGCTTTAAGAAAAAACAGTCTGCCCCCAGAGAGTGATGCAGTGAGTGTAGGGGATGATCACTAAGACCACCTGGTTTTTAAAATGTATTATGAGTGTTTCACCAGCATGGGAGTAAATACCATCCCCACTGCCCCGGGGAACAAAGTAAGTTGAGGTGCCAGGGCCCACTTGGACCCAAGTTATGCCCTCTGTGCCCAGCAACACTTTCATAAATCCAGGCTGATGTTTCAGCACAGAAGTTCAGAGAAACTGAGCCCTCAAAGTAGGGATCATTAAAGTGCACAGCATGCAGCCATGCCACGTGTATACAGTAGTCTCTATAAATTTGCGCCATTAATCAGATGGGGCTCAATTAGAAAGCTTACAGTAATTTCCAATTGTTTTTACTCCAGGTTACACAGTAAATCACTACTTTTTAATAGACCTGCTCAGGAAATGGAGATGGAAACAAACAAAAATAAAAATCCATGAATCCCATTTTACTGTAATAAAAGAATGTTAATTGTTTATGCCCACTGGGGGTTTGCATTTATGTTAGCATTTTGTTATTCACTTCTAAATTAAGTTGACACCACAACAAACAGTCCTACAGCAACACTCATTAACTAACTCAGGCAGCTGCATCTCTGTCATTTCTCTAGCATGCAGTCATATGCTTTGTTCCCTGCATGCGCTGGCACTATTGATTAGCATTTAATTAAAACTATGTTGTTTGTTTAAAGGAATCAGCAGAGTGAAACCCTGATTGTGGAGATTTTCAAAGGTGTCCAAGTAAATGTGATGCTCAATTCCCATTAAGGGGAATCCCTTCAGAATCTTTAAAAATCTGATCTTATCAAAGCCCAACTGAACTATAAACCTTTTGAGCTAGTTTCTTGAGGCATGTAAAATTACTTCCAGCTGAGTTATAGGAGTGCTTCAAACCAGCCGCTCCTTAAATTATATTGCAGGATGACACCAGAAAATTCCCAGTTTCAGACTTGTCCCCAGAAATTTGCACCTTGTACTGCCCAGCACTCTCCTGTAAATATAAGCTCATAAAAAATCCATCATTACATTAATAGAAAATGATGTGCACAGAGCCTGTTATCTCAAATGGAGGTTCCCAAACACTCCAATCCAAGCACACACTGGTTTAGATAAAACAATAAAGCAAGTTCATTAACTACAGAAAGATAGATTTTAAGTGATTACAAGTAATGGGGCATAAAAGTCAGAACTGGTTACAAAGAAATAAAAGGTAAAACACAAACTAATACCTATCTTAACATGTTAAATGAATTTAAAGCAAAAAAGGTTTTTCTCACTGTGATGCTCTGTACTTCAGGGGAACACACCGCACCCCCATGTCCATCCTTATAAAATGATTGTGTGGTATCCAATGCAAAGTTTGTCGTGGCAAGTGTCTTCAGAAGGCTTATGATCCACTGAGAATTGTTGTTATAGTAATGTTATAGTAATTGCTGTTATAGGTTATAATTTCGTGTATATAGTTATGAGGCTGAAAATGTGTCCTCGTGGCTTAAAACAAGCCCAGACAAAAACTCTCCAAGAGCAGAGGGGTAGTTCATACCTCATCAGGGCATATATGGGACAATCCCAGCCCAGCCTCACAAGAACAAATGACACCGATCTAGGCAACAAAAAAGGACTCTTGAGTGAGTCACTCCCCTTCCTTTGGTCAGTAGGGACTACAATGAGGTAATGTTCACCTAACCCTGATGTGAGGGTGGGGGGAAGGCAAGAGGGAAGAAGGAACATAAAAGGGAGAGATGTCTGCCATGCTATTCCTCGCTCTTCCATCTCCATCTAGAGACATCACCACCAAGCAACTGAAACACTGATCAAAGGGGAGAGCCTGGCTGAAGGGCAACCAGCCAGCCTGTGGTTAGAAGCATCTAAATTTGTTAGTGTTAAGATCAGCTTAGAATGCATTTTTTTATTATTTCAGTTGATCAAATCAGACTTCTGGTGCTTTAATTTATAATCACTTAAAATCTATCTTTTGTAGTTAATAAATTTGTTTGTTTATTCTACCTGAAGCAGTATGTTTGGTTTGAAGCATGTCAGAAACTCCCCTTGGGATAACAAGCCTGGTGCATATCAATTTCTTTGTTAAATTGACAAACTCATATAAGCTTGCAGTGGGCATAACTGGACACTGCAAGACGGAGGTTCCTAGGATTGTGTCTGGGACCAGAGATATTGGCTAGTGTCATTCGGTTGCACAATCCAAGCAATTTACATGCCAGAGGCTGTGCGTGAACAGCCCAGGAGTGGGGGTTCTCACAGCAGATCAGGGTAAGACTGGCTCCCAGAGTCAAGGATTGTAGTGACCTAACAAATCACCAGCCCAGAGGGGAATGTCACACTCACCACGAGCTTACAGCAGTCTGACTGGATCTTTCAGCAGGAACCCTCCCCCAGTTCAATGATGCTTCTTTTGTCTTTCAAACTTTGTTGCTGACATAACTAGAAATGAGGGGAGAGAGGTGATTTGAGGCCTCTGCTTTTCATTTTTATATCTTTTCCTCCTCTTTGAGAATCATCTGCAGCTGGGGTTCACGTGACAGCCAGTATGTTTACACAGGAACTCTCAGCTGATCCATTGCCAATATGTAAAGTTCTCAGTCACACCCTTCTCCCTTCCAAAGAATGGCTACTTAACCAGATGTTAGTCCACCTGATTTTGTTGACACCTGGCTCAGGTGTTGGCTAGCCTTTTGTCTCTGGGGAACTGGTCTGAAGCGGTTTCCCCAGACTTGGAACATGCCTTATACAGTAGAATTTAATAACTTTACATGCGGTGTTTCCACACATATTTTACCAGGACAATAATGTTCAGCAGATTGTGAATTTTAAAATGATACCTCACAAGGCATAGTTTGTACAAAATTTATCATAGTTTTGTACAAAGAGTAAACATAATAGTACAGACTGTCACAGAAGGGAGACAGGGTTAAGGACCCATCCCCCTGCACTGGAGGGGTATGGAGACAGAAGCGTATCCCACCATGCTAAAGGAGGCTGCAGCAGACATTCTCCCCATGCCCTTCTTAGAGCTCTAGGAAGACCTGGCCTCCGTGCATTCAACCCCAAACTGCATTGATCTTATGTGATTCACATTGCATCACAAACTCACGTCTAATGTGCTGTTATCCCTGTATCATTCAAGTATCCTCGTCTCAATGACTATTGTTTCCCATATGTACCATGTGGCATTTTTCTGAGGAGAATTTCATTTTAAGCCCATGTTTCTAATCTGGAGAGCTAGGGCACTTTGGATTCTTTCCATCCTGATTGGTATTTGCAACTCTCCATAGTTTACTATCATCAGTGAATTTCATTCATGTGCCATTAACTCCCTCTTCCAGATGATTAAGGATGATGTTTGCTCTATTGTGCTAGATACCTTCCCCTGGCCCCTCCCCACATTTAATCAGTGCCCTTTGCTTGAAGTGTTTTAACCTTCATTATTTTTTGTTAGGTGTTTTGTTTATTTGTTTGTTTGCAAAGCATGTGTAATTTTGTAATTCTGTGTTTTTAAGTTTGCAAAATTCCCTTTCTTCTGAGGGGAAGAACCCCCCTGACACATTCAGTTTTCAGATGGTTGTTCCCACATATACATAGAGCCAACTCTCTGAACAAAAGGATAACTGAACTCTGCACATGCAGAACACTTAGGGGTCTAATGTAAGATTTCCCAAAGTGCTCAGTATTAACCTATCTCTGCTTCCATTGACATCAGTGACAAGATGACTTCTACGTGAACAGATTTAGGCCAATGCTGAGTATGTTAGAAAATCTCACACTTCAGATGCAGTACATAGGAAACAAGGGACTAAAAGTTACATAGCTAAATACATCCCATCAGCTGGGTACATTTTACCCTCCAAATACTTAGATATATACGTTCTGCAGCTCTGGGTGTTTATTTCCATGTGGGCCTGAACTAATAAACCTACTGCTGCCATTTCAATCATTTTCAGCTGCCTGATCTGAGTATGCACCCGCTAATCATTTTCAAGAGAACTATTTAATTTTACTCAATGTAAACTTAAAAGATGTATTTTTCTGTTGGGGCTCAAGCCATCCTATTTCTAGTTATTTTGAACCTCTGCAAAGCCATCAATCTGCTCGGAAGAGCTCCCACCAGAAGTCTCTGACAGATCACAGGATAAATGGTGATGCTGGAAGGTCAGGGCTGAGGAAAGGAGCCTGCAAGAAGCACTTTCTACCAGGTGATGAATAAATGACAGAAACAAATTTTAAGTGGTGATTTAAATTAGATGATGAAACAAGGGACAGGGGTATCAGGAAGGGGCAGGAAAACTAGTCTTGAATTTTACTTAAATAGAAGAGATGAAGGATCTGGTCCCAGGTTCAGATTTTGACTACTGATTTTCCAGGTGATGGGGCAATCCATCAGAAACGTAATTAGCTGACGATATTGGCTAGCTGGTTAATGTATAGCTATAGCTGTGCTCTTGATGTGGCTCCCTGGGAACAACAATCTACTAGTAGGATCTCCTTGGAGACTGGCTGTACTTGCTAACAGCATCCCTGCAGGCAATCTAGAGTGCTGCAAATGACAGGCCCCCAGTAGGTAAGGCAAGAGCAAGGGAAGACAAGGAACAAGCCATTATCCCCACCTACACCTGACATGGTCACCCTGAAAGTTGTTCAGTAGAGATGAGGGTGCAGCTCTTTAGGAAACAAGCAAACTATGGAGCTTTGTTCCAGTGTTACATTTTTTGATCTTCAAGTATGATAGGGTGGCGTGCGTCTGCACCAGAAATACTAGTGAACTCTTGAGTATGGGTCTCCAAGAGCTGAAAGCCAAATGCAGCATCATAGGCAAATATATTGCTAGGCATAGGAGAAGTCCCATAGCTCCTCTGAACATTGGCCATTTAGTTAGGTTTCATTTTCAAATTAAAACATGGGTGAATGGAAGTAGTAGCAATTTCTTGGTCCTCTTCTTCTCAAGAATCTTCTTTTCATGAAAGGAGTTAGTCCAGAGACATGTATGTCCATTCATCGTGTCCCAGCCATATTAGGTTTGGTTTCATTGCTGCTTCACCCTGCTGGGACATCTCTTAGTCAACACCTCGCTCCCATATGGCTAAGCCTCGTATAGAGAAATGGTGCTCCTTTCTTCTTAAATATAAATAACTATTGCACACTGTCTATTTGCTATTACAAATAAAGCCCAGTTTTCTGACCAGCTGTCCTGGTATTTTAAGGATAATGCCCAACAAGGAATCAGAAGTGCAGAGGTCGGTGTGAAATCCTGGCT
Organism: Dermochelys coriacea; assembly: GCF_009764565.3. Classification (NCBI taxonomy): domain Eukaryota; kingdom Metazoa; phylum Chordata; order Testudines; family Dermochelyidae; genus Dermochelys; species Dermochelys coriacea. Next base: position 28,046,630 of record NC_050080.1, read on the forward strand.
CCATTGAAGTGAATGGGAGTTTTGCCACTGACTTCACTGGGGTTAGGTTTCACCCCAGACATTTACTGGCATGTTATAGCTCTTTATTTCCTGTAAATGTAAATAATCAATGTAAAAGCTAGAGGGAAAATTTTTGTTTTTTGACAAGTGCTCTGTGGTTTCTCTTGCTGCCTTTGAAGCACTCCCTCTGTCCATAGTCCTTCCATTGGAGTTAATGGCAATTCCATGTCAACAAGGTGAAATCCGCCCCTCTGCAGATGGGCAGTACCAAGCCTGTGAACAACTCATGCGTACTGCATAGCCCTGGTGCTGCCTTCTGCATGGGAGCGGATTGCACCCAGCAAGAGTGCAGACTACACAAGAGCTACAGCATGGATGAGAAAGGAGCACTTTGTCCATCAGCTGTGAGCCTGACAATTTCCACAAGCTAGGAAGCCAGTGAGTAAGTCTCTCTTTCATTCAGCTTCTAAATTTCCTTGAATAGGAAAAAAATAAAAGCAATAATTGGAGAGGAAGATAGAGAGATGAAGCAGTGGGGTCCCTTTAGCAGGCGCTTCTCTCCAGCTCTTCAGGGAATGGAGACTATCAGCAAGAGACACAGCCCTACATTTTCCAGCTATTGTCTCTAAGTACAGATGTTGACATCAGCCCAGTAACCTCATGTCTTTCCTCAAGAGAACGTTAGGTTGAAAAAAGGGGCTGGATTTACAGTGCTGGAGCCTGAAGTTCTTTCTCTAGAAAGTCATTAAAGCAGAGACAGCCACCCAGTGAGACCAACTCCAGCAGTGAGATAAGTTCCTCCTCCATGGTCCAGCAAGGCGGGCGGTGGGGCTGAGCACCAGCTGAGCTGGTGGACTCTGAAGACTCATGAAGTGGAGAACCTGCTGCAAGGAGCTGGAGTGAGATTCATTGACACATTTCCCATTGACCACCAAAGACCAACCCCAGGGTAAAAACAGTCACTCCCAGCCAGGTAAAGGGAAGAAGGGCTCCATTTCCCATCTGACACCAAATGTTAATCGCCAGGAATGAATGAGATCATTAGATTTTGGCTACCTGGTCAATTTCCTGCCTATCAGGTCAGTGCAGTGAAGACACTGGTCATATCCTAAATGCTGTAGGATTTAACCTACTGCTTTGTACTCCAGAACGGCAAAAACAAATCATAAAGTCACAGCGCTGCTGCAGTCAAGATGTACTGCATTAAACCAGGAACTATCCAATGTGCATGCTAAATGAAGAGGTGTTGAGTTTGTGTTCTACAGGAGAAAATATACTGCCAAGCCTAGTTAATAATGTAGGAGGCTCTCACAGATTGGTGGTTCTAATCCCCTCTGATAATAGCAAATTGAACTGGCTCCTCTGCTGAGGGTTTTTTGTAACTGAATCATACCCGTATAATAAGAGAAATGGGCACTGTCTCTCCTGCTTACTGTTTCTTCATTTATGTAAGTTTTTTAACAGCTTTTCTTCCTTGAGAGACATCTGATTTACTGCATTCTAAATGGAAACTTCTCCTGTAACAATACCTTTTTCTATCAAGATTTGTAATCAGGCTGTTTCTGTTGAACTGTTGTTACTCAAGTTATTAATTTGTCATTTCTCTGAGAACATGATCACAGAAAGAGAGAAGCAAAGGCATTTATCCACCTAGAGGCAGATCAATATATATTTAATTACAGCAAAGAAAGCTGAAGGATTTTTTTTTATCAGCCCAGCAGTTTAAAAGCTTACGCTGTCATTTGCATACATTGATATGCACTTTTTAAATTTAGATTCACACATTTTATTTGATTAACAATAACAACTTTTGCAGGGTCATAGCAAATGTCATCTTAGGAGAAAGATTCTATGGTGATGCTCTCTCCAGCGCCGAGGGAAGCAGACATTGGAAACTGGCATTTAATGAAGATTTTCCTTCCTCCTGGGATGACAGCAGAAGGAAAGTGTCATTCTCCCTGGAAGCTAAGAGGTTATGAAGAGCTTTTTGCACCTACTGTGGCACTTTTTTTCCTAAAGATGAGTGAACAAAGGCATTTCAGCTATTCTGTACTGCTAATATCAAAATAAATGAATGAGAGACTCTTTGGGGAATGCTAGGCATCCCTTTCAAAAAACAGATTAGGTTTACTTGGGAGTTGTGGGAAGGAACTCAACATGATTTTTTGTCAAGGAAGATAAGTGTAAATAGAGGCTCAGTGGAAGGCAGAAGGACAGAGATTCACATACTATACAAGGATTTGGGTTCATGCCTACTGGTAGGGCTAGGTGCCCAGATTTTTAATGAACTAGTTTTGCCAATGCTCCTGCCCCCGCTGTTGTTAACTAGCTGAACAGATCTATGGTTTTGAGTTTTTCTGCCACAAATGTTTGCAGAAACAAAATTTTAAATGTACACATGCAAGTATTTGTGCAATGCATATGGCCCTACCAAATTCACAGCCAGAGGATTTTAAAATTGGTCAATTTGACATTTCATCTGTTACATCTGAAATTTCATGGTGTTGTAACTGTGGGGATCCCAACCCAAAAGATACCCGGAGGTGGATTCTCCCCCCTCATCCTGTCCCCCAAGCAACTGTACAGGGGAAGGACAAGTCTTGTCCCTCCCCAGCTGGCTGGGAGTTGCAGCTAGGAGCCCTGTGGCTGGGGCAGTCCCAGCAGCACGGGGAGATCAGATTTCACAGGGAAAGGCTTATTTCACAGTCCATGACACATTTTTCATGGCCATGAAATTGGTAGGGCCCTAGAAATGCATTCCACCAACTTGGGAACAGGGTATAATAATACCATGTCACTTAGCAGACCACGTATGACTAGCAAACACAGCTTGATTAACAAGTTTCAGAGTAGCAGCCGTGTTAGTCTGTATTCGCAAAAAGAAAAGGAGTACTTGTGGCACCTTAGAGACTAACAAATTTATTAGAGCATAAGCTTTCATGAGCTACAGCTTCAATGCATCCGATGAAGTGAGCTGTAGCTCACAAAAGCTTATGCTCTAATAAATTTGTTAGTCTCTAAGGTGCCACAAGTACTCCTTTTCTTCTTGATTAACAAGTATCAAATATTCACAGAAAACTGATCATCAGCGTCAGTTGAAAATTTTCCATCAAATCTGTTTTCAATGGAATATTGGATTTTTGACAACAGTTTTTGTGTGTGAAAAGTATCTGCTTTCTGCAGAAAATTTTGAATTCCATCAAAAATTGAGCTCTTGAAAACCAAACATTTGAAATCAGAAATGGGCTGGGCTCCTCAGTGGACTACATCTCCCATGATGCATTGCAGCCATGACTCTCCTGTGGTGCATCACAGTGGTCAACAAGAAGGGAATATGTAGTGGGTGATGTAGTCCAGCTAGAGAGCCCAGCCTACTGTTTTGGGGGCTTGAGACACCCAAACTATAGATCCCATGATGCACTATAGTAGCATTTCCCAATCAAAAATTTCAGTTTGGGGCTGAAATTTTTAAGTTTTTGAACAAAATTTTTCTGCTTTTGACTTTTTGCCCTAAAGGTGGAATTTTCAGGCAATTTTTTCTCCAGCCAGCTCTTCTGCCCATGGTCAATCCATAAAGTTTTAAAGAATTGCAAAAAATGACTTGAATAATTTCAAATAACAAATAGTATTAGAAAGTTAACTGTAGGGAAAGGTTCTCATTGAAACTTAAGTAGTCCATGAATGAGTTTTCAATGAACAAGGTTATCAAAAATATAAGAAGTGAAACATGGTTTTCTCTTTCTCTGCAAACTTTCTTAGAACCAGCCATGTACATACAGAAGTCAGACCATCTTTACCAGCATACCTTGCATGAGTTTTCCATTTTCACTCATTCCATTCCTGGATCTTTGCTAATCTCCGGTATCTTCAGATAGATAAAAGGAAAAAAGGCATTTAAATATGTCCGTAAGGGCAAGAGGTTGGGGAGTCTAGGTGAAATGGAAGAAAGACCTACTCTCCTGCTGTGTGTTTGTGAGTACACCTGATTCCTTGGTTGTTAGAGCCAGTTCAATTTTCACCTTTGGAGTAAGGTCTTTCCAATGATGGATTTTATTTCTGGGTGCACGATCTCATAGATTGTGTCATAATTCAGGAAGTACAAGATCTGGTTAAACCTGTATTAAGGCAATTTATGCTGTATTGGGCATGGATGCCTGGTCCATTGCAATGCAGCAACACGCTGGAGACATTAATTGCTATGGGCACCTCGTCTTTCCCAGAAATTCAAGGCGAAGGTACTAGTCATGCCTTTTGAGACTTATTTAGTACCAGGATGGCAGCAATACCAGGAATGGAAAGAGACCAGGACCACTGGTTCTCCACTGGAGATTTCCTAGTCCTTCTAGTAGCCATAAAGGTGAGCAATACCCATACCCTTCAACTCATCCTCCATATGCAACTATCCACAAAGAAAAGGTGCTTTTATTCCCTTACCCCGTGTTCTTGCTCAAGGTGATGTCCAAAATCCATCTGAATCTGACCATCACCCTTTCTGTTCTTCTTCCAGACATCTTATGATATGCTGTATCTGATGAGAACCAGCTATATAAACCAGAAGTAAAAAGAGCTATTATTTGGTGAGGACCGACCTCTTTCACTAATAGCTTGACAGGGGGACTCAAAAAGGGCAAGCCCAGCCTCTCTTTAGAGATTGTTTACAGGAGGTGTCCACCCCACTCTGAGCAAGAATTCTTACACAAAGTCACAAGCTAAAATCTGACCGTTTTGCAGGGCTTCACCTGAGCCTATTTGCATGTAGCCCCTCCCAACTGAGCCCTATTTGCATGTAGCTCAAGCTCCAGCCCTAGCCACAATGTTCCACACTACTAGTGTGCTCGCTCGAGCCCTGCTAGTGTGACGCTATCTACCCAAACTGGGAGATTTGTTCCCAGTTGCAGTGTAGACAAACCCATAGGCCAGAGCTGGCAAACTGCAAGTGGGGGCTGCATTTAGAGGAACAGTTTGAAAAAAAGAAAACCACTACAACCAAAACAGTGCCAGCAGTCCTTATACAGAGCAAAGTTGTAGCAAAATAGTCTGTATGCCCTCACAATCTAGGAGATGACTGGCTTCCAGTTCAACCCCTGTGCAAATTAGTACACCCTCAGGCTGCAGCAGCTCCCAATGCATTGACGGAGAGCAACAGCTCTTGGGACATGCTTTGTTCCCCAGCCAGAGTTCTGACATGATCCCCAAGCCAGGAACAAGGAATAGCTGTGGACAGCTGACTACACCAGCTCTATTCCATCTAAAGATTTCCCCTACACCAAGGGAATCCTCGGTCGGCTGCTTTGGCATGTGTTACAGCCGCTCTGTGCCACTGGAATGGGGCAAAGGAGCCAGAGACAGGCCAGGTCAGTTCATGTTAGTTGCAAACAGAACTTGCAGGAAATGGTTTTCCCATCTCTGGTGATATTTCCCGTTCCACATCGAGACCTTTCAAAAATGTTCACAAAACACAAGCAAGAGAACTCGAGACCCCAGACTAATGAATAGCCTGTTGGTTAGGACAGTTGCCTGTAAAGTGCAAGACTCAGGTCCAAGTTCCTGCTCTGGCTGATTGGAAACAGCTCTGAAACCTGGATTTCGCATCCCAGGCATGTGCCCAAGCCAAGGGGCTATTGGCTGTTCTGAGGAGGGCCACATGCTCTCTGGCTTTGACCAGAAATTCTATCCGGGATCTGAAAAAAGTTTTGGCTTCAACAAATCAGCATTTTCTGACCCAAAAAAAACATGTCATGGAAAAAAATCTAGTTGCAAGTTAATATCTAGAAAAAGAGAGATCACTTTAATGGACATCAAAGGGGGATCATTAGATGTTCTTATTTTTTTTCCCCTGATGCTACTTTCATTCAGGGATTTGTGACCGACGTATACACATATATATTTTGCAGTAGCCATGATCGGCTGCAGTGATATCTGCTGACATGGCTCAGCTCTTGAGAGAGAACAGGGCCTGCTGAATATGATCCCACTGTCTCCATGTGAATAATAATAAAAATTTGAAATAAACAAATCATTTTTATTGATGCCTCAGAGAGTCAAGTGATCTTGCATCTAGTTTTTAGGAGAGCAATATAACTGGCTTTGACAGCCTGGGCTCATAACAATAAAAAGGCTGAGTGCCTCAGTAGTGCATCCTGATATCAAAAGCAGCATGTGGATTTATCCCAGAAAAATTCATCTACCGTAGCTAAAACCTTGTAAATTGAGTTCTGTATTTCAGCTGTTAAATAAATAAATAAATAAAATAGAGCAATAATAGAAACATTGCTGCAGCTCAGCTCCTCCAATGGGATCTTGTTAAAACATCATTTTGTGTAATTTACAGAGTTTTATTAAAACACATTTTAAATAAACTACCCGTTTCCTTCTCACGCCTTTATCGTTTATACAAGGTGTAAGGCATTACATTTGGACTGGGTGGGTTCAAACAGAAATGATACGCTTATTACCTGCACCATAAACCTTTGCCACGCTTTGATATTAACTACACGTATTGAACCTTGCCAAGAGGTTGAGTTAAATATCAGAGAGGATCAGGATCCCTAGGGTGTTACTGACTGCTACCAGAGCCAGGGACCCCAGGGTAGGTATAAAACAGCAGCACGTGGCGAAGGAGCCTGGGAAGAAGTTCTTACTTGTTTCAATTAATTTCTAACTAAACCAGACACTGCAAAGAGATGACATCTCAGGGCTCCTCATTTGTTCCTCACCAAAGATCATAGTCAAGACTGATGGCCAGGGAGAAGGAGTATGGAACCAGCCCTGAAAGGGGCCTGAGAAACTTTGCTTTCTAGGTGTGATCCATGTACAGAGTTTTACATGTACAGTATAAAAGCAAGGGAATTCCTCTTTCCCTTCTTTCCTTTTCCTAGTTCCCGCTTTCTTTCCTTCCTCTACCCACACCGCCTGCTGAAAAAACACAAGCACCCTACAACCCTTGTGATTCCCAGAGCTGGGCCAGTTCTTCACCAGATTCATTTGCCTGTATCTTGTACCCTCCTTCCCCTACCCTTTGTCTGTGTCTTTCAATTATAAGTCCTTCAGGACAGGGATTGGCTCTCTCCTGTGTTTGTACAGCACCCTGCACAATGCGGCCCTGATCCTGATTGAGACTTCTGTGTGTTTCCACAGTATAAATGGGGAGCATGGATCAGCATTCCCATCGCCCTCCCCGTCAGTGCCCGGCCCAAGCCGGGGAAGCTAATGATCCAACCAGCGGACCAATGATGAGGAATCCTGGTCATGTGCCAGCTGAAGCATGCTGCACATATGCTAAGAAGACAGTATAAACATTGCTACTATTGTGAAAGTGATGAGCAGGTCTGAGAGTGTAATGGGCCCCCATATACTGGTGCTGCCGCTGCCAAGGTATCCCCAAAGGTGAGACAACACAACTGTGTGACACGTTAGCATTCTGTGGGCCACACTTAAGCCTATTTTTCCCCTCTCCATTCTCTACCCACACCCCACCTCCTTTGATGCTGCATTTTCGAGAATAAGCCAGCACACCTGAGTGAGAGCACTTCCACTCCCTGCAGAGAGCTATGCCTAGCAATTAGCTTTACTAGCACCCATGTGGCTCTCCTGCTCACCCTTGCATTGGAGTGCCACAACCTTGTACTCCTTGCTGTGTCCTACAGGAGGCGCTGCAGGGCCCAGACCTTTACTTCTAACTGAGATCACAGAAAATGGAGATAACAGATTCAGGGGAGAGACCGTGTACAATTCCAGCCAATGCCTACCAACAGAGTTGGGCCTTGCTTCCATTCCACACAGGGAACACAAGTTTAAGTTAGAACAGTATAGGTACACCCACATATGCCCTACATATACATGTACACACAAAGCCCTACCTGCATACATAACTAGCCACCTCCACACACACCGCCTCTAGATACATGCACACACAGAACTCTTCCTGCATACATAACTAACACGTGTACACACACATTTCCAGGGCAGGACATTTAAGGCGACAGTACCAGCAGTTTGAAGATGTGTCATTCAGGCAGCAGCAGTATTGGAGTATATGGGCCTGGGCCAGTTGACTTCAGCAGGAGCTTCAGCTACTTGGCGCCTCTAGGTTTAGCATACCTCAGAAGCACAAAGACAGTGATTCTTGCTCCTATGCACAGGGTTCCACTGATCACCAAGTTTGGGCTTGGAAAGGAATTTGCCTTCAGGGCGTGCCGGCAAAGAATTGATGCTGAGGCTTCGAAGGAGGGTTTGTTTGCTATCTTTTGATGCACTAAATGGGGACAGACCTTTCTCATATCCCACTGATTGTCACTATAGGTATTGCACTAATGCCTAGGTGGCTCGGCTCCATTGTACTAGGCGTTGAATATGATCAGTTGCCTCTGATGCAAAGAGCAGGCATTGGTGGACACCAGTCCCACCTCACCTCCTTCTGTGTTTCTAAGACAATTTGTTAGAGATCCTGATTATTCTATAACTTTAATTCTGTTTGTACATTGTCACTGGGTTGATCTGAAGGGTATTCTGAGGAGATGGGGTTTTATAACAAAGCACAGACATTTACAAGGAACCGTTCCAAAAGTATTATTGGGTAAATTTTCTGTTTGGTGGCAGGCATCTATAGTTTTGCTACCAGCAGTAACAAATGAACTACCCTTTTCATAAACGCCTCACACTGGAACCAGCAAAACATGTCAGCAGCATCAAGCCACAACTAAGAGTTAGTAATGGCTGCTCAGAGAATAAGGATGTGGCAGGATTGACTAGCAAAGTGTTTCCACTTCAGCATATGGCATTATTTCATCTTTTTAAAAATAAAGACACAAGATTTATTCATATAGGTGTTGTTTTCAGAACACTTCTGTAAAATCAGTACTACTTTGCTTTCTATACAATTTGTAGGGCAATTAAGCTCCAGCATAATCAGCTTCATGAGAGGGTCTGTCTCCATGTGGATTTATAGCTGCATTCTAACGTGCATGACTGGGTAGACAGCAGTTGCATAAAACAGCTAACAACACTGGAGATGTGCAAAGTCATTGATTCATAGATGCCAAGGCCAGAAGAGACTGTTGTGATTATCTAGACTGACCTCCTGTATAACATTGACCATAGAACTTCCCCATTCAGGATGGCTGTCACACAGTGAAAATGCACTGTGCTCTCTCTCGCTCTGGCCTTGTCTACCTTCAGAGTTGCACTGGTTGAACTTTAAATCGGATCATAAACCAATTTCATTAAACTGTTACTTTCTAGACATTTAAAAACTGATTTGTACCTGGGTTACGTCTATTTAGTTTAAGCCATGGTCTACACTGGGGTGGGGGGAATTGATCTAAGTTACGCAACTTCAGCTACGTGAATAACATAGCTGAAGTCGATGTACTTAGATCGACTTACCATGGTGCCTTCACCGCGGTGAGTCAACTGCTGCCGCTTCCCCATAGACTCCGCCAGCGCCTTTCTCGGTGGTGGAGTACAGGAGTTGATGGGAGAGCGCTCGGGGGTCGATTTATCATGTCTAGACTAAACCCGATAAATCGACCCCTGCTAGATCGATCACTGCCCACCGATCCAGCGAGTACTGTAGACATACCCTACCAAACTAAGCTAAATCAATATAAACCAGGCTTACTGAATTAGGAGTTCACACAGGGTTTGCACCAGTTTTACTGAACTGGTTTAAAAGCACAACTTTAGATAAACCATTGCTAGTTTATGTGTAAACCAGGCCTCTCTCTCTTTTGGGGAGATTTTGGATCTGCTTCTCCATTGCCATGCATCTAGTGTCATCATGGACGCCTGTGCAAAGGGAGTGGGTAGTGCCACCATTCTGAGTGGCAGGGGCTTTCTACCCACTTTGTATTGGTGCCAGGCAGGGGAGAATCAGTCCCTGTATTCTTTCTTTCTTAAATGAAGGCAACCAGACAAGAGCATGCTCTGCTTTTTGTGTAAGGCAAATGGAACACAAACCATGTTACAAACCATCTTGTGACAACTGAGTGTTGAACCACCATCCCCTAACACTGGGAAAAACATATAGCCTTTGTCCCCACAAACCTCCCCATCACAGAACATCCCTTAGACAAGCAACGTGTTGTTGCAGTTGCAGAGTAATGGCAATGCCTAATCTAGGACAGTCATTTGCAGCATAGTGATGAATCAATGTCCCTAGCATTGCACTCAGCTGTGGGGTGGAGGCACCCAGTTCTTAAGCAGCTGGAAATGCTTTGAAGAAGAGCTGTGCTTCATAAACCCCTTGCTTTGTGCTCTGTGTTTGTGACAGCAGAAGCAGGGACCTGGCAGGGCTTTGAAGACAGATGCTAATCATTTGCATGATTGAAGTGATTGCCTCCTTTTACTTTGATATTTCTTGTCATTAGCCCACTGACCTAAAAGACTGTGGTATTAATCTTTAAATGCCAGACTAGTCTAGTGCTTACACTCCTGCGGTAATCATGAGATTCTGTGTCTGCCACTCATAACTTTTTATTCATTTCTCGGTACCAGTCAATGGGGGTCATGCTATTGCCTATCTCAGTAGGGCTGAGAGAGCCTGGAGATTCAAGGCCGCCAAGAAAGGGTAAGTGAGTCTGAATCTCTTCTCACTTTGATCACTTACAGACCATTTTAACTCCATTGATTTTATTGCTTTACTCCCAATTTACCAAGATGTCAGCAAGAGAAGAATCAGCCCCTGGGTGTTAAAGACAGATCCTCAATATGATTTAATGCATATTTTGCATAAACTTTCTGTGTTATCTTATTTTTCAGAGGAACCTGACCTGGCACTGAGATTTTACCATATACAAGACAATTATTATTATTTATTTGTACTGTTTACATATTTGTATTTATTTATATTCCATTGTGCTAGGCACTGTACAGAACATAAATAATCCTTTGCCCCAAAGACATTACAATCTAAGACAAATGCGAAAAGCTGGATACACAAAGTAACAAGCAGAAAGCCACGTAACTAGTCAGCATAGTAAAGGAGAGGTTATTCACCTTGTGCAGTAACTGGTGTTCTTCAAGATGTGTGTCCCTACACTACTTGAAGCAGAAACACTGGTTACAGACCACCAGCTTCTATCAGGCAGATAGATCCTGATATACTTCCAGTAACATGAAACTGAAATCAGTAGGCTAAGGAACTCATACAATTTCATTGGAATTATGGAGCCAGACCAGCAGTGGGCGATTCTCACCACAATTTTTACCAGTGAAGGATCTTGCCCAAGCTGTATTTTTGCATCAAGGGAGAGCCATGGTTGGGCATCTTGAAATTCATTATTGCAAAGCTATCAATTGTTCTGAAGTTGCACTTTAATTAAAGCACTTAGTCAGGACGTGGGGGATGATCTTATGTGGCTTGACATTAGTCTGTACAAGTCCCAAACAAATTCCACTTCCCAGCATCTGTATGTGTTCTGGAAGAATGGCAGTTTATGAACCAATTGCACACTTGTATCTTCTTTTCTTGGTTTTCCTACAACTTTCTTCCAATTAAATATGATCATATCATTTGGAACCTATTTCTGGGCAGCTGTATCAGAAGTTTGTGCCATTTTCAGTCTCTCTGTTTGTCCTAGAAATGGATACTCTGGCTACCTATCTGTCTAAAGTTTGCACCACACTGTCACTTGCTGTCCCTCTCAATTCTTGTGAGTCATTTGGATGTATAGAATGGGACAAACCCAAAGCTGTCCAGTATCTACTTCAATACTCATTGAGTTCAGGAGGAGAGAAAAGCTTGGAATCAAAACCAATAGTATCTAGTGAAACTGGCACAGTCCTTCTATTTTTAAGAGGTGAGGTAGTATTGAAAACTGTGTTAAAATTACAGGCTATCGTTTTAACTCGTAAGGGTTTTCCTGGTCCTGCTTGTAGGTTTGGGGGCTCTATAAGGAAGTGTGCAATCTGGGGCTTCAGCAGTTAGTCTGCAAAGAGCCAACCTAGAGCAAGGTGGGTTGAACTGTGTCACTCTTTGTCACGAAGCAAGTATGCCATGTCTCTTCTTGGGATGGGGTGGGGGTAATGATGGCCCCAGGGCTGAGTCTGTACAACCATCCCTTGTCTTGGGATAGCTTGGACTAAGCGTAAAAGTCAATATAGTTGCCCTCTCTCAGGGATGTGTGGCCTAGAAGTCAGAGCCAATAGGGCTGCCCTGTTCAGCAGGGCTTTGCAGCCTAGTGGCCAGAGTCAGTAAAGTTGCCCTGTTCAGAAGGGCTGCATGGCACAATGGCCAGAGTCAGTGTAATGGCCCCCTTCAGTTGGGCTGTTTGGCCTGGTGGCTGCTCAGATGAGTGGGCCGCCTGGGGGTGGTGGTGGCCAGGTAGGGGGACCTGGGTCCTCTCTGCTCCACCAGGTTCCAACTCAGGGCCCTGTCAGTGGCAAGTGTGCCCACCACTGGGTCAGCGGGGAATCCGCCTGAAATACGCTGACCCCATCTGGCATAATACCTAGTCCCCCGAGTTACTTCCTACCCTGTTCCTGATGCAGTGGCCCTGGCATCTCCAGGGTTGCTGGGCTCCTCATTCACTGCGGCTCCCAGCAGCTCCAACACTCCTTGGGCATCCTCCAAAGTCTCAGCGTCCCTGGCTTCTGCTGTCTGGGCTTCTGTGGTTCCTGAGCTGAAGCTTGCAGTATGCATCCTCCCTCCTTGGCAATCAGCCGTGAATGAGCCACGCTGCTCCCTTTTATATCTAGTCTCCAGCCCAGAAAGCAGAGTTAACCCTCACGGTACTAGTGCGGGGCAAGTGTGCCCCATCTCATTCTTTCTTATGGAGCAATCTGCTTTGTCTCCCTCTGTTTTTTCATTCTTCTGTGATAGGATCCTGAGTTCTAAGAAATAAAGTAGCATTACTGCGAACCAGCTGAGCAGCGAACAGCAGAGAGGCTAACAGAGGGAGTTTGCCTGGGATCTGCCTGAGAATAGGTACACTAAGGGCTGCTTTAAGGAGGCTGTTGTGGGGACAGTTTGACCACGTGCTTGATTGATTGTTTGAAAAGTGTGAATTGGGAGTGCTTTGTTCCAGGTGAGCCTTGAGTGGGCCTGACTGTTATAAAAAGCCAGTCAGCTGCAAACCAGTTGAGCAGCAAACAGCAGAGAGGCTAATAGAGGGAGTTTGCCTGGGAGAGCCTACTGAGGCTTAAATCTTGCCGGCTTCTCTGAGTAGTTGCTAGAACTTCTGAGGAAGCTCATAGAAGGAAGGTAATATGGATGGGGAGTGTTCATCTGTTGTGACCTGCACTGGATGTGCCATGTTTGTCTTTCTTCCACAGGACAGAAGCAACTTTGTCTGTACAAAGTGCAAGCTGGTTTCCATATTGGACGAGAAGGTTCAAGGTCTGGAGCAACAGGTATTGACCCTGCGTTGCATAAGAGAAACTGAAGATTTCCTGGACAGACGTCAGGATATGCTTCTACAGACACTACGTTCTGAAGATTCAGAGCAGGCTGCACTGCGGGGACAGGAGGACGGTGAAGAAATTTGGCAGCATGTGACCTCCAGAAGAAGAAAGGGGAGCATCCATGTACCAGCAACGCAGATACAGGTAAGTAACCATTTTCATGTTCTTTCCACATGTGCTTATTCGGAGAATGGACTAGATGACCCATCTGAGGGAAGAGAACAGAAGGAGACTCCGCCAATTGGAAGGCATGAGATGCACTGTCCTAGGGTGGGGGTTCCACGACCACCGCTCCCAAGAGAAGGAGGCGGGTGTTGGTGGTCAGGGACTCTCCCCTCAGGGGGACTGAGTCATCTATCTGCCACCCTGACCGGGAAAACGGAGAAGTCTGCTGCTTGCCAGGAGCTAGGATTCACAATGTGATGGAGAGACTGTTGAGACTCATCAAGCCCTCAGATCGCTACCTCTTCCTGCTTCTTCATGTGGGCACCAATGATACTGCCAAGAATGACCTTGAGTGAATCACTGCAGACTATGTGGCTTTGGGAAGAAGGATAAAGGAGTTTGAGGCTCAGTGGTCTTCTCATCCATCTTCCCCGTGGAAGGAAAAGGCCTGGGTAGAGACCGTCGAATTGTGCAAGTCAACGAATGGCTACACAGGTGGTGTCGGAGACAAGGCTTTGGATTCTTTGACCATGGGATGGTGTTCCAAGAAGGAGGAGTGCTAGGCAGAGACGGGCTCCACCTATCAAAGAGAGGGAAGAGCATCTTTGCAAGCAGGCTGGCTAACCTAGTGAGGAGGGCTTTAAACTAGGTTCACTGGGGGAAGGAGACCAAAGCCCTGAGGTAAATGGGGAAGTGGGATACCGGGAAGAAGCACAAGCAGGAGCACGCGAGAGGGCAGGGCTCCTGCCTCATACCGAGAAAGAGGGATGATCAGTGAGTTATATCAAGTACCTATACACAAATGCAAGGAGCCTGGGAAACAAGCAGGGAGAACTGGAAGTCCTGGCACAGTCAAGGAACTATGATGTGATTGGAATAACAGAGACTTGGTGGGATAACTCACATGACTGGAGTACTGTCATGGATGGATATAAACTGTTCAGGAAGGACAGGCAGGGCAGAAAAGGTGGGGGAGTTGCATTGTATGTAAGGGAGCAGTATGACTGCTCAGAGCTCAAGTATGAAACTGCAGAAAAACCCGAGAGTCTCTGGATTAAGTTTAGAAGTGTGAGCAACAAGGGTGATGTCATGGTGGGAGTCTGCTATAGACCACCGGACCAGGGGGATGAGGTGGACGAGGCTTTCTTCCAGCAACTCATGGAAGTTACTAGATCGCAGGCCCTGGTTCTCATAGGAGACTTCAATACCCTGATATCTGCTGGGAGAGCAATACAGCAGTGCACAGACAATCCAGGGCATTTTTGGAAAGTGTAGGGGACAATTTCCTGGTGCAAGTGCTGGAGGAACCAACTAGGGGCAGAGCTCTTCTTGATCTGCTGCTCACAAACCGGGAAGAATTAGTAGGGGAAGCAAAAGTGGATGGGAACCTGGGAGGCAGTGACCATGACATGGTAGAGTTCAGGATCCTGACACAGGGAAGAAAGGAGAGCAGCAGAATACGCACCCTGGACTTCAGAAAAGCAGACTTTACTCCCTCAGGGAACGGATGGGCAGGATCCCCTGGGAGAATAATATGAGGGGGAAAGGAGTCCAGGAGAGTTGGCTGTATTTTAAAGAATCCTTATTGAGGTTACAGGGACAAACCATCCTGATGTGTAGAAAGAATAGCAAATATGGCAGGCGACCAGCTTGGCTTAACAGTGAAATCCTTGCTGATCTTAAACACAAAAAAGAAGCTTACAAGAAGTGGAAGATTGGACAAATGACCAGGGAAGAGTATAACAATATTGCTCGGGCATGCAGGAGTGAAATCAGGAAGGCCAAATCACACCTGGAGTTGCAGCTAGCAAGAGATGTTAAGAGTAACAAGAAGGGTTTCTTCAGGTATATTAGCAACAAGAAGAAAGTCAAGGAACATGTGGGCCCCTTACTGAATGAGGGAGGCAACATAGTGACAGAGGATGTGGAAAAAGTTAATGTACTCAACGCTTTTTTTGCCTCTGTCTTCACGAACAAGGTTAGCTCCCAGACTAGTGCACTAGGCAGCACAGCATGGGGAGGAGGTGACCAGCCCTCTGTGGAGAAAGAAGTGGTTCGGGACTATTTAGAAAAGTTGGACGAGCACAAGTCCATGGGGCCGGATACGCTGCATCCGAGAGTGCTAAAGGAGTTGGCGGATGTGACTGCAGAGCCATTGGCCATTATCTTTGAAAATTCATGGCGTTCGGGGGAAGTACCAGACGACTGGAAAAAGGCTAATGTAGTGCCCATCTTTAAAAAGGGGAAGAAGGAGGATCCTGGGAACTACAGGCCAGTCAGCCTCACCTCAGTCCCTGGAAAAATCATGGAGCAGGTCCTCAAGGAATCAATTCTGAAGAACTTAGAGGAGAGGAAAGTGATCAGGAACAGTCAGCATGGATTCACCAAGGGCAAGTCATGCCTGACTAATCTAATTGCCTTCTATGATGAGATAACTGGCTCTGTGGATGAGGGGAAAGCAGCAGACATGTTGTTCCTTGACTTTAGCAAAGCTTTTGACACTGTCTCCCACAGTAATCTTGCCAGCAAGTTAAAGAAGTATGGGCTAGATGAATGGACTATAAGGTGGATAGAAAGTTGGCTAGATTGTCGGGCTCAATGGGTAGTGATCAATGGCTCCATGTCTAGTTGGCAGCTGGTATCAAGTGGAGTGCCCCAAGAGTCGGTACTCGGGCCGGTTTTGTTCAATATCTTCATAAATGATCTGGAGGATGGTGTGGATTGCGCCCTCAGCAATTTGCAGATGACACTAAACTGGGAGGAGAGGTAGATACACTGGAGGGTAGGGATAGGATACATAGGACCCTAGACAAATTAGAGGATTGGGCCAAAAGAAATCCGATGAGGTTCAACAAGGACAAGTGCAGAGTCCTGCACTTAGGACGGAAGAATCCCATGCACCGCTACAGACTAGGGACTGAATGGCTTGGCAGCAGTTCTGCAGAAAAGGACCTAGGGGTTACAGTGGACGAGAAGCTGGATATGAGTCAACAGTGTGCCAAGAAGGCCAATGGCATTTTGGGATGTATAAGTAGGGGTATTGCCAGCAGAACGAGGGATGTGATCATTCCCCGCTATTTGACATCGGTGAGACCTCATCTGGAGTCCTGTGTCCAGTTTTGGGCCCCACACTACAAGAAGAATGTGGAAAAATTGGAAAATGTCCAGCGGAGGGCAACAAAAATGATTAGGGGACTGGAACACATGACTTATGAAGAGAGGCTGAGGGAACTGGGATTGTTTAGTCTGCGGAAGAGAAGAATGAGGGGGGATTTGATAGCTGCTTTCAACTACCTGAAAGGAGGTTCCAAAGAGGATGGATCTAGACTGTTCTCAGTGGTAGCAGATGACAGAACAAGGAGTAATGGTCTCAAGTTGCAGTGGGGGAGGTTTAGGTTGGATATTAGGAAAAACTTTTTCACTAGAAGGGTGGTGAAGCACTGGAATGCATTACCTAGGGAGGTGGTGGAATCTCCTTCCTTTGAAGTTTTTAAGGTCAGGCTTGACAAAGCCCTGGCTGGGATGATTTAGTTGGGGATTGATCCTGCTTTGAGCAGGGGGTTGGACTAGATGGCCTCCTGAGGTCCCTTCCAACCCTGATATTCTATAATTATGTTGCAATCTGCCAGAAACAGTACTTTATGTTTTTATCCAACTTCTTTTCTTGTATACTGTGAACATAACAGGAGGGACAATACCTGACTTATTTGAAATGTGTGTTTTGGGAAACAATTTTTATTCATGTTCTTAGCATCCATTGGAAGTGTAGAGCACACAGCATCAGTCAATCAATCAAATAAGAGAGCAAAGGAAGCTATCCAGTATCTATTTGCAGACAAGTACATCACTAAGCAGACATAGTTTTCTCCGCCCATTGCCTCGCATCCTTCATTCACAACCTGCCCAGAGCTTTACAGGCCTGGACAGTATCATCCTTGAAGATGTCTAGGAAATCTCATTCTTCTTCAGGAACTTAGAGAAACCAAGACAGAGAAGGTTCAGACTTGGGAACAAGAAGCAGGTGCCTAATGGTGAGTGATCACAATGGCATTCATTCACAAGCAGCAAGAGAGACAGAGGGAAGTTTGCACAAGGCTTCACTTCTTAGATTTTTTTGGCGCATGAATGACTGATAGAGAGTATAGTTCAATTTACTGAACCTAGTCTGCTTCAAAGGTGAGCATGTCGAATGAAGGAGTCACTAAAAGGGATGAATCTGGAGCTTCTCAGCCTTTGAAAACCTTAAGAGGTACAGTAAGTTATATGACAGGTTTCAGAGTAGCAGCCATGTTAGTCTGTATTTGCAAAAAGAAAAGGAGGACTTGTGGCACCTTAGAGACTAACAAATTTATTTGAGCATAAGCTTTTGTGAGCTACAGCATCCGATGAAGTGAGCTGTAGCTCACGAAAGCTTATACTCAAATAAATTTGTTAGTCTCTAAGGTGCCACAAGTACTCCTTTTCTTTTTGAGTAAGTTTTATATGTGACTGCGTTAAAGGGACCCTGAGCCCCTTTGTTGGAATACATACTAGTCAGCTGCAAAGACTTTGAGACCTGGGCTGTGGCGCCACCATTGACTATGCTCTGAATTTAAGACTAATTTGTTTTGTTATTTTATCATTTCCCGTTCAGGCGTCGTGCTTAACATTCAGAGTAGGATCACTGGTAGGCCTCAGTCTCCATATGTCCTAAGTCAATGTTCCACGCTTGAGATGAAGGAGCAGTTTGGCCATTTCCTCTCTGTAAGCAGATTGATATTGATCATTGCGACAGACTGACAATGTCCTATAACATCCTGAACAAATCATATGGAATTAAAATAAATGTTATTGAATTAAGTTAAACTTTATTGAATTAGGGCTAACCCCTTTGGGGTCCATTGTGTTACAAATGCAATTGGATGTGTGTTATGGTAGTTAACTACTCAAGGGCGGGGAATGCTAATGTACTTCCTCCATTATCAGCCCTTTGAAGCAGCCTCCTGGAGACAGTCGCATATCCTAGTTCAAACTGGATTCTCCAGGGACCAACAGACAAAAAAGGATTTTTGGATAAATAGCCTGGTTTTAAACAGGCTCAAGGCCTTCTTCCTGATCCAGGAAAGAGACAAGACCGCTGGCCATGGAGGGCCCCCATCCTTAGGGAAGGGTTGGAAGGACTGGGCCTACTGAGGCCCCATAAGACCGTGTGTTAGTTCTGAGTTGAAGCTGTGATGGACTTGTAACCACAAGAAAACCCCTTGGGTGGGAATTTGTAGGACAGCTCCTGCTGGAGCCCAGGGTAGGGCTGGAGTGATCTCTGATAAACTTATTAGCATGCAAGTAGGTTCTTTTACTGTTTAAGGTGAGATTTCTCTGTAGTACTTTTACTGTAAGAATAAAATAGGCTTGCACAGAAAGGGCTGTGTGGTACTTATAACTGTTGACAATCACTCTGTTATCAGTCTCTGAAACAGAAAGCAATCAAGTGAGCTTGCGCTGCCCGTCTCTGCTGAGAACAATGCAGTGAAGGCAGGGAACTGTGCAGCCTGGAAATACCCCGGTGAGATGGGTCTCCACCCAGAAAGACAATGACTGGGGAGGTGGAAGCCGAGAATGGGTGACTTTGCTGGACCACTCAGGGGAAATATAGGTCGACCCGGGGGAGTTAGAGTGCAGCGCTTTGGTGCACACTGCTCTTTGCACCTCCACAGTCCACACTTTGGGGCAATGTAGACGTGCCCTTGGACTACATCTGCATTGCAGCTAGGGGTGTGAATGGTAGCTCACATAAATGTAACCATGCTAATTGTACTCTAGCTAGCTTGCTAAAAATTTTCACGAGCTGCCATACATACCCCAACTTCAATGTAGGCATATCTTTAGCAATACATCTGGCTGAATGGAACAGGGAGAATCCAAAAGACCCATGAGATGCAATCCAAAATGTAAAAGCTGTGATAATTATGTGACTGAAATTATACAGGCCAACTAGACCTGCTATGCCAGTGTGACACTCTTCCTCTCAGCAGCTTCGTTATCGGCGCACAAGCATGACTCACTTGCACTGCTGCTGTTACTTTACTGCTTATTGAATCAGGGGGCTCCATGTCCAAAATCAGTCCTCTTCATTATTTAGCAGCAAACCAGTTAGTCTCTAGCGCACCACTGGAAATGCTGAGTGATTTATCTAGACACGTCTTGCAGGTTTTGCTCCATTAACCCCCAAACAGGATGTCTGCTCAGCTTCAGCAATGGGATTCCTCAACCGTCAAGAGCGGCTAAGAGAGCCCGGCTAAATGCTATGAAACAGAGATGTCAGTCTGGCCTGATTTGCAGTCTCCAGATTCCACCAAAATATGTATTTTCTGAACATTTGTTCCTCACAGCAGGAGCTATTGTTTCTGACATATTTATCCAGCTTACCACTACCTCAAGATATCATTTCTGACAGATAACCTTCTTAAATTAAATGTATGAATGTACCGTATGGAGGGAGCAGATGTGAAGATTAATGGCTCAGAGGATGACTAAAGAAACCCTCCCATTAGTTCTTCTTGCCCCCAGTGGAATTTGCTTTTCTATTAGGAAAGGAAACAGGGGGTAAGACTGATCCAAGGGATAATGAGGGAAGTAGATCACAGGTTTGGGATTTAAAGCAAACTGCTATTTTTATCAAGACCCTGGAAAGAAAGACCAAGAGAAAGAGCAGATATGTGGAATGAAAGCAATCCTGATGCACCAAAAAGCAATTGCTGGTGAATTGCATGTGAATAAATTATAAGAGATTTAGTCCAACTAACAAGTTAGCAGCGGGAGGTTCAGAGTTTCTACTTGGATAAACAGGATCCAAAAATTTTATTTTTGTCCCTCCTATATGAATTTCCTGAAATTTCCTTTCATTCCCTTTTCTTCTTCATGCCTTCCCCAGCCCCCTTTCTATTCCGTTGCTCTCCAAGACAATCTGCTCCTTTCAGGGAGAGAGCCATGGTCTAAGTAGAGGTTTGAGAACAAAATGAGGTGCTAGACTCCAGGCATCCAAATCCTAGCTAGAGCACTGATGGTGCTGGCCAGGATTTTCAAAACTGGCTTTTCAAAACTTTCCATCTGTAAAATGGAAATAATAAAGCTGTGATCCTTTAAATCCCACAGCTCTGCACTGTGTAGGCAAGCAACTAGCTAAGACCTCTACTTGTCCACTAAACTGCATCTTCATCTTCCCAACCTCCCCCTGTCCCTCTTTGCTTGTTTTGTCTACCTGTTACATATTGTCTGACATGTAGCCTTAATTTCTTTAGGGCCAGGACTTTTGTTACTTCGTTGTAGAACACCTAGGAGGGTAAGGCCCTGATCCTTGATCAGGGATCATAGGCTATATGACAATGCAAATATTAAATGAAAAAATACATCATAATGATAATACCCCTCAGGGGCATAATGGAGAACCATTACCTAATGCTGGAGAGGTGCTTTGAAAAGCACTATGTATTTTCATTCAGTTCTGAACCAAAAAAGGCAAATGATGAAAATTAATTTCCCTGGCCTGTAGTGAACTGCAAAACCTGCAGGCTCTACGAATTGATGACATATATTTGCTTCTTTGTCTGGGCATGTGGTATATAATCTGCTGAGGTAGGATCTTAGGGTCCCCCAAGCATCTCCGTGCTTAGGAACCATGGTAATAGGGTACCTTATAAACTCTGAGGGTGGAGAGCACGAGTGGCAGTAGGGGAAGAAAAGAGACAGGCACACTGGGATTTTCACAAATGATAAATGATCACTTGTCAAGGCTGCTCGAAGCATTTCCTTCTTTTCAATTATTCCACTGATTATGAAATTCACTTGATTATTCTAAAACCGCACTTAAAAATGAGTCAGATCATACAATTTCCACCAAATTGCTGCTATCCATCATCTGCCCCAGCTCACTAGAAAGGAGATCTCAATTTGATACTTTTCTCCTTGCTGTCATTTTCCTACAGCGACCTACTATTTTTCTTTTCTTAGTGCCATTGTTTTTTCTTACTGATGAAAATACTCCCCTCTCCCCGCCTGTGACCTTCCCTTCCCAGAATGAAAAGGTTGGTTACTTGCCACATCAAAACTGTGAATAGTTTCTGCTGCTTCTTTTGTAAAAATGGATTCTTTTTGAAGAATTATTTAGACCAGCTCTCTATCAGCTCATACCCTATTCTCTGAGCAGACACACGCAACATGGAGTCTATGCAATGGTAGCATCATCTCCAGGATATCATGCTGCCATGAGTCTATAATTAAGCTGGAGGTTTATGATTCAGTGATTCGGCATTGTTTTTTTCTTGGTGAACTACAAGGAACTCTCTGGAGGAAGCATTTTTGCTGCTTGCTCAATTAAAGTTATATATATATTCCTCCCGAATCCTCTCCCCACATAAAGTCAAGAGTGCTCTTTTGAAAAATGGATAATCTATACAGTGAATTTTACAGCCAGGTTCCATTTTTAAAAGTCTAAGATAAAACCAAAGCACTCAAAAGAAAAAAAAAAGAAGAAAAAGAAATAAAAATGAAGACAAAAAGGTCCAAATCAGAAAATAAAGCAAATATATTTTACTGTGGCATGGCACGAAAGCAGAGAAAGCTCTTTTGTTTATTATAATATGTCAGAGGAGAAATGAAAGTCAGAGAGCAGAGAGAATACTTAGGAGATTTTAGGAATATTGTTGGACTCTAACAACAGATTAGGACCTTGAGTCTTTAAACTTTATACATTCAAATTATTTCCATGGAATTCAACAGGTTCAACTCATGTGCATGAGTGTATGCAAATTTGGGGCAAATTTGTCAACAAAACTTGGAAAAATCAATTTTAAAACACGTATTGCTCTGGTTACGCCCCTGCCACACTTCTGCTTATGCAGTGCTAGCCTCTCCTCTCCTCTCTCACAATGTCAGCACAGCTAGTACAAGGGCTTTCTCCTCTGTAGTTCCTTTCATCTGGAACATGTCTACTACCTCCCTCAACAATTATCAACTCACCATCGCATCAATGAAATATTTTGTTACTCTTTCATTCTGTTGGTGTAGTATTTAACTCCATGCACTGGTTTGGAATTCAGTTTGTATGAAAAAGGCTGTGAAGATAAAGATGAATATTTATGCAGGAGGCAGAGTTAAACAAGCATTTAGGTATTAAAGAGAGTAAAAGGCTTGTTACAACGTATTAACTCGGTGTGTGTCTTTGTCCCCATCTAGTGGATGGAGCATGTTCAGAGATTTATGAGTCTACTATTGTCTCTGTTCCTAACAAAAGCTGGTCCTTTTGCTCAAGCAGTGGAGACTCCTACTTTTAGAGCCAGAAGTCCTGGGTTCACTCCCCACAGGCAATCTGCTGAGGGGCATCATTACAGGCTAAAAAGATCCCCTGTTTTGTCTAGATCATATTAAGAAAAGAAGAAGGTGGAGATGGAATAATATTAATGCCAAGGGCATCATTGCAGAAAAAATTCTGCATCGCCACTTCCCCCTCATCATAGCTGCTCATGATGGGTTAGTGAGCAGATCCCACCCTGCAGCTGCAAAGGAGGTGGCTAGTCCCATCCCAAAAGGGAGCTGGAGGTGACAGGTCAATCCTGTCCTGGGCAGTAAGAGGGTGTGGCGGGCCTTGTAGGGGCAAGTGGCTTACCAATGGTCAGCCCATAACAGGGATTGGCCCCCGGCTCACCCCGCATTCAGCTCCAGACCAGGCCATTGCTGCTGCTTCCCATCTGGCCAGCGAGGATAGAGGATGGTTCTTGTAATGGGATGCTAAACTGTATTACACTGTTCAGCCACTAAGTGGTGCCATGTGTAAAATGCCATATTTGAGTTAACCACAACCATACGTGGCAGAGCATTAAAGGATCTGGTGACAAATATACCTGGTGTGTATAAGCAAGCTCCGTACAACTCCAGAATTACAAACCAACTCCAGAAAGAAACTGGAAATATACAGTTATCTTTAAATCTTTTGACTTCACTGAAGACAGTCTCAAAGATGACTATAAAAGGGTTCTGACCATGTTTGATGCATACTTTATACCCCCGAGATATGTGGTTTATGAAAGAGCATGTTTTCACCAGAGAATTCAAGAACCAGGGGAAAATGTTGAATGTTTTATAAGAGCTATGCATACATCGGCTGAAAACTTTGATTTTGGGAATACAAAACACGAAAATATTGAAAATATTGAAAACAGGCTGGTTAACGGGTTAACAAATAAAAAACCTTTCACAGCAGCTAAAATTGAAAAGAGAGATTTAACCCTAGCAACAGCTACTCAAATATCAAAAAACAGTCTGAAATGGTGAGACAGCAAAACCTAGAAAAACGTGACAAACTTGGAAATACCTGAAACTAATATAGAGACTGTAAACAGATACTTTAGCATTAAAAGTCATGACCATAAAACCCTTGATGCAAGGAGAGAGAAGTCCCATAGCAAAGAGTGACAAATTCCACACTACATGCACAGAAAGTGTGGGAAAAAGTCATAACCCAAGAGATGATGCATGTCCAGCAAGAAATGCACAGTGTAATAATTGTATAAAATATGGACATTTTGCAGATGTTTTCTGTACCAAAGCAATCAGGGAGTTGGGACTTGTATTACAGACAATGAACAAACATTGTTTCTAGACATGGATCTAACATTTGTGATAACATAGAGCCTGTCTGGAGGCTGAAATTGAATATTCATCACAAGACTATTGACTTTAAAATTGACTCAGAAGCTGATGTCACAGTCATCTCAGAAGGGGCTTGCAGTCACCTTCAACCCATCCCAGAGCTGAAGTCACCTGACACAGCTCTGACTAGTCCTGGAGGGATTCTGACCTACCTGGGCCTGTTCAACACAGAAACAACTTACAAGACAAAATCTTTGCATTCAAAATGAATGTAATCAAAGGACCACGGGCCCACAGCCTTCTCAGCCACAGCGTGGCAGCCAAGATGGGCCTAGTGGGACTGGTGGAATAACTCAATGGAATATTTTGTGATGCTGGTCTTTTCAAAGGAGATTCAGTACAAATACCCTTAAGAGACAATGCTGAACCATAGCATTTACATACATCTCACAGGATTCCTGTCCCATTACTTCAGAAAGTGGAAACTGAGTTAAGAGAATGGAGTGGAATGGCAAAATTGAGAAAATCTCTGAGCCAACAGCATAGTGTGCCCCAGTGGTACCAGCTATAAAGAAAAATACAAATCTGTGTGGCTCTTAAAAGTCTTAAAGCAGTTTTGAGAGAAAAACATATCCTCCCAACATTGGATGACTTCCTCCCCAGAGTGAAAGGAGCTACAGTGCTCTACAAGATGGATGCCTTGAGAGGATTCTAGCAAATTCCCTTAGCCAAAGAAAGTGCTAAACTGACTATGCGTATCACACCCTTTCGGAGATTTTGCTTTCAAATATTACCTTTTGGGATTACCAGTGCACCTGAAATTTTCCAAAGACAGATGGCAGAATTGTTAACACAAATGTTAACACAGTTGTAGTTTTCATGGACAATATCCTGATGTATGGATCTTTGATGGAAGAACACACCAAAACCCTCAACCAAGTCCTAAGCCTAATAAGCCAGTCTGGACTGAAGCTAAAACAAGGGAAAAATGTGTTTTCCGCCTACCCTAAATCAAGTTCTTGGGACAGACAATAAACAAAGATGGAATCAGTCCTAGCCCTGAGAAAGTAAAAAGCAATTCAAGAATTAAATGCACCAACTAATGTACTAATGTACCAGAACTGAGATGTAGACTTGGATAGTAAAATTACCTAGGTCAATACCTCTCTACAGTACCAAACCCACTGAATGAACTGTGAAAGTCAAGACATCTTGGCTATGGGGGCCAAATCAAGAACCTGCTTTCCAAGCACTATGAAGCGAACAAACCCACACTGGTTAGCGCAGATGCAAGCAGCTATGGTCTAGGTTGGGTATTGTTGCAACAACATGGATCGGAGTGGAAGTCAGTTGCATTTTGCTTTTGCACACTCACAGAAGTAGAAGAATGATATGTACAGAATCAAAAGGAGTGCCAAGCAAGGATATGAGCATGTGAGAACTTTTACAGATATCTGTGTGGACTGGATTTGTTTATGTTGATAACAGACCATAAACTGTTTGTAACCCTCATCAAGGTAAAAGACCTGGATAAAGCCCATTGAGGCACCAACATCTGTTGCTATGGTGAATGTGATTTAACCCAATTGCTAATTATGTTCCTGGGAAAAATCTGTAGTAGCAGACATTCTGTCACAGAGCTCAGCATCGCACTCAACTACTCATGAACTCGAAGAGGACATAAAGGTGTACATGGATGCTATAGACACATACAGACCAGCGTCAGCAAAGAGACTACTCCAGCTACAAAAAGCAACCTCAACAGACACTCAGCTTCAGGAAGTTCTAAGTTACATTAAGTACGGCTGGCCCAGGCATCTAAAAGACGGTAAGTAACTACCAATAGATAATCGCCCATGCACCACAAAGTAAAGCAAGTCAAATGGACTCATGATTAAAGGTAATTGCATTGTAATGCCAAACAAAATAAGAGGAGAAATCCTAAACCTCATCCAGGAAGGACATCAATGATTAACTAAATGCCATGAGCAGGCCAACTGGTCAGGGTGGTGGCCATGCATTAGCAAAGGCATAAAGAATAAAATATCTTCATGTGAACATTGCAAAATTAACAGATTAACACAACACAAAGAACCTTTAATAACTCGTCTACCATAGAGATCTTGGAAGAAACTAGTTGCAGATTTATGCAAATTTAGATGACATCAATTTCTGGTCAGTGCCGACTATTGTTCCAAGTATATAGAAAGAACATACTTGAAAGACATAACATGTCACAGTGTTATCAAGAAACTGATGATCGCTTTTGCTAACTTCAATATTCCAGAATAACTATTGAAGGACAATGGACCACAATTCATTGAAACAGAATTTAAGTCCTTCTGAACAAAATATGATTTTGATCACATTGCTAGCAGACCACATTACCCACAAGTGAAAGGAGAGACAAAGAGCTGTACAAACAGCCAAGAAAATCCTACAAAAGGAAGATCTGTTCATTGCTCTTCTGAGTTACAGTTCAACTTCAATAGCAGCTACTTGATATAGTCCAGCACAACTCCTGATAGGAAGACAGTTCAAAACTGAAACTTTGGGGGAAAAAAATCTATTTCCAAAGTGTCCAGACATGAGGACAGTACACAAATCAGATAAAAATGTTAAAGCAGCTCATGAGCACTTTTAAAACAGACAACACTGAGTTAGAGAACTGCCACGCCTAGAACCTTGGGACTGTGTTTCTGTCAAATTGGATGGAGAAAAAGGATGTCATGAAGAAAAAGAATTCAATGCTCAGATCATATGTGATCGAAACTGACAATGCGGAGTTCAACAGAAACCGTCAACATATACACTTTGTTCCTCAGAAAGAACAATCAACAGAGCAAACCCTGCAGATGGCAGATGCAGAAAATGAAGAAGAAGAAGACTCAGAGATTCCAAACGGATCAGAGACAGTCAATGCAACTGATGGACAGCCAGATGACCAAGTCATTTCATGTTCAGGTCATGTAAATTAGAAAACCAGTACAATTCAGAGACATTTAAAAGACTGATACATACTGAACTTCCAATGTGAATACTGTGAATAGTAGGAATGTAGAATTTAGGGGGAAAACGGAATGAAATGTTAAATTGCACTATACTGCTCAGCCACTAGGCAGCACTGTGTGTAAAATACCTTATTTGAGCTAACCTCAGCCATACCTGGCAGAGCATTAAAGGATCTTATGGTGAACACAGCTGGCGTGTGTAAGCAAGCTCTGTAGCCAGTCTGTATCTAGTGCAGAAGTATAAAAGCTCTGACAACACAGCGATTAGGAGTCCTGGTCCAGCCGCACAGTGGCCACCACAGGAGATCACAGCTGGTAAGGAGCTATAAAAAATGGAGCAGGGGCAAAGCAAGATCTGATAGGGGCAACTACTTTCCCCCCTCCCGCCCCATAGCAAATGATGGCCCTGCTGCAGGCAGCTGTGGTTGTTTATAGGTGTTTTGATTTTGGTCCATAATGATTTGCCAGTCCTTTGTCTGAAGAGCCACTGAGAGATACTGGGCATGAAGCCACCAGCCCTTAGGAAACTGCAACTAGTATAGAATGGGACAGCACATCTCCTCAGCAACACAAGCTACCATGAGCACCTCACACCTACCTTCCACCCCCGACCCTGGCTGCCTATAGAATATTAAACCAACTTAGTCAAGGTCTCCATCCCTGTCTTCAATGGCTTGCACCCAACACATCTAAAGGAGCCAAAAATTCTGGGAAGAAGAACTGCTGTGGAAAACTCTGTTCCTCAGGCACAATGGAGTTATCTACCATAAGGGAAAACCTTATCTGAGCAGGAAACGGAGCTTTCTCCCGGTTTGGTCCAAGACTGTGGAATAAATGCCCACAGGAATAAAGTTGTTTGCAGTTTTGGTGTAGTTATGTTGGTCCCAGGATATTAGACAAATAAGGTGGGTGAGGTAATATCTTTAATTGACCCAACTTCTGTTGGTGAAAGAAATAAGTTTTTTCATTTCACACCAAACTGACCTGAAGTAGAGCTCTGGGTAGCTCGAGAGCTTGTCTCTTTTGCCAGCAGAAGTTGGTCCAATAAAAAATATTACCTCCCCCACCTTGTCTCTCATAGGGATCAAGAACCATCACAAACTTCCCCACCTTCCACTCCGTGTGCAAGGCCCACTCCTCCAAGTTACCTTCTCTAACATAAACAAAGAGCAGCATGGACATTAAAAAAAATATATCTCCCAAAATAAACTCTGCACTGCACACACAACTTCTCCTGCCCTCAGGGTAAGGATGAGAGTGAAAATGAACCACATGTGACAGTTTGCACTTTCAAAAAAAACAAAAAACAAAAAACACACCCAAAAATACCTGTCCCCAGTAATACTTCATTAAATTACCCCTCCCCCCACAAAAAAAGTGTCAGGTCCATTTCTTTCATCTATTTGTATAACTTACATCATCATAATAGACAACCTCCTCTTGTATTGTAGTGAACTGGCTAGTGTGTATATGCACTGGATGGAGTCAGAATGGTTCATAGGTGTGTCATAGACCCTATCTTACTAAAACACAGAGATTTTTATTCTGCTGAGATGTCATGTGCTTTTGAAGCTGGAGGTTTGGAGTTCTTTCTCTGCCGGTATGATGAAGTTATGATTAGCCACAGGTGTGCCATGCAGTCCATTAAATCCTAGCTGACCACTAGAGCTGAACTAAATTACAAATTCAGCTTTCAGAGTCAAAACCAGCAGCACATTTCACCCAAATTATTGGTCAACCATTGCCTAGTGGATAGATTCTAGACAAATGATTACTGATCCTTGGGTTTTGATTTTCGTCACGGACCAACAGACAAAGGCTGAATAATTTACCACCAGGCCCTTGAGCCATCTTGTTCCAGGCTTTACGTAAAACATTATGGGCCGAATTTCAAGCAGCCTTTGATTTTGCATGCCCACTTGAGGAAATTATTGTGCCCACAGCTTTGGAAGTTGGAAAGTTTGACTCTTTTTAATTTGCTGGACTCTGGAAGTAGTTCTTTGACTAAGACAAATATGAGAACATTTGTCCCAATGGGGAAAACAATTTTAAAAGCCTCCCAAACTGGCTATGAGAATTGCTAGTTAACTTTGATGAGTGATGACATGGAATGGATTGTGATCCAGAGGCAGCAATGCTACAGCAGATTGGAGCTGAAAGAAAATAACAGATACAATAGGTGATGGCAGGCTTCAAAAAAGGGAAGAGGAAATGAGTATCAACAGCATAGTAAAAATAATTTAAAATCCTCTTGGGAAATCCATCGCTATACAATGCGAGACAATCAAAGCTATGGAAGCTAAGCATTGTTTAGACTAATTGGACACAGTGCTAGTAAGCCAGAAAGAGTAACAAGCGAGTGTTAAACCCCTCATGTGGCTTATGAATTTTAAAAACATTGGAGCTAATAAGATTCTGGCTGGATCAACAGGGAGCAGAATCATACGCTTGATATGTGAAATCGGCAAAGGATCCAGAGGAACAGAAGCAGTTGTGTTACTTGCCCTTTAAACAAGCTCAAGTGACTGTGCGGCCCAGCTAAATAATGGTATCATGTTCTGAAGATGAGGGTGGGTGAAGGGGGAAGAGTAGACTGAGCTGAAACTGCTTGGAACGCTGACATTTTCTCTAAGGCGTTCCTAGTTATGGATGTTAAAATCCAGGCAAGACGTAAATGCACATGGTAGGAAAACTGACTCAGAGAGCTGACAAAGATGGGGAGCAGTGAGAGGTCAAGGGAAAGTCTCCGGAATATAAAACAACTGTAAAATACTCAAAGAGCAGGTCGCAGCAGAGGCAAACGTCACTAACAGTTCAGCCCTCGAGAAGCTGCCTGCTGACTCAAGCTGGGGTTCCTGAGGCCTATACCCAACAGCCATGTCCTGTTTCCGCTCCTTGCTGGGTGGAAATCCTGGGCTTCATCCTCAAGCAGGGGCGTGTGCAGACATGTAACTTTGACTCCCTTCGGCGAGGTACATTCTCCCCGCTCCCCGCCCCAGTCCCAAGAGGACTCTTCCGCCCCCCTCGCTCCCCCCAACAGGAGTTCACTCTTCCTTCCCTCCTGACATGGCCCAGCAAGAGCTCACGCTTCCTCCTACCCCCCCACCACTCTGGCCTCGGGGCCAGAGGAGTTCTGTGCTCCCAATGATTACTGGGGGCAGGATGGGGGAGCTGTACCCCTGCTTCCCTGCCTTTGGGCGCACCCCTGGTCTCTAGCACCGATAACTGTGGGCCAGATTCTGCCATGCTTGCTCGTGCGGAGTCATGCCTAACAGTGCCACTACCGCCACTGCTTTCTGCAAGGCTACATGTGACATAAAGTGCTCTTTGCATGGTCCCTGCTCGGCATTTGTTCACAAAAGCATCACACAATTTGGCACCAATGGCCATTTGTGTCCAGAAGTGGCCAAAGCCTCAACACTAGGGTGTGGTGGAGGTTAACACTGGGAAGCACCAGATAAGCTAGGGGCTGTCAGGTTTGGAGCAGCCGGGGTGCTGCAGAGCATGAGGGAGCTTGATACTGGAGGCAGAGCTGTGTAGGTGCCCAAGGCTGGAATAGGTAAGATGTTGTGGGGTCCAGTCAGACTCCACTCAGTGGTGATGTAGAGAAATGCACCCTCAGCACATACTTCAATATGATGGGGGACTGAGTCCAACCAGGGGGTGCATTCAGGATGGGGAAGATAGCTAGGCAGCCCTCATCCAAATGTTCCTCATCCAAAGGAGGGAGAGAATAAAATCCACTGAGTAGCCAGTGGTCCCTGGGAAGCTGTGACCTTCCAGAGAGAATAGGGCTGTGTGGTAGGGTATTGGGGCTGAGAGGATCCTGGCCTGGCTCAGATCTTCTTTCCAAGTAGTGTGAGGCCACGTTTGCTCCTCTAATAGAACCAGGTGGGTTTGGGGTTCGGACGTGAGAGTGACACCCTCACCAGCAACCACACAACAGAACCACTAACCCAGGAACCTATCTTTGCAACAAAGCCTGTTGCCAATTGTGTCCACATATCTATTCAGGGGACACCATCATAGGGCCTAATCACATCAGCCACACTGTCAGAGGCTCATTCACCTGCACATCTACCAATGTGATATATGCCATCATGTGCCAGCAATGCCCCTCTGCCATGTACATTGGTCAAACTGGAATGTCTCTACGTAAAAGAATAAATGGATACAAATCAGACATCAAGAATTATAACATTCAAAAACCAGTTGGAGAACACTTCAGTCTCTTTGGTCACTCAATTACAGACCTAAAAGTTGCAATTCTTCAAAAAAATCTTCAAAAACAGCCTCCAAAGAGACCTTGCTGAATTGGAATTAATTTGCAAACTGGATACAATTAATTTAGGCTTGAATAGAGACTGGGAGTGGATGGGTCATTACACAAAGTAAAACTATTTCCCCATGTTTATTCCCCCCCTCCCCACTGTTCCTCAGACATTCTTGTCAACTGCTGGAAATGGCCCACCTTGATTATCACTACAAAAGGTTTTCTCCACCCCCCCACCGCTCTCCTGCTGGTAATAGCTCACCTTAAGTGATCACTCTCATTACAGTGTGTACGGTAACACCTATTGTTTCATGTTCTCTATGTATATAAATTTCCCCACTGTATTTTCCACTGAATGCATCCGATGAAGTGAGCTGTAACTCATGAAAGTTTATGGTCAAATAAATTTGTTAGTCTCTAAGGTGCCACAAGTATTCCTTTTATTATTCCTGGGTGTCGTGGGTTGTCCCTTTAAAAGACACAGCCGTGGCACATGGTAGGAAGTGAACTATCTGGATCTGAATATGGTGCAGGCAGCATGTGTAGCAAGCTGGGGTCCTGGCCCTAGGAGCCAGCCAGTCTGTGTTTTGACTGGGGGACAGCAAAACTGCTCCTACAATTCCCGTGGAAATTCACTCCTCCCTCATGCTATGCAGATCTCACACCGTCCATGGTGCAGATTTCAGGAGTATTTGAGAGTGTAAAGATTTTCTGCAGTTAGGCTTCCAGAAACTAATTGTTGCCAACAAATCTTGTCTTTTACTGATGGATTATCCCCAGGGCGTGTTCCCACATTTGGTCACTTTATTGCAAGTCTCACACGTTTTGGTGGATTCCTCAGAGTCAGCTCCTTGACACAAGAGACTCCATGAAAATCTCAGCTTTACGTTAAAAAGAAAGGCAAGTTTCTAGCCCTCATGGCTGCAGAGAAAAATCTTTAAAATGTGCAGCAAGGGCACCCTCATGGCTCAGCCACCAGAAGGTAAAGAAAGAGAACCAACATTTATTGCTGAAAAAAAAAACCCTGCAAGATTTCTCAGCCAATCTCATGATATAGGGGGCCTGAGTCATGATATCGGGATGCTTGAGGCTGGCAAAACAGCACTACCGGCCTTGCTCAGGCCAGCGAGGGAGTAAGTCCCTCCCCTCATCACCTTGCTTCGCCTACTCTGCCCTTGTGTCTGGGGTGCAGCACAGCACCTGTGCAGGGAGTGGCTGGAGCCTTGACTCTCCACCATCTCCTTTCACTGGCCAGGCATAAGCTGGGACAGGGGTTCTCAACCTTTTTCTTTCTGAGGCCTCCCAACAGGCTATAAAAATTCCATGGCCCACCTGTGCCACGACAACTGTTTTTCAATAGATTAAAAGCCAGGGCTGGCATGAGGGGGTAACAAGCAGAACAACTGCCCAAGGCCTCACGCCACACGCAGCCCTGTGAAGCTAGGTTGCTCAGGCCTTGCCTTCAGCCCTGGGCAGCAGGACTCGGGATTCGGTTTATTTTGGCAGACCCCCAAAACATGCTCATGGTGCCCCAGGAGGCCCTGGACCCCTGATTGAGAACCACTGAGCTGGGGGACTCTGCTACAGCCTTTCACAATTCCTTCCTGGAGCTCCTGCTGAGCTGGTGGGATAAGCTCTTATGCATAGCCCCTTACTCAGGGCTAAGCCTGAAGGCGCAGTCTAACTGTGAAGGAGTAAGGGGGAACATTCCTCTGGGGACAGAGACCTGGAGCTGGCCTGGCTGCCAGCACCTGAGGAAAGAGGAGGAACTTAATTCGCTGACCCTTACAAAAGAGGGCAGCAGGAATGATGGGGAGGGGACCAGCCTCCAGGAAGCAGAAGCACCAGGGTGATTCTCCCAAAGGACTGCCACTGGAGTTACTGCTGAAAGGAACTGTTCCAGAAGACCGAACGGACAAGATGGGAGACTGGCTGGGCAGCTCTGGAGGGATGATGGTCTGAGGTGAAAGCTGGGAAATCTTGCTACGGGAATTACTGGTGTGAAAGACTAATTTGGGGAAGGGACTGCCATGCAAACACAGACTACAACATAAAAATCTGCAAGGAGTGAAACTGGGTTTGGATCAGTTAAAGAAACTTTCCCAGCTGAAGAATGTGTTTCCTAAGGAATCCAGGGGAAACTGACAAGGTTTACCCCAGAGAGTAAGCTGACCTGCCAGCTTGGTCCAACAGGAAAAGAGCGCTCTAACATAGGCCCAATCTACATCCCTTTATGTTTCCATGACTTTATTTTCTCATCTAAAATACAGGCCCACAAATCGTTACACAAGGAATCCTTTCTGGAGCCAGGAATTCCAGACGTCACACTGGGGAATTCTGCATTTAACCTGGTAATCCATCAATTATGCCAGGGATTCAGTCTTTAGCCTAGCAATCCAGCAGACACACAGGGAACCCTCTTTTGAGCCAGGAATTCTAGCCGTTATACAAGGAATTCTCCAGTCAGCCAAAGATTCATTCCTTAAATGGAGCGTGGGAAATCAGAAGATGCTGACACACCAAGGGAGTGCAGTGAATTGGGATATAAATACAAGGATTATACAGCCATCTTTCAGAGTAGCAGCCGTGTTAGTCTGTATTTGCAAAAAGAAAGGAGTACTTGTGGCACCTTAGAGACTAACAAATGTATTTGAGCATAAGCTTTCGTGAGCTACAGCTCACTTCATCGGATGTCATTCAGCACCAGGCAGTCGCCTAGTCTTTTGGCTCTATGTACTTGTACTTAGAGATGGTCAGAAAATGGGAGGTGGGGAGAGAGCGGGAAGGTCCTGAGAAACTTTTAAAGAAAACAAAATGAACAAAAACATTTGGAAATGCAGCTGCAGGTTCTTGTGGAAGTTTTAGCTTGGACTCCTTATGCCCCGCATGGGCCAGGTTCCCTAGCTAGTCTATATCTCCCAGGGGACACCATGGTTTTTCCTCTTGCTGAGCAGTTACAGTGCATGATGGGAGATGTAGTCTGGATCCCTGCCCAGAGGGGAGAATTGGAGCATGAGACATCTGAACTACAATTCCCATGAAGTTCACGGTGACATATCAAGGTCCACATTTTTCAATTTTCAGATATCTGGTTTTCAACAAAAAGCCAAAACTCTCCACAGAAAGCAGATTAATTTTTCGAAAAATTAATTAAACAAAAAACTAGTTTTCCATCACAAAACTGTTTTGATGGAACATTTTCAACTAGCCCTAGTGGAACGTTTTATGTATAATGTCCCAAAGTAATAAATCCGTGTGCTGCACACAACAGACATGCCCTAAATCACATATACAAGGGGGTGAGGGATTGCAATCCTCCCTTGTCAGCTTCAGGAGAATGGACCTCTACCACCTGAAATAAAAGAACTTCCTCCCATGGTAGGTTCCTTATTCTTAGTGGGTCATTCATCGGAAGACATCTGTCTATCTGTATGACAGCTCCTATACTTAAATGTACCCACAGAACACTACACAGTTTTAAAGCAAAAGCAGCTGCCACCATCCTTCTAAATGTGACAGCCACAGGTCCCTGCTAGGGGGACTGTATATTCAGCAAAGAATTTAAATAGATGCAAAATTGTAGAACAATTCCAACCAGTTACAATTCTCACCCATACTGGCTCACCAGAAGTTGATAAACATGCATGTGTTGTGACATCTGATCACAATTTTCACTTCAAGAGCAGTACTAGACTAGACTTGACACAGCTTGCTATTGGGAGTCAGAGAGACAGCTTGTCTTACGCAAAAAGAAAAGGAGTACTTGTGGCACCTTAGAGACTAAAATTTATTTGAGCATAAGCTTTCGTGAGCTACAGCTCACTTCATCGGATGCATCCGATGAAGTGAGCTGTAGCTCACGAAAGCTTATGCTCAAATAAATTTGTTAGTCTCTAAGGTGCCACAAGTACTCCTTTTCTTTTTGCAAATACAGACTAACATGGCTGCTACTCTGAAACTTGTCTTATGGTCAGAGAATACCAACAAGACACAGGATCTGACTTGCTACGTTGCTTGTAACAAAGCTAGAAATACCAGGAAGGTATTTTTATGCTGCTCCTAACTACATGTAGTCCCCTCAAAGGATATTGAAACAACAAATTCATAGTTCTTACTCGGAACTGACAGTCTCAACAGAGTTCAAGATCCGAGTAAGCCGGTGTGGTAAGTCCCTTCTCAACTTCTCGGTGATTCTTCTAAGCCAGAGTTGAGGCACGACTAGGGAAATCTACACAGTTATTCCTGCATTACAATAGCTTGATGCTAGAAGCTGACACTGATCTATATACAGAGAACTTTAGTCCATCTTTGGCCAACAAGAAATTTGTTTAAAAAACTAAAATTAATCATTATCTTTTAAATTATTTATAAGCTTTTCTATGGCCCCCATCACCATCCGTAAAAGTTGGTGGAAGAGCCAGCTCTATAAGCCAAATCTCCTGCATTTCAGTCTAGCTGTTAGCTACAAGACCATCTTTCCTATCCAGATACAGGCATTGCTATGTATGTAGACATGAGTCTATTTCCAAGCTCCCTTGAAATCATGACCACCAAACACAACAGAGGTACAGAGTGTTTTGTGTCAAATTGTGAAGGAACTTGGAAGTCCTCTTATGTCACCGCTTCTTTTGTATGGAAGGGTGTATGGCTGTATGGAAGGGTGTGTGTCTTTTCCCTTCTGACAGGGTGGGAGGCCGCACTGCCTCCTTGTTTCTCAAGCAGGGCGCAGCCCACAGCTAGTGAGCCCTCCTGGTGATTAATCCAAGTAGCAGTTAATATTTCTGCCCAATCCCTCAACCAGGGCAGTGAGCAGTTAGCAGGCCTGGCAGACAATCATCCCAGGCCTTAATTAGTCTTTCCGCCCCAGTCCCTCAATCAGGGCAATTAGCAGTTTATAGCTCAGGCTGAGTCCATGTGATACAGCCCAGCAGTTCAGGGCGGGGAATTAGCTCCCAACCGGGTGCAACAACTAATGCGCCTGGTGCCCTAGCTCCGGCAGGCACCAGACCAATTCAGGCCTCCTGGCCTATTAGTGGGGAGGGGGCCACCCTTCACAGGTGGGATGCCCGGGGTAGGGGGATGCAGGCCCTCCCATTCCACTACATCCTAGCCCAGGGCCCTATTAGTGGCAGGGTAGTTTGCCACTAGGTCAGCAGGGATCTGCCCACAACACGCTGGCCTGTTCACAATAATTCCACAGCCAAACCCTATAAGGTGTCCCTGGGCTCCTTCCTACTGTCCCCAGCTTGGGGTCCCTGAGTTCTAGGGTTGTCCTCGGTCTCCCCTAGGTAAACAGTCAATGGCAGTCCCGGCAGTTCATCGGCATTGCTGGTCTCTGGCAATTCTGGTAACTCCTCTGGTCGGGCAGCCGTCTCCTTCATCTCCAGGCTCCAGCAGCAAGGAAGAGACATCCTGCTCCTCTGGCAGCTCTCTCCCTATTGAGCTAGTAGGCTGGCCTTTTATAGTCCAACTTCCTGTCCCGCCCCTCTGTTTCCAGCAGGGCAGCCACAGGTGGCCTGGTTCTGCCCACCAGGGGGTGATTTCGGGTCTCTCCCCTTCTAACAGGGTGGGAGGTCATGCCTCCTCACTACAGTGGCTCATCTAAACTCCAGAGCCATTGAGGAATGCAAACAAGTTCACTGGATGTACAATAGTAACTTGGCGGGAGCTCCAGACATTAACTGGACTGTGCTCATTACCCAAAGTAATTTGGAGCTGGGAATAACCCTAAATCTCATTATGTTGCCTAGATGGGGTGCCAACACTCTTCACCTGCCCTTTGAATAAATTGAGGATTTCATTTCAGCCTTAATTTTTCACCCGCCATGATGGCCATAAAACAGAGACAGGTGGGTAGTAAAATATCACAATCTATGTGTTTTAAAATTTAAGAAGACTGTAAAATGTCATTGAAATGTGAAATGAAAAAAAACAAATTAAAAAGGGAGAGGAAGAACCCATGGTTGGGCTTCTGCTTTACGACATCAGCCCTGCGATGACTGCTGCAGGATTAGCCTTCTATCTCCCAGTCTATTTCGGCCAGGCTTTATGAGACCAGATTTATAAACTCTGCAAATGGGGGAGCGCTTCTGTACAGCAGTAACTGGGAAACTGGACAGTGGAACCCATTACAAAACAACCCAATTGGTCTATGTAAATGAATAAACAATACACCATGTTTTTCTGGAGGTTTATTACATTAATTTAAGTTAATGTGTGGTTTTCAATAATGCCTGCAAACATTTATGCTAAATGGTGTGGCCACTGCAAAACAGAGGCAGTTGCAAATACACAGAGGAGGTAATTCAGGGTGTATTATAGTCAAAGATCTGACTAAAATTGGCACTTTTTTAACTCTGCATTTCTATTTCTTTGGTCCTGAGTCTCTTCTGCTGTATACACTTTATGTGCACTTAACTTTGGGTTCTGTACTGCCATCCACCACCTGAGTATCTGAGCACCTCCCACAGAAAACAAATTGCCAAAAGTGATTCTTCTTCTCCTTTTTCAGGGTTGTAGAAAGCTCTTCCTGGGGGCAGATGGGGAGAGGAGAGGAGGTTGCTTGACACGGTGAATGTTATTCTGTTTATGGAACCCCTCTTCAGGTAGCTGAAGGCTGCTACCAAATTCCCCCTCACTCTTCTCTTCTGAAGACTAAATAAGCCTGTTAGGGGTCTTATTCCTTCACCCGCTTACTTCCCTGGTTCTTCTCGCATGAACAGAGAGCAACCATACCCAAAGTCCAAAGGTGCAAACAATTCGATGTTTATTGGGGTAAAATTCCAACAAGCATGATTCCAGTTTCCTTCTTCAGTGTCCCCCTTCCCAGCTCTGACACCACAGAGCCTTACTTGTGTCCCTGTTCCCATTCCCCCCCTAGCAAAACATTATTCCAGTTTCCCCACCCCCATTCCCTGTTCCCATTCCCCCCTTACTTCCCGATTGACTGCAGACTATATAGTAAAACTTGAGTTCTGCTTAGCTATACCTTAACTAATCATTTTACTGAAATTGAACTCACCAATCCTAACATATTGTAACATGATTATTTAACCAATGGTATCCCACCATCTTAATTAGTTTACACCCAGCAAAATTAATTATACAGCAGACAGAAACAATCACAGAACCAGACAGAGATTATACAGACAAACAATAGGGAAATGAGGGCTACGGTGATAGAACAACACAGAAATGAGGATTTCATATCCCAGCTTTTGATAAGTGAGTTCTTGCTAGACAGGATGCTATCAAGGAAAGTTTCCTTATATATCTTCTAGGCACTTCACTTTCTCTGGAGGCGATAGGCATTATCAGGACAGGATTGTATTTCTAACAACCCAATAGCACCTTATTTCAATGTGACTAGTTTGGAATGTAAAGATGTGACCGATCACTTCCCAGCTTATGGCTGCCTCTGCTGTTTAGCTAAAGATCTTAGCCTAAGAACAGGGCCTCAGACTGTCACAGTGAGAAAAGGCCCTAACATCGGCAGACAGTGATTTTGATTCTTTTTTTTATACCTCTATAACTACCTAAATTAGAGTATAGGCCTTTACAGACAGGCTTGAATACCTATATCCTAACAAAGCCCAGTTCCCTCAGCCTCTCCTCATAAGTCATGTGCCCCAGCCCCTAATCATTTTTGTTGCCCTCCGCTGGACTCTCTCCAATTT
Source organism: Dermochelys coriacea (assembly GCF_009764565.3). Classification (NCBI taxonomy): domain Eukaryota; kingdom Metazoa; phylum Chordata; order Testudines; family Dermochelyidae; genus Dermochelys; species Dermochelys coriacea. The sequence goes on from NC_050080.1 coordinate 28,085,779, forward strand.
GTCCACATCCTTTCTGTAGTGGGGGTCCCAAAATTGGATGCAATACTCCAGATGTGGCTTCACCAGTGCCAAATAGAGGGGAAATATCACTTCCCTCCATCTGCTGGCAATGCTCCTACTAATGCAGCCCAATATGCCAATAGCCTTCTTGGCAAAAAGGGCACACTGTTGACTCATATCCAACTTCTCGTCCACTGTAATCCCCAAGTCCTTTTCTGCAGAACTGCCGCTTAGCCAGTCGGTCCCCAGCTTGTAGCAGTCCATGGGATTCTTCCATCCTAAGTGCAGGACTCTGCACTTGTCCTTGTTGAACCTCATCAGATTTCTTTTGGTCCAATCCTCCAATTTGTCTAGGTCACTCTGAACCCTATCCCTACCCTCCAGCATATCTACCTCTCCCCCCAGCTTAGTGTCATCGGCGAACTTGCTGAGAGTGCAACCATCATCCAGATCGTTAATGAAGTTGTTGAACAACACCAGCCCCAGACCGACCCCTGGGGCACTCCACTTGATACCAGCTGCCAACTCCACATCGAGCCGTTTATCACTACCCATTGAGCCCAATGATCTAGCCAGCTTTCTATCCAACTTATAATCCATTCATCCAACCCATACTTCTTTAACTTGCTGGCAAGAATACTGTAAGAGACCGTATCAAAAATTTTGTTAAAGTCAAGATATATCACATTCACCACTTTCCCCATATCCACAGAGCCAGTTAAGTCATCATAGAAGGCAATCAGATTGGTCAGGCATGACTTGCCCTTGGTGAATCCATGTTGACTGTTCCTGATCACCTTCCTTTCCTCCAAATGCTTCAAAATGGATTCCTTGAGGATCTGCTCCATGATTTTTCCAAGGACTGAAATGAGACTAACCAGTCTGTATGTGATGTTGCACCCCATACGATTTTATGAAAATATGCAAAAAAGTGTGGATATAATGTAACTGGAATATGCTTCATGCAAAAGGTCTCTTGTAAAGTATCATTACAAAGCTTATAATCTACTGAGCACATTCATCCTATTTTTATGAATGTATCATTCTTGTATCTGAAACTAGAAATATGAAATATAACTCTGAGGTCCTATTGTAATTATGCAAAGTGTGGGCCATTAATCATAGTTTGAAAACTTGATGGCTCCCATTAACCAGGACAATTGACTGTAGATGGCTCTGTTTACTTGCAAGCCTTCCTGTGAGTCAGGCCGGGAAGAATGAAGGCTTGGGGTCTCACAGGACATGTGACCATGTCACCTGGTACTGGAACCATCTTAATCCTGGTGCTTTTCCATTTAGAAGGAGGGTGGGGACCCAGAGAAACAAAAGATTCCTGCCTTGTGAAAGAAATTTATTGTAACATCTCTGAGAGTGAGATTTCATCTGTATTCAGTTTCCTACTGTATTAGGCTTAGACTTGGGTGTTTTATTTTATTTTGCTTTGTAACTTACTTTGTTCTGTCTGTTATTACTTGGAACCACTTAAATCCTACTTTTTATGCTTAATAAAATCACTTTTTGCTTATTACTGAACCCAGAGTTAGTGACTAATAGCTAGGGGAGTAAACAGCTGTGCATATCTCTCTATTAGTGTTGCAGAGGGCAGACAATTTATGAGTTTATTCTGTATAAGCTGTATACAGAGTAAAACGGATTTATTTGGGGTTTGCACCCCATTGGGAACTGGGTATCTGGGTGCTAGAGACAGGAAAATTTTCTGAGCTGTTTTCTGTTAAGTCTGCAACTTTTGGGGGATGTGGTTCAGACCTGGGTCTGTGTTTGCAGCAGGCTAGCGTGTCTGACTCATCAAGACAGGGTACTGAAGTCCCAAGCTGGCAGGGAAAACGGGCTCAGAGGTAGTCTCAGCACATCAGATGGCAATCTCAAGGGGGTCTCTGTGATCAAACCCCTCACACTGTAGTTCCCCGGATTCTCCTTCTTCCCTTTTTTTAAAGATGGGCACTATATTTGCCTTTTTCCAATCATCCAGGACCTCCCCTGATTGCCATGAGTTTTCAAAGATAATGGCCAATGGCTCTGCAATCACATCAGCCAACTCCCTCAGCACCCTCGGATGCATTAGATCCGGCGTCATGGACTTCTTCATGTCCAGTTTTTCTAAATAGTCCTTAACCTGTTCTTTCTCCACTGAGGACTGCCTCCTCCCCACCTCCTTTCGTCCCTGCTCTCACAGGCTCCATCCTGCGATTTGTAATCCATGTTGCCCCCAGAGGAGCACAGCTGCCTTGGTAGTTAGCAGATCGATATGCAGTATCCAATGTAGCTTGTAAGATGATAGCTGTGCAGCTCTGTCTCTCATGTCTTTGTACAACTGCTTATCATAACCTTGGGGTACAACAAATGCCCCTCACTGCTAACAGACAAAATGGAAAACACCATTGTCTGTAAAAACCGGAGCGTGTTCCAACGGATGAGCAGGTTATTTTTCAAAAGGCAGGGGGTTAGGCTGTCACCACAGCAGTTCCCCTACACTTTCCACAAGATCTTTCAAACGCCAGCTCTCCTCACACTGAGAGGGCAGCCAGGTTAAGTGGGAGCTTGCTGTAGGGATATCTCATTCTTCTAGAAGAACCTTAGAACTGGCCCAGAAGTCTTTAGGGATGTGAATCGCACAAGGGCCTGCAAAATGTCCCAACTCCCCACTTAAGCCCCAGGGTGTAAGCCCCTTGTGGAGTGGCCTCATAGCAGGGAGGGGACGTTACCCTGACCCAGTGGATTCAGCAGTCCCAACACTCCACTCAAGTGACAGAAGTAGGAGTTGTGGGGCGGGGGCGGTTAGCTCAAACCCTTTTCCTAGATAGGGAAGGATGGATCTTGTCTCCCCATCCTTGTGCATTCCCCCTTCTATAGCCAGATTTCCCAATGAGCTCAGCTGCTGGGTGAATGTTGGGTGCTGAGTGCTCGTGAAAATCTGCCTCCAAGTATCACAGTGGGAGCTGAGCACCTGTGAAAATCAGGACCCAATGGTGGGCACTGAGCACTTGGAAATCTGGCCCTGGGCTCTTTGGAAAGCCCAGCCTGTGGGGCCCAATCAGCCAGACCTTTCATGGGAATTCCACCTTAAAGCAGTAGCTATAATAAAGGGCTGCTGCCAGTTTCCCAGTTTAACAACCTTGACAATGTCCTTTTTAAAGCCAAGAGAAACAAAGACCTCACTTAAAGAAAAATAATGGAATAAACCTGTCAGAAGGACACATTCACTGTACACTAAGCCATCTGGTTTTATTATTCAGGGAAGCCCTGTTCGATAAATACTTGATAAATGAGTTAAGGGCTAAATAAAACACACCATGTGCTGTAGAGCAAACTCAGTGATGATCAGCTCTCCTAAAGGAGTAAACATGTTCAAATGAATAAATCGGCATGGTATCAATTTATGTTAATGTTATGTGTGAGTGAATCTATTAGAACAAATAGCCAGTAAAGCGAGAAAGCAGATAAAACTATGAACCGATTGTATTACAAGGCTATGCATTTCATACAGCTCAGTCTCTCCTGCATTCACAATCTAGGTGCTTCTCAGCATTCAACAACCATCCCATGGAAATCATTGGGAAGTTTGCTGCTTACTCCAGTGGGAGGGCATCAGGCACTAGAGATCTGATCCTGGGACGTGTTTGGTACCTCTTGCAAGGTGCTAGGCACTGTTATGTGTGTGTCCCATGTAGAATTGGTCAGGAATTTTTCAACAAAATATTTTTTGTCAAAAAAAATGCCAGTTTGTCAAAACAAAAACTTTTCTCATAGACTTCAAGGCCGGAAGGGACCATCATGATCATCAGCTCTTTGTCGAAACCAAACCTTTTTGCACAAAGGGTTGGTTTCAATGAATGTCTTGACTTGAAAAAAAAATGATGGAAAAAAGTTTTGAAATTGTTGAAATGCCCTGTTTTGACACTTTCAGAACAAAAATCTCTGGTTTTTCTAGTTTGAAATTACTATAATTTTTTGAAATGTAAGCTAATTCTAGTTCAAACAAACATTAAAAATAGTTTGAAACTAAACATTTTTAGAAATTAAAAAAACAAAACATTTCAATTGACTTGAATGGAAAATTTGAGTTCTTGACTTTCTGTCCCAATTTGGGGTGGGATTTTAAAAAAAATCTTAAAATGTCATAGGATAAGCAAACCAATTTGCACCCTACTCTAGTTATGTGTCCCCCTCTGGGAACTCTTCCTCAGATGTTTCTGAGTCTGCTACTGCTTCAGGCTAACGGGCTTAGTCCTTTAGTTCAAGTGACAGACAATTGTGATTTCAGTGTTAAAGGTCTTAGGTTCATTCTCCAGAGTCAGCCCAAGTGGGGTGAGCGCAGATAGTAGAGATGGCCGTGTAATGCACACTGAACGGGGTTCCACCAGCACCTGGTCAGAGGCACTCACCATTTGGCAGGATCCCACAGCCTCTACAGGAGAGTCTCCATTTTAGGTTGCAGAGTGCGGACTGACTGTGAGCCAGGCCTGACTTCCACCAGAGAGGAGCCAAACCGGCCAGAGGTTCTGGGTCTGAACATGCAAAGGAAAGCAGCAGAGATAGCGAGGAGCAGAACTGGAAATATACGTGTAATGAACGTGTTGGAGAGAACACCAAACCCAGCTGAGGAAGGCAGCAGGGAGCCATTAAACTACAAATTTCTCTTGTTTGCAGAGACCCGGGAAACAAGTTTCAGAAGTGAACACAATGTTAAGACCTGCTGCACCTGATTCTGCTCTCACTTATGCCAGGTTTACATTGCCCTCTTCATTGACATCTCTGGAGTTACTCCTGATTTATCCTACTATAAGTAAGATGTGAAGCTGGAATCAGCCCCACAGGGTCAAATACATTCCTGGGGTTAACTTCAGTGGAGTTACCCAAGAGATGAATCTGGTCACAGTGTTTATAGCACAAACCAGAGATGGGCCTAAATTAACACTCAGGTCCCCTGCAAAGCTTGGGGCATGTTTGAAACATAAACTGGCTCCGTCTTTACAATGGTCTATTCTGAAATGTCAGGAGTAATTCCAGAAAAGTCAATGTCTAAATTTGGTCTGATCTTGGGTCTGAATCAGGCTCAGAGCTGAACAGCCCCAGACATAAGAGCCTGTGAACACTGCATCACTATTTGAACTTTGGGGTTTGGCCCCATCTCTAGATGAAATCTCAGTGAAAAGCATTTGTAAGAGAAATACTTTCCCCAGGGGCACTGTTGCACGAAAGCTATCCCTTAGGAAGTTGCAACAAGCCTTCTTCTTGCCAGCCAACTCTGCTGTTGTAGGGGCAGAAGCATTGTTCTTCCCTCTCCCTGCCCCTTTTGTTGTGGATCCCCACATGTGGCACTGGTGTGTAGGAGCCTTCTCTTCTGCAGATCTGGCCCTTCAGCACAGCCTCTCTCGAACTCTCTGTCTCCTTCTTATTTCAAACTGCAGCAACCAGCGTAACTGCAGTAACAGAGGGGTGAATCAGACTTCATGACTGTAGGGACCTATTCTCAGACCATTGTTTGGAGGTCTGCTGGTTTCCCCTCTTTTACTCCCTCATATCTTAAGTTCCATAATCAGAGCATGCTTCACATTGGACTGGACAAATCTCCTTCTGCTCCTGTTGCTACAGTGGGCCTGAGGAAATTGCAGGAGGTTCATATGCGGTGGGCATGGGTCTTCCTCCTGCCACAGGCTTCCATCGTTGTAGTAACAGAGCATCTAAATATTAATTGGTTTCTCTTCACAACCATCCTGAAGAGCACAGACCCATTTTACAGGTGGGGAGCTGAGGACAGAGATACTAGATGACTAGCGAGAGATCATATGGGGAGTCTACAAGAGGGCCACAAATTCAACCCAGAGCTTCTGAGCTTCAGGCCAGTTCCTTAACCACAAGACCATTTTACCTCCCTGTTATGCTTTCTTCACAGTGCTCCAAACCTCTGCTAGCCTGTGGAGTGAGGGACTCAGACCTTTCGAAGGTACCATCTAGAAAGTGACAGGAGTTTAATGGTAACATACATCCCCAATTCCAGCCTTAATCTGAGCCTAACTCTTATTATGTAAAAGCCATTCCATAGGTGACATTCCTCTCGCAGGCTGTCCCCAGTTTCCTTGAACACAGACAGATGGGCCAGCATGTGAGTGATGTCTGCTTAATCCAAAGATGCTAACATGTCATATTTCGATTTAGCAATGCACATAAACATATTTTACATGTAAACTGGCCAATTAAGATGGCAAATGTTTTAAAATACGAGGATTTATTGGCATAAAATTTGCCATCTATCAATGCTGTATAAACAGTTTTACATAAAAAGCCATCTGGAAACAGGTTGTTTATCATATTTATTCCATTACAACTTGCCGGCACAGCGTCTGTGCCTAGCTCATTAGCTGTAAAGATGGCTTGATGTCGGGTCTAAGAGGACGGTGTATTTGAAATTCCACACAGGGTATGAATATTAACTTGGGATTGTAGGTGGCTGCTCCATTTCAGATGAGCATCTTGGACACACTGAGGAGTTGAAATTGTTCTGCTAGAGGAAAGCAGGCCAGAGAAACTACAGACAAACCCAGTTTCCTTTTGCTTACCCTTCCTGGTCATGAATGGAAAAGGGGAATGGCAGTTTTGGAGCTTCAAAACCAGCCATGTGCCTGTCACCATGTTGGTGCACAAGTGGGGCTCCAGATTTCTTGCTTCCCTTTGTGCCCCCATTCAAAAGCCAGCTCCAGTCCCAGTAAAGAGCACAGCAACTGTGTGACTCAAGTGCTGAAGCTAAAAGCCCCAAAAGAGGCGGGACAACAGCAGGCTATAGCCCCAACTTTTTTTTATACTGGCCAATGTTGCTGAGCTAGGATTGGGGAAAGGAAGTGCATGCTTCACCTTATAAAAAGGGTGTTTAGAGCTATCCTTTTGTGGCATGCTCTCCTATTGTGTGTGAGCTACCCGCTGCTTTGCAGTCCTCCCTCCCTACTACAGGATGTAGGCAGCAGCTTAGAAGTCACAGTATACAGCCTCGGGATGTCAAGTGTTCTCCAGCTCCACTGGGGTTTAGTAATTACATTCCTCTGGCTTTAAATGCCACAGCTCACAAAATGATGCTATTTTATTTAGCGCTGCATATTTCTTACAAACGGCTTCCAACAACACTGTGCAGTTACTATAAATAAAACAATAACAGAGCAAAGGAACCAGTGACAGGAGAAAGGGAGAGAAAATAAATATGGATAAGGCACTGCTCTACGACTCAGAAGCCTGGGTTCTAGTCTCATTTCCACTACATCTTCCCTGCGTGCAGGATACTTCAACTCCCTTTCATGGTGGTGCTCACCACCTCTGAGCATTGACCACCCTTTGTTTTCCCATATATATTGTGGACAAGGCAGCTTACCTTTGTCAAGTGGTTTGAGGTATGTAGCTAAAAAATGCCAAGTGTTGCAGGTCACTAATTGCATGAGTGTCTTCATCAGGTGCCCTTTGGAGGTTATTAAAGTGAGTTGTTTTAATCACAGTTCTTTATGCAAACAGAATAATTTCTGCCAGTGGATTGCAATCTGCAGCTAAACATGGACACTACTTAGTGCCAGGTCAGAATTTATTGGAAAACTACAATCTGAACATTTCATTAAAATCACAGCCACATTTTGGTTGAGCTTTCCTGGAGGGGAGGAGAGATTTGAGATTAAAATATAGGCTAGTAGATATTTCAAGTGACAGGTGTATTATTTATGTGCATCATGGATACGAAAGGAGAATAGTTTATCTTTTTTCAGGTGGACAAATTAAACCACAGTGTCTGACACATGCTCATAAATCCAGACCCTTTACTGTCAGGAAGAGTAATTGATGGGACTAGCTTCATCACTGCCTTCTTGTACAGGTGATCAAGGAAACATACGACTGCAGGGAGACTGCACACTCTACCAGGCTCTCTGAGGGCAGGATTTTGACAAGTGTGCAGATTCCAATAAGAAGCAAGGAACACACAATCAGTGTGAGAGAGTCAATTTAGTAACAGTCTGTAGTATCAGGCCGTGGTCACGCATGCTAATTAACAATAACATCATAGTTCAGTTCATTCACTCTCTACAGCAGTGAGTCCCAGCATAGATCATAAGTAAAGGAAATGGCTTTATCTGTTAACCTGCTTCTGTTGTTATTAATCTTGTAACAACTCCACAGCTATTTAGGAACTTTATGGCTGTCACTGCATCACTCAGAACCTCCCGACAGCAGGATTAGAATGTAAATCCCCCTGCTTCAAATGCACAGCCCCTACCACCTGAACAAGGGAAGAATCTTTGTTAGGTGTTAGCTGCGTAGCAGGCTCTGACACACAGCTGAATGGTTCTGAGTTTATCCAGTAGAAGGGACTACAGACATGTTCATAATATTAACTACCCTCTCATTAATCAGAGAGAGGTAGTTCATGCCAAGTAGTGATGGGAGAGACCTATAAAGGTTTGGTTCTGTTAATATACTCATAATAATTTGGATCCAAACTTTCTGAACTAGCCCAACCTTTCAAGTCTGCATAACTGGGTTGAAATGCTCATGAACAGAACTAGGCAAAACTTTTTGGCTTAAAAAAAAAAAAAAGCAGATTCAGCAATGCTAATATTTTTGGTGAATTCATGTCAGTTTTGCTGAATTGTTTCAGTTAAAAAAAAACCCTAAAAAATTCAGAAAAAAATCCATGTTTCATTTTAATATTTTTCAAAATGGTTCATTTCAATTATTCAATTCAAAATGGCTTTTTAACTTCCTTGAATTTTATTTTAAAAAGAACAATCAAAATGGTTGAAAACAATTTTGTCAAAATGAAATGTTTCATTTCAGTCGCAAACTTTTTTCAAACTTTTCAATTTGTGAACATTTTCAAAAAATTTCATTTCAGTTCAACTCCAAAAAATTTTCCCCATAATTTTTTTGAATTGCCAATAATCTTAAAAATCTGTTATTTGCCTGAATCTACTCTTGAGAACTGGCCTGTTGCGAGAAATTTCATGCAACTTCCTGCTCTGGTAGACAATGACGTCTACGGGAGTATCCCATGCATTTTAATGAATATTGAACAGTCCCATAGTGGGCCAGAGGGAAGCAATGAGAAATTTGCAAAGAGTGTATCAGCAATTCTGATTCTGAACTTGGTGGGATCCTGAAAGTATAGAGGTAATGTGAAAATGAAACCACAATAAGGAAAAAATTGGTTGGGGAAAGGGAATCCTTTGACCAAGGCGTTTCTGAGGTTAAAAGCAATACGGTTAAGCCTTCAGGAGTGCAAATTCAGGGAAAACCTCACTGTACCCCAATGATAAATGGTGAGAATTCACACTGCATTGTGTACTGTAGTTCAGTGTCTATGTTCTAAACGCAAGGGGCGGAGTGCATTTTCACTCAGTCTCCTAAAACAAATCTCTTTTCCAATTGAATTTTGCCATGCATCATCTCAGCTGGAAGGAGAACTGCTTTCAGAACTTTAAGGAAAAGCTGTTCTCCTGTTTCTGAGATATGTTGGCCTTCAATATCCGCACATTATTCCCACCCTGAAAAAATTACTGTTTGTGGCACTGAGGTAAACTGGAGTTTGGTGGCTGCTTGGAGTTTGGTGGATAGTTAATTAAGGAGATAAATTCATTAAATAATTGCTGTTGTATGTTGTGGAGAATGATATGCTTAACCTGCGATTACCTTGACTTTGCTTTTTGCATTGTTCAGATACCCACTTGAGCAAATGTATTTCAACGAAGATTTGTGTGTGGGTTTTTCCTAAGTTTTTGAAAGAATGGATTTACAAATTATAAAGGAAAAAACCTGACAGAGAGACTAAGATATGGTTGAAATAGTTATTTTCACATTTTATCTTCTAATACTTACATAAAAATATCCTGAGAGGTGAAAATCTGGTATATTTGGAGGGTTTTTTTTAAATAAATGAACACATTTATTTGGGGGAGGGGAAATGATACATTGAAAAGTTCTCTGCTTTAAAAAACAAACTGAAGAAATCCTAGGAAACTAATGGTAATAAATTAGACTCTTAATAGAACATGTTGTTTTAGATAAAAATTGTCCCCATTCCTTTACATGCAATTATGTGTGTGTAATAATCCCATGGTGCATATCATGTGCTTTATTTGCAATGTAGTAAGTGACATAGTTTTTATTTACCTTTTACTGTGTCATTGTCTGGGTGTTTAAAAAATATTCTGAGCTGCAATTCTATCCCTGGGGTTCTCCCCATCCAGCTCAGCGATGTACCTCCTTTTACTGATTCCTTGAGACACAACCCTGCCTTTAAAAATTTGCTTAGGAGAGGAAGAAAAAAAATCCTCTAAGTGGTTCTAAAATTTATGTTTTAATTCCAAATCACTTATTCATGGGTGCTATGAATGTGGCATCAGATATAACCCAGTCTCTCATGCAGCATGTTATTTGTATGTCGCCTTTCTATTAGTTAAAAGGCTGAGGTCATTCCAAAAAGTCATATCAGGAGTCTGATGACACTCTCTGAGCTATTTTCCACCGAATGCATCCGATGAAGTGAGCTGTAGCTCACGAAAGCTTATGCTCAAATGAATTTGTTAGTCTCTAAGGTGCCACAAGTTCTCCTTTTCTTTTCTCTGAGCTATCACTCTCTGATGACATCACATTTTTGAAATATGATTATTTTTTAAACTCACCAGTAGTGGGGTTTCTCCGTTCTACTCATTAAATGTAAATAGATAGATATTAAAACAGCCATCTGATCCACAGTAGTAGCCTTCAGAAATGACGGGCTTTTACAGCTTGGGGTGTATTTCACTATAAGGTCATGAGCTATAAAGATCTTTTTTACTCACTTCACAGATATATCAGTGTAAAACCAACCTAATCTCCTTTTTTGAAAAGGTAACAGATTTTTTAGATAAAGGAAATGCAGTGGATCTAATTTACCTAGATTTCAGTAAGGCATTTGATACCGTGCCACATGGGGAATTATTAGTTAAATTGGAGAAGATGGGGATCAATATGAACATCAAAAGGTGGATAAGGAATTGGTTAAAGGGGAGACTGCAACGGGTCCTACTGAAAGGCGAACTGTCAGGTTGGAGGGAGGTTACCAGTGGAGTTCCTCAGGGATCGGTTTTGGGACCAATCTTATTTAATCTTTTTATTACTGACCTTGGCACAAAAAGTGGGAGTATGCTAATAAAGTTTGCAGATGATACAAAGCTGGGAGGTATTGCCAATTCGGAGAAGGATCAGGATATTATACAGGAGGATCTGGATTACCTTGTAAACTGGAGTAATAGTAATAGGATGAAATTTAATAGTGAGAAGTGTAAGGTTATGCATTTAGGGATTAATAACAAGAATTTTAGTTATAAGTTGGGGACGCATCAATTAGAAGTAACGGAAGAGGAGAAGGACCTTGGAGTATTGGTTGATCATAGGATGACTATGAGCTGCCAATGTGATATGGCTGTGAAAAAAGCTAATGCGGTTTTGGGATGCATCAGGAGAAGCATTTCCAGTAGGGATAAGGAGGTTTTAGTACCGTTATACAAGGCACTGGTGAGACCTCACCTAGAATACTGTGTGCAGTTCTGGTCTCCCATGTTTAAAAAGGATGAATTCAAACTGGAGCAGGTACAGAGAAGGGCTACTAGGATGATCCGAGGAATGGAAAACTTGTCTTGTGAAAGGAGACTTAAGGAGCTTGGCTTGTTTAGCCTAACTAAAAGAAGGTTGAGGGGAGATATGATTGCTCTCTATAAATATATCAGAGGGATAAATATAGGAGAGGGAGAGGAATTATTTAAGCTCAGCACCAATGTGGACACAAGAACAAATGGGTATAAACTGGCCACCAGGAAGTTTAGACTTGAAATCAGACGAAGGTTTTTAACCATCAGAGGAGTAAAGTTTTGGAATAGCCTTCCAAGGGAAGCAGTGGGGGCAAAAGATCTATCTGGTTTTAAGATTCTACTCGATAAGTTTATGGAGGAGATGGTATGATGGGATAATGGGATTTTGGTAAGTAATTGATCTTTAAATATTCAGGGTAAATAGGCCAAATCCCCTGAGATGGGACATTAGATGGATGGGATCTGAGTTACTATAGAAAATTCTTTCCTGAGTATCTGGCTGGTGAATCTTGCCCATATGCTCAGGGTTTAGCTGATTGCCATATTTGGGGTCGGGAAGGAATTTTCCTCCAGTGCAGATTGGAGAGGCCCTGGAGGTTTTTCGCCTTCCTCTGTAGCATGGGGCATGGTTGACTTGAGGGAGGCTTCTCTGCTCCTTGAAGTCTTTGAACCATGATTTAAGGACTTCAATAGCTCAGACATGGGTGAGGTTTTTCATAGGAGTGGGTGGGTGAGATTCTGTGGCCTGCGCTGTGCAGGAGGTCGGACTAGATGATCAGAATGGTCCCTTCTGACCTTAGTATCTATAAAAGATGTTGCTATTAGAGCTATAAATGTTGTAAAAGAATTTCAGCAAAATGTCTTCAAAGGCCATAAATTTACTGTTTTATCAGAACAAGAGGGACATTTGTAAAGGATCCAATCAGAACATTCAAAGAGACAGGTGACAATGTAAATGTTTGACTCAGTATGTTGCAGACAATGAACCATATCACACCCTCTGCTTGTGTCAGAGGAAACCATGAGATCCCAGCACATCATCACTCTGGGGGGATGAAGTGTGGAGGGTCACCTCCCTGGAATAGTTACTCTGTTCCATCAATCAACTGCGTGGACGGGGCTCAATATAGAAGCATAGGAGAGGGCCAGAGAATAGTCAACGCTAACTGTGGAGGTGGCACTTTCCACCCTTGTGCTGATTAGTCAGAATTTTTATTTATAATTTCATGCTCTCCACAATTCTTCCTACCAGTTCTTCAGTTCATTCAGTGTAGCTGGGGTATCTAAGTCTCTGCAATACTTTGTATTGTATATCCATTGAATTGCACTGTGTGCAGCTGTGAGTAAGGAAAGCATGCCCCTGTGTAGCTAGAGCATTCATCATGAATAAGTAGGAGAGAGTCTGATCTACACCAATGCCGACATCTGCCAGGGTCCTTTGGGCAGGTCTGATGTTTGAAGTGGTTGGGTTTTGTTGGTAGATTTTCATCTTTGCTTGGGAAGGTGGCAATCTGGATTTCAGCCGTGCTTAAGTCCTGGTAGTCAGATCGTTTCCCCAAGAGGATAGTTAGTCTTGGTAAGACCTTAATGTCCTTTACAAGCAAGGGCTAGTACACTTTGTTGAAATTAGATTGGAATAACTGACCTGGTAACTTGTAGAACACAGAAGGAATGGCTGTTGGCTCTTAGTGAACATCATGTGAGGACTTCCAGACCTGTATATCTGCTTAGGTTTTTCTTGGTAAGACTATAGAAGAGTTTTGGGAGGGTTATACAATTCTGATGCTTCAGGGCATAAGCCAACATCTAACTAATAATGGTTAGGAAACAACTTTTCCTGTGGGTAAGTTATTCCAGAATCTAACACCGGCTACATCTTACATAGCACTTTTTGTCCATACCTCTCAAAATGCTTTGCAAGTATCATTATCCCCATATTACAGAGGTGGAGTGACTTGTCCATGGTCACCCAGGAGACCAGATCTAGAGCCAGGAATAGAACCCAGGGCTCCTGAGTTTCTATCCAGTTCACTGCTATCTTTTTACATCTCCCTCTGGAGCAGCTGGTGCTGGTCACTCTCAGAGACAGGATATTGGACTAGATCAGTGGTTCTCAAACTTTTGTATTGGTGATCCCTTTCACACAGCAAGCCTCTGAGTGCAACCCCACCATACAAATTAAAACCCCCTTTTTTATATTAAGCGCTATCATAAATGCTGGAGGTGAAGAAGGATTTGGGGTGGAGGCTGACAGCTTACGAACCCCCATTTAATAACCTAGTGATCCCTTGAGGGGTCACGACCCTATGACGTTATTGACATAACCTGGGACTGTATAGATCATTGTTGCAACCAAGGTCCTGTAGTGGCACCAAATCTTGCATAAAGGGAGTCAAATAAGGTGTCTAAGACAAGGTTATGGTTTGCTGGTTAGGATTATGCTGTCTATATGTGTGTATCATTTTTGTAGTTAAAATTATGAATATTGGCTCTATACTGTCTGTATTTCAAATTTATGCTATGCTTCTGGGTGACACCCCAGACAAGTTAGTGTCAGCTCTGCCTAGCCTGCTTGATGGCCCATTAAGGGCCATCAGCTATACAATTGACCCATTGAGAGAAGGCAGATATGCCTTGTGACTCAGCAACATATGCAGGAACTTGCCCATGTGACTCCAAACTCCATTTTGCTGTAATTTTCCACAGTAAGAACAAAGAGGAGTTCTTACACTTGGAAGAGACTATAAAAGGCTGACGCCTCATCTCCATCTTGTCTTCAATCCTGCTTCTTACCTCTGGAGGAACTTTGCTACACGGAAGCTTTGGATAAAGAACTGATGACCCATCCCAGCTGTGGATGTACTCCAGAGACTTGATTTGAACCTGCAGTTTATTCCATCACTGATACAAGCCTGAACTAAGAACTTTGCCATTACTGTATGTAATTGATTCCATTTAACCAATTCTAGCTCTCATCTATATCTTTTTCCTTTTATGAATAAACCTTTAGATTTTAGATTCTAAAAGATTAGCAACAATGTGATTTGTGGGTAAGATCTGATTTGTATATTAACCTGCGTCTGGGGGTTGGTCCTTTGGGACCGAGAGAACCTTTTTTCTTTTACTAGGGTATTGGTTTTCATAACCATTTGTCCCCATAATGAGTGGCACTGGAGGTGATACTGGGAAACTGGAGTGTCTAAGGGAATTGCTTGTGAGACTTGTGGTTAGCCAATGGGGTAAAAGCAAAGTCCTCTCTGTCTGTCTGGTTTGGTTTGCCTTAGAGGTGGAAAAACCCCAGTCTTGGGCTGTAACTGCCCTGCTTTAAGCAATTCGTCCTGAATTGGCACTCTCAGTTGGGTCCCACTAGAACCAGCATCGTTACAGACCCCCAGTTTGAGAACCCCTGGACTAGATGGACCTGGGTCTCCTCCAGTCTGGCCAGTCCGATATCCCTTATGCAGTGTCTGTAAAGTGCTTTGAGATCTTCAAAAGAAAGGTGCTATTTAACCCAAAGCATTGTCACTGATATTGAAGCTTTGACCCCGTACTGTGAATCTCATTCCTTGTCTTTGCTGGTGCAGTAAATCCCAGCTTCCCCAGGTTGTGTTTGTTGTTTCACCTAGCTGGATTATGAAGGTTTAACACAGCACAGCAGCAGCCCATGGAATAGGTACAGTGAGACAATAAGAGATAAAAAACATAGCTCAGTTCTATTCACATATGTCCCTCGCCTCAGACTCAGGCAGTCAGTCAACAAAACTCAGTCTCCCCCAGGGATCAAATGCAGAAATAACTCCCCCTCCCACGTGCACACACACGCTGCTCTAATGTAACACAAGACCACTGAGCCTGGATTCTCCCAGTGAGACCCAAACTGCAGCACAGCTTACTAACAAGAGGTACGGAGAAAAATGCACGTCTTAATACACCAGGCCCAGACAAACCTCGCTATTGACAGAAATGAAATAGAGGAAATCATCAAGGGGGCAGAGTAAGAACCCAGCTCAGCAATAACCATAAAAGCCTCAGTGCATTCACACAAAGCTGTGTATTGTATTTGTCCCTGGTCTCATTGCTCCCTGGGTTCCGGTACTAGGGACCTAGTGACATGCTGAAGTGTAAAGAGCTGGTGTGCTATGTTAACCACCAGACCTGGCTGGCTGATCAGACAGCACGTCTACTATTTCAGTCTTGGGCAGCCTTCCCATCAGGGCAAGCTGGTGACATCTCCCACACAACAAGAGACAGGTAGCCTTTGTCCTGCACAAATGAACCAAAATCTGAACCTTCACCCAAGGCTCAGCACAAACATGAACCTTTCCAGTGTCTGAGAGCATTGGATTAATATATTTATTTATCAATTTAGCCTATGAACTTCGGTTTCCCTAAGGAATGGAGGTACAGGCATACTAGCAGAGGGGACAGACTCCTGGCCTAGGTGAAGTCTGAAACAGAAATCTCATGGGAGAGCCAGGTCTAATGAGAATTTCTCATCCGAGGAGGTTTAGATGCCACAGATACAAATAAACACTTGACCAGTCAGGTGCTTGTCTGACCTGACCCTCAGTCCAAACCAGCTTGAGGTTCACCTATTGGTGGTGGCTATAGCAGTGGTCTGTGCGCTTGGAGGCTATTGCAAAGCAGGAAGTCAGGGGTTCTATAACTACTCTCTATATAGACCAGACTGTCACAGAGACCAGGGAACTTTAATCAGTCAGTGCCTATTTATAATTCGCTACGGGGATTAATCATTTATATCACAGTTAAAAATCCTTAATATGTGTAGCTAGGCGTATTAGCAGACAAGTAGGAAATGAGTGCTGTAGCACCAGGCAGGAATTATTCAAAGGGAGCTGTATTGCTCCTTGAATCAAGAAGCAGAGCACCGTGCTCAACTTGGTTAAGGGTAAGAATAAAATGAAATATCAGTGCATCTGCACCCTGCACACATCTACCACAAAGCACCCGAGACATACAGTACTGAGTAGGGACGAGAAAGCTAAGCACTCATCTCCTGTAGTGCTTTGTATTTGTCAAGCACCATACAAAAACTAACTAACTAACCCTCCCAACACCTCCATGCTATTAGTGGATATTATTTACCCTAGAAACTGAGGGATGCAAGAGGTTTTCCCAAGGCCAGTCCATAGCAGAGGCAAGATCGGAACTCTGGGGTTCTTGGCTGTCAGCCTACGATCCAGCCTCTTGACAACATCACCCCATGGCTCTGCTGAACCTACAGCAATGTCAATTTTATTTGTCTTTGACTCCCCAGAAAAGACCTTCTCCATCTCCAGCAGGCTGGTTTCCCTGTTATTCAGCCAACATTTTCAAGCTGTCCCATAGCCAAGCGAGCCCAGGATAGGCGTGCGGTTCCCTGATGGGCCTTGGTAACTCAGGGTTTGCGTGAGCAGAGACCTACATGCTTGTCCATGCATTGAGGGGTTTCCACGTCTATACCAAGTTGCATGTTATTGCACCATTGATTTTAGAACATGTCTTGGGTTCTTGGGTTCAAAAATGTTAGTTAATCTCCGGGACACAATGCAAACCATGCACATGACTGAATAGACTTGACCCTCCTGCAGCTCAACCCCCAGCCATCACCTCTCCCCAGATGTCTGCAGAAAGAAGTGAGCTTTGCAGCTCACATGCAGGGGTAAGAAATCTGTCCCAGGGAGGGAGGAGGGGGAGTAAATTGTAAAGTAAAGGATCCCCCTCAGGGAATGCCCTCTCATCTCTAGTGCCAACTCTAGTGCCTCTGCTAATTGCAACTTCATCGATATTACACAAACAGAGAGAGGAACACTTAGGTCCCAAACCATTTAGAGCATTCTCTCTCAAACCCCACAAACAGCAGAATCCAGCTGGGCAGCTACGTGCCAGCTGGGCACAGCTATGTACTCTGTTTGCAGATGTAGCAGACTCCATCACTGGGTCATCTGCACAGATTAAACCCATGATCTCTGAATTTAAATGCATGAGCCGCTACTGCGTGAGCTAAGTAACCAGAGCTAACAGTTTAGAGGCAGCAGCAGACACATAAACCTCATTTCTTGCTTCAGCCACTAGAGAGGATAAAATACACATTTGGCCAGTGTATTAAACAAACAAAGACTTTTAAACAGCAACCCTGGTATCTCAGTGAGTGCAGTGAGGTTGAGAATAACATGCTACGTTGACATGTGCTACCAATGATGAAGTATAACAAAGCACTTCATAAACTCCAGGTATATAACCCCAACTAAAATGCAGCCACCTCGGAGGTGGTACCAGCAGTTGCTTAACAGCTCACAGCAACACTAAACACACTACCTGGCTGAGGACAAGAAATGAAGAATTACAGAGATAAAATATCTCTATCTAATTGAAACGACAGAGGATCATGAATGAGGGGCATATATAAGTTGACTGTATTTTCTAAAGTAAAAACGGGATGGCTGGGGCTCGCCTGAGCCAGAGCTGCCCCTCTCCTGCCACAGAGCCATCGCCCGGGCTGGGGCTGACTACTACCCCACCTCCCCGCCTCCCTCGCCCCCCCCCCCCCGAGCTCCATGTCCCATGCCATCCATGGCTGGGGCTGATCCACCAAAGCCCCCTGCTTTCCGCGGCTGGGACTCACCTCCCCAGCCTCCTGCCGCATATGGCTGGAGCTGACCACCCCTCCCACATAGCTTTGTGCTACCAGTTGCTGGGGCTGACCCCACCCCCAGAACTCTGTACTGCCAGCAGCTGAGGCTGACCCCCCGCCCTCCCCGAGCTCCATGCCCTGCCCACGGCTCTGGCTGACACCCCCGCCCAGCTCTGTGCCACCAGTGACTGTGACTGACCCCGCCCAAAAGCTCTGTGATGCCTGCGGCTGACCCCACACCCCGAGCTCTGTGCTCTGGGCCACCTGGGGCTGAGGCTGAGTGCACGAGCTCTGTGCCACGCCCGAGACCTGTGCCACCCGCAGCTGGGGCTAGGGCTGACTCCTGAGCCCCGCTTCCCAGCACCTAGCTCCACTGCTTCCCCCCAACCCCCAACGTTCCTCCACGCCCTTGGTAGGAGTCATGCCCAATGTTTTTGGTAAACTGGGTATTTGTTTGCTCTTGTCAGCTGATCAGTTGGGAAGAGCAAATGAGACAAATGCCCATTTTTGTCAAAAAAGTTGGGATGGCCAGAACAGAGCTTAAAAACGGGACTGTCCTGGCCACACCTGGATTTATGGTCACCCTAGGCATGTAGGTCATTCCTACTGTTGTTTCAAGCAGGGGACTATACTTAGGTTGCCTGTGTGAGTCAGGAGAACAGGCTTAAATGAAAATGGCTCCAATTACTCCAAGACACAATAAAGCAAGGGTGGTTCAGTACCACATGCAAGGGTCCCCTAAAATGGGTTGTGATACGCTCATATGGAGCCCTGTATGCAGTACACCCATTCCTAAACTGGTTGTAACATCATTCAAAACGTTGGTGAGACTCTATGATGGTGGCTAACGCGAGGCAGCAGCGGCTGTTCCAGACAAAAGACAGCGAAGAAAATGTCTTTTGTAAAACAAGCTGACAATCCTGCTGATGAAGAGCTGTCCCCAGGCTGATTTATTAAACATCAGAATTCAGCGGCTCATCCCTCTTTGTGGTGCTAAAAGGCCCCGGAGCAACAGGGAACGAGAGAGGAAAATGTATGTTTTACATCTGATTATACAGAGCTGGCCAGCTCCCTCCCATTGTGAAGGACGGGAAACTTACATACTAAACGGTGCGGTTTAATTAATACCATCTGCAACTCCATGTGGCAAACTGATGAGACAACACTTTGTAGAAAAGTCACTAGGTCAAGAGTTAACTGTGAGGAGCGTGTTGATGAAAATACAGGAATTCTGTCTTTCCTAACACCCACCTGTAGTAGGAAGAGGCCTGAAACATAAGCCCATGTATCAGAGACCTGGTATGAGGTCTAGGCTAAAGTAGTCAAAAATTTGTTAATATAAAGCAAAGTTAAGTTGTGAGTAAGAGGCAGGCCATTCTGCTCTCAGAATCTGGCAAGAACAGGGCAAGTACTGCAGAAATACACATTTCTAAGTAGTGCTAGGCACAAGAATATATATGCAAACACATTTCAGAAAGGTGGTACCAGAACACCTTGATACCAGCACATTCCCCAAAGATAACAGGAACACACTGACCCATCCTAAAGATAAGGTCACGATGACAGCATGATGTTTTGATCAAACCAACATGTACAAGGCAATTGGTGGCACCCTAATACGTCAGAGGCAATACATAACTTGTTTGTATTGGTGTATAAAGATGTATCATAGAGGGAGTGTCTTTGGCCAGCCGAGGGGGGAATGAAAAGTCCCACCATTCACTGAGCTGCATCCATTGGCACGGGCATACATGTGCTAGTATAACTGTAGATGTTGATCCAAGGAGCTAGGACCATGTTTTGTTGACAATAAAACCTGGCTGAGTGCCTTCGTACCTTAATGGATCTTGTGGTCATTGGGTGGTTCACTTGAGGTCTGCTGTGCCAGCTATCTGTGCAGAGCTGGGACAGCAAATAGGGAAAACACAAACATGCAGCCAAATATCTGACAACACCACCTGTGCATCATCTGTCCAGACCAGGAGAGTACCAGTCTCACCTAGCTTCTTTGCAACCCAGGAAAGTTACAGCTAGTCATGTTATTTGTTGTGAGCATTCTATTATTGATAAATGTTCCGACAGTTTCCACAAATGTATTTGGCCATATGGGCTCTCCAAACTCCTCCTTGAACTATTTGTTAATAGGAATTCATGATTCAGGCAGTGCAGCTGATCACACAAGGCCTTGTCTTCACTGCAGACTTAAATCAGGTTCAGCTCAAGGTGAGGCACTGGAAGGCCAAGGATAATATTAAGAAATCTGGTGCTGCCCCACCACCGCCCCACACGTGCAGCCCTAGATCAGCATGGGTTCATCTGCAGAGCCAGGGGTATGTTCAGAACCCAGCCCCTTCATCGGACAGCCAGCCCAGGGAGGGAAGGAAGCCTTGGATCACAGGTCTTCCCTGATCAGCCCCAGGAACAGCACAATGGAGGGAAGGGGCCACAGACAGAAGAAACAGAGGAGGCCTGAGCATCTCAGCTGGGTAAGATGGGCATAGCCATCTTTGTCATTATTGTTATGAAATATTTGGCAGGGTTTTATCCTATAATCTTAGCTGCCACTTCAGTAGTGGGCACAGTTACCCTCATCCAAACATCCCCAATCCCCACTTCTCCCCTCTCTTGCTTCTGATCATACTGCTTAAAATGGCAGACAAGAGGAGAGAACCCCAGCAGACCAGCAGCTTAAGGCAGTAGCATTGTTTTAATGGAAAACCATTAATGCAAAATTTTTAAAAAAAGCTTTTTTGGGGTCACAGTCTGGGCAAAATGTAACTTACCATAAGACAATCCTTACACACATCACTGTCCAAACAGCCCTGCATGCTACGGCACCCGCCCACGAGGGCAGAAACCAGTCTATTGCTAATCTGATTTTGGTTCTTTTGTGTAGAGGAATGAAATAGAATTTTTTTGCTCAGTAGATATTCCAGAAGGTTTATGAGATTCCTTTGTAAAGCAAGCCTCCCTCTGCCATTGGAACTTTGCAATCCCTGTCCAGTCACTTATCAGCTCACCTGTCAAAAGCAATAGAAAGTTTTCCCTTGCATACTGTAACAGGGTCAGCACCCGCCTCTCATGCATGCCCCCTTTTCTCTGGCCAATAGAGCCTGAAAACCAGCTATCTGGTTCAGCTGCAGCCCCCTGTATTTTAAACCCTCCCGAGCCTGCAGGAGTGAGAGGCTCTGAAGCCTCTGCTGCTGCCATGGGCTTCTCCGGGGATGGAGCCAGCTGGGTCCTGCCACCCACTCCCCTTAGTAAGTCAGTCACTTTCTGTCCGACACAGGCAGAATAGTAACCTGGAGGTGAAAGCTCCTATATCCTATTCCCATTCCCTGAGCCATCTAGTGCCCCTATTTATTTCATAGTAAAGTAAGAGGGGAACCTGCCACAGTTTGAAACAAGGAAAGCAGGTGTTTAGGGGCAATATCCTGCCTCCCAGCCTGTGTAGCCACAGAGGACCCCCAGTGCAGCAGAAGGGGCTAGTCCTGAAGTACTGGAGGGACGGGGAAGAATTTCTGGAGAATGCCGCCTTTCTGGAGGACTCAAACCGAGTGACATGAGGGTTTCCCCTGCAACCTATAGAGATTTGCAGTGAGGTTTAGGGGAGAGCTCGGAGGAAGAGTGTATGTAGCCAGGGGATCCTTTCTTACTTGCTCATTTAGATCCAGTCCTTGTCCAGTGCCTCAAGCCCGGTTACTTGGGCTTGCTATGTGGGCAGGAGGTAAAGAAGGAGACCTGAACTCTATGGGCATGTCTACATTGCAATGGGAAGCTGTGATTGCAGCACATGTAGGCAGATGTACTTGAGCTGGCTTTAATCTAGTAAGTGGCAGATGCTGGAGTATGCACCCAGGGTCGTGGGCAGGCAGGCTTCACCACTATTGTCACTCGAGCTAGGTTTGATTAAGCTAGATCAAAGCTATCTTGGCTACATTTACACATGCTGTAATTGCACCTCCAGACTGCAATCTAGACATCATTTATGTGTTAAGGACCAGTCCATGAGTTTGAGACTCCATGACCATGTGCCTTTACAATGCAGTCATTAGTTAATTGCACATGTGCATCCAATGCAATAAGGAAGGGAAATCAAACAGTTGTAATGGAGATCAGAATTTGGCCTGTAATCCACCCTGTTTCTCAACATCAAAATTATTTTTGTAAAGAAAAAAAAAAGCCTTTGGTTGTAATTTCCTAATGGCAGTAAATAGGTGTGAGCACGATAAGGCATGGACCTCTTCCCAGGCTTCAGAAATTAAGGACCACAGCATTTTATTTGGCAGAATTACAGGAAGATTTTTTTACATGAAGAGGATAGTAAAATGAAATGAGAAGGGGCCATCCCTTCTGAAACATTATTTTTTGTTCAGCAGAGAGAGGGGCAAAAGATCCAGTTTAGAGAAAAATCAAGATTAAGCCATGAAGCAAAACTCAGTCTAAAAAGTTACATTCACTTCCGCCCCTCCCCCACACCTGCATTATTTTCTATTTTCTCTGGTCTCTTCCATACCTTGGCTGAAATCCTGGCCCCACTGAAGTCCTGGCCAGGATTTCATCCCTTATATCCAAGCAGGATGAATGCAGCAGCTAGGACCAGAAAGCTTGCGATGGAAATCATGTTCTAGTGATATTCCTGTCCCCGTTAGGTCAGTTATGAATGCTAAAAAGAACAAATCCACAGACTTTACCTAAGCAAAACTTCCATTGACTCCATGTGATGGAGTCGACAAACCCCACGTAAAATACAGGCAGAAAAAGATTAAGAACAGTGGTGGATTTAGAGTTAGTGGGGCCCTGGTTGCAGCTTCATTTTCAGGGCCCCCCTTGGGACCTAGTCAAGAAAAAGAACATTCTCTCTTATCTCCCCCCATTTTTTATTCTTTTTTTCTTCCTCCTCCTCCTATATTATAAGTAATAGGAAGTAAATTAAAATAAAGTGAGGTACCTTGATTTGGGGTTGGGATGCAGGAGGAGCTGTGGGGGCAGGCTCTGGGCTGGGGCAGGGGGTTGGGGTGCAGGAGGGGGGTAGGAGGGTGGTGCTTACCTCGGCCAGTGAAGATCCCAAAGCAACCAGCACACCCCTCCAGCAGCGGCTCCTAGGCGGGGGGGGGTGCAGGGGAGTCTCCACACACTGCTGCTCGCAGGCGCCGCCCACGCAGCTCCCATTGGCCACAGTTCCCAGCCAATGGGAGCTGCGGCGTCGGCACTCAGGCAGTGCACAAAGACACACACCCACCCCAGGGGCTGCAGGGACATGGCGACCACTTCCGGGAGCAAAGCAGCCTTAGCCCTACTGCTGGTATGTCTCTGAGTACCCCTTGTGGGGAGGGGGGGCAGCGGGTCTCCGTGCACTGCCCAGGGCGGGGACAGCACACGGAGCCACCTTCCCCTCCTGCCAGGGGTGCACAGACACATGCCAGCAGCTGGCTGCTTCTGGGAGCAGCGTGGGACCACTGGCCATGGTCTGCAGGCAGCCTGCCTGAGCCCTGCTGCGCCACTGGCCGGGACTCAGGGGCAGATTGTCAGATATTTGTCCTGCATTTTGGGGGGCCCCCTGTCATTGGGGGCCCCATGCTACCACACAGTTTGTTTCATGGTAAATCCGCTCCTGGTTAAGAATCCTCCCTGCCCGCAGTCAGCCGGACATGCTGATTCTGGAGAGACATACCCACAGTTGCGGTGACTAATAATGAAGGCAAGCCCCATTCTGAAGAGGGATGGGCAGGAAGAGAAGAGGCAGAAGAGTTTGGGACAGCTGACTCAGAGTCAGACAGACAGACAGACAGCAGAGTCAGTCAGTCCAATTAAAACATAAATGTCTGTGCCTGCCTGAGAAGGTTCCCAGCCTAGTAACTCATCTAGTTGCCAGTCAGCTGTAGAAAGTATCCTCAGCCTGTCTTCACAGCTCAGAATATTTTCCGGACATCCAGGAGATTCAAAGTTGCAGGAGTCATCCTTGGGGTCAATGCCCTGAATCGGAGCTGCTGTGTAGCTCCCTGGTGAGTGTGCTCACACCATACCATCCATAGATAGCCCCTTAATGCATTGACATCAGATACCCAACAACAAACATACTAGAGAATCTAATCTATCTACTGTACATCGTGATTCCTTTTTGAAATTCCTATAGGCTGGGATGGGGGGAAGGAGTGTTGAGGGGGACACAAGGAGGCACAAAGAAGTCAAAGTGGCAGAGACCAAGGTAAATAGCATTCTGTAAAATGCTGAATAGTTTCTTTGAGGTACAAAGCGTCCTGAAAGGCCACTGAAGTCAGGGGCAGCTGAGGGCACTGGGGAGTTCACAGGATTAGGTCTTTACCTCCAGTAAACTGAAAGTTCCCTCCTCCACTGCATGCTGTTAAAACAGCCCCTCTGGTGGGATTTTATTCTTTCCCATCCTGGTCTTGTCTCAAAATGGGGAGGTGAGAAAAATTGCAGAGAACCTAAAAACAAAGCAGGCTTGTTCCACCAGTTTGTTTTAAGTGTTCGCTGAACTTTCAGGGCTGTTTGTCTTTATGCGTGAGACATTTTGCCAGCCTTGCAGCAGTTATAGTACTTAGAAGATAGTTTCTCACAGATACCATAGAAAGTCTTTATTCCCAGAAACCTGCATGAAATAAATTCCACAGTACCAATTCTCTCACTGTAGCTGCCCCCCAAGGCAATTTGATACCATTCCATTTATATCCTGTTCCTGTGATTTTTTCATCTCCTTTTCCAGAACCACCTTAGGTATTTTGCCACAATGCTCCCCAGCTCAAGTTCACTCTGACTCGTAGTGACACCCAGAGCTGTACACAGACTGACTAGGGAGGAAATGCGTAGGAAGGGCCAGATTTTCAAAAGATCTCAACTTCTGACTGACACAGGTTGATAGGTGCTTTCTTCCTCCTTGGTCACAGTACTTTCTTCAATACTATTCCTGTATGTAGGTGTTCTGGGCCACGGTGCTCAAAGCACCACAGGCCTGGCAGGTGTACTCTGAGAAAAACGAGGCTTACACACAGCTGTGAGTTATTGGCTTTACTGAAGGTTAGTCACACACCCACAACGGGGACTCCAAGCTTTGCAGTCATGAAGGCAGGGAGCCCAGCACACCAGAGCTCTGCCTGAGACGGAGTCCGATGGAGGGGCAGACAGTCAGCATTAATAAGCATTACACAAAAACAGCTCATGAATATAAAGTTAGGTGCTTCTTAAAGGGGGGCTTTCTACTACCTGGCGAAGGGCCATGCAAAGCAGCTGTGTCCTTCAAGAACTATCTCCTACAATAACAAAGCAGCTGTGTCCTTCAAAAACTAACTCTATCCCAAAATAACGAAGCAGCTATCTATGTCCCACAGTAAACTCTCGGCTCGAGAAAGCGGAAGTTCCCTGGCTAGGCCGTAACAAAGTCTTCCGCAGCCCCTTACAGTAGGTATAAAGGAATTTACATATTCAAAGCCACTATTTAGATCAGTCTTTCTGTTATAAATGAGCCACAAAACATATCAGATTAGGATCAAGATCCCCCTAGTGTAAACCAGGCTGCAGCAGAAAATGTTCCCAAGAGCTGGTCCAAGGTTCTAGCTCCCACCTTTGCTGGGTGAGTGCAGCTCTACCAGTGGGCAGAGGTGTATCATGATCAGTAGAGCTGGAGTCAGAAGGCCCATCTTCCTTGGGGTGGGGTGTTATTGAGGGAACACCAGGGGAATAGGGAACACGGGGAGTTGGGCTGGAAGTGGGTCACGTGGACAGAGCAGTGCACAGGGTTCAGTAAATTGCCACTCGTTCTGCTTAATCTGCATTCAGAGTCTCTCTGCAAATGAAGCAGCAGGCTGTCTGGAGAGGACCATGCCCATGATGGCCTTTAGCTCTGCTGCTCTGCCCCAAACAATGGCCTTCATGTAGCTCCCCAGTGGTAGTTTAAATCTGCTTTTCATGTCAGAATCCCTGAGGCAGGCCAGGACCTCATTCCCTGACAGGCAAGGTCCCCCAGGGTTCAGTGGCCCACCAGTATAGCCCGGGCGGGGGTGAATCAAGCCTTCTGCACCAAATCCTCCTGTAAGAGCCACATCTGATCTAGTGAACAGATACTGCCTCGGCCCAATTATGGAATTATCTGGACCAGAATAAGCTGACCTCTAGAAACATACAAAGCAACAGCCAGAGTTATGATGGTTATAAATATCCCGCTGTAATTAACATTGCTTGGCACTAAAAGCTGCCTTTGAGGATCTGTTCTTCTCCACTGTTGTTCTGAAATTTCCTTAATTGCCTTTTTAGAGCTTTCTGCATTACAGCTGGTGCCAGTGCAGGAGAGCTGATGCAGCCTTTTCCAGAAAGCCTGAGCTCAGCACTGGCCTCGGTGTGCTGGGGTGCTAATTACGATGATGGTCAATCACAGGGATGCTGAATAACGAGCAGTTTCCTAGGCAAGAACCACAGGTCATGGGCACTTCCCACTGTGTTCCCAGCTTCCATTGCATCAGCCATATTGAAAACAGAAATCAACCTACAAAACCTCCCAGAAAAGGCCAGGCCTTGAAGCGGCATCTGCAAAAAGCAGTTTCATGTTGGTGATTATCAGGGGAGCCAGAGTTTGCAGGCAAACATCAGAAAATGTCAGCGCAGATGGAGATTAAGCCATCTCAGCCTAACGTCAAAATTGCCATCTGCTTCTCTCCAATACAGCCTTAATCAGATTTACTTGGCAAGACATATGCACGGGGGGGGGGGGGGGGGGGGCTGAGTGCTCAGGCAGTCATGTCCTTCCTGAGCACTTGCATGGAGATACAGAGGAAAACAGGGAAGCTTCATCTTGACAGTTTCCCTGTTGAGGTTCTGTGCGGCTTCTGTCATCATTATCATCTCTTGAAAGTGATGCCTCACTGGGAACATGAAGTGTGTTGCTGCGGTAAAAGCAGCTATTGTAGACCTGTTACTTGCCAATCAACTTGGCCTTAAATAACTTATTTTGTTTGTTTAAGTTTTTTTTTTTTAAAGAAAGCTTTTATTTGATATTATTTTAACTGGCATCTGTTCAGGCTCCCATTGGCTTATCCTGTGTTTTCATTCTTGAGTGTAATATAGTCAGGAACAAAAATTTTGCAGTACAAGGGGGAATGCAAATAGGGTCAAACAAACCAATTTAGAACTGACCTGAACATTTGATCCAAACTCAGAGTGAACCACGAAAACTTTTCTTCTTTCAACATCCAAAAAACATTCTGGTGTTTGCTGTTGCTGGAACAAGAAGAAGTATCCAAATTAGAGCTGTCAAGTGATTAAAAAAATTAATTGCAATTATTCACGCTATTAAATAATAGAATACCATTTATTTAAATATTTTTTGATGTTTTCTATATTTTCAAATATATTGATTTCTATTACAATAAGAAGACAAAGTATACAGTGCTCAGTTTATATTTATTTTTATTACAAATATTTGCACTGTGAAAAACAAAAGAAATAGTACTTTTCAATTCCCCCATTGCAAGTACCGTAGTGCCACCTCTTTATCATGAAAGTTGAATTTACAAATGAAGAATTATGTAAAAAAAAACCAATCTGCATTCAAAAACAGAACAATGTAAAACTTTAGAGCCTACAAGTCCATTCAGTCCTACTTCTTGTTTACCTAATCACTCAGACAAACAAGCTTGTTTACATTTGCAGGAGATAATGCTGCCTGTTTCTTGTTTACAATGTCACCTGAAAGGGAGAACAGGCACTGTTGTAGCCAGCGTCACACATATTTATATGCCAAATGCTCTAAAGATTCATATGTCCCTTGATGCTTCAACCACCATTCCAGGGGACATGTGTCTATGCTGATGACGGGTTCTGCTTGATAATGATCCAAAGCAGTGTGGACAGATACATGTTCATTTTCATCATCTGAGTCAGAGGCCACCAGCAGAAGGTTGATTTTCTTTATTGGTGGTTCAGGTTCTGTAGTTTCCGAATCGGAGTGTTGCTCTTTTAAGACTTCTGAAAGCATGCTCTCCACCTTTTCCCTCAGATTTTGGAAGGCACTTCAGATTCTTAAATGGCTGAGTACTGTAGCTATCTTTAGAAATCATATATTGGTACCGTCTTTGCATTTTGTCAAATCTGAAGTGAAAGTGTTCTTAAAACAAACAACATGTGCTGGGTCATCATCCGAGACTGCTATAACATGAAATATATGGCAGGATGCAGGTAAAACAGAACAGGACACACACAATTCTCCCCTAAAGTGTTCAGTCACAAATTTAGTTAATGCATTATTTTTTTTAACAAGCGTCATCAGCATGGAAGCATGGCCTCTGGAATGGTGGCCGAAGCATGAAGGGACATACGAATGTTTAGCACATCTGGCATGTAAATACCTTGCAATGCCAGCTACAAAAGTGCCATGCGAATGCCTGTTCTCACTTTCAGGTGACTTTGAAAATAATAAGCTGGCAGCATTATATCCCACAAATGTAAATAAGCTTGTTTGTCTTCATGATTAGCTGAACAAGAAGTAGGAGTGAGTGGACTTGTAGGCGCTAAAGTTTTACATTGTTTTGTTTTTGATTATGTAACAAACAGACAAAAAATCTACATTTGTAACTTACACTTTCATGATAAAGAGATTGTACTACAGTACTTATATGAGGTGAATTGAAAAATACTATTTCTTTTATCATTTTAGAGTGCTAATATTAGTAATAAAAATAAGATAAAGTGAGTAGTGTACACTTTGTATTCTGTGTTGTAACTGAAATCAATATATTTGAAAATGTGGAAAAACATCCAAAAACATTTAATAAATTTCACTTGGTGAAATTTCTTCTTTTGCGTAACAGTCCGATTAAAACTGCAATTAATCGCAATTAATTTTTTGAGTTAATTGCATGAATTAACTGTGATTAATGGACAGCCCTAATCCAAGTTATTATTAAACATATAAATGGTGAAAATGCCTCGAGGCCGCAACCAGGCAAGGAAGTTGTGAAGCAGCCCAAAGCATTCATACCTAACTCCAGCAGTTCAAGTAACATTGGCTACCAAAATCATGTCAGAACTGAAGTTGCTAGAAAGAGGTAAGCTTGCAATAAGAGTGTTGTGGCTACAGGGTTTGGTTACATTAAGCACTGTCCTTTTGCACAGTTCCACTAGACAACCCAGATTTCAGTTCACTCATCACAAATGCTGATGCGCTAGGATTAAAAGGCTTCTTTCAGACTTTGCACTGATGAACTAAAGTTTAAGACAGCTCTGTAGACTGCCATACACATAGGGCACAAGGTGCTGGACGCACAGGAGTTAGGTGCCTAAATCCCAGAATGATTCACAAGCCAGGGGAAAATAGGCGTTTGGCCGCCTAATTCCTGTGCAGGGCCTGATCAGGTAGGCATGCCCAGAGCTGGCCTACTGGATCGGGTCCTATTCAAAATGCAGCTGGAGGAGCTGTCCACCTTATGACTTTTAGCCCAGTGGTTAGAGTACTTACCTGGGCTGTGGGAGACCCAGGTTCAATTCCCAAACATTTGCTAGACATTTTCTCCCCATCAAGCAGTAACTGCATTGATCAGAATCAGTCACAAGGCTGTTTTAAGCCAGACCAATGGGGTGACGCTCATTCTCTTCCCTTATTGACTATTTCAGTAGGAAGGTATCCTTAACAAAGCATGGCCTGTACATATGCGATTAAAGGTATTGTTAGACCATCGAGAAAATACTTCCACAGAGAATTATTTTGCAGGAAACGAGGTTTCCTTACAGCTACAATGGGGACAAGGTGAAACTGGAGATATGTAAAAAGAAATCCTCTGCTGAGTTTTGGATTAAATCCTGCTTACCTGCTTTGACCTGTATCTAAATACATTGACAAAGACAAGCAGGGACAGTCAGCAGTCAGTTCAGATTCAGTTCTAATCATTTGAATTAGATGGGCCAAACGAGCCGGAATTATTCATTAAATCAGCAAAATCTGCTTGTCACTTGCTTTTATGCTTGATTAATGCTGACAAGTGAAGGACTTAAAGCTAGCCAGTGCTTAGGGCTCACAGCAGAATGGGATTGTGTGCATGGCGTGTGGGGAGCCCTTGTACCGATGTCTCAGACTCTCTGAGCATGTCTACACAGCAAAGAAAACCCCACAGCTGGCCCAGGCCTGCTGACTTGGGTTCACAGGGCCCGGGCTGTGGGGCTGTTTCATGGCTATGTAAACTTCTGGGCTCTAGGGCTCTGTGGGATAGGAGGGTCCCAGAGCTCAGGCTCCATCCTGAGCCCAGAAGTTTACACAGCCATGAAACAGCCCCACAGCCTGAGCCCCATGAGCCTGAGTTGGCTGGCACGGGCCACGCATAGGAACCAATTCTGTGGATGCTCCAGGGCTGGAGCACTCACGGAAAAAAAATTAGTGGGTGCTGAGCACACACCGGCAGCCAGCTCCCTCCCAGCACCTCCTGCCCGCCGCGATTAGCTGGTTTGCGGTGTGCAGGAGGCACAGGGGTGGGAGGGGGAGGAGAGGGGATCGAGCCCGCTCAGAGGAGGGGGCAGAACTGGGCGTGAAGAGGCGGGGTGGAGGCTTGGGGAAAGGGGGCAGGTGGGGGCGGGGACAGGGACTTGCAGGAAGGAGGTGGGGTTGAGCACCCCCAGGGTACAGAGGAAGCTGGTGCCTGTGAAGCCATGATTTTTCTTTGCTGTGTGGACATACCCTCTGTGGCTAGGACATCTGTTGGGAAATCATAAGGGGGTTTCAGCAGCAAACCACAGTGCTTTGGCTTTGCCTTCAGGGCAAAGGACCCACAGGATGGGGAGGGAGCTGGCACGTGAGGAAAAGCAGAAAGGGCATTTTTGAAGCTGGCTCCCTTCAGAATGAATAGTAATAAGACTTTGCAGTTACACAGCCCACTTCATCAAAGGTTCAGAGTGGCTTGTGCGTTTGTGTTCATGAATCAAATGGTCAGAAGAAGGTATTCAGCCCCAGACACTTTTAGGGTCTACATAGGGATCCCACGTAGGATCTATAACCCAAGTGGCCCATAATATCTGGGGCAGAAGACCAAAATTCAGACCCAGATTTCAAACACTTTAATGGTTGGGAGTGTCTGGACATAGGGCTTGGTTTGGCCCCTTGGGGTGAGTCTACACTGCATCTGGAAGCAAGCCCAGGTCTTGCTAGCATGCTAAAAATAGTTGTGTGGATGTTGCGGCTTGGGCTGGAGCTCAGGCTCTCGAGTCTGGGGCAGGGAGGTGGGCTTGAGTATCTTAAGTGTCTTCTCAGAAGGCAGCAAGGGATAGATTTTTAAAAGACTGCATGACACGTGCCAAGAGAGTAGGTCTCAGGCTTCATTGGCAGGGTTTGTATCTCCCATACAAATCCTTCAGTCCCTCTGGTTTCATCCTCTTCACAGACACAACAACACATGTCTTCTCCAAGAACCAGCAGTGGAGCTCAAGCATGAAATCAAAAACTGTATCTGAAAGGGAATTTGAGTTAAACAAAGATCGTGCACAGCAGGGACGGTATGGAATGGAAACCTTTCCATAAATAGCCCTTCTTGCAAGCTTGAAATGCTTTAAGGTCAGGGGGTTTAGATTTCCCTGAATATTTGCAGTATGGCTTTGCATTTTTCAAAGCCTCTTTTTCGTGGTGAAGACCATTACTATACATTCAGCCTGCTTCTGTATGTCTCCAGGCCATAAATGATTCAAATGATGATGATAAATGATTTCTGCTTGGGCGACCAACCCATCTCACTGCTGTTTACTTTTATCACACAGTGTCTAATTCACTCTTTTGCTGGTGATATGGTAGGAAGATTCAAGAGGGGGGAAATCTCTCTCTTGCTGATTTGGTACATTGCACATGTTGCACTCTACACACTGACCTGCATTTTGCTTTTACTAGGACTGCCATTCCAGCAATCTGGATTCTATTCCCACCGCTATCATTGGCCCACTGGATAACCTTAGGCAAGTTTGTGTCTCCTCTCTGTGCCTCAGTTTCCCCATTTGTAATAATGCTACTTACCTCCTTTGTAAAACGTTTTGAGTTCTACTGATGAAAAGTGCTATATGAGAGGTAGGTATTAATAATAATAATAAGTGGACATGTAAAATCTCTTTTCCATCCTCACATCAATGAAAAGTAGCCTGATTTTTTTCCACCAATCATAGATCAGATTATGTGCCTGCTCCTCAACAGATAAAACTTAGTGTAACTCCACTGAAGACTCTGGCACTGTTTCCCAGACACATCAGTGAACAATCTTGTATTGGTAGGAAGATGGACTAGCAAACTGAGTTGGTATTTTTCATACCTAGTTTTTAGGATTATTTTGTAGCACCAGAGGAAGAAGGAAAACCAGCTGCTCTAGACTCTGGACTCTGAGACCCTCCTCTCTCAGTGGGTTTCAGAGCCAGGGCAAGTTTGCTATTTTTAGCCCCATATTGTGAACTCTGTGAGCCCATCAATTGACCCAGGCTCTGGGACTTAGTGACATAGGATACTGCTCCAGGTAGGAAGTCTATTGAGAATAGATGGGGTCCCCCCATCAAGAAAGGAAAAGAGCATCTTCACCCACTGACTCACCAACCTAGTGAGGAGAGCTTTAAACTAGGTTCAAAGTGGGAAGGTGTCAAAAGCCCACAGGTAAACATAAAAGAAGATGACCTGAACAGAGGGCTAGATGTTTGGATGGGTGTGGGGGAATGGAAAAGTACAATAGAATCATAGGAGGAACAAGAGGGAAATCAGTGGGGGAAATCTCTATATTGCAAAGAAAAACCCATGACACTAAGTCCCAGAGCCTGGGTCAAATGACTTGGGCTCACAACGTTCACATTATGGGGCTAAAAATAGCAGAGTAGGTGTTCCCACTTGGGCTGGAGCCCGGGGTCAGAAATCCAGTGAGAGGGGAGGGTCTCAGAGTCCGGGCTCCAGCCCAATCAGGAATATCTACACTGCTATTTGTCGCCCCATAGCCGAAGCCATGTGAGCCTGAGTCACTTTAACCCAGGCTCTAAGACTCCACACCATGGGTCTTTTATTGCAGTGTAGACATACCATTAGAGACTTTACAAAACTGCAAGGTGTATGGGGAATAATCAGGATGAACTGGACATATTAGTACATAAGCTAACTTGTGATTTAATTGGCATCAGAGAGACTTAGTGGGATAAATCTTATTACTGGAATATTAATACAGAGGTGTACTGCTTGTTCAGGAAGGACAGGCAGGAAAAAAGAGAGGAGGTGTTGTACATTACATCAAGAATCCACTTGTTCTGCCTTCCAGAAGGAGGCGAGAGGAAGACCCATTAAGAGTCTCTTGGCAAATATAAAAGGGGACAAAATAGGGGTGATCTAATGGCAGGGGTCTACTATGGACCACATAATCAGGAAGAGGAGGTGGATGAGGCATTTCTAGAACAAATGACAGAAATATCCAGACCACAAGACCTGGTAGCAATGGGGGACTTTAACTACCCAGACATCTGGTGGAAAAGTAATACAGCAAAACAACATTTCCAATATGTTATTGGAATGTATTGAGGACACCTTTTTGCTTCAGAAAATGTAGGAAGTAACCAGGGGGGCAGCAATTTTAGACTTGATTCTGACCAACAGGGAGGAATTGGTAGCAAATCTGAATGTGGAAGGCAATTTAGGTGGAAGCGATGATGAAATGATAGATTGCATGATTCTAAGGAAAGGAAGGAGTGAAAGCAGCAGAATAAGGACAATTGACTTCAAAAAAGCCGACTTGAACAAACTCAGAGAACAGGTAGGTAAAGTCCGATAGGCAGAAAATCCTCTAAAATATAAAAGGTGTTCAGGAGAACTCGCAGTTTCTCAAGGAGACAATATTAAAGACACAACTCAAACCTACCCCAGTGGGTAGGGAAGATAGGAAGAACAGTAAGAGGCCAATATGGCTCCATTAGGAGTTCTTTAATGACCTGAAAAATCAAAAAGGAATCCTACAAAAAGTGGCAACATGGACAAACTGCTTAAGGAGGAATACAAAAGAATAGCACAAATGTAGGAACAAAAATTCAAAAAGATTAAAGCATAAAATGAGTTGCAACTAGCAAGGGACATCAAAGAAAACACGAGGTTCTTTAAATACATTAGGAGCAAGAGAAGGACAAAGAAAAGTATAGATCCTCTACTTAGTGGGAAAGGAGAGCTAATAACTAATGACATCAAGAAAGCTAAGGTGTTTAATGCCTATTTTGCTTCATTCTTCACTAAAAAGGTGACCACATAATCAACACGGTATGAGCAATAAGGGGGAAAGGATGCACGTTAAAATCGGAAAAAAACAGATTAAAGAATATTTAGATACGTAAGATGTATTCAAGTCAGCCTGATGAAATTAATCCTAGTGTACATAAGGATCTAGCTAAAGAAATCTCAGAACCATTAGCAATTATCTTCAAGAACTCCTGGAGGACAGGTGAGGTCCCAGAGAACTGGAGAAGGGCAAACATAGCACCAATCCTTAAAAAGGGGAAACAAAAAGGACCCAGGGAATTATAGTCCCATCAAACTAATTTCAATACCTGGAAAGATACTGGAGCAAATTATTAAACAATCAATTTGAAAGAACCTAGAGGATAGTAGAGTTATAAGGAATAGCCATTATGGATTTGTCAAGAACAAATCATGACAAACCAACTTAATTTCCTTCTTTGACAGGGTTACTGGCCTAGTGGGTAGGATGGAAGCAGTAGACATGATATGTCTTGATTTTAGCAAGGCTTTTGACTCACTTCCACATGATATTCTTATAAGTAAACTAGGGAAACGTGGTCTGGATGAAATTACAGCAAGGTGGGTGCACCACTGGTTGAAAAACCATACTCAAACGGTAGTTATCAATGGTTCACTGTCAAACTGGAAGGACACATTTAGTGGGATACTATAGGGATCAGTCTGGGTCCAGTACTATTCAACATTTTCATTAAGGACTTGGATAATGGAATGGAGAATATGGTTATAAAATTTGCAGATGACACAGAGCTGGGAAGGGTTAGAAGCACTTTGGAGGATAGAAATAGAATTCAAAATGACCTTGACAAATTGGAGAATTGACCCAAAGTCAATAAGATTAAATTCAATAAAAAGAAATGCAAAGTACTACACTTAGGAAGGAAACAAATCAAATGCACAACTACAAAATGGGGAATAATTGGCTAGGTGCTGAAAAAGAACTGAGGGTGACAGTGGTTCACAAATTGAATAGGAGTCAACAATGTGATGCAGTTGCAAAAAAGGCAAATATCATTCTGGGGTGAATTAACAGGAGTGTCATATGTAAGACACAGGAAGTAAATATCCCATTCTACTCAGCACTGTTGAGGCCTCAGCTGAAGTACTGAGTCCAATTGGGCCCCACACTTTAGGGAAAATGTGGATAAAATGGCGAGGGTCCAAAGGAGAGTCACAAAAATGAAAAAAAGATTTAGAAAATCTGACCTACGATGAAAGGTTTAAAAAACTGGGCTTGTTTAGTGTTGAGAAAAGAAAGCTGAGGGGGGACCTGATCATATATTTAGGACTGTTTTAAAGAGGATGGTTATCAATTGTTCTCCATGTCCACTGGAGGTAGGACAAGTAGTAATGGGTATAATCTGCAGTGAGGGAGATTTTTTCCTAATATCTAGTCTAACTTTCCATCTATAAGGGTAGGTAAACTCTGAAATAGGCTTCCAAGAATAGCCTTTTTAAGAACAGATTGGACAAACACTGCTGGGGATGGCCTAAGTTTACTTGCTCCTGCCTCCATACAAGGGACTGGACTTGAAGACTTCGAGATCCCTTCCAGCCCGACATATCTATGTTCTAGGAGCTGGACTCTAGAAATTAGGAATAGCTATTTCCTATTCAGTCATCTCACCCATTCTCTTACTAATTAAAATTTCTCCCCTAAAGTTAATTTTCTAGTGCTATGACCAGACTAGTTTTGAATGATTCATGTACATGACAAATTACTTGCGGTCTTTGTGAATGTCACATTGGCTGGTTGAAGACATACTGTTCCCTTAGGGCTGGCTTTCTGAGTCTCATGACTCTGAACAAACTCTTTGTGCAGAACTTCTGGAGTGTCTTTCCACATCCATTAAGCAATTTGCCTTCTGTTGCTGCATATTAACCCAGTGTGCAGGTGACAAACCAATCACATTAGAGCTGAACAATGGCAGCATCAGTCCTTAATGAAAGACGCTTAACGCTGTAGCAATCAAGGTATCCACTTAGCCTTGACAACAACCACCGGTTTGAGTGGCAATGTTCTGCCCATATTATTTGTGTTTATTTATCTCGCTACAGATAGTCCCAATGCTCCATTTGTGCCCTTCAGGAGTAAATTCAATAGACTAAAAGAGAAAGACTTTGCACCTAATGGTAAGACACTCTAGTCTCCCAACAACCCTTCACCTCAATTCCTCTGCCTTCTCACTGCACTGACCAGAATAAGGAAGGGTGGCACAGACAGCCTGGGAGAAGAGAGGACCAACAAAGGGAGGGAATGAGGAGATATGGAGGCCAATACCCCACCCACTTTAGACCCAATAGGTCACCCCCGTTTTCTGTCTGTTATTTGGTCTGCTCTTGTCGGCCATTATGCAATGTCTCAGCAACCTTTAGAAACCATCTAATCAATCTCCCTGTTAAAAAAGAAGATCTAGGTTAAATTTTCTGATTCCAGTATTGTACACCCCCTGGACACCTCAAATCAGTTTGCATACCTCCCAGCCCCTAGCACCAACCCACATTCTCTGCATTTTTACCTCTAAAGAGTTTCCATGAGCCAATTTTTATTCAGGCACTTTTCAAAATAAGGTCACTCCGAGGCTTACCTCCTTTGTGGTGCATTCTTCAAAACCAGAGTCCAGCACCTCATCCCTGGTTAGGGGTATTAGAATCATTGAAGATTAGGGTTGGAAGAGACCTCAGGAGGTCATCTAGTCTAACCCCCTGCTCAAAGCAGGACCATCACCAACATAAGGGTATGTCTATACTATGAAATTAGATCAATTTTATAGAAGTCGACTTTTAGAAATCGATTTTATACAGTCGATTGTGTATGTTCCCACTGAGCGCATTAAGTTGGTGGAGTGTGTCCTCAATACCATGGCTAACATCGACTTATGGAATGGTGCACTGTGGGTAGCTATCCCACAGTTTTCACTGTCTCCGCTGCCCATTGGAATTCTGGGTTAAGCTCTCAATGACTGATGGAGCAAAAACATTCTTGAGGGTGTTCTTGGGTACATGTCATCAGTCGGCTCTCCCTTCCTCCCTCCCTCCAAGAAAGCAATGGCAGACAATCGTTTCATGCCTTTTTTCCTGGGTTACCCATGCAGACACCATACCACGGCAAGCATAGAGCCCGCTCAGCTCACTGCTGCTGTTGTGAACATTGTAAACACCTCGCGCATTATCCTGGAGTATGTGCAGAACTGGGCTAAGAGACACCAGCACAAGGACGATTGTGATGAGGTTATGGACACAGACATTCCTGAAAGCATGGACTGTGGCAATTGGGACACCATGGCGGCAGTGGGGCTGGTTGATACAGTGGAATGCTGATTCTGGGCCTGGCAAACAAGCACAGACTGGTCGGACCGCTTAGTGTTGCAGGTATGGGATGATTCACAGTGGCTGCAAAACTTTTGCATGCATAAGGCCACTCTCCTTGAACTTTGTGGGTTGCTTTCCCCCACCCTAAAGCGCAGGAATTCCAAGATGAGAGTTGCCCTGACAGTTGAGAAGCGAGTGGCGATAGCCCTGTGGAAGCTTGCAACGCCTGACTGCTCCTGGTCAGTCAAGGATCAATTTGGAGTGGGCAAGTCTACTGTGGGGGCTGCTGTGATCCAAGTACCTATGCAATCACTGACGTTCTGCTATCAAGGGTAGTGACTCTGGGAAATGTGCAGGTCATACTGGATGGCTTTGCTGCAATGGGATTCCCTAACTGTGGTGGGGCGAGAGATGGAACACATATCCCTATCTTGGCACCAGACCACCTTGCCAACCAGTACGTAAACCGCAAGGGATATTTCTCAATGGTGCTGCAAGCACTGGTGGATCACAAGGGATGTTTCACCAACATCAATGTGGGATGGCCAGGAAAGGTGCATGATGCACCTTTAGGAACTGAGGGCTGTTCGAGCAGTTGCAAGAAGGGACTTACTTCCCAGACCAGAAAATTACTGTTGGGGATGTTGAAATGCCAATAGTTATCCTTGGGGACCCAGCCTACCCCTTGCTCCCATGGTTCATGAAGCCATACACAGGCAGCCTGGACAGTAGTAAGAAGCAGTTCAACTATAGGCTGAGCAAGTGCAGAATGGTTATAGAATGTGCCTTTGGACGTTTAAAAGCTTGCTGGCACTGTTTGCTGACTAGGTTAGACCTCAGTGCAACCAACATTCCCATTGTTATTGCTGCTTGCTGTGTGCTCCATAATATCCGTGAGAGTAAGGGGGAGACGTTTATGGAGGGGTGGGAGGTTGAGGCAAATTGCTTGGAGGCCGATTTTGAGCAGCCAGACACCAGGGCGATTAGAAGAGCACAGCTAGGCACGCTGCACATCAGAGAGGCTTTGAAAACCAGTTTCATGACTGGCCAGGCTATGGTGTGACAGTTGTGTGTGTTTCTCCTTGCTGCAAACCCGCCCCCTTCATTGATTTTAATTCTCTGTAAGCCAGCCACCCTCCCAACTTCTATCACAGCTGGCAAAGGAAATAAAGTAACTATTGTTTTGAAATCATGCATTCTTTCTTTATTAATTTTTAAAAAAAGGACAAGGCCACATTGCTTATTGCTTATTGTAGCCACACTACAAATCAAAACTGTTTGAATGACAGCCTTCTGTTGCTTGGGCCATCCTCTGGAGTGGAGTGGCTGGGTGTGCGGAGCCTCCTGCCCCACATTCTTGGGCTTCTGGGTGAGGAGGATATGGAACTTGAGGAGGAGGTCAGGAGGTTATACAATGGATGCAGCGGAGGTCTGTGCTCTTGTTGGCTTTTCTGCAGCCCCAAAAGACACATCATCATGTCTGTTTGCTCCCCCATTAGCCTCAGCATCGCCACCTGCCTCTGCTCTTCGCACTCACTTAATGCTTTCCTGGCCTCTGCCACTGAATGCCTCCAGCTGTGCCCTATCACTACGGGAGGACTGCATGAGCTCAGAAAACATGTCATCACGAGTGCGGGGTTTTTTTGCATTCTAATCTGTGATAACCTCAGGGACGGAGATGATGGGGGAGCATAGAAACATGTGTACCTGGGGGAAGATAAAAAGGGAGAGTAAAATTTAAGATGATATATATCTGTGAACAAAAGGGAGACTCATTCATAGTGAATCAAGCAATTCACAGCGGACAGCACATGTGCTTTAGGTACAAGGTCTCATAGCTCAGTGGTTTGGGGAGAGATAGCTTAGTGGTTTGAGCATTGGCCTATTAAACGTAGGGTTGTGAGCTCAATCCTTGAGAGGGCCATTTAGGGATCTGGGGCAAAAACCTGCTTTGAGTAGGTGGTTGGACTAGATGACCTCCTGAGGTCCCTTCCAACCCTGATATTCTATGATTTTGCCTTTTATATTGAGCGCCTGTCAGTATGGTGACACATCACAAATGGCTAGGCAACAGAATTCAGTTTCCAGGCAGCCATGGTAAGCCTTTTGGTCCATGGGGTTGGCTTCTTACGCCTTCATAACATGTGGGAATGGTTTCAAGCTTCAGCACCATCCTTTCCCATAGCAAGCAATGCCAGTTGGGTTTCACATTTAAAAGGAGAGGCTGCGGTTTTCAGGTGGATGTGCAGCACACACCTCCCCCACCCCACTGTGTGGCTGTTCGCTGGGATGATCCATTTTAGCCAAGTGCAAACAAACCCAGCATGAACAAGGTCCTTTTACTGTTTCCTTACAAAAATTCCCCTATTTCAACCAGGTGACCATAAATGATATCACTCTCCTGAGGCTAACACAGAAAGCTAAAGATTGAATGTTGCTTGAATGCAACCAAAACCCAGGACCATTCGCTGCCATGCTTTGTGCTGCAGTGATTCCAGACTACTTGCTACTGGGTTGGCATGGTAAAGTGTCCTACCGTGGAGGATGAAATAAGGCAGCCCTCCTCAGAAATCTTCTCCAAAGGCTTTCAGAGTACCTCCCGGAGAGCTTCATGGAGAGGTCCCTGGAGGATTTCTGCTCCATCCCCAGACACGTTAACAGACTTTTCCAGTAGCTGTACTGGCCGCGAATGCATGCCAATTCTTCAGGGCAAATCAAACATTAAACACTATTGCTTTTAAACCCTGTACTGTAGTTACAAATGTGCACTCACCAGAGCTGCCTTCTCCGACTTCAGGGTCAGGGATCCCACCTTGGGAGGCTACTGGCTCCAGGGTGATGAAAACGTCCTGGCTGCCAGGGACAACAGATTCACCACTTGCCTGCTGCGCATTCTCCTGCTCCTCATCCACAAAATCCTCCTCCCTGTTGCATGAGACTCCCCCCTTGCAGGTGTCCACGGACAGTGGTGGGGTAGTAGTAGAGTCCCCCCCTAGAATGGCATGCATTTGATCATAGAAGCGGCATGTATGTGCCTCTGACCCGGAGCGACCATTTGCCTCCTTTGTCTTTTGGTAGGCTTGCCTGAGCTCCTTGACTTTCACGCGGCACTGCTGTGTGTCCCTGTTGTAGCCTCTCTCCACCATGCCCTGTGCAATTTTGGCATATATTAGCATTTCTTCTTTTTGATCAGAGTTCAGCCTGCACAGATTCTTCTCCCCATACAGCTTTCAGATCCAGTGTCTCTCTTTCGGTCCCTGCTGGAGTTTGTTTGTGATTCTGGGAGGACTGCATGGTCACCTGTGCTGCTGAGCTCACCACACTGACCAAACAGGAAATGAAATTCAGAATTTCCTGGGGCTTTTCCTGAGTACCTGGCTAGTGCATTGGAGTTCAAAGTGCTGTCCAGAGCGGTCACATTGGAGCACTCTGGGATAGCTCCTGGAGACCAATAACATCGATTTGCGTCCAAACTACGCCAAATTCGACCCAGCAAGGTCGATTTTAGCATTACTCCCCTCTCCAGGGAGGAGTACAGAAGTCAATTTTACGAGCCTTTTAGGTCGACGGAACGGGATTGGATGTGTAGACGCATTCATTTTAAAATCGACCTCACGCGGCTAAATTTGACCTAACACTGTAGTGTAGACCAGGGCTTAATCATCCCAGCCAGGGCTTTGAAGTTACAATGTTCCTAGTCACCAGAAAAAAAAAAACCTTAGCTATGTGGTTAGGTTTATGGCAACATCAACTGATAAGAAGTGTTCTAAACTCCCTGCCACACACGCAGCACAGAACTATAGGTTAAACATTATAATAGAATGACTGATTACCACTGGAGCCACAATGCTAGTATACGGTAGTTATGCTTTTTGATACCCGTAATTATCACTAATTCATATAATTGGAGGATTAAATTGTTCATTATCGCCCCTGCAATTTCATCATTTTTATCCTCTGATTACTCTGAAGTTACACTTTTGTACATTCACCTTTTATGCTGTAATTGCAGCCACTAAGTATAAATGAACTTTCACTGTTACATGTTGGGAAGAACACATTCTTCTGTCATTAGGAATGTAAACCAAAGGAGTGTGGATCCAAAGGCAGCAGCTCTATCCCATGAGCCAAAAGAGATTGAGGGAGATTTAAGGCCCAGAGAGCAGTTAGGAATCCAATTCTCATTGAGATTACATCTGTAAGTGGCAGAGTTAGTAAAGTGTGATTTTGGAAAGAGCTCAAGGGAGTCATACTCAATGGGAGTTGGGCACCTAATTCTTTTAGTCTCCTTTGGAAAATGTCCTGTCTTCCATGGTACTGCCATGATGTTGAGTTGGCTCATTGGGAAAGTCCAAACCAGCACACAGTCTGAAACTTCATTAGGTACACTAGTCTGAAATACGGGTTTGCAAATGAATCAGAGCGATCCAATGTGTTTGCTGCATCGAGATCAAATGATTGGAAAACATTCCATGAATTAGAATGGTGACAAGGAAAATATGAAACACAAAGCCAAGCAGAAAGGAGGCCATCATTAAATATTCAAACCTACAACATCATCATTACAGTGGAGTAGGAAGTAAATAAAATGACATAGTAAAAACTATCTTATTCTAAACTGATCATCATAATGTAAATGCCAACAGCAGTTTGATCAAATCAGAGAGGTTTGTTTGTGGTGTGGAAACTAGGTTTGTGCCTAATCAAAATAAAATCAATGTATATTCCAAAACAGATTAGTGTAGCAAAACAAAGCCATCATAATTGTTGTTCATTATCTTGATCAGCACCAAGAGGGAATCATCTGTGGTACTTTGCTTAATTCCATGGATGTTAACAATTAATTAAGTCAATGTAGTAAAATCCAGTGATTTGGGAAATATTAGAAAGAACTGCCCTTGATTTAATGTGCATTTATTTTCTCTGCCCCGCTTATCGAAAACTAAATTTGCGGTGGTATTTCCTAAAAGTAGCACCATAGTTTCTGAAGTGAGTGAAAATAACAAGGATATTTGGATACCAGAAGAATGCCAAAGTAAAGGAGAAGAGACCCATGCCCAATTGTAGCAGATGGCCTCCATCAATTAAAAATTGCCATGATACTGAACATCCTGTGTAACCAGCTTTTGTTTTTGCACTATAAACAGTCAAGCATCTCACACTGTAAACAGTCAAAATTAATGTCTGATGATAATGTGGAACAGCGAACCATTGAGGAAGTATATTTCCTTCATCCAGACACATCACTCTTCATTGACATAGTTTATTAAAGTACTCTATCTCCTTTCTGGGGCAGGGCATGTTTGAAATGCATTTGTTGGTGTGCGTCACTGTGCTTAACTGGATGGAATCATTTTTGTTCAAGAGGAGAGGACTTAAGCCTAGATCTTGGTCATTCTTTTTTGGTTAAAGGGAAGAGGCCTGTGTTTTTGGAGCTGAAGTTCTTACTTCAACATGAGCTTGATCATTAGATCAAAACTCACCTAAATTTGGGGGGAATGAGGATCCAGACCCAGAGCGGAATTTCACATCCTGCTGCATAACCAGTTGAGCTTCTGGACCAGAATATTAAATATGAATCGCCCAAGAATTTGGGGAAGTTTAGATTTGGATCCAATTTCAGATTTGAACTTTATGACTTGGTTTTATCTAGAGTGGGAGAGCAAATGGCCCATTGATCTTAACTTTGTCGGTTCTTCCCTAAGATTTAGACACAGCTATCAGGGCCCTGGTGTAGGTATTTAAATGGCAGCAGAACCCACAAAACCACCTTAAATTCACGTCTATTGTGAAAATCAGAAGACCTCCTCATATACCAGGAGCCCTGTTTGTCCCTGGGGTTTCATGTGTCCCATAGGCTTATTATGGTCTTCAAGAGACTATAATAATGCAGTTCCTTTGCACTTCTCCAGAGGAAAAGTAGGCCATTTTTATTCACTATAAGTCATAACCATTTCCACCATAAACAATCCCTTCTGATTACAGTGGACCTTGTTTCCCATCAAATTTAATAGCAAGAGAAAAATGACACTTGACACTGATTTAAATACCATTTCACTCCCCCCCCCTTTCTGTTTTCTCTTTTAGCTGTAATCTGCATTTTCCATTAAAGAATCATATTGGTTTCAAGTCTTTGATTGGGAGAAAGGGCAAAACATTCATTAATGGTTCTGATTTTTCAGAGATTCAGAGCACCTGCCTCTTTCTTGGATCTGTGCGGGTTTGGCACTTCCAGAAGTTCTGCCCAATATTAGTTAGCTATTGGCAAGGGAAGTTACACTGCTCACATGTCTGAAATCAAACAGCTGATAACCTTCATGCGTGGCAAAGTCTTATACCAGTTGTAATTAGGGTTTGGGGAATAATTGCCTTCTTCTTCCTGTTTCTTAGCAGAAGGTTGTCTAGGAGAATAGCTCCTGTATGGTATATAGACTTTTTCTAATGTAGCTTTTTTAATATTTTGGGGTCCAAGACTTCTCAAAATTGGCATAACCCATTATAGTCAGTGGGAGTTTTACCAATGACTTCAATGGGAGCAGAATTAGGCCAGTGATAAGCACTTCTGAAAATCCATCCTGTAATGTAATGTAATGTATTTATTATTACAGATAGCTTGCAAAGTGCTTTGAGAGCCTTAAGGCTACTGTAACCCACTGATGAGTGGGTGTTATGGGTCCCACTTTGTGCCCAATCCACAGGGGATATGAGTCTGTTACAGCAGCTACCACTAAGGACTCTGCTTCTTTAGTTCAAGCTGTAGCAGCTTACCTTTTTCAGCTGTGGAGGTCCCTGGTATGTTAAGCAAGATGGCATCTATAGCACTACATCAAAATAAATTGATATGCCACAATAATCCATTAAGGACCAAAGGTTTGAACACAGACAGATGAGAGTTTGTAATCCTTCAGCTTATCCTTGCTTTGGGTGTTCAAA
Organism: Dermochelys coriacea; assembly: GCF_009764565.3. Taxonomy (NCBI): domain Eukaryota; kingdom Metazoa; phylum Chordata; order Testudines; family Dermochelyidae; genus Dermochelys; species Dermochelys coriacea. The sequence continues at coordinate 28,130,519 of NC_050080.1, forward strand.
TACCCTGAAGCACACACAAAACCCTAGCTCTTGCACATACATTAGGATATTTGTGCAGCACAGTGGAGTGTGCATAAAAGTGTGAATGTATTTCTGGATGCACACATTTCTGAATAGCACTTAGCGGTCATGCTGATGGGTGCTCTCTAGGTAGACATGCAGACAGATGGATAGATAAAGGTCCTGATTTTAATTGTACAATACCTGCTCTAGTGTATTTCAGGAGTAACTCCAGGTGAAGTCAGTAGAGTGCTGCTACTGTATGCAGAATCAGGGCTTAAACAATGGTAGAACTCCTTGGATTCCCCCTGCGTTTCATTCTGAAATCTCTGCCCTCAGCCCATTTGCTTTCCCAGTTGCTTATTATCCATCCCACTTTTCTGATTCATATTTAATCTACACTACAGGGGAAGAGCTGAAAATCGGTGCGGTTTTGTGTTTCAGAAAGCCTGCTGTAACTTCAGATATGTTCAGCCTCGGCCCTGTAACTAATGGCTTTAATCATCTTGAGCCAGCACTTTTAGCCAGTTGTGGTTTTGGCCTGGAGTCCCAGTGGTTAACCTCTCTCATACTCCACTCCAAGTCGCTATAATCTTTCAACTTCTTCACTGGCCTTTCAGGATTTGATAAATCATATCAAGGTCCCATTAACCGTCAGTCTGAGTCGATTTCCCCAAAGCAATCAGAGCAGGAAGCAGAGACATTAATGGAAGCAGCAAGCTGAAAGGGGAAATGTGACTGCATCAAGCACTGTTCTGGCCTGGGCTGCTTAACAAGCACAGCTCAATCGACACCGCTCATATTGCCTTTACTTATCCCCCTTGCTTCCCCACCACAGCTGCCTGTGTTGTCTTTGAGTGCAGGCCTTACAGTTATATTCATGAACACAACGCTCTTCTGACTGTTTGCATCAGTAGCACAGACTGGGCTGTCTGACAAGGACAGAGCACTTCCCTTGTTTCCAGCGGCACCAGCCAGCCATCTGACTGGCCTCTCTTCACTCTCCAGTGTATGCTGCCTCTAACCCAAAGCAGTTTTGCTTCTGAGGACAGTGTACTATGGGGCTAGCAGGCAGTGCTGTAGCCGCCAGCTCGCACTGTTGACCCACCATTTCAGTGGCCATGGGGAGCATTACCAATTACTCTCCTGATGCCTTTCTTTTCTCTTAGAGCCATTAAACAGCAGATGGCATCACTCAGTTTCAATATTTATATGGGGTCAAAGACAAAAACTTGGACAGGAGTAAAGGGGAGAAAGAGAGAGAATCCAAACTAGAGCCAGAGTCAAAATTAGAACCAGGAGAGACTGAGACACTCTTTTGCTTTCCCCACTCTCCAGAACTCAGAACACACTAGGTTCCCCCCACTCCTCCAGAGCTGCCAAATCCCTCAGGGGCTTCAGAGTTCAGCTCATCAAGGTACTTTCCTTCTGCCTGAGCAGAAAGCCTCACTCCCTAATGCATAGGGCAGTGCAAAGTTCAGTCAGTAATGGACATGCCCCAGTGTGAAAATGGGCTGATAATGAGCTGTTTGCAAGCACTGGGTTTGTGTTGATTTTTACATAGCTGTGGAGTTTGGGCTGCCCTGGACCATGGTTTGGAACTCAGGGGCGGCTCCCTGATTTAGTGCATTTGAGGAGGGCAGAGAAAGAAGAGGAGGGGATGGAACTGGAACACTGCTGAGGATGTTCTCCAGCTGCATTTCTAGCTCCCAGCCTCACCAGGCATCCACTGGGGAATGGGATTGGGGAGGGGTCCTGGCCCCTGAGGGTTTTCCTCAGCGGGTGAGAGAACCTGGCCGCATCCAGTTATTTACAGTGGGTGTCTTCAGCACGGGTCCCAACTCCTTACAACAAGCTCTTACCCTTTGTGGGCCTTCTTAAAAAGTCTTTCTGGCTTACCCTGGGAGTTTGGTACACTTTCCATAAGACCAAGGTGACCTTCTGGCTGGGCATTCCCTCTGTTGATCCAGGAGTCCCTCCTGCTCCTGCCAATCACAGTTTCCTCCCTTTTAAAGGCCTCCTTTCTACCATACATGGCCGATTGGTTTGGAGGGTGGGGCTAGCCCTGCCCACATGGCCTCTCTGGCATTTTCCTCGTCATGTGTGGTTTACGCAACCCAGCACAGGCCCCAGTTCCTTCCTCCAGGAGAAGGTCACGAATGGGAGTGATTCATCGCCTGCAGGGGAAGGCTCAGGCCACAGAAGATGAGGAAGGAGAGTGTTAAGGTTAATCAATAAATACCAAACAATAAATCAACAAATTTCCCAACTCCCACCCAAGAGTCACAATTTATTCTGACCACCCTTCTTCCTCCCTGGCACCTTCCCAGACAGATTGTACACGGAGGCAGTGTCTGGAGACAAGAGCTGTGAACGTGGCCAGCTTAAGCCAAAAGGGTTGCCTTACTGTGTCTTCACCCCTGGGTGGGGCAGGGTCTTCTCCTAGCTCCCTGGTCTGCAGTCCCATGGCTGTCTTGGCTGGCTCTCGGTAGCTGGTGCCAAGTCAGTTCTCGGCAACTCTGGATGAAGGTGTTTGTGGAGCTGGCACTGCGTGATGCGTGCACTGGCTCCCCCAGCAGTTCAAAGACTCCCATTGTGGGGAGGGGGAGTTAATGAGACTCCTTGAGCTGTTCTGCGTCTCTCAAGCTCCTGAACTCAGAGCTCCAAACTGATCCTAAAATGAGTCTCTGAGTCAGGCTGTCCTTTCTCCCAAGGGGCTGAGCAGCCCCGGCTCAGTTTTAGCCCAGCAAACTGCTTGTCCAGATCACTGCTCATAGCCTTCTCCTTGGCCTCAGCAGGAGTTTCTAGTCCATACTGTCCTCACTCTGGACTCCCAGCGTTTGGGGAAATGGCATCAGCAGGTTCTGCTAGCTATTACTGAGGGAATCCAGAGGATAAGACCCACTACAGGCTCAGTCAAGAGTTCCAAATGTTGCAGATTCCAAGTGGGGGTTGGACATAGATCGGAAAGTCCATTGGAGGGAAAGATAGGGTGACCAGGTGAAACGGAGAAAATATCGGGACACATGGAGGAAGCAAAAAAAAAAAAAAAATCGGCCGGAGCAGCCAAAGCTGCAATATCGGGACAAATGGTGTCCCGACCGTGCATCGGTTGGGACGCGGGACAAAGACCTAAAAATCGGGACAGTCCTGATTTTATCGGGACATCTGGTTACCCTAGGAGGAGAGGGTGTAAGATGTTACTTTGCTACACCTGTGTGCTTTTGCTTTACTTCCCCATGGTCCCTGGCTAGCTCAGAAGGGCTGGGGCACTGGTTACAGGGCCTAGGCAGCTGGACTGCAGGACCCACTGTCCAGAAAGGGTGTCAGACACAGGGCCTGCACCTTGGAGTGCACTTGAGAGACCCAGAGCTGTGGACAGTGACTCCCTAGATCCAGGGGGCTTAGAAGCACAAGGGATTCAGTGGGTGGAACAATGGGCTGGTGCCTGCCCAGAGAAGACTGGACCAGATTGTGACATACCCCAAACCACTTCAACACCCGATCGCCCACTGGAAGAGGAATCATGTTACTAAACATGAGAGTGATTATGCATAAAGATTATGTCTGTGGGAGTGGCTGAGACCCCCGAAGCCATCACAAGTCACTGCCTTTTTGGGATTGGTGTTTTCCACTGTGGTTACAACAGAAAAGCAGGTGGCACACGTATGCATGATCCGCATCTGTGTGGGCTTAAAAAAGCAATTGTACTCAATGGCTATCCTGTGTCACTTACCAAGGAAACATGCAAGAACTTTGGGGACCTAAGGAGCTCGGTCTTGGCTCTTCAGTGTGCATATCATCTGGCATCTATTACACACGCATATCCTTGCCCTGTAGCCTTTGTAATCAGGGACTTTATTTCTTTTCACATCATAGATTGTATATTTCTGTCTGTGCCTGGCACTCTCCAGTGGATGAGGACCCTGATCATCTGCTTTCTCAAGGAGATGAGAGACCCCCTGAGATGACGAATCAGAAAGCAGCCCTCTGGAATAGTATGAGGCAAATATGAAGGCCAGCTCCAACTACAGACACAAAGCCAAGCTGAAACATATTTTTGTCAAGAGGCACTTCCCCTTTATAAAGAGCAAATCCCATGGGATGGGCTTCTTATATCTGAAGATATTCAATCATTATAACAAGAAGCATGCTGAACTTTACATGTGAGGAAACAGAAATAATACCTTGCACTTATACAGCCTCTTTCTTCCTGAAAAGAGCCAAAGCACTTTATAAAATATGTAACGGCCACATTGTCAGGACGATAGGAACTGGTGGACCAGATCTGACCACTGGTCCATCTAATCCAGTTCCCTGTCTCTGACAGTGACCAGTACTAGCTTCATCAAAGTCCCTGGTTCTCAAACAATTTTGCCTGCAAGCCTTTGTTCTCTCTGCCCCCGTTAAATGGCTTGGACACGAGGCAAAGAGATTGGGAAGCTTGTAGGCCAATTTGCCTGAGGAGCAGAGCTGGTAGCTCTGCTAGTGAGGCTGTTTCTCCACTTCGTGAGCTTCCTGTGGTTCACCTGAGAGAAGCCCTGAAGTGATGAACATTAAGAAATGCATCAAGCCAGGTGCATCTTAGCGGGACTGTGGGATGCTGGAGTGTATGCCTGAGTGTGAGGCATAAAGAAATTTCAGGTGAGCTGCTGGCTGGGAAAGGCTGTGTGAGGAGTGGACCTGCAGAGGCAGGCTGGGCAGCAGGGCCAGAGAGGCAGCACTGGAAAATGGAAATCAGATATGTGCATTGTTCAACAGCATAAATAACTAGATTTGGTATTTCAGTGTTATTTTGTACATACCATATTGCAAGCCTTAGTCAGCATGGACATAGAGCATTGTATCCATTCTGAAGGAGTTTGCTAACCGACATATTGTTTTGCAAGGAGAGGCAAAGAAACATCAGACAAAAATTATCTTTCAAAAATGGTTTTTTAAGCATTTGAATGGGCAGAAAATTATGTGAAACAATATGAAACTCACCTAGATTTGGTTAGGCACTAGTCTGTGAGTTACATGTGGCCACTAATACTGAGACTTGGGACTGGAAATTACAAGATTTAAATTCCACTTTAATAGAGATGGGTGGGGAAACGGATTTTCCATTTCAAGGGAAAATCTGTAATTAAAAAAAAATCCATTCCATAATGGAATGTAAACAAAGTTTTGTTTTGTTTTTAAAATTTCCCACAAAATTAAATTCTGATACAGAATAGTTTTGGATTGATCAAAATGTTCTGATTAGAATATAAAATGTTAAGAAATTGAAACAAAAAGTCATTTTTAAACATTAAAAGTGAAATATTCCATTCTGAAAAATGCTGTATTCTGATTGTTTAAAAATGAAATTTCATTGAAATAGACACATTTCTGTGAAGTGTTTCACTTTTGATGAACTAGTCTTTTCCCATGGAAATAGGTACCATAGGAAAATTTCTAATCAGCTCCACACTTTAGTTGCAATTGCAATGCAATTTAACTCTGGAATTGCTCTCAAAGTATCCATAATATACAATGAATAAAGTCACCACAGAAGGAGTAGATGGTTTTCCTACATGACAGGACAGAGACTTACTAGGATTGTATCAATTGTAAAATAAAATGAGCCAACAGAGTAATGGGAAGATTTCACACAGCTCCAGACTTGAAGGCCAGGCGAGATGTCAGTGCTAAAAAACAGGTTTCAGAGTAGCAGACGTGTTAGTCTGTATCCGCAAAAAGAAAAGGAGGACTTGTGGCACCTTAGAGAATAAGAAATTTATTTGAGCATAAGCTTTCATGAGCTACAGCTCATTTCATCAGACACATGCAGTGGAAAATACAGTGGGGAGATTTATATACACAGAGAACATGAAACAATGGGTGTTACCATACACACTGTAACGAGAGTGATCAGGTAAGGTGAAAAGAAAAGGAGTACTTGTGGCACCTTAGAGACTAACAAATTTATTAGAGCATAAGCTTTCGTGAGCTACAGCTCACTTTATCGGATGCATTTGGTGGAAAAAAAACCAGGTAAGGTGAGCTATTACCAGCAGGAGTTCCTTTCCCTGTGCTATTGAGGTGGGAGATTGCTCCCTCCCTGCCTGCCTCCACTCCTGAATCGCCTCTGGGTACTTAGGCAGCCCCCGCTGAAGCTGCACTGTCAGATGGAGCTGATCACCCTGCTTGTCGAACTCCATTGCCCGTTGGTGTTTTCCACTCATTAATCCCATTTAATTGTGCAGCCGGCGGAAAGGCTCATTGCAGGTGCAGCCAGGCTGTGTGCATTCGAAGCAGGCCCTTCAGATAAACAGGGCTAGGCTGCATTACAACCTTGTCCGCAGGGATATAGCCAGGTAACAAACTTCAGGATCCCTCTACCTGGCACTCCACTGCTCTAATGCAGCAAAGCCTGTGAAAGAGACCATCCACCCCAAGGACTTGGCAGGCTAATTACCTGGCTACCAGCTGTCCACTGTGGCCAGAGACCACCCAGGTGTAGTACCAGGGTACGTCTGCTCTGGAGCTGGAAGGTGTAGTTTCCAGCCCAAGGAGACATACCCACTCTAGCTCCAACCCAGCTATGATACTAAAAACAGAAGTGGAGTTGCAGCAGCGGAAAGGGCTAGACACCCCAAGTATGATCCTGCCTGAGACCCTAGGCACGCACTCAGGCAGTCTAGCCCCACCGACTGCTCGCATTGCCACAGCCACATGCCCATTTTAGTGCATTAGCTGGACCAAAACTAGCTGGGGTATGTCTATTGGAACTGGACCCTGCACCTTCCAGCTCCAGCGTAGCCATGCCCTCTGATACCGCAGTGCCCTAGGAGCCCAGCTGAACCGCTTTGGAGTTTCACGTCCTTAACACTCATGTCAGATACACACCAGGGGCCCCGATTCGCACTAACACTAACATCCCTTTGCACCATTCTGGCTCTGTCCAGAGGCTTTACGGCACATGTAAAATATTTATTATATTATATTTATTATTTTTCAGGGGTAACCCACTGATATCAATGGGCCTAATTCTCTCCTGCCTCCTATGTTATGTCATTATTTGCTACTGAGCACTGTGGGTAATGAGCACTCTGCACTGAATGGTAGGTTTTACAGTTCCCATTGACCTCAGAGGAAGTAGAGTTAGGGCAATGCTCAGCGCCTTTGAAGAGCTCACCCTGAATGTTTTATTACAGCCAGAAAAACTATCTTTAACGAAGGCTATGGTTGCAAAGTCAAGCACTCAAACCTTAGGAAATGCCAGGATTACTGCTGTCCATGCGGAAAACTTTCATTTTTCTGAAACTATTTTTTAACCGAAAAAAAAAGAGAGAGAGAGAGAGATGGAAAATCTGACTAGCTCTCCTGAAAAAAAACCCTGCAATTATATCACATGGAACCATACTGTCCCTCAGCTGGGGTCATCAGTAGGATTTGGACCATCAGATCCTCAATACAGAGTTCTAGTACTTGAGCTAATGAAGTAATTAGTGGCAGTAGAAGGTTGTTATCCTTTATGTCCTTTATGATCAGGCACTAAAGAGGTATGAGACACATATTTTGCCAGTGGGTTTCACAGCTATTGGCTGAAGCAAGTAGAGGGAAGTGTGCTGTAATGGTGATGGACCATGTTACAGTTATAGTCCCTGTCCATCCCTCCTAAACAAGTGGTTCTCAAAGTCGGTCTGCCACTTGTTCAGGGAAAGCCCCTGGCGGGACGGACTGGTTTGTTTACCTGCCGTGTCTGCAGGTTCGGCCGATCATGGCTCCCACTGGCCGTGGTTCACCGCTCCAGGCCAATGGGGGCTGCGGGAAGCGGCGCGGGCCAAAGGACGTTCTGGCCACCCTTCCCGCAGTCCCCATTGGCCTGGAGCAGCAAACCGCGGCCAGTGGGAGCCACGATCAGCCAAACCTGTGGACACTGCAGGTAAACAAACCGGTCTGGCCAGCGAGGGGCTTTCCCTGAAGAAGCGGCAGACCGGCTTTGAGAACCACTATCCTAAACCACCTTCTCCTCCTCTGCTCCTATACACCCCAGACCAAATTCCTCCCTTCTGTGCTTCCCTCCACCTAGGGTGACCATATTTCCCAAAAGAGAAAACAGGATACCTCCTGGAGCTAGCTCAAGGTCCCCCTCCCCCCACACATGGGGCTGACCCAAGCCCTGCACCACTCCCCCTTCTCTACACACAGGGCTGGCACCAGGTGCTGACCTGAGGGCCCCCTCCCTCCTGCCCATGTGGGGCAAACCTGCGCCACTCCCCCACTTCGGCCTGCACTGCTGACCCTGCTCCCACTGCTCGCCCAAGCCATCACCCCTACCCCCCCAACACCCATTCCTCCATGCCCTACTAGGGGTTACACCCCATGTTTTTGGCAAAACTGGGCCTTTGTCCTGTTTGCTCCTGCTAACTGATCATTTGTTGGCAAGAGCCAACGGGACAAAAGTCAGGACAGCCAGGACAGGGCTTAAAAAGGGACTGTCCCAGTCAATACGGGACGTATAGTCACCCTGCTCCACCCCTCTGCACTACAGTCAGGCTGCCCCTCCATGCTGTCTAGGCAGCCGGAGCATTGACAGCACAGGGGGATGCCTGCCAGTGACATGCTGCAAACATGTTAACACAGGGCTCTCACAAAATGTTCTCCCCTTCACCCTGTGCAAACCCCATTATCCCCACAGTCTGCGGAGAAGAGCAGCGATTGACTGGGGAGCCTTCATAGTTTCGCCCTAGAAATCAAAACCACTTTCTCATCATAACTATAACCAATGGCAATGTTGTGCTTGTAGGAGCGGCCATGAGCAAGGGCGGGGTGTCAGCTGCATAGCCCCAGGAACAGCTCCAGGAAGCAGTGGGCCTCAGAGACACACCAACAGATACAATACTGGACCTTTCCTTGCAAGGAGCATTGGCTAGGAGGGGCTGGCGGCCCAAGGAACTCCCAATGTCTGTTTCTCTCTAGGAGACATCTCTCTCCTGCACTCAGATCATTATTGCTATTAGACACTAATAATGAAGTAATAAACACAGGGGAGGTAGATGGGTTTTATGTTTTATGGGCAATGCCATTTCAATTGATCCGTTCCGAGCATTTTGAGAAAATGGACACCCTTTTCACTGATGAATCCACAGGCTCAAACCATCTCTCAATATTCCATTCAACATTATAATGCTTCCTATCGATTTTATACAGCAAACTTAATACACAGGCATGATTGCTGTTCAGTGGATGAAAAATGGCAGGGATTGTGAATACATGTAGAGCCCAATCTGCAGTGGTGCTGAGCACCTGCATCTCCCCTTGATTTCCAGTGGAGTTGTGATAACTTAGCACCTCTGAAAATGCGCTCCAAAACATCTCAAGTTGGATGCCTAAAATTTAAGGCACCAGAATTAAAAGCCACTGTTGAAAATGTTGGTCCAAGTCTGTTGGCATAGAAATTTGCCTTTAAGTCACAAGGTTCATCCACCAAGCTCCTACATCAACATCCTCAGCCAAATTTTGCTCTCATTTACCTGGGTCCCATCGAAATTAAGGTTAACTGTGTGACTACGAGAGGAATTTGACCCATAGAATCTCTTTAAACTCAAGAGACTCACTGCCTTTCTACAGTGCCTACAAATGCGTTTGACCATTTCTCAAGTCAGTAAGAAGGGGACGACATACATACTGTACCTACAGCTGGCAGATATTGTAAGTAAACTTTGCTAGAAGTTGGGAATGTTTATCCTGTGACGAGCGAACTATTTTGCTCAGTCAGACTGAAAAAGACCCGCAAAGCTTTCTTACCCATTCTGGGCAAAATCCATCCTCATTCAACAGTCAATGGGAGCTTTGCCAGTGTAAGTCTTGAGGAAGGATGGCAGGTTTTGTCTATCTATGTACAGGAACCAACACAGAAGGGCAGCCACCTCTGAAAGTGAATGCAACAATTCTTGAGCAGTGTACAGCAACACTATACAGCAGTTCAGTGGAGCTGGAGCATTAAAAGTTACCAGGAATCAGGACTTTGGTTTTATCTCCCCCTGAAAGACAGCATCCCAGCAGCAAGCTGCCTGGGAACTAACAAAGTACATCAAGTCCAATACAAATATCCTTATGCTGCCCTGCAGACTGGCAGCTGTTAGAATGCTGTACTATATAAAGCTATATCTCTTGGAATAGCCAAAGTGCCTGAGATTTTTGCCCTTTGCCCCTTTTTACTTTATTTTTTTCAGGCGAGCAAATCTGTATATCTGTGTGACTCCCTGGGAAATCTTGCTATGCACAGAGCAGTGCTGAACAATGCAAAGCATCCAGGAAATAATTCTTTGCAAACCAAGTTGTATCAAGTTTCTGATCCCACAGAAAGGCGCTTTAAAGAGACAATACAGCATAGGAACTCTGAAACTAGCACCACTACCTACTGCACACATAACAACCTGACGGCCCAAGGCACAATCAGCCATTTCCCCTAGTAGGCAAACTTCTGTCAGATTAATCTCTTCTGACATTCTTCCCCTTGCAATGTTTCCAAGGGCTGATGGCTGAGAGAGGTAAGAGTCAGATTCCAAAACGTTCAGGGCTGTTGTCCAAATAATAATGCTGAGAAAAAGGCTTAAAATAGACTCCAGTAGCACGGTCAGTGAATATCACTGTATGAATTTATCGGCAACTACAAAATGGTAACATAACATGCTCTTCATCCTTTTAAATTCATTTGAAAACAGGACACATTTTCCTGCCACAGGTTTGAGCAGTGCATTACTAAAGGGTTTTTCTTCCCACTTGCCCCGTCGCTTCCCCACGCAGGTTTATAATTACAGATGGGAATTTGACAAGTCAGGTTCCGAATAATGGCAAAGTTAAACTCCCTGATGGGAATCGGGGAAGTTGAAATGGTTTTTCAATGCATATTTATTAAGGATATTGGTGACTTTCAATCACCGAAGTTATATTCTGGAGTTTATCTGCTCAGAAACTTTATCTCTAATGAAAAAAAGAATTGAAAAAAAAAAAAGGAAAACAGAACAAACCCTGCCGCTGTCAGTGGAGAAATGCTCACCTGCTTCTCATGCAGAAAAGACACTCAGCAGACTTGGCAGAAGTTACATTAATATATTATCAAGTGCAAAAATCTGAGTAACAGAAGTAGTGAGGAGCGGCATTTCGATTCCACTTAATTGAGGCGAGAGAAGCAGTTTTAGGATGAACCAGCAAATATGTGTTTTATTAACAGGGATAAGATATAAACACCCTCAGTTACCCACCTCATTATAAGTGCCAAGCCACCTCATCTCACTTCCTTCTCGCTACCAAACAGTGAAATTTACCCCTGTGCATAGAACTAGATCAAGACATATGTGACACTAAAATCCCTTTTAAGCTCTCAGGGAACCAATGGACTTTGGCCCAAATTTTCAGAAGAGATCACTAAATCTGGTGCCTTAGGTTCTGGTTGCCCAACTCGAGACCCCATGGGAGTCATTTTCAGAAGCGCTGAGTCACCATAACGTCACTGGAAATCAGCGGGAGTTGCAAGTGTTCAGCAGCTACGGACTTGGATGTATTTGCGAGGCCTCTCCTTATTGTTTTTCCATCATGTGAACTACAGTAATGGCTGTGACATGAGTTTCCTGCATCGAACCAATCCGAGGCATTCTAAGATGAATGGCGTGTTGAGGGGCAATTCGAGCCCTTGGATATGTTAATGGATGGGCCCAGCCAAGAGTAGAACCCAGGTCCTGTCCCTTCTCTACGCAACCATTATCCTTCTCACAGTCCCATATGTCCTAGAGAAGATGCCAAGTGGAGACAGATGAGCAGAGTCCCACTCCACACTGAATGTGAGAAGACACTACAGACCAGGGATCTTCTTTGCTCTACTGCAGCTCCTCGAAACATTTCCAATTCCCCCAGCTTTCTCCCCTCCTCCTGCACACTGCAAATCCATTGCCCATAAGGCTCCAGCTCAATACTGGCTCACTCCCAGGCAGATGCTCCAATATCTGCTGGCTCCCCAAGATCCCTTTCCAACACAGTTCTCCCCTGGCCCAACCAAACTCCAACACATTGGCCCCTGACACTTTAAGGTCCATTGGTTGTCCCAGCTGCCTGCCAAGTTCTGGGAATCTCCACTTTAAGGCTCATATAGTCCAATTCACATAATACAGCTTGAGACAGGTTGAACCCCTGAGCGTATAAACCTTCAGGATTTCAAGGGAAGGCTGTTGCTCCACAGCCAGCCCTGAGGAACTCTGAGCTCTGGGGACCTATAACGCAGTCCCTGGGTGCACAGTCAGCAGGGGGAGTTTGGTATTGTCAGCAGAGTTGGTAGACACCTCGGAACTGTAAATGGCCCCACATTTGGATTCAGCCACCCCCAGCAGAAATATGGCTGGGTGAGGATGTATCACTTACGCAAGTGTAGTAGGGATACAAATCATCTCCCTTCTGTTATGCTCCCAAGCCTCTGTGCCCTGCAGACTGATTGTGGGAAGGAGTCAGGATTCATACATTGGAAACACCTTCTTCTATTTCCTCCGAATGCAATTTTTATCTCTGCATTTTATACTCCCTAACAGAAATGGAGATTAACACAATGCATAACCCAGACACATCCCCTTCTAGCCACAGAGGGGGGTGGAAGAATGCTGCAGTTCGGCATTTTGATTAAAGGAAATGACCTGCCTACTTAATATTTACATTTTGAAGAGTTTCATATACAAATTAGTACTTGAGCAAATCCTCCCCATTTCACACCACTGACTCTCTCGGAGATAAACCCCCAAATCAGGCCCTTTCAGGTGCTCAGTGTAACACCTGAAAATTGAGGCACCTGAAATAACTAGTTGCTTTTAAAAATCTTGGACCAGGATTTTTTTAATCAGGGACCAGCAGAATGTTCTGAAAGAGCTCATGGGGCCTGGGACCCATCAGTGTGACCTTGTTGTCTATTTGCCTCTGTAAATTAGCTCTGAACACACCTTCCCTTGTCAGTTTTGCTTTTTTCATTTCAGAAGCTGATCATATCCTCTGCCTCCTCAACCTAGCTAGCTAGGAAAAGCCTGGCTTTAGCCCTGTTTGGAATTGATCATTTGCATCCCATCAAACAAGCAAAGCTTTGCCAAGTCCACTTTTTGTTTTGGGTTCTTCCCAGTGTGTAAGTCTGTCAGAGGATTTTCTGCCTTTTCACCAGATTTGAACATACCCTTTAGGGTACAAATACGTAAATACCTTTCTGGACTTATAGAATAATCAGATGTTCTGGTTAAATCCAATGATTAAAACGATCAGCTTCTCAGTCAAATTTCTCAGGTAAAGATTTACGGGCGGTTTTTTTGGAAATCAGATGTAAGACATATAATTCAACCTCAAGGAATGCAGATATCCAAGTTCGATGTACAGTCTGCAGACTAACCACAGAAGACCGAGTGACTAAATAAACTCTTTTTTTCCTTCCTATAAACGATACCCTGAGTTTGTATTTTGCATTCAAAAAACCCAACATCAACAAAATAAAAAGCTCTCTCTCCACTTTCAGTCCCTACCATCTCTCCCAGCCTCTGTTTTTCTTGGCATCCCAGAATTCCTCGCTCTTTGGCTATCAACTGGGAGAGAGCTAGCTGTGCCGGATTGTTAATTTGCTGCCTCTTGGTGCAATCATATCAACACTGGCATCCCTCGTGAGTTGAGCCATCACACTGTTTACAGTATGCTTTTCATTTTAACAGCAGGAATGAGCTCTGCACTCGATTTTTAAAAGTAGCCCGTCTGACACGTGGAGAAGACGTGTTACATTCTCGTGGGTCACAAGTAACATCATCATGAGGGGTGTTCAGCACCGAGCAATAATGCGCAAAGTTGCAGCATGTGCATGAGGGCACCTAAGGCCTGTGCGAACAGGATTGTGAAATGGCAGCGGAGGCATGGCTTAGCTGTGCCACCTACAAATCCGCTTGAAACTGGTTGGTAGCTACTCGGCACGGCTCAGCCGTGGCTCTGCTGCTGGTACCGTGGCTACACTGCTCTTTATATTGGAGCTAGAATGAGTACAGATATGAGAGCAGGGGAATCACCCCCCTAGCTCATGTAATGCTGACATAGCCACAGATACATACGTGGACACATCCTCACGGCGCTTTGATTCTCACCTGAGTAACCGTTTTGTTTTGTTTCGTTTTTTGACATTACAGGATGCAAAAATATGAAGAGCCGCCTTCACCCTAAACTTGGTGCTCATCGCTGAATGTCTCTGATCTCCCTTGTGTACACTTCCTTGACCATAGGCACCGACTTTCAGCTTTCCCCAGGGGTGCTCCACCCCCGCTCGACCCTGATGTCCTGCCCCCACTCTGCCCCCTCCCCCGAGGCTCCACCACTTCCTCTGAGCATGCCCCACCTGCAGCCAAACAGCTGATCAGCGGCAGGCACGAGGTGCTGGGGGGCAGTGGGAGGAGCTGATCGGCAGGGCCCACTGAACAGCTGATTGGCAGGTGGCTGCTGGTGGGTGCTGAGCACCCACTATTTTTTTCCAAAGGTCCCCCAGTCCCGGAGCACCCACAGAGTCGGCGCCTATGTCACCGACAACTGAAACCAGACAGAACCAGATCCAAAGGACCAGTTTGCTGGGTTGTTAAAATAGAATTCCAGAAAGAAAACTAAAAGCAGGTACAAGACAAACCTTCCATCATGCACCGTATGTACCACATTGGCCTCATGTCTGGAGGTCACGAACCAAGGGAAAGAGAGAAGCTAGCCTCCCATAGAATGAGCAACAGGCAATGCACCCTGTGTGATTTTTGGAAAATAGGTGCACACAGCTATGCGTATAAGTACCTGAGAGGAGAATAACACCCCTAGCTCGTAGTGTAGATGTAGTTTAGTGGGTGTGTGAAATCGCCCAGAAAGGAACATAAAACATTTTGGAATAAATTTCCATGAAAAATGTATCAAGGTGGGATTTTCAACATGCTTTGTTGTTGGCATAACTCTGCTCCATTGATTTGCATGGGAGCAAAAGTAAACTAACACCAAGTGATTTTGAAAATCTCACCAGGGCAGTTTGGTTCAGCTCTTGTAAAATCAAATAATGACATAACTCCAATTCTTGCACGTGGTCCTACGTTCCTGTCATCTGATGCATCTGTCCCCTTTAAACACCAGTGTGCTGAGCACTTTGAAAATCTGGCCCGGCGTGACTTGCTGGAAGACACAAGGAAGTCTATGGAAGAGCAACCACAGCCCCTGGAGCAGAAGCGTTGCTGTGTTACACAACAGCGGCACTCTACAGTGGGTTTCAATGGTAGTCCCAGACAGAGCCCATTACAGTAATCAAAGGGGTCAGGAAAGCATAGGGTCACTGCTTCCTAATGAGAGGATGCAACCTTTGAATTGATAAAACCACCTTTTCCACCAGAAACTACAGCAAAGAGACAGCCCCTGATTCTCAATGGCATTCTGATGAGAACAGAGACAATCAACGGGCGACCAGTGAATGTAACCCTAACCCAAAGGAAACCCTCACACTGATTAGCAAATTAACATTCTTAACAGCAGTGTGGAGGCAGGACAGTGCTTCCTACAAAGCAGAGCAGCAATGACACGTAAGAGGGCATTTACCAATAGTTATTGCAAAGTCGTACCCAACTGTGATTGGGGGCAGAACACTTCCTGGTCAACAGAAAACAAGGAGTTAACAGTATCCACCTCCATTTGTACAGGCACTCAGGAAAGAGTCAGGTGAATGGCTGCTTGGAAGCAGAGTGAGAGAGAATAGCTTTGGCGAGGTTTGCCTCACACCCAGGAATACGCTGAACTCCCAAGTTGAGGGGCTTTTTGTTGCCTATGTAGTTTGCTTGTTATGAACATGGACCCTCAAGGAAAAGCCCTTGCCGACTTTGACTGTTTTCCTGCTGAGTCATTCCACCAGCACACATTGAATTAATTTCCCCCTATACTCAGAAAAAAGCTGATGTGTCTTAGAGACCACTAAGTATTAATTGTTAGTAAATGCTGAATTATTCCCACTGCCAGCATGGCAGCTGATCCCAATAAACTGTACGAGAGGGGGCAGGGGGAAATGATCTCCTGTTGCACTAATTAGAAAGCTGACCTGTTAATAAAGAAAACCAACAGATTTGCAAGATTAATAATAATGGGCAAATTGATTCGGAGAACACAAGACCTAGCCTGTAAATGGGTGGACTCTGGAACCTGCTGTTAACTCTGTTCAGTAATAAAATGGCGATTGTCCAAACTCATCCATTCCAAGGGTTTTGTCTTTATTTTAAATAGAGATGAATGAAAAATCAGATTTTCTAGCCCCAGGGAAATTCCAGTATTTCAACTTTTTTTCATTGCAAATTGAGACGAGAAGTTGAAATATTAAAATGCTTCAGAGAAATAAAAGTTCAGAAAAAATAATTTGGAAATTTTATTTTGGCATTTTTGCTCAAAATGAAAATTCTCAATATTCCTCAGTTGTTTCAGTTTGTTGAACGGACCCAAAAAGTTTCATTTTGAGTCAATGTGATATTAAATTGCATTTCCCTAGGAGTCACATTGAGTCATGGGAGCCGTCGTTCAAGTTCCTCATGCCCCCATTTTTGCCCAGCCCATAGAAGAGAATGGGAGGAATGGGACAGGAGAACGACAGTTCCCATGAAGCAATGTGGCACCATAGGGAAATGCAGTTTAATGTTGAACTATCTCAAAATGAAACATTTCAGCCAGTTCAACAAACCAATATTTGTGTCAAACAAACCTGAAACCAAATAGTTCATTTTGATTTTCCCAACAGAAAATTGGAAAATTTCCACATAATCAAAATTTACCCCTCAAATTTTTTGACTACCTGGGAACTGTATTTTCCATCAAAAAAACATCTTGATGGAAGATTCCCAACCTGCTGGAATTTTAAATTCAAGTACCAAAGCCCTAGGGCAAGACTGTATTCACAGACACAAGCCTGAGCTCTGCCAACTAGCTGATCCCAGGATTTCTCCATTCAGGACATTCTGTTCTTTCCCACTCCCAGCCCTATCTTAGCTCAGAACGGCTCTCAGCCTTTTGTACTCAGAAGTGGAGCTAATGGGACCCACCTGGCCTGGCTGCCAAGGTGAGTCAATGGTATAGCTCTGCAATGCCATAGAGTGCCCTCTGCAGCTTGAC
This sequence comes from Dermochelys coriacea, assembly GCF_009764565.3. Taxonomy (NCBI): domain Eukaryota; kingdom Metazoa; phylum Chordata; order Testudines; family Dermochelyidae; genus Dermochelys; species Dermochelys coriacea. Next base: position 28,147,658 of record NC_050080.1, read on the forward strand.
AGTGAGTTACTCAGCCCAACCCAAATCTGAATCTTTATGTTTTAAAGTTAAGCATCTGGACAAAGTATACCCCTGCCTCCACTCCCTCACCTTTGCGACTTTGAGGAGAGTCCAATAAGTCTGGCACCCACCTGACTGTGACTCAAATTTCTTCACTTGTTCTCACACCCCAGAATGCCTGGCACACCCATAACTGTAAAGCCCCAGAACCATTCAGTCCTTATGCAAACCAGGTGTGCAATGCACTATGGGCCATCAAGTACCCAAGGAAGTAGTATGAGATCTGAATGCAGCAAATGCCACACACTCTGCAAAGAGGGGTGCTGGCCCCCATCACCTTACCTGCTTCCAGTGATGGGGTCGGGAGATGACTGTGTGTCCTCTCTAGCTGTCTCCCGTGATAGATCATTGCAGGTAGGAGAATCCTGTGTATGTTATGGAAAGAAAAAAGATGAAATGGGATGTGTTAGGACTGAGAGTAGATGGTGGTGTCATATAGAAGCAGTTGTTGGCTGGAGCCTTTAAGGAGACACTTTCAGAGTGCTTAGATTGATCAATCTGCATGATGCCAGGTTCCTTCATGTGGTGTTCCCAGAAGTTACAAGAACAAATGCAATCAGGCTTCTAAGCTTGTCAGTGCCTGGACCTCCACCTGTACCCCTGAAACCTCACTAGGGAACAAGCAACTCTGCTGCTGGGCATTGTGTCCTAGTGCAGGGACAGAGCACAAGCCAAGCATGCTGGGACTGTAGTGAGGACTGGAATGTTGATACAGTGCTCCTTGTGCTCTCTTGCTGCTGTCCACTTGAAAATCTCAGAATATGCATCTCTTGTGCCTGCCCAGGTGACAGACTATGGATGTTTTCAAGCAGAGAGAGAGAGAGAGAGGTTAGTGGCATGGAAAAACTTCCTTATGATAAGAGAATAAAAACACTGGGGATGTTTGCTTTAGAGCAGAGGTGGATAAGAAGGGACATGATAAAGGTATGCAAAACACTGAATAGTACAGAGAAGGGAGCTTCTATTCACATTTTCTCATAGTGCTAGAGCAAGGAACCATTCCATGAAACTAGAAGTGTATACATTTAAATCTGATAGAAGGTTACACTTTTTCTCACGCTGCCATAAGCCTGTGGAACTCCTTACCACCAGGTATCATGGAGGCCAACAATCTTAGCGGGATTCAAAAAGGGAGTAGGTATTTAGAAAGGTTAACAGGAATATCAAGCATTATAATGCTAAGGATTAAAAAGTAACCCCAAATTTTGGAAAGGATATAAACCCTTAAAGGAATAAGCCAACCTCTAACTAATGAAGGTTGAGACGAAATTTCCCTGGGGCAAGTTATCTCATAACTGTCTTTTGCAGGGTCTCTTGCAACTTCATCTTAAACAGCTGGTACTGGCTATTGTCAGAGCAGGACACTGGGCTACAGGGACCTCTGTTGTGACACAGTTTAGCAAATCCAATCAGTGGCCAGAATTTTAATCCGAAATTCCAACTGGACTAGTAACAACAATGGTTAACTTTGATGTTGCTAGCCCTTGTCTGTGCATCTGCACTTCCTGATTTGAAAGGAAATGAACAATACCACAAGGTAGGTCCAGGGAAAAAAGAGAAAGCATAGGAAATTGCAAGCTAAGCCCCAGCCTCACAAGACTGCTACCTCAATTCCTAGCCTAGAGCACTAGGAGATCGGTGCAGAGCTCAGACTTTTTGCTTCCACCAAATCCACACCTGGACTAGATCATTGTCTGCAAAATCCAAGGATCCTCTGGGCTTCAGGATATGAGCCATGGTTTACTGATCTCAGCTGCTCTTCAGAGCTTCTTACAGACAAAGCATAACTGCCATATCTCATTAGTAATAAAGACATGCAGCAGGCCAGCAGAGCTGTGAAAAACAGAACATGCTAAGAGGCCAGTGGTACATGCTGAGACTCCAGTTTTTATCTGCCATAGTCTCTACTGGCCTCTCTGAGTCCCTGATTCCGCACCCATCTAGTCCCTCTTCAAATCTGACCCCATTCTCCAGTTTCATGCATCATATCACAGAGGGTTTCAAAGCACTCCAACTTCTGGAGGCACATCCAAAGCACACACTTTTGGAAGCCTCCCCCCCACACACACACACATATTGCGGGGGGGCAACTTCCAAAAGCACACAGAGTTGGCTTAACTCAGCTCCCACTGAAGCTGATGGGAGTTTTACCCTAGACGTTAGGGCAGACGGTGGGAGAGAGAGATGGTGTTAGGCCAATAGTGAATGCTTTTGAAAATCCCATCTTGTATCGCCTATCACTACAATCATTCCCTCCTACCCAGCATGGAGGAGAAAACCTACTCAAGCTTCTCCAGTGCTGCAAGATAAGTGTGTTCTCCATTCTGCCCAGAACCAGCATCTTGTTCTTTGCTCTTTTTTTATTTATTTTTTTAGAAGCCCCAGTTGATAAATTAATACACAGCCTCATTAACTGCAATGCTTTGTCAGTTTTCCCAAAGCAATCAGAGTGTTAGTTAGACCCAAGGAGCAAATGGAAAGCTAAAAAGGAAGCTAAGCACAGCCTTTTTAATCCTGTGGTATGGATCGACATTTGTCAACTGTATTGAAGTTTGTTCTACTGAATAGAGCCCAAGAGACTACTCAATTACTTTATCTCTTAGCAATTAGGAACCTGCTCCTTCAGGTCAATCAGTTAGCACAGAGGGGGAAAATTTGGATACAAGATTAACTATAGAAATCCACAGCCTTTTGTTCTGAGGTTCTTTAAACTAAAGGGAACAGAGCGTTTTCTTTAAAATGTCCTTTATTTGGATAAGTAAAAGTAAGTGGTTAATTTAAATCAGGAGCCTAGTGGGATTCTCCAACATGTCTAGTCTGTTGTGCTACACTTGATCCCAAAAAGGAAGGCTTCCAACATTGCTATCTGGCAAGGTGGGGGGGGGGGTTTGGCATATTCTGGTCACCTTGTCTCAAAAGAAAGACATAGCAGAAGTCCAGAGACAGCCAAGAAGACATATTACAGACATGGAGAAACTGCAATATGAAGAGAGACTGAAAAAAACTGGAACTATGTACCGTAGATGAATAAAGGGGGGAACATGGTAAGGTATGCAAAATAATGAAGGGTTTAGAGATGGTAGATCAGATGCTGCCATTTATTCTTTCTTAGGCTATGTCTACACCACAGAGCCTAGGACAGGATAGCCCCCTACATGCAGTATACACTGGCAGAAGGAGTTTTTCTGCCAGTGTAGGAACATTACTTCCCCAAATTACATTGGCTATGCAGACAGAAGAGGTGGTACACTTCTAAGCTCTGCCCACATGAGTCACCAAAATGAGGTGTCACTCAATGTCAGCATAAGCCCTCACAGAGCTAGAACCTAGGCCTATAGAGAGTCTGGACTACCAACACTTCCACATTGGCACCAGGAGGTCAGGCTAGATTTCTGTAGGGGGACCATCTGAAGCTAGACTCTGCAGGAAGTACTTCCCAGCAGGACCTGACTGGTGGCTCTCTGCAACCAATTGACTGGCCCATGCTGGTATATAAACCAGCAAACCATTACAGGGAGCAGTTTGAGCGATGATGCAGACTGCCTATTTGCTTCTGCGCCAGACTTTGCCTTACTGTGAACCTCAGACTCTGGTTCCTGATGCCGGTTCATCCCTGACTCTGCTGCTTCTCTCCTGCCTGCAACTTGGTGCCTGAGTCTGACTTCCTGGTAACGTAAGCTGGCTTGACCCCGACTCTGCTACTTGCTGCCCACCTACAACTTGGTGCCTGACCTGGCTCCACCCAGACTATATTTCCAGGTCTGCTGGGTAACTGATCAGTGCATAGAGGCTGCCCAGGGCAGTAGGTTTTGCAGATGTTCAAGATCTGATTGCTTATTTTCTGAGCTCTACTGAAAACTTGGTATAAAGAAAGCTTGGCTCGCCATTGTCTGGGCTGGAATATCATAGAATCATAGAATCATAGAATATCAGGGTTGGAAGGGACCCCAGAAGGTCATCTAGTCCAACCCCCTGCTCAAAGCAGGACCAAGTCCCAGTTAAATCATCCTAGCCAGGGCTTTGTCAAGCCTGACCTTAAAAACCTCTAAGGAAGGAGATTCTACCACCTCCCTAGGTAACGCATTCCAGTGTTTCACCACCCTCTTAGTGAAAAAGTTTTTCCTAATATCCAATCTAAACCTCCCCCATTGCAACTTGAGACCATTACTCCTCGTTCTGTCATCTGCTACCATTGAGAACAGTCTAGAGCCATCCTCTTTGAAACCCCCTTTCAGGTAGTTGAAAGCAGCTATCAAATCCCCCCTCATTCTTCTCTTCTGCAGACTAAACAATCCCAGCTCCCTCAGCCTCTCCTCATAAGTCATGTGCTCTAGAGCCATAATCATTTTTGTTGCCCTTCGCTGTACTCTTTCCAATTTATCCACATCCTTCTTGTAGTGTGGGGCCCAAAACTGGACACAGTACTCCAGATGAGGCCTCACCAGTGTCGAATAGAGGGGAACGATATGCCCACTGGGCCTGACTCCTTGATTGTGGATAAGTATTAATGTTGGTATCTCCCAGACACATACACCCCCTTGTGACACCAAACTCAGATGTCAGTCACAGTAAACTGTGCAGATCTGTGACCCTCCCTTTCCTCCTTTCTGCATGAGGAATGAAATAGTTAACTATCCTGACATGTAAATTATCATCACTGGGCATCTGAATTAACCCCTCCCTGAGATGAATGGTGCAGTTCACATGTCTCCAAGCTATTGTTCCAGGCTCTCTGCAGATTCAGGCAGACATCTGTAATCACACCTGAGTCACCACAACCAGAACGGCTAGAGAGACTTCCTTTTTTAAAAAAATTTAAAAAAATCTATAAATTTGTTAGTCTCTAAGGTGCCACCGGTACTCCTTTTCTTTTTGCGAATACAGACTAACACGGCTGCTACTCTGATTCCTTTTTTAAAAAAATGAAAGCTGATTAGTAGTTTCAGAGAGGGCAGGGAACCTCTCCTCCCACCCACACCCCACTCCCCGCCGCAACATTAAATGCCACTAGAGCCCCACAGACATCTTCAATGTCTCTTTGTTGTAAACTGCCAAGGTGCTAAAACATGATGGCTGGGGTACCCAGTTTCAATAGGATTTTGGCATCTAATTCCCTAAAAATGCTTTTATAATCCCAGCTGAAAATGTCATTGAGAGCCCACAATGAAGCTTCTTCCCTGCTCATGTGCAACGTGCAGTCTCTGCGGGGTCTGCCTCCTAATTCTGGAATGGACCACTCTGTTCACTGGTTGCAGAAACTATGACCTGGAAGAAAACATAAAACCATCACTGATAGGTTGCAGATGACCGGAATTGGGGAAGTGGTAAATAATGAGGAGGACAGGTCACTGATTCAGTGCAATTTGTGTCACTTGGTAAGATGGGTATGAGCACAGAATGTGCATTTAATACACCTAAATGTAAATGTAGGCCATATTTACAGCAGGCGGGACTCTATACTGGGAAGCAGTGACTCTGGAAAACGTTTGGAGGTCCCTCGTGGTGGTTAATCAGCTGAACATGAGATCTCAGTGCAATGCTGTGGCCAAAAGAATTAATACAATCATTGGATGCACAAACAGAGAAATTTCTAGAAGGAGTAAAGAGGTGATTTTACCTCTGTATTTGGTGCTGGTGTAACCTCCAGTGGAATACGGTGTCCAGTTTGGTGCCCACAATGCAAGACGGATGTTGATAAATTGGAGAGGGTTCAGAGAAGAGCCACGAGAATGATTAAAGGATTAGAAAACCTGCCTTACAGTGACAGATTCAAGGAGTTCAATCTATTTAGCCCAACAAAGAGAAGGTTAAGGGGTGACTTGATCAGAGCCTAGAAGTATCTACATGGGGAACCAATATTAAATAATGGGCTCTTCAATCTAGCAGAGGAAAGTATAACATGATCCAAGGCCTGGAGGTTGAAGCTAGATAAATTCAGACTGGAAATAAGGTGAATATTTTCAACAGAGGAGTAATTAACCATTGGAGCAACTTACCCATGGTGGTGGTGGATTCTCCATCACTAACAATTTAAAATAAAGATTGGATGTTTTTCTAAAAGATCTGCTCTAAGAATTGTTTCAGAGAACTTCTATGGCCTGTGTTATGCAGGGGATCAGACTAGATCAGTGGTCCCCAAACTTTTTATATCACTCCCCGCCTTATCCATAATGTAATCTGTCCTTGCCCCAGTCCCCGCAGGAGCTGGGCCGAGAGCAGGGCTCGGGTATGAGGCCAGGGCTGGAGCTGTGGTTGTGGTGGTGGCCAGGAGCAGGGCCAGAGCCGGAAGCACAAGCTGGGCCGGGAGTGTGACTGGGAGCGGGACTGGATCCAAGCCACGGTCGGGGCTGGGAGTCAAAGCCATGGCCTCGGCTTGGGGTGGGGAGGCTGGGGCCAGAGCAGGAGTGGAGGTGGGGGCAGAACAGGGCTGGGTTGCGCTCCATCCCCGCACCCTGTGGTGACTGGCCTAGGCCCTGCTGCACCCCTGAACACGATGAGGTTGAAGACAAAAAACTTGGCTCATGCTGTTACCCTGCCAGCAATGAACACTTCACAAATGCAAAGTCAGTGCCACTTTTAACCCTTTCCTTGTTCTCCGCCTAGCTTGCCATGTTATCCTGGAGAAATCACTTAACCACTGTACACTTTGGGTTTCCTGTCTGAAAACAGATAGGCAAGCAGGGGGTTTTCAATCTCAGAGGAGTGTTGTGATTCATGAATTATTAATGCTGGTAAAGTGCTTTGAGATCTCCTGTTGCTAGGAGCAAAAGAAAGGCAAAGCGTTGCAGAGCTCCTTTTGCATTTAGTGGGAGAGTGCTTAGGGGGTTAAACTGTGAAATATAACACCACATTTGATTTGCCATTTCTTTGGTGAGAAAACAAGCTGTCTTTTTTACTCAGTATTTTTTGCCTTAGCTATAAAAAGGCCAGTAAAGAAAATGCTTTCTGATTACTGTAAAGCAGGGTGGCTAAGATCTCAGCAGCAATGGGCAGTATATGTATCCTATAATGGCAGTAAGAATAGCTGATGTGTACATAAACTTCCCTTAAAGTCAAGGTAAGCCTCGACAAAGGAATTCTATGTCCCTGCAAACACATTGAGAAGGCAATACAGCCTCATAAAGTCCTTCATCTTATGCAATGTCTATTGGTTTCTTATTGTATTGATTATATTGCAGAGATAAAATATAAATTCGGTATACTCAGCAAAGACAGCTTTACTGCTCTATTGTGCTGATTATTACAGAAGGTATGAATTGAGTCATAATTCTGAAGAGTCATCAGAAATCCATATACAACTCAAAGTTATTCATTTGAAATAGTGTTTATGAGATCTTCAAGCGAAGATCAATATATTAGTGTGTACACGTCTGTATATATATATATATATATTTAAATACACAAATAGATAATCCCCACTTCCGTTTTTCACTGATTCCCCAAGAGGGTGTTCCTCTTCGCCTCCCCCCCGTGCCCTCAGACATTGCAGGAGAAGCACGGAAGGTTTTGTTTTGTGTCTTCCCCTCCAGTCTATATACGTGACAATGCAAGGCAAACCCGTGATTCTTTCATGAGAGGAAGGTGGAATTGGAGGGGAGAAATCCGTTTTTTACTCAGAGAGTTTCAGCAGCTGGGAGTGGGCTGGGGACTAACCTCCCCCTCAGATATACTGGGATGTAGGGTACCTGAAATGGAATTCATTGAATTCAATCCATTGCCCATAACACAATGCCCTTTTCTTGCTTATTCCCTCCTTCAAGTTCTTTGCCACCTACTTCTCTCCCTCCACATCTGCCTCATTATTTCCATCTCCAAACCATTTGGCTTGCCTGCTTTTCATACACTGTTTTCTTTTTATCACTCTCGCACCATTCTTTAAGAGGCAGCGTCTCCCTTTCTTTCATTCTCTCTTTCCCAATCCCCGCTTGCTCTCTCCCATGTTTCATTGTTTTCCCCCCATTGCTCCCCTTCTCCTGTTTTCTCAGTCCCCCGAGGCCCCTGCATTCTCAGCTCGATTCCCACTTCCTCTCATCAGCCTCCCTCATCTCTTTCTGCATAACATATACCAGTTAAATATCACTGTACAATAGGGATGCTCAGCATTTACTGTAGAAATTTTCTTTCCATGGAAAATACCAGGTATTGAAATGAATCTTTAACGGCCCACAGCTGGGCAGATAATTACCGGTACCAGGGAAAATTCAGGTACAATATGCTTAATGCACAATAATTTATTTGAGAAAGAATCACACAAGCAGTAAAGGTTACATAATACACATCTCCCTAATGAACCTCAATTCCCCAAGCATAAACCTTCAGTAACTATGTTGGCCTTACACAGTATCCTGATTGGCAAACAAAGCAGGTATAGCCACCAATTCTAGAGGGGACTTCTTTTCTTCTCTTCTTTTCTCTCTCAGGTACTTGCCTGTTAAATGTCCCCCCAAAGCAGGTCTCGGTTACCCCCGATGCCTTCTGATTCAAAAGTCCCACAAAGGTCCCTCATAGCAGGGCCTTGGTTACCCCAAGGCCTTCTGTCTCACAGTGTCACAAACCTCTTCAGATATTAATTGGGGAACTAACTAACTAATTTACTTTGCTTAGCATTTATACCTCTGTTCTCAAAGGAATCACATGTCCCAGAAATATACCCTGTGGGTATTTTATTACTGGTCTTCTCTAATTAATATTTTGGATGGGGGCTGCAAAACAGACACAGACCAAAGCTCAATCAACATTTACCCTCTCATCAACCATTCACTTCAGCTCTTAGCGTGATGCCATCCAAAAGGGTCATTTTGACCCGGGTCAGCCTGTACCAAGCCTACTGCCCACATGTTTTTATGTCTTCTTTACTTTGGTGAGTTGTTGCCCCCCAGCTGATATATTCCAAAGTTCAATGTTGAAACATACATGCAGATAGAGCCTTTATTTATTGGTTTCAGCACTTCCAGTAAATGTCCCCACATCTATCTAATGCTAAGAGAACCCTGCTCCCAGAATCCTCTAGCAAATTCAGATGTACCAAGCCATACCAGATTTATACTTATCACATTCATTCATATCAGCCACAGCCATTCATAATAAATTGGCTCTGTCCCAACAGGAGGGTGAGGTTGACAAACAAAATTTTGACAAACAAAATTTCCATTCTCCAAGAGGAGAGACCTTGGTGCTTCCTGAGATAGTCTGACCAGGGAGCCTGGCCTGCAGAGGAAAATTGGAGCATGAGGTACCATGGTGGTAGTTCCAAGTAGAAATAATCAGTTTTCTGCCTCCGTTTTTCCGTGTTTGAACGTCTGCTGAAAAAACTGAAATTTTCTGCAGAAACCCCTCCAGTTTGCAAACAACTCTATTGTATGTATGCTAACAAATTAATCACCATGAAGTAGATACTCTTTTTACAGATGGGGCACAAAGAGGAAGAAAAGTTAAGTACACTAACCAAGGCCACAGAGGGAGTCATGTCAGAGGCACAATGAAAACACAGGAACCCCCCTTTCCTCCAGAGTTCCACCTGTTTCAGCAAAGCTTAAAACAGCATAGTTAGTAGGGCTTCAGCATGTGCTTAAAATCCAGTCTGTGTTTTTGTGCTTTGCTGAATTGCGGACTTATTCCCCCAGTTCATGCTGCCTCATGCACTGCACAGCTGCCTCCTTGTGGCCAGAGTCATGGTGGCTAACAAGAAGATGAACCAGCTGAGAGGAGTTGCTGTGTGTCTACTGCTATCAGTGAGTGCCTGAGCTGTGAATTTCTGGGGTTTCCCCAAACATCAGTGACCCCATAACTGTGGGGGTCAAGCCCAGTTCCAAACACAGGGACAAACTTTCAACTCAACTCAATCAACTGACTCTCTTTTCCTCCATCTCTCTTCTCCACGGAAATCTGGGAGTAGCTTTGCTATTTCTATAGCCTCCATGGGGTGGGCTTCACAGGACCTTAAGAATTATCTGTGTCTGTTTAAAATTAAATGACCAGAGGAAGGAAAGGAGAGGATAACAGAATTGGGGTGGGGGGGGAGAGTGGCACATCCTCAGACAAGTCTTGAAGGGTCTGGCTTCTCCCAGGGCGGAGGTAACTCTGGGAGGAAGCTCAGGGAGTTGCTATGTTTACTGATTGGGTGTAAGCAAAACTTTTGTGTATCAGCAGCAGGAGGGGAGGAGCATTTGTACCCTCTTCCAGTAAGAAAGGCATGTTGCTCTGTTTACTGAATTCTTGCCAATGTCATCCTTCCAGGAAATCTGCCGCCTTATGCTACTCCACGAATAAGACTGGGATCATGCTGTAAACAAAGGAAGGAGGAATTCCTTGTTAAAGTTTTTATCCCCTCAGCCCTAGAGAAAAAGAGAAGTTTCTTATGGTGTAGTTCCAAATTTTGGTCCAAGTGGCCCCTTGACTACTGGGAAGGAGCTGGAAAAGTCTGCAGAGAAAGTGAATCACTTTCATTCGCAGGCATCATGCATTTTAGAATTCCACAAAGGGTAATATTTCCCAAAGCATCTGAGCCCTGGTCTAGGCTACAGAGTTAGGTCCATGCAAGGCCGCTTACATCGAACTAACCCTGTAAGTGTCTATACTAAAATTTTGCTCAGCAGCTGTAACTCATCCACTTCACTGACTTAATAACTCCACCTCCACGAGAGGTGTAGAGCCAATGTTGATGTAGTTAGGTCGACGCAGTGTTAGTGTAGACACTGTGTTGCGCACATCGACTATTGCTGGCTTTCCGAAGTCATCTCACAATGCCCCACACTGACAGTTCAATTGGTGTAAGTGCTCCTGGTGCGGACATGCACCACCGACACAAGAAGCAAAGTATAGACCCGCACGAACAATGTAATTATGGTGGTGTCTATATGCTGATATAAGTTAGATCAACTTGATTTTGTAGTGTAGACATGTCCTCGGTGACTGAGGAGCCTGAGGGCTTGTCTACACTGAGAGTTAGTCCATAACAAGCCATTGAGAGAATCTACAGTGGACTAGTCCCTGTGCGGATGCTGCTAATATGCACTAAAAGTTGTGTAGTGCTCTTTGACTGACTGTTTCAAACAGCAGCATGTCAAGGTTGGCCACTGTCAGAAGATAGGATATGGGGCTATTGGTCTGACCCAGTATGGCTGTTCTTATATTCTAATTTTGTTGCTACCAAAAATCTGTCTACTTTATGCACATCCTAAAATATAACATTTCCATCAGTCCTACCTCTTATAAAAAATTACCATTCTCCATTAGCCACCTGCCATTAAATCCTTATAAAAGGTCTTTATTATTCAGGATGCAGTTGCCTCAGTCAGCCTAGTCTTATGGCTGGAGGCAGGAGAGGGCCAGGATTTTATAGAACACCCTTTGCAATTCATGATCCCGCATGAATCATCTGAGCGTCACTAGCTATTTTCCCTACAGACTGGGAAGAAAAGAAACAAGAGAGACTGTGACTGTAATTTCTGTTGAGTGGAGCTCAGACACCGTGCCAGAGGGGGCCAGATAGGCACTTAGATAGGAAAATAGAACTTTAGCAATAGCGGGACGAATACTCAGAATGACAGCAATGATGCAGCAAGCTCCTGCAGCAGCTGGGAATGTTTCTGATGCTGATTGTAGATGTACCACACCTGGATATCTAAGGGAGACACTGGAATATTTGCTTATTTGACTCTGAGGCCTTGGGTCTTCTGTAGTGCAGACTCCATGTTGGAAGTGAGTGACCGTGGAGAAAATAGCCTTAGAGAATCTCCCACAGACTCTTTTCAGTGCTCTCAGGGCTGGTTTTCTTCCTTTTAAATCCCACCCATCCCAGAGAGCTTCAGCAGGTGTGAAAGGGGAAGCTTCCCTTTCCCTTGTATGTGAGTGGATGAGGGGTTAAATCTGAGGCTGCTTTCCCACCTGCCATACAGTGTGAAATACTCCCTTAAAATCCAAAGGTTACCAGAGGCCTTTGGGATCCAATTAAAATAAACTAAAACGTGCTTAGGAGACATCTTGTTGTTTAAGGTCGTTCCTTGCCATCCTCTTCCCTGTTGGGAGGAGCTACAGAAATGGAGCAAAGGGTTCTGTTCACCTTTGCTCTGCATCTTGCACAGCTATTCATACCAGTTGATGTCAAATGGGACCGAATTTAGACTCACTTTGCATGGTGTAAATGGTGACACAAGGTGCATGGGGATCGGGGATGGGGCCAGATGAGTTTTTGGTTTTGTTCTTGTTTTGTTGTTTTCCATTGTGAATTGAGGGCAATTGGTGGCATTCCCTTTGTGAAAAGAGAATTACAGGCAAAGCTTCCCCGCTTTCAAATCACAATTGTGTGAATGGAGCCCTGGCCCTGGAGACAGAAGGCAATGGCAATACAATATCCCCACCTTGCTCTGCCTCAGGATTGATCTGTGGGATAATCTTTAGAGGAGCGTTCAGGGCCAAATTCCCTGCTGCTGTAAGTGGGCAAAACTCCACTGAGGTTGATGGAGCTGTGCCCATTTACACCAGCAGGCACTTTGGCCCTTTATTTTCTTGGTCCATTCAGTCCATGGCCTCTGCTAAACCTGCCACCAAGGCAGACAGCCAGTGCTAAGTGTGGAAATTCCACTGAGACTCACCAACACTTCACCAGTGACAACTCTGGAGGACATCAGAGGGTGACAACTCTGGCTACACAGGATTGAAGCCAGTGACCCAGAGACTGAATACTCCTTATCCTGAGCCCCTGAGCTACTCACAGTTCTGGTTCTACATGTTCTTAGAAGTCCAGGAGCCTTGGAGGGGGTAGGCTGTTTCTCCAGCCTCACTTCCCCTCCCCACTAAGGGAATGTCTACTCTGCAGCGAGAAGTGTGCTTCCCAGCTCAGGTAGACAAACATGCTAGCTCTGGTCAGATTAGCACACTAAAAATAGCAGTGTAACCAGGGGTAGCATAGGTGGCAGCTTGGGCTAACTTCCTGACTACAAAGCCATCTGGCCTCCCTAGGTGTGTACTTGGACTGTCAGTCTGAGCAGCTGCCCCTGCTATCCCAGCTACACTGCTATCTTTAGCATGCTAGCTAAAGCAGAGCTAGCCGTGCCTGTCTACCACCGTTGGGAAGCATCCTCCCATCTGCAGTGCAGACATACTCTAAAGGAGGCTCCTCCTAGTTACGCCCCACTGTGCTATGTCCCCTCCCCACCATCCCCAGTGACTTCCATCTTCCTAGTTAAAAAGGAAAAACATACATGGTTGCTTCCACTCCCAGCTCCTGCAGTTCCGCTGCAAAGAAACACCATGGGAGACAGTGTGGTTTACGCCTCTCTAGCACTGGCTCCAGCCATCTACTCTCAGTCTTCCCCCATCTCCACTTTGTGGGATTCCACTTAGTGATGTGAGAGCCAGCTCAGATAAAATAAGAAAGAACCAACCTGAACTTGCGCCTGGGACATTTACTGAGGTTGCAAAAAGCTCAGGTAGAGTTCTGTCCTTATTCATTGTCATATTCATACACATCAGAGTTTTGGCTGCTAGACTAGACAAACCCACCACATCCCATCCTGGGAATCAGAAAGTGCCTGGAAACCTCAGACAGAACGTGTCCTTGTAACATTTCCAGCCTCACTTTGCAGACCCAAGAGATTTGTATAGCTCCAATCAGCTTCAGATCAGCACCTCATCTTCTGGGTGCTTCTCCAAACTTCAAAAGCTTGACTCATAATCAATTTTTCTCCCTTTTTCATACTGGATGCATTCCCCATTTATTAGGTTTATTGAGCTATTTTTCGCTTCTAAATTACAGTCAGGGGAAGTGACATTAAAATAACAGAGGTCAACAGCTCAGCTCTCCACGTTTCGTAGCAATCGCATTCTTTGGGCTATATATACGAAATTTTCCTATTAACTTATTTGAGTGCTTACTAAAGATATTTAACAGCTTTTGGGCTAAATTCAGATCTGGTACGAGTGGGTGCAGCTCATGGCTCTGAACTTGGCCCAGAGTGCAATCAGTGCTTTATATTTGCTTTCCTCTTTGTACTGAGCAACTAAATCAAAGAGGCAGATTAGCAGTATCCAAAGCAGCCCACCATAAATTAAAGGCATTTTAAATTTTCATGGCATCCCACCAATCAAATTAAAACAAAATGGAGGGAGCAATCTTTGAAATTAAAGGCATTTAGAAACATAACGAAAACAGATTGAGAAACCACATCCTTCTCCCCTTCTTTATTTCAGTCCCCAAAGCCTAATGTGGATATTAATTGCCTGGATAAGATATACAAGCAATGCATATGTAGCTTCATCAGAGCAAGAGGTTGTGCAATACCAAAACAAGCTACCTAAATAGAGCTCAGCTGGACTGAGACCCAGGAAGAACTGACAATAGGGAGGGGGTCCCTATTGGAGCGTGGACTTCATACCTCTCTTTTTCCACTCGGGAACCCAGTTCACTAGGGCCACAGGACCCAGTCTGAATCTGTAAAATGGCTATCTTCTGCACAGGAGGAGTGTTCTCAAGGGCCACTGCTATAGCCACAAGTTCGGCTGCCTGGGCAGAGTGCGGCAAGCATTACCCTTTTAGTACCTCATCAATGGGAACTCTCACAGCAGCATATCCTATGTATGGCTTCCCTTTCTTGTAATAACAAGACCCATCTACAAAGCATTTAGTGACTACCTTATCCTCAGCACAGCTGCTCTCTCAAAAAGTGGTGACCCAGGGATGCTAACTCTGGTAAAGGGCACTCATGTTCTTCTCCCTCTATCATAAGACCATAGGGTACTGCGGACAATGTTGGAGTTTTTTCCATGTCCACATTTTTATTTAACAAGGCTAGAGTCCATTTAGCCAGTCTAGGGCTGGACACATGACCATTATTAATCTTGCCAGCGAGCACATATTTTAGGTAGTGAATCCTAAATCCTAGATAGTGAATCCCTTTTCTACCTCATTTAGAGTTTTGAAGGCATATGCTACCAGTTGGAGCACTGTACCATGGTTCTGACTCAGTATTGCTCCCATCCCCCTCTCAGTAGTTGCCAATTGTAACACAAACGGCTGTCCCACCCTTGGATAGGCTAGGGATGGGACTGGAGTTGAAGCTTGTTTTAATTGGACTGTGGCTTCCTGCTGTCTATGGCCCCATTCCCACTCTGGTTTTTCTTCAAAAGTTCATGTAGTGGGTCTGCCTTTTCTGGAAGTCCCTAAATAAAATCTCAGGAGAAATTGATCATCCCCAGGAATGATCTAAGAGCGGTTACATCCATGGGAGCTGGAAATTTGCGGATCAGGGGAATGCCCTTCCTGTCCCAGAGTTACCTCAAGGTGATTTACTTGCTGAGAGTACAAGTGGGCTTTCTTTGGGCTTACCTAAAACCCTGTATCCTGAATTTTTTGTAATACTTTGTCCAATACTTCCAAATTCTTGTCCCTGGTATGGGCACAAATCAGGATATCATCCATGTAGGATATTATACTGTCCCTTTCAGGCATCCCATCCCTCATTCTGACCACATGGATGTGACAAATAATAGGGGCATTAATCCAGCCCATAGGTATCCTTGCAAAACACAGCTATCTTTCCTGAAAAGTGAAAGTGAATTTATAACTGTCTCGATGTAATGGAATAGCAAAGAAATCATTGGCCAAATCTAAACCAGAAAACCATTGGTCCCCTCCTACAATGGAGGCCATTAGCTCCTGATACTTAGCCACTACGGGGGCTATCAGCAGGATCCACACAATTAAGGGGACGAAAATCTACCATGAGCTTCCAAGTCTTGCCATCACTTTTAAGAACCAGCCATAGGACAGCATTAATGGGGCTAGATTGTTTCACTAGGACCCTTTGGCTTAAGAGTCCATCAGTTGTTTCTTGGAAGCTGGCTTTGACCTCTTCTCTATACCTATACTGCTTCTGGGGTGCGGGATCAGGGCCTGTGACTAGGACTTCTGCATCAATTTTACCACATTCTATTTTATTCTTAGCCCACACCAGGCCGTGTTTCTCTGCAATTGCTAGAACTTCCTGGGGCCATTTGGACCACTCCAGTTCTTCAGATGCCTTAAGGGCTGCAAACTGTCAGCTTGATAGAATTTCCACTGGTTCTCAGGGTGTGCCAGAGGGCGTCTCCCATAGAACCCTGTTGGCAAAGTCAACCAGCACTCTCAATTCATAGATTCATAGATACTAAGGTCAGAAGGGACCATTCTGATCATCTAGTCTGACCGCCTGCACAACGCAGGCCACAGAATCTCACCCACCCACTCCTGCGAAAAACCTCACCTATGTCTGAGCTATTGAAGTCCTCAAATTGTGGTTTAAAGAGTTCAAGGAGCAGAGAATCCTCCAGCAAGTGATCCGTGCCCCATGCTACAGAGGAAGGCGAAAAATCTCCAGGGCCTCTCCAATCTGCCCTGGAGGAAAATTCCTTCCCTACCCCAAATATGGCAATCAGCTAAACCCTGAGCATATGGGCAAGATTCACCAGATACTACAGAAAATTCTTTCCTGGGTAACTCAGATCCCACCCATCTAATATCCCATCACAGGCCATTAGGCCTATTTACCATGAATATTTAAAGATCAATTAATTACCAAAATCACGTTATCCCATCATACCATCTCCTCCATAAACTTATCGAGTTTAATCTTAAAGCCAAATAGATCTTTTGCCCCCACTGCTTCCCTGGGAAGGCTATTCCAAAACTTCACTCCTCTGATGGTTAGAAACCTTCGTCTAATTTCAAGTCTAAACTTCCTGGTGGCCAGTTTATATCCATTTGTTCTTGTGTCCACATTGGTACTGAGCTTAAATAATTCCTCTCCCTCTCCGGTATTTATCCCTCTGATATATTTATAGAGAGCAATCATATCTCCCCTCAACCTTCTTTTAGTTAGGCTAAACAAGCCAAGCTCCTTTCATAAGACAAGTTTTCCATTCCTCGGATCATCCTAGTAGCCCTTCTCTGTACCTGTTCCAATTCTCCCATAGCATCAATTCCCAGGATCCCTATCTTTCCCAGATCCATCAAGCCAAATTACCCTTTATTTTCCCTCTGCCTGACCCTCTACGGGATCTTCCCACAGAAGGAGGCAATGCTCTCTGCCTCATTAAATCCCTGAAAGATCTTGATTCAAACTGAAGGCCCAAATAGGTTCTTATTCTTGGTACTAATTAGGGAATAAGTGGCACCTGAATTCACCAATACATTTAGTCCAAACAACCCTCCTCCAAATTCTACATAAAACATGAATCTCCCCCATCCATTGGTGTCCCAAATGTGCCACTACTGGGGGAGCGAGGGGCACCCGGCCTCCCTGTGGGGAGACATCTGGCGGTGCACTCGAAGTCTTCCCTATATGCTCAGCCAGCTTTAATAGGAGTTCTGGGGCAGGCAATCCATCTATTTTTCCCCCTCAGTTTGCACTTCAGGAGCCATCTCCAGATTTTTGCTCACCAGAGATCAGGCATTCTGACCCAACTTTTGTAGGGTATCCCTTCTCTTTCCCCTTTCCCTTTTGACCTTGGCCTTCTTTAGGAGTGTTATCTGAGAGGGTTATTGCAGTGACCTTCCTAACTTTCTTTTTGGGGAGATAAATATCCTTCTGGACCTCACAGGCCTTCCTAGACCTCTTCTCAATTTCTTCTAACCTAGCTACCCCTGGTTCAATACCCACCAATGCCATGGGAAGGAACCTTTGACTCAAGACTTATTTAAATACAGCGGTCTCTTACACCAGGTTATCTGCTGCACTCAATCCAAAGTGTTTAGATGCCAGCTTCTTTCTAGCCATACAGCTTTCTGGTCTTTCCCCTGCCTGTTGCTTCTCTTGAATCAATATCACTACAGAGCTTTCTCTAGATAAAGGGGTCTTTATCACTTCCCCTTTCAGGTTAATATGTCTTTAGGCATCATCATCTCCAGGGGGGATCCCTGCTTGGTTAGCATAAGAGATCCCTGCAAAGTCCTGAGCAGTCATACATTCCCTGGCCAAGGCCACCACATCCCACAGAGTGAGACTGGGGATATCAGCTATCCTCAACAATCATCCCAAGTCTCTATTCTGGTTTAGTGGACTAAGCAATTTCCCTGGGGCTCTGACCCAGTCAGGGGAGAAAGGTTTAACCTCTACTCATTCTTCTCATCCCTAGTTACCCTTTGGGGACCAGTCTTGCTTACCATGGCTTTTACTATTGGGGCTATGGGTGGGAGCTTCTGCAGCTCTTCCAGTGTTTTGAGCAATGGTCCATATGGGGAATGCCCAAAAAGGCCGGGGGGAACTTGTTGGAGTAATCCCTCTCATAGTCATAATAAGGAGGATACAAATCAGGGTCTCTCTCTGGTGATGTTAGGAAAATTGTTAGTTTGCAAGGCGTTACTAGAGTTATATTCTCCTCTTCTCCATCTTCTCCTCCCCCAGGCTATGAACCCCTTTGATCACAGCTACTATTCCCCTCTGTTCTCTGAATTCCATTCTAAGAGCACAGATCTGTCTCTTACTTTCCCTATGCTCTGCCTGGGTCTTATTCTGGGAGTCCTTCAATAAGATTCTAACTTCTACATTGCTTTCCTCTATCTGTTTTTTTCAACTCATATACTTCTGCTCCAGCCTGTCACCCACTCTCTCACTGTCACACACTTGCTTCTGCATTGCCACTATCTGTGCTGCCTGAGTCAGAGTCAAAAACAATGAGGAGTCCAGTGGCTTAAGACTAACAGATTTATTAAAGACTAACAGATTTATTTGGGCATAAGCTTTCATGGGTAAAAAACCCACTTCTTCAGATGAGTCAGGGTCATGGCCCAGAGGGTGTCTTACTCTGCCTTCAGGCTGGCTGCTTCCTTTTCTCTTGTAACTTTATCTTTCTCTAACCTCTCCATTCTTGCCTTTAATTTATCTATCTCTTTATCTAACACTGTTACTATCATCCACAATCCTTGTAATGAAGTCTTATTCTTCACCTTAACATTTAGAGCTCTCCTTTTTCCCATGCTGACCCAGGTTTCCCATTATTTACAGAGCTGCATGAACACCCCGGGGCCATTGAAGGCTCCAGGTTTCCAGGGACCATTACCATAGTCCTGTACAAAATCTGTCAAGCTGTTACCCAACACTGTTTCCAACCTACTTTCTTTCTTTCTTTCCAGATGTTCCCTTTCCTTCTGACTTATTTTTCTCACTTGACCAGCCTATTAGCCTGAGCCCTAAGTTCCAGTAACAGAATGTATCCATGAATTGATTCATGGACTATGACATGGCAATTACAGGTTGCGACCCTATCCCAGCATCCTCTAGTCCCTATTGCAACAACCTGTCTGTACCATTCATCCCCTTCCTCTCCACGTCTCCTGACTACTGACTTGCCAAATCTGTTTCCCTGGGCTTTCTGAACCCAAAACTCTAATAACTTTTTATTTTCCCCTTTCCAAGTGGTTTCAAGAATAAATCCATGGGGACACAGCTCTTCCGTCTGATAAATGATTGGCACAAATGTCAGTGCTTTCATCCCCCAAAATATCTTTTCTTAATTAAATCTATAGCATGCATCTAAAATAGGAATAGTCTAGAGAAACCCAGATATAGGTACCCAAAGTCTGAGATGGTGTTGAATGGTCAATGGCAGGTACCTGGTGGCCAGCCTTCCACCTAGCTGCTGGAGTGTGGGATATCAACTTCTGAGCTCAAACAAAACTTCTCCAAACTTCTCTCCCCCTTAAACATTCTGATTTATCTTTTTATAGGTTACTCAAAACAAAGCATATAACTCTAGTAACGCCTTGCAAACTAACAATTTTCCTAACATCAGCAAGCAGCTCCTTGTCATAAAATCAGCAAAAAATCATAATCAGGAACACCCAGATCCAAGATCAGCAATCCATATTTCCTTCCATTCTCGTGGTTCTTCCAATTTTTACTTTCTATCCTTATCTACAAAACTGCAGCTGCAGCTATTTTTTTATTTATACAAAGCTCAACTTATTCCTGACTACGTTGTGTTCTGGCTTCCAGTTAATTGTGGTTGACTGCACAAAATGGTTATGGTACTGTCAAGTCAATTTCTCTCATAACAATGGGAATAGATTATTAGAAGATACTGCCACTCAGACATCTGAGCTAAGGGAATAAAAACATCAAGATCTTGGTCCTGCCTGTAACTGAATTGCAAACTTTGCATCTCTTAGCTGTTGTACTGATGGGTTTTGCCTTCAGAAACCAATTCAAGCTCTGGTCATATTCACAGATCGAGGCCACAAGGGACCATTGTGATCATTAAGTCTGAGCTCCTATATAATACAGACGAGAACTTCCTCAAAATAATTCCTAGAGCAGATCTTTTAGGAAAATATCCAAACCTGATTTTAAAATTGTCAGTGATGGAGAATCCACCATGACCCTTGTTCCAATGGTTAATTACTATCCCTGTTAAACAAAGTATGCCTTATTTCCAGTCTGAATTAGTTTAGCTTCAACTTCTAGCTATTGGATTGTGTTATACTTTTCACTGCTGGATTGAAGAGCCCATTATTAAATATTTGTTCCCCATGTAGATACCTACAGACTGTGATCAATTCACCCCTAAACCTTGTCTTTCTTAAGCTAAATAGATTGAGCTCCTTGAGCGTCACTATAAGGCAGGTTGTTTAATCCTTTAATCATTCTCATGGCTCTTCTTGGAACCCTCTCCAATTTATTAACATCCTTCTTGAATTGTGGGCACCAGAACTGGGCACACTATTCCAGCAGAGACAAATACAGGGGTTTTATAACTTCTTTACGCCTACTCAAGTTTCCTTTTTGCCATAGCATTGCACTGGGAGCTCATTCAGCTGATTGTTCACCATGACGCCCACATGTTTTTCAGAGTCACTGCTTCCCAGGATTGAGTCCTCCATTGTGTAAATATGGCCTGTGTTCTTTGATGCTAGATGTTTACATTTACATTTAGCTGTACTAAAATGCATATTATTTGCTTGCATTCATTTACCAAGCGATCCAGATCAGTCTGAATCAGTGACCTGGTCTCCTCGTTATTTACCACTCCTCCAATTTTTGTGTTATCTGCAAACTTTATCAGTGATGATTTGATATTTGTCTTCCAGGTTATTAATAAAATGTTAAATATTATAGGGCCAAAAACAGGCTTCTGCGAGACCTCAATGGAAATGCACTTGCTTCATGACAATTCTCAGTTTACAATTACCTTGAGACCTATCAGTTAGCCACCATTTAATCTATTTAGCATGTTCCATGTTAATTGTATATCTTTCTAGTTTTTTAATCAAAATGTTGTGCAGTACTAAGTCAAATGCCTTACAGAAGTCTAACATCAACACTATTACTTTTATCAACCAAACTTTTAATATAAAAAATAGAGATTATCAGACTAACTTGATATTTTCCATAAAATCATGTTGATTGACGTTATTTATACTACCCTCCTTTGATTCTTTATTAATCAAGTGCCATATCAGCTGCTCCATTATCTTACCTGGGATCAATGTAAAACTGAGAAGCCTACAATTCCCTGAGTCATCCTATCTTCTCTTTTTAAATATTGGCACAACATTAGCTGTCTTCCAATTTTCTGGAACTTCCCAGATGTTCCAAGACTTGTTGACAATTAACATTAATGGTCTGGCAAGCTCCTTAGCCAGCTCTTTTAAAACTCCTTGGATGCAAGTTATCCAGACCTACTGAGTTTAGTGTCCAACTTTAGTAGCAGTAATATCTTTTATTGAACTAACTTCTGTTGGTGAAAGAGACAAGAATGTCTTTCTCATATCCTGGGACCAAGATAGCTACACCATCACTGCAAATAACTAGAATAGCTTCTGTTTAACATCCTCCAGAGAAACTAACAGAAAGGAAAGCATTATATCATAAAACTACATCATCTATTCTCTCCCCCCCCCATATAGAATAGAAATGTATTGAACATTTCTACCTTTTTTTCATTATTGATAAATCTACCATTTCCATCTGGTAATAGATCAATACTATTGTCAGGATTCTTTCTGTTCCTAAGATGCTGAAGAACAATAGGAGATTTTTTTAACACTGATGGCCATAGATGTCTCCTTGTGTCCCTTTGCATTTCTTATAAAGTTTTCTACAATTCCTAGCTTCTTATTTATATTCACTATTATCTGCTTCCCCATTCTACCATTTGTAATTTTTTTATTACTTTTAATAGCTTCCCCTCTAAACTAGATTGGATTTTTTACCACTAAGGATTTTTTCCTCAGTTGTGGATTTTTGGGTATCTAGTTTAATGTTCTTAAACAATTCCCAGTTATCATTCATATTTTTCTGATTAAATTCTTCTTCCCAGCTTATTTGGCTCATAATTGTTTTCAACTTTGTGAAATTGGCCCTTTTAAAGCACAGAGAGAGAGAGTGTGTCTGTCTGTCTGTCATTGGTCTGGACTTTATTCAGTTTGTGTAAGGGACTGGGGCATGGGCAGTCTTGCCTAGAGGTCACAGCTGTGCCAAGATCTACTCACTGGCCAGGAGTTGGAGTAATCATAAAAGCCAAGTTCTGTAGGCAACAGACAGGATCGGGGTCAGAGATAGGAGATCAAGCAAAGTCTGGCATAACAGCAGGCCAAAGTCTGTGTAACTACCCTGACAACTTCCTGGGGCACCCTCTGAGGTTAAATATAATGTTTGGCCAATCAGAGGGCTGTAGGATACTGTCACTCTGGGTTTCTTGGGCAGTAATTCCTGCACCATCTACTATCCATAGTGGTCCCTGGCAGCACCTCTGTATGACCTCCTAGTGGTAATGTGGGAATATCAGCTATCTCTGGCTCTATAGACCCAGGTTCTAATCCCTGGGTCCTTGCAATTTGCACCTTATGCGCAAATGTGATGATTGTTGTTATCACTTATACCTAAGTTACCATTAACTTTTAATTCTATGTTCAGTTCTTTTTTAGCTGTCAAAATGAGAATAAAGAATTTCCCTGGGTTGGATGCAACACTCTTTGAGTTAGAAAATGGTTATCTATAATATTTAGAAATTCTGAGGGTGTTTTAGTACTAGCAGCAAGAGACCATCCGTATATGTCACTCAAACTGAAGTCCCCTGTGATCAGGCAGGTTTTTCCCGATACATTACAGATAGGTGCATAAGGAACCGGTGATCCTGTTCCCTAATGTGATTTGGAGTCTGTAGCAGACACCAACTAATACCCCCTCTTGTTCTTTACCTATTAGGACATTGATCCACGAGCACTGAAGATAATTTTCTTTTGAGTTTCCAGTCACTCGAAACAGGTAATGCCATTTGTGACATAAAGTGCCAGTCCCACTCCTTTTTTGCCCACTTGATCCTTCCTAAATAGGCTATAAATAAGGCCCTACTTGAATTATGGGATGATTGTCAAAAAATGGTGGCTGAGTTGCAGACAAGCCATGGAAAACTGTGGAAAAGTAATAAAGTCCCTTCTTACTTTATCACAATTTTCTGCTATTGGCCATTCAGAATTGAGAATAGGGGCTCCCACTGTCAGCCACCCAGGGCTGAGAGCAGGGTCTGGGGTTGACAGGAAGAACATGAGGCTGAGAGAGGGGGTTCCCACTGTTGGCTACCTGGGGCTGACAGTGGGGGCTCCTGCTGTCAGCTGCCTGGGCTGAAAGCAGCCTTCCAGAGCTTACAGCGGGGGGGTCATATTCCCAGCCCCAGGGTGGCTTGGGCTCCCACTGTCAGCCCCATGCATAATAGGGCTCCTGCTGTCAAAATTACGATGGAAGCCTAACATTGTGGAATCCACAATTTCCACAATATTGCAAGTTAAGTAGGGTCTTAGTTATAAACCACTGATTTTAACATTCCAATCATGGCAATCATTCCACCAGGTTTCAGTAATACCATCTAGATCAAACTTATGCTCCTAAATGAGCAATTCCAATTTCTCTTGTTATCCAGGCTCCAAGCATTGATGTATATGTAATTAAATAATTTCTTCTCTTCATGTCCTTTGGTTGCTTGATTAGTTTTGCTCTCAGCATCTTGATTTTTATGCTGAGTGCTCATATCTTCCCTTTTTAAAGGCCCATTTCTGCTCAGAATGTGTGTGTGGGGGGTCAATAATAATAGAGACAGTGCTGAGAATGGCACCTCTCAGTCTGCAAACGTAGGAAATCTTCACTCAGCCCATGGGGGCTTGGAGGATGCAAATGTGACCTTTTCCATTCTACGCTCCAGTTCCTCAGCCTTAGCTCACATGATGGAACTCGTCCCCTTTCAGCCCATAGCAGATTCTCTATAAATTAGCCCTTTGTGACTTGGGAGGATGTGTTGGTATGTTCACGTTGGTAATTTGCTTTGATTTAAAAAAAACAGCAACAACTGGGGGTTGGGGTGGAGGAAGGTAGTGAGTTTTCGTAGTTTTCAACACATTTACACTTGTGACTGTACACGGTTATATGTGCATTGTTATGCAATAACCTCCCTATTGTCCACATCTGAAGCTCTCCAGAAACCTGGGCCACTCCAGAAAGGTATAAAGGTCCCAGACCTTCCCTCCACCCCCATTTCCAGTGGTAGTAGTGACCTGCACTGAGCACTTCAGAACAGTTTCTTCTGAAATCTATTGATCAGTACCAGTGATCATGGATCATGATCTGAGAGCAACTACCTGGTCTATGGAGCACAACTCGGCAGAGTACTCCATCTGCCACAACTTTTTACCGAAGTGCTACCCATTGGGGCAACTCATGCGCCCTCTGCATACTCCTGCTGCCAGCTGAAAATGTCAAGGGGAAGAGCTGTCCACACCCCACACCCCCAGTTCCTTCACACCAGAAGCTAGTATATGCTGTGACTCTGCTATGAACTATGTCTACACTCGTGACTGTCCACAGTCACATGTGCATTGCTGTGCCATAACCCACCGATTGTCCACATTTGAAACCCTGAAGCACGTTCCTGAAGGAGAGCACACAGTGCAAAAGCTAGCACGCTGAGGGGTGTATGTACACAACTGTGTTCTACAGTGCAGCATGGACAGGGGAAAGGGCGTGTACCAGGTCATTGGTGTTGATAGTCCACCAAGACTATTCCTACAATGCATTAACCCTTACCCAAAGATCCCTGATTCCTGCCCCCCACCCCCTACCAGCGGTAGTAATGACCTGCACTGAGCCCCTCAGAACAATTTTCTGCTGAAATCTGTTGTTCAGTGCAAGCAATCATAATCAGAGCAGCTGCCTGATCTGTGGAGCACACCCAAATGCTGATCAAGTTTTGGGCAGAGTACACTGCCCTCCACAATCGCACCTGGATTGGCAGGAAGATACACCTCTACCAGGAGGTTTCATGGAGGCTGGAGCAAGCACCAGACTCTGCCCTGGGGCTGGGATTGCATGAGATACCTGAGGCTCCTGTGCTGGAAGGTGAAGGACCTAGCACATGCCCATGCTACAATGAGCTGGCCCAGGTGCTCTCCAGGGCTGTGAGTACAGAGCCTGAAGTGACTCATGGCCCCTTCTTAGCTCCACTGGCCTCATTGTATGAAAGGGGCAGGGTGAGGAGGCTGCAGGGGCCTCAGGGGAAGTCCTGGAGAAAGAGGAGAATGTGATTCTTCACCTCTACCCTGTGGACCTGGTTGAGGAAGCCCCCCTGAAAGCCTGAGGAGGAGCCAGAGCTGCTGTAGGAAACAGAACCTGAGGTTGGTAAGCCACAATATACTTCCCCAGAAATCTCCCCTCTTACTCCAGTATTAGGTGTCTGAAGCCAAACCCTCCCCTCACCCCTGTTCCACCATGACATCATCCCAGAGCATGACATGGCTGTCAATCTACAATTGTACTGAAACCCCAAGTCCCCCTGTAAAGCATTTAGTGGAAGATGTAACTGATTGTTAACCAACAGGCACCGTGCCCCTATGTCTGTGCATTTGTCAGCCAGCATTCGGGCTGTGAGGACTAAAGAGGGAGGGTGGGGTGGGTTCCAAAAGGTCCTGGCTAGGGAAAAGAAGAATTTTGTGACACTGACGATTGGGCAAAGACCCAACCCTACCTCTCTTTTCTCCTTGCAATTGTTTCTTCCCATTACAAACAGGAGCCTCGGAGAAGGGGTTTCTTGATTGCTTGTGTGTGGGCCCATCTAGGTCTGAAGGGAAAAGGAACCATTTTGTTGTCCGAGGAACATCCAAGCAGTCCATTCTCCTTGTGACCATTTCAAATGTGTATTACCATTCCCAGTCCCTGGTATCTGTCCTTTCCCTGCATTGAACCACTCTGCAGCAGCTAGGAGAAGTGGAGATGGGTGAAGCATCTGCTCCACAGTTGCATAAACGCAGCGCTGCATCCCTTAGTAGTGGAGAGGTCACTGCTAAGAGTGTTAATCCAAAAGTTAAGGAAAGAAAATACATTTGTGGTGTAACTCTTTCCCTGTCCTCTCTATGCTGTTTACTGGACATGGGGGCCTGAATTTCTGGCAAGACAGCAGGAGCTAAGGCATAGGGGTATGTTTCTGTGAATCTCTGTTCCTCTTTCTTGGGAAATCCAGCTGCTAGGTAGAATTCAGTCAATTTCCTCTCAAATTGCCTCCCAGTCCAGTAAACATAATTCAGCAAATTTTTGGTGTAGCAGAAATTCAAGCTGGTTCTTCAGGTTTAACAACTTGGTGTATGTAATTGGTCCACCTTCATAATTCACCAAACCCCTCCACTCAGCAATATGTAGAAGGGTGACCGTTAACAGAAGTATCTCTTTAGCACAGGTGACTGGGTGTACTCCACAGGACTAGCAAGTCACTTCTCTTTTTTCCATTCCAGTAACCTGAATGTTGCTAAGTTCTTCAGATGATGGTCAGCCTTTAAAAAAGACATACCTGAAAAGTGCCGAACCTCACCCCAGCCGACTCCTTGTTGCACTGTCTGCAATTTTAATAACAGTACTGCAGGTATCTTACCATTTTTACCCTCAGCTCCTTCATTGGGGGCTGCAAATACTGTGAAGAAAAGACTTGACCTCACTCCTCCTATCTCTCTGCTCATTTCAGCAGTGAATACATGAAGGACACTGAACTAAGTGAAATTTACTGCAGTGTATGGTGAGGAAAACCTTCACTTTGAATTCTGTTAATTGTTAAGTTAGCAATTAGCTTGTGTGTTATCTATTTCTTTTGTAACCAATCCTGACTTTTATGCATCATTATTTTTAATCACTTAAATCTATCTTTCCATAGTTAATAAACTTATCTTATTGTTTTATCTTAACCAGTGTGTTTGGATTAAAGTGTGTGAGAAACTCCATTTGGGATAACAAGGCTTCTGCATATCATTTTCCTCTGATGAAATGACAGACCTTCCATTAACTTGTACTGTTCAAGAGGGTACTGAGCAATACAAGATGCACATTTCTGGGCACAAGGGTGGGACTAAGAATTTGCGGGTGTGGCCCTGTATGTAATTCATGAGTGGCTGGCAGAGCATTCGTGTAACATAGCTGGGAGTGACGTTGCATGCTGAAGTCTGTGTGAATAGGCCAGGAGTGGATGTTCTCACAGCAAAGTAATATAAAAGGCACCCTAGGCTAGAGAATTAAGCGGACACCACGGCTTGACAGTCTGCTTGACAGTCTGGGTAATGCCACCACATCTTGACAGTCTGGATAATGACACTCAGTCCCTCCAGGGACCTTGGGCCCTGTGACTCTAATTCCACTGATCATGACACACATCCATCTACTAAACAGTTTGATACACTCTGGCCCTAGCTGTGAGAATTGCATCTGAATGTGTGCCTGAGAGCCACTGGTTAATCACATTCTGGATCCAACCCTTTCAAAGAATTCTTGACTGGATAAATCAAATGAACCCATTGCTCTCTCCTTTCCACTCCCCATTATGGAATCACAGGATCCATCAGGAGAGTTCTAAATCCAAAATACTGTCTCCTGACCAGAAATCAAGCATTCCTACTTAAAAGCCAATCAACAGGGTCAAATAAAACAAGAACCAACTCAAGCCTTCACCCTTCTGAAGTTAGAAACATTTTCTGTCAACTATTTTGAAACTTTTTTTATTTCCTCACAACTCAGTTGCTCGTCAAGGCTGGAAGCCTGATTGTCAAAACACTACCACACAGATTGTTATTGTGCTATTTCTGCCCCAGCTGAAAGTGAGATGTATTAAAAATCACCTGGAAAATCCTGTTCTTGTGAGATCTCTGGCCCAAGTAGTTGGACTACATGCCTGAACATTATTTAAATCAAACTTTCAAGCCTCTTCCATCAATTGTAATAGGCCGCATTCTTATGAGCACTTAGCTTAACTAAAAGGGAGCCTTCAACAAAATGCAGTGCAAAACAACTTCCTGGGAGCCTCCTTTCTAAGTCCAGCAACATCCTGAAGCCCCCATTAAAAAGAAAAACAACCAGAAAGAGAACTTTAAATGCTGCTCTTTAAAGTACTCTGAGAAGGAACATCATGAAATGCCAATAACTTTCTTTCGCAAATAGTCATAACATCATAGAAATGTAGGGCTGGAAGAGGCCTTGAAGGTCATCTAGTCCACCCCCTCCCCCCCACAACCTTATGGAGATCCCTTGCACAGTTTACCAATGAGATCAAGAATTTAGCAGGATTTTTTTTTAGAGTTAGACCTTCATATTCACCATTACATTGGATAGGATAAAATTTATAAGGGATATAAATGCAAATGCTTCAGGGCCTGTGCCAACTACCGACTGCATTGGGTCAGCCAGAAACTTCTCATATGGGCAGGTTACTCCCTAATTGTCCTATATGGGGAAAATGAAGTCTCCTATGCATCGGATACTGGTCACTATTGGAGACAGGATATACTAGTAGGGTCTGATTCTCTTATGTCTACCCACCACTAGAGGGAGACATTCTGCACCACATTCTGAAGCTGTGAGCTCCATAAACTCATCACATTTATTGGTGAAAATATTCACTTTTTGTGTCATTCAATCAGCTTTAGTGTCTGCAGCAGTTGCACTTAAATTATTCTTATAATCAGTTTAAGAGTTGATTTCTAGACCTACAAACAGAAGTACCACTAGAACCAGCTTTTTCAGTGCAGCCAGTGTGCCATATATGTGCATGTCTGCAACAGTTAGGTTTACACTCAGCAAACTTAAACCTGCAGACTCAAGCTTTCAGTGGGTGAGATGTTTCACTGGCCATTTTTAAACAGGCTTATCTTCCTTTCAAGGATTTCTAGAGTGAATTAAAATTGTCCTGTGATGAGTTGCGGTCACTCGGTAAGAAATGTTTGCAGGTCTCTTGTATCTTGAACATTGTTAAGGGGAAAAAACAAGCTGACAAAGAAGCAAGGGCAGAGGATGAATCACCTGTCAGGCAGCTAACCTACTTGCAAGTTAAAGAAAATAGAGCCTCCAAACGAGCCCAAGTTCTCAAAAATTGCTGGATAATCTCTTCTGGTTTCCAGAAGGCAATTAAAAATCCAATCATTCAGATTGGTTACTAAAAACATCTTTAATTAATTATTTTGTATAATCACTAGGACAGTAACAGATCCACTTCCATATGCACGTAAACAGGGCAAGGCTCAATATAACATTATCCTTGGTTTGTGCAAGAAAAACGTTGATTGCTAGCAATATGTAATATATTCCTTTGATTGTAATGCTGTATATTTGTTTTTTCTGAGAACCACACTACTTTGTGTTAATCATATTGTTTCCATTTAAATTATATTCATTTACATTTAATATATATTGTTTTGTGCATGAAGCCCTGATTTAAATGCAGCCATGATTTATTAGTTTGTAGGTAGGATATGCTGCTCTTGGTGGAATACCAGTTTGGCTGCAATAACGTATCAACTCTAATGTGCTGATGGATTGTTTCATGAGAGGTTTTTGCATTAGTGACAGTAAAGTGCTAAATATAACTCTCAGAGATTCCTATGGATATTGCCACTAAACCAGAGGTGAAAGTGGCTGATCTGGTGAACTGGTAAGAAGTGGCCACCGGGACCAGCCCATAAACAGCCCACGTTAAAGCGCTGCCATGACAGCGCTTTAACATTGCTGCCCCTTTTGCCTGCCCCCCACCAGGGCTGCCAATGGGGGGGGCCAAAAAGGACAGCTGCCCTGGGTCCCAGCGATTTAAAAGGGCCCGGGGCTCCGGCTGCCACTGTTACTACCGTGGCAGCAGCTGGAGCCCCAGGCAGTGTGGGCTGGGCAGCATGGAAGGGCTGGCTGGGGGAGGGTGACCCCCCAGCTCCGCCCCTTCCTCCAGAGGCCCTACCCCTAAGATTTTATCTTACTTTCACCCCTGCACTAACCGAGCTTGCTAAATACCCATAAAGATATGGGGGGGTTGTATTCAGGGACCTGCCAGCATTACATATATACCAAGCCCAGTGGCATTGCTGTGTAGTGCACTGGCTATTCAGAATGGGAAAAAAACCTTTCATATTTCAGCAATAAGACTGTAAGGGCTTGTTCCTGCCCCACTGAGTCATGGCGAGTTTTGCCATTGACTTCAGGGAAGCCCTGAGGCTACATTTATGGTTGGAGCAGGGGGTGTGATTCCCAGTTCAAGCAGACATAGTCACACTAGCTCTCCTCAAGCTAGCACATTAACACTGGTAGTGTAGCCACAGTAGCATAGGCAGAGGCAGAACGAGCAGTCGCCCCGCGTATGTACCCATGGAGTCCTGGTGTGTCTGTATTCAGGGCATCTAGCCCATGCCGCTGCTCATTCCCTTCATGATACTGCAGCATCCACCTAGCACATGTATGTCTATTCCCCCAGCTCCAAGTTGCACCTCCGTGTTGTGGTGCCTGTGATTTTGCTCATGCAATGGACAGGAGGTGTAATTTCAGAGGCTGGACTGTGGACTTGTCCTAATGTTACTCTCAAAATATGTGAGTTTGCGTACAAACACTGCACCACATCCTTAGCCCCATTACAGCTCCTTTGCAGCATTATGAAAAGGAGTACTTGTGGCACCTTAGAGACTAACAAATTTATTTGAGCATAAGCTTTCGTGAGCTACAGCTCACTTCGTTGGATGCATCCGATAAAGTGAGCAGTAGCTCACGAAAGCTTATGCTCAAATAAATTTATTAGTCTCTAAGGTGCCGCAAGTACTCCTTTTCTTTTTGCGAATACAGACTAACATGGCTGCTACTCTGAAACCTGTCATTTTGCAGCATTATGGCAGAGCAAAAAAAGCTAATGTAATGCCCAGGATGGGGGAATCCTTTGCGGCCAACAGCTCTCTTCCTGGGCTCCAATTTAACTTTTCTCCATCTTTTTTTATGGCAGCCTATCAAGTATCTGAAGACTGTTATGTCCCCTGCTTAATCTCCTCCTTTCCAAACTAAACATACCCAGTTCCTTCAGCCTTTGCTCATCTGGCTGGCATTCCATTCCTTTGATCTTCTTTGTTGTTCAGTTCTGGGTCCTTTCCAGTTTCTCTACATCCTTTATTCTTGAACTTCTCCATTATTGAAGTGATGGGACTACATGCCATTGTTACTGAAAAACACAAAGCAGCCATTTCCTTTCCCCCCTCCCCACCACCACCCCAGAAAGGAATTCTTTGAAAGTTGCCTGCTTGACAAGCCCGGAGACTGAAGTCTCTTGTTTATCCATCAACAGGGTACAACATGAGCAGTGACAGAGTGAGCCTGCACCTACCAGTATGATTCCATCTTCTCTTCGAGGAACCACTCGCAGGGCTCACTCAGTTTCCAGCTGTCTATTCTGTCTCTATCCTCTCTACTCATACTGGCTACAAGCATGATACTGCAGTGAAGGGGGCAGCGTAAGTATCAAGAGATGTAGAGAAAGAGAATAATAAATGGAGAGACAGAAGCAGTGCTTCTTCATTTCAGCTATGATGGTTTTTTCTCACGTGGATACCCATTGCCTAGGACTTCTGCTGAGATCTCCAACTCATGTCTCCAAATGCTGCACAATACATAGGTATCAGATGGAAACTGCTTGTGGTTGGTACTGCCCTTTCCTGGGTTCATACTAATAGCTAAATGTGAGCAACTCTCTTCCTCAGCACCAGACTTCTGAGTTACCCATTTTCCACTAAGTCCCCTGGCTGCATTCTGCTCCAAGTTACAGCAATGTAGTCCTACTGACAACAGCTCCTCTGTGACTTGAACTGGGGTAAATGAGAACAGAATCTGGCTCACAGCATAAACTTCAGCTTGTGACACAAGGGGGCAAATAATCAATGAGAGCCAATGAACCCCCAAGGGACAAACCTCCTGTTTTCAGGCAAACCCCCTCCTTAGTGATAAAGGGTAAAGCAGACCTACCAAGGAGCAGAACTGCTTCTAGACAGAATGTTTTCCACTGAGCATCCCCTGCCCTTTTTAGGTTCTACGGGCAGAATGGGAAAACTATCATCCAATTTAACAGCAGAGACGCTGATGCAGTCATCAGATGGGTAGAACTCAGCTACAGAAAACAACAACAACCCCTGTTCAGTCTCCTCCAGGTCTCTTTTGACAGGCAGAGATAAATACTTGAATGAGTTCAGGTCAAACTACTCCCAGTTAGCCTGATCCAAAGGCATTGATTATTCTGTCTAGAAGACATCTGAATGAGAATAAAGAAAGAGGGTGGTGGCTGTTTTGTTTCCTTGCTGGCAGTTTGTGGTGGTAACTGAACTAGCTTGGAGTTCCTGTGTTACATCTTAAGCAGGGGTGGGCAAACTATGGCCTGGGGGCCGCATCCGTCCCTACAGATGTTTTAATCCAGCCCTCGAGCTCCCACCTGGGAGCGGGGTCGGGGGCTTGCCCCACTCTGCGTGGCTCCCAGAACCAGTGGCATGTCTTCCCCTCTGACTCCTATGTGTAGGGGCAGCCAAGTGGCTCCTCATGCTGCCCCTGCCTCCACAGCTCCCGGGAACCGTGGCCAATGGGAGCTGCAGGGGCGGCGCTGTGGATAGGGCAGCATGCAGAGCCACCTGGCCATGCCTCTGCATAGGAGCCAGAGAAGGGACATGCCACTGCTTCTGTGAGATGCTTGAGGTAAGCACCACCCGGAGCCTGCATCCCTGACCTCCATCTGCACCCCAATCCCCTGCTCCAGCCCCTATCCCCTCCTGCCCTCCAAACCCCTTAGTCCCAGCCCAGAGCACCCTCCTGAACCCCCAACCCCTCATCCCCAGCCCAGAGCCCACACTCCCAGCCGAAGCCCTAACCCCCTCTGCACCCCAACCTCCTGCCCCAGCCCAGAGCCCCCTCCTGCAACCTGAGCTCTTCATTTCTGGCCCCACTCCAGAGCCTGCATCCCCAGTCAGAGCCTTCATCCCCTCTGAACCCCAACCCCCAATTTCATGAGCATTCATGGCCCGCCATACAATTTCTATACTCGGATGTGGGCCTTGAGCCAAAAAGTTTGCCCATCCCTGGTCTTAAGGGACATTGTCAACTTATTTTGGATCCATCTTAGGTATCATACAGTTTTCCTTATCCATCCACATGGCTAAAACTCTCATCCAAGTTCTCATCTTCTCATGTCACAATTACTGCAACATCTTTCTCTCTGGCCTTGACAAATGCAATCTTCTAGTATGTTTGCTTGTGGGGTCGGGGGGGGGGGTGTTTTTGTCTGGAGATGGGACACTGGATGGGGAGGGCAGGATTCAGAGGGGGGCACCAAGCATTCTTCCCCTCAGGTGCTTGGCTGGCTAGTTCTTACTCACATGCTGAGAGTCTAACTGACCACCATGTGTGGATTGGGAAGGAATTCTCCCCCAGGTCAGATTGGCAATGACCTTGGGGACTTTTAACCTTCCTCTGCAGCATGTGGTGTGGGTCACTTGCCAGAATTATCTGGGTATATCTCTTTAATCAGTTCCCTGCCATTGTGGGGGCCTCGGGGGCAAGTGCACCTCGTAAAAATATAAGAATGGCCTTACAGGATCAGACCTATGGTCCATCTAGCCCATTATCTTCCAACAGTGGCATCCCTGACCATCCCGGCTAATAGCCATTGATGGACCTAATCTCCATGAATTTATCTAATTCTTTTTTTGGATCCAGTTATACTTTTGGCCTTCACAACATCCCGTGGCAACAAGTTCTACCAGTTGGCAGTGCAGTGGGTGAAGTATTTCTTTGTGCTAGTTTTAAACCTGCTGCCTATTAATTTCATCAGGTGACCGCCTAGTTCTTGTGTTATGAGGAGTAAATAACACTTCCCTATTTACTTTCTCCACACCAGTCATGATTTTACAGACCACTATCATATCCCCCCTTAGTCATCTCTTTTCTAAGCTGGATAGTCCCAGGCTTCGGTACCTCCTATTCTCTGCTTCTGGCACATATTGTGTCATTGTTTCCTTGCACTCCCATGTCTGTCTATATCAGCTGTTTCTTGTCTCAAACTTAACACTT
Organism: Dermochelys coriacea; assembly: GCF_009764565.3. Taxonomy (NCBI): domain Eukaryota; kingdom Metazoa; phylum Chordata; order Testudines; family Dermochelyidae; genus Dermochelys; species Dermochelys coriacea. The sequence continues at coordinate 28,182,055 of NC_050080.1, forward strand.
ATCTACACGGTGCCACAGTCCAGGCCACAGGGTGTGATTTGTAGAGCTCTCGAACAAGCTGTGCTCAAACTGCCCCATATAGGTGCTTCTGCTGTGAACTAATAGGTACCTAGTTTGCATGGGTCGAGTCTTGGAACCATGTTAACACAAACTAGATGCCTTTTAGTTCAAGCCAGCAGGCTCTACACAGGGCAATTACAAACTACACCCCTGTAGTCTACACTGCAGCACTATATAGACAAGCCCTCAGTACTGTAAGATCCTTGGACAGTGACTAACTTTTTGTTCTGTGTTTGTACTGCACCTAGCACAATGGGGTCCTAGCCCATGACTAGGGCTCCTAGATGCTACGGTAATACATGTGACCCCCTTCCAATTTTACAAGCCCCTGGAACAATAGGGGTCATACCCTCTGGACTACAGCAACAGTGGCTCCAGAGCCTCCAGACACAATGTCCAGCCTGCTTAGGATCCAGCGTGGGACAGAATAGCCTGGGAACCCCTACAAAACCCAATAGGGAGCTTTGGTTTGAGTTGTTTATATAGACAGTTTGCTGGGTGCATGTGACTATTATACAACGTGAAACTTGTATTAAGTTCCTCCCACTCTATTCTAACAACCAGCCCCATACAATCTGATGGCCAGCGGGGTTACAAAAGTGCTTCTGAATCAGCTCGTCAGTCTTCCTGCACCAGTGCAATATTATCCTCCATGGCAGTGCCATTGCCTTCCCTGGACAAGTGACAATATTGTGTAATTGACAGCAGCTTAAAAAATACTTTTCCTTCTACAGCATGTAGGCACAGGTAATTAAAACCCATGAGTAGAAGCTGCTAGTTTGCAATATTGGCCTGTCAGTTCTCCTTTGACTCTACCTCCTGTTCACTTCAATTCAGAAGTAGTTTTATGAGCACAATGAGTTAAGACGACCCAGGGAGGGTCATTGAAGATAATGAATGAGACCAGGTAGACATGCTGCCATTAATTTATAGCTGGTCCAGCAGCACAATGCATTCAGTGACAATACAAATCCACAGGGGGCTGTTTATGCATTCCCCTACCACAGGAAAATAAACTGGAAATCTATGTTTCCCAAATTAGTATTTATTTGATTCCAGTCCGGGCTTCATGTGTTCGTCCTTGCTCTTGCTTAATGCACCAGTAGATCCAATCCATCCCTCTTAAGAATGAGGTTGCCACATGTCATTCATCCCACAATACTTCGCTAGTCGAAAAGGAATATGTATCTTTTTTTCACCCAGGAGTATGAACCGTTCCTTTGCATTCAGACACAATCCAGGGCCCTGGAATCTGAGGCAACAGCAGGATGTCTCAAGGCCAATTTATCAATGGGAGGGAAACGGTCAAATACTCGGCCCCTTAGCCTCTCCTGAGGAATCACCTGTAAGAGCAGCACTTGCATCAGCGGAAAGACAGCTTCCTGTGCTGAGAAAAGAAAGGAAAATGAACGTATACAACAGTCAGTCAGTTCAAGGCAACAGAGCAAAATAAGAATGGCTGAGGCTACTGAATGGTGTGGGGAAATCATCATTCCATTGACTTGATTAACAAATAGCGTCCCCAGCTCATCTACTAGACAGGCCAGAAAAGCACAGTCAGACGCCATCTCTCTAGTTAACATATGTGCTCACTAGGGGTCCACTGAGCTGTTGCCTCAGCCCCTTCTCAGGTGAGCCGTCTCTTAATTACAGCAGAATCTTCATCACAAACACAAAACAGCTCTGCAAGAGGAATGCCACATATGAAACACATGAGATAGATATAGATAGTATCTTTGTTGATCACAACAAAAGCATCTGGTTCGGTTGGTCAACCCTGCATCTGTGCTCTGCTTTAAGGTATATTTATTTCAATTCTGGCGAATGAAAGCTGTTAGGGAATTTGGGGAGGCAGAAACAAATGCTCTAGGGCCACATTCTGCAGGCCAGAATCCCCAGCCCAACTCCCACAGAACTCACAGAATATGGAATTTGGCCTGTGCAATAGATTAATACACCCCAGTGCTTGTGAAAAGTGACCCAGGCTCATTAATTACTGCCCATGGTCAGAACTTCAGCTTTATACTTTTTCTGACAGACAGCACCTCAAACCGCATGGTTAGGTTAACACCAAGCTGGCACACTGGCTCAGAACTGACTCAGTAGAGTATTACAGTGGGTGTCATTACAAAAATCTGAAGATATCATATGCTGGTATTTCCTATCCATTAGAACAGCTAAATCTGGAAGACGTTAGTATATAAAAGCAAATGAGCTTAAATGTAATATTCTCTGTGGAAAGCATGCCAGGCTTCAAACAAGCTCAAGGGTAAATAATATTTTGTGCAGCAGATTGCATAATGGGACTTGTGAGCTTAAGTCTTCCTCCACAGCACTAGAGACATCTCCTAAGTGCTCTGTAGGATACTTCAGAGTAAGGCCAAGTCTGTTCAGTTCTCCTACAATTTAAGAAAGACTTTTAAAGAAAAAGCCCTAGGGTTTAATTCAAGAGGCAAAATGAATGTTGCTGTTCAGGCTCATATATCTGGAGCGAGGTTAATACTGCAACACTCCTCGACTGGACTCTGCACATTTGTTGCTAACAGACATTTTTTTTAATTCCCAAAAGCTGGTTAGGCAATGACCTTTCCATGCTAAATCAAACCGCACTGGGGCAGAGTTCTACACATGATGACTGAGGTATAAATGCCTATGCAGACAAACAGTCAGATGGGTGATTCAGGGGGAGAACTTGCACAATAGTTGTGGAATGGGGGTTTTAAGCAAATGCAAGAAATATATACAGGACATAATATAATAAATATTAAAGCAAACTCTACATGGTGCCTCTGCTAGGACAAGGAACCTAGTCTCACATCAGTGCAAACCAGCACTAACTCCACTCAGTTACTCTGATATGAAATAGGCATGAGTGAGATGGGAATCAGGCCCGTGGGTGCAAAACATGGAATATATTTCTGTACCACAATATAATCAAAGGGAAAGAGGAAGGGGAGGAAAAAAATGTAGTTGATAAACTGGCTACTAAATCCTACTATTGAGCCCCTGCCACATTTAGTCAAGGCGAGAGCAGAAAGTCAACACCAGAGTAACAAATTCTTGAATCCTTCATCCTTAATGATCTGATATCATCCCGGAGGCCTAGTCCACATACATCTCAGTAGAGGAGTGACACATTTGTTCAGAAGCAAGGAATCTGTTCCACTTTACACATGATTTTTGCAAGGCAAATACATCAAGAAGCTTACCATGAATATTGGCTAAGAAAAAACCCCCACCCTATTCTGGAACTTGCTTTGTGTGTGTTCATCCTTCTGTATTTGCTTCCCACAGCTATTCCTGTGGATATTCCTACCAGGAATCTCACTGAACAGCAAATTTAAATATTGGAGATAAAAGAGAATTATACCATACTGCTGTGACCCTTGTCCTCACTTACCCCATCCCTCCCTGCTGTTTGTCAACCTCACTCATTGAGCCTGATTGTTCACAGCTGTATTGCCAAACCCAGGGCTCAAAAATCAGGAGTCAGACCCCCAACCCCCGATTTAAAAAAAAAATAAAAATAAGTGTTAAGGGTTTTATTAATTATTATTATTTGCCAGCTGGTTTTTGCAGCATTTATAGTGGAGAGCTAGAAATGAATGTATTTATTTTGTTAAATGCAGCTGAGACTCTCAGGAGGTAATCTGACACCAGCAGCTAGGGGCTTTAAGAAAACACTCAAAGTCATGAGATTCCCAATAAAATTACATGGCTTGGTGCTGCTTTGTGCCCAGTCATGCACACCTACACACAGCAAGAGAAGAGTGGGGTCTCAAGTGCTACCAAGCCAGAGTTCTCCACTCCCGCACACCGGTGGGAGCACTTGACACCCACTTTGCACAGGTGTAAATGATGCCACCTAGCTGCAGGGATGGAGGCTGGGTTTTACCAGAGTAAACAGTGGAGTCTTTCAATCAAGATTGAGGATTTCAGTAACTCAGGCTATGGTTACGCTACAGCTGAGGTCGATAGGACTTACGTCGCTCAGGGGTATGAATAAGCAACCCCCGCTGAGCAACGTAAGTTATCACCAACCTAAGCACCAATGTGGACAGCACTGTCGGTGGGAGAGCTTCTGCCGCCATAGCTGCTGTCGCTCGTTGGGGTTGGATTAATTAAGTCGATGGGAGAGCTCTCTCCTGTTGGCTTAGAAAGTCTGCACTAGCAGAGCTACAGTATCACAGCTGCGCCTCTGTACGCTCGCTAGTGTAGTCTCAGCCAGAGTATGGGCCTTTTGCTGGAGTGGATGGGTGAGATTCTGTGGCCTGCAGGGATCATGAGGTCAAACTAGATGATCATGATTAGAGTCTAGGAGGCCCATCACTCACAGCTTGTCCATTTCAAAGGTTGTTTTGAGAGACGGTGCAGCCTTCTGTCCTGGGTCATTTCTGTGTCTAACTTTCCAGCTTCTGCACATATATAAAAAGTAGCTGGTGGCTTATGGAAAATAGAGATCAAATAAAAACTCCTTTGCTTTCATGGCATCTGTAATTTCCATTCCTTTCCCTTGCTTTTTAGGATTTTATTATTAATTATTATTATACATCATTTATGTGAAAGCAGGATCTTTACTTTTCGGGGCCTGATGCCACAGCCTGTACTCATGCTCCCAACAGTAGCCCCATAGTCATAACAGAGCATTTGCATGAAGCAGCAGTATTTGTCAGGAATACAGGTTGCAGAATAAGACTCTAAGGACTGGTCTACACAATGGTTTTGTACTACTGTAACTATGGCAGTGAGGGGTGTGAATTTTAACTGATATATAGTTACATCAGTACAATCCCTAGTATGGAGACAGTTATAAAGGTATCTTCTAGTTTATTCTCCTTCCCATATGGGAATAAGATCTACTGGTGTAAGCACCATTATATGCATATAACTGCATCCACAAGGGGGAGGGGAGGCCTGTATTGATTGAACAATATTGCTTAAAGTGGTACAACTTGCGTATGTAGATAAGGCCTAAAAGATCACCAGCTCCTGTTGTTCTTTCCCAGACTGGCCCTATCCAGCATGGTGCTGACCCCCTCCAGTAAGTGCTCTCAACTCCTAGTGAGTAGGGTTGCCAACACTTCAGGATGGGCCTGGCGTCTCAAGAAATTAACGATTATGTCATGTGATGAAATCTCCAGGAATACATCCCACCAAAATTGGCAACCCTACTATTGAGTCCAGTGGAGGTTAAAAGCACCCAGAAATGTGCAGGATCTAATCCACCCTAAGTGCATATTTCTAGTGCCTGAATCGCCAATGGGACAATCACCGCACGTAAAAGCCTGCATGTGGTCTGTGATTCAGGCCCAGAGTCCCTCCATGACCTTACAGTATGCCCCCAGTACATGGATTACGGTAGCCAAAAGAGGGGATTCCAGGTGGGGAATAAACAGCAGGAGCTCACCATAAAGACCTCTTAGATATCCCTAGGAGTAAAGGAAGGGTTGGGGGAAAACGATACAACTTTCAGGCAGAAACATTTGGGAAATCAAAAGAGGCCATTCTAGTTGTCCCACAAATGACAGATGTTTCCAATCAGGTTCTTACAGGGGAAAACACTGGAATGGGTTTGTAATTTGGCTGGTAAACCTTGTTTTCAGCTATTACTACCCCATCAAGGCAGCTAAATGGAAACTACATTTTAAGTGACCTTCAGCTTCCAGCTGCAATAAGCGTCCTCATGTAGAAGGTGAGATGGGGATGAGAACGTGGTTCTGACATACCAAGGGGAGAGATGCAGTGTGAACATGGCAGACATACATGCCTCCCGAATCAGCGGGTTTTGCAAAGACAGCCTGGGACTGACTACAGCAAAGCTAGCGCCGTGTGGTAGAAGAGACAGCAATGTCCATGATGAATGGCTCAGTGTCTTGGCTAGGGAAAGGCCGGGTGGGAGATTTCAGATACACCAGCTGTTTTGCAACAGTAGAATATCTGAGGAACGTTGGCTGGTCTGGTTCCAACTGTCATTGCAAGAATGAAGCATGTAGGGGTGTTGCTCCCTGGCACGGTCTCAGAGGTTTTTCCATGCACGTCAAGACTCCTTGAAGCCTCCCCTGCATACATCCACTCACAGCAGAGAACCTCGCAGTACCCCAAGATCACCACCCTTCCTCTGCCACCTGAAAAAGGTCCCAACACCACACATGACTGTCTCCCTGCTTCCCTTAAATAAACAAGATCCCCCAGCACTTACCTTGGCTGCCTCCTATCTCTCCACCTCTGATGCCATCTTGAGTGGCTCCCACCCTGTGCTGCAGCAGCCTTCGGGCAGCTTGCCAAGTTTCCACCCACCCTCTTAATCAGGGGTTCTCAATCTTTTTCTTTCTGAGGCCCCCCACAACATGCTATAAAAACTCCATGGTACCACAGTAACTGGTTTTCTGCATAAAAAAGCCAGGGCCGGTGCTAGGGGGTAGAAAACAGGGCAGTTGCTTGGGGCTCCATGCCACAGGGGCCCCCACAAAGCTAAGCTACTCAGGCTTTGGCTTCAGCCACGGGTAATGGAGCTCAGGTCCCCAGGCTTCAGCCCCATGCAGTCGGGCTTCAGCTTTCTGCCCTGTGCCTCAGTGAGTCTAATGCTGGCCATGCTTGGAGTATCCCCTGAAACCTGCTCGTGGCCCCTCCAGGGGGTCCTGGACCCCTGGTTTAGAACCACTGCCCTAAATAACCCAGCCTCTCCTCTTTCTACTGCAGACTTCCCTCTGTGTGAAATCCCCCTGTTCCTCTACTTCCCACAGACTCCCCCAATGTCTCCTCCTGGCCCTCAGCACCCCCTCTGCCAAGACTCTCCTTCTTCCAGCCAGTCTCTTCTCTACCAGAACCCCCCAAACTCTCTCTCTCTCTCTCCTCTCCCTTTCCCCAACCTCATCTCATTCTCGCCTAGTCCCCAACACTCCTCATTCTGTCACCTAAACAGTCTCTTACCAGGGACCAGCAGCACCATGGGGGCCGGAGTGCAGGCGCTAGCAACTGAAGCAGCTGCACACCCTCCTCTCTGCCCTTACCCTCATCTCTTTGCACACACAGTTCCCCTGGCTGCCGCAAAACTATCTGCCAGCAGCTGCCTGTGCATGTTTTACAGGCACATCCTGAGATGAAAATTTGCTCCAGACTCTTTAACGCTAGCAGTTTGATTTTGCTGACCCTTCAGCCTCTTCTGCCCAGCGTTCCCAGTGCTGAAGAGGGAGGAAAATGCGAGCAGCTAGTCAATCGGAAATTGGTTTACAGAGTCAGAGTCAGTTTGCTACCATCTTCGGTAGACATGAAACCGGTGCGGACCATCCTGAGCTTCCTTTGAGAGAAACGCATTCAAGTGAGACAAACCCAGCATTTGACAGTGTGCAGCAAGAGGAGAAATGAAACCATTGGAGAGCCTGATAAACTGGAGGGAATCCCAAAATGGGTAGCAAGGGTGAGAAAAAGGTTAGAGGGTACAACAGCTATCTATCCCCATCCACACCCCACTATCTACTCATCCCCAAAACCATCCCATTATCTATCGCTTATCCCATCCAACCCCATACACACCCAGCTATCATTCTATCCATCCATCCATTGCCATAAACACTCTTCTGTCTATCTATCTACTTACACTGGTTCCCATCACTGCAATGTAATGTAAGGAAGTGAATTTAGTACGGCCAGCCCACAAATGTGACAATAAAAAGGATGGCAGAAAATATAACACATCGGCCCAGGCTCATTAATTATCCTCAGTCTCCCCCAGCACAGACCTCTCCTGACTTCACAGCTGCAGAATCCCAGCCCATTTCTGAATTAAAAATAAATATAGGAATGGATGGGAGGCCAGCAGGTCGATGCAGCTAGCTAACTGCTTCTGCAAATGGATTTTAATTACCTTGGTCACAGTCTCTGATGCCCAGAGACCACCAAAACCAGTGTAATTATTTGATGACAGTGAGGTGTATTCACGGAGGGGACTTCGCCCGTTTTGCAGCATTAAAGGGCCAGAAAGTTATCAATCAGGTCAGACGCACTCCCCACCGCACGAGGCCTGGGGCTTTAAAAAGGTCACACAGAGGCTGTATTGGAGTGGTCACAGTTTCATACTCTGTTTGTAAGCAAAACTGAACAAGATTAATCGAACCCCTCTGCCCTCAGGGTGGAGAAGCAAAGCAAAGCTTGCTGTCCAATTCCTCAGCAGACCCTGCCCAACACTCGCTCTGCTGGAACTGCCCTGCTCTGAGCTTTGTCAATAATGGCTGGTAAAGGCATCTGTCACAGGGCAGAGTCACACACAAATGCGGTGGAGCTCTCCAGTCAGGAAAGAATGCTGATGCTGCCACTGTTCTCTTACTGTGAATGTGGGTAGCTGCTAGATACCGCTGTGTTACTGCTGATGAGAAGAAGCTGTCTCTCTTTCCAACAAACAGGTGCCCTTCAGGTTAGTTGCTAAACCAGTCATGGTTTGACCCAATACCTCCATCCTGCTCAAGTCTAAATATGGGACAAAGACCCAGAATGGTTCTCAGGATGGTTTTCAAAGTACAAAACAGCCTGAGAAACCCTGCCCAAGAGCATACCTTTAGTAGTCTCGTGTGGCTTAAGCAGCATTGAAATGACAGCTAACACCTCAAACCATTCTACCTGGAAAAACTACAGTAGGAAAGATACTGTGACACAGTGTACCCCAAAAAGAACCCTGTAACCCCCATATTCATCATTCATATACAGTTGTGATATTTCACACAAAGCATGCCATGTAAGATATCATATGAAAGGTCATGATCTGCTGAAACCCAGTGTTCTGTCAAAATATGTATATTGTTGGTGTGTATAAAGTTATGAGATTTTGCTGTTTGGTTGCTATTCACATACGTTGTACATTTGGGAGTCATCCACTGCCGATTCTCCAGTGACAGCAAAGGAGGTGATCCACACCCAGGTGGGTGTTAAATGACCGTTAATCAGTAGGGAAGTTGTAAATCCCTTGCTTACAATGCTGTAAGAGGGCTGCACACAATGGGGGATTGCTCTACTCCGACGTGGCAAAGCCCACCAGGACATGTCTGGGCTAGTGTTTTCTAGGCCCATGGACTGAGGATACAAAATAGGGGACAGTAGCGTCATGCTTTTACCTTTTCTCCTCCCCCACCTATGCTGCAAGCAACAAGAATGCTAGGTATTAAGGACTGCAACCCACCTGCAACATCCAGTGCGGTGAGAAAAAAAACTGCTTGATCCAAATAGTGCTTAGTCCAATAAGGTTTAGGATTTAGCCTGTGTGCTTACTTTTTATTTGCTTTGGTAACTCTCTGACCTTTAGTGCCTACCACTTATAATCACTTTAAAAAAAAACAACATTCTGTAGTTAATAAATCTGTTTTATATTTTACCTAAAACATGTTTTGCTTGAAGTCCTTGGAAAAATCTCAGCTCAGTTTACAAAGGCAAGTGTCTGTCCTCTCCACATCGAGGGTGGGGTGGACTGGGTAATAAACTAACACTGATCAGACTTCTGACCAGGGCAAGACAGTATATTCCGGGGGTGTAAGGCTGGGGACTTGGGAGATTGGCTGGTACTTTTCTCTGTGTGATTCGTGAGTGGCTCTGGGAGCATTCATGCAACTTAGCTGGGTGTGGGGCTCAATATGCTGTTGTGCTGAGTGATCACAGCTTCTGAAGGGGTTTGCTGCTTGTCACTAGGAAAGCATTGTGACAGACAGCCTAGGCTGGAGAGTTAAGGGGGCACAATAGTACCCCAGTTCCAGGTTGTACCCCAGGGTTCCTGTCAGATACCCAGGGGTGTCCTTGGCCCAAGACTGCACTGAAATCAAATCTCATGCTGTAAAAGCCAGGCATATCACTCATGAATTGTAAGAAGCAGAAAATGGACAAATGGAGGGAAAAAAAATCAAGTAAACTCATGTGGAGAATTAAATAATTAAAACATTAGGGCAATTGGCAACGAAAGGAGATGAGGTATTGTCCCTCACTTCCTGCTAGACAAGTGTCACCATGATTGCATTTAAAATTCAAATCAGCGTAAAACAGTGCTAGCTCATGTATCCATTGCTCAAATGCATAGGAGTGGTAGTAGGGGGCGATAAGGTGTAATCACTTACATTATAATTATCAGAAACAAGGAGGCACTACATCATTTCGAAGGGCTGCTAAGAGCCAGAGAAGATATCTGAAAGCATATCCTCTTTTAGGGGGCTCCATTGGTGTTCTTTATTAATTTGGATATGAATAAAGAGCTTGGTTGTTATCATGGCTAAACAATATAATTACAGAGGGGCAAATGGGTTTGGATAAAATCAGAAGCAACCCAAACATCCTGTCGTTCACACTGAGCCCAATTTAAAGCTTCACATAGGTTCAAAGAAGTTCAGTTCAATTTCCCCTCCATCCCATCATTTCCCTTGCAATGTCATAGGCCAGATCAGAAAGGGAAATGCCAACATCCCATAAAGAGAACTGTGAGTGTTTAACTTTCCAGCTATTGGGGGGGAGGGGGAAGAGTATGAGATACCTCGTGCTAAAGCTAGTTCTAGTGAGTTTAGCTCTGCTTTGCAGAGCCAAGGGGTTTAGGTGCTTCTCTGAACCTTGTGAAGTTCAATATGACTTTAAATGATACATGTGGAGACTCACACATGACATCTACATTGGCACTAGAACGGAGCAAATAATTGATTTTTCAATTCAATGGTGGAGCCAAAAAAAAAAAATTGGTTTCAAACCAAAACTAAATTCTTGTTTCGTTTTATTCCCCTGAAATAAAACAAAAATTGGTGTATTGAATGAAAAGTTTCGAACATCGATTTGAAATGACATGTCATTTAGCAAATGTCATTTCAAAACAAAAAAGGTCAAAATGTTTTGACCTTGTCCCTTTTTTTCCCCTGCTGAAAATTATTCACCAAATACAACCCAAATTTGTGAGGAGTTTTGGTGCCCTGAAAAATGTATTTTTCAGCTTAGTTATTATTTGTGGAACATTTTTTGCCCAGCTCTAATTGGCACCACATCTCCAGCCACTCAGCCTACTCCACCGAGGTGCAGCTTGAAGAGCTCCTGGTAGATACTGTTGGAGGGATTTCCCTTCCTGCAACAGCCCATGTACAACATTGTTGTGGAATACAGAAGCCATAGGAGTCCCCCAGACATAGGCTGTCCTGGGCAAGCCCTTTCACAAGCCCCAGCATAGGAGGCAGGAGGGGAGTCCCAATCACTTACCCAGTTATGGAAATTCTCCAGTGAGGTGGGCTAAAAAAGCATCTCATGGGCAGGTTGGGTCATGGGTCACTGTAACTTACAAGCACCTCTTGGCTCCTCTAAGTGGTTCTCAATCGCGGTTGAGAACCACTGCTCTAAAGTACACTGGGGACCACACTGGAACCCTGAGCAACCCAGAATAGGGAAGACACAAAAGCATCTTTTGCCCCAAGCCCCCTGGGCTTTGACTCCAAATCTCAGCCTAAGTTCCTAGTTCAATTAACTTGGCTCCTTTAAAATAAATAAAATAAATAAATAGTTAAAAAATCCTAAAAATGGTTACCTTTCCAAGGGGTAGAAGTCATAATGCTACAGCTATAGTTCTAGTTATATGACTCTGTATAACAGGTTAATTCATCAATATCATTTGATGAAACTTAGGCCCTCTACAGTCTGTCCAGGGGAGTCAAGAAGTGACATGCTTCATGCAAACGGAGCCTATCACCACCAGATCATATGTTGAATTCACACCTGGATAGGTCATTACCATTGTCTCTCAATAGTTTAAGACTTGAAACAGCCCTTACAGATGTGAAGCTGACTTCTTTGAAGCATCCCCTCCCCACCACGGGATTGAAATTTCTTACTTACTTCTCAGGCCTTTTTATTTCTCACAGCTGGTTAGCACAATGGTCAGTGGCAGAGTAAATCCTAGCAAGTCCTTTGGGGGGAGGGTAATGCTCATATCAGAGTTGCTTCCAGACTTTCCTCCTTGGAGATTTTGTAAAGAACAGAGGGTGAAATATTTGAGAATCCTGTGAAAAACAAGGGTTGAAACAAACATCAGCTGGGAAGAATTTTGCTTTCCCCACCAGGGTTAAAGTGGAGTAACTATGTCAGTTACAGTGTAAACCTGTAGCAGATGTGTCAAGTGAATGATGGGCCAGACCTACACCATCAGGTATATTTTATTAGCCCACATATGCAGATTGTGCAGAGAGTAAGTTTTCTTTAAAAAGAGTACATTTCTATTTTTTCAGCCATGAGGGATAAACCTCCTCAATGAAACTGATGCAGCATTGTCTTCCTGCATTTGCAGACTTCCTGGAACAATGGCTCTATATTTATGTAAGCCTCCTCCTGGGAGATGAATTGAGGGAAGTATGTCATGCCATATTTACATCATGGCCCACTGACTACAACTCAGGATGGAAGCTGTTCCTCTCCAATGAATGAGTTTGACATCCTGACCTGCAATCATTGAGACCTTCCTATGCTATTGTATGGACAGGGTAGGCTGCAGGGCTTTCTCCACTGAAGGCTCAGAACTCCAGCATGCTCTATCGCTACAATATACCCCAAAGGAGGGATATTTTACTCTAGGGTGATGGGTCAATTGACTGATGTGAAAGGTTTCTTTACACTGGCTCAGATACTCTAGTTGGGGCAGTGTATTAGGACCTTTGAAATTTTCCAGTTTCATTGTATGTTTTGCAACACTCCTGCCACCAGCCTAGAGCACTTAAAACATAGATATGAAAATATTCCATTGAGGGTGCTGGATGGGAGCCATTAAAATGGATCATCACAGACTCTTACTGGGGAAGGAGAGGAAGAGAAAGGGACAACAAGTGATGGAGCTACTTTAACAAATTAAAACACGGGGGATTCAGTTCTGTTTAGATAAACCTACTAAAGTTCAGATGCTTCACTACATCTTATCAAGATGTTAGTCTGGAAATCTTGCTAAAAAACTCTCGAGTACTTCCTCAGCTAATAAAGGTCGGAAATATTGCAGTGAAAGTCCTTGTGCTGTATTTTTATTTCTGATCTGGATTTTTGTGACCATTTAAAAAAAAACTATATTAACCTATAGTTTTACTTTTTCCACAGACAATATTTGCTAACCACTGAAAAGAAAATGGGATTTAAGTAGATTATTTTCATGCTTACCAGAGCATAGGGAAATCTCTTGGAGATATGGGAACATTATTAATGTCTTGGGGGGTGGGGGGGAAGAGAGAGAGAAAAAATTTCCATTCAGGTCAAAACTCACCCAGCTGCAGATTGCATTACAAGCTGAATCTCAGACTGGGTTTGCAAAGCTTTCATCACAGAAGAGCCAAGTTATGGTTCAGAGTAAATTGGTGCTTACAGCTGAGTTTTGCTTTGCGTGAAATTCAAAGGGTGAACAGATTAGTCCAGCAAAACTACAGGGTGTGTGGGGATCACTGATAACCCAATGTTTTGACTTCCACACAGTTCTAATCTCTAGCTAGTCTTTCACGCTCATGTCCTCAGTTTCTTGGTACCTCATTTTATCTCCTTTATTTAAGTCATCTTATGGGAAATAATGATGAATGGAGGTAAAAATAGACTTGTACAGTGGTGGATCCTTAAAATTCCACCTGTTCTACATGGGTAAATTCCATTAAATAATATTAAACTACCAAGCAAAGATTCCTCCTCTACAAGCAGGAATTTGTTTAAGCTGCAAGATTTAAACAATCAGGGAAATCATGCTACTGAGCTATTTCACCCGAGCCTTAGAGTTTTGAAAGTTTTTCCCATAGATTCCAAGGCTATAGGATACCATTGTGCTCGTCTAGTCTGATCTCCTGTATGCTACAGGCAACAGAATTTCCATCAAATAATTCCTAGAGCAGATTTTTAGAAAAAAAACATCCAATCTTGATTTTAAAATGGTCAATGATGGACAATTCACAAGTCTTTGTAAGTTGCTCCAGTAATTTCCCCTCACTGTTTAAAATTTAAATCTTGTCTCTGAATATGTCTAGCTTCAACTTCCAGCCATTGGATCATGTTTTACCTTCCCCTGCTACACTAAAGAGCCCGTTATCAGATTTGTTCCTCACATACGTACTTACAGGCTATAATCAAGTCACCCCTTGACTACTCACATTGTTAAGCTAAGCAGACAGACTCAAGAAGCTCATTTCACTAGAAGGCATATTTTCTACTCCTTTAATCACTCTCATGGCTCTTCTTTGATCTTTCTCTAATTTATCAACATCTTTTTCAATTGTGGGCACCAGAACCAGTCACAGGATTCGAGCAGCAGTCATACTAGTGCCAGATACAGAGGTAAAATAACCTCTTTTCTCTTGCTCAAGCTGCCCCTGTTTACACATCCCAGAATTCCATTAGCCCTTTTGGCCACAGCATCTGAGTGGGACCTCAAATTCAGCTGATTATCCACCATGATCCCCAAATCTTTTTCAGAGTCACTACTTTCTAAGCTCCCTCATCCTGCAACTATGGCTGACATTCTTTGTTCCCAGATCTATACATTTACATTTAACCCTATTAAAAAGCATATTGTTTGCTTGGGCCCAGCTTACCAAGTGATCCAGATCACCCTGCATCAGTGACTTGTCCTCTTCATTATTTACCACTCAGTCCATTTTTTAGTCATCTGCACACTTCATGAGTGATGACTTTGTTTTCTTTTCCAGGTCATAGATAAAGTGTTAAACAACATAAAATATATTCTTCATTAGTGTTTCTCTACGACCTATGAACATGGAGTGGAGTCATCTTGTCTGCGTTGTTCTGACTCTGAGCCAACTTAGAATTTATAGCTAATGCACCCGTATGCATGTACGCACCCTTGTCTCCACAAAAGGAACTAACTTGTTTTCACATGAAGTCTTGTGCTAGTGTTACTGTATCCTGCAGACCTCTCCCCATAAACTGAAACAGCTTGCAAGCAAATCTTGGTATGAAACGCTCTTTAGATTAGCCTTCTGTGACAAGAGCACAGCGTATGGGGCTCCCCAAGACAAAATATCTTAGGGGCCCCAGTTGTAGAAGATATTCTATTGTTTAAGCCTGTTTTCTGGTCTGTAAATGGTTCTGGATTGCTAGACGAGAGCTAGGTTAAGATGGATTTAAGGCTGAGAATATACTAGCTGTTTGAGGTAAAATACATGAGAGATCTGCCATAATTGTCTCCAAAACAAGCATTTTAATCCCAGGAACAGTTACACTTAAATGCAGCTTAGTTCCTTATGGTGTCACTGTTTCTTATTTATATAGTGTGACTAGTTCTGCTAAGAGCTTAAATGTGATTCCCAACTCACCCCACCAAGATTTGCTTATGGTTCTTTGGCAAAGTCTAATTATGTGGTGATAATGGGACAAGAAGGGCAGTGGAGCGATAGGACCTCTCTGGTTTTAGTTCAAGTCTAACAGCACTGGTTTGGCAACTCAGATTGGCTTATTTTGTCTCATGCAAGACCTGAGAGAAGGGTGGGCAATTTAAGTTGTCTTCCCATGTTTGTGAATTACTGACCAGTCAATGGGATTTTAGGCACTTTTGGAAGTATTATGAAAAGGACACTGCAGACTTTGGTATTGTTCAACCAAAATTATTCCATATTGACTTCAAGAGTCAGACTTTGTTTCTGTGAGAAGAGTTCTCTCCACCTTATGAGAATACACCTCTCATGTGACAAAGAGAGACAGTAGAAACAGCCGATATCTTTATCACACTGCTCCAGGGCAAGCTAGTCCTACCTTCACTTCTGCATAGTAATGCAATTACAGCTCTGCTGTTAAATGATTTCTCAGTTCAGGAGTTCTAAAACAAAGAAAACAAATTCAGGTTGAGCTGAACCTAAAACCAAGGTTTTGGGGGTCTCTTTCATTTATAATAAATATGAAGAGTTGTTTGGGGAAGGATGGGAGTAAAATGAAGTGTTGCATTGAACACAAAACAGGATAAAGATTTAAAATAAAAAAAAAATATCTAAGGAAAGAGGGCTAAATACCCAAGAGCCACAAATGAGTGAGGCAAGTGACCTAACCACAGAGTTATTGGTTGAAGGTGCTCCTCTGCCGCTACCTGTTTGGTGAGGCTACCCAAACAATTGGTTGCTGAAGCCATACAGTGGATTAGCATTGAACTCACAAATAGCTGTTGTCAGCCTTAAGTGGCCTTCTTTTGGTAAATAGATTCATAGATATTAAGGTCAGAAGGGACCATTCTGATCATCTAGTCCAACCTCCTGCAAAACGCAGGCCACAGAATCTCACCCATCCACTCCTACAAAAAACCTCACCTATGTCTGAGCTATTGAAGTCCTCAAATCATGGTTTAAAGACTTCAAGGAGCAGAGAAGCCTCCCTCAAGTCACCCATTCCCCATGCTACAGAGGAAGGTGAAAAACCTCCAGGGCCTCTCCAATCTGCCCTGGAGGAAAATTCCTTCCTGACCCCAAATATGGTGATCAGCTAAACCCTGAGCATATGAGCAAGATTCACCAGCCAGATACTACACAAAATTCTTTCCTGGGTAACTCAGATCCCATCCATCTAATATCCCATCTCAGGGGATTAGTCCTATTTACCCTGATTATTTAAAGATCAATTACTTACCAAAATCACATTATCCCATCATACCATCTCCTCAATAAACTTATCGAGTAGAATCTTAAAACCAGATAGATCTTTTGCCCCCACTGCTTCCCTGGGAAGGCTATTCCAAAACTTCACTCCTCTGATGGTTAGAAAACTTCGTCTAATTTCAAGTCTAAACTTCCTGGTGGCCAGTTTATACCCATTTGTTCTTGTGTCCACATTGGTACTGAGATTAAATAATTCCTCTCCCTCTCCTGTATTTATCCCTCTGACATATTTATAGAGAGAGCAATCATATCTCCCCTCAACCTTCTTTTAGTTAGGCTAAACAAGCCAAGCTCCTTAAGTCTCCTTTCACAAGACAAGTTTTCCATTCCTCCGATCATCCTAGTAGCCCTCTGTACCTGCTCCAGTTTGAATTCATCCTTTTTAAACATGGGAGACCAGAACTGCACACAGTATTCTAGGTTAGGTCTCACCAGTGCCTTGTATAATGGTACTAAAACCTCCTTATCACTACTGGAAATGCCTCACCTGATGCATCCCAAAAACGCATTAGCTTTTTTCACAGCCATATCACATTGGCAGCTCATAGTCATCCTATGATCAAACAATACTCCAAGGTCCTTCTCCTCTTCCATTACTTCTAATTGATGCGTCCCCAACTTATAGCTAAAATTCTTGTTATTAATCCCTAAATGCATAACCTTACACTTCTCACTATTAAATTTCATCCTATTACTATTACTCCAGTTTACAAGGTCATCCAGATCCTCCTGTATAATATCCCGATCCTTCTCCGAATTGGCAATACCTCCCAGCTTTGTATCATCTGCAAACTTTATTAGCACACTCCCACTTTTTGTGCCAAGGTCAGTAATAAAAAGATTAAATAAGATTGGTCCCAAAACCGATCCCTGAGGAACTCCACTGGTAACCTCCCTCCAACCTGACAGTTCGCCTTTCAGTAGGACCCGTTGCAGTCTCCCCTTTAACCAATTCCTTATCCACCTTTTGATGTTCATATTGATCCCCATCTTCTCCAATTTAACTAATAATTCCCCATGTGGCACGGTATCAAATGCCTTACTGAAATCTAGGTAAATTAGATCCACTGCATTTCCTTTAGCTAAAAAAATCTGTTAATCTTCTTTTTTGAAAAAGTTAGATTAGGTTGGTTTGGCATGATCTACCTTTTGTAAAACCATGTTGTATTTTATCCCATTTACCATTGACTTCAATGTCCTTAACTAATTTCTCCTTCAAAATTTTTTCCAGGACTTTGCATACTATAGATGTCAAACTAACTGGCCTGTAGTTACCCAGATCACTTTTTTTCCCTTTCTTAAAAATAGAAACTATGTTAGCAATTCTCCAATCATACGGTACAACCCCTCAGTTTACAGATTCATTAAAATTCTTGCTAATGGGCTTGCAATTTCATGTACCAATTCCTTTAATATTCTTGGATGAAGATTATTAAACGAGTTACTCAAAAAAGTTTCACCCGGCTGGAACCCATAATTCTTTTCTTCCCATCTCCTACCAGTAGAGTTGGTCGGAAAGTGGAATTTGATGTGATGAATTGCCAAAAGGCTCTTACCTAATCCCCTATAAACTCAGCAGTGCAATTCCCAAACTATGCTGGATGTAGTACTAGAAGTTGGTTTATTAGACTAGAATTCCATAACTACACTGATTATTATTTCAAGCTTTGGATGGGATATACTAGGTCTTTGACGATCTCTTCAATGGTCAAGCACTCTCTTTCTTAGTTAGCTAGGGGAAGGGGAAGAACAAGGAAATCTAGCCAAGAAATGTTTGTATCCTGTGAAGTAGAAATATCAGAAAGAAAACAAAAACAAACATCCACTTTCCGTTGATCAGTATCATTCTTACACCTGAATCATAGACCTTCTGCTACTAGCTACAATACTTCCCCTAAGGGAACAAGTCTTTCAACAAGTGCTTAAGACTAGCAGAGGGATGGGACATCCCCAACAGCAAAGTTAATGGTTACAAATTCAGTTTAAATTCTGCTTCTACCATATCCAGGATAGCAGTGTTCTAGGGGAAAAGTCTTCTGTTGTATTCTGCTGAAAGTACAGGCCTCTGCTTACTCCCTTGCTACTTGGCTAACACCTTAGAAGGAGGGCAAGCGGAACTGATAAGTCAATTTAGTACTACACCAAGTACAGTCTCTACCCCAGTATTAAATTCCTCTTTAAACTTGCTAGAATAGTTAGACTACATCCTTTTGGATTTTCTCTTTAGGTACTTCATACGCAAGTGCACCATGGCCACAGTAGCCCTGGTCTCAGAAAGCTACTCCAGCATGGCTATTTGAATGCAGTGATGTTTAGGCACTTTGCCAAAGTCAGTCACAACAGTTTGCAGGAGTTGTCTCATCACCCAGAGCTGCCTTTCCAGTGCAAGCCACACATGGTATGTGGTTGAGTGATTAAAGCCACAAGGACATTCTCATTACATGGATGTGGCAGTGATGAACAGATGTGTTACTCAAGTCCTTACATGGAGATATCTGCAGGCTAGTCCCAACTCCTCTTCCACCTGGTCAGCTTCCTGGAAGGTAGCAGAAGCTTTGACCATTGGTCACACAAGCCAAGAGAGGTGGGTGTTATGCTTCAGATATACCAGCAGCTTGTCCATGTATTTTTGGGCCGTGGCCATCTTCCCTTGGCTCTGGATCAGGATATTGCTGGACAGATCCTGGAAGGACCTGGCAGCAGAGAAGGAAGCATGAAGCTCTGCAACATTGCAATAGGCCCATTTCATCTTGTTCTGAATGCTGGAGGGAAGAGCTTGGATCATGGAGTCTAGGCTCAGAAAGGTATCCTGCAGCTGCTGTGTGATCTTGTGGGACATGACAAGAGCCAAAGATTCCATCTTCTGGAAGGAAGATGATTAGGAGAGGTTGAGTGGGGTTGTTATGTATAACTAGGTATAGGTTGTCTCCCAACCAAGCCAGAACCCAGTAACCTGATACCTCAAGCTTTGTACAGCTGGTCTACATTCCCTTCTGGAAGATTCCTGCTCCAATCCACCAACGTTAGGATGGCCAGGAAAAGTTGCACCGAAAGCTTATGATCAACTCCCTGCTTCACAGAATCAACCTGGAGCGGGAAGAGCCATAGATCTTGGAATTAGGTAAGAAAGGTTCTATGCCAATGACTAAGATCAGATGGAGACAACAGGTTATCAAGAAGCCAACATCAGCACAATGGGAAGACTGAAAAGTAGCAAGAGCAAAGGTGCCCATCACCTCAGCTCTCCTGCCAGTAATAGCTCACCTTACCTGATCACTCTCATTACGGTGTGTGTGGTGACACCCATTGTTTCATGTTCTCTGTGTATATAAATCTCCCCACTGTATTTTTCACTGAATGCATCCGATGAAAACGTGAGCTGTAGCTCACGAAAGCTTATGCTCAAATAAATTTGTTAGTCTCTAAGGTGCCACAAGTCCTCCTTTTCTTTTTTCATCAGAATACAGTTGATCACACTAAACTTGGCTCTCCAGCAGCAGTGCTGGCAATTCCAAAAAGTTAAGTTGTCAAATGAAGCATTTTGCTCAACCCTTCGTGAAATGGTTTGCTTTAGAGAGTTTAGTGGTGGTGAAGATAGAAGTTGAACTGAAAAAAAAAATACTGTTTTCAGTTCAAGACAACTTTTGTTTCAAGAGGGTCAAAGTGAAACATTTTGACATGAACTCAAAATGGTCTACATCTGCAAAGTGTTCCCAAATCTGTCTTCCCACACCCACCATAAATAGGTTTTCTGAGGGACAAAGTCTCGCCAGCTGTAGACCTAAATTATAGAAGCAGCACAGCATCAGGGCCATATTGCATGAAGCCAGTCAGGATACACAGAGTTAATGCTTCCTCCAAGTTTGCCCCGCTCTCCTCAGACATCCTATGGCTCAGACTCATTGCCTTTATTATAAATCTTGAGTCAGATCACGCCACATTTAAAATAGCTTATCCCTATCACGTTGTATGGAATTTAAATATTCTCAAGATGGTTTTGTCACTTGCAGGTCCTGCTGTAATGTGAGCAGAAACACACCAGACTCCCAGGGAATGAGCAGAAAGCAGTCCACTACCAAGAAGTCCCTCACTTTATGTTCCTTCTATAACAGGTGCTGGCCGTCTCCGGGGAATCAAATCTCAGTTCAGTTCAACCCAACAGCTGCCTCAGGGTCTAGTGGAACCAGCCTAGCATGGGTGTCTCCTTACAGACAGGCTTGTATGCTATTCCATCCCCCATCTGTGAAAGCACTTACCACCAGCTTCCCATTTGTAGCTGACAGCAGCCTCTCCCCAAAAAGGTTTGGCATCCCTCCCAGACTGTGCTAGGACCTTAGCGGTAGATGGGATGCAGCAGACAGTTACATGGTACTCTTCCCAACTCTGTAAATCCATCAGCTCAGGGAGGGGTGCTCTGATCGCCTGTCCCAAGGTGTCAAAGTGCATTGACAAGCTAAAGAGAATCCCCATGCAAGGCTTTAAGGATGGTGCACTCAGAGCAACACGCAGGCAGACTCAAAAAGTGGCATTCATACCCCACTGGAGTCCCTGGAGAAACTCCCCTTGGCTTGGGTGGGGCCAGGCTGTGACTAGAGGCTGTGTACTTGCTGCCTGTGTCTATGTTTAGACTTGCCATTTCAGCAGAGCGCGAAAGAACCACAGACAGCAGTATATATATCTCATGGATACTCTAAGTGACACTAGTCTGCTCCCATGCAATGCACTGGGGTTAATTGGTCTGAAGGAGACTGAAAGCAATTGACATCAAGCTTTCGTATGTGAAGAGGAGATGCTGCCATCTCCACACTCCCATGGACATTGCTGCCAGTGACCAGAGATACCAAGCGTTCTATAGTGTACTCACTCAGGAGGTTCGAGTCAACAGCAGACTGCCATTTCAGCCATGGTCTTCACCCCTCTCTCTGCCACACCACACACAGATCTGATGCAGGGGTGCCTCTTTGGTGGAAAAGTAGGCCATGTACACCACGTTGTAGGTAGAGCAGACCAAGGGAAGACTGGCCACTCGGCTCACCACTTTCTAAGAGTGCCAGAAGGAAAGGGAGAAGTCAGGCTGACAAGAGACTGTTAGTGCTGAGTTAGACCTACCTGCCTTCCCCTTCATACTATCAAGAGACTCCTCCCCGTACCCCCAAACATGCTCTGGGGGAGGACTCAGGCTGCAAATAGCAAGAGCTAAGCAGCACTTCAGCTGCCTCTGGAGACAGCTAAGTGGGGTAATATGCCCAGCCCCCTGGCCTCAGGGCATGTTGCAGAAGCCATCCCTTAGTACAGAGTTATGCTCCAGAGCACCTCTCGTTTTCAGAGTGAAACTCCCCATCTAGCACTTACGGTTGGGAAGGAAGTCCTTGCAACATGAACCAAGCATAAGGCAATGACAATGATGCCTGTCAGTTTGCAGACAGCCCGAAGCCAATAGCTCTGAGGTATATTTACACTGACCTAGTTGTCTCATATGGGAGACCAGCAGAATCTAGGGCCCAATGCCTAGATATTGGGAAAGCTGAAGATTCTGTAACTTCTATAAAGCAAAAAGAATGAGGAGTACTTGTGGCACCTTAGATTCTTTTTGCTGATACTGACTAACATAGCTACCACTCTGAAACCTGTTCTATAGAGCAGTTATACACTTTCAATACTCAAAGTGTTGCTGGGATTTTTGGGAACTGAAAGTGTTGAGACAGCATTAAATAAATAGAATTTAAACAAAGTAACCGGGGATTACTACACTGCCTGAATTCAGTAAGAAAATGGATACAATAAATAGCCCTTTAATGAGAAGAAGCTGCTGCAGAGTTTCCAGCCTAGCACACCAGGAGCTTGGGAGCCTGCTGTAGCACTGAAGTCCAGCTTGCTGCTGCATGTATAGGGGATTGATCACACACAGGATGGACTGGAAACCTGGAGTGAAGTATCACCTCTAAGTAGCAGCAGTGCCTCATACATAGCACATTGTTCAGAATTAGGCCAGCAACTGTCTTCTAGAAACCTGGAGCAGGTTTGTTTGATCAACACACAAAGATACCACCCTCCCTTTGTTGGACGAGTGAATGCAGCTCTGGATCCGACCTAGCCATGGTGGTGACTAGGACCACATGGCTGTCCCAGGTTACACTGACGCACCTGGAAGCTCACAAGTGCAGATCCAAACCCACCTGTTGCTCCTGTCCCCTGCTTTCTGGGGGATCTAATTTCGATATGGATGGAGCCCTCTTTAATGTTTTTAATGAAGTAAATACTAATGGAAACTGCATGATCATGGGAAACTAAATTCCCAGATATAGACTGGAGGATGAGTGCTAGTAATAATCATAGGGCTCAAATTTTCCTAGATGCAATAGCTGATGGATTCCTTCATCAAGTAGTTGCTGAATCGAATAGAGGGGATGCCATTTTAGATTTGGTTTTGGTGAATAGTGAGGACCTCATAGAAGAAATGGTTGTAGGGGACAATCTTGGTTCAAGTGATCATGAGCTAATTCAGTTCAAACTGAAAGGAAGGATAAACAAAAATAAATCTGCGACTAGGGTTTTTGATTTCAAAAGGGCTGACTTTCAAAAATTAAGGAAATTAGTTAGGGAAGTGGATTGGACTGAAGAGTTTATGGATCTAAAGGCAGAGGAGGCCTGAGATTACTTTAAGTCAAAGCTGCAGAAGCCATCGGAAGCCTGTATCCCAATAAAGGGGAAAAAATTCATAGGAAGGAGTTGTAGACCAAGCATCTCAGAGAGGTGATTAAGAAAAAGCAGAAAGCATACAGGGAGTGGAAGACGGGAGGGATCAGCAAGGAAAGCTACCTTATTGAGGTCAGAACATGTAGGGATAAAGTGAGATAGGCTAAAAGTCAAGTAGAGTTGGACCTTGCAAAGGGAATTAAAACCAATAGTAAAAGGTTCTATAGCCATATAAATAAGAAGAAAACAAAGAAAGAAGTGGGACTGCTAAACACTGAGGATGGAGTGGAGTTTAAGGATAATCTAGGCATGGCCCAATATCTAACCAAATACTTTGCCTCAGTCTTTAATAAGGCTAATGAGGATCTTAGGGATAATGGTAGCATGACGAATGGGAATGAGGATATGGAGGTAGATATTACCATATCTGAGGTAGAAGCGAAACTCGAACAGCTTAATGGGACTAAATCGGGGGTCCCAGATAATCTTCATCCAAGAATATTAAAGGAATTGGTACAAGAAATTGCAAGACCATTAGCAAGAATTTTAATGAATCTGTAAACTCAGGGGTTGTACCGTATGATTGGAGAATTGCTAACATAGTTCCTATTTTTAAGAAAGGGAAAAAAAGTGATCTGGGTAACTACAGGCCTGTTAGTTTGACAGCTGTAGTATGCAAGGTCTTGGAAAAAATTTTGAAGGAGAAATTAGCTAAGGACATTGAAGTCAATGGTAAATGGGACAAAATACAATATGGTTTTACAAAAGGTAGATCGTGCCAAACCAACCTGATCTTCTTTGAGAAAGTAACAGATTTTTTAGACAAAGGAAATGTAGTGGATCTAATTTACCTAGATTTCAGTAAGGCGTTGATAACATGCCACATGGGGAATTATTAGTTAAATTGGAGAAGATGGGGATCAATATGAAAATGGAAAGGTGGATAAGGAATTGGTTAACAGGGAGACTACAGCGGGTCATACTGAAAGGTGAACTGTCAGGCTGGAGGGAGGTTACCAGTGGAGTTCCTCAGGGATCAGTTTTGGGACCAATCTTATTTAATCTTTTTATTACTGACCTCGACACAAAAAGTGGGTGTGCGCTAATAAAGTTTGCGGAGTGTGCTAATAAAGTTTGCTAATAAAGTAATAAAGCTGGGAGGTATTGCCAATTTAGAGAGAGACCGGGATATCATACAGGAAGATCTGGATGACCTTGTAAACTGGAGTAATAGGATGAAATTTAATAGAAGTGTAAGGTCATGCATTTAGGGACACATCAATTAGAAGTAACTGAGGAGGAGAAGGGCCTTGGAGTATTGGTTGATCACAGGATGAATGTGATATGGCAGTGAAAAAAGCTAATGCGGTTTTGGGATGCATCAAGCGAGGTATTTCTAGTAGAGATAAGGAGATTTTAGTATCATTATACAAGGCACTGGTGAGACCTCATCTGGAATATTGTGTGCAGTTCTGGTCTCCCATGTTTAAGAGGGATGAATTCAAACTGGAACAGGTACAGAGAAGGGCTACTAGGATGATCCGAGGAATGGAAAACCTGTCTTATGAAAGGAGATTGAAGGAGCTTTGCTTGTTTAGCCTAACCAAAAGAAGGTTGAGTGGAGATATGATTTCTCTCTATAAATATAATCAGAGGGATAAATACTGGAGAGGGAGAGGAATTATTTAATCTCAGTACCAATGTGGACACAAGAACAAATGGATATAAACTGGTCATCGGGAAGTTTAGACTTGAAATTAGACGAAGGTTTCTAACCATCAGAGGGGTAAAGTTTTGGAATAACCTTCCAAGGGAAGCAGTGGAGGGCAAAAGACCTATCTGGCTTCAAGATTAAACTAGATACATTTATGGAGCAGATGGTATAACATGTTTTTGGCAATTAATTGATCTTTAAACATTCATGGTAAATAGGCCCAATGGCCTGTGATGGGATGGGATCTGAGTTACTACAGAGAATTCTTTCCTGGGTGTCTGGCTGGTGAATCTTGCCCATATGCTCAGGGTTCAGCTGATCACCATATTTGGGGTAGGGAAGGAATTTTCCTCCAGGGCAGATTGGAAGAGGCTCTGGAGGTTTTTCCACCCTCCTCTGTAGCATGGGGCACAGGTCACTTGCAGGAGGATTCTCTGCTCCTTGAACTCTATAAACCATGATTTGAGCACTTCAATAGATCAGACATAGGTGAGAGGTTTATCGCAGGAGTGGGTGGGTGAGATTCTGTGGCCTGCATTGTGCAGGAGGTCAGACTAGATGATCATAATGGTCCCTTCTGACCTTAATATCTATGAAGATATGACTGGTAAGTGTTTCCATCTCCTTATCAGGCACTGTACAGTCCAGTGTAACTGAAAGGCAAGATGGAGAAGTGCAGCAGACTATCCTCATGTCTGACCTCATCATTAAGTTCTAGCACTGCCGCTGACTGAACAGATAAAACCCATGCCAGGCAGGTTTCACTGTTCAGAGAGTGAAGAACCACAACAGCTGGTGCTCTCTCAAACAGGATTTCATGACCCCCTAGGAGCCAAGAGCTCCATTATGCAAGCCCAGAGTGCAGTATGGACACCTCATTGCATCCCTCTCCAGGGGTGCTTTTAGGGACTATGGGTTAGAATCACAGAAAAACTTCAGTGTGAGGTTACCTAGCGTCACAATGCCTAACTTTAGGCAACTTGGGGGAAAAAAGGTCTGTATAGGGGAGACTGGATATCAGTATCTCACAAACACCTCACTACTGCACTGGAAAGAAATCCTCTGGAAGTTTTTGCTCGAGACCCCTGCATAACAGCTGTCTCTCAGGCCATAAAAATAGAACTATTAATTCAATGTTTACACCCTCCACATCCAAGAAATTTGTACTAGGCTGTGAAATAGATCTAGAAAATGCTTGAAGCACCACTGAGTGGGTTAGGTCTCCTAGTACTCTATTCCTTCCCACGCAGCTTTGATTAAGTGAATAGCAATACAATACATGATTGCTATGTACCATTTGCATGGAGAACCACCTTAAAAAGGTCTCAAGACTAAACACTAAGGGACATTCCAGCTTAAGGGGTCTTATCTAATCCATGGCATTGGGTAAGTGTGGGTGAGGGAAATGTAGTTCAGAGCCCATACGGCTCATCAATACCACTTCAGTTGATTTCCTGCAAGATTATGCAGCACTAGGATTCTATAGTAGGCTTGGATAGGTGGACTTTCAGCCTCCTCTTGGAGGAGAGCTGCAATTCTATGTGACACCAGGTTATTCTTCCCCCTTCAGCTGCCTTATGACTAGAAAAGTAATGCTTGTGTTTGACAAGAATGCTAGCAGGGTTCTCTAATCTATCTCTGCCCTGCGATCTTCCTGGTGGTACAATTCTGCAGAGGTTCTGCCACAGAGAGTAAAGGGCCCCACTAGCCAGGATAGGTGAGCCTTATGCACCACATATTCAAATAGTTCATCCATATACTCCTGGGCCTTGAGCAGCTTCTGCTTGCTGCAGGTCAGGATACAGATTGACAGGTCTTGGAAGGAGCTGGCCTTGGAGAAGACAGCATGGACCTCTTGTAGGTTGTGATGAGCCTGCTGCATCTTGTCCTGAACACTGGTAGGAAAGCCTTGGACTAGAATCACTAGGTTCAAGCATATGGTCTGCAGCTGCTGGGTGATTCTCCAAGACATGGCCAGAACCAGGGTATCCGCCTGCTGGGATAAAGCAAATCAGCGTGTGTTTGAGATATTAATGGGCAGGATAGAGCGCCACTGCCAACATGAGTTAGTACACAAGTACCTCTGGCTGTGCATAACCATTGTCAATTACTGCAAGCTCCTTCTTAGTCTACTGCAAGCTCCTTCTTAGTCCACTCCAGCCATAACTGGTGTAGCTTCTGCTGACCCTTGTGTAATTTCTTACCCACACTCTCCTTGACAGTCTCAATCTGAAGTGGGGACAAGAACAAGGTGTTTTCAAAAACTTTACTGTAGGAGGACCAGCCTATGAAAAAAATGGTACCAGTACAGAGAGTCTGCTGGACAGAAGTGTCAGACATGGCTCTTATGGATATCAGAGAGAGGATTGCAATCATGTAGGTTAAGCCAGAACAGAATGCTTTAGAGGAAAGTTTTGTGGTTTGCCCTTTGGGGCAGGGTTGTCCCAAAAAGCTGCTAGCACAGACTAAGGATTGCCTACCAGGTCAATGGTGTGATGGTCTGAGAGAGGTTCTCCTGCATACTCTGATGGAGCAGTCTCACTTTGCTCACAGACTGCAGGTAGGCGTGCTGGCGTTGTTCAGTGGACAGAGACCCCAGACGTACAAAGTACTTCTGTTGCTGTTCCACAGAAGCCACCTCAAACCCCTTCACAGATGCTGCTAGTTTAGCTAAGGGAGAGAAGAGGATACAATTTAGGCAGCCCTGCCAATGCAGAGGCTTCAGTCAGCAAGACCATGGCTATTTCAGAGCCCTCATTAACATCTGGGTCAGCAGTCTTTTCCCTTAAGAGTACAATCACCAAGATAGGAACATGAGGGTGAAGATACATCAGCTCCCTGGAAAGTAGGTGTTCTCCAATCTAAGTGGTATTTGCCACTTGCTTGGGAGCCTCCCCCTGCCTCACTACATTCCATTTCCAGCGTCATGTAGGTTGCCTGGAAGAGAGACTGACTGAAGATTCAGGGAATTAGTTACCCTTATTGATGACCATTATCTACATTTGTTTCCACAGCAGAGTCTGGGAATCATTCTTCTGGGTACATGTATTTAAGTAATGTTTTGGCAACCCTTTAGTCAGAGTAATAGGATTGAGACCTAGATTGTTGGCACATGAGAGAAAACTAGTGCAAGGGGAGTCCAAGACTTATGCTTTGGTTTGGGAAGTCCAACAGCTATGGTGTATTAGCATCATCCAAGTATTTCCCCAACCTAGTTCATCTGTGAGGGGGAGGGAGTGATCCACCAGGTCTACTGATTTCCCCTGCATGGCTTCTGCTCCACTCACAGCCACAGGCCCCACTCTGGAGCCCATGACTGTGATCATGCCACTGGTTACTGCTGATTTTGCTGCCTGCATGGTCTTGTCCAGCACCTCAGTCACTTTGCTGTTCATGGCATCCCTGGTACCTGTCACCAACTCTTTGGCATCCAAAAAAGCCTAGAAAAGGTCAAAGGTAATCACTTCATGCTACTCAACATCCATGACTATTTCAAGGAGGGAACTAAAGTTACAGGATAGAAGCAGATGTGACCCCTCAAGGGATGCTTACAGAGAAGACACCAGGTCAATGGAGTAGACACCACTAAACTAATCAGAAGGCCACAGCAGGGGTCAGACATGTACAGCCTCTCTGGAGAGAGGGTCATAAATTTCCCCCACTGTATTTTCCACTGAATGCATCCAATGAAGTAAACTGTAGCTTACGAAAGCTTATGCTCAAAATAAATTTGTTAGTCTAAGGTGCCACAAGTACTCTCTTTTTGTGAATACAGACTAACACGGCTGCTACTCTGAAACCAATCTACTCTAGTTAGTGGTCTCAGTTTAGCCATCCAAGTTTGGAAGCTTTGGCATAAGGTATAGCTAGCTACAGCAATGAGGAAGTGGTCAGTTCCCACCATACACAGCCTTGAAACTCAAGGGATTGACAGCATTTAGCTAAATAGAAATATTTAGCAGACCAGGGCCCTCAAAGAGCGAGTTACCTCATCAGTTGGCTGTTGAAGGATTGGCAGCTTCTCCTCCAGCGTATCCAGTCCTTTGCAGGCAAATTCATTTGCTGCTGCAACTGAAAAAGTTGACACCACGAATAAAGTTTCCCAAATCTTTGTTTAAAAAAAAAAAAAAAAAAAAAATGAACTCTAGTTGTGGAGAGTCCTTCCTGACCTTTGATTTTCCGGTTCTGCAATAGCCTTGTCATAGGCCAAGACACAGGCTCTCTCTCAAGTGTTAGCCTATAGCTATTGTAGGAAGCGTGTCTCTGATTAGAGAGCCTCTCTCACAGAGACGCTTCCCCTTTCTCAATTATATTTCATGGACAAGCCTCATTTATAGGATCATTAACCAACCCCAGGAAAAACCTTAACTTGGCATCTCCTTTCCTGTGATGAGAGCGTTTTACTATAACCCAGTGCCAATATCACATGTAATTACTCAGTGGAAACGTCTCCAGACGAGAGATTCTGAGCATAATGCAAGACCTCTGTTGTGACCTCATTCTTTCCCCAGACACGGCACTTGTTAATGCGGACTATTAGCAAGTGTTACTGAGGTTTTCATTGTTCCAGGAGGGAGATTACCGTGTAGTACATTTCCTTATCTGTCAAAGGCAGAAGGAAGCTCTGATGCTGCCAAGGGAATTTACCCAACCGTAATCCCTTAAGACAGTTTGCTCACAGCTTCTTATTTTAATATAGAAAGTGTAGGGGAGTTCTAAAGGCATGGATGCCTCCCACCTTCCTCTGGCATGTGGGGATATGCAGGGAGCCCAGCTGTTTCATCTCTAGGTTTTAACATCAGTGGTGTCTGAAAACCAAGAGCAGCCGGGAAAAACCTTGCAGATGTTGCATCTGGTCTGTGGGGGGCAGCAGCAGGTCCTCAGAGTCAGTGTGCAATCTTCGAAGGCTAGTGAGCTGCCAGTGCTGGAGCCCAGAACATCTCACCCAGTAACCCTAGATTTCACTCCTGGGCTAAGCAGTGGTTCTCACTTCACTTGCCTAAAGACAAGACATGGGGTGACCACCTTCCATGATGGAAGCTGCTGACTGACATCCAGTTGGAGAACAGAGCTCACTGTGACAGATTGGTCTCAATAATATTATGGGAAATTGGTCTTACTGTATTATGTTTATATGCAATTGTGGACCAAGATTGGACCTAACCTCTCTAGGGGTAGATGTAAAACCTGGGAGTTCAAGGGGGGCTATACTGAGAGTATGCCAGCCAAGTCCAGACTTTTGGGACAAGTGGATTTCCTGGAGAAATCTCTAGGTGAAGTTAGTCACAGCTAGGGAATTTGCATTATGCAAAAACCCACCACTTTGGAGTGACACCCATCTGCCGATTGTACGCTTGAGCTTCTGATGTTACCTGTTACAGAATGTCAAATAGCTGCTCCACTCCACCTTTGTTCTGGTTTGGGATCTGAGATGAACTTGTAGCCACAGAGGAACCCACCCATGATGTTTTGAGGACTAAAAACCTATCAGAGCCCTAAGATGGAGCTGAGGGTGACCTCTGGTAAGCTTGCAGCATGTGTAGATTCTTTTATTGTTTAATGGTTTTTGCTCTAATGCAGTCCTTATTGAGGAAGGGTTCCTACTGCTGCTAGGCATCTGTTTTCAACCAGAACAGAGTCGAAAAGGGACCCTGGCAGCTCTGGTCAGTGCCACTGACCGGCCAGTTAAAGTCCAGTTGGCAGCGCAGTAGGGCTAAGGCAGGCTCTGCTCAGCTCCTGGAAGTGGCTGGCATGTCCCTGAGGCCCCTAGATGCAGATGCAGCCAGGGAGGCTCCATGTGCTGCCCCTGCCCCAGCACTGGCTCTGCAGCTCCCATTGGCTAGGAACTGCAGCCAATGGGAGCTGCTGGTGCAGGCAGCGCATGGAGCCACCTGACCATGCCTCTGCCTAGGGGCTGCAGGAACATGCTAGCCACTTTGGGGAGCCACCTGAATAAGCACCAGCTGGAGCCTGCACCCCAAACCCCCTGCCCTAGCCCTGAACCCCCTCCTGCAAGCCAACTACCTCCCAGAGGGTCACCTGCTCCCCCTCCTGCATTCCAAACCCCTGTCCCACCCCTAGCCTGGAGCCCCCCTCCTGTACCCCAAAACCCTCATCCCTTGCCCCACTCCAGAACACATACCCCCAGCCCTCACCCCTTCCTGTACCCCAATCCCCTGCCTTGAGCCCCCTCCCAAACACAACCTCCCTCTGAGCCTGGAGCCTGCACGCCAATCCCAGAGCACCCTCCTGCACCCCACCCACAGCCCAAAGCACCCCAAACCCTCATCCCTGGCTCCATTCCAGAGCCCACACCCCCAGCTGGATCCCTCATCCCCTTCTACGTCCCAACCCCTTTGCCCCAAGCCTCGCTCATTTTTGCCAGGCTGGGGCGAGAGCAAGCAGGGGTGAGACCTCAGGGAAGGGGAAGAGCAGGGGTGTGTTTGTTCAGTTTTCTGTAATCAGGAAGTTGGCAGCCCTAACTGCTGCTTCAGGAGGCAATAGTTAGCCATACCATTTTACAATGGAATTAATGGAGAGGCTGCACCAGGCCATTGCTAGGAGTAGCATGTAATAGTGCAGGGTCAAATTGTTGGGGTGGGGGGGGGGGGAAGAAGAGGGAGAGAAAGAGGCGGAATCAGGGTATCGATCGAAGGGGATTTTGTGAAGCATGTGCATTATGCATAATTATCCCTTTGTCAAAAGCCCAGAACTTGATTAAAGTGGTCTTTTTTAAAAGCAAAGCAAAAAAGCCACACACCACACTGAAAGCCAAAAGGCATGATGAAATGAAGTCTATTGTAACTGGAGGAAAATACTTGATTTCTAGAAAAGAGCCATCTTAATAGGGCAGACCCCATTCCCATCCATATCTGTGTTACTACGTCCTCCAACCACTAGAGGACACTACCCTGCAAGGTTAAAATAGAATCCAGGAGTCCAACTCCCAGCATTTTAGTGCTGTCTGACCAATAGTTGTGTAGCACCCCAGTAAAGTGTGCCACATCCCCCTCCAGTGGAGTTCCCAGAGGGGAACAATTACTCCACTAGCATACTTGCCAGGAGTGTGGACTGAAGGTTCAAACCCTGCCAATTTCTCCCTCCATGGGTTCTCTGAAGGATTGTCCACGGTAGAATTCCTTAGCCTTTGTGAATGGTTTAAGTCATCCAGTGAAGTTGCCTTGGGCAGTTTATACTAAGCCCAAGCTCAAGCATAAATGCAGTGCAACTGGAAACAAGTCTATGGTCACCGTGGTAAGAGTTTTGTTTGAGTGGCAAGGTAGCTCCTGTCCCTTTAACCCATTAACCAAGGGATATTTAGTAGAAAAACTCCAGGTTGGATTCACACATTTGGAGATGTGGCAAAAGTGTCACGAGGTTGAAGCCAGCTTTCGCCAGCTAAACCCAATCTTGGCAGTGCCAGTCATTCATGTTTGTTAGCCATTTTGACTATTTTCCTCCTAGTTACTTTATGTCATGCATGAGGCATTGTCCCTGCAAGATGAAGGCTTTTGCCACCAAACATCTTAAGGGTTACTAGTGTGATCAGATATCACCCACCCCTATTACAGATAGGTGTTGCACAGCTGTTTTGCAGTTACTTTTCAGTAGTGATCTGGGTTGGAGATCAGAGTTACTCAGTGGGATTTTAGTACTCTGAATGAATCTTTTAGCAAGTACAAAGCTGCACTTGCTAAGGAGGATCAAGCTTTTGTATAGTGGAGACCGGTCACCCACTGCAGTGAGGTTAGTTGTGTACATGCCCCTTCCAATCACCTGTACCTCAGTCACACATTCAAAGAGAACTGCATTTATAGGTACAGACACTACATCAGTCACGCCTAATAATGGTAAGTCTCCATTAGAGCTGCATTGTTCAGATGCTGAAAGAAACTCTGACTTGTCCTCAGTCACTCAGCTAGATGGAGGGGAGTGGCTTCCGCCTAGGAGATGAGCCAGCAGGAGGTTCTCATGTGGGATATTACACAACTGAAGCCTGTGTGATCACTTGGAGACACCCCCTCCCGCCCATACAGCTTTATGCCATAGTTTACTCACTCTGAGGTTCAAGTTTAGTCAGAACTGGCTGTGCACAGTTGATTGAAGCTTCAGTCATAGTTTTCACTCCTTTAGCTGCCACATCACACAGAGATCTGATGTGGGGGTGGCTCTCTTTGGTAGAGGTGTAGGCCATTGAAACCAGATCACCGGCAGAGCTGACTAAAAGCAAGTTGGCCACCCTGCTCACCAAATTCTGTCAAAGGGCAACAAGTCACATCAAGAGGAGATCTGTTGTGGAATAAAGGAAGGTTTGACTGTTCCCTCACCCACACTTAACTCCAAGTCCTGTATAGACTGGTTAAGTGACTCTCCAGCCAATTATGGCTTTTGTATTTGATCCCTTACTGAATAGGGAATGTAATACCCTTGTCTACAGCTGGGTGATTTGAGGGTCTCAAAATTTCAGCTAGAATTAGACCACATGTGCCTCAGGGAAAAAAAACAGCAGTGATTTCAGTCACCTCTCCCAAGTTTGGCAGCATTATTCTTGACTAGGCAAGTTTTACAAGGCCCTAGACCCTTGGAGAGTCTGCTTATAAACCCTGAAGGGTGCTGCTGCAGATTTGTCTGGTGTCTGTTAGTGGCCAGGTAGCCCACCTTTCACACCACCCAGCAGCACACCAACCTGCTGTGCATGTTCCCTGCTCTCTGTGGTGTCAGCAACAGGAGTTTGGCTTTTGTTTTCAGACATTGTCTAGTCAGACCACTAAAGGAGGAGATAGAATAGTTACAAGTCAAAGCTTTAGCCCTTCCCTAGACAGTTTTTGTGCATGGCTGTGAAAATGGAGCCCAGGATGAAGACAGTAATATGTTCCTCTTCCAGTTTGTCAGGGCTCAGTGGAGCCTGACCTTCAAGTGCAATTCATCCATTTAGATTAAATACAAGTGCACTGACCCAAACCTCTGGCTATCTTACAGCCATGCAAGTCACATTCCTAAGCAATCAATATATTCCAGAAGTGCTCAAGATCAGCTGATAGAGGAACCAATCAGCCATAGAACCTTCAGCAGTCTTGACTTGCCCACCCTACTCTCAAGCAGTTTTGTCCCCTTGTTAGCAGTTATGGGATTGAGAGTAGTTTGACTTCCCCTGCCTAGTTTCAGGGTTGGGGTCTCCATTGATATAAAAAGGAGACAGCTAGTTTATCATGGGGGCACTAGTAGAACTACTGAGCAGATCTGAGTAAGAAACTCTCAGGCAGAGCCCTAGCCACTTACAGGCTTTAGGCTAGTAAGTAACATTCACAGGACACTCCAAGAGTTATGAGGGGAATAGAATCCAAGCTTGATAATAACTACTGTGGTAACATCAACAGCTGTTCCCTCACCACCAATTAGAGTCTCTAGAATTTGAGGCCAAGTTGACGTGGCAAGATAGCCTTTGCCACTGTTTACTTTAACATTTCCAAGCAACTCAATTTGAACAGAAATAAGAACAAAACTCTCACAATAAAGCAATCAGTTTAGAATAAAAAGCAACTTCCATACCACTTCTAAACATCTTTTCCTTAGATTTAAAGAGCAAAAGAAAACCTCTTACCAACAGACTAAAAGTTGTCTCTGTTCAACATCATAGAAACTACCCATCTTCCGCCTTTATGTACAAGCAAGTGATGTCATCATGGGAGGGAATCAAAGGACTGACAGCTTGGGGCAGCAATGAGAATGAACCAGACTGTGCCTTGACCAATGAGGGATGGAAAAAGAAGAGCAATTGGGAGAAATACAGACTTCAATTAAGTTGCAATTGTTCATTCCCCTCATGCATTTCAAGCTGATTCTTCTAATTCTTGGATCCTAGTGTGCCAATGGATTTTAAAAATACACAGAGGGCTCACCTAACATGTTTATGGTAATGGCTTCTGGGTGGCAAAGTTACAAGTAGCAATACCATGGCTGAGTTAAGGAGCTTGCTCCCTGTGATTGCCAATAAAAATTTTTGCACTCCCCCCTTCCCTCTTGTAGAATGTCACTTTTCTCAGATTTTTCTTAGAGCATGTTTTAAATGTTGTTGGTATTATTGACTTGCATCTGATGAAGTGGGTTTTAACCCACAAAAGCTTATGCCCAAATAAATTTGTTAGTCTCTAAGGTGCCACAAGTACTCCTTGGCTTTTTTGCTGATACAGACTAACACGGCAACCACTCTGAAACCTGTATAACAATGGTGGGTTATTGGGATTTCTGATATGATTGTATCTATCTAAGTTAACAGGGGGGCAAACAGGAAAGCAACACAATACATGTAGACAAGGCCACCCCCCACACACACAAAAAGACAATGGAGCAAGCTGCTAGATTCCAAGATCCTGTCTTCCACAAGTTGCAGGCCTTGTTTCGCTGAAGTTAGAGCCTGGAGATTAAAAAAAAAATGTAAATCCTTTCCTGGTGGGGGGACACTTGTCAGAATCTGACTCCAGGGAGATATGTGGACACAGAGAGAGACTCTG
The DNA here is from genome assembly GCF_009764565.3 of Dermochelys coriacea. Taxonomy (NCBI): domain Eukaryota; kingdom Metazoa; phylum Chordata; order Testudines; family Dermochelyidae; genus Dermochelys; species Dermochelys coriacea. Next base: position 28,217,649 of record NC_050080.1, read on the forward strand.
CCCAGGGAGTCTAAGCAGTAGGGCCTTCCAAGATCCAGGGAATGGTACAGCCTTAAGGAAAAAGTAGACTAGTCTGTTCTATTGTTTTTAAGATCTGTTTGCTCTGAAAGCTTTGTTCTAAGCAAATAATGCTTTGCTCTATGGAGGCTGCTTGGTCACTGGTTTACCACTATCATTGCTCCCAAAACAAAATGGAACAGAACTGCAGGTACTGAACACAAGGCAGGCCTGAGGAGGCATAGGCACTGGAACAATTTGTATAGTAGGGATGCTGAAAGCCATTGAACAAAACTGTAAACCCTGTAAATGATAGAAATCCCTGCAAACCAGGGGGTGTTGCCACGCCCCCCAGCATCCCTAGTTCCAGCACCTCTGTGCTAAGGTAATCACAGTTAACACCTGGGAACTGCAATCCAAGGCTCAGTCTGAGAATAGGAGAACCACATGATCCATCCCGAGTGAGGTGACAGCTTGTGGCCTGGGCACACTTAAATATACCAGGAGGGGTTGGAGGTGCTATAACAAATTACCTATTTTAACCCTGAGGAGAGGGGAAGGGAAATCATAAAGTACTGATCCTAAAACTTATCATTGGTCCAAGCCTGACTATTGCCTAGCCTGGGCCTTAGGTCAGTGTCATTGTTTATAGCAGGGGTTCTCAACCTTTTTTGGGCTCAGGACCCATTTGTAAGTATTTATGGCCAGTCGTGACCCAGTAAATAGTTTGAGGATGGAGGCTCTCGAGCAGAGCCATCACTAGGCATTTTAGCACCCAGGGTGAGCAAGCATATTTATGCCCCCTACCAGAGGTGGCAAATGGGGGCACACGAGCTCATGTGCCCCACCCCTCGGTTTTTTGGTTGTGCCCTCCCAACTTAGACAGACTTGGTGGCTAGCTGAGGTGAGTCAGGGAATGCCCTCCCTGAGCCCGCTGCATGGGTAAGGTTACAACCTGGCTGGTATTTGATGGGCCTAGCCTGGTTTTTTATTGATTTGCCAGTTGCCAGAAAAATAATTTAATCTGCTGGGGGTGGGGGCTTACGTGAGTCTAAGATTTGCATTATTATCACACTACACTGGAATCTCTAATGTTAAACGTTTCAGTGTCCAGCTAAAGATACTGCAGTGTTCCCACTTCTGTAGTTTAGGCAATAATAGATCAAAACTGTTGATAATACAGCAGCTGTCTACCCACCAACACATAAGCACATAGCGCATGTATGTGAGAGAGGGTTTGAGTCATGAGAGAGTGAGGAAATGTGCAACATTATCCATCTTATATGTAAAAAGAAAAGGAGTACTTGTGGCACCTTAGAGACTAACAAATTTATTAGAGCATAAGCTTTCGTGAGCTACAGCTCACTTCATCGGATGCATCGGCTTTGCCCGCCCACTGCTAAAGGATTCCCTCCCCCAGCCTAAGAGGGGGGTCCACAGGACCTGGAAAACCAAATATTTACGGGGGACAACTAATGAACAACGTGGACAGGAGTGCGGTCAAAGGGTCAAACGAAGGGAAACGGACGGAGACACCAAGCAGAGAACCCCAGACAGCGCCCACCACTCTTCAAAGGCGTCAAGGGAGTCAGTGGATGCCTCCCAGAGGAACTCTGCCCGGAGTCGTGATCGGACGGAGGATCGGAAATAGGCTCCACAGTCACAGAAGACTCCATCGGCCAACCTCCTCACCCTGGTTTTGTAGATGGCCACTTTAGTCAGGGCCAAGAGAGCTGGTATGTCCTGGAAGGCATAGCCTACGTCACAACAGTTGCTAGTTAGGAAAAGCATTTCTCATTATGAATGCGTGACTCAGCAATACAAGTTCCAGCACCAAGCGTTGTAGGAAAGCTTATGTGATGAAGTTTGACATAGCTGAAGACATTTCAATGACAAATAAAAAAATGTCATAAGTGATGGAAGATGACATAGACCAGGGACTGGCAACCTTTGGCTTGCGGCCCATCAGGGAAATCCGCTGGCAGGCTGGGATGGTTTGTTTACCTGCAGTGTCCGCAGGTTCGGCCTACTGTAGCTCCCACTGGCCGCGGTTCGCCGTTCCAGGCCAATGGGGGCTGGGGGAAGCAGCGGCCAGCACATCCCTCGGCCCACCAGAATGTTTCAAAGGGTGGCATGGTAGTTCCTCTGGCTCCTGTCCCGCAGGGCTGGCTGGGCTTGCCTTCCTGCTCTAGTCACTGCAGCCTGTGGGGTCCCAACGCCACTCAGGTTAGGCCCAGCCATCATGATAACAGGAGGCAGGTAAAGCCCAGGGGGGCAGGATCCGATGGAAATCACCCCAGGACAGGGCCGTGACCGGGTTGGGGTGAGCAGCATAGCTGCTCAAGGTGCAAAGCTGCAGGGTAGCTTAGGCCGGCAATGCCAGGCAGCTAGGGCGGCAGGGTTCGGTGGGGCCAGTCCCACGTGTATGGTTATCATCTTTGAAATGCAAAAAAACTGTCACAACCCACCACAAGGTAAGCCTCCTGCAACCCCAACCCCCAACCACAAGGCAACTCCGCATCCCCCCTTCAACAGCCAAGTATAGTATGTAGAGAGATAACACATATAAGATGACAGGTTTCAGAGTAGCAGCCGTGTTAGTCTGTATTCACAAAAAGAAAAGGAGTACTTGTGGCACCTTAGAGACTAACAAATTTATTAGAGCATAAGCTTTCGTGAGCTACAGCTCACTTCATCGGATGCATTCCTGGATACCAATAAGAGGACAGACCAGCTGGATGAAAGATAGCTGTCAATCAAAGAGCTGGCGGTCTCAATTGGTGTCACATGTGGTGAACAAATCACTTTCCACCTAGGATTGTCTCTTCCTGGATCCCAATAAGACTGCAACCACATTCCATCTCCCATTAGTCAGGACAAGCAATGCACCTGACTTGCATGTGCTACCCATTTGCTGATGCCAGTAGCTGTATATTAAGGGCAGAGTGAAGAGTGCACTGTATAGTGCTTGGATTTGTGAGTAGAAATTCAGGCAGGAACAGAGGTGAGTGGGTTGGTTTCTAAGTGTTAGAATTGTTTAAACCCTGATGATTCTGTTATTTAATATAATATAGTCAGTTGTTTCTCCTTGCTGTGCTAAGGTGGGAGAAGAAGAGTAATTGTTTTTAAGCAGAGTAGTGATTTTTCTATTTCTTCTCTCTAACTAAGAGAGAGACCTATTCTTCTGTTTTAATGCTCTTAAATCTAAAGGTATTATCTTGTTGAATAAAGTTTTTAATCTCCATAGGAAGTAAAATACTGGAAAGAAGCTGCAGGGTGTTTGTCTAACAGCAGGACTAACTTTATATTTGGGTTGGGAGTGATAAAAGGCTAGAGTGTAGAGGTCTCTTTTCTGACCTGCTACTGTTTGCTTCTCTTCACCTCTGAGTAAGAAAGGAAGTGGCTTTCACTGTAACTAGAGCCTTTGATTAGGAAGGAGCTGGCAAAAATGCTAATTACCTGGAGGTGGGCATTGAATACAATGAAAGCTGTGGTGAAGATTCTCGTTCATTAAGCTGCTTCCTACCTCTTGTAATGTCTAGGTATCATAATATGAGGCCTTAATAAGGTCCACTCCAGGTCCTTAAAAAAAAATCCTGACACTTGTAAAATAAACTTGATGGGTTTTTATTGCATTTGGAGTTTTTGAGCCTTCAGGGTTCAGGTCTTCCAGCTTTCCCTCCACAGCAGTCAGAGCTAGAGATACTCTGAAACCTGTGTTAGAAGTAACAGCTGTGTTAGTCTCTAGTCACAAAAAGAAAAGGAGTACTTGTGGCACCTTAGAGACTAACAAATTTATTAGAGCATAAGCTTTTGTGAGCTGTAATAAATATGTAATGCTCTAATAAATTTTAGTCTCTAAGGTGCCACAAGTACTCATTTTCTTTTTTCTAACACACAGATTCAGTCAATTGCATGATATGGGGCTAGAATTCTGGGGGGTTGAGGGGCAGACAGGCAGCAAGTGAAGAGAATACTGGCTTCTCTGAGACTACCCAGACCTGGTCTAGAAAGCAGACTGGCCAAACCACTCCAGAAAACCTTCTCTAATGGGTACTCCCAAAATCTGTGTGGGAGATTCTGTCCTCAAAACCTCTGTATCATGCTTCAAAATATGCTTATAAGTTAAATAAAAGGAACCTTGTTTCCTTTACTGCTTATCTAGGCTAACACAATCAGTATTTTGACTAAAAGAAACAGAGTACTTGTGGCACCTTAGAGACTAACAAATTTATTAGAGCATAAGCTTTCGTGAGCTACAGCTCACTTCATCGGATGCATTTGGTGGAAAAAACAGAGGGGAGATTTATATATACACACACACAGAGAACATGAAACAATGGGTTTATCATAAACACTGTAAGGAGAGGTTTCAGAGTAGCAGCCGTGTTAGTCTGTATTCGCAAAAAGAAATGGAGTACTTGTGGCACCTTAGAGACTAGCAAATTAGAGCATAAGCTTTCGTGAGCTACAGCTCACTTCACCGAATGCATTTGGTGAAGTGAGCTGTAGCTCACGAAAGCTTATGCTCTAATTTGCTAGTCTCTAAGGTGCCACAAGTACTCCATTTCTTTTTGCGAATACAGACTAACACGGCTGCTACTCTGAAACCAGTGTTTTGACTGTTAACTGTTAGCACAATGGGGGGGGGGGGAAATGACTACATAAGCCTGTATCTCTTTAAACTATAAAGCATGATGAGGCCAGAGAAACAAGTGACAACACCCTGAAAAGCTCTAATCAACTTGCCTAGATAGGTGAAAAAGTACCCCTCTCCTGCTGTATTGGAAAAGATGAAGGCTCTCTGTATGCTGCTCATGGGTAATGTCAAACTGAGTAGACACTTAAAGGTCAAGCACTTCAATTTATGTGAAGTCTATAATTTGAAAAGAGAAGTGAAACCCATTGGTGGAGAGGAAAGCTGAATTCCTGTGACCTGACTGAACATATGCAGAGATGGAGAAGCTCTGTGTTTCCCCAAAAGAAGAACCCCCAGCAAAAACCCCAAATGCCAGCTGCTCATGTGGTATAGGCAGGGCCTTATGTTACTATGGGATCTACCAGCACATGGACTGTGTGTTCCAGAATTGAAACTTTAATCTGAATTTACATATCCAGTTCTCATGTCTGGGAAGAAAACCCTTCATGCGAACTGGTGACCTCTCTGGACAACCAGAAATCAGTGTAACGGGATGTGCTGCTGTCAATTAGGGGTGTCGTTATCAGTAAACTTCAGAGTTCTGTTCCCCTTGTGGCTCACTGAAATGATTTTTTTTCCCCCATATCCCCAGCCTGTTGCCACTACCTCTCCACTTGCCCAAACATCCAGCTTTGTGAATAATGCCCCCTTTCTAGTTTCATTTTTGGTTAATGAAGCATTGCTTTGAAAGTGAAACTTGGGGAGAGAGGAGGAAATATGCCATGTATAAATGAAACTTGAGCCCCTGTGATGACACAAGGGGACTGACTTTTATATTAAAATAAGACTTTAAGAGGTTTCTTAAGCTGCCCAGACTCTGGGACCCCCGCAGAAATGCGCAGTGGGGATGAGTTTGCTACAAGCTGGCTAAACTCTAGCCATGGCTGTCATGGAACAAATGGGGTGGGGGGAGGTAGCTGTGTAACTCTTTTCCTCTACCCCTCAGGCAAAGCCATGTGAGCTGGGGGAAAAAATGTGCTCCTCCTCACAAGGTACCACTTTGGGGCAGTAGGAGCTGTGTCCTGGGGAACAAGCTGTGACTTGCGGGACTGTGCAGCCTGAGGCTGTGGGTGCCAGTAGGGGGTGACTGCTGGTGGAGGTGTGCTGCACTGACCACATCGCACCAGGCCTCAAACCCCAGCGCCAGATGCCAGGAGCCTTGAGCTGCCAGTCGGCGTGTGGCAGCTAGATCCTGTAATGGCAGAAGGGATCGGGAGCTGGAGGGGAAGGCTTAAAATGGCAGTGGAGGGGAGACAATCACCAAGGGCAGCAGACCCTGGGGCAGGGGGGACAGTGGTGCATAGGCTGGGCCCTGGAAAGGCTGGTGCTCCCCATAAGGCCGCCTTGAGCTGCACTAGTGAGCTATGCAGGCTAACTCTCCTGATCCTGCCTGCAATGTGTGAGTAGGCCTGGCTGGGCTTTGCTTTCCCCAGAGCTGGGCCAGCTACACAGGTCTCAAGGGAAATCCATGAGAATTTGGGATGAAGGAGACCTTTGCTGAACAAAGCTGGATCTTGGTGCCTCTGGAACTTTTTGGGGTTTTTTTGGTGGCGGGGGGGGGAGAGAATTGAAGATGCAGTTGTACTTGTTTATGCTCTGGGAGCATGAGGCTTGATCTGAGATGGCAGCTGTGCTCTGGTGGGAGATGTTGAGTATAGACCAGAAAACCAACTGAACAAAAGCTGCCTGGCCCAGTGATCCAGTGCAGGTTGCAGACTCCAGCACTACTTGGCTGCCTTCCCTCTGAGTGCCCAGATCATTCTTGTGCTCTCCCAGTGGGACTGCCCTGCAGACTGACTTCTCAGTAGTACCCTGTTGGCCTCAATGCCACCCTGCAGAAAGGGGAAGTGAACATGTTGCAGTTCTTGGGTTGTACTCTCTCTGTTGGAGGCTATAACTTGTAGAAGTCCTGACTTAACTGCTGGTTTGTTCTTGGCTTTCAGTTCCATCTAACTAGAAGATGTCTGACGAGAGCCAAACAACTGTTCCTGCTCCTGCCCCAGACAGCAAGGAGCAGCAGGTAACTACTCCACAGCATGTGTAAGGTCCTGATCTGTGCTACTGCCAACCAACAGGGGCAGCTTAGTCCTTGCCCCTGTTGTAGTAACACAGGGTTTGTTCTTGGTCCTGAATTGGTGCCAAATGGTCTGTTACCAGTGGTGGTCTCCACTTAGGAGGCATAACCTAATGTGTGCTCACTGTGGTCAGTGGAACTCCATGGGTCTGATTCTCTGATTAACTGCAGCAGCATTATGCTGATGGATGAGTGGGGAATAGGCCTGCTATGTGAGCCAAAACTTGGCCAGTGCTCCTATTAATCTAAATTCCTCCTGATATCTTTGCCACATAGACCAGAAATGATCAGTGCTATAACTTTTGTTTTGTTTTTTATGCTACATGCAAATGGCTTGTGGAGAGCCTAATAACTTTTTGGCTCAAACTCAGCCATTGCCTGCCCTTGGTGAAATGACAAGCCTCAGGTTTCAGAGTAGCAACCGTGTTAGTCTGTATCCGCAAAAAGAAAAGGAATACTTGTGGCACCTTAGACTAACTTATTAGAGCATAAGCTTTCATGAGCTACAGCTCACTTCATTGGATGCTTACAGTGGAAAAAATACACAAGCCTCAGTGACTCTTCCTGGCTTGCTAGCTATCAGTGAGCTAGTACTTACTCGTCTCTAAATCTGCCACTCCATGCTTGACTTTCCCATGCTACTTGCCTTCTTCCCCAGCCCACCCCCCCCCGCTTGGGAACTGTCTTCTGGCCATCCTCTGCTCTGGGACATTCTCTTGGAGTATGCTGGGTGTAATCTTGCAATGACATGCCTGATGAATTCAGGCCACTCCAGGTGAACATCTAGACAACTCCTACTATGAGCTGTCCCTGCTCTGAAGGAAGCATGTCATGCAACCTTTTGTCAGGGTGTACATAAAGCACAGTTACTAGTTTTCTGAGCTACCCGAGAACGCCCTGCTAAAGAGGGAGGTCCAGGGCTGACCTGTCAAACTGAAGGGCATGTGATATGTACATTGATAGCTTCTAGCAGTGTGGCTTATAACACACCTCTCTGCCTCAAAACTAGAGGGAGAAGTGGGAAAGGAGAGCTTGACTAAGGCAGGAGCTTGTGGTAGGTGTATAAAACTTCCCCCTGCTTCCATCACAGAAAATACCTGGAGAGTTGCTTAACTTCTGCCTTGAAAGCCTTCTTCCAGTAGGAGACCTATGGCAACAAAACTGTTACCTAGTGAGGATTATAAAAGAGAACTGATTCTGGTAGGAACTGTCACTTCATTTACATGACTGTTCTGCCTTGTTAGACCACAGCAAGTCAAGTGGCTGGTCTGCCGTTGTTCAAGTCTACTTATGACATGGTGGTGTCTGCCCTGACTTCTGCCAAAGAAACCCAGCCATCAATCAAATCTGTGTGTGAGGCAGCAGAGAAAGGAGTGACTGCCATGGTTGGTGAAACTGTCGTCAGTGCACAGATGGCTCTAACTGACCTGCAGCCTCAGAGTGAGTAAGCCATGGGCTGGCAATGGCCTTCCCTTTTGTAAGTGTGTTTGGTGATGGGTAGCTTGTTTGTGTAGGGGAGGGAAGCACCTCATAGCTCCAGTTCTGAAGAGTTCTGGACTTCAGTGGTGTTTTGGGGGGAGTTATCTTACAAGTGAGCAGTAACAACTGTGTTGCGCTAGCAGCTTCTGAAAGGCTTGCACAAGTCCCTGATGTGGACAGACTATATGTGAAATGGACTATGCCCACAGTAAAGAGGGGATGCTGTGATGGTGAACATCCCTTGCTCACCATCTTGCCTGCTTCATGTTTGTACCAGGAGGGTGTCTGTACAGAACTTCTTGGTAGTTGACTGTCAGAGTCAAAAGAGCAGAAGGCTAAAACCACAGCAGACTGAAGGAGGGCTTCTAGGTGTAGCAAGCCTGTAGAGTAAGACACTCCCCTCCCCCATGAGAATTCATGCAACTCCAGGTAGCAATGAAGAATATTGCTTTGCTCTTTGCACTGGAGGCAAAGAGGCTGTATGGAGCACTGAACATCAAAACTAGCTGACTAAATCTGATGTGGACAGGAAGGGGAAGCCACTGTTCAGAGCAGTAAGCAACATAGATGGCTTTTGCAGCAGTATATAGGAAGATTAAAGAAGTCAGAATAGGTCATGTAGAGAAGGTGGCTGCTAAATGGTAGGGTCAGGGAAGGAGGGTGCAGTAAGGGAGGCCCCACATATATGGGGTGAGGAATACTTATGGTTTTTGGAGGTGAGGCAGGAGGTGTGGAGTGGTGAACATCCAAACTGCTGAACATCACATCTGGGCCTGACTTTTAAAAGTGCTGAATGCTGGGCAGCCTCCACTGAGAATAATCGGAGCTGCTGCATGCAGAGCTCTTCCAAAAATCTGGCCCTAGATGCATATCTTGGGCAAACCTTTCTCTGGGTCTTCACTGCACTGGTGTAGGCAGCTCTAGCTTCAGGCATCCCATGTTAGGGCTAATTCCTCAGCTGCTCATCCGACCTTGCTGACAGGGTTCTCAGGATAGCAAATGCTCCTAGTGGCATATGAAGATCACTTGACACCTGAGCTGCCTAAGGAGGAGACCACTCCCCTTTCTCTGGAGATGGTTCCTGTCAAGGTTCCTTCCCCACTCTGAACTCTAGGGTACAGATATAGGGACCTGCATAAAAGACCCCCCCCAGCTTATTTTTACCAGCCTAGGTTAAAAACTTCCCCAAGGTACAAACTTTGCCTGTTCTTTAACATGCTTGGTGGTGGCAGTATATGGTTCAAGGACAAGGCAAAAAGCCTACTTGGAGACATCTTCCCCCAAACCCTACGCCCCCTTTCCTGAAGAAGGCTTGATAAAAATCCTCACTAATTTGTACAGGTGAACACAGACCCAAACCCTTGGATCTTAAGAACAATGAAAAATCATTCAGGTTCTTAGAAGAATTTTAAAGAAAAGATAAGTAACCTCTGTAAAATCAGGATAGTAAATACCTTACAGGGTAATCGGATTCAAAACATGGAGAATCCCTCTAGGCAAAACCTGTTTGTGACTTCTTGTAAGTTAAGGAATATGCATCCCATTCAGCACAGCTTATTTTACCAGCCAATTAAAAAAAAGGAAATCTCTCACATTTCTAGCTAGATTACTTACTAACAAGTTCTGAGACTGCATTCCTGATCTGTTCCTGGCAAAAGCATCACAGACAGACGCTTTGTTCCCCCCTGCCCTCCACCTCCAGCTTTGAAAGTGTCTTGTCTCCTCATTGGTCACTTTGGTCAGGTGCCAGTGAGGTTCTTAGCTTCTTAACCCTTTACAGGTGAAAGGGTTCTGCCTCTGGCCAGGAGGGATTTTATAGCACTGTATACAGAAAGGTGGTTACCCTTCCCTTTATTTTTATGACCACTCCTAAAACACCCCTGGTTAGCCAGCTGCTCAAGGCATAAAGAACATTCCCACTCTTGGGGTCCCATATCCATAGCTGCTTGCCACACAGCTTCCATTAAGTTCAAAGGCAGTTCTTTGCAGACTGTCTGAAGCATTGACCCGTTAACCCACTCAGTCTAAAGACAACAGAGCAGCAGCATTAGGCTGGGTAAGAATAACACCCTGTATGGAGGGGGGAAATATTACCTGAAATAACACTGCCCTGGGTGGCTCCCTACCTTATGGCCCATTTATGCCTGTCTTTTACTTGCCATGTGTGCTGATGGAACTCCAGTTCTGTTATGTGGGACACAGTTTCCTTTCATTCCAATATGGAAGCATCATTGCATGAAAAGTCAATTGTTTCTGCAGGAAATTCTGAGAAATATTGAAACTACCTTATTAGAGACTAGAGACTAAAGAAGCATGTTTTGACTATTACAGCAAATTTTCTAATCTGTAAATGCATCATCCTTATCAAAACATGGTTGGGTTTTTAACTCCACAATCTGTTCAGCAAAACACTCTGATTTGTGTTTGAACTGGCATTTCCTGAGGAAAAATTTCCAGTGAAAACTTTGACCAGCTCTATTCAAACAGCCTAGTCTAATGCCAACTGGGGTCAAAACATGCTTTTCCAACATATGAAATGACTACCTTTTTTAGCCTAAATCAGCGTGTACCCTCTATAAATCTGGAGACTACATGCTTCATATCTTGTCTCTAGTTGCAATTGCAAATGTGGGTGGCTGCAAGGGCCTGGAGAAACTGGAGGAGAAGCTGCCAGTCCAAGAGCCAGAAGATAAGGTAATTACCTCTCATGGGTGGGGAGGTCTGGTGTCAATGTTCTAGAGATCTAGTTCAGAGCTGCCTCTGAGTCTTCAGGCTAGTTGTAATTCTCTGCAAACACTTTATTCTGTAGAAAGAATTTGACTAATAGGCTCTTCTCACAAGAAGGCTTCCTCTTCTTACCACTGCCCTTTCAGCTGCTAGTTGAAGCTGGAAAAATAATTCATAATTAGCAAACTTTAGTTCTTGTCTGAATTTGCCACAATAGTGTTCCTTGATCATTTTACTTGAAATTACATGGAGATTATCTTCCCTACAGAGTTAAAGTTGGCCAGCAAAGACTTGTGCCCTCTCCTGCTGTTTTACAATGGATGAAGAACTGAGGCTTTTCTCAAGACTTTTTTTTTACCTTTATATCAAACAGTCTGTTAGTTTTAGCTGGAAGATTGTTGACTGATCATGAGATCTAACATTTGATGGGGAAGGCAGGATCAATACTTGAAGGCAGCTGTTGATGCAAAACATTCAGCATTAAATAGACTCTTTTTAAAAAAAAAAAAAATTTTCCCCTCAACTCTACAACTTCAGGTCCCAGGAGCCTTGCAGAGATTCACTAAACTTTTCAGGCCAGATGAGACTTGAACTTCCCTTTTATTTCAGGAAAAAACCCTACTTCTTTTTTTAAACTCCTCAGTCCTCTTAGGCATCCTAAAGCAGCCAAAAGGGCACAAGCCCATCTTAGTCTCTACTGGACACTTCTTAGATTTAGTTCATGTGAAGTACTCAATACACAAGCTGTCATGGTTATGCATATGTCAGATTGCATATTTATCATCCCTGATCAATTATGTGTATGACTTGTCTTCAGAGATCCTGAAGCTATAAAGCTTAATGTGACACTTGCTCTGAGCAAATATTCCATAGCTGCTGTTTCCATAAATATCCCTGCCACTAAAATCCTCTGGGAATATAGCTGAGGAGCAAAGTTAAATTTACTAATGTACTCCTGACTGCTCATGAAAGTGCCTCCCAGTTTGATTTCAAGTCCCAGTCAGTCACTTAAGTGCTTGTCAAAAACCCACCCACAATCTCTAATACTTGCTCCCACTCATTCTGGTGCCCAGACTCCTCTCCCATCCAGATATAAAACAAACTATGGAGATGTTGATACAGTCCCCTCAAGGTTAGGCCCCTGTAGTACAGCACTGGCATAGGTGGAAACCGGAGTTTTATAAACTTTATTTCTTCCCCTAGGATCTCTTGGACACCAAAACTCTGGTGTCCTCCAAAGAGGTGGATGCTGTGAGCAGCAGAATGACCGAGGTAGTAGATGTAACCAAGGAGACTCTTCAGAGCAGCGTAGAGGCTGCAAAATCAATGGTGACCAGTGGCATGAGCACAGTCATGGGTGCCACAGTGGGTCAGATTGCTATGAGTGGAGTGGAAGCTGTGCTGGAGCAATCAGAGGATCTGGTGGATCACTACCTCCCCATCACAGATGAGGAACTAGGTCAGAACATGTGCATGAGCCCTAACTAAAAATAGTACACTTCTGTCTCTCTCTCCACTAGCTTTTCCACAAGGAGTGGGAACACAAGGCTGGGAAGGTGTGATATTTTAAGCATTAATGCAGCAGACTTGATGAAGGCCCAGGCACTCTGTTACCTGCACCAGCAGTCAGATTAAATCGGGTTAAACTTCAAGAAACACTACCTCATATGAGGCTAGTGAGGGGTTTAACCTGGGCTCTGGCATAGTCACTCCCACACTGATATCTGCTGCCCTATAGGGATGGGTACCTGCCCTAATCTTCAGCAGTAGGGGAAAGGCCCTGTATGATGCACCTGTTTTCAAGGTCCTCTTGGAGGGAGGAGGCCAAACTCTCTCTGGAGTGGGCACAACTTTTTAATAGTACTTCCTGGGCTAGACCCACAAAGCTAAGGATAGGTACAAAACTCCATTCTGGATCTGTCACTGAGGGGGGGAAAAGGCCTGTTTTTTGAGATAGCAGGTGGAACTAGGCCAAAGGGCCACATTCTCAGGGGCTCTGAGCACCCTCAAGTCACTCCAGAAAGAAGGCTAAATAGCTTTGAGGGTGTGCACTGTCTCTAAATCTGTAGCAGGAAGCAATGCTGGAGGGATGGAGAACCTTCTAGGTAGAGACCCTGGAGTGAAGCAAAGTAAATTCAGGGAAAATATGGCTTTCTTGACCCTAAAAGGTCTTTTAGTGCTTAAAAGAAAGGGACTGCTTCTTCACCATAGTTACTGTCATGTGACAACTTTTTTTTGGTAAAGCAACCATTGTTTTGTTCCCACTGAGTGAAGCTGAAAGCTACAGAATATTCAAGATGTCACTGCTATTTCCTCTAGCCACATGTACAAATAGCTAAGTGACTGGACACAACTAGAAGAACTACCTAGAAATCTGGTGTGCCAGTTTCCCTGTGAGGGGCAGACTTTTTTTTTTTAGCATCTTGAGTTAAAAACAGATAAATGAGGTGACTGACAGGAGGGTAATTCAGACCTCTGTTCTGGATGCCTAAATCTGGATTCTTCTCGCTTCACAAATAACACTGATGAATGCAAATGTACACTTGAAAAAGTCCTTGGGATAAGACCCACAGCATGGCTGTGGTTGGCCTGGGTAAGCTGACTCAGACTGTATGGCTACAAATTGCTGTGTAGATGTTTGGGCACAGGCCAGAGCTTGCAAGTGAGGGTCCCAGAATCCAGCCCAAGCCTGAATGTCTACACCACAATTAAACAGCCCCATGAGCCAGAGTCAGCTGATGTAGGCCAGCAACAGGTGTTTAATTGCTGTGTGGATAGGCCCCAAAAGATATGATGCAGACCAGATAGAGCCTGCAGTGGGGAGATTTTGATCACCACTTGAGTAGAGGGCTGGAGAAGGAGTCACACTTGGATTGACATGTCTGTTCTTCCTGGGTTTGCTTTTAATCTTGTGCATTCCTCTGAGAATGGAAGGCAGGCTGATTCTGTGCCATTGGTATGACCAAACAGGGAAGAGTTAGAATGCAGTCATCTTCCCTGTTTGGTAACTCCCACCTGGGTCTCCATGGGGACTAAACCTGAAGATGATGGCCATTGACTAGATTGTTAAACCAATACTGAACTCCCTATTACCAGGGAAATGCCTATCTGTGCTGAAAAGCTCTGCATTTCTATCTGTATAGACCCCACCTCATGCCAGGTATCTGGCCTGTTTACTTCAATGGGACCCCTGCATGAAGGGAGATCATGTCCATTGAGAACACCTGGCTGAAATAGTGACTCCACCTGTCCTATAGCACAGGCTTTAGCTATGACTCTTCTTTCTTCTGGGTGGGATGTGATGGACAAGGTTTCCAATACATGGTACCATAAGTATACTTGCAATTTAAATGCTCCTGAAAGATGATTTAGGAAGCAGTAACTTTGTATAAAAGATCTCATGCCAGTCCCAAACAATCCCATGGGGCAGATGCCTCCAGCCAGCTGCTGAAGGTAATAAAATCTTCTCTTGGGGGTGAGATGTCTAAACCAAAGCTCCTGGCTATTTTGTGGATCTTCAGCTCAGTGGGGACTTGGATAGAGTAGATGGCTCATGTTGACCCCCATGCCCTTCATCCAATAGGGTCTGACCTTGGTTTTCATTCCTTACAGCAAGCTTAGCTGAATCTGTGGAGGGAGACGAAGGGTCTGCTGTCCAGCATCAGGGCTACTTTGTGCGGTTGGGCTCCTTGTCAGCTCAGCTCCGCCAACGTGCCTACCAACATTCCTTGGGCAAAATGAGACAGGCCAAGCAGGGCATGCAGGAGACCTTCCTACAGTTTCATGAAGTCCTTGACCTGGTAGGAACACTGTTTCCCTAATCTCCTTAAGTATCCTGTCCTAATGCTACTTTTGTGGAAAATGGTCTTATTGGCTTCTCTGGCCTCAAGAAGCTCAATCCAGGAGAATAGCTGTATTGTCCCAGCAGTACTCCTGTGTCTAGCAGCCTCTTTATGCTGGTGGTGCCATCTTTATAAGTGGCTCAGTTAGTCATAAAATATGTGCAAGTTGCTCTCGTAGTAGTCATCCTTTGCTTCTTGCTGATTCTGTCCCCTTCTAGATTAACTCTATCAGGCAGAATGTTGATCAAAAGCTTCATGATGGCCAGCAGAAGCTGCACCAGATGTGGCTCAACTGGAGCAGTGAGCAGCCAGAAGGAAGTAATGATGCTGCCTCTACAGAGCCAAAGGTATTGGGCTACTAGAGAGCAGGTCTGGACTAGGACATCACTGCAGAGAAAATATAGATCTAGCTCACTTCAGCATGTTTTCTAAACCTGTTAACTTGCTTTCTTACAGCAGGTGGAGTCTCATACTCTGGCCATGTCTCAGAGCATCACTCAGCAGCTGCAGGACACCTGTCAGACCCTGAAGGCCAGCATCCAGGGCCTCCCTTCCAGCCTACAGGAGAAGGTGCAGCAGGTTCTCAAGAACATAGAAGAGCTCCACAATTCCTTCTTTGCTGCCAAGTCCTTCCAGGACCTACCAAGTGCCACCCAGAGCCAGGAGAAGATAACCAAAGCCCAAGAGTACATAGATGAGCTACTTGAGTATGTAGAGCACAACACTCCTTTCTCCTGGTTGGTAGGACCCTTCACCCCATCTGGCAGAGCCTATGTAACATCACAGGAGGAGCCGGCTCAGAAGGAGGAAGACTAGGGACCATGTTATAGCTGTACCTAGCAAGGTCTTTGGAAAGTGTCTAATGTATAAAGGGTAGAGCTTTTGTGGGAGGAGTGGGGACTAACTTCTCTGGCCAGCACTAGTATCACACCTTGAACACAGTTGACTGTTTGCAGGTGAATACCTTGGAAGAGCTAATAAGGTAACTAAACTTATTAGCCAATGGCTCTTCTCCCAAGAATGCCTTAGACACAAGAACAGTCTTATAGCAATCTCCCTTCAAGTCTGTTTAAAAGTAGGTAGGGTTTACACTGAATAACTTCCTCTAAGTCTCCTAGAGACCATGTATGGTGTGGAATCTCTAATTATAAAAAATAAAGCATTGAGTTTAAATGCTGTCTGTCAGTCTTTGGCTATTGTCTCTAATTCTCCAAATACTGCCATATGTTGGTAAGAACACTTAATTGAAACTACACCTTGTGCCCTCTGACCTGGGCTCTCCCCACTAAACAATCTTGCCTGACTACTCCTACATTCATGGCCCCAGCAGCTTCAGATAGGGGAAGGGGAACCTCGGGGAGAGGGGAACCCACCAGCATTTTTAGTTTGGGATTGGGGGGGGTTACATACTACACAATAAACAAACTATGATTCAGGCAATAGCTAGTTCTGTCCCAATGGCAGTTTTAAAAGTCTGTACTCTACAGCTCTAAAAGAGTACTGGAGGCTTCTTTAAAGGGTGCTTCTGTTGGGACCTAACAGGTAGAATGACCCTAAGATACTAGTTTCTTGCTTACAGAAAAACCATTTGAGGAATCTGCAGAGACCTGTGTGCTTGTTCTGTCTGAATCCTGTAAATTAGTTTTTTGACTTGTAACCCTCTATGCAAAGAACCATAAAGCTGAAGCTTTCCCAAGGATGGATAGAGTGGTCTCCTGCATCCTGTGTAATGGAAGTTTTAGTGGCAATCTTGCTAGCTGACCTGCACTATTCATGGGTCTAATGCTAGCTGATCTGTCAAAACAGAGGCAGAAAACTAAGTCTTCCCCTTTATGGCTCCTGGCCTTCAGACTTTTCTGAAGTGAGATAAGAACACAACAGACAGAACAAGAGGGCTATTTTGCAACCTTAATTTAGTCTTTAACCTTTCTCTACAGAGCTGCTCTTCTGCAGGTCACATAACCACTGTTCCATAGCAGAGATGAGTCAGACTCCTAGATTTCCTTTGTCTGTCCGACTCACAGCTGGGGCTCCTTAATTTCTTGAATTCCAATACAGCATAATAGTGCTCACAGGCAAGGTAAGATTGTGTCCAGCCTCTAGGCTTCAGCTGCTGCAGCTAGTTTTCAAAAGCCCAAAGAATCCTTGGTGTCCTCAACTTGTAGGCAATGCAGTACCCCCTTGCAAAGCCCTCTTCTCTTCCCCCTTCCTTCCCCCCCATTCACTTGTCTAATTTTTTTTGCTTTAATATTTCAGTCATATGAGGAAAGTCCCTGCAGGAGTAGGACAGCTTGGGGACTGTTTAGACACAACAGTCTGCTGAAAGGCATGTATTAGTGGCTTAAAGAAAAGGAATACTTGTGGCACCTTGGAGACTAACAAATTTATTTGAGCATAAGCTTTCATGAGCTACAGCTCACTTCATCAGATGCATTTGGCTTAAGTATCACAGGCTTCTTCCCCTGCAATCCACAGTTCAAATCCTTGTCATGTTCTATTTCACCAGGCTTGTACCTGAGCTGAACTCTCAACACAGCTGAGTCTGACCTGGTTTCAAATCCTTTGCCCAGGCAATTTTGACTGACCCTTGTACTCCTGAGAGTCAATTTCCTAATCCCTCTGGGATGCTGGCCACTTACCATGTCAGTGGGTGCTGGCATGCCAACACTCCATGATCTTGAATAGACTAGTGGAGTAGCTCTGAGTTTGAGCATTGCTCAGACGGGCTGCACAGCCAAGTTGTGTGGTGTTTTTTTTTTTTGTTTGTTTGTTTGTTCAAACCCACCATGACCTAGATTTGTTTAAAGGAGCAGGGATGCTTTTCTTCTGATTTGGGGCCCAGCAGGGTTTAACCTCTGTTCAAACTGATCAACTAGAATGCTGTCCCTTTCCAACACAATTCAATCAGGGTCTGGTGCTAGCCACAGCAGTTTTGGCCAAACTGCCTTCAGGCAGAGTTACCAGCTCAGTTTTTAATTGACCAGTTCCCTTAATTAAAGGCCTTGGGCCTCCTCATAAGAGGCCCAGAGTAACTGTTCCCACTATGTTGCTCTTGCATGAGGTAAACACCAAATGTACCAACCCCCAGGTGTGCTGTCAGAACAGGTTTTTGTGTTGGCTCTGGAGCCATGGTAAGTTCTCCTGGCGGGAAGGAAAGTGTGTCAGAATTGATTTGTCTGAACCAGGGAGAGACGCAGCAAGCTCCACAAAGGGAGGCCTCCAGCTTCCTTGCTGATAGGGAGATGACATGATTCAAGCACTGTAGCAGCATTCTGCATGTCCCTGCCTCTACTTCAGAGAGGAGGTAGGAACAGGATGTCAGTGTAGGTTTATTAGCAACTTGGCAGCTACAATCTCAAAGTTCTAGACAAACAACTGTACTTTTATTTTCTCAGCTAAAATTCTCCAGTTGCTTTTCTGTACATGTTTTTACTTTAGTCAGCTCTGTGCCAATCTGCTGAGTGTCTGTCACTTGTGGAAGCAGATGGTCAGATCATTGAGGTCAAGGACACGGGTTATGTCTAAGTCCTTAATTCACTTTTAGGGAAGGCTGCCTTTCCAGCAACATAAAGCATCGTCCTAAAGGCCTGCTCTAGCTCCCATTGAAGCCAATGAACCATATCAGGCCCAGATAACCTAGGAAAGGCTGCAACCAACCATTTACTTAGACATATTGTCCTTGGGGATTCCCATGGTATATTACAAACCCAAGGGATGTTAGATAATGAGATGCTGCTTCCTCACTGTATTGACCTCTGAAGGTGTTAGGAGCACAAAGAGTTGGGTTCTCTGCTATTTTAAAGGAGCACAACTCTAGCACCATCTGGGGTTGTCCTCCTTACACCAGCAGTGACTTTGGCTCCTGCTATAGTGATCAAATTTTAAATACTGATTGAAAAGGGTTTTTAAATTTTTATTCCTTAATTTTTTTATGGTTTGTAAATATGACTCAGAAGAGAGCACTAGACTGTAACTCTCACATCCTGGGTTCTTTTCCCAGCTTGGTCACTCTCCTGCTGGGTGACCTTGGGAAAGTCCAGTTGCCACCTCATGCCTCAGTTTCCCCCACCCATACAATGGGGATAGTGTACTGACCTTTTGTAAAGCACTTTGAGATTTATGGGTGAAAAGCAGTGTATGCAAGATAGGTATTAATAGAAAACTACCTTGCTCCTACTGGAAAGATACTGTTATGAGCCATACTAAAGCTAATCTGTAATCCAGCAACTCAAGAACATTCTGTGACTAGACTCAGAGGCCATCAGAACTTTTGTCCCCAACCTTGCTCCTGTCTAGGACAAGAGAGCTCATTTTGGTTCTGATTTCAATCTGCTTGAACGCATGCCACATTTGAAGTGTGAGCAGACCCATTGACTTTAACGGGACTGCACAGATGCTGAAGGGCCTTGCTGAGTTGAGACATGAGAATCTACCTGCACAGGTAGTGAGGGATCAGTCACAGGAAATGCTGATAAATCACAGAAGTTGGTACAACTGGCTACTTTGGGTCCGTAATAGCAAGAGTGGGGGTGCAGCAATTTGGAAATGCGCTTCACTGGCAGCGATGCCTGAAGGATCTTGACTAAAAGATCAAGTACTGTCCCACATCAGGACTGAGGTGCTTCCTAGTCTTGGACTATGCCTACCAGCATCAGTCACAGTTCTAGTCAGCCCCATCACTTGCCTTGCTCTTCAATGAGCTGTTCAAAAACATAAATTGTAAAGTTATACCCCCAAAAACATGCAAAATAAAACCCACAATTACTCTAAGTCTTCCCTAAGACACCATGGGCTAGTCTTGCTTAACTCCTGTTATCAGCTTTGACTCCAGCACTATGAGATCCATAACCATGTGTGACAAAGCTCTGTCCTTCCCTCTGGGGGTCCTACATTTCCTGGCAGATTTCACTAGCCTCAGAGGCTTACTGTGATCCTCCACATAACCCTTCTCTCTCTAGAGACAAGGGTCACAGTCTACTGAGCCATTTTCATCATAAGCCAGCGAGGGAGGTGAGGAGAAGTTATTCTTCCTTGCACAGTCTCTGTTGTCTCCTAGTCTCAGTGATTAATCAGGGGGCAAAGGGCGGGGAGGGGGGAGGAGAGCCCAGGCCCACCCTCTACTCTGGGCTCCAGCCCAGGGACCCTAATCGTATCAGCTATGGTAGCTGACCTTTTAGAAACATGACCTGTACGATTCCCTGGCTACTTCTCCCACAGCAGCCCTCGCTTCCTCAAGCTCCACTTCACCCTTACCTCAGGGCCTCCTTCCTTGTGTCTGATATGGTGTGTACTACTCAGTCTCTCCAGCAGCACAACTTCCTCCCACAGCTCCTGACATGCACACCCACCTGACTAACTGGGAGCCTAGTAACTAGTTTCAGCCAGTCCCTGATTGGCTGCAGGTGTCCCAATCAACCTAGCATTCTCCCTGTCTTCTGGAAAGTTCTTAATTTGCCCCAGCTGTCTTAATTGACCTGGAGCAGCTGCTATTTCACTTATCCTGGTACCAGGGATTTGATTAGCCTAGAGCTAATATATCTATCTCCCACTACTTTTCTACAGCCATCTGGCCTTGTCCTGTCACATACATACACACACACACACACACACACACACGCCCGCCCCACTCAACACCATAGAGTTGGGCAACTTGGGACACCTGGCAGTATGCTCGTGACAGACTATCAGTGTTGCCATGGTGGCCTCCAGCCCTGTGCCATATGTGGAACTGGAATGGTTGGAGGGATAAGAACCACCTGGTGACTCTTGCATTCTTTTCCTTATTCCGCAGGGTGGAGGGGTGCATAGTCCATCACAAGAGTAAATCGCTGGCCTAAGAGCTAATAACGCAGTGTCTCCATAACCCATTTGACAGCAAGGCATTCTCTCTTGTCTACTGCATATTTCTGTTCTCTTGGGAGAAGCTTTCTGCTTAGGTAGAGAATTGGGAGTTCCTCTTCTCCCACCATTTGTGACAGAACTGCCCCCAAACCCACCTCGGAAGCATCGGTTTGTAAAATAAATTCCCTGTTAAAGTGTGTACGGGGTCATTACAGAGGGCCATCCAAAGGTCTGTGAATGCCCCCTCTGCTGCATCGGTCCACTTTACCATGTCTGAACCTTGGGCCTTCACCAGGTCCGTTAGGGGACTAGCCCAAGTGGGGAATAAACCGTCGGTAGTAGCCTACCACACCTAGGAACACACGGACCTGCCTCTTTCGGGTCGGCCGGGGCCAGGTTTGAATTGCCTCTAGCTTATTCGTTTGGAGCTTCACTATGAGCCCTATGGCGCATTTAGTGGGATTAGCAGTGAGGCCAGCCCGCCTTAAGGTGCGCAGTACTGCCTCAACTTTCTCCAAGTGGGTTCCCCAGTCTGGCATATGGATGATGACATCATCCAGGTATGCAGCTGCATAACTAGTATGGGGGGCAGCAGCTTACCCATGAGGTGCTGGAATGTGGCTGGGGCCCCATGTAGCCCAAAAGGGAGGATGGTGTACTGGAATAGCCCATTTGGGGTGGAGAATGCTGTCTTTTCTTTAGCTTCTTTGGTCAGAGGAATCTGCCAGTACCCTTTTGTCAGATCCAGTGTAGTCAAAAATCAGGCACTACCCAGTCGGTCAACCAGTTCGTCAATGCATGGTATGGGGTATGCATCAAACTGGGATATTTCATTCAGTCAGCAAAAGTCATTACAGAATCTCATGGCACTGTCAGGTTTAGGCACTAGAACAACTGGACTGGAGACCACTGACTGTAAGATTCTTCAATAACCCCTAATTCTAACATTTTCTTTATTTTGGCCGCTGGGATTCAGTAGGATCTCAATGTTACCTTGGCTCCGGGGATCATGCGGATATGGTGATAGGTCTCAGTCGTCCGCCCTGGTTTTGTAGATAACACATCTCGGTTGCGATTAATCATGTCGGCTGCCTCGATCTTTTGGATCAGCATCAAGTCGGATGATATCCTCACTTGCTCATGTAAGTTATCCTCCTGGGGAAGGGTCTCCTGCATGACTAAGCATGCCTCTCAATCGTGCCAAGATTTTAGAAGAATGATGTGGTAAATTTGCTCCAATTTCTGGTGGCCTGGCTGCCACACCTTATAGTTCTCCTCTCCCATGGCTTTGATTACTTTGTAGGGTCCTTGCCACTGGGCCAACAGTTTACTTTCTGCTGTGGGCACCAGTACCACCACCCGATCCCCTGATTGGAACCGTCAAAGCTTCACTTGGTGGTTATAATGGGTGCGTTGGGTCTCCTGTGCTCTCTCCAAGTGTTCCCGTACAATGGGCGTAACTCGGGCTATCCAATCTCTCATCCGCAGTACATGCTCAACTATGTTCCTTCCAGGATTTGGCTCCTCTTCCCAGGCTTCTCTGGCTATATCCAATATACCCCGAGGGTGGCGCCCATATAGTAGTTCGAATGGACAGAAACCCGTGGAGGCTTACGGAACCTCGCGGATGGCGAACATGAGGTAAGGCACTAGGGTATCCCAATCTTTCCCATCCCGGCTCACCACTTTCCTGATCATGGCCTTGAGGGTCCTATTGAACCTTTCCACAAGGCCATCTGTTTGCAGGTGGTGTACAGAGGTCTGTTGGGCTTGTACATGGAGCAATGAACAGAGATCTTTCATCAACTTGGACACGAAAGGTGTCCCTTGATCAGTCAATATTTCCATGGGTAGCCCAACCCGGGCAAAGATCTGTACTAGCTCCTTAGCTATTGTCTTGGAAGCAGTGTTGCATAGGGGAACAGCTTCCGGGTACCGGGTTGCATAGTCCGGTACAACAAGCACATGTTGGTGGCCCCGAGCTGTCTTCTCCAGGGACCCGATCAGATCCATGGCTATCCGTTCGAAAGGAACCTCTATTATTGGAAGAGGTATCAAAGGAGCCCACAAGTATGGGTGAGGGCTATGGAACTGACACTTCGGACTAGAGGTGCAGTATCGCCGGACATCTTCATGTACTCCTGGCCAGAAGAACCTCCACAGGACCTGTGCCTGTGTTTTCTCTACCCCTAGGTGTCCTCCAAACAGGTGACAGTAGGCGAGACTCAATATAGCTTTTTGATGTTTTCGTGGCACCAGAAGTTGTTGTATCTCTTGCTCCTGCATTTGCACCACACGGTACAGGAGCTCTTTCTTCACTATAAAGTAAGGTCCGGGACCCCAGACCTTCCCATCCACGGGTATCCCATTGATCTCGGCCACCTCTTTCCTGGCATTATCATATCTGGGATCCTCCGCCTAGTCCCGCCCAAAAGTCTCTCTCCCGGGACTAACCTGCCCATGCTCCCAGGAGCCGGCTTCTGCTTCTTCCAACGGCTCGCCGCCATCATGGCTGGGGGCGGCCTCTGGCTCACGTTCTGTGGTGGAAGTTTCTCTGTTGGCTGCTCACGTCCATCTGCCTATTAGGGAAGTCTTCTGACCCTGGGTCAGGATCCGGGTTCCCAAGGCCTTCCTCTCTTTTTTTGTCTTCCGGGTCTTTCGGGGGGCTGAGAACAGATGCTGAGAAATCTCAGCGAACATCGGGGGTTGACATTCCCCCAGTGACGAGTCACTGTCCTCAGGGTCCCCACCTCCCTCCAGCCTCTCTGGGATAGTCAAACCCTGGATAGTCTCTCCCAGTGACTACAGGATATGGGAGTTTAGGAATTATGCCCACGGTCACCTCAGTGAGGTTTCCCTGAACCTCTATCTCCACTGGGATGGTGGGGTAATGGCTCTCGGCCCCATGCACGCACATCACTGCAATGCATTTGGCTTGTAGCAGCTAACTACTTTTTACCAGCTTACCCAATATGAGGGTGATAGCACTCCCAGAGTCCACAAGCACTGTAGTCTCTGCTCCATTTATCCTCACTGGCCTGGTGTAATTATGCAGGGCTAATGCGACCCCTGCAAGGTGGATAAGGGAACATGGGACCTCCCAATCCCCCAAGTTACATTGCATAGGCTCCTTGGTGCTGGGACTCTGTGCTACTATGTGTCCCCACTCCCCAAATGCATAACGTCTATAATTACTTTAATCACTCCCCTATCCCAGGGATTAGGGAGATTAGTCCCGGGGTTCCCCCCACTCAGGCCAATCCCTTCCTTCTGGGGTCCCCGCTGGTTTTCGGCTCCCTCCTTCTTCCACCTGGGACTCCCTGGGGGTTTGGCTGCCCAACCTTCCAGGATTGGGATTGGGTGCTTGCTTCGAAAGGGGCCTTCCTTGGGTAGTCGGGTCAGTTCCCGGGCTGTCATCTATCTTTCTACCAGCATGATCATCTCATCGTACGTGGATGGATCGTTCTGGCCTACTCATTTGCGGAGATCTGGCGGCAGTCCCCGCATGTAATGGTCTATGACCAGGGTCTCCAAAATCTCCTCCAGCCTGCACACCTCGGGCTGTAACCACTTCCGCACGAGGTGTATGAGGTTGAATAGCTGGGACCTCGGGGGTTTGTTCTCTGGGTATTTCCACTCATGGAACCTCTGGGCCCTTACCGCTGCCGTTACCCCTGTTCATCCTAGGATCTCTGCCTTCAGACGAGTATAGTCATGGCATCTGTGGCAGGCAAGTCAAAGTAGGCCTTCTGGGCCTCTCCACACAAAAAAGTGGCGAGGATGCTGGCCCACTACTCCTGGGGCCACGCCTCATGCTGAGCAGTCCTTTCGAATGAGAGGAGATATCTCCTGACATCATCTTTGGCAGACAACCAGTGGCCCTCAGGGTTTGCATCCCGTTGGACCCCCAGGCCTGGATGGTGAGGAACTTCAGCTGGTCACTACCTCTCTCAAGAGGGCACGATCTTGGGTGGCTCATGAATAATTGATTGATTTCCTGCTGTAGCCACATAGACTCCTGTTGTGCCATTGCCTGAACCCGGGTGGCCTCCTGCTGGGCTGCCGTGGCTTGTACCAGAGCTCTTATCACCTCCTCCATGGTGGTACAAAGCAAACAAACAAACCAAACCAAAAAATAAATCCAAAACCCCAGTGCACTTTTTTTTTAAATCTCTTTCTTCCGCCACGCTGTGAACCAAGTCCCACTCCTGGCACCAGTTGTGACAAAGCTCTGTCCTTGCCTCCGTGGGTCCCGCGTTTCCTGGTGGATTTCGCTAACCTCAGAGGCTCACTGTGACCCTCCACGTAACCTTTCTTTCTCTAGAGACAAGGGTCACAGTCTACTGAGCCATTTTCATCATAAGCCAGCGAGGAAGGTGAGGAGAAGTTATCCTTCCTTGCACAGTCTCTGTTGTCTCCCAGTCTCAGTGATTAATCAGGGGCAAAGGGCAGGGAGCCCAGGCCCACCCTCTACTCCAGGCTCCAACCCAGGGACCCTAATAGTATCCGCTATGGTAGCTGACCTTTTAGAAACATGACATGTACAATTCCCTGGGCTACTTCCCCCACAGCAAACCTCGCTTCCTCAAGCTCCACTTCACCCTTACCTCAGGGCCTCCTTCCTTGTGCCTGATATGGTGTGTACTACTCAACCTCTCCAACAGCACAACTTCCTCCCACAGCTCCTGACATGCACACCCACCTGACTAACTGGGAGCCTTTTAACTAGTTTCAGCCAGCCCCTGATTGGCTTCAGGTGTCCCAATCAACCTAGCATTCTCCCTGCCTTCTGGAAAGTTCTTAATTTGCCCCAGCTTTCTTAATTGACCTGGAGCAGCTGCCATTTCACTTATCCTGGTACCAGGGATTTGTTTAGCCTGGAGCTAATATATCTATCTCCCACTACTTTTCTATAGCCATCAGGCCTTGCCTCATCACACCTGCTAAATCTTGTGCCTTCTGTGCCTAAACAGGAGCCATGTGCTATTGCATTCTACCAACCCCAGAAGCGGTGAATCTTTAAGTAGAATAATTTGCTACCAGTGACCAAAGAAGAATAAGTGGCTGATGCTCAAAGTAAAAAAAGGGATGGACTTCCTTCCATCCCCTTGCACATCTAGTTCAAAGAAAGATTCTGAAAAGGGTGTTTATACCAGGACAGACTTTGTCAGATGGAACACAAATCCACTGACCTTCTCCATTCAGCAATCCCTCTTTGTCATACTTATGGAGTCCTCCTTGTCATAATATCCAAAACATCCCAACTATTTTAAAACAAAACAATAATGATCTCTGTCTTGGCTCCCAGGTTGTAGGGGAAATAGCGTAGTTTGTAAGATCTTGGGAGGAAAGGCGGGGTTGTGTGACTATTTGTGCGTGCATCATAAACTCATTGTGGGGAAACTGATTCAAAGAAATGAAATTGGTTCTGAACCCAATGTGGTTGTTTTTATCTCTGGGGGATAAGTTTGGGCTCAGTCTACAATGTTCTGTGAAGATTCTGGCTCATCCATTCACAAGCCTCATCTTTTGGTTGTCTGTTTTGTGATTCTAGTGGAATAGAAGCTGTTGCAGATGGTCATGGCTGCAAAGGCAGACGCATCTGTCTGGTAGCTAGTTCCAGCCCTGTAAGTGCATGGGCCGAGTGCTACTTTTTATCACAGATTACAGTAACGCCCACTACGCCTAACGCATATTCAGTAGGGGTCTCTTGTGTCTCTTTTCTTATGTGTAATTCCTCAGCCTACTAATGTCAGGGTGCCCTTCTGCCATAGGTCACCAGGCCTTTTACCTCAAGCTTATCAGTATGTATGTCAATTAGTTACTATGGCATCCATAAAGTCAGACTTCTGCTGATGTTCCTAACTTAAAATATCCAAAACTGGTATAAACTGGCATCTTGTGGCTCCCTATCAGCCATATAACACCACTTGTTTATACCAGCACTCTATCTTGCAACATCTTGTGATACAGGGTCACACACTGGTTAGTTGCTTATGTCAAGTGTTTAGGCCTTGGGCCTTAGTTGCTCTGGCTAAGTTATTGTCCTTACAGATTTGAAACCTGTAGGCTTTTGCATTACTGCCTTAATCCATACCTATACCTTATTTAGCATATGCCCATATATCTATAGTAACATAGCTGGGTACAATGCCAACAATTTGTTTCCCACAGGCTACTTTTGCTGTCACTTGGTAACCACTCTCAGTCCATCTAACTGGATTGGAATTCGTACTAACACAGGGTTCTGATTTAATTGCTGGAAGAAGCTGAAGGAGAGAGAAAGCTGTGAAGGAGAATGATTGCAGAGGGAATAAGCTAAACACCTAAACAATTCTATTATCTCTCATTGTATAAACAATCTGCTTCTTCAGGTTGACTTGGGTGCAAAGTCCTTGTTGAAGGGCTTGCATGTACTATAGCACTGGGAAATGCCTCTCGAGGGTCTACGTGATCCCACTTGACTTTGCACGAGTCTCGGGTTACAGCACCGCAGCAACATAAACTAACAGGGAAGAATGTCTCTCTGCTCTCTAACTTATCAGCTCAGACCGCATCAGTCATTTCAGTTGTTGCTGCTTGCAATTCGTCTCGCAGGGAATTTAGGCCACTATTTGGAGAAAAAAATCTAAACACAAAAAAAAGGGAAACATCAATGACAGGGTCATCTGTCAATCAGAGATGACAGAGACCCTAAACCAATAAAAAATTTCCTTTTGCTTCACTTACACCTGAAGATTCTGGAGCATGAAATATGTGCAGAGCATCAAGGAATCGGCTGCAATAAGAGGTTCTGAAATCAGATCTTCAGTCAGACTCCTTAGCACTTTGTTGGGTAGTTTATAAGTGTTCTGCCCGGATACAGAATAAATAATAATAATAATAATGATAGTGTCAGATACAAAATAATCTCACAGCTTTTTTCTCTGCAAGGCTTTCCAGTTTCTATAAATCACATGCTCTTCTGTGCAACCAAGGGAGACCAAAACCCTCAGCACAGATAGTTCAGCAGAAAAGAGACCAGACAGTCTCTTTTTTTCTGAATTAGTTCCACCCAATACCTTGTTTGCCTTAGCAAGTCATGCATTTGCTGAGCTGTGATGCCTTTTCAACAGCAGGGCTAATTGCTTTATAGAATACACAAGAGGCATGTACTGGAATCAAGCATGGAGAATCATAAAGGAAGCAAAGCTGCATTTTCTATTTTTCCTCAATACAGCAAGGCAAAAAGGAGAGCCCATTTCTTTGGGACACCTCCTCCCCTACCCAAAATAGGTTTAAATTTCAGTAGGTCTGATAGTGGGAAAATAGGCCAGGAGAAAGCAAAGGAAATGTTTCCTTTTCTTTGAGAAATGATGATTGCCCCAAAATATTTTCATTTTAAGTTACATGAAAATGTCAGCACATGCCAGGCTGAGGCTAATGCAGCTTGTATGGGAGTGGCACTATTTTATTCTAGACCCCTAGACTGCCCCAATCTCCCTAGTAACACCTTACCCATTCTGAAAGGTTACAGTGATAAGGGTTTCTGTTTCAGTGGTGTTAACTATGACAAGATAGATCAATTAGGGGACACATAGCAGGGAGTCCATAAGCCTGTGCAAGCAGGAAATGAAGTATAGTAACTCCTCACTTAAAGTCGTCCCAGTTAATGTTGTTTTGTTATTAGGTCGCTGATCTATTAGAGAACATACTCGTTTAAGGTAGTGCAACATTCCATCATAAGGTTGTTTGGCTCGCCCCACTCCACCTGCCCGCTCAGTGTTCCTACCAGGAAGCGAGGTTAGGGCCTTGGGGCTTGCCCCATTCCACCCGCCCGGCACTCCTGCCACGGAGCGGGATCGGGGAGAGGGAGCTTGCCCTGTTCTGCCCACCTGGCATTCCAGCTGGGGAGCAGGGTTGGGGCACGGGGGCTTATCCCACTCTGCCCACCCGGCATTCCAGTTGGGGAGCGGAGAAGCCCCCGACCCCGCTCCCCGGCAGGCGCTCCAGACAGGTGGAGTGGGGCAAGTCCCCACGCCCCGACCCCACTATGCCTCGCCTCAACTAAGCTTCACGATCATCATTAGTGAGTACAGTAGTACATAATTTGTTTAAAATTATTTAAAACTTATACTGTATATGTATATAATGTCTTTTGTCTGGCAAAAAAAATTTCCCTGGAACCTAACCTCCCTATTTACATTAATTCTTATGGGAAAATTGGATTCACTTAACATCGTTTCGCTGAAAGTAACATTTTTCAGGAACATAACTACAACGTTAAGTAAGGAGTTACTGTAGGTTGGTTGGTATTCACTTCCACCCTGGTGCCTTGGGTCTCTGTGAACTGTACAAGGTATCAGAACAGGACTGAATAAAGACCCAAAAGATCACAGCAGACCCCGGCAAGAGAGAAAGAGGGAGAAAGGAAAACAGAGAATCAATCCTCCAGCCCAGCGAGGACAGCAGGGAAGCTGCACAGAGCTTAACAATCTGTTTGGAGGCCTGGGCTAAGCAAACAACTACAACAGAGAGCAGAGAAATGTGCTGTTTGTGCTCACATATAAGAACCAGCCCATTGGAACCCATGTCAATTTGCTGAGTCACTCCAGGAACCTTCCATACACCTTGATCCCTACCCTGAGATGGAACCTGTGAACAATCCCCTGGCAGCCCACGTGGAACTGCCAGCGAGTTCTCCATGTCCTCTCCCTGCCAGGAGGCCCCAGCTAGAGAAAGATGGCTTCCTGCATCCCTGGAGGGTTACCTGAGTTCTTGAAAATCCAAGAAAGACAGAGGACTAATAGCCAAATGTAGGGAAAGGGCAGAATACATCCCTGAGACAAGGCTGAAGGTTCGGGCAATCTACCCCACCCTTCCTAGAGGTGTTTATTTTTGTTTGTGTGGACACTGTATTTAGTTACATGTTGTTGTTCCATGAAAAGTTTGGATAAGGATTAGTACCCTTCCTTTTCAGAAAGGGGGGTGTGGTGATAGCTGTGAAAAGACAGAACCACTAGGGGGCACACACTCTCTTTAACGCCACAGGTTGTCTCCCTCCTTCTCTTGGCCATGTTTGCTCTTGCGGGAGGGCAGTGACTTCATCATTCTGATATGCAGCTGGTCACTCCAACCTCTTAGGGAAATAAGCCCCACAGCCAGCTGCTGAGGAAGTTGTCACTGCCCTCACTATTCTCCCGACTGAGGCTCACAGCGTTTTTGTTTATTTGCTAGGTAACCTGCTTTGTTCTGTTTTCTATCATACATAATCACTTAAAATCTATCTTTTGTAGTTAATAAACTTGTTTTTGCTTTATCTAAACCAGTGAGTTTGAGTGAAATCATAGCTCAAGGGGCAAAGGCTGTTGCATATTCCTCTCCACATTGGGGGGGCGGGGGTGGGAACTGTATGAACTTACACTGTACAAATCCCTGTGCAGTGCAAGATGGTATAATTTTGGGTTTATGCTCCAGTGCAGGTGCGTGTCTGGGGAGCTGATAGTTACGTTGGCTTTAGCTTTTCTACTGTTGGTTCATGGTCAGAGAGCCTGCATGTAACTGCAGCTGGGTGTGTCCCTACCTGTGTGAATGCTGGTGGAAGCGTAGGACCGGGCGCAGGTCCACAACTTGTCACAGCAGCACAGTGAGAGAGGGAGCCCAGGCTGGTGGGTCAGAGGGCTCAGTGGTACCTGAGTTCCAGGAGGCACCCAGGGGGGACTCGTCACAGCATCCATGGCATGGCATAGTCATGGAGAAGGAAGCTGTCCCTTGGGTAGCCTGGGGCCAATTTCAGGGAAAGCTTTAAAGGTTAAGAATGGACTCTTGAATTGGACGTTTTATTCCATGAGGAGTCAATGCATCCAGGGACCCTGGATGATGGTCACTGGGTCACCTGTGCTGTCAGTAGGCAGGTTGCTGCATTCTGAATCCATTGGAGCATTTCACAATCAGCAGGACCAATCCGCCTCAAAGTGTACACCAGTGCAAAGGTACCAGGTCTGTAAAATGCTCTCATTCTGAGCCACAGTGGTTCACACCTGCTTTGCACATATAGAAGTGTGGAAGGCAGGGGAGACGCAGGCTCTGTTCTTTTATTCCTAGGTACAGTGCATTGCAGCAGATCACAGTGGATATGCCTTTGTCTGACAGAAAATCTACAGACTCCTGCTCAGACAAGAGGGCTGGCCTTTCCACTGGCACAGTGCTTGTGTCTGGGAGAAGTGGAGAGTCCAGCATGACCTAAGTGGTTCCTCTGACCATCTGTAGCTGGATTCTGTGGAGTGATCCTGACTCAGGTAGAGCACTGGGTCCCAATCCAGCAAACCATTTAAGTGCATCTTTAAAAAAGCTATGACAAGGCTTTGATATGGTCTTCAAAGAATTTCCCACACCACTTCTGTCTCTCCTGGATTGAGTTTGCACCAAGCGCTCTTCAGTCATCTACTCCTAAGGCCTAAGGGCTTGTCTACGCTGGCAATTTACAGCGCTGCAACTTTTTCACTCAGGAGTGAAAAAACACCCCCCTGAGCACAACAAGTTTCAGCGCTATAAAGCGCCAGTGTAGACAGTGCACCAGTGCTGGGAGCTAATGCCCCTCATGGAGGTGGGTTTTTTTAGAGCACTGGGAGAGTTTAGCACTTTAGCATTGCCAGTATAGACTAGCCCTAAGTGATTTAAATGAAGCCAGATTGCATTGTATAACAGAAGAGTTTGCACCAGTTAAACTAAATCAATTTAAATTCACACCTTTAGTTAAACCAGTGCAATTCTCTGAGTAGAAAAGAGCATAGGCTTTGTGTAACTGTAACAGTGCAGCTCTTGGAGATGGCAGAGACTGCATTAGTGGGGAAGAAAGTATGTAGCAGTGTGTCGCTTGCATAGCAATGGAGCTCACTGTGCAGCTAGAATGATAGGTTTACTTGTTTGATTTTTACCGTGGAGTATTACGTGAGGGAATTGACATATACATTTTGCAGTTGATTTTTTAAAGTTTTTCTAACAAGATGATTGGTTATTATTCCCCCAAAGAGTGAAAACCACAGAAAGAGTCAGTAAAAACATGTGTACAAATTATTTCTGAAAATTCTTCCCTGACTTCAGTGCGGCTGCTGGAAAAAAAAAATCCCAGGAGTGATGGTAAGAAAATATTTTCTTGAAATATGGAGATAAGAGTCAACAGTGCTCAATGCTGCTATAAAGCAGAATAACTTATTAAAAATAAATCACTCCCTTTATTAGATAAATCGTTGGCTATCGATTGAATTCAGCTGCTCTTTTCTCTGATTGGCAGAAACTCGCATTCCTAATTCTTACAGAAGTAGAATCTAGGCCAGCAGTTCCCAAATACCAGCATGTAGGCTACAGGTCATCTGCACGGCACTCGCAGGAGATTTACATGAGTCTCACTCCTCCATCTGGTTTTCAGCTGGTACATCTCATTAAATAAATACAGCTAAAAACCACGCTCGAGACTTATCTGGTGGCAGTTTTCCATCAACGCTGCAGTTGCCGCAGGAATGTTATATGTTTTTTGACTGGAAGGAGGTGAGCCGCATTGTTGTCCATAGGATGAAAGCCGCTCACAAGATAAATGCTCTGTTAAGATGTGATCCACACCGTGAAAAAAATCAGACAACCCCTGAACTAGGAGAAATAGAAACCAGCTATTAATGCACTCGATGTATGTTCTGCATTGAACAAAAGTTTAGAGTTATGTCTAAAAAAAAATGCAGAGTGTGACATCTGCAGGCCAGGTGTCAGCTCTTGCCAAGGCCCCAGGCCTCATAAACACAAAGGCATAGCTGGAAACCAGTTAGGCTCACCTGTCTGTTAACATTATCAAAATACATAGTAGATGTTAAATTGATAAGAACGGGTTTAGTGTTTAGACTTTATAAAATGCTTGTAGGATACTGCAGACATTGATTTCACTTATCACCTCTGTAGCCCATGGTATAAAGTTATATTGAGTGTTTTCACTTTAAACCTCTACACTTGTGTAATTCACCAAACAGGAAAAGAAGCATTAACTAAGGTAAAGTGCTCGCCCTGCATACAAGAGGGCCTACTGAAGGCAAATGAGGAATTGTGTAGCATCAAAGGAGAGAGGCCCAGTTGATTGCATTCCTAACTCCCGCCAGGAAGGAGAGATTACATATGAACTGATCCCATCAATTTTGGATTCTGGAATGGAGGGGATAAAAATCCCTGTCAAGGAGAAACTGAATCTCTTTTATGCTGCCTGGATTCTGAGGGGCAAAGATTCCTAAACATAAGCAAAGATATCCATGCTGCTTAGCCTAGATTAGCCCTGAAAGACACTTTGAAATGACAGATTACTACACCTCTTGTCACTTTTTGAATCACAGACTGAAGCTCATTTGTGTATATGCTTGCTTGCTTCAACCTGGAAATAACTCTCATTTCTTTTTCCTAGTTAATAAACCTTTAGTTCCTTTATTACAGCAATGGCTACCAGGATTGTCTTTGGTGTGAGATCTAAGGTACAAATTGATCTGGGATAAGTGACTGGTCTCTTGGGACTAGAAGCAACCTGCCTATTTTGTGATT
The DNA here is from genome assembly GCF_009764565.3 of Dermochelys coriacea. Taxonomy (NCBI): domain Eukaryota; kingdom Metazoa; phylum Chordata; order Testudines; family Dermochelyidae; genus Dermochelys; species Dermochelys coriacea. Next base: position 28,250,860 of record NC_050080.1, read on the forward strand.
TTCATTGTTAGTGACCTTTTATCACGTAGTCCAGTTTGCCTGGGTGGCAAGATAGACTGGAGAGTCTAAGGGGACCAACATTTTTATGGCTGACTTAGAACAACGCTTCCTCAGCTCTCGTCCTCTAATGCCCCTACTCTATTTGCGCTACATTGATGACATCTTCATCATCTGGACCCATGGAAAAGAAGCTCTTGAGGAATTCCACCATGATTTCAACAATTTCCATCCCACCATCAACCTCAGCCTGGACCAGTCCACACAAGAGATCCACTTCCTGGACACTACGGTGCTAATAAGCGATGGTCACATAAACACCACCCTATATCGGAAACCTACTGACCGCTATTCCTACCTACATGCCTCTAGCTTTCATCCAGATCATACCACTCGATCTATTGTCTACAGCCAAGCGCTACGATATAACCGCATTTGCTCCAACCCCTCAGACAGAGACAAACACCTACAAGATCTCTATCATGCATTCCTACAACTACAATACCCACCTGCTGAAGTGAAGAAACAGATTGACAGAGCCAGAAGAGTACCCAGAAGTCACCTACTACAGGACAGGCCCAACAAAGAAAACAACAGAACGCCGCTAGCCATCACCTTCAGCCCCCAACTAAAACCTCTCCAACGCATCATCAAGGATCTACAACCTATCCTGAAGGACGACCCATCACTCTCACAGATCTTGGGAGACAGACCAGTCCTTGCTTACAGACAGCCCCCCAATCTGAAGCAAATACTCACCAGCAACCACACACCACACAACAGAACCACTAACCCAGGAACCTATCCTTGCAACAAAGCCCGTTGCCAACTCTGTCCACATATCTATTCAGAGGATACCATCATAGGGCCTAATCACATCAGCCACACTATCAGAGGCTCCTTCACCTGCGCATCTACCAATGTGATATATGCCATCATGTGCCAGCAATGCCCCTCTGCCATGTACATTGGCCAAACTGGACAGTCTCTACGTAAAAGAATGAATGGACACAAATCAGACGTCAAGAATTATAACATTCAAAAACCAGTTGGAGAACACTTCAATCTTTCTGGTCACTCGATCACAGACCTAAGAGTGGCTATCCTTCAACAAAAAAGCTTCAAAAACAGACTCCAACGAGAGACTGCTGAATTGGAATTAATTTGCAAACTGGATACAATTAACTTAGGCTTGAATAGAGACTGGGAATGGATGAGTGAAGTGAGCTGTAGCTCACGAAAGCTTATGCTCTAATAAATTTGTTAGTCTCTAAGGTGCCACAAGTACTCCTTTTCTTTTTGCGAATACAGACTAACACGGCTGCTACTCTGAAACAAAGTAAAACTATTTCCCCATGGTATTTCTCCCTCCCACCCCACCCCCCACTGTTCCTCTGATATTCTTGTTAACTGCTGGAATTAGCCTACCTTGCTTGTCACCATGAAAGGTTTTCCTCCTTTCCCCCCCCTGCTGCTGGTGATGGCTTATCTTAAGTGATCACTCTCCTTACAGTAAAAAGAAAAGGAGTACTTGTGGCACCTTAGAGACTAACAAATTTATTAGAGCATAAGCTTTCGTGAGCTACAGCTCACTTCATCGGATGCATCCGATGAAGTGAGCTGTAGCTCACGAAAGCTTATGCTCTAATAAATTTGTTAGTCTCTAAGGTGCCACAAGTACTCCTTTTCTTTTTGCGAATACAGACTAACACGGCTGCTACTCGAAACCTCTCCTTACAGTGTGTATGATAAACCCATTGTTTCATGTTCTCTGTGTGTGTGTGTGTGTGTGTGTGTATATAAATCTCTCCTCTGCTTTTTCCACCAAATGCATCCGATGAAGTGAGCTGTAGCTCACGAAAGCTTATGCTCTAACTAAATTTGTTAGTCTCTAAGGTGCCACAAGTACTCCTTTTCTTTTTGTGACTCTATTATAAGACTATTGTAGTACTTTGGGAGTTCACATTTGTTACTGGGTTGGTGAAATCTAATTATAGAACATATAACCAGTTTGGGGTGTCTGGCCTGATTTTTGATAGTCTGCCCTGAAGTTGGCACCCTCAGTTGTGAGCCACTCCAAACAACATGACACTGAGAATACATTTTTCAGAAGAAAGTAGGTATTTTGTAATATGTGGTTACATATGTCCCTTTTAGGTTAAATTTGTCCAACGTATTCACTATTTTTTCATATACTATATAGAATGTAATTTTCAGCAAAATTGGTGCAATCCTATATGTTCAAGCTTAATGTCTGAGTTGTCCAAAGTGCTTAGCATTACCGTGTAACTTTGCCTCACACAGACCTGCAAGGAGCTCTACAAAATGTGTTTGCAGCAAATGTTTCTGCTTTATGTTTCAGGTGTCCAAAGGGTTCAGTATCAAAGAAAAATTGTACACTACAGTGGCCTACAGAGCTCTCAACAAGTATGGTTTGGAACAACTGCATGTTTTCTCCTTAGATCTGATTTATCTAAAATGTTCAGTGTTCAAGAGAAATTTTGTTTGGTATAGATCTACAAGGCAAACTGTAATTATTGTGGCCCCATCCTGCATTCTGTATAAAGCCTTACTGGAAGTCAATGAGATTTCAGCCCACATAGGGACTGCAGTGTTTGGCACTGCATTCGTAATGTGGTATTTTCAATGTATGAGTTGGATTTTCTAAGAGAATTAGATAAGCATCTATACATTGTTTCAGAGTAGCAGCCTGTATCCTCAAAAAGAACAGTACTTGTGGCACCTTAGAGACTTGTTTGTTAAGAGATCAATGCCTCATAGTTACATTAGTGCTGCTGACGTTCCTACTTTACTCATTTGATGTAATGTCCTGCTTGTATTGTGTTTTCTCTGTAGAAAATCTGTTTAGCAATGAAGGGCTTATTGTCTATCATAACTTGTGTGTAGTGAAATTAGTGACTCTTTACTTTTTTGGAGATATCTGCTAAATCTGTAGATAAGGAGAAACAAATAATTTTTGGAACTGAGATAGAAATAGATTGTGAATAGATCACTAGTTAGGACAGAAGCCATCAGATGCATGACGAAGGATACAATTCTGTATCGTTGGTACTTCTAGAATGTATTCATCCATAAGTGATTGTTTTCAGTACTATTCATTGTGTTGTTGCTTTGTCCATACTAATGTGACTTTGTAATTGATATTAATCATAGAATTTATCAGTACATTTCCCATTGGAAAGGTGTTCCATTAAGATACATCTTACTCAACATTCATGCTGAAAATTGGTCATGTAGCACGTGTATTTAGAGGTGGTCGAAAAATCTGGGCAAAACTTTGTTCTATAGAAAATGCCTTTTCAGCCAAAATTAAAAGGTACCTGAAAAGTTTCATTTTGGTGAAAAAATTTCTTTTTTGATCACAAGTGTATAATGAAAAATTTTGAAATACATAATTTTCCCTCCACTAAAATAAACAGAAGTTTCTTGATGTTGTTAAAAAAAAAAGTCTCCCACTTTTTTCCAATGGAAAAATGTCTGAGTTTTTTCCCTATGAAACAGTTAAAAATATGTCAAAACTTTCAGTTTGAAAATTTTTGTTGAAACTCCCCCAAAAAATTTCACAGAAATTTTTTTGAACCAGACAAAAAAAATTAATTTCTTTCCAAACAATTTTTTTTTTTTTTGCAAACTACAGTCTTACATCTATTTACAGTGACTGCAAGCAGTAATGGTATTTCCTGTGTGCTTTTCTAACATTTTATTCTAGGACATATTGAAGAAGTATTTGGGCTGTTGTGACTTAACTGCATAAATTCCAGTAATGTTTGGCTATTGCATGACTTAGCGCAGTGTTGCCAACTCTCACAATGTTATTGGAAATCTCTCGATATTTGGTATTTTTCTTAACATCTCAGCTCCTGGAGTCATGTGATTAGATGAGAATCTCAGCTTTTATTGAAAAATACATGTATTTATGTTTCCAGCCTTTAAGATTCAAGAGAAAAGCTGGAAAAGGTGACTTGAGTGTCACTTAAAAGTTTGAAAACCAGAAATCAAATAAAAGAACTCTAAATTTATTCCTTTTTTTAAAAATTGCTCCATTGTTAAACCAATCATCTCATGAGTTTTGGGGACATGATTTTTGAATAGCTGGCACTGTTTGAATAGTTGGCTGTATGTGTAACAACTAACTTAAGAACAGTGATCTAGCCTGGGGACCTCTTTGACTTTCATTTGGTTTGGTTTGCACTCTGTGTGCAGTGTCTAATCTTTTGTTTTTATCTTGACACTGTAATTGGCAGGGACAGTCATAAATATTGTGTATATGTTTATATGTAAGCCTTTGTGTGTTGTATTCTTGTAACAATGATGCTGATTTTGCTTAGTTTAGTCTAAAACGCCATCCTTTCGTAGGTTTTATTCCACAAAGTGCTACATATGGTCATGACTTGTGTCACAAAATATTTCAGCCATTTATTTATTTATTTGGCAAAAAGTGCAGATTTGGGGACACTGAAACATTTTCAGATTAGTGTTGGTTTCCCTAACAGTTCACATAAAAAAAAGTTGCCAAAAAGTTAAAATGTTTCATTTTGACATGTTCAGAACATTTTGATTTTTTTGTTCAAAACAACCTTTTCTTTCAAAAATTCCTTCAAATTTATTTATTAAAAACATTTTAAAAAAACACTTAAAACTGAAATGAAACATTTCATTCAACGTCCCCCCAATTTTTTTATTTTACTTTTCAATTTGCCAAAACTTTTACAAAAATTGTTTATGGTTTGACCTGAAACAATTTTGTGTTCTATTTTGCAGAATTGCCAGTGAGACAAAAAATGTGTTATTCGTCCAGTTCTAGAGATGTTTACCAGGTGAGTTGTGCTTTTACCCTTCTATTCCCTCTCCAGTGCACCCCACAGGTGATAGGCCCGGCATCCTGCACCTCTCTCTGGGTGGACCCCCGTGGTCCAACCACTCTGGGACTGGATCTCTGGACTGACCACACATACACACACTCACACACTTGAAGGGATAACTTGCAATTCCTATACAGTCCTCAATACACCACATGAACCAGCCCCAATATTTGTGAATCTATGGAGAATTCATAGGTTCATTATAGGGGGCAGTAGTACCACTATAGTCAAGGTTCAGGCTAGTTTACTGTTTGTGCTGATTTTTCTAGGTGCTGTAAAATAAACCCAGACAAGGCCACTCTGATCATTTAGTTTGACCTCTTCCTTTACAGGCCATAGGATTTTACCTACTGAATTCCAAAAATATTTAATGGCTATCACAAGTAAGTATATGGCAGTCTGTAACAGGGTGACTCTCCTATAAAGGGCTGGAGAGTTTGGGGCTAGCCAACCCTGATTACAAAACAGGCACACCTGAGTCAGATTAGCAGTTTCTCTATGAAGAGCATCGGGAAGTTGAAGGGAAAGATGGAAGAGCTGAGGACTGCAGAGAGAGTGAGAAAAGTTCCTTCAGGGAAGACCCTAGGACCTGAGGAGTTTGGGGCTAGAGAAGAAACCAGAACTGAGTCTAAACCTTGGGTTGTGGTGATAGACTTCATGTGATCCTGCAGAAAGAGTTCTCGTGGAGCACAGAGGCTGCTGGGAGTGAGTAGGTTCCAGCAGAGAAATTTGAAGAGTGAGACAACAGGCAGGAAAGACCTGTGAGTATGAGTGGACTTGAACATTTTTGTTAATTTAATGAAGCAGAACCTGAGAAGGGAAGGGAATGGACAAAAGTGTTTTTGAGTTTATTGAGGAACCAATTGAAGTAGGCTGCTTGCAGGAAGCTGCCTGCAGTGTGACCCCAAAGCCATGAGGGGGTGCATGGCAGCAGGCTCCCCTGCTACACAGTTCATGGATTATTCCACTGTTGCTATTCATTATTCTGTATTTGAATGTGAAAACTGGCCACTTGAGTTACTAATACATCAAATCTATGCTTTTTGCAAATTTACATGTCCAACAATAAATAAGTAGCTTTGTTCAAATCATGCAGGTGAGTTTAAAAGCTTCATAAATGTACAAATACTAGTGGATGACCCTACTTGAGTACAATCAAACTGACACTCTTCAGTATTCATAAATGTCTTTACAATATGTTGTAAGCAGTATTGTTGTAGCCGTGTCGGCCCCAGGATATTAAAGAGACAATGTGGGTGAAGTAATATCTTTTATTAGGCCAGCTTCTGTTGGTGAGAGAAACAAACTTTTGAGCTTACACAGAGTTCATCTTCAGGTCTAGGAAACTTACGCAGAGTGTCACACTAAATACCAGATAGAACAGTTGCTTAGCATAAATAGTTAAGACATATTTCATATTACTTATGCTAAGCAATCTATTCCATCTGGTATTTAGCTGCGACACCCTGAGTAAATTTCCCAGACCTGAGGAAGAGCTCTGTGTAATCTCAAAAGCTTGTCTCTCTCACCAACAGAAATTGGTCCAATAAAAGATATTATCTTCCCCCACACCTTTCCAGTATGTGACCAACTGTAACAATTTTTTGGAATGAAGAGGTATTAATTTTTCATGTGATTTTTTTTAAAGGAAAAACTGTGGAAAAGTGTTTGTTTCCTCAAACTCAAGGTGCAACTAGTCTTATAACAAATAGTACTGGTGAGCATTGAATACTACCACAAAGTACTACTTCTGAGTGATTGAGAAGTGCTTTTACAGCTTACGATATCCAGTCTAGCTAATGAGGCCCTTGGTAGTAATTTGTGATTCCATATTGAATGGTCATTGACAGTTTGAAATAGTTTTTCTTCTGATTACTATTCCTTTTGTCATACTTTTGCAGAAGTCTCTGAAGAGCATGGAAACATTCTGATTCTTGGTTATATAACTGATGATGACACAGCTATGTTTTTCTTTGACTTGGTGTTATCAGATGTCCTTTGTTTGCATTATTTTCTGGAGCTATGTTCTAGTTTGCTCCGTTAAAAAATGGTACAAGGGTTAGGGTTTGGCCTCTTCCCCAAAGTGAATTGTTTGCATCTAAGGCCTTCCTAGCAAGTTTCAATAATTATTTAAACCTGATATTATTCAAGCTGCCAGTCTTTTTAGAGAGTCATTGGGTTTGATGGTAAATCTTAATTATAATTGTCTAAATACTCTTGTCAGTAGCAGAACCTTTTTTGTACTAAATATGTTGCCATTAGTATATTTAATATGTATCCTCTTCCTTTTCATATGTTTGAAAGTAGTTATGAGGATAAAATGTTTTAGTCTGCCAATGTGTTCCTTTTTGTAAGACTGCATAACTGCTTCTTTCTTTCTTTCAGTCTATTGCCATCAGATGTGAAATTATTTGTTCTGTTCCCTGTATTTTTCTTTGAATAGAAAACTGGCCATCCCGCTCTGCTTCTCCGCCCCCCCCCCCCGGCTTCCCGCAAATCAGCTGTTCACACGGGAAGCCGGGGAGGGCTGAGAAGCAGGCGGCAGCTTCGCGCTCAGGCCCAGGGAGGTGGAGGTGAGCTGGGACGGGGAGCGGTTCCCCTGCACGCCCCTTCCCCCCGCAGGTTACCTGCTGCGGCATGGGCGGCCCTCCTTGCGACCCCGCCCCAGCTCCCCTCCGCTCTGCCTCCGCCTCCCTGGGCCTGAGCGCGAAGCCACCGCCTGCTTCTCAGCCCGCCCTGGCTTCCTGCGTGAACAGCTGATTCGCGGTGGGGCGGGTGGCGGCGGAGAAGCAGAGCTTAACTCGGGCGGAGGCGGAGCGGAGAGGAGCTGGGGCGGGGAGGGGAGTAGATCTGCACCCACCAAATTTTCCCGTGGGTGCTCCAGCCGTGGAGCACCCACGGAGTCAGCGCTTAAGGCACCACTTTTGGCGGGTTCTAAAAGGGCTTCTAAATTTAACAACCGGCTCCAGCTCACCACTGGCTGTAACTACAGACACTGAATGTAAATCTCTGTTTTTGGAAGGTGAGTTCTGAATGGTGAATTCAGAACAGACTGTGGCTGGCTGCAACTTCCAGCTGACTCCTGGGGCTGCTTATCTAGTATTTAGAGAACAGTTGTACTGTTAAAGCACAAGTGCCTTCAGAAGACCAACAAACTCCCTGTTTGTTTAAATGTAGATGAAGCCAGGGCCTGCAAGAAACAAGGATAATGGAGAGTAATGCTGGGAATTTGCAGTATTACAAATCTTCAGCGGTGTTGCAGAAGGTAGTTCCTTAAGGCAAAGGAGTGAAACAACTCCTCCCTCAGGACATGGCTACACTTGCAGATGTAGAGCGCTGGGAGTTAAACCAGTCTTTGGAGACCGCAGCAGGGAAAATGCTGCCGTGTGTTCACGCTATCAGCTGCAAGCGCATTGGCATGGCCATATTAGCAGCTCTTGCAATGCCACAAAGAGCAGTGCATTGTGGTAGCTATCTCAGTGTGCAAGTGGCTGCAACGTGCATTTCAAATATGGGGCGGGGGTGGAGTGTGACAGGGAGTGTGTTGTGTGTATGTGGGGGGAGAGAGAGTGGGTTGTTGGGGACTGAGAGTGTGTCAGTATGCTGTCTTGTAAGTTCAGACAACAGTAGACCTCCCTTATTTCCCCCCACACTCCCATTCCACACTAATGATTGCTTTGTCCTGGAGCAGATAAGCAGCCGGCTGTCAGAAACGGAGCTTTGAAAGGACATATCTGCAGTCCTACAGCCGATTTCAAATCAATGAGAAGAGTGGCCACTTGACTTCAGGGGATTATGGGACGTTTCCAGAGGCCAATCATAGTGCAGTAATGCAACATCTCATTCACACTGATGCCCGGGCGTTTCAGCCGGGGTGCTGCAAGCTTTATGCTTCTCGTGGAAGTGGATTACCAGGAGTGCTCCAGCTGCAGAATCCAGGCGCTCTACGTGCCTTGCCAGTGTGGACACATCAGGAGTTAGGGCACCCGGGGCTGCTTTAATGCGCTCTAACTTGCAAGTGTAGCCAAGCCCTCAGGTTCTGGCATGTCAGAAGAGCATGGCACATGTAATATTGCTGAGGTTTGTGCAGACAAATCTGTCTTTCATAACCTTACTTCTACAAGTACTCAGCGGGGCATTGTTACACAGCAAGGTGAGAATCTGTGTAAGGTGATTCAATACCTGAACACTAATGTTAAGAATTAAATTAGCAGTTTAGAAAAGACTATCCAGACACCTGAGAAATGGAAAAGTGAATTAGAATCATGTTACAATTTACAGTTCTCAAATTCAGGATTGCCAAGAGAATGCATCCTGGAACAGTTCTTAAACTTCTTGTGTTTCCCTTTGTTTCTGCTGCATCTATTGTGAATGGTGTTGTGAATTTTAAAAAGGTTTTTTTCCACTATCCCAGGGACAAAGAGAGCAACAGAGAACTCAAGAGGAAGCTTTGGCAGGAGTTTTATATTTGTTACTCATATTTTACAGTGAGGATAATAAACCACTGGAACAATTCAACAAGGCTAGTGGTGGATTCTCCATCACTGGCACTTTTTAAATCAAGATTTGAAGTTTTTCTAAATGACCTGCTATAAGTTCAAACAGACTTTATTTGGAGGGAGTTCTATGGCCTGTGTTATACAGGAGGTCAGACTACAATCATAATGGTCCCTGCTGGCCTTGGAATCTATTAATCTACCATTATTATTAACTTATTGAATATTGTGGAAGCATATAGAAGCCTTCATCTGGGATCAAGGCTGCCTTATACTAGACATTGTTCATACACAATGAAAAGACAGCCCATGCCCCTAAGAGCTTACCATCTCTGTATTAAAATGAGAACCAGGTGCATACAACAAGCAGCAGAGGGCAGCTGAAGAAGAGTTCTGTGTAGCTCAAAAGGGTGTGTCTCTCACCAACAGAAGTTGGTCCAATAAAAGATATTACCTCCCCCACCTTGTCTGTCTCTAACATTTTGCAAAAAGAAAAGGAGTACTTGTGGCACCTTAGAGACTAACAAATTTATTAGAGCATAAGCTTTCGTGAGCTACAGCTCACTTCATCGGATGCATTTATTAGAGCTTATGCTCTAATAAATTTGTTAGTCTCTAAGGTGCCACAAGTACTCCTTTTCTTTTTGCGAATACAGACTAACACGGCTGCTACTCTGAAACCTAACATTTTGCAGGCATCACGGCAGAGGGGAGATTTCAGGAGAGATGTATCAGAGGATGGTTTAGTGGCTTTGTGGTGTTTTACAGTTCCTCCCATGCATAAAGGACAGCCTGGGAAAAACAAAAAGGTTCTTGTGGGAAAATTTTACAAATGGGCAATCACAATGGTATGGGCAGCTGGTGACCCAGCTGTTGTGGGAGGTTAGCCCCCAGCCCCTCCCCTTGTGCCTGAGGCCCTGCCCCTCTCTCTTCCCTTATGCCTCCCCTCCCCCGCAGGAGCCCAGAACACCCCAACCGCGGCCCCTGGCCCCAGCAGCTCCCCCAGCCCCGGAGCACCAGGCAGCAGCTTCCCCAGCCCTGGTGTCCCAGGCGGCCAGCCCCAGAGCGGCTGCAGCTCCCCTAACCCCAGGACACTGGGTAGCCTGGTCCAAGTGCCAGGCCGGCAGCACGGCCCCAGCACTAGCCACCCAGAGTCCCCAGTCAGCCTGTGCCAGGGCAGGGTGCTGGGAACTACAGGAGGGGGTCTGGGGGCAGAGCATGGGCAGGGCCACGCCAGATTGTTTGGGAGGCACAGCCTCCACCAGCCTATGATACCTGCCACCCATGCACAATAGCCATCATAGATGGAGAGGGACAACATCTCAGCAGCATATGAGAGGTGATAGCTAGGAAGGGGATAGGCCATGCAAAGCAGTAAGAGTGAAGCTATAGCAGGGGTTAAATTCTTATAGAGTATTTCCCGGAGGTCCCCTCCGTCCAACATGCTATAAAACTCCAGGCAGATTAGCCACTGGTCCTACAGGGTGCATGTCCAGTGCATGCTCCACCCCACTCCCCAGCAGCAGCACCGGGCGGGTGAGGCAGGAGAAGCACCCGCGTCTCCTGACCTCATTCCCCAACAGCCGTGCAGTGAGGGCGAAGCTCCCGCATCCCCAACCCCACTCCCCATCAGAAGTCCGGGGTGGCAGGGGAAGTGCACCCCGACCCCGTCCCCGACAGAAGAGCCGGGCGGGGAGGGACAAGCCACAGCACCGGGACCCCCGCTGTTGGAGGAGCTTTCACTACCTGCTGCGGCCTCAGGGCAGGGGGGGGAGTTCTCACTCCCTGTTGCGGCCTGGGACCATGGTGGGGGGACAGAGCTCCTCCAGTCTTAGAGCTGCTGTGGGGGAGGGCAGAAAGTACAAATGGATGGTGGAACCACCATGGGGGAGCCGGAATGGGGGGTACCCTGGGTAGAACAGCGGCGGGGTCCTGGAAAAGGGGCAGAACAGGGTGGGCTGTGGGTGGTGCCACAGGCAGAGGGGGCAGAATGGGGACGGGACCGCAGGTGGAAGGGGTGGGGAGGGACCCCGCACTTGCTCTGGTCCAGGGCCCCAGGAAACCTTAATCTGTCTCCGCAGTGGGGTTTGAAAATATTTACTGCAACAACAGCTCCGGCTGAATTTAAACCCTGCAAGCATAACTGCAAACAAAATCCCCAGAAGGAGGTAAGTTTGGACCCTCTCCACTGTTCATTTATGTGCTCTTTCTGGAGCAGAGTAGAAACACCACCTAAGTGTGTTAATCATGCTAATGATGATAGTAAACAATGATTTGGATGCTTTTTTTTACAACTTTGGAATCACACTTGGAAGGGGAAACTCAAGGCAACCTTAATTATAGAGCCTCCCTGGCACCAGGGCTGCTCCATTGTGTGAAATAAAAAACCCTTAAACAGCTAAAAGGGTGAAATCCCATTAAGCCCAAAAGCAGAATGCTGCAGTCATCTGACCTTTAAAAGCATACACCTGCTGTGCAGCAAAACCAAACTAGCCATGGAAGAACTGTTTCCAAGAACAGGAAAGTCAGGAGGCATTTTTCCTGTTTCAGAGAATTCCAGTTACCAGGTAGCACTTACTATTGATCTGCTGCATCCTAGATTCATTTCTTGATGTTTCATTTATGAGGCTATTTTTAGGATCTTATAAATCAGCTGTTATTAAAAAAAATAAGGAAAAGGGGAAAATTACAGGAACACATAAACCTGCTGGGTGTTATGCAGAGAGGTACTATATGCAAACCACCCCGGGGACCGCTCTCGCTCTCACAGATTGTCACCTGCTTTATGCTGATGACCCCCAAACTTACCGCTCCCCAGGAACAAACTTGGGGGGGGAACCAATAGTAATATTCTCTCAAGTTCTGTTGACATGACCAGTTTCTCCCATTTGAACAGCAAAACCGTAAGCCACTAGTAGTAGGTTGTGCAGCTCTTCATAATACAACCCTCCCATCCCAGTCTTGTGTGTTTGTGATATAATTTAAATGTCAACATTGCTTAGAGTGGTCATTAAGTTTCAGAGTCAACAACCAGCTGGGTATAATGGTGGTGATATTATTGTTGTTGTTGTTGTCTGTATTACAATAATACAGACAAGCCCACTGTACTAGGTGCTGTACAAATACGAAAAGACAGTCACTGTCTTAAGGAGCTTATAATCTAAGTATAAGACAAGACAACAGATGGATGCAGACAGACAGGGGAGTACAAGGAGACAATGAGACAATATTGGTCAGCATTCTAGGAAGTGGTGTCTGCTCACCAGCAGCCTATCCACAGTAACTCACAGATATCCGCCTGTCTACATGCTGTCTACATCAGTCGATGTTCCCATTTTAAAGGTTCATTTAGGCCTGTTCTACATGCTAGTTTTGCAGTGGTATAACTATGTTGGTGAGGAGTCTGGTGGTTTTTAAACCAATATAATGACAGGTTTCAGAGTTGCAGCCGTGTTAGTCTGTATTTGCAAAAAGAAAAGGAGTACTTGTGGCACCTTAGAGACTAACAAATTTATTTGAGCATAAGCTTTTGTGAGCATCCGATGAAGTGAGCTGTAGCTCACGAAAGCTTATGCTCAAATAAATTTGTTAGTCTCTAAGGTGCCACAAGTACTCCTTTTCTTTAAACCAATATAGTTATACTGATACAACACCTACCGTAGATGCAGTGGGAATAAGCTATACCGATATAAGCACTTTTATACCAGGATAAATGTGTCCACACTATGGCGATGTAATGCTTTAACTACACCCGGACAGTGAAAGAGGGACAACTAGAGTGTGTAGACATGTCCTTGTCATCCAGAACCACTTGACTTAATAAATAATACTTAATAATTATTGTAAACGGAAGCGTAGATTCTGAAGCACAGGATGGCAGCCTCCAGAAAACGTACTGGCTCGCCAACTCCCTGACCTTTCTGCCTCCCTGCCTCAGCCTAGGTACACCTAATCCATTTATCCTACCAACACTGACTTACAGCTTACCAAGGTCTACGTTACACCACTGTTTGACTTGAATCCTCGCATGCTACACAGAGGAGGGGTTTGTATGCTGTCATGTTAGAGTCACCTTAGCATTTCTTCCTTATCCACCTCAATTGTAATGAGCAGTCTCTTAGTGCACTGTCTAACATGGTCTGTGAATGACATCAGCTGCCTCTGTGCTGTGCATAACAGGGCTCGTTCACACTTGGGCGGAGTGCTATAGTTAAAATCCGTCTACCTGGTGCTGGATCTCTGGGAACCACCAGTAGATATGCTTTTAGCAGCTTTTTGGTTCCACCTCTCTAAAGCCACACCCACTAGTGGCTGCTCACCTTCCTATAGATTTCATGGAAGGCTAGGATCCAATTTACACAGTTCTATTATGTAACAATGTTTGGATTATCTTTTCTCTCTCCTGTTATTTATTAAACCCCATATATGAACAGACAGTGTAGAAAGGGCAGCATTTTCCAAAGTGAATGCATAACTTTGCACACCCACAACCTCTGAAACATGCACACAACCCCTGATTTGCACACACACACACATTTGTGCACAGGCACATAGGAGGGAGGGACTACCTGCAAAGCAGGCTCCCAAGTAACTTAGCATCTACACACATTTGAAGATATATCCCAAGGAGGATATATGTCTCTATATACATCTTCAGCATGGTCCCATGGACTTCAATTGGACTTTTGCTATCGACCTAACAAGAAATGAATCAAAACTTATTAATTTAGAAGAGACAAATGAAAAAGCTATGCAGCCAGAGTAAACTCCAAAATCCTAGAGAGAACTGGCAATAAGTGCTGTAACATTGTCTTGGCCCAGCCTACAGAGCAGCAGGAGAAAGATCCCTGACATATAGATCCAGTTAAATGCTGAGGAAGGAAGTGGGAAAAGAAAGTCTCTTCTGGTTTGCTGAAGGTTGGTGATTGTTCTACAGTGAAGTAATCAGCCTGTCTTTACACAGCTGTGGGGAGCGGGAGTCTGAGCAGCAACAGTGGGCAATTAGTTAGAGTGGAGCCCAGTGGTATATCTATAAAAGGATTTTTTTTAAATCATAAAGAGATGCAACTTGTTGGCTTAGAAGATGTTTTTATGTTTGTTTTGTTCCTTTTCCCATCTTATGGCTCATTGAATTAATGTAAGTAACAAAATGCTTTTTTATGAGGACCAATGGTCCCAAGCATGCCTCTGCCGTGTGGAATGTCTGCTCGGATTTATTTCCAAAGCCCAAACTAATGACCAATGTAATGTGTGCTAAATCCTGCTAAGCACTTGCAGCCGTGCCAGCATTTCATCTTTGTAGACTATAAAAACTCAATAGAAATTTAGTTTTAACACTTTTGATCCCATGGAGAGATTCTCGAGGGCTGGAGCCTATAGATGAGACTGTTGCTGAGCTGTTTTTCCTGGCTGGATATTACATCTTCTTTATTTTTATTATATGTTGAAATGCCAGAGTCACAGGACTAAGAGACAACCCTGAGCTACACCAGTGCAATGCAAAATATTCCATTAATGGGGGAGGAATTTAGCCTCTCTTCCAGCATATGCATAGGCACTAGGCCTCCCTCACAGACAGAATGCCCCCAGATATGGACACTGCTGCTTGGCTCCTCTCAGTGCACCCGACAAGTTACAAAAGACACAAAGATGCAAACATTTTAAAGAGCGTCCAGAACTGGAATACAAACACTTGGTAGTTTCACTAAGCTCCAAAGCATCCCTGAGTTGCCCCATACCCAACATTTGTGCCATGAAGTTACAGTCTGGGGAAGCTCTCGGGTACAGCCCCACAGCTGATCTCCTTCTTCCCTTAAACTGCACATCGTGTGGGCTGAACGACGGCCATCCTAAGCCAGCTGTAGCAGAGTTATTAGAGAAAGAAAAGCAAGCAAAGTCAGCCCTAGGCAAAGAGCAAAACGCCTGGCCTTAAGAGACCGGTGCATTGATTGGTGCAGCCTTGAGATGGGATGCCTCCGGCACGGCCTGAGTGCCAAGCAGCTGGGTAATTAGCATCTTCAAAACCTATTGCCTCTCCTCATTAAATGCACTTAATGTAAGGGCTACACCCTGGATATGCTTATATAGGCAGTGGAGATGGCATAAGCAGGAGCCCCTCTGTGGCTGGGAGGCAGCTGGTCTTCCTGCATGTTCTATAGTACCAAGCCCTTCTGACTGGTTGGCTACTCCCATCGTTTTCCTGTTTGGTGGAGCACTCCCTGCCTCTCTAACTTGTTCCTTGCCTGCTGCCCCTGCTAACAACAGAATGTGGTGCCAGAGACTGAGCCGGCAGGGGCAGAATTGGCAAGTTTGCAGAAGGATGTAAGCAACAGGTGTGATGAAGTATTACTCTTCCCTAGGAGTGCTCTGGAACACTGTTCTGAACCCCACCAGGACTCAAACAGGGAATCCTGCACCAGGTGTTAGCAAGGGTCCCAATGCCAAGAGCTGGCAACGGCTCCCCCTCAGAATCCTGCTCCATTGCTCCGATTTCCTTCTCTGGCCAGCTGAGTGTACCTGGCTGACAGTGGGAATGTGACCCAGCATAGGTCCATGTTCTCCCTCCTGGTTCAATCCAAATGTTGACCTGTGAGTGACTCAATGGTAGGAGCGAAGGGGGCAGGAGCTGAGAAGAAGGGTCTGGGAGGGTGCGGGGGGGCTGGGAAGAAGCTGTCGACTAGGGATGACCCCAGTTCTTTGAAAGCTTCCAAAGCTTTGTGGGCCCAGCTCCAGTCGGTTTAACGTTTCTGCCATGACTCACTTCACTGGCATCTCACACAGTACTACTCAGCTTTTAGACCTACCTCTGAACCGATCACAGCTGTTGCCCTGCCTCATAGCACAGGATGGTGACAAAGGTCACCTTGTCTATAGATCTGGATGGTTGCTCTGTTTGCTAAATCCAGGGAGCACCACGGGTGGGTGCAGGTGAAGGATACATGCCACTGCATTTTCTACCATATGTCCCAGCTACAGAAACAGCTGGGCTAAAATGACATTAGTTCAAGTCCTGGAATCCTTATACATTTTTTCCTCTGCTCTTACAGAGATAGGGCTCCAGTAACTTCAAGTAGAATTTTGCCTCAGTAAAGATATAGTGAAAACGTCAGACTTTGTCTCTTTGTGCAGATCCACTAAGCAAATGTGGGGTAAAGTTCTGGTCTCAAATCTGCATGGCAGCCTTTGACCATGAGACTGGTGGGAGTTCTGGGCATGTCACCTTTTGCAAAGGGCCAGTGCCCTACATAGCACCTTAAGGTGGGTCTTCAAAAGATGCATATAAGCACATGCCGGTCTTCTGCATTGCGGTGAATTCAGTCTGTGGGCGGGTCAAAACATTAGGGTTAAGAGCTCACCAGTGGATTGGAGGAGAGGGTTTAGCCATTATATCAATTGGAAACCCCCCACTGCAGCTGTTCTTCCCTCATTTCCTGTAGTCTGGGGAGACTAGGGCTGGCTTGCTGTATAAATCAAGCCAAATCTGATAGAGCTTAAAAGGCTCATTTCTTATGCTGCTTCCAACAGGTGCATGTATATTTCATCGCTTCTGCAATTACTGTATATCTCGTACACTTAGGACGAGGTTGAAATAGCACTAGAGGAGAAGGAACAGACATTTATCCAAAGATAGGAGGAGAAAAATGGTCGGAGAAGCTCACTAGAGAGAGCAGAGATGCAGAGCAGGTTGTGAGGGGGAAACGCACAGCCTCCGAGGAGGAGGCGAGTTGCCCTTGGATATTAAAGGGATCCTTTTTTAGGATTTAAGAGAATGCTTCAGTTTTATGCTTCCTTTGTAGGGGGATGCCCAGTGCATAGAGGCTGGGATCTTGACTACACCTTTTTGGAAGGCCACGGCCACTTTCCCTACTGAGCACGTGAAAAGCATGTGAATGGCTTGCTCCTTATTACGCTTCCCCCAGCCTAGGTTCAGGCAGTGCCTGTATCATTTTGGGGTAATTTACTCTTTGGGAGGGCAGGTGGGATTTGACTCTTTGGGCAAAGCCCTGTGTTCTGGGCCACGATGCTCAAAGCACCACAGGTCCAGCAGGAGTACTCTGAGAAAAACGAGGCTTACACACAGCTGTGAGTTATTGGCTTTACTGAAGGTTAGTGACCCACCCACAATGGGGACTCCAAGCGTTGCAGTCACGAAGGTGGGGAACCCAGCGCACCGGAGCTCTGCCTGGGACGGAGTCCCCGTTGCGGGTGGGTCACTAACCTTCAGTAAAGCCAATAACTCACAGCTGTGTGTAAGCCTCGTTTTTCTCAGAGTACTCCTGCCGGACCTGTGGTGCTTCGAGTACCGTGGCCCAGAACTTTTGGCACAGCGAGCAGGGTGCTCTGAGAAGCGATGCCGCTTTGGCCGAAGGTAGGGGAAGTGGGGAAGCCGTCGCTGTCCCTACAGGGCATACCAGGATGGCCACTGACGGAGCGCTAGGAGCCTGTAGCACGGGTTACGGCCGGGTGGGCTGCCCCAGCAGATTGGCCGGAGTTTCAACAGGCTGTGGGGGTTACGCCCATGCAACTGGTAGAGGGGTTACAAGGTTACGAGCAAACCGGCGATCTGGGCTGGAGAGGCAGGCGATGGGGGAGCTAGGGTGGCTCCATCCAGGCCCAGGACGAGGAGGTGCTCCGCTTACAGCGAGCACTGAAAGGGAGACTCAGGAATGCACGGCGCAGGCCGAGGCCCGGGCCATGGCTCAAGAAGTCGTCACCTCTCAGGCGGAGCGCGCCCAGGAGCTGACACGACGCTGCAAAGTGTTGGTTGCCCGGGTAGCGAATAAAAGGCACCTTAGGCATGGGCGGCAGCCGGTCACCATCGCCCAGGTGCGCGCAGTGACCGCTGCCCCCTCTTGGGACCCCGAGACTTGGGATGGGAACATTTGGGACTCCTCATCCTCGGACCGGGGGGGGGGAGGAGTCCCCTGTTGTGGCTCTGGCGTGCCCGGTCCGGGAGTTGTGGGTGCAAGGAGGTGCCCTACAACCAGAAGTTGTCCACACGTTTAAAACAAGTGAGTTGCAGGACATTGTGAAGCCGTTCCAGTAGGAGCCCGGGGAGAGCGTCCTGCAGTGGCTCGTGAGGGTCTGGGACAATGCAGGTAATACAGTTTTGTTGCTTTCTTATGAATTTCAGCAGTTGGGGGTCCTATCGCAAGACTCTCAGATATGTGCACAATTGGCAAACCCGCCATGGCCGCAGGCCGGGGGGCAAGACATCAAAAGCCCCTCTTTGTACCGCTGGCTGGCGGCTGCAGTGGAGGTGGCCTACCCCTCAGTGGAGGAGTTGGAGGCACAGGCGCGCCCCTGAAAGACCGTTCCAGAAGGGGTGCAAACCCTCCATCAATTGGAAATGGCCTGGGCTGTCTCCACGGGTGGGGAGATGGGGCTGGACGATGTACCAATGACAAAATCGATTAAAGCCACAGTGATACGCCTGGCCCCTGATGAGTTAAAACCTTCCCTCCTCGCCATCGTCATGGCAGAGAATGGGCGCGTGGGAGACTTGGCAGCCACCCTTATGCAATTGGAGGCCGCCTTGGCGGATGCGAGGCCAAGAGCCATACCGGCTGCAAAGGGGCAGCAAGGTGGGCGACAGGAGAAAGGGGAGTTGCGGGTGCCCCGGAAGACCTTGAGACTAGATCTCTTGCAGGCTGGTATCTCTCGCGAGGAAATCAATGGAAAGCCAACGGTGGACTTATATAAGCGATGGATGCAGCTGCCCCCTACCAAACGTAGTGCCGGAGGAAAAGGGGAGAAGAGTGTGGAGCGAACCAAGCCAGCGGAGCCCTCTGCTCCGCCAACCGAGTGGAAACTGCCGCGCCCATATTGAGGGCATGGCAGGTCCTCTGTTCCGTGTGTCGCGGCGGCCACACACGGGAGGGAGGCGGTGGGACCGACGCCCCTATGTACCCCTAGCGATTCGCTGGCCAAGGGGAGGAGTCCAACACATGTTGGCGTTGATAGATGTGGCCAGCTGGGTATTATACAAGGGCCTCCGGACCTGGATAACTGCATGGGAGGCGAAGGGTTGAGAACTCTCAGGCCAGCCCCTGTGGGGAGCGGCGCTCTGGCAGCAACTCCTGCGCTATGCCCGACGAGCCCCTCTGGCCATGCAACATGTAGACGCCCACACAAAGGCTAAAACCTCCGAGGCCCACTGGAATGCGGCGGCCGATGCAATGGGACCGAGGGGAGGCCCTGTGTAATCTGTTCCCTTTACCTCCCGTAGGTCCAGAAACCAGTGCCCCGAGCGAGACTGAGTGGCAGTATTGACTAATGTGTGGTGGACAGTACCGCAGCAGGAATTGCAAGCCGCTGTAGTCCTTCCCACCGGGGAAAGATGGGCATACATACTCCCGGAGGGAGAAGACTATCCCCGCATGGTCTTGCTCTCCTGTTTGTCGCAGTGCTCCTTATGAGAATCACCGCTGCAGGAGCTACCACCTCCTCTGTGAATACCTGGTTGGTGTTAGCCCAAAGTGCTGTTAATGCAACGTCATTTTGCTTACCACTTACGTATGCCATGGGTGCTGTGATGGAGACCTGTTTCATCGGCGTCTGCACAGACCTGACCCTCGTCCAGCACTATTCCTTACTGAAGACAATTGATAAGACTATTACATATACGGAATTGTATGCTTTGAGTCCCGCCCAATACAATGTAGATGCGTCTATGTATTCGTTCCATCTTCTTGGCTTGTATTTTTTGCTGCCTTTGCAATCGTGGCCTAGTATCCCAGTGCTGTGTGCGGTTTTTCCTCTGCACTGTATCCTCATGGTCCTTAGCGTCGCTCAAGAAAGCGAGGGGAAGAGTGTAAGGGATTGCGGAAGACTTTGTTACGGCCTAGCCAGGGAACTTCTGCTTTCTCGAGCCGAGAGGTTACTGTGGGACATAGATAGCTGCTTCGTTATTTTGGGATAGAGTTAGTTTTCGAAGGACACAGCTGCTTTGTTATTGTAGGAGATAGTTCTTGAAGGACACAGCTGCTTTGCATGGCCCTTCGCCAGGTAGTAGAAAGCCCCCCTTTAAGAAGCACCTAACTTTATATTCATGAGCTGTTTTTGTGTAATGCTTATTAATGCTGATTGTCTGCCCCTCCATTGGACTCTGTCCCAGGCAAAGCTCCGGTGTGCTGGGTTCCCAGCCTCCGTGACTGCAATGCTTGGAGTCCCCGTTGCAGGTGGGTCACTAACCTTCAATAAAGCCAATAACTCACAGCTGTGTGTAAGCCTCATTTTTCTCAGAGTACTCCTGCCGGACCTGTGGTGCTTTGAGCACCATGGCCCAGAACACCCTGTGCTCAAGTTATTCATTAATAATTATTAGCATTAAGATAGCACCTACAGACTCCAATCAAACCTTAATCGGTACAAACACATAGTAGAAGATGGTTTCTGTCCCCAGGAGCTTACAGAATAAATAGACAAGACAGACAAAGGATATCAGCCTCCCCATTTAACTGGTGGGTAATTGGGCACAGAGAATGTAAATAACTTTCCCAAGATCACACAGAGAATTTGTGGCAGAGCCTGGAATTAAACTCCCAAGTCTCACTGCACATGACCATCAGGGCCTCTCAATTTGCATAGACACGTGAAAGGAACAGTGACCATGTGCAAACCCTGCTCCGGTGTACGCTCCATTGCTGTCAGCAGAGATTCACCAGGGTAAGTCTGGGCAGCATTTGGCCGACGGAGGCTGATGCAAAACTTCCGCTCTCTTTTCTCTGGCAAAAACTCCACTGACCTCAATGGAAGTCTTGCCAGAAGAAGGAATGAGGTAGGGCTGCAGGATTTGACCCAGAGCATTTGTGAGGGACATGCTGATGGGCTGGCTGTATTTTTAAGGCGCTTACCTGCCAGTAAATGGAAATGCTAAGTGTACTCAGAATTGCTAACCTAATATTTCATAACACTTGAAACAGAATAAATACATGATGCACTGGCACCAGTCCTCTGAAATCTGCTATAAAGACCTGATTGGAGCTTTCTCTCCTATAATGCTGTCTATCACCATGGTATCAGAGATCTCCCACTAAAAACACCAAAGTTCCTAGCAGACTTTTTGGAGTTTCTGGTTCTTCCTCCTATTTAGCATAGAGTTGCTCTACTTGGGCTAGGATTTTCTTGGGGGGGAGTTCTGGGTGGGAGAAAGGGGAGTTTGCGTTTATTTTTTATAAATCCTTTTCAGCTTGGGGTTATAGAGATCACAAACCAAATATGAGTCAACAATGTGATGCAGCTGCCAAAAAGGCTAATATCATTCTGGGGTGTATTAACAAAAGTGTAGCACATAAGACACCAGAGGTAATTGTCCTGCTCTGCTTGGCACTGGTGAGGCCTTAGCTGGCATTCTGTGTCCAGTTCTGGGCACTATACTTTAGGAAAAATCTGGACAAATTGGAAAAAGTCCCAAGGCAAGCAACACAAGTGATAAAAGGTTCAGAAAACCTAACTTGTGAGGAAAGGTTAAAAACACTGGGCGTGTTTAGTCCTGAGAAAAGAAGACAGAGAAGGGAAGTGATATGTTAAGGGCTGTTATAATGAGGACGGGGATCAATTGTTCTCCTTGTGCACTGACAGTAGGGCAAGAAATAATGGGTTTAATCTGCAGCAAGAGAGATTGAGGTGAGATATTAGGAAAAACTTTCTAACTCTCAGGGCAGTTAAGCTCTGGAACAGGCTTCCAAGGGAGGTTGTGGAATCCCCATCACTGCAGGTTTTAAAGAACAGGTTGGACAAACACTTGCCAGGGATGATCTAAGTTTACTTGGTCCTGCCACAGTGCAGGGGGCTGGAATTGATACTTCTAGGGGTCCCTTTCAACCCTACATTTCTATGATTCTATTATGTTAGTACAGCACCTAGCACAATGGGGCCCTAATCGGAGCCTCTGGGGGTATGATTACACTCCAGCTAGACACCCATGGCTGGCCCATTCCAGCTGATTCAGGCTCACTGGACTTTGGGCTAAGGGGCTGTTTAATTGTGCTGTAGACATCTGGACTTGGCCTGGAGCCCTCAAGTGTTACACAATAATAAATAATCCTTCCAGGTTTGGGTATTTGTATGAAGTGACCCTCTACCACTGGAAGGAGCAACAGAGCAGATAGTTTGCCAGTACCATTTAATTAATGTACTTTGCAAATATTTTTCCAGCACGGCAAATATAATATGCCTATTATTTAAAAATAATAGTAATTCTGTATTTGTCTGAGATCTAGAATATTTATCCAGAGAACCATTCATGGAGATGTGTCATTTCATTGACAGGAGTGTTCTCTTGGCAGAGAGCAGATGAAACAATAGTGTCATAGATTTAACACAAAGCTTCATTAAGCTAAACACTCTTAGCAATTAGAAAAACAAGCCAATTAGCCATAAATCCAGCTAAAAGCCACAGCTGACAATCGTCTTTTCCCCTGTAATTAAGGGGAGTCAGCATGAAACAAAGATAAGCCTGTGATCCTTGCTTCTTCCACTGCAGGGAGACTTAATCGATTGCTTGTCTGTTTGTTCATCTTACCTCTCCAGTTGAGTTTCTTGTTCTTGTTCTTCCATGCTGCCCCCGTGCCTGGGAACAATTTGTACAGCTGCCTATTTATCCTCTCTAAAGTTATTCTTAAAACCTATCTCTAGAAATCACTCCCCTCTGACTTCAGTCAGGCACGCAGTCAGCTGTGACTTCAGATTTCCTGCTAACCTGTGTGGGGCCTATTGATCTCCCAACCACCCATTTTGTCTGGATCATCCGCCTGTTACATAGAATCATAGAATCATAGAATATCAGGGTTGGAAGGGACCCCAGAAGGTCATCTAGTCCAACCCCCTGCTCAAAGCAGGACCAAGTCCCAGTTAAATCATCCCAGCCAGGGCTTTGTCAAGCCTGACCTTAAAAACCTCTAAGGAAGGAGATTCTACCACCTCCCTAGGTAACGCATTCCAGTGTTTCACCACCCTCTTAGTGAAAAAGTTTTTCCTAATATCCAATCTAAACTTCCCCCATTGCAACTTGAGACCATTACTCCTCGTTCTGTCATCTGCTACCATTGAGAACAGTCTAGAGCCATCCTCTTTGAAACCCCCTTTCAGGTAGTTGAAAGCAGCTATCAAATCCCCCCTCATTCTTCTCTTCTGCAGACTAAACAATCCCAGCTCCCTCAGCCTCTCCTCATAAGTCATGTGCTCTAGACCCCTAATCATTTTCGTTGCCCTTCGTTGTACTCTTTCCAATTTATCCACATCCTTCCTGTAGTGTGGGGCCCAAAACTGGACACAGTACTCCAGATGAGGCCTCACCAGTGTCGAATAGAGGGGAACGATCACGTCCCTCGATCTGCTCGCTATGCCCCTACTTATACATCCCAAAATGCCATTGGCCTTCTTGGCAACAAGGGCACACTGCTGACTCATATCCAGCTTCTCGTCCACTGTCACCCCTAGGTCCTTTTCCGCAGAACTGCTGCCGAGCCATTCGGTCCCTAGTCTGTAGCGGTGCATTGGATTCTTCCATCATAAGTGCAGGGTCCTGCACTTATCCTTATTGAACCTCATTAGATTTCTTTTGGCCCAATCCTCCAATTTGTCTAGGTCCTTCTGTATCCTATCCCTCCCCTCCAGCGTATCTACCACTCCTCCCAGTTTAGTATCATCCGCAAATTTGCTGAGAGTGCAATCCACACCATCCTCCAGATCATTTATGAAGATATTGAACAAAACGGGCCCCAGGACCGACCCCTGGGGCACTCCACTTGACACCGGCTGCCAACTAGACATGGAGCCATTGATCACTACCCGTTGAGCCCGACAATCTAGCCAGCTTTCTACCCACCTTATAGTGCATTCATCCAGCCCATACTTCCTTAACTTGCTGACAAGAATGCTGTGGGAGACCGTGTCAAAAGCTTTGCTAAAGTCAAGAAACAATACATCCACTGCTTTCCCTTCATCCACAGAACCAGTAATCTCATCATAAAAGGCGATTAGATTAGTCAGGCATGACCTTCCCTTGGTGAATCCATGCTGACTGTTCCTGATCACTTTCCTCTCCTCTAAGTGCTTCAGGATTGATTCTTTGAGGACCTGCTCCATGATTTTTCCAGGGACTGAGGTGAGGCTGACCGGCCTGTAGTTCCCAGGATCCTCCTTCTTCCCTTTTTTAAAGATGGGCACTACATTAGCCTTTTTCCAGTCATCCGGGACTTCCCCCGTTCGCCACGAGTTTTCAAAGATAATGGCCAAGGGCTC
The DNA here is from genome assembly GCF_009764565.3 of Dermochelys coriacea. Lineage (NCBI taxonomy): Eukaryota > Metazoa > Chordata > Testudines > Dermochelyidae > Dermochelys > Dermochelys coriacea. The sequence goes on from NC_050080.1 coordinate 28,275,482, forward strand.
TGCAATCACAGCCGCCAATTCCTTCAGCACTCTCGGATGCAATTCGTCCGGCCCCATGGACTTGTGCACGTCCAGCTTTTCTAAATAGTCCCTAACCACCTCTATCTCTACAGAGGGCTGGCCATCTCTTCCCCATTTTGTGTTGCCCAGCACAGCAGTCTGGGAGCTGACCTTGTTAGTGAAAACAGAGGCAAAAAAAGCATTGAGTACATTAGCTTTTTCCACATCCTCTGTCACTAGCTTGCCTCCCTCATTCAGTAAGGGGCCCACACTTTCCTTGGCTTTCTTCTTGTTGCCAACATACCTGAAGAAACCCTTCTTGTTACTCTTGACATCTCTTGCTAGCTGCAGCTCCAGGTGCGATTTGGCCCTCCTGATATCTTTCCTACATGCCCGAGCAATATTTTTATACTCTTCCCTGGTCATATGTCCAACCTTCCACTTCTTGTAAGCTTCTTTTTTATGTTTAAGATCCGCTAGGATTTCACCATTAAGCCAAGCTGGTCGCCTGCCATATTTACTATTCTTTCGACTCATCGGGATGGTTTGTCCCTGTAACCTCAACAGGGATTCCTTGAAATACAGCCAGCTCTCCTGGACTCCCTTCCCTTTCATGTTAGTCCCCCAGGGGATCCTGGCCATCTGTTCCCTGAGGGAGTCAAAGTCTGCTTTCCTGAAGTCCAGGGTCCGTATCCTGCTGCTTACCTTTCTTCCCTGCGTCAGGATCCTGAACTCAACCAACTCATGGTCACTGCCTCCCAGATTCCCATCCACTTTTGCTTCCCCCACTAATTCTACCCGGTTTGTGAGCAGCAGGTCAAGAAAAGCGCTCCCCCTAGTTGGCTCCCCTAGCACTTGCACCAGGAAATTGTCCCCTACGCTTTCCAAAAACTTCCTGGATTGTCTATGCACCGCTGTATTGCTCTCCCAGCAGATATCAGGAAAATTAAAGTCACCCATGAGAATCAGGGCATGCGATCTAGTAGCTTCCGTGAGTTGCCGGAAGAAAGCCTCATCCACCTCATCCCCCTGGTCCGGTGGTCTATAGCAGACTCCCACCATGACATCACTCTTGTTGCACACACTTCTAAACTTAATCCAGAGACACTCAGGTTTTTCCACAGTTTCGTACCGGAGCTCTGAGCAGTCATACTGCTCCCTTACATACAGTGCTACTCCCCCACCTTTTCTGCCCTGCCTGTCCTTCCTGAACAGTTTATAACCATCCATGACTGTACTCCAGTCATGTGAGTTATCCCACCAAGTCTCTGTTATTCCAATCACGTCATAATTCCTTGACATCACCAGGACCTCCAGTTCTCCCTGCTTGTTTCCAAGGCTTTGTGCATTTGTATATAAGCACTTGAGATAACCTGTTGATCGCCCCTCATTCCCAGTATGAGGCAGGAGCCCTCCCCTCTCAGACATTCCTGCCTGTGCTTCCTCCCGGTATCCCGCTTTCCCACTTACCTCAGGGCTTTGGTCTCCTTCCCCCGGTGAACCTAGTTTAAAGCCCTCCTCACTAGGTTAGCCAGCCTGCTGGCAAAGATGTTCTTCCCTCTCTTCGTAAGATGGAGCCCGTCTCTGCCCAGCACTCCTCCTTCATGGAACACCATCCCATGGTCAAAGAATCCAAAGCCTTCTCTCCGACACCACCTGCGTAGCCATTCGTTGACCTCCACGATTCGACGGTCCCTACCCAGGCCTTTTCCTTCCACGGGGAGGATGGACGAGAACACCACTTGCGCCTCCAACTCCTTTATCCTTCTTCCCAGAGCCACGTAGTCCGCAGTGATCCGCTCAAGGTCATTCTTGGCAGTATCATTGGTGCCCACGTGGAGAAGCAGGAAGGGGTAGCGATCCGAGGGCTTGATGAGTCTCGGCAGTCTCTCTGTCACATCACGAATCTTAGCCCCTGGCAAGCATCCTGTCTTACGTGCAGATTGTAAAGCTTTTTGCAACAGGGACTGTCTTCTCTGTTACATGCAGTGTCGTTGTAGCTGTGTTGGTCCCTGGATATGAGACACAGTGGGGGAGGTAATCTTTTATTGGACCAGCTTCTGTTGGTCAGAGAGCCAAGCTTTTGAGCTAATGCAGAGCTCTTCTTCAGGTCTGGGGAATGTACTCAGAGGGTATGTCTTCACTAGCAATGTTAAAGCGCTGCTCTTAACATGCTGCAAGATTGGGTCCTCACTTAGTTCAAGTCATACCTGCTGATTAGGGCAGCCGGAGCATACAAAGCGGAACAGACAGGAGCCTCGAACACCTACACATGCAGTGACTCTCTGCGTGGGTGGCTGCAGGGCTAGCAGGACCAGACAATGTGCCTCCAGCAGCAGACTCTCCTGAGCTGGCTCAGCTGTTGAGGATCCTTCCCTGGGTAGACTGGGCAGGTTACGTAAGGTATTCATGGGCCACCCGCCCCTAATGCACTGTTAAATTCCTGACTGTAACTAGTGCAGAGTGCATGAGAGGAGCAGAGCGCGAGGCACATTATTATAAGTACACTTTCAGTAGCTCAATCCATTAGCAACAAATGGACATGTTAGATACCTGTGGCTAAAGCACCATTTGGCACAAAGCCACGGGTTGGTAATGGCTACAGTGCCTGCTATGTTCTATTTAACTAAACAGGAGCCCCACGTACACAGCCACTTACATTCTGTTGCCATGATCTGAAAATGACTTATTTTATTTGCACAACAGCAAGAGACAGAAACGCAGAGCTGGGTCCTGGCCCCCTTGTACAGCTTCAGCAGCATAAAAGGGACAGACAGGTGCCATAAAAGGGCAGCCAGAGATTCCCTGGGTAATCCCCAGCTGGCATAAATATGGCATAGCCTAGCATGGGGGGGCATTCCTGGAAAGGTTGGAGGTGGGTGGGAGTGGAAGTGGAGCACAATGCTCTCCAGTCATGCCTAGCCCGCAAAACAGGTCCAAGCCTAGCTACGGCTGGGGGTGGGGCCAGAGCAGAGCTGGGAGTGGAGCGGAGCTGGGGGGAGCGCTCCCTCCCCTCCCCCTGTGGGAGCTGGTCTGGGCCCCGCTGTGTCCCCCTGCATGTTCCTCCATGCCCTGCTCCCCCCAAGGTGGCACGCCACAGTGTGGGGACCTCTGCCTTAAGAAGACTGGCAGAGGCTGAACTCAGTTTGGAAAGACCCAGGAGAGAGAGAAGGTTGAGACCGGTCTGATACAAATGAGGAGAACTGGGAAAAGCCACGTGAGGGGAGTTAGCAGCTGTGGTAGGTCTCAAAATAGGGACAAGCCTCCAGGGAGGCAACCCCGGGGTGTCAGTGTTCAGCTGAGGAGCAGAGCATTGGGCAGACTGGTGAAGGGCTGAAGGGCAAGCCCAGGAAGGGTGGGAGTGATTTAAGTTTGTACACATGGTTTGGGATTTGGTAGAGCACTGTAGGGCGTGAAATCTTGTGAGTCCCAGCCCTGAAGGAAGCAGAGAGACTGAGAGAATGTAGGTACATAGGGGGCCCAGGAAGGATCTCTGGAAAAGGCCCACACTGAGGTAGGAAATAGCCCAGAAAGGGAGCTGGAGGCCTTAACAGTCAGACCTTGCCTGCTCACTAAAGGCTTTCTGGGCTGAAACCCAGAGGAGAGGGAGGGCCTGGGTTCCCCTACCAGCCACTGGAAAAGATAGCACGAAGACCCCAGAGACCAGTTGTAGACAAATGATTGAGTCAGGACTTGAGGTGAAGACTCAGATTGAGGCCGCAGGACTATTGTTTATTGGATTTTTGCATACCCTCGAAGGGGTGAGACTTTCAAGTGGCCTGGCTAGAGGGCTGAGCCATGAGAAGAGGCAGACCACTGCAGGGCTGGAGTGGCTGTCAGCAGGGGGCGCTAGACCAGGAGAACCTGCAACACCACACCCAGGCAGGAGGAGGCATGCCAGCGGTGAGTCCACTCCACTGCAAGGGGATTCTTCATCACCCCTCAATACTCTTCCTGATGAAGACAATGGGAGGTTTGCTATTGACTTCCCTGGAGGGTTTGCAGGCCCTCAGGCTTTGCAGGCCCTCAGTTATACCTGGCTTGGCTCTGCCCCTTCATCTGCAATCATTCACAACCCATCGTTGCTCTCCCAGCCCAGGCACAGGGCACCCAAACAATGGGCCCCCTCCCAAGTCCATAATAAAAGCCCAAGTGGGAACAGAAGATTCAACAGTTCCAAAAGCGCTCGCTATATCGGCCCTGTTTTCATCCATACACCCCTCACAGCAGCTAGGCTGGCATCTGCAAACCTTCTGGCATAATGCACTCAGGGTCCCGCACCTGCTCTCCATCTCCCTGCTGGGCTCACATGCTGATGAAGTGTTATATTACTTGTCACTCTCACCTCTCTCAGCCACTCTCCGCCCTCCGCCCGTTTGGCCCCGACTCAGCACCAGGCGTCTTGGTTTATCCTCCTCCTGTTGCTGCTGCCCCACTTCAGCTGTCTTCTCAAAACCTAACATCCACTTCGCTCTTATCAGCATTTAACAGCACATCACCCCTCCCCAGCCAGTGATAAAGTACGATACAGCCCGACCGCTGTGTCAATGAGACACTCCTCACAGGCCTGGCCGAGTGAACCGGGGCTGTCCCCCGCCTCAGAAGTTACATTCCCTGGATCAGTCACCCAATTTGGAGAGCTATTCGGAAGCCGCGCCAGCGACAACGCTGCAAGCCTCACTCTAAACCAGTGTGTCCAGAGTAATTATCACCGCACTTGCCGGCTTGTTTACCACTGAGGGGCAAATGAGCTATTTCCCCACATTTCGACTTATGAGGGAACGCGGCAGCTCTGCTAAAAGCTGGCATTGTTGCCTCCATTTCACTGTTTAGTTTGGCGCAGGGAATAACAAGAGGAGAGAGTCTGACTGGGAGGGGGGGCGTCACATTCCCATTTCTCTTTACCATCTGTGGAAAAAGAGGGGCAGGGTTTTAATTTTTAGTGGCTGATTAAATCTTTTCCTTATTAAGGGTGAAATTTACCCCAGTGCAGAGAACCAGCATAAGGCCGGATGGCTTAATGCCTGGGGCCAATGTACGGGGGGGTGAAGATCATCTTTAATGAGGCGAGTGAGCATAAAGAAGTTTATCTGTGGCTGCGGGACATACAGCTGGCTGAACACTGCGATACAGTAATCATGAACACTGCTGAGCTCCAAGCCACATTCATTTTCACTGACTCGTAATGTTGCCAACTCATGCAATTCTATCATAAACCTAGTGCTATTTCCTTAAAGCCCCAGCTCCTGGGGTCCTGTGAGAATCTCAGCTTGCATTTAAAAATAAAAAGTACGTTTCTCATCTTTGTAGTTATGGAAAAATACCTGGAAACACGACCCTCAGTTGCCCTAACAGCTCAAAAACCAGAAGGCAAATAAGAACACTCACCATTTATTACTTTTAAGCCCGTTTCATGATTTTAGGGGCCCCCAGTTTTGAGCATATGAGATTAGCAACACCATGTTTGACCCAGATCTTACTCTTGCACAGAGAGTTTGATCACGCTAATGTTTGGGAAGCAGCTGTTCTGCACGCAGAGAATGGGAATAGCCCCAGTAAAGGACATTTGCTGTTTGGTAATCATCCAGTCAGGGAGTGGAAACAAAATCATGGGACACACACAGGCAACAATCACTGTCACAGTACAGGGCACCTGCACCTGTCTTTCCCTTTAGTGGTCCAGCAGGGGCACCCACTCTCGGCTTCCAGGACCCCAGCAGTTGCCTTTTGTGAGTGGAGACCCATGCCTCACTCCCATCTGACCTGGGTTATTTCCAGGCTGCATAATTCCCTGCCTTCACTGCAGTGTTCCCAGCAGAGACAGGTGGTACAAGCTCATACCCTTGCCTTCTCTTTCAGAGACTGATAACAGAGTGATTGTCAACAGTTATAACTACCACACAGTCCTTTCTGTGCAAGCCTATTTTATTCTTATGATAAAAGCCTTACAGAGGAATCATATTAAAAAGAATAAAAGAACCTACTCGCATGCTAATAAGCTTACCAGGCTTCACCCCACCCCCTACCCTGGGCTCGGGCAGGAGCTGTCCTTTAAATCCCCACCCAAGGGGTTTCCTTGTGGTTACAAATCCATTACAGCTTCAGCTCAGAACTAGTAACCGATGGGGCCTCCGTCGGCCTAACTCTTCTAACCTGCCCCTAAGGACTGGGCCCGCCATGGAGCAGGAGGACTGTCTGTTTGTTGGAGCATTCTTTCATGTTCTCTGTGTATATAAAATCGTCCTACTGTATTTTCCACAGCATGCATCCGATGAAGTGGGCTGTAGCCCACAAAAGCTTATGCTCCAATAAATTTGTTAGTTTCTAAGGTGCCACAAGTACTCCTGTTCTTTTTGCGGATACAGACTAAAACGGCCGCTACTCTGAAACTAATTCAGTAAGGTTTATCTGAATTCAGTACACATTATCTGAATTCCATAAGGTTTGTTCAGGATATTCCAGGAGATGGTCTGTGGTAATCACACCCTGTAAGCAATGATTAACCAGTCTCCCTCCCCCATGGGAGATCCAATATGGGGTGGGATGGGGCATGAAAGGAGGATTGCAGCTTCAGTTGCATCATTGCACTTTTCCCTTGAGCCTGTGGAGGCCCCTGTGCAGCTGCTGCATGGGTGTGTGATCTGCAGGGCAGGCCAGGATCTGGAAGGGAATGGTGGGGGCGATGGCTTCCCTTTGGGGCATCACCAAACCCTGCAAACATTCCCTATCTAAAAGGTTTCAGAGCCACAAGTTCTCCTATCTAAAAGGAATGCTGACTGTGTCAGAGTTAACTTGAGTGGCTTCTCCCTCCATGCTTTGAAATCTCCCCCAACGGAAGTTCTGGGGACAGCAGCTGATCTAGGGCAGTTCTGCTCCATCAGTCATGCTGCTGTGGGGAGAAGCTGAGTTGGAGAAGAAGGGTGGCTCAGGAGTTAGGTCATTCAGCTAGGGCTTGTAAGAATGGGGTTCAAGGCTCTGCCTTGCCACCAACTTCCTCTATGGCCTTAGGCAAGCCACTTAGCCTTTCTTTGCCCTAGTTCATATCTGTACTACAGCAATGACACCTTTGCCCTACCTCATGGGTTGTGCAAGGCTAAATGACTGAGGTGCTGATCTGATGTAATGTGGAGGCCCCGTTAGTTGGAGGCACAAGGCTATATGGCCCCAGTTTCTCAGAGCTAACAGAATAGGGCCAGGTCTCTCAAGACAGCTCAGTACCCAGTTTGTCTAAATGGAAGCTGAGCTCTGGGGAAAAACTGGCCCAGCTGATGAGCTCTTTGGAATCTCTGGCTCATGACAACTGAGAGCTCTGCTATCATCTTTGGGTCTTTGTTAAAAAAGATCTTGTGGATAGTGTGGCAGGGGCTGCTGTCAATGATATGACACCAGCACCATCTGGCCACTGCCCTGGCTTGCTTTAGATTAAGGACTAGAAAAGAAAAGTATGATGTGGCATCTGGATTTCCCACTGTTTGCTAGTAATTAAGTTTGTCACAAACTTGACAGAGCTGGGAACAATAGAGAGAGGCAGAAAAAAAAGACAGATGAGGGAAAATATAATGAGTCTCTCTAGAGCGGTTTTATTCTGATTCTGTTACAGACAAATGATTACAAGAAATAATGATATTTCCATGGTGTTTTTCCCCCAATTCCACAACAGATATAAATTAAGCCTAACAATGTGTTTGTTGGGTTTATTTTTTAAAGCTCAGGTAATGTCATTCCAATATCCCCTGGGCTATGTGCCAGTTTCTGCTCTTTTATATCAATTCAAATCTAGTCTCTCTCTTTGGTTTTTGCTTACACTAACTGATGGAAGAAATAGAATACCTCAATGGTCAAGTTTCCCAGGTGTTGGGATGGGCCACATTTCAGCACAAGGAGTTGCCTATGTCATTTTTCTGTCATGAGGTTTCCGGAGGTATCTGCAGGGAAAAGCATGCCTTAGATTTCATTTTCATCTTCTGCTGGAAGCGTGCCTTAGATTTCATTTTCATCTTCAGATCACATTTTATTGCAAACCATAGAATACTCAGGTGTGAGCATTATGAAAGAGGGCATCAATCCCATTTGTTTCTCTGAAGGGTGAGCCCTAGAGAAGAGTCAGTACCATGCAGCGCGGTGTAATTGAGACACACACAGTAAGTGCTGGGAGCCAGGGAGAGGGATAGACACTGAGTGGGTCTCAGAAGACTCCAGGTTAGGCAGGGCTTCTGCACCACACAAAAGCAACGCTGCACATCAGGTTAGCAGGAGAGGAGAAGAATATGTCAACTTGAAAATGCCACCAGGATTTAGGGAGTGGAGGGAGCAAAACTTAATGATCCAAACTGCAATTTAGTGAAGCCACCAGGAGTAGCCTGTGCCTCTCAAACAATCAGTACATCAGCTATTACATCTCCCAAGAAGTTGTCAGGACCTCAGCCTTACAGCTCTGATGGAAAATGGTACCTGCAGCATTATAGTCCTGCTATAAGAAAAGGAGTACTTGTGGCACCTTAGAGACTAACAAATTTATTAGAGCATAAGCTTTCGTGAGCTACAGCTCACTTCATCGGATGCATTTGGTGGAAAAAACAGAGGAGAGATTTATATACACACACACAGAGAACATGAAACAATGGGTTTATCATACACACTGTAAGGAGAGGGATCACTTAAGATAAGCCATCACCAGCAGCAGGGGGGGGGGAAAGGAGGAAAACCTTTCATGGTGACAAGCAAGGTAGGCTAATTCCAGCAGTTAACAAGAACATCTGAGGAACAGTGGGGGGTGGGGTGGGGGGGGAAATAACATGGGGAAATAGTTTTACTTTGTGTAATGACTCATCCATTCCCAGTCTCTATTCAAGCCTAAGTTAATTGTATCCAGTTTGCAAATTAATTCCAATTCAGCAGTCTCTCGTTGGAGTCTGTTTTTGAAGCTTTTTTGTTGAAGTATAGCCACTCTTAGGTCTGTGATCGACTGACCAGAGAGATTGAAGTGTTCTCCAACTGGTTTTTGAATGTTATAATTCTTGACGTCTGATTTGTGTCCATTCATTCTTTTACGTAGAGACTGTCCAGTTTGGCCAATGTACATGGCAGAGGGGCATTGCTGGCACATGATGGCATATATGACATTGGTAGATGCGCAGGTGAACGAGCCTCTGATAGTGTGGCTGATGTGATTAGGCCCTATGATGGTATCCCCTGAATAGATATGTGGACAGAATTGGCAACGGGCTTTGTTGCAAGGATAGGTTCCTGGGTTAGTGGTTCTGTTGTGTGGTGTGTGGCTGCTGGTGAGTATTTGCTTCAGATTGGGGGGCTGTCTGTAAGCAAGGACTGGTCTGTCTCCCAAGATCTGTGAGAGTGATGGCTCGTCCTTCAGGATAGGTTGTAGATCCTTGATGATGCGTTGGAGAGGTTTTAGTTGGGGGCTGAAGGTGATTTCTTTTTGCGAATACAGACTAACACGGCTGCTACTCTGAAACCTGTCATTATGCAAGGCACTGAATTTAGCCGTATAGAGTGGAAATCTGTCAACTTCATGAAAAAACTCGCACAGATACAGACAGACATCATCTTCCTCTCCAAATGCAAACAGATGGACATCATACCGAAGGGACTGAAGGTAAAAAATCCATTACAATCTACATACCGCACAGACTATGCTGACAGCTTGTGCCACACACTCTCAAAGAAACTGCGGAACCACCTGATCAACATCCTCTACAGCAAACAGGGAAAGATTAAGAATGAGCTCTCAAAACTGGATACTCTCATAAAGAACCAACCTTCCACACAAACTTCCTCGTGGCTGGACTTTACAAAAACTAGACAAGCCATTTACAACACACACTTTGCTTCTCTACAAAAGAAAAAGGACACTAAGCTATCTAAACTACTATATGCCACAAGGGGCCACAACAATGGTTCCCGTAACCCACCCAGCAATATTGTTAATCTATCCGACTATACTCTTAGCCCAGCAGAAGAATCTGTCCTATCTCGGGGCCTCTCCTTTTGCCCCTCCACCCCCATGAACATGATACAGTTCTGTGGTGACCTAGAATCCTATTTTCGACGTCTCAGACTCAAGGAATATTTCCAACACACCTCTGACCAACATATTAACCCACAGAGACCTTCCTGCCAACACTACAAAAAGAAGGATTCTGGGTGGACTCCTCCTGAAGGTCGAAACAGCAGCCTGGATTTCTACATAGAGTGCTTCCGCCGACGTGCACGAGCTGAAATTGTGGAAAAGCAGCATCGCTTACCCCATAACCTCAGCCATGCAGAACACAGTGCCATCCACAGCCTCAGAAACAACTCTGACATCATAATCAAAAAGGCTGACAAAGGAGGTGCTGTCTTCATCATGAATAGGTCGGAGTATGAACAAGAGGCTACTAGGCAGCTCTCCAACACCACTTTCTACAAGCCATTACCCTCTGATCCCACTGAGAGTTACCAAAAGAAACTACAGCATTTGCTCAAGAAACTCCCTGAAAAAGCACAAGAACAAATCCGCACAGACACACCCCTGGAGCCCCGACCTGGGGTATTCTATCTGCTACCCAAGATCCATAAACCTGGAAATCCTGGACGCCCCATCATCTCAGACATTGGCACCCTGACAGCAGGATTGTCTGGCTATGTAGACTCCCTCCTCAGGCCCTTCGTTACCAGCACTCCCAGCTATCTTCGAGACACCACTGACTTCCTGAGGAAACTACAGTCCATTGGTGATCTTCCTAAAAACACCATCCTAGCCACTATGGATGTAGAAGCCCTCTACACCAACATTCCACACAAAGATGGACTACAAGCCGTCAGGAACAGTATCCCCGATACTGTCACGGCTAACCTGGTGGCTGAACTTTGTGACTTTGTCCTGACCCATAACTATTTCACATTTGGTGACAATGTATACCTTCAAATCAGCGGCACTGCGATGGCCGCATGGCCCCACAGTATGCCAACATTTTTATGGCTGACTTAGAACAACGCTTCCTCAGCTCTCGTCCCCTAATGCCCCTACTCTACTTGCGCTACATTGATGACATCTTCATCATCTGGACCCATGGAAAAGAAGCTCTTGAGGAATTCCACCATGATTTCAACAATTTCCATCCCACCATCAACCTCAGCCTGGACCAGTCCACACAAGAGATCCACTTCCTGGACACTACGGTGCTAATAAGCGATGGTCACATAAACACCACCCTATATCGGAAACCTACTGACCGCTATTCCTACCTACATGCCTCTAGCTTTCATCCAGATCATACCACTCGATCCATTGTCTACAGCCAAGCGCTACGATATAACTGCATTTGCTCCAACCCCTCAGACAGAGACAAACACCTACAAGATCTCTATCATGCATTCCTACAACTACAATACCCACCTGCTGAAGTGAAGAAACAGATTGACAGAGCCAGAAGAGTACCCAGAAGTCACCTACTACAGGACAGGCCCAACAAAGAAAACAACAGAACGCCACTAGCCATCACCTTCAGCCCCCAACTAAAACCTCTCCAACGCATCATCAAGGATCTACAACCTATCCTGAAGGACGAGCCATCGCTCTCTCAGATCTTGGGAGACAGACCAGTCCTTGCTTACAGACAGCCCCCCAATCTGAAGCAAATACTCACCAGCAACCACACACCACACAACAGAACCACTAACCCAGGAACCTATCCTTGCAACAAAGCCCGTTGCCAACTCTGTCCACATATCTATTCAGGGGATACCATCATAGGGCCTAATCACATCAGCCACACTATCAGAGGCTCGTTCACCTGCGCATCTACCAATGTCATATATGCCATCATGTGCCAGCAATGCCCCTCTGCCATGTACATTGGCCAAACTGGACAGTCTCTACGTAAAAGAATGAATGGACACAAATCAGACGTCAAGAATTATAACATTCAAAAACCAGTTGGAGAACACTTCAATCTCTCTGGTCACTCGATCACAGACCTAAGAGTGGCTATACTTCAACAAAAAAGCTTCAAAAACAGACTCCAACGAGAGACTGCTGAATTGGAATTAATTTGCAAACTGGATACAATTAACTTAGGCTTGAATAGAGACTGGGAATGGATGAGTCATTACACAAAGTAAAACTATTTCCCCATGTTTCAGAGTAGCAGCCGTGTTAGTCTGTATTCGCAAAAAGAAAAGGAGTACTTGTGGCTCTAATAAATTTGTTAGTCTCTAAGGTGCCACAAGTACTCCTTTTCTATTTCCCCAGGGTATTTCTCCCTCCCACCCCACCCCCCACAGTTCCTCTGATATTCTTGTTAACTGCTGGAATTAGCCTACCTTGCTTGTCACCATGAAAGGTTTTCCTCCTTTCCCCCCCCTGCTGCTGGTGATGGCTTATCTTAAGTGATCACTCTCCTTACAGTGTGTATGATAAACCCATTGTTTCATGTTCTCTGTGTGTGTGTATATAAATCTCTCCTCTGTTTTTTCCACCAAATGCATCCGATGAAGTGAGCTGTAGCTCACGAAAGCTTATGCTCTAATAAATTTGTTAGTCTCTAAGGTGCCACAAGTACTCCTTTTCTTTTTGCGAATACAGACTAACACGGCTGCTACTCTGAGTCCTGCTATGGCATTCATCCAAAATTGACTCCTAGGAAGAGTGCCATCTAGTGGCTCACACATAGCAGTACGACAGGTTTCAGAGTAGCCGCCGTGTTAGTCTGTATTCGCAAAAAGAAAAGCAGTACTTGTGGCACCTTAGAGACTAACAAATTTATTAGAGCATAAGCTTTCGTGAGCTACAGCTCACTTCATCGGATGCATTTGGTGGACCACCAAATGCATCCGATGAAGTGAGCTGTAGCTCACGAAAGCTTATGCTCTAATAAATTTGTTAGTCTCTAAGGTGCCACAAGTACTGCTTTTCTTTTTACATAGCAGTACGATAGCTTTGCCAGTCTCCTATTCAAGTACTGTACACAACGTAGCCCATCACTGCTTAGATTGAGGCCACACCCCAGAATCAGGGGTGTTCAGACCTGCGGTTCTGGTTTGGACCTGTCTATCATTTCAAGGTACTGCTGGGCAAAATGAAAAATATCATGCTCTCTCAGGAGGCAATTAACAATCAGAAAAAAATGGGTCATTTGCTTCCAATAGCTTGTCCAGCGGCAGCACTCCCACAGAACTTCACATCGACAGTTATTAACTAAGCAATCTGCATTGCTGCCCAAGAAGGCAGGTCAGTATTACAATCCCCATTTCACAGAGACTCTCAGAGGTTGAGAGATCTGTTCTGGCCATCCTAATGAGACTGGGAACTCCAGGATCCCAGGCTCCAACTCAGTCCTCTAACCCAAGCTGCTTCCCATTGCATTAGAGATTTGGGATGAGATGGCTCCGATGAGAATGATCATCCCCTGCTCAAACCCAACCCAACCTCTTTTTCAGCTTCAGGAAAGTGGGAAAATAGCCTCCCAGGCAGAGATGGACTAATCTAAGCCATTCAGGGGGAAAAGAATCTCGCCGAACCTTGGCCATTTCTAGAACCCCTTTAGAAACAAATCCCTTTTTTATGGTTCTAAAGTACATGGATGTGTTTTTTCTTGTTTCCATGGTCCTGAACCAGCAATGCCAAGAGATCAGGAGATGGTCTGTCCTCTAGAGCCTTCCAGCCCAGCATTACAGAACAGTGAGGTTGGATCATATGGATAAGCACAGGGATTTCCCTACACCACCCCTGGGGGGGGTCTACATCCCACCCCCGAATTTCCACAACCCCCCTCCCCCAGTTTTGTGAACTAGTTACGTGCAGTGTTGCCTATTTAGTGATTGTTTGGAAATTTGAATTGAAATTGAAACATTAATACACACTTTAAACGCATATAAAGTGTATGATAAAATACATGTATCTGAAGAAGTATAATAGATTTGAAAAGTATGAACATAGACTAGCTTACTTATACAGCTGTTGTTTTTATTTGGTGATGTTGGCCAACCTAATAATTTCAAATTATGATTTGTAAGGAAAGTCTAAATGAGCTCTCCCTGACAGCTAGTGCTGAGCTGGGGGGAAAGGCTTCAGGACCAGATTGTATTTATATTCACACCTAATCTACCTAGGTATCCAGCAAACAGAGCTGTGTTGCCCAAGTGATAGATTTTGGTTGGGGTTGGGTTACAAATCACTTGAATGCGGAGAGGGGGGTATAATGAAATGTTGTTATTATTGTATGAGTAAAGGGCAGTAGAACTGTACTTAGGCTATGGCTACACTTGCAGTTGTAGAGCGCTTTGAGTTAAACCAACCTTTGTACAGCGCAGTAGGGAAAGCGCTGCAGTCTGTCCACACTGACAGCTGACAGCGCAGTGGCGTGGCCACATTTGCAGCACTTGCAGCTGCATTGGGAGTGGTGCATTATGGGCAGCGTTCAAATGGCTGCAACGTGCTTTTCAAATGGGGAGTGGGTGAGGGGGAGTGTGTTGTGTGTATGTGAGAGGAGAGCGAGTGGGTTTTTAGGGTGCTGAGAGTCTGTCAGCATGCTGTCTTGTAAGTTCAGACCCCCCCATCACCTCTCTCACTCACTCAAAGCAAACAATAACTGTTTGTTTTTTCTCTGACAAGATAAGCAGCGGGCTGTCTGAAACAGAGCTTTGAAAGGGCACTTCCACATTCCTGCTAATTTCACAATGAGAAGAGAGGCCACTTGATTGAAGGGGATGATGGGACGTTTCCAGAGTGCAGTCAGAGTGCTGTGACGTAACTCCTCGTTCACATGGACGCTGCAGCGTCTCACCCAATACGCAGCAAACCTTATCCCTCTCGGGGAGGTAGAGACCAGCAGCGCTCTAGCCAGGGAGTCAGAGCACTCTACATGCCTAGCCGGTGTGGATGGGGAGTGAGGTAGAGCACTCTGGCTGGCTTTATTGTGGTATAACATGCAAGTGTAGCCAAGCCCTTAGTCTGTGCTGATTGAGGGCATCAAGAGAGAGGGTTGGGACGGGTGTTTTGCTTGATGGTCTGCCTGAGTCACAAATACTATTTGACTTGCCTCTCTCCACTGTTTAAAGACAGAGCTGAGTAGGCTCCATTGATAGTCTTTTGTTTTGTTAAGTGACCATTAGAGCTGAAATCACTGATAATCAGGTCTAAGTGCTTAGACCTACTGTGGGACAGTGTTTCTGGGGAAGAGATGGCCCAGTCTGCACTAGCAGTGAGGTTCTCCCACTGAGAACTCAGCTGAAATCACTGAGAGCTGGGTGGAACCTCAAGAGACCAACTCGCAGAGGTCACAGTGGCAGGTGGCAGCAGAAGGTGATGACGCAGGGCCATTGACAACAGATTGATGGAGTGAACAGTGGACTGTTCTGAACACCTAACAACAGTGACCAGAGCGAACAGTGAGCAGCTGGAGGAATGAGCAAGGTGCCTTCTTGCCCCCCACCTGGGAGGTGAACTCATGTGAAAGCACCTCTGAACTCTGAGTCTCCACTGACCAAGGGCAATACCGGTGAGTCTGTTAAGAATGCTGGAGGCACAACACAATTCATGCAAACAAACATGGCTGTGGCATCATACTTTCTATTTAAGCAAGAGATACCACACACTACAAACTGGAGGCCAATGTTAAGTGCATTGTCACTTGTTCTTCCTGAAGTTGAACACTAGTTCCGAACAAGACCAGCAAATGCTCACTATCTTTCTGCAAGAAACTCGACTGACTGGCTAGAAGCATGTGGTGCAACAGTGAAAGACTCAACAGTTGAAAAAGTGAAGAACTCTCTCACCATATTCAAAAAATTTGTATACATGGCTGATGAATGCACCAATGCAAATGGGCATCAAGTAATTGTGTACATTATCTTGATATCAGTGATAGGCCAGTAGATGCATTTCTAGGTATTCAAATTAAAGTAGACACATCAGCTGCATCTGTGACAACCCACATCTTAGGAGAGTTAAATGCTTGTTAATTGGACCCCAAACAGATGGCTGCTTATGCATATGATGGAGCTGCAAACTTCTCTGGAAGACATGGTGGAGTACAAGCTCTGCTCAGAGAAAAGGGTAACCCTAATCTCTCCTATATGCACTGCAGAGGCCATCTACTCTAACAAACACTAGTACAAGCTGCAGAATCTTCAAAAGACATTTAAAAAGCTATAAATTTAATGTCTTCATTATATTCTTTTTTCAGCAAGAGTCCAAAAAGACTGAATATCTTGGAAAATATAGAAGATACACTGGGACTGAAGTTCAAATTAGTCCAACCTGGGAAAACCCTCTGGCTTTCTCATGCGCGATCCTTGGCTATTGTCTTAAAATTACTCCAGCTATTATTACTGACTTTGGAAAGTATCTACCAAGATGAGATGGATCCAAGTGGTGAGGCTGGTAGACTACTTTTGCTACTATGTTCAGAGAAGACTATTGCCATTTTCTCTATTGTAAGTCTACTTTTGAAACCCCTTGGGTGATTAAACAATACCATCCAGGCATCTGCTACAACAGTAGTAAATCTTTGTCTAGCAATAGAAGCTACATTTGGATCAATTAGAGAGCTATCCATTGAAAAAGTACAGGAAGAAGCAAATACTTCAGTCCAGAAGTTGCCTAATGAAGGCATTTACATTGAATCCTTAAGTGAAAAGGACAAGAAGTGTTTGTTAAGGCAACTGAAAAAGTACACAGACTTGATTCTTAAAAATCTACAACAGCGACTTCTAGATTCTACTCAACCTCTACGTAGCTTTTACAGATCCCTATCCTTTAAAACACCAACAGTTGAGTGGAGTGAGGCACTACCAGCAATGGGGCTGCCATGTGCTCAGGATAGAATAGAGAATTTGAACACAGAGTGGAATATCATATGACGAATGAATGAAGATTTGACTTCAACTTCTTTTTTATCATCACTAGTGGCTCAATCCGATCTTTGTGTTCTGTTTCCTGGGATGAAAGAAGTAGGAATTCATCTCTTGCTACTCCCAGTCACAACAGCTACAGTTGAGCGTTCTTTTTTATCATTGAATAGAATTTTGTGTTCTGAAAGAAGTCGCTTTCTCCCTGATCATGTGAATGAACTAATGAGCATATCAGTTGAAGGAATGGAAGTACTAGAAACATGAGACGCCACCAAAGATGAATGCACTGTGTTCAAGAAGTTCATTAATAGAGCTGTGCAAAATTATAACAAGAAACCAAGAAGGAAGGAGAAGTAGTGCTTCATAGAAGGCTTGAGTAGCCAACTTTAATTTGTGTGATGATTTTAAAACATGAGTTAAATCTAATAAAATGGGCATGAAACATTTTTCAGTTTTTACTATGGTGCCATACAGCCCTCCTTCACCCTCATGGTCTCACCCCTCATCGGCCCTGACCCCTCCACTTGTAAATTTGAACCCCCCCGCAATTTCAATTCCTGGGGAAAACAGTGAACAAGCAGCCAGACCCTGAGCACTTATGCAGACTCCTCCCCTTGGGAGACTTGCTATAAGTAACTAGGAGGGCCGGGAGAAGGATCAGGCTGGGCTGGGAGGAGAGAAGAAGAAAGGTGGGGCCCAAAGAAGGGGACATAGAGGTGCCAAAAAAGGTGGGAGAGGACTGAGCACTCTAACTTGGGGCCTTACTCTTTGTGTGGGTACATGACAGTGGCGATGCAGGAGCTTTGCCCCTAGGCATCTCCCACATAAGGTCCAGTCCCTATGCACAGGGAGTGCAGGGACCACTCCCTCCTAGCACTCCACGGTGTACAAAATACCGAAGGGAGCTGGGAGGAGGTAGAGCCAGGGGCTAGGAAGGGAGAGCACCTGGCATCCTCCTAAGGGAAGGTGCAGAGCATGCACTCTCCTGCAGGCTGTTTCCTAGAGGCTGCCTCCAGCATTCCTGGAGCTCCCCTAGGTTTGTGCAACTCCACATTGCCCCTAGTACAGACCAGTTCTTCAAGGCACGATTGGGCCAGTGGTCAGCTGTATCCAAACTGAACTGAACTCCAAATCTGTGACTTCAACCCTTAACAGCAGGAGATGGTTAAAGCTTTAACAGGGCTCTATTCACACTCTCTTACTCACCTACAGCTATAGCATGTTAGGCTGTGGTCCCGTCTGATCTCTGAAGCCAAGCCTCATCAGGGCTGCCTTTAGCAGGATGGGAGACCCACAAGGAAAGCAGAGGGTGTTGTGAGATTACAGAAGCATCAGTAGGTGAGAACACAATCAGTGACCCAAAACCCCAGCCTTGTCATTCAGAGGCATTGTATTGCTGGAGGTGACGACTTTTGGATGAGGTACAAACCAAAGTCCTGCTCATGAACGCCTCTGAATATAAAAGGTTCCATAAGCCTGGGGATCTGGCCAAATTCCAGCATTAGTAATTATGTTCTGACTACCTAATATTCTCCCAGCAGATTTCACTGGAAAAGATATTCTTAACCTCCTGTCCCAGCGCTGCTGTGTTTTATTACATTGCTGCTGGATTCCACCTTTAAAGGGATGACACTTACAAAATTTTCTTTTCAAGTTTATTTTTAAGTCCTAAGGATGGCTGGTCTCACATTTTTTATGCTTGTTTTGTGTAATAGAAATGCCAGGAAAATCAGATCTTTTACTCTCATCTCTTCCCTGGAGGTCCTTAGCAAGAACTTCGGTGGATCTGAGCAGTAACGTTACATCCTTGTGTCCTGAGCTGGCATGACCCATTCCTACAACTGAGCCGAAAGGCTTGTCTACATGAGAAAGTTCCACCAGTTTGATTTCTGTGTGTTTAAAAAATAATTTAAAGTGGTGCAATAATATCCTGTGGAGATAATTAGTTTGGTTTGGCTAAAGTTAGTAAGGAATCAATAGACACTAAATGGGTAAAAACTACCCTTAAACCAAAATAAGAGTGTGTATACATTCAAACTTGCACTGGTTTGACTTTGTGGTGGTTTGTACAGAGACAAGTCCCATGTCTCAGTATCCCATCTGCCCACCAGTTGTGAGGAGGGAGAACTACAGGTTACATCTTCATGTCACATCACTGGTCAGTTCCCCAAAAGAACCTACTTATTTATTCCACTTGTTCGTTTAGGTCTTTGGGAACCCTTGTAGGTGCCAGTTCTGTGCTCCTCACTCCTCACTCCTATCCATTGCATTATATTGTGCATTTTAGAGAACTTCCTAGTCTATCTTGGCACATAAATAAAGATCCACCAACTAATAAGAGGTTCATAAAATTGACTTCCAATCCTCCTATCCTCAGCCTAGTCCTTCCCAAAAGCTAGTGAGGTTTGCACCAACTTGGATTGTCAGTTCTTTGTGACAGGGACTGAGTTTTGTTCTGTGTTTGTACAGTGCCTAGCACCATGGGTCCTGGTACTTCACTGGAACTTATGGGGGTTACAGTAATACAAATTATTATTATTATTTATTTATTTATTTTATTAATAACTTGCCAAGACCCACCAGCCTGACATTGCTATTGATTCCAGTGTAAAAAGCAATAGACAGAAACTTTGTTTTTGTGGGTTTGTTAAATTTCTGGACCTGTCTTTCTATCACAAAGAGCATCCTGTTTTTTTCTCATATTAAAAACATGCAGGAAAAAGAATAACTTTTTAAAAAAGCTTTGAAGAGCATAATGAAGTAGTAAAAAGGGAGGGGGAGTTGCTCTGGGCATTCTTCTCGCATTGAATTTTGCCTTTCGGTAGTGCATTAATTGATCCCCGTTTCTATTATTTGTAAAGGGAGTTGGGTCCCTTAAAAAGGAAAGATCCATATAAAGCTAACTTGTTATCATTATTACAGTGAAATGCACCTCTTGCTCTGAGCTGTATCTTCATTAAATTCCCTGTTAACGTTGGTTAGACATCACTTCTCTCTTTCCCCTTGTCATCCTGTTGAATATTTCCCAGCTTAGACAAATGAGATGTGTGCCCATCACATCCCCCCGCCCCTGCTTCTGTGTCAGTTGTTTTTCAAGGCTAGCAAGTGCTTGACTTATCTGAACCTTGAGCTGCAGCTCCCTAGATATAGCTGAGAGCACCAAAATAGCGACCGCTGACTTGCTAAATCAAACTGCAGTGCTTTGAAGCAGGTCTCATTTCTAACTCTGCAGCCCTGAATGCTCATTGAGTTGTCATGCTGGGAATTTATGGGAGTTATTTAACAGTGCCTAAGAAATATTACTGTCTATTTTTCAGCTGACACTTTCTGATTCAAGAAACCTCCATGACAGCTGGTGTGTCAGAGGAATCTCCTAGCATGATTCCACTTGGCCACCTTTGTACTCCCGTATCAATTAAGACACATTGCGGTGATAAGGATGAATATGTCAACAGGAATAAAAGAAGAAAGAGGCAGAAGCTGCTTCCCATTCCAGATACAATCTTCCCAATCCCCTTTCATGTTATCAGTCTCAGCCTTCCTGGTGGGGAGAATGGAGCACGGCAGCCGCAGTTTCAGGGGAGAGAGAAACTTTTTGGCAACTTGCATCAGATTTTCACATTTATGTTACAGCTAAAGTCTTCTAGTTTTCTGCTCTGGCCCACTTTTTACAAGGTAACACCTGCTGAATACAAAACATTGATTCACTGGTCCTACTGCCCCTGGTCCCTGTGCCTGTGGGTGACAGCTGGTGTGACAGATTTCTGTTACCAATCTGCCTGACGTGTCAGGTGATCAGGCTGAGGCTGCAGGATCATTTGGGGAGGAGCACACCAAGTAACTGAGTTTTTAAAGCTTTATTGATAAAATAATAAAATAACAGTGGAGGGTGCTGGGGATTCCATTCCCCACATCACTCAAAGGAAGGAAGAAAGCGTTAGTGCCCCAAGCCCTAACCCACTTTCAAACTCACACCTGCACTACCCGAGGCTGGCCAAGCCTGGATGTAATGTAAGAAGAAGAGGGGGAGGGCTGGACGGGAGTTCTTTCCCATGCATGGGTTGTCCAGGGTCCGCGGTTGATTTCCAATTTGCCTCAGCTCCCAGGATGGTTTTAAATCCTGGGGTCTCTTGGGGGCATCTCCTTCAGAGACCTTTGTTCCCTGTGCTCTGTGTACCAGTCCAAACCGGCCTTCCACGGTTTCTTCGGCTTTCCCAAAACACACCGGTTTCAGGGCCGTGAGACAGTTATGTTTTTCCCTTGTTGGCCTTTTCTGTCTCGCTCCTTTTCGCGACTCCTGCATTTCGTTCAGCAACTCTCCTTTCTCATGGCTGGTCGAGTGCGGGGGGGTGGATTTCCCCCTGCCCCCTTCTGTCTTGGCAGGTAGCAGAGTGAATGTGGGCAGTGGCCTTGGGTTGGCATCAGCTCCTTATCTTCAGGTTTAGCTGTAACATCAAGTTAACCCATTCTTTTCTTCTTTCCTCCCCCTTTGGCTTTTCGCCGCCTATAAAGAAACCTTTCGTTCCGCATTCATACCTTTAACCCTTCCCGACATTTTTTCCAATACGTACAAAAGCACTAGCAGCATATGAGGCTGGTATTTACCCAGGGGACCCCCTGGGAGGGATGGGGGGTCAGGGCTGCCATCTTGTGACACTGGGCCTGGATAAGCCAATATGATCTTAGAATCTTTCAACTATCTTTTGTCAGACTATGTCTTATTACTGCTCTGTAAGCCCCAGCCCAGCTCACCAGCAATTTTCCTGGCAGGCCTTAAACATGTTCATTACCCAGTCTCTGTCTGAAAGATGTGAAATGGGCATCTGTGGTGTAACACTGTGGGCATCTCAGGAATGACATCAGTTACAATTTGGACTGCTGAGCAGGCAGCTTGGAAGTTATCCCATTTGTCAGAGCTATATATGCTGTGGAGAGGGTGGGACTCAAACATCCCACACTGAATTAAATTAAACATCAAGGAAGTGAAAGTGAGAACACGAAATGATGTAGGGGGATGAAGAAATGCTTCATCCAGAGATGTTTCTTTGTGCATTGAGTATTGTTGGGGGAGAGAAAAGTACTGGAGATGCCTGCAGGTCACTGGAAAGTTCAAGCATACCTGTTTACCATGGTAGGTCCCTGAACCCACATCGAGCCCCGCTGTCTTCCAGGGGGTTCTACTCTAGGGGGAGGGTCTGCCCATGAAGATCAGCTGGCAGGATCAAGAGCATAGATAATTGTGAATGGAGGAGATAGATCTTGCTGGATGGGTAAAAATTGGGTGAGGGAGAGTAAATGGAACTGGAGGAGCACACATTTCATGTTGGATGTGGTAGGGAAGTGAAAAATAAAATGTTAATCAGAATGTAATACTGTCCTGGAGTTTGTGAACGGTACAACAGCAAAGCTGCATGTGGCTGAAGAAGCCAATTCTGTTTCCAAATGCTCGCCCTGTGCTGTATGTAGTGCAGGACATTGTAGAATGGCAGAACAGTTGCAGAAGCAGAGAAATTCCACCTGTGGAGTTCAGTAACTGAGCTACCCTGATGGCCTATGTTCCAGATAGAAGTCTAAGAATTTGTGGAGACTCCAAAGTTCCCATAAAGGCTTGGTTGGAGGCTCTGCTTCGATATCCAGTTCTGGATTCTCTAGGTTTATTTGCTAAATTGGCAGGAGGGGTGAGGTTTGCAAAGCATTTCCTGTCCCAAGATCATCCTCAGGTGCTATTAATGCTCGATTGAAAAGCGCATGCACACAGAAGAGCTCAGGTCTGAGAGATTATTGTGAGATGTAGCCCGTGTACCTGGTATGTTCCAGGCTCCTAACCTGGGCAGCTGCCACATTAGCCTTCTCCAACAGAGCTGTGAATGGAGGCAGCTAACAGGAGAGTTTCAGAGGGAGTTGAGAGAGGTTCAGCTTTACATGCCAGTGATGGAACAGTGGTGGTGACCTGCAACAGATGTGCCATGTTCTCTTTCCTGCTTGAAGCCAGACAGGACTTCCTGTGCATGAAATGCAAGTTGGCTGTGCTGGAGGAAAAAGATGCTTGGATTGGATGGGCAAGTAGAGATGCTACTGAGCATCAGAGAAGCTGAGGAGTTCCTAGACAGCCAGGGTCACAAAACATCAGTACCACAGGTTCAAGTAAAAAAGGAGCTGGCCACCAAGGAGTCAGAGATAGAGGAAGTCAGTGAGAAGGCCTGGCAGTTTGTAACCACCAGAAGCAATAGGTCATGGCAGCATCCTACAAGTCTGGAGATAGACAAGGATGGGCAAGCTGTGGCCACCAGAGAGAAGACGACCAGGAGAAATTTCACACACCTAGAGGCTTACAGTTGATACCAGGATCTAAGGAAACTGTGGATGATGATACCTCTTGAGACCCAGCTGGTCCAAGGGAATGGAGAGAGATACGGGACACGCCTGTGGATGGCAGCATGGTCTAACCCATAAGAAAAGCAAGTTTGTCCACAAACAGTTCTCCAAAACAGATAATCCCTGCTGGGGATTCAGTACTTAGAAGAACTGGAAGAATGTTTTGCAAGGGACAAGAAGACAACAGGATAATTTGCTCTCTTCCCAGAACCAAGATATGAGACATAACTCTAAGATTGGATAGGTTTCTGAAGTCAACAGGCTAGGATTCATAAGTGGTGGTTCAGACCAGCACTAGTGACACTGTATCAGGGATATATTACAAATAATAGATTACTTCAGGGAACTCAAAAGCATGCTGAAAAAGAATGTCCAAGCCTTTCCTGTCCCATGAGTGAAGGAAGACAGGAGGCAGAAGACTGTGGAAGTGAACTACTGGCTAGTTAAGTGGTGCATGGTGGAGGGTTTGGGTTTTGGAGAATATTGGCCTATCTTGTATGCAAAGAGCGGGCTGTATAGTTTGAATGGTTACCTCCTCAGTAGAAGGGGAACCAATCTCCTGGGGGACAGGCTAGCTGAGAATAGTCAGGAGGGTGTTAAAGTAATAACAAAAATGGAGGGTAAAAAGAAAGAAGACTGGAGCACTCACTTAGCACAGAAACAAGATGCTAAAAAAAAAACTAACCAAGAAACCAAAGGACATGAGAAGAAATCCTTTAATTGCCTATACACCAGTGCTAGTAGTCTGTGTAACAAACAAAAGGATTGTAATTGCTTGTTTATGAGCACAAATTTGATCTAGTTGGTATTACTGAAACCTGGTGGGATGATTTGCATGAATGGAATGTTAAAATCAATGGTGCAACATATTTAGGAAGGATTGAGTGGGCAAAATGGGAGAGGGAGTGACTGGATGTCAAAAATGGCAGTACCTGTTTCCAAGTCACTGATAACTTGAAATAAAATGATCCGTACGTATTAAACTTTGATGTCCATTCAGATAAAGCACAATTTGGGGTGTTAGTGGGTGTCTGCTACAGACCATCAACTCACACTAGAGAACAGGAGGATGGGCTCCTTACACACCTATCTAAATGTGTAGGAAAAAAAGCATGGGGGAATTTAACTGGAATGGCACCTGTCAGAGGTCTCATGCTGCCAGTACTAAAACATCCTTGAAAATTCCAAATATTACAAATGACAATTTCCTAACTCAGGGGAGGTTTTGAAACAAACATGGGTGAATTCTATATTAGTCTGCATCTTGACAGATAAAAAGGAACTGATCGCAGAACTAAAAATTAATGGTAGCTTATGTACAAGTGATTGTGCCTTACAGTGATAGACTCAAAGAGTTCCATCTATTTAGTTTAACAGAGTTTAAGGGATGTTTAAGGGATGTTAAAGTTTAAGGGATGGCTTGATAACAGTCTGTACGTACCTACATGGAGAACAAATTTTTGATAATGGGCTCTTCAGTCTAGCGGAGAAAGGTCTAACACCATCCAATGGCTGGAAATTGAAGCTGAACAAAGTCAGAAATAAGGTGTAAAATTTTAACATGAAGAGTAACTAACCATTGGAACAATTTTGCAAGGGTGGTGGTAGATTTTCCAACAGTGACAATTTTTAAATCAAGATTGGATATTTTCCTAAAAGATCTGCTCTAGGAATTATTTTGGGGCAGTTCACTGGCCTGTGTTATACAGGAGTCAGATTAGAGGATCACAGTGGTCTCTGATGGCCTTGGAATCCATGAATCTCCATCTCCCTAATCTATTATCATTTGTTTTTATTATGATATCATCTAGGGACCTCAAATGAGATCACAGTGCCATTGGGCTGGGTGCTATATGGACACAGTGAGAAACAATCCCTGCCCTAAAGAGTTTACAGTCTAAAAAGAGAAGACAAAAGTTTGAGTATGGGGGGAAGGAAGATAACACAGAAGCAGAGAGAACAATAAGCTGGTTTGCAAACACCGTGTTAGCACCATCATTTTTGTGGTTGGTTGCTTTGTGGTTTTATGTTTTGGGTGGGATTGTGCCGGGAAGGGATTAGCTAAACAGAAAGACAAAGGGAAGTCAGGACACTGAAGGGAAGTGGTAAGGAAAAAGTAGAAGGGAAAGAGAGTCATGGAGGGCGGGTGGAGTGAAGGTGGGGGTGGGAAGAAACAGCCAATCAGCAGAGGGAAAACAACGTCCACAATAAAACCTGTAAAAAGCCATCAGACACTGATGATATTATCAGCATCCAAAGGTCCCAGTTGCATCTGTATCTCTGCTGCTGCTGGCTGAGTCTGATTGGCTCCTCCTGGCAGTTTCTTTCACTCTCCCCTTTGCTTTGTCCCAGCCCCTGAGTTTACACCTGGGAGAACTCCCTAGTCCCAAACCTCCCTTCATACCTCGTGGTCTCAAGAGGGGAGCCTGAGCCCTTAAACCTTTCATGCAGCTGCTTTGCAACACCAGAGGACCCTTACTAAGGTTTCCTTGAATGCTCAAAGGAGAGATAGTTAAACTCACTGGGTTTGTCTGCACTAGTGTGTTATTAATGTAGTAGCTAACGTATTTTCACTAACACCCATTAAAATAGACAGCTTGCCTTGTCTACCTGGGGATTTTAACATGTGTCAATTACTGTGTTAAAAATACACCTTTTTCCCTAGTGTAGACATGGCCCCTCAAACATCTTAACAAGCCTCTGGACCTGGTGACTGCATCAACAATAGGCCCTAAAGGTAACCTAAGTACTGGCACCTGTCTACCCAGTCCATAGCTGCAGGGACTGCTCCAGTGCCATATGCATGAAAAACCTCCAATGGGACTAACCCTCTCAAGTATGTCTAGGGAAAAGAACAGACGTGATGGTCATTTAAAAACCTGCAAATGAGAACAGCACTGCCAGGAATTTTAGTGAACAATTCTGGCCTTGCTCTTGTCCTGCAACTAGACTGTATTAAAAACACAATAAATTCCATGCTAATCAGTGACCTGTTGTGGAGCTGCTACTAACCCCGCTGTCTAACAAATATTTATGGGGCTTTTCTTTCTGGCGTCCTAGGTCGAGGGATGATTATTTGCACCTGGGCACAATACAATCCCTAGCCAAAAGGCAGCAGAATAACAGGGCACCACGGGACAATTTCTGACATAAAATCTCCCTGCGCTCCCAAGTCTTTTGGAATAGCTGCAACCGTGGAAACTTCTAAGGACAGAGCCTTCTGAGACTCATGAGAACAGGCTTATTCTGGAATATTTACTCTTGTCATTATAATTAATCGCGAGGGTCCAAGGAAAGAGAAGACAGCATGAAAATATCAAAAGTGACTCTGCAACAGGGGTGGCACTAGGGAGGGGCTTGCAGGGGCTATTGCCACCCCAAAATTTGTCATAGCTCCCCCCTCTGCAGCCACCCCATAGCATCTGCTGCTCTCTGAGAGCGGGGAGAGCGGCGGCTGCTGGTCGAATGCCCGACTCCAGCAGCGGCACAAGAATAAGCCAGGTAGGAGGTGGGGTGCCAGAAAGCAGCTCCTGGCCCATGTCCCAGTGTTCAGGGCAGGTGGAGAGTCCAGGGTTCCCCACAGCAGCCTGGACTGACCCACTCTAGCTTGGGATCCTGGGCGGCACCCCCTGCAGTCACTGATCCCTACTCCCTGAGGACAGCGCTGTGCACTGCCCAGCTCTGGCTTCCGGCCCTGACCAGGCCAGGGGGCAGGGTCTTGGGGAGAGAGGAGGAGCAGGGGGCAATGCCTTATGGCAAGGGGGGACTAAGGCCCACCTCAGTCCCGCCATATGGGGGAGGCCGGAACTGACCTTGCTCTGCAACCACCTGACAAACAGGAGGGCCACGGTGGGAGATGGTTCAGGAATAGGCCATTTTCATGCCAAAACTAGTAAGAAGAAGAGGAGAAAAGGAGTGGGCTTAATCCTTTTCCATGCCAATCTCCAGATCATAATCTCATGGTCCTCATCAGTTACTGCACCCCAACTTCTTGGAACACGTTCAAAGGACAAGGCACCATGTTTCAGACGCTGTCTCAAGTATAACAGCTAGCAGAGACTCTCTCCAGTGAAAATAAATGTCTTGTTTAAATAATAAGACCCATATTTGCAGAACCCAACTCAGTTTTTAGAGTAACACTTCTGCATGCCCCAAAAAAATCCACCTGTATTTTTGCACCCACAATTTATTTCTATAGGAACAAAAACTCACCTCTCCAGAGAGTAGCCAATGGAATATGGGAAAGGTCATGGGAGACTTTGTGTCCGACTCAATAGCCAGAGTCTTTCCCCTGAGGAGAGGCTGAACAGATGCAGTCCCTAGTGTGTGGAGTTGGTCAGGGGAGCTTATGAGGAAGACAGGGCTTAGCCATAGATTTGGGGATCATGATGGATAATCAGCTGAACATGATCCCCCAGTGTGATGCAGTGGCTAAAAGAGCTAATAAAATCTTGGGATGCATAAACAGAGAAATCTCGAGTAGGAGTGAAGTGGTTATTTTACCTCTGTATTTGGCACTGGTATAACTGTTGCTGGAATACAGTGTCCAGTTCTGGTGTCCACAATTCAAGAAAGATGCTGATAAATTGGAGAGGGTTCAGAGAAGAATCGCGAGAATGGAGGATTAGAAAATATGCCGTACAGTGATAGACTCAAAAAGCTCTATCTATTTATAACAGAAGGTTACGGGTGACTTGGTTAAGTATCGAGTATAAGTAAATACGTGCAGAACAAATATTTCATAATGAGCCCTTCAATCTAGCAGAGAAAGATATAACATGTTTGAATGGCTGGAAGTTTAATTTTGATAAATTCAGACTGGAAATAAGGCATACATTTTTAACAGTGAGAGTTATTAACCATTGGAACAATTTACCAAGAATGGTAGTCAATTCTCTATCACTGACAATTTTTAAATCAAGACTAGATGTCTTTCTAAAAGATCTGCTCTCGGGATTGTTTCGGGAAGTTCTATGGCCTGTGTTATGCAGGAGGTTAGACTAGATGACCACAATGGTCAATTCTGGTCTTGGAATCTAGGAATTGTCTGCAAGCTATAATGTGTGTTAGGAGTTAGTCCTTATATAAAGGGATCCACTCAGTAGGGCACGTGGGGGAAGGCTCTGTTTTTATAGGCTGTCAATCTGTGCTGTATTTTTTATCCAGCTTTTTCCAAGGAGTCCTTTTACATTTTCCTTCTCCAGGTTCATTAGTTTAAATAAAGCAGCCTTCTGGCTTTTCACTGTCCACCTTGGACTGTATTCAATCCATGGTCTGTTCTCATGGTATTTTAGCCAGATGAAAAGGGGCAGGGAGGGGAAACGCTCCGTCTGAAGGTTCCTTAGAGAGATACATGAAATAAGATGAGGAGTACTTGTGGCACCTTAGAGACTAACAAATTTATTAGAGCATAAGCTTTCGTGAGCTACAGCTCACTTCATCGGATGCATTTGGTGGAAAAAACAGAGGGGAGATTTATATACACACACAGAGAACATGAAACAATGGGTTTATCATACACACTGTAAGGAGAGTGATCACTTAAGATAAGCCATCACCCACAGCAGGGGGGGGCGGGGGGGAGGAGGAAAACCTTTCATGGTGACAAGCAAGGTATGCTAATTCCAGCAGTTAACAAGAATATCTGAGGAACAGTGGGGGGTGGGGTGGGGTGGGGGGGAGAAATAACATGGGGAAATAGTTTTACTTTGTGTAATGACTCATCCATTCCCAGTCTCTATTCAAGCCTAAGTTAATTGTATCCGGTTTGCAAATTAATTCCAATTCAGCAGTCTCTCGTTGGAGTCTGTTTTTGAAGCTTTTTTGTTGAAGGATAGCCACTCTTAGGTCTGTAATCGAGTGACCAGAGATTGAAGTGTTCTCCAACTGGTTTTTGAATGTTATAATTCTTGACGTCTGATTTGTGTCCATTCATTCTTTTACGAAGAGACTGTCCAGTTTGGCCAATGTACATGGCAGAGGGGCATTGCTGGCACATGATGGCATATATCACATTGGTAGATGCGCAGGTGAAGGAGCCTCTGATAGTGTGGCTGATGTGATTAGGCCCTATGATGGTATCCCCTGAATAGATATGTGGACAGAGTTGGCAACGGGCTTTGTTGCAAGGATAGGTTCCTGGGTTAGTGGTTCTGTTGTGTGGTGTGTGGTTGCTGGTGAGTATTTGCTTCAGATTGGGGGGCTGTCTGTAAGCAAGGACTGGTCTGTCTCCCAAGATCTGTGAGAGTGATGGGTCGTCAAGAATTATAACATTCAAAAACCAGTTGGAGAACACTTCAATCTCTCTAGTCACTCGATTACAGACCTAAGAGTGGCTATCCTTCAACAAAAAAGCTTCAAAAACAGACTCCAATGAGAGACTGCTGAATTGGAATTAATTTGCAAACTGGATACAATTAACTTAGGCTTGAATAGAGACTGGGAATGGATGAGTCATTACACAAAGTAAAACTATTTCCCCATGTTATTTCTCCCCCCCCACCCCACCCCACCCCCCACTGTTCCTCAGATATTCTTGTTAACTGCTGGAATTAGCATACCTTGCTTGTCACCATGAAAGGTTTTCCTCCCCCCCTCCCCCCCCCGCTGCTGGTGATGGCTTATCTTAAGTGATCACTCTCCTTACAGTGTGTATGATAAACCCATTGTTTCATGTTCTCTGTGTGTGTGTATATAAATCTCCCCTCTGTTTTTTCCACCAAATGCATCCGATGAAGTGAGCTGTAGCTCACGAAAGCTTATGCTCTAATAAATTTGTTAGTCTCTAAGGTGCCACAAGTACTCCTTTTCTTTTTGCGAATACAGACTAACACGGCTGCTACTATGAAACATGAAATAAGATGGTGGGCCTCTTGCACTTCACTTACCTGTTGTACAGGTAGGATGGTTCTCAGGGCACCCAGGACTATGAGTCAGCTTGTTACCCCCTGCTGCCCGTGTGAGGGAGTCTCGGCTGTGCCCGTTGGGTGTCAGCTCCCTGACATCACCAGCCCACCAAGCATTCTCCTCTGGGCTATGTCTTTGCCTTCCAGGTTAACAATAGATGCACTCCAGTGCCCGAGTCCCTTTGACTCATTCCCCTGTGATATCTGCCCCTGACATTGGCTGCTCACAGAAATCCCAGATCTTCTGCCCCCAAAGGAGCTGTGAGCCCAGTTTACCAGTTTTACCTTAAACCACTGCTCCTGGTTAACACACAGCACTTGTGAGCCCTTATAATAAAACAAAAGCAGGTTTACTTAGGAAAGAATAAAGAGAGAGAGAGAGAGAGAGAGAGAGAGAGAGAAAAACAAGAGAGAGTGGTGGTCACAGATGGTTACAATACAAAACAAAAGACATAAAATGAAAACCTGGGTCTACACTTATCGATAGTTCCCTTTCGTAGCTAATAAAGTAGATTTTCCCTCCAAAGTTCAGTCTGTTGCAGAGCTGGTTGTTTTCACATGAGACAGGATCCAATTTTTCATGAGAACACCTTACTCCTCCAGATGTCTCCTCAGTGAAAGGATACAGAGTGCCTCTCCCTCCTCTATAGTCTGGAATAGTTTTTGTTTCTATTCGTAGACAGCGTGAACCTCTGTCTTGTTGTAATGTTCCTTTTTTAACTTCAAAAGGTTTTGATTGTTTGTGGGTGTCTCTGATGGTTTTCTATTGAAAGTTTTGGGACTGAGCAAGGTTAAACAATTGAGCCTTGCATTGCATCATCAATTAAATGGAGTGGCATGACAACTCCCAGCTCCTTGAATGGGATGTCATTGGGACATCTTATCCCCTGGTGACTAATTTTTACTCCATGGCCATAATGCAGACTGTCAGTATAAATTCATACATTGTTTTGAATAATGAGACTTTTGTTAACAAGTCGTAAACAGAAAAAGTATCCTTGAATTAAGTATTCATTGTGCATTATTCGTTTAGCTCTTTACATGGCTGAGCATTCTCTGAACACACTCACGTCCATAAGTACCCCACTGAATGCAAGTGTGGGTGGCACCATTATCTCAGACAAACTGAAATCTTCTTCAGTATTCTCTGGGTGAGAAAGCCCTACAGCTGGATCCGGGGAGGGAAATATTTGCTCCGCTCCAGAAGCTGAAATTGTATTTATGGTTAATAATTAAAAATCAAAATAACAGCTTGCATGCAGGAGCTGAACCATTAAATTGCAGGGGCAGATCTAGGCTTTTACATTGGGTGGGGTTTGCTCGTGTGGAAATTTCCCAGTGCATCCTTCACTGGACACATTTATGATGTAGGAAAGGTGAACAGGCGTCAGCTTTATGGAAGTGATTAAAAACGTTTCCCTTCCCTGGCAGACTGCAAAAGCATTTTTGTTTGTTTACTTTTTGCTTTGCTGCTTGGCATAAATAAATTCATCATCACAGCAACTGGTACGAGGGCCCTGACTCGTCTCTCATTAGCACTGCGGTAAAAGGGGAATAACTCCACTGAGGATGCCTGCAGGCAGGTTGTTGGATCCAACCAAAGGATTTAATGAGACTATTGAGACCCCACCTGAGCTGGTATGGGTTCTCCTCACCAACTGCTCACCCCACTGGGTGGATCTGGTTGAGCTGAAACCAGTATTGTCCCCCTCAAGCATTCAAAAATCATGAGTCAGTCTCCAGAAATCCTAAAACTGGGTTAAAAATCATGAAATTCAAAAAAAAAAAAAAAAAAAAAAGGTGGGTCAGCGGGGCTTTTCATTTCCCTTCTGGTGTCTGAGTTTTTCGGGTGCATTCAGTTCACATTTTCAAGCTTTTCTTTGCAAATAAGGGTTCGTCAACTACAAAAAAATCCTGCAGCACAGAGTCTCAGAGGCTGAAACAAGTGACTCAGGCTAGTGGGGTTTGTGTGGGGCTGAAAATAGTAGCATAGGTGTTCCCACTCAGGTTGGAGCCTGGGGTTTGAGACCCTCCCCCCCCACCACTGGATTTCAGAGCCTAGGCTCCAGCCCAAGTGGGAACGTCTACACTACTATTTTGAGCCCCTAGAGCAAGCACCACAAGTCAGCTGACCCGGGCTCTGAGAGACACTGCCAGAGGTCTTTTTTTACAGTGTAGATGTACCCCAATAGGGCTAGAAATGTCCTCTTTTTTTAAATGAAAGCTGAGATGCTCATGCCATCTCCTGACTCCAGGAGGTGGGGCTTTAAAAAACACCAAAGATTGCAAGAATCATGATAGACTTGTGAGAGCTGGCAACACTGTGAACTGCTTTGGAGTACGGCACTAAGTGTTTCTATAGGCAGAACAGCCAGTCTTTGCACAGGTTTTACTTCTGGCACCATGACACAAGATATGCAGCCAGAGGCATATACTAGGGAAAACAGCAAAACCCTACGAGCAAGACAAGCAGGCTTCCATCTCTTTCTGTCCCCAGGGACTGCATCCTTTTGTAGAACTCCCAGTATGGCACAGAGACATCAAGTAGCTGAACAGCATAACTGCACATGCACGTCATTACTTGGGCAAAGGAGAATGGTGCCCATGGACAGACTCAACTGCATTCCTTTCCACCTGAAAAGGGGGGGATTTACAGCCAGAGGGGCCACTCTGGGCTGATCATGAGGGCCCTGGATTTGGTACTAGCCCAGTGCAGTCTCTGGAGCTGAGAAGCCTAAAACTGTGCATTTCCCTTTGAAAAGAATTAACTAGAGTAATTGACTTTAGGGCCAGAAGAGGCCATTGTGATAATCTAGCCTGACTTCCTGAATGACCCAGGCCATAGAATTTCACCCAGTGCTTCCTGCATCAGGCCCATCCCTTCCGGTGGAGCTAGAACATCCCTTTTAGAAAGACATCTAATCTTGATTGAAAGACTTCACGCAATGGAACATCTCCCACATCTCTGGCAAGTGGTTCCAACGATTATTCGATGAGTGAGGATGATGAAATCACCAAGGTAACTGCACACACTTCACTCAGTGGCCTTCTATATAATAGAAGAATACAATAGGCTATTTGAAATAATGGACTTCCTCCTTGTTGAACTTTATTCCCTTAGTGGTTGCGCTCTATGCCCAAACACAGCAACACATTCTGCTGCAATGATTACGCTGCTTTTTAGACTGGCTTTGTGATCTCAGTAAGTAAAATAAACATATTGCTCAACTGGATTCTTTTGATCAAAATTCTGCTTTCCTTTTGCTCATATAGATGTTCAGGGATGTTAATCCTAATGCATTTTCCCCAGATGCCAGGCTATATCACTCTTTGTTAAATTATAAATCACTTAAAAGTAACAAGCAAAGAGAACTTTGCTAGCTACTCACATGCCCAAACCTAAATTGCTTTAGCTTGGAAAAATGCATTAGGATAAATGAAAATGTAATGTAAATATTAATTAATGTACATGTTTTTCAGTAAATTTTGCATAGCTATACATAAATAAATAATAAATAATAAATAATTAATGCTGTGGAATAATTTATGTGGACCGTGTTTCTTGCTTTGGATGTTACAATTATGGTTATGGATATATCCTGATGAATTATTGAAATTCACAGAATAAATAATATTAAAATTAATTTGTCCCCAATAAGTATGTGAACAGCTGAGTTCAAATAGCTATTTAATTCTGCTAGCATGTTGCATTCTAGTGATGCTTGCTCCATAGCTGCTAGTGGGAGAGGTAATGTTTTCTGTGGCTAGCTGGGCTTCCATTGAGTTTCTGTCTGTGGCATCCAGAGTTGAAATTCAGCTGCTAGAGCATTAGAGACAATTCTCATTTACTCTGCCTTCTCAGCATCAGAGGGATCAAAATTCTTTTATAAAACACAGGGCACGCAGGTTTTATATAATGACAACACTAGCCTTGTATAAGACTATGATAAATACTTTGCACTTCTATAGCACCTCACTGCTGAGAATTTCACAGTCACTTACAGAGAGTAATTAGTTAAGACCTACAATCCACCTATGAGGCTTGTGTTAAGGGTCTACAGATGCAATTGCATGCCTGCTTTGTGTGAATAATTACAGCTGTGTGCACAGGCAAATGGTCAGTTACTAATGTAACTAGCCATTTGCATGTTTGATTCCCTATTTTATACATGCAGTCAAAGTAACAGCCAGATATGCAAAAGAACTCAGCACATTGGAGTCACACAGGCCCATTCATGGTTTACTCACAGACTCATTACACCTAGCACACTGTTGTCATAACCTATATCTAAAGCGGCATGTAAGTTATCACTGGAAAACTAATCACTCACTGATCATTAATATTCTTGCATGATGCATGCACAGAGTGTGCACAAAAAGAGCTATGAATAGGTACTAGAATTATGTTCTTAACATGTTTTTGGCAAACAAGGCATAAACCCAGTCTGCCCTAGACAAAGGGATGCATATTTGCTTGTCTCTCCACACAGGTTGTCAGGCAGAGACAATAAAGGCCCATTTACATCTAAGATAAACAAAGCTATCAAGTGGGAGAATAGACAGCAGGGCGTCTACACCCCAGCAGAGAGACTTTATCTGGGCTATAAAGACAGTGGGTCTGAGTCTCAAATGATAAGTAATTGAGTCAATTGAATTCATATAATATTATTGTATTATAAAAGTGTATCAGGTAAGGTCTTTCCTGAAAGCTAATGACACATTGTGATTAACAGCATTGTGAAGTGTATGTATTAACACTATATGAGATATTAACATGGATACATAATGATATTATGCTTTAAAGTCTGTGACCAAGCATGGGGAGAAACCGGGTCCTTCCCAGACTGGACTGAAGGCATCTATCTACCTGTTTCCAATGACATTAAACAAGGTGTGACCAGAAACAATGGAAGTCCCATTTACATACAAAGGAGCAGGGGGGTGGGAAGCCTACAGGAAGGGAAGAACAGTGTGAGGTCATCCTGAGTCTGGGGAAGATATAAAGAGAGAGGAGAAGCCATCTTGGCATCCATTGCTGGAGAGACAGAAGAGGCCAGAGCTCTTGCAAGCTGAGATAGATGGGTCCTTCAACCAAGTGGGTTGAAGTCTCTGCAAATGGAAGATTGGTAAGGACCTTGAGCAAAGAATGTTGCTTGTAAGGTTAGATCTTAGCCATTAGAAAGAATATATTTTCTTTTGTTTGTTTGTAACCCTTTCTAACTGTATTCTTCCTACATGATATTACTTCACCTTACTTACTTACTATTGGTTACTAAAGGCGTGTAGCGTGTCACCTACATCACATGGTACTTTTCATTAATAAACTTGTTTTATTTTTACAGTAAACCAACTCAGTGCTGTTCTTGAAGGGAAGGGTGTATTTATCCTGGTTAAATTAAAAGTCTTTGAAAATAGACTCTAACGAGAAACTGCTGAGCTTGAATTAATGTGCAAACTAGATACCATTAACTTGGGTTTGAATAGAGACTGGGAGTGGCTGGGTCATTACACTTTTTGAATCTATTTCCCCATGTTAAGTATCCTCACACCTTCTTGTCAACTGTCTAAATGGGCTATCTTGATTATCACTACAAAAGGTTTTTTTTTCTCCTGCTGAAAATAGCTCATCTTAATTAATTAGCCTCTTACTCCACCTTTTCATGTTCTCTGTGTGTGTGTGTGTGTGTGTGTGTGTGTGTGTGTGTGTGTGTGTATATCTTCTTACTATGTGTTCCATTCTATGCACCTGATGAAGTGGGCTGTAGCCCACGAAAGCTTATGCTCAAATAAATTTGTTAGTCTCAAGTGCCACAAGTACTCCTGTTCTTTTTGCCACAAGTACTCATGTTCTTTAACATGGCTGCTACTCTGAAACCTGTCATGTCTTTTTTGTCTCTTTAGAGAAGCAGACAAACTACAGTATCTCTCTGAATGGCCCAGGAGAGGGCTGGATATTGTACATAGTGTGGGGAAAATTTGGAACTGGGAGTGCATTGTGTCACCTCTGTGTAAGGTAACTGGGTGACAGAGAGCAGAGTGGGGCTGTTGTCTTGTAGACAGGCTGCTGGGGTCAGAGCACTGAACCAGGGCTGCATAGCTCGCACACACAGGATACTGCATGCTTGTCTTCTGGTTGTCAGTGTCTGGGCTATGAGCCACACCCACAAGGCATTTGTAGTACCCAGGGTTGCAGGGCAGGCGATGACACAACCCCTCACTGGTGTGGATTGCACCCCCAATGTGACAACTTGGTGCTGAGCTCTTTTAAAAATCTGGTCCCACATGACTAGACCGAGGTCAATGGCACTTCTAGGAATAGATGATTTATGTGAACAACCTTTAACCTATGGGCTGTTTGCAAACTGTTGACTTTTACTATTGGTTACTAAAGGCGTGTAGCGTGTCACCTACATCACATGGTACTATACATGTTCCCTGATTGAATGCATCCAACCATGTGTCATCACATCTCCAGCGGTAACCGCATTTTCCCAGTGCACTAATGAGCTTGGTTTATTATGCAAACCTACCTCCCTTCCTCCTTTCTGTTTACATCTTTTAGCATTTCCAGGGTTAACCGAGCTCTTGCCTGATGAACGTGCTGTAGTATCCTGAGCGATGGATTCATCAGCAAGAAGATTCATTCTAGATCATTATGTTCACGGGTACATTGCCTTTGGCACAATTCAATTGAGGAAAGTCTCATCTGAAAGTTCAACCAAAGGTCATTTCATCACAGGCTGTACTGGTGCTACCAGCTACAACTCCAGCCCTAGGAAAGAACAGGATGGGTCTGCGATGGGTCTGGCTGGCCAGGGACTAAAGCCAGTTCTCATGAGGACTCTTTCTTCTCATTGTCTGATTAGTGATGAAATATTTTATTAAATTAAAAACTCACATGTGCAGAGAGGAAGGATGGTCCAGTGCTTAAGGCACTAAACCAGAATTTGGGAGACCTGCCTTCAATTACCAGCTCCACCACAGACTTCCTGGGTGACCCTGGACAAGTCACTTAGGACTTGTCTACACAGGAGGGAGGGGAATGGCTCACACTGATTTAACTTGCAGTACATGAGCTGCACAAATAGTATGCTCACAGGATGCTGTGAGCATTCAATTCACAATTGTGTACACATAGTAGTGGCTTGCTGTGTACTAAGCATAGGGCATTTTCGGAGGGTATCCCCTGGTTCTTTGCTTTGCTGCTGAGCAATGTACATGCTGGGATTTTTCTCACTGTGTATTGTGGGATGCATAGCAGAAGCCAAGTGGTTCAAATTTTTTTAAAATCCCACTGACTCTGCCCCATGCTTCCTTTCTGGGGGGGCTAGCGCCATTTTCAAACTGCTGTCGGCCAGCTTGGACCTACCAATGCTCTGCGCCACTATGCTGGAAACCACAAATACACAGAGGCTGCCTGGGCTGTATTTCAGCACTCAAAGCAAAACTAATTCAGATTTGGACTTTGCTTGCCACACCACCAAGTAGATGATGTGGCGGCGGTAGCAGCAGGAGGAGCTTGAGTGGCAGAGGAAGTGGGATGAGGACAAGTAAGAGAAGGGGGACACTGAGCAACTGATAGTACAGGAGTAGCTCCTGGAGGAGCTTCATGCTGTGCAGCACCATTTCTGGGCTCAGGAAACCAGCCTGGAGTGGGGGAAGGGATCATTCTGCAGACTTGGGATGACCAGCAGTGGTGAGGGAATTTCAGCATGCTGAAGGCAGCCTTTCTTGAGATCTGTGCTAACCTAACTCTGGAGCTGCAGCGTACAAACGTGGTGCCCCACACCCATTGAGAAATGGGTCGCCATTGCCATCTGGGTGCTGGTCACTCTGAATGCTACCAGTCCACAGTCAACCAGTTTGGTTGGCGGTGCGGGGGAGATTGACTGTTGGGGCCCTTGTCCTGCAGATGTATGGTGCCCCAGTAAAGGCATTGTTGCACCACGTTATAAAACTTTGCAAAGCCTAGGAGATCATTAATGGCTTTGCACACGTGGGGTTCCCAGACTCTTCTGGGGCAACTGATGAGGATCCATGTGCCTGTTATTTGTCCCCCCAGCTTGGCTCAGAATTTATAGACAGAAAGGGGTATTTCTCCATGGAGCTTCCAGGGCTGGCTGGCCACTGTGGCAGGTTTACAGACATAAATGATGAGTGGCCTGGAAGTTCCACAATTCTAGGATCTCTCAGAACTCATCTCTGTTACCTTATGGAGAAAGGACTGCTTGGCCTCAGGATCTCTATGTACATTAATGGTGGGACACTGCTCCAGTTATCCTGGGAGACCCGGCTTACCCTCTGCTTCCCCGGTTAATGAAGCCGTTCACAGGCCGACGGGGCAGAAGGAGGGAACTATTTAACTATCCCCTCATAAGCTGCAGAATGACAGTGGAGTGTGCATCTGGCCACTTGAAAGGAAGGTAGCGCTGTCTGTGGAATAGGTCGGAAGAAGTAGGGGGAAAAAAACATGCCAAAGATCATAGCAGCATGTTGTATTTTGCATAATATTTGTGAATGAGGGAAAAATCCTAACAGGTGGGTGGGAGGCTGAGGGGCCAAGACTTACTCCATGGTCTGAACAACCAGCAAGAAGTCCCCCAGCAGATGGAAGTCTGAGGATCTGCCCCTTCAGTCCTGGCCTGGTTGCTGGCTGGGAATTGGGCTGAGTTGCTCCACAGCAGGAATCAGGCTCTCCTTCAGATCTGCCAGTGTTGGGGTCCTGTGTCCTGAAGAGATCCCGGCTTTTGGGGAACAGTTCTTCACTGGCCTCTCAAGCTCATTCTCCAATGAGTCTTGCTGGTGATCCCTGGGGATGTGGGTTGGGGGAAGCAGAGCCCCCACAACTTTCCTGGGTTCAGTGATGTGTAATTGTGGGAAATCCTCTCCAGCGCCTCAAAAAATGGACAGGCGACATTTCCACTGATGGACTTTCCCCTGGCATCCCTGGTTTGACTGTAAATCCTCCTGAACTGTTTGCTCATTATCCTGCTCAGGTCAGTGTCCCCATCGTGGTCCCCTGCAGTCATCTGCTTACGTTGACAAAAAACTCTTTTATTGCGGTGGCTGGCCACAACTGCTTCCTGCACCGATGCTTCTCCCCAGATGGCGATGAGATCCCAGGGCTCAGCGTGGCTCCAAGCACCTGCTCCGGAACGTTGTGGGGGTTCTGGAGTAATATCACGGCAATGCTGACATAGTCAAATCCGGGAGCAAGTGGGCAAATTCAGGCCCAGTTTTTAAATGGAGGAGGGGACATCCAGTCACCTTGACATCAGAGCAATGGAGGATGGACAGGTAAACAGAGAGGTCACTAACGGTTGCCCACAAAGCAGGGTGGGATTGCAGTTGGAGGACTGTGCATCAGCATTGTGTGCACACAAACAGACTAAACTAATGCAATTCACAGCAAACTAAGTTCACTTCGAAAGAGGCCTCCAGAGTTACTGCTAATTACAGAGTTAGTGTGCTATAATGAACTGCACCATGTGTATGCAAGCATTTCCAAAGCTGTTTAACTTGTCTGAATCCCGTTTAAACCCCTGCTGTAGATAAGCCCTTACTCTATCTGTGCCTCAGTTCCCCATCTTTAAAAGGAGGGTATAGCACTGCCTGACCTCTGAGGACTGTGTGAGGGTACATATATCAAAGATTCAGCCAAATATATAAGTATGTCCTTAACTTCCACCATGTGAGTAAGGCCCTCTTCATACAGCAAAGCACTGAAGTGCATGTTTGACTGTAAGCCCATGGGACCATGATGACTTGGGGCTTCAGTCTGTAAACCTTGTGTACCCCTTCAGTCTGTACCCCGTGGATGACATGAAATTACTGTGTCATGGAAAGCAGAACATATGTGGCTCCCCCATGAGTTAGCAGGGTTGTGTCAGGTCTGTGCCAGGCCAGAGACAATGGTGAATGAACAGCACTCAACGAGCATCTATTCCAAAGGTTCTCAAACTTCATTGCACCGCAACTCCCTTCTGACAATAAAAATTACTACACGATCCCAGAAGGGGTCCGAAGCCTGAGCCCGGCCACCACAAGTGGGGGTGGTGGACAAAGCAGAAGCCCAATGGCTTCAGACCAAGACGAGGGTCCTGTAACCTGAGCCCTGCCATCCAGAGCTGAAGCCTAGAATATTCCAGGAGCTGACTGAGTAGATATCTGAGCCATTAGTAATTATCTTTGAAAACACATGGAAGATGGGTGAGATTCCAGAGGACTGGAAGGCAGCAAATATAGTGCTATAAAAAGGGGAATAAGGACAACCCAGGGAATTGCAGACCAGCTTAACTTCAATACCTGGAAAGTTAATGGATAAAATAATCAAGCAATCAGTTTGCAAACACCTA
The DNA here is from genome assembly GCF_009764565.3 of Dermochelys coriacea. Lineage (NCBI taxonomy): Eukaryota > Metazoa > Chordata > Testudines > Dermochelyidae > Dermochelys > Dermochelys coriacea. The sequence goes on from NC_050080.1 coordinate 28,315,971, forward strand.
GAAGATAATAAAGTGATAAGGAACAGTCAACATGTATTTGTCAAGAACAAATCATGTCAAGCCAACCTAATAGCTTTCTTTGACAGGGTAACAAGCCTTATGGATTGGGGGAAGTGGTAGATGTGGTATATCTTGACTTAAATATGGCTTTTGATACTGTCTTGCATGATGTTCTCATAAACAAACTAGGGAAATACAACTTTAGATGGAGCTACCATAAGGTGGGTGCATAACTGGTTGGAAAACCATTCACAGAGAGTAATCAGTGGTTCACAGTCAAGCTGGAAGAGCATATCAAGTGGGGTCTCATAGGGATCAGTTCTGGGTCTGGTTCAGTTCGATATCTTCAGCAATGATTTAGATAATGGCATAGAGAGTACACTTATAAAGTCTTCAGATGATACCAAGCTGAGAGGGGTTGCAAGTGCTTTGGAAGATAGGATTAAAATTCAAAATGATCTGGACAAACTGGAGAAATGGTCTGAAGTAAATACAATGAAATTCAATAAGGACAAATGCAAGGTACTCCACTTAGAAAGGAACGATCAATTGCATACACACAAAATGAGAAATGACTGTTTAGGAAGGAGTACTGAGGAAAGGAATTTGGGGGTTATAATGGATCACAAGCCAATTATAAGCCAATGGTGTAATGCTGTTGCAAAAAAAGCAAACATCATTCTGGGATGTATTAGCAGGAGGGTTGTAAGCAAGACACGAGAAGTAATTCTTCCTCTCTACTCCATGCTGATACAGCCTCAATTGGAATATTGTGTCCAATTCCAGGCACCACATTTCAGGAAAGATGTGGCCAAACTGGAGAAATTCCAGAGAAGAACAAAAAAAATGAATAAAGGACTCAAAAACATAACCTAGAAAAAATTGAGTTTGTTTCGTCCAGAGAAGAGAAGACTTAGGGGGGACGTGATAACAGTTTTCAAGTAATAAAAGGTCATTACAAAAAGGAGAATGAAAATTGTTCTTGTTAACCTCTGCGGATGGGCAAGAAACAACAGGCTTAAATTGCAGCCAGGGCAGTTTAGGTTAGACATTAGGAAAAACTTTCTAATCATCAGGATAGTTAAGCACTGGAGCAAATTGCCTAGGGAGGTTGTGGAATCTTCATCATTGGAGGTTTTTAAGAACATGTTAGACAAACCCCTGTCAGGAATGGTCTAGTTATTATTGAGTTCTGCCTCGAGTGCAGGGACCTGGACTAGATAACCTATTGAGGTCCCTTCCAATCGTACTCTTCTATGAGTCTGTGATTTCTAACCTAAACTAATCAGGGGAATGGCATCCTCATTTTTTCAGGGACAAGTGGGTCATATACACCAACATTCATTGTTTTATTAGATTAAAATGTCAGATCACAAAGGGAGCCAGATGTTCCATTGCCCCACCTCTCATGCTATCATTCAAATCCATGCAAAGTGGCCGTAAAATGCTTCTGTTTTGTTTTGGTAGCAATTCCCCCAAACTTTAACAGGTGTAAATGACAGCACAGGACAGAGGGAATCCAGGCCCCTTTTATGATCCAAATTATAATCTCATAAAATATGGCTCTTCACTGCCAGTAGCACAATCCACAGTTCTCTAACTGCCCGGAAAACCACAATATCAGATGTTGTCTCACTACATGGACTGAAGATGGAAGCAGGTGTGTGGTGGTATCTCTCCCATCATGCTCAAACAAAAAGTAAATACAATCAGAAAAGCAGTCATTTTTTTCTCCAGAATGCTGCCTTTTTCTCCAACAACCTGGTTAATCAAGTGACTGGCCAGTCATTGAATATTTAACTAGCACGTCTTATATGAACTTCATCTTATAAATGATAAATCAAACATCTTTTTAAAAGCCATACCTTTCTAGAGTCCTCGAGCACTTTCATGGGGAGAGATAATTATTTAGTGCACATTGCATGTATAATGAATTTTCAGACATGTTTGTTTGATCTATAGCCTTGGAAATAATTGGTGAACTTGTTAGACTAATGGGATTTTTTTTCCAGAGATCATTGAGCCCTCTTCAGTGAAGAAAGTTACATAAAATTGAAAGTGAATGGGGGGGAAAGGTGGTAATTTGTTGTTTGACAGAGCAGAAATAATTTTAAAACATTTTATTAGATACCATGGTTTTGGGTGTAGTGAACAGTAGGGAGTTTAAGCACATTTTCATAATAAAATGTAAGTCTCAGAGGGATTTAATATCCAGGGTCATTTTGAGGGCCTGATCCAAAGCTCATTGAACTCAACTGAAAGACTCCTTCTCATTGGCTCCAGTGGGCTCTGGATCAAGTCCCAAGTTAGGTTAGTAGTTTGAATCTTGCCCAGGTCAGTGGTGAACCACAAGCTGCTACGATCTGACTTCTGATTGGTGGCCCATGTCAAATGTGTTGGTGGCATCAGTCCAGCTTCTCACAAATATATGTCTACTGGCACTATCTGCAGGGACACAATTGCCTGGGCCACGGCGATTAAATCACCTTCATTGCCCCTAAATATGGTCCCTCAAGTTCAGGACTCAAATACATGAACAGGACACTATATGTGTTGCCTGTACTGCACCTGTTCTGTGCTAATAGAGAAGGCTTAATCTCTGGGAAGGAACATGTCTGGTTGCTCTGGATGGATGAACTATATGTAGTTCAGCCAGAATGTTTGAGCTGTGTGGGGATGGAGCATGCTCAGTTCAGTCAGATCTGTGTGGGGATGGAGCATGCTCAGTACAGTCAGATCTGTGTGGGGATGGAGCATGTTCAGTTTGGTTGCTATTCCACCAACCGAATCACTTATTTTTTCTAGCAATATCTAGCTGTTTCCTTTAGGACTCCCATCCAAATAAAAAAGTGTCCTATGCTTGCTTAGCTTGGAAGATGGGATAAGCACCTAGAAGACTATCTGGAAGGCATTAGCTGAGGGAGAAGGTAGACAGATATGACACATATGTCAGGGAAAGGTGAGGTCTATTTCCTGCCCAGTCTCAGGGAATTTCTCCCTGACAAGATTCTCCAGGCTGAAGGCCTCTTGCTGGAGCATGTCCTATCTGGGGGGGATCATTTAAAAAAAAAATTCTTTAGAGGAAAGGAAAAGGAGTAGATCACAGGGGCCTGTGGAGCAAGATCACAGAGCAAGCAGGTCACAGGGGCCTGTATAGAGACATTATAAAGCGAGCAGGTCACGGCAAGCAGAGCGATATTATAGAGCTAAGATGGGAAGTCTCCCTCACTGGGCCTGCCAGGAGAGGCATCTTTATTCCTCCTTGGTGGTGAATTCAGTGCCAACGAAAGATGCTGCCCTGAGTGGGGCTTCTGGGAGTCCTGCAATGGGGTGTCCATCTGTCTGAGGAATTGGTTGGTCAGTGGAGGGGACTGGCTGTCTTTCCAGCAGGAGCTCTTTGGCTGGCTGGTTGGCACAGGCTGGCTGAGGGGATTGACAGTGCAATACAGAGTAGGTCACTGTTTCAAATCTGACCATTGTCAATAATGTCCCAAAGTTGTAACCACCTCCTGGCTCTTCTGTGGCCTGAGAGACATGAACTGGGATACTGCACCATCTCCAAGCCGGGAGGGCTTGGTATCACAAAACCTGCCTTCCCCTTCCTCACTATTGGAACCAATGGGCAGCCTTGGCCAATCTAGCCCCTTTCACTGGCACCAGAGATGAAGAGGCCAGCAATACCAGCTGCTCCCCCAAGTGCAGTGTACCCAAAGCTGAGCCCCCATTCATTCCCATAGGGTCCCCAGTGCTAGGATGCTGAGTGGTGCCAGCCCAAGCCAGTTCCTGGGTGTCTACCTTGCAGAAGGTTTAATGGGCTGCAGTAGAAGCCAGTCACCAGCTTCCCATGGCTTGCAGGACATTATCACTTTGAACCCACTATTAATGGCTTAAAACTGAGGCCCAGTTGTAGACAGCTCTTTAATGTAGCAGACAGAGGCCATGCCATGATTGGAAGCTGAAGCTGGACAACCTCAGACTAGAAATAAATTGGACGTTTTTAACAGTGAGGGCAATTAACCATTGAAGCAATTTACCTGGGATGTGGTGGATTCTTTAAGTTTTTAAATCAAGGCTGCTTGTCTCTTTCCAAAAAGATGCTCTAAATGCATCAGAAGTTATGGCATTGATGTAGGTATCATGGAATGGATTATCTGTCCTGGTTTATGCAGCAGGTCAGATAGATGATCATTCTGGCCTTACAGTTGATATATCTGTGCATCTATAGGTGGAAGACTCCTTGGGAATGAAGGGTTTGGAGAAAGGCTGCCATTGACCCCAGGAGCTGGGGAAACTGGCATGGCTGGAAGAGGACAGTTGGAGCCATGGTCTAGGACAGAGGAAAGCCAGAAGAGTCAAGACATGAAAACTAACAGTGCATGCAAGAGACAGGATAGAGGAGAGCTGGCAGGCCAGGAATGGAGAGGCAGCAGTGCTCCAGGGTAAGCCAGTCTTATGATTTCAATGTGAGTGATATTATTCAATGGATCAGAACCCAACCAAAGGCTTCCATCAGGAAACATTTCTTCCCAGTGAGGTCTCATAGACCACAGAATAATCTCCACTGTTGCATGCTGGAAGCCCCATCACTGAGCTCTTACTGTAGAGAACAGACCTCCATTGGCCAGGGAGGAAAAGAACAAAGGCAAGATGACCTGGTAGCTTCAATATCTGTGATGCTGTCATGCTAGTGTCTGAGCATGGCCATGTGACTCTCTTAGAAGAGGATGAGGATGGTAAATTGGGAAGATTCTCAGGACCCCGTGGATTGTAAACACAAGACTTTCCCTCATGCTGCCAACAGAACTTACAGACCAGTGAAAGAGATGCAAGGTGCCACCAAGATGACTCAACAGTAGCACTGGCCAAATAGTGAGAAAACTCACTGGCCAATACTTTTGTGACCACAAGCCATGAGTCTGGTTTGCCATTATCAGTGGGGTCTGTTGTTCATTATGCGTGTGAATTTGGACAGCCTCTAGGTCTTCATGAACATCTCCATGAATTTTAGCACAAAAGTCTGAAAACATGAACTGGAAAGTTATTAGCTATTTGTTACACTTGGCATTAAAACATTTCAGACATCCAAGCCAGACACAGGACCCATGCCATGCATGTCAGTTGACTAATGATGAAACCTCAATAACGAATGCCAACTGGTGAATGGCTGGTGCCAACAGTTCACAAACAACCCATAGTCTGGAAATCATTTGTGTAAACTATTCCGTGAATACTTATGAGTAACTAACACAGGTGGAGGAATCAGGGCCAATTCATAAACAATTATCAAATTGAAAAAAAGGCTGAATTCATAAAGAATATTGTTCATGATGAAGAATTCAAGCAGTTCTCCTCAAGCCAGTGTTTTCATGTTGTGATGCTGTGAGTTTGTGTTGGAGGACAGCTGATTAGTCAGCTGGCATAAGTCCGTGTAGATCCACTGACTTCAATGTCAACCTCTTCCATTCCAATGCTGGTGTCAACCACTGATATCAAGGGAGTGATGCTGATTTACACCAGCTCAGGATCTGCTGAACATCTTTGCTAACAGCGCCAGCTTCAGCTGGTGTTGGTTCGCTCACACTTATCTTCTCACCTCTGCAAGTAGGCTGTTGCAGGATACGAAGTCAGACCCCAACGCCAGGAGAATATTGCAGCTGATCGTGGTGTGTTGCCATGCTTTGGACCTGGCTGTCATGCCTGAGAGCGACTTGTTTTCATCCCTTCATTAGAACGTGCCCATTAAAATAGCAAGTCATAAGATATTGTGGATAAAAAAAAGACACTGGAAAATGGAAAATGACTCTGACATGATAGTGCAAGATTGTTCAGGCTAGACTCTCAGGGTAATTAAATACCTGCAACTGGCCCATGCCAGCTGACTTGGACTTGTAGGGCTCGGGATTATGGGACCATTTAATTGTGCTGTAAACACTCATGATTGGGCTGCAGTCTGAGCTCTGGGATCCTCCCATCTCACAGGGTCCTGGAGCCCAGGCTCCAGCCCAAGCCTGAATGTCTACATTGCAATTAAATGGCCCCTTAGCCTGAGCCCCACTAGCCCGAATCAGCTGGCACTGGCCACGTGCAGATATTTAATTGCAGAATAGAAATACCCTCAGAGCTGATGGTATGGCAATCTCCCAGAGGCACCATGTCATAGGATGCTTGTACTCACAGAATAGAAGGGGAGAGTGACTAGGGAATCCATTCATTTCTTTTCTCATTTAAAGAGCAATGCTGTCTTATAATGAGAACTGAGGAGGCAGGCTGCACCGCTCGGCAGACAAACTTACCATGAGTCCAGTTTACCAGGACAGTTTCTGTATGATTTCTGAGAAATATGTCTCTCCATCTTAGGTATTTGTTAGGCACCTAGCCCATGGTATCTAAGGATAGATAGATAGATAGATAGATATAGATATTTGTACTGTGGTAGGATCTCGGAGACCCCGTCATGGACCAAAACCCCATTGTACTAGGTGCTGTGCAAACACAGAACAAAATGGGCTCAAACAGCTTTCAATCTAAGTAATTAGAGAGCGAGAGAGAAACATCTTGGATCTGATTCTCCTTAATTACAATGATATAAAATGTACACCATTGTTGGCCCACTGCCTGGACTGATAGTACAGCCATGTTCTCTGCAACAGCTTGACCCAAATTCTTTGACAAGGCTCCTAAACTCTGGGTCACTTCAGTGCTGCTGGAAGGAGATGCTGCTGCAGCTTCAGATAAATTTTAAAAGTGGAGGGTTTTATTGAATAAAATATGAAAATGCATAATGCAGGTGGTGCAGGATACATTGGGTTATTTAATTTGATATTAAATTCAATTTATTTCACTCTGCCCCAACATTTTTAATTTTTGGTGAGCTGAAGGATATTTTACTGAAAACACATAACTGAGCTGGAGTTTATGGCAATTGGGCAGCATCCAGGCCCACCCAAATCAGAGCAGGGGTGTAGTGCTCCCACAGCGGCCCAGAGAGTCACTCGGGCACCTGCAATCCAGGACAGAGCTATGTCCTCGCCCTTCAGAAAGCTACACTCCGGTAGCTCTGCCTTGCCATTTTCTGAGCCGCCCCATGCGTGTGCCCAGCTTGGCAGGTGAAGTGGTGTGTCTGGGGGCACCAGGACTAGGAAGGGGGCATGGGATCAGAGGAGAAGCCGAGCTAGCAGCTGCTTGGTGGCTGCCCATTGGTCAGGGGCACTCTCCGCATGGCTCATCCCCTGCATGACCAGAGGCAGCGGCGAGGCCGGTCTCTCTGCAGCGCTCCCAGGAGAGGATACACTTTGCTGGGCAACTCCGTACAGAGTCCAGGACAAGTTGCATGCACAGGCATGCCCCTGTTCATTTCCCCACAGCACAGCCAGAGCCAACCCTCCACAGGGGCTGTATGGCCTGCAGGAGACGTGAGCCCCCAGCTGAAGGGCAGCGGCTCATACTCCACAATGAAGCAATGGCTCCCTCTCCTCCCCTGCTGAGGAGTCAGAGCACAGCCATAGGGATCAGCGCTCCCCACCCTGGCCAGGCTGCACAGCCAGCTGGCATGGCCAGTGGATAGCACAGTCTGTCACTGCCCATCCACCCGAAAGTTGGGGCCCACCCAAATTTTCACTCCTAGCTACACCACTGCTGGGCAGGAGGCAGTTGGGACTTTGGAATAAGTTTTTGTAAAGTGATGGGCAGTGAAATAGTTAACAATGTTGCTATTTCATTTGTCATTGTGTTTCAGAATTAATATCCCTTGGACCTGTTGTTTCAGGCTGTCTGCAGACTCAGGTTGAGGGTTCCTTTGCTGCCACAAGGGCTAGAAACTTGATAATGTTAAAATGCAAACTAAGATTCTGTAGGAAATTCTGCAAAGCACACAGCCCCCTTTGTACATTACAATGTTCAGCACATGCAATTTGAATGGGGAGAAAGATGAAGAGCTTCAGATCCATTCCAAAGGCAGAATGTTCACTCCTCAGAAATACGTGTGGTTGGTGGGGTAAAACATCTCCGCTCGAGATAACTGAGCTGTCCCTGGAGAGGAATTATGCTCTTCTTTTCTTTCAATTTGGTGGCAAAATTTTAATAAGCTGCTGCCAGTGGGAATCGATCCCCTTCGGGCACTGCACTAGCTCTGTAATTAAAATGTGTTATGACTTGCTGTGCTATCCTAGAATCATAGGAGAATAGAAATGTAGGGCTGACAGGGACCTTAAGAGGTCATCTAGACCAGCCCCCTGCACTGAGATAGAACCAAGTAAACCTAGACCATCCTGACAGGTGTAACCTGTTCTTAAAAACCTCCAGTGGCAAGATTTTACAACCTCCCTTGGAAGCCTAGTCCAGTTCTTTATTAGTTGAAAAGTTTTTCCTAATGTTTAACCTAAATCTCCCTTGCTGCAGATTAAGTCCCTTACTTCTTGTCCTACCTTCAGTGGACACAGATAACAATTGATCACTGTCCTATTTATAACAACCCTTAACATATTTGAAGACTGTTATCAGGTCCCCTGTCTTCTTTTCTCAAGACTAAGCACGCCCAGTTCTTTTAACCTTTCCTCAGAGGTTTTCTAAATTTTTTATCATTTTTGTTGCTCTCCTCTGGACTCTTTCCAATTTGTCCACATTTTCCTTAACGTATAGTGCCCTAAGCTGGAAACAGTACTGCAGCTGAGCCCATGCCAGCACCAAGTAGAGAGAGACAATTACCTCGCATATCTTACATACAACACTTCTGTTAATACACCTCAGAATATTAGCCTTTTTAGCAACCACTTCCCATTGTTGACTCAAACTCTGTGATCCACTATAACCCCCAGGCCCTTCTCAGCAGTACTACCACCTAGCCAATTATTCCCCATTTGGTAGGTGTGCATTTGATTTTTCCTTCCTAAGTGAAGTACTTTGCACTTATCTTCACTCATCTTGTTGAATTCAGACCAATTCTCCAATTTGTCAAGGTCATTTTGAATTCTACTCCTGTCCTTCAAAGTGTTAGCAACCCCCAACTTAGCATCATCCACAGATTTTACAAGCACCCTCTCCACTCCCTTATCCAAGTCTGTTAACCAGAGTTATTTATACTCTCCTAGTTCATGGGAGATGTTATGAAGCTTTCTCTAAGCACTCCAAGCTCCTGTCACAGGAGATGGCCTTCTCAGGAGAGTCTGATGCCCAGCCTGCCTGTAACAGAGAATGAGCCAACCCAGATCCACCTGGGCATATTTAACTGCCTAGGGAGCTGAAAGGAATCTAATTAAGTAATGAGCACCTGGGCCTAATAAAAGATTTAGGAGTGCTCAGTTAGAAAACAGAGCATGGAGGGGGAAGGAAGCGGGGGGTGCTATGAGTACTCAGGGAGATTGAGGGAGGCAGGAGCTAAGAGCTATGCTCCTAAGGCAAGGAGATTGAGCAGATGCCAAAGCTCCCCAGGGAAGGAGGCCTAGGAGAGACCAGCAACAAGCAAGGGAAAAGATTACAGAGCTTTCCAGTCAACAGAGACGCCTGAGGCCTTATAGCAAATGGAGCTGAGCCGTGAGGGAAGAGCCTTTAAACCATTTGACAAGTGCTCTTTTGGGGAGGCTTTATAACAGGGAGATAAACTGCTGCAAAGCAGAGCATTTGGCTTCTCCTTGACTGGGACCAGTACTGCTTAGCATAGTCGTAAATGATCTGGGAAAAAGAGGTAAACAGTGAGGTGGCAAAGGTTGCAGATGATACAAAATATTTAAGGCCAAAGCTGGCTGCGAAGAGTTACAAAGAGATCTCTCAAACCTGTGTGACTGGGCAACAAAATGGCAGATGAAATTCCCTGTTCATAAATGCACATTACAAAACATAATCCCAACTGTACATTCAAAATGATGGAGTCTAAATTAGCTGCTACCATTTCAGAAAGAGGTCTTGGAGCCATTGTAGCTAGTTCTCTGAAAATATCTGCTCAGTGTGTAGCAGCATTCAAAAAAGCTAACAAAATGTTAGGAACCATTAGGAAAGATATAGGTAATAGGGTAGAAAATATCATAATGCCACTATATGAATCCCTGGTATGCCCACACTTTGAATACTGCCTGCAGTTCTGGTCACCCCATCTCAAAAAAGATGTATAAGAATTGGAAAAAGTTTAGAGAGGGGCAACAAAAGTGATCAGGGGGATGGAATAGCTTCCATCTGAGGAGATTAAAAAGTCTGGGACTGTTCAGGTTGGAAAAGGGACGATTAAAGGGGGGATGTCCTAGAGGTCTATAAAATCATGACTGGTGCGGAGAAAGAGGGTATTCAGGCTCGTTCACCTGCGCATCTACCAATGTGATATATGCCATCATGTGCCAGCAATGCCCCTCTGCCATGTACATTGGCCAAACTGGACAGTCTCTACGTAAAAGAATGAATGGACACAAATCAGACGTCAAGAATTATAACATTCAAAAACCAGTTGGAGAACACTTCAATCTCTCTGGTCACTCGATCACAGACCTAAGAGTGGCTATACTTCAACAAAAAAGCTTCAAAAACAGACTCCAACGAGAGACTGCTGAATTGGAATTAATTTGCAAACTGGATACAATTAACTTAGGCTTGAATAGAGACTGGGAATGGATGAGTCATTACACAAAATAAAACTATTTCCCCATGGTATTTCTCCCCCCCACCCCACCCCCCACTGTTCCTCTGATATTCTTGTTAACTGCTGGAATTAGCCTACCTGCTTGTCACCATGGAAGGTTTTCCTCCTTTCCCCCCCCTGCTGTGGGTGATGGCTTATCTTAAGTGATCACTCTCCTTACAGTGTGTATGATAAACCCATTGTTTCATGTTCTCTGTGTGTGTGTATATAAATCTCTCCTCTGTTTTTTCCACCAAATGCATCCGATGAAGTGAGCTGTAGCTCACGAAAGCTTATGCTCTAATAAATTTGTTAGTCTCTAAGGTGCCACAAGTACTCCTTTTCTTTTTGCGAATACAGACTAACACGGCTGCTACTCTGAAACAAGAACCAGGGATCACACAATGAAATGAATAGGCAGCAGGTCTAAAACAAACAAAAGGAAGTGTTTCTTCACACAACACACCATCAACCTGTGGAACTTGTTGCCAGGGGACGTTGTGAAGCCAAAACTATAAGTTCAAAAAGGAATTAGATAAGTTCTTGGAGGATGGGTCCATCAATGGTTATTAGCCAAGATGGCCAGGGACGCAATCCTATGCTCTGGGTGTCCCTAAATTCTGATGGCCAGAAGCTGGGGCTGGAGGACAGGATGGATCACTCGAGAATTGCCATGTTCTGTTCATTCCCTTTGAAGTATTTGGTAGCAGCTGTTGTCAGAAGACAGGATACTGGGCTAGATGGACCATTGGTCTGACCTAGTATGGCCATTCTTATGTTCTTATGGCTGTTAAATGATGTCATTGTTACCTCATTGAGGGGGAAACTGAGGCAGGCCACAGCAGAACCACACACAGCCACAAGGTGGTGCTTGGGAGGTGACAGTGCCCCTTCTACAACTCTCCAGATGAAATGGGCTGTGGAAGTGCAAAGTGTTGTTGTTATTGGCCAAATCAATTGTTTTTTTTATAGATACCGTCTTCTTTAATGTCTGCCCTGATGTGAAAGCCCCTATAGAGCCTCCTCTGGGCATGTTTCTCAGACACAGCTCTGCTACATCCTCAGTTCGCTGTCAGTAGCTCTGGCAGACAGGGTCTGTGTATCTTCATCATTAGGGACATGGGCACTGGTCGACCTACCAGCCTTCATCTTCCTGGGCTGTCCACCTGCCAATCTGTGTTTGTGGTGCTTATTTCCAACACTTGCAGGAGACACAGCAGCTAATAATAGAACAATGTGACTGTCTGCTGGTTAATGCGAAGCGACTAACAGGATCTTCATCAAAACATACCCCAGCAAGTTTCAGCTAATGTGCTCAGATTGGAGGAGGACTTTAAGTGAGATGGGGAAATAATGAGGCTCCTAGACTGAAACTTTTCAATGTCACCTCCATGCCTTGGGAGGCCGAGTTGCCACATGAACATTACCTGCCTGCTAACAGGGACAGGATAATGAACACTTCAGAGCTGCACTTCTTAAGTAGGCACTGACATAATTTCAGCATAAACCAACTTGGACAGTTCTTAACTGGGCCTTGTAGGTCACATGAGAGAAGGCCCGAGGCACCGCCTCTGCTTATTCCAAGCACCAGTGACCGTATGCAGGCTGCCTCCGGGTAAAATGATACAAAGGAGAGGCTGCATCCCTGCATCTTGTGACAGATGGATTGTCACCAGCTTTGAGGATAAGCTGCAAGCCTCAATTCAGGAACTCAAACGCCCCACAGGTCATGTCCAGAGTTTGGGCTGGGCCCATTGTATAGGAGCCATTTGCAAAATATAATTGCAGTTCCAGACTCAACTACCCTGAAGTTCAGGTGTGGATCCAGGTTCCACCCCATAACTGTAAACACAAAATTGATGCTTATGTGAGTCTTATCCCCTTTGCCAAATCTCTCAGGTCTGGGGCTCCCACAAAGGACATTTTTAATTAGATTGGGCTAGCAGACCTACATAGCAGGTAATTTTATGGTCTGTATTATCCAGGAGCTCAGACTAGGGTATGGACATCCCTTCTCACTTTAAAACCTATGAATCTATGAACCTCTCCTGTTGCCTCCTTGTCTTGGACTAGAGGATGTGAGGCATGAGGGATCAGGGAGGAGATATTGATGTTTGGTTTTGGTACATATTATTGAGCATTAACAGCATGCTCAGTGCTGTTCAAACCCAGAGGAAGATCTGGTCTCCACCTCAAGGATCTGACAGACTAGATGAAATGCAGATTGTTTGGTTACCAGATACTCCTATGATGGATCTGCTAAGCAGGAGACTATGATTTCCATCAACCCCTCTCCCCACTGCACATCCTCTTCCTCCTGGCCAGGGAAGAGAAGAGAACAGAAACTTCATGACAAGACCTTGATCTAGGAAGTGACTTGGGCACTTTTGGGAAACAACTGCATGAGGAGTCAGGAGCTGAAGAGAAGCTGGATGCAGAAAGGAACCTCCAAGAAATGTATGCAGTGCCCTACGTGGATTGGGGAGTGACTGCTGGACAGTATCTTAGAAGTTTGGTGTAACCTAGCACTGAGCAGCTATCATAATTATGCCCCAGAGAAAGGCCCTTATCCTGAAGCTGTGCATCTTCCTTTGAGAGATCAGCAAAGAGAGGCTTTAGAGAAGTGAGTGAGCTGAGAGAGTTGAAGCAAACACACATTACACAGCAACTTCTATGCCTGCCTTTCTGCTTAGTCATAACAGCCTTTCCTGAATGTTTGTAACATGCAGTCGTTTGCCCTGATCACTGGTCCACAAAGCCACCCCACGGTTCAAAGAAATGAACTGTGGATATATGCCTAATCCACTGTGTACTTCATTCAGTTTTGTCTTTCTATAGACCCTGTATCTCATCAGAGCCTGATGTGAAACTAGCAAGCCCAGGACCCGGTGAATGTAAATTTATAAGCCAGTCCAACCTGTGACACTGCACTCCATATTAGAATCATAGAATCATAGAATCATAGAATATCAGGGTTGGAAGGGACCCCAGAAGGTCATCTAGTCCAACCCCCTGCTCAAAGCAGGACCAAGTCCCAGTTAAATCATCCCAGCCAGGGCTTTGTCAAGCCTGACCTTAAAAACCTCTAAGGAAGGAGATTCTACCACCTCCCTAGGTAACACATTCCAGTGTTTCACCACCCTCTTAGTGAAAAAGTTTTTCCTAATATCCAATCTAAACCTCCCCCATTGCAACTTGAGACCATTACTCCTCGTTCTGTCATCTGCTACCATTGAGAACAGTCTAGAGCCATCCTCTTTGAAACCCCCTTTCAGGTAGTTGAAAGCAGCTATCAAATCCCCCCTCATTCTTCTCTTCTGCAGACTAAACAATCCCAGCTCCCTCAGCCTCTCCTCATAAGTCATGTGCTCTAGACCCCTAATCATTTTTGTTGCCCTTCGCTGTACTCTTTCCAATTTATCCACATCCTTCCTGTAGTGTGGGGCCCAAAACTGGACACAGTACTCCAGATGAGGCCTCACCAGTGTCGAATAGAGGGGAACGATCACGTCCCTCGATCTGCTCGCTATGCCCCTACTTATACATCCCAAAATGCCATTGGCCTTCTTGGCAACAAGGGCACACTGCTGACTCATATCCAGCTTCTCGTCCACTGTCACCCCTAGGTCCTTTTCCGCAGAACTGCTGCCGAGCCATTCGGTCCCTAGTCTGTAGCGGTGCATTGGATTCTTCCATCCTAAGTGCAGGACCCTGCATTTATCCTTATTGAACCTCATTAGATTTCTTTTGGCCCAATCCTCCAATTTGTCTAGGTCCTTCTGTATCCTATCCCTCCCCTCCAGCGTATCTACCACTCCTCCCAGTTTAGTATCATCCGCAAATTTGCTGAGAGTGCAATCCACACCATCCTCCAGATCATTTATGAAGATATTGAACAAAACGGGCCCCAGGACCGACCCCTGGGGCACTCCACTTGACACCGGCTGCCAACTAGACATGGAGCCATTGATCACTACCCGTTGAGCCCGACAATCTAGCCAGCTTTCTACCCACCTTATAGTGCATTCATCCAGCCCATACTTCCTTAACTTGCTGACAAGAATGCTGTGGGAGACCGTGTCAAAAGCTTTGCTAAAGTCAAGAAACAATACATCCACTGCTTTCCCTTCATCCACAGAACCAGTAATCTCATCATAAAAGGCGATTAGATTAGTCAGGCATGACCTTCCCTTGGTGAATCCATGCTGACTGTTCCTGATCACTTTCCTCTCCTCTAAGTGCTTCAGGATTGATTCTTTGAGGACCTGCTCCATGATTTTTCCAGGGACTGAGGTGAGGCTGACCGGCCTGTAGTTCCCAGGATCCTCCTTCTTCCCTTTTTTAAAGATGGGCACTACATTAGCCTTTTTCCAGTCATCCGGGACTTCCCCCGTTCGCCACGAGTTTTCAAAGATAATGGCCAAGGGCTCTGCAATCACAGCCGCCAATTCCTTCAGCACTCTCGGATGCAATTCGTCCGGCCCCATGGACTTGTGCACGTCCAGCTTTTCTAAATAGTCCCTAACCACCTCTATCTCTACAGAGGGCTGGCCATCTCTTCCCCGTTTTGTGTTGCCCAGCACAGCAGTCTGGGAGCTGACCTTGTTAGTGAAAACAGAGGCAAAAAAAGCATTGAGTACATTAGCTTTTTCCACATCCTCTGTCACTAGCTTGCCTCCCTCATTCAGTAAGGGGCCCACACTTTCCTTGGCTTTCTTCTTGTTGCCAACATACCTGAAGAAACCCTTCTTGTTACTCTTGACATCTCTTGCTAGCTGCAGCTCCAGGTGCGATTTGGCCCTCCTGATATCTTTCCTACATGCCCGAGCAATATTTTTATACTCTTCCCTGGTCATATGTCCAACCTTCCACTTCTTGTAAGCTTCTTTTTTATGTTTAAGATCCGCTAGGATTTCACCATTAAGCCAAGCTGGTCGCCTGCCATATTTACTATTCTTTCGACTCATCGGGATGGTTTGTCCCTGTAACCTCAACAGGGATTCCTTGAAATACAGCCAGCTCTCCTGGACTCCCTTCCCTTTCATGTTAGTCCCCAGGGGATCCTGGCCATCTGTTCCCTGAGGGAGTCAAAGTCTGCTTTCCTGAAGTCCAGGGTCCGTATCCTGCTGCTTACCTTTCTTCCCTGCGTCAGGATCCTGAACTCAACCAACTCATGGTCACTGCCTCCCAGATTCCCATCCACTTTTGCTTCCCCCACTAATTCTACCCGGTTTGTGAGCAGCAGGTCAAGAAAAGCGCTCCCCCTAGTTGGCTCCCCTAGCACTTGCACCAGGAAATTGTCCCCTACGCTTTCCAAAAACTTCCTGGATTGTCTATGCACCGCTGTATTGCTCTCCCAGCAGATATCAGGAAAATTAAAGTCACCCATGAGAATCAGGGCATGCGATCTAGTAGCTTCCGTGAGTTGCCGGAAGAAAGCCTCATCCACCTCATCCCCCTGGTCCGGTGGTCTATAGCAGACTCCCACCATGACATCACTCTTGTTGCACACACTTCTAAACTTAATCCAGAGACCCTCAGGTTTTTCCACAGTTTCGTACCGGAGCTCTGAGCAGTCATACTGCTCCCTTACATACAGTGCTACTCCCCCACCTTTTCTGCCCTGCCTGTCCTTCCTGAACAGTTTATAACCATCCATGACTGTACTCCAGTCATGTGAGTTATCCCACCAAGTCTCTGTTATTGCAATCACGTCATAATTCCTTGACATCACCAGGACCTCCAGTTCTCCCTGCTTGTTTCCAAGGCTTTGTGCATTTGTATATAAGCACTTGAGATAACCTGTTGATCGCCCCTCATTCCCAGTATGAGGCAGGAGCCCTCCCCTCACAGACCTTCCTGCCTGTGCTTCCTCCCGGTATCCCGCTTTCCCACTTACCTCAGGGCTTTGGTCTCCTTCCCCCGGTGAACCTAGTTTAAAGCCCTCCTCACTAGGTTAGCCAGCCTGCTGGCAAAGATGTTCTTCCCTCTCTTCGTAAGATGGAGCCCGTCTCTGCCCAGCACTCCTCCTTCATGGAACACCATCCCATGGTCAAAGAATCCAAAGCCTTCTCTCCGACACCACCTGCGTAGCCATTCGTTGACCTCCACGATTCGACGGTCCCTACCCAGGCCTTTTCCTTCCACGGGGAGGATGGACGAGAACACCACTTGCGCCTCCAACTCCTTTATCCTTCTTCCCAGAGCCACGTAGTCCGCAGTGATCCGCTCAAGGTCATTCTTGGCAGTATCATTGGTGCCCACGTGGAGAAGCAGGAAGGGGTAGCGATCCGAGGGCTTGATGAGTCTCGGCAGTCTCTCCGTCACATCACGAATCTTAGCCCCTGGCAAGCAGCAGACTTCTCGGTTTTCCCGGTCAGGGCGGCAGATAGATGACTCAGTCCCCCGGAGGAGAGAGTCCCCGACCACCACCACCCGCCTTCTCCTCTTGGGAGTGGTGGTCGTGGAACCCCCAACCTCAGGACATCGCATCTCATGCCTCCCAACCAGCGGAGTCTCCTTCCGCTTTCTCCCCCCAGACATATTCTTCACAATGATATTATTGTGATATGATTATGGCATAATTATGATGCATTTTGTGCAAGACTGGTCATGTGAGGTGTCATTGGAAAAGTTATGATTTGCTGAATATGATTATTCTATTTGTAGGCATGTATCGTTTTTGTATCTAAAATTAGGAATATTGACTATGTAGCTGTATTTCAAATGTGCTTACTCTGGGTGACACCCACAACTAGCCTTTCTGGCACAACAATGAAGAAGCCAGAAAGTACTGATGGCCCATCAGCAAAGACAATGGATCCTGGAAGAACTTAACCGTCCTGTGAAATTTTCAGACAGCCTGTAAGTAATGGTTGCTATGATTCAGCAAGGTATGCAAGGGCATGTGACTAGGCCACATGACTCTGGACTCCATCTTGTGATGTCAGTGTTTTTCCACAAACTGAGTTTGAGACAAAAGGTTCCCACCATATGCTAAAGCTATATAAGGCAGGGAATGACATCATCTGTGGTTCTTCACGCCCCACACAAGAGGACTCCTGGAAAAACCCGAGGAACAAAGACTGAACTGGGGGAAGTGCTGGACCCAGGCTAAAGGGATTTCTAACCTGTGTATGAAACACAGGGGATTCAAAGCTACAAAGCAAGTTTAGTTTGCGCCTTAATCTACAGCCTGCTTGTATCATCATCCAGGGTGAGAGATTATTAATTTAAATCCTATCTTTCTAGTAAATTAAGCTTAGTTTGTGTTTTTGTTTGTTTACTAGGTAATCTGCTTTGATCTGTTTGTCAACACTTAAAAACTAACTTTTGTAGTTAATACATTTATTTTATGTTTTAATCTAAACCAGTACATTTGAAGTGAAGTGCTTGGGAATCTTAGCTCAGGGGACTGTTGCATTTCCTCTCCACATTGAGGAAGGGGCAAATTTTATGAGCTTACACTGTACAATGCAAGATGATATAATTTTGGGTTTATACTCCAGAGGGGGTGCATGCCTGGGGAGCTGGTGGTTATCTTGGCTGTAGCCTCTTTATTGTTGGCTCATACAGTGGCTGGTCAGAGAGCCTGCATGTAACTACAGCTCGGTGTGTCCCTGCCTATGTGAATGCTGGTGGAAGTGTAGGACCAGGAACGGGTCTGCAGCTTGTCACAGCAGCACAGTGAGAAAGGGAGCCCCAGTTGGTGAGTCAGAGGGCCCAGTGGTACCCCAGTTCCAGTTGTCACCCCAGGAGGAACCCATCACACAACCTTCACATCCCATTGAATACGGACAGTGTTGCTTTCTTACAACTGCTTGCATCCTTCACCCCAGGATGTGCGCTGGAGAGGAACTAATCAGCGCAGACTAAGCAAACACACATACACATTTATTACTCTGTGCCTGAGTTCATCAGGGCACATTTGTCAGCAGCAGAGCACTAAGAAGGACTGTGCTAGAAGAAATCTTACAATTCTCTTTCAATCAGTCTGTTGGAGAGATACAAAAGCAAGTAAAGCCTCCAATGGGCTTTAGAGTTTGTCTGTTGTTTCCTAACTATATCAAACCCTGAGATTGGATTGGATGGGTTCAAAAGTTTCTATTGCTTGTTTTTACCTGCCCTGCCTCTTCCTCGTTCACATTGGGAGCACCTGTAATATCACTCTGCTTTGGGGAGGCTCGCTGCTTAATTTGCCTCAACTGATATTCACTCAGATTAGTCACTGTTACCTAACATTGATCAAAAAATGCATCCTCAGTGAAGTCCCATGTGCCTGGATTCCCCACTGTAGTGCCAATGTTCCCATAGATTCTGGATCCTTAGCAGCGTTCCACCACTCCCTACAGGGCTTTAGAATATTTCCACATTCAGAGGTGAATGATATTCACAGGATTCTCAGCCTATGTCCCAGTATATCCAGCAGCTCTCCCTGTGTCTCCTGGAGACATCTGGCATGCAATACAAACACAGCTAATAGCAGTCCATCTCTGATCAAAGCTTTTTGCTTGGGCAGTCCAAAAAGAGGTTCTAGGTCCAGGTCCTCACCTCTACCCCCTTTCAACTCCCATCCAGATCCTGGGATCAACCTCTATTATTCCAGTCTTAGGGATCTCCTGAGAACAGGCTATTTATTATACATGTGTAACCCTGGCAGGGGGTGTCAGCAGTAACACTGGCTGGGTTCAGTATCTAGGGGTTCCTCTTAATATTACAAACCAGAACTGGATTGAACCCTCGCCCAGAAACCTGGAAAAACTAAACAGCGCTCCTGGATGCTTGTAATGGGGCAATACTTCCCAACTCGCAGTCTGTAAAACAAAAGAAAACTTTTATTAAGTGGAGAGGGAACAAAGAATTAATTTGGGGAAACACAGCAGCAATTACTCAAAATTATGCAAACAAGAAGTAAGACTCCGTCCCACCCCACAGTGCCTTGGGCAGTATCTTTGCTTCAGTTTTCCACCTTGCAGCGTGACAGGCCAATGGACGATTGTCCCTTTAATATGCTACTTCCCT
Organism: Dermochelys coriacea; assembly: GCF_009764565.3. NCBI lineage: Eukaryota > Metazoa > Chordata > Testudines > Dermochelyidae > Dermochelys > Dermochelys coriacea. The sequence continues at coordinate 28,335,592 of NC_050080.1, forward strand.
TTCCCTCCACTGCACCCCACTCACAGTTTGTTGTCAGTGGTAATTGAAGTCCCATAGTCACGGGGAGCATTCAGGTGGGTTCAGCAAGGACAGGACCAAACGGTTTAACTGTATTGTGACTGGTTGCATAAGCTTTTATCCTGGCTGAAAGAATACAGACTATATCATAAATGCTGGAACTAGGGGTGCAGGGGGTTCTGCCGCATCCCCTGGCTTGAAGTGGTTTCCATCATATGCAGTGTTTACAGTTTGGTTCAATGGCTCTCAGCACCCCCAGTATATAAATTGTTCCAGCACCTCTGGAATACACTATACATTCAAACAGCAACCAGGTCTAATTTCATGCCAGATTTCACAGTTGCTTCCACTTCACAGGGTTTGAAACGGAATAATTTTTCATTTGTTTGAGAATTTTCATGAACTTCTTTTGAGAAAATATGAAAATTTCCCCCCTGCTTTTTCAATTTTTTACTATCTTCCGTTTGCTACTCTGTCACTCTTCAAAACTTTTCAAAATGTGGCAGAATGACAAAGGAAAAATAAAATTCTAACCCTATCACTTCTCACTTTTCAAATCATTACCTACTTTGGAAAACTTAGAGCGGCAGAGTTACAGAGCTAGTCTACACTACAATGGCTGGGCTGGGACAGTTATACCAGTAAGTCTCCTAACGGAGATGCAGTATAGACCGGCACAAGGCTCTTTTGCTGGTATAAACTGGGTCTACACAGGGGTTTTGGCAGCATAGCTATGGTGGTTAGGAGTGTGGGTTTTTTCACAACTCTAACAGACATAAATTTGCCAGCAAAACCTTTGTCATCTAGACTTGGCCACACAGTTTCATTTTCTTTTTGCTGCTCTGTAACTTTTCCAAAGTTGAAGAAGTTTTGAAACCTTACAAAAAGCCAAAAGGAAAGATGGAGGGAAAAATTAAAACGTGGAACCTTCCAACCCCCAAAATGTAGATATTATTTTTGCTATTGCCTTTGGTGGCAAAGAGCAATAAAGAAATAAAAGTAAAACGGGGGGGGAGGGGCAATCCAGAAAATTCAAAATTTTAAAATTTGAAAGTTTGAAACGCAACATTTTTGGTTTTAAAAAAAATTATTTTTTTAAAAAGCTTTTTGTGAATATTTTTGGTTTCAAAAAGTGATTTTCATTAAAAAAATATTCAACAAAAAATTCCAAGTTGCTATAAATATGGTCTTCTGGTTTGATTATTTCTGGCATGTAGACGGTCCTTTTGTATTAGACATGGATGTGAATGTGTACTGGGCATCCACACTCCTTTAGAACTGGTTAGGCATACCGTTTGAAGTGCCTACAGTCCTTGCCTAGATTCATGCTGCAAAAAGTTAATAGCCCTGTTAGCTGGCAGGACTCAGTAGCTGCTGGCTCTGGTAGTTACCATTGCACACCACATCTGAAAGTCTGTGATACTTGCTGATTTCCATTTGTGATTGCTGCCCTGTGATTGCAGCTAGTGTCAAGGACCCACAGCTGAACTCAGACCCAGCTCACTGCCCTCAGCTAATGAGCCTGGGCTCTTGATTGACTGAAGACTCCAGCAGGCACATTCCTAAACCCTGCACAGCACTGGGTCCCTGGTTGCCCAGTAGTGTTCCAAGCCTGCAGCTGTGTTTGTGTTCCCGGTTCCAGCTCCAGCTTTTAGCTCCCTCCTGGCTCTGATTCCCGCTCCTAGTCTCCTATTCCTTGCTCCCAGTTCTTGGTTCCTGCTGCTGTTCCTGTTTCTTGGCTCTGGCTCTCCCCCTGGATGTGGTATTTGGCTTCTGACTCCTGCTCAGACCCTTAGCTTCTGGTTCCTGGTCCCCAGTTCTAGCTCGCTCCTTGGACTTGGTAACTTAGCTCCTGATTCAGGGTCTGGCCACTAGGCTTGGTGGCCCCTGTTCCAACCGTTAGCCCAGCTTCCCATCCTGACTCTTAGGCAAGGCCACCCACGGCCCGGTCCATACAGTTGGAATCCAGTGGGAGAGCTGGCATGCATCCTTCGTGCACTCAGGCTGGGAAGTGCTAAATGAAGGGTTATTAGTGCTGGCTGACTCCCCTCTGTCTGCAGAGGATGGCTTTCCTTTCATCAGTTACACTTTTTTCTCACTTGTCATTTTTTCTTCCCAGCTGTATCTTGACACTCATGTCTGTATTTGATCATTCAGCTGAGCTTGCCATGTTAAATACCATGAATGAAATCAAACCTTTGTTGTGTTCTAAGGCTATCTGCAATTGAGTCATATAGATCAGTGGTCTCCAAAGTGGGGTGCGTGCACCCCAGGGGGTGCGTGGCAGGAGGAGAGCTGCCGGATGGCACTCCGCCATTTTTTTTCTTTGGCAGCAGCTCTGGACGCCTGCAGCAGGTCTTCTCATCTTCTTTCTTCGGCGGCACGCCTGCGGTTAGTCTTTCCCTCTCCTTTCTTCGGTGGCACCAGGGGGGGGTATGCGATCCAAAAACTTTGGAGACCACTGATGTAGATCATCCTATTATTACAAGCAACTACCTAGTACAGAACATTCGAGTTAAAGTTACTAAACAATTTTCATTACTATCTCCCATTCACATGCCTGTAACTTTCCTAGTCATTTGTTTTTTAGAGTGAAAGTGAAAGACATTTTGGGGGAGTTGTTTTTTGGGGTTTGTTTGAACAAAATGTCTTTGGTCATTTTTTGGATTTACTGGAAAGTAATAACAAATATTTAAGCTTTTCCCATGGTTTAAAAAAGAACTGTGCATTTTCAAACAGGAGTAGAGCAAAAATAGCTAAGTGCTGAAACTAGTGATTTTTACTGGACTTGGGAAATGTAATTTAAAAAAAAACATAAGCAAATGAATGATCACTTCTGAGCAATGCTCAGTGGGCACCTGCAAATGAAGCCCCTCCCTTTACAAGGCAAAGCTGCAGGCTTTCTGCCTGCCTTGACATGGGGGAGCTTAGAGACGGAGGCAACTGCCCTCCTACTGCTGCTAGAGTAATTTGAACAAGAAAGACTGTGTCTTTTATTGATGAAGAGCATCATCACAAGGACACCACAAAACTGCCTTCCACTGGAGAAAATCGTTGGATGAGAAAAATCAGATCCCACAATTGTTAGGTCTCATCACAATGTTTGCTGCATCATTCAGCCGTCTGCAAGTGAGACGCTTTGCTTTAAAAAGAACGTTCAGTATCTGTTGTATGGGTATAGCCATTGCAATGTAAACCAAAGCATCGCTGCCCTGTGAGCACAGCCTCATCAAACAACATTTCTAGCCAAACAACAGCAGCCAAGTTGGACGCACCTTGCTCCCTTCTCGCTCCCCTCAAGGAGGTGTGATGGTCCGGGTCCCCATAATACAGCTTAAGGTCCTGATTCAGTGAATCGTGGGCTTACTTGCTTTGCTGCATAGTGATAGACTTCAGCATGTGCTTTGCTCAGACAGGACATATATGTTTACAAATTCTTCCCCCACCACCACCACTCCTTTTTCTTTAATTTTGATTTAAACGAGGATGTTACATGCAAACGCCTATATGAATTCCATGCCAAGTTTGCACTGTTAAACTCGCTTAAAGTGAGGAAGTGCCAAAGTTACAGTTCCAGCCAGAATGTTTGCTTGGCTGCAGGCTTCATTGCAGGTTTAGGGCCCAATCTCTGGTCTGTGTGGGCCATACTCAGCGCAGGACCCAGAGTGGGAGAGCAAGGAAACGTCACCTTCTAATGTCTAAGTCACCTTCCTGCTCCCCTGATTCTGGGGCTGAGTGAGGGCTGCTGCCCTAAATTATACCAGCTAGGTTTGCACCCTAGGGTCCACTCTGGCTGGGGATTGCCAGAGCACAGCATGCTGCAGACACACCTTCTCCAGCCCACCCAGAAACAGCCCCTGCCTGGGAAAGGAACAAGTGGCATAGGGCCAGCCATGTGCCCCATGTTGTCACTGGAACACCACAAAGGGATGGAGCTGGGGTTCAAGATCTGGATCGGAGGGTGAAAATCACCCCTGTGCAGAGGACAAGCACAAGGTCCTGTGCACCAGTTGAGCCCATGTGGGCCTGATTGTACGCTCCATTACACCAGTTTGTCACCCATGTGATTCCATTGATGCCAGTGCAACTGTGAAAATACTTGTCAAGCCTAGCTATACTGCCATAAGCACAGTAATACAGGCATAACTGCATGTGCATTACGGCTTTTACTGGCATAGCTGTGGTGATAGAAAATCACCCCTCTCATGAACTGAGCTATGCCAGTAAACTTTGGAGCTTGACCTGTGCATTTCCTCACTTGCTGGAACAATCTTAGTGTTGCAGCCGTGTTTTATTCATTTGGTAATTTGAAAATTTCAACGATAGCACTGGAGGAGAGTGGGAGCATAGGAGGTCTGGATCTCAGGTTCCAATACACATTAGACACAGAGTGAAAGCAGGCGCATTTGAAATGATGGGACTATAATCCCAGTCCGGGCTTTAGGTGATTCAGTCTTTGCTCTCATGGATTCTAATGTTTCCAGAAGCCATCAATGATTTATACACTCTCCCTCTCCTCAAAAAATGCCCCCACAATTGTGTGTTTGCTCCAAATGAGCCTTATGTATCATGACCAGTTAACCAACAGTCTAAGGGCTGTCTAATAAACTAAGGTCTGACTCCACTTCCACTGACTTCCCAGGGAAACTTGCCCTTGAATTCAATGGGAGAAGGATTAGCCCTTAACTCTTTACTGACACATCTGTTCCTGATAGCCTGTTGAATATGAACAAATATCAGTCTCAAAGAATTTATCTGATGATTGGGAGTGGGGGAGATAAATAATGTTTGTGAGCGATATTATTCATCCATCGACAGAGTTGGCCAAGTAAAGAAAACATGTATTCCCAAATCATTTATCTGACAACAGAGAAGTTGGTGGAATTAATTATTCATAAATATTATTTGAACTCCCCCTAAAAAGAGAAAATAGACAAGGGCCAATGGTTAACCTTGGAAAAAGAACAGGAATTGCTACCATGCATATGCCTATCACCATCCAGATACATTTGGGCCAGCTGGTGGACCCTTATTCCCATGACTAACCACATGGAAACTATTATTAGATATGTCATGATAATGCCAAAAAGCTCCAGTGGCACTTAATGTCCTGTTTTGCTAGGTGTTGTACAAACAGTGGAACAGTCCCTGCCCTGTCTTATAGTTCTACCAGTACAGTTAAGCCAACCAAACCCTGGAGGAGGACACAGTTATATTGGTAAAGAAGCACGTATAGGTCTATAGCTTATACTGCTTTCCCAATTGACATAAACTATACATATACACACAGGAGTAACTGCATCTACACTAGGGTTTTTACTTGCATGGCTCTGTTGGTAGAAACAGAGATTCCCAACCAATACAGCTATTCCAGTAAAACTTGCGAGTGTAGACCCCGCCAAAGAGTGGGTGAAAGGACAGAGGGGGAAGTCAGGCGCAGAGATCGAGGGCTAGATTTCCAAAAAAGAGTTCTGCTAAGTGGCCAGATTTTCAGAAGAGCTCAGTACGCTGGATGCCCGGCGAGTGCTGAGCTCTTCAAAATCTGGCCATGAGTGTCACACTGGGATCTGAGCACTTGGGGCAACTCTCGTCCTTATTTAAGTGCCTGACTGTGATGAGCACTGAGTTCTTTAAAAAGCATGGCCCCAAGTGGCTCGCAGAGAGTCTGTGGCCCAGCTGGGAATTAGACTCAACTTTGCTGAGTCCCTGTCTGGTGCCTTCACTGACTAATCATCCCTCCTTTGTAACAGGACTAGCTGGGTGAGTTAGATTGCCACAGTCTGATCCTTCACTACTGCGTTGCGTCCCGTTTGTCTGGATTTGATCTTTGTAGATTTTAAATTATTTGGTTCAAAGACCATGTGTTCTATTTGTACAACTCCAATCACAACAGAACCCCGATCCTGACTGGAACCCCTGGGCTTCTCCTAAGTCTGGAGTGCTTCACTTTGTAACCCAAATGTTCTTTTACTGTCCTTGTTCGTAAATAATCTGTATAGCTGACGCTGACTTCCTGTGACTCGACTGTTCTGTTTTGGATTTTTTTATTTGTGGAATGTTGGCTTCATACACAGTTACAACCCCTCTTATTCCCTTTAGAAAGCAATAAGAATTAATTTAAGCTGCAACTCCACCAAAGTAAAGATGTTGATAGGAATTTGAATGCAAGTACGCCTGTACGGCATGGACGATGTGCTCAATAATAACATGGGAGGACTCCACATTTCTAAAACTAAACTGGCCCTTTATTTAAACAAATAAACTATATATAGAGATGCTTCAACTGTAGCTAGCATTCTAGCCATGTGCACACAGACTAACTTCTTGGTGTCTCCTTCAAATTTTTCACTCCTGCAACCTGTGCTCCTCCCTCCAAGTTCCAGGCAGGCTGCTATATGAAGGACTTTAACTCCTTTACAATCTAAAATCTGTATATTGGGCTTCTCCCACTGATTAACAGCTATGACAAATTCAAGTCCTTATTTTGGTCATCTGAGAGTTCTCACTACTAGAAGTGCATGCAGATTAATACAGATATGACAGTAGAGACTGTGACATTCCCTGTGCCTTATATTTCCTCATTTATGACAAGCTATATATGCAATCCATACTGTATGACAATTTGGTTTTATTTTATTTCTTTGTATGTGCATTGGTTTAGGTGTGGATGAGGAACATTCATGCCTAAACAGTGGGGTATTGTGCCCTACTGCTCTACATGTGCCGCCTCTTACCCTCTGTGCCCAACCCAGATGATGTGGGTCTGTCAGAGCCCATAGAGGCAGAGCTGGACTCCTCCATGGAGGAAGCTCATCCAGAGTCTGTGAGGCCCCCCGCAGTTCAAATCCTGGACAAGCCCACACTTAAGTGATGAGGACTGAGCTGGGGACTCCAGAACTAAAAGTATGAGTCTCTGTAGCTTCAGCTAAAGAGCCAGCTTCATAGCTAGGATGTAACAGACTCACATCCTCCGTGGATTGGGCACAGAGGGGACACCTAACATACAATGACCAATGGGTTACACCAGCACAAACTCTGAGCACCACTTAAGTCTTATGTAGAGCACTTAAGTGGTGCCTAGGTTGAGAGCTGGCCCTCTGCACAAGGGCGAGTCTCCCCAGGGTGATTACATGGAAGGACAGCTGGCTGAGGAATTCAGAATTTCCTTGAGTTGTTAAAAAATTGTGCCCAGAAATCTAAGCTTCCATTTTAAAAAATTAAGGGCCAAATTCTGCTCTCCTTCCCGTCCGCATAACACCAGCATATCTCCATGGAGCTTCAGCGCAGGCTCCAGCTTTACCCCAATGTAAAGGGGAAATGAAGCTGGTCTACCATGTGCTGACAAAAATAAAATGACGACTCTCCCCATTCAGCTGGGCGCTGTTCCAACGAGAAGAGGTGCTTCCCTCCCTTGACAAATACATTGCCAGAGGGGTCTGGAATAGTGCTTTTAGTGTCAGATAGCATTCAGCTGCCTCTTTGAATCCAGTGCACTGTTTATTTCATGCTCGGAACTGCTTCTTACATCCTGTCTTTGGGACTTTCAGATTGATTGGATGAGCCAAATGGGTCCGTATTCCCCCTAAATAACGTGGGAAATATCAAAGCAAGATTACATCTGTCAGAGATGAAAATACAATATTTATGTCTCACTGTAATCCACTCACTAGTTTATGGACCTGGAGTCCTTCAAGGAGGGTCACAAATCTATCTGAAGTCCCTGAGTGCTGGGTTTTGCATTTGGATCCCCTATTTAGTTGAAAGATGTTTAAAATTACATGAAGATGGACTACCCCCTATTGACAATCCATCTAATATGTGTAGGAGTGCATATTATTCTGGCATGGCTATGGAATAAATAGCTTTCAGACTGCTTTCAGATGGTGGAATTGGAGTCATTTATAGAGCCCAAATTACCTGAAGCCAATTCAATGATGGTTGAACCACAGAACTTTTGAAGGTTCATTTGACTTTGTAAAAGTCAAAACCTGATGCATCTCTGAAGTTTATCGAAACCAGTGGTTCTCAAACTTATTTGGTCATGGCCCCCCCCACCCATTCTTTGTTTCTGTAGTAGTTTATGCCCCTGCCTCTGGGCACCCAGCCAGTAGCTGCTGCTTTCTGACTTCCCAGCACTGAAAGCAGAGCCAAGAACAGTGGCTGCTGGCAGGCGCCCAGCTCTGAAGGCAGCGCCACCACCAGCAGCACCTGATTCACACCTGCAGTCCCTTTGTGAGGATAAATTACATCTGCAAACAGGGAGCCACACCATCAGGGGCTCGTTCACCTGCACATCTACCAGTGTGATATATGCTATCGTGAGCCAGCAATGCTCCTCTGCCATGTTCATTGGCCAAACCAGACAGTCTCTACGCAAAAGAATAAATGGACCCAAATCTGACATCAAGAATTATAACATTCAAAAACCAGTAGGAGAACACTTCAACATCCTGGTCACACAATAACAGACTTCAAAGTGGCAATTCTTCAACAACAAAAAAATTCAAAATCAGACTCCAACGAGAAACTGCAGAACTGGAATTAATTTGCAAACTGGACACCATCAAATTAGGCCTAAATAAAGACTGGGAATGGATGGGTCACTACAAAAACTATTTTTTCCCCTGCTGATACTCGCACCTTCTCGTCAACTGTTTGAAATGGGCCACCTTGATTACATTGAATTCATTAGCACTACAAAAGTGATTTTTTCCTCTCTTCTTGTCAACTGTTGAGAATAGCCCAATTCCACCTTAATTGAATTGGCTCGTTAGCACTGACCCCCCACTTGATAAGGCAACTCCCATCTTTTCATATGCTGTGTATTTATACCTCTCTACTGTATTTTCCACTCCATGCATCTGATGAAGTGGGTTTTAGCCCACAAAAGCTTATACCCAAATAAATGGGCTAGTCTCTAAGGTGCCACAAGGAATCCTCATTGGTTTTTGCTTATACAGACTAACATGGCTACCACTCTGAAAACTGACACACATGGGCACCTGCATCCTGGATAATGTACCTGGAACCCACTAGCATGTGCAGTTACCGGATTTGTGCTCAATGACAGTGAGGGCAGATTATCCCAAAGTCAGTTTGGGAGACCCACTTTATTCCCTTGGAAGCTCATGCAGAAATGCCTGCACCAATTTCCGTGAGGTTGAATGGGGAACTTATCATCTCACTGGACTTCCCACTCACAATTGCTGTCCTTTAATTAATTATGTGGCCGAAACCATTTACAACAATCTTCCTGGCAACAAGTTATGCTCTAGCTCCACCAAGTGCATCATTACAACAGAGTTGCCAGCTCTTGACATTTTTATCACCCGTCTCATTATATTTGATGCTTTTATTAGAGCCTGGAGTCATGTGATCACATGAGACTCACGTGTGCAGAGAAGTTTGAAAAGCTGCAGGTGTCAACCTCTCTCTGGAACAGGCTCTACGCACTTTGGTCCAGGCTTTCCCAAGAGCCTGGAGTCTGATTTTTCAAGAGCTCAGCACCTAAGATGCTGAGCTCTTTTGAAAATCTGGTCCTACTGTTGTTTCAGAAGACATTAGTGAAATTTTTCTCTCCCATCTTGCCCCAAACTTACTCTTTACTTGACAAAATGGCTCCAAATTCAATCACTCAGTGCTGCATGCAGACATGTTCTCAAGGGACCTTTTTCTTTTCATGTTTATCACTCTGCAGCCACCTAGAGCATGCAGCCTCTACAGCTAAAATGTAATGCAGCTCCTTAGGGTATTTTACTAAAAAGGTAAGATTTTTTCCCTGGTGCATGATATTAAATTTTTAACCATGCCCAATAAACAGAGTTTCCAGAGCAAATACATCTTCATCTGAGCAGCATTCCTCCAGCGAAATCAGCAAGAATCTAATTGCCTAGTTGAGCTAAGGAAAGACTTGTTCATTTGTTAACTGCTTTAATGACAGCTTTCGGGAAGGAGATGGCATCCTAAAGTTCTTCTCTGCAGATGGGTTTGTACACTTCCTCATGTTATGACAGAACCACTTTAAATGAAGGGAATGTATAAATATTTTAATAATGACATGAATGATTAACAGAAATAATTGTTTCTATATTTGATGACTAATTCTAAGATGTATTGTAGCAGGTTACAAATTGTTTCAAACTATTTAACAAATGATGTTTTGGAGCTAACTGGAGGTCACAAAATGATTTATACAACCTGCCATAACACATTTAATCAATCTTTAATTATTGCGACAGTACTTATGACTGTTACCTCCCATACAATTATTATGCTTTATGATGCTTAGAAATTATTACACTCTTTAAGAATTCATGGCCTAGTTTCTCAGCTACACCCAATATGCATTGGACACAAGGGAGCAAAGGAATGGGTTGTGGCTTCTTTCTCCTGGGGGCAGTTCTGTGCTGCTGTAACTTAGAGCAGCTTTGAGGCTGCTCTAAATTGCACTGGCTGGGAATGGTCCAGGGAGCTCTAATCGCTGGAGCACATGGAACTAATATGCTCCCTATACCAGGGGCCAGGAGAGGGTATTGTAGGAATCAGCTAGGCTAGCTCTACGCTACCCAGGCATTCCCCAACGCCTGTGAAGTCCTTAGCTGGACAGATCTGCTGGCTTTATGGCTCCTTTTATACTATCAAACTGGCACAAAAAAAGAGTATAGTAGGAAAGAACTTGTCCCTATATATTTACATGTATGCTATATCTATATATATAGCATTCCTTACCCTGCAGAGACTTAAGTTAATTCCCTGTACCTATAGCTCTCTCTACTCTGAGAGCAGCTCTGGCTAAAATTCAAGACTGGATATCCAGAAATAAACCAGGTTCAAACCCAGTGTTGAATCTTTTCTGTCCCTTCATAGCTCTGCAAGGGAGAAAGATGGGGAAAGGCCCACCATGCAGGGGTAGGAAGAGGTGAGGTGAATTAAGACCATATTTCTATCCCCCTCTGGATGGCCTAGCCCAGCTGGTCAGGCACATAGGGGAGACTGCATGATGCACCCTGCAAAAGGATAACACAGCTCCTGCTGCTGCCTGCACTTCTGCAGGCAGCCAGAATTCCTCCTGGAGTCATGGCTTTAACGCAGCGCCGTCTTGCAGGGCTGACTTTTATTTGCCCCATTCAGCCCTTAACCTGCAGGATATTTCCATGCGAGACCCTCTGTAGTTTAATTGCGAGCAAACATTGCAGTTTAACTACAGAAGACAAAACTGCAGTCAAAATGTACTTCATTGCCGTGACGAACGGTCATCCGAATGGAATCTGGCAGGAATTAAACTGCCTTTTATCTGCAGTTCTTCTGCACTGAATCCTAATTCAAGCTGAAGTTGCTGTGAATAAAACTTAACTTATAGGTAGGGCCCCTATCGAAATCACTTCATCATGAAAAATAGGATATTTTTCCTGAGAAGAATGTAAACAGTGAAGATGAGTAATGTCCCCTTCCTGTGATTGTGTTGTGCTCCCTAGGAATATTAACCAGCTTTTGTGCAGCGTGAAATGGAGAGCTGTTTATTTGTGGTTTATGGGGATATTTCAGGTAAGTGCACAGGTAATTACACATGTAAAATACAGAATTGCCAACCCCAGAGTTCAAAAACCATGAGTCAGGCCTCAAATCAAGAAATTGGCTTTAAAATTATGATTTTTTTAAATTATTTTTTGAAAATAATACATTCTGGGTTCATTTTCTTTACCTTCTGGTGTCTGAGCCTGTAGGGGACACTCAGGTCACATTTTCCAGCTTTTCTCCAGAACTATAAGGGTTAGAAACTGACTTTTTTTTTCAAAATGGAAGCTGAGATTCTCCCTAAATCATATGGCTCCAGGAGACAAGGCCTTCAGAAAAACTCCAAACATCACATGACTCATCATAAAATCATGAGCGCTGGCAACACTGACAAGACCCAGGGGATAATAAGGAGGTAGGTACAGAATTGCTCTATACAAGTCAGAACAAGGGTAAAGTGTCCATTAGCACATATATGCTACATATACATATGTATGGCCGTAAATATTAGAAAAAGTGCAGTTTTATATGAAAATCATTTCCATTTTCACTCAGCTACCAGGTCCCAAGTTTTTCCGCCAAGTATTGTGGGCACCCACTGGAGCAGCCGGATGACCTGCCCCCCTCCTTCAAACTCCTGACCTACCCTTCTGGCCTGAGAGATGCTGAGCACTCATGGTTCCTACTGACTTCAATGGGCTTCGTAGGTGCTCATCAGCGCTCAGGATCAGGCCAACAGGACTCAGCCCTGTTCCCTTTGTCCTTGAGCACCCCTGCAGTAGTGGAGTGAGGTAACTGTGGAGGCTCTAACCCCTGAACAGGAGGGCAGGTGAGCAGTGGTTCTTGCAACATATCTAGGTAGCAAGCTATCATTGTCATGCAGCTCTATCTACCAGCTATCTGCTCTTATATCCTGCACCCGTCACAGAAACGTGTAAGCGGCTCTCCAGACAGTGCCTTCTGGTCCGTAGCCCCCTCCTGGACCAGCAAAGTGCTCTGATCCCTCTCTCCTCAGTGGCTCCACGTCCATCATAAGACCTGGGTCCTGGCTTCTTCGTGGGCTTAGGGTTGCCAACTTTCTAATTGCACAAAACCGTACGCCCCGTCCCTACCCCACCCCTTTTATGAGGCCCCACCCCCTCTTACTCTCCCCTCCCTCCATCACTTGCTCTCTCCCACCCTCCCTCACTCACTCATTTTCACCAGGCTGGGGCAGGGGGTTGGGGTGTGGGACGGCTCTGTCTGGAGGTGCGGGCTCTGGGGTGGGGCCCGAGATGAGGAGTTTGGGATGCAGGAGAGAGTGCTGGGCTGGGGGTGGAGACAAGGGATTCGGAGTGTGGGAGCAGGTTCGGAGCTAGGGCAGGGGGTTAGGGTGTAGGGGGGTGTGGGCTCTGGGAGGGAGTTTGGGTTTGGGAGGGGGCTCAGGGCTGGGGCAGGAGGTTGCAGTGCAGGAGGGGGTATGGGCTCCGGGCAGCGCTTACCTTGAGTGGCTCCCCGGAATTTGCCAGCATGTTCCTGAGGCTCCTAAGCAGAGGCGCAGCCAGGTGGCTCTGTGTGTTAGCACAGCCCCTGCAGCTCCCATTGGCTGCGGTTCCCGGCCAATGGGAGCTGTGGAGCTGGTGCTCGTGGGCAGGGCCTTGTGCTGAGCCCCCCTGGCCACACCTCCACCTAAGGGATGCAGGGACATTTCACCGTTTCTGGGGAACCACATAGAGGCAGGTTGGGAGCCTGCCAGCTCTGTGCCAACCGAACTTTTAATGGTCTGGTCGAACCACCAGGATCCCTTTTTTAACTGGGTGTTCCAGTCAAAAACTGGACACCTGGCAACACTATGTAGGCTGCGTCTCCTCTTGCTGCTGGAAGCTGACTCCTGGCAGCCAACTGCCATCCCTGAGCACTGGGCTTGTCTGGAATCTGGTGGTGAAGCACTGGAATGGGTTACCTAGGGAGGTGGTGGAATCTCCTTCCTTCGAGGTTTTTAAGGTCAGGCTTGACAAAGCCCTGGCTGGGGTGATTTAGTTGGGGATTGGTCCTGCTTTGAGCAGGGGGTTGGACTAGATGATCTTCTGAGGTCTCTTCCAACCCTGAGATTCTATGATTCTATGACTCAGCGTGCATCTCTGGGCTGTCTAGCTGTGCACAGTTTCCCTGTCATGTTCGTTAGGAGTTAGCAGGCCAGGAACCACTTTTCCTTCTCCCAGTCCCAGGCCCCCAAAGCACACCTTTGGGACCAGGGTAGGGAGGGTGTATCTCTCCCTTCTGGAGCCCGCTGATAAGCTCCCTGCTCCAGAGTGACAGGCAAAGACCTGACTTAGTCATCTTTCCCCACTGCTGAGCCTGATGCAGGAGGTTGCATTGTCATGACAGAGAAGGCCTATAACCCCATCCCCACTCCATCCAGCAATGGACCCGCTGCGCGAGTTAGTGCTCCTACAATAGTAGATGCACGTTGTCCTTCCACTCCCCATTGCTTGCAGGCAAACCATCTGCATCCTGTGCACTGGGAACTAGGGAGGGGAACGGGTTTCTTCATCCTCTTCCCCTGGGGTACCGACAGTACTCAGAGCCAGCGGCACAGTGTTTGGCCAGAAGCAGCAGAACTGAGTGGGGCCGTCCTCATCTATTTAGAGATGACCCTTGGAAGGGTTTGCTTGAAAGTCCCCACCACTCCCCAAATGGAAGCTGCTCTGAGGATGGTGTGATCATACCCCCAATGAACAGCAGCTGTGTTTATAGAGAAGAGGCCAGCATACTTCTCAAATTTGCCTGATTTACCCAGAATGAGAAGTGTGTAAAATATTTCCAGTGGAATATTAAGCCATTCTTTTTCACCAAATATATTCACCAGGTTTGTTCGACTTGGGTGCTTTTTCTCTGGTGAAAAAGAGCCCACGTCAAAGCAAAACCAGGCCCATTTCAAGCCAGATCATCTGTCACTGACCTCTGTTTTTTTAGGCACAGATAATTGTGCGCACAGTTTTGCACTGGCAAGTATTTGCACCCCAAAAAATATAGACCCAGTTAAGGCTTGGGTGAAAATGTGGGCCTATACTTCAGTCAGGACATAATTTTTTGATGCCTTGAAACACCTTCAGCAATGGATTTATTCCAAATAAATTCTGATGTCTGACTTGCATGAACATATACATTTCCAGGGTATAACTGACCCTTTTATGACACTAAATTTGTAGTCAAAGTAAAGCTAAATTGTTTTTACCTACCACAATCAAGTGGCTTGGAATCAAATGTGGCTTAGAAATGAATCTATAATGTTAGTGGCATTGCAAGGAAACTGCTATTAACAGGAGGAAAATGTAAGTAGTAACTCTGTGTGATTTTTTTTCTTCATTGAAACTGTAATTAATGTGCATCCTACTAAAGTGCAGGGAAAAATACAATCCTTGCAGCAGTTAAAATGCATCTCATTAGCACTGAAACTACTGTATGGTCAAAATATACATTATCTTCAGCTAAAACAAAATGTGTAATTGAATTCCCATCAAAGCATAGTTCATCTAAATCAAATCAGACTGTGCTCATACTGCAGTTCATTTGAGCTGTGGATAAAAATTAGGATTAATTAAAATACCTGCTAGAATTTGAGTGAGTGCATAGGCAGTTTTTGAGTCAGAGGGGGCGGTGGTCGTGGGCTTGGATTCAAAGCCGGTGCACATGGTTGCATGCACAGCTACAATACGGTAATTTCCATGGAACAGTATGATAAATACTCTGGAGAAACATGGAGTTCTGTGACATACCCCTTCTATGGATATCTGTCTACAGTGAGTGACAGGTATGTGAACACAGAGCATCTTGGGAGAGAAGGTTTCTCCTGGGAGCAAGTTGTTGTCATGCTCTCCACTCCCATTTGTCATAATATATCAATCTACCTACCTACCAAAAAGTATCCCTCCAGCCTAGTGTGATGTTACTCTAGCAGCATCTTTAATGGCAGAGTCACTGCAAAGTCCTGTCCCACTTGGATTTGCCCCAGCCTGCTGAGTGAGTCAAGCCACAGCCAGTGCCCTCAGGATCCCTGGTACATTGTAGCCAACATCTCCACATCGCTGCTGGCCATGGGGGTTTGCCACAAAGGGATCTGGAATTCCAGTACAGACCAGACACCTTTCCACGGGGCGGGGGGGGGGGGGAGCTGGCTGCCCCCAGGAAGTAGAGGGGGACACTAGGCTCGCTGAGCTAAGGCAGTCTCCATTCACTTTCAGGCAAGTAATCCCTTAAGTTTGTTCTTCTTCCCAGTCCACTAGTGGCCAGCTGCCAAAGGGGGTCTCTGAAGGTGGCATCCCTGTGGTAGAGGCAGCCATGGCCATGGAGCTCCTGAGCTGCGAATGTAGATATGTGAGATGGTGGGGCTTGGGGCTCCATTCATGATATTAGCTTATCTGGGGGTGGCTAGCTCTGCTCTAGCCTACCAGCTTTCTCCTCAACCTGGCCTAATGCCTGGCCTCTCTTTGGGGGAGAACAGGCACAGCATGCAGGGGCCAGGGGACTGGCTCAGCTAGACCGGGCAGAACTTGCTCGACAGACCCAACTGAACAGAAAAGGACAGTGGTCCAAGGAGAAGGCATCTTCCCCCTGCTGCTGAACGCTGATGCCCTGCAGCAAACTCCCCTCCACAAACACAGAGACAGTTCTTCTGTCCCTGGCTGACATCAGGAAACGCTGAGTCCGCTGGAGCGGTGAGGAAAGTCAGGAGATGTCACTGGTTTGGAGGATGGGGGAGTAAAGTCTGAAATAGATGAGACACCGTAGCAGTCAAAAGCACAAATGTACACTCTAGAGGAACTGTAGCATGTTTCTAGGGTAAAAGGTGCTTCACACAGCACTGCTTGGGATGGCAGGGCCATATTTTCCCTGCACTGTCTCTTAGGGACTGTCTCCACTGCAGAGTTAATTCAGGCTCTTACTCGGATTCTGTCCCAACCTCCTCCCATTCACACACAACAAATCTTGCTTAGACCGGGTGCTGATCTCCTGGGCTAACTGCAGTGAAGACACACCCCTAGCGGGTGGGAGTGGCGCTGAGAGATGAGCCCCAAACCCCTCTCATGAGCACTGGGGCCGTGTGAGCTCTGGGGCCATGTGACCTGTGTCTGCAGTGGGGCCATGCTTGTCGTGAGGGCTCTGGGGCTGTGAGGCAGTGGGGCTGTGTGGGCCAGGTGAGCTGTTGGAATCTTAAAAAGCTTCAGAATGATGTTCCTGCTTTAAATGTCCCCTTGGTGTGAGAGCGTAACCATATCGTTAATTAGACGGACAGAGGGAAGCAAACTGCCAGCCTAGAAGAGACTGGTAGGGGACAGTGAAGTAAGCTGGGAAAGGTCCATATGTGTTGAATAGGGAATGAGGCTTGTGGGTCACCTAGGTGCCACTAGGGATTAAATTTAGGGCCTTGTTGTATGAATTTTGATGGACTATATGGCCTCAAAGAGTTAAAGGTGTTAACATGACTCTTAAACTGTCAACCATTAAACAGTGGTAAATGCGGTTTGGGGTGTGGCCCGCAGGGACTTCACCCTGCTTAGGACCAGGGCAAGACTCCATTAAATATCTTTCTTAACCTTTCATTAAAGATACAGAAAAGAAAGAAAAGCAGATAAAGCCTTGTTCCCTTTCCCTTTAGCTGGAGAAAGCGTTTAGAAAGAAAGCCCCTTGCCTGACAGCTTCTTAGATAACTGCCCTTTTGAGGGAAAAGCGAAGACGTTAGCTGAGATAGGCTGCAGCTGTTGTTACTGCTGTTGTAAATAAAGTCCCACCCCATTCCTAGGAAACAAAAAAAGAAAGCGCACACTAGAGAGGAGAGAAAGGAACAGCAAAGGGACAAATGCAGCTTTTGTCTTTTTATTGACTCTCACTTGCAGCCGCACTGGAAAACCACAGGCCCAGCACACAGTCTTATGAACCCCTCAGAGACCCGGCAAACATGGACCGGCATGGGGCTGTTTCGGGCATTGCTTTTTGTTGCCTCTCGGGTCACAGGCTTACAGCAGTGTTGCAAAACAGACAGTCTGGGCTGGCTAACCCGGACTCTTATTAGACAGAAGGAAAAAGGAGAGGGGTAGGAAAGAGAAGAAATAAGATGGAAAGGAGGACATGCGGTGGTTGGGATTTAGCCAGAGTTGTGAAGGTGGGGATGCCATCTGAGTCCCTCTCTCTAGGCCAGTCTGGTCAGGCCATTTCTCAGGATCGGGACAACAAAGGCCAACAGACTCATGGTAGATCCCAGCAGGAGATGGTGTGGATGGCCGCCACAATAATGAAGCTCACTCCTTCCTGTTCTCTCATCTTTCAGTCAGCCAGCATTGCGGTAGCCATTTTCCCCAGGTGTCTCTTTTTGAGGACCCAAATAGGAGTGATGGTGGAACAGCCTATCCTCTCATTGTTTTGTCCAATTAGGTCTAATTTCCAACACGCCAATTTTGGTTCATTGATTTCCAGTTCCACACTTCTCTTGTTTATCAGGCACAATCTTAACACAGTCCTTGAGTTTTATCAAGAGCATAGGTGCCGACTCCATGGTGCTCTGGGACTAGAGCACCCACAGAAAAAGAATGGTGGGTGCTGAGCACCTACCGACAGCCTCCCTGTCAGCTCCTCCCCTTCCACCCAGCGCCTCCCGCCCACTGTGATCAGCTCTTCCGCAGCATGCAGGAGGCACCGGGGGTAGAGAGGGAGGAGCGAGGGTGGGGCATGCTCAGGGGCGGGGGCGGGGAGGGGGCAGTGCAGAGGTAAAAAGAGGCAGGGCGGGGTGAGGCCTTGGGGGAAGGGGTGGAATGGGGGCAGGGCCTGGAGCAGAGCCAGGGGCAGAGCACCCCGTGGCTCATTAAAAAGTCGGCCATCTCTGATCAGGAATCCCTTTTGTTTGGACTAATCCAGGCTGTCTCTCTCCCTTTTGCACCTTTTCCCAGTAATGTTTGTTGTTATAGGTTCTTGTGACACGTCATAAACTTTCATTCACTTTTTACAGTGGAGCTCGCAATTAGGGTCACTGCGTAGATCCAGTTATCACAACAGCCTCCAGAGCTGAAGCATGAGCCTCTGCAACTTGAGCTCAAGAACTAAGGCCCAGATCCTCAACTGAAATGTATCTCGGCTCCTAACTCCCACTGATTTCAATAGAAGTTAGACCCCTAAGTATCTTTGAAGACCTGGGCCTAGTCCCCTTGGTGGAAGCAGTTAGCAGAATCATACTGGCTGTAGACTGGCCAGTAGCAGAGCCTGCCTAACGCTCACTAAGCAATGGGCTACCTTGGGAAAAGACCCCACTGCAGAGGATCTCGTGTCTGTGAGATCTCCGAATGGAGACGGAACAAGAGTCTTTCTGTTCTGAGGGGGCAGCTTACAGCGGGACAGTGTAGCTGGCCTGAGGAGCAAAAAGAGCTTGGGTTCTCTCACCTGGTACACAGCAGAGGACAGGACCGAGTTGTAGGTCCCTGTGTGTTGGGTGGAAGGTCAGCAAATTGTCAAGAAAGCAAAGGAAACTGGAGAGTGGTCTAGTGGTGAAGGAGGGAGAACTGGGACATTGACCCTGGGATTTACCCTTGAGGGGAGCAGGCATCAGCTCCAAATCACGGAACAGTGATGCAGACTGCTCAACCTTTTGCAGGAATGACCCACTCATCGATGCCTTATTTGGGGCAATTTTACACTCCGCCAGCCTCGCTGTTGCACGCCTTGAAGCACTAGCCCTTTCCCTCGCATCCAGCAGGGACACCACAGCTCCGCATTATTAAATGGTAATTAGATGAGGAGTGGCCATCCGCCCCTGACGCCCACGAGAGAGGATTTCATTAAGCTGACAGACAGCCTTCAGCACGCACTGAAACACTATCTTAATTGGGGATGTACTGCAGTGACCGAGGGGGAATGATACACCAGGTGAAGACTGGGACGAGGGGAGGGTTTCTACCTTCTCGCTGCAGCTACTGAATAAATCAAATCAGAACGAGACATGGAGAGCAAGACAGATTAGATAGAATAGAGACAGACATGTACAAGGTCTACATCAGCCTCTGGCCTTTCATATTTGATCTTTACTTACCTACAGCTGTCTCTGAGCAAAAGCCTTCCATAGAGAAGGGAATCTGAGCCCAGCCACAGCACACAGATCCAGGGGGTGGGCTGTGGTAGGCCCCAAGGCTGCAGTGTCTCTGCTCTGCAATGGAAGGGAATAACCAAAATGTCTGCTAGGGGCTGGATCTGTGTCCCCTTACCTAGGGAAAATGATTCTCAAGGAGGTGTTTCCACCTCCAACAGGAACCAAGTGCAGAGCTACACAAAAACTGCCAAAAAAAATGACAGTCTGAAGACATAAGGCATGGTGTAAGGGCCTGGCATAAGATCTAAGGCCCAAACTAAAGTTAGGCCCTGCCCTGTTACAAAGCAGATGCTTGCTTGCAGGTTCACTGTCCAATACATGGACTTGGCAAGAGCAGGTCTGGTGTTGCAAAAACACAAGCATTCCTAGGCACTAAGTATTCAAGTAAACACATTCCAGAAGAGTGGTACCAGAACACCCCAATACAAGGTTATGGTGTAGACACATTCCCTGAATATGATACAAGGACATACTGACCCCTTTTAAAGATAAGGTCAGGATGATGGATAGAGATGTCTTGATCGAACCAGCATAAGCAAGGTAAAAGGTGGTAATTAACCACATCAGAGGGGCAATCTGTAACTTGTTTGTGTCAGTGTATAATAGACGGGTCACAGAAGGGGTGTCTTTGTCCAGCCAACAGGGGAATGGAAAGTCCCGCCATTCACTGACCTGAGTCCATTGTCACAGGCATACATGTCCTGGTGTAACTGTAGACACTGATCTGGGGAGCCAATACCATGCTGTGTCGGCAATAAACGTGGCTGGGCGCCTTCACTACTGAACAGAGTCTGGGCAGTGTGATCAAGGTCTGCTGGGCCAGCTATCTGCACACAGAGAAAACACACACACGCAGCCAACAACTGACGACAGTGGTGAAACTTTGCAAAGCTCAGGAAAGTGCGACTCTGGGTTGGGGCAATGGTTCTGGTCAGTTCGTATTTCATCAGAACTATTTTACTCATCACGTACATGGGGGGGGATATGTGCATATAAATACATGCACAAAGTTTTTCCACCAAAAGCGAAGCTCACAATTCAAATACCCTTTTTGTTCCCAAACCTCTCCCACCTGCCCTCCCCCCAAAAGACAACCCACCCCAAGCAGAGTTTGACCGTGTGAAGAGAGAAGTGTCAGAGCCTCCATGACATTCACTAGGGACTTTGCTATTGAGCTCACATGGAAATTGCTCTGATATTTTGCTGATAGATGGAGTATAAACCCCTAAGATTGATAGACAGTATATGCATGTGCATTTAAACTGTCACACTGCAGCTCCATGTATGATGACAGTCAGCTTTCTGATATATTTCTATGAATGGTTACTGAGGTAAAGGTCAAAATACTGGACAGGAATGTATTGAGTGTGAGTCATGCACTTAAATCAATCAATCACTGATCTGGGGAGCCAGTACCGTTCTGTGTCTCCGCTGAAGTCAGTTGCACCAATGAAAGTAAAACATTTGTTTAAGGCGAGATTGTGTTCTCTAGACACAGCTCAGAGCCAGGGTTAGTGTACAAACTGCCCAACCCCTGGAGCAGCCCTGGGAGGAACTGGGCCCCAAAGACAGCCCCTGAATCACAATTCCTCTCTTGCTTCCTTCTTGCTCTATAGGGAGTAGTTTGCTTGTGGCCTCCATCAGCATTCGATGATGACGTCCCTGCACTGGTTCAGCTGCGCTGGACAGCAAGCAGGGTGAGAGGTTACCAAGGCTTTGTCCCTTTCCCATCCCGCCTCGCCCATGAAAAAGCAGGCACACCTAGGCACTCAGACCTGAGGCCCAGGTAGTATTTGTAAAGGGTTCCTAACTGCCCTCCATAGGTGAGTAGCCCAGATTGAATTCTACCCCGGAGTGAGGAAGTAATTGATGAAGGTTACCTCATCCAATCAATGTCAAATGTCCAGTGACTAAGGGTATAGCTGCACTGTAATTAGCCATCTGCAGCTGGCCCCTGCCAGCTGACTCGGCTAAGAGTCTGTTTCATTGTGATGTAGATGTTCAGGATTGAGCGGCAGCCCGAGCTCGGGGACCCTCCCCCCTCACAGGATCCTAGAGCCCAGGCTCCAGCCCAAGTTCAAATGTCTACACCACAATTAAACAGCCCTGTAGCCCAAGCTCTGCAAAGCCGAGTCTGCTGGCGTGAGCCAGCCTCAGGCGTCTAATTGCAGTATAGACATAACCTGAATGATCCCTGTGAACAGTCTTACAGGTTCAAACATTGATCCCACAATTTCCAGTAACCAGCAAATCAGTAAGCCCCCGAGTCTGCTGGTATCCAGCTTACAAACAGAGGAGAGGGCTCCTCACTTCTTAGCTCGACCATCTCCTGTAAGGCTGTGTCATGGCAGCAGCGGCTGGAGGAGAAGGTGGGCAGGAAGGCATGCTGGTGTAACGGGAAGTGTGAGGCCACTGCGCCCACTGGGATTGGAAAAGATTCAAAGGTTAACTTGCTGGATTTATTTTAACTGTACCAATAGCAATATATCTCCCTGTCCACACGCACTCTTCACTCCTTATGGTAGAGCCTGATACATTAGGCACGAGCTGTATATTGCAGATAAGCTGCTACAAAGCTTCCAAAGAACAGGGGCTTACTAAAGAGGAGGGAAAATTGCAGATCTGTGCTTGAGGTGGTTATACGGCCCATGGAGCGGCAGACAGACAGGCAAAGCATTGCTAAGGGGCACAGTGAATAGAATGCCAAACCCTCTGAAAATACAGGCCTCTATCACGTGAGCTAAAGGAGGACCTGTTTTAATAAGTAGTAGTACTGACGTGTTAGCCCACTGATTCCAGTGGCATTACTGCTGATTTACACTGGAGTAAGTGGAAAGAAAATCAAGCTCAGAGCCTTTAGCCATTAACTGGAGACACAAGCAGAGTTAGGCAGGTCAGAGCCCATCTAGTGAAGGGCCATGATACATACACAACAGAACATTGCAAAGTCTTACACAAATATTTGCAGGCAATTTCATACTCTATGGGCCAGGTTTTCTAAAGAGCTCAGGGCCAGACTTGCCCACCACCCTCAACTGGGGCCCAATTTTCAAAAGTGCTTAGCATCCAAGGTGCCCCCAGTGGGCTGAGCTCTTCTGAAAGTTTGGCCATTTAAAAAAGTGAAATAAATCTCTGAGGGGCATCACTCCTGCTCCCTTCTCCAGGGAGCTAAAGATGGTCCAGTGGGTAGAGCAATAGTCTAGCAGTTGGGAGACCTAGATTCAATTTCTTGTTCCCCCAGATTGTCTGTGTGATCTTGGGAAAGTCTCTTAGCCTCTCTGGGTAAGTCTACACTGCAATTAGACACCCATGGCTGGCCCACGCCAGCTGACTCTGGTTTGGGCTGTTTCACTGTAGACTTCCAGGCTCAGGCTGGACCCTGTGAGATGCAGGGGGTCCCAGAGCTCGGGCGACAGCCCAAGCCCGGAAAGCCTACACTGCAATGAAACAACCCCAAAGACCGAGCCCCGGGAGCTGAGTCAGCTGGCACAGGCCAGCTACAGGTTTTTAATTGCAGAGTAGACATACCCTCTGTGCCTCTGTTTCCCATCTGTAAAATGGGGATACTAGCACTGCCCTGCCTCACAGGGGTGTTGTGAGGAAAAATACAATAAAGGGCACAAAGTGCTTTGAGATCAGCTGTTAATACTATATATGTTTTATTATTCTATATTTTTCTTCTTATCTCCCCAGCAGGCTCCTGGGGCATGACCCCACCTACTTCCAGAAAGAATTGTGAAGTGAAGTTGCAAACTCCTAGCATCACAATCACCCAGCCTGTGTGCACAGAAAACTTAGAGGCTGTGACTAAAAATGTGGTTGCGTTAATTATCAAAAGCATATCTGACATTACATCTCCTGCTCTCCATATCCATAGACTGGGAGCAAAATTTGGTGAGAAATCCCAAGAAATCCCACCCAGTTCTGGGATACAATATACCTTTGCCCTGTGATGTTTTTAATTGTAATCTTTCTGTATACAATAAATACAAGCACTAGAGAGACAGCAGTTCAGCTGAGCCTGGAAGCGGGTTCCATTGAGCCTGGTTCAGTTGTGCAGGTTCATTTGAGCCTGGAAGCAGAGGGTTCTGGGTTAACTGTCCCAATGGCAAACTGTTTCTCCCTGATTCAGACAAGCCACAACAGCTTAAGGTGAGTGAAGAGATTTCAGGAGCATTCAACCTTTCCCAGTATTCAGGCCTGGTTCACACCTATGCCACTACTTTCACTTCTGTGAGGTGGGTAGAAATTGCTACAAATCAGCCTAGTGGTATTTTACACCCAGGTATAAATTACAACATGTGCAGGGCATCGGAGAGTCAGGCCCATTCGCATGGGCATGTGGCCACTAAAGCTCCTAATAATGCTGGTGTGTTAACACACAAATTGGATGTGCACCTTGTGTATTGGCACAGATAAGAGCCTGTCTACATATGGAATTATTCCAAAATAACTCCATGTGTGGCCACTGTTAATGCAGAATAAGTGTATCTTTTTCTGGGTTATCTTAATGCACTTTCAAAAGGCTCGTCTAAACTTGGAAGTTCATTTGGATTAAGGTAAAGTGTGATAGCTATTCTAGAATAATTCCAAGGATAGACGAACTCAACGTGGATTAAATGAACTTGGAAAAAGGCATTTGTTTTCCAGAATAAGAGACACATGAAGTTATTCTGGAATAGACATTCTGTTTTAAATTCGCACCCTACTTTGTTCAGAATAACTTTCACGTGTAAGTCACGCTCTAAATCAAGCGTGGGCCAGTGTGCATGCTTAACTTTGAAAAGATTCAGGCTGCAGTGTATGAGTAAGTACTGAATGAACTCAAGGTCACCTAGGAGGTAGGAGCCTGTGATTATGATGTCATTGTGAAGATGTCTGGAGAAGCCTAGTTAGAAAACAGAGTAATCACCTTACCAGCATAAGCTTTGCTGATGAAAGCCCAAACTTTTGAAAAATACAGCCCCTCCCTTTCAGGGAAATGAAACCAGTCTCCACTCCCATACCGGCCTGGAACTTCACCCAGTGTTGTTAAAGGTCTGTCAATTGTAATGCATCCCTCTTCTGCCCCCCACAACCAGTCCTTCACACACACTTTAGGAAAGACAGGTGTAGATCTTCACAATAGGACCCTTCCTCTCCTTTCTCACATGCCTTGGTGACCAGTGAAATAATTAAATATATTGGCATTTGAAGGATCATCGTGTCTTCGCTACAAACAAAAAGTTGTGCTCTTAATTCAACTTCACAAGGATTTTATCGTGCATTGGTGACGTCAAAGTGGTTGATAGTTTTCACATGAGTTAGCAGGTCAAGTTAAAGACTTCAACTTTTTCGTGGAGGCAGCAGATGCCTCTAAAGAAAATTTGCCAACCCTTTAAATGAAGGTAACATTTAACTGCGTGAATACTTCAGTTATAATTGATACACAATTAATAACAATTGCTTTATAATTATCCTAGGCTGTGTTGCAACATGTTGCAGTGACATGTATAAATCATTGTATGTGCTGCAGTGTGTAAATGCTCTGTAAAAGGTGAGAATACATTGGCTAATAAATATTGTACCACCATATGTATGGGGCTCTCCAGCTCATCCTATAACCATGCATTAGTTCCAAGGCATTTCTTTAATGGATTAATTATTATTAATGTTTATAGAAATATTGAAAGTGTTTCCAAAGATACTAGGGAGAAACATGGGGTAGATAGGGAAATTTCAAATATAATAAGTAGTAAGAGATGAAGTTTTAGAAGGTCTGAGTCTCAGAATCTATCTATCATCTATCTATCTATGGTACCTTTCACCATAGAATCCTAGTACTTGAACAAATAAAAGTCTGCAAGCAATGACCAACATAATTGCAATTTACACTGTCATAATTTACCTCTCCTTTTTGCACCCACAGTTGCATTGTGGACCCTATCCTGACTTCTTGCCCCTCTCCCTAGCTGAGGTGAGCCTGCAATAAGGCAGTGAAAGGAGCAACTGCTCAGCTTTGTTTGTGCAATTCAACTGCAGGTGCATAAAAGTGTATTCAAGTGTTGCAGGCCCAAACTGCACCCACAGAGGTAGTCTGGTCTTCTGAAAACGTACCCCTAGATGTTGAATTCAATAAATACAGGGGCAGTGTTGCATAATATCACACTCAGCAAAGGAACCCCAGAAAGATGTCAAGCAATCTAGTAAAACAACTCCTGCAGACATAGACATTGTAGAGAGAAAGTGGGTAAAGCCTCCTGTACAGTGTGCCCTAAATGTAAATGCACAAGGAAATGCTCTGGGGCAGAAGCATATGAGGTAGGAGCTGTTCAGACTAGAGACATGAATCTAGTGCAGAGAATACAGAGGGAGCCAATTTTTCTGATCATCATTTGTTTTATCATTCAGTTCTAAGAATATTAAGCTCCTTGGGTTGGTCTTGTTGTTGGGTGTTTCTCCAGCACACAGCCCAGGATGGTCTTGGTCCATGCCTCTATCTTCTAGGTGCAGTCATGCAGTATCAATGATGATAATTAATAACAATCTCTGACTCTTCAAAAGCCAGCTCTCCTGTGCGCTATTGTTTGATGCCCCACTTATGCGATCAGTGGAGTTTCCAGGTTGTGAGGAGCAAAGTGGCAGTGATCTGTTCACTGAGATCTTTGCAAAAACAAGAGAGGATTTCACACCTTTTTAACTGCCACTTTGTTGCAGGTCTGGAATTTTACAGCCGGGGATTTTGCCAGTTAGAGCTAGTATTAATTTGGCTCACCTAGACTGCCTAACGGGACTTGAACTGTCCAGCTGAAATAGAGATTGTGCTTTGGTGCATGTGGCATTCACCATCTCCTGGACTGGTACACAGGGATCAGTGAGAGGTATATAGGCCATGCTGAGCCTGACACCAGGATTCCATTGTAAAGAAAACAAAGGTACAGAAAAGGGCTTCAGCGTCAGATGTTACATTCACCCTATGGTAAAATCCAATCAACTATGTGGCCTCTCTGGGGGCTACACAGATGTGGGGGGGGGGTTCCATAGCAAGCCCATAAGCATTTCCATGCAGGGATAGACCAGTTACCCATCTAGCTGAGTATCCTGACTCTCACAGCGGCCTGTACCCCAGAGGGAGGCTACATGGTCAGGTGTTGCCCACATGATTGACTCTATCTGGGCAACAGGAAACTCCAAGTTTGTACTTGCTGAGCTTCCTTCACACTCTTGGGGGGTTGGGGTTTGCCCCCTCTTGAAAGTAGCAGGAGTTTAGACCCCCCAAAACAGCCAATCCCTTGTGATCCACGGAGGCCAGAGTCAAACACGCTGCCTCCAGACCCTTGGCAGTAGGAGCCATGTGTCCATGGACCCACTCCCCCATGAGCTGATCCCCCTGAAGGCCTGAGGGTCTGCAAGCAGGTGCCTGATGCTGCAGATCATAACCATCCTCCCCAGCTGCAGATCCCAAGTGTAGTATATAGAAAACTGTGCTAAAATTGCAGGCTGCCGCTTTACATTTCCGGGGCTTTCCTGGTCCTGCTTGCAGGCTAGGGGGCTCCATAGGGAAGCATGTGAGCTGTGCCTAGCAGCAGTCAGTCTGCAGACAGACAGCCTAGAAGGTGTGTGAGTTGTGTCTCTCTGTTTTTAGAGCTCAAATTGCTTTGTCTCTCTCTGTGTCGGGGTTCCTGTGTGGTCTCATTCTGGGTGCTACAAAATAAAACAATGGGACGCTGCAGGCTTCCAGCAGGTGTATTTATGTTTCTATCGTGTGTGAGTGTTTGTGTATGTGTGTGCATACATGTGCCATGAACATACCACCAAGCCCCACAGAGAAGGAGGTGGGGAAGGTTGCCTGCCATACAGGTGCCACTGCCCTCCAGTAACCCCCAAGCAAGTATCTGCTGGGGACTTGCCCCCTGTGCCCTTGGAGGGGCAGGGGATGCTAGGCTCCTAACACACTAATGACTTTGGCCCAGCCTCCCTGCCAAACTCCTGGATGGTTTGCTTAGTTCTTGCTTCCTCCTGCCTTGCAGCTGCCCCAGAAAGCCAGTCACATGCCACTATTTCTATAATTAAAATCCAGCTATTCAGATCTGATGAGAAAACAATTTAATTAAGTAAATTACAATTTTATTGGGATTTGAATTTTAAATACTGAGGACCCTCGCTAGAACGCACATCTATATAGCGTGAATTCGCATATAACGCGGTCGCGGCCATGGATCCCAAATTTAATTACTTTAATTGCAATTCATTTTATCGTGGTCCCCACGTTAATGCAGTATCATGCATGGATCCCAAATCCTGCATTCTAGCGAGGGTCCGGTGTAATCTGAAAGCACTGAAAGGAGCCGTCTGGTACCATCAGGGTTCATTTCTCTCAACAGGAGGAGGGGGTATGGGAAAGGACGCCACTTGGGATGCAGGTGCTCGCTGTTTGGTGGCCTGGGTGAAACGAAAGGGAGGTGTGGGTCCACTCTCAGTAGAGGCCACTTCCTAAGCCAGGCCAGATGCGGCAGAGTCAGGGCCCCTTGCTGCCAGACTCAGCAGAGAGGCAAAGGAATTTGCTGACAGAGAACAAGCTCCCATTGTAGCCCTGGTGGCGGCCCTGCCAGCATGGGTGCTCTGGGCTGGAGCACCCATAGAAAAAAACAGTGGGTGCTCAGCTGTTCAGTGGCATGTAGGAGGTGCTGGGGGAGAACGGGAGGAGAGGGGCAGGAAGAGGAGGGGGGAGGGTGCGCTCAGGGGAGGGAGGCGGAGCAGGGCAGGAAGAGGTGGGGCAAGAGTTGGGGTTTGGGGAAAGGGGTGGAGTGGGGGCAAAGTCTGGGGTGGAGCGGGAGTCGAGCACCCCCGGGGAACTCAGAAAGTTGATGCCTCTGGCTGCCCGGACATTGGCACTGCATGACGGGGGAAGCATGCCCACACTGTATCTAGGCATGTCTCTGGGGGGAGCACAAAGAGGCTGATTGCTCTCCCACCAATCAGGCATGTTATCGCTGACATCAAGGGAGTTATGCCAGTGGAAAACTGGGAGAGATCAGGTCAGAGTCAAGCCCTTAGTCCCTGGGGCTGTTGGACCAGCCTCTTTCAACAAGCACTGAATTCACTGCAGCTTTGGCAGAAGGTGATTCTGGGCCCAATCCTGCTGGTGTCCTCAACTCCCCTTGATTTGGGGACATCTCTTGGAGGTGTTTATCAGTGGCAGGGGAGCTGGGGTGAGTGGTTTGGGGGCTGGGTGTGCACGAGCCCCTCCATGGCAATCATTCTGTTGGAAGAGCAAAACGGCAAAATACAAAATTTCAATTAAGTACATGGAATACTTGGAGGACAACTTTTTGTTTCATAAAGTAGTGGAAGTAACCGGGGCGACTTGATTCTGACCCACAGGGAGGAATGTGTTGCGAATCTGAAGGTGGAAGGCAATTTGGGTGAAAGTGATCATGAAATGATAGATTGCACGATTCTAAGGAAAGGAAGAAGTGACAGCAGCTGAATAAGAACAATGGACTTCAAAAAAGCAGATTTTAACAAACTCAGAGAACAGGTAGGGTCCCATAGGAAGAAAATATACAGGATAAAGGAGTTCAGGTGCTGGCTGTTTCTCAAGGAGACAATATTAAAGGCACAACTGCAAACTATCTCGACGTGAAGAAAAGATCGAAAGAATAGTAAGAGATCAATGTGGCTCCATTAGGAGCTATTTAATGACGTGGAAATCAAAAAGGAATCCTAGAAAAAGTGGAAAAATAGATGAATTGCTAAGGAGGAGTTCAAAAGAACAGAGCACGCATGAAGGGACAAAATCAGAAAGGCTAAAGCACACAGTGAGTTACACATAGCAAGGGAGATAAAAGGTAATAGGTTGAGGTTCTTGAAATACATTGGGAACAAGAGAAAGACAAAGAAAAGTACTTCATTAAGAAGGAAAAATCAAATGCACAAAATGGGAAATAACTGGCTAAGTGGTCATACTGCTGAAAAGGATCTAGGAGCTCAGGTGGATCACAAATTGAGTATGAGTTAAGTGGGATGAAGTTGCTAAAAAGGCTAATATTCTGGGGTATATTAACAGGAGTGTTGTATGTAAGACACGGGAGGCAATTGTCCTGCTCTACTTGGCTCTGGTGAGGCCTCAGCTGGAATTCTGTGTCCAATTCTGGGCCCACACTTTAGGAAAGATGTGGACAAGCTGGAGAGAGTCCAGAGGAGAGCAACAAAACTGATAAAAGGTTTAGAAAACCTGACCTCTGAGGAAAAGTTAAAAAACCCTGGGCCTGTTTAGTCTTGAGAAAAGAAAATGGAGGGGGGTCTTAATAACAGCCTTCAAATACATTATGGGCCATTATAAAGAGGACTGTGATCAATTGTTCTCCGTGTCCTCTGAAGGTAGGACAAGAAGTAACAGGTTTAATCTGCAGCAAGGGAGAATTAAGTTAGATATTAGGAAAAACTTCTAACTCTAAGGGCAGTTAAATTCTGGAATAGGCTTCCGAGGGAGGCTGTGGAATCCCCATCACTGGAGGTTTTAAGACCAGGTTGGACAAACACCTATTCGGGATGCTCTAGGTTTACTTGGTCCTGCCTCAGCACAGAGGCCTGATAACTTCTCGAGCTCCCTTCCCGACATTTCTATGATTTTTATGATTCCTACCCATGTCTGTGCCTGAGAGCAGGTGCAAAATGTGACATGTATGAGGATAAAGTACAAAGTGACAATTGGGACAGGGAGTGCACGGAAACCTGACCCTGCACCGATGAGCAGCTGATGTACAGCTGCCAAGCAACTGCAGTGCAGAACAAGAGGAAGGCTGAGGAGGGAAACATGTAGCTGAGTTCACCATTCACATGGTGAGGATGCCATTTAAGACCATGGATCCACAGACAAACCTATTCTCTGGCCATACCCTCCTCTGTTCATGGGGCAGCAGTTTGATCCATAGCATGGCATGAGTGGGCCAGTGTGAGGATGCCAACCACAGCAACCCCTGTCTCACCTTAGGAAAGTTATCACCTTGGGGGAGGCTGGAGAAGGAATGAAGCTGTCTATGGGCCAAGTTGCAAGAAGTTAGCAAAGCCTGAATATACACCCACAGAATGCTCCCGAGTGTGTGGCTAATGGGAGGGCAGAGAGCAAATATGCTTCTGCTCTCATTGGAACTCACTCTTCCAAGCATGGGAAAAAACCTGCCTCCAAATTACATCTATTAGTGAAATCCTTTCCATTCACAAGGAGTAACAGCCCAGATCCCCAAAGGGATTTAGGCACCTAGCTCCCATTGATTTCAATGGAAGTTGGGTGCTTAAATCCTTTTGAGGACTGGACCAACCACCCGGGACTTCCAGACTGAATTATTCTTATTCTAGATTAAGCAGGGGAAGGGGTTGGAGAAAGAACAAAAGCAAAGTCTCCCAGAGAGAGCACAGAGTATGTGTCTCTTCTGTGAGAGCCTACAGCAGCTTTGAGAACAAAATGGCAGCTGACCCAGCACACAAGCAGAGTTATTGGAAAGTTGATGGTGAAGTACACAGGAAGAAAAAGCATTTGTTAGCGACATACTCCACAGCTTGGCCAACTGTTGGTTTAAAATAAGTGGTTCAGAAGAGAAGCCCTCGTTTTGGAGGCCTGATCCCTTTAATAAAACCCAACCTATGAACATTCTTAAGCAGGAGACAATAATGTATCTTACAGAGGGGATAGTCTTGACATATTCATACTAGCTACTCAAAATAAAATGAATCCCTTGTTTGTGTCAGGTTCTCTGCACTGCATTTAAACGTGGATTTTGTGTGGACAATTTGATACCTGGAACAATGCGCCACTGCATAACTACAGATGTCCAGTCCCAGAATGGATCCTTCTGCGGGCGGCAAGGTATTTGGGGTACAGTCTGTTATGAAGGCTGGCTGGCCATGATGCAAGCCATTTCCTCTGCTATTGTAAAGACTGGATGGGAGGTCAGGTGACTGCAGCTTGGTGAAAAATATAAAATATATTGAAGAGTATGGGGGCGGGGGAGACTCCCATGGAATGATGGCAAACCTCACGTATTTCTAGAGTGAACTTCAGAGCAGCATGTGCACATCTCCAAAACATAGCCAGAACTCCTACTGGAGGAACTGGCTACAGATCTTATTGGTTTGGCTGGGCTTTCAGTCACACAAGCCCTGTAACAACAGCTCCCCTCCTGCTGTATCCCTACATGAAGTATTAGTACCTGCTCTGCTTTCAGACTGGACTGACAGAGAGACTGTAAAACAGCACCCAGCCCAGGGCCGCAAGAGCTGGACTATGGGGACAAGAAGAGTATATGATGAAGAAGGAAGGGAAAGGAAGGGGTTGGGGCAGGGTCAGACAGTGGAGGAGGAGGAGGAGAGATGGAGCCTTCGGGATCAGAGAGAAAAGGGGAAGATAGGTGATGTGGGGAGGGGAACTGGTAGGGTCAGACAGCAGGTGGGAAGGGGAGGGGGAACCTTTAGGGACAGAGAGTAGTTCTCTCTTTTTTTGCATGCCCCTCACACAGTCCTTCCTATTGGCTCTCACCAGCTCTTGTTTAATTAGCCTCCAGTCTGCCCTAAGGGGAAGCCCCTGAGTTTCCAGGCACTGATAATTGGCACCTCTGAGCCTTTTCACCTCTGGAATCCTATTGAAATTTAACAATGGGTCAAATTAAACTCCCCATCAGTGGCATGTCCATGGGGAAAGCGCTGCTGGCTCTACTCCCAGGTAGGCACAGACCACCGCAGTTCTCGCCCAGCACCCCCAAGGCATCTGTGCACAGATCAGTCCTCTCCGTGCTTCTCCTTTTTCCATTACTTTCTAGTGACGGGCATTCAGAGGCAAATTCAGGCCTAGAATCAAAACTGAAATTCTGTGTGTGAGGAATTTCTCACTCCTTTGTATCAGAGCTGCTCCATTTGCCTCAGGAAATGACCTGGCTAGCAGTAATGTAGAACACTCTCTAGCAGATGACTGATCGCTCAGTCACTTCCAGGTGAGGGGTATCATTTTCAAATGTACCTAAATGACTTAGAAGCCTGAGTCCCATTTTCAAAAAGGATTTAGGCACTTGAGAGTCCCATTGATTTTCACTGAAGTGCCTCAGTGATTTAAGCCAAGACCCTCAAAGATATCTCTGAAGTGCTCTGCTCCCTGGGACCCGTGGGCAGATTTTCACAAGATCTTAGCACCCAACCTGCACTCTGTGTATTCACCATTTTCAAAAATCTGGCCCTGTCAATTCCTGGCACTATTGCTTAAACCCAGTTAGTACATTAAACACTTATCACTTGCTCGTTAATCTTTATAGACAACCAACAAACATGATTTTGCACCACATAAACTCCATCCAGTGATGGGCAAAGTAAATATCTTGCTGAATGAGGGCTCTCCATTTATTACATTTGTGTATCAAGTCTGGCAAAAAAACCAAACAGATGAGGCAAAAGAGGATCTTGGAACATAAAAACCGAAGTGAAGGATTGTGACGCTGTTCTGATACTGTGCCCAGCTCACCTTCTGCACCTCAAGGAACGGCAGGGGAAAGGTCATGCTATAAACTTAAAAGCCCAAACCCTGGAAACGGGCTGTGTGCAGGGGTGACCAGCAAGAAGCGACGTGAGGACACGTGATGTATTGAAAACAGTTAGAACTGTAAACTATCATTTTACACTCCAGGGGCCATTGCATGGTCCTGCTTGCAGGCTAAAGTCCTAACAACTAGGGTGGCCATTAACACATCCCCAGAATACTGGACATTCTGGTACATTGGAAATGGCATGGGCCTGCTCCCGCTTGTGTGAATTCACACTCATGGTGCATGAGAGATCATGCCAGCAGGGCAGAGCAGCACACTCTTCAAAATGGCATCCCCTGTGCGTGATACCAGACAAAACCATGTCCGGTTTTATATCCGTGCCGGACAGGGAACAAACAACACAAAAACAGGACTGCCCAGCTTAAAACTGGACAAATGGCCTACCTACCAGCAACAGTCAGCTTTGAGTCAGCCAGCCTAGAGTAAGGTGGGGTGAGTTGTGCCTGTTTCAGGGAGCAGCCTGTTTTGTCTCTCTTCGCTTTGGGTCCCATCAGTGCAGGGCTGGTTTAGATTAAAAGTAAAACAAGTTTATTAACAAAAGGATATCAAATTTTAAGTGAGTTTAAGTATTAAAGGATAGAGTAAGAAATGGTTACAAGCACATAAAAGTGAAAAACACTTTCTAGAAGCTAAGACTTAACAAAACAAGCTACAGCTTAGTTCAAGGTAGTTTCCTTACCAATCTACCTTCCAACAAGATGGCTGATCAGCCCTCTGGTCAGGATCTCCCACAAAGTCCAAAGAGCTTGGTTCCTTTGTTTTCTTAGGTGAAAGATAACTTGGGGTTCTCTGCCCCTCTCTTTATAGTCCAGTTACCCTTTGAAATACATTCTTCTGAAGGTTACCCACACACACACACCAAAGTAAAGTTCATTCAAGCGGTGAGGAAAGTGAAATGGAGTCTGCTGGTGAAGGAAATTCTATGTTGGTTTCTTCCTCTGCTGGTGTTTTGCTAAAATGCAAATTGATCTGTTCCCTGTATTCTCCTCCCCCAGCTGTCTTCGGGGTTCTGTTTACGTTCTACGTAACTTGCATTCTCATTGTCTCTTAATGCGCTTTGGAAATACCTTCCAGGAGGCAGAACCACATTCCTTTGTCTGGCGTTGAGTGACTTTAGCCCTGCCTGGCAGACACACTTTCCATATTTTCCAATATGTTCATTTCCAATTAACATAATTTCCAGTATGTTTGTAATATTGAATCTGTCTTCTGCACAATAATATTAATGATCAGTATGTTATTAGCTTTCTATTGATGCCCTACATGACACCCATTAGATGCAGGTTATGATATTCATGAGTTGGGGTACTTTGAAGTGCTCAGGCTAGCTGAAACTCAGTACCAGTGAGCTCTTTGCCCTCTTGCACTGGGATGCTGTGAGGGTCGCAGAAAGGGAGACAGATTTGGCTGGTCTGGAAGAAGGGAGGGACTACGTCCTAACCCAATTTGTGGTGGGGATTCACCTTTCTCCGTGCTTTACATTTGAGCCGACACCCTTAGCTGTGCTGTCAGAGGTCTGTGATTACTTATTTTGCACCAACAACATACTTAGCATTGAACAGGACAAAGAAGACTCAGCCTCTACTCCAAGGAACCTAGTTACCCCCAAACAGCCAAGCAACACAGACAGCCCTGGCGTCACAGGGGAATGGTTGGGGACAAGACATTCTCAGTGGAGAGCCTCCACATCTGGTTTGCTTCCTGCCTTGGCCAGACTGAGCCCCCAACTCTGATGACCTGAATAGCAGCAGTTCTCTGGCTTTGTGACCTAGCATATTCCATCTGAAAGGTGTAAGTGCTTGGGGTGCCAGCTTGGTCATCATAATCACTGCAAGTATAATGGAGTCTATTCCGATGCTCTATTTCAAACCAATCCTGGTGCCAGCTGATGGCAGCTCTCAGGTGGTATGTGTACCCCATATGAGAACTACTGCTTCAGAGGATACTGAGACAGAGACCTCTCCATTTTCTCAGGCTTTTCCTGCCTGGGGAGGATTGGGTGTCGGAGTCTTTGCAGGAACACGTTTTCAATTTCAAACCCGTGGTGATGGGTTGGTCTTTTAAAATTTAATTGTAAATGCACCTGGAGAAATTGACAGACACATAATGCAACTAGAGACGTTCATTGCATTGATTCATTCATTAACGAGCCAGCGCAAAAGGACTGGGGAAGAGGGGTGCCTGAGTGAAGAGAAGCCTTTCCCAAGATTAGTATTTCCACAGTATTTGAGTGACTCAGATAAAAGTCTCTCTGTCCCCAGTGCCAGGCTGTATTCACTCCCAAACAATTGGCATAAAGAAAGAAATGGTTACTAATTACTGTCTCGCAAACATCTTGGCCTGCTGGAACAGAGGTGTCCCCCCTGGCCCTTGGTCCATCTGTGTATGTCTACCCTGCAAACAGGAGTTGTTACTGCAGTATAACCACACTAGCTTTAATTCAGCTGGCTTGCAGCCTGGGAACATTCCCAGGATCTGTGGGTGGCTTGTACATCCTGGGTTGCCATGGCGTCCCTGCTACTTTTAGCAAACTAGCTCACTTAACGCTAGCTTGGGTATTTCTACACTTGCTGCATTCACATCTCCCGACTGCAGTGTAGGCATCCCCTGGGGCGAGGCAACGCCCTTACGGCTTAGGGGACAGGTCGCGATTACTTGCCCCTGGCGTGTTGGAGAGCGAGGAACTGCCTTCAGCTCACTCCTTGCAGGCTGGTCTGCTGGGAACCCACCAGACTGGGCTGGAATCAGGGTCAGAATTCACAATGAAGCCTTCATCTTCCCTGGGCTCAAGAGCAAATTGTGCAGGCGGACACCCTTCCCCCCGACGTCGACCCCCTCCCCCCCGGCCGCCCCTTGGCACATGTGTGTCCTAGCAAAGGTGACAGGGGTTGGTCCTACAAGGGCTGGATATGAAAGGCCCACAGAGGGTTCCCCAAGGAACCTCCAAAGGCCTTGAACACCCCCTGGCATGCAGCCTGGTAAAGCAGAAAGTTCAGACTAAATCAAACCAGTTTATAGCCTGGAATTAATATAATTATAGGCTAATGGGCGTAACAGGGCAAGAACCTTCTTCCTGTTCCAATGCAAATAGCTACCAGGCCGTCAGCTGGCCACTCGCCCTTCACATTTGCAAGAGCCAACAGCCAGCTATAGCAATTTGATGTTCCTTTGCCGGTGTGGTGTATTAACACTGGACTGTTCAGCTACTTAACAGTAAGAGCAGGGCCTTGTTTTCTGAACAGCAGCAAGGAACATGAGATGCTCTGTCTTAGCAAACCAGATACTAGGGGGGTGAATCTGGCAGGGATCTAGTGACGAAAAAGGAGCCCCTTTTGTCTGTAAGGTGGCCTTTGTGCAATGGGTTTGATGAGTCCTGCAACAGTACTTGGTTTCCCAAAGCATGCAGTGAGTCTCACCATACTTTGAAGGGCAGGTGTGGCCTTACTGGGATCCAGGAAGTGGGAGGGCGAAGCCCCCTTTAAAACCTTGCCAAAATGCTGGCTGCAGACAGCTCTCTGGTCAAAAGGCCAGGTAGAGAGACATGGGTATGCAGCAGGGAGCCCAGCTGTAAGTCCTAATGAGGGCTAGCTCAGAGCAACAAGCTGGGCCGAGTGGGACAGCTGGGCTAAAGACTGGGAGGGCTATAAAAGCCCTGGGAAAACCTCAGTGAAGGGGTGGCTAGGGAGGAGACAGGAGGGCTGTTTCTCTGTCTCCTTACCTACTGGAAGGAACCTCAAGGGCCAAAAGACCTTGGGAGGGGTCTGTGGTGTGATTGTTGTTGGGGAAATTGGGACTGGACAAGAACACTGTAAATAAAGACACAAAGGTGAAACCACTGAAGAAGGTGGTTGGATTCTTTATTATACCAGCCTAAACACAGGGTGCAGGCACAAAAGTGGGAATGCTGGCATAGACCTTGTGACACTGGGGGCTTGTCTGGGATCTCCCTAGCCATGGCTATTTGTAGCTGCCATGGAGGAGACCTTGAAATGGCTGGTGAGCATGGTGCAGGAGATGCAGCAGGCTGACAGACAGGGGCTGATGACATGGCAGGCGAACCAGCAATAGACCCTACAGGAGCTCATCAGGGAGCAGCTGGTGGCCCAGCAGCAAATACTACAGAGAGTGGTGAGTCCGGCACCCAGGGATGGAACCAGGATGCCAGGGTGGGGGCTTTGCAAGATGGGCCCCACGGATGACCCCAATGCGTTCTTAGGAACATTCAAAAGGGTGGCTATGGCAGCTGGTTGGGAGCGAACAACCTGGGCCCTGCGGCTAGCCCCGTACCCAGGGGTGAGGCCTAAGTGGCATTCATGGCCTTGGGCGAGACCCAGGCCCGGGACGATGACACAGTAAAGGCTGCAATCCTGGACAGTGTAGGACTCTCCACAGAGAGATCCCGCCAGCGGTTCCGGGTGGCCCGCTTGACAGAGGGCCTGAGGCCCTGGGCATTTGCCCCAAAACTCACCGATTGGGCTGCCTGCTGGAGGAAGTTATGGATCAAGTAATCCTGGAACAATTCCTCCTGGGTCTTCCGGACCTGCTGAGGATATGGTCCAAAGACATCAGCCAGGCCAGGTGGTGGAGGCAGTCCGGCTAACGGAAGAATATGTCGATGCCAAGGGGCCCAAATGGGGATGAAGCCCAGTAAGGGGGCCAGTCCAGGAAGAAGCCCTCCTGATCCTGCTCCCAAGAGGGGGGTCAGACCCAGGACCTGCCTGCAGTCGAGAACTGACTTGTTAGCAGCGTGTGCGCCTCGGCCATAAGAAGCAGGACTGCCCGCAAATGGAGTGTGGGCTGGTGGACTTCTGTGGGTGGACTGGGAGACGGAAGGGAGCAAGGGGACAACCCCGGCTACAGTTTCAGTGTTGCTGGGAGGGGAGCCCTGGAAGGGGGTGATGGACTCTACCTCCACCGCTCACTGGTACAGAAGGGATTAGTTAAGCCGTGCTGGGTGATCCCAGGGCAACTGTGGCCCTACAGTGCATCCATGGGGACACCCGGATATATCAACAGGCCCAGGTACCTTTGAAGGTCCATGGGCGCTTCCGGTGGCAGCAGGTAGGGTTGGTAAAGAACTTGTCCTACTGGGGAGGGATTGGGGGAACCCCGTCAGGCGAAGCCTGAATCCAGGACAGGGAGCCAGAGAAAGGGGACCGAGGGCACCCAACTGAGGACCAAAAGGGGGGGCAAGAAAAGGGTCAAACTCCAAATAATTAAGGAAAGCCCTCCCCCCCCATTGCCGTGGGGCCAGGGGAAGAGTGGGACATGAGTCAAAAAACTCCTAGACAACCAGCTGAGCCCCTTAAGGAGTGTTGGCCCGAGACCCAGCTTCACTTTTTGTTTGCTGAATGATTTCCTTGGACATCACCCTAGTGCTGCTCACCCCCAGTCTGGCAATCAGCTGCCCACCACTCCCTTCTGCGAAAGTGTCTTGTGGCAGAAGGCTGGGGACTTGAAAGTTGTAAATGAGCTGGGGTGTCAGGGGCACTCTCAGCAGAGGGGCTGCAGAGGGAGCTGAGTGATTGGGGGAGTAGAGGGACTGGGAGGCGACTGAAAGGAGCAGAGGGTTTGTGTTGTGGGGATGAAGAGCAGAGATTCTGAGGCACAATAATACACTGAAGGAGCCCAGACATGAAATGAAGCAAAGGAATAGATGGATGTGTGCAGGAATTGAGTGATGTTTCTTCTGGATCATCAATGCAGAATTCCAGCCGTGGGGGAAAGATCTCAGGATTCGAGGCAGAGAGTTTGTAAAAGCAACTCTGACCAGACCTAGAAGGATAAAGCCCCTAGGGAACCAACCAATGATGAGTGCCCAGACATCACCCACAGAGCAGGAACATGACGAAGGAGACAGAGAGGAATAAAAGGACACAGCGGATGCTGGAGAATTGTGGAGTGGGGTTTTTGGGTCACTTGAATGACTGCTGGTCCTGAATGATATGGCAACTTGAATCACCACCAAACAGCCTTCAGCTCCCGTGAGCCGGCTGTCGCAGGAGCTCTCCACCACAGCCACTTGATACTCATGGCTCTCTGAGCAGTGGAAGTCAAGCCCACTGGTTCTTCTCAAGGGCCACACCAGCCAGCCAGGCTGAATGTTCCAGCTAGCACAGCCTGGAGAATGGGAAGTTGTTCCCAGGACAGACTGCTCCCTCCCTGGGCCAGAGAGAATCCACAGCCCTGCCTTGCTCCCCTCGCTCCTGCCTTGTTTCCAGTGCCGCCGTACTGGTCCGGGTTTGTGTGTGTGTGTGTGCACCAGCCTCTCCCTTGTCTCTACCCAACTCTCAGCTCTTCTCAAGCTCTCTTGAGTCTATGCATAATTATTAGCACTCATGCAGCTTTTAAGGCTTAAACAGCATTTTCATGTTGTTTTCGGGAGACATAACAAAACCCTCCAAGGTGTTGGGCACAAAGCTGTAGTGATTGCAGAGGTGCCATCCTGGAGCCCTCGTCAAACAGCCTGAAACACTCCAGTGGGCTTTGGGCCAAGAGAAATACTTGCAATAAACTATTCAAATCTGCAGAACATTCCTAGCATTCACTTTTGGCTGCAGCAAGCTTTTTTAAAAAGGCAATAGTATGTGCTAGCAAAGTATTGTTCACAGAAGCGCTAAAGGTCCCATCATGTGAGTGAGGGGAGAAGCTGTCCAGTGAGTATGGGGCAGTAGGAGCCAGACACAGCCAGCTGCTGCTGGACTGCAAAGCTCTCTGAATCACCCCTGTGCTTTAACAATTCCATTTCTCCAATTTGTAACTCTTGCCAGCACAGGGCAACTCGGGAGGAGCAGCTTTGTGTGTGCCTGATCTTGGGAGTGCTGTACACTGCAAGTTAGATCAGCCTGAAGTCTGCCCTGACTTGCACCCAGCCACCTATGACCCTACAGGTCTGTTACAGGAACTGGGGATCGCCCCATCCCATAGGCACCTTTTTCCACTGGCCACGCTACCTATTCTAGCACAAGCATGGGCAGTGATGTAGGAGCCACACTCACAGTGTCCCCTGTGCTGGGATGATCCCCCCCAGATATGGTGGTGTTTGGAGCAGTGCAAAGCTGCCCAAACTCAGCCAAGGAGTGGGGCCTGCATATGCTGATTTGGACAGGAGCAAGAAATTTACACTCGTAAAGAGCATCTCAGGCAGGGATCCTGTCAGATCCCACAAGCTCATCAGGGTTGGGGCCGGTTAGTACTTGAATGGGAGTAGTGCTGGATTAAGAATTTTGGGGTCCTATGCACTATGGAAATTGGGGGGCCTGCACCTTCACTCAAATTTAGCTTGGCCACCCTCCCTCCATCATGACAGAGGGTTGGCCGGGCCAAACCCAAGTGTTGTTATGACCTCATGAGCCAGGTTGGAATGTCACCCACTCAAATCCGGTGGTCAGGGACCCACTGAGATGGAGGCCCTCTGCAAGTGCATTGAGTGTGCACTGGTTAATCCCAGCCTGAATGGAAGGCCTCCAGGAAAAACCCCACTGCTCTAGGCAATAATGTTCAGTAGCTGTCACTCTACACTTTGAGTTGGTGCTGATACCAGCTCTTCTCCAAAGCCAGGCTACACCAGGCCCAACATCCTAGGCATGAAAGCAAAGAGTGCAAGTCTGTGTAAATCATGGGGCCAGTACCTCTCTCTGACAGACAGACCTTTGGGCAAAGAAGGGGGTTTCTGCTCCTTCCGTCCACCCAAGGCATTGACAAATCAGAGTGCATGGTGTGGCCCTAGGAGCACTCCAACCACACCACTTAAAATTCAGTTTTAATGCAATTGAATCATGATCGCATTTTAAACCCTAGCTAATTAGTTACGTAATATCCAAATGTTATTAATTCTGCAGCTCCATAAGTAGCCATCATCAATTTATTTGTAATAATAGCATTTCCTCTGTAATAACATTAATCATAATGAATTTATTGGGGCATTAATGGGGATGGGATATTATCGCCCTTAGGGAGCCCAATTGAAAGCCTCCCTACTTAGTGTGAAGACTTTTATTGTTTTAATTCTTAATGTCACACTCGTTAATCTGGCTTTTTACAATCTCTTCATGCGGACGGAAACCACAAAAATAATAAATGCATTTCCTGCTACTGAGTGCTTTCAGGAGTATTTCTTTCACTACAGCAGCAGAATTCATTGGCTTACGCTCTTGGGGCCAAATGGTGTCCTTGGATTTATTGACTTCAGGGACAGTTTTAGTCCCTTTTGTAGGAATTTGGTTAGAAATGGCTGGTAGGCAAAGCTAAATAGGGTACGGTCATGCTTTAGAGTAATGTTCTATATATAAAGGGTTAATAAATGATTACTAGCTGTTCTAAGCATGTTGCAGATGTGAATAATATGTGTTATAGATGGTTTTAAGCCATGGTTATAAGCAACCTTTTGATCTGTTTGGACTCTATAACAATTGATTCAACATTTATTAAAACCACGGTTGCCAACTTTCACATTGTAAATAAGCAACCCAATTTTCACAATAAGCCAAAAATCAAGCTAATCCCATTTCAAAACAAGCCAATCCCTCAGAACCCCAACACTCTACATGACTATATCCCCCAGGTGTGCAGTCTGGGACTGGGGTGGGCCCACTGTGCACCCCGACTATCTCCCCTCATTGCCCCTGCTTGTCAGGAGCCAATCCAAAAAAAAAAAAAGAAACCAGCTGCTACAAGCCAAAAACTAGCCAACAAGCAACTCAAAGCCAATTAAGCCAAAAAGAAGCCCAATTTCTGCAGTGGTTTTTCTGTGGGTTTGGCATGTCTGATTAAAACATCTATTTATAATTGATTAATCCTTTCTAAACTATTTATCAATGGAACGTTTATCAATGTGTGACCCAAAGTAAGGTGTTTCATTAGATAAGCACTCAGCCATTTCTGGGCTTTCTAGTTGTTCTAATTCTTCTTGTCAACAG
Organism: Dermochelys coriacea; assembly: GCF_009764565.3. NCBI lineage: Eukaryota > Metazoa > Chordata > Testudines > Dermochelyidae > Dermochelys > Dermochelys coriacea. Next base: position 28,377,726 of record NC_050080.1, read on the forward strand.
TTGGATGGGAAATACAGCTTTCCTCACTGGTTTTCTGTATTCCAGCAGCTGAGACCAGAGGGCATAAAAATAAAATATGGTTAGTCCAAATTTTTTTAGAATCCCTTAAAAATATTTTTAAAATATTTGGATTGAGCTTTGGGGCAAAGTTTCAGGTTGGTTCTTATTTTATCCAAAGTGGTACTGGGGCCTGATCCTGCAAATCTTAGGCTCCAATCCTGAAATAAGCTCCGCACAAGGAGACACTGACACCTGCCCAGAGTTCTTTGCAGAATCAGGGCCATGTACAAATCCACACAGAGTCCCTTTAAAGCCTTAAATTCACACCAGCGTGTTTTCTTCCCAACAAATACAGAAGGAAATTGAATGTGTTATTCTACTGCCAGTGGTGCCATTTTCCAGCACACCTTGTTTCCCTGCTACCCGGCCGTGCTGCTGTTTCTGCATGACACGTCTGTTAACCACATACAGGTCATTAAACAGAAAGAATGTTATAGTTCTCACAACTTACGCCCAGCACTACCAACTCCAGGCATTTAAAAATCCTGAGTCAGACCTCCCGCCCAAGTCAAGAGACTTTTAAAATTTTGGATTCTTTTTAATTTGCCTTCTGGTTTTTTATGCCTTGAGGGTTCGTGTTTCAAACTTACCACCAGGAGGGCTAGTAACATATTTATTTTAAATGAAAGCTAAAATTCTCATGACTCTAGGAGCTGGAACTTTAAAACAAACCAGCAAATATCATGAGATTCACACAAAAATCATGAGAGCTGGCAACACTATAACACTGCTTGTTTCTCCTCTCCCTTCCCATCCTACCCCCTCTCCTCATTTCACTGGGTTTAGAAAGTGAAACTAGCCTGGTCTATTTCACTTTCTGGTCCTTGGCCAGGGATCACCCCACAATGCCGTTGGGTTTTCATTTCTAAGACTGGGGGGGGCGGTATTTAAATCCAGCAAAAATATTTTCTCTGACATTTATTCAAAACTTGAAAACATTTATGTTGATATAAGGGTGTGGAAAAGTCTTTTCTCTTTTAACAAAATCTAAATGTGTGGCTCAGACTAGATTATAATGCTAACACTGGCACAGGTGCTTTTCATCCAGGGATCTCAGAGCCCTTTGCAGAAGAGGATGTGTATCATTATCCCCATTTTACAAACAGGTGAGGCACAGTGAGGTGAAATGACTGGGCCAAGATCACATAAGGATTAAAAAGCAGAACTGGAAATAGAACCCAGGTGTCCTGCTTCCTCCCCTGGTGCCCCGGCCACAGGAACACCCTGCCTTTTATAACAGTGAGTCACCCCTTTCTGCAATCAGGTGCTCTAAATGCAATTTCAGAATGTGGGATGAGATGTGCAATCAGTTATTTTAATCACTATGATGACCAAGTGGTGTGGACAGCATGTGTCACTGTGACCTCTCAGCATATTTGTGCCACTTGCATCTTGTCCCTTCAAATCCTTACATAGTGTCATTGAACTCAATGGGATTGCTCTCCTACTTATTGTTACTCATGTGAGTAAATGTCTGTAGGTTGCGGGTCTTGGTAATTGCATAACATGGGCACCTTTGTTCCATTATCCCCCTCATTATCCAACTGGTTAATGAACTGCAGTAAGCTTTTATCTGGACAGCCTTTCTGCAAACAATTAAAACCTGATTTACCGCAAAGTCTAGAGAGATTTAACTCAAGATTTTACAGAGCGGTCAGCTTTGTCTGATGAGTTTATGGACACTCATAAAAACAGTGAGAATTTTTAATGTGCCCTTCATTAAATACCAGGCTTGTTTTATTAATAGCACATAAATGCAGCAGGTTTACCATGGAGAACCTCCTCCACCTCCATTAAGTTAATGCTCAGTGTTCTCCTGACATACACATAATTAGGCTTGGCAGAATTCGATTTTTACTTTTTTATAATTTTGACAGATCATATCGATGTTTATTTTTAAGCATTTTTTTCCATTTTTATCAATTTAAATGTTCACAGCTGCAGAAAACTATGTGGAGACAATGGGGGGTCAAGACAATAATAATTTCATGACAATAGACATTGAGAGTCAAAAAAAATAAAGCTTTGTAACCGTTAAAACACAAATTCTCGACATCACGTGTCAAAATATACAAAGTGAATTTTCGTAAGACACACTCAGTAAGTTCTCAAGCACCACTTTTCTTACTTTGCCTGATTGTAAATTTTGATTATTATTGATGGCAATATTATTTGTCACTTTGTGTGTGTACATGGACCATCATTTAGGGATAAAAATCTAATCCTTCCCAGCCAACACTTAACAGAGGAAAAGACAGCTCCTCTGCCACCCCACTAGGGAAGGATGATTTGTTATGGAAAGACTTTGTTATCCCCCCAGAAGTAGAATACCTCCCCACCAGGAGGGCTGATGCATGAAGAGGAGACTGCAGCTCGTGGAGTGAGTGGGGTCCACAGGAAGGACAATGCCAGGTGAGGGCACAATCCCTCACTGGAGCTAATCCCCAGGATGGCCAGTAGGAGGTGCCACCAGAAGTGAGTGGATCCTGAGACAGTACCTAAATGCTATATCTATTCAATTACATCCCTCTCCCCAGATCCTCTGTATGTCACTTGTCTTTCTAGATTTTAAGATCTCCTGGGAAGGGAACTAGCAGTTTTTTATTACTTGTTATTTTTATTACAGAAGTACATAGAGACCTCCGCGGGTATCAGGCCCCACTGGGGGAGGTGCTGTACAAATGCAGAGTGAGGGACACTCTCTTCCCTGAAGGGTTCACATTCTAAATAGACAAGTCAGGCAAAGGGTGAGAAAAGAAATGGAGGCACAGAGAATTGCCCAAGGTCACATGAGGAGGCAGTGACAGGGCCAGGAAGGGAACGCTGGTCTCTTGAATTGCATTTTACAACTGTGACTCTGACTTAAAATTTTTGCCTTTTGCTGCACAGAAGCACAACTGCTGACCTATGTGTCATAGACTCCATACTGCTAACAGCTGATGGAGCATGGCCAGGGCTTTTGGAGCAGGAAGCTCTGAATTCAAACCACATTATTAATATTATTATTATTCTTTTATTTTAGTACCCTAATTATGGACCATGTCTCCATTGTGCTAGGCACTGTACAAACAGAACAAAAATATAGTCGCTTCCTCAAAGAATTTACAGTGTAAGGATAAGAAAAGAGACACAATGGTTACAGACAGAAGGCAAAAAATGAGATAAGAGAAATGTTGGCCTGAAGCTGCGGGTGGGTGGAGTGATGACCATGAGGTTCCTCAGACTCTCTCATATGCAGATGTCAGAGCTCAATGTCCAGGTTCCATAACCAGAGGATGGCATCTGTATCGAAGGTTGCTAGATGCTATCTGGAGGGCATTTAGTAGCAAGTTGGGCATCAGTCAGACAGAGCTGTAATAGGTTGGTTTCATCTGTCACAGCTCTCCAGGTGGGCTTAGCAGCAATGGTATCTCACTGAAGGGCTGGTAGGGCTATGCACGCTAGCACATACAGACTGGAGGTTAGAGTATAATTAAAGAAGCCACTACAAATATGAGTGGCTGAATTCAGCTCCATGTTAACAAGCTCATTGTGGCAGTTGACCCCAGGCCACAGAGCAGTGTTCTGGTGGAGCAAACGCCAGTGCCAATACAGATGTATGAGGGACTGAAGGGTCTGCTGAGCTGTAGGTTCCCAACAGTTGTATCAAGGCAATACGGGAAGAGATCTTCATTTTCAAGCCTGTTATGTTGAGTTTTACTCCCAAGTACCTGACAACTGGTTGGAATGGAAGTTGGAATGGAAGTAACTGTCCTTGTACATGAGCCAAGTTGGGTCAATAGGCAAAACAATTGTTTAGAAGGAAAGTAGTTGCCACTGTCTTGGTTTCATTGAGAATTAGTCTCCATTGCTGGAAGTATGTCTGTCTTCACTGTACTCCCTTTCAATCTTATGGAAATTGTTTCCAACGTCAGCAGTACAGATGTTATCAGCATACACATGTCTCAATATGCATTTCAGGAAGCTTGCATGTGTATATACTCAACAAAAGGGGAGCCAAATCTGTCCCTTGTGGAGGGCCATTGCCAAGATGTTTAAGGTGACTGATTTTCTCCCCAGCTTGCAGGATGAAACTTCAGTTGCTAATCATTGCTTGGATGAACCACACTGTCAGCCTGAAAGGAATAACTTGCAGCAGCTTGGCAATCTGCCTGAGGTGCCACACCATGTCGTAGGCCACTGTCAGATCAACTTTCTTTCCTGTGTCTTGAGTCAGACAAAGCATCAAACCTTGGGTGCATCATCCCCTCCTGAACCAGCCAGAATGCAAAGCATCTGACCATCAATTACCTCATTGATCTGCATCAGGATTAGTCTGCCCATCAACCTGTAGGTAACCTGCAGCAGAGCAATCGGTCCATAGCTGTTTGGGTCAGTCAGTGGTTTCCCTGGCTTAGGAACAGCTATGACTTCTGCTCTTCACCAAGCTTTTGAGATGCTGCAATCATGCTTACCATGGTTCAGAAATCGAAGCAGCCAGATTTTGGTGATTGGCCCAAAGTGAAAAACGAACTCGTTGTGGATGTTTGTTGTCAGGCTGCAACTGAGGTATAACAAAGTTGAGCTCTTGGTGTGCAAAAGAAGCTATCAGGTTCATATCCACACTCAGAGCCTGCCATCTCTTAGCAACCATCATTTTAACTGCATGTCTGAAAATTTTATCTCGATTAGGAGCTCTGCCATTGGCCACCAGCTGGAATGCAATGGATTTTGCTGTGACTGGATAGTCCCTCTTGCCCAGACTAGAATCTCTGCTCACTCTCAATAGTTTGCCAGGCTTTGTAACGGGAATGCATGATTGCTCTCTATAAATATATCAGAGGGATAAATACAGGAGAGGGAGAGGAATTATTTCAGCTCAGCACCAATGTGGACACAAGAACAAATGGGTATAAACTGGCCACCAGGAAGTTTAGACTTGATATTAGACGAAGGTTTCTAACCATCAGAGGAGTGAAGTTTTGGAATAGCCTTCCAAGGGAAGCAGTGGGGGCAAAAGATCTATCTGGTTTTAAGATTCTACTCGATAAGTTTATGGAGGAGATGGTATGATGGGATAATGGGATTTTGGTAAGTAATTGATCTTTAAATATTCAGGGTAAATAAGACTAATCCCCTGAGATGGGATATTAGATGGATGGGATCTGAGTTACTATAGAAAATTCTTTCCTGGGTATCTGGCTGGTGAATCTTGCCCATATGCTCAGGGTTTAGCTGATCGCCATATTTGGGGTCGGGAAGGAATTTTCCTCCAGGGCAGATTGGAGAGGCCCTGGAGGTTTTTCGCCTTCCTCTGTAGCATGGGGCATGGTTGACTTGAGGGAGGCTTCTCTGCTCCTTGAAGTCTTTAAGCCATGATTTAAGGACTTCAATAGCTCAGACATAGGTGAGGTTTTTTGTAGGAGTGGGTGGGTGAGATTCTGTGGCCTGCGCTGTGCAGGAGGTCGGACTAGATGATCAGAATGGTCCCTTCTGACCTTAGTATCTATGAATCTAAGTTCAATTTGGAAAGTCCTTCCATTGCTCTTGCCTGGTTTGATATAGAAGGTGAAAAAGGTCTCTACTTTTGTCAGAAACCTCCTGTTCATTCTTGGTGGATTTAAATTCCTGATATAGTCTGGTCGCATCAGGTGACCATCCAGGAATGAATTGTTGATGAAATCCCCAAGGTATAGATTTCTTGGATGCAGACAGAACTTTATGGCAGAAAGCTTGGAAGATGGCACTGATATTGTTCCGACGATCTGATTTCAAGTCTTTACCCACACGAGACTCCAACTCCAATTGGGACAGATCCCACTTTGCCTTCTGGAAATTCCACTGAGGGCCTCTCCAGCGAAAGCTTCTTTTCCGGGTTAGCAAAGAGATCCAAATGCAAGCCCTAACAAATCCAAAGTAATCTTCTTCGGCCCCTCTCAGGCCAAGCTACAACTACTTCTCCAGCTGGATTCCCCTCAGGGACTCAGGCCATTTACCTCTTCCCTGCTCCCATTTACAAGATCTATACCAGAACTTCTCCCAGGGGAGCCTAATCTGATCCCTAGGGGTTTCTTCTACCCATTTGTGGGCCCTAACTCAGGGTTTCTCCACACAGGAGTCTATTCTGTTCCCTGTGGGTTTCTTCTACCAGATCTCTTTCTCACTCCCTTCCCTGGAGCCTAATGACACTAGCTCTGTCTCCCTTCTCAGGGACTCTGACAAATCTCTTGGGGCTCTGTCTCACTGTCAACTCCAAGCCCTCAGTCAGGCCTACTCCCCACAGAGGCTCACTCCACCTGCTGTGGGCTCCTTCCAGCCTGCAGTCACTGCAGGGCCTCTCCCGCGAAAGCTTCTTTTCTCTCTGCCTTCCTTCTAAGCAGCTTTTTCTTTAGACTGTTCCAGCTGTCACCTTCTAGCTCGGCTGCTCCATTACTAATTAGCTAAAGGGGTGCCATCTGGAGCACGATTGCTCCCAGGGGTAGCCCAATGGGTCTTCATTGAACAATTGAGCTCTAACTCTCCTGAAAGGCCATTGGTCCCTTAACAGGACCCCATTAGATGATGACTCCGTCGGGCTGTATTTGTCTTCAGCTTCTTACAAGGAGAACTCAAGCTCCCATTGTGCATATCATGTACTCTAGGTTTGCTTTTTGCAACTGATGGGAGGGTGGAGGGAGTGATACATGAAGACCATAGACTTGCTGCCCTCAGTGGCCAGCTGTATCCCAGCAATGGAGCTGATATCCTGAGGCCAAGCTGCCATCCAGAGCTGCTCTGGCTGTGGAGACTCAGATGTGTGAGATGGAAAACACAATCTCATGTTTAAAGCCCCATGTCTGTATCATGCAGCTGTCCCAGGAGTGAGACAAGAGACGGGATTGCTCGTGAGGTCAGATAAAAGCTGTTTCCACAAGAGTGCCCCGGAAAGGTGGGTGGCTTTCTGGAAAATGGCTCCAAGGGGAGAGAGAGACTGAATGAATGACACCAAGTTGCACAGGATGCCATAGCAAAGGCCAGGGACGCCCAAGCTTTACCCAGTGGAGTCACGCTGACAGTTGGCAAGCTTGATGGGGGCTACACCTAACCTGGGTATCTATTTGCATAATTATTTTAGCCAGAATAAAGACAATGAGGGGTGCTTGGGTGGAATACAACTCAAATTCCTCTCCTGTACATGTAATCTCACCACAAAATCCCCATACACCGATAACACATATGGTGCCTATAAGAATGGGCCAGATTCTGCTCTCACTTAGAACAGAGTCAATCCAGAGGATCTGCACCAATGCTAATGGGGCCACTCCAGATGGACACTGGTGAACCGAGGGTAGAATTTGTCTGATTACCTGTCTGCATGGATTCTAATGGGGAAACGCTGTTTTTTCATGGTAGATAAGAATGCTGATTTACTTTTCCCGTTTCTTTTCAAAGTGTTGCTTTTGTATTCTCTTCATGACTTTTGAAAGCCTGGTTCATCTTTATTCTTTTGACAATTCTTTTGACAATTCTAAGTGCTTAGCCCACAATTTTGTGAGACTTGTAAATAAATATATATGTATTTGTTTTTCCCTTCACTTTGTAGCTGTAGCTTTTAGTCTCTGAAGGAGTAAATGGGATGAAAGGAAAGTCTAAATCTAATTGGATCATCTCCAAAGCATGCTACCAAATGTCTTAGAGGGAACTCAGCAGGAGATAACCCTGAGACCTAGATCTGTTTACAAGAAGAAGAAAGATTCTTTAGGTACCAGTGATAGTGTGTGACATTCTGTACCTTGGGGGAGCACCCTGTAGCTCCCATATTCCTCACGTATATATAATTGTGATATTGCATATAAAGCATGCCATGTAAGGTATCAGGGGAAAGGTTACAATCTGGTAAAAGTCACTGTTCTATCTAAATATGTATATTATTAATGCATATGAAGTTATGAGATTGTGCTGTATGGTTGTCAGTAAAACATGCTGTAAATTGGGGAATCGGCCAGATATTAGCTTCCCAGAGACAAAAGCAAGAAAAGTAACCAATGCCCAGGTGGGTGTCAAAACAACCAACAGCCATTGTCCATTACAAGTCAATGACTCACCTGCATAAGGCCACACCACGGGAATTACTCAACCTTGCCTGGGGACTCAGCAATGCCCACCAGGCATGCCTGGACTTGTATTCTCCAAGCACATGGGACTGAAGGTATAAAACAGAACACAGGGGCCCAATACTTGGCCTTTCTCCTGCCCCCATCTATGCTACAAGCAACAAGGACCCTGAGAAGACTTAAGACTCCAACTGAGGAGGCTTGCCCAGGTTTCAAGGGTTAAATCTGTGTACTATGAACTGCAATATCCAGTGGGGTGAGAAAAACTGCTTAATCTAGAAGTTGCCCAGTCTCATAGGGTTGAGAGTTTAGACTGCATCCTTATATATTTTTTTCTTTTGGTAACCAACTCTGACTTTTTGCCTATCACTTATAGTCACTTAAAATCTATCTTTTGTAGTCAATAAATTTGTTGAACTGTTTATCTTTACCAGTGAGTTTGCCTGAAGTGTGTGGTAAATCTGCTCAGGTTTTGCAAAGGCTGGTATATGTCCACTTTTCATCGATGAAGTGGTGAACCAATTAATAAATTTGCGCTACTTGTCTAGAGCAGTGCAAGATGGTATATTCCTGAGGTACAAGGCTGGGAACTGGGGGGATTTGGCTGGTGCTTTACTCTGTGTGATTCATGAGTGGCTCTGGGAGCATTCATGCAAGCTAGCTGGGTGTGGGGTGCCACATGCTGTTGTGCTGGAGGGGTTTGCTGCTTGTCACTAACAAGGCATTGTGAGAGACAACCCAGGCTGGAGAGAGTTAAGGGGGTACAGCAGTCCCACAGTCCCTAGGCTGCACCCTGGGGATCAAGTCACATAGTGTATAATACATTTTACAGAAAATCCACCCACCTTGATTCCACCTTGGAATCACAGTCTAATAGTACTGGAGGCCTTACCAGCATCATTCTCTGGTAGCAAATTACTGATTTCACTGTGTGTGGTGGTAGGATTGAATGATTTGTTTTATTTTGGGGCTGTCCAGTCTGACAGTCAACCCACTTTTGAGCTAGTTGAGTCAGGCTACACCATTTGGTCTGAGTATGTCCTTCATAGAAAGTGCTAACCATGGGATCAGTTATCCAGAAAATCTCAGGACATTTTAAAAAATCCACAAGACCTGCCAAACAACCAAACCGTCCCATATCAAATCTGTGGCTACCTAGAACTGGTTGTTACTGTATTGCACAACAGGATTTACTTACACCCATGGGTGGGGCAAATTCTGCACCTGTCTGAGGCTTGCTATTTGGAGGGGGCCATGCCCTCCCAGCCCCACAAACAACACCCATGATTATAGCTACATAGTGGCTGTTGGAATGGAGCCCAGACCTTCCTGCATCAAAAGCACAAGTCTGTACCACTTCAGTGAAACAGTCATTAACACTCAGCCTTATAACGATAGCACACAGCTGAGCGGTTTGGGATCCCGGAAGTACAGGGCAGCGATGCACATACACATTAACCAGCTCATTTCAATGCATAGTTTTCCCTGAGGATCACTAAGAGAGCAGAACCTTGCAAGTAGGCCTGAGACTAGCCCAGCGACAGCAGAATTCCTTCAGTACAGGACAATGCAAGTCCCCTCCATAGCACAGGGATCAAGGAAGCGACTGATTCTATTGCAGGCTTTGGAAGGGTGCAAGGAGCAGGGGGATCGAAGGTGTGGGGTTTGCACACCCCATCAGAGGGCCTTTGTGAAAGAAGCTGGTGGGCGTCAACCCAGTTCCTAGCGGGAGATGTAAGCACATAAGCAAAACCACCACCACATCTGGCACTAATTGGCCCCCTTATTGGCAATCTCAACAGACAGACCCAGGACTGCCCGGGCCAAGGCCACGGAAGCTGGGCTCCCCTCTCAGCTACAGAGGTGCCCTGCAATGTCACAGAAAGGCACACTGGCAGGAGAGGAAGTTTATGTGGCTCTTTTCCATGCTGACCTGAGATAGTGATGACGAGAGGACTTCAGTCTCCTGGGCCATCAGTGCAGACCCTTCCATCAGCCTCGTGGGGTGAAGGCTGCCCTAGTATGGAGTGGGTCCCTTTGTTTCTTAGCTTGGGGGATCAATTTGGTGCTGATGAAAGATGCTGGGTTAACACCCTTGCTGCGTGGGGACCTGATCCTGATCTCTCTTGCACCAGATTTGCCCCATTGTAACTCCACTGGCTTCAACCCAGTTATTCCTGATTTGCACCCAGGGTGAGAGCAGAACCAAGCCCTCAATCATCTCTTCACCCTGAAAAGAGGAGCAGTGTGAGCAGCAACAGCAGCAGCCCAAGCTTCTTCCAAAAAGCCCTTCACTGCCTGCCAGGAGTTCATCTCAGGGCCCATACCAAACCCTTCTACTCCACCTCTAACCAGGGTCATTTCACATCCCACTGCCTGGGCTCGGAGCTTTGCAAAGCTGTGATTATCTTTTTCTTCTTTTCACATTTGCTGTGTTTGCGGTTGTAATGTGTTAAGCATGAGCTGCAGCCTGGCTAATTAAATTTGTCTCAATTAGTATGGATCGTCACACGCTGCCATACCGAAAAGAATTCTCTTCTGTGGCCACATACTCGCCACATCCCTAATCCCTCATTTCCATAACTGTAAGCACACGTTGTTGAAAGAGTGTAACCCATCGCAACGAGATTGCTTTAAATACGTTGATTAAATTTGGGGATTATTATGTAAATACAATTTAAATAAATTATAAAGAAAATCTTCAGCAGCCCTTTTATCTATTTATTGTGGTGAATTCAAGAATCAAAGTGAATTCAGAGAGTTTTAAGACCAGAGGGGACCATTCTGGTCACCTGGTCTGATCTGCATTCTCTGGCTAGTGATCCCTGTATCAAACCCATAACTTCTGGCTGTGCTAGAGCATCTCTTTCAGAAAGGCATCTCGTCTTGATTTAAACACTTTGTGTGATGGAGAATCCACCCCATCTCTAGGTCCGTTGTTGCAATGGTCAAGTGGACTCAGGTGTTTAGATGTTTGGAGTACGTGACCATATCTGTCCACTCGCCACTGTATCCACTGGGCTGGGAGCCAGTGATTATCTAGGACTGGACCCTTGCTGCCCCAACATGGGCTGGGACACAGAGAGGGCAAAGAGAGCCCTTCTATCTCCTTGCACACTGACCCAGAGGGCACCGAAATCCTGCTGCCTGTTCTCCCTGAGTACAAGACATGGGAGAATATTAACACGAGCCGCTACTGCTAAACACCCTACCGGGGGAGTGGCCCAGCATGGCTAGGCTCCACACCTGGCACTTCTGCCAAGAGGTGGGAAGAGTACCTGCACCTTTGTAAAGCCAGCTCAAGGGACACGCCCCATATGGCAGCAGATAGTGCTGGGCACTTTGCACAATTGGGCCCTCTGTGCACAAGGGAAGTTAGTGTCCAGGAGGAGCAAGAGGACACTGATTGGAAAGATGGCCTTGTGTTAGGCTGAGTCTGAAGTGTCAGTTCTGACCCTGCCACATCATGTGACCTTGGGCAAGTCCCTTCATTATATTGTTGTTATCCCTCTCTGCCTTGGTTCCCTGTATATAAAACGTGGTTAAGAAAAATTCATTGACAGTGAAAGGTTGTTCAGTGGCAGGGGTATCAATGAATTACAGTAAGGAGGGAGCATAGTCTAGTGCTTCGAGCAAGAGTCTGTGTTCTACTCCCATCTTGGCCCCTGGTCCAATGTGCAACCATGAGCAAGTCGGGTTCCCCTCCTGTGACATATTTAATAGCGTTCAACCCTAGATCTCAAAGGACATCGTTATCCCCATTTTACAGATGGAAAAACCGAGGCACAGAAGGCCAGATTTTCAAAGGCATGCGGGTGCCTAAAGAAACGGATGGGCACCTGGTGGGAATTTGAAATCAATAGGAGTTAGGCACCTAAGCTGCTTAGGATCTATTGTAAATCCTACTTGGCACCTGTCTGCATCTTTAGGAGCCTGCCTGGAGAAATGAACACCCATTGCCCAAGGTGAGTCAGAAGCAGAGCTAGGCATAGAACCCAGATGTCCTGATTCCTTACTGTGAGACTGTTGTCTTCCTGTTAACCTGTACCTCCCTCCATCAGGGGGCTGGGACGCTAGATTCTTTAAGGTTTGTAAAGTGCTTTGAGATCCCCAAAAGGAAATATAAAGCACTGTTATCACGCTGGCACAGCGAGAGCTCATCAACACCTTGCATGTAACTAGAACCTTTCATTTCAGGACTTCAAAGTGCCTTACACATAGTCTTGACAGAATTAAATTTATATTTTCACATATAATTTTAATGGATAATATCAATGTTAATTTTAAGCTTTTTTCCTATTTTTATCTATTTAAATTTTCAGTTATTGGAAATTTTGTTGGGGGTCAGACAATAATTATTCACTGTTGATGTTAAGGTGTAAAAAGTTAAAGCTTAGAACACCATTACAACACAAATTGTCAACATCGCATGTTAAAATATACAAAGTTAATATCCTTCAATCAAACTCCAATACATTCTCAAGCACCATTTTTCTTACCGTGCCTATCTGTACATTTCAATTACTGCCAATAAAAATATTTTCTCGTCGGATTTGTGTGTGTTGGATGAAATCAACATTCACCAATAAAAACCTAATATTTTCAAGCTTCCTTACACGCAATTTAGCTTCAAACTGCCCTTGGGAACTAGGCTGATATTATTAGCCCCATTAGACAGAGGTGTATACTGAGGCATAGAGAGGCTGGGTAACAGCCTGTTGGCAGCAGAACAGGGAGCAGAACCCAAGAGCACTGTCTGCCAGCTCCTGGCTCCAACCCTTAGAACACACATTACTGCCTCTAGGTGAAGCCACTTTAATATGATTCCTACTGAATCAGCTGAGGGTGTCAGACAAACCTTGGGAACCCACATGGCTTTGCCCCCCCCCCCCCAAACTGCAAGCCTCGGGCAGTCAGGCAGCCTGAATTGCAAAGTAATGAGTTCTACAGAGGACAGGAGACTTCTCCCAGCTTTAGCCCCTGAGGCAGGGAGTCTGCATTTTGTTTATAAACAGCGTGATTAACAGATGATTAAGATAAGAAAGGGCTGTTAGGAAGTTTCCTAAAGTTAAATGATCTGTTTCAAGCTTGGTGAACTGTAAAAAGTAAGTAGCCTAAATGATAGAAAGTAATTGTAGATTTTTCAACAATTGTTGGATTCAAGAGGTAGTAACAAAGTTACTAATATCTTTTTTTAGAAGATAACCATTTTTTTAGACAAAGGAAATACAGTAGACCTAATCTAGCTGGATGTGAGTAAGGCATTTGATACAGTTCCACATGAGAAATTATTAGTTAAATTGGAGAAGATGGGGATTAACATGAGAACTGAAGTGTAGATAAGGAACTGGTTGAAGGAGAGACTACAGTGGGTCATACTGAAAGGTGAACTGTCAGGCTAGAAAGAAAAGGAGTACTTGTGGCACCTTAGAGACTAACAAATTTATTAGAGCATAAGCTTTCGTGAGCTACAGCTCACTTCATCGGATGCATTTGGTGGAAAAAACAGAGGAGAGATTTATATACACACACACACAGAGAACATGAAACAATGGGTTTATCATACACACTGTAAGGAGAGTGATCACTTAAGATAAGCCATCACCAACAGCAGGGGGGGGGAAAGGAGGAAAACCTTCCATGGTGACAAGCAGGTAGGCTAATTCCAGCAGTTAACAAGAATATCAGAGGAACAGTGGGGGGTGGGGTGGGGGGGAGAAATACCATGGGGAAATAGTTTTACTTTGTGTAATGACTCATCCATTCCCAGTCTCTATTCAAGCCTAAGTTAATTGTATCCAGTTTGCAAATTAATTCCAATTCAGCAGTCTCTCGTTGGAGTCTGTTTTTGAAGCTTTTTTGTTGAAGTATAGCCACTCTTAGGTCTGTGATCGAGTGACCAGAGAGATTGAAGTGTTCTCCAACTGGTTTTTGAATGTTATAATTCTTGATGTCTGATTTGTGTCATACCACTCGATCATACCACTCGATCCATTGTCTACAGCCAAGCGCTACGATATAACCGCATTTGCTCCAACCCCTCAGACAGAGACAAACACCTACAAGATCTCTATCATGCATTCCTACAACTACAATACCCACCTGCTGAAGTGAAGAAACAGATTGACAGAGCCAGAAGAGTACCCAGAAGTCACCTACTACAGGACAGGCCCAACAAAGAAAACAACAGAACGCCACTAGCCATCACCTTCAGCCCCCAACTAAAACCTCTCCAACGCATCATCAAGGATCTACAACCTATCCTGAAGGACGAGCCATCACTCTCACAGATCTTGGGAGACAGACCAGTCCTTGCTTACAGACAGCCCCCCAATCTGAAGCAAATACTCACCAGCAACCACACACCACACAACAGAACCACTAACCCAGGAACCTATCCTTGCAACAAAGCCCGTTGCCAACTCTGTCCACATATCTATTCAGGGGATACCATCATAGGGCCTAATCACATCAGCCACACTATCAGAGGCTCGTTCACCTGCGCATCTACCAATGTGATATATGCCATCATGTGCCAGCAATGCCCCTCTGCCATGTACATTGGCCAAACTGGACAGTCTCTACGTAAAAGAATGAATGGACACAAATCAGACATCAAGAATTATAACATTCAAAAACCAGTTGGAGAACACTTCAATCTCTCTGGTCACTCGATCACAGACCTAAGAGTGGCTATACTTCAACAAAAAAGCTTCAAAAACAGATTCCAACGAGAGACTGCTGAATTGGAATTAATTTGCAAACTGGATACAATTAACTTAGGCTTGAATAGAGACTGGGAATGGATGAGTCATTACACAACATAAAACTATTTCCCCATGGTATTTCTCCCCCCCACCCCACCCCCCACTGTTCCTCTGATATTCTTGTTAACTGCTGGAATTAGCCTACCTGCTTGTCACCATGGAAGGTTTTCCTCCTTTCCCCCCCCTTCTGTGGGTGATGGCTTATCTTAAGTGATCACTCTCCTTACAGTGTGTATGATAAACCCATTGTTTCATGTTCTCTGTGTGTGTGTATATAAATCTCTCCTCTGTTTTTTCCACCAAATGCATCCGATGAAGTGAGCTGTAGCTCACGAAAGCTTATGCTCTAATAAATTTGTTAGTCTCTAAGGTGCCACAAGTACTCCTTTTCTTTTTGCGAATACAGACTAACACGGCTGCTACTCTGAAACCTGTCAGGCTAGAGGGAGGTCACTAGTGGAGTTCCTCAGGGATCAATCTTGGGACCAATCTTACTTAACATTTTTATTACTGACCTTGGCACAAACAGTGGGAGTGTGCTAATAAAATTTGCAGATGACACAAAGTTGGGAGGTATTGCCAATATGGAGGAGGACCAGAATATCATACAAGAAGATCTGGATGACTTTATAAACTGGAGTACTAGAAATGAAATTATATTTAATAGTGCAAAGTGACAGAGGAGGAGAAAGACCTGGGTGTATTTGTTGATCACAGGATGACTATGTCCCGTCAATGTGATGTGGCCGTGAAAAAGGCTAACATGGTCCTGAGGTGCATCAGGTGAGGTATTTCCAATAGAGACAAGGAAGTGTTAGTACTATTATACAAGGCACTGGTGAGACCTCATCTGGAGTATTGTGTGTAATTCTGGTCTTCCATGTTTAAGAAAGATGAATTCAAACTGGAACAGGTGTAGAGAAGGGCTACAATGATGATCTGAGTAATGGAAATCCTACCTTCTGAGAGGAGACTCAAAGAGCTTGGCTTGTTTAGCCTAACCAAAAGAAGGCTGCAGGGAGATAAATACAACACAGGGATAAATACCAGGGAGGGAGAGGAGTTATTTAAGTTAAGCACCAATGTGGATTCCAGAACAAATGGATAAAAACTGGCCATCAACAAGTTTAGGCTTGAAATTAGGAGAAGGTTTCTAACCATCAGAGGAATGAAGTTCTGGAGCAGCCTACAAAGAGGGGCAGCGGTGGCAAAAAATCTAACTGGCTTCAAGACTGAGCTTGATAAGTTTATGGAGGTGATGGTATGACAGGACTGCCTACAATGGTGTGTGGCCCATCGGCAAGTGCCTGTAGCAAAAATCCCCAACAGGTGGAGATGGGAAACCAGATGAGGTGGGTTCTGAGTTACTACAGAGAATTATTTCCCAGGTATCTTCGTGGTGTATCTTGCCCACATGCTCAGGGTCTAACTGATCATCATATTAGTGGTCTTGGAAGGAATTTTCCCGCGGCAGAGACCCTGGTAGATTTTTGCTTCCTTTGCAGCATGGGGCATGGGTCACTTGCAGGTTTAAACTAGTGTAAATCGTGAATTCTCTGCAACTTGAAGTTTTTAAACCATGATTAGAGAACTTCAGTAACTCAGCCAGAGGTTAGTGGTCTGTTACAGGAGCGAGTGAGTGAGTGAGGTTCTGTGGCCTGCAACGTACAGGAGGTCAGACTAGACGATCATGATGGTCCCTTCTGACTTTAGTAAGAGTATCCAAGAAAGAAGAAACATTACAATTTTAAACCTAACCAGTGTCCCTTAAGCGACTTGCCACAAGATGTCAGAACATGTTAGTATTAGAAATGAGTGCGTCTAATATTTATTTAATTTTCTTTCTTGATATAGGAATTTGATACAGTACTCCTGTCAGCAAATTTGTAAGTTATTATCTGCAAAAAATATTTGAGTTTTCAGTTGCTTAAGTAGCCCCTGGAACCACGGTTAAAGTCCCCCCACTCCCGAAAAATCTGAAATGGCACCCTTATGGACAGGCACGGAATTCCCCCCCCCCCCCCTCTATTTACGGCTCCGTTGGCTTGACTGGAGCTGCTGTCTCAAATACAGAGGTCAAACTACACCTGTGGGGGCCCACCAGCTACAGCAGCTGAGTACAGACCATCCAATTGCCAGCTGAAGTTGTGCCAGCCCAGTCATGCATTAAGACAAGTCATGGCAGACTCCACCAACGGGGTTAATCAAGTTGTGGCTACAGTCCAACCCGAACACAGAGTAAGTGGCTGCGTCTAGAAGGATCAGCCTTTTTTTCCTGTAGTGGTTATTAAGCAATCCACATGCTGTGCATTTAGTATTCAAGAACAAACACAACATGCTCCAAAAGCCCATTTAAAGTCTAATGACCACAGTGTTATCTGCAAGGAGATACCAGCCCATACACAAAAGGTAAGAGGCCAGCGCGCAAGGAATGGATGGGAGAGAATTGATTGTAATCAATTACAGGCAGCATCTGGGCTTCACAAGACCAGCAGCAAGGGCCCAATTCTGCTCTCAGCGAGCTGTTCAACTTTGGTGGGGTAAAGGAACCGGTGTAGCAGATGATTTAAAGTTCTCCACTTAGGAAGGAATAGTCAATTGCACACATACAAAACGGGAAATGATTGCCTAGGAAGGAGTACTGCAGAAAGGGATTGGGGAGTTACAGTGGATCACAAGCTAAATATGAGTCAACAGTGAAATACTGTTGCAAGAAAAGCAAACATCATTCTGGGATGTATTAGCCGGAGTGTTGGAAGCACACAAGAAGTAATTCTTCTGCTCTACGCAGCACTCATAAGGCATCAGCTGGAGTATTGTGTCCAGTTCTGGGCATCACACTTTGGGGGAAAATGTGGACAAACTAAGTAAGTCCAGAGGAGAGTGAGAAAAATGATTAATGGTCTAGAAAACATGACCTGTGTGGAAAGATTGAAAAAATTGGTTTTGTTTAGTCTGGAGAAGAAAAGACTGACGGGGGGGAGGGAGGGATGACATAATAACAGCTGTCAAGTACATAAAAGGTTGTTATAAAGAGGAGGCTGATAAATTGTTCTCCTTATCCACCGGTGCTAGGACAAGAAGTAATGAGCTTAAATTGCAGTGAAGGAGATTTAGGTTAGACAATAGGAAACTGTCAGGGTAGTTAAAAACTGGAACAAATTACCAAGGGAGGTTGTAGAATCTCCGTCACTGGAGGTTTTTAAGAACAGGTTAGACCAGGGGTCGGCAACCTATGGCACGTGTGCCAAAAACGGTGTGCAAGCCAATTTTTAATGGCATGCTGCTGCCTGCCACGCCGGCAGCAGGCTGAGTGGGGCCAGCGGCCAGGACCCTGGCAGGCAGCAGGGAGCCATTAAAAATTCTGCCCCGGCCCGCTCTTCTCTGCCACCCACTCCCCCGCGGGGGCAGGGTGAAGAAGCTTGGTTCTGCCGGCTGCTGCTGCAGGGCAGGCAAGTTCCCCCTCCCCCGCCTCTTCCCCCAGAGTGCTGGGGTCCTGCCCCTCCTCCTCTCCCTCCCTGCCACCCATCAGCTGATGATCCTTGCAAGGGAGGGGGAGAAGCAGAGCCGCAGGGTGCTCGCTGCTCCGGGGAGGAGGCGGAGAAGAGCTGGGGATGGGGCCATGGGGGTGGAGGGTGGAATCAGGGCATAAACCCTCCAGTCCCCTGCCGTGAGCTACTCTGGGCAGGGGGCTGGGAGCACCCCCATGACCCTAGCCCACACCCCCACACCTCTTCCCTGACCCCTGCACCCCCCCATTCAAACCCAGCCTCCTGCCCTGACCCCTGCACTCCCCCCACAGCCCTTGCCCTGACTCCTGCACCCCCCACACATACCCAGCCCCCCCCACACCCCATGTCCTGACTGTTGCACCCACCACATTCCCACCCCTACCCCTCGCACCAAATGGGAGCTTCAGCACCCACCCCCACCCCACATTCCCACCTGCACCACTCGCACCAAATGGTAGCTGCCCAGGTAAGCACTCCACCCCCAAACCTCCTGCCCCCACCGCGAGCCTCCTCCCTCATTCTAGCTCCTGGACAGACCCTGCACCCCAACCCCCAGCCTGCTCCTTCACCCCCAGCCCTGTGCTCAATGCACTCCCACCCTCAGCTCAGTGCAGAGAGAGAGGAAGAGAATGGGCTAGAACCAGGGAGAAGGTAGGTACCCACTCTATGTGGGCAGGGCCAGGATCCCAGACCCACTGCCAGTCTGGGGTCCCAGCCGTCGGCCCCGCTCAGCCTGCTACCGGTCTGGGGTTCTGGCTGCCAGCCCCTTGCCAGCCAGGGTCCCGGCTGCAGGCCCCGCTCAGCTTGCTGCCGACCTACGTGAATGGAACCCCAGGCCGGCAACGGGCTGAGCGGGCTGGCGGCGTAAGATCAGCATTTTAATTTAATTGAAAATGAAGCTTCTTAACCATTTTGAAAACCTTGTTTACTTTACATACAACAATAGTTTAGTTATATAATCTATAGATTTATAGAGAGAGACTTTCTAAAAAATGTTAAAATGTATTACTGGCACGCGAAACCTTAAATTAAAGTGAATAAATGAAGACTCGGCACACCACTTCTAACAGGTTGCCGACCCCTGGATTAGATAAACACCTGTCACTGCTGGTCTAGATAATACTTAGTCCTGCCTCGGTGCAGGGGACTGGACTAGATGACCACATGAGGTCACTCCAGGCCTACATTCCTATTATTCTATTATTTATGTCACCGAAAATAAGCTTGTGCATAAGATGTGGAGTCTCTGTTCATTGCACTGGCCTCTAATGGTCGAGTAAACGATGCCAAAAAGAGGGTTACTGCAAGTGGAAGAAAACATGTTCAGATTGCAAACCTAGCGCCAGAGGTGGCCCTCAGAGTGGCTACCTTACCGATTCCATTCTTTCGGTTCCATTTGGGTTCCTAGGCCAATCCCATCACTGCAGTATGCAAGTGCTTCCAAAGAGAAATTAAACAAGTCACTAGCATCTGTTCCCTTCGCTCTCTCTCTGGGCCCAAGATCCCCCAGCTGTAAAACAGGGATGATCATGACTCTCCCCAGTGGGTTGTGAGCTTGACTAGCCCTTGTAAAGCACTAGGAGAGTCTCAGATGAAGGTGCTCTATATATGCAATAAGAAAAGGAGTACTTGTGGCACCTTAGAGACTAACAAATTTATTAGAACATAAGCTTTCGTGAGCTATAGCTCACGAAAGCTTATGCTCTAATAAATTTGTTAGTCTCTAAGGTGCCACAAGTACTCCTTTTCTTTTTGCGAATACAGACTAACACGGCTGCTACTCTGAAACCTGTATATATGCAATGATTTACATTAGCTGTGTATTAATCATAGTAAATTGTGAGCCACAGCTGCTCCCTGGTGCAAAAATCAATCAAACAACAACTGCCATTTTTCTAACTGGGAAGATTCAGACACAAACAAATACTATGGTTTGGCTGTTTGTTTTAAAAAAATATGCAAATATGCATGCAAATCAGGTGCAGCCATTAGACTCTGGACAAGCTGCTATCCCAACCACCAGGGTCACAAGTTTCAGAATCTCTGCAATGGAGGCTGGTGACATACCAGTCCATCACTTTTCTCGTCTTCGGCATGATGTCATGGGTAGGTAAAAGTAACCCTTTAACATATGTTCTGGGCTGGCTCAGTTTACAACCACAGGTAAAGACCATACTGCTTCTGGCTGACAGATGGCACAACCAACTCCCCCACGCTCCCTACCCTGAGCCGCTGCCACTGAATCCCTGTTTTTAAAGGCTCTGTGAAGCTGGAGGGTGAAGTACAGAGAAAGATAATTAGATGAGCAAAGATCAGGATGATTAGTAGTAATACCAGCATTTCAACAAGCAATACGGTAGAACTTTAAAAAGATTAACTTATATTAAGAGTGCTTTAATATATGCACAGGAGATAAAGAAACAATCCATCTTAATCAGAGGGAGCAGACAGGAGGCTGAGGATAACGAAAGAACAAACCAAGGGTGAGCATTATGTCCTGTCCTCATGGGGCTTCTGGGCCAGATTCTGATCACTGTTACCCCAGTGGAACAGGAACTAACTCCACTGAAGTTCATGGCATTTACATCTGTGTAACAGAGCAGAATCTGTCCACTCGTGCCTGATTCTGCTCTCTTTTACACTGGTGTCAATCAGGAGTCAGTCCACTGAAGCTCACTGAGTTACACTAGTATAAAACTGGTGTGAGTGACAGGAGGTCCAGGCCCTGTCGTGTTTTGATATATGCCAGGAATTTGGGGGTTAAATACTGTGCACGTCTATAGCACAGGATCTCAAAGCACCTTACTAACATAAATGATTCAACCCACTGACTGTCCCTGGGAAGCAGGTATTGTTAGCCGCACTAGGAAGATGTCATTCAGAGCTGTGAAGGGGCTTAAAGAGAGTCACATACCAACTCAGTGTCAGAGTCTTTGAGTAACACCCTGGTGTCTACTTGGGTTACACCAGCAGAAAACTGTTCACAAGTGTTCTATGCTCCCAGCATCTCATTCTGCTGTAACTTACTCTGGGTTTACACTGGGGTAGTTCCACTCATTTCAGTGGATTTGCTCCTGATTTACACTGTCAAATCTGCATCCTCTGACCTTGTCAATACTAATCACTGCTGCCTTCTCTTCAATAATGAGAATGATCCCATTGTAATAAATACTGTGACCTCAGCACCTCCAAACACCTGACACATGTCACTGTGCTCTGCCTAGCAGGGAGTCAGAGGCTCTTGCAACAATGTAAGGCTGCAGCAATATCTTTCATAGTGGAAGAAAATGAATGCTGTGTCCAGGTCACACCAACTGAATTTTTTAAGCTCCTGTGGGACCTTACAAGCTTAATTTCAGTTCCTAGACCATGATTTATATAGCATGGAAGAGCATTATGCTGCCATTGCGACTCCAGGATGTCAGTTATCAAATGTTTAAAGAGAGGCTAGGGTGGCGGGAAGGATCTAATTTGAGTCAAACCAGACTTATTTGCAGTCTCTTAGCAATGATTTCTGATGCTGCCAACTTTGAGGCTGAATATTAAAGTTTCTCTTTTAAAAATGAATTGCCGTGAGCTGCCAACAAGTTGCCAACTTTATGAAGTCATTAACCACTCGATTGAAATCAACTCCCTCTTTCATTGCCATTTTCTCTCCATTCTTCTAGCCATCAGTCATCAACTTAGCACCCCTGTCTGGACAGTTACTTCCTTCCTTTCTTTACATGTGCACCTGTGGTAGGATTTGGGAGGTGTAACGATAGATGCAGATGACAGAGGCCAGCGATTCATCTGCCTCAGTGCATAAATAGTGCATTGTTTAATAGGAAATTGAAGGATGAAAACCACTAGCTTGAGCCAGGCATTGTTTGGTCCCACTTACATCAAGCAATACCCATGATTTTCAGTCCTGAGCTGCACTCCCTGCTATGATTTCAAACCCAGGCCCCTCATAGCTCTGCCAGTGCACTTCAATCCTGACGTGCAGCATCCCCTGTTCTTCCAGTCTTGGGGCCCTCCCACAGCTCTGCCAAAGTCCCTCAAAACTGACCCGCCTCCCCATCGACTGCCCCAGTCCTGGATCCCTCACAGCCCTGCTGATGCAATCCCAGCCCATAGCCCCCTCTGTTACTCCAGTCTTGGATTCCCCCACAGCTCAAGCCCAACCTGCAGCCCTCCCTTCTATTGCAGTCCCAGCTGGATGGCTATTTTAGGGCTTTAAACTGCTGCCATCACCACAATATCTCAGCGTCTTCCATGTAAAATCAATAGCATCATGGAGTCTCTGCCACTTCTCCATTCACAGGCTCAGAACTCTGTTAGGGGAAGGATTGGGTACCGGGATGTGTAGAGCCCCCCTGGAAGTGGGTGCCTGGGATGACTGCCAGCTCCCCTTCCCCCAGCTCAGCTGATGCTTCTCTGTCCTGACTTGCAACACTTCCTCAAGCATAGGGCAGTACAAAATTCCCAATATGTCATGTTCCTGGAAATGTTATTTAAAGGTGTATTGCCCCATGCAGCCTTTATTGTTACACCAAGTGGTCCCCAAATGAGCACGTCAGAAAGCTTTCCCAGGTCTGCTCCAGAGCAGGGCTAAGTCACTGTCAAAAGAATAAAGATTCTTCTTGTAATCTGGAAAAAAAACCCACCCCTCATTCTGCTGGTCCTCGCTCACGCTCAGGCAGTCACCAGCAGCTGGGATTAACTTCCTGCTTGCTTAGTTTGATATGAACAAACAGGGAGCAAGGCTGCCAGCCCCAAAGACATTTTCTGTGGTTAATCAGTAAAATATTGTGTGTGTGTAAAGTGCGCTGAGACCCTGGGGTGAACAGCGTTGGAGAAGCATCAAGGGTTTATTATTGAGAGGTGTTTTTCACTGTGCCAGCTCTGAACTGCCCTGGTGGAATAGCGACAGTTCCTTTTGCCTAGTCCCACTAATTTGGGACACATCCATCTCAGATGTAGCTAGGGTGAATCCGATGAACTTGTTCCCGGGATGAATTTGGTTCAATGCACTTGGTCAGCTGCTGGGACACCAGCTGTCCGAGGCTTTGCAACACAGCCAGTTCTATGGGTAGCAGCTCTTGCAAGCTGGGCTGGCTGCTCCTTCTAAGCAAAGTCTTGCAGCTACTTCCCTCCCGTTCCAAATCCTTTTCCTGCCACCTGTTATCACTGCCAGACTCTTGATCTATCCAATGCCCCATATGCTAGCACCAGGAAATCTGCTATGAAACACTGATTTCCCCATAGCATCCCAGAGGCAACACTTCATACCTGAATCTACAGGAGAGCACCTTTCTGAATAGCAGGGCAATCAAAACATCATAAGAAGCCAAGGGCATGAACCTATTAATGTCAGTATCCTGACAAGCTGAGTATAACAGCAGCAGATGTGCCACTCCTAAGAGGAATAACACACTGTGGTGTCAGACACTGGGACACAAAAACTCTAGCTGATGAGAATGGTCTCAGGAGGGATGGGATGGATATTCTGTGTGTGTGAAAGAAAGAGATGCTGCAAGTGGCAAGTCAGGCAGAGGCAGCAAAGAAGGGAGCGTGGTCTGATGGTTCAAACAGGAACCCACGAGTCAGCTCTCCTTGCTTCTTGTCCTGAGTCACTGTGTGACTGTGAGCAAACCACGTCACCTGTGTGCCTCAGTTTCCCTGTTATGCAGTAGGGAGCTACTCCACCATTCCTCAGGCACAGAGGCTCAATCAGTTGATGGTGACTTACTCTGAGGTGAAAGGTCCTATACACAAACCAAGGTGGTACTGTCTGCAGATTTCAACAAGCATTGTCTGGATAGGGGAGAGAGAGAGAATGCAAGCCAATGCCAGAGCCACAGAACCTCTCCGAGGAGAGACATTTCCCTTTGCACTCAGAGCCTTGTAATGGGATCCAGCACACTCCAACCCCATTTGAGGCAGACAGCATTCAAGCAGAGCTTTCCCCAATCTGCATTATTTTCATTGCCATGGTTTGCGCATGACTTGCAGCCCAGTGGCCAGAGCCCAGAGCCTAACCAGGGCTCTGCTTCCCCCAGGTGCAGCGCAGGCCTGCCTCAATACCAGAAGATGATTTGCCATCACTGGATAGGACTCTAACACTCATGGCATCAGTTGTGGTGGGTACAGGAAGGGGGGGACAAGAGGGGTATGTCCCCCTCATCCAAAGGTTCGGAGTGTTGGAATGGATGCTTAACTGACATGAACTTCCCAATTCCTGGACTAAACAGGTTCAGGTATGGGACTCTCTCTGGCAGTTGTCCTTCATGGGTGTTTTTAGCTCCTCATATTGCTAATTGTGGGATCAAACGAACTCTGGTCTTCTCATAGCACATCAGCCACACTCTGTGAAGACTTCATTTTGGACCCTTAAATGAGGCCCCATAGACTTTAACTAAGTCCATGAAAAACTTAAGCAAAAACACTGAAGCTACATGTTCCCCACCTCCCAGTGAAAACAGGAGGGAGAAAGAAAGTGAATAGCATTTCCAAACTTTGGGGAAAGGCTTTGGTTCAAGTTTGGGGTACAGGATTGAGCCAGTTCTTTATCACCAATGATTGTATCCAACTCTTAATTGTCAACAAGAACTTTCACAGTCACAACTGCTATTGTGCGTCTTGTGTGCCAGCCTCTCTGCTCCTTCCAGGGAGCAGAGAGGCTGGCACACAAGTTATTATAAGCCGTCTGTGTCCAAAAGAAACCAGAGCATTCAATGTGTATTTACCTCAACACTCACCACGCCACATAGAGTGTCCCATCAGTCTCTCTGACCCGGAATTGGTTTTTGATGAATTGGTAAAACAAAAAAAGCCCTGAACCTTCAGAACAATAATGGACAGCTAAGAGCACCAAGCGACGATGATTTAACATGCCTTGGGTTGGCTGAGAAATCGTTGGACGTGTGACTATAAAGCCCATTCTTTTGATGAAAGTGGCGGAAATAGGAAGATTTATCACTTCCCCCAAAGCTAGACCTACAAATTGTCCTGGCTCGAAAATCAGGGATAAAACAAAAGCCTCAGAGTTTTTCCTGGAGTGCAGGGTGTTTCCCCTCCTTGACACACTTCATTGCATGGCTTTTCAATCTCAATGGGCAAATTCACTTGGCAAGACCAGTCAGCGCCTCCCGCCTCCCATTCAGGTGTGTGAGTGAAATGAAAGGGAGGCTGCTTCCCACACAACATGGGCCTGGGATTCCAAGGAGCCCAGGCTCTCATGGGTCAGAGCACAAATGAATGGAAGAGGGCACCAGGGCAAGATCAGACCCCAGCACATGATCTCATTGCTGAGAAACTACGCCTTGGAATGCCAGTGCTGCCTACTGCACAGGCTGGTGGTTCCAGCCATTCTGTTTAACCCTAATGGCAAGAAGATTTGTTAACTGTAAATATTTTTTTTCAACTCTAGCAGAGTTCCTAGTCCTCAGTGAGGATTATTTACGTATCAGGTAGGACTGCTCACAAATTTGTCATCAATTTCTTTTTACCAGAAAACTGGAGTTTTGACTAATGGAAAATGTTCATAGAGAGTGTCTGCTTGCCTCAAAAAATATTTTTTATTAAATGAGAATTCATTTTATCATTGTTTTTCAGACCCTCACATACTTTTGAAAGGGAGTTCTTTATAAATAACATGTATTATTAATTATTTTTTCTGACCCGCTCTAATGCTGGGTTTCAAATTTCACACTCCAGTCAGTTCTGATGTAGCTCAGTCAAAATAAAAGCTGCACTTAGACTTTGTTTTCACCAAGAAAAGGTAGATTTCCACCCTTAGGAACAGCTGAATGGCTGCCTAAGTTACCACCTCACAGGGTGCCAGGATAATTTGAGGGACTGCTGAGGCTTTCACCACCAGGCTGGTGTGAAATTGTTCTTCAGCTGTGGAGTTGTTGACCATCCACTCCCCATCCTCATTTATGCACACTCACATGTTGGACATGGGCTGGTCCCAGAGCTTCCCTGTGGAGTCCTTTGCCCTGGTGACCGGCCTCCCATTGAAGTCTTGCTGTACCAATGATTCCAGAGCAGATTTGGTAAGTAAAGGTACCTCTTGCTGGTGACTACGCTTGGAGCTCCTGGGCACTTTGAAGAAAAAAATAGATGGGCCAGTGAAAGCCAAAGAGCTGTTCAGATGGGGTGGGGTGTGGGACATGGCGGGGAAGCTTCTCTGCACTTAGGCACCAATCCATTCCTAAGAGCCAGTCCTGGTTCCGGGCAAACCAACCAGAATAAAATGGAGGCTCAGTCCATGTGAGCCCCCCAGTGCCACCTGCATTCTCTTTAACACCCTTTGTACATCCTCCCCTAGGGAAAAGAAGGAAGATGGAGCCAAATCCACCCCAGTGTAACTAATGAAGTCACTGCAGTTACACCAGGGATGAACTAGGCATATGGTGTCTTTCCAGCTCCGGTGCACAAGCACAGTCATGGGCACCTCTTACCTGTCTGACAGCCTAAGGAGACATGGAAGCAAGCAGTGAGCAGGAGCCTTGTTTCAGTAGCTGTTGGTTTGCAAATGGAGCTGTCCAGTTCTGCTTGTGCAGCAAGCACAACTCCTCAGCTGTTCACAGTATAACATTGGCCATAGCATTCAGGAGCAAAAGCAAATGAAGTGCAGAGTTTATGCAAGCAAAGTAAAATCTGCATTGCCACCTCGTCCTTTCATTGCAGAAGTTCTCGTGGCTGCCCATTAGGGTTAGAAGATAGCAAATTTCACATTCGGAACTCCAAGAACGGTAAACCTGACTCCAAAAGTCAAACTCAGCCAATCAGGGAACAGAAACACCACCCTGTGACCTGTGAGCCCAATCACAGCAATGCAAATGTCAAATATTGAAGACTCACAAGCTGCCTGCAAAGATGCTCCACGCTGAGGATTATTCACATAAATTGCTGGATAATAAATGTCAAATAAAGAGCACCAAGGATTTCTTGGCCTGTTTGCAGTCTGCGAGTAGGATGGAAAGCAAGACCCACTGCCAAGTCATGTTATTCTTGTTATTCTCCCAACCGTAACCTTACGATCTCAGTTAATGAAGCTCTCAATTAGCTGAGGTTCCATCATGCCCCCAATGCTTCCTGTGCCCCCATGCTGGCGCTTCCTCTCGTCACCGGGTTTTGGGCCCCTAAGCCCAGATCATAGGTGCTGCTCCCCACCTTCTTCTCCTGAGACTGCTGGCGATCTCTGGATCCTCTCCCATGCTGTGGGAACAGGAAAGCCAAGGAATTCCTGTAATGCTGCTTCCCAGCTTCCACCCTGCCCCAGATCAGACCTGCACAGTAGCTGAACATGAATGCTCCCGCCCGCGACCCAGCTGTGCCTTGAGCCCGAGCTCAGACTGACCCTGCAGGAGCTCCCCTAGTTACCATCTTCCCAGGGTAAGCACTGTCTCTGTCCCCACTCTCCTCCCTTGTGTGCTGCGATCTTGTTGTCATCATAGACCCATGGGCATCTTCAGGTCAGACAGGCTCTTGAATCAGTCATCTAGCCCAGTCTCCAGTGTCAGAGGACTGTGAAGAGCCCTAAATCGTCCCTGAGAGCAGTGTCTTCCTGAGACAGAGATTCCACGTGCTCCCTGTTCTATTTCTCAGCTGTTCTCACCAGCCCGCATCTGTGCCCCGAGCAGGCGATAACCTAACCTGTTCAGACTGGATCAATATTTCAGCAGTGAAGTTTTGCTTCAACACAGCCTTTTCCCCCTTGCAAATTCTTATGCTGGGAAATGCCTTCCCTTACGGAAATGTCCTAGAGACCAGTCTGTACGATTTAACAGAGCATTACATCCTTGCTATCGAGCTCACTTGGATGGTTGAAAACACTTTCTGACTTATTTCACTCTTCATTAAATTCTCTAGTTTTGTACTGTTATTTCCATAGAACCCTACCAATGGCCACAGCCCAGTGGTTTCCTTCCTCTTTAATTGCACAGGGCTGTACTGTAAGTGCGTGGGCCTGCAAAGTCAGTGGAGCCGAGTCCCTCTTTTTGAGAACCCTTTAACTTCCAGCGTTTGAGTGAAGTTCTACCCTTCCACTGGGGAAGCGGCCTTTCATATACACCCAGGAGTTATTCAGCGCCATCCAGGCCCAACCGTTGGAGACTGTGGATCCTGCAGCTGTACATCCCCTGATTTTGCATGCAGAAGGAGCTAGTGAGGGGACACCAATTCTCAATGATGGGAGGAAGCCCTGGGCTGCCAGTGAAGGCGCTTAGGCCCTCCGAATTGATAGCCAACTGCCTGTAGCCAAGGCGGGTCCTCAGCTGGGCTAACCACAAGGGGAGGGGAATGCAGCTCAGGGGGAGGCTCTGCTCACCTGCAGACTGCTGGCATATAGAGAGCCAAGTACGAGGAAACATCTCTTTCCTCCCTTTCCTCAGTATTGGTATTTGTATTACACTAGTGTCTGGAGTAGGGTGACCAGATTGCAAGAGTGAAATATCAGGACACATTGGGTGAGCGGGGCAAGGACTCATGGCTCCAGCTCCAGCCCCCAGAAGAAGCCACGGGGCCAGAGGCACAGGTTTCTCCTCCCTCCCTCCCAGTGCCCTTCCCCACAGCCCACCACCACAACTAAACTAATCCCCACACAGGCCCCCCACTGCCCAGTGCCCTGACACACAAAGATCTCCCCCACTGCCCAGCACCCCCCAACAGGCCCCCACTGCCCAGCACCCCAAAACACACAAATCTCCCCCACTGCCCAGTGTCCTCCAGACCCTCACAGCCCAACACCCCACACACACCTCCCAGACACTCACTCCATCACACCCTGTCCCCTTCCCTGGCCGCACTCACCAGCCCTGCTGGGCGGTCTCTGGCTCCTAGGGTCAGAGCGGCGAGGGGCGTCTCCAGACTCTCCACGTGCTTCTCCCGCCACAAGCGCGAGCTGCTGGAACCGCAGAGCGGGGCTTGCAGATGCTTGCAGCGTGCAGAGAGCCCCCTGCCACTCCGCCCCACCCCTAAGAGCCAGAGGGACCTGCCGGGGGGCGAGGTGGGGAGTCCCGGCGGTGCTTACCTGGGGCGGCTCCCAAGAAGCATCTGGCAGGTCCCTCTGGCTCCTAGGGTCAGGTCGGGTCGGGTTGGGGGGGGCGAAGGGCTCTCTGCCCGCAGCTGGCGCCTGCAAGCCCCACCCCTGCAGCTCTGATTGAGCAGGACACAAGCTGGTGCTGCACACGGAGACCCCCTCCGCCTCTGTGCCTAGGGACCGCACTGCAGGCTCCTGCCGGTGGGCGGGCGCTGGGAGCTGCCCCACAAAGCGCCACCAGCTCAGGACCTCAGGTGCGTGCAGTGAGTGGTCGCCGATATCAGGACAAAGGGCGTCCCGACTGATGTACGGTCGGGACACAGGACAAATCACTTAAAATCAGGACTGTCCCAATATTATTGGAACGTCTGGTCACCTTAGTCTAGAGGCTTTAATGGAGATTTGAGCCCCGCTGTGCTAGGAATAAGAAATAGAACCTGCTCCGAAGAGCTGACCATCCCCATAGACAAGGTAAAGGCTAGGTCTTTGTATTTTTCTCCTGGCCTTTCCTATTATTTAATGCTGTAATTGTCCCACTTGACTCCTGTTTGGCGATACAGTGTGTACAAGAAACACTACAAACAAAATAAAGTTCTAGTGTATTGTACCAGCATGATTGGAGAGCTTTGTCAATATTTGCCCAATATCCAAGTGAACTTTAACTGAGTTAGGCTGAAATAATGCCACATATTGGATTTTAAAGTGCAATTGAGAGCTCCGTGGTGGTAGCTTTTAAAGCATTACCAGCTGTTAAGCTAAGCAGGTTTTCTTTCTTTTTTTCCTCCCTACTTTATTTTCTAATCTCGAGGCAAATTGATTGTGAATTACACATTATACATCCACAGGGTCTATTGATACATAAAAACAGCAACACGCCGTATCCTCAGCAGGGAGAGCTACGCAGTATACTTGTTCCATACTAATGAAAGGAAAATGCATTACTCAAAACCGATGATATTGTAGCTTCCAATTTATGTTGATCCCCTTCTGATGTTTATTCAATTTAATAAGCACCCACTGTCCCATGTCCACATCCAGGCATGTCGATAGTGTTAACAACAATATCCCTTGGGATCCAGCACTAACCCAGCTGCGTACTGACAGGTTTCAGAGTAGCAGCCGTGTTAGTCTGTATTCGCAAAAAGAAAAGGAGTACTTGTGGCACCTTAGAGACTAACAAACCAAATGCATCCGATGAAGTGAGCTGTAGCTCACAAAAGCTTATGCTCTAATAAATTTGTTAGTCTATAAGGTGCTACAAGTACTCCTTTTCTTCCAGCTGCGTACATTATCTTGCCTATCTGGCCTGCTTTTCACTGCGGCATGCAGCTACACGTACTCTAGATGCCTCTGCCAGTGGTGTGCAGTGTAGACATACCTTCAGTAGTGCACACTCTGTATGTCTACACTGCACACCATTGGTGGTGCCATCTAGGGTACACTTAGCTGCCTGCCACCATGAGGAATGTGTATTGTAGACATGCCCTGAGAAGCTGGGAGTTGCCACAGCCCTGGCTCGAGCCAGGGGTCCAAGAGCTTCCAGGGTTACCCAGACTCCTTGCTGTGGGGCAGGGAGACTGGAAGCCCCAACAGCCCCGGCTCAAAGTAGGGCTCCTGGGCCTTCCAGAGTCCCAGCTCTGCAACAACCCCCAAGGGAAGTGAGCGAGCAGGGAGCATTGAGGAAATCGAGACGTTCCTGTGAAAAGTTTCCCTTCTGATGAATCTGCCATTTTCCAGTGGAAAAGCGTTTTGTCGGAACATAGCTGACCCGTTCTGTCCTGACTGCTGGAGCAAATGTTCTTAACCCCAGAAGAACCCCAGTGGGGATTGTGACAGGGCTGTGCAGGCTGGAAGGCAGGGGGGGAGGGTTTTGTGCAGGAGGAGCAGGAAGGGGAGAAAATAAACAGCAGCAATGACGAGAAAGTGGAGGAGAAGGGGGTGGGGGACAGAACAATCTCCATCAGCACCTCAGAAGCAGCAGCAGTGGGGCCTGTAGCCTGCTGGCACTTCAAGGCCACGGATGCAAGGGGTTATCAGGCTGAGTGCAGCGGGTGGGGCTGTGAGCTCCCTGAGACCGATGCCCGCTGTCATAGGGCACTCTACTCCCCGCTGGAGCGCCTCCTTCTGGACACCTCGGGGCATCAACTCTGGCAGTCTGACGCCCCCTCCTGTTGTTGCTCAGTCCGTCTCCCTCTCAGTCTCATGGTCTCGGGACTCAACTGCTCCCACTTTGTGGTTCGTCTGTCCGGCTGGGTCACTTTAGATTTCCCTTCCAGGGGTGCATGTATCAAAGTCTCTCGGGACCCACTGTCCCAGGCAGTCTTACCGTCCACTGCCCCTTAGCAGTGCCATGTCCCCAGAGGCTGGTAGGGGAACCGGGCCCCTCCCCCCACAGTGGAACCCAGCCCCGGGACCCTACAACAAGCCATCAAGGTCTGCACAATCCTGAACTTCACTGCTGTGACCCTGAGCTACTTCTTACCTTGACACCTCTCACCCAGAGAGCAACTGCAGCCTTTCTACTGTCAGCTGCTAAACATAATACAGGCCCCTCTTGTTCCTGTCCAGCTGAGCTTCATCTCTAATTGGTCCTCCTTGCTCCCTGGTGCAGCCTAACGGAGAATTTCCCCTGGCCACCTACCCCTTCAGGCTTCGTGCAGGGTGGACACCCCATCACAACCTCTGATCCCACCTGAGCTGTGTAGGGCTGCTCCCTGGAGTTTTAATTGGAATTTGTAGTCTTCACTTCCTGTCCCAAATGCTGCTATGCAGTGTCCCACTGGAAAAAAGTCACCCTCCCCGGGACATCATCTCCTGACCCTGGCAGACGCTGCAAGTCGTTATTATGCCATAAAAGTTCCGGTGCAATCACATCTAATCATAAGGGCACGTGGCACAGGCTGGTTGATCCTGACGCCGCGCCCTCTCCCCATCTCACTCTGCCTCATCCTCCTCTCTCTGCCCCTCCCAGTCGCTTCACCCCTCCCCCCCTCCTCCTCCGGGAACTGGGCCCCACTTCTGCCCCTCCCAGGGCCTGGGGAGCAAGGGGCAGGGCCCAGAGCAGCCATAGCAACAGAGCCCTGCAGAGCAGCAGGCCTGGGCCTGCATTAGCTGCCCTGGTGTAGGAGAAAGAACTACAACAGTTGTATTGGCAGGGGTGAGGGAGAAACCTGAATTAGTCGCACTGGAGCAGCTGACAGATTACCCCACACACAATCTGAGCCAGCTCCAATGTGCTGCTCAGTTCCTGCCCGCCCCCACACACTTGCAGGCAGCCTTTGCTGGCTGGCTCCCCTCCCCATACCCCTCAGCTCTTCTGCCTGGCTGCGCCTGTGCAGGCTTCAGCCCGAGCTAGCAATTAGAGAACACACTCACCAGCGAACCTGGTATGAGCTCAGGTTGCTAGCCGGCACTGAACCCCTGCCATAAGATCTAGATTCAAGCTAGTACGGGTATGCCCACCCATGCTACAGTACCACCTTCGCTTGCAGTGTAGCCATGCCCTGAGTGATGTTCCTTTGGAACCTGCTCTCTGCATTTGTAGAGCATCTCAGGCTGATGAAATTTTTTTTTTTTTAAAAGAAAACCTTTATTTCAAAAGACATCTGTAAGGGAGTTTGTAGCTACCGCACCTCCCTGGGGTTGTGGGAGGCTTAATCTGGTGTCTGCAAAGCACTGGCAGATATTTGGAAGGTAGGTGCTGCAGACATGCTCAGTATTATTCTGAGAATCTGGCAGGCTACAGCCACCCTACCATAACAAATCTGTGTACACCTGTGTGCATAGGCACCGACTTCCAGTTTGCCCCGGGGGTGCTTCACCCCTGCTCTGCCCTGAGGCCCCACCTCTTCCTGCCCCTGCTCCACCCCTCCCCGAGGCCCCCACTCACCCACCCCTCTCCACCTTACCCTCTAAGCCCCTCCCTGAGGCATGAAACAGCTGTTTGGTGGCAGCCGCCTATCAGCAGTTTGGAGGCCCTCCTGATTAGCCACCAAACAGCTGTGGCCAGTGGGTGCTGAGCACCCACTATTTTTTTTTATCGTGGCTGCTCTAGCCCCGGGGCATCCATGGAGTCGGCACCTGTGCCTGTGTGACAGAAGGCATGGATTTCATTTCCATGGAATTGTTACCAAT
The DNA here is from genome assembly GCF_009764565.3 of Dermochelys coriacea. Taxonomy (NCBI): domain Eukaryota; kingdom Metazoa; phylum Chordata; order Testudines; family Dermochelyidae; genus Dermochelys; species Dermochelys coriacea. The sequence goes on from NC_050080.1 coordinate 28,411,303, forward strand.
AGCAAGAGGAAAAAATAACAGAAAAATTTTGAAAACCATCTGAAGGGTGCCCTGGAATAGGCAATTAAATGTTACAGACTGAATTCCTTCTGGTGAGTAGTAGGTGAAGCTGCCATATTAATCACATATCACCGAAATGCCTGTTCTCCATCAGCTAACAGCAGCCTTCTACCAGAGAAGCAGAGCCCAGACAGTACCTGCCAGGACAGTGCTCATGTCTATTCTTCAGACACCCTTAGAGGAATGGCTTCCAACCTTTGCAATGGTGAATGGAAGCTATTCTGCATCAGGTACAGCCGTGGCATGGCAACAAATGGCCTTTTATCAACTCGAGACTCCTGGGATGAAGCTGCCAGAGTGTTCACCAGTTTATGGTGGTGTGAGGCTCTCTCTCCAAATTACTGTCAAGCAGCAGCTCAGTTCTGATGTACAGCTTCTGTTTTTATCTCAGCTCTTCTCTTATCCCTAAGTTACCTACAAGCAGTGTCTGTGCAGTCACTCTCTGGGCTACTTGCTTCTTCTCTTCAACCAGTAATAGTCAAGCTAGGGCAGCCTGCTCTTCTGTGGTCACATGACTTCCTGCCAGCAGACACCCTGGAAAAATAGTAATTTAAAACAGACGCACAGATAGAGAGAGGTTTCAGAGGTGTAGCTGTGTTAGTCTGTATTAACAAAAACAACGAGGAGGTCTTGTGGTACCTTAGAGACTAACAAATTTATTTGGGCATAAGCTTTCATGGGATATAACCCACTTCATCAGATGCATGGAGTGGAAAATAGAGTAGGCAGAAAGAGGGATGCCATGGAATGCTAAACTGTATTATACTGTTCAGCCGCTAGGTGACACAATGTGTAACATAACTTACTTAAGCTCACAGCAGCCATTTCTGGCTACAATACTCCACCAGGAAACTGGAGATATCCAGGTATCAGCTTTAACGTATCTATGGGGAAACAGGCAGAATATATCTTTAAATCCTTTGACTTTGCTGAAGACAGCCACAGAGATGACTATGGAAGATTTCTGGCTATGTTTGATGCACACTTTGTATCTCAGAAATGTGGTTTATGAAAGAGCATGTTTTCCTCAGTGAATTCAAGAAGCAGGAGAAAATTTGAATCTTTTATATGAGTGCGGCATGCACTGGCTGAAAACTGACTTGAGAAATGCAAAACATGAAAATCTGAAAGAGAGCCTGATTATTGGGTTAACAAACAAGAACCTCTCACAGCAATTACAATTAAAGACCAGATTTAAACCTACTCACAGCTGTACAGATAGCAAAGCAGTCTGAATTAGTCAAACAGCAGAACAAAAGGCAACAACAACTTGAAAAACCTGAAACTAGCTTCGAAGCAGTAAGTGGACACAGCATGAGTGGTAAAAGTCATTACCATAAAAGCCCTGAGGCTATAAAGAAATTCCAAGCAAACGACAAAGCTTTTCAGAATAAAAGTACAAGATGTGGAAAAATGCAGAGCCTAACAGTTTAGCCAACGGCATGTAGTCCCCACCTACCATAGCAAGGGGGCTGTGCCCCAAGAGAAGAGACACCCCTTTGGGGCCCCCATGGGGTCCACGACGGAATCTTACGCTATAGAAAGGACAGGGAGGGGAACATGACCCCCGCCCCCAGTCACCCTGGAGATCCTCCTCCCTCAACCAATGGGGAGGAGGCAAGACAACAGCAGTCACCATCAGTCGCTTAGAGGGCCGAACACAACCAGGCAGATGGCAAGCAGAGTCTGACCCTGGGCATAGCCCCGGATGCCAGGAAAATGGGAAGAAGGCTGTGAATAGGCCGGCTTTCCCTCCACGCAGCAGAGACCAGCCGGAATGTGGAGGGGAGAGAAGGTCACAGAACATCCAGGTCCAGCAAGTGGCCTGTCTGTAACCTCTAGGCTGACCAGAGAGCAAGTGTGAAAAATTGGGATAAGGGGTGGGGGCTAATAGGCTCCTATTTAAGCAAAAGCTCCAAATATTGGGACTGTCCCTATAAAATCGGGACATCTGGTCACCCTAGTAACCTCAGCCTGCAGAAAAGCCTCGGGAGGGGATAATCTGTTCATCCTGCAGCAGCAGGTGGAAACAGCCTGCCTCTTCTGCTGCCACCTGCTAGCCTACTGCCAGGCCACACCACAGCTAGGATTTGGATCTAGAGACCTAACCAGCTTACAGCTGAACCTGTGGGTTCCAAGCTTGAGAAACTTTCAGCACCAATCCAGAAGGGAGGGGACAGTTAGTCCCTTTCCAGAAATCCACAGGGAGGACCTCCTGGCCTGCACCAGTCTCCTGACTGTTCAGCCAGCAAAGGATCCTGAATGGGTCCCCTGTATTAGTCAGATAGGCAGGATTTAATCTTGCACCATTGAGGCACATTGCATCTGCAACAGGACTCTCATCTCCCTGGATCCTCAAGACCTGCACTGCCAGTTCCCAGTATAATAAAGTGTGTTTCTAACAGCATCTCCGTACAGGCCTGCAATGTGTCTCTACATGTACCATCTGGGCACCTGGAACATGGGGAACAGACAGAACTGAGGGGGAGACACTTTCTGCTCCTTCACTGCTGTGATTCCAGAGAACCCTGCAGTTCAGAAGTCTCCAGCGCACTGGAAGGAGGACAGAGCCCTCTCCCCCACCAAGTAATGTGGGATGGATCAAGGGGAGGAGAAGGTGGGGGGGGGAAGCATGGTGGCCCCAGGCTGGGGGCAGGGTGGGGAGGGGTCATGTGGTAGGTCATATGGCCCCCCCTTTAGCTAGTGCCCCCCCTTTGTGTCGCTCCCATGAGTGCAGTGAACTGGTAAGAAATGAATTCTACTTGCACCACTGCCTACAAGACCTTTCTCAATGACAAAAACCACTGAATGAACTATTAAAATCCCACACATCATGGCTCTGGGGGTCAAAGCAAGAAACCGCCTTCCAAAAGGTCAAAGAAATCTCAAGAGCTCCAGGTTTCAAATAGTAACCTGTGAACAAAGCTACAATGCTCAGTGTGGATGCAAGCAGCTCTGGCTTAGGTGGTGTATTGTTACAGTAACATGGCTCGACATGGAAGCCAGTTGCATTTTGCTCTCACCCACTTCCAGAAGCAGAAAAACCACATGCACAGTTTGGCAAGGAATGCCTGGCAAGTGTATGGGCACGTGAGAACTTGGACAGTTATCTGTGAGGACTGGATTTGTTTACACTGATAACAGACCATAAACCGCTTGTAACCCTCCTCAAGGGAAAAGACCTGGATCAAGCATCGCTAAGATGTCAACGTCTATTGCTAAGGTGAATGCAATTTAAGCCAATTGCTAACTATGTTCCTGGGAAAGCTCTGGGAGTAGCAGACGCTCTGTCACAGAGCCGAGCATCACAGTCAACTACCCATCAGCTCAAAGATGACATAAAAGTGTATGTGGCTGCTGTGGACGCATACAGACCAGTGTCACAAAAGAGACTACTCCAGCTATAAAAAGCAACGTTAACAGACACGCAACTTCAATAAATTCTAAGTTACATTAGAGCTGGCTGGCCCAAGTATCTAAAAGACAGTAAGGAAGTGACAAGAGACTACTTTGTGGTACGTGGCCAATTAAGCAAGTCAAATGGACTAATGATAAAAGACAATTCCATTGTAATTCAGAACAAAATGAGAACAGAAATCCTAAACCTCGTCTATGAAGGTCATCAAGGACTAATTAAATGCTGTGAACAAGCCAACTAGTCAGTGTGGTGGCCGGGCACCAGCAAATAAATAAAGAATAAAGTATGCGCATGTTAACATTGCAGAATTAACAGACCAACACAACACAAAGAACTTGTAATAATACCTCTACCAGAGAGATCTTGAAAGAAACTGGCTGAATTCAGAGAACATCATTACTTGGTTATAGTGGACTATTTTTCCAAGTATCTAGAAATAATATATTTGAAAGACATAACATGTTGCAGTGTTATGGAGAATCTGATATGCAATTTTACTCACTTCCCTGTTCCACAACTACTAGCGTCATGGACAACAGACCGAAATTCACTGCAGTGGAATTTAAGTCATTCCAAACAAAATATGATTTTCATCATGTTACTAGCATCCCACATTACCCACAAATGAATGGAGAGGCTGAGAGATCTTTACAGCCAGCCACAAAAATCCTAGAGCCGGAAGATCCATTCCTTGCTCTCCTGAGTTACAGCTCAACACTGATAACAGCTACTGGAGACAGTCCAGCACAGCTCCTGGTGGGAAGACAACTCAGAATTACTGTTCCAACTTTGGAAAAGAACCTATGCCCAAAGTAGCCAGATATGAAGACAGTAGCCAATATGGATAAAAAGTCAAAAAGAGCTTAGGAACACAACAGGTGTCACTCAGCAAGAGCACCGCCAGGTGTGGATCCTGGTGACTGTGTTTGTGTCAAACTGGATTGAGAAAAAGGATGGACAACTCCAGCTGTGGTAAAGAAAAAGAACTCATTGCCCAGATCATATGTCAATGAGACCAACAGTGGAGAGTTTAACAGAAACTATCAACAGAATAAACTCTCCCAGTGGCAGATGCAAAACAAAAAGAAGACAACTCAAAGATTCCAAACCAACCACAGCTAGTCATTGCAATTAATGGACAGCCAGATGACCAAGTTGTTATGTGCTTGGGTTGCATAAAAAGAAAACCAGTATGATTCAGAGTCACTTAGCAGACTGATTCATACCGAACTTTAAAAATAGTGTGATAGCGTGAATATTGCTAATGTTAGGAAAGTAAAACTTAAAGGTGGAGATGTAATAACTGCTAACCGGTAGGTGGCACCATGTGTAATATACCTTACTTAAACTCACACCAGCCATTCCTGGCAGAGCATTAAAGGATCTTATAGAGAACACATCTACTGTATCTCTCTGAGAAGGAAGCTCTGTGGCCAGTCCATGTCTGGTACAGAAACCTAACCTGCTAGTAGCAGTCCTGCAACCTACCAAGGTGTACATGATAAGAGACATAGATCCAACTGATTTAAGTGAAACAAGAGCAACTTCTGCATGTAGACAAGAACTTAATTACACTGAGTTCACCTTTTCAGGCACTTCTTTGCAACTATATGGGTTAGAAACATTTTTTTAAATGAAAGCTGAGATTCTGATGTAATCAATCACATGGCTCCAGAAGCCAGGGCCCTAGGCATGGGCATATAGTGCCTGTACATTAATCCTGCCCTGATGAGTATCCTCTCCTTTCACTAATATTGAGGGAGTTATTGAGAAAGCTGAGAGTGGCTGAATTTATGTGTCTGGCTTTGGAGAAAAGTCTGGATGCCAGTATTGAAGGTCAGAAACTAAGGTGAACGGCTCCTACTACATAGACGATATCCCACAACTATTGAAGAAGATTCTCATTGACTTTATTAGGCTTTGGCTCATGACCAGTATTCAGACTGGGTCCAGTTTTGTTCTTCCTCATACTGAACAGCCCTCGTAGGGTGACCAGATGTCTCAATTTTATAGGGACAGTCCCGATATTCGGGGCTTTTTCTTATATGGGCACCTATTACCCCCCACACTCTGACCCGATTTTTCATACCTGCTATCTGGTCATCCTAAGCCCTTGTGACATCAATAGTTTTGTACCAGAGTATCCAAGAGGTGTGTTGGTGCCGTGTGTGTGGGAAGTGATGTATTAAGAGGGCATTCCAAGGCTCAGAATTGCTATAAGAGAAAACAAATATACAACACATCTGTTCCAGGTGTTCTACAGAAGTTCAAAATTGCTGGTTAAAATAACCCAACCACTCCCACATTTCTCTCACAACAGCTGGAGCTCTGACAAAAGCTGAGATATAGAACGGGAGCTGTAGCCCTTTTTGACCACAAACTCCATTCCAAAGAGCTAGCCGTTATATTGTGTCCCCTTCATTGCATAATTCACCATCTGTCTCTCTTTGCAAAATCTTGTCTTCAGTGGTGATAAAGGCGAGTGGAATGTCTCTGATGCCAGATAATGGTTTTTATATTATGGAAACACTAGTTGGGACTGAAGTTAACGTGACTAAGATTTTCATTTAACCCGTGGATTCAACCTCTTTGTTTTATATGAAGAATACATGTCTTCTTCACATTTACAACACAGGATGCCGTGAGTAGAGACTTCGTTTTCTGAGTTAATGAATTAGTTTATGAGTTAGAATAATGCTTTTTGCATGTATCACCATTTTTTGTCTTCCTCTAGCTAATGAACAGTTTGTTGCTCATCCTTCAAATGGTCCATAGAGTGAATGCTCATTGAAAACCCTCAGAGTAGGCACATTTAAAGAAATTAGGTTGTAATTAAGCAAAGTAATTATTGTGTGGTGTATTTAATTATTATGATTGTAAGGGATTTTATGAGTGGCTGTACCACTATGGGCAGCTAGTCATCAACAGGAGCCCACACTGAGTGTCCCTCTGCTTTGGTAGCAGTGGGTTCCAATGGCCTGGGTTCTTAGCTACTAACTGGCAGTGACTCCACCTACCAGTTTAAGGGTGTCAGAACCCTATCGTATCTCCCAATGTAATTCAACTATCCCTGTCCCACTACTTATCCATACGACTAGCCTGATATGTCGTACATATACTCTTCTGACAACTCCATAATGGATGAATCAACAATCAAGGTCCACTTTATTTACATGGGGAAGTATAGAGGAAGCACATAAAGAGAAGGGGAAGATGGATTTGGAGCGGGTACATCGGTAACACCATCCAACCTGCAAGTAACATGACCTTGAGAGTGGATTTCCCTGGATTCATGAGTCCCGTTTATTCCATACTAGTGGGCTCAATAATGTGGAGGAACCCACGTACCTTCATGAGGTGTTGCAGGCCTGAAGGCGCTTGAGCGTGGGGAAGTGATCAGGGTACTGATTTGCCCAGGAGGCCAACCTTTCTGCAGCAGCAATAGGCGTTACTCACAGTGGAAAAAGTCCTCCTAGAGTAGAGAGATCTAAATCCAGTTGGTCTCTCCCTGAGTAGATCAGCAAACCCCTTTCAGGACAAAATAGGCAACATCACAGGCAGGGAGAGACAGGAGATCACCAGCACTCCCTCAGGCAGAGCTGTCCTCCTCTCCACCCCACTGGGATTGGCTTAGTCACCTTCCATCCCCCAGGGTTTGCACAATCACAAGGCTCAACACCCGTGGCAAGATGAACACTCTGCATTCTTCCCCATCTTCTCACCCCTTGGCAACAAGCTTGGCTCCCTTGTTTGTCAGACCTGTTAACCGGGGTTACAGGGTCATGGTCAAGGCCAGGTCAGTAGCTCAGGTCATTGTTAAAAACATTATCATTGTGACAACAGAGGTAACTCAACCAATCATCATCCTTTCTTTCCAGTTAATTTGCATTCTGAAGTTCTGCTGGTTGAAATGAGGGGCCCTTGGCTTAAGGGGTTGAAATACATGATCTGTTTGTGCACACTGAAACAACAGGACAGTTATCTTGTTTGCAGGTTCAAAATTTCACCCACAGTATTGGGAGATGGATGAGACCCGGAAAGAAAACCACCTGGATAATTCTCTGTCTGCGCCCTAGCCTCTTAAAGTCTGAATTCCATGGCTCTGTTCTTGGTTGTTAAGATGATGCCATCCAGCCAGCTGAGCACCCTGTGACACCTGCCAGATTTAACTTCCCATCCTCCGTTATCAAAAGTTTAGACCATGGCCCAACCATCTAAACCAGAAACAGGCCCCATGGCCTAAATACAAATTGAACCATTGAGCTGCAAAAGGCTTTATGCAAGTTATCAGAAACTAAACTACACCAGAGATAACCTGGAATTTATCTATTCCTGATGGAAAGAGGAGTGAGGATGTCCCAGCACTACTGCAGCTACCAGAAAGAGAAGAGTTGCTGGGTAGATGGGCAGGAAAAAAAAACCCATTCTATACCCTCAGCTTATAGCAGGCCTGGAGGAGAGAGGCACATTCTCTAGTAGAAGTTTGGTAGCTTGTGGAGCAAGGACCTGTCCTCAGTTATTCACACCTTCATCACCTGGACTACAGCAATGCGATATAAACCTGGGCATGAAGTCTTCAGTTCTTAGGAAAATCCAACAAATAAGAATGCTGCAGTGTATTTCCTCGACAACACGAGCTATTGTGAGCACATCACACATGTCCTCTGCTCCCTACATTGGCTTCCCATGGAATATTGATTCAAGGTCAAGGTCTTGGTCCTTATCTCCAAGGCGCTCAATGACCTGGGCCCAGGATATGTAAAAGAGTCTAAAGCGCTGTGATGAAGACAATGGTCGACAACTTCACTCCTCTGGCACAGTGGAACTCTCAACAATAAGAGTAAAGCTCATCTGTGTGGGAGAGAGAACCTGGGGGCCAGTCAGAGACTGTGCAACGAGCTGCCCCAGGAACTAAGGACCATCACAAACCTTGCCACTTTCTGCTCCAAGTATAAGGTGCATTTCTTGGCCGTTGCCTTCTCTAACATACACACAGAGCAACAGGTATATTTATATGTACAAAGCAACCCTACCAAAACAAGACACTGCACTGCACATGCTTAGGGAGAGGATGCGAGAACCACATGTGGCAGATGTTAGTTCATATTGTTTAACGCACTCCTGGAAGGCGCTCAGAGGCTGCAGTGAGGAGTGTGGTACAGGAACCGATATAGAGTAAAATAGAATAGAATGCATATGATGCCTGGTCAGTGTGGAGCTGCAGAGCCAGTATATTTGGAGAGCTCCTGTGGTGGTGGTGCTGAGTAACCTTCCTCTCCACAACAAAGAAAATGAAGAACACGCATTTCACCCATATCTCAGCAGAATGCTGGCTGCAGCCCTGAGCAGGAGGCCACAAAATGCACAATTGCTGTTAACTTTTGGAGAAGCAGGGGAAAGTACTTCTGCCTATTCACAATCTGGCTGCAGGTGAAGTCAGCGAAGTTGATGCTGCTTGTCTGGGCTCTATGAGCACCGCAGAGCTGCAGGGGAGCCTGGCGGCGGCAATCCTCTCATGAATTTCAGAGAGACGGCCCTGTAAACATAAATCATGGGAGGTGCTTGGGAAAGCCCCCACTCCCTTCCAACAGCACTTCCAGGCTACCCAGCAGAGGCTGCCTTCCAGATTCCCTTGCACCTACAGAGGTGAAGCTGCTTCATCTGCCCTTATGGAAAGCAAGCCCCCGAATGCATTGGCCTCACGCTGACTTGCACGGCAGGACCAGGACAAGACTGTTAGAAGCGGAGGCCACCGAGTACCAAGCCCCAAACCATGCTGTACCTATCGCGACAGAGCAGTTATAACAGGAGCAGAGGCTGGGCAGGCCTCCCAATGTGCCTCCAACTTGACCTACAAGAGCCACCTCCAGAGGTGAGGGCATAGTCTACATGGCTCATTGGTTTCTCTGAGGAGACTGCCAGTGGCTATGGTGTGGGGGGGTGGGGGGGTTGTTTGAGCAGGGGACACCTGCTTGCAGTGAACTGAACAGACCCCACCAAGCTTCTTTCACATAAAGGTCATGGCAGGGTCATTGGCTGTTAACACTTGGTCACTACCAACCGAGACCATCACCTGTTCCTCTCACTTTCACTGATGTAAACTGGGATTCACTCCTCGGAAGTCAGTGGAGTTAGACTGGAGTAAAACCAGTGTCAGTGAGAAGCAAAGAAGGCTGCTCAGCCTGTGACTTGAGTAAAAGGTTGTGTCCCCAGTGCCATCCCCAGAGCTATCTGCCCCCCCAGTATGTACACCATGTGGCAAATTGCCAGCACTACTTTGATAGGTCTCGCGCTTTCTCTTCTTGGGGCGGGTTCAGGGCACCATTTCTCGCCCCTGACTGGAGTATTAACTGCCCCACTAGTGTCCTAGAGGAGGGGAGTGGAGAGGGAGGGATTCGGGCCCACCCTCTACTCCGGGTCCCAGCCCAGGGGCCCTAGAGATAGCAGTAAACCACTTGAACTAGTGGTTCCTTCCCCTGGGCTACTTCCCTCTCCTGCCCTTCAGCTTGTGGGGCTTCCTGCCCTCCCTCTGCACAAACCAGGTGTCCCTTTACCTAGGGTCTTGTTCTTCTTAGCCCACCGCAGCACTTCTCCAAACTCTCCTCTGCTTCCCTCCAAACTGCTCTTTGCTCCAACACCAACCCATTCTGCTTCAACTCCTCCAAACTGCTCTCTACTCCAACATCAATCCACTCTGCTTCAACTTCTTCCCCTGTCTGATTGGGTGGGGGGGGGGGAATTATCAGGTGACTGGCTTCAGGTGCTTTAATTGGCTTCAGGTGCTTTAATTAATCTATAGCAAACTTTCTTCTCTCTACAGGGAATAAAGAAAAGGAGTACTTGTGGCACCTTAGAGACTAACAAATTTATTAGAGCATAAGCTTTCGTGAGCTACAGCTCACTTCATCGGATGCATTTGGTGGAAAAAACAGAGGGGAGATTGATATACACACACAGAGAACATGAAACAATGGGTTTATCATACACACTGTAAGGAGAGTGATCACTTACACTCTCCTGCTGCCCTCTGGCCATGCTCTATCACAACAGGAATAAATGAACGGTTCATTCACTGGGATTATTGAACTGTTTTTTCTCCCTGTTTTGTCTGATCCTTCACTTTACACACACACACAAGTGAACACCCCACCCTCGCATCCACTCTTTCTCTTTGCATTTGAGAGTGCATCGGCAGCCCCAATCTGGTTTTTATCCGCTCTCCTTTCCATCTCACTGGTTGGCTTCATACTCACACCCCTTCTCCCCAGAGTCATCCCAGCTGGTTGTTTTGATACCCAACTGTACACTTGCAAAAGTGACCTGAGACACCTGAAAAGCACCTGATTTTCAGCGCGCACTGAGCACCTGCTTCCCTGTGGTGATCCCTTGAAAGTGTCCCATGTGGGTCATCCACAATCATTCCTCACACCCAAAACTTTGGCCCCAGTGTGTTACTGGGAGCACCACCAGCTTGCCTGTCCCTGCAGTCAGTCACCATTCCTCCCCTTTGCTCCCAAACTGAATACAACTGTTGCTTTCGCAACTCATTCAAATGTGATTACTTTGAAATGCCAGACATCCTGTTTGCTGGTGACATTTCGAATGTGTCTGTCACAGCTGCTCTGTGCGTGCCCTAAGGCTGTGTTTATTACTCACATATTTCCATAGCTAGGGGTTTCTCCAATAACTCGGGGATTCACACATCTGCTCCTCCTTTCAAAGCACAGTACTGCAAATGTTACCTCCTCTCACAGGTTTTAGTGTCTTATCTCTAGATGAAAAAGGCCCTTTTGTTTTTCTGGCTTGAGGAGAGGGGCTGTGAATATGACTTGTCTTAATGGGCTTGTTCTCAGCCATGCTCCTTTGGGTCTCACTTGCTGGTATAAGGGACCCCTATTTTAGAGCACTCCATCTGAGGCTGCTACTCTATTGTCTTGCTGCGCTCTGATTTTCACTCTGTGGACCATTGTGTCTCTCTTGTCTCTTGGGCAGTATATCAGATCTCTCTGCAGATAGCATCCAAGTCTCGTGGTTTGGTAGGAGCCAGCTTGGTAGAAAACACACGCCAAATGGTTCAATAGTGTCTGATGATTAGGTGGCTAATTTCTGGACACTGAGCTTAAGGTTCCAAAGCAGTATGAGTGGCAGGCAGACTAGCTGCCTTGAGTAAGTACCTAGGGTCCCAGATGGGATTGTACCTGGGCCAGCTACTCTGTCCCAGTGCCTGCACTGCCGTGGCTATGCTGCTATTCTTAGCTCAATCAAATCTGGCACACGTATGTCTACCTGATCTGGAAATTACACCTCCAGCTCAAAGGGTACATGTGCCCTGGGAGACACAGCCAGAACCACTTGGGAATAATGCACATCTTTTCCAGGACGCAGACAGCATTTGTGTGCATGTCTCCAAAATCACATTCACACAATGCCTGGCTAAAGAGTGTCAGAGATTAACCCCACTGGGGGGGGATCTTCACAGGAAGCAGCTTTATTCACTGGGACTCCAGAAACGGGAAACAGCTTATGTACTGAGAGCACACAGTGTAAGATGACAACAGGCTGTGTTACCAGAGCCCACTGGACACTGCTATCTCCTCTGGGACTTAAGAGTTTCTTCACCATAGTCACTAACATCTCCCATGATTTAATTACACTTCCAGCCCACTAATCTGCTTTGCTCCTCTTTCCCATTAAACCTTTTATCTTCTCCCATTCACTCTCTATGTCCTAGCATTGTCTTCTCTTTGCACCATTTGGGATGGATCCTCAGCTCAGGCAGGTTGTTCACACTGGCTGAGGGCCTGCACCTTATCTTCCTCTTACTTCCTTTACCCATTTTTTTGTTTGTTTGCAGCTGTTATTCCTTTGGTCTGTGACTCTGACCCTTTTATCTGCAATTCAGAGTGCTGCTCAGAGAATGTTAAACTTTCTAGCTAAGTTTCCCAGTTATTAAATGTATAGGATCACACTCTCTTCTCACGTACACCAATGTAATCCCATTGATTTACATTGATGTAAGAGGAGAATCAGGCCCTGCAGGAGTCGATGAGTACAAACTAAGAAGAATCTCGTCTCTGTGTATGCGGAAGTCCCTTTTAGAATGTGTCTGCGTGTCTCTGGGTGTCACCTGCATGTTTTATTTAGTCTCTCTGCCCCTTTATCACACTTCTGAATGCCACTCACAACATCCTCTATTTTCCATCAAGGGAGAGTGTGTACCAGTGACTAACATCTCACATTTTGCATCCTGAAGAAACCTGGCATTAACAACCTTCACTGGTTTGTAGCAGGCCCCTGCACACTTTCTGGGCTCAGTTACACCTTCCGCTTCTCCATACCCATGCTTCATGTCTGTGGAATGTCCTCTTTTGCCCATGCACATTAGCACCTGGTACCTGACAGTATGTGTAATGCTGACAGACCCCAGTTGTCGGCAGGCAGGATCGAACCAGGGACCTCTGGAACTTAGTTCATGAGCCTCTACCGCATGAGCTAAAAGCCAACTGGCTGTTAGCTAAGGCTGTAGAGCAGACTCAGTTTATCTCTCTAAGTGGTCTCGGTGCCACCAGATGGGACACAACACCACACCCAGAAGGAGTGTGGGTTATATATGAAGGTCCCATGCCACTCTCAGCAAGCATAAGCCTTGCTTTTAAAATGGCTACAACATCATGCAGCTCAAAAGAAAGTGATTTGGCTGTCAACCCACCTCAGTTTAAATAATGGCCATCAGACATACACTGAAATGTGGCAGTCACATTAACAAGCCATCTCTCTCATTTCTTTCTGCAGGTCTGACCATAGGTGCTGGAATGAGGTCTGCGGGGGATGCCACAGCACCCCCTGGCTTGAAGTGGTTTCCATCATATCCAGGGTTTACAGGTTGATTCAATGGCTCTCAGCACCCCCGTATACAAATTGTTCCAGCACCCCTGGGTCTGACATCTGCAGTGCATCTCTCACTTCCAGAATTATTGAGCTTGTGGCTGTGCCCTTCTCCCTAACAGACTGAAGTGGCAAACCTGTGATTACACACTTACGTTGGTCACATCCAGGGATACCCCAAATTTTGCACTGGTAATTTGCCAGGAGCCTGAGGGTCATCCCTGATTTACATAAAATGAAGCAATTCACAGCCATTTTTATTTATATTATAGCAGTGCAACACACAGACACTACAGGTCCCAGCATGCAATTCTTCACCTTGATCCAAGCAACATGGCCACTTGAATCAAGGCATATCATTGCATGCTGGGGCCTGTAGATTGTAGGTCACACCGCTGTATTATTAAGCACATGCATGGGTAGTATTGTAGAATCATTGCATCACATGGTATATGGGGCAGCATACTGACCACTCTAGAGTACTCATCCTGCCTGCTAACTAGGGCAACGAAACAGCATCAAATCCTCACACTGTGACCATTATTGGCTTTTCGCATTTGTTGTCATGAAGCCACAAGGAAGTGACTGCTTAGATAAAGGGGCTGACCCGGGAACCCCACCTGGCAGACTAGCCCAGCACTGCCACAAGAACAGAGTGTGTAGAAGAAGATGAGAGGTGTCTAGGAGGAGTTCTGTTTTCACGAGCCACAACTGAAGGGCTTGGAAAAGTCCCCTTCACTCTCAGAGCCACAGACCAGAGGATGACTTAGACAAACCTCTTCTTTACAACCAGCTCAGATGATCAGCCAAAATAACTTCCAGTGAAAATAATTAGCTTCTAGACAGTACTCCTCGCCAACATCCTTCTCAAGGACTGCAGCACTGATTGGCTCATCATCACACTCAGAATTACCACCCGGCAGATGGCCACCAGTTATCACTTTTGTGCAAAATTATGACAATTATCCAAAACATTTTTGTAAATAATTAGCAAAATTGATGCAAAAGTCAAATCTAATTATCATATTAAACCTAGCATTAATTAGGAAGAAATGACAGATGGCTACACCAAAAAAAAAAAAATCCTTTCATAAACACCTCTTAGTTGTGCGGGAAAGGTGTCAGCATCCCTGTTAGAAAACAGGCATCCGATTAGACAGCTTTAACATTTGCCCTGAGATTTGTGTCTGCTGAATAACTTAACATGAATGGTAAGAATGTGACTGTTCCAAAGGTGGGAAATGGAAAGCAAAGGGTGTCGCACAGTAACAACAACTCAGTCATCTCGTGTTGCACACACTATTAGTTGTAGTGTTAAATAGCAGCAAGATGCTAGGCTCTGTAAAAACAGATGGGGAGAGAGTTTTTAAGTGTAGACCAGGCCTCGAGCTCTAGAGCTCCCCAGCATCCAAGGAAAGCATGCCCACTACACAGTTGCTTCATTTGTAATGAAAGAAGTGTCCAGACTCAAGCACATGTTTTACTTTCATGAGTGATGTGGCCAGCCCAAAGGTGCTGGGGCTCAGCCCTGCCAAGCCCCAGCTGAAATTAAGCACTGCCAGGACGCCATCGCTGAAAGGGCAGCAGCCTGTGCTCCCTCACATAGCTGGCTGGCCAGCCATAGGGAAGAGTTATAAATTCACCCTTCCCCAGCCCCAGCCCTTTTGGGGTAAGAACATAGCTAGAGAACCCATTATGTTTGCAGGGAGCACTCCCTACAGGCAGGAGAGCACAGAGATTTTAATATGTTCCTGCACTGAAATCTATCAACTTCTTACAGAGATATTAGCTACAATACGCACCCTGTGCCCTGTCCTGCACAGAGCTGAGTGCCTTCTGAATGGTGCTGAGCTCCCATTGACTTTGCAGGTCTTGCTGCAGCTACCTTTGCAGCTCCCATCATTAACAAAATTATTACTCCGCATGCATGAAACGCAGTTGTTTAATGCTTATAACTCAAGATTATTTATTCCTTTTTTCCCCTGCAAAGACTGAAAGGCCTCAACGAGGGCTAGCCAGCATCACCATTTTAAATGTTCATGTTTATCCTGTGATAAGTTATTTATGGGTGAAAAAAATCCTGTTAAAAGTTACCTAAAATGGGGAAATTGTATTTGTCCCAATTTCTGCTTCCCTCTGAACATGGCTGATGGGATTTTTCACAAGATTTCCAAAGAAAGTTTCTCTCTGGGCTGAGGCTAAGCGTGGGAAAGTCAGTGTGAGACCAGGACTGCTCAGGAAATGATGAGCATGTGACAACAAAGGGTTGTCTATCTTAACTATAGAAAGCACTACCAGGTGCCTGCCATAATACATACACAATCACATAATCATGTCATGAGATACATGTAATCACGAGTGGAGACAACCACCCCATAACTCCTTTATTTCCAAAACCCTGGTACTTAAGCATTGGCCTGAGCCAGAAAATTGTGATTCAACCGGAATTTCCGCAGAGTTCTGGCACGTTGTTACAGCGACAGGTTCGAGTCACAACGTTCAGTCCAAGTCTGACACAGAACCTGAACTCCCCCAAAGCTCATTACCCATCTTTGCTGTGCATGGCACTTACAGATGCTGCTACTTTCTGCCTATTCTGGCAACATGATTATTTCCTTAGCAACTAATGTACTGAAATGGAGTACAAGTAAAGGGAGGCTGGAAAAAGGACAAAGACTGAACAGAATAAACAGCATAAATAAAAAAAATAAAATGGGACAATGTTGGGTGTTGTAAAGCTTTTATTGCCACTTCTTTGGGGAGCCCAGCTTAGCATGCATGCAGCCATCCCAGCAAAGTGGTGCTAAAAACTTTATTGTATGTCTCACAAGCAGATACTTGTCTCTTTCCTCTCACTGTCTTCACCTCTCAGTGCCCCCATCTCTATCTCCCTCTCTCCTCTGTATTCATTCCTCTCTCCATCTTTCTATTAATCTCCCTCTCCTATTCCTCCCTGGTGTGCCCTGGTTTGGTTATCTCTGAACTTGGAGACAAATAAAAGTGAGGACATCCACAAGTACACAACCCACCTGCCCCCAGATGCTCAGGTCATCACACCTAGGTCACACCTGCCCCCACACCTAGGTCATCATGGCAGGTTCCACTACAGGCAGATTCCCAGAAGAAGATGGCCAAGGTTTTGGATTGAGTTAGATTCCCCTCTTGATCTAAGTGACAAAGTGACCCTGTAATCCATCGGTGAGTGTGTGTTAAAAGTTCCCCTTTCCACCTGATCCACAGAGGATATGATTTGTTACTGCTCCGGGCCAGTGCTTCACGTGGTCTGAAAAAAGTAGGAGTGGGGGCATGAGTCTGTCGTAATCTGGGAGCAACAACTTTGCGAAGACAGTGCTTAAAGTGCACCCCTCAGCCACCTGGCTCAATGTTTAAATTTTATTTTTGCTGGGTCTCCCACTTTATCTGCTGCCCCAGCTAAACAGGCTTGACTTTTTAGTTCAAGCTATAGTGGTGCATGGTCTTAGTTCTGGAGGCCCCGCAGTTCCATCCCAGTGCATGGCTGTCACAACCTCGCTAGGGCTTTCCCCAGTAGCCATTTCCATTCGGCTCAGATTATGAGAAATGTAAACTCTCGTGGCTGCTTTGTAAAAAGGGCCATAAAAATAATACAAGAAAATGGGAAAGAGACCAGTGAAACCCTATTAAAATGGGGGTTCCTAAGAAGAATTAATGTAATTGATTTGGCCAACGTTCATGGAGAGGAAAGATTACTAGTAAGGAAGGATCTCGCTCTTCCCCCCCCCCAGCATCCCAGGCAGGTGGTTCAACCTTTGATGTGATCCTGGCCTCCCCGCTGAGTGAGCTGTTCCCGCAGATAACACAACACAGTTCCAATCACTAATGCATTCCCAGCCTGCTGCAGCCAGCTTCAGACAGTTCTGGAAGGCAGGGCTCTGGTGTGACTGTTTGGTAACCCCAGAGGGGCTGGGCATTGCCTGCCAGCCACTCCCCGCTCACTGCCCTCCTGCGCTGACAGGCTGGCACTGGAGTCATTTAACATGTAACTAATAAGAAGGTCAGGGCAGGGAGGAGAGGGGCGTTTTGTTTCATAGCAATGGAGTTCTCACTGCTAAGCCCTTTGGTCACTAATTTTCACTGCACTGGCATAAGGTCATTTATCTCCCAGCTTGGGCCATGTCCTTATTTAATGCTCATCAAGCAGCCTCCCACTGAAATCAGTTGGCGTTTCTTCAAGACCTGCTGGCCAAATCCACATGCCAGTTGCTGGGGCAGCTGAGCTGTGCACAGTGGGGATCTCAGAACAAGCTATGGGAGGAGGCATCTTCTCAGCCTACTGACCAGCAGAAGAGTCACTCCACAGTTGGTACTGCAGCCTCGGGGCTTCAGCAGCTCCCACTGCTAATTGTATCTTCCCTCCCCAGGGGGAAATAATGACAGGTGGATCCACATAGTCACAGATCCAGGGGTCTCACCTCCTCCCCACCACAACACTGTGGCGGAGGGAGTCTCTGAATAGCTCCATCATGCAAAGAACGGGGAACAACAGCTTTGCTATGAATGGGCTTTTTTGAGAACTCACCTTATTGTTATAATCCTCAGCAAGGAACAAACCTCAGCCTAACAGAACCACAACCGCTAGCACCTGCCCTGCCTCCTCCCATGGCAGAATTACCCGCTGTGTTCCTGGACCACAGAAGAGGCCAGATTTGGCCAGAAGGAGTGGCTCCAGGGAGAGATTAAGAGTGATGGCGTAAAACCTTTCCTAAAATATTCCATAGCCTCCAAGCCCCTCTGCAGATCTTTAGTTCATTCCTCCACCCCTCATAGCCCCCATGCGAGAAGTATCTCCCTGATATGCCAAAGGCAGTAAACTACCGGTCCTGTGTAGGAGGCTGTGTATCTTCTTTCACATGCCGGATTATGGAGGCAATTGTGTCACTCTGGGGGCACATGGGTTACTTTGTGCTTGTCTCCCCCCGCCCCAGCAAACTGAAGTAAACACAACATAGCAGCAAAACTGATGGAAAGATTAAAGCGGCTCTGCGGGGGATATTTAGGGAGTCTAGAAAGAAGCAGTCCAGGGGGCTGTCTATAAATCCCTACAAGGGTATAATATCTTTGGATTAGTCAATGTCAGAAGGGACTGAGAGAAACAGCAGCTCAGTATCCATACCTGGGTGCAAAACCATCCCAGGTCAAAGACAAAGAACCCTAAACATCCTCAGACAAAACCATTGCAAAGGCTAAATGAAGGTGAACGCCACCTAGCATGTGAACAACCCATGCAAAATACTGTCCGTGAGAATATCTAGCAACTCAAGCGCTTACTGAATTATTAAAACATTACAAAGGTTAAAAGCATTTAAATTCCCATTTCATTTACATATATTTTTAAACTGTTCATTTATTTGTACAATTACTCCACTCACTGTAATATGCCGTTAAGAACCGGGATGGAATGTTTTCACCTTCTAGTCTTTGAGCAGAGGGGAATGGGGCAGCTAACAATGTTAATAGTAATTAAAAAATTAGTAGTAGTAGTTTTACAAACATAGGAAAAAATGTGTTTCTGGACACTAGGGTCAAAAATTTCAAACTAAAGTTAAGCACTTACAGTAAAGTTTTCAAAAATGCGTAAGGCACAGATTTGCAAAGGTATTTAGGCCCCTAAAAACGTAGGAAGGCACCTGCAGATAGAGCACTGGACTGGACTCAAGAAGCCTGGATTCTGTTCCCAACTCTCCCACTGGCCTGCTGGGTGGCCTTGGGCAAGTCACTTCCTTGTTCTGTGCCTCCGTTTCCCCATCTACAAAACGGGGCTAATGCTCCTGACCTCCAGTTAAGTACTTCGAGACCTATAGCTAACAAGTGTTATATAAAAGCTGGATAGTACAATTAGTGAAATTTCCAAACTGCTTAAGGGAGCTGAGAACCCAACTCCCTTTGGTTTCAGTAGGAATTAGGCACCTAAATACCTTTGAGGATCTGGCCCTTAATACCTATTGACTTCAGTGCGAGTTCAGCACCTAAGCTGATTAAGCCTGGTCTACACTTCAAAGTCACTGTAAGCAGCCTTCCATCAACCTAGTTGTGCACATGTCCCCACTTAAATTTGTCTCCCGCCAATCGATGTAAGTGCCCTGTTATGGCACCTTAGTAACACCACCTCCCCGAGCAATGTTGAGCCAGGATTGATGTACTGAGGTTGACACAGAACGAGTTTGGACATGGCATTCTTTTTGTTGACTCTAACAGTCCTCCAGCAGCTGTCCCCCAATGCCCGACACTGACCACTCTGGTCACAGATAATGAACTCCACTGCTCAGGGTCACCGAAACTGGAAGAACCTCCCTCCCCTCCTCTACACACACCCTTTTAAAACCTCACAAATTTTTGAAATGCCTTTTCCTGATTGCCCGGCTTCCTCCTACTTTTGGCTATAGCATTTCAGCGCTGCAAACAGAAGGGGGAACTGGAGCAGGCACAAAACAGCCACTAAAAACATATCATTATTATGACAAGATCTAAAACAAAGTTATGGGCCGGGACAGCAGGGGAACAGCTGTCCTCCCAGCACTGAAGGAAGGAAAAGAGCTGAATGGATAAACAGCAGGAGGGGTTAGCAAGAGACTCTCCCAAACCATCCTTTAGCTCTCGCATTGTCCCTGGAGCATCAGAGGCTTGTGTGCAGAGATGGGAAAGTAGATATGTGTCAACAGTGGTGTTTTTTTTTCAGGAGTCAAATTAGGACAAAATAGTATTAGTGCTTTAACCAAGCTTCTTCCCTCATCCTATACTCCACCCAGAAATCCATAGTCACTAATGTTGCTGCTAAAATGATCATCTCTGGAATAGCCAACAATATCATCATTTAAACTGCTATCAGTGGATTTCAGTATTAACACTGAATTCAGAAGAGTGAGGGGCAGGCTCACGCTTCTTTTAGAGCTATTAGTTCCATCCGAATGCATCCAATGAAGTGAGCTGTAGCTCACGAAAGCTTATGGTCAAATAAATTTGTTAGTCTCTAAGGTGCCACAAGTACTCCTTTTCTGGTTCCAGTGTGTCTATCTGCAGGCTCCCTTGCCCTCTTAACAGGGTCTATGAGCCTTGAAGTATTTCACATACTATTTTGAACAGTCACACTCAGAATGGGCACCACTATTTTAATATTACTTAAAAAACTCAGAGATCAGCTCCCTTTGCTGACAGGGAGAAAAGCAGTGCACCCTTATGTTCATCCTTTTTACAAGACTTTGACAAATTTTGTACAAAGTATGCCTTGTGAGGTATCATTTGAAAGCTCATAATCTGCTGGACATTATTGTCCCAGTAAAAGATCTGTGGCAACATTGTATGTAAAGTTATATGATTCTACTGTATAATATTACTGAGACATATTCCAAGTCTAGAAAAACAGGTCAAACCAGTTCCCCAGAAACAAAAGGCTAACCAGCTCCTCAGCCAAGTGTCAGCATAATCAAATGAACTATTACCTGGTTAGGTGGCCATTCTTTGGCAGGAAGAAGGGTGTGAGTGAAAAATGGCAGGAAATTCCCAAACAGACAGCCTCGCTGTCTCCTGAACCTCAGCTGGAGATGACTGTCAAAGAAAAAGAGGGCTATAAGAAAGAAGAACAGAGACTCCAAAATTTTCCTCCTTTCTCTCTATCCACAGCAACCACAACACCTGAGGAACAAAGAAACAGCTTTGAACTGAGGGGGAGGAATCCTGTTTGAAAGGAGTTAAGCCACTCAGACTGCTAAAGCATGTGATGAGAGAAATATTTGCTTTGAATTCACTTAGCTTGTTAGGTTAGGTATTAGTTTGTGTTTTGCCTTTTATTTCTTTGTAACCAGTTCTGACTTTTATGCCTCATTACTTGTAATTAAGGCTATGATTTTGTCATGGTTATTTTTAGTAAAAGTCGTGGACAAGTCATGGGCAATAAACAAAAAATCGCAGAAGCCGTGACCTGTCCCTGACTTTTACGAAAAAAATCCCTCACAAAATGGGGAGGGAGGAGGGTCCAGCACCCTGCCCCTCCCTGCAATGGCTAGAAGCTGCAGGGACCCCATTACCCAGTGGAGCTGGGAGCTGTGGGGGACCCCCTGCCAGCGCTGATCAGCTCTGGGGTCCCTCTGCCACCAGCGGCTAAGAGCTGCAGGGGGGAAGCTGCTTGCAGCAACTGAGCAGCTACAGGGGGCCCCTGCCAGCAGCAGTGGCTGGGGAGTTGCGGTGGGGCCACCTGCAGCCATGAGCAGCTCTAGGGTTCCTTTGCTGCCAGCGGTGGTGGCTGGGAGCTGCAGGTGGGGCGAGGGGCAGCTGCTCACGGCGGCTGAGCCACTGCAGGAGGGACCCCTGCCAGTGGTGGTGGCTGGGCAGTTCAGGGGTCACCGCTGATGTCGGCAGCTGGTCAGTTGCAGGGTCAGTTGCTGAGCAGCTGCGGGAGTGTACCCTGCTATCTGTGGAGGCTGGGTGGCTGCGGGATCCCCCGCTGACGGCAGTGGCTGTTAGCTGCGGGGTCCCAAATGTCAGGGAGGTCTCTGGAAGTCATGGATTCCGTGACTTCCCGCGACCTCCGTGACATAATCTTAGCCTTACTTCTAATCACTTAAAATCTATCTTTCTGTAGTTAATAAACTTGTTTTGCTGTTTTATCTAAACCAGTGTGTGGATTGAAGTGTCTGGGAAACTCCATTTGAGATAACAAGGTTTGTGCATATCATTGTCTGTTAATGAAATGACGGGTTTTATATGAGTTTGTATTGTCCAGGAGGGGCTGGGCAGTATAAGACACATGTTTCTGGGAGAAAGTCTGGGACTGGGAATTTGCTGGCGTCACTCTGCAATGTAAATCAAGGGTAGCAAGCTGGCTGGCTATGGCACTCATATAGTATAGCTGGGGGTGATTTACATGCTGGAGGCTGTGTGAGAGCAGGCCAGGAGTGGTTGCTCTCACAGCAAAGCAGTGTAAAAGGCATCCTAGGTTGGAGAACTGAGGGGACACAGCTGTCCAACAGTCTAGATTGTACCCTGGGGAATGCCACAACAGGATAATATTACACAGCAGAGAAGTTTGAAAATCCCAGTGGCCAGACACCCAGAGGAAGCCTGCGCACCCAGCCAGCTTGTAAAGGGGTGATAAGCCCCACCTCTGCAAAACTCTGTGAGATCTTTGGATAAAAAGGGCCATGGAAGTGCAATGTATTGTTACATTGTTCTTACTCTTTGCCCCTTGTGTGCTCTATGGTCCCTTTGCACTTGGAAATACAACTGTACTAAACCATGCTGCTCATCCTAACCTAAAGGGGCAGATTTTCAGAAGAGCTCAGTATGTTGAGTGAATGGTGGGTGCTGAGCCTGTCTGAAAAGCTGGCTTTCGTTTAGGTGCCTAACTGGGAGCGTAGCTCTTTGGAAAATCTGACTTAGATGATCAGAATGGTCCCTTCTGATCTTAATATCTATGCATCTATGACTCAGAACTCTTTGGAAAATCTGACCCATAGTTTCTCTAAGTATAAAAATCATTCCTTTGGAAGATGCTGCAAATTGAAAGCCCAGATAAATTGGCGTGACCTTGTGAATGAGATTCATTTCGGTGCTGATTCAAACATCATGTGAAGGACAATATCATCTCAGACCAGATAATAGGGATGGCAAACAGATTTAGTTCTCCGGACAGAGCTTCCGCTATTTATTAAGTATATTTAGTACTTAGTATAGGAGGTGAAATTTAAGCCTTTGAACACTCATTGCTTGGATCAACTTTACGAGCAGGTATGAGCTCCTCATGAAAAAAATAATTGGTAATAGTGTCTCCGGAGACTCTCTGGCAACATCACACACATAAAGGTCCATCTCTCTCTCTCACACTCACACACACACACACAGAGTCATTTTTGATCTATTTTGAGTTTTTAAATCCAGCTTTCCTGAGTAAATCCTCTGACTTCAATGAAGTTATTCTGGATTGACATACATGTAGCTGAGATCAGAACCTGGCCCGCACTGTTTAATCAACAAAGCAAAAATGGAGGTTAAACCCTATAATCTGGGCAGGAAACAGGGGCATCTGGAGTCATTCCAGGGTCATTACCAAAATGCACAAATGCCTATAACGTGAATATTGCTCCAACACAGCAGGGAGCTTGTGCTTGTGGTAGCATACCCTAAGGAGCCACAAAACGGGGCTCTATCGCTGGCTCTGCCACAGCCTTGCTGTCTGACCCACAACTGGTCCCTAACAGAGCTGGTTAGGAATTTCTTGATGAAATGTTTTTCCGGGAGAAAACACCAGCTCATCAGAACTGAAATGTTTCATGGACACATGTCAGTTTTGAGAAAACTTTAGTTAGGAAGTTTTCTTGGGGCCATGATGGAATTTCTGGTCAAAAACAGAGAGACCTCAGAACAGCCAACTTATTAGGCTACTCAGCTGGCATGTATGAGACACAGATTCAAGTCTCTGGTGGGCATCAAGCAAAGTAGAGAATTGAATCTGGGTCTCCAGCATCCCAAATGAGTGCCCTAACCACTTGGCTATTCTGGATTAGGGCAGGTCTCACGTGGGGCTTGGCTGTGTTTGTTTGTTTGGTGAGAGGGCAGGGGTGAAAAATGTCAAAAGGTCTCATTTCCATTCTGATGCGGAACAAAACCAATGTACAGCACTCAAACAATAGAAGTTTGTCATGAGACAGAATTATTGATTTCCCGCCAACCCAGATCACTAAGTAGGCCAATACTTTCTAAAGGGGCTACTAAATTGGGGTGTCTCAATTTTCAGATGCCCAACTTGAGCAACCACAATCAGCTGGCCCCTCCCAGCATTATGATCATGCTCAAGACCAGAACCAGCCTGTAAGGTCATCCACTGCCCGTTAACTTCAGCTGGAGAATACTCAGGGTAATTTAGAGATACCTGTACCTAGGGCTAGAGCACAGAAGTAGAAAGACATAAAACATCTGGTTATCAAACGAGTCAATAGACCTTTGTGAGGTTGCGGTTTTACTTGGGGGCACAAGCCAGCACTCTCTACCCCTTGGTAGTTGTTATATAGCGACAGCTCTGTCAAAAATATAGGTTTGGTGTAACCCCTCCCCCCCCCAGTGACCATTTAGTGAAGTGCTATTGCTCATTCAACTCACATCATTTCTGGGTGGATCTCCGCCACTCCTGAGGGAATAGAAAGGAAATAGGGAAGGGAGATGTCAGGAGTTCACGCCTTCCTACAAGGGATCCCGAGAGCCTGGCGAGTGTGCCTAGCACTATAAAATGTGGTCCCAAAGGGGAATCAAACAAAACTCCATGCCAAGTAGGCTCCTGGTCATTCAGAGCCCTTAGCCAGCTCAGCTAATACAGCAAAGCTGGGAAAAAAGAGAGTAGAGACACAGGTCATGGATTCATAGCATCTCTTAAAGACCAGCAGAAGGGTGCTCAACCCAACAAGGAGAAAGGTCGCTGAGCATTTATGTCATTCATGTCACATTGTGACCAAAACCCCAGCCAAAAATTAGCCCTGGCTGAATGGTTCCATTTAGAGAAAATCTAGACCTTCAGAAACGTATCCTGCCGTACTGAATGGGTCCGGGCTTCAGATCTCAGAGGGGCAGGCTCCTGCAGGAATTGCCAGCACTTGTTGGCTTCTGCCACATCCGGAACTCTGTGAGAACTGCGTCGCTCCTAGAATTTCTATATTTGTCCCTCTGATCTGGAAGGCGGAGAGGAGACATGGGGCAAATGTGAAGGGAAATGCAGTTTTAAAGCCTCTAAAGAGTTTGAGGGAAAGAAAAGGGCTTGAATCGGATCTATTTTAATAGAAATGAGTTGTCCATCTCTGCTGTAAGATAGGATTCTTTTAGGAGGCCATGTGTATATAGTGATCCATGTGCAGCATTGTCAGCTATTGGGATCACCACCACTTCAGACACACACAAAGCAAGAGAGGCAAGAAAATGTTTTCTCCCTTCCTCAGACAGCCAGCAGATTGTGCTGAGGTGGGCAAACCACCTAATGGCAAGGCCAAGGAGCCAATGAACTGCTAGAACTACCACAACTGTCAGTACATTATCTCCAAACTGCCCTTTGGCCCTGTATCAACTGCAAAGATTACTGTGGTTTATCAAGCAACAAGCTTTCTCAAATTAACTGCCTGGGCAGATGTCTACGAATGTGTTTGCACAAAACTCACTCCAAATGCATCCACCTTCACCACAGAGATTTCCTGCAGGATTACACCCCAGAAGTAATGGAAGCAAAGGGACCCTTCTGCTCCCCCCAGCCACCACAGCTGCAAAATCACAGCCACTAGTTGTATTCCATGTAGTGACCCAGCTAATCAACCCAGATTGGGTAATCCTGACATTGGCCCCAAGCACCGACCCTCACAAGGAGCTCCTGTCCCACTTCATAGAATGGACCAACCATATAAGAGAAGAACTTCCCCAGAAGCAAACTTGAATCCAGATGCCCTTAATTGCTTCTGGAGGAATGTATCCATGCCTCTCAGGCCTGGGGAAAGCCAGTGTAGAATAACAGGTTTCAGAGTAGCAGCCGTGTTAGTCTGTATTCGCAAAAAAGAAAAGGAGTACTTGTGGCACCTTAGAGACTAACAAATTTATTTGAGCCTAAGCTTTCGTGAGCTACAGCTTACTTCATCGGATGCATACTATGCTCATGTCTAAGAGGAATCATCACTGCTCTCAGCTAAGCAAATCTCCCTGTTGAATGCAACAGTCTGCACAATCCTCAGAAAGCCAACACCTGATGCAGAAAAGCTTGCTGATTCCAAACTCCTGGGCAATCTCAATGATTTACTCCTGATTCACACCGGGGTAAGTGATAGGAACATCAGCCTCAGAGACTCCTGTTTGTAGGGTAGTTTTCATTTTCTCCTGAGATGTTTATACTCTCTATTCTAATTATAAACCTCAGGCCTAACATTTCCTGTAATTAAATTGACAGACCTGAGGGTCCCATGTGAAGTTTCTCTGTTGGCTGTGATCCTAAGTGAAGAGTTCGTGCCAGTTCCAGCTTTTCCTCAGATATCTTCTTCGGCTTTGGTTTTATTTGAGAGGTTCTTGGGCTGCCATTGAGGGTCATCTGCATAATACAGCAGCACATCCAGGCAGACTCAGCTCGTGAATGACTGGGTAGGAAACTCATAAAATTTGTGCTCTCCAGACAAGATTACTGAGTTGCTCTTCATTACTAATTGAGCAGCATACTTAGGAGACTCTGTGAAGCACAAAACATCACTTAGCGATTTAAATGTTTTCAAGAAATACACATGGCAGGAGCAGCTGTCTTTCAGGGTGTCCTTCCTGCCAACTTGGATGTGACTTTTTGTGTTAACAGGAAAAGCTTGAGCTGGTGCTGCACCGTTCTAATTTGAAGAAGACATACGATTACTGTCAGGAGTCACAACTCATTCCTAAGAACACAGCGGTCTAACGAGACGGCTCGATTTGCATTTACTTAGCAACATTGTACATGCACGCAATGAGGGCTTGTGACTCTGGGCTTCGGAAATAGGTCGCATGCTGGTGAGCTAAATAAGGTGCTCCAGTACAGCGTGCAACAGACAGAAATTGCCAGCAGATCACATGACCTCTCCTATCCAGCAGAGGGCAGTGGTGTGCACACAAACCAGCCCATTAATTAAGGTCAATGTGGTTATAAATTGTTCTCCCAGCTGTTCAGAGGAGGATATGGCTGTCCCTGATGTCTGCTTTCAGCCAGCCAACTGGGTACTCAATTGGGAGTGGGGAAGCGAAAAATAATTATTATCCTGAGGATCTGTACAATATCCATATTGTATCAGGAAATTGTCATTTCCGAACTGCCAAAGGGGGAGGGTGGGGAGGCAGTGCCTATGCCCAGATTAAATCAAAGTCACATTTCAACTGCTTGACCGTTTTATCATCAAACAAGGACAGTTGTTTCCCTACAGCAGAGGCCAGCCTTGCTCTGAGGCCATTAGAGATGTTTATGCAAACAATAGGGAAGATTTAGAGAGGTTGTGTGGAGCAGCGGGAAGTGCCAAAGCTGCGAGGCCAAATACAGACAGGGGGCCTGCACTAACACCTTGAATGCTTGCAGCGCATGTGTGAACAACAACAGCAGGAGGAGCTGAAATCACAGTAACATCAATTGCCTTGACCAGGTGAGACCTGATTGTCAGCTGTAGCCTCACTTCTTCACACACACTTCTGAACCCATTTCACAGGTAGTTTGGGTGTATTTGGATTGTTCTGTCCGTGGGGTTTGGCGCACTGAATTCACCACCCTGCATAGACCCTGCTGGGCTACGTTAATGTGCTCTAGGTACCTAGAGCATGCCAGCAGAGACACACTGGTCAGTTAGAGCTCAACACGCAGCCTGGGGCATGGGCAGTGAACCCAGCCCCACAACCCCTTCAGAATTGCCACGGCTCGCCTCCAGTCTGAGCCACCTTCACTGCTCAGGCTGCCCATATGCCACAGGGGCATTTGACACAGACATTTCTCTCCTGGTATGCAGGGGGAGTGGTTCGCCTGACCCCCGAGGGCCGGGGTTGCTGGCTGGGCTGAAAGAGGCGATAGGTGGATATGGGAGAGAGGGGAATGGAACTGGTTGGGTTGGGGGGTGAGAGCTGGGAATGAAGGGGGCTGATTGCTGAGGTGGGGAAGTGACGATGGGGGGCTGCAAGGGGGACTGGTTGGGGGAAGGCAAGGTATCTCCCTGGTGTTGGCTGGACTTGGGGAAAATACAAGGCACCAGTGGGTGCAGGCAGCGCTGAGGTGGGCGGAGGTCACTTGTGCTGCAAGTGACTGCTTGGCATGTCACAGAGACCTGGAGGCTCCTGGCACCCAGTGGCTGCTGTGAGGAAGAAGGCACAGGGGGCTAGTGCATCATCCTATCACGTGCTGCTGGCACTCTCGGCCTGGCCCTCTGCTCCCTGCGGCACAGCAGCCAGCCATGTGTTTGGGCCCCATACAGGTATATTGGCCTGAGACAGGTTCCTCCTTGCAGGGTTTCTCACCAACACAACCGAGAAGCCACCCTGCAGTCTCCTCCAGCCCGGCCCACAAAACAGAACACACCCGTGCGAGTGCCACCGGCTGCTCAGGGGCGGCAAAGAATTCCCCCATGGACACCAGCTCTGCGTTCCTCAGAGCCAGCGGTGAGTGACACACAACATCACAGAACCCTCCTGGTTTGTAAATGTAATTGCAAAATTCATAGATTTACATCCGACTTAGTAGTTTTGTAATTACAGTTACAGAACCTTTGGAGGGCTGAATCTCTGCTACAGCACCAGCCTCCTGCTTACTTTGTTCCTCGTCTGAATACTGAAAGATTTCAGAACCACGATGGGTAGGAAATCAAAGGGTGAGTGATTATTGTCCAGAGCTGATCACAGATGGCGGCCCCTGGGCCTGGGAGCCGGCTGAATTGCTTTCTCATCTGTCTTCATGTCGATTTGCTTCTAGACTGAAGACACCCTCTAGCAGTCTTTCCTACTTATTTTGGCAGTGTACCAAAGACATTTTTTAGCCTTCACACTTTTTCAACATACTTCTACCCTTCTCCAGCAGGTCTCAAAGAGCATCACACACATTCATTCATGAATCTCCCTGTGGGCAGGAGGAAGTGTGGTGTTACAACTTGGGACACTGATTAAGTGACTTGCCCAAGGTCACACACCAGGTCAGTAACAGAGGCTGTTTCTGCAACCAGAGGGGATTGAGATCTCGAGATCTCTCCAGAGATGGGCAGAGGAAGGGGGTGGTGAGTGGAAAGGTGAAGCTGTGCAGGTCTGTCTCTGCCATGTCCCTTGCCAGCTGCGCTAGAGAAGAGGCAGGGCTTTGGTGTATGTAAAGGTGATTCTCATTCCTGGCTACCACACATGGACAAATCTTGGTGTTTTTCCCACTTCTGGGGCTCGAAGGATAGTAATAAACAGAATGATACATGAACAATCAGCTTCAGTTTGATTGGCTGCTGTTGGTGCAGGGTCACACTAGACATTATGCCCGTACCTTGACAATCAGCAGGATTCAGAGATGTGATCCTGAATCCCAGAAGGTTCCCAGGCTTCTACCCACAGGTGCCTTGTTTGTTCTCTGCTTCTCCTACCAGCACCCACTGGCATCAAAGGGAACCGACTCCTACCATGAAACAAGGAATCACATTGCACAGTCTTTGCTGAGCTTGGTTTCCTGGCCCTCGTCATGGCTATGCAGTGTTATTCCAACTCCCACATACTCCCCGTCCCCCTCCTCAGACTTCCTGCTTGTGACCCCTCCAAAACTGCTTCTAAGCCCCGTTCTCCCCCAGGTGCCCTGTTTATAGGACACCTTCCACACACATGGTGGTTCCAACTCCTAGGGGACCTTTCCTCCGCTGACCTAAGCTCCCTTGTCAGCAGAGGACAGTACCTGCTCCCTCACAGGGCCCTCTGCTGACCTAACACCATCCAGCTGACTCATCACAAAATTCCCCCCCTCCCCCCCAGCTGTACTGACTCTCGTAGCCTGAGATGCCTAGTGGCAGCGCACCGGTTCTCCCCAAGTCCCAGCGTGATCAATCAGACGGCACTGCTGACTGCATCGCAGCTCCAAACTCCCTCACCCCCGCACAGAAGGTCTATCACTGGAGCGCCATGGGAATGGGCTGCATAGGACTTGTAACCAAGCAGGTTACCAAGTGCCCACTGCAGCAGCATCCCCTGCTCACCTCATCAGTGCCGCCTGATGCAGCATTAGCTCATGTAAGCCCCCT
Source organism: Dermochelys coriacea (assembly GCF_009764565.3). Classification (NCBI taxonomy): domain Eukaryota; kingdom Metazoa; phylum Chordata; order Testudines; family Dermochelyidae; genus Dermochelys; species Dermochelys coriacea. The sequence continues at coordinate 28,441,411 of NC_050080.1, forward strand.
AAGGAGCACAGCAACGGGCGTGCCTGAATCCCTGCCTCTGGCTGTTTGTCCAGCCCTTTCGTCGAGAAGCTGATTGAAACGTAACGTTTGTGTTTGTAAAATGAACATACAAATGGGGGTTCCACGCTCTGCGCCCCACTGGCTCCGGATGCTCCCTTGAACCATAGCAGCAGGAACCATGGTAGGGCAGATGGTGGTAGGTTCTGCTCCTCCCTTTATCATCAGCCTTCTCCAAGAGGCACGAGGCCACTGCGCACTGGAAGCTTCTTTTCATCTTCTGAGCACGTCAGGGCGGCGTCTGTTTGGATGCCAAGTCCCACGAAAACAAAGCCTGATTGTGCTCTGCAATTAAAAGTGAGCATGCCCACTCCCCACGACACCCACCAGCCTCTGTCTCACCCACGGCACACTAACGCCGGCGGCTCCGAGCACTTCCTGCTTTGTGCAGGGTGAATTCCGACTGCATTGCCGAGGTGGAGTTTCGAGGTGGGACTTGCCAACACTAATCAGATGCAACACTTCGGAGGTCAGCTCAGAAAATAATTCTCCAGTTGGAATTTCTTAGAGGAGAGAGCGCAAGGAGGGCACGTTACCTGACACTCCTTCCTGGACGCTCCGAGCTCGTTCTAGAAAGAAGAGCCTGCTGGGAAAGGCATACGGGCTACCTTCCGGGGGCTGTTTTATAAATGTCATGCGACGAAGCAGCCTGGAATGTCATGGGCAATAACATTCCTTATCCATAATTGATGCCAGAGCTGGTGTACATATAATAATAAAGAGAGTGGATATTTTATTGATGATGAAATGGACCTCCTTGCTTTGATCCTTTTTGTAAGAACAGGACAATCTTCTTCCCTGGAAGCAAAACTAATACAGTCTTGGAAAACCCATATTATGCTTTTTTGGGGGGGGAGGTTTGGGGGGAGGCATAGGTGTTTTTTTATTACAGCATTTTACTTTCCTTTCGGGATTGATGACATGTTCCTAGTGGATTTATGGACCTTGCCTAGAAGAAGAGGAGACGACATATAGAGACATGTTCTGATCTCATTTACAGCCAGTGTAAATCTGGAGTAAGTACATTGAATTCTGGTCTGGTTTTCTATACACAAAAAACTATCATGTGCAGCACTTTCAATATAAATGCTGTTTTTGAATTTTTTTCTATTAAGCCAAAACAGCAATAAGACCCAAAGCAGCATCTCAGTGTGGGTATCTCGGCTGTAGCAGAACTTGGCCATGCTGAGAAACAGAATAGCTGGCAGCTGAATGCTGCAAGCAGGAAGAGTGCTTAGAAATTCAAAAGTATCACTGAAAACAAAGGTATCACCGGAAAACAAAGGCATCACTGTTTCCTAGCGAATACATCCCAACCCCAGCAGAACTTAGATCAAAATCTGGCCTGAACTCACTGCAGCTCAGGGCAGATTTGTGTTCTAAACCAGTACCCATCGGGACCAAAACCCCAAAAGACATGAGTATCTGGTATGAACTTATATAAGGGTGCAGGTGACGGCAGTAGGCTCAAGGTTTGGGAGCACATTCAACAATTAGGATGCTAATCCGTAAAAGCTAAACCTCACGGGTCTGCAAAATCAGCCTGGAAATCTCAGGAGTGGAGGGTCTCTGTCAAACCCACACAGATGTCTCTTTACTCCAGGGGTCTCAAACTCAATTTACCTTAGGGCCAGCGCCAGTCCTCAAATCCTCCCAGCAGGCCAGTAATGTCACTGAAGATGGTGTTCAGAAAAGAAAACGATTATATTGTATTTTTTATTTCTAATTTCTTAGAAATAATAAAACTGTCATACAACGTTATACAATTCTTCGCCTGGCAGAGAGTTTTTCGTGTTTGCCAGACATCTGGCAACACTTCAGTTCTGTCAGTTTGTTGATGTTTGGCCTCAGTGAATGAGCAGTTGAAACCTTCCGGATTGCAGCAAGGGGTGCATCAGATAGTTGTGTTCGGTATTTCGACTTGTTTATATTCATTGTGGAAAAAAGTGACACTGACTCCATGGCTGACTCTGCCAGGCGACTTGTGACGGTATCTCTGTCCCTCTCCCCTAGCCAATGGGAGCTGGGGGGGGGGGGTTCAGCGTGTCTGCATACGTCTCTCCTCTGCGAGCTGCAGTGGGGAGGTTCTTGGGCCGCAGATGGCCCGCGGGCCGGGACTTTGAGACCCCTGCTTTACTCAGTCGTAATTTATAATGAAAGAAGTCCCAGGGGGGCTCAAGCAATTAGGTGCCAGGGCTCAAGCAATTTTTTTACTTTAATAACTGATGCAGCAAGCCCAGAGATGCCAGGGCTATGAACTGCCAAGCCCAGAGGTGCCAGGGCTCAGCCCTGGCAAGCCTTGGCACAAATTAAGCACTGCCTTCACTGGGTCTGGATTCTGGTTGAGAGGAAACTTGATCAAAGGATCAAAGAGGGGGTGAGAGAGAAAAATTCTAATGGAAAAAACCAAGGTTAGAAATGGAGCAGAGCGAAGACAGTGTGCAAACAAAACAGGGCCTAGGTGTCTATTTTAAAGTCTCTGCACACAACAAAACAGGCAATCCCAGGCCTGGAGCAGCCACAGGAGTTTCAGGTATCAGAGGATGCCGTTCTGGGTCAGTGCAGCAGCCCTGGAGACTTCAGAGTAACAGAGAAGGTGGGGGTGGGGGGCAGCAGCTGCAACAGGTACATCAGTTGTTTTTTAATAACCCATCTGGCTAATTCTAATAAATCAGTGCCCATTTTAAAATCTCCCAACACTATTTTTAGGGCATACATGGAAGCACCTACTAGGCCCCAGAAATGTGCTGAGTGGCCCCCAAATTCCCCAGCCCTCTCCCCACCTTAGAAAGTTTTGTTTGCTTTTCCTCTCGTTGCAAAGTAGATGCATTTTCCTTATGCTGAGGGGCTGGATTAGTTTATCTGAATTTTTTTTCCATAGAGAAATCCTAAGGGATAGAACAGTGCCTTACCTTCTATTTCAAGGGAGTATTCCAGTTCCACTATCTAATTGCAAATGTCTATCACCTCCTCCCAAGTTTAGCACAGCAGCAGGCTACAAATTTCACTGTGTTCTTTTGCTGTTAATAAAGACTAAGAGGTGTCTTGTGCTGCTCATTAGTGAAACAACAGAGGAAGGGAAAGCAAAGTTACTCCTGCAGTCACTTCCTCAGAGAGCTCCTTGGAAAGTGCTCGACTGGCTGGATGCCATGACCTCAGCCCAGCCCCAAGGCAGCACACCCTTGTCTGTGGTACACAAAAGACAGCTGCAGGCACTTCTTTTTTAACTGACTATACGGAGAGTAGAGATTAGGTTATATGGAGAGAGAAGAGGAGGAGGAAGTCTGCTTGTGTGTATCTGTGTGATGATGGAGGGACAGAGACAGTAGCCAGACATAGCTTCCTAGCATCAAAAGGGTTGCAGGGATGTACTCTGCAAAATATTTTCTCCCTGTTGAATTTTAGCCCCCACTGGCTCCCCTTGCTGATTCCTGACAGCCTCGCCCTGGGGAATTGGAGCTTTCTGTTGCCTTCTCGGTTGTATAAACCTACTTTAAACAGCAGCATGTCAGATGTGAAATCCCTTGCCACACACACATACAGACACCCTTCCGTTCAATGGGATACAGCCGTATTCCTGGTCTCCTGCCCGAAATTGTAACTAAACAGCTGTTACAGAAGTACATAGGACCAGGAACCACAAGCCCTTTGTTTTTGGAATGGTGAGATGACAACTCTTGCTGCCTCTACCCTCGATATCTGTAATTTACAGACCTCCTCCCCCCAGGATTTTCTTGTGTACTGTGTTTCCTGTTTGTTATTCATGAAATTAGTTCAAAATTAGCTCCAGATGATGGCCTCCCATTGCAGCTTCTCCCCAAGAAAACATAACTGTTGGGGTGATCATCAGGGATCCTAGAAATCTGTTTGCCATGGAAGAACACAGAAAAAACACCAAATTTGCATTTTTACGGAGAATCTTTAGTTTTTACAGGTTGACAAAATTAAAACATATACAGTAGAACCCCGTGCCACCAGCGCACAAACAGGAATATGGGAAATGATACCTCAGCCCCAGATGGTGGGGCTTGGCTGTCAGCTCCGGGTGGCAGGGCTCTTGCTGTCAGATTTCATTTTAATCACAGAAAAACATGGATTTTTATGTTTTTTTATTGGAGAATTTTGTTTTCTTTATCATGGAAAACTAGGATCCCTGGTGATTCTGCACTCTACTTTTCTGGGTGTAACAATGGCCAATGGAATATGTGGATAATGACCAGTCACCTTGGTGACCTCGATCCAAGTCAGCTGACTGAGAGCAGGAAATAAACTTAATTCTCTCCCTTAATGCACTCCTGTGCATCACCCTGATGACAAAGTATCACAAGAAAGCTTAACTTTTGGCAAAAATGGAGCCAATGAAACCACTTGCATCTCTGGCTAGAAGAGAACATGGCAGAGAACTGGAGGGAACAGGAGGCGGTGTTTCCAAAATGACCTGAAAGCATATGGTATTGGATAGAAATGTTAAGAGGGTGAAATCCTCCACAGTGCAACATGTGGCATTGGATATCTACACCACATTCCAGAGGGATCATGAAGGGAACAGCTAACTGCTAGGCAAAATCATTCACAAATTTCTGGAACTGTCTGATCCAGGCAGGAACATCTCTTGAGAGAGATTTTTTTTTTGGTTTTGTGCAGGAAACCACCTGTCAGATGAGACTATTGATAATTGTGTTACAGACCTATCTAATAAGGTAAAATCATATGAATTTGAAGCATTAACAGATGGATTAATTACAGACCACTTTCTGTGGTTTAGCTGATAACCAGGGTGAAGAAATATTATTGTGCAAAATGGATCTGATTTTTCAAAAACAGGTGGTGTGGCTATTTGCAAGGCTAATGAAAACTGAGCTTCCAAAAGAAGCGAATCACATCTAACTGAAAATGCACAAAGACAGAATGGAAGGGTAAACAAACTGCTGTTGCAATAAATATGGAGGTAATCAAAGCACAGTGCCAGGGTCTCCTGCACAAGGGATGAAGTATCATAAGAGAACAAAATGCAAAAGCAACATACGTTCATGAACATATAGTTGGAGGACAAAGCTCCGAAAAAGAGTCCTTTGATGGCTCTCTTAATGAATATATTTACAAAGCAAAGTTTGACAGATTTATTTGTGACATTTGAAATAAACAAAAAGTTAATTTCAAACCAGACACTGGAGCTGAATGCACTGGACTCACAGCAAGAGTATACTGTGGCTACTGGCCACCCAATAAACTATTTTTTTTTCTTATAGCAAGCACAGTCTGGGCCTATATAAAATAATAAAGCTAAAGCTGGCATGTTTGTATAAGGACAGATACCACTGAGAAGAGTTTGAAATACTGGATCAGCAGGTCCCACACGTGCTTGGGATGAAGTGCAACCTACAAGCACAGATGATCAAACAGGCGCATAACTTGTCCACTATCATCCCTCGTAAATGGTGGCCATTCCTAAAAATCAGAAGAAACTTCGTAGCAATTAAACAAAACCTGTGACCACCCTTTTAAACCGAGGAGTTAACATGCAGTGGTTTATAAATTAGGTGCCAGATTCTCAGGACCAGGGGCCAAACCACAGTCCGAGGAATAGAGGAGAGACAAACTGCTTTCGCTCATTCCCTGAGCTAGGCTCTGGGGATGAATTGGGGCTTAGAAGTCTGAGTGATGTAGCTTACACGCTAAGGGGTCAGAGGAGGGAGATGTAGCAGGGAAGACAACTTGCAGATGGGTACAAGAAGGTGTACATGTAAATTGAAATAGCAACATGCACACATTTTAGGTTACACATTCGTACGCCTCTTCATGAGCCCTAAGTGACATAAACTCAGGCCTGGTCTACACTGGGGGGGGGTGGGGGGGGAGACTGACCTAAGTTACGCAAATTCAGCTACGTGAATAACGTAGCTGAAGTCGACGTACTTGGACCTACTCACTGCAGTGTCTTCACTGCGGTGAGTCGACTGCTGCCGCTCTCCCGTCGACTCCGCCTGCACCTCTCGTGGCGGTGGAGTACAGGAGTCGATGGGAGAGCCCTCGGGAGTTGATTTATTGCGTCTAGACTAGACACAATAAATCGACCCCCACTGGATTGATCGCTGCCCGCCGATGCGGTGGGTAGTATAGACATATCCTTAGACTCTCACTCTCTTACTACCTATGGGCTGGTCCACATGACAAACTTGTGTTACGTTTGCCCATAACTATGAGCCATTGAGTTAGGTGGTACGATGCTACTGTAACCCACACACCTTCTGGGTGTGGTGTTCTGTCCCATCTAGTGGCACCGAGACCAGCTAGAGAGAGTTAAATGAGTCTACTCTACAATGTTAGCTAACAGCCAATTGGCTTTTAGCTCATGCAGCCTAGGCTTATGCACTAAGCTCCCAAGGCCCCAGGTTTGATCCCACCCGCCAACAACCTGGGTCTGTCAGTGTTACACTACTACGACTGCAATCATGGTTCGCTAGCATGATACTGAACACAACTTGTCCTTTTCTGTGCTAAACCCCAAGTTAGCATTGCATTATCCACCTTGACTGAACACAACTGAATCCAAAACTAAGACAAATGCCAGATGAGCCTGTGGACCACCCCTCTAAATTTGACTCTGTTGGGCAAATTGATCACACTGTCTAAAATAAAGGACTTGTGGCACCTTAGAGACTAACAAATTTATTTGAGCATAAGCTTTCGATGAAGTGGGCTGTAGCTCACGAAAGCTTATGCTCAAATAAATTTGTTAGTCTCTAAGGTGCCACAAGTCCTCCTTTTCTTTTTGCGGATACAGACTAACACAGCTGCTACCCTGAAAACGGTCTAAAATGAAGATGTTGTTACACATTACGGTTACATCAGTGGTGAGCAGGGGTTGTAAACTGGAGTAATAGTAATAGGATGAAATTTAATAGTCAGAAGTGTAAGGTTATGCATTTAGGGATTAATAACAAGAATTTTAGTTATAAGTTGGGGACGCATCAATTAGAAGTAACGGAAGAGGAGAAGGACCTTGGAGTATTGGTTGATCATAGGATGACTATGAGCTGCCATTGTGATATGGCTGTGAAAAAAGCTAATGTGGTTTTGGGATGCATCAGGAGAGGCATTTCCAGTAGGGATAAGGAGGTTTTAGTACTGTTATACAAGGCACTGGTGAGACCTCACCTAGAATACTGTGTGCAGTTCTGGTCTCCCATGTTTAAAAAGGATGAATTCAAACTGGAGCAGGTACAGAGAAGGGCTACTAGGATGATCCGAGGAATGGAAAACTTGTCTTATGAAAGGAGACTTAAGGAGCTTGGCTTGTTTAGCCTAACTAAAAGAAGGTTGAGGGGAGATATGATTGCTCTCTATAAATATATCAGAGGGATAAATACAGGAGAGGGAGAGGAATTATTTCAGCTCAGCACCAATGTGGACACAAGAACAAATGGGTATAAACTGGCCACCAGGAAGTTTAGACTTGAAATCAGATGAAGGTTTTTAACCATCAGAGGAGTGAAGTTTTGGAATAGCCTTCCAAGGGAAGCAGTGGGGGCAAAAGATCTATCTGGTTTTAAGATTCTACTTGATAAGTTTATGGAGGAGATGGTATGATGGGATAATGGGATTTTGGTAAGTAATTGATCTTTAAATATTCAGGGTAAATAGGACCAATCCCCTGAGATGGGATATTAGATGGGTGGGATCTGAGTTACCCAGGAAAGAATTTTCTGTAGTATCCGGCTGGTGAGTCTTGCCCATATGCTCAGGGTTTAGCTGATCGCCATATTTGGGGTCGGGAAGGAATTTTCCTCCAGGGCAGATTGGAGAGGCCCTGGAGGTTTTTCGCCTTCCTCTGTAGCATGGGGCATGGTTGACTTGAGGGAGGCTTCTCTGCTCCTTGAAGTCTTTAAACCATGATATAAGGACTTCAATAGCTCAGACATAGGTGAGGTTTTTCATAGGAGTGGGTGGGTGAGATTCTGTGGCCTGCGCTGTGCAGGAGGTCGGACTAGATGATCAGAATGGTCCCTTCTGACCTTAGTATCTATGAATCTATGAAAGGTACAACAGGAACAGGAGTGCTCTGTAGCAGTCTGGACACTAACATGTGACAGTGCAATTTGACTTGAACAGCTGTGTGATTCGCTTTTTACTCTCTTGTAAGACAGGCCCAATGGGAGTGAAGAAAGAAGACTCTCATTTACACCAGAAAACATTCCCAGAATCAATTACATGGCACTAGTATGAATTAGAGCAGATTTTTGGCTCATAATATTTTTTTAAAACTATTTCCAGTCTCAAATTTTCACTGTTTTCACTCTATAATTATGTGCAGGCCAGTGAGTTTTAACCAGAATGTGGGGTTGTTGGGTTTTTGTTTTGCTCAAATAAATACTTCTCTGTTCCCTATCAAAATTTACGGGCCTTAGGTTTGCTTTCTAGCTGCTCCTCTACATATATGTTTATTTGGTGTAACTCAATCAAGGTTTGCCCCTTGAAACAACCATTTTTCCCCTTACTGAGCTTATGACAGAGAGAAAAATGTGTTTGATTAGGACACCGACAGAGAAACCCTGATCCAAGCATACAGACTGTCCCTTTAAATAGCTCTGAACTCAATGCAATTCGGATTTGAGGTGAAGCTTTTACTTAATATACTAGTAAGCAAGGTGGAAAGCATATCGCCTCCTGTTGCACTCACAAACAATATGCCTGGTTATTGGCTTCTGCATCCCACGTCTTGCTAGCATTAATGGGATTGCCTTCTTCCTGTCCTGGAAGCTGCTATGGCAAAGGAAAGTGTTGGCTTGCAGAGCGAATAACTCACATTTATCACTGCCTGCTAGGATGATGCTATTGTCTCTGGTGACAATACAGGTGCACAAACCCAATTAGGATGCTCACAGTCTCACAAAGCCAAACAGAATGTTCTTCCCTGGTCCACTGGGCTTTAAAGAGCAATGCTAATATTTCTCTTCTCTCCGCCCTGCCTTCAGAATGCTAATGTGCCCTGCTTTCCTCATATGGAGAGAGCATTGGCACGGTGGGGAGGAATGGGAAAATTTGGAGACAGATCCTGAGTGGGGCTGTGTCTCAGTCCCGGGCTCTCCATTCCAACAGGAGTTGCAGGTGCTCAGCACCATTCAGGGTCTGGCCCTTTTGAAAAAAAGCACCCAGTTAGCATTAGTGTAGTTCTTGCATAGCTCCCTCTCCCTGGCAGACACTGCACTCAGCTGTGGCAGACACTTTTAGCTCTCTGCTGGGGACTCACCATACCCTGGTGGGCAGGAGCCCCATGCAGCTTAAATTCAACTCCGAGTGCCATGGCTGTCACTGGCTAATCCCAATTCAACCCCAAATCATCCACCTCCATTTTCCTTCATCCAGTATCCCCAACCAGTGCCGCAGTAACCCAGGATAAAATGAGCAATCCTCCAAGTCTCTTAGTGGATCTAGCCTAAAAAAGCTCCATGCCTGATACAAGGCTAATCCAAAGGGACTCATGCACTGTAACCGTCAGCATTGCCATGACTACCTCTTAGGTGCCCTGCCACCCACTGGAATTCACAGCACCAAATTCAGTGCCCAGGCTCCCCGTCCAACGCATGGGAAGAGTGAGGTGCCTACAAATAGGATTCTCAAAAGCCAGTGATAGAGACACCCCAAACCCTTATAGACAAAAGCCCAGTGGTGAGGGCTCTCTTAAAGCCATCTGCAGTTTCACGTTCTGTCTGGGCATTGTAGCCAAGCAGTTCCCAGCAATGCCCACGCAGGAAAGCTAGGCACTGGCAGCTGGCTTGGAAAGATGGTGCCTTTATGCAGGCAAGATACTGTAAATAAACAAAGGGCTTAGTTTGTATAAAAGATACCAATCCAACCCTGGGTGTGGCGGAGTGGATGCATGAGTGTGAGTGTATATGGATGCCAGAGAGAGGAAAGGACAAGGGTGCGTTTCAGGCATGAAAATAATTTATGGTGATTACTACTGTGTAATTAGCACCAGATTCCCATCAGTTGAGTTGGGCCACGCAATGTTACAGTTTGATGCTGCACCACTTTTTCCAGCTGCCCAGAATTTTAGTGCAAAAAATAAAAATCTAAACCTCTGTTTAGCAGCAAGAGAAATGGCATTTTTCAGCACATCATTTTCATTTTGAAGTGCTGCTCTACATCGGCTCATGTCCACGGCCGCTCCTCCTTGTCAATAAAAATGCAACAAGTGTGTAAAGCCTCTCATCAGAGATCTGGGTTGTATGGGAAAAAGAATATTACAGACTTCTCTGGGATGGCCATGGGGCCCTGTTCTCCACGCATAGGACAGGAGGGACCCGAGGGAAGTGTTTGGGAGTCACTGCTGCAGTGTAGGCAGAAGTAGTTGGCTTGGCTTTGGCTCTCTCTGTATGCTGCCCAACAGTTCTTGCTCACGTGATGGGCCCGATTCTGCTCAGGAGTAATTAGGATTGCCAACTTTGAAATATTGAAAAACCAAACACTCCAGCAGGAGTGTTGGAACCTCCCCTGCCCAGCCCCAGCCCCAGCCCCAGCCCCAGCCCGGGGCCCCCATGCTCTCTCTACCCCACCCCCACAGCAAACTTTGGGTTGGATGAATTCCTGGAGGTTTCATCACATGCCATTATATTTAATTAAAGATTAATCTTTAATTCCTGGAGACTCCAGGGCAACCACACCAGTCCAGGGCCTCTGCACTCTCCCCGCCCCACCCAACCCAGGACCCCCACCCCACGATACCTGTGGTAAGGGGCGCTGTCCTCCCACTGCATCAGCTCCCCTCCAGCACGTTCGGCCACCCTCCTGGTAGCCAGGTCTGGGCGGGCAGCAGGACAGTCGCTCCCAGTCGCTGCTCTCTGCAGCGTAGCCAGCTGACTGGGAGAGAGCCTGGCTGGGGAGGGTCAGCAGCAGCCCACTCCCTGCCCAGGCTCAGCTTCTGGGGACAGGGGCTGAGCATGCTGGGCGGGAGGGAAGACTCCAGCTCGCTCAGTCGCTGTCCCTGGAAGCTGAGCCTGGGTGAGGGGCAGCCTGTCACCGCCACCCCCTTCCCAGGCAGCTGCTGGGGGTCACTTGACCCGCATGTCCCCTCCTCTCCCCCCCAGCACGTCACCTAACTGGACTTTTGGTGTCCAGCCAGTGTTTCTGACTGGACACTGTCAGGAGCAACACTAATGTTGAACTGGTAAGAAAAAGAGGAGAATCTGGTCCTCTCCCCCTCTCTCATTCTCCCAGATCTCCCCCACTCCCTTCAGATCTGACAGAAACTGGCTGACTTTCTTTCCTGGTTTCAGAGTAGCAGCCGTGTTAGTCTGTATTCGCAAAAAGAAAAGGAGGACTTGTGGCACCTTAGAGACTAACAAATTTATTTGAGCATAAGCTTTCGTGAGCTACAGCTCACTTCATCGGATGCATTCGATGGAAAATACAGTGGGGAGATTTATATACACACACAGAGAACACATTGTTCTCTCATTGCACATTGTTCTCTGTGTGTGTATATAAATCTCCCCACTGTATTTTCCACCGAATGCATCCGATGAAGTGAGCTGTAGCTCACGAAAGCTTATGCTCAAATAAATTTGTTAGTCTCTAAGGTGCCACAAGTCCTCCTTTTCTTTCTTTCCTGGTAAATCTGCTATCAACCTGGAAGGCAGTTAAATGACACAATTAAAATAATGACACTTCACAGGCGCTGCCCATTCTCTGGTTCCTAATCCATTCCCAGCAGTGCCAGGGGTCATGCCTTTCCAATCCCAGCGGCCTGCACTGTGTCCCTGCAGTAATGAGCTCAATCAGCCTACGAAGCAGCCACCCAGGGGAAATGACGGAATCCCCTTAGCTGCGGTCAGTTGTGGGAATTATTCAGAGCCCCTGGGAACGCTCAGAAGGGACCAACGCCCTGAGTCATCTAACAGGTCTTTGCTCTGTCTGAATTCTGGGTTCTGTGCTGTTCCCAGACCGCAGCTCGACAAGTGTGCATTCATAGCCTTTGAATCAGAAGGTCACTGATTGGAAAGCTGCTTGCAGCTGTGCACGACTGCCCCACCCTGCACTTCTGTCATACAGCCCAGCCCAGCATGGTCAGGTTAGAAGACAGAACCGGCTTGCAAACTGTTTTCATACGCAAGCTACATACAGCACAAACCCTTCCCCGAGCCTATTATCACAGGGAAGTGTTTATGGCATCTGAAGTGCCATACTGCAGTGGCTGCTAGTTAGCATGAAACCAGCACATGTTGTACAGCAGAAGCTAATTTTGCACTAAGAACTTATTTACATTATTCCCTTTCCTCTAAGCTTTTGTGCAGAAGGGCCTGCGGTTGCTTTTAATACTTTGTTGTATGGTGCTGCATCTTCCTACACCCCTTGACTTCCGTTACTGCACTGCCCCCTGCTGATGATTGTGAGGAATAAATTGTTCAAGCTCTGTTCCTGTCTTATGATAGAGCTGGGCAAAAATTTCTGACAGGAAAAAACATATTTTTTCTCAAAAAATGAAGATTCAGCAATTCCAAAACATTTTGAAGATCTGTGTGGATTTTTCCAAATTGTTTCAGTTGGGGAAAAACACTAAAATAAACTTACAGCCTTAGAACAACTGCTCTGTTGAAGAAGAACGCCTCTTTCCCTTGCTGTAATGGAGGACTCATCTCTCACTTGTGTTAGTACAAGTCTGCAGTGACTCCACATTCTACTGGTGGAAGTGAGAAGAGAATCAGGCTTTGCATGCAATAGCAATGGACAGTTCAGACCCACACTTTGGAGCAACATACAAGAGTTTGGATGTTCATCAGTCCCTCTTTGAACTAAAAATGTCACAAGATCAAGTGTCTGTGTGAGATCCTTTCATTTCAGCCAAGCCAGAAGTGGGGGAACAACAAAGCACTTTACATCCATTTACTAATTAGGCCTCTTAATACCCTTTGAAGGAGGTAGGGATAGTTTTATTATCCCTGTTTTACAGCTGGGGAAACTGAGGCACAGAGAAGTTTTAAGTAATTTGCCCAAGGCCAAGTAGAAGACAGTGGCAGAGCAGAGATTAGGATTTGGGAGTGCTACTTTCCCAGCCCCATACTCAATTTCTCTAACCACCTTGCCCCCGTGCAGTGAGTGCTGCTGTTTTGGCACTTGCGGCCTGAACTCAGAAGGAAAAAGACAAACATATTTTAAATTAACTGAATTTTCCAAAGCTCACTAAAGATCCTCTGATGGTTCGGGGCTGCTAGCTTCAGGGCTCAGGACATTAGTAGATTCCTGGTTGGGCTGCTTGCCTGAAAGAGCCCCTGACAGACTCCTGCTAAGATGCTAGGCAGGATGGCTCAGCACAGCAAGTGCCAAGAACAGGGATAGCCTGGACAGCACAGATACAGGGGGACATCAGATCAGGCTGGACAGAAACTCTGATGGGATATCAGTTAGCAAAGCCAAGGACGGGATAGTCTCACTCCTACTCATTAACTACAGGCTGAGGCTGAATCTGGGGGAAAGTTCAGACAGGTTCTTTTTTAAATGAGCTAGATTATCCAGCCCTAATACTTAGCCTGCATAAAACAGTTTCTTAGTCAGAGCCATTGGCTGTCATGCAGACTGGTGTTGGAAGGAGAAACAGAAATGGAGGTAAAGAGGCACAAGGCTTGCATTCACAATGACAAAGGCTCCAAGTAGAACATAGAGACCAAATTCTAGCCAACCTGCTGAACTCAAGAGTCTGTTCTGCCCATAGACTGGAGAAAGGGGAAAGCCACTCCATGGGGCCGCCAAACACAATGCATCTCTACCGCCCAAGCCCTGCTATCTCAGCACCAATGCCACAACTTCAAGCTACCAAACGACTTGCAGAATCACTCAACGCTGTTAGCTACACTTTTAATACCGATCAGAGATTAACCAATTAAAAGTATAAGAAGGAAAGACCAACTACAAACATCTCTGAATAACTTATGGACAAAGAAGATTGTTCAGCATCCCCTGTCCATCTATTGAAACCCTTCAGTTCACTCCAGGGCTGCAAGTATGACAGGTTCATGTGGCTTTTGACAATGAGATATTTAAACCAGCAGCTCACCCACGAACAGATTCTTTGGGAAATTGGCCCTTTTCACAATATTGTCCTCTATTGTAACATGACTTTATTTACAGAATTTTCACATGTTAAGGGACAGGGTCCAAAACATGAGCACATGCAAATCCTGGAGGAGTGGAAGCAACCATTCTTCATTCTATTGCTTTCTACACACAAAAGGTATCTAGCTGCACTTCCCCTGTCCTCCTCCCCGCCCCCCGCCCAAGTTCAGGTCCTGCCATGCATCAAATCCTGAAATTCAAAGAGGTATCAGCCTGACCTCTTTGTCGATGGGAGCGATTTTATACCTGCTTTCAACTGCACCTGCAATAAATTTCAGGAGCAAATATCCTATTTAGGTACCTGAGTTCCTGACTACATCCATAGACCAGGTACTTAGATGTCTACACTGCAGGTTTTATGCCTGCAAATTAACTGGGGAGTGAAAATTAATTGGGGATGTTCAGAATGTTTAGGTATCTTAATTTTGCATTTCCATACTTAAAAGTATTTGGATTTCTTTTAAGTTTAACCTTAGCTCAGAATTTCCTAGGTTTATAATGCTTGTTTGGGGATAAATTCACCAACCCTATAATGTATTTTACCCCCCATTACTCGCTGATATGTTCTCTAAAGCTTAACTCCATCTTAATATAGCTATCTGTCTGGGGATTTCCTTGGCTTTTTAAAATAAAGTACTGAAATTTTCATACACGAATAGTAAACAAGAGAAAGAGCAAAGAGAATGCTGTCATGTGGCATGTCTAGGGATTTGAAGATATGTCATATCAACAATCAGATATATTTTTAATTATTTAAATTTTAGGACCAGATTCATCCTTATGCACAGGCTGCTTCATCCCGAACTGGAACAGCACACAGCAGCCAGAGCAACCAGGTCATTTAAAGTGGATTTACAGCTGCTTTACATTGCCAAGGAAACACAAAGCAGCTGGAGTGTATTACTTAGTTTCCCCCCTCCTTTCAACTCTCCACATTCCCCCACCTTGTATGTACCCCATCTGCCTCCTGAACTCCTCCTCCATATGCGCACACACCCCACCCTTGTTCCCTCTCTAGTGAGTAGATCTGGTGCAACGGGTAGTTTTGGAACAGAAATTTCTAGGATTAATGGACACTTTTTGTGATTTTTCATCACTGGACATTTTTATTTAGCAGAGGCGGGTGCATGAAAATCTCCTTCCAGAGACATTCACTATTAAATTGCCCTCCTTCAAAATGGCTGCCATCTCCCACTGTTCTCCTCAGGTCTGCGGCCAGGGGGAGTAACACCAAGCAACCCTCAGGGTAGGTGATCAGGAAAAGGCCACCACTAAAGGAGCCGGTGAGTAGAAGTAATTGCCATCTTTGCTGGGGGCAGTCTGTGGCCTCGCTCCCATTGAGAGCAATGGGAGCTAGCGAACATTTTTAGAAGGTTACGTTAAGTGAGGGTAGCCTATGGCCTCACTCTCATTGGAAACATTAGGGGATGGCGGCTATTTGAAAAGACGACAATTCCGTGTGAGTTTCTCTGAAGGAGAACGTTATCCTTCAGTCTCTTCTGAAGGAGACGCTTTATTTTATGAAGTTTCATAGTAAAAAGTTTAAAAAATTATCTTCAAAAACTTCTTGTTGGCCCAGAGTTCAGCCATAGTCCCCACCCTGCCTATTTTGGTGCTGCTGGATCCGGTGGAAAGGAGGTGGCACTACAGCTGGGCTTTGGCCAGCACTCCAAAGCGAACACCCTACTCTCGCTGTGAAAATTGCCATGGACTCATTGCCATTCAGTCAGAGCTGCCACGGAAGGAAGAGTGCCAGCTTCTAAATTACTACCACCACCTGCTGCTCCCTCTGGGTTTCCTTTGAAGGTCACCCACCCAAGTAGTGAGCAGGCCTCAGCCTCCTTATCTGGTGAACCCTGAGGAGATCACAGGCTGACACGGTATGGCTGCAGGCTATTATCTTTCTCTCCATAGTTCCTGTCTGTTCTGTACCTTCCTCTCAATGATGCATCTTCACCTCCCTCTGCCTGGAGTGATCCCTGTGGAGCACCGCAGCGGCAGACGTGGTCCGTTATTCAGCTCAGGATTAAACTCTCTCTGCTTGGGTTATTTGTGTGATTGTTTCTCCTGTTTTCCCAGGGAGCAGTTTTCCTCCTCCCTTCCTGTCATATATATTCTTCGGCAGATAGTAAAATAATTTGGGTAGCAGACACCCAATCCAAACTTTTCCTGTGGATAATCAGTGAATCAAATGACCGTAAGAAGAGGGTAATTTGTGTCCTCCTTGGAGAATTCACTGCAACAGATATTTTATTACCTGCACAGATAGAGTCATTACCCATGTGAGCTGTCAAGTCATTGAGACAATAACAGAGCCATTGACTTGTAATAGTCCTAAATCAGTTACCTATAATAAGACCTCGCTGAAGTTGTGCTGAATCCCAGCCTAAATAAATGTTTGGCTATTGTGAATCAAATATCTTGTGTTGCCTAATCAATGTATTTGCTTGCAAGGTCTAAAAGACAAGGATATATCAAAGCAGAGGACGCACTTACAAATAAATATCCCTTTGATTATCATTCTTGGCGCTTCTATATTTGCTTTTTTCGGTTTGTAAAAATATAATACGACTCTTTTCCTCTGAGGATATCAGAATGTGTTACAAACATTACTGAACTAGGTCAAGCTAACTCCCAGCTGGCATCTCTCTCCCACTCTCTGTCTCTTCTCTGTGTAGCTGACGGAGGCAATGAGCTTTCTATAGGGGTGAAAATGAGGCACGAAGAGGTTAAGTATGGGATCCAATAACCAGTCAGAAGCAGAGCCAGGAATAAAACCAGGGTTCGTGTTTTTGTTCTGTGCTTGTCCATGTCTGAGGCTCCTCAGCAGTACCATAATACAAACAATAAATAATGACGATAGAACCCAGCAGCTGTGATTCCCAGTCCTTGGTCCAACCACTAGATTACATTGGCTCTCTAATAACTACTTCAAGCACATTGATGTTTTACTAGGGGAGCAGAAATTTCATTCCTTTTCTTCTGCTTGTCCTGGAGAGGCCAGAAAGTCACAGGAACATAGGAATCATCAGACTGAGTCAGCTCTATGATGCACCTAGTTCAGTGGCCTGTCTCTGAGCATGGCCTTCACACCTGATGCTTCCTTCGGCGTCCTTAGAAATCCAATTGCCTTAAACCCTGAACCAGGAGGTTGACGTTCAAATCCGACATGAAGCTCTGAAGGCCCAAGGAGTACACTGTTAGCAGCATTACAGCCGCTGCCTGTGCTCTCCTCTGTGCCAGTCTTGTGATCTGCTGCCTCCACTGGCTCTTAGCTCCCTTCTGCTGTGGAGACCTTTGTCCTGATCCAGACCATTGGTCAGGACCAGCTGTATCTGAGCCTGCCTGACCAGGCAACGACTGTAGCTGGTACTTTCCCCCAGCTTTCCCAAGGCCTTGCCGAAAGTAGCACCTGGATGAAGAGCAGCTGGGTAAATAGGCCCTCAGCCTGAGGGCTTGGACTCCTCTCTGTGCTCCTGGATGGCCAAGTAGCCACGGTGGCAGAAACACCCGTTCTGCTGAGACAGGCCAGAAGGTTATGCCTCCTCCAACCGGACACAGACCAGTTATCGGGTTTCATGTGTTCCTGGCCCCCAAGCCGGTAACGCTATCAGTAGATATACCCCTTTCCAATAGTACAACCCAGTGCTCCCCTCCCCCTGCTTCTCCACCACCCTGCAGGCACCCATTCCTCAGCTGACAAGCTCTGTGTGCCCCAGAGCTCCCGCAGCATGTAGGGGGGGAAAGGGCATTGAGGGAACTGGTGAGGTCTCAGGTTGTCCAGGCCATGGACCCAGGCCCCAGAATGCTCCCATCTCAGCATCTTTGGGGGAGGCAAGAAAAGAGAGGGCAATTGTTAGCGCAGCCAAGACAGCCCAAGGAAACATGACTAGCTAGCCAGCCAAGTCAGAGATGCTCAGCAGAATAAGAGCAGGGAGGAGAATACAAGCTCCTCCTCCATCACCGCTACCCAGGAGTGACAGCGCTCATCACAGTAGACCACAGACCCCCAGAACTGATTGGGCAGATATTGACCTTCTCCATGACATCTGCAATGCGAGTGTGAGGGCATAGCCCCTGACCTCACGATGGGCAGCTCCTCATGCCAGACAGAACCATTTGTGGTATCCAGTGGAACAACCCAATACCGTGAACTGGTACCAGTAGACATTATATACTGTCGACATTATGCACCTGTTCCTGGGAGCTGTGCCAGGCATGGGGGCAGCAATCCACTGATCCTGCAGCGGAAGCAGGGAGCACTGTGGGTGTATGCAGGGCGCTGTTGGACCTTGCATTGACTCAGTCACACTGGTATGTTTCACTAATGCAGAGAAGACCTAAAGGGATGGATCCAATTACCACTAGCATCATTGGAAAGACTCCCACTGGATCAGGGTCACACTGCAAGTCCGAGGCTACCCATGAACCCAGCCTTGCACCCAGGCCATCTCTCTCCTGAAGGCTGCTATGCACTGGAATAAACCAGACTGTAGAATCCATGGGCCGCAAATAAAAGTGGTGGAACTAATTGGTAATGGGTAATAAATGTTTCTCAGCTGGGTGGCTCTGCTCTCCTCCCTGCTATTGTTGCTTTTTAGTTCCTGATTTCAGATTTTCAGAGGGGCGGGGAGGGGAAAAAAGGATTTTAATTAACAGTGTAGGCCGATGAATGTCCCTCCTGTAATGAGCTATGTTTAAAACATTAGCCTCTAATTTATGAAAATGTAATGCAGTTTAGAGGAGACATTGAAAATATTTTACAATTGCAAATACTGCTTGGAGAGGCCAGGAGCTTTCAGCAGGGGATGGGCTCCTGCAGGGCAGAGAGGCAACTACCAGGCAGGGCGCAACAATGCCACTCCAGAGCGTGCTGCAAATGCTGCCAGGCCCTCCCGGCACATTAGCAAATGTTGCGCTGGTGAAATGTACTGGCCTGAGACCCCTGCAGCCTGACCCTCACCCATGGCTCTTGCCCTATGCCTCTGGCTTGCTCAGACCTCCCCTACAAGCCTAGGAGTGAGAGACTGCCTTTTCTATCCCTGGTCTCAGTGCTGAGATGCCCAATGAGGAGCCCATTTGTGGTGATGGCTTGTGTTATGTGCAAATTTTTCCACTAGGGACTGGAGTGAAAACCCCCAGACTCACTTCTCAGGGGACTCCCAACAACATTCCCTTCTGAGCCTATGATTAATCCCAGGAATCAGAGGGGCAGGGGCAAATGGCTGGGCAATCTCTATGTTTAGACAAAAATGCTTTCAGATAAGCTGAGGCTGGGCCTGGGAAACAGAAGAGCTCTTGTGTGGACAAAACAAAGTCTGGCAAGCCCATAAACGGGCCCGTCTGTCCCATTCCTAGCTAGGAACCGAGCAGGAAAGAGAACATCCCCTTTAGGGCTCGGCTCCAGGGAAGCAAGCCTGTCAATAGCCACACTAACGCCAATGGAGCTTCTCCTGAGCTTCAAGTTAAATACACGCCCAAGTGCTTTGCTGCTGCAGGCCTGCACAGGCAGTTCAGATTTTCCTATGCCAGGAGTTCCATGTCCCTCAGAAATCTGTGGCAGAGCAGAGACTTGAAACCTTCCTCCTAGGCCAGTCCCCTAACCACTAGCCCCGACTTCCTTTCTGCTGATGTGAGTGGGTGCAATGCCACAGATTGGCCTTCTCCAAAGCCCACGATTTCTCACATGATAGGTTTGGTGAGTGCTGCCCCCACAGCTGATGCCTCAGTCAAATTCTGCTCTTGTCAATGGGAGTTTGACGTTGTTAAGATCAGCAGAATCTAGGTGACATTGTTTGATATGTACCCAAAGGCGCCCCAGACTGGCGATGTGGTGTCTGCTGACTGGAGCTCTGCACTTCGGGACCACATCGTTACCAGACGCTCTCACAAGCAGCAGCACGACACTGCATGCTGAGAACAGTCGCTTGGTACACACATCTGCAGCGCTGAATGTAGGCAGACACAGCACATGTCTGGGAGGAGAGTGACACCTGCGGGTGGGTCACTGCCACAGCCTACCAGCTTGGTTGGCCTCCGTTCTCATCTGCTGTGTTCTACAGGGGACATTGGGCTGTCTGGCTGATAATGCTGGATTACTAGCACCCGTGCTACAGCATTGCCTAGACGCCTGGATTAGGATCAGGGTGCTGTTGTGCTGGGTGCAGTGCAAACACATAACAAAAGGGCAGACTCTGCTCCAGAGCCTTACCAGCCAAATGGAGTTTTTACTTTTTTGGTAGAGTTGGGCCCCCGCTGCAACGTTTGGCTCCCCAAATCCAAATAAGACCACAATTCAAGGATGTTCACACTTGGGATTGGATCCAGGCCCATCACTACTTACTCCCGCTAATCAGTAGATGCCCTTTTCTGGGTCCAATGACTATAATGTCTCTGGTTTACACGGAATCTATTTATACCAGGTCTCCCACTGGTATCTGAGGGTCAGTGAGTCCCACTTTAAGTCCCGTTGGGATAAAACAGAAAGAATAAGTGTGCTTAGGTCTCATCCTGGGCCTCTATACAGGGGAGGGAGTCTGAGGCAGGAGAACTAAATTCTGCTCTCATTTACACTGTGCAAATCCAGAGCAAACCCACTGTAGTGAATGCAGCTGCCATACTTGGGGTTTACATTGGAATACCTGAGAGCAGACTTTGGCTCAGGCTGTTCCTAGGTCACTCCAGGGTGGGCACCTCCCCAGAGCACAGAGAATGCACTTGGCCTCCCCTAATGGGCTGTATTGGCTTTCTTCAGGGATCTACAGTTGCAACAGCACCACTCTTTGGCCAGGTGGATTCCAGGGCCTCGTGGCACTGGGTTGCCAGCTTTGTACTCCTGGTGGTTTCAACACATGACGTAATCCTTAACTGAAGATTCATCTTTAAATTCCTGGAGACTTCATTGCAACCTTGGAGGGCTGGCGATCCTGGCAGCAGATTGGCTTCCCTTGTCAGAGAGAACCCGACGTCATGGCATTGGGTCAGGGTGATCTGCTCATTTAGAATCTGCACATGGGCCTTGTTACTCTGATGCAAAGACAGACTGGTCCAGTCTCGCACAGACAACTCTGCAGACCCCAGCTTCATCGCTGTCCTTCCAGTTCTCCAACTGTTTTCCCAGCTGGCATAGCACCTTCCCCTCCTGCCTGCCCTGGCACACCAGTCTGCAGCTACCTTTAGGAGACTTGTCACACTGCCCGCTGTTGGCCTATTGCTGCTCAGCACATTCACTGCACTGTAATAAAAGCATTGTACAGGAGGCAGAAAAGAATGGGAAAGGGCATCCCAGTGGATTCTAGCACTTTGGCCATTTCTAGGCAATCTGATAAGAAAATTGAGGTTTCTATAAAAGATGAGAGAAGGTGACAGGTGTTTCTGCTGCCTCGTCAGTAATAAAATTTTATTAAACTCCTGTGTAAGTGAACTCGTGGATGGATCTTTCCAATTTGTCATGGGCAACTACTGTGAAAAAGTCTGCTTGTTTTGTAGCCCACATAGCTGTATAGAAGGGTAAGACATCGGATTTCAGAATTACTGTCACCAAAGGGAATGCGGCATCAAGGTGCAAGAGGCTGGTAGAAAGATCCCAGATTTGGATCAATGACGAGAGGTGGGGTTAAGGTGCCTTGAGGAGTGCTAATAGTGCATGTATGGAAAGTGGGGGCTAGAATCATGTGGCCAATGGCCCCTTTCTTGTTTGGCCCCTTAGTCAAGACTTTTTAGCGCCATGCTCCATACAGCTGGTAAATTCTCTCTCTCAGTCTCCTGTATCTGTGTTTTGATTCACAGGGATCCCAACAATCTGGATCAAGAGCTGAGCTGCAGAGAGAAGGCAGAGATGGGCAGCATAAGATGCTGTAGGTCTCCTGTTGGCCCAAGCTGCATTGTGGGAAACATAGCACTAGAGGAAGTTTCCCAGGCTTGTAGAGCATTTGTCTGCAGTAAATGCAAATCCAGCAACACTTCCACCCCCGCGCTTCATCTCTCCTACTCCCCACACCTTTTCTCAGCCCCAGGAAGTATCCACTAAAAGCAAAGTTTAGGGCTATTAAAAGAACAGTGTTGTGCTGAGTCTTTTGGTTTTAGTCCCTGAGACCTTGTCCGTCGCTAGTGAGTTGTGCTGTGTTTCTATTCAGTCAGCTAGAAACCCCTGAGCAATTGGAAACATGGCCAGCAGCAATGTCTCTTACTTCCAGCAAAATAGGTGAAAAATGCACCAACAGCTACAGCTTTAGTGCAGTCTAACAAAAAAAAAAAAAAACCCAAAACAAACAGGTCTGTTTAAACAAGATTAATATACATCAAGGAAAAATGCTTATTATGCATGCATATTCAGCTGCTTAAATTGCCTCTGCTTAGCCACTTTAGGAATAATAAACCTCAAAAGCCAGCAAATTAAATCAAAAGACTGTACATTTGACTTTTTTATTTCTCTGTCCAAAGGTTTTTCTGGAATGGTGCAGCTTTGCCTCCCAGTGCTCAGATACAATATAGCACTTCTGTGGCATTAGCTAATCTAACCCTCTGAAATACCATTTATAAATTGCATCTCCCTGGTCCCTGCGGTAGCGGGTGTGGGAGAGCGAGCGCTATAGTGAGGTTGCAGGCAGCAAGAAGAGGATGATGGGTAACATTTTCGGAAAGCTCTAAGTGCCATTTTTTATAATTTAGGCACCTAAACACCTCTGAGGAGCTGGGCCTATCTGCCTCCTCAGCCACCTATGGCCACCACTTAGGCGCCACTGACATTTCACATCCCACCCTGCTGCTGCCCGACACACTAGGCACCACACTTTCCACAGCTTGGCATCCACAAAGCTGCCTACGCCCTGATGTTGCCTCACTATTCATAAAATCATAGACTATCAGGGTTGGAAAGGACCTCAGGAGGTCATCTAGTCCAACCCCCTGCTCAAAGCAGGACCAATCCCCAATTTTTACCCCAGATCCCTAAATGGCCCCCTCAGGGGTTGAACTCACAACCCTGGGTTTAGCAGGCCAATGCCCAAACCACTGAGCTATCCTAAGAGAAGCAGTCCAGAGCCCCCAGTCCCAACCAAGCCCTGGAGGCTCTGCCAGGGGATTCTCAAAACTAGGTGGGGGAATGTCTGTCTCCCCTGTAGGGCCTGGTCCCGTAGTTCCCCTCTGAGCACACCGCAGAGCTGATACGTGCCAGACAACACAGCAGGAGCAGCGGATACAGGCCACCAAGGGGTGGGGGGCAGTACAGCACCTACTGAAGACAGCCAGGGGTACAGGAACACCAGGACAGCGGCCTTGAGAGTGAGCAGGAGACAAGCAGACAGAGGGAAGGTTCTGGCTGCAGGGCATGGGCTACCAATGCACTTGAGCCAAGTCAGCCACTTAACTGTAGGAGAGGGTTCACAGCTGAGGAAGCTGAACAGATGGGGGCATCCCTCTCTGGCCCATCTGCCAGGGCACCAAGTCAGCCGCTTAAAGTATTATCCAGACTGTAATGAAAGACCCATGCACAGCCCCAGCTGGCCCAGATCAGCCTGGGCTGCAGAGCTATAAAACTGCAGTGTTTATGTTCAGACTCGCACTGGAGCCCAGGCTCTGAGATCCCATGAGGCGGGAGGGTCCAAGTTCCTTATCTCCAGCCCGAGCGCAAATGTCTCCACTGTAGTTTTATAGCTCCGCAAGCCCAGCCAGCTGACCCAGGCTCCGTGACTCAGTGCAGCAGGTTTTTTACTGCAGCATAGATGTACCCGTCGGGACTGTCATGTACCCCTCGTACGTGGTAGGCTGCTGCTAGCAGGTCAGGCCTCTGGACTAGATGTGGCCTGGCTATTGAGCTCCCATCACAGAGAGAGAGAGACAAGAGACACGTTCTCTCAGACGCTTTAATGCACAGCCAGGTATGGCTGTTGCCAGCCCAGGTCAGGGATGTTACACACGGTGCCACCTACTGGCTGAACATTATAATAGAGTTTTAGAATTCCATCCCAGGTACATAAGCCCCTCTCCTTGGCATTTGACTCCTGGCTGTCTTAGGTAGCTCCTAGCTCAGCATGCCAACTTCTGAGCATCCCTTTCTCAGATGCCTAACTCTCCCCAGGCATCATCTGGGGAGGCTGGGCACCTGGTTTAGGGCTGGCGATGCCAGGTAGCAGGGCACCTAGATGGTACAATGCTGTGTGGAGAAAAGCATGAGTCCCTTCAATATGTTCCTTCAGAGCCTAACTCCCATTGGCTTTCAATGACGGGTGCTCCCTAGTGCCTAAAGCACTTTTGCAAATGGAACACAGGCTCTTAACTCACTTAAGCACTTCTGAAAATTCTATGGCAAACAAAAAGGCCCCTGGCTGAAGTTATGGGCCAGATTTTCAAGTGCTCAGTGGGCAAAATTGGGGACAGATTTTCGTAGGTGCTCAGCTTACGCTGGGAAGGAGCTCTTCTGAAAATCTGGTCCACATGCTTCCCACCTTCAGAGCTTTTCTGAAGTTCTAGCCCCAGTCTCTCACCTCAAAATTAATGGCCTACCTTGAAATGGCCAAAGCAGGGAGGAGAGAAC
This sequence comes from Dermochelys coriacea, assembly GCF_009764565.3. Taxonomy (NCBI): domain Eukaryota; kingdom Metazoa; phylum Chordata; order Testudines; family Dermochelyidae; genus Dermochelys; species Dermochelys coriacea. The sequence goes on from NC_050080.1 coordinate 28,466,114, forward strand.
AGGAGATGGGGAAAACCCTTTTTGCTTCTATAGCAACAGCCACACAGTGACACTGGGACACTAAGGGCAATATAACTGGCCCCAGGAGGATCATCTCACAGTCAGATCCTCCAGTGCCACCGAGCTGGTGTAGTGAGTCCTACACATCCACACTGCCACTCTGCACAGGGCAATCAACAATGCCTTGCAACACAACAGAATACAGGACCTTCCTTGGACCCACCCCAACTTGGACTGGCCTTGACCTGAATCACCCACACATGAACCAACTGCTGTGGGGCCCACTACCCATCTTCTTTGGGTGGGCTGGGGCAATCTTCCTGCTCCCACTAGCAGGAGTGGTGCCAGGGGGTTTCTCCTTCTCTCTAGGAGTAATGGCAGTGGCGGGGCCACCCAGGACTTAGCAATCAGAGTGTCTCTGGGAGAGCAATTCTTCCTTCCTCTGGTGGGGAAGTATGGGCAGGGCTCCCACATCACTTAGCGATACCATGCCATTGGGATTACTACACACCTCTCACAGCTATCGTTTCAGGCTCACTGAACACTCTGGCACTTGTTATTGCATCAGTTACACTCGGGTCAAGTTTCCAAACTTTTCTTCCCAACCATGAGAACTAGAAACTTCCTTTTGGTTTTTAAATGAGGTTCAATGATCCAATTTGCTGACACAAAAGTCTGTGGGAAGCAAATTTCAGGACTCTCACAAGCAGAAGCTAATTGAAGGTATGTTCACCTAGGGTCCAGTCCAACCAACATCCATTAATGTCTCCCAGTGACCTCTGTGAGTGTTGCAGCAGGTCCCCAAGTCCCGCAAGGTGGTGCTAGAAGGCTGCCAGCCCTAGGCTTGGGAGGTAAGGTAGGGGTGCATGGTCTGTGGTGTACAGTAGTTGTGGTGGGACTAAGGGGTGGTACAGTGAATGGAGGGGTACGGGGCATAGCTGATGGCTTTGCTTTTCAATTAGTTGCTTTTCTGAGTTTGTGTCAGGTAAGCTGTGTAGGGGCAGCAACCCTAACCTTTGTAAAATAAAGGGCTTTGTGTTGTCATTTCCTGGCAGAACTGGTCAAAAACAGTTAAGAATTTTTGTGGAAAAAGGAGAAGTGCTGTGCAGGTTTTGAAAAAGGACAATTTCAAGAGCTATTCTGTGGTGGGTTTGTGCCCCCCCCAAACATTGTTTCCTTTTTATATTTTGCCTGAGAAAGGGGAGGCAAAGGGAGCAGAAAGATGTTTTAAAAAAATTGTATGAAAAATGTCATTGTTCAAGTTAAGAAATGGCATTTAAATGAGTTTGATTCCCACCCCGTATCCAGAGCTGTATACCCTCTACATCTCTCTTCTCCAACCCCCACATCTACCCCCTTTTGTATAATCATAAAAACCAATCATTTTTTACTAAAATTTTTGATTAAAAGTGCTACATTTTTGACATAAAACAAAATTCTTTGATAATGTCAAAAAAGTGAACATTTCTTTTTCTTCTTTGTAAAAGGTCAAATATTCAATGAAAAAAAATCCAAAAAACCCCTCAGACTTTTAATTTGAAAAATTCCAGCCAGTTCTACTCCCAGCTAATGGAGGTACTTGATTCTTCTTTTCAAAAATAATTGTTTGATTGGGACCACGGGGGAAATGCAGATGGAATACTACACCGGACTTGGTAGCAACTCCATAGTTAAATCAATACTGAGATTTCCAAAAGTGACATTTTAAAGCACTGTAATTTAACAATATTATCAGAAAATTCAAAGATACCAATCTTTAGAATTTCAAGTACCTTCTTCAAAAATATATATATTATATATATATGCATTCATTCAAGACAGAACATGCTAAAGGTTCCATTATCTTCAAAGGTAGCCTAGAAATGAGATTTCAGTGAGTTTAAATTGGGATGAACAGTGGAAGAATCAGCTCTTCTCTTTTCAAGACCATTTTGGACAAAACCATATCTGACACGGAGGCTGAATTTCTTAAAGGACCTTTTTAAAAAAGTTTAAGTCCGGGTGGGACTGAGTTTCGATGGGACTTGTGCTCCTCGGTCAAAGCATTTTGGAAAGCTCCCGTTCTCAGACTCAGTGGATTCACTTGTGAACTCCCTGCACATCCACTCTGGACTCCAAAAGGAAATGCTGTCAGTGGTGGGTGGGGAGGAGAGATACACTGCGTTCTACCTATCTAGCAAAAAGACAGCAGGGCAAAATTCAACTAAATCTTAAGACGAGACAGAAAACCTTCATAATTAGGATGGTGTGTGCAGGCCCCTGTTCAGACCGAGGCTCTGTTGTGCTAGCTGCTGTACTTACACGTAGTAAAAGAGAGTTCTTGCCTTGAAGTGTTTACAATCCAGATGGACAAAAGGGCTGGTGTACACTAGAAAGCTAAGTTGACTTAGCTATGTCACTCTGGGAGGTGAAAAGTTCACACCCCCACCAACATACTGAAGCCAACCTAAGCCCTAGTGTAAACAACGCTAGGTCAATGGAAGGATCCTTCCTACCAGCTCTCAGAGAGGATTTACCCCTTCTGTCGCTGTAAGTATCTATGGTACATTGGTGCATCTGTGCTGCTGTAGTATTTCTAGTGAAGACGAACCCTAGCGTAGACACACCCAAAAGGTCGGAGATCCTAATTGTCTGGTTTTGCGCTATTGGAGAGATTAAGTGACCTGCCTACGGTCACACAGGCAATCAGAAATTCCGAGCTGCTGAGTGCCTTAAACCAGTGGTTCTCAACCAGGGATACCTGTACCCCTGGGGTACACAGAGGTCTTCCAGGGGTACATCAACTCATCTAGGAATTTGCCTAGTTTAACAGGTTACATAAAAAACAATAGCCAAGTCAGTACAAATTAAGATTTCATAAGAACGGCCATACTGGGTCAGACCAAAGGTCCATCTAGCCCAGTATCTTGTCTTACAACAGTGGCCAATACCAGGTGCCCCAGAGGGAATGAGCAGAACAGGTAATTATCAAGTGATCCATCTGGTCACCCACTCCCAGCTTCTGGCCAACAGAGGCTCGGGACACTATACAGACTGACTTGTTTATACTGCTCTGTATACTATAAACTGAAATGTAAATATAATATTCATATTCCAATTGATTGATTATAGGGTAAAAATGAGAAAGTAAGCAATTTTTCAGTAATAGTGTTCTGTGTCACTTGTATTTTTGCCTGATTTTGTAAACAAGTCTTTTTAAGTGAGGTGAAACATGGGGGTAGGCAAGACAAAGCAGCCTCCTGAAAGGGGTACAGTAGTCTGGAAAGGTTGAGAGCCACTTCCTTAAACCACAAAGCCATCCTTCCTCCCCAAACACAAAAACTCTGTCACACTAACAGGTCTGAAAAACACACGCATCCTTCCCACACGGGGGAGGAAGGGAAACACTTTAATCCCCCAAATACGACTGTGATTTCTGTCCATATAAAACTCGGAGCCTCAAACTGGTGCCGGGAGCAAAAGATGAACCTTCCAGCATAAGTAGAGGAAGAGAGACCCCGGGGAGAGTCCCCAGGGAGCCAGAAAACGAGCTGCCACGTGAAAGGACCTCAGACTCCAATCGAGCAGCCAACAGGAGCACTTCAGAATGACATTTGGAACTAGTTTCCCCCTTCAGTGATGAAATGCCAGATAAACACACCAAAGAGTATTAGCGCTTGGCAAGCTCTGGGCTGACGAGATAAGCTCGAGCTGAAACGTGGAGAATGAGAGAAAGGGTTGGGAAGCGGTGCCGAACATCGCTGGATCTGGAAAGCATCATTTCTAGGCAGCAAGCCAGCTCCGGGCTCTGATGCACATTTCTATGTGAAAATTAAATCAGGGAAACAGTTTATTGACAATAAGGTTGAGTGTAATCTGAATGTGAGCTGGCTTTAGCGGGGGAGCAGCCAACCAGCTGAACAGAATGCAATTTAATCATGGAGAAAAGGAACCCAACTTAAAAAAAAAAAAAAAAAGGAAAAAAAAGCCAAGGAAGCAGCAGAGAGCTACCGCTTCCAATTCTCTCAGCAGGAGTAGTAATAAAGGGGTTTAACCTACTACATTGATTAGTGGGATTACAACTCTCTGATTGAAAAGAAACTCATTCCGAAAGGCAGGCTAATTTCATAAATACTCGGCAGCCGGGGGTTACAAAAGGCTGATCAGTTTTAATGACAGGGCTGGGGTTTAAACATGCAGCTGCAAAGGGATTAGTGAGAGCTGCAACTGGCAAACGGAATCTCTGCTGATCCAGTGACATCGCCACAGGAACAGTAACACACCCAAACAGAAAGGGAAAAATGCATTAAAAAACACAATGGGGGAAGGCAGCACTGCATCATTTCCAGGCAACCGCAGAGCTCAAGCCAGAGAGTGGGGATGCTGTAGCGGTCTCTAGACTCTTGGCCACAACTTTGGAACAACTAAAGGAGAGAGCAGCCTGAAACCCAGCACAGGATTTGCACTGAACCCACGTGGAAGCTAGGCCAGGACACTGGGAGCTTCATGGGTGGAGTGCAGGCAAGATCAGTAAAGCTCAGAGTTAGGGGCCTTACTAGCCAGGCTTTAAGGAGCCCTCAGTAGCCAGGGCCACATGGTGCAGAGCAGACCGCACATGGCTGTCACTTTGTTTGGGGCTCAGTGGCAGCAGAAGCCGAGTGATTCTGTTACGGCCTCGGGGATAGCGGTTCCCCCTCTGCAATGCTGAGTGCTCCTTTCATGCCCCAAAACATTACTCCGAGTGCTGGCCTGGGGCAGGAAGGTGGATGCTGCAGCAGACCCGCTGGGCAGAGAACCTCACACCTCCCAGCACGCTCTTTCACTTTGTGCAGGTTTTCCCACAACAATCTACCCCTAGGGTCCCAGGCTCCTCAGTGCCAATCCAGACTATGGCTCTGTCAAGCCCCACACCAGTTACTCAGGACCATAAATGCACACCTGAGGGGGCTGCACTCAGTGGTCACAGGCAAAGATAGCTCTGTACCCAGGGCATATTACAGCTCTACTTGGCTTCACCGGGTGCCACAAATGCTTGGCACTTCTGAAAAAAAAAAATCAAGCCTCAAGTGTCAAATTAGGAGCTCAAAACCTGAGGCGAACAAATGGAGAAGCTATTTGTGACTTACAAGCAGACGGGCTAATGACAGAACCAGAAATACAACTCCCAATCCTCTCCTCTACCAAACCACAGGCAGCTCCTGAAAGGGAAGGAGAGCTGCAGCTTCAAGATAGGAAGGGATTGAAGGTGGGAGGACATTGGTCAGGAGTGATAGAAAAATGGTGTTCAGATTAGCATTTTAAACAGAGACATGTGAAGGCTCAAGGGGAGATTTTGCAGAGACTTATGCCACCCAAACACTGAAGAGATACCGGCTTTAATTCTTAATTGAAACATTGAAATGTCAGGCTCTGCACTTGCTCAGACTGCAGCAATTAATAAAGCGAAGGAAGGAAATGTTCCCCCTCCCTCCCAGTCCTATGCAATTAAATACATGGAAGGCTGGAATTAAAATTCTTTTGTTCATCTCAGTGATAAACACAGAAAAATTACATTTGGCTTCAAGCACATAAAAGGATTCCTGTTCCTCACTTACATCCAGGAGAGCAGAACAAAACAGGGTTAGCTCAGACAGAACACAACCGATTCCTGGACTCAACGGTAGGAGTCTGCCCATTGGGTGACCAGACTCATCATCAAGCGTCACAGCTCCAGCTGGACACTTAACCCAGAGAAGTAAAACAGCTGTTTCTGGCCATTGGTCAGATTCTGATGGAACCTATATTATAAGTTCTTTTTATGAAGCATGTGTACAGTGCCTAGCACAATGTGATTTGTATTACATAGCACTTAGAGCTCTTGCCAAGATCAGGGCCCATTGTGCATAGATACGGTGAGAGAGAGAGAGAGAGAGAGCTGCCCCAAAGAGCTTACAATTTAAATAAGTTGAGTACGGCTCTGGTTTCTGAATGGAGCACCACGGTGCTACAAGGATAGAGATAGCGTGCAAGGCAAGTCAGAGCATTATGTAGCATGTCAGATGGGGACTTGAGAGGAGAGGGGTTGTCCAGATAGATACCTGGCTTAGTCAGTCTTCTATTTTGATTTCTCACTACCTTAACGGATTCTTGCTTTGGCTCCTTTCCTTCCCCAGTCTACTGCCACCAGGCCTCAGCTCAGGCTCTGGTCTCCTCAGCTAACCAGAGCTGATCAGCATTTGGATGAAAAGCCAAGGAAACCCCAGATTGCTAATGAGTCTAAAAATGGCACCAATTCATTCTGACTCGATTCGGTACTGAATCAGTGTTCCTCTGTCCCTATGCAGGGTGTTCTCTGCTACTGGAACATAAGAATGGCCATAATGGCTCAGACTAATGGTCCATCTAGCCCAGTATCCTATCTTCTGACAGTGGCCAGTACCAGAGCTTCTGGGGGAGTGTACACTACAGAACAGGGCAATTTTGGAGACATGCACCCTTATCTTCCCCTCCTGGCTTCTGGCAGTCAGAAGTTTAGGGTAGCCCTAAGTATGAGGTTACAACCCTGACCATCTTGGCTAATAGCCACTAATGGTCCTATTCTCCATGAACTTATCTAGCTCTATTTTGAACTGAGTTATACTTTTGGCCATCACAACACCCCACAAAGAGTTCCACAGGTTAACTGTGCATTGAGTGGAGCTGCCCTCTGCTGCAGAAGACCATGGTCCAGTACCAATTGTGCTTTTTTGCAATTCTGAATTCATGTTTCCATTGGCCCGGCTGTACTGCCCTGGGGGCTAGTTCAGCAGGAAAGTGATTGCCGTGCACTGTTGATCACTGACATCCTTCTCTACGTTTGCGTACCTTTTTAAAAAAAAAAAAAATATATATGTTTTACTACCATATACCATTAATCCCCGAGAGACACCAAAGCAGCATTTGAGACCAAGGAACAGGTTAAACTCTGAAGCCTTGCCTACACTCTGAAAGTTACCTGTTACTAACAACAGGTGGGGCCCATTCAGTGCTGAACCTAATTTAGCTACAAGTGCTGACAAAAAAAACAAACAACAAGTTTCGACCCCATTTCAGGACCTAGTTCTTACCCAAGCTTTCTGAAGAGGAGACAAGCACTGTTTGTCCTTTGCTAGGCTTGTCGATAAAAACATGCTCAGGAGCAGTTCAGGCCAGTCACACCTGGAACTGACACTGGCTGTCGCTTTCCTGTCCTAGACAAAGCTTAACTAACCCAGATACGGCACCTCAGTATATTGAATGTGAACCACTTCCATTTACATGGAGAGAAAGGAGACAGCCATTAATTCTCTCAGTACTGGAGCTATTATCCTTGCAGTCCACAAACAAAGGCCATGTATATGCTATGGGGACTATAAAGGCATAGCTACAGTTCCAGAGCAATGCTGGCATAACCCTGTACGGTACGCCCATAGGAGGAGGTTTTTCTGTTGGTGTAGGAACACCATCTCCCTGAGCAATGTTAGCTAGGTTGGTGGAAGCATTCTTCTATTGGGCTAGCTGCGTCTACACCTGGAGTTCGGTCAGCATAGCTCCGGCACTCAGGACTGCAGATTTTTCACACCCCTGGTCACTGTAGCTATGATCACGTAAATTTTAAGTGTAGCCCAGGCCAAAGTGGGCCATTTAACTGCCAGCTAATGACAGAAATGCCATTAATTCATCCAGTAATATTCACACTGTACTCAGCATCAAGGGCTTTGACCCAAGTGAGGTCATTTTAAATTAAACTAATCAGGGAAGGGTAAATGACGCTTCGTCAAGACAAACAGGAGGGTGATTTGTAGTTGTGGTGCCTAGTGAGAGCCCCCCACAACCCACTTAACATTTCCACTATACAGAGAGTTTGTAGTCGTTGTAGCCTTATGCCCATACAGAGGTGTGCAGCTGCATCCTAAATTCAGCTCCAGGAGTGGGGTATATAGGTAAGAAACCTGTGAAAGCAGTTTGCAGAGCTTACTACTTCAGCTCCCAGAGGGGAAGGAGGATGAAAAGGTTCAAGATCAAACAATGCTACCTGTATAAAAAGAAAAGGAGTACTTGTGGCACCTTAGAGACTAACAAATTTATTTGAGCATAAGCTTTCGCGAGCTACAGCTCACTTCATCGGATGCATTCAGTGGAAAATACAGTGGGGAGATTTATATACACAGAGAACATGAAACAATGGGTGTTACCATACATACTGTAAGGAGAGTGATCATTTAAGATGAGCTATTACCAGTAGGAGGGGGGTAGGGGGGGAGGAAGAAAACCTTTTGTAGTGATAATCAAGGTGGGCCATTTCCAGCAGTTTACAAAAACCTCTGAGGAACAGTGGGGGGGTGGGTGGAAAATAACATGAGGAAATAGTTGTACTTTGTGTAATGACCCACCCACTCCCAGTCTCTATTCAAGCCTAAATTAATTGTATCCAGTTTGCAAATTAATTCCAATTCAGCAGTCTCTCGATGGAGTCTGTTTTTGAAGTTTTTTTGGTTGACGAATAGCCACTCTTAGGTCTGTGATCGAGTGACCAGAGAGATTGAAGTGTTCTCCAATTGGTTTTTGAATGTTATAATTCTTGACGTCTGATTTGTTTCCATTTATTCTTTTACATAGAGCCTGTCCACTTTGACCAATGTACAGAGGGGCACTGCTGGCACATGACGGCATATATCACATTGGTAGATGTGCAGATGAACGAGCCTCTGATAGTTTAGAGACTAATTTATTTGAGCATAAGCTTTCGAGAGCTACAGCTCACTACTATAGCTCACAAAAGCTTATGCTCAAATAAATTTGTTAGTCTCTAAACTGCCACAAGTACTCCTTTTCTTTTTGCGAATACAGACTAACACGGCTGCTACTCTGAAACCTCTGATAGTGTGGCTGATGCGATTAGGCCCTATGAAGGTGTCCCCTGAATAGATATGTGGACACAGTTGGCAACGGGCTTTGTTGCAAGGATAGGTTCCTGGGTTAGTGGTTCTGTTGTGTGGTGTGTGGTTGCTGGAGAGTATTTGCTTCGGATTGGGGGGCTGTCTGTAAGCAAGGACTGGCCTGTCTCCCAAGATCTGTGAGAGTGATGGGTCGTCCTTCAGGTTAGGTTGTAGATCCTTGATGATGCGTTGCAAAGGTTTTAGTTGGGGGCTGAAGGTGATGGCTAGTGGCGTTCTGTTATTTTCTTTGTTGGGCCTGTCCTGTAGTAGGTGATTTCTGGGTACTCTTCTGGCTCTGTCAATCTGTTTCTTCATTTCAGCAGGTGGGTATTGTAGTTGTAAGAATGCTTGATAGAGATCTTGTAGGTGTTTGTCTGTTTGAGGGGTTGGAGCCATTACCCTCTGATCCCACTGAGGGTTACCAAAAGAAACTACAGCATTTGCTCAAGAAACTCCCTGAAAAAGCACAAGAACAAATCCGCACAGACACCCATCCTGGGGTATTTTATCTGCTACCCAAGATCCATAAACCTGGAAATCCTGGATGCCCCATCATCTCAGGCATTGGCACCCTGACAGCAGGATTGTCTGGCTATGTAGACTCCCTCCTCAGGCCCTACGCTACCAGCACTCCCAGCTATCTTCGAGACACCACTGACTTCCTGAGGAAACTACAGTCCATTGGTGATCTTCCTAAAAACACCATCCTAGCCACTATGGATGTAGAAGCCTCTACACCAACATTCCACACAAAGACTGACTACAAGCCGTCAGAAACAGTATCCCCGATAATGTCACAGCTAATCTGGTGGCTGAACTTTGTGACTTTGTCCTCACCCATAACTATTTCACATTTGGAGACAATGTATACCTTCAAATCAGCGGCACTGCGATGGGTACCCGCATGGCCCCACAGTACGCCAACATTTTTATGACTGACTTAGAACGACGCTTCCTCAGCTCTCGTCCCCTAATGCCCCTACTCTACTTGCGCTACATTGATGACATCTTCATCATCTGGACCCATGGAAAAGAAGCCCTTGAGGAATTCCACCATGATTTCAACAATTTCCATCCCACCATCAACCTCAGCCTGGACCAGTCCACACAGGAGATCCACTTCCTGGACACTATGGCACTAATAAGCGACGGTCACATCACCACCACCCTATACCGGAAACCTACTGACCACTATTCCTACCTACATGCCTCCAGCTTTCACCCAGATCACACCACACGATCCATTGTCTACAGCCAAGCTCTACAATACAACCGCATTTGCTCCAACCCCTCAGACACCTACAAGATCTCTATCAAGCATTCTTACAACTACAATACCCACCTGCTGAAGTGAAGAAACAGATTGACAGAGCCAGAAGAGTACCCAGAAGTCACCTACTACAGGACAGGCCCAACAAAGAAAACAACAGAACGCCACTAGCCATCACCTTCAGCCCCCAACTAAAATCTCTCCAACACATCATCAAGGATCTACAACCTATCCTGAAGGACGACCCATCACTCTCACAGATCTTGGGAGACAGACCAGTCCTTGCTTACAGACAGCCCCCCAGCCTGAAGCAAATACTCACCAGCAACCACACACTACACATCAGAACCACTAATCCAGGAACCTATCCTTGCAACAAAGCCCGTTGCCAACTGTGTCCACATATCTATTCAGGGAACACCATCATAGGGCCTAATCACATCAGCCACACTATCAGAGGCTCGTTCATCTACGCATCTACCAATGCAATATATGCCATCATGTGCCAGCAATGCCCCTCTGCCATGTACATTGGTCAAACTGGACAGTCTACGTAAAAGAATAAATGGACACAAATCAGATGTCAACAATTATAACATTCAAAAGCCAATCGGAGAACACTTCAGTCTCTCCGGTCACTCGATTACAGACCTAAGAATGGCTATTCTTCAACAAAAAGCTTCAAAAACAGACTCCAACGAGAGACTGCTGAATTGGAATTTGCAAACTGGATACAATTAATTTAGGCTTGAATAGAGACTGGAAGTGGGTGGGTCATTACACAAAGTAAAACTATTTCCCCATGTTATTTTCCACCCACCCCCCACTGTTCCTCAGAGGTTTTTGTAAACTGCTGGAAATGGCCCACCTTGGTCATCACTACAAAAGGTTTTCTTCCTCCCACCCCACCCCCCTCCCGCTGGTAAAAGCTCATCTTAAGTGATCACTCTCCTTACAGTATGTATGGTAACACCCATTGTTTCATGTTCTCTGTGTATATAAATCTCCCCACTGTATTTTCCACTGAATGCATCCGATGAAGTGAGCTGTAGCTCACGAAAGCTTATGCTCTAATAAATTTGTTAGTCTCTAAGGTGCCACAAGTACTCCTTTTCTTTTTGCGAATACAGACTAATACGGCTGCTACTCTGATACCCATATAAAGTAAAGTAATCTTAGCCACCAGCTAGGTGAACTATGGATTTTAAATGTTCCTAAAGTGGTCCTGGACAAAGTCTATCGTTAACTCTTTGTTATCACCTGCGGGAGATCCCCCTTAAGTCATTCTTGATTTTAGTGGTGCTACCACGAGTTCAGTCTTTACCAGGTTAGCATTACATGTTTTCCTAACCCAGGCCTCCTACATGGTCTATTAGTCTGCATCCTTTGATTCAAGGCCTGCATTCAGACCCGCAATCCCCCAGGTGTCAGTTTGCCAAGGTGGGCCTTTATCTCCCCAGTTCCTTTTATTTCCTCCTGCAAGCAGCACAAACTGCTCTCCTTGAACCCGAGGGTGACATTTTCCTGCAGCCAGCCCCCTTGTCCAGGCAACCCCAGCACCAAGAACAGAGATACCCCAAATGAGAATACGTATTCATCATCAGAATCAGTGCCAAGGAGTTAGATGAAAACAGCTACTGCTTCCTCTCTCTACAGTTTCATGCTAGTTTCTATTGCCTAGAGCTGGGATTAAGCCATCCTCCCAGCCTAAAATCAAAGATCAATCAAGTAATCTCCACCAGCACCCTTTTCCTACACCACTCCTCCAACCCCATAAGCCTTATTTGTCAGCCTCTACTCTTAATGGTCCCCCTCAAGGGCTTTCAGAAAAAGCAAGGCTTTTTAGCAGCCCAATGCTCTCGCTGTTCACGCTCCGAGATAGGAGAACTCTCGGACGCAAATCCTCTTAGAATTAGTTTATTTAAATTCACGTGAAATAATTAGTCTGCCATTTTCTAGGAGTAGCTATCCTCACTGGTACTTTTGGAGATGACTCACTATTACCACAAATACTCAAGGGATATGAATGTGGATGGTCACTCCAACAGATGTAAGAATTTCCTTTACTAGGCAGCACAGGCAAGATTGAGAAAAATCCAGATGTGCTCCTTACTCTGTGTTACAAAACCTGCAGACCAGAGCAATACTCTGGCACGTCTCCGGGGAGCAGGAGTTGCCTTTTCAATTCTCCACATGGCTTTACCCTACATCATCCCTTTGCCATGGGTTCATTTTGGGTGCAAAGGTATTAACTGAACCACCCCAATCTGGATAGGCAAATACCACTCTGAGTAAAGAGCTTGAAGGAGAAATTGTTACAGTCTGTGCTTTGGAAGTTAGAGAGGCAGAAAGATCCAAGGATACACTACAGACTGGAACCAACAAATCTCTGCTGTGCCGAAGGTCATTACTCAAAACCAGGTACCAGCTACCTACTCACACAGCCTTTAGCCATGGATGAAGCAGCTATTTTGGTAAAGGGAGAAGCACACACCTACGGCTGCCATTTTGTGGCAGTTTAAAGAGATAGCATTTATACCCTCGTATTCTCCTTCCTTAAAATGGATAGACAGCTCATGGTATTTCACCCTCAGGAAGTGCAATGGGGCTCTGAAGAGTGACAGCCTCTCTCCAAGTCCAACTACAAGAGTCTGGGAATGTGTTATTGCTGAGGTTTGACCACTCCTCCTCTTCTGCAGCTGGCACATGCAGGGGTGGTGCTCTCTGCAGACAAAACCCAAGCAGGAAGTCTCTACACAGGCCAATTCAGGGAAGGCAGCAGCAGTGCATGTGAAGCCATTTCAACTAGGGAGCTTTCAGTGGATTAGGCCAGCCTTCAGTACTATTCTGCATTATTCTCCTGCTCCAAATCCAAACAATAGGCACTTCATGTGACTGAAGAACAGAACTGTTTAGGAAACTCATCATAGGATGACAGGCTCTCCTGAACACCAGACAGCACTTAGCTACAAAAGGGCTTCAGAGACATCCGATGAAGTGAGCTGTAGCTCATGAAAGCTTATGCTCAAATAAATTTGTTAGTCTCTAAGGTGTCACAAGTACTCCTTTTCTTTTTATCACTCTGTCATTCTAGTTTTCCCTGATTAATTTGCTAAATGACCTTAAGGTCAAGCCACAACTTCAGTGTCCCAGTTTCCCCATCTATACAGTGGGGATACTTACCACATTTTGAAAAGGGTTGAATTAACATCTTCAGGTGCAAAGCGCTGGGAAGGAAAGCATTAAAGACATCCACAAGGCTGGATCACATTTTTCCCCTACTGTGAATGTTGGGAGGTTCTTTGCTGGTATTGTATGTACATACAATAAAGCAACTAAGCTTTCACTAGTGCAACTGTTTATGCTGGAAAAATAAAGGCTTAATTGCATCTTTAAGAGGTGAATCGAGGGATTTAGCAGTCTCCTATTTGGCTACTGTAATATATAGTAGTGGATATGCAAGACAAAGCTGGCACAACCCTGCTAACATTGCTAATTCTTTTAAGGCAGGCGCAGACACACTTTTTGGCCTGAGGGCCACATCGGGTTTCCAAAATTGTATGGAGGGCCGGTTAGGGGAGGCTGTCTCACCCGAAACAGCCAGGCATGACCCAGCCCCTGCTTCCTATCTGACTCCCCCACCCCCGCTTCTCGCCCCTTGACGGCTCCCCGGGACTCCTGCCCATCCAACCCCCCCGTCCCCTTATGGCCCCCCCGGGACTCCTACCCCATTCACCACCCCCTGCTTCCTGTTCCCGACCACCCCCGGACCTCCCCCAGCCCTGACTTGCCCCCCAGGACCCCTGCCCCATCCAACCACCCCTTCTCTCTGTCCCGACTGCCCCTGGAAACCCTGCCCGACTGCCCCCGCCACCCCATCCAACTCCCCCTCTCCTTCCTGACTGCCCCCCTGCGACCCCTGCCCGATCCAACCCGTTCCCCACCCTCTGACCACCCCGACCCCAATCCACACCCATGCCCCCTGACCACCACACCTAACTCCCCTGCTCTCTATCCAACCCCCCCCCCGCTTCCTGCCCCCTTACCACGCTGCCTGGAGCATCGGTGGCTGGCAGCGCTACAGCCACACCACCCAGAGAACCAGGTTTAAGAGCCTTGTTTATAATTTCTGGCTGTTCACTGATGTAGGCAGGAGAAGGGGAGAAGAGGAGTCAGGAATACAAAGCAGAAGTAAGGCTCCTGACAAGTAATTAAAAAAACCTCACGTGCTAGATAGACGCATAGTATTGACCAAAATAAGTCTTCAGAGGAGACTTCTTAAGGTGAAGGTAAAAGTGCAGGGCTGTAAGAGAGAACACTGAATTGTTCCAGCTGCCTGAGCAACAGAAAAACCACCACCACACAGGAGTTATGGTGTTCAGTTCCAATTTTTGCAGTCATTTTTTACTGAAGGAGTTTCATTCTCTTCTTGTCTGAAGAAATAGGGTGATGGTACAGATAGGAACATATTACTGACTCAGCTCCACCCTCCACAACCTTGGGAGCAGTTAGCGGTTCTGCCACCTGGGCCTCTTTGCCTTCTTTCCATTCAGGGTTTCTGGACTTGGGTGTCAGTAACGGAGGTAACAATACTGATGTTAAGGTAACTACTTACCTTCAGGTAGGCTTGCAAATTTCCAGCAAGAAGTCTCACTGCATTTAGTGGTCAAAGCATAATTCCTAATAGAAATATTAGTGCTGTAAAATACAACATCTTTTTACTAGCTCAGAATATGCAACAAATCACGAATGTCAAATTCTTATGATAATTTACAGCAGGGTAGGCAGAGAAACAAAGCTAAAACTATGTGTTAAGCCTTCAGTTGCTTCTACCTCGAATACAGCAGCTCCTAGGGACCTCTGACTGGAGTCTCAATCTTGTTCTAGCATATCATTACACTAAAACAGTCAAGAGTAACTGAGTTACAGGAACACGCCCAACCATTTTGCTCAGCTAAGATTGGAGTTTGTATGATAAATGACCTGACTCTGTATCTGTCACAATACTGCCATAGCTACAATTATGGACTCAGAGATAAACTGATGTCAAAGAGTCTGTTTATTCCTCTATCAGGCAAGAGCAGAAACCAAATTTGATGTAAATTAAATGTCTTTAAATCTAATAAAAATAGATAATTGACGACACTAGTCGAGAATGAAAATTAATCAAGATATTTAATACAGTGCAAACCATAGCTTCTTAAGTAAAATAGATGTATGCATGTATCTGAATGGGTTATCAGTTATCACAAATAGCAATGAACACTGCACTGCTACATAGAAAAAAAAATGTACAGCTGGGTTTTAAGTGTAAATCTCCCTTCCTTCCAAGGTCGCGTTTATCAATTTCAAATCAGTTTCACTAATTAAAAATGGGAACAGTGACTAGGTCAGTGCAGTGATAGAAGGTGATCACACAGTCAAAAGAAATAAATACAGAGTGCAAAGAACTAAAAACCTAATGCATTCTTATACCTAAACATGAGAAGCCGATGGTGGCTTATAACTTTTCCTTTTTAAATGCCTTACAAGACTTCTAGACACACTTTCAACTGACTTAAAATTACAGGCTGCATTTCAGGTCATTTAGATTCAATACTCCCAAAACTCTAGAAGATGAAGATTCAGCAGTGGCATTAGCATAGTCCAGAAGCTGAACGTTGGATTTTGCAAATACATTTTATTTTACAGAAATTCAACATCAACTGCAAGCAACTTTCCCCGACCCCCTTTGTTTTCTTTGTGCAGACCATGCTATGCAGAGTACAGCGATGCAGTGCCCACTGCTTTGGGTTAAGATTAAAGAGATAAAAGACATTTTGCTGAATGTTTTGTCCCCATCACACTACATGTGCACCCAGAACAGGTGGCCAAAGTCTATTTTGTTTTTCCAAATCGTTGCTGTTGTAGTTACATGTTTCCAGCCCATGCTTCCAACTCTTTCATGTCATCATCATCCTCCTCTTCTTTCTTCTTGGCTGTAGCATAAAGAGAGTGTGAAGAGTGAGGAGCAGATACCTTGATGTAACCCCATAATGTCCTGCTTCACCTGGACATGTTGCTCTGGACTGCACAAGGCACTAGGTCCCATAGAAGAGCAAATATGCCACATGTGGTTTTCAGTTACAAGACTTATGTGCCATTTTAAAAGCCAGCCAGAGTTAAACTTCCTGAGGCCATATTTCAAAAAGAGAAAAGAAAATGGTTTGTGAGAAGAATGAAAATGTGCATTTTAATCAGAGTGATACACAAGCATTGCCCATATTTGTCATAGTCACCAAATCTCAAAACATGGGAAGATGTAGACCTGTTTATTTTAGGAACTCCTTTGGAGCCATGTAAAGTTTATTTAGCTAAGCAGTAGCCATTTGCCAATGGATGCCAATACCTTTTGGTTTCTTGTTGCTCAGCATGCTTAAACCAACCACTATGAATTTGGGGCTATTGGTCTTAGACTGATTTGAGCGCAGCACTAGCTGGAAGAACAGATGGAGTTGGGAGCCAGGAAATACCAAGTCCTGGCCTAGGATCTCTCAGATTTCCTGTGCTGTTTTCACCTGTGTCTCAGTTTCCCTCTCTGAAAATGAAGGCAATAGCTACCTTACAGAAATATTGGGAAGGTTAGTTAAAAACTGTATAGTGCTTTGAAGATGTAGAACACTAAGTCTCACCTTAAAAATTTCCAAATACTACACTTTCCCCAAAGAAATTCCTAATGCAGCAAGATAGAGAACTATTTTTAATTTTAAAGATATCCATTCTCTCCCTGTAATGAATCCAGACAGTAGCTTACAGTATGTTGTTTGTGTGTGTATGTGTGTGCGTGCGTATATGCGCGTAATTTGTAATACAAAGCTGGCACAAATGGGAAATTCCTGAAGTACAACCCATGAAAGGAGAGAAGTCAAGGGATGGTAAGTCTGTTTTAAGGTTTCTCTTCTTTGGCAGGGCCCCCCAAATTAAACAGGCATGGAAGATTAGAAATCAGGATAAATAAAAACTGATTTTTAAAAATATCAAATTGAATTTTTGTATTTAAATATTTTCTGTTTAAAATAAGCCTGTAAAGATTAAATGTGAAATTATGACAATATGCAGAGCCTTACATTTGTTATAATTATTAAAAATCATTTAAATGAAAAATAATACATCAGTCAGCACTCAAATTTTAATAAATTAAGGATGCCTTTTTTTATTATATACAGAACTGTGGGAAACTAACTTTTAAGCTCAACTGAAGCTTTATAAATATGGCACATTGAAAATACAGATAGTTAATGCAATGTAAGACAGTTTTGATAATGGAGCAAATGCTGGTATTTAAATTTATCAGATGTCTGTACTTTTAGTTTCTGTTGTGCAGAAAAGCTTTTGCCTTAATTACTTTTGGTTTCAGGTTAGTTAGGAGGTGCAGAGAAAATATTTTTTTCATTTGGGCTAGTTCATTTAAAGTGGAAAAGCTAACTGAGCTGAAAAAGAAGAAAACCTTGATTTCTTCTTTCAATCTATGAACCACCACCAGGTGGGAAGAGGATTCACAGATTCTAAAGCCAGAAGGGACCATTGTGATCACCTAGTCTGACCTCCAGAATTACACAGGCCAGAGAGCTTCCCTAAAATAATTCCTGGAGCAGATCTTTTAGAAAAAAAAAACAAAAAACAAAAAAACAATTTTGATTTAAAAATTATCAGCGATGGAAAATCCACCACAGTCCTTGGTAAATTGTTCCAATGGTTAATTACCCTCACGGTCAAAAATGTATGCCTTATTTCCTGCCTGGATTTGTCCTACCTTCAACTTCCAGACATTGGATCGTATCACAACTTTCTCTCCTAGACTGAAGATCCCATTATTAAATATTTGTTTTCTATATATAGGTACTTGTAGACTAATTAAGTTACCCTTAACCTTCTGTCAAACTAAATAGGTTGAGTTCTTTGAGTCTATCACCATATGGCATGTTTTCTAATCCTTTAATCATTCTTGTGGCTCTTCTCTGAACCCTCTCCAATTTAACAACATCTTTCTTGAATAGTGGGAAGCAGAACTAGACACAATGTTCAAGCTGTGGTCGCACCCGTGCCAAATATACAGGTCAAATAACCTCTCTACTTCTATTTGAGATTCTTGTCTTTATGCATCCCTAGGTCACATTACCTCTTTTGGCCAGAGTGTCCCATTGGGAGCTCATGTTCAGCTGATAATCCATCATGATCCCCTCTAGTCTTTTTCAGAGTCACTGCTTCCCAGGATAGAGTTCCCCATTCTGTAAGTATGGCCTACGCTCTTTGTTTTGGGATGTATACATTTATATTTAACTGCATTAAAACACATTGTTTGATTGCACCCAGTTAGCCAAGCGATCCAGATCACTCTGTATTAGTGACCTGTCTGCCTCAATATTTACCTCTCTCCCAATTTTAGTAACATCTGCAAACTTTATCAGTGATGATTTTATGTTTTTTTCCCAGGTAACGGATAAAAAAAATGTTAAATAGTATAGGGCCGAGGACTGATCCCTGCAGGACTCCACTAGAAACACACCCACTTGATGAACATTCCCCGTTTACAACTACATGTTGAGACTTATCAGTTAGCCAGTTTTTAATCCATTTAATATGCAACGTTCTTTTTTTTTTTTAATCAAAATGTTGTGTGGCACCAAGCCAAACACCTTTCAGAAATCAATCAACTAAATTTATAATCTCATTTAAAAAGCTACCAAGTTAGTTTGACAGGATCTATTTTCCATATACCCATGTTGATTGGCATTAATTACATTACCCTCCTTTAATTCTTTATTAACTGATTCCCATATCAGCCACTCCATTATCTTGCCTGGGACCTATATCAGATCTAGAATTACCCAGGTCATCCTGTTTACTCTTTAAAAATTAGCACATTAGCTTTCTTCTAGTCTTCTGAAACTTCTCCAGTGCCCTGAGACTAATTGAAAATCAACATTAACTCTCCAGCAAGCTCCTCAGCCAGCTCTTTTAAAAAGATCTGGATGCACATTAATTGGACCTGTTGATTTAAAAGTATTAACTTTAATAACTTCTGTTTAACATTCTCCAGAGATATTAATGGAATGGAAGAGTGTTATCACTATATGATGGGACTACATCATGTTTTTCTCCCAAATATAGAACAGAAATATTTATTGAACACTTCTGCCTTTTCTACATTACTATTGCTAATTCTACTATTTCAATCTACTAATAAACCAATACCATTGTCAAGATTCGTCCTGTTATAACACATTGTTAAAAAACTCTTTATTGTCCTTAACAATGCTGGCCATAGATTTCTCCTTGTGTCACTTTGCTTCTGTTATCCATTTCCTACAATTCCTAACTTCTGATTTAGATCTTTTAATTCTAAAAACTTGAAGGACATAGGGCCAGATTTTCAAAGGGATTTGATTTCAATGGGAGTTAGCCACCTTAGCCTGCTTAGATAATTTCAGAAATACTGCTAGGCCCTTAAATATCTTTGAAAAATCTGGCTCATGGTGACCAGAAACAATCCATCAATTCACTAACTACACTAAGTACTTCCTTTGTTTAATAGATCAGTTTTAAATGCAAAAAAAAGTAACTTTTTTTTTTTTAATGTATACAGCATATTTAAGATGTTTTTATTAGTTAAATACAAAAATTTTAAATGTTATTTTGGTACTTCTAATGGACTCCTAATTGCCATCCAAATGCAGCTTGCCACAAATCCCAGGTTTAAAAAAAAAACAAACACCTGATAAACAAGAAATGCATCACATCACCATTCAACAGTGGTCGCTGCACAGACAAGAACCATGGAGGGCTGGACCCAATGGCAGAACTAACGAAGAACCTCACCACAGCAGAATCAGGTTAGTGTGGAGCTTCTCTGTGTACCAGTAATGCACCTGCACCAACCAGGATTTGTCCTTGTAATTTGCCTCCCCAGAGACTTTTGCTCCAAGGTTTTGCACAAGACTCAGTTTGGTCTCATCTGATTTGAGTGCCACCCCTAAGGTAGGGACTCCATGCACCTTGGGTAATCAGGAGTCAGCAGTATTCCCCCAAAACCAGGTGCTATGAAAACCAAGGGGCCAGCTATGTAAAACTACAGCATCCCAGTACAGGGATGAGAGGCAGACTCAAGGACCTGCAAGCATGGGTCAATCAGAGCACTGAGACCAATTTGGAAGACTAAATTCCAAGGGCTATTTCTCACTCTAGTCTCCCTTGATTTTACCTCTGTGTTTGGTCTTGTCAGGATTGCTTCCCATTAAATTAGCTGCCATTAGTACAAGACTGCCAGCTTGCCATTCCTCCTCCTCCATCTCCATTCTGCCTTGAGCCTTATTTTTTAACATATTATAGGATAAACTGGAAGTGCAGGAATACATGCTAACTGCTTCTGTTACAGCTATTAATTTTCACAGCTCTAATGAAAGGAGATGAAGGATTCCTTGAGAATAAACACATCATGTGATTCATGAATCCCATATTAACTCTACAAGCTGCTTGTAGCCAGAAAATTCAAAATTCAAATCCTTATTAAGAGTTGCTGATTTGATGAATGCACATGTTAATGAACCAAGCTGACTTTGGCAAAGGAGACAATTACCTGGCTTTGATGGTATTGCTATTGAGGGCACGTTTGGTAGTGGTACTGTCTCGGGACCACTGATCTCCAGCAGGTTTTTGTCTAATTCTTCCTGTTCTAGTTCCTCCAATTCTGCCATCAGTTCATCCTAGTATTGTAAAGGGAAAAAGAATGATTCAGATCACACTTGCCACTAAGTAGCACAAACAGACAGACAGACTCAGCTAGGTATATTATTACAGGGGATGGCCTAAATGACCCTCTAGCACATGACCCTCAAACTCTGAGGGCAGGTCTGAGTCTCAACCCCGATCTGAATTTATGGCTTCACTTTCTATTGGGCACAGAATTATCTGATCCAAAAGCCTCCAAGATGTTGGGGGGTTGAAGTCCCATCCAAGTTTTGTAGCTGCCATGCGCCCAATTTTCTGAGGTGGAAGAGACCACTTGCTAAGAGAAATTTTATATTCTAGAATTTACATTGTTTTCTGAATGCATGCAGAACTCAGATCACTAAGAGATGGGTTTTAATTTAAAACAGTGCAACTCTTGAGCTGTTTTACCTCATCAAAATCTTCCCCAAATCCTACAGGCTTTGAAATAGCTGTTGAAATTTCATCTGCCAGCTCCTGTTGTTCTGCAATATCCTGCATCAATTCATCTACTTTATCAATATCCCTGTAAAGAGAAGAGTACAACATGTTAGGTCATTAACCTGGTTTGCACTGCCCACTGACTACATTTGCTAATTCTGTGGCAATGCTAATTCCACAATGTGATGGCATTTCAGCTGTGCATGTTCTCACATCTCCAGTCACTCCAGCTCTTCTTCCCTCAACTGCTCCACCCTGAGTAATCTCCAGTCCCTACTCCCTGCCTACATCTTGGCATTTTTACCCATTGCAGAAAGGTATGAAGCTTCCTCTAGAGCACATGCCATTTCTGCTGTGTGGATTGGACAGGAGGAGGTGCTCATTCCTAGCAGATTACCTCCCTAATGATTCTAGAAGTCACCGGTTTGCTGTTCTTAAATTTTTCTCTTTGGCAGAAATTTAGTGCTGAAAGATGGACTGAGAGCCCTGGAGGACAAAAGCTTCCATTTGCCCTCAGAAAAGATATAAACACATGGCAAGATGGACTGATCCCACAAAATCCTTTCACATAGGTAGCCAAGCAGCCCATTGGCTGGCAATTACTTTTGGTTACTACTACAGATCTAGGTTAGCTTCAACTTGTCAGGGGTGAAAGGCTCCGTTATCCTATTATCAATCCTTTTAGCCATCAAGATCCAATTATCAGTTTGTTTTGATCTCTAATTCTTAGTGTAACTCAGATCTATTTGCTTTAGTCAAGGCTGGAAGAAAAAAAGTGCCTTCACAGGACAAAAAATCATCATCATCAGCGCCAAGTCCACAGTTAAGGACGAGTTGAGTTTTGCACTTGAAACTGGGATTCAACCTCTTATGTATGAAAAATACAAGATGTCCTCCCCAAGATTCTACTCCTTAGTCTCAGGGCAATAGAATGACTTCTAAAAATTTAAAAGCAAATTCATTAATTAGTTTTAATTAAATTAAAAATGGGTCCTTTAAGAAACCTGGCACCTGTTTTGTCATACTTATGTCCCCAACGACCATAATGGAATAATGCAGACTTTTACAACTTTCCATACACTTATCTCACTGAAATCTTGTGCATGGATTACATTTAAAGGGTTTTCTTGTTTTTTAGAATTGTCATTCTCCACACACACACACACACACACACCCACCCCATTCTCCATATTCAAGTTTATTCAGGGGCAGGAACTCAATACACTTCAGAGAATTCCACGAAGAACTGACCTCTTCCAAAATAGCCGCTTTTCCCCATTGTTCTCAATGGAACTGAAGCAACAGATGGCTCTTAGCAAAAATAGCCATTGCATCTATTCACCTATTCCTCAGTGTTCTTCTCCGCCTCCTGACAGCATAGGGGGCTATCATCTTTCCTGAGGTCAGTTTACCTTCACTCCCACTGGGGGCAATGGAATGTGGTGGCATTTGGAAATAGGGCATATTAACTGAGCTCAGCACCTGGCCTCATTGTCATTGCAAAAAAAATGGGGGATGCCAGCCATTTTGAAAGATTACAATTCTTCATACGTTTCTCTGGAGAATATTTTACACACCAGCCTCTTCTAACTGAAAGCTTTTCTGTTGTGAAAAACAGCGAAAAATTTTACAACGTTACCCTGTTGCACCAGAGTTGCTCAAGAGAGAGAGGAAATGGAGGGTATGCATGCAGAAGATTGTAGAGCGTAAAGGAGAGAAGAGAAATCTGAGGCACTCTTCAACAATCTCATGTCTTTAAAAATCAGTAATTTAATCTAGGACCACAAACAATAAAATGCCCTGATCACATGAGGTCACTATATGGCTGAATAAAGACTATTTACTATTTACATTCCTATATCTGAACAGATTTGGCTTTCTTTTAAATTTAACCTTAGTTGAGAGTTTCCTGGGTTTGCTAATATTGGCTTTGTGTTAATTACAACATCTCTGTAATGTACTTTACCCTTAGTTACTAATATATACTCTCAACCATAACTCCATCTCAGTCATTTTTGTCTGCAAATTATACTGAGCAGAGGAAAAAAGGAACAGACTACACACCCCTTTTAAACAAGACTTTCAAAAAGTGTTCAGGTATTAGATGGATCTGTGACCGGTACATCTCTGAAACCACTTCAGACTATTATTGACACTATCCTTTAGCTAAACAAAAATTGCGTGCGCACTATTAAAGGCCTCACACCCCATAAAATGTTTGTGGGTTGAAAAATCCCAGTCTTTTGTAGCTCGATCAATAAGCGAATGCATCTAGTATTATATTTTAAACTTTTTAAAGATACTTTACTACATTGTCTGTAATCTCTGCAAAAATTAGTTATTTCATGCCAAGATGATGCAGATCATTTTAGCAGACTGCGTGGGACCCGGTTCATTATTCTCTTTCTATAATTTCTGGTTTGCTTTTGATAGAGTGGACATTCATTCAAGGATACAATATGAAATTTCTTACATGTTGTCATGAGCAGCTTTCATAGCTTTAGCAGCCAAGCCCATATTCTTGAGCACTTCAGTATTGGTGTTGGCATTTTCAAGGGCTTCCCTCTGGAATTCAATTGTTGATAACGTGCCATCTATCTGTGCAAGCTGCTTCTCGTACCTCTTCTTGCGTTTTAGGGCTTGAAGAGCAGCTAGACGAAACAAAACCAAAACAGGATGTATGTTATTTGTGTCCAAAATAGCCATTCAAATGTGTACAAAATTCCATTCACAAAACAGAACAATGTTTAATTCATTCTATTGCTCATCTTTCTAGTTTAATTAAAATTTGTTACGTAGTTGTTTCTGCCTAAACAAATGTCATGCTAGCCAAGCCTCTGATGTCCACTTCATGTCAAATTCAGACTATAAACCAGCAATTACAACATTGGTAGTCTAGATGCTCAGCATGGATGATGCTACAGCAGGGGTGGGCAAACTTTTTGGCCCGAGGGCCACATCAGGGTTGCAAAACTATATGGAGGTCTGGGTAGGGTAGGCTGTGCCTCCCCAAACAGCCTGGTCCCCGCCCCCATCTGCCCCCCCACTTCCCCTCTCAGAATCCCTGACTCATCCATCCAACCCTCCCCCCGCTCCTTGTCCCCTGACCGCCCCCTCCTGGGACTCCCACCCCTAACTGCCCCCCGGGACCCCACACCCTATCCAACCACCCCCCTTCTCCCTGTCCCCTGACTGCCCCAACCCCTATCCACACACCCTGACCCCTGACAGGCCTCCTGGGACTCCCACACCTATCCAACCCCCCGTTCCCTTTCCCCTGACTGCCCCTCACAGAACCCCCAACCCATCCAACCCCCCTTACTCCCCCATGTTATCCACCATAACGTTTTGTTCAAAGTTACAGACATTTCAGAGTTACGAACAACCTCCATTTCCGAGGCGTTTGTAACTGAGGTTCTACTGTACGTCACGTCCTGGTCCCGCTCCTATTTGAATAAGAGCAGTGGTCAAGGAAAGCTCATCTTGTATAAACCCTCTTCACATCTCCCCTGGTGTAAGGACCCACCCACACGGAACCTTCTAAACATGATTTTTGTAACCAATAGAGGTGCTGTCTCCTTATCTGTAACCCTGTTCAGTTTGAGCCTGCACAGCAGCTTTCCTGCTGTAAGTGTTTGTTTCTAGATCTACACAAACATGAACAGACATCACTAAGTGCTGTCAATGAAAGTAAGGGCAGATGAGCTATCCCACAATGCCTTTGCACGAAATCCACAGAGTGACACTAACACATGGGTCTGAGTAGTCTGGAATGTACTGCTGTACAGAGAGCTGGGAGGAAGGAGAACCAGTCAAACTGGATACACAAACCAGATCAGGGTTTTCAGTTAACACTAAGCATTCCACTCCTCCACTCCCAGTGCATGCGCACATGTGCGCACAACCAGTTACAGGAAGATAATACCACCCGATTAGATCACTGGCAAAAGTGAAACTCAACTAGCTGCTCTGGATCAATCATTCATGATGTATGTGGATTAGACCTGGCTGGAAAATGGAAATCCCTCCCTATTAAAAATTACATGTTCTCAAAAAAATTTAAAAAAAAATAAAAAATTGGAATCCCAAACTGAGACAAAATGGCAAAAAAGCGACATTTTCCCAGAAAGGGATTTTTGGAAATCTCTGTTTCAGGTGAACCAACATGGAATTTTTAATTTTTCTGAAAAAGTGACATTGACAAGAGCCTTGCAGCCCAGCGGCAGGACAGGCAGAGTGCCCATGCACCCGGGGAGCTAAGCTGAGTATCAGGGAGGCAGAGTCAGGCGTTCAGTGATGGCAGCCACCTGCAAAGCTTTTGTCAAGAGAGACCTTCCAAGCAGGCAACTGGGAAACCATCATTTTGATTCCCTGCTCAAAACTAATTTTGTGTGTGCGCGCATGCAAAACTGAAAGTTTTCCCACAGAAAATTTTGGTTTTGCAAAGGACATTTTTTGTTGAAAATCATTACAATAATAAAAAAAAAAAGTATGACCAACTGTAGTGTGGATATAAAGTGCCTGTAAGTAGTTACAAATTTGATTACAGGCTGTAGTGTGAACAAGGCCTACTAAAGGACAGATTGGTTGGGTATCATCACATGAACAAGAAAGGAACAAACATAGTAAAATATTGGGCACAACCGCATAGGCATATTCCTACTATACCTATCCCCTTAAATATACATTACAAAAAAAAAAATCTACATTAGAAACAAGTGCCTCTTGCCCCTCCATGACCAAGTATTACATCTCCCTCCATCCGTGTTCTTTTCTATCTATTTCCAACCAACCAACCTGTGCTTCAGCTGACAGATACAACACAACCTCCTTGACAGAGTTATTGTTTGGATAAAACAATTATTTACCCTAAATGTTATTTCCAGCTACCTCTGCCAAAGAGATCAATAATCCAGTTCTTCAATATACAATAGACGTGGTAACTTAATAAGAACATTCATCTGCTTAAGAAATAGAATCAACTTGGACATCTACTCATACTCTAACCCGATGACTGCAGTTCTTTGCTCCAAGATACAGGTTAACATTTGAATTCAGACCTGTGTTGCATTTTATTCCATGCATGTCCTTTTTGTTCAAGTCTCTAGCCTCTGTGAAAGTTGGCTCAAAAGAAGTTTACTGGGGAAAGGTGTAGGAAATGAATAATTGAGAAGTCTCAGACACACACGCACACACAATTCTGTTGAGGGCCAGTTTGTGACAGCGAACTTGTCGGTTACACGTGTTTATTAAAAGTGAAGAAAAAACAGAATTTCCAAAATCCAGTTCTAAAACCCATCCCCTAAAAATGCTATTTCAGAATTTGCCTTTCCTCGCTGTAGTGCTGGAACTGAATTGAGGGGGAGATTCCCCCGCCCTTACCCCAAAATTATAGCCTTCCGGAAGAGAGACAGACTCCCTTGTCACCTTTTCTAGAATACTGACAGTTTCAAGCGACATGATGAATGAGTGGCTGCAACACAGACGACAGGGCTGATCTCCTAGAAGCTGACTGTGCATTTACAGGGGCCTCATATGTACTGTTGGGTCCTGTCTTGATGGGTAAAAGGAGAGTTATCCAATTGTGTTCAGTTGAAAACACACACCTTTTTAGCCCATCAAGACAAGGCTTCTGGGTGGCTCCACACTACACAGTCCTTTAGTCTTGTAACCCTTGGATTACAGCATTACTCTGCAACACATTACAAAACAGAAAACTAGGTACGATTAAAAGCTGCCAAGCACAAATCAAAAGTACCATTGATCACATCCATTGAAACAATCTAAACAGCCAGTACGAAAATCAAACAGAGGTCACATTGCCCATTTTGAGTCCAGCTTTGCACAATTCATGCACACACTGCTAAAACAAATATTTCTGTGACCTGCTCCCCCACTTGACAGGTGTCCCTATTTTAGGACCAATCCAAATTCTATTGACAATAGCAGTAGTCTTTCCTTTGATATGAATGGGAGTTTGACTGGGCTTTCAAATAATAAAAGCATCTAGTATTTGTTCTTCAGTATCATGCTGGATGCTATTGGTGACTGCTTTATGCCATATCATACAATTATGTGCAATACATTAAACAAATATTAGAGATGATAATAAACTAAGTACAATTTAATTTGGGAATGATAAAATTATCTTGCTCAGAAGGAAAAGCCTGCTATTTGGACGTGTTTGTATTCAGTGGTGATGGCACTAGAAAGAAAACCGAGAAACAAAGGTAGGAAGTTCAGAACTGTTGCTTTTGTGGAATACGTAGACTGCAAGGCCAGAGGTCTTACAACTGTTGTATAAACAGAAGTACGGTATTATAGTTTATGTACAGTTCTTAATGAAAGCTATGGGATAAATACATAAGCTTCGTTTAGACTTTGTATTTACTGGGAGTATTTTGTTACAAGGGCAGAACTCAGGCTATGTGGGCACTAAACATTGAGAATGTGTTTTTCATTGTGTGTTTGGATGAACTAGATGTCAGGGTACTAACCAGAATTTTGTAACCGTATCTTTCTATTTCCATTCCATTTATTTCTATTTTCTTCTCTTGCCCACCCTTCCCACCACAGGAGTGTCTGTTCAGCGTATTTCACTCTAATTGCACTTACTAATCTTAAATCATTTGAGATTTTTTTGTTTTGTAATTTCCCTTTTTTTTTTTTTTGTTTGGATGTAAATCTCTGGTTTAATAAGTCAGGCTCCTGCATATGAAAAGCTCCGTGTTATGTCTCAGGTAAGCTTTAGTTCACACTTAAGTTCTCTGCAACCCTGGTTCTCCAGTCAATCTGTAGTGTCCTGATCCGGGACAGTCCATGCCCCAGCATTAGCCCTACTTTCCCATGTTATCCCCTGACATTTTTTCTAACAGCAAGAATGTCCTTATACCAGTAGTGGTCATGACCTTGATTTAAAGGTCTCACTACTCAAGTTTTCCATAGTCTCTTCCATTTTTGCCTGCTGCAGGATTACACAATGAGAAAATGGTAGAAAAGACTTCTATGTTTCAGTGATGTTGAGGTGGGAAGGAACACAAATAGGAATGTAAGAGCAAATATGTGCTATCTTACTCATATACACATGTACCACACCCTTCAACACTGGGACAATTCAGGATATTTACCCAGTCAATTAACATCTAGATGTAAACCACTTTTTTGAAGTGAAAAGAGACATTATACAACTGATTAAATATCTCTGCACCTGGCATTAAAAAAAAAAGTGTACTAAAAAGGTCAAACAAGACACTGAAATGTCTCCAATTCAGAGGAATGCACCTTACTGTACTTTATTTAGAGGTCATTTAATAGCAGCTACATTTCCACAACTATGCTTTAATCCAATTTAGAATTTATACTATTTACAACTGGAATCTTTTATTAAATTGAAGAGATTATGAGACTCTGAAAGGCTAATTTGGGTCATTTACATTCATTTTCTCCTGTGAGCTCTATTAATTCATTTTTCCCCCTACAATATGATGCATTTCACATTCAGGATTTTTCTTTTTTTGCAGTAATGAGCTCTGCCTTTTCATGGCTTTGTTTTCACAGATAAACCAAGGCACAGAAGTGAAACCGTGAATACAAGTGAAGAGAACATTCTGTGCTACACAAGAACATCCCCACCAGATCTTTCACATTAGAACATTATATCTTCCAAACAGACATACCCAACCAGTATTTATGTTAGGTACTGAACCAAAACTCAGATGGAATTAAAATATCCTTATTAACTCTAATCTATATCTAGATCTTTTTACTTTTGACCTATAACATATAAAATAACCATCAAGATACAAGTGAGACTAATTGTTTGCCCTTGAAAAATGCACACTCCCAGGATGTTTGCAGGCTGCTTTAATAGGCCAGACTCAGTGGCAGACAAAACTCGAGTCTAATTCCCAGACCCACTAGAGTTCTACCCTGCAATCAAATCCACTAGCCTCTGCTCTGAATCCACTCAGAAGCTTGTGTATTGTAAACAGGACTACCTGACTTAGAAGTGATAGACAGCAAATGATTAGGGCAACAAAGCCAAGCAATTGTGGCCTCTAAGTCATGTCACTGTAACGTCGTACATATATTTAAAAGGGTAGAAACACCAAGAAAGGAGACGACTTGTTAAGACTAGTAAAGTTAGGATACAACCATGAGTAATCTGAATATCAGAAAAGTTTCCTGACCTTAAGGTCTACAGACCTGTGGTGGAGCTTCCCAAGGGAAGTAATAGAAGTCCTTTCATTTGGGAGACGTAAAACTAGATTAGATAAAATACAGGAAAGTGTGCAGTAAGGGACAATCCTACATCAGTAAGGGAATGGACTAAACAGTTTTAACTAGTCTTTTCTGCTTCATCAGTGACTGTCCACTACCTATCCACTGATGTATCAGTTCCTCTTCTCCATTTCTAATAGGGACTACTAACCTGCAGCCCCCTTTCTGCAGCTACAGGTCTATGAACTACTACTGACCATAAACACCACAAGCTCTCCTCCACTTGTCATACCACAGAGTGAGACTCCATAACATTTCAAATCTGATCTGTCAGATACATTCCCAAGCCACCACTCCACTCTAAGCAAGAGAGCAAAAATTACTTCATTCAATCTTTACAGCGTATTGTGGCTTTAGAGGCTAGACCCCCACAAAGGGGACTTAGATTCAGTGTTGCAACACCTAACTTTACACATCCTGCTGCCTAGTGGAATACTCAGCCCAGGCTCCTCACACAATGCATGGAAGAGATAGGCACCTAATAAAGGGATCCACAAAAGCCAGCATGCTGAACAGGGAGCTGCCTAAGACAACCAAGGAGGTACATATGAGCTCCTGTTCTGTCTTCCTGGCTCGTGTCCCTTTCTGTCCCCCACTGTCTTCCTCCTCTCCCATCTCCCTCTGTTGGCTTTTCACCTGATCCTGAAATGAACTGCACAAGATGAAATGGCCCATCCAGCTCTGATAGGCCTAAGTACTACCAATGATGGAGGGGGACATGGCCAAACCAAACAGATAAGGTCCCTAATTAGAGAGGCAAGCTGGGGTCCAGAGAAACAGCTGTCATAGCTGACCTGCCCAGCCCAAACTATCCATCTGTGACTGACCAACTGCCCTATATCCTGAGAAGATCAACAAATGCTGCATTTCCCCCACATTTACTATTCTTCCTCTTCTCTCCCTTCTGTCTGTTTTGTCTAAAGGAAAAAATAGCGTTCCCAACTCAAAAACTGAACAGAACTAACCCTTTCTTCCCCACCAACGAAGGCTGTTTGACAGAATAAAAGACTGTAACCAACATTCAGCCTCTCCAAAAAGGATTCTGGTTTCGATTATGTTTATTTTGCATAATCACTCAATTTGTTTCAGTATTTTTGCCTTGTTTGTATTCAATCAATAAATTTCTCATTTTTGGCATAAATTTCCTGATGTATTGCCATGGTATTAAACTGTCTGAGATCTCCATACATCAAACTTTGTTTAAAAGCGTTTCATGTTAATGCTATTAACTCTGAGGGCATGTTGGGATAAAGAGCCCAAACTGCTGAGCTACGGGGCATTCTGGGGCAGGACTCGGTCCCTCCTGTTGAAATTGCTCCACTTTGTCTGAATAAATAGTTGTGGAGCCAGAGAAAGAAAGACCATGACTCTCTACCTCAGTGATTATGGAACTAACCTGGGAAGTGGGAGGCCCAAATTCAAGTCCCCATTCCAGTGACTATTATACTAAGTGGAACGATTACAAAGGAAGGACTGAGCGCTCTACTGCAGAATATCCCAGAACCCAGTGTTCACGGCACTCTCGGGAGATGTGGGTTCAAATCCCCGCTCCACATCAGGCAGATGGAAGAACTGAACCCTGGTCTCCCACAACCCAGGCAAATTCTCTAATCACTGGCTAAAAGCTGTAAAGGGGCACCACACCTCTTCTTCTGACAGCACTGCTCTGTATGGGGCCTGATCTGTTAGGCAGCCTCTGAGCATACATGGGCTCTGCTGGTGAGATAGATGGGGCAATGCCCAGTTTGAAGATCCCACTGGAGCTCAGGCATGAGCTAGGTAACCAGACTGAAGCAGCTGCATGCATGCACAGTGGCAGATTTTTTGGTGACTAGGAGACTTTACCACTGGAAACTTAAGTGCCTAGGGAATTTAGCTGCCTACAGGATTAAGCAGGAGCTGAGCAGGGGTTTTGAGGATCCAAGTTTTAGATTTAGGCACCTAAATCCCATTGTGGATCTAGCCCTGATACCCCTCAGTTCCTCCTCTTTTTCACTTTTTACATGGTTCAGAAACTGCTGCACTGGCAATTTTCATACTTGTAACTCTCTGAAAGAATGAAGAAACCACACCATGAGTTTATTCACTTGTAACCACAAGTAAATTGGTTTATAACGATGACACGGTCGGTATTTCTCCAAGATTATCAAACAGATGCATAGCGGATTAGCAAAGGTCCACCATAACGATTCAACTGCAGGACTGGAACCCAAATATGTAGACTAAACTAGATCTGAGGTGACAGCTGTGCTAAAGGTGACCATCGAAGGATGAAAATTGAAAAGATTTCTGTGATATACAAAGGAGGCCTGAAAAGTGGGAGGAGGCTGTTTTTAATTCCCCCACTTTTTCTTTACATCAAAAAAATCCAAGTCTTGTTTAAGGTTTATGACATCAGATAGAAAGAAGTGAAACCTGATTGGGAGAGTAAGTGATTTTTATTCAGATGATTAAAAACTTATTTTTTTAACCACCACTAAATGCCAAACAAAGTTATATGAAGCCACACTCCACCCATTCAATTAAGGACAGGTTCTTAGAGGCTTTTATTGTAGATGCACTCAATGTTTTGGAAGGGTATGAGAAACTGCCATGCAGCCTTAACCGAATTAACAAAATTTTGGGCAGTGACTTTCTACTGTAAAAATAAATGGTGTGTATTTCTCTATGTTTGGGGTGGAGAAGGAAGGGGAGAGGTGGAGTCTTTCAGACCACAGGTGCCGTCTTACTCAGATCTTGGGGAATATTCAACCCCAACTCCGCCTAAGGCCCCATCCCCACTCCACCCCTACCTGCCCTCCTCTACCCAAGGCCCCTCCCCCACTCTACCCCAAGCCCCCACCCTTGCCCCTCCTCTTCCTGCCCCCACTCCACTTCCTCCTTCCCCAGCACCTCCTGCTTGCCACTGAACAGCTGATCCACGGCAGAAGGAACTGGGAGGGAGAGAGGGGAGGAGCTGATTGGCGGGGCTGCCAGTGGGTGCTAAGCACTCACTTCTTTCTTTCTGTGGGTGCTTCAGCCCTGGAGCTCGCATGGAATTGGCGCCCACATTTCAAAGCTCCTTTACACATGATCCAAAACAAAACGGTACAAAGCCAGAAAGTGTATCCTCTTTACAGGCCACATTTAACTTGAAGTGTGCAGAATTGATTCTAAGCTGTTCTCACACACTTCCAAAAGTCCTCCAAGCATTCTGCTTGTCCTAATTCATGAAGTTCTGCAGAGAGCTGCCACTTCAGTTAAAAACACCAAATTAGGAAAGCAACTCTCTCATATTTTAATGCACCATTTCACTTGAGCACAGAACAAAACTTCAAATCAAAAGAATAAGCTGTCTTAGATTGGAGTATTTTAATTTATGAAATGTCCAACAGTGAAAAACCTAATTTCTCATATCTACCAGCGTCTTGGGTGGCTAACCAGAAATTGTGAAAAAAATATCCTCTAGCAATAGGGTGACCAGATAGCAAGTGTGAAAAATAGGGACGGGGGTGGGGGTAATAAGTGCCTACATAAGAGAAAGCCCCAAATACTGGGACTGTTCCTATAAAATCAGGACATCTGGCAAACACCCCACCCAAGAAACCTGAAGGGAATGGGGAAAATACCGTTAACGTGAGGGGAAAATTCAACTTAAAATAGGAAACTAATTATAGTCTTTACTACAACTATTGTTGTGGTAGCCGATCTTTTATATATTGCAATCAATGCTTTAGGATCACCACAGGATTTATGCCGAGGTGTGTATTCAAGATGTTTTTGTTCTGATCTACAGCTATTCTATATATGAACTTAACTACAGTGTTTAATTCTGAAAACTGACGAGCAGTTCTGCCATCTTTTTCTAAAGCCTGTGGAACAGTCCTTGCTATCTGCATATATACATTTTAAGCTGTGAATCGTTGTCATGGTAAATAATATAATTGTATTAAAAAATTCACAGTGAAGCCAAAGCTATAAATATTTTATCAGGAAGTAATGACAGTACCTCCTCTTCCCCCCAAATCCACTACAATCACTTCATACAAGTGCATAAAAAACAGACAGCTATGAATTTTTTCCTCTAGCATCTCATTATTTCACACACACAAAATAAAGAAGCATGTATGAAGTCAAAATATAAACACAGCCATCTTTATTCTTTATGAAGATTGCTATTACATTAGGCAGCTATGAAAGAGGCAGCCCACCCTTGGGATCTGCATATTTAATTAAGCCTTGCTATTTCCAGGATAGTAATTACAGTAGCAGACAACATAACCTAATACCCAATTTAATTTACAGTGGAATTGCTCAAGCAGAAACAACTGTAACCACATATTATGTTTAAACATTTATTCTCTAGACTAACCAGACAAATTTCCACACAAGACAAAAAATTATTTGATGCTAAAGTAATCCTCAGTACAGTTACACGAAGGGAACACAGATTTAAGTTTTCTTGTCAATGCATCAATTTCTTCAAATATTCTCACTCTTTTAGATTAAGAGGCTGTATTTGATAAGGTCTTTGGGGCAGGGACCTGATGGGTTTTCTAGGAAGTGCTTAGTACACCTAGTATTACCTATTTTTATAGAACCTAACATTTCCTTTGGAGATTAGAGCATGTGGAATAAAGACATTGTTATGCACAGTATATACTTGTGAGCGCGTAACTGTGTTAGTACAGCACCTGGGCCTGCAGACATTGCTGTAATATTTAATAGGGTTGTAAATCCAGCTGGTTTTGGGAAGCAGCTATTGGGGCAGAGGGTGTGTCTATTACAGGATTACCCAAAGTAGTTTTGCTTCTGTGCAAAGAAAATTCTGAAGAAAATAGATATTTGCATTTACTAACAGCCCAATCCTTCAGTCCCTCTGCATACAGAGCTCCCCTTGACTTCAACAGAAGCTCTGTGCATGGAAGGACCCTGGATACAGGCTTAGAAAGATGCTAAGCCACGAGTTTGTTCAGTACTCATTTTAAAGGATTGTTAGCTCACTGTAGCAGGATCATGTAGAAAGCTCTGACAGATTTCCATATCCACTTCCTGAAAAAGAGGTCGTCTGATACAAGAAGAGACATTTACCAATGGGTTTAGAATTTTGCCATTTACACAAAACAACAAAAATCGACTGAAGTCAAAGATTCATCACTAGAGCATTCACAAGACCATGATGGTCCCTCTTCACTGAGAGAATTAAACCAAAGAACAGCAAAAATATTCTTATGCACCATCACACAAGAACTATCATACAGGACCATACCAACAGTACATCTAGATCAATATCTTATTTCAGATAGTGGCAGATACTAGAGAAAAGTTTTACAGCCTCCATAATTAATTATGCACCAACAAGCTTACAGGATATATTTCTTCCTAACCTTTGGCAGTTTGCGGTTTGGCTTTTGACCTGAAGCAGGAGGATTTCTGTCCATTATAAAGTTATCCTATACAATGTAATGGTGGATAGAATTCAACTAAATCTTGTCATTCATATCTAATTATTTTGAATTTTACTAAATTTTGGTTCAGTAAAACTTTATAGCAGCAAATGCCATCAGTTAATATGCACTAAAAGAAAGCATTTCCTTGTATTAGTTTTAAATATATTGCCTTTAATTTAATTGGCTGATCCCAGGCTCTTATTATGTACGGTGACCAGACATTAAGTGTGAAAAATTGGGACAAGGGTGCGGGGGTAATAGGAGCCTATATAAGAATAAGACCCAAAAATCGGGACTGTCCCTATAAAATTGGGACATCTGGTCACCCTATTATTATGTGACACTGTAACCAGGAGCACTAACTTCTCAGTATCATTATTTTAATACATCTGTCATCCTGTTACCATTCCAAACTAAGTAGACCTGGGGCCTGTTTTTTATTCCCAAGGGCCTCTTTACTGCTCTCCCAGAGGGAAGACAAGACCAATAAAAAGCAGCTGGATCAGAGGCAGCTAGATTTGGAATGTCAGCTTCAATTGCTTGAAAGAAAAGTCATTTTAAAAAAAAAGAGGGAGATTTTTAAATTTAAAGTCAGACTTATTAACATGTTGCTAGTTCTTTCCTTTTTCAGATCTTCAATTGCAAAGTGGATAGTACATTGTTTCTTTATTTTCCCCACTTTTTAGCAGAAATTCAGTTTTTACAGAGAAATTTTTTCTACTAAAATACTCCACTATGATGAAAAAGTGGAATCCAGGGCCTCATTAACAACCTTACAGTGATAACGCCACAGATTCAAAAGACAAGATTGATAACAAAATAGTCGTTCTATCTCTGCAGCCACCACCACCTTTCAATTCAGGAGCTTCCACAAGGGAAGAAAACGGGAAATGCTTCAGTCAGGCTAGCCTCCCCTACCATGGTTTGCAGTCTGAAGTCAATGCAACAAGTCATGTAGGTATTCTTAAAGTGGGATTTTCAAAAACAGAATTTTAGATTCATGTTTGAAAATTTTGGCCTGTATATAAAAAAAGTTCACAATAGCTTTTTATTAATGTAATAGAAATCTGAAGTTTTCATTATAAACACCTCCACAATTTTTAAAGTGAAAAAGAAAAGATTTTAATAAAAATACTATTTTAGCCCCAGATGCTGCAAACACTTATCCACAAAGCTTCCCTTTACATGATTGAGTAGTTTCATTGTGCGTGAAGTTAGGGACCTGCTTTAGTGCTTGTTGACTCAGGACCTTAGCATTTTACATTTTATCTTTTGCTTATAGCAGTTTTAAAAGTACCTTATTTGAATTTTATGAAACGCCTCTATTGGTGGTATATTAGAATTTACAAAAAAAACCCCTAAGACTATATAGGGTTTCATATACCCACAAATCCAATTTTGATATCTGAAGAGAAAAATGTGTCTGGTTTGAGGAAAACAGAAGAACTGTCTGCATTAAAAAGTACTGTGAAGAATCTGAAGTTCTGTTATTTTATTTAATACAGAAACAGACACGCTGTAAAGATCTGCACATAAGTGAACTTACAGGATTCCCCCCATCCCGAGCCTGACCTTCATGATTTTATCTATCCACTACCTACCCAGCTTCTATCTCTGTTGTCCTGCAGCTACCATTCTTTACCACAGAAAACAGGATCACATACTTGATACAAAAATACTGAAAGACATCTGGCCCAGTGGAAACTCAAGGTATAACATCTCTGGTCTGTAAGACTGAGGAGAAATTTAAACTTAAAACCTACTCATTGCTTCACTCTAGAAAGTATGACAACTTGAGGCAGTATCTTATCATAGAATCATAGAATCATAGAATATCAGGGTTGGAAGGGACCCCAGAAGGTCATCT
Organism: Dermochelys coriacea; assembly: GCF_009764565.3. Lineage (NCBI taxonomy): Eukaryota > Metazoa > Chordata > Testudines > Dermochelyidae > Dermochelys > Dermochelys coriacea. Next base: position 28,503,062 of record NC_050080.1, read on the forward strand.
AGTCCAACCCCCTGCTCAAAGCAGGACCAAGTCCCAGTTAAATCATCCTAGCCAGGGCTTTGTCAAGCCTGACCTTAAAAACCTCTAAGGAAGGAGATTCTACCACCTCCCTAGGTAACGCATTCCAGTGTTTCACCACCCTCTTAGTGAAAAAGTTTTTCCTAATATCCAATCTAAACCTCCCCCATTGCAACTTGAGACCATTACTCCTCGTTCTGTCATCTGCTACCATTGAGAACAGTCTAGAGCCATCCTCTTTGAAACCCCCTTTCAGGTAGTTGAAAGCAGCTATCAAATCCCCCCTCATTCTTCTCTTCTGCAGACTAAACAATCCCAGCTCCCTCAGCCTCTCCTCATAAGTCATGTGCTCTAGACCCCTAATCATTTTTGTTGCCCTTCGCTGTACTCTTTCCAATTTATCCACATCCTTCTTGTAGTGTGGGGCCCAAAACTGGACACAGTACTCCAGATGAGGCCTCACCAGTGTCGAATAGAGGGGAACGATCACGTCCCTCGATCTGCTCGCTATGCCCCTACTTATACATCCCAAAATGCCATTGGCCTTCTTGGCAACAAGGGCACACTGCTGACTCATATCCAGCTTCTCGTCCACTGTCACCCCTAGGTCCTTTTCCGCAGAACTGCTGCCGAGCCATTCGGTCCCTAGTCTGTAGCGGTGCATTGGATTCTTCCATCCTAAGTGCAGGACCCTGCACTTATCCTTATTGAACCTCATTAGATTTCTTTTGGCCCAATCTTCCAATTTGTCTAGGTCCTTCTGTATCCTATCCCTCCCCTCCAGCGTATCTACCACTCCTCCCAGTTTAGTATCATCCGCAAATTTGCTGAGAGTGCAATCCACACCATCCTCCAGATCATTTATGAAGATATTGAACAAAACGGGCCCCAGGACCGACCCCTGGGGCACTCCACTTGACACCGGCTGCCAACTAGACATGGAGCCATTGATCACTACCCGTTGAGCCCGACAATCTAGCCAGCTTTCTACCCACCTTATAGTGCATTCATCCGGCCCATACTTCCTTAACTTGCTGACAAGAATGCTGTGGGAGACCGTGTCAAAAGCTTTGCTAAAGTCAAGAAACAATACATCCACTGCTTTCCCTTCATCCACAGAACCAGTAATCTCATCATAAAAGGCGATTAGATTAGTCAGGCATGACCTTCCCTTGGTGAATCCATGCTGACTGTTCCTGATCACTTTCCTCTCCTCTAAGTGCTTCAGGATTGATTCTTTCAATCAAGAAATTTCTTTCAGAAGCAGGCATCCCACTAAAACAAACAGAGGAGGCAAATGTATATATTTGAAAGGAAAAAACCTCTAAAAGCAACCTCAAAATAAGGGTATACCAACTGTCAACCATACAGAAAGAATATAAAATGGACTAATTTATTAAACCCATCTATCCCATTTGCCTCTCTCTTCTGGACAGATCCAACTGTTTTCTATCATCCACATCATAACCCTAAACACCAGAGTAATGAATACTTAAAAATATCTAAAAGATGTAGATTACTACTGTATAACTGTCTTCTACACAGATACTTAATATAACTTAGACAACTGAAACAAAGCATGCATTAATTTAGCTGTTCTGTACACATTTGAGTCCATACTCCTGGTGCTCACATCACAGACAAGAGTCTGAATCATCAACAGAATCCCATTTCAAAGGCAGCAAGGACAAACAGCGAGCGCCTCAGACTCGGGGTTTGGCAGCGTTAGAGCATATTTTAAAATCTCAGGTAACTATTCTGGATCTCTCAATCTAGCAACACCCAGCAATTTATCTTCAACATGTCAAGAAACTCCTGAGACGAGATTCTAATTAAAACAAATCTTGACATGCTCTCCAACACTACATGTATACATTACAAACAAAGCATATATTTCGAGGCCAGAGGGGACCACTGTAATCACGTAGCCTGACCTCCTGTTCAACACAGGCCATAGAACTTCCCTAAAATAGTATAAAAGCCCTACAGCAACAAGTTATACACAAAGTAATCGGATAAGATGGTTGATTTTAATCTCACCCACTGAGCACAATCCTTGTTTAAATATGATTTTGTAGGGCACCAGATGGCTCAGGGGATTAGTAACAGAGATACAGAACACTCACCTCTGCATAATTGGTCATTCAGTGGCATGTACCAAGCAGTGCTTATCTCAGCCCAAGTCCAGTTTCTATTAGACAAGAGTCTGCTTACATGATACAAGAGCCAGCACCTCAACTCCCCACTCAGTCCCAGAGGTGAGGCGGTCCCTCTCGGACATAGGAGGAAGCTTGCAACATCAGTGCCATAACTCTTCCTTGGATTATGGCACAATAGCAGCTATATTATAGTTTTAACTGAGGCAGGCTTTCCTTTTTGGGCACTTGTAACTGAAACGTTATCCTCAAACACCTGGAGCCTAGCACAGTAGGCTGCAGGACATTTCTGCAGACAGAGTACTTACCTTCCATTTTAACTGTGTGGTTTTCCACATTATAAAAAATAAAAACCAAGCTTTCAGGAAATGCTGTTGTGATAGTTTCCTGCACAGAAGAGAAAGAGCACGAGACCATTCGTATGCTGGCAGGAGAAGGAAAGGGACAGCACACAATCCAGGAAGGAGTCAGAGAAGACAATGACAATATGATTCCTCATTGGTCACTGACTGGAACTTAAATTCCGGCGTGAGGAGGAGCAACAGTCAGCTTTAAGCATCTGAAGTTGCAGAGTCTGGTTTAGAAATAAAGCTGAATGCCTAAAACCTTTATACTGGACACACAGAATCTCTAAAATTTTCCTCTAAAAATGAACACTTTACCAAGGTGCAGAGCTCCGAATATGTACATACAAGCCCAAATGTTTCAGAATGACAAACAGATGAAGTTCTGAAGCTAAACTATGTATAGTAAGTGATTTTTCTAGCTCAAAAAGCTTCATACTATAACTAGTACACAGGTAGGACTGTTTCCATTTTAAAAAGCTACCACACGTGTTTAAAACTACTATACAGATATTTGAATTAAACAGTACACAGACTGATCAACTGATCAGTTTCCAATTAGAAAAAAAAGCTATGAATCCTAACAATATAGAAGACAACTCTAGCACCAAAAAGCCACATTACCAGGTTGCTCAGCTATGATACTAGATAGAAATATTCCTTTCCTCACTGCCAACTCAGAGTGGACTGTTAATTACTGTACAAATTAAAGAGAAGTCCTGGTATATGGTTAAAGAATTTTTTGAAATTAGTCCTATAAAAACTTGTCAGAACAGATGGCAACAAACTGAAGCCAACAATTTTAATACTTCACATTTGTATACCTTCCATCTGAGGTCTGCAAAGCATTTCAAACCACTGGATTTAATTAAACCTAACACTGCTCTTGTGTAAGGCTTGAAAAACTCATCTGCTAGTTGTCCCTGGCAATTTTGAGGGGGCGACATCAACAATTGCTCAAAAAGGTGTAAAACCATTCCAAAAGTGACCTGATAAAGTGGTGTTTTCCTAAGTATGCAGAAGACAAGCCAGCATCATCTGTTGCTCCCAGTCTTGGGATACAGCTGGAGTGTGAAATTAACAGAGGTCTGGCCAGTTCCCTACTGCATTTGAGAGTCCCATGGGTAACAGTGCAACTGACTAGAATCATGTCAATTTCGCAGCCTGCCAGAGGAAAATAGCAGAGGTTGTCATTGAGGCTATTCAGAGGGGACCACCACCTAAGAGGCTGGGTAGGAGTAGAACTATAGATGCCCAGACTCCCTTACAGCAGCCAAGTGGATTGGGGCTGGGAGAGAAAAAAGCTCCTCCCTCCCAGCAGCAGGGGCTTCTATTTATCTATCATCCCTAGGCAGAGGCTAATTCAGGAGATAAAATCCCCTCTGCAGGGCCCTGGGACAGCATTTTGGTAAGAATCCAAGCACCAATCCTTCTCCGCCTTGCAGCTGTGGCTAGGTGCAAAGCTTTCACCAGGGAACTGCTAATGGCATTCGGTGATGGGGCTCCAACTTATCTTTCACTCCTGCCTCCATCTAATAAGAACCTAGTAAGGTTTTCCACAGACCTTTCCTTGTAAGGTAGGCAATGTCCTCATTTCAAAGTTAAGTAACTTGCCCATAACTAAACAATGAGGCTATTAGAACAGATATGGGGAAAATGGAGAGCTGGGTTCTAATCCTGATTATTACTACTGCCTTAGGCAAATTAAATATGCTAAATCCCAACTGAAGTTATGGGCTTAATGCAGAAATTACTGGGTGAGGTTCTTTGGTCTGCCTTATGCAGGAGGTCCCTTTTGGCCTTAATGTCTATGAATCTATGGAAAAACAGCAAAGCAGTATAAAAATATATGTATGAAGTACCGTGACAGGAATCAAAGCTTGGACACATGGGTGGGCAGAAATGCTGACAAACAAGAAACTTCCTCATTTTTGTGTAATTCCCCTTTCTGAAATTAAATACTACCATGGGGTGCTGCTGTGGTGTCTCATCCCCCGCCTCCCCAGGGATATTACATTTTATTATGTTATGGTCACTATTACCAAGTAATGCAGCTATATTCATCTCTAGGACCAGATCCTGTACTCCAGTTAGGACTAAATCAAGAATTGCCTCAAAGCCAGAGGTGGGCAAACTACAGGCAAAGGTGGGCAAACTAACTCCTGGCCCGGGAGGCTAGCCCCCGGTCCCTCCCTTGCCGTCTCCGCTCCCCCGCAGCCATGCCACCGTGCAGGCAGCGCTCTGGGCGGCCGGGCTGCGCGCTCATGCAGGGTAGCACGGTAGCGTGTATGGCTCCGGTGCGGCTCCCAGACATGCTGCTCTGAGCAGCATGGTAAGGGGGCTGGGGGGGGGGGTTCGATAAGGGGCAGGAGGTCCTGGAGGGCAGTCAGGGACCAGGGGGCGGTTGGATAGGGGGTGGGATCCCGGGTGGGGCAATTAGGGGACAGGGAACAGGGGGGCGGTTGGAAAGGGCAGAGGTGGAGTCCCAGAGTCCTGGGAGGGGGCGGTCGGGGACAAGGAGCCAGGGGGGTGGATGGGTGACAGGTTCTGAGGGGGATGGAAAGTGGGAGGGGACTGATGGGGGCAGACTGTTTGGGGAGGCACAGCCTTCCCTACCTGGCCCTCCATACAGTTTCGCACCCCAATGTGGCTCTCGGGCCAAAAAGTTTGCCCGCCCCTGCTCTAAGCTAAGCAGACATCATTTGAGACATCAATCAATATTTCCTGGACTTCCTGTATGAAGTGTTAAATCCTCAGCTGTCTGACATCAGTTCAACAGGTGCTTATAGGTTTCAAGTAGCAGCTGTGTTAGTCTGTATTCGCAAAAAGAAAAGGAGTACTTGTGGCACCTTAGAGACTAACAAATTTATTTGAGCATAAGCTTTCGTGAGCTACAGCTCACTTCATTGGATGCATCCAGGTGCTTATAGCTCCCAGCTTAGCTTCAAGGCAGCTGTAAACACAATCACACTGTATCTCCTTATCACACCCAGTTAAGCACTGAACCACCAATTTCCATAGCAAGCACAGTAAGGTTGTTCCTGAAGGCTACAAATTGTGATTATTCAGCTATTATTCATTCCTGACACATTTGGTGACTAGCCCACCCAGGCCATTTTGCAGCCTGAAGTGTAATATAATCAAAAACCTAAAATTAGTAAATTGAATCATCTTTTCCACTATGGCTAGCTGCCTATAGGGCACTGTATGTGAAGTTTTCACCACAGAGGAAAGCTTTCAGCATCAAAATTCAGTTCTTGTTCACTCTAAAACAAAGTCAATCCTCTCATCCAGTCTGCCACTGGAACATCTCCAGATCAAACCCAGGAAAGTTTTTTTTGAGAAATGAACAGACGAAATATAGTGAAAGCTCTTATGCACAAAGAAAAAAAACAGACAAGAAGAGAACGTAATTACACAAACATTTAATTACTGTGTTTCGAGGAAGTCTGTACACAAGAGTTAAAGCTAGCCTATGTCTCAAACTCACCTCCAGCTTAGAGAATGTGTACTTATGTTTGGTGAGTGGGCCAACACAAATTTTAATTATTTTCCCACATTGGAAAAAAATGAGAACGAAAGTATTCATGCTGGATCTCTGACAAAAATAATCTAAGTGTAGCACTGTGAGTCTGTGCTATACCAAGCACTATACCAATATTAATTTACTAAATCTCCTCACATCCTTATGAAGTAAAGTGAGCATTATCCCCATTACACAGATAAGGAAAATGGAGACAGAGGCAGATGTTAAGTGCCTTGACCAGGTCATCGAGTATGTCAGTGGTTACCACTGGGTTCAGAAATCAGGACTTCCTAGGTTCCAGTTCCATGCTCTGAAAATGCTGGCCCCATGGAACACTCTTAAGATGTATGTATTGATATTTTAAATCTTGCATTAAAACATAACACATCCTAAAACGGATTGCCTGCTATAACAAAAATTTAAGCCACAGAACAGTTTTTCCCTTTCCATAACAGACTTCTGGTGTACATGCCTAAAGGGGATTCAGGGCGAGGATGGAAAAATCTAGTAAATATCCGTATTAAAAGCATATTTAGCAATACAAAAAAATAAAAATGAATAATTCTTGTTAATGCATCAGATATGGTTGGAATATAATTCTAGCAAAACGTTGACATTTTGGCATTCTCTAAACCAGTCACAGCACATAGGATCATGTCCTCTCTCAAATGGCTGGTTCAATTCCTATACATACATTTAAGCTGCTTTACTTTTGATGAATGATGTCAAATAACTGAAATAAAACCACCCACATGGCTTGGCTAACATAGTGCTTTTACATGTGTACAAAACAGAATTCTATACAGATCTACAAATCCACTAAAACAACAAAAAACACGCACACGTTCAAGAGTGAAGTTCACACACTGCTTAAGCCTGGCAAGGTGCTGAACACCCTCAGCTTCTGACTTCAACAGAGACGGAGGTGTTCAGCACCTCATAAGATCAAGTCCTCAGTTTGCACCACGAAAAACTGCTTTTCTGTGGATTTTCACCCACTAACTGGCTGAAAGCTCAGGTTGTCAGCGCCGGGGTAAGGGGAGGCCCCAGCTGTAAGCCCAGCACCAGGTTGACAGCCAATGTAAGCAACCCAGTGTCTATACCTGGGTAGTCAATAGTCAGACTCCGGTCCGAATCCAGACTGCCAGACACTTTTCAGTGTATCAATGGGGCAGAGGGGATGCATGGGCGGGACATCCATAGGTCACATGCTCCCCCCACCATTTCTCCAGGCACTTCTGAAGGGGAAGTGAGGAGGGGCACTCCACCTGGCAGCAGTGCTCTCGAGTCCCGAGGAGGGAGCAGGGCCGCTGGCTGAACTCCTCCTCCACCCCCCCTACAAGGGGCTGTTTCACCTTCCTTGCTGCTGGAGTCCCAGCACTGCTGCCTGCTTTGCAGACTATCCACCGAAGTGAGGCGAGTCCAGTCAGGGGTGGAAGCAGAGGCAATGCATGGGACTCCAGCAGCAGGGAATGGGGGAGTCAGAGCTCAACCTGCCACCCTTCTGCTTCCTCCTTTCTCAGGCTGCATGGGCACAAAGAGAGTGCTGCTGCTAGGGGGAGTCCTGCCTTCTCACTTCTGGGTGTCCCAAGAAATGGTGGGACACGTGCCCCCCTGCTAGCCACAACTACATGTCGCCTCTGCATATGGGCTGAAGCTGAGTTGGAGCCATGCAGAGCCATGTTTGTGATCCGAGCAGTCCCCATCCCGTGCTCCCCACCCCAAAGCCCAACCTCCCACCCTGGCCTCATACCCCCAAGCGGTCCCTGGAGCCCACCCAACCCTGTCTCATGTCCCCTGCCCCCAAGCGGACCCCAGAGCCCCCGACCCTGGCCTCATGTTCTCCCTATGCCCCGTCCTTTGGGGCCAGTTCCCAGAGCCCTCTCCAGTCCCCGCTCCCTGCCCCAACCAGCCTCTTTCCCTTCCCTGTCCACCTCCAGGTACCTGCTTCTGCCACATCCTAGCCTCCACCATCTCCCCAGGCTGCTATCTGGAGTCTTCCTGGTCCCTCCCACTACCTGGCACCTCCTTCCTGCCCCTCTGCTATACCTGAAAGGGGCATCTCACCGCTAGATGGATCATAGTCCAATAGTTTCACTGCCTGACTCCAAGCTCAAAAGTACTCACACGCATTCACACCATTTTGCTGCCCAGATCCCAGCCCATGCTCATTTCCTTTTCTCCCTGCCCCATCTCTGCTACTTGGATCAATATGAGGCATGGAGGAACATCTGGAAGGCCAGCTGGCTCAGGCCAGCCCTATGTATCCTGTTTTTAGTTTAGGGAAATAAGGTCACCTAACAACCCTGGACAAGGCGGGCAAGGAGCTGGCAGGCAATCCGGGAGTTGGGGCAGGGGTGTGTGTGAAACCAGACTATCGCCATGTTTTCGAATAAACTCGCACCGAAAAATGAAAACAAAAACACCCTACCACCCATAGGGGAAAACTTAACAAAATGACCACTCCATATCTGACTCTCAGTCCTCATCCTCAAAGGAAATCTGAATACCATCTTCAAAAGATGAACCTGGGAGCTTAAATTCATAACTTTGCTAGACACTAAAAATCATGGTTTTAATAAAGATACTGGATTTATGACTTCTTATAACACTCTGGAATCCACTAACCCCCCTTTTTTGTCCTATGACTGCAACAGGATTAATGGGCCACTTCACCTTGAAGGGTCCCTTAAAATATGTGTTTACTTATGCTCAACAATGTCCCCCTTGTATTTAGCTGTGATTCTGAGCACCTTTCCCAAACTTGAAGAGCAGCTCTTTGTAGCTCAGAAGCTTGTATATTCAATATACAATATATTCACGTAATGTTTAAGAAAAGTTTTGTAAATGAGTTCCAATAGTTCATGGATTAGGGACTCAATCTTATGGGGTTCTTAAGGGGTTCCAGGGGCTAATCTACCCAATGGGACTCAGTGCTCAGTCAAGAAGATACCATCAGAGATGCTTAGTTCTCCAGTTCTCAAACTGTGGATTTGTGTCTCCAGAGATGATAATGCTTGTTAACAGCAAAAATATTTTTAAATAAATAAATAAAATATATAGACATGAGAAATAACAGACCTCAACACTATTGTCCCTCTGCAAATGTGCATAGAGTCAATCCCTTACCTCTCTCTAAAAGTGCAAAGTTTCAAAAAGTTCAATAAATAGAAGATTGTTGGGGGCAGAATAGATCTGGACAAGGAGAAGTCATCTGGAGATAAATGTGAGAAGGGAGGGACAGGCAGCAGAAACAAAAGTGAAACTGTTTGAGCAGCATATTCCAGAAATCTTGAGGTCTTTCTGAGTGTATCCTTCATTGATTTGAGATCTACCATACCATTCTCTCACTAGAAGGGAAAACCTGTAATGGCAGCAGGACATAAGAGAGACCCAGTTAGGGAATAAGAACCATTCAAGAAATATACGTTTGCTGATGATGTTTTAAAGAAAATCACATCAGTGAACTGGTGGTGGAAGTCACTTAAGCACTTGGATTCAGAGACTGTTGAAGTGATAATCTCACTTTTAACAGCTGTAGCATCTGCTGGTGTAGAAAGAATATTTTCTCACTTCGGACTAATTTACTCCAAATTGAGAAATTGTTTGGGAACTGAAAAAGCAGGAAAACTTGTTCTTCTTTTCCAGTTTAGGAGCAAACAGGAAAATGAAGGTGAAAACGACTGAGTTATCTGCAGAAACCAATATTTTAAGTTTCTCATGTTGACCTGGCTGACAGTCTATTTAATTTTTGTTTTTTTAAAAAAAAAATATATATTTCATTTAACTATTTTAGTTAAAAACAATTTTAACAAAACCAAACCTGATTTGAAAAAACTTGAATGTTTAACTAGATTCAAAAATGCATATGCCTTTGTTAAAATGTTATATGTTTGCTGTTGAAGAAAAAAATCCAGAATACATAACATTATTGTTTTAGTTAAATACAACAATTTAAATGTCTATCTGGTGATGTTCTCCTCCTAATACAGCATGGCAAGAAAATCCTCCAAATATTAATGATTAACCTGTTGAATTGGAGATATTTATGAAGTCATTGGGAGGTGAACTATCTGCTGCAATTACCTTTGGTAAATGAAATAACCAAACAATCATTCATTTTCTGATATAGCTGTAAAACTAATCTGAAAAGTTTTCAAAATAAATCACTTTAAAAATGTATAGTGTGTACCTTCTAAAAAGGAAACCTACGTCTATCTCTGAGTTGTGAAGAATATGTATTAAGGTTATAACAACCAACAAGAATGCACTTTTATGTAGAAATCCATGATTAAATCGTTTGTTCCTGACTAGTGATTTAAATCATGATTTATATCAAATTTGATTTAAATCAAATCCACCCTGGAACAGATATCTTCAAATTATTTGATTTAACCTGTTGGGGTTTTTTTTGTTTTTTTTTTTGTTTGTTTTTTTAAGTCTGCTCTAAACCAGCAGGGACCTGCATACTTTTATATTTTTCTGGTTACTTGAAGTTAAGTTTCCCAACTGTAAGACACTGCCAGTAATGCACCCAAGCTCAAACTCTGCATTATCTTTCTGACATTCCAATAGTCACGCTCACTCATCATGACATAATCATGTGATAAAGTGTATACTTTAGAACTTCCTTCCCCTCCCGTAGAATCAATTTGGGGATCTTCTACAGCTTTATAAGCTCCTAGTTATTAAAACAAAGTGATCAATAAATACTCAAGGTCATACATAGTGCCTTCTATCACAAGATCTCAAATCACAAGTGTTAATTAAGTTTCACAATGCTATTAGGTTTTATCCCGATTTTCCAGGCAGGAAACCAAAGCAAAAAGAGGGGAAGTTACTTGCCCAGGATCACACAGCAAGATACACTCAGAATCAGGTCTAGGATCTAGACCTGACAACCTATCCCACAGTGGAACCACTAGATCATGCTACCGCCAATGGGTTTTACAGCTACCATATCAAAAAGGAACGCTTACACTTTCAAATGGACCAGTTTTAGAAGATCCGTGGTTAAGTCCCACTGCACTAAAGCTGACGACAATTTTGTCTCATCCACACTAGTGGATAACGTTTGCAGAATCAAGTGCAGGGAGACCCGCTGTCAGCAACAGGTCCACTGTCAGAGTATAAGCCTAAATATTTCCCCTAATGTTCATGCACATACAGAATGCTAGTTAAAGTTTACTAAATGCACACAGTGTTTGATGTTGTACAGAAAGACATATAGAGTTTCTGCTGTAAAGAACATCTAAGCAACTTACTCCATCATACAGTGTATAGAGAATAGGTCCAATGAACTGAGGTTAGACCATGGTATGTTTTGTTCTGTCTCCAGACATTGGTCGCCGGTAAGTCAACCAGTATAAATGGAACTTAAATTGAAGCTTTCTAAAACAAAGGCCTGGGAAAGTGGCCCCTACGCGTCACCATTTGATAGGATCTCTCTCCAGTATATGTAAAAAGAAATGATCCTATAGTTCACCTGACAGGGCAGCCAATGCCAATAGCATGTGGAACTTCATCCTATAACCCACCCGCAAGAGAGACTGTTCAAGCAATCAAGATTCAAATTAGGACGAGATATCAGTAGAACAGACTGAAAGCTACTTTGGCGGCCAACTTTCCCTCCCCACCGCAGATCAGAAAACTGGGCCAGCTGTGCCCAGGGCTGCGAGAGCAGAGGGCCGAGCCTGGGTCAGAAGGAAGTGATATTCTGGGCAGGTTCTCGCGCCAGGCTCAGGGCCTTGGGACCCCGAGGTATCCCCAGCCCAGCCTGCTCCAAGGCCCGTCCATCCGGGCGCTCCCGCCTGGGTGCTGAAGGAGAAGCACAGCCGCGGCTCGGGGCTGAAGGCCCGGAGCAGGGGCCCAGCCAGCCGGCTCCACCCCGCTGCGCGGCGGGCCGCCCGCCATCAGCCCCCGCGGGTTGCCCCTCACCCCGCTTGTTCTTGGTGCCGTGCTTGCGGGCCGCCACCAGCTCCTGCTCGATCTTCTTCTCCAGGAACTCCTGCTTCTTGCTGAGCATCTCCTCGGTGTCGCGGAGCCGCTGGATGGCCTCCTGCGGGGTCGGGCCCTTGCCGGCGCCCTTGCCGCCCGTCCCGAACAGCTTCCCCAGCATCCCCGACATGGCCGCGCCGGGCCGCGAGCAGGCGGAGAGCGCGCGGCGGGGACAAGGAGACGGACGGCGGAGAGACTCGCGGCCGAGACCTCGCCACAGCCGCCCGGCGCCGCGCGGAAGACAGTGGGCGGCTCCGCTCCGCACCTCAGCCTCGGCGGCGGCCCTCCTCTGACTCACCGCCTCGCCCGCAGCCGTCACTCCGCACCCCGGCAACGGCGGCGCCCCGCCCACGCCACGTCTCCCAGCCCCCACCGCGGGGCCCGGGCCGAGCAAGGGATGCTGGGAGCTGTAGTCCCCAGCTCCGCTCTCGCCTTGAGGAGAGCGTTGCATGCTGGGAGCTGCAGTCCCCACTTCTGCGCTCGTTGTAGGGCAGCAGTGCAGGGTGGGAGCTGTAGTCTCAAACTCTCATTTTACCCCGAGGGAGCTGAAATTCACATTGACCCCCACCCCCCCCCGCCCCGTCACCCACCATTACGTCATCATCACGTGATGAACCCGCCGCAGTAAACTTCGTGACGTCAGAGGTAGGGCCATAGCGACCGGCGCGAGACGCCCCGCCCTTCCGCAGCTTGCCGGGCGCGGGCGGCAGGAGGAAGCGGCCGACGGGGCCTGGTGCCTCCAGCCTCGGTCCCTTGCGGCGGGTCGGGGCGCTGAATCCAGAACACCCAGAGCCCGCTCGCACGCCCCGGCTTGGGCTGCAGCCCGTTCACCTGTCTACACGGGCTGCGGCGGCTTAACACGTGTTACAGCGCGGACCAGCTCCCTGGCAGAGCTGCTCGGGGCCCAGGGGGCTCCGAGACCACCAGACCCTGGCTAGGCTGTAACTCCAGGGGTCTCCTCTCCAAACCAATAACTGGACATCTCTCAAATTTCTTCTGCCCTCATCCCGTCACCCCCATTCTTTGCCTGGGGCTCGCCGCAGACTCCTGGCGGCCACGGTTAGACAAACCGTAAACCAGAATAGCACTAAACTTGGTGGGTTTAGTCACGCTTCGAATAAGAGCCGCTTCTTGGTTGTTTAATTCACTCCCTCCTACTTCCGTTTCTCCACTCTGATCTCATCTATGACAAAGATTCTTAGGTTTCAGAGTAGCAGCCGTGTTAGTCTGTATTCGCAAAAAGAAAAGGAGGACTTGCTCTAAGGTGCCACAAGTACTTCTTTTCTTTTTTTAAAGATTCTTAGAGCTCCCGTTGTCATAGCATCTCCTCACTCACCACCACACTTCGCCTAGGACCTCATAACTGGTGGCTGGAGGGGGAAAAAAAAAAGCAGAGCATTATGCTTAGACAACCCATGCTGGACTGTTTCATAGTAGCCAATCTAGGAGAATTAGGAAAGGATAGACTTGATCTTGCAACACCATTATGGCACAGAGTTATCCCTAAAGAGGCTTGGAGCCTATCCCCGCAGAACAGAAAAGACTGAATGGTAGGAGAGAGAGGTAAACCACACCACCTCTGGGAGTTCACCCCCTAGTTATTAATTCATCTTTCAGGTGGGGAGGAAGCAGGAAATAAAAGATTCCAGCTTTCATTCTAATATTGCCATAATAATAGGAAACATACAAGAGTTAGACCACCTACAACTGTAATGTTGGCTGTCCCAACAGATTAGGGCCAAGTCAATAATGCCATGAGAAACTTCACAGAAAAATGCAGGTGCTACAGCAAGTGGTCCTGGAAGATCTTCTTTGGGAGTCACTATTGAGTCCAAGAATGGTGCTAGGGAGTGTTGGCAGTGTAGGAGGGACCATCCTTCAGGTGTGACATAACACTGATGCCTTGAATATGTATAATCATTACAGTGCCCATTTCTAGGAGGGGCACTAGTACTAGTTTTGTGATCTAGTTTCAATTTTGCTGGGTCCTTCAACTCCCCTGACACATTCACTGTATATACTTTTTAGTGCCTTACCTAAATTATACTATAATGCTAAAAAGTGGTCATGTTCCACACTAGAGGCAGCTGCATTTCAGTTACAGATGACACAATTCTTGTGTAGAATTAACATTGCACTTTGTTTAGTGTGGGACAAAAGGCACAATGTAAATAATACTAGCAATTGCCTGGTTCTTACACAATAAAGATATTAATCAGATCCTCATGTAATGCCTGTGAGGTAAGTATTAGACCCATTTTGCAGATGGGAAGTTGACAGAATGGATCATATTCATCCCTGCTAACTCCAGTGAAGTGTGAAAGTTCAGTTTAAGTAACTTGAGCAAGGTCTCAGAGTAGCAGCCGTGTTAGTCTGTATTCGCAAAAAGAAAAGGAGTACTTGTGGCACCTTAGAGACTAACAAATTTATTAGAGCATAAGCTTTCGTGAGCTACAGCTCACTTCATCGGATGCATTTGGTGGAAAAAACAGAGGAGAGATTTATATACACTCACACAGAGAACATGAAACAATGGGTTTATCATACACACTGTAAGGAGAGTGATCACTTAAGATAAGCCATCACCAGCAGCAGGGAGGGGAAAGGAGGAAAACCTTTCATGGTGACAAGCAAGGTAGGCTAATTCCAGCAGTTAACAAGAATATCAGATTTCAGAGTAGCAGCCGTGTTAGTCTGTATTCGCAAAAAGAAAAGGAGTATTTGTGGCACCTTAGAGACTAACAAATTTATTAGAGCATACGAAAGCTTATGCTCTAATAAATTTGTTAGTCTCTAAGGTGCCACAAATACTCCTTTTCTTTTTAAGAATATCAGAGGAACAGTGGGGGGTGGGGTGGGAGGGAGAAATACCATGGGGAAATAGTTTTACTTTGTGTAATGACTCATCCATTCCCAGTCTCTATTCAAGCCTAAGTTAATTGTATCCAGTTTGCAAATTAATTCCAATTCAGCAGTCTCTCGTTGGAGTCTGTTTTTGAAGCTTTTTTGTTGAAGTATAGCCATTCTTAGGTCTGTGATCGAGTGACCAGAGAGATTGAAGTGTTCTCCAACTGGTTTTTGAATGTTATAATTCTTGAGGTCTGATTTCCCCATGGTATTTCTCCCTCCCACCCCACCCCCCACTGTTCCTCTGATATTCTTTAGAGACTTCATCGGATGAAGTGAGCTGTAGCTCACGAAAGCTTATGCTCTAATAAATTTGTTAGTCTCTAAGGTGCCACAAGTACTCCTTTTCTTTTTGCGAATACAGACTAACACGGCTGCTACTCTGAAACCTCTGATATTCTTGTAAACTGCTGGAATTAGCCTACCTTGCTTGTCACCATGAAAGGTTTTCCTCCTTTCCCCCCCCTGCTGCTGGTGATGGCTTATCTTAAGTGATCACTCTCCTTACAGTGTGTATGATAAACCCATTGTTTCATGTTCTCTGTGTGTGTGTATATAAATCTCTCCTCTGTTTTTTCCACCAAATGCATCCGATGAAGTGAGCTGTAGCTCACGAAAGCTTATGCTCTAATAAATTTGTTAGTCTCTAAGGTGCCACAAGTACTCCTTTTCTTTTTGAGCAAGGTCACACACGAAATAAGAGGGATCTGGAACTGAGACCTCTGCATAGCATGTTGACTAATACTGTCTCTGTTTTCTTGTACTCCCCCATCATCCCGTGTGTAGCCATCTGTTATCTCTTGTCTTATACTTAGATTGTAAGCTCCTGGAGACAGGGATGGATCATATTAAAGAAGTTCTGTATTAAAATCACAAATGAGTTTGATTCCCCATAGTTTAAATTCCAGGGTATTACTAATTAAGAGGTCTCTTGGTTTTTGGTACTGTTTCTCTCCCTTTCTGTGTGAAACTTGCAAGCTGCTAATTGTGTTAGTACATTCTAAGACAGAGTCTGTTCTCAAAGCAATTCTTTAGCTCACGAAAGCTTATGCTCTAATAAATTTGTTAGTCTCTAAGGTGCCACGGATACTCCTTTTCTTTTTGCGAATACAGACTAACACGGCTGCTACTCTGATACACACACAGAGAGAGACTCAAAGCAATACTGTGTAACAACAGAAACAGCACCCAGAGACTCCCCACCCTTTTGTTGTATTCATCTCGCTTTGTTAACAATTGTGATTAAAATAGAGATAGAGGATGTATGTGGATGAATGATTGGTGTGGATAATAACTGAATGATCAGGGAGGTGCCAGTCTAAGAATCCAGTGTCCATCAGCTGAAGAAGGCATCAAGTGGAAATAACCAGAGGACCTCCGGAGGGCAGACTGGAATCCACTCAACAGCCTCAAGGATGGGAGAACCAAAGAACAAGATAACATCTGGCAGCACGGAGCTGTCAGGAATGTGCCATCTGCTGATTGATTCAGCAACAGCATGATGAAGCAATTCTCATAGACTGGCATAGGAAGAAATTCCTATAAAAATGACAGGTTTCAGAGTAGCAGCCGTGTTAGTCTGTATTCGCAAAAAGAAAAGGAGGACTTGTGGCACCTTAGAGACTAACAAATTTATTTGAGCATAAGCTTTTGTGGACTCTAGAAAATGATAACTTTGGGGTCTTATTCTGCAAACCAACGTCCAGGAGCATCAGATGAGCTTCTGACAAGGCCCTGCTCCCTCCTCATGTCCAGGCCACCTGACCAGTGGCTTGGCATGAGCAACTCTAAGGCTGGTAATTATGATAACAACCTTGCAGAACCTCCGTATGTGTGTGTCTGTGTGAATGAATGTGTGAATAAATATGAAATTGAATGGAATGTTATAGCTATAACTAACTGCTTACTATGATTCTTTCTGTATTCACAATAAATGTGGCATTTTGCCTTTTCCCCTTTAATAAGATCCTGCTGGTTTTTTATTTTATTGGTATAACATGGACGATCTTTTTGTTCTGTTTGTACAGCACCTAGCACAATGGGATCCTGGCCATGACTAGGGCTTTAAAATCCTATAGTAATACACTGCACTGTGCCCTCTTCACTGCTCCTCTGCATATATGCAGAATATTATTAAAAATAAAGACAATTAAAGATAACATGTTTTAGAATACTTTTTTCTAAAGTAAACCCTGGTCTCTTCCTGGCAGATCTCTTTCAACATCTGAGTTTAAATTTCAGGCAGCAGAGCTGCAGGCACATGAGAACGTCTTTAAAAAAAAATTACAAATCAATCATCTTTCTATCCCTGTCCAGCAGAAGGAAATAGGGTTCACCTTTATCTACCTATTTCTTGAGGGATTCTCAACAGGACATTACAGCAGCTTGTGGAACCAGCTGTCACAGCTCCAGATTGCTACTATGCAGCCTGAGAGATGGCACAACCTGCTGCTCTGACACACAGTCACATATTATCTCTCCTCAGATGTAATTGGATTTTGCAGCCTCCACCAGCCAGGCAAGATACTCACATGCTCAGAGCTTCCGAGACAGAAGCTCCACCATAAATACAGCTCATTTTCTCTCTTGTTCCAAGGCCTCTATAAACCCCGTTCTCTATTTCAGCATTTAGATTTTCCCTCTAGAAGAGCAAGCATGCCAGCCAAGCTGGGTGGAGAGCTGGTACTTGGAAGTCAGTGCTAGTTTTTGGATGGAAGGGTAACAAAATAAGGCATGTACTTTAAAATAAAATAAAATAAGGCTGGACTTTACAAAAACTAGACAAGCACTGGGAATGGATGAGTCATTACACAAAGTAAAACTATTTCCCCATGGTATTTCTCCCCCCCACCCCACCCCCCACTGTTCCTCTGATATTCTTGTTAACTGCTGGAATTAGCCTACCTTGCTTGTCACCATGAAAGTTTTTCCTCCCCCCGCCCCCCCCCCCCCGCTGGTGATGGCTTATCTTAAGTGATCACTCTCCTTACAGTGTGTATGATAAACCCATTGTTTCATGTTCTCTGTGTGAGTGTATATAAATCTCTCCTCTGTTTTTTCCACCAAATGCATCCGATGAAGTGAGCTGTAGCTCACGAAAACTTATGCTCTAATAAATTTGTTAGTCTCTAAGGTGCCACAAGTACTCCTTTTCTTTTTGAAAATAAGGCAGCTTTCCAAGACACAGACGAGTGGAAAACCATGAAGAATCCCTCAGCTTCTGACTTTTCAAAATTATGTTACTGGAAGTCCTATTTGTATTGTCTCTCTAAGACCTGCATTACTTTCAATACAGACAGACTGGGCAAAATTGCTTTTAGCATCTTGCTGAACATTTGACTGGCTACCCTACAATCACAACTTGTTGAAAACAGAGGTTAGAATGGAAGGCCATCCCTGGGCTGCCATAATATACACAGGAAGAATGAGACATCCGCATACCAGTCTCAAACCAGGGATGATTGTAATGCTGCAATAGGTGCTAGCAGCCACATAATTACGCCTTACAATGTGGGCAGATAGAGAGGGAAAGCAGGAGAGGTATATTTAGCAAACCATTTCCTAGTGGTGGTTCTTCTGTTTGGAAAGCTGGGTATTTCAAACAAATTCTTAGGCAAATAAAATCTTTCCTCTGAAACAGATGAAAAGTTTTCATACAAAATGCTTGAAGGCAGTGGGACAAAAGCAGCAGGAAATACCGAAAAGGTGGTGTGGGCACTGGGAGTACTTCAGGAGGATGAAACTGAGCAAAGGGAACCTGTAGGATGGGAAGCAGGAAACACCCTGACAGGAGATGCATTAGACTGTGCAATAGTCTCCCAAGGGAAGGGGTAGAGGCTGCATAATCCCGTTACTCAGCCCTGGAGCATGTGCTGTGAGGGAACAATCTTACACAGGCTGCCCTGGGATGGACAAGACAGCTATGTTCTATCGGCCATCCGCTCGATGTACATGGAAACCCTGAAACGTAAACCGGACCAGGGTAAAGTCTTCGAACTGACCAGCAAGTGGGACGCCAGCAACCACTTCCTCGCCGGGGGCAGCTTCACCCCTTTTGCCGACTGGCGGTTCATCCACCGCGCCCAGCTCAATTGCGTCCAGCTCAACGGAGCCATCCGCCATGGGAACCGAGACAAGCATTGCAGGAAGTGCGGCTACTCCAACGAGACCCTGCCCCACGACCTGTGCAGCTGCAAGCCCCACTCCAGAGCCTGGTAGCTGCGCCACAACACCATCCAGAATCGCCTGGTGAAAGCCATCGCACCACGCCTGGGGGAGGTTGCCATGAACTCCGCCATCCCCGGGACGGACAGCCAGTTGCGACCTGACATAGTCACCAACAAGGACCAGAAAAAGATCATCCTCGTCGACATCACAATCTCCTTTGAGAACAGGACCCTGGCCTTCCGCGAATTCCAAGCTCGTAAGCTGGAAAAATACACCCCCTTGGCCGACACCCTGAGAACGAAGGGCTACGAGGTGCAGAGGGATGCCCTGATTGTTGGAGCCCTGGGCACTTGGGACCCCTGCAATGAACGCGTGCTGCGGACCTGCGGGATCGGTCGACGGTACGCACGGCTCATGCGGCGCCTCATAGTCTCGGACACAATCCGATGGTCCAAGGACATCTACATCGAACACATCACTGGCCACTGACAATACCAGGAGGTGTGAAGCGGTACAACATCGTGCATCAACTATGGGAAAGGGACTGAGAGACTTTTTCCATTGGACCATATGAACTGGAACCATAAACTCACTGAACATTAAATCCCACCAAATGAGGGTAGATCCATCCTCCATCATCGTATCCACTCATTATACTCCATAATTAACATAGCCATTATATGGATAACATACCCCCATATCTCAATGTCTGTACTTTGACCCGCTAAACTTTTACCCCCCAATCGGGGAGATTGCAGATTATGTATTCCTTACGCCACCCGCTCCTAAACTGAATTTCGCAACCCTTGATAATCTGTACCTTATTCCCTGATAACCAGAAACTTCTATGCCTAAACTCTGTACCGTTTTCTTTTTACTTCAACATTATCTTAATAAAATTATTAAATCTATAATGTCTGTGCATTACTGCTTCTAGTTTAGCATAATACATCACAAGGAGACAGAAGGACATCCCTGAACAACTCGCTGTGAGCGAGCTGCTGCACACAGGACAGGATGCTTGTGGTCAGTGAGGTCCAGAAGACCATTGCACAGTAACATTATTATTACTGCTCTGGTTTTAACGTTTTAATTTCTGTAATAATACAGAAGCTTATGCACCATTTCAGCAAATTTTCTACAAGCTCTTCTCATGTATAAGACAAGAAGGAGGCTGGGGAAGGAAATGCCATTGCCAGGAGCTTTTCTGAACACTGGACATCTCCAAAATGAGAGCCTGCAACACCACAGCCTTCCTACCGGCTCTTGGGCATTCTGCAGCACTAACAAGGCCAAGCCTTACTGCTGGAAATGCTGATTGTTGTCCAATTGACTTTTACTCTGAATCCAGGGCCAGCACAGAAAAGATATCCAAGAAGGAAGTGCCAGCACTGGAGTAATCTAAAATGGCATTAGACAAAACAATGGAGAATCTAGTGTAGGAGCTAATCCCAAAGAGGACGGGGTAAGAGGTGAGAGGGAGCTCTCGTCAAGCTCCCCTTCCTAATGATCAGGGCCTTATCTGTGGCAAGTGAAGTATCTGTTTCAGGCATACTCTGCTGTTGTCAGAACAACAAGGAGGCTGAAGACCGGCTGGGCAACGGAAACTCATCTGCAGAGGGGATCCCAGCAGGTCGGGGAGGGAAAGAGTTGCAGCTCTTGCTGCCCATGTCCTACCTGCTCTGTGGAGGCAGAACTTTGGTCTCCTGTGCTCTCCATGTGGCCCTTTTCACCAGAACTAACTTAAGTTCATTTTAAATTAATTTTCCACCTGCCTGCACTGAGCATCTCTGGGTCAGGGAAGGATCGACAGGGGAGTCCCTCTGGTGCTCATCAATCCAAATCCATAATCAGAGCAGCTGACAGAGGGTTGGGAGAAGCTCTCTTGCCCCATGGAGTGAAGGGCTCCACTGGTGCAAGAAGCAGGAGTCAGCGCGGGCAACTGCATGTGGTCTCTCCGATGGCTATACAGAGCACTAACAACAGGGCTGGCCTCACATTACTCAGAAGTTTACACCTTCTGCCATAGACATGCTATCCCCATCAACACATTGTCACATCTGCTCACAGCAGTGAAACTAATGCAAAACACAGCAGCCCACAACCACATCTCCACTTCCCTTACAAGGTCCTAGCAGGAAGAGGAAGATTTCTGGGCTCATTCATTCACCATGTGTTCCACGGCCCCTACTTTCCTCTCATTTTGGATAGATGTTTTCCTCCAACAACCACTTGACTTTTTGCAGAGGGTAGGGGTTTGGGGGAGAAATATATTTGCCAAGTCAGGATTATTCCAGTCACATGCAGGGGGGTGAGGAAGAAGGGGAGTGGGGAAGGAACCACTGTTCATGCAGTCAATGACCAAGTGCTGGACTGAAGGCTGAATCACAGTAACACAAGGCACTGAGATGACACACCTGCTCCAGGGTTTCACTGGCTGCCACACTTAGTTTCCAACAAGCTGCCCATGACTTGGAGCTGATTGTGGAGTTGGCCAGTCTGATAACAGCAGCAAATCTTGCAATTCTAATAGCTAGCAATGATGCTGGAACAATTTGTACAGTGGAGGTCCTGAGAACCATTGAACCAAACTGTAAACTCTGTATATGATGGAAACCACTTCAAGTCACAGGGTGCAGCAGCACCCCCAGCATCCCTAGTTCCAGCACCTCTGAGGGAAAGCGTGGAGAAGCACTGGGTAGCATGTAGACCAGCAGACTGGGAGTCAGGCAATCTGGCTTCAAGCCCTAGTTCTGCACTTCCTGTGTCAGCTGGGATAGTTCACTTACCTGCCATGCTGTGATTCTCCGCTGGACAATGGGAGGAATATTTAGCTGTTGTGAAGATTAACTCATTTGTGTCTAAGGCATTTTGAGATCCTTGGCTAAAGAGTGACATAGAAGAGCTAAAATACAGTGACCATCCTGAAGAGAACTTCAAACAGAAGAGAAAAACACACATGTACATGCACTCAGGCACACAACTGTGGGCTCAATGCCGCAGCTGCTGGCCATCCCCTGACTTCATGCAGAGCAGCTGGAGAATCAGGGCCATCGTGTTTGTACACACCCAGTACAGATAATACAGCCTTTCTGCTAACACACACACACAGATGAGAGAGATACTGGCAGTATCTATTAGGGTATTTATGAACAATGTTCCCAAAGGATATCAGGATGCACTTGCTTCCAGAGGAAGGATCATGTATTTGCACTTGGACATGCCGCTCCCCATATATAGGCATATATATACGGATACATATCCCCATATATACGGATTTTACAATAAAAACATAAATGGGGCAGATGGTGATTTGCAAAGCTTTCTGCTCATGGTCTTTACCATTCTTCCCACCCTGATTCAGGGCTCCTCATCACCCCACCCCCACATTGACAAGTGCTGAACGGGGACAAGAAAATGTAACCATTCCTCTCCAGACCTGCTGGCCATCACTGGCTTCTATGGAGTCATGTACCCTGGTAGATGGAGATGAAAGTCATTGTCTCCCCTACCCATCTCCATCCCTAAGAGTTTTGGTCTCTGTATCACTGTGATCCAGACACTTCAGCCCATCTCACCATGAGTCTGGCAACCCCAGCAGTGGGTGAAGAAAATGCGGATCCCCTACCACACACCAAGCACACTCAGGTCACAGTTTTATCAGTCCGTAGTCTGAATGTAAACGGGGACAGCCAGCATGGCACATGGCATGTCTGTGCCAGTCTGCAACTCTGCCAGGGCAAGACTGGACGCGATGCTGCTGGGCTGGCCAGGGACTACAAGGTCCGAATCTGCAGCTGCCGACCCACCAACCACAATGGACAGCACTGCATCTGATTCCCGAAATTGTTCTTTGTTGGGGCTACTCTCCCGGGGGTTCTCCCCCTCTGCACTGTCTTTCAGCTCTGCCAGGGCCAGCTGGCCGGCAAGAGGAAGGCCCACCTTCCGCCGAGCTCCCCGCTTCTTCTGGGCCTTCCTGATCTGAAGCTCTTTGTCCTTGGGTGAATTCAGCCGGCACTTGTGGTCCTTCATATACTTCTGGCGTGTGAAGCCCTTGCTGCAAGTGGGGCAGCGGTACTTGTAGTTTCCAGTGTGTGAGCGCTGATGTTCCACCATGTGGGCCCGTCGACTGAAGGACTTGTTACAGTACTGGCATTTGTGGATCTTCATTCCTAAGCCAAGCACAATACGAGAAAGAGCTTAGTTACAGAACCCTCCTTACTGGGTGGATGGACCCATTAATTGCACTGCAATGGGGCTCAATAGTTGTGTCTATTCTTCAAAGCAGAGTAATTTTTTAACTACTGCTTGGCAAAAACAAGACAAAAATCCCCACCCAAAGCTCCCCAAAATACTTTTATTTGGTGCTTTTACTGCTTAAAACAATCACCCCCTCCCGCAAAGAGATCAGATTTTTTCATTTTCTATTTTTAAAAAAATGCACATAAGCAGAGAATGTGTATGGCAGGTTGGAGCCTGAAGTGATCTGGAACCCTAATTTCAGGGTTTATCATAAGGACAGCATTGCTCCTGCCCCTAAAGGGAGTTGAGCAACATACCATGAAAGCAATTTCACAAGAGCATAGTCAAAAGTGAAACACATGCTCTTAAACTTAAGATTTTTCTGGTTTAGGAACCGTAAAGAAAATGAACTGATTTTCTGAAACTCCTTAATTTCATTGGAGGAACAAACTGATGCCCTCCATCAATTGCATCTTCAGTGCATACTCCATCCAGCTGCTCTGTTCAGGGCTCTGGACATGACAGAGACAAGAGAGGGAGAGATCTACGGTTGTGCTACTTGTCAGGCAAGAACTGCGGAGCTCCCTAGGAGCTTGTTTCTAGGGGTCTGGCAGTGGATGTGGAATTCAGACAAACGCTCATCTGAATCCCAAGAGATTACTTTTGACATGGGGACATTATTGGGT
Organism: Dermochelys coriacea; assembly: GCF_009764565.3. Taxonomy (NCBI): domain Eukaryota; kingdom Metazoa; phylum Chordata; order Testudines; family Dermochelyidae; genus Dermochelys; species Dermochelys coriacea. Next base: position 28,527,105 of record NC_050080.1, read on the forward strand.
ATGGGGCAGAAAGAGCATTCTGTGTATTAATATGCAAATAAGAACACCTAATATCCTGACTCTGCTTCAGAATTCCTATATCCCAAGCTGGCCACATTGTTTATTATTTGTATAGCCTCAAATGTGCATGGATCTTAGACACAGCTGCAAACGGAACGTGGGCTCTTCCAGTAGGCCTGCAGGAGCAGAGGTAGAAATCCCAAAGCCAGGGGTTGCTTGCAGAACCAGTGAGTGACACTATTAGTTTTACTGCATGGGAAACTCCTTATATTAGACTGCGGAAAATCTCCCGCAGGAAGTGGTGGTGGATGTCTCATCACTCAAGTCATAGCTGGACAAAGCAGGAGAGTATCCTTCAGGGAAGAATCCTGCATTGTCGGGGAATGGAGCGGACTGATTTCATAAGGGATTTGGCATCTCTTGCTTCTATGGATTCTAGGACAATGTATTTAGTGGGTGGAAACAATGTAGACTAGTGTTATCCAGAACAGTGCCGAGAAGGGTAAGAGTCCTACTATTCACTGCTATAAAGGGTACTAGTAATCCACTCACTTGACAGTTCGTACGCATCTTACCCCTACTACTGCTCTGGTTGAAAAATAAAGCCAGGAGATATGCACACTGGCCTCCTGCCTAAGAGGCTCTCTAAGCACTTAGGTTGAATTCAAGCAGCATTTTCATTCACAGCTATGGGCAGCAGGGGGAGAGCTACAGTCCCACTTACCGGAATGGGAGAGTATATGAGCTTTCAACTTGTCTGGCCTGTTGAACTCTTTATTACAGCCTGTGTGGCTTCTGTAAGAATAAAAATCCCAGTAACCAGCTTGAATTGGGTTGGGGGTGGTAAGGACAGAAAGAGATACATACATTAGCTTTCAGACACGATCCCTCACCACCCATGTGCCGCGGAGAGCTCAGGGTGTATCCACTGGATGTTACAACAGGGGCCCCACAATTTCAGCCTCCCGACTGCGGTATAAGATGAGTGCTGCAATGTGGATGCACATGGCTTCCATTGGAAAGTCACGCGGTGCCTGTCATGGGTCCCCTCACAGAGAGGTATTAACAGGGCTTCAAAGCAGCTGCAGGCAGAAGCAGAGGCAAAAGTGTTGCAAACTGATTGGGATGGGAGAGGAGTGGGGAGAAGCCAAGTGAATTGAGGCCTCTGAAGAAAGACCATGTTATGCCAGGGGCCTCTCTCTTGTATCTGGTATCTGAAACATGCACCTCCCAGCACCAATGGGTAAGGGCCTATGGCTGGAGTTCTGGCCCCAGCATTACCAAGGCTCTGAAGCCATCTTACTCCACATTAACTGGGAGATAAGAGACTGCACACAGAGATTCAGCCTGTCATAGTAACTGATGTCTTCTCAATTACCCTTCAGGGTAGGGGACTCCTCCAGCCCAAGCAGTGAGGGCAACCATTTCCCACATTCCAAGCCAGACGCCCCCCCACCCCTGGGGACCACGGACAGTTATTGAGAGGCTCCACATTTTTTAAACAGAAGATGCATTCAGTGGACACAGTGCCAGTGAAAGGCACCAGACTGTGCCCCAAGATCTCTATCCATGCAGAGAGCAAGGGGCATCTTTCCCACCCTGTCCTGCCAACACGATGTAACCCTGAGTGGGACGGGCATATCTCGGTCAATGTTTTAAAGACATTTTGAAGTGGAACTAAGAAACCTTCCCAAGTGCCTCATGCATTAGGCAACACTGCCTTTGAGGGCGGAGCGCATGGTATTTATACACATTCAGGCAACCCCTCGATAATATATAGCACTTTTAAGTGCTCTACCAGTGTGATGTGATAAAACCTCACAACCTCGTCAGGAGGCAGTAGGATCAGCCCCATCTTACACAGGGAGAAAATGAGGCAGAGATGAAGGGACTGCGGCAAGCAAGTAGTAGGAACTGGGGTTAGAACCTGCTGGTTCCCAGCTCCCTGCTCAAAATTGCTAGAGCATGGAGCCTTCCCAAGAAGCAGTGGGTTGTTTGGTGCCACACAATATGGGCTATCCACACACTCTGAGAGCCTATAACAGCCCTTTCATTGTGCAGACTGAGGGAGACCTTCCTTCCCAAAGCCCAGTGGGATCTCAGGAACAATAAAGCCAGCTCTGCTCCTGGCTGCCAGGGGTCACTTGGTACATACGAGAAGGGACATTTGTACTTCTTGAAAGGCTCATGGATCAGCATGTGTCGCTTCAGTTTATCTTTCCGGTTGAAGGCTGCGTCGCACACAGAGCACTTAAAGGGCTTTTCACCTGCGCAGGACAGAGACACACTGTCAGGGACATACAGGCTGCACTGGGCCTCAGGGCTTATCATTGTTCTAATAACCCTTTAGTCCCTCCACTTGGGCAGCAGCGTCAGTCTCCACCTTCCTGCTCTGTGATGTCCCCTGCTTTCCCTGCAAGCTGGGTCACCCACTTCAGCACAGAGACTTGATAGCCATGCTGTGCGAAGGCCTCTCCTCTAGTTACATCTAGCCCAGAGCTGTAGGAGCAGAAGGATTCCCTGCTGGTTATGGAGCCAAGTGTATTTCCTCACCCCTTGGGCTGACAAGTGTGCTCAGCCCCAGAGGAGGGGATTGCAGGAGATCACCTCTGGCCAGTCCCTAGCATGTTAACAGCAGGTTCCAGGGAGATAGCTGTGTGGAAAGCCCAAAGGTGATGAAGCAACAACACTCAGGGTAGGGGCCACAGGAGACTATGACAAATCTCCACTTCCCTCCCCAAACAGCATGTCCCTTTGCCACTTTCTGAAGACAGCACAGCTTTTCTAGCCTGTCAGTGTCACTTGCTCCCCATGCTGTGACAGGGCAGGAAGAAGAATCACAGGAAAGCATCATCTTCCAGCCCAATAAAAACAGAGGTAAGACTCCAGAGGTGAATCACCTCCAGCCCGCCCTCGTGAAGCACTGTGCCTCAGAGAGAGAACCCCCCACACTCCATCAGGCCCAAGCGCCTTTGGGTTTGCTCGGATTCAAAGCAGGACAGGAAGGCCCGAATCGTGAGTACAGAAAGAAGTGACTCCTTCCCACTCCAACACCTATCTCTGTAGTTCAGTGGTTCTCCAACTTTTGTATTGGTGACCCCATCCCACAGCAAGCCTCTGATTGTGACCCCTCCACCTCCACCCCCACCCCTTATAAATTAAAAACACTTTTTTATATTTAACATTATTATAAATGATGGCAGTGAAGTGGAGTTTGGGGTGGAGGCTGAGAGCTCGCGACCCCCCACATAATAACCTCTGAGGGGTCACGACCCCCAATTTGAGAACCCCTGCTGTAGTTCCTCCCTGAAAGCCCCGTCAGCAATGCTCCCGCTGGCCAATGGGTGGATGGCTACACCTCCCATTGAGTGCTCCTCCTCCAGGGCGCTGCTAGCACCAGCAAGCCTGAGAAGGGAGGAGGCTGGCTGTGTGCTGCACTCCTATAGCCCAGCTGGTGCTGATGTGAGATCGCCAAGCTGGATCAACAGCTAATCCTGTCTCAGCAGCACGGTATTACTCTGAAAAGCAGTCAGCACCAAAGGTTGTGTAATACACTACTTACTCTGGCTAGCCTGGAACGGAATCAAAAGAGCACTGAATACTGATCCTCACTAAATACCATCCAGACAGCTCTGCCCCTTGGGGGGTTCCCCAGAGAGAGAAAGGAGGCCCGACGCAGCGGAGAGGATACACGAGGAAGCACGTACCTGAGTGTATGTGGGCGTGCAGCTTGAGGTAGTGCTCCCGGCGGAAGAACTTCTTACAGATCTGGCATTTGAATTTGCCCCCTCCTCCATGTGTGGGGAGGTGCCGTCGCAGGTACCTCTCACAGGGGAACACCTGTGAGCACAGAAAAAGAGGGGACTGTAACAGGATGGTATGCCCGTCAGACCCAGGGACCCAGACAGCCCTGTTCTTCAGCACAGCCCCATTAAGAATGCGTTGGGGCTGGTAGTTTGTCAGGGGTCAGATATTGGGGTTTGCTGAAGATTGTCAGTGCCACCAATCAATGGTGCCCTGAAGAAAAGGCCTGACCAGACTGGGCATAGCATTAGTCCCTCCTGGGCTGCGGGACCAGCCCAGCAGCTCTCACAGACTCAAAGCCTGCTCCCCATACGGGGCTGGAGCACTCTCTGAGGGAGCACGTGCCAGGGGTGAGGGATTTTCACCTAGATAAAACCCAAGGGGAGGCCTGCAGAACTCCACGAGGGAAACACAAATACAGTTTTAAAACAGCTTCAGATCTAAAGCGGTGCAGGCTGCAACCCCTGGAAACAGCTTTTATAACAAGAAAGGGAATATTTGAGAAGCATCCACTCTGCCCACTTTCTGGGGGTAGTACTGAGACCAACTGTGGCAGGGGCCCGTTGCACTTCGTACTAACAGTATTGTGCATCCCCCGATCATCTTCCATCACAGGGTTCCAAAGTGCTTGTCCATTAACGGGTGACATTTGCCATGCCGACATTATTAACAGTTCATTTCACACACGGGAAAACTAAAACACACCAATCCAATGATTTGCTGACGACAATGCCACCAGTCCGCACAAGGGCTAGGCAGAGAACCCAGCACTGCTAGCTCCCAGTGCTGCATGCTCACCACTACGCTACACTCCCTCCACACAGAAGCAATCTTAGTAACTCACAAACTCAGAAGCAAAAAAAAGTTGCCCAGCTAAAGGGCTTTCCAATGGCAGGAGTCACAGGCTGCTGTCCCTGTGTGTTGGGAAGTCCCCCAAGGATCAATGGGAGAGGGGGAATGGACTGCCTTACATGCAGATGTTAAAAGCAGCAAGCTAACCCTAACATGGCCACAGCCTTGCACAGAGAGCACCTGTCTCTTTCAGGGACAAAGGACGACACATAAAGAAAGATGGGTTACTAACCATGGCGGGTGTGCGTTTCCCCTTCCCGAGCTACCTCAGTACAAAGTGGTCATTCCTCTGAGATTGTTCCTGCCCCCACTGCAGGATTTTCACCTCCTTAGCTATAAACAGAGGAGCAAGGGTCCATATTTTAGTCTAGATTTTCAAACAAAGTGTATTAGAATTCAACGCCCACAATGATGCCCCTCAACCCCCCGGGGGGGGGATGCGATCGGAGCGTCCCCAGCCAAAGGCTGCCTGGGCATCCAGCTCCAGTCATGCTATCAGGACAAGCTTGCCCTTTCCAAGGACACACAGCATTCATCCAAAAGAGGAGAGGACAACAGCGGGAGGGGCCCATAGAGGGTTATTTGGATGGGAGACAAGCGATGGGTTAGCAAGGCTGGGGCTCTACATTCTTCTTCCTGTAGGCAGGATGTGCCTAGTGGTTGAAGGAGGGAACAGGCTAATGGTCACCGTTGGGGCTGAAGAAGCCAAGAAACCACGGAAAGCACACTAAAGCCGGCCTCGTTCCTCTAGCCATCCCTGACTCTGGGAGGCGAGGCAGGCCAGCATAACATCCAGCATTCCTGTACCGTAAAAGGGTCAGATCCTGTCAGGTGCTGAGTGTCCTCCGCTGTCAATAGAGTATCTGGGGCTCGGGGCACTCAACCCCTTGCAGGATTGGGGCTCACTATAACGCAGGGTTGAGGTTTCAGAGTAGCAGCCGTGTTAGTCTGAATTCGCAAAAAGAAAAGGAGTATTTGTGGCACCTTAGATACTAACAAATTTATTTGAGCATAAGCTGAGCTGTAGCTCATGAAAGCTTACGCTCAAATAAATTTGTTAGTCTCTAAGGTGCCACAAATACTCCTTTTCTTTTTGCAGGGTTGAGGGGATGGCAGGAAATTGGAGAAAAGTTTATTGATCAGTGAATGGGGTGCAGCAGAAAAGCTGGCACTGTGGGGAGGAATGGACTCTGCTCTAGAGAGACAAGGGGGCTAGGACACTCCCCCCTCTCTTGAGAAGTCCTAGAGGACCTGCCAGTCTGTACTGAGGTAGAAAGGGAGAGGAAAGGGAGACGAATTCCCCATCCCTCTCAGAAACCCAAACATCTCTCCAGGGTCATCTCGTGCAAAAAACCCCACCCACCTTCTGGCAATGAGGGCAGGGGAAGTTGTGCGTTGCCGTCTGCAGATGGTGCTCCAGCGCTTCTGGGGTGGAGTATTTATTGACACACTTGACACACCTGAATGAGGAGAGACAGAAGAGAGCATGTGAGCAAGGACCAGCCATGGCAGCCATATCATACCCTCTCTCTGCAGACAGTTATCCACCCTGTACATTCTCTATTCAGTTTTCCCAATGTTTGGTTAAAAACAGGAACAGAACACAAAGTGTTTGGAGAGCAGAAATAACCCCCTCCCCCATCCTAACCCCATGAGTTTGCAAACCCAGATTTCCACTTCAAGGCTTCTGCTAATTTAAGAATCCTTCCCCTACCCCATTACAAGAAATACAGAATGGAGGTGCAAGGGGAAAAATCAAACCTAAACAGAGCCAAGCCCTCAGAGAAAATCACTCTTCTCTTAACTCATGCAAGATGAACCCCAGCCTCTCTACAGGTGCAAGGACAACTAGAAATTACAAGCCTTTCTAAGGAGCAGCAGTCACATAATATAACGGTATATAATCCAGACAAGGCTCCCAGATGCATTCCAAAAAGTCACTGTACTCCTCAATCTACTTGCAATCTTCCCATCAGCATTTCCATAGGACTGTAAGTGCTGTTCACAGAACACAAAGCAAGGCACAAGAGTCTCACTTGCTCCCTCCATCAACCAATCTATCAGCTTTCCAGGTCAACAAAGCTCGCTATGCTTTAAAAAGAGAATGAGACTGTTGTGGAACGGCCACGTTTGCCTGGACACAGCTCCCACGCCCACTGCACTGGTACATAAGTGACATCTTTTCCTGTAGATGTTGATTGTGATTAATTCACCCGGGTAGCCCACTCACTCTCCATATGTAAATACAGTGAACACCAACAGCCACATTTGTACCCGTGGCACCTAAGCCCTCAGACTCACATTCTGTGCACAAAGTGTTTGGCCACAGTCGCCAGGCAGCTATGCACCACGTGAGCCCAATATAATCCCAGCAGCTGAAAACAAGGTCCCACATGCTTCCCCTCGTGTCCTTTCAGCACTTGGTCTGAGCGCCCACGCACTCAGCCTGAAGCGCGAGGCTGTCACTCTCTCCTACTGCGCCTGGTAACCACTGTTCGAATTGCTACCGTACTTGTACACGGCCACGTCCTTCTTGGGACTGTGCTGGGGCAGCAGGCTGTGGGAGTACTGGTGGACGCTCAGTTCATACAGGGAGGGGAAGTCCTTGTTGCACAGGTGGCAGCGATAGCTCAGCTCCTCCTGGTGGTTTTTGATGTGCTCAAGAAAGGACTCCAGCTTCTGGAATGTCTGAGCGCAGCTTTTCACCACGCACTTGTACACCTGGAGGAAGAGGTAGGGGTTTATGGGAGGAAGGGAGAGCTACTAGAATGATGCACATTGGCGATAAAAACAATGCGATTCCCCTGCCAACAGATGTGGTGTACTCAAGCGTGAGGGCGTAAACTCAGACTCAGGACTCCTGTATGCTCTTGCAGGCTCTGATACTGTCTCCTTCAGCAAGTCATTGAGTGGGCAATTTTCCAAAGCATCTAAGTGATTTAGGAGCCCAACTTTCACTGAAAGCCACTAGGAACCATGCTCCTAAATCACCAAAGTTCTTTTGCAAATCCCACCTTTAACCTCAACTTTCTCCATGTGTAAAAGGGGGATGGTGATATTTATCTACTCACTGGGAGTTTAATTAAATCACTGTGAGATCCATGAATTAAAGATACAGGGGGAGATTCCAAAGCCTCAAACAGCAGTCAGGTGCCTAATTCTCACTGACTTTCATTGGCCGTTAGGTGCCCTACCTCCCTCCATGCCTTTGAAAATCTCCTCCACACTATACACTGTCAAATTATTATTGCTACTAATTTTCTCCTCTCTTGCTGGACCCGTGGACTTTCCCCTACTTTGGATAGCACTAAATTAGCCTGGCTGTGTTTATGAACAAAAGCAGCAATTTCAGTCCCCAGAGTGTCTCATCATGCCACAGCTGCTGTTTATGCACTATCAGTTATGGGAGCAGCACTGCAAAAGTGGCACCCATTCACTAACCCCCACCTGGTGCCAGCAGCAGGAGCACACGCCATTGTTAAATGTGTTAACTGCCTTCTGTCCAGAAGTTCTTGGAGATGGTGGCAGAAGATTTTAAATAAAACAGCTCTGCAACATAATGGTCACAGTCACATACTACCAGTGTTACTATGGGTCAAATCTGAGATTTAAAGAAATTGACAGCACCTACCAGCAAGTAGTGCAAGAGTGAAAGTTAATTTCACTCTTCCCCAGAGGTAACTCATGGGGTTGGTGCTCCAGCCAGACTGTGCCCACGCAGCAGGAAAACCAGCCATCTCCAAGCCCAGTTAGCCCAAACACACTAGAGCTGTTCAGTAACACACACACACTGAATGCCAGCTGGTAGCCAAATGCTGGGGAGCTCTTCCCTGATAGCATCTTCTCCCAACGGGCAGCCAAGACTCTGGGAACATGCAGCCTCAACATTACCATCGCTGAGGCTAATGGGGACCCACGAGCAAGGCAGCAGCCCCAGCAGGTAAATCCAAACGCCCTCCCTCCCACTGAGCTGGGCTAAGTCCACCTCTTTTTATGATCAGTTCTATTGTTGTGGCATTCAGAGTCCCCCGTCAGGATCGAGGCCCCTGCATGCTGGGCGTTGTAAACACCAAAAGCTGCAGTCTTTGCCTAAGACACACAGCAAATGAGTGGGACAGGCCAGAAGAGGGAGGATAAGAGTAACAGAAATGAGATCACATGATTCCATAGGCAACTAGTCCACAACTTAATGGTTGCTGACCATTTTCAAGTGTTCTGGATTTGGTTTTTCCAGCTCTCCCTGGCTGCCAACTAGCCCACCCCTTGGCCGATTTCTTCCAAGCAACACAGCAGGGCTGGAGCTCTGCTTGAAGCTGCTCTTTTCCAATCCAGACCCACAAAAGAAGAGCCAAGAAGCACAATGCAGCACTGCAGCAGCCGGTTTTATGATGTGAATGCACTTGATTATAACAGAGCTACGAGCACTCTATAAAGACAGGCCTCTCCTTGTGCTGGGGAGAACCTGCCACGTTCATTCCACGTCTACCTGATCCTCACTGATAATTAGACCAAGGCCACTTGGAGCCAAACTAACGTCTCAGTCTGATTACCGATGCGGGCCCCACAAACACGAGTGCTCACAATGTGTCACCCACCTGCTCATTCTTGTGCTGCGTCATGTGCGATTTGAGCTGGAAGTAGGTGTTAAACTTGCTGGGGCAGAACTGGCACTGGTAAGAGCTATCAATCAGGACAACCTGCTTGGCTTCCAGTTTGCTAACCTCACTCTCTTCTGCGGGGGCCATGGCCTGAGGCTGCTGGGGAGAGTTCCTAGAGGCCTGGCTTAAGCCTGGAGGAACGGGCAGAGGCACAGAGAGAAGACAAATTGAAGCATTCCTGAGGTCAGTTTTTGAACAGCTTTGAAAATTGACTAAGGCCCCAGCCCTCCATTGCCATGTGACACTTATGATGATCTAAGGCCATATTCACTCCTCCATCAAGATTTGCTCAGTGCAGGAGACAAGAGGCATCAGCTAGCCAGTTACGCATCCCTGATTCACTAGCTGCCTAGCTTCAGTGTACATTAGAGCAGCCCCTACACTTCTGTAACTTATGCCATCTGGTTATGGCCCTATAGGAGCACATACCCATTGAGAACTAGCAGAGCTGAGTCATGCTCTGCCCCACCCTCCATGCCAGTGTTCGGAGGAGGTTGGTGTAAACATTGGCTACACCACTGGATGCCAGCTGGGAGCTCCTCCACACCAAGAGAGTTCTGGACTGGCCTGTTAGACGAGACTTCACCACCCTGAGCAGTGCAGAACGGCAAGCCAGAGCACACAGGGTTGCATTAGCCCACATGTCTGATCTGTGCATTAGTCTAATAGATGCTGCTAAATGCTCGGTCTCCAGATGGTGGCAGCACTGGCATTAACTCCAGAGGAAGCTAACATGAAGGATACATGGGTTGGAGGAGCTTTGGGAATGAGGAGTGTTCAGAGATCCTGGGAGTGTCGCTCTGCTTCCTAGTAGGCAATTTCCAAGGGTAGCACACCTGGGTTCTCCTCGTCCTCCTGCTGGTTGGGGTTCAGTGCCATAACCTGCACCGTGATGGAGTTGCGGGAGATAGTGCACCCGAGCCCCGGCGGCCACACCTTATGGGTCTGCATGTGCTTCTTCACATTGGACTTCTGCGCAAAGGCTCGGCCGCACACGATGCACTGGAATGGCTTCTCACCTGTGTGGCTGCAGGGCAGACCGCAGCACATCAGTGAAGATGCATGACAGGAGATGGTGGTCTGTAAGCATGGATCACAGGGGACAGCTGTCCCAGGAGTGAACTGAGAACCATGCTGCTTGGCAGATTAGTCCCTGGGCATCCCCAGCAAAGGGCTGGGAACCTGATCAACTGGCGTCAATGGATTTTGTGGGTGGAGCAGGAAAAACAGGCCTTACATACAGAACACAGAGTTACAGCCCAGGAGTAGTCTGGGGGTGGGGAGGACCTCTGCAATGAAGTCGGAACACTTATCATCATGTTTTTCTGCACTGCCCCAATAAGCCACTTGACCATCATTGCTTGGCTTAGAATAAAACCCCTTTCTTCTGCTCCAGCGTCAGGGGATCCCTTCTTTTCCCCCCACTCTGCTTCCAGACTAGGAAGAGGGGAACCCTGTCCTCTTCTCTCTCTCTCTTCCCCCCACCCCAAATTACAGGGAGGGAGATCTTTCTGCTCTCTCTTCCTGTTCCAGGCCCAGAAGCCACTTCTGATGCTTGGTGTTCAACATGTGAGGGGCCCCAGGATGGGCTTGGAGTTTAAATGACTCCTGCTAGCTGCCCATCAAGCTTTTAAACCTTTGCTCAGGGGCTGAGACTAGAGCTTTTATCCTTCCACTTCAGGCATCGCTCTGGATTTTCAATCCCAAGGGGCAGCTCTGGAGGTGAAGGTGGTTGGGCATTCAGGGAACAGGAACCGTGGACGTTCTCATCAGCTAGTGAGCAAAGAGGACTCCAAAACCAGCTCATACTCAAAAAGTAAAAGATGCAATTACAGCTCACGCCTCCTGTGCAATCAACAGCCCACCCCACTCGGCCATCCCTGCCACATCTGGGTTAGCATCTCACTGTTACCTTCTGATGTGCTGCTGCAAGTCAAAGTTCTTGGTGAAGGCCTTGTCACAATAAGTGCACTTCAGTTTGGGGGACTTAGGTTTCCCTGAAATAGAAAGAGTGCATAATGGGAATTAGCTACCCCAATTCAATTGCATTCAGGACCAAAGAACATTTGATTGGATATGACTGGCCACAACACAAGAGTTTATCCCATGGGGCAATAATAGGTGCCAATTCTACTTTTTGTATAGGATTTTTTGTATAGCATAGCAAGAATACACTGTGTTGTACATTTGCTAACAGAGTCTCAAGAGCTTCCAGTCTAAAAGCGCAATGCAATGGAGACATGATGGTCTATGGGGTTAGAGCAGGAGCTGGCCATAAGGCGACATACCTTCTTGCAGCCCACTGTCATTTTTGGAACGCCTATTTTTGGAGGTCGAGGTGGAATCAAAACTGGCTACGTTTCCTCCAGATGCATTGGTCAAAGAAGCAGCAATATTAGTGTTTTTGGATTTGAAGCCCTGCTTCCCTGGGCTGTACACAGGAGGGGAGGGATACACAGGACTTTCCACACACTGGCTTGGCACCTGGAATAATGCAATCACCAGTGAAAATAGGTTTGCTAAATCCGTGGAGAAGTTGCCATACTAAATCATTAGTCTGTCTAGTCCAGGGTCCTGCCTAACTGGATCAAACCAGTAATCTGTTTCTCTAACCAAAGGGAGGCTAAACCAATGCACAAAGGGCAGCTCTCAGACTGACCTTGCCAAGTATTCAGGAGTTATTAGCAAGACTTGGACACCAAAGTATAAACTCTCAAAACAAAGAGCTAGCTAGTCCTGATTAGCCCTTGCAACTGCCTTTCTGCTCTCCAGAGCTGATCACCCTCAGCCTGGTCTGGATTCAAATCTGTGACCCTGAAGGTGGAAAGCTCAAGCTCCTGTTACCAACCCCATGAAGATTTCTGAAGGAAGTTCTTCTGTGCAGATTCCAGTTAAACAAACTGACAATATTATTGGGAAGGCGAAGGATTTAGTTAGCAAAGCAGACCGAGTCATCAATCTTGAGTAACTCAGTTTGAGGCCCTTTCTGAAAAGGCCTCTGGAGAAGTTTGGCATGTTATCTCCTACCGCATACTCCCCAGTCCCATTTCAAGGTCTCAAGTAACATGGCTGCCACCACTTTCCCTGGGAGACTATTTAACTGCCTGAGGAATCTCACTGTCAAGGTATTTTTTCTGATATTCAGACTAATCTTTCCTGTGCTAAGTTTCGGCCCACTACTCCTAGCTCAATCCCTTTGCAAAGTCTCTGCCTTCCCAGCAGATACCCTTTCCAATACTCGCAGGCAGTTATAGGAAATCCCCCCCTTAAACACATCTACATGTGTTCAGCTCTTTTAATCTCTCCTCATAAGTCAATCCCTCCAGTCCCTTAATCGTTCTCGTGTTCTCCCAATTCCCTTCAGCTTGTTGACATCTTTCTGATCACGACTTTCCCGCAGAGGAAATACTCATTGACTACAAGACAACCTAACACATCTTTCCCTGATGAATTTTATGATAAATTGCCTTTCTAATCCAGCTGACTCATGAGCAGCATCTTCTCCCCAACTTGTGAAATGAGCTTGCAGGAGCCTTAAGTGTCGCGTATTGGTCAGAAGGTAGAGCGGCATCTGAGGGATGACCCATGGCCACGCTCTCAATACGAGGCCAGGGACATGGCTTTACCTCTATGGGCGGATAGGGCTGCATCCCCAGCGTCTGTATTTCCACTGTGCCGTTTCCTGCCAGAGGAGCAGGTGTGCTGTACACTTCCACCACCCGGCTGCCGCCAGTGCTAGGCTGTCCCGGTGCTCCCAGGGTCTGAGCGGGAGGAGGTGGGGGCTGAGGTGGGGGAGGAGGTGGGGGTGGCGGTGGAGGTGGGGGCTGGGAAAGGTACCCAGCTCCAGTGTGCATACTCAAGCTGCTCTGAAAACCGGAACAAGAGACAGACAGAGAAGACATTGAAAATGCAGCACAGGTCTGGAGTTGCAGAAGCCTCACTCATGACATCATTCATAATTCACTGTCAGATCAGCAGACAAAGCCAACTGTGGGCAAAATGCCCTTTTTAACACAGATGTGGGCACCTTACTGAATACAGTCTTTAGTTTCTAAGGAAGGAATGAGCAATCCAACAACCACCTATATACCGTGCAGGGGTCAGATTGAGAGGGTATGCAGCAGCTCAGTGTACTGCCACTTTTCCCTGTTGATGGTCATCTTGTGCTCTAGAATCCAAGCATTTGCTTCATTTTCTTTGTAGTCCTTCTGGGTTCAAGGAAACCCCTCAGAATGCGAAGAGGGTAATCAGTGCAGGGACACCTGCCCAAGTCTGCAGACAGCATTAAACAACATCTCCGAGGGAGGTGTCCCACTGATCTCCCTGGTCGTTACATGGATGGTCCCTGATTATTACATGGTAACATGCACATTATTTCATGGGGGATCATAGCACTCAAGAAAGAAGCAGGGATGACTGTATTATGAAGAGTGGCACAATCTGCTGTGAGAGGCAGTGTGAGTGAGCAGATCTTGGCATAGGCCCATCACTTGTTGTTTTCCAACCTGACCTCTGCTGTTGTTTTTGAGAAGATGCCCAGGCACCAACATCAAAGCAGCTCTCTGAATTGTGCAGGTGGCGCTGCTAGCCAGAACTCTTGGCCGCATCTGCTATTCAGCCAGGGACTCAGTCTGTTTGAAAACGCACTCCCCTTACCTGCACGGAGGGCTGCACCGTGGGCATTGGTTGGTCCAGGGATGTAAAAGCGGACATGGCTGACATCAGTACCTCGTCACTGACTAAGATATTCCCCTGCACAAGCGTCTGGATCAGCGGAGATGGAGGAACTGTGATGTATGTGGAAATTTGCTGAAAGAATGGGAAAAAGAGTGGTGGGGCTCAACATTAGAACAAGAGAAATAATCTCTGAAATGCCCAGGAAAGGAACAAGGATGTGCTCTTTACTAAACCGATGAGTCTCTGCTACCTCCAGCTCTCCTCAGTCGACTGGCCACACTAGAGATCTACTGGTTGCTACTGTTTGTCTCTTCACCTATGGGTCTATTCTGCCATCGGGAACCACACTGGCACTGTTCAGAAAAACGAGAGCTAGACCTTCTAACACTCTAGTTCAAAAGGAATTATTCTGGGGGCAGTTCTCTGGCCTGTGCTATACAGGAGATCAGACTAGATGATCACAGTGGTATCTTCAGGCCTCAGAATCTATGAACGACTCAATCCTGGGAGACCTAATGGCTCAGCGGATTGGAGATGGGATAGGGAGTTGGCTATGGGTTTACAGTTCAAACCATGATGGTTATTAAAGGTGACCTGAGGAACAAATTGCATTAAGACCTTCAGCGGAATGTTGACTAACCAGGTGACATGGTGAATTCAGAAAAGCCAGGGTCTAGATGGCCAGGAAGACTGTACTTCCTTCTCACTCCTAGAGGTGGTCCCACCAGGTCACAATTGAGGTACATTGCGGGCGACAGCATGGGGGAAGATTTTGCTCACACTGTCCCTGTTCTGTGGTTATGGTGAGAACTGATGCCTCCAGAGCCGGCAGCACCTTTCCCCAGCACTAGATTCACTTTAAGGGTGGAAAAAAACACATTTTTTTTATTACTGGAGAATTCATCTTTTTGGTTGATTTGAGGAGCAGAAAGTATGCCGTGTGTATGAGGGGATACAGGAGCACTGTGGCAGAAGAACAGCTGCATGGATTCAATTCCGGTGAAAGGTAGGTTTGGGGTAGAGAGAAGATGTTTGTTTTTTTTAATTCCAGCAATTTTTGTTTTTTTAATTCTCCCCACACATGGCACACTGGGATATATGGAGTCGTGCGTGGAGACCGGGCGCTGAAGGAACCAGGAGGCAGATCCAGAGATAAGGATGCCACATCCAACACCCTCTCTCTATGTACGGGAGCTAGATGCAGCTAAAGGGTGGGAGTGAGGCCCACCCCCACCCCCACATATGGAAAGCAGCAGCCAGTCGTGTAGGAAGCAGCAGGCCAGACAGACCCACAATACTAGCACCCCGAGCTAGAACTACAGTCCTACAACAAAAGGAATCCTAGAAAAAGTGGAAACATGGATGAATGGCTAATGAAGAGAACAAAAGAATAGCACAAGCATGTGGGGAAAAAAATCAGAAAGGCTAAGGCACAAGGGACATGAAAGGAATAAAAAGACGTATATTATATATATATTCTTTAAATATATTGGGAGCAAGAGAAAGATGAAGGAAAGTGTAAGTCCTTTACTTATGCGGAAGGAGAGCTAAACTGTTGAGGTCAA
This sequence comes from Dermochelys coriacea, assembly GCF_009764565.3. Classification (NCBI taxonomy): domain Eukaryota; kingdom Metazoa; phylum Chordata; order Testudines; family Dermochelyidae; genus Dermochelys; species Dermochelys coriacea. The sequence continues at coordinate 28,542,661 of NC_050080.1, forward strand.
GAAGGCTGAGGTTTTTAATGCCTATTTTGCTTGTCTTCATTAAAAAGGTTAATGGTGACCAGATACACAATTAATAATAAAAACAAGGGAGAAGGAATAAAAGCCAAAATAGGGAAAGAACAGTTTAAAGAATATTTAGATAAGTTACATGTATTCAAGTCAGCAGGGCCTGAATAAATTCATTATAGGGTACTTAAGAAACTATCTGAAGCAATCTCAGAACCATTAACAATATTCTTTGAGAACTCTGGGAGGATGGGTGAGGTCCCAGAGGTCTGTAAAAGGACAAACATAGTAGCTATCTTTAAAAAGGAACAAAGAGGACCCGGGAAATTATAGACCAGTCAACCTAACTTCAATATCAGGAAAGATACTGGAATAAATGATTAAACAATCAGTTTGTAGGCACCTAGAGGATAACTGGGTTATAAGAAATAGCCAGCATGGAGTCGTCAAGAACAAATCATACCAACCAATGTAATTCCCTTCTTTGACAGGGTTACCGGCCTAGTGGATAGGAGGGAAGCAGCAGACGTGATATATCTTAATTTTAGTAAGGCTTTTGACAAGCTCCACATGACATTCACATAAGCAAACCAGGGAAATGTGATCTAGATGAATTTACTATAGGGTAGGTGCAAAACTGGCTGAAAGAGCAGTTATCAATGGTTTGCTGTCAAACTGGGAGAACATATCTGGTGGGGTCCCCACTGGGGTCAGTCTTGGGTCCAGTACTATTCAATATTTTCATTAATGACTTGGACATTGGAGTGGAGAGTATGCTTATAAAATTTGTGGATGACACCCAGGTGGGAGGGGTTGCAAGAACTTTGGAGGACAGGATGAGAATTCAAAAGGAGTTGGATAAATCAGAGAATTGGTCTGAAATCAGTAAGATGAAATTAAATAAAGATACATGCAAAGTACTACATTTAGGAAGGAAAAATCAAATACACAGTTACAATATGGGGAGTAACTGACTTGGTGGTCATAATGCTGAAAAGGGTCTGGAGGTTATGGTGGATCACACATTCAATATGAGTCAACAATGTGATAAAGTTGCTAAAAAGGCGAATATTCTGGGGTATGTAAGGCTCGGGAGGTAACTGTCTGGCTCTACTTGGCTCTGGTGAGACCTCAGCTGGAGTACTGTGTCCAATTCTAGGTGCCATACTTTAGGAAAGATGTGGACAAATTGGAGAGAGTCCAGAGGAGAGCACAAGACCCATAAAAGGTTTAGAAAACCTGACCTATGAGGAAAGGTTAAAAAAATTGGGCATTTTTAGTCTTGAGAAAAGAAGACAGAGGGGGGGACTTGGAGGGTTGGACTAGATGACCTCCTGAGGTCCCTTCCAACCCTGATATTCTATGACTTGATAACAGTCCTCAAATATCTTAAAGGCTGATATAAATAGGACTGTGCTCAATTGTTCTCCAAGTGCACTGAAGGTAGAACAAGAAGTAATAGGCTTAATCTGCAGCAAGGGAGCTTTAGGCTAGATAATAGGAACAACAGTCTAACTAGAAGGGCAGTTAAGCTCTGGAATAGGCTTCAGAAGGAGGTTGTGAAATCCCCATTGTTGGAGGTTTTTAAGAACAGGTGGGACAAACACCTGTCAGGGATCTTCTAGGTTTACTTGGTCCAGCCTTAGTGCAGGGGGCTGCACTTGGTGACCTCTCAAGGACCCTTACAGCCCTACCTTTCTGTGATTCTATAACAAAAGATTAAACTCTTTATTGACCGCTGTTCAAGAGCAGTGACAAATCTGTTCTGAAGGAAAGACCATAGTAAAGGGATTATATGGACTTTTTGAATAGATTCCAAGAGATAAGAACAAGGTGGGTCGAACCCGGCCTCCCTAGGGTGATATCACTAGCCAGGTGTAACTGGATTCAGTAAATGTTCACCCCTGGGTTCCCTTGCCCTCCAAAGTCAGTGGCGCAGAGACCCCCAAGCATGCTGTGTAGCTACCTGCCGATTGGCACTCTGAGCCTGCTGCACGGATGTGATGGACGGAGTGTACACGCTGTTGGTAGCCAACGAGACAGTGGCCAGTGAAGGGGTGTTTCCTTGGCATTGCTCCCTCTTGTGGGTCATGAACGCCGGCAGTGAGTTGAATTGCTTCTTACACTTCCCACACAGGAACACGTCCTCGTCATCTGGAATCAGAAGGGAGCGGATCATTGATCTGGCTTCAAGATCCTTCTCCTCCTCAGACTATGGAGCTACCTTCAACTACGGTTAGGGTCGGAAAAGGGACGATACAATTTGGTGCCTTCCTGTAGTCATAGCTAGGGGAGGGGTGAGCTGAATTCTCTTTTGCCTTGTGCGGCTTCAGCTATTTTGTCAGCTGAGCTCTAGCTGCAGAATGTCCTACTGAGGATGAGAAAAAAGTAACTGAACTTTGCATTCCTCTAGCTCCTTCCGAGTACGTCAAAAAGGCTCACATGGATCACCCTGGGCTGTCTTTAGATAGAACAATCAGCCACAATGCATGGAGGCGGGAGAGGCTGATTACACAGTGTTCACTTTTGTGTGTTTGAGGAAAGGTCACAGAATAATTCTGCATCTTCCAATTGAGCCCTGATAAAACACTGTCTGGCCTACACCTTCTGGTTTTGGGGAGAGCAGCTCTGGAGCCCGGTGTTGCTGATAAAGGGCTGAAGTGAAAAGCCTGACTTTCATAAGCATTTAAGCCAGCAACTACCCTGCTTGCTCACCTAAATTAGCTACACAATGATTTGTCCCCAAATAATTGAGCAACCTGAGTGTTCATTGCAGCAAGGGGTGTTTGTGACATACAGAAAGTGCCCCTCCCTTCATGCCTTTACTGAGGTGCACGGCCTGGACCGGCTGCTGAGACCAAACGTGACCCATCCTCTCTTCCTCTGATCACCCGCACCAAGTCTGTGACAGGCAGCACACAGAATGTTCTGTCGGGTCCCTCTCTCCCCTTACATTCTGCCTTGTTTAGCTAAACTGACCATGAGCCCTTAGGAATTAGCACATAGCAGTGACTCTCCACCATCCATCTGCGGACAACTGTTCTGCCATACCATTTCTGATGGCTGCTGGGAGAGAGGGCACAGCCGGAAAAGCAGCCCACAAGAGTCTCTTTCTGCTTGCACATGCAAGGAAGAGAGGGGCTCACCCATGGACTGGATGGTAGTGGAGGTGTTGACATTTTGACCGGATGGATCTGTCACTGCTCCTTGACCATCTAGCAGGGACTGAACAGCCAGCACTGTCTGATTATCCATTCCTGAAAGAGAAACAGAAGCAAGCGTTTGCAGGAAAGCACAGCCCTACCTTGGGACATCCAAGCATGCCCTCCGGGAAAAGAATGGGTTCACTGAGTCTGAAATCTCACTCTGCACCATCTGAACGTATCCTACAGTAAACCTAACTTAAACGAGTAACACTGAAAAGTGGCTCCCTCTCAGGGGCCCCATGTCTCCCGCTTAGCTCTTCTTCCTTCACTGAGCTCCCGCTCCCCCCTACCCCGCCACCTATTCTGTGTGCTAGTTATCCTAAGAGAGAAACCAGATCCTAAGAGCAGAAAGCCAGTTCATCTTTCTTTATATGGTCATGGGAGGAGTGGGTAAGAAGAGGCAAAAGAAGATCTGACAGCTGAAGGAGAGAGCTGGTTTTTGGGGAAGCTATTCCCAGAGAGGGCGAAGAGTTTTAGCTGCAGAAGGAGGTCTGATCAGTGGCACGTGCCACTTGGAGGTGCAGGAACATTTGGAATTTCATAGATTTTAAGCTCAGACTAGTTTAAGGTCACTTTGTCACATAGAGGGTAACTCAGGCCAGTACAGTTACTCACAAGCCATGTGCTGCAGTGGCTGAGATTTGGAGTTTGTTAAGAGACCTGAGCTCTGGGACTGCAGTGAGCTTGCATAAACTCTCTGCTAACAAATTTTTAAAAAGGGAAGGAATGTGCAGCGGTTCTTCCCTGTCTTCCAGGCCAAGGTTCATGGCTCGAGTCAATAATAAGGGTAGGGAATTGAAACAGCACTTAGAAGAGGTAAGATTTGAACTTGTGGTCTCTGCTTTGCCAGCTCAAGGAACTTTCCCTTCAGCTACAGCAACATTTATAAAGAATCCCTCAGTTAGTGTCCTTCTCATTTTATCGTTCCCCAGAAGCCAGTGATGGCATTCACACTGAGGCAGATTTGCCATTCAATTAAAAATTGGCAGGTTCACCTTAGCACAAATATATTTTTTTCCATTGCAGCTACAATGTTATTTAAAAAAAGAAAAGGAGTACTTGTGGCACCTTAGAGACTAACAAATTTATTTGAGCATAAGCTTTATTTATTTAAAAACTCTGTAGACAACCACTAATGATGTATAACTGATACTCTAGGAACAAAAAGCAGCCAAAGGACAGTTCCCAGAGTGGTTTAGATTTCTTGTAAAAGGGGTGAAATAACTGCCCAAAAGGGTGTGATTCAATTCGTTTTTCATCAAACCATGAAAAATTCAAACAGTACTCAGTTTATATTCTGTGTTTTGGCTTTTTGCCATTTCCATGAGATTTTTACAAATTAAAGGTTTAAAGCTCCTGTTAATACTGAACCCTAATGCAGTCTTAACTATAGTGATGCTACTGCTGCACCACAATAAAAAAGAGCAAATAATCTTACAAGGTAAAATCATTTTCAAGCAGTACAGCTAACGGGCAGATCCTGATGAGAAGCCAATTAGTAAATAGCATGAGGAGAGGCTTGAAAATCCTGAAACTGATTGCAAAGACATAAGGAATCATCACAGAGAAGCTGCTCTGCTTTCCTCCTACAGATCCTCTCCACACCAGGGTTTAGGGTAGGAAGTGAAGAACATCATGTGCAACAGAAACTGCAAGGAGAGTATTTAGATCTGCACGATATAACTTCTCCAGGACCGCCGCGGTGACATCCCAGGTGCCAAGGGGCCTCCACAAGGGAGAGAGAGGGACTGTCACCAACTGCACACATACACAGCACTTTAAAGATTAGGTAAGAACTCACTACTCCTGTATCACCCATATGGAGCTAGTTAATATACTCAAGTAACAGAACTATCAAGATGCCTTAACTGAGTAACCTGATCAGTCTGTCTGTGACCCATTCAATTTCTCCCCTTCCTTTCCTTTTATTAAACTTCCTTGTTGTGTCTCATTTGAACCTATGGCTCCATCTTACACACATTTACTGCCAAGCATAGGACTCACTCTTGGGGGTAGCACCATTGACATCAATGGGATTACTCACAGTCCCAAGCACTACTACATTCAGTGACACGTGCAGGACTGGGACCTTATATCATAAGCTCTGCAGAGGAGGGGCTGTTTCTTTACTTGTGTCTGTAAAGTACCCATCACACTTCATAGCACTGCAACAAATAACAATATATCTAATAACAACCCCAATGGAAGCTTGGGGGTGTTCTTTCTAAACAATTATTTTAACTGTTAAATAGGAGATGAGATCATCCATTTTGTAGCCCTTGCCCCAGAAATTGATTTTGAGGCATGGTCTGTTTTATTCATCACATTCCCATCAGGAAGCAGATAGGATGAGTCCCAGAAGTTCTGCCACCATTCTGTACGTGTAATGAGATACAGTCTCTCTTCCTCATTTCCCCTTCTAAAAAGCCAGCTTGTAGGGAGCAGCATGGGAACCCCCAGAATCCCAGTACTGTTGCTGTATGTGGGTAGGCGGAATATAGGGTGAAGAATCTCCTACACTTGCTGGGCAGACAGCACAGCTGGAAGCCGGGCAATTTGCTTCAGAAGTACCCCTATGAATAAAGGTGAGAAGGGTGGGTGCAGCGCCTTCCCCTCCCTCACTCCTCAATCGAGGAGCATATCTATAAGTAAGCCTATAATTTAGTCACAGAGGTAGCGGAAGTCACGGCATCCGTGACTTCAGCAGTAAGGAGCTACAGGGTTCCCCACCGCCCAGGGGGCCAAGAGGTGCAGGGTACCCCCAAGCTCCCGGGCACCACGGGCCCTTGGAGCTGCAAGCTGCAGGTGGTGGGGGTACCCCGCAGCTCCCAGCTGCTGCAGGCGGCTCCTAGCCTCTGTGCAGCTGCCCTGCTTCAGACAGTGTGAGACTCTGCAGATCCCAATATCGTCCCAGACATTTTTAGTAAAAGTCACAGCCAAGTCACGGCTTCCCTGAATTTTCCTTTTTTTGCCCGTGACCTGGCCGTGATTTTTACTAAAAATATCTGTGACAAAATCTTAGCCTTATCTATAAGTCATTGTGTCAGCTGCACCTCTTCTCATCAGTGGCAGATGCTGCACACTCTTCTCCCTCTATCAGATTCACATAGGAGGGAAGACCGTGAGAACAGCATGGCTCTGCAACTCCAGGGAAGGGAGGGGAGAGCAGCTGTTATTCAATTCATGCTCCTTTACAAACCCACCACTCGTTCTTTTCCATACTGTAGGGAACAGAATATTACAGGAGAATGCATGTTTTGTTTTGTTTTATTTCAAGAGAAACCAATATTTTAAAATACACGCATACATTTACAATTATTCCCCTGCAGTATTTCAGAGTAGCAGCCGTGTTAGTCTGTATTCGCAAAAAGAAAAGGAGTACTTGTGGCACCTTAGAGACTAACAAATTTATTTGAGCATAAGCTTTCATGAGCTAATGCATCCGATGAAGTGAGCTGTAGCTCACGAAAGCTTATGCTCAAATAAATTCGTTAGTCTCTGAAGTGCCACAAGTACTCCTTTTCTTCCCTGCAGTATTTGCATCAGAACCAGAGTGTGAAACTTACAAGTCTAATGCAATGTCCAAGTGGAAATAAGCAAGCAGCAGGAATAGTGAGAAGAGCATTAGACACCTAGAATTCTATTTTAATAGTTTATGTTGATAATTAAAACACCTTAAATTACTGAAGCTCAAAAATTTTAAAAACCTAATTCCTGTCTTAATATTCATGCCAGGAATGCCAAGATCAGGCTGTGAGGGGGGCCAGATTACATTTTTAATAGGGTTGTCAATTAATCACAGTTAACTCACACGATTAACTCAAAAAAATTAACAGTGATTTAAAAAATTAATCGCAGTTTTAATCACACTGTCAAACAATAGAATACCAATTGACATTTATTAAATATTTGTGGATGTTTTTCTACATTTTCAATTACATTAATTTCAATTACAAGGCAGAATAAAAGTGTACATTGTGCACTTTGTTATTTTATTACAACTATTTGCACTGTAAAAATGATAAAAAATATTTTTCAATTCACCTCATGCAAGTACAGTAGTGAGATCTCTTTATTGTGAAAGTGCAACTTACATATATAGATTTTTTTTATTTATATAACTGCACTCAAAAACAAAACAGTGAAAACTTTAGAGCCTACAAGTCCACTCAGTCCTACTTCTTGTTCAGCCAATCGCTAAGACAAACAAGTTTGTTTACAATTACAGGAGATAATGCTGCCCGCTCCTGATTTACGTCACCTGAAAGTAAGAACAGGTGTTCACATGGCACTTCTGTAGCCAGCATTGCAAATTATTTACATGCTAGATATACTAAACATTTGTATGCCCCTTCATGATTCAACCACCAATCCAGAGGACGTTTCCATGCTGACGACGCTTGTTAAATAAATAATAAGTTAATTAAATCTGTGATAATTCTTTGGGGGAGAATTGTATGTCTCCTGCTCTGTCTTTTATCTGCATTCTGTCATATATTTTATGTTATAGCAGTCTCGGAGATGACCCAGCACATGTTGTTCATTTTAAGAACATTTTCATTGCAGATTTGACAAAATGCAAAAAAGGTACCAATGTGAGATTTCTGAAGATAGCTACAGCACTCGACCCAAGGTTTAAGTATATGAAGTGCCTTCCAAAATCTGAGAGGGATGAGATGTGGAGCATGCTTTCAGAAAGCTTAAAAGAACAACACTCTGATGTGGAAACTATAGAACCCGAACCACCAAAAAGAGAATCAACCTTCTGCTGGTGGCATCTGACTCAGATGATGAAAATGAACATGCATCAGTCTGCACTGCTTTGGATCGTTATCAGCCAGAACCTGTCATCAGCATAGACGCATTGAAGCATGAAGGGACATATGAATCTTTAGCGCATCTGGCACGTAAATATCTTGCAACACTGGCTACAACAGTGCCATGTGAATGCCTGTTCTCACTTTCAGGTGACGTAAATCAGAAGAGAGCAACATTATTCTCCTGCAAATGTGAACAAATTTGTTTGTCTGAGCGATTGGCTGAACAAGAAGTAGGACTGAGTGGATTTGTAGATTCTAAAGTTTTACATTGTTTTATTTTTGAGTGCAGGTTTTTTTGTACATCATTCTACATTTGTAAGTTCAACTTTCACGATCAAGAGATTGCACTACCGTACTTGTATTAGGCAAACCGAAAAATATTTTGTTTTTTACAGTGCAAATATTTTTAATAAAAATATAAACTGAGCACTTTGTATTGTGTGTTGTAATTGAAATTAATGTATTTGAAAATGTAGAAAACTTCCAAATATATTTAAATAAATTGTATTCTATTATTGTTTAACAGTGTGCATAATTAATTTTTTTAATTGCTTGACAGACCTAATTTTTAATGATAGTCTGTGGCCGGATCTTCTGGGTTAGAGCCACATAGTACCCTTGATCCCAGAGAAAACAGAAGGAGAGCGAGCAGAGATCAAGAGTAGAATATTGACTACAATAATGTTAAAGTTGCAATTAGCATCATTCAGTGGGAAAAGTGATGCAAGACAATTTTAAGACCACCATTTTGCTCCTCATTAATCTGATCTTTTGCCCATGGAGTTACCAGTTACGCAAATATAATTGCTGTAATTTCACAAATTAGGTACACAATTGCCTAAATTATCTGAAAATGTAATCAATAATCTTAAGAATTAATACCCATTTGAGATGGTTGGGGCAGTTCACATACCAAGAGTTGTTTCAGGCTATCTGCTAACTAAGGAAGACAACGTTGCATCCATTTTGCATAAATGAGTGAGGTTTGGAAGATTTTCTTCACAATCGTAAGCGCTAAAAGACCCATTTTTTCTTTAATGAAAGTTTGCTTTCTGCAGAATCTGAATCTGTCATTAGGACCAGATAAGTGCAGTAAATGAATTGGATACTGAGCCCAGTGGGAGACCACTGATTTATGATTTTTGTTTACCTCGGATTTCTCTTGGCTTGGACATTGAAACCGGACTGGTCTATTTCTCTTTTGACTTGCCAGTTTCACGTTCTGCGTCTCATGGACTATTCATTTTGTGTGTAATGGCAGCACTGAGCTAAGTGCTTTCCTAACAGACATGAAGGTACATCTTTGCCCCAAGGTTGAAAGCCACAGTTCTAGACTACTGTACCCCTTTTAGGAGTCTGATTTGTCTTGCATACCCCGTTTTACCTCACTTTAAAAACTACTTGCTTACAAAATCAGACATAATGCAGAAGTGTCACAGCACACTATTACAGAAAAAATGCTTACTTTCTCTTTTTTACCATATAAAATAAATCAATTGGAATACAAATATTGTGCTGAACTTACATTTCAGTGTATAGGTCATGGAACAGTACAAACAAGTCATTGTATGAAATTTTAGTTTGTACTCACTGCTCTTGCGCTTTTTAAGTATCTAAACGAGTTGATGTACCCCCGGAAGACCTCTGTGTACCCCCAGGGCTACGTGTACCCTTGGCTGAGAACTACTGGACTAGATTATCAGAATGATCCTTCTGGCCTTGAATCTATTAGCTACCGCATCCATCCATTACCAACCTGATCCACACTGCCACTTACAGCACATAATGAACCAATGTCACAGAGTGCTTATTTAAAGATCCACATTTATTATTCAGGGGCTGAAAGGGAACAGGCTCCCAGCCCTACAGGGAGAGGGGAAGTGCATCTCCAGGGGGTAAGTCCTGCTCTCTGAGCCCTGGGGGTTCTCTTAGGAAGAGAGGGTGGGGTGAGGTCTCATTGGAGACAGCAACTCCCCACAGGAGGGGGCTGAGTCAATCAGTAAGAGGGGCAGGAGGAGTCCCCGGGGTCCTGCCGGCTCAGGAAGGGGGACTTGGGGGTGTGGGGGGATCTCCCTAGGACATACAGGAGCAGGATCTCCCTGGGGGCTGGGTCTCCCAGAAGGGAAAGGGGTCTCCCTGGCCCTTGGGGCTGGGCTATCCCAGGAGAGGAAAGGGTCTTCCTAGCTCTGGGGTCTCCCAGGAGGGGACATGGGTGGGTGGGTGGGGAAGGGGGGAGTTCCCAGGGAGGAACTGCTCTTGGTGGGCCGCGTCTCTGTGCAGGTTCCCAGAGGGACATTGCTCCAGGTGGGCCAGGTCTCTCTGGGGGTTTCCCAGGGTGGGGGGCTCCGTGGGGAGCTCTGGTCCAGGCAGGCTGGGTCTCCTGAGAGGGTCTGGGGGCATGGCACTGCACCACACAGTCTGGGTCTCTGGAGAGGGTTCCCCTGAGGGTGAGCACTGTACCAGGCCAGATCTCTAGGGGGGGGTTGCAGAGGATGGGGGGGTCTCCCAGGTGGCCCAGGTCTTGGGGGGGGTTCCCCTAGGATAGGGGGACACTGCTCCAGGCAGGCCAGATCTATGGAGAAGTTCCCCAGGAGTGGGGCAGGGGCACTGATCCAGGCAGGCCAGACCTGGGGAGGAGCTTTCTCAGAGAGGTGGGGGGGGCACTGCTTTAGGTAGGCCGGGTCTCTGGGGGGGGCTTCCCCAGAAGTGGGGGGCACTGCTCTAGGTAGGCCAGGTCTTATGGGGGTTCTCCCAGGTTGGGGGGCACTACTCCAGGCTGCCCGGGTCTATGGAGAGGCTTCGCCCAGGGTAAGGGGCACTACTCCTGGCGGTTCCCCTGGGGATAGGCGGTACTGCTCCGGGCAGACAGGGTCTATGGTGGTGGGGGGGGTCCCCACAGAGGTGGGGGTACTGCTCCAGACAGTTCTCCCAGGGATGGGAGGACATTGCTCCGTATGGTTCCCCCGGGGATGGGGGGGGCACTGCTCCGGATGGACTGGGTCTATAGTGGGGGGGTCCCCACAGAGGTGGGGGATACGGCTCCGGACAGCTCCCCCGGGGACGGAGGGGGGGCGCACTGATCCGAGCGGCTCCCTGGGGATGGGGGGCACTGCTCTCGACTGGCCGGGTCTATGGCGAGGGGGTCCCCACGGGGGGTCGGGGGGGCGCGACTCCGGGCGGCTCCCCGGGGAGGGGGGGCGCACTGCTCCTGACTGGCTGGGTCTATGGCGAGGGGGGTCCCCACAGAGGTGGGGGGGCGCGGCTCCAGGCGGCTCCCTGGGGATAGGGGGGTTCTGCTCCTGACTGGCCGGGTCTATGGCGAGGGGGTCCCCACAGAGGTGGGGAGGGCGTGGCTCCGGGCGGCTCCCGACTGGCCGGGTCTATGGCGAGGGAGCCCCACGGGGGGTCAGGGGGGCGCGACTCCGGGCGGCTCCCCAAGGAGGGGGGGGCGCACTGCTCCTGACTGGCCGGGTCTATGGCGAGGGGGGTCCCCACAGAGGTGGGGGGGCACGGCTCCCAACTGGCCGGGTCTATGGCGAGGGGGGTCCCCACGGGGGGGCGCGGCTCCCCGGGGATGGGAGGGCACTGCTCCCAACTGGCCGGGTCTAGGGCGAGGGGGTCCCCACGGGGGGTGGTGGGGCGCGGCTCCCCGGGGATGGGGGGGCACTGCTCCCGACTGGCCGGGTCTAGGGCGAGGGGGGGCCCACGGGGGGTGGGGGGGCGCAGCTCCCTGGGGAGGGGGGGCACTGCTCCCGACTGGCCGGGTCTAGGGCGAGGGGGGGCCCACGGGGGGTGGGGGGGCGCGGCTCCCTGGGGAGGGGGGGCGCCCTGCTCCCGACTGGCCGGGTCTAGGGCGAGGGGGTCCCCACAGGGGGTGGGGCGGCGCGGCTCCCCGGGGATGGGGGGGGCACTGCTCCCGACTGGCCGGGTCTAGGGTGAGGGGGGGTCCCCACGGGGGGTGGGGGGGCGCGGCTCCCCGGGGATGGGGGGGCACTGCTCCCGACTGGCCGGGTCTAGGGCGAGGGGGGTCCCCACGGGGGGGTGGGGGGGCGCGGCTCCCCGGGGATGGGGGGGCACTGCTCCCGACTGGCCGGGTCTAGGGCGAGGGGGGTCCCCACGGGGGGTGGGGGGGCGCGGCTCCCCGGGGATGGGGGGGGCACTGCTCCCGACTGGCCGGGTCTAGGGCGAGGGGGGTCCCCACGGGGGGTGGGGGGGCGCGGCTCCCCGGGGATGGGGGGGCACTGGTCCCGACTGGCCGGGTCTAGGGCGAGGGGGGTCCCCACGGGGGGTGGGGGGGGCGCGGCTCCCCGGGGATGGGGGGGGGCACTGCTCCCGACTGGCCGGGTCTAGGGCGAGGGGGGTCCCCACGGGGGGGGGGCGCGGCTCCCGACTGGCCGGGTCTAGGGTGAGGGGGGTCCCCACGGGGGGTGGGGGGGCGCGGCTCCCCGGGGATGGGGGGGCACTGGTCCCGACTGGCCGGGTCTAGGGCGAGGGGGGCCCCCACAGGGGGTGGGGGGCGCGGCTCCCCGGGGATGGGGGGGGCACTGCTCCCGACTGGCCGGGTCTAGGGCGAGGGGGGTCCCCACGGGGGGTGGGGGGGCGCGGCTCCCCGGGGATGGGGGGGCACTGGTCCCGACTGGCCGGGTCTAGGGCGAGGGGGGTCCCCACGGGGGGTGGGGGGGGCGCGGCTCCCCGGGGATGGGGGGGGGGGCACTGCTCCCGACTGGCCGGGTCTAGGGCGAGGGGGGTCCCCACGGGGGGTGGGGGGGCGCGGCTCCCCGGGGATGGGGGGGCACTGGTCCCGACTGGCCGGGTCTAGGGCGAGGGGGGTCCCCACGGGGGGTGGGGGGGGCGCGGCTCCCCGGGGATGGGGGGGGGCACTGCTCCCGACTGGCCGGGTCTAGGGCGAGGGGGGTCCGCACGGGGGGGGGGCGCGGCTCCCGACTGGCCGGGTCTAGGGTGAGGGGGGTCCCCACGGGGGGTGGGGGGGCGCGGCTCCCCGGGGATGGGGGGGCACTGGTCCCGACTGGCCGGGTCTAGGGCGAGGGGGGCCCCCACGGGGGGTGGGGGGGGCGCGGATCCCGGGAGCTCCCCGGGGACGAGGGTGACACGGCTCCGGGCGGCTGCAGCGGGAGGGCGGCGCAGCCTCCCGCCTCCGTGCGCGGCTGTTCCAGGAACCCTCCCCCGGGCGGCCGGGCTGCCTGGGGCGGCCCCGCGGCCGCTGAGCCCCTGTGCAGCGGAGGGAGGGGAGGCGCCCGGCGCGGAAGAGCCGCGGCCCTGCCTGACGCTGCGGCGCCCCCGGGAGGTGCCGTATGGGCCCCGCGCCCCGCCCCGCCCGACCCGGCCCTGCCGCCCGCTACCTTCCAGCGCCTCGAATATCGCCTGCGCCATCTTGGAGCCGCGGCGGCCGGGCCCGAGCCGCCCGAACGGGCATTGTGGGAAGGGATTGGAGGCGCCGGGCCGGCCGCCAGGGGGAGCCTCGCGCCGGGGCCTGCGGGCGGTGGAGCATGAAGGACGGGGGGGGGGGGTTCAATCCCCTATAGGGGAGCAGGGGGGCCCCGGGGGGGGGGAACGCTCCTGTGGGAGGGGGGGTGCCCCGATGTGGAGCAGAGGCCCTCTGGCTGTCGGGAATAAGGCCCCTTATGGGGGGGCTAGAGTGTCCCCATGCGAGTGAACAGCCCATGGAGGGAAGTAACTGCCCCGGTACCGCTGAGCCGGCCCGGGGCCAGGGCAAGTCCCTGGGTACGGCCCGAGAGCCGCCCAGCACGGGGCCCTTCAGTGCCATTGAGTCAGACGGCAGAGCACCGAGCGGGAGCGAGCTCCACGGGCTGCATTGCAAGGGTGAAAAAGGAGAGGAGGACTCGTGGCACCTTAGAGACTAACACATTTATTTGAGCCTAAGCTTTCGTGAGCATCCGATGCAGCGGGCTGTAGCTCACGGAAGCTTAGGCTCAAATAGATGTGTTAGCCGCTAAAGGTGCCACGAGTCCTCCTTTTCTTTTTCTTTTTTTTTGCGAATACGGGCTAACAGGGCTGCTCCTCTGAAACCTGCCTGCAATGGTGGTTACAACGGGGAGCATCCACGTGAGAGCACTGCAAGGCTCCAGAATCATAGCCCTTTAAAAGGCAGTTGCTTGGCAGAATGAAAACCCAATGATTCATGCTGAAAACAGTGTAGGAATTGGAGCCAGATGCACTCGCAGGGATGCCAATAACCTTGTGGCCATTTCCTCCAGTTGGTTTAAGATTCCTTGACAAAGTATACGATGCCAGCAACGCAGGCCTGTATCCTAACCTGACTCGTTGAAATTGGTTTATTCATCTTACCGATAGCTGGTGTCCTGGTCTAACTATGGAGGCCCGTTACAGCTCCATAGTTAAGGCTGAGTGAAGTAAGGGATTCACATTCTTTGTTGTGTATGTAAAAACAAAGACTCTCTCCTCCCCAGACTCACAGCACTCTTTAAGAATGAATTTGCTGAGAATGTACCTATGAATCTGTGAATTCATTTGAGTTATAATTAATTAGAAACTGGGTCCTTTAAGAAATCTAACATCTCATCAGTATTTTCTTTGGGTCAGAATTTTAAAGGTATTTAGGTGCCTAAAAATGCAGATAGGCATTTAGTGGGATTTTTTCAAAAGCACCCAGAGATCTAACTCCCAAAATCAACGGGAGTTAGACCCCTAGGTACTTTTGAAAATCCCTCTAGGTGCCTATCTGCATCTTTAGGCACCTAAATACCTTTAAAAAACCGGCCCTTTGTCTTGAGTGATCTTAAAAATGGAATTACAGACTTCAAAGGTTCCATATGGTTAAACATAACAGATCTTGTGCATAGGCTATATTTGAGGAAATTGGGATATAAATAGGCTAAGGGTAGGATCCAAAATGTATTTAAATGCCCGAGTCCGTCTGTTAGGCACCACTGCAAACCACAGAACTCCCACTCATTGCTCTCTAACCCTGTAGGTACCTAAATTTGCTCAGGGCCTATTTTTTGCAGTAAAAATCCCTAGATGCAGAAGTTTCAGCCTCTGAGCATGCACATTGCAGCCCATTCTAGAGATCCCACCCTAAGTGATTAGCAATTGTATCTAATTACTATAATTGTATTGGCTACAGACAAGCTCAAGACAACAACTCAGGTAATTTTTAATTGGAGTCACTGTGATAGCCTATATAGTTCAACCTCCCCTCCTCTACAGGTAATTGACAGTCAACAAGTCTATTGGTTGTAATGACTCAGTTGAGTTAGACTGGACACGTGTATCAAAAGTTCTCATCGGTAGATTAAGACTCAGCTTCTATGGCTGCATACTACCTTGGGTGTCAGTGCTTGAAATAATAACTACTGTGCCCTCTAGTGATAGCGCAAAGGGAACTACAACCACCAAAGAGCATTAATCATAATTACAGGTTTCAGAGTAGCAGCCGTGTTAGTCTGTATTCGCAAAAAGAAAAGGAGTACTTGTGGCACCTTAGCGACTAACAAATTTATTTGAACATAAGCTTTTGTGAGCTACAGCTCATCCGATGAAGTGAGCTGTAACTCATGAAAGCTTATGCTCAAATAAATTTGTTAGTCTCTAAGGTGCCACAAGTACTCCTTTTCTTTTTAATCATAATTGTGGTTACTGCATCATATCATTACAGGGCACAGCTAAGGTTGTTTGGGTGTCTTAACTGTTCATTTCTTATCTTAACACGTTTGGGTTTCTTTTAAGTTTAACCTTAATTGTGAATAATGCTAAGATTTATAATGCTTGGTTTTGGGATAATTACAGCATCTCTGTAATGTTATTTACCTTAACTAATAGATATATTCTCAACCTTGATTCTATTTTAACCTAGTTTTTTGGCTGTGAATGATATAGGAGATCTCAAACTGCTTCATTTTGCAGACCACTTTGTGAAAAACCCAGCTTCCCTCCCACCACCTGTCCCCCACTGCTTCTTTCTCAAAATAATTCAGTGTGCTGGCCACAAGGACGGACACTTCAGGCTACAGCTTGACTATTTAGAGTCAAATGCTGGTCCTGTTGAAGTCACTGGTAAAAATCCCAGCAGCCTCAATAGGACCAGCATTTGGCCCTTAGTGGAGGGATGTCCAACAAAGCACCAACAAGTGATGTAGTGACGGCTTCCAAGGAGCTCAAGAACAGTATCAACTACATTTACTGTTAGTAAAAATAGATACCCAGGACTAGAATACTTGCTGATGCATGCATTTTCCCTGTTGAACAGAAATTTCTTGTTGGTTCAATTTAAGCAGTAAAAACCGGCAGTTACAGAGAAAGGATGACAAATGTTCAAACTGAGAGCTAAATATGATCCCTTTAAGAATCTTGAAATGATTATATTTGGCCCCCTGGCTGCACTTTGGGTGTTCCTGGTTTAGGGCCCCATTTACATGGTAGATATTACCACTTTTAATCGCTGCTAAACACGTGGTATTGCCCTGACCATGTTATAACACATTTTGATCTTGCCTGTGTTGATAAGACCAAAACAAGTTATAATCAGTTATAACCCTGCCCTTAGTCTGATCTCCCATCGTGACAGGTGCTGGTATTCCTCTGTGAACTGCTGCAATCAATTTTATCTCCATCCCTCAGCAGCATCAGAAAAGTCCTTCTAAAGACACTGCAGGCAATAACTCCTTCCCAACCCTCCTAATTGCTTCATGCACACATGTAATAAGAGGACAGAAAGCTTCAGAGCCTTGCATGAGAGAGCCCTCAGGGCAGAACAGCAGTTGGCCAGTATCACCTTTTGAGTTCTCTCAGAAAAAAGGAACTTGAAACCAGTGGGGGAATGGTGGCAGCATTACTGTACCTGATGGGGAGAGAGGTGCTGGATTATTTTCCTTGACGCAGAGGAGACACATTGTAATGAGAAGGGAAGCTTGTGCTATCATGACCTCTGCTGTTTGGTTTGCCACCTTTTTGGTGTTTGCATTCCCAAACATAGTTGTTCTGGGATGATTATGTCCAGTGATGAGCTGCCAAAATCTTAACAACCAGTTCCCTCCTCACCCCATGAGGGGGTCGGGGCAATGGCCCACCCCTGCCCCCCAGGACTCCTGCCCCATCCAACCCCCCTGCGTTAATTGATGCCCCCCCAGGACCTCTGCCTCATCCACCCCCCTCCCCTGTCCCCTGACTGCACCCAAAACCGGGCAGGAGGGTCTCGTGAGCCACCGTAGTGGGTACCCACCCCACCCCTAAGAGCCAGAGGCACCTGCCGGGGGACGAGGTGGGGAGTCCCGGTGGTGCTTACCTGCAGCAGCTCCCAGGAAACATCCGGCAGGTCCCTCTGGCTCCTAGGGGCGGGGGAGCATAGCTGCGGGGGAGCAGGAGGAGCGGCCGCTCTCCCCACTGATCACATCAAAAGTGGTGCCTTAGGCACCGACTCCGTGGGTGCTCCGAGGCTGGAGCACCCACGGGGAAAATTTGGTGAGTGCAGAGCACCCACCAGCAGCTCCCCGCCCTGCGCCCGGCCCCAGCTCACCTCACCTCCACTCCGCCTCTGCCCATGAACTGCTTCTCCACGCCCCCACCCCCCAGCTTCCCACGAATCAGCTGTTCAGCGGGAAGCCTGGAAGGGCTGAGAAGCAGGCGGTGGCTTCCCGCTCAGGCTGAGGGTGGCGGAGGTGAGCTGGGGTGGGGAGCGGTTCCCCTTCGCACCCCCCCGGCTTATCTGCTGCGGCGCGGGCGGCCCTCCTTGCGACCCCCCGCCCCAGCTCACCTCCAGCTCACCTCCACCTCCCTGGGCCTGAGTGCGAAGCTGCGGCCTCCTTCTCAGCCTGCCCCAGCTTCCTGCGCGAACAGCTGATTTGCAGGAAGCCGGGGGGTGGGGCGGAGAAGCAGAGCGGGGCGGCACATTCAGGGGAGGAGGCAGAGCGGAGGTGAGCTGGGGCTGGGGATGGGTCGGGGAGCTGCCGGTGGGTGCTCTGCATCCACCACATTTTCCCCTTTGGTGCTCCAGGGCTGGAGCACTCATGGAGTTGGCACCTAAGGCGCCACTTTTGGCCGGTTAAATTAGGAAGCCCTTTTAGAATCAGTTGTCCCTCGCGGAACAACCGGTTCTAAAAGGGCTTCTAAATTTAACAACCGGTTCTAGCGAACCGTTGCAAACCGGCTCCAGCTCACCACTGATTATGTCGTAACAGCACAGCATAACAAATCAATGAGATGATGATGTAAAATTTCTCATACAATAAAGGGAACACGCTGGCGAAATCCACTAAGTCTGTTGAGTGCTGCAACAGTGGAAACTGGCTGATTCCACAGTTCAGGATAATAATGAAATTAGTTGATCCCACCATGAAATTGGCTAGAGGTAGAATTGAGCCAAACCTAGACAGCCAGAGTGATGAAATTGACTATCACCATATACTTAGGTAGGTATTATTGTTTTATTCTTCTTCTGTGTTTGTACAGCACCTGGCACAAAGGGGTCCTGGTCCATGAGTGGGTGCTATGGTGATACACATAACAACAACATAGTAACTGACCAATCGTAGGGGCTTCTTGGTAGAATAGACAGATCCCAGACTTATGCCATTAAAATTGGTAGAGCTGGTAAGGGTCATAATGAGGAAATTGGCTAATTCTAAACAGCGCTTTGTCAGTAGATTTACCTGAAGGGGTAAAAAGATGAGCAACAAAACTTATTAGATGTATGGAAAGACTTCCATATGAAGAGAGACTGAAAAGACTGAACTGTTTAGAGAAGAGATGAATAAGAGGGCATATGACAAAAGGTATACACACTAACGAAGGGCATAAAGAAGGTAAATGAAGTGCTTCTATTAAACTTTTCTCTAAACAAGAATAAGGGGTTATTCAATAAAACTACGCTTTTAGGATTAGTTTTATTGGTAAATGTTGGTAAACACTGATTTCACTGTACACACATAAACTTATGAAAAAATATTTTTATCAGTAATAGAAATTTACAGTTAGGCAAAATAAGAAAAATGCTGCTTGAGAACTTAGTAGAGTATAACCTTAATGTGTATAAAACATGTTTTAATGTCAGCGTTATCAGAGCTCATTTAAAGATAGGTTTCAGAGTAGCAGCCGTGTTAGTCTGTATTCGCAAAAAGAAAAGGAGTACTTGTGGCACCTTAGAGACTAACAAATTTATTTGAGCATAAGCTTTCGTGAGCTCATCGATGAAGTGAGCTGTAGCTCACGAAAGCTTATGCTCAAATAAATTTGTTAGTCTCTAAGGTGCCACAAGTACTCATTTAAAGATACTTACTTTCTACATTTTGCCATATGATGTTGACAGTTTGTTTTAAGAGTTTATAAAACTTTTAACTTTTTGAATCTCAGCATTTATGGTCATTAATTATTGTTTGCCCCTTCCATGATTTCCTACAACTGTGAAAATGTAAACAGATAAAAATAAAAAAGCTTAAAACCAGTAATTCTACACAACTACACAACACACAAAAAAATCTAAAAATATGCTTTAAATATGTTTAAAAATAAACATTGATATTATCTGTCAAAATTAAAATAAAAATCAGATTCTGCCAAGCCTAGAGAGAAAGAATACATTTAAAACTGGCAAAAAGACGACCTTTTCAGGTTTAAAAATTTGTATTAAGATGATGTTTAAAAAAAAGTAAACAGTGCAGAGTTTAAAAGTAGAAGTGTCTGGTTATCAGGGAATAAAGTGCAGATTATGAAGGGGTGCGAAATTCAGTTTAAGATTGGATGGCATAAGGAATACCTAATCTGCAATATCCACGATTGGTGGTAAAAGGTTAAAGAGTCAAAGTACAGACATTGAGATATGAGCGTATGTTGTTCATATCATGGCTATGTTCAGGTGTGGAGTATAATAAGGGGATACGATGATGAGAATGGATTGACCCTCATTTGTTGAGATTTAATGTTTAGTGAGTTTATGGTTCCAGTTCATATGGTCCAACGTCTCTCAGTCCCTTTCTCATAGTCAATGCATGACGTTGCTCTGATTCACATCCCTTGGTACTGTCGGTGGCCGGTGATGTGTGCGGTGTAGATGTCCCTGGACCATCAGATGGTGTCAGAGACCATGAGGCATCACATGAGCTGGGCATAGCGTTGACCGATCCTGCAGGTCTGCAGCACACGCTCGTTGCAGGGGTCCCAGGCGCCAAGGGCTCTGACAATCAGGGCGTCCATCTGCACCTCGTAGCCCTTCGCTCTCAGGGTGTCGGCCAGGGGAGTGTAACACAATGCACAATTAACCTGTGGAACTCACTGCTACAGGGCAACATTGAGCCAATGTGTTTCATAGAATTCAAAAAAAGACCAGACGTAATGAGGCCATCAGTGGTTATACTGGAGAGAATACTTTTCTTTTAGAAGGCTGCTAAACTCTCTTACGTCAGGCCACAAACCCATCACTAAGTGGCAGAGGTTAGGAAGAGACTTCCCTTCATGCCCAGCACAGGGTTTCTGTGCCGTCCCCTGAGCGACTGGTACTTGGCCAAGTCAGTCATAGGACATGAGCCTGGGGCACCGCAGCCCGAACCTCCCCAGCCACGCCTGTGGCCCAGCAAGGTGCTGGTGGGATGGGCCGGAGGCCCCCAGTGGCTGTAACACGCCTTAGGGGCCAGGCATGGAGCTCCAAGCCCCCACCTCCAGCCCCACACGGCAGCAAAAGAGCCAACCCGCTGCCCGCCAGCCAGAGGCCTAACCCTCATTGGCAGAGAGTCGCTTCTGCTCTGGCCAATCGCAACAGACCTGGAGACGGGGACAGTCTGTGATTGGCTGCAGTATTGGGACCTTTTCCCAATAGCAAGATCACTTTCGATAGCTCCTCCTTAAAGGAGCAGGGCAGCGTCTTCCCTTAGTCAGAAGGTTTGATGGACAGGTGAGGGAGCCCATGGGAGTAGGATGGGCTGAGCTCAGCTCGCTCCGTGCAGATGCGGAACCTCACGTTGGTGGCGCCTTCTGTCCGCACGGACCCTGTTTACCAGCGGTCCCATTGGCTCTGTGCGCTGCCGAGGCGCCCCCCCCCCCCGCAGCGTCGCGGCCATGGGGGCCCAGGCGATGCTCAAGACCCTGCTTTACACCGTCAACTCCCTGCTGCAGCGGCGCAGATACCGCGCGGCGCTGGCCGTGCTCAAGGGCTTCCGGAACGGAGCGGTGTAAGCGGGGTCACCCTTGTACCTACTGCCGTCCCATGGTGCGGGGCCCTGCTCCCCTCCCCCGGGCTGTGCCTCTCCCCTCCAGCCCTGCACCGCGCTGTGCCTGTGGGGGGGGGGGCCCTCTCCCCTCCAGCCCTCCCCCGGGCTGTGCCTGTGGGGGGTTGGGGGCCCTCTCCCCTCCAGCCCTCCCCCGGGCTGTGCCTGTGGGGGGTTGGGGGCCCTCTCCCCTCCAGCCCTCCCCCGGGCTGTGCCTGTGGGGGGGCCCTCTCCCCTCCAGCCCTCCCCCGGGCTGTGCCTGTGGGTTGGGGGCCCTCTCCCCTCCAGCCCTCCCCCGGGCTGTGCCTGTGGGTTGGGGGCCCTCTCCCCTCCAGCCCTCCCCCGGGCTGTGCCTGTGGGTTGGGGGCCCTCTCCCCTCCAGCCCTCCCCCGGGCTGTGCCTGTGGGTTGGGGGCCCTCTCCCCTCCAGCCCTCCCCCGGGCTGTGCCTGTGGGTTGGGGGCCCTCTCCCCTCCAGCCCTCCCCCGGGCTGTGCCTGTGGGTTGGGGGCCCTCTCCCCTCCAGCCCTCCCCGGGCTGTGCCTGTGGGTTGGGGGCCCTCTCCCCTCCAGCCCTCCCCCGGGCTGTGCCTGTGGGTTGGGGGCCCTCTCCCCTCCAGCCCTCCCCCGGGCTGTGCCTGTGGGTTGGGGGCCCTCTCCCCTCCAGCCCTCCCCCGGGCTGTGCCTGTGGGTTGGGGGGGCTCTCTCCTTGGTCTCTTCTCCCCCCCAAACTGTGCTGTGGGGGGGTCCCTCTTTTCTCCAGGCCCTCCCCCCGGGCTGTGCCTGTGGGGGGCTCTCCTCTCCAGGCTTTGCTAACCCCTGCCCGGCTGTGCCTGGTGGGGAGGAGGCTCTCCTCCAGGCCCTCCTCCCCCCCTCGCCTGTCTTTTCAGGCTCTTCCCCCCCCCCCCCCCCCCACACACACACTGTGCTTGTGAGGTGGGAGGGGGTTTTCTCCGCACGCCCATACCCAGGGTGCCCTAGGATTGTCCCTTGCACCACCAGAGTCCGCTGGGGTAGAGGTGACCTCCCTGGGAGGAAGCATGCATTTCAGGGAGCAGCTTCTGTAGCTTAATTTGAGGAATTCTTTACAGCTTATTCCAGCAGTGCTTCAAGAATCATGGATCACAAAGGGTCACAGACCTAGCAAAAAATAAAATAAAGTCAAGTTGTCCTCGTGGGGTGCACTTTAAGCACAGTCCTATCAAAATTGCTGCTCCCAGGTTATGATAGACCCACCCACACATTTTTTGGATAATTTTAAGAACTGTATTCTGATATGTTAAAAGAAAAGGAGTACCTGTGGCACCTTAGAGACTAACAAATTTATTTGAGCTTTCGGGAAACCTTATGCTCAAATAAACTTGTTAGTCTCTAAGGTGCCACAGGTACTCCTTTTCTTTTTGCAAATACAGACTAAAACGGCTGCTACTCTGAATTCTGATATGTTGTCCCTATCCATATGGGATGAGACTTTGGATCCTGGCCTGGTTGTGTTGCAATGTGATGCCACTATTTGGGTCTGCATGGTGTGTTGTGGCACTGTGAAGTGACATCTTGCTCTGGATCAGAGAGTAGTTTTTAAAAAAGTGACTTCCTTGTCTGATTAGGAGATGGATGCAGCAGAGATTGAGCCTGCAGCTGGTAGCCTAGGGCTGTCCTTGCCTGACAGAACGTGCCTAAAGCAAACTAGTCTCTGATATTTTGGAACTTGAGTGTGAGTTGCTACTTTTTAAACATACCCACAAATCAGCCCCTTGATACAAAGTATCAGGGAGCATTGTCAGTGGAGTGCTTACTGTGGGCTAGGTTCTTTACAGACCAGTAGGGCAATTTATTTTGCCCCTTGGAAAGGCATTTATAATCTGTGTTTGTTTCTTAGCTGATACCTTTCAGAGGAGTTCTAGCTGCATTTACTTGAGCTGTGAATAAAGACCATACATTGTACAGATGTTTTAAAAATACTCCAAAGAAGGGCTTAATTTCTAAAAGTGGGGTCGTACCTGCTTCTGTTGACTTCAGTGGAAGCAGAATTAGGCATTTTATCTTTATTTAGGGAAGAAAACGTATACTTTGGTCTTGTTGGCATGGTGCTGGCAAAATGCACCCAAAGGCTGTGATTTGTGAAGTGCACCAATGAGTTGTGCTCTAAGGGCCCTGTGTGACCCTGCTGGTGCATTCTAAAAAGTACTTTGGTTGCTTTAATGACCTGTTGGTGCACTTTACAAATCACACCACCCTGGTGTGTTTTACCGGGCTATGTAGGCAAGCCCTAGTTGCCAGCTCCCATTTGTCTGTAGTAACTGAGTGAGTGGGGGAGTCAAGGTCAGGTAACCAGAGATTCAGGCCAAACTTGTCAGAGTATGGCAAGTTAGCTACTAAAGCAGTGAAGGAGGTGGGTGTGGGGGAGATTTAAAAGTATATATTCTAACATACTGTTTTTAATTTTCTCCCTTTAAGTTACTGATACTTCCCCTGTTTTAAATCTATCTTAATAAAAAACAATTTTTTCAAACATAATTGCCTAACTTTAGGCATTCAAAACCATATTAAAGCACCTGATTTTCTAAGGTGTTGAGCACTCATAGCTCCCATTGGTTTCAGAAGGAGCTCTGGGTGATCAGCGTCTCTGAAAATCAGGCTACATGTTCAGATAGTTAATTTTAGGCTGCAGAGATTAAAATCTTTGTTCACATCCCATATGCAGACATTTTGGAGGATTTTTTTAATCTGGGGGAAATAAATTCAAATTAAGGGGGAAAAGAGTGCAATCCTAGGAACTGTAAGAAACTGGAGAGAGGACTGAAAGAAGTTTATTTTGTGACTCATGTTTTTGCTGCAATAATTAAAATCACTCAAATCTTTGACCATAAAGCCCAACTCCATCATCTGCCAAGATTTGAACTTGGAGCTCGAGAATAATAGTAGGAGAAGAAAAATAATATGAGATGAGTTCTGTGGCCTGATGAATGTTTTCTCACTGCAGGTTTGAGGTTTAGTGTTCCAAAGTCAACAAGCAGGGAGCTGTGTAGGATTGTGAAATGAAGTTACATTTTGGTTAAAACATGGACGTGTAGAAGGCCCATTGATCCACTTTTGAATTGCATCATTTGGAATAGGATAAACTGAGTACTTAGCTGTATAGCTCTGAGCACTTAATAAAGATAACTAGCACTATGAATGATGAACAGAGCCCTGAAAATCCGTGGATATCCGCTTTATATCTGCAGATATTCGTGGACCATTTTTGCAGATTGCTGATGGATGTGGATCCAAAGTTTACATCTCAAGTTTTGCAAATCTACAGATATCCATGGATCATTTTTGCAGATCAGATACAAATTTTGTATCTGTGCAGGGCTTTATTGATGCATTCATAGCCTTTTTTTTTTTTTTTTTTTTGTAAAGGCGATAATGCCCTTTCAAGTGCTCAGAGCTAGCATTTCTTTATTTATTTACTTCAGCTGAGGTTGTTTGGTTTTATTCCCATTTGGAATGTGTTTAATTGTCTTCATTATTTTTAAGTTACAGTCTCTTAGCCTGTGGCTATTTGGCTGTAATACCATATAAATAAAAAATAAAGCTACCAACCCATTGATTGAATTATCAGGCCATGTACTGAAATTGACTTAAGTTGATCAACCAATGATTTCTGGTTTATTTCCACTAAAGTATAAGGCTTAAAAGATCAATAGTTGGCTTACAGTAATAAAAAGCCCGCTGAAAACATTGTGTGTATGCATATAATAATTTTTCTCTTGCAGCTATGGAGCAAAAATCCGTGCCCCCCATGCTTTGGTGATGACCTTTCTCTTCAAGAGTGGAAGGTACAGACATTAGCTCTTCCTTTCTGGCATTCTCTGTAAGGATGAGAGCATGCTACAGCCATCCATTTTTTAAAAGTGAACTCTTTGAAAACACCAGACCTGTTCAGATCAAATACTTATTTTCATAACTAAATGGGAAAATCTCACAATGTGACTTTTTAAAAATGCAAATGACAAGCAGAATGCAGCCTGTTGTTTCAGAGGTTCAGGAAGCCGATATCTCACCGCTGAGCTAGGCCTTGGTTATACAGTATTGGGGATTTTCCCCAGAGGGCCAGCCAGGGCAGACAAGGAGAATTGCCGTTAGTCCCAGTGGGCCTTACCTTGTTTCAAGCAGGGTTAAACTGCACCAGTGTAAATTGTGTAGACAAGGAAAGCCCCCGAGTGGTTTTGCTGATGCAGCTGCTCCAGTGGCTGGCTGTCAGTTTCTGGAACTATGATAAATCATCAGTGTACACACAGACCTAGACTGGATTCTGATCAGTGGCCTAGCAGTGAAATGAGCCATTCTCATAGCTTTGTTTTTGTTGAGCCCATTCAGAAAAGAAAAGTATTACAGTAGTGTCTACAGCCTAACCAAGAATAGGCCCCATTGTGCCAGGTGCTGTACGCACAGAGGTAGAATGTTCTTGACCCAAAAACCTTAGTCTAAGTAGATATGGTACCAGCAGAGTGAACAATGTGATGGCCACGTTATTGCTTTACTAACGTTTGTTTGTTCCTTTGCTCAGTTTAAGAGAGAAACTGAAAGCGATTGCTCAGGCCACATACACTCATTCCCGAAACCTGGCGTATTTTGTGTTCACTTACAAGGGGCTGATGGCGCTGCAATCCCGACTACAGGGAAAGAACTTTCAGTTGCACTCCTTCCTAGCAGCCTGTGTTGGAGGCTGGTTAGTGTTTGGTGAAAACAATCATATCAACAGCCAGGTAAACAAATGTATTTGTGGAGTTTTATCTTTCTGACCTTGCCCAAAAAACAACAACATGTTGTGTACCAGCTGGTTTGACTAGGATTTAAAAAACAAAAAAAGACTGATGCTGTAAGTGATGCTCTAATGTGATATGGCCACCTTTCATATTTAGCTTGTTTACTGTCAAAGCCTAGAGGAAAATAGTTTGCATCAGTGGGTAGTGCACACAGCACTGGGAGCCAGGTGACCTGCCTTGTATTTCCAGTTCTGCCACTGACTCACAGGATAGCCTTGGGAAAGCCACGCCAGCCTGTTCCATGCACAGACTTGCACTGGTTTAACTGAAGTTGTGATTTGAAACTGATCTAGTTGAACTGCTGCAGAACTCTTTGGACACACTTAATTTGATTTAAACCTGGCGCTTATTTGTTTAACTGACATAGTAAAATGTACAGTTTCAGGTTATACCAATATAAATGGTATGAAACTGATATAAGTGTGCCCATGCAGTTTATCTAAATTGGATTTTAACATGAAGATGCAGAGCCAATTGACTGAGCTCTTGGAAAGTTGATTACACTTCACAAGGTGGAGTGAATTAGCAACAGCACCATCTACTGCTAATACAACTGATCTTCCAAGTGATAGCATGTGGTACCAGATGAAACCTATTGCTCAGCAGAACTAGAGTGCCAATGAACAAAGCAGGACAGTAATCATGTTAGGAGGATACAAACACACATTATAATGTTGAAGGCAATTATATAGTAAACTATGATCAGATATTAACTTTTTTTATGTCTTTAATTTCCAAGTTCCTTGATTTGGTCAGATTTGCTAGCCATGTTACTAGGATAATATTCCTTGGGTTTTCTCTTTATGTAGATAAACATGTACCTGCTGTCTCGAATTCTGTTTGGCTTGTCCCGACTGGCAGTGGAGAAGGGTTATATCCCAGAACCCAAGCAGGACCCTTTCCCGATCTTTGCTGCTGTGACTTGGGGGATTGTTCTGTGGCTCTTTGAATATCATCGGCACACTCTCCAACCCTCTCTGCAATCTTCCATGACTTACCTGTATGACGACAGTAATGTATGGCACGACATTTCTGACTTCCTCATTTATAACAAAAGCAACGCTCAAAAGTAATTTGCTAATCCCCAGCGATCTTTGAATAATGGCACATTCCAGCAACAACGGGGAAAGGATTTTCTGCTGCCCTTGATTGACGCACTTTTTATTATTAGGATCTGTCCAACACATTTCCCTCTTGTGTCTTGGCCAAAATGTTGTGAATAACCTAATGATCTTTTCTTGGCTCTCTATTGGCCACACAGGGACTCCACAGAAACCTGTCCCAGTGCCACAACAAGAGCAAAGTGTTCCTGGATTAATTTGATTTCAAAAAGGCTTTTCTAGAAGAGACATTATGTTCCCCACATTGTAATAGTTAATTACTTTTAAAGAATGCACTGATTTTAAACCTTGACGGCTCGAAAGTAAACTGTGACTATAGTTTATATGATACTGAAACAAAATATGCAGTAAGGGACTAATGGAATGCTCACGTGCTAGAAATGCCTCTCACGACCACTGTATTAGCAATGGAAGGAATGCAGTGATTTCCAGCCATACCTCTCTATATGTTGGCTCTTTTGTGAGCTGATATATTTATCTATCTTCTGCTGTATCATGTCAGAAGAAGGTCCTGATTTCTGTGAAGCATTGGAAATCCAAACTAAACAAGGGACTGTGTTTCTTCAGTGAGTTTTCTGTGCAGTTTGCCCCTATGTAGATAAGATGTTTGCATTTAAAAGCATTGAGCTTCTTTGGGACAGACATGGTACCTCGTGCTTTGAATCACCATTTATGATCAGTCTTTGTCATTCCTTTGGATTATCTAGTGCAGGATGTTTCACTAATTATTCCCCCTATTTAATTACAGCACTTTTTTTTTATTTCTGTGCCTGGACTATGAATTCCATACAGTAGAGAGAACTAACCAAATCCATTGTAGTAAGATTTTACAAGCGAGGTATTAAAAAGAGGTTGAGCCCGTGGTGTTACTTTTTCCTCCTTCCAGGGGACAGGAGGATATATCAGTGTAAATTGAAGCTATCTTTGGATCTTAGCCAAAAGGTTAATATTTTACACTGGACCTAATCAAGACCGCTCCTTTAATTGTTCAAACTTCTAGATCATATACTGAATACTTGAGTTGGACCAGCGATCAGTATTTCATACGATTCATGGTTTGCAAGAATTAGTGACTAGTTCTGATATTTTTCTATATAAAATCTATCACTCAATGAAAAATCACAGTTTCATGGTTTGTTTGTTTTTTTTAATTTCTCAAATTACAGGCAAATTCTTGCTTCGTTAAAATCACTGTCTTTATCTACATACGTGGCTGATATCTTTGCATTGCTTATATTTTGTAAGAAGAATGCTGCACTTTAATTGGAATTAAAGTGTCTTTGATAATGTTCAAAGTTCTCAGTGTAGAAAAAAAGATTGCATATTTTGCTAACTCCTTGTGTGATATCATCTCAGCCGTACCTGCAAAAATCCCTTCTCCCCAGGAATCTATCGCTAGCTTCACTTTCATGGTAAATCATATCTGAGACTCAAACCATCTGCAGCTCTGATTCACAGAGCCTGCTGCTGCCATCAGAAACCAAACTGAAATTTCACCACAGTAGCAAGTTCTACATAGCAGTGGCCATTAGTTGTGCTTTTTAAAGATGGTTGTTTTCCTGCTCTGTGTGGGTAGGACATTAGGCTGCAAGTCACTCCCTTTTCCAGGGAAGTAATTGGAACAATTCTTCATTGGTACCAGCACACATCACTCTTACAAAAACCAGATAGATGGCGATGGAGCCCTTATGCCACTGAAGTGACAGAACAATACCAGTGTGTAATAGGGAAGTGAACTAGAAGTAATTTCTGTCTGTTGTAGACTTCAGAATACATACGTTACATTCATCTCTTCCCCCCCCATCCCACCTCATATTGTCTGGGGTATTCAGTCTTCTGTTTCTGTTCTTCCTTTTATTAGCATTAAAACCAAACAGAAATAAGGAGATAGTTGTGAAACCATCTGCAAAACAGCCAGCCACCCAAGAATGAGAAAGGGAGACACTGTTTTTCCAGTCCTGATCTCTGTAAATCAAAACAGACATGAATACAATTCACGTTTATCACAACCCAAAGTTGGATTGTTGCTTCTAACTAGGGGGAAGAATTCTGAGAGGAACTTGCCACCTCAC
Organism: Dermochelys coriacea; assembly: GCF_009764565.3. Taxonomy (NCBI): domain Eukaryota; kingdom Metazoa; phylum Chordata; order Testudines; family Dermochelyidae; genus Dermochelys; species Dermochelys coriacea. The sequence continues at coordinate 28,571,889 of NC_050080.1, forward strand.
TCGCCCCCGATGTCAGGGAAGGTTCAGCACTGTGTGAGATGAGACCTTGGTTTGCCAGGATTCCCTTGTAAACAAAGCTGTGCAGTAGCAGGTTGGTGTATCTCTGGGATATCAGTGTGCAGAACAGAGAGACAGAAGCCAGAGGACATTTTAAATATGATACTTGCCCACTTTTCAAAGTTGGCTCAAATCTTCCCCAACTTGATTCAAACCATGAAGGAAACTAAACATCTGAACCATTTAAATGCTCAGGAAAGCCAAATATCCTAACATTACGTGATTTAACAATGTTTTCACAGGCCAAGCTTTCTGTGAAGAATGCTTCCATCGACCTAGTTATTGTTGCGGAGGGAGGTAGTGTTCCTAAGCCAATGGGGGGAAAAAAACCCTTCCACATTAGTTTAGGCTGTGTCTACACTACAAGGTTATACCAGAATAATTACAGTCCTGGGGTTATGCCAGTATAGCCCCATAGTGTAGCATGGCCTGAATATTGCAGAGGGATGTCTTCAGGGGTTGTATATGAAAGTAGGGGAGCAATCAAAATGGATTCAGGATATATTGATACCCTGACAACTTATCTGGTCCTTGGATAGTACAGTACTAGGGTAGAAGGACATTTCTGAAGGGGAAGATCTATGCTTGTCAGCTGTCACTTTAGATCTTGCCACTTTAGAGGCAGGAGAGAATTCTGAGAAGTGCTTACAAACATTGCAATTGTTGTAACACGCTGTGTGCATAGTATGTTGATCTACTAACCAGCATATCTATCCAAATACTAACTATATACATAGAGGGCCGGATGTACTGGAATGGCCAAAGCGCACAGGTCAGAGGTTGGTGAGGAAAGGAGGCCTGATTGTAGCGCTGTATGACTTTCTATCCCCTAGCCCTCTGTGTTAGAGCAGACCTCAAACTGCTCTAACAACTTGAGCCTTGTTGCAGTGTCCACAAGAGACCAAAGACAGAGCCCAGAATCATCAGCCATGTTCCCTTTTCTCCAGCCACAGCCCTCCATCAACACTACACTGCCTGAGAATCATTGCTACGCTCAAGTGATCCTTCTGGGCCAAGTAAGCCACCCTCGTGGGAGGCTTATGCTGGCAATGCAGGCAAAGAAGCCCCCACAGTCCTGAGGATTTGACCCATTGTCTGTGGACTTAAGCCCGCATACTGTCAGCTCCTTTAGTGGAAATTCCTTCCTATTAGACAAAATGTCTGTTCTCCGAACACATTTATACTGACTCAATACAAATGTGATTTCTTAGGAAACAGTTTACTGATTGATATTATTTGCCATCTGAAAAGCTCTTTTCCGGGGTCAAGCTGACCTTGATGTCAGTGGAGTCTGTGCTATTTCTAATATTGACTTTGAAATACAGCCAGCAGGAGAAAGCAGAACTTGCTGTGAATTTTCAATACACACAGTTATGTGGGTTTTATAATTAAAATGAGTGTTCTGTAGCTCGAGGGGCTTTTGCTGTCAATTTTCTACATTTGTATGGCTGACTTGTAACATGGGCAAAGGGGGGTCTCTAAGTGCAACAGATGCTATAACTAGAGAATTGTTTCTATGCTTTTCAGTCTAGCTGTGTGTATTTTTATTTACAATTACTGCATGGGAAACTGTGTCACACTGAAATCCTAACTAATTTTTTGGTAATATAGAATGCATTAAACACAATCTCAGGCGACTTATTTTAATTATACTGGTTAGAGTGGTAAGGGGGAAGTCTTGCTTGCTTGTAAAACAATAACATTGCAGTAAAGAAAGAGATGGCAGCTAATGGACGTATCTGCCTCAACAGCCATAAAACATCTTTTCCATCCTATGGACAATGTGTCAGTCCCAATCACATATCCCGTTTGCCTCTTTGAGCACGGTTCTGTATAATGCATCTTTGGATAGTATAATGTTTTGCACTCTTTAATAAATAAATGATTGTCCATCTGTTTTAAATTCTTGTGTTCAGTGATTTAAGTTTAATTACTGAGTATCCTTAATGCCATGTAAAGAGATACTGTGCGAAAAAAGTGTAATCCTGGAACCATTTGTGTTGCACATTACCCAGTCCTGTAGTCAGTGCCAATTAGACAACATGGTCAGAGTGGTTAACCTCCCTGACTCATAACAATGGTATTGTTGGCTGGCTGGGGGAGGACATTGGCTGCAGAGAGGAACTGGGGTTAAAATTTACCTGTATCTTTAGTAGCGTGAACCTTCTCACGTTTTAGCAGCTGTGAACGCTGGCAGCAACATGCCCAACTGCTGCTGTGATTCATCTCTGCCTAACCTTAGGGAAGGAAGTGGGTTCTCCTGGGCTACACATGATCAGTACAGACTGGGAAGTGTAACTGTGTCCAGTAGGTCTTAGCTTTGGAAATAGTAACAAAGAGGAGCTTTGAGAGACCTGCTTTCAATCAGTCTTGTACTGCATCTTGAAGATGGCCAGGCCTGGTCTTCAGTAGGCTGCAATCAGGAGCAATTGCCAGAGATTAGCTGTGGCCTATGTCAGCCCTGCCTGTGGAGTGATCCATTCGCCTAAAACTGCCACAGAAGCACATAGAGGGAAGGAGTGGGTCTCTCAGTCTTGGTCCCTTCCTGGAGTGCTATACCCGGTCCCTGCACAAATATTCCCCCTTGGCAACTGCAGACGTATGGAGGTAGCATGGTCCAGTAGGTAAGGCACCGGACTGGAGACTTGGATTCTGTTCCTGCCACTGACCTGCGGTGTGATCTTGAGCATGTGACTCATTTTCTCTAGAGGTAAGATAGAGATCTTGGTGCCTATTTCAACGTGAGATCTACAGTGGAGAAGTGCTGTTTAGATGCCAACTATCTCAGCAACTGCAGCTGTTAGTTAGCAGGATGCTAATTGACTTATAAAATAAAAAAGTGATGCTTACTAGTAAACTAAAGCCCTGATCTCAGAAGGATTGAAGGCAAAGAGGTGTGGGTGCATAGCACCTCTAAGGATAAAACCCAGACTTGTTTGCTACTGTAACAGTGCCACTTCATAGACTTTTACAATTTGGGCTGTTTCCAGTCCTATTTCAATGTGATCTCCATGTGAAATTGCACATAGCATTCCGGGGCCTTCTTTCCCTTCCCAGGTTAAAACACCAAAGGCTGTTACCAACCTCCTGATCCTGAAGCTTTGATTAGGTGATACTCTGTTTTGCTATGGCAGGCTGCCCAGCTGATGGGATAGGTGAAAAATCCACCCCCCTAAGCGACACAGTTAAACCGCCCTAATCCCCGGTGTAGACAGCGCTCTGTCGCCAGGAGAATTCTAGCTATGGCCTCTTGGGGAGGTGGATTACCTGTGCCACTGGGAGAACCCCTGCTGTATCGCAGGAGTGGTTTGTGTAGACAAGCCCTTAATGAATGAGTTCTCTAGAAATGCAGGGAAGACCACATTCTGAAAGTAAGGCTGGGCTGGACAGAATCCACCAGCAATAGAGATTAAAGATGCCGCAATATACAGTGGGATAGGGCACAGTGCAGCCATCAGCTTTACCACATACAAAACTTGAGTGAGGGTCTGGCCCTCATTTATCTGGAGAAAAATAGGCCTTTCTATGCTGATCCACAAAGAAGTGCAGGGAGTGGGATTCTGTAAAAGTCCTACGGGAAAACAGGATCTAGAAGTGATGAGAGCTAGCATAGGGCTAGTGCGGGGTTGGCAATAATTTTTGCAGGGGGGGCCACTTCATGAATTTTGGTAAATTGTCATGGGCTGCACATTTCTACTACGTTAATGGAAGGAGTGTGGGGTTTGGGAGGGAGTTTAGTGTAGGAGGTGGCTCCAGGCTGGGGCAGGGAATGGGGGTGCAGGGTCTTGGAGGAAGTTTGGGTGCAGGAGGGGGTGTGAGGTGCAGGTTCTGACCAGAAGGCACTTACCACAGGCAGCTCCCGGCCGGTGGCGTAGCAGGGCTCAGGCAGGCTGCCTGCATGCTGTGGCCCCACGCTGCCCCCAGAAACGCCTGCGGCCAGCTGCTGCTGGCACGTCTCTGTGCGCCACTTGGGGAAAAGGGGGCAGTGGGTCTCCGTGCGCTGCCCATGCATGCACGCATGCACTGCCCCCGCAGCATCCATTAGCTGGTTTCTGTGAGGATGGTGCTGGTGGTGAGGGCAGCATGCGGAGCTGCTTTCCCCCCACATGCCAGGGGCATGCAGAGATGTGCCAGCAGTAGCTGGCCACTTCTGGGAGCAGCATGGGGCCATGGCAGGCAGGCAGCCTGCCTGAGCGCCCCACTGCACCATGGGACTTTTAGCAGCCTGGACTCGGAGATCGCAAGGGGGCAGAGGAGGCCAGACAGAAATATTAGACAGGCCAGAATTTGCCCATCCCCTGGCCTAGTGCTTTCCTTGGACAAAGTACCATACAAACCTGAATTGATCCTTATAACCACTCTAGCCTCCAGAAAAATCTCATCTGCTTCCCTAACACAAGGGCTGCAGTTGGGGCAAAGAAGAGACATAGCTCATCAAAGACTACCTGTTATACCAATAAAATAAAAACCAGCAGGATCTTATTAAAGGGGAAAAGGCAAAATGCCACATTTATTATGAATACAGAAAGAATCATAGTAAGCAGTTAGTTATAGCTATAACATTCCATTCAATTTCATATTTATTCACACATTCATTCACACACACACACAGGTTCTGCAAGGTTGTTATCATAGTTACCAGTCTTAGAGTTGCTCATGCCAAGCCACTGGCCAGGTGGCCTGGACATGAGGAGGGAGCAGGGCCTTGTCAGATGCTCATCTGATGCTCCTGGAAGTTGGTTTGCAGAATCAGACCCCAAAGTTCTCACTTTCTAGAGTCCATTTTTATAGGAATTTCTTCCTATGCCAGTCTATGGGAATTGCTTCATCATGCTGTTGCTGAATCAATCAGCAGATGGCACATTCCTGACAGCTCCGTGCTGCCAGATGTTATCTTGTTCTTTGGTTCTCCCATCTTTGAAGCTGTTGAGTGGATTCCAGTCTGCCCTCCGGGGGTCCTCTGGTTATTTCCACTTGACGCTTTCTTCAGCTGATGGACACTGGATTCTTAGGCTGGCACCTCCCTGATCATTCAGTTATTATCCACACCAAGCATCCATCCACATACATCCTCTACCTCCATTTTAATCACAATTGTTAACAAAGCGAGATGAATACAACAAAAGGGCGGGGAGTCTCTGGGTGCTGTTTCTGAGTATTGCTTTGAGTCTCTCTCTGTGTGAGTAGTTGTTGTTACAAAGAATTGCTTTGAGAACAGACTCTGTCTTAGAATGTACTAACACAATTAGCAGCTTGCAAGTTTCACACAGAGAGGGAGAGAAACAGTACCAAAAACCAAGAGACCTCTTAATTAGTAATACCCTGGAATTTAAACTATGGGGACTCAAACTCATTTGTAATTTTAATAGAGAACTTCTTTAATATGATCCAACATAATCAGGGAGTTGGCGGCAGTTATGTGGCTAGAGCAGGGGCCTGCCTGTCTCATAGCTCCAGGCTCATTCTCTTAGAGCTCAGCAAGTTGTCCAAGAATACATCTACACAACAAAAAACCCTGTGGCCGTGAGCCTCAGAGCCTGGGTCAACTGACTCTGGCTCACAAGGCTAAAACTAGCCACGTAGCGGGCTGGAGCCTGAGCCCTGAAAACTGGTGATAAGGGTGGTTCTCAGAGATGGGGCTCTAGCCTGAGCAGGAACATCTCCACTGCGATTTTTAACCCTGTAGCACATGCCCGAGTCAGTTGACCTAGGCACTGAGACTCGCTGGGATCTTTGCAGTGTAGATGTGCCCTAAATGACCCAGAGTGTAATACTGGCCAGCCTCGGACAATCTCCTATAAAAAGTGGTAAATACAAGTCCTGCCAGGGGAAGCAGCTGGGAAAGCAACCTCCCAAACTGATGTAGTAGTTCCAGCAAACTAGGACAGTGACAGCTCCGCCCAACCCATTAGCTAGAGATCCTGTTAGCAAGCCACTGAAACCAGAACATAGAGCAGCAAGCTAAATAATAATTGTATTTGTAGGACATCTGTACTCCAATGCCTTTGAGACACTCTGCACAAAGAAACCCCAGCCTGGAACGTAAGTGAACCTTCTTGTTTGTTTGTTTTTCTGTATTAGTGATGTTGTGCTTAGGTAAATAGCATTGTAAAGCTCAGTTTAAAGGGGGCTCAGCTGGGAGGACTGAGAATAGCCTGCTAAACCAGGATTCTGTCTTTCTTCAAGGTCCACATTTGAACAATGAGGATAATTAACCATTGGAACAACTTACCTAGGAATATGATGGATTCTCCAGTTCTTGAAATAGTTAATACAAGATTGAATGTCTTAAAAAAATACAGTTATGCTCCATTTTGATGCCTAGTAACTGAACTTGATGCAGGCATAATTGGGAGAACTCCTCTGGCCTGTGTTATCCAGGAAGTCACAGAGATGATCATAATGGTCCCTTCTGGCCTTAAAATCTACAAACCTAACAGCCCTGCTGGCTGATGGTATGCAAGGTTCAAAGCTCCTGGAAACAGCAGTGGGACCCAGCCCATTAGGAGTTCTGAGTGTTAACGGGAGGTCCTGTAAGAGGATGCATTTCCTGGAAGGTAGCTAGGGCAGGGATCAGAACAGCATAATTTAGAAATCTGCTCTTACTGAAGATGTCTGAAATGTTGATAACAGTACTGGGCATTTTCCCATCCCCCTTAGACTCTAGGACCTTTGGCAAATCAAGTCACTAAGTCTCTCTGGTCAATATCAGCAAAGGTCCTGAGGCACCTAAACCCCAAATTGAGGTGCCACAGCAATCCACAAAATCCCCACTCGGCTGCCGTCTAACCCTGCAGGCAGCTAAACTTACCCGGTGCCTACATTTGTGTTCCTTGGTGCTTATGTTTCGGCCTCTGAGCATTCGCACTGCCTTACTGTAGGGAACCAGAGGTCCATCTCCCATCTAAGCCCCAGTGTGATCCACAAGCCAGGGGAAGACAGGCATTCCCCTGCCTATCTTGTCTGCAGAGCCTGATCCACACCCATCAACTGAATCAAGCCCAGCTCAAAATGTGGACAGAGGAGAAGGTGGTCATGGGGTTTTCTTTATAGCTTTCAGCCTAGAGGTTAGAGCGCTGAGCTTGGATGAGGAGGCTGGTCCGATCCCCACTCTGTCTGATGGGGAGAAAGGTGGGAAACCCCCGTTCAAATCCTCTCAGGAGAGTGCTCGGACAAGTGGGCTGTGGGAGACTCTGGGCTCAGGCTTCCTCAGTCTCTCCTGTTGAAGCTATTCCACTCCAGATAAAGAATTAACTAATGGTAATTAACTAAGACTGGGCCCTGGGTCTCCCACCTTCCTCCCAGGGGCACCCTAACTCTCAGGCTACAGAGTCATTCTTCTTCTCTGCCCCAATGACACCGAAGTCCCTTTGTGGATCTAGGCCTCAAATTGCACACATATAAAATGGGCATAATAGCTGTGCCCTAGTTTGAAGAGGTGCTGGGAAAATGAATGCATTAAAGATTGAGAGACACTCCGGTACTGGGTGATGGAGCCAGGTTAATACCATAGATTGATTCAGTGAGCAGAGCTCTTTGGTGTGTGTAGGTTTGCATCCCTCCAGTTAAGTATCTAGGAACACAAGAGTAGCTGTATCATTTCAGATCATGCATCTAGTCCAGTGTCTGCTTCCAGTAGTGGCCAATGCCAGATGCTTCAGAGGAAAGGCAAACAAAAAACCCACAGACAAACAAAACAAAGCTCAACAACTGATAGTGCATAAAGCTAATTGTGGTGCAAAAGGGGGTGGGAACAGCCCTTCTTGGCCCTGGCCCTGATCTGCTGGGACCCCGACAGATGAGATTTAATTGTTTTATTTTACCCTGCCAAGCTACAAATGTTATGAATGTTGCAGAATCAAGGGGCAAGTTCATCTTCTCCCCGTGGTGTGGAAAGGGAGGCAAGGGAGGTTCATTTTGCCTTGATACAGATACAAAGGAGGTGCAGGGATGGGATTAATTTCCATCCATCAAAATGGTGCAAGGAAGACAGGAAAGGGCCAGGTTCATCTTCCCCTCTTAAAGACTGAGGACAGGAATATACAATTATTCCTTCCTTCCTCCCTCCCTGTTTTCATGCCTGAGTTTGCTGCAGTTGCAGTTTGGGATTCATTCAATCGTTAGTGCGGATTTTCTTTGCAATGTTATAATTCCTAAAAATCCCAAATAACTTGCACAGCCGCCTCTCACGTACAATTATAGCCTCCTTGTGAAATGACAAGGCAGTGCGTAGTTAAAAAGACACTGCCCCCATTTTCCTGGGTCTGCCAGTCTGTCTGTCCCAGAGGTTAAGAGGTTCTGCTCACCCTGAATAAACTGCCACATGGATTTTAAAATAAACTTTTTAATTCCACTTGGCGTTTCTGAGCTTCCTGCTGCTGGATCTGCCTGGCTGGGAAAATGACATCTTTTGTGGCACTAGCAGCAATAGTGCCACACAACTGCATGTTCAGATCACTGTAAGAAAGTTACAGAGCCTCCTGCGGGAAAGGAGATGCACTCTTGCCATTCCACTTTGCCCTAGTTTTTTCCATATGAAAAAAACCCCCATGAATTAATGTGCATACATTTGGTCTAACCGTTGCTTGTTCTTTGTCATAGCCAAATCCTGTGCTGAGATCTGCAGAGAATTTGTCCTGTAGCATTTACATAGCTCATTGCAAACTGTAATTCAACTGCCTCACACCCCTTGAGGTAGGGAAGGGTTGCTATGCCCCCTTTATTGCTGAGGAAATTGAGACAAAGGGAGGTTAAGCGACTTGTCAAAGGCCACAGAGTAAGTCACTGGTATGGCTAGGATTAAGAAGTTAAGAATCCCTCTATAACCAAGCTCTGTGCTCAGTCCACTAGACCACACCAGCTCTCCGTCTGTTGCATTATTCCCATCACAGAAGTGCTGAGCACAGAGTCCTAAAGCATGAAGCCTGTTACGCAAGTACAGCGGAACTGCATACCAGGCTCTAGTCTAGACCCAGCAGTCCAGGAATTAACTCATCTTCCGGTGAAGTCTCCTGCCTCCCTCATGGAAAAGGTTGGAGTTAAAGAGGCACGGCTCCAGCCTAAGGGCTCAGGCAGGAACGAAGAACCAAGACTGAAGCCCTTCTTGGTAGTCAGTGAGTGGGCAAGTGGCAAGCCACTCTGCCTGCAGTGTTAAAATACAGCCCCTAGTCCTGAAGCATATTGAGACATGGCTTAACGTGCTGTCGTGCCCAACTCCTAGCTAAATTAGAACCTGTCTGAGCCTAGATTGGATTCCACCCTGGCCAGCTGATTTGTTAGGAGTCAGATTTCAAACACAGCTCCCTTCTCTGTGCAGATGGGGCATGGCTCCAGCACACAGCGGTAAGGCGGGTTTTGTTTTAACCCAACTGGCTTTTCCTGTGTTTGCATCAAAACCCTTCCTTTTTTGCAATCAGGCGGCAGGTGCACTTGACTGTTTGCTGTGTGTGACAGCACAACCCTTACAAGCCTGCGAGTCCTGCAGTTTAGAAACCTGCTTACCTCTGCATTTTTCAACCCCATGTTCTTGGTCCTGAGTGGTCTTTAGTGCAGGTATCACTGTATTAACTAGGGCACTGCCCTCCCAAAGTGCTCTGTAATGCGCTCGGACCTCCAGCAATGGACAGGCCTCTCTGCCAAGAGCCCACTTCAGTGCACTCCTAAGGTTTCCAGTACAGTCTCGCTCAGCCTGTAGTTAAGATCCCTGTCTATTAGGCAAGCTAGTTTTATGGCTTCCTTTGTCCTGCTCCTCCTGAGTTAGCCATGAACCAGTACCCCCAGCTGGTGATAGAGGCTCATTATGCTGGTAGTGGATGGGTCCCTCATTCAGATGAGAGAGAAAATGGGGATTTTGACCACTGATGGTCAGTAAAGATCCAATGGCACCTTTTTCAGAAGTGGGGGTGAACCCTCCTATCTTAATCATACTCCAATCCTGATTATTACGTTTTGCCTCCTTAAAATTGCCTTTGCAGTCTGTTAGAGACAATATTTTTTCACTTTTCCTCCTAAATTCTCATGTAGTGTGGCTGTGCACCATCAAATAGCTGCCACGTTCCATATCAGAGGCAACTGTGTTCCAGTAGTGGTTAAAATGAGTCTGGCCTGCATTTTATAAAACACTTTAGGATTCTTTCATGTATAAGCCTTTACATCTCTGTAAGTAATTATAATTCCAGGGAAGCCACAATTCCTAAATATGCTTCCAGTTAATTTCTTTTTGAATTTAGCCTTCTCGCTAAACAGCTTATCAGCTTCCTACACATTGGGATGCACATGGAGGGAAAGTTACTATCTATGCCATGTTTTGTGGGTGTATTACCAGAGCCCAGTGCATATTTACAGATATTAAAGGAGTCTGCTGGTATCTTTCTCCTACTCTGCCTTTTCAACTCTGGCACGTCACCTGCTGTATAATACATATTTCATAGAGGCACAAGCACAGAATAGTCAACATATCTCTGATTTTCTTACCACTTAATCCTTGGGAAAGGAGATTCCAGAGTGTGGCCTTGTGATTATGTGCTAAGCTCTGTCTCGGCCAACACCATGGATTAAGCCAGGGACTGCCAGTGCTAAAAGCTTGAGCTGAAGAGCCACGCTCTGAAGTTGAATGCTGTCTAAGACCCATGTTCTCTCTGAGTTGGGGACAGAGTGGAGACACAATGTTCCCTACACCCCCACTGAATTTCCCCAACACTCCCCCCCCCAGTTTTATGAACTAGTTGCATGCCAATTGAGTGACTGTTTGGAAATTTGAATTGAAATTGAAACATTAATACACATTTTAAAAGCATATATAGTGTATGATAAAATATGTGTATCTGAAAAAGTATAATAGATTTGAAAAGTATGAACATGGACTAGCTTCCTTATACAGCTGTTGTTTTTTATGACAATGTCAGTGCATTCATTCTGGTGATGTTGGCCAATCTAATAATTTCAAATGATGATTTGTAAGCAAAGTCTAAATGAGCTCTCCCTGACAGCTAGTGATGAGCTGGGGCTGCAGGGAAAGGCTTCAGGACCAGATTGTATTTACATTCACACCTAATCTACCTAGGTATCCAGCAAACAGAGCTGTGTTGCCCAAGTGATAGATTTGATAGATTTTGGCTGCGGTTGGGTTACAAATCACTTGAATGCGGGGGGGGGGGGGGGATGAAATGTTGTTCTTATTGTATGAGTAAAGGGCAGTAGAACTTAGCCTGTGCTGATTGAGGGCATCAAGAGAGAGGGTGGGGACCTGCCCTTCTCCACTGTTTAAAGACAGAGCTGATTAGGTTCCATAGATAGTCTTTTGTTCTGTTAAGTGACCACTGCAGATGAACGGTTTCAGAGTAGCAGCCGTGTTAGTCTGTATTCGTAAAAAGAAAAGGAGTACTTGTGGCACCTTAGAGACTAACAAATTTATTAGAGGATAAGCTTTCGTGAGCTACAGCTCACTTCATCGAATGCATCCGATGAAGTGAGCTGTAGCTCACGAAAGCTTATGCTCTAATAAATTTGTTAGTCTCTAAGGTGCCACAAGTACTCCTTTTCTTTTTACTGCAGATGAAATCACTGATAATCAGGTCTAAGTGCTTAATCCTGCTGTGGGGACATTGTTTCTGTGGAAGAGATGGCCCAGACTGCACTAGCAGGGAGGTTCCCCCACTGATAGCTCAGCTGAAATCACTGAGAGCTGGGTGGAACCACAAGAGACCAACTCGCAGAGGTCACAGTGGCAGGTGGCAGCAGAAGGTGACTGCGCAGGGCCATTGGTAACAGAGTGGTGGAGTGAACGGTGGCACAACAAACAGCAGTGGCCAGAGTGAACAGTGAGCAGCTGGAGGAACGAGCAAGGTGCCTTCTTGCCCCTCACCTGGGAGGTGTACTCATGTGAAAGCACCTCTGAACTCTGAATCTCCACTGACCAAGGACAACACCAGTGAGTGGGGTGCGGTGGAGGGAAAAGTGAGGGGCATATTAAATAAACATTTGTTTGTTGGACTATATTTTAGTGACTTTGCTCCAGAATGCTAGATTTGTGACTGGGAATGGAAACTTGTATAAATATGTTTCCTAGTAGGCCAAGATTTTTAAAATGCATTATTTGCCACGGTTGTTATCTCACATTATTGCTATCTTGAGAAGTCATTATGTTGGGGACTTTCTATACTAAACATTTTTATTATTCGCAAAAAGAAAAGGAGTACTTGTGGCACCTTAGAGACTAACAAATTTATTAGAGCATAAGCTTTCGTGAGCTACAGCTCACTTCATCGGATGCATTTGGTGGAAAAAAACTTTTTCCAAATGCATCCGATGAAGTGAGCTGTAGCTCACGAAAGCTTATGCTCAAATAAATTTGTTAGTCTCTAAGGTGCCACAAGTACTCCTTTTCTTTTTGCGAATACAGACTAACACGGCTGCTACTCTGAAACCTATTTTTATTATTATTTTTACATAAGAATGGTCATACTGGGTCAGACCAATGGTCCATATAGCCCAGTATCCCATCTTCCGACAGTGGTCAAGACCAGATGCTTCAGAGGAAATGAACAGAACAGGTAATCATCAAGTGATCCATCCTCTGTTGCCCTCCCCAATCTGGCTAATAGCCACTGATGGACCTATTCTCCAGGAATTTATCTAGTTCTTTTTTTAATCCTGTTATAGTTTTGGTCTTCACAGCATCTCCTGGCAAAGAGTTCCACGGGTTGACTTTATTTTGTGTGAAGTAGTACTTCCTTTTGTTTTGTTTTTTTAAAAGCTGCTGCCCATTAATTTCATTGGGTAACTGCTAGGTCTTGTGTTGTGTGAAGGATTAAATAACATTTCCTTATTCACTTTCTTCACAGCAGTCAAGATTTTATAGACCTCTACCATATCCCACCTTAGTCGTCTCTTTTCTAAGCTGAAAATTCCACGTCATTTTAATCTCTCCTCCTGTTTCATATTCCTAATCATTTTAATTGCCCATCTCTATACTTTTTCCAATTCCAATATATCTTTTTTTGGGATGGGGTGACCAGATCTACACCCAATATTCAAGGTGTGCACGTACCATGGATTTCTATAGCGGCAATATGATATTTTCTGTCTTATTATCTAACCCTTTCTTCATGATTTCCAACATTCTGTTTGCTTTTTGACTGCCGCTGCAGATTGAGTGGATGTTTCCAGAGAACTATCCACAATCACTCCAAGATCTCTTTCTTGAATATTAACAGCTAATTCAGACTCCATCATTTTGTATGTATAGTTGAGATTGTTTTCCAATGTGCATTACTTTGCATTTATCAACATTGAATTTCATCTGCCATTTTGTTGGCCAGGCACCCAGTTTTGTGAGATCACTTTGTAACTCTTCGCAGTGTGCCTGGGACTTAACTATCTTGAATAGTTTTGTATCATCGGCAAATTTTGCCACCTCAGTTTACCCATTTTTCCAGATCATTTATGAATATGTTGAACAATACTGGTCCCAGTACCAACCGCTCAGGGACACCACTATTTATCTCTCTCCATTCTGAAAACTGATTTATTCCTACCCTTTGTTTCCCATCTTTTAACTAGTTACTGATCCATGAGAGGACTTCCCTCTTCTCCCATGATGGCTTACTTTTCAAAAGTCAATTTAAATTAAATATATATATTTAAAAATTATATTTTTTAGAAATCTAGACCTGTTATGTGTTTTGGTGTAATTTGTATTATTCTTATGTTAAATTTTGCATTATCCTAACAAAACATTTACTTTGTTCATATCTCTTTTATATGTTGCAGGTCAAAGTGAAAATGAAAAGACAAAAAACAATTCAACAATTTTTCCACTCAAAGGCCTCAAAAACTAAACCAAGGTGAAGAATGCATCAAGAACCAAGAATATATCAACATGATATCTGAAGGTTCAAGTGGTGTATCTACATCCAACCAGCCCGAAGTGCAAATACAGCCACCTACTGAAGAAACAGTGTCTCCAAAACCTAAAGGCATTTCCCGATGTTTGTCAGTCAAAGTGTCCCATTTATTGAAGTTACAAAAGATGGCTACTGGTGCACCTCTTGCAAAAAAGCTTACGAAGAAGGAAAGCTTCCCAATGCTCTAACTGGTAAAAGTGGAGGAGCTTGGTTTGTCAAACTGTGATCAGCAAAGCCAATGCTGACAAACTACGTGAAAAGGCTGCAAAACACCAGGCCTCTGGAGTGCATCAACATGCAGAAAGCCTTATAAACCCACTTTCAAAGCCAATTTTAGAAGTACTTAATGAGTCTGTTAAGAATGCTGGGGATACAACACAGTTCATGCAAACACACATGGCTGTGGCATTCTACTTTCTATTTAAGCAAGAGATACCACACACTACAAACTGGAGGCCAATGTTAAGTGCATTGTCACTTGTTCATCTTGAAGTTGAACACTGGTTCCGAATAAGACCAGCAAATGCTCACTATCTTTCTGCAGGAAACTCAACTGGCTAGAAGCATGCGGTGCAACAGTGAAAGACTCAACAGTTGAAAAAGTGAAGAACTCTCTCACCACATTCAAAAAATTTGTATACATGGCTGATGAATGCACCAATGCAAATGGGCATCAAGTATTAAGTCACTGTGTACGTTATCTTGATGTCGGGGGTAGGCCAGTAGATGCAATTCTAGATGTTCAAGTTATAGAAGACAATCAGCTGCATCTGTGACAACCCACATCTTAGAAGAGTTAAATGCTTGTCAATTGGACCCGAAACAGATGGCTGCTTGTGCATTTGATGGAGCTGCAAACTTCTCTGGAAGACATGGTGGAGTACAAGCTCTGCTCAGAGAAAAGTGTAACCCTAATCTCACCTATACGCACTGCAGAGGCCATCTACTCTAACAAACACTAGTACAAGCTGCAGAATCTTCAAAAGACATTAAAAAAGCTATAAATTTAATGTCTTCATTATATTCTTTTTTCAGCAAGAGTCCAAAAAGACTGAGTATCTTGGAAAATATAGAAGATACACTGGGACTGAAGTTCAAATTAGTCCAATCTGGGAAAACCCGCTGGCTTTCTCATGAGTGATCCTTGGCTGTTGTCTTAAAATTACTCCACCCGTTATTACTGACTTTGGAAAGTATCTACCAAGATGGGATGGATCCAAGTGGTGAGGCTGGTGGACTACTTTTTGCTACTACATTCAGAGAAGACTACTGTTATTCTCTCTCTCGTAAGTCTACTGTTGAAGCCATTTGGGTCATTAAACAATGCTATCCAGGCATCTGCTACAACAGTAGTAGATCTTTGTCCAGCAACAGAAGCTACATTTGGATCAATCAGAGAGCTATCCATTGAAAAAGTACAGGAAGAAGCAAATACTGCAGTCCAGAAGTTGCCTAATGAAAGCATTTATATCGAATCCTTAAGTGAAGAAAACAAGATGTGTTTGTTAAGACAACTGGAAAAAGTACACAGATCTTGATTCTTAAAAATCTACAACAGCAACTTCTAGATTCTACTCAAGCTCTACATAGCTTTTACAGATGCCTGTCCTATAAAACACCAACAGTTGAGTGGAGTGAGGCCCTACCAGCAATGGGGCTGCCATGTGATCAGGACAGAATAGAGATTTGAACACAGAGTGGAATATCATATGACGAATGAATGAAGATTTGACTTCAACTTCTTTTTTATCATCACTAGTGGCTCAACCCGATCTTTGTGTTCTGTTTCCTGGGATGAAAGAAGTAGGAATGCATCTCTAGCTACTCCCAGTCACAACAGCTACAGTTGAGCGTTCTTTTTCGTCATTGAATAGAATTTTGTGTTCTGAAAATCTGCCTGATCATGTGAATGAACTAATGAGTATATCAATTGAAGAAATGGAAGTACCAGACACACGAGAAGCCACCAAAGATGAACGCATTGCATTCAAGAAGTTCATTAACAGAGTTGTGCAAAATTATAACAAGAAACCAAGAAGGATGTAGATGTAGGGCTTCATAAAAGGCTCGAGTAGCCAACTTTAATTTGGGTGATTGTAAACCATGAGTTAACTCTAACACAATGGTCATGAAATTTCAGTTTTTACTATGGTGCCGTACAGCCCCCCCTTCACCTTCACAGTCTCCCCCCTCATCGGCCCTGACCCCTCCTGCAAATTCTAACCCCATTTCAATTCCTGGGGAAACCACTGCGACGCACACTCAGCAGGGGGACAGGATTAGAGCAAAGGGCTGGGAGGCAGGAGAGCAGGGCTACAGTCCCAGCCCCGCCACCCATGGGCGTTGGGCAACCACATCACTTCGCAGTGCCTTCGTCTCTGCAGGTGTCAGGCGGAGATAATACCCACCTGCGGGGCCTCGGGGAGGCGGATTCATGTTCATAGAAAGTTCTTGGGCAGCCAAGACTGGTCGGCTTTTTGCAATGGGAAAAGCTACGTGTGGACAAATGTACGGAGCAGATCGGTGCACTTCACGTCCTGGGCTGCCTGTCCCGGCGGCATCGCGCCCCGCCAGCGCCACGGGCGCAGAGCGGGAGACGGGCTGGGAGGAGGGGCAGAGCAGGCCCGAGGAGCTGGGAGCGGGCGCGGGGCAGCCCCCGGGCAGGGGAACGAGCCCAGGCGGGGAGATCAGGGAGCGGGGGGAGACACCTCGCCCAGGCCGGCGCCGCTCCGAGCCGGGCCCGGCTGCGCCTCCCGGCCGGCCCCGCCAGCGCTCCTGGCCCAGCGCCGCGCGGATTGGCCGCGCTCCCGTCCCGCGCCGCCGCTGCGATTGGGCGGCTGTCAGAACGTTTCGCTCGTCGCCGCACCGCCTCCCGGCCGTCCGGGTCGTAGCCAATGGGAAGGCGGAGCTGCGCCTCAATCCGGGAGCTGCGGCCAATGGGGAGGCGGCTCCCCGCCAGCGTAACCAATGGGAGCGCGGATGCGCCGCTCCGGTCGCTTTCGCGGCAAAAAGGATTTGGCGCGCAAAGGCGTGCGGGGCTGGACCAGCTGGGGACAATACCCGGGGCCGGGCCGGGCCGGGGCGCGCGGGCAGCCGAGGGACCCCCAGCAGGGCGAGCAGCGGGCCCGGCGGCCAGCCCCGCTCTGTGCCCTGCGGCGGCCCCAGCCCAGGGCTGAGGCTCCGGGGTGCTGCCTAGGTGCCCTTCGCTCCGGGCCCCGCCGCCGCCGCCGCCCCCCCGGCTGGTGGCTGCGCGTCCTCGGGCCTCGGCCCTCCCTGAGCATGGGACGCGTGTCCCGGGGCCAGCCCCGTCTCTTGCCGCAGGCCGCCGCCGCCCCGCGGCCCAGGGCCATGGCCCTCTGAGCCGGCGCAGGGAGGGGAGCAGGGCCGGGCGCGTCCCCCCACTCTCCCCCGAGCGCCGGGGATGTGAGCGCCCGCCGCCCGGACCATGTCTCTGGGGGTGGCCCCGGACGGCAGCGCCTGCGTGGCCGACTTGGAGGCTCTGCTGGGGGGCGCCGGGGGCCTCCACGTGATGGAGCAGCAGATTGTGATCATCTCCACGCCGGACGCGCTCCCCACGCCTGAAGCGGAGAGCGAGGCCGAGCTGCTGCTCTTCGCCACCCCGCAGGCCCCCCGGCCGGGCCCGGCGGCGCAGAGACCGGCGCTGGGACGCCCACCGGTAACGCCACGTTAGCTCTCTGGTTTGCAGCTCGGTAGCAGCCCGGCTTCCCCCAGGGGATCTCCAGACGCCCGGAGCTGGGCGGGCTTGGCCGGCTGAAAATCAGGCCCTTTGCTCGCTGGAGAGCACGCGAGTTCTTTCTGCCCGTGTATTGCCCCCCGCCCCTTTCCCCCCCTTGTCACTGCTAAAGCCGTGTGCGGTGAAACGTGGCAGCTTTGTCACAGCACGGGGTCATGCCGTAGGGCCGGAGGATCCCCTGATGGTGCTCTAAAGGGCCCCGGAAATAAAACAAAGAAAGGAAATTGAGAGAAACTTTGCGTCAGTGCCGGGTAATCCAAGGCGGGAGATGTAATAGCCCGGTTTCCCCCATACTGTGGTCATTGGCTCTACCCTCGTGAAAATAAAGTGCTCTGGGGTCTTTAAAGGGCCACCTGTGGCCAGGGCCTCAGTTTTACAGATCATCGAAAGAGAGGGCGCTTCTTGCATTCCGCTGTCCTCGATACGGTTCTCTCTGGTGCTAGATAAGGCAAGTAGCTGGCCTTGGTGTGGCTGCTGCTCTTGGTCTTCCGGCTTCATGTGATAAAGCTCCGGAGTAAGGGAGGAACCGGCAGTACTATGTGAGTGAGGCCTGACATGAGATTGGTTGCTTGTACAGTTTTCTGAGTCTGTTCCTGATTCAGCATTTCTGCTGTTAATCGTTTACAGGGCTAAGTAGTGAGGCAGAACAGGTTCAAATGGGACTTGTAAATTCTGGTTCTGAAATATTAGCTGTTCGCTAACATAGGAGTGACATACTGTGGTACAGTGGAGAGGAATGATGATTGCTTTTGAAAATATGTAAATAAATTATTAATGGCGGGGAGGGGGTGTTCTGAGAGTGGATATACACCAGTCATCAAAAAGTCTCAAAGCTCCACTTCAGAACTAAATCCATTGAGTGGATTTTAACTCTACACACTTCTCAGATTGTTCTCAAATCTCTGTTTGTTGTGATGATCCTTTAATGTCCATGGCAGCAGTCTGCAGTGTTATAAATGCTTCAGGATATTAAAGTCAGAGTCTTGAAAAATTCTGCTTGTCCAGTGTGGGAGTGTATACATATACAGTCAGGCATGTAACTTCTAAATAATCATTAGGATAAGCTATGGTGAGCAGGCATTGTCTTCTACAGCATCAGCACAAGAGGGCCTTCATTGTTATTGGAGCCACTGGATGCTACTGTAATGTAATGAATTCAGACTGTGCTGTGAAATATGCAGGGCTGACCCTTGCACCCATGCAGACACCCATTGTCTTCAGTGGGCTCCAAGCAGAAGTCTGCCCTTGCCTTGTTAGACCCTGATTTTGCACCAAGAACTGCAAGGCTGAACTAGCAGAGCCTTTCCTTTCTTTTGGTTTCCTGAATTGTTTTCATAAGATTGATTTAGACACTTAAATGATTCATACTAGCACCTGCAATTAGACTGAGGCTAAAGCAACAAGGGCTTGCAGTTTTCCTCCATCAGGGCATAAGCAGATCATTGTGTGGGATCTTTCTTTACTTGTGTACTTTTAAGATGGAGTTTTAAGCCATCATCTGGCATTGGCCATGGTCAGTGAGTGGATCTGTCCCAGAATAAAATCCCCACGCTTTTAGCTCAGTAGAGATGGGGGCGGGGAACAGGGGAGTGGAAGAGGAAAAGACCACAACATGCTTTGCTAGTTAAACATGCCATCTTCCAGAGGCCTCTCACTGTAGTTTGAGGGACCTTACAGCTGATCATTTGTTTTTTTTTAACTGTTTGGGTCAGGAATCCATAATGAGTTTTCCCTGTCTGGTGTCTCCCTGCTTGTGGTGGGGAGTGGGTGGTTGGGATGGAAAGGCGTGATTGTTGCTGTTGTGCTGGAAGCGCTGCTGGTTTATGTGGTAGGACTGATGTTTCAAGGAGGATCCTTGTTTGTGAAGCCACAAAACGTGAGCTGCTTTTCTCCTAGCTCTTTGCAAAGTGCGTGGGAGCTTCCTCTGAAACAATCTGTCTCTGATTCTTTAATAAGCAATCAGCAGCCCAGTGCCCATAGGCTGTTCTGCACCAACAGTTCTGGTGGGGCTGCAGCCTGGTGCCTGCGGGCGGTGAAGCTCTAAACACCCTAGTGTGCATGAGGAAAGGGGGCAGAACTCTTGTTTTCTGCTCCCATTGGTGCTTCCCGGTAGTGCAGTGGGATCTAGGTATCTTAAACTGACCGTCAGCTGTCTAGGGTAGTGAGAGTAACCGCTCACTCGTTCCCTGATTGCTTAAGTTGAGATGCTTTGGGCAGGAGGGAGTTGTCTAATCTATCTGTTTCTGTATTATCAGGCTGTTCCCTTCTAATAATAAAATAGGCCCCAATTACCGAGTCTCCTCCTTCCCAAATGTGTCCTTCGTGAACTAGATCATATTGCACTAAACGAGGCTAGAGACAGGTACAGTCACAATGTACAAAGTCTTAAAGTTCTCTTGAACCTTCAACTTCTCCTGACCGCCCATGTGGTCCCAGGCAGTTAGCTGGAGCGCTAGTCTGAGCTGGAGCTTTGCCTGTTGGCACCATTGGATGATCAAGTCAGGTGCTCCACTTGCTACCCTAGAAAGCTTTGATCTCATAGAATCATAGAAGATTAAGGATGGAAGAGATCTCAGGAGGTCATCTAGTCCAACCCCCTACTCAAAGCAGGACCAAATCCAACTAAATCATCCCAGCCCGGGCTTTGTCAAGCTGGGCCTTAAAACTTCTAAGGATGAAGATTCCACCACCTCCCTAGGTAACGCATTCCAGTGCTTCACCACTCTCCTAGTGAAAAAGATTTTCCTCATATCCAACCTAAACCTCCCCCACTGCAACTTGAGACCATTACTCCTTGTTCTGTCATCTGCCACCACTGAGAACAGCTGAGCTCCATTCTCTTTGGAACCCCTCTTCAGATAGTTGAAAGCTGCTATCAAATCCCCCCTCACTCTTCTCTTCTGCAGACTAAATAAACCCAGTTCTCTCAGCCTCTTCTCGTAAGTCATGTGCCCCAGCCCCCTAATCATTTTTGTTGCCCTCCGCTGGACTCTTTCCAATTTGTCCACATCCTTTCTGTAGTGGGGGGGCCGCAAAACTTGATGCAGTGCTCCATATGTGGCCTCACCTGTGCTAAATAGAGGGGAATAATCACATCCCCCAATCTGCTGGCAATGCTATTACTAATGCAGCCCAGTATGCTGTTAGCCTTATTGCCAACAAGGGCACACTATTGTCTCTCATCCAGCTTCTCACCACTGTAATCCCCAGGTCCTTTTCTCTAGTTGGTTTGTAGCTTATATCCTTGTGTGTGGCACATGAGCTGGGTACCAGTTAAAGAACCAAGCTCCCTACTCATGCTAACAAATCCCATCCCATTAGTAACTGGGTGCAGGGTCCCAATAAGGCACCCAATGAAATACGTGCTGATGGGGGCCCATGGATAATGCTGTCTTGTGTCTGTACCTTTGTGAATTGCGTGAAAGGAAAGAGATTGTGTTACGAGACAACAGCAGAAAGTGTCGGCTGCAAGGTGGGGGACTCAGACTGGGCGTTTGCAGCATGATGAGTTATAAATCATCGAGCACTCATGACAGCTTGCTCTTATAAATGCTGTTCGCATGAAGCAAGTGGGTGAATGTTTCCCAGTCCTATTTTGGTTTCTCCACTTCTGGGGCACATCTGCTTAGCAAGGACTCCTTGGCTTTGAAGTGTTCCCAAATGGCTGATGGTAGGAATCGTTCAGCAGCTTCCTGAGGCATTGGAGGAATAGCGCAACCTTCAGATGCGCTTAGAAGACAGCATCATGTCTTCTCTAATTAGATCCCGCTGGACTCTAGCACATGGAAAATGCTTTTGGTCTCTAGCTTGGCATTGCCCCCTCATCACTGAAAATGTAAAACCAGGGCAAGGGAGAAAGACGGCTCCTCACCCCAAACCCCCTGCCGGTTCCACATCGAACTCTCAACAGAGGCAACCTGAGACCGAACTGAAGGACGGATTTATGATGAAGCATTTTAATAGTGCCAGTGCTTAATTTGTAATTAAAGAGTTGCTGGGGCTCAAGCTGGGCAGCAGGAGAGCAGCAGCTGCTGGCCGGGCACCCAGCTCTGAAGGCAGTGGTATGGTATTGCCAACTTACTTCTGCACTGCTGCTGGCAGTGGTGCTGCCTTCAGAGCTGGGAGGCTGCTGGCTGGGAGCCCAGAGATGTTGAGGCTATGAATTGCCAAGCCTAGAGGTGCCAGGGCTCAGCCTTGGCAAGCCTGGCACAATTAGGCACTGAATAGTGCCCATCACCAAAGTGTCAGACGAAGGGGAAAGAGAGTCCAGGAATGGTCGAGATGATGGTATGAGGGTTTGCTGAATGCCCAGTTCGCATATGGATGCTATGGTGATGGGTGCTGTAGAAATACCTGTTACCGGGTGTGTAACCAGCATACAGTTCTAAGGACTGATATCAACAGTCGTAAGGTGATCACATGGAGTCAGAAAAACATCCTTGCAGTCCCTCTGTGGGGCTTTCACGTCTCAGCACTGAGCACCAGAGAGACAGGCTGCTGAGTCAGGTGGCCCCGTGTGTACATGATGCCTTAAGTTTTGAGCGTGGAGTGAGTTGTGGAAGCTTACAGCAAGGAGGCCTGTGCCACACAGTTAAGAAACAGTGCTGGATCCCTGACAAAGGAGTGCTGGAACCAGGGCAGGAGGAGGCCCTGAGAGGGAAAGGGAGGATCTGGGAGGCAGATGGGAGGGGGATAGGGGAGGCCTGAGGGAGCAGGGAATGACTCCCCTCAGGATCCATCCCATCCTTACCTGCTTGGCTTCAGTTCCCCATGGGGTGGCCCAGCTGTTCAGTCGGCCCGCTGACTGACTCCCAATATTGCTCAGCTTCATCTCTACTCTGAGTCTCTGGCCCCGTGCTCCCCCGCTTCTCCCCCCAGTCCCACCTGCAGCGTCTCCCTCTGTGCTGACCTGGCACCTGCTAACTTGGAGGACGTTCTGCAACCAGGGAGGGAAAGGAGCTGCCTAGCCCAGCACCAGTAGATGTATAGGAATGCTGTTCTGGCTCCTAACGGAAATGCTAGAACACTGTTCCAGCACACCCACACACTGTTAATAAACCATTACATGGGGGGCAGAATCTCTTAACGCACCGAGGACATGCTGATTCAAGTACTCTCCCTACCCACATAGGAGTTGCACCTGCCCCACTCTTTTGTCTAGTTGGTGGGATTTCCCTTTGGTTGGCTTTGCCTGTGTGAAAGGTTAAATGCCTGCAGTTCAAGGCTCTTTATCTCAAAACCTTTGGTCCTGCTCCAGGGGATTGATCACTTGATGATTACCTGTTCTGTTTATCCCTCTGGGGCATCTGGCATTGCCCACTGTTGGAAGACAGGATACTGGGCTGGATGGACCTTTGGTCTGACCCAGTATGGCCGTTCTTATGTTTCTTATGTTTTCACTGCTACTGGGGTGGTGTTTTGGCTCCATAATGCAAAGTCTGGTGACACTCTGCAGTTAACATTTTCCATTAAATACCAGCAAAGCCATGTTGGTCTATGCTGAGCCCACCAGTCTGGCTGCTGATCACGATGGTGGCTTCTGCAGGAGACGCTTGCTGGTAACTAGGCTGAGACCAAACTCGTATCGCATAGGCCCAATAGCTGACCGATGGTCACGACTTTCAATTGGAAGTAATGTGGCTGGTGCTGTTGGATCTCCGCTCCAGCGGTAACCTGCAGGGGGAGGTGATCTGTGGCATGCTGTTCCTTCACAAGCCTTCCTTCTCTTGCAGGTGAAGAGAAAGTTAGATCTGGAAACCGATCACCAGTACACAGCAGAGAGCATCCAGACATCCCGGGGCAAAGCGAAAAACCCTGTCAAAGGTACAGGTACCACTTTCTGCTGCCTCTACTTGCTCAGCCACTGCATCTCTTTTCCAAATGGCCTAACAGGGCTGAATCCCCAGCCAAGCTGAGCTATGGTGGTTGAGACTGTGGGTCATGGAGTCCATTGCCCTCTGGAGGAGATCAGGTCGTTCAATGTTGCAGCACCTACCCTGTCACCCACTGCAGCCTCTCACCTGCTCCATCTCTCTGTGCAGAGCCAGCTCTGGGACTGCCTCAGCTGGCCCAACTCTACTAAAGGGTGGTGGGTGTAACTTCAAGTCTCTTGGGTGTTAAGTCCTGCTCTGCCTGCCCTGTTCTCACTGGTTTGGGCATAAATAGGCATGCCCCCAGCAGCTGAGTCCCTGCGCAGCCTGTTCTGGCTTGTGCTTTCCAGTAGCCCATCTGGAAATCAAGCTGCAGGTTTTTAGTGGCACTTCATGTACCTCTGGAATTGGGCTTGGGCTCTTGAGTTGTCTGGTGGTGATGACAGACTGCTTCACGCATTCTGGCCTGTCCCTTGAGGCTAGAGCACTTGGGAACCTCATGAGAGCATTTGTTTCATGCCATCATGTTTTCCCACTTGCACCAGAATTAACATGCTGTATGCAGAGCTTGTGATCTCAAGTCTCACCTGGACAGACAAACTACCCAGGTCTGTGCCAGGCTGACCTGCAGAGGGGCTGGACTTCAGCAGTGGATGTGCAGCACATGGAGAAATGCAGCACTCCATCTTAAGTGGTGTGAAGGGAATGTTGCGAATGGAACAGGTCTCGGTTTCGGTTGTTAAAGCAATAACTGATTTGCCTGTTGGCATTGTCACAAGGATTGAAAACTGGCTGAAGGACTGTAAGCGAAGGATTACAGTGACAATGAGATTACAGTACAGTGGGGTCAGTGCCCAGATATCAAATGGAAATGATCCTCATTAATGATCTAGATGAATAGGGAGTAAAGGGGTTAAACCTGCAGATGCTGGCAAAAAAAACTAAAAAACAAAACGCTGTGTAAATGGATCACAGTGGATCCTGATGTTAGAGTAAACATGGGAGCCCCCAAGGCTGGGCGCTGAGCCCCTTTCCAGTGGCGGCCAGGCGGGTGTGCTGAAGGAAGACTCCACTCACTGATTTTTTGTGTTGTCGCTTCTGTATAAATCTGTAACAAGCAACTTGAATTGCTTACAGGTGTGAAATCTCCTGGGGAGAAGTCCCGCTATGAAACCTCTCTGAACCTGACCACCAAGCGTTTCCTGGAGCTGCTCAGCCAGTCACCAGATGGGGTGGTGGATCTCAACTGGGCAGCAGAGGTCCTGAAAGTGCAGAAGAGGCGGATCTACGACATCACCAATGTCCTGGAGGGCATTCAGTTAATCACCAAGAAATCCAAGAACAACATCCAGTGGCTGTATGTATGAGCACCAAGCTCTTTGTTGTGTGGCCAGCATGGGTGTAACTGGTTGGGACTTTTTGAGCACATCTACATGGCAAGCAGAACCCATGGCAGCTATGGCACTAAAATGTGTAAATATTTGGGCTCAGGCTGGAGCTCGGACTCTGTGGCCTACGGAGCAGGGTGGGCTTGGCTTCAGAGCCCGAGCTCCAGCCCAAACGTATACACAGCTATTTTTAGCACTGCAGACTCGGGCTCATGCTATAGTCCTGGGCTCTGAGGCTCCTTGCTGCAGGATTCTGCTTGCCATGTAGACGTATCCTTAGGTTCCCCTTCATGCTCCATATTCCCAGACACTGTTCATTATGTGAGCTCAACTGGTGCAGTCCTCCAGAGCTGAGTCAGAGGCTAGAGAGCTGCATTTTTTGGCTGTACATTTAAATGCCCCCAGTGTACTACCCTTACTGGGTTAAAGTGCTTCCACTGGGATACTAAAGTGTCTGTTTTTCCCCTTTCCTCCAGTGAGTTCTCTGGGAACTCCTCCCTGGGGATTTGGACTTCAGAAGGGGCCAGTTTTGTACATAACTCTACAGTTTGTTGACCCATGAACAACCCTTTACTGTCCTCAGGTGCCTTCTGCCTGAAGTCTCAAAGAGCTTCACAAACAAGCCTTGCAACTTCCTTGGGAGCTGAGCCAGGATCATTCCCATGTTACAGATGGGGAAACCAAGGCACGGGGAAGTGAGTTGTCTAGGGTCACACACGGAGTCTGTGACCAGACCTGGAATTAAACCCAGTTCTGAGTTTTAGTCCAGTGCCTTAATCCTAATGTTTACTACATAAAATGCTCTTTAAAAAAGAGTCCTAATTTGCATGAAATCAGAAATTCAAGTGCAATGGCAGAGTGGTTAAGGCACTTGATTATGATTGTGAAAGTCCTGTGTTCGAGGCTCGCTCAATCCCACACTGAGGTTTACCCAACTGCTGAACAGGAGCCTGATCCATCGGGTTAGGGCAGTCAAAGGGGGTCAGACATGAAGCTGGTCGCATCGCATTACTCCCTTGTGTACCATTGGCTCTGACACACTTTAACCACGTCAGCTTAATGAGCCAATGGCTCAGGATGACTTTGACTAAAATCAGAATAAACTTACCCCACCTAGGTGTAAATGTTGCAGGGAAGCACGTTAGTCTGCATTTTAAAGTAATGGCAAGTCTGTTGCTTACAATAGTGGGTGCAGGGGCTTGAGCCCTCAGCCCAGAACATTGGAGAATGGCTCTATTGAACCTGTGTCCAAGCATCTGCCTTAATAATGCCTTGGGTGAAGCTCTGTGAGCAGTTCCCAGTTCTGAGCACCGACTGGCCTACGTCATGTGCGGCTGTTGTATTTGCACCTGCAGGATCTGAGTTTCAAGGATAGCTCCAGCCAGTCCCCTTTCAGGCTAATGTGGTCGGGGGGGTGTCAAGCCTACAAGACTGGCAGCGTAGTGTCCATGGTGAATGTCCCCTAGTGGCTGGCCGTGCAGGAGAGGAGGCTGTGCCTGCCCTCTTCTCCCCCTCCGGGGGGTGAATGCTGTATTGAGGATAGCCTCTAGTGCCCCACCATGGGGCTGGGCAGGAAAAGAGTGAATCACCCAAGAGGCTGTGGTGCAGCCCCTCAGTGTGCAAAGCCGCTGCCCCTTGGGAAGGCAGGCGCTTGCAATGGTGGGTGTGGGAGACCCTGCACTTGGGTGCATGGCGGGGGGACACTGATACAGGAGGGGGTGTGGACCTGTGCTTCAGGGCAGGGCCGCACTTTTCTTTGTGTTGAGTGGTGCTTAGCACCTTGGTTGCTACTGAAAACAAATAGTGGCCGTGGCCCTTGGGGTCAAACTAGCTAGAGCCCCTTCCCCAGTCCTCTGCTGTGGCCTATCTGACTGGCACCAGATGGCCATGGTGGAGGTGGAATTCCCTGCCTCACCTTTCCCTGTTTCATGACTTCATTTCCTGGCTTGCCAGCTGACAAAGGAGTTGTTGCCAGAGAGCACAGCCTCATGTGTCTGTGTGGGAGGGGACACATCATGGGTGTGGTAAGGGGGCAGGTGGCTATGGATGAGTGTAATCCCCACACCTACGGTCACTCTGCAGAACAATGGCAGCCTGGACCTGAACACGACTGAACCAAGTGTTCTGTTTCCTAGGGGCAGCCAGTCAGCTATGGGGAACACCAGTAAGTACCAGGTGCTGGAGAAGGAAATCCATGACCTTCAGGTGGCTGAGCAGCAGCTGGATGACCTCCTCCAGATGTGCACCGTCCAGCTCAAGCTCCTCACTGAGGACCCTGAGAATCAGCAATATCCTTGTCTGAGTGGGGCTACAGGAGCCGCTTTACTGTGTAGTGAGATCTGGGAGCTGCAATGCCTGTTTTGTGTGGCTCTGTTCTAATAGCTTCACAGCGACCAATCTGCAGGCTAGCCTCAAGGAGCTAAACATGCCAGGCCAAGGGGTGGTGTCTTGTCTGTGCTTCCTCCCCCTGAGCTGATAGAAAGCTCTGTACCTGGAAGATAGTTTTGACAGTTGATCTCAGGCTGGGCTACAAGGCCCATCTCCTTAAGGAGCAGCAGTGTTGCGAAGGAGTTGCGTTCCTTGCTCCATGTGGCGGGAAGCATGCACTCTAGTGCGAGTGAGGTGGTTGCTTTGGCTGTAGCATAGTCTCCACTGACCATCTTGTTCAAACCATAGAAAGCTGCCTATTGTCACAGTTCAGGTGATACCAGCCAATTCCCAACCTAGGGGGCGATTGGGTAACTTTATCCTTAAAGGGGGCAAGCTAAAAAGTCTCAGGTCTGCATCTGTTAACTGTGACCCCCGGTGCCTAATGTGGAGAAGGGCTTTAGAATTAGGATTCCTCATGGTTCATTCCATTGATTCGTTCTTGGGCATTTTGCTTAGCATGGGCAAATCCTTTCAGCTTTGCTTTCTGGTTCAGCAAGGTCTGGGCTGTGAACGCTATTGGGGGAGGCAGGTTGTTTGGCTCAAGCCAGAATTGATTAAATCTCTAGTGTCATGGAAACGTTTCTGTTTATGTTGAGGTTTTGTAAAACTTGTTGTAAACCAAAACATCTGGGGCTGGATTCCTGCCCTGTGCTGGCTGGTCTGCAGCCAGCGTGCCATTCCTTTAAGCTTGTGGCTCTGCTGGTGTGTTTGCATGCTCCTTTGCAAACCACATATCACTTCTGCTCTTCTCTTTAACGGCTCACAACTGTTGTGTCCTACATGCTTGTGCCATGAGCCACATGACTTTTTTGTCGTAAGTAATCTGTGGGCTGCCGTTTCTACGCAGTGGAGTCATGCTTGTTAGTGAAGGATGGGAGGAAGGGTGAAGCCATTGCACCAGGTCCTTGGCAAGCAGCAGCTATTCAGCATCACATGGAAGATCACTTCAGTTCAACTTTTGTAGGTAACCAACAGTGAGCATGCAGACCTGCATTAATTCCCCATCCCCTTCTGCTACCTGATTTCTCCTCTACTGTGCAGCCCAAGTGCTGCTGCTGTCAGAAGTTCACGACTGCAGCTGGGAATTGCAATGCACAAATGCTGCATCTAGGTCACTGCAGATACCAGTATTCTTAAATCACTAATCTCCTGTCCTAAGTCGGGGCAGGGGGCTCAGGATTTGAGTGGCTTCTTGACCATATACATCAGGCATCTGCCACTGTCACACAGCACAAATAATTCAGACAACTTCTGTCTCTTGCAGGGCTGTGGAAAGGGGGTATAGGCTTTGGACATGGCCACTGGGATGGGGCTAGGTTCCCTTACAACTCAGATACTCTGTGTGTGTGTGTGTGTGTGTGTGTGTGTGTGTGTGTGTGTGTGTGTGTGTGTGTGTGTGAGCAAGCGTGGAGATACTATAGTTACACAGTGGATAGCTGTAAGCAGTGATGACTACCAGGGTATCAGGTAGAGCGTGGGACAGACATGGATGAACATCTCTAACACTGGAGAGGTTAGTATGTTCCTGCCTTGATTGCACTGTCAAACACAAAGTGCTTTGAGCATCAGAAGTGCACCTCTTCCCAATCACTGCACGCCCTGGAGTAAGTCACTGCCTGTGTGTTGGTGAGTTGAATGCTTAGGCAGCTGCTTGTGGTTAGGGTCTGACAGTTCCCCAGCTTCTGAGTCCCACTAGCTATTGTATCCAACTTGTAAAGCTGTCTCTGGTCTGGATGGAAGGGAACAGCCACCAAACAGCCTTCCAGTGAATACTCCTTGACTGAGTGCACCTCTGCTTACGTGACTTGCCAAGATCTCCGCAGCATCGCGGACCCCTCTGAGCAAATGGTGATGGTGATAAAAGCCCCTCCAGAGACCCAGCTGCAAGTTTCAGACCCAGCAGAGGTAACCCCTCCCTCTACACCCCTTCCCATTGCAGCAGTGCCCGGGACCATCCTTCTGCAGCTGGCTATCCTACTTTGTCGCATTGCAATGGGCAGGGCTCCCTGTTTGTAGATGCCTGGATCAGTGGGGGGAATAAAGCCTCCTGCCCCATGAACTGCTCACCTGACGCTAACCCCTCAACCTTGGCGCCCTGGGTCACTTCACGCTGCCTGCGTTTGTGCTGCTACTCCTGGCAGGGGCCCGAATCCCCTACAGGGGGCTGGTCTCCTGAGCTTAGCAGGCCATTACCCACGGATGTTGCTTGGAGGCTCACTCCCCCTTTGGGGGGCCGGTGGCAGCTGGCAGGTCTGTACTTCCTGGCATGCCTTGCTCTGGATCTACGGTGAGCTGGCGTGACTGTGGGGCATCCAGGCCACATAAGCACTCTGCCCTTGGCAAGCCCTTGCTATTAGTGGTTCTTTTTGCTCTTCTCTTCCAGGCTTTCCAGGTTTCCTTGAAAAGCACCCAGGGCCCCATCGACGTGTTCTTGTGCCCAGAAGACAGCTCTGGGGTCTGTAGCCCAGTCAAGAGTCCTTTCAAAGCTACTGCTGAGGAATCATCCCCTGGCTCTTCTGAGGCAGCAGCATCCCCGCTCTTGCACCCCACCCAGGATGTGAACTTGCCCTTGCTGCCTGGTGAGCAAGGTGTGTATGGGCACAGGACATCTTCCCCGGTTTTCAGAGCCTGCTTTGCAGTTGGGGAAGTGCATTGTGAGTGTGGAGGGGTCTGGCAGGCTCAGCACTAGACACAGCTCAAAGGGACCTGTGGTTAGTGGGTTCTGGGTGCTGATGGAGCTGCGGGGTTGGAACAATCCAATTGCGTTTCTGCCAGCCAGGCAAAACAATGCTCAGCTTCACAGAGTGTGTCTCAGACCAGAAACGCTGCGTAGTAAATATACAAGGAATTAATGGGGACGGAGAAATACTGTCCCCGTTGCACAGTGCGGGTGACAGTTGCAGATGGGTATTGCGTACTGTATCTGTAGTGATATGGCAGATGCGGGGAGGGTCTGACTGACTCTGGTGCCTGGTTCCCATGACTGGTAGGCTATGTCTGGCGGGCCAAAGCATAGCTGGTGATGGCTCAGGGAGAGGACCTGGCAAGTGGCCCAACCCCCACCTACCCACTTGATGACTCAAACGGACAAACGGGTTTAGTCAGGATTATAAATCATGGCTCCTCAGCTGAGACTTGGGAAGAGACTGGTTTCTAAGTCAGATCTGAAAACTCTCTGTTGGGCTGGAAGCTCCAGCCCTGTGATCTAGGGGCTGGGAATGGAAGTGACGCCTTAACTGTAGCACGGCTTGCACATTGGGATCCCAGAGGGGAAACCCAGCCCCCTTGAGGATGCTGCTTTTTCCCAAGACTTGTGTATATAGCGATGGAGCTGCTTCCCAGCTTGGCTCTGCCTGAGCAACCCCTTGTGTGTGAGTTTGGCCAGGTTTGCCCTCGGCCACAGTCACTCATGGGTGGGGTTCACCTGCCTTGCCCTCTAAATCACAGCTACGCTTATCGCAGGTACAGACTGGTGGAGGGCTGGGCCCCAGAACTGTGCTAGTGGCTGAAGCATGCCTCGCTGAGTACGTGCCTCCCCGTCCTCGGAGCCAAGCTGCAGTGAAGGGCATAGCCAGAGTAGCTAAGAACACTGATGGTATTTTAAGGGTGGGGAGATGGTAACGCTCTAGCCCCAGATTCTCTCTCCCTGCCTCAGCGTCCCTCTCCCCAGCCTAACTTTGTCCGCTGCCCTGGGTTTCAAGGTGCAGGCAACGTGTGTGCTTCTCCCTGGGAGCAAGGCCCCAGACTGCTCTCTCTGGGAAGGCTTGCTTCCTTAGTCCAGCTGTCACCCTGCCCTGGCTGAGCGCTTTTGCTGCTCCTCTGAGGAGTGGTAGGTGTGCTTCCTCCCTGTTAGTGAAGCTGTTCAACCATGTGCGGCGGGAGGATGTTTACTCCCCATTCCAGTGCCCATGACGGGGGCTCTGATTATCCCCAGTGGCTTGGGATGGGGGGAGGGGGACCATTCAGGACATGAGATCTGAAGGAACACCTCGAGCTGTCCCCGCAAACAGGAGCAGGTAGCGCAGATCTGGAGTCAGCGCTGTAACATGTTCCAAGGGCAGAGCCCTGCAGCGTCCGCCTGCTCTCTGCTGGGTGGGTGGCCATGGCCCCGCATGGAGATGGCTATACCGGGTCACTGTCAGGGGTTGGCACACAGAAGGGAAGGCGGCTGATTGCCCAGCCAGCTACAGGAAAGGGCATTTTCAACCAGTATTCTCAAAGTAGTCGTGGGCCCCACACTTAACTTCTTCCCAACCAAAGGTGTGGAAACCTCCTACGTCAGTGGGGCAAATACCAGAGCTGATGTCCGTTCCGGATGCCACCCAAGGCCACTGGCAGCTCCTCCATCTTACCTCAATGGAGCCTTGCCCGGGCCCCAGTCTCAGCTGGTTATTAGGAGAGCCAAGGAACTGCCCCACCCACAGCCCAGACCACCCCCTGGAGCTTTGCACACACATGGAGCAGGGGAGGATCCTTGTGACAACCCACACTAGGGTGGCTGAGGGGCAGAAGAGCAGCTGCCCAGCTCTGAGGCAGTACCTCTGCTTAAGCAGTTCCACCTTCCGCTCCAGGTAATGCCAAACCAGCATGTGCAAAAGGTTTCTCTGTAGTCTTCCCCCAGCAGAGGAAAGCTACCTCGCTAGGACTGACACATCCAATGTGAAGAGCAGTAACCTGTCCTGTTTCAGAGCTGCTAGAATTCAAACTAGGAGTGGGCCTTAGCTATGGAATGCTAACTCATGGCTGAGCTCCCAAAGCTGGATCTGGCCCCTCTCTAATTGAAACCATCACCTTGGTGCAAATGAACTGATGACTCTGCTGGAGCATTGACAGGTGCTGATATTAGACACTTGCTATTAATTACATAGCAGGTGCCTGGCTGGGATTAGGTCTGCATATGAATTGAGGAATGCAACTCTTTAACCCTTTTAGTGAATAGGACCTGTCAAGGTCCCCAGACTTCTACCGTAGCCTTTCACGCCAGCCAGTGGAAGGCTAGTTCCCTGATGTATTTTAAACCAAACCTGTGTTCCTGGAAGACCCCACAAACATACCCCTGGGCCAGGTTATTCCCCCAGGAACAAGCTGCTGTCTCATGTGCAGGGAGCCAACAAACTCACAAGTCTCTGGTGGTCTGGCTGCTGCTTGCCATCCTGTCTCTTCTGGACCTGCTTGTAGGTAGTGAGCTCTTAGAGGCAGAGCTGTCAGTGTGTTCATACAGCACTGAGCACACTGAGGCTCTAACTAGTGATCAGACCTTTTCGGGCAGCTGATGGGATAATGCAGCAGCCCCAGGGTGGTGGATGGGGAGGTTGATGGTCCAGTAGGAAGATGCTGTAGCCCCCATGGGTTGGGACAATGAAGCAGCCCTCTGCAGAGGGGTTGGTAGCCTGGTGGGCTATCCTTCAGCTCTGCACACCCCGTCTCAGTGACCCATTGCCTGTCTCTGCAGAGCCCCTCCTGCCTGGGGAGAGCGCACTGCCACTGAAGTGCGCGGCCGATGAGGTGAGTCTCTCGCCGCTGGCCTCGGTGGATGCACTGCTGGAGCAGAGCAAGGACGACTTCTCCAGCTTTCTCCCGGACGAGTTCATCAACCTATCTCCGCCCCAGCCCCAGGATTACCACTTTGGCCTGGAGGAGGGCGAGGGCATCAGCGAGCTCTTCGACTGTGACTTCGTGGACTTTACGCCCTTGGACTTCTGACTGCCTCCCGTGGAGCCGCTGTGCCATGAGCGCACAG
This sequence comes from Dermochelys coriacea, assembly GCF_009764565.3. NCBI lineage: Eukaryota > Metazoa > Chordata > Testudines > Dermochelyidae > Dermochelys > Dermochelys coriacea. The sequence goes on from NC_050080.1 coordinate 28,605,032, forward strand.
CCGGGCGGGGCCACTCCTCCTGGGTGCTGATGCCTAAATGTGATGCTGTGGCTGACTCCGGCTCTGTGGCTGGAGGAGGCTTGGGAGTCGGAAGTAGACACGCTGGAGACAGGGGCTGAAGCAAATGGGGTTTGTAGGTAGCGAACGTTATGGTAAATGGCTGCATGGGTGGGGTTTGCTGGAAGGGGGGAAGGTGTGGGAAACCTCACAACCTCTCCCTGCAGTGCTCCAAGCCCTCCTGGGACTGCAAGGTGCTGTCGCCGTCTCCTCCCGCCTCACGCATGTGCCTTTCCTCCACAAGCCCGTTCCCCTGCGGGGAGCTCTGCTTTGTGGTCCACGCCCCTGCGGGGATAGCCCATGCGGCCACTGCCATAGTAACAAAGGCCGCTTAACTTATTCTCCCCTAACCACCTCAGACTCTTGCCTTAGAGCTTCTGTTGTTGTGGGCAGGCCCCTCTCTCGAGCTGCAGAGCCAGATACGTCCCTCCTGCTGCAGGAGCCATTTTTCCCCCTCTCGCCTTAACGATTGTGAGTGACGTTGATCTTTCTGCTGAGGAGCGACTACCTGGCCCTGCAGGCGCAGCCCCTCTAGAGCACCAGCGTCAGCTTTGCTCTGCTAGTCTCCTAACTTGGCTGTGGGATTGGCAGCAAGAGACGTGTCTCCTGGCTTAGCTGCAACCTAGCACCAATTCCCTGTAGGCCAGAGCTGCCTCCATGGTGGTAAGCTGTCTCTTGGCCTCTCCTGGCAAGGCGTGCCCTCATTCAGGAATGTAAATAGTAGTGACAGGGTGGCCTGCTGAGGAGTGCCAGCCTGATGTGGAGTACAGGGGAACTGCTGTGTGTATGTCTGCCCATTGGGTAGTGCCTGTGACCAGGTTCTGGCTTATGCTTCAAAAAAAAAAAAAAAAAAAAGGGGTGGGGTCTGTTTAACAGCCAGCTGGCTGTGGAAGAGCTCCACTTTCTGGCTCCCCATGTAAAAGGGAAACGTGCAGAACTGAAATTCCCAGATCGGCCTTGGGGGCTCCTGAATCCAAGTGGGGAGGGGCGTGCGAAGGCCAGATACAGCATGACACTGGCTCTTGGTTCTAAAAGGTTCCTTGTTAGAGCTTTAAGGAGAGTCCTGTGTAGATTGATTTTATTTATTTTGTGTGGTTTTGTTCCCGTGGGGACAGTTCTGATTTCCCAGGTGGAATGTGTGCGGCTGAGCTGAGTTCTGTAGGAATTAGCGCTCTGCTAGGAGGTAAATAGGGTGATGCTTTCCCAGGGCGGAGCTGTTAGTACTGCGGGGATTTTGTTTTGGAGTGGGAGGCAGCTGTGGTCTAGAGATCCTGACACAAAGCTAGGAGTCAATTCCCAGCTCTGCCACAGATGTGCTGGGGCATGTCACTTAACCTCCCGGTGCCTCTGTCTCCCCTGCCAAACAGAGCCCGGGAGACTGCCCTGCCTGTGGCAAAGTGCTGCAGGATGTCCAGATGGCAAGTGCAGTTTATTTATTATTTATATGGTCTAGAAGGTCCATGTGAGGCTTCTGGAAGGGGTCTCTGTATGCTTGCGTGTGTGTGTGTGCGTGTGTTCCCCCCAAGTGGGCGACTGCCAGAGGTAGGAATTGTGGGTGGGAAGGAGGCCATTTTGTGTTCTGTTAGGCTAGAGAGTGCCAGCTGTTAAATACAGAATCGCAGAGTTCCTTTCATACAAACCACTTGCAAAGCTGGCTGGTAGGTGAAGGGACAAGGTGGGAGCTCACTAGCTGGGGTACTGGGCCGGAACAGGGGGCATTGCAGCGTCTCTGTGAGGTAGAATATGCAACTGGTGGGAAGGGAAGCTGGTGGGCTGAACGGGCTATTTATTGTAGACAGGAAATGAGTAGCAGACGTGTCTGATAGAGGGGAAGGGTGGGGAGGCGAATCTGAGGCAGGAGAGAATCTCTGCCTGGAGATGCTGGGGATGCGCTGTGGAAGCAGCTTAGTCACGGAAGGGAAGTGGGCGAAGAAGTTATAAAAAGGAAAAGTGAAGCAGGCTCCAGGGAAGCCTTAGAGGGTTTTGTGTTCCATGCCGAGTGGTGATGACCAAATCGGACCCTTCCATGCCCAGCCGTCCATTGGGCATAGGCGGGATGGCAGCCAGTGCAGCTCCTGCGTGGCTAGGTGCTTCCCTTGCCAGAGAAATCTGGCAGATGAGGCCCTGTCCTGGCAGGGGTTTTCTCACTTATAAAGAAATAGGGATCCTTTGGGTAGGGGGAGCTCTGATCTGCCTCAGTTTCCTCACACTGCGTGCTGATGTCAGCGTACCCAGGTCATGGGCTTGTTCTCCTAACGTCTCATACAAATGAGAAGCTGCACAGACCTGGCCCTTTCCATTGGAGGGCCCCCACCTGCTCTCCTGGCAGGGATGGAGGGAGTGGCTGATTTGTTGGCTGGTCATGAGCACCCAAAACTCTCGCTAGTCCTGGCTGCATGAGGAAGGCAGGCAGGCTGGAAGTGCCGTAACTGGACCTGGTTCTACCATGTAGAGCATTCCACCCATTCTCTCCTGTACCTTAACTACACGGCTCTCAGCTGCCTGAGTAGAGCAGAGGAGATAAGTTCTCCTGGCACAAACTCTAGTAGGGCTGTGAGGCTGCCGCACCAAAGTGTAAACAACTAACCATCTGGTATGACCCCTGCTGGCTGCATGAGTCCCGGAGCCATCCCAGACTCAGGAAGATAGATAAACTACTTTCCAGCACAGGGAGCTGCAGCTGACCCTGCCAGCAGCTCGAGTGAGCAGCACGTTCTGTTGGCTGAAGTGACTGTTGTGGTGGGGTTGCCCCCCGTGCTTCAAAAGTGGGGTCCTGTGTATGGAGCGGATTCTGAGAGCAGGTGGGGCCAATGCAAAGGCTGTTCTGGGGCAGCTCCTTTGCTGACAGAGTTAGACAGGCCATGAACCAAAGCTTTCATGGGGTTGGCAGAAGGGTAACGCTGACTCGCTGGCTATTTAGTGTAGGGATGGGTGATCCCTGGCGGGTCAGATAAGCATGTACGGTTTGGGGTTCTCGTGGGATTCCCAGGTGCTTTCTGCTCCCTAGAGTGCTGTGAGCAGAGCCGCCTGCAGGATTCCAGCTGGGGATCAATGCCAAAGCACGAACAGAGGCTCAGAAAAATGGGTGTGCTGGTGTCTCCAAGCTGCTTCCATGTGGGTCTTGGGTAAATCTCATCCTGCCAGAACTGTCACCAGTAGCCTGTCCCCTTCCTGGATGTTGTGGAGGGCTGGAGGACCAGCCAGGTCCCCATCCCAATGCAAACCTAATGCAATTAGCTTTGACATTCCTGACATGCACTGGAACAGAAACTGACCAAACCTTGTAGAGGATGATTTTGGGGGGGGTGGGGGGGAGAAGAGGATAGAATCCATGGTGTTGTTTTGGCCTAAATGTCTGGAGACTTGTGCTGGTGCCCTGGCTCCCCTCTTATCAGGGAGTTATCCAGGCTTAGCCAGGGAACAGTTTGTTGTGGTGTTAAATAAAACTGAAAGCACAACAGAAGAAGGGTTCCTCCAGCTTCAGTGCCCAGCCAAAGAGGGAGGTGGCACAGGCCTCTACTGAAGGGGATTATAGGGCTGGAACAGATCTCAGTGTTGCAGGTTGGGCTACCGGGGAAGAGGAGGTCCAGGGTGAGGGGAAAACCCAAATGTATGTTTGCGGGGAGAAGAAAGGACGGAAGAAAACAGAAGTGGGTTCCCCCCCGTCCTGTCTCAAGTGCCTGGGCAGCACTGCCTCTCCTGCTTGGGCAGCTGATTTTCCTGTTGCATCCCTGGACTCCTATGAACTGTTGCAGTTCCTGGTCTTTGAACAATTGAATACACAGGTGGAAACGCATTTTCATCTACTGCCTTTTAACGAGCTTTGTGTACTGTTGTGCTTTGTGTTTTAATAAACATTTCTACTGAGTCTCTGAACTCCTGGCCAGTGTCTGTTTGTCTGTTGGGGGGCATAGCAGGTCACTGGACTAAATCCTCATCTGCTGAGAAGCCAGAGGGCTGGAGAGGGCCCTGGCTGGGCTGGCTCACCAAAGTGCTGTAGCATTTCTCTGACCACTTCCCAGCTTCTATGCTTCTATAGACCCTGTGGGTCTGAGCTGGGGGAGCAGCAGTCCACACGGAGTGGGGGATGACCCTTTGGCACTTGTGCTGTGTCCTGTGAGAGCCTCAAGCTCTCTGCACTTACCAGCCTGAGGCGACCTGTCTCCTGCTAAAAAAAAAAAACTATTGTACATATGGGGATGCAGGCAGCTCCGTTCATTCCCAGGGACTTCAGCACAGCTAGGCTACGCCTTGCCTGCAGTCATGCACTTGACCTTGGGCTACTGTTCTAGAACGCTGCCCTGCCCCCTCTGTGGTAACCTTGGTGCTTCTCAGCTGTAGACCTCCCAGTGCTTTACAAAGGAGATTCAGCTTCATTATCTCCATCATATAGCTGCATACACTATAGGTACACCGATGAGGTGACCAGCCCACAGTCACACGGGAGCAGAACCAGGTCTCCTAATGCCCTGTCCTGTACCCAATCTTCTGCAGCACATGCGCTGTCGGGTAGCAAGGATGAGTAAATAGATGCTTTGGAGATGAACAGTCTTTGTTCTGTGCTTGCTCCAGACCCCCTCATGCTAGGTTCTGTACAATGATGAGGAAGCCTAAGCACTACGGTAATACAAATAACTATGACCATTGCAGGCAGGCACCCTGATCTGCTCTTTGCATTAACTCTGGGCAAATACCTATTGCTGAAAAGATTTTCCTCTTACTGATTATTTTCAAAGGCATTCATCAGTGAAGGGTTTATACAGAGACCCGAAATGCAAAACTCACTACAGACAAACAATTCTAACAGTTAGGACTAAGCCTTAACAAAATAAACAAAAATCCAAGTGTCGTGGGAATTGTAAAAGAAAAAAGTTTGTTTGCGCACAGGCACACGCAGTCATGGAGTTACAAAAATTTACTTAGTTTTAGTTAGCAAACCAAATAATTCAAAATGAGGCCTCACCTGAAATGCTGCTCACAAGGAAGCCGGGTGTTTTGCTCTGTAGCTCAACTCTACCCTCCCCTGAGAGACATCAAAGAAGTTAGATTCCCAAGCATCATCAAAGCCCAAGATAAGGTAGGGTTTTTTTTGTTTTGTTTTTTTCCTGATCTTAGATAAGCTGTAACTTAGCAGGCAAAAGAACAGAAAAAGCCTGCAGAAATAAACTTGAATCTCCCCCCCCCTCAAAAAGTAGGAATCTGGGAGTTTGGGGAATAGTGGGGAAGCATACTTGCCCTCTTTTATTTTTCCAACTAAAAGTCTTCCCAAACAGAGGACCATGCCGTGTAAAAACAGGATGCTACCCCATGTCCTGTGTAGCTATAAGCCCCATTTGAGAGGTTGGCAGCTGCAACACAACACCATCCAAGATTGCCTGGCCAGACCCATCCCGACACCCGTGGGGAAGGTTGCCATAAACTCTGCCATCCCTGGAACCTACTGCGACCGGACATAGTCATCACCAACGAGGACCAGAAGATGATCATCATGGTGGACGTCACAGTGCAGTTCGAGAACAGGATCCCGGCCTTTCACGATGCCCAAGCTCAAAAGGTAGAGAAATATGCCCTTCTGGCCAAAACCTTGAGAGCTAAGGGTGGTTACCAGGTCCAGACACACACACTGATCGTCGGAACCTTAGGCGCATGGTACCCCAGTAACAAGCGAGTGCCGAGAGAATGTGGAATCGGTCAAAGCTACGCTCGGCTGATGTGGAAACTCATGATGTTGGATGCTATCAGGTGGTGGAGGGACAGCTACATAGAACACATCATTGACATCAGCAGTACCAGGAGGGATGAGCTGGAGTTCCGGTGAGAAGCGTGATCAGAAAAGTAACAAATACTTTCCTCATGGATGGTATTTTCTAAATGGACAACCAACCTAATGCTCAATTACTGAGGGACAATCTCCACTCATTGATATATTTTGCTTTCCACAACCAAATCTCTGAACAGCTTTTCATGAGTGATGTACCCTGAGTATTCAGCTTCTAATATCTAAACTGTATTGTTAAATCTATTCACTGAAATTTGGGTTATTGCTGATTATGTATCATATGACTTTAAAAACAAACTTTGGATAATCTAAGCACTATACCCAAATGTACAGACATGCTTTTCCCAACCCATGTATTATATAATTTTTTAGACACTGGTTTTAATAAAATGTTTAAATAATGGGACATGGTGCCTGTGTGGGAGATGACACAGGTGAAGAATATTTATTTAAAATAGGCAATGCTTTAGGGACACGAAGGGGAGATTAAAGTTACTCTTAAAATGCAAAAATAGAGAGATGGATTTTGGTAATTCCTCCCCCAAAAGTCGTTCAGGAAAGTCAAACATACAAATATTGCAGCTTTACTTAGTGGAGAGAAATACTAAAGCTGTTCCTTCACCCCAAGCTTTCTGCTCCTACTACACCTCCCCAGGCTCCAAGAAGGCATTGCAAACCTCCAGAGATTGGGTGGGGAGACATTTAAAAAAAAAAATCAAAGGAAACATCTGACCCTGGTGTGATTTGAACACACAACCTTCTGATCTGGAGTCAGACGCGCTACCATTGCGCCACAAGGTCACTGGTTAACATGTCTTTTTTGGAGCAAATCACTACAACTTATTCTCCCTCCCCCCTTTGCCTTTGTAACTGGAATCAGGCACAGCCTGTTCCTCCATCACCATATACAATGGAGCATACAGAGAGGGAGACAGCCCCAAGAGCCATGGGAGGCAGCCCTTTGTACCCTCTTCATTCCAAAGCTGGTCTTTGCCATGGACGCTGGGTGCCCATGGCCAGAGGATTCCTGGTCCTGCTGGCAAATGCCATATTACGCACTGAACAACAGGGAGGGCTGGAGCTTAATACTGCAACAAACTTTTATCCACCGGAAGCCTCCCTGGGTATTCTGACAGGTTTCAGAGTAGCAGCCGTGTTAGTCTGTATTCGCAAAAAGAAAAGGAGTACTTGTGGCACCTTAGAGACTAATAAATTTGTTAGTCTCTATCGTGCCACAAGTACCCCTTTTCTCCTGGCTATTCTGAACTCCACAGACAAAGGGAGGAAGAAGCAGCTAGACACCACAGCTACCAGCCCCTGCATGACAATATTTGCCCCAGCCGCATGCCAGGGAAGTACAGCTTTTTTTTGCCCAAAGCCTAAGCCACAGTCCAGAGAGAGAAGAGCTGGAGAAGCAAAGAGGAGACTACAAACGCTTCTCCAGACCACCACAGCTTGGAGACAACTGGAGGCATCAACACAGCTGGGAGTGCCCAGTGTGCTGGCCAGGAACCAGAGCTGGCCTGATGCTGGGTGGGCGAGATTTCTACCCCTGAGCCACCAACGCTCTACACAGGACCCTTCAGCCATTACCTGAAGGAGGCCAAGGAGTGAGTGTCCCTCCCTCAAACAATTCCAACTCCTCACACCAACTTCATTCCCGACTCCTGCTGCTTGTCAGTGCAGGCTGGGCACATAACAAGGTGCTTCCGTTAATGTTGGGTCTTAACACTGCCAGCTCCATTTGGCAGGGGAGGCTGGTGGGTTAGTGCAATCACAAGGGGATCTAGGGGTAGGAGAGGGTGGAATAGACCAAAATAACAGGATGTGATCCCGTCCAGCTGAGTGCATCTCTGAGCCCACAGCAGCTGCCCTGTGGTTGTACTGGTGTGACTATCACTTTTACTTTGCATGCCAAAGGTTCCTGGTTTGAAACCAGGAAAAAGCTCTCCTGCTTCTGTCTTAAGCTAAATGCACCATTTGCTGCTTCTTAATGGAAAGTCACAGCCTCTCAGATCACATTCTGGTGACCCAGGAATTGCTGTCAAGATCACTGAACGCTCAGGTGCTTTCATTTCAGCAATTAAAGCTCTCAGGGCTTTTTACATCTGCAACATGTTTCTTCCTTTGTGCTAATGCAACTGAGCGAACAGCCTGCTTGGGAAGCTGTCTGACTGTAAATGTGGAGAGAGGCAACATCTCTTTCATTGGGCCATCATCAATTGGTGGGTGGGAGAAGGTTTTGAGCTTCACAGAGATCTTCCTTAGCTCTGAAGAGTGTTGGTTGGAATCTCAAATGCCTGTGAGTGCTTTCCTTCCCTTTCACTCCTGCCCTAGCAGCCCACCTTTTGAGTTAGCCTAGGATTTACTGATGGACATATGCAGTTATTCATTTATGAATTATTTTCCAGCCAGCAAGTGCTTGCTTTTGGCTCAATGGGGTGATGGATAGGATGACATTGCTTCCCAGCTCACAGCCTGGAAGACTGGTACCTTCACCCCAACCCTTGTGCCCCTGCCCACCTCACGAACACTGTGAGCAGGGATGGTGTCCCTCACCTCTATTTACCAGAAGCTGGGAATGGGGGGCAGGGGATGGATCACTTGATGATTTCCTGTTCTGTTCATTTCCTCTGGGGCACCAGGCATTAGCCACTGTTGAAAGACAGGATACTGGGCTAGATGGACCTTTGTTCTGACCCAGTATGGCCATTCTTATATTCTTATGAGACAGTATCAACCACCAAGGTGGGGTCGGAGAAAGGGAAATTTTAAAAACCAAAGAACAAAGCAGCAGAAGAAAACACACTACCTTGGTGTGATTTGAAGACACAACTTTCTGATCTGGAGTGAGACATGTTACCATTGTGTCACAAGGTCATTGATGTTGCCAGTTTGCCTCTGCTCTCCTGGAGAGAATCTCCAACATGTATCTCCCTCTCTGACCCCATTAGCCTTTGTGGCTAGAAGTCAGGCAAAGCCCTTTCCCAATCACAGGAAAATGAGAGGGTGTAAAGAGGCACTGACCCCCATTAGAAGCAGCCCTTTGTGCCCACTTCTCCATTGCAAAGAGGGTCATGCTTGGTGCCCATGACTAGAGGATTCCTGGCGCCTTCAACCAAATCCCACATTGCACACTGATCCGTGGGGAGAGGAGTTAATACAGCATCCAAACTGCACTAAACCTTTACCCAACCTCAGCCTCCTTCACTCCACAGGCAAAGGGAGGAGGAAGAAACAACCAGACCATTGCAGTTCAACAACACCCCATCAATAGCCCCTGAGGGAGACTCTTAGCTCCAGCTACATGCAGGCGGGAAAGTACAGCCTTTTGGCAGACGACTTGGGGCAAGTCTACACTACAAAACTAAATCAACCTAAGCTACGTCAATGTATGGCCGCCACAGTAATTAAATTGCTTTTGCCTGTCCACACTCCACTCCTTGTGTCGTCAGCAAGCGACCTCACTAGCAGCGCTTGCATCAATGCAGAGAGCAGTGTGCCAGGAGTAGCTATCTCACTGTGCAACTTGCCACCATCTAGTGCAGGGTGTTTTGGGAAGGGTTTGCAATGCCTCATGAGGGCAAACTCACTATAAGTCCTGCTTCTTCACCGAAACTCCCAGCTAGTCAGATCGTGTCCCATTGACACAGCAGCTGAATTTGGGATGTCTGAACTGTCATGCGTTGTCATGTGAGTAATCCAAACCTTCACAGCTGTTCACATGGGTCTCCCACATACATTCTGAAACCAGTTGCATTTGTTGCATCTTCACCAGGAGCAAACAGTCCAGGGGAATGAGGGCTCAGTCAGCTGAACTGTGTTTGGAGAAAATAAAAAATTCTCTTGAGACCGTGCTAGCAGAGTTGCTTGTTTGACCCCAGTAACACTAACCACCCTGGTGAGGGCGACAGGAGAAACTTTTTCCTGGAAACCAGCGTCCACTCTTCCACTCCCTGTTCAGCTGGAATTCTCACTAGTGACACACACTCACCTTTTTCAATCGAGTGTAATGTTATCTGGTCAGTAGGGTGACCAGATGTTCCATTTTTTAAAGAGACAGTCCCATTTGTTGGGACTTTTTCTTATATAGGCACCTATTACCCACCATCCCCTCTCTCTTTTTTTCACAGTTTCTATCTGGTAACCCTACTGGTCAGCAACTAGTTCAGGCCCTAAAGCTGTCCCCGCAAAACTGTCCCAGCTCTTGATTCAGAAAATAGCCGTGGTCACCTTGTCAGCAGGGAACAGTGACGAAGACCTTGGCTTTTGGCACCTAATGCCCTAGCTGACTGAAGAACTGTATTCAGGGAGAGCAAGGAAAGTCTGGCTTCCCATCCTATGAGCCCATCTGGTGGAGGAGAGGCTGGTTTTGTGGTAGGCTAGTGACACAGTGTGTAAGGCATCTGACCATGCTGCAGGTGCAATTCCTATCTGGCCATTTTTCTTTCCCCTCATTCCTGCCCTCTCAGCCTGCCTTTGGGGTTAGCCTGTTGTCTACTGACTGACAGATATAGTTATTCATTCATCAGTGTGTTTGCACCCAGTTGATACAAGCGCTAAGGGACACCAGCGGAGCAAACCCTCTGGCTTTTGGCTCAGTGGAGCAATGAAAGAGGATGACATCACCCTGGCATGGACCAGTTGTGTGAAAATTGATTCCTTCGCCCCCAGCATCCCTCCCGCACACACACACATTGTGAGAAGGGAGCACAAACCTCCTGGAGTGGGAGGCAGGGAAATTAACAAAGCAGCAGCCTAGGACTCTAGCATGATCCGAGCACACAGCCTTCTGATCTGATGTCAGACACGCCACCGTCGCCTCATAAAGCCACCTTGTTACTTATTGTCTGCTAACCCAACGGCCTGTCTACACATCCAAAGCTGCACCAGTGCAGCCGCGTGGCTGTAGCGCTTTAGTGAAGACACTACTATGTCAACGGGAGCACTTCTCCCAGCGACAAAGCGCTGTCTACATCGGGGGTTCAGTCAGTAGAACTACGTCACTCAGGGGTGTGGATTTTTCACACCTCTGAGTGATGCAGGGATACCAATGTAAGTTCGTAATGTACACCTCCCCCAGATCTCCACAGCTGATTCTCCTTTCCCCCTGCCCCATTTACCACCCTCTGTGGATAGAGGTCAGGCACACTTCCCCTCTCTCCCACCATATCTGATGGAGAGTGTGGAGAGGGAAGTGGCACAATGGCTATAAGACGCAGCCCTTTGGTCCATTCCAAAGAGTCCCTTTGCCATCAATGTTTGGAACACGTGGCTGGAGGATTCCTGGCCCCCGCTGGCACATGCCGTGTTACAGACTGAACCAGTCCATCAGCTCTGCTTTGCGGGCTGCAGGAGGTGGCACCATGGCATGGCAGTCCTCGGAGGAGCTCCTATCTGGCTAGGCATTTGTAAGGTGTCCGTCACCGTGGGATGTAATTGCCGGCATAGTTCCTGGGTTGATAACAAGAACGACGACATCAACAAACCTCTGGGCATTCTCCCTTACTGGGGCGGTCAGTGACTGATCCTTGCCCCACACACCTAGGCAGCATACATCCTTTGGGGGGTCTTTGGGCTGCCAGATTCCAGCGAGCAGCTTCCTGGCGTCCCAGGATTTTGGTGAAGGACTCAGCTCCTGGAGGAGGCGAAGGCACAGCCAGGCTGATGCAGAAAGCGAGGAGCTGGCCAGAGTTATGAAGGAGATATACCTTCTGGGTCTCCATTTCATAGACCTGGTCCCCAAGGTTGAATTCAGAAGGCCGGTGTTAGCAGGCCTGCAGCTGGGGTCATGAAATGCAGCACGTCTGGAGTTATAGGGGTTGGGAACTATAAGTGGCTCTTGCAGTAGGATGATTTAGCTGCTTTCCATCTGCAACTATTAAAGCCAGAGCCCATTGTCTCTAGGTCTGTAAATGTGGCATCAATTCCAGGTAATAACCCTGGGTTTCCTCCCAGTCTTCAGCAGCCAGCACAGTGAGTCAGCTTGTTTGATATTGGGACCATTATTAGGTTGCCCTCTGCTAAAAGTCCACATGTCACAGCTAGTGACATCTGTCACTTTATCAAGCTCCAGAGCCATGGGGGGAAGTGGTTTGGAGGCAACTGGTTTGTTTTTCTTGGCCAGATAATGTCAAACTGTCATTTCCAGGGCTGTTTTGTAACCATGTTCTCTCTTGGTTTGTAGAACTGAACATTAGATTGATGCCTTGGGCAGTTGCCACTTAATTGCTCCCCTATTGATTCTGTGAAAGAGTTGATGCACTGATGATCTAACTTCCAGCTACCTTCAGATCCCCCCTCTATCAGTGACTTCCGCAAAAGTTGGTACCATTCAGAGCACTGTTAGAAGACGGGCGGAAAGGATGGAGAAGCTACAGGAGCAAAAGTTAGAAATTTGGGCCCAAGCACTGGCATTTAGGTGCCTCAGGTAATGTTCTCAAAGTCTTGGCACTGTGCTGGGGCGACTGGGTGTAGTCTGAAGTGGGGGGAGATTAGCTGTTCTCTAGTGCAGCAGTGGAACTCTTCGCCCTACAGCACTACCACTAACCGCCTGCTGGAGGCTGAGCCTTAGTAACACTGGTTGAAAATGTTCTGATGGAAGGTGTTTCCATCAGAAAACCCCAGTTCATCCAAATCAAAATGTTCCACAGGCCTGGGCTGATTTCAGCGAAACTTTGTTTTGAAGAAAAAAAATTGAAATGTGACTTTTTGTTTCTCAGTGACTTTTAATTTCACGTTTGTTACAAAATATTATTTAATTTTGTTTTAAACACTCCAATTAGAAATGAAACTTGTTGATTACATCAAAATGAAATGTTTCAGTTTTGTCTCAATTAAACTTTTTGATTGAATACCCCCCACCCAACAATTTTTTTCGACCATTTCATTTGGCAGAAAATCTGGAAAGCTGACGTTTTCGTCCCAATTCAGGATTAAAACAAAATTTGAAATCCTGGCATTTCCTGCAAAGCAGAAATTTTGGTGCCCGACCAGGTCTAGTCCCACCCGGCCCCTAATGATCAGATTAGTGAAGGAAAAGCAAGAGCCAGACAAGGTCTGTGGAATGCGAGGGAAAATAAACCCTGCAGAGTGGATGCAGTACCAGCAGGGGGCAGCCCAGTGCAAAACCAGGCCAACATGTCAGGGTCTATATGGGTCGGGATTGTTGGAGAAATAAATCACAACAGTTAAATGGCATTTGCAATTCCCTGTGAACTCAGGACCATCCTTGTGGCTTCTCTAAATGATGTAGGTGTCTCCTGTTAAAGGCAGCAGCATTGATTTTAACCACATCCTAAAGCTGTTCGTTATTCAGCATCACCTCTTTCGTTTTTAATGCCCCCGGCCTTCGTTGTCAATAGCCTATTAATTGTAAAGTGCTGAAGATCTGGCGGGGATGGTGGTGTAGCATTGGTAGAACCAGAGGCTTTCTGCCCACTGAAGCAGGCCCTGGCTTTTAACTTGGTCGCTTCTATTAAGCCTCATCATTGTGGAATGAATTCAAATGGCAGCTGCTCAGTTGTTGCCTGTTGCCCTAGGCTGGCTCCTGTGTTAGGCCGGTGTGTGCTGGAGCACATACCTATAATAAGAGACAGCCCTGCCCCAAAGACCTTCACATCTAACTAGACACAACAGACATAAGATGCAGGGAGGGAAAAGCGACTTGCCCAGGATCCTCAGCTGGGAATAGAAGCAAGGTCTCCTGACTCCCTGTCCCTGCCCTAGTCACTCAGCGGTGCCACGTCTGAGCTGGCCACTAGAACTGAATAGCGAATTCTGTCCTTGCCAGGGAATTCTGTAGGACGCTTCAAAAATCCCGTGGCAAGGCTGGAATTCTCTATTGCACCAGACAGGACTGAAGAGTGATTCCAATCAGGGTGACTGGACAGCAAATGTGAAAAATCGAGATGGGGCGGGGGGTAATAGGAGCCTATATAAGAAAAAGACCCAAAAATTGGGATTGTCCCTATAAAATCAGGACATCTGGTCACCCTAATTCCAATAGAAGCCTACTACATTTCTACAGATCCCCAGGCAATGGTGACTGAGTTACAGGCACTGTCCCGTTCACCCCCGTGCGGACACAATGCCCCCTAACACTAGGGGGTGCTGTGCTATGGAAGGTGCCCTATTTCTGAGGAGACCGGAACTGGAGGTTCTGGCACTCGCGGCCATTAAAGGCTCCATGGCACTTTTGGTAGGATGGGGGTGATGGCTCTAGTGGCTTGCCTGGCAGCGCACGGACTAGCCCCGCCTAGCGCAATGAATATTGAGGTGGCTCTGAGGGAGTCTCGGCCACATGCTGCTTGGAAACCAGAGGGAGCTGCTAACTAGTAGCTCATAGACTCGTGAGGATGGAAAAGACCTCTTAGGTCTGACAGTCCATCTGGCAGACACTAATTCAGGATCGCTCCCTCTGGCTGAGCTTTGTCCTGTCCACTTGACTCCTGCAATAAGCTATTGAAAGGAGTCAAAAGAGCCTTTCTTTTTGCTCGTTGCTAGGGGAAAGCTGTATGATTGCTGTGCAGAAGTGGCCAGTCTAGTCTGCCTGGCCTTGGTTATTAAGGGAGTGGTTCCATAGCCATCTACACTGGCCTTACTCAGCCCTCATTGAGTCCCATTGGCTGCTATAGTCACGTCACCCTTAGCGTTTGGGATCCATTTGCACACTGCCCCCTCCTGGGCAAAGCGGACAAGGCAGCTGTGGGATAAACCTGGAGTGGCATCTGTGAAGCCCCTGGTAGGAGAAGTCACAGAAACAAAATGGTCAATAGCGTGAAGGGAGTCAGAGAAAGAGTCGATGTCCCTAGAAACCGCAGGATACATCAGGCATGTCCAATGCCGGCTGCAAGCCGTTTATTAGTTACAAGGAGCGCCAGACCAGAGAGAAGGCTCGAGGTAATGGAGACAAAAAGGGAGTCATTGTGAGAGGCATCCAACCCAAGGTGAGCCCTGCTTCTAGGCAATGGAATGGCCAAGTCTGGCTTCCTTTTGCTACTCATTCAAACAGCAAGGTTGTTTCTCTTAGAGACTCATGAATCTGGGCAGTTTGCATCATGCACTGAGGAGGATAAGGAGGTCTGAGTGGAAGGCAGTTATGACTGATTTGCTTGTTGCTCATGAAGTACAAGTGGCCTGAAGCATGATCTGGGATTTAATCCCCCTATATTTAAGGGGGGGGTTTGGTTTGATATGCTGGAAGGAAGGAGCCAGCCACATAATTTAGACGTGTGTTCAGAGTCTAGACCGTTCCCCACTGCCCCAAAGTTTGTGGGAGTTCAGAAGAGGAGTTTAAGCCTGCTTCTTTTATGAAGCGCCGCAGTGCGATGTGCTGGGTAATAGCACAATGTCTGAAATCTAGTCAGTAAGGAATACTATAGCAAAGAGAGAAGGAAGAGGAGAGAAATGACCTGAGAAACCTCTACTGATTATTACTTGGTTCCAGGAGTCCCACTAGTCTGCGGGCCGGAATTTACTATTGCCAATGCCAACTCCCCAAATCATGAGACTTAAAAAAATAATAAATGTGGGGGTCTTGTGATCCCTTATGAGTGATGTTGTTCGGCCTTTTCCCTTCAGCCACGAGGGCTAGAAACATGTTTTGTTTTTTAGATGAGAGCTGAAATTCTCACATAATCACATGACTCCTGGAGCTGAGACTGTAATGAAAAGAGCATGAGACATGCTAAAATCCCGAGAGTTGGCAGCGCTTCTTCAGCTCTCCTGCGCAAGCTGTGGCTAATGAGCAGCCATCATGAATCGTTGCCTTTTGATATTTGGCACAGCCTCATTGCACGGCCTGTGTTCTCGCTAAATGAGCAGCGTGCGGGATCCCCGTCTCCCAGGCCTGATGCTCAGCCCCAGACGTAGGCAAGGGACGAGGCAATCAACGGCTGGGCCTCAGTACTCGATAAGAGCATGCGTGTCAGCAGAGCTTGCACTGGGATTTCTCAGCGCTGCTCTGTCTGGTCTGTGTTAATGGTGTCTATCTGCTGCAGTCCCTTCAGCTCGTGCTTGATCAGTAGCATGTGTGTAAGAACAAGAGCGTTGCTTCTTGAAGGTGACAGATTTGGGGACTTACAACGTGAAGGCTTTGGCCTGACCTGCCATCTGGGCTGAGGCCTTTCCCTACCTGCTACAGTATCCTCCCTTTCACAGGCAGCCAGGGATGTCAAGGGATTCCTGTCCACGAATGTGCAAGCCAACCCTGAGCCGTGTGCTCTGGCCTCTCTACCTTGGAGCACTAAGACAGAAGTCAAACAGCATCAGAGGAGAGATTGAGAGACCCTGCTCCACCCCACCTTAATCTAGCCAATAGCCCAGTGGTTCGGGCACTCTTCTGGAGTAGGGTGGCCACGGACACACCCCTAGAACACAGGACAACCTCCCCTCAGTTGTCCCTGCCCCCTCCTGCGTGACCCCACCCATGCTGGAGCAGCGCAATCTCCAAAACAGCATCCTCCGTGCATGAGACAGGACAAAACCATGTCTGGTTTTATATCGGTACCAGGCAGGGGACAAACCACACACAAACAGGATGGTCCAGCTTCAAATCAGACCAATGGCCTGCTATCTGTGGGAATGGAAACCTGGGTTCAAGTCCTTGAGTGTAACCAGGTCACTGCCTCCTGAGCGCTCCCTCGTGGCCTGGTGTGGCTCTGCACTGCTGTAGCTTGTCCGCAGTTTCCCCTCACCTGTTTAAATGCCCTCTGTAGCATCCGGGTTGATTAACATGAAAGCTCAGAACATAACTTAAAGTCCCAAAATAAAGTCTGCACAGTTCAAATCAATTCCCTGCTTTCGAAGGCCACTCCCAGCCCTTCCTAGCTGGTGCAACTTCCTGGTGCACCAGGTCTTCCCTACAGGAGCCTTTTGCATTCTGCATCCCGCTGCGGCTTCCCCAGCCTGGCACCCTCACTCTTTTGCATACCCCATAAGGCCTAAGGGAGACACATGACCTTTCCGGTCATGTGACTAAAATAATTTTTCCACCTGGGGAGGTGAGCAGATCTTGTTACCTATGGGGCTGTGGCCCATCTCCACCCTATGATGCTGCTCCGAATCAGACAGAGCCCCACCCCTCTCCTTGGCATTCCTTATCCTCTACCTTAGGCAGCCTTTGTGAATCCCATTCTTAGGCACCTAATGCTCTCCAGGCTTTATACAGGGAAGCTGGACACCTAGCTCTGGCTGTGAATCCCACTGGGAAGCAGGGTGCCTAGAAGTGAGGCATTGCTGTGCTTAAGTCCCCTTTGTGAGCCTAGCCCCAAGAAACCTGCCTAAGGCAAGATAAAGCCAGTAGCAAAGCAAGGAATTGAACACAGGTCTTGTGGCTTCCCGGAAAGCATCTTAATTACTGGACCATGCTTCCCCCCTGGGGCTAGGGCACCGACCCTCTGGGTTGCAGACTCAATCTGCTATCGCTCCTCCATTGGAACACGGCACCAAAGGGCACGGGGGATTCTCCAGTGCTGACCATTTTTAGCTCAAAATGGGAGCATGTGTGTTGTTCTAAAAGCTTTAGGGACTATCTGGGGCAGGTCTTTGGCCTTTGTTCGACAGGGGGTCAGACTAGATTATCACATGGTCCCTTCTGGCCTTGGAGCCATGCATCCAAGTCAGCAGGCACTGCACACCACCTGACGCCATCGTCAGCAGTAACCATGACACACTACTACCGGCCCTGAGAGAGGCAGAGCTCTAGGCATTGGCTGCACTGGCCCTGCTAGTGAAGAAATGACTGGATGACTGATCCTGCCTGTAGTTTCAAATGCTAAGAGATAAGGGCAGTCAGCAATCTCATGCTTGGGGGCAACAGTTGATGTCTAGAGGGATCCCAAGGAGATATTTCCCTTCCTCCATCTGCAGCAGCGTGCCACTGGCTGGGTGTGTTAGGGGAGTCTCCCCTTCAGCTGAAGCGCCAGGCTTGAGCTGCTGCCCAAGGTGGGGTCTAGGGGGCTGTTCTGGCATCCCATGTAGCAATCGCTTATTGATCATGATAACATAGGGTCTGCTCAAGCTCCTGATGTAGGGATCAGGTGTCCTCCTGCTGCCTTCCATGGGTTTGCATCAGGCCCTTAATGATGCCTATGGGAATGATCTGCAGTGATAGCCGTGCACGCCACAGGGGTTAGCACTGGGAACCTTCTGTACGAGGTGGTGATACATGGTCTGATTAGAACTCAGCTGCTTGAGAGCAGAAACCACTTAGACCTCAAAGGAAACACAGCCCAGTTATGTCTGTGCCCGTCCAAAAGGTCCCAGCTCTGCCCAACTTTTACATGTATTTCTAGCATGCCTTTGGGGCCGAATGCATCCCTGGCATAAACTCCCTGAAGTCTGTGGAGTCACCTCCATGCTGAGATTAGCCCTCTCTCGCTTTTAATTACATTTGGGCTGATGCTGTGATCTAATCTACATCCGTTTTCCTATCCATTTGCAGAGGGTGAAAGCCCCTTCCAGAGCCTGGCTTTGGGGAGCTAGAAATCTGTGCTGTCTGAAAGCTGGCAGTGGCTAATCAGGGTCCCTTGGCAACGTACAGCTAGAGATGGCTAATGCAAGGCTTGAGATAAAGATCCCTGGAATGCTTTCTTAGATTAGCTTTTTTCCATTAATAATGAGGGGGAAAAATAAAGAGTGTGGAAATAGTCCTGATTACATAGGAACCAAACCACTATACTGCTATGTAGGAGTGGCTGTGTGGTTTAGTGGGTAGAGTCATGGGCAGAGGAGATGGGGTTGGGGTCTAAAGCAGATGCTGTGTGACCGTGGAGATCATTGCACCTCTGTTTCTTGTCTCTTTCCATAGTGAGCTCATTAGCGCAGGGACCGTTTCCATGTCTTTCTGCAGCACATAGCACAATGGGGCTCCGAGCCCAGTGGAGGTCCCTAGGTGCTACCAGAATATCAGCATTTTGCAGAGCCGATCTCTGTGGACAAGTCGGAGTCCTGTCACTAACAAGGGTGGGTACCTGGGTCTCTCTTGCTGTGGTGTTCATGGCTTATCCCTACACCAAGGAGGAGTGCTGCCCCCAGCATCTATTCACAACTCCTCAGAATTCACTAGTTACCACTGGGGAGAACAACCTAGTCAGTGGATGAATATACAGGCCTCCGTTCCTCCCTGCTTCCCATGCAGCTGCAGCTCTGACAGAGAGGGAGGAGTGGGGACAGCAGCTTCCTTCATTCTTCTATTTAACACATAGGGATTGCAGCCCTTCACGTCCCCTGTGCAGCGAGACAGTAGCCGGGCCCTGGTCTGGTACAGATCTGCCCAGGTGCCTCCCTCTGTCTGTCTTTCTGCGTGCGCCCTCAGCTGCTCTTGGGCTCTGCTGGAGCTTGTGGTCCAGCCTGGTTCCTGTTCTCGGCAGCTCCATGTCCCTGATGGTGCTCTTATCATTCAGAGTCACTTCTGTGGTGCTGCCATGTGTTTACCAGGTGCTTTAGATCTTTCCTGCCCTGGGGAGCTCATACTCTAGGTTGGGGTTCTCAAGCTTTTTCTTTCTGAGCCCCCACCCCGAACATGCTATAAAAACTCCAGGGCCCAAGTGCAGTGGGGGGTGTCACTCTGGGCTTCATCCACTGTGCTCGGGGGAGGCTTGGGGCTTAAGCCCTGTGGGATGCTGGAGCTCGGGGCTTCTGTCTTGTAGGGTGCTGGGCCTCATGGATCCCCTGAAACTGGCTCGCCACAGACCCCTAGTTGAGAACCACTGATCTAGGACAAACACAAGGTGCTGGGCAACAGCTCCTGGAGAAGAGGGCCAGGACATTATTGATGAGGAAAATTAGTCAGGAAGGACCCTGTTCTTCTCACACATGTTAACTGACTCTCCCTCCAGGCCAGCTCCCCATCTGTCTCTGTCTCCTGTTGCTGGCACTGCCCACTCTTCTGTTATCCCAGGGGTGGGCAAACTATGGCCTGCGGGTCGGATC
Organism: Dermochelys coriacea; assembly: GCF_009764565.3. NCBI lineage: Eukaryota > Metazoa > Chordata > Testudines > Dermochelyidae > Dermochelys > Dermochelys coriacea. Next base: position 28,624,803 of record NC_050080.1, read on the forward strand.
CGGCCTGCAAGCCGTTTTAAGCCAGCCCACGAGCTCCTGCTGGGGAGTGGGGTCTGGGGCTTGCTCTGCTCTGGCACTCGAGCTGGGGCGCAGGGTTGGGGGCCATACTATGTGGTTCCTGGAAGCCGCAACATGGCCCTGCTCTGGTGCTCCAGCCGGGACACAGAATTGAGGGCCGCACCACATGGCTCCTGGAAGCCGTGGCATGGCCCCACTCCGGTGCTCCAGCCGGGGCACAGGGTTGGGGGCTGCACCACGTGGCTCCCAGAAGCTGCGGCATGGCCCTGCTCCAGTTCCTATGTGCTCCAATGGCCCCCTCCAGCGCTCCAATGGGAGCTGCAGGGGCGGTGCCTGCGGGTGGGGCAGCGTGCAGAGCCACCTGGCCACGCCTATTCATAGGATCCGGAGAAGGGACATGCCCCTGCTTCCGGGAGCTGCTTAAGGTAAGTGCCGCTCGGAGCTTGTACCCCTGAGCTTGAGCTGGGGAGGCTACTCCAGCCACTGGATGCAGTCACCTTCATGGAGCTGGTCCACAGCCTGAGAAAGAATTCTTTCTCCATCCCCCATGCACCTGGTCAGCACCCAGCCCAGCTGCCCAGGCCATGTGCTGGAGTTAGGATTTACCCTGTAGGGTTTTAACCTAAGGGCAGATCATCAATGACTTGTTAAGGATCAATCAGTAGAGTGAGTTGCCCAGCTCAGGGGTTCCCACACATGATGTAGTTGCTAATATGTCTGTCATCTATCAAGAGATTGTTCTTGATTTGAATCTCCAGGTGTGTCCTGCTGCAGCCATACAGAAGGGATGGAATTGTGGGATTTTCCACTGGGTAGGAATGATCTTTAAGTGGCTGCTGTTGATCTGTGACATCATAATTACACTTGCACACACAAAGCTCCATTAAAAGAACATTGCAAAGGTTGTGAAGTCGAGGACTCAAAAGGTAGTAAATGCCAGCGTGGGCTACAGGGCGAGGGCACCTCTATCCCATTTCTGGTCTTTCTGAGTGCTCCCCCCCTGCAGTCAGGCCTTGTGCTTTCACCTGTCCTGGGGTGGAATTTCACAATCCCCTGACTCTCAGACTGGACCCTCCTGGGCCACAATACCCTGTATAGCCACCATTCTCATCCTGCAGGTCCTCGGCCCATGCTCCTCACCTAGCCTGTCCCAGTCTCCACTCCTCAGGCTTCTCACCCAAGTCCCAGTCCCCTTCCCAGCCAGTCCCAGTTCCCCTTGTCCTGGTTCCTGATCTGATCTGTCTGTCTCCAACCCCAGCCTTCATCTGCTGCCACCTTCCACATTCCCCGTCCCCACTGGCTCCCAGCCCCAGGCTCCCAGCCCCAGACTCCCACCCCAAGGTCCTCATCCATTTGAATCCTTGGCACAGTCTCTTTAGCCAGTCAGTCCTCATTCTCCCCCTGCACCACACCTCCTCATCAGATCTGCCTCCCAATCCGTACACCACTGATCCCAGTCCTAGTGACCTTGCTCAGCCAGTCCCAGTCTTCTCCTACCCCAACTCCTCTTTTCTTTTTCCTGACCCCCATCCAGATTCCAGATCCAGTGTCCCACCACCAGGCTACTTCTCCCAGTAGGAGCATAAGAACATGAAAACTGGTAGAAGACCAATGGTCCTCTAGCCCAGTAGCCTGTCTCTGACAGTGGCCAATGCCAGGTGCTTCAGAGAGAATGAATAGACCAGGGCAATTTTGAGTGATCCATCTCCTGTCATCAAGTCCCAGCTTCTGGAAGTTGGAGGGTTAGGGTCACCTGAAATATAAGGTTGTGACCCTGACCATCTTGACTAATAGCCATTGATGGACCTATCCTCCATGAACTTATCTAATTATGTTTTGAAGCCAGTTATGCATTTGGCCTTCACAACATCCGCTGTCATTGAGTTCCACAGGTTGGCTGTGGGTTGTGCGGAGAAGTACTTCCTTTTGTTTGTTTTAAACCTGCTGTTAATTAATTTCATTGGATGACCCCTAGTGCTTGTGTTGTGTGAAGAGGTAAGTAACATTTCTCTATTCACTTTTTCCACACCATTCATGAGTTTATAGACCTCTATCACATCCCTCTTAGTCATCTCTTTCCTAAGCTGAAAAGCCCTAATGTTTCTAGTCTCTCCTCGTACAGAAGCCATTCCATGCCCTTGATCATCTTTGTTGCCCTCCTCTGAAATTTTTCCAGTTCCTCACCAATGGACTGTAGTTTCCATAACTGGAAATCCTGGACGCCCCATCATCTCAGGCATTGGCACCCTGACAGCAGGATTGTCTGGCTATGTAGACTCCCTCCTCAGGCCTCCCGTTACCAGCACTCCCAGCTATCTTCGAGACACCACCGATTTCCTGAGGAAACTACAGTCCATTGGGGATCTTCCTAAAAACACCATCCTAGCCACTATGGATGTAGAAGCCCTCTACACCAACATTCCACACAAAGATGGACTACAAGCCGTCAGGAACAGTATCCCCGATACTGTCACAGCTAACCTGGTGGCTGAACTTTGTGACTTTGTCCTGACCCATAACTATTTCACATTTGGTGACAATGTATACCTTCAAATCAGCGGCACTGCGATGGGTACCCGCATGGCCCCACAGTATGCCAACATTTTTATGGCTGACTTAGAACAACGCTTCCTCAGCTCTCGTCCCCTAATGCCCCTACTCTACTTGCGCTACATTGATGACATCTTCATCATCTGGACCCACGGAAAAGAAGCTCTTGAGGAATTCCACCATGATTTCAACAATTTCCATCCCACCATCAACCTCAGCCTGGACCAGTCCACACAAGAGATCCACTTCCTGGACACTACGGTGCTAATAAGCGATGGTCACATAAACACCACCCTGTATCGGAAACCTACTGACCGCTATTCCTACCTACATGCCTCTAGCTTTCATCCAGATCATACCACTCGATCTATTGTCTACAGCCAAGCGCTACGATATAACCGCATTTGCTCCAACCCCTCAGACAGAGACAAACACCTACAAGATCTCTATCATGCATTCCTACAACTACAATACCCACCTGCTGAAGTGAAGAAACAGATTGACAGAGCCAGAAGAGTACCCAGAAGTCACCTACTACAGGACAGGCCCAACAAAGAAAACAACAGAACGCCACTAGCCATCACCTTCAGCCCCCAACTAAAACCTCTCCAACGCATCATCAAGGATCTACAACCTATCCTGAAGGACGAGCCATCGCTCTCTCAGATCTTGGGAGACAGACCAGTCCTTGCTTACAGACAGCCCCCCAATCTGAAGCAAATACTCACCAGCAACCACACACCACACAACAGAACCACTAACCCAGGAACCTATCCTTGCAACAAAGCCCGTTGCCAACTCTGTCCACATATCTATTCAGGGGATACCATCATAGGGCCTAATCACATCAGCCACACTATCAGAGGCTCCTTCACCTGCGCATCTACCAATGTCATATATGCCATCATGTGCCAGCAATGCCCCTCTGCCATGTACATTGGCCAAACTGGACAGTCTCTATGTAAAAGAATGAATGGACACAAATCAGACGTCAAGAATTATAACATTCAAAAACCAGTTGGAGAACACTTCAATCTCTCTGGTCACTCGATCACAGACCTAAGAGTGGCTATCCTTCAACAAAAAAGCTTCAAAAACAGACTCCAACGAGAGACTGCTGAATTGGAATTAATTTGCAAACTGGATACAATTAATTTAGGCTTGAATAGAGACTGGGAATGGATGAGTCATTACACAAAGTAAAACTATTTCCCCATGTTATTTCTCCCTCCCACCCCACCCCCCACTGTTCCTCTGATATTCTTGTTAACTGCTGGAATTAGCCTACCTTGCTTGTCACCATGAAAGGTTTTCCTCCTTTCCCCCCCCCTGCTGCTGGTGATGGCTTATCTTAAGTGATCACTCTCCTTCCAGTGTGTATGATAAACCCATTGTTTCATGTTCTCTGTGTGTGTATATAAATCTCTCCTCTGTTTTTTCCACCAAATGCATCCGATGAAGTGAGCTGTAGCTCACGAAAGCTTATGCTCTAATAAATTTGTTAGTCTCTAAGGTGCCACAAGTACTCCTTTTCTTTTTGCGAATACAGACTAATACGGCTGCTACTCTGAAACCTATCGTTATATATGTGTAGTTGAGACTATTTTTTCCAGTGTGCATTACTGGGCACTTATCAATGCTGAATTTCATTTACCATTTTGTTGCCCATTCACCCTGTTTTATAAATCCCTTTGTAACTCTACATAGTCAGCTTTACACTTAACTATTTTGAGTAATTTTGTATCATTTGCAAATTTTACCCCTTCATTGTACACCTCCTTTTCCAGATCATTTATGAAGATGTTGAACAGCTCTGGTCCCAGTACAGTTCCTTGAGGAACCTCTCTCCATTGTGAAAACTGACCATTTATTCCTATCCTTTGTTTCTTATTTTTTAACCAGTTACTAATCCATGAGAGGATCTTTGCTCTTACCCATGACTGCTTAGTTTGCTTAAGAGCTTTGGTGAGAGATCTGGTTTAAGGCTTTCTGAAAGTCCAAGTACATTATGTCGACTGGATCACCCTTGTCCACATGCTTGTTGACACCCTCAGATAATTTAATAGATTGGTGAGGTACGATTTTCCTTTACAAAAGTCATGTTAACTCTTCCCAAATGTATTATGTTTATCTATGTGTCTGATAATTCTGTTTACTATAGCTTCAACCAGTTTGCCTGGTACTGAAGTTAGGCTTACCGGCCTGTAATTGCCAGGATCCTCTCTGGTTCCTTTATAAAAAATCAATGTTACACTAGCTATCCTTCAGTCATCTGGTACAGAGCTGATTTAAGTGATAGGTTACATAGTATAGTTAGTAGTTCTGCAATTTCATATTTGAATTCTGTCAGAATTCCTGGGTGAATCCCATCTAGTCCTGCTGACTTATTACTGTTTAATTTGTCAGTTTGATCCAAAACCTCCTCTACTGACACCTCAATCTGGGACAAGTTCCTCAGATTTGTCACCTAAAAAGAATGACTTGAGTGTGAGGATCTCCCCCACATCTTCTATAGTGAAGACCAATGCAGAGAATTCATTTAGCTTCTCCACAATGGCATTGTCTTCCTTGAGTGCTCCTTTAGCACCTCGATCATCCAGGGGCCCCATTGATTGTTTGGCAGGCTTCCTGCTTCTGATGTACTTAAAAAAATAATGTTAGCTTTTGTGTCTTTAGCTAATTGCTCAATTTCTTTCTTGACCTGCCTAATTATACTTTTACACTTGACTTGCCAGAGTTTATGCTTCTTTCTATTTTCATCATTAGGAGCTGCCTCTTTTATTCTCCTGGTTAGCTATGGTGGCGTTTTTTTCCCTCTTACTGTTTTTTTTTAAATTTGGGATATATATTTGATTTGAGTCTTTATTACGGTGTTTTTAAATAGTCTCCATGCAGTTTGCAGGCATTTCATCCTTTTGACCATTCCTTTTAATTTCTGTTTAACTGGCTTTCTCATTTTTGGATAGTTCCTCTTTTTGAAGTTAAATGCTACTGTGGTGGGTTTCTTTGCCATTTTTTCCCCTACAAGGAATATTACATTTAATTATATTATGGTGCTATTATCAACTGGTTTGGCTATATTCACCTCTTGGACCAGATTCTGTGTTTCACTTAGGACTAAATCAAGAATTGCCTCTCCCCTGGTAGGTTCCGGGACTAGCTTCTCAAAGAAGCAGTCATTTATAGTATCTCAAAATTTTATCTCTGCATCCCTTCCTGAGACAACATGTACCTAGTTAATATGAGGGTATTTGAAATCCCCCATTATTGTTGAGTTTTCTGCCTTTTTAGCTTCTCTTATCTCTCTGAGCATTTCACATTCACTGTTACCATCCTGGTCAGGTGGTTAGTAGTATATCCCTACTGCTATATTCTTCTTGGTCAAGCGAGATCCCTTCCAGTTCTATGATTCTATATAGTGCCACTCCCACACCAGTGTGACCTCCTTGGTCATTCCTGTATATTTTGTACCCTGGTATTATGGTGTCCCTTTGATTATCCTCATTCCAGCATGTTTCCATGATGCCTATTATATCAATAGCCTCATTTAATACCAGGCACTCAAATTCACCCATCTTAATTTTTAGACTTCTAGCAGTTGTATATAAGCACTTGTACATTTTGTCAATATTCGGTTGCTTGCCTTCATGTGCTATATTTAACTTTTAGGTTTGGCTGTTCCTCACAAGCTCCTACCTGTACTTTACTGACTTCTTTACTAGGATATGGAGTTCCTCCTTTAATAAATTCATCCCTAAGAAATGTCTCCGCCTGAACCGTGTGCTCCTCCACACCTGTCAGCTTTCCCCCAGCCCTTAGTTTAAAAAAAATCCTCTTCAACCTTGTTAATTTTACATGCTCACAGTCTGGTTCCATTTTGGTTTGGGTGGAGCCCGTCCCTTGTATAGGCTCCTCCTGTCCCAAAAGGTTCCCTGGTTCCCAATAAAACCTCCCCCTTCACCATTGTCACATCCATGCATTGACACCCTTCTCCCCTTGCTTCCCCCGGGGTCTGTCTCTTGTCCCCTCTGCATTTAAATCAGGCAGCTTCCTCCTCTGCATTGCCTGGGTCCGGCAGAGGACTCATCGAGGGCACAGGAGCTAACTCCTGTTTCAAACTTGACACACTCACTGCACCCAATACATCACTTTTGTGGTATGTATCCATAAGGGTCATTGCTGAAAGACTGTAACTTAACAATACCCATAATCATTGTGAGATGGGTGTACACGTGATATTTAAGGAATAATTTAACTGGAACTGGAGGGAAACTGAGTCACCAGGGAATCGTATGTTGTGGTGATGGCCCATTCAAGCTGGAGGGAGCTGACACCCCTCCCTGGCTACCCCATTATATAATGCATTGCTCCATTGTCCATCTCTGCAACACCAACAAAGTCGATGGAAAACCATCAAAGACAAACAACCACTTGGAGGTACCAAGGACCATTATAACAGCAAGGGGACTGCCATGGCTTGGAATAAAGCCAAAAGACTGATTCAGTATATGGCAGGGTGGGGAAAGACCCTCTGCATCCATTCACTGAGGAGACGTCTTATTAAGCAGAGGTGTTTCATGAACGTTTGGATCTTGGTTCCCGGGCAGACAGCCAGCTCTGCAACAGACTGAACTTTGGAGAGAAAACCTACTTCTTTAGCTAGGAAAGGGAACTATTAGTAAGTGCAGGCCCTAGTTTGTGTTTTATGATTTTTGTTTGTATTTTACCCATCTGTTCCCACCACGCTCTCTTGTTTCTAGCTGGATCTCCATTCTTTCTCAAATAAACCTTTTGTTTCATTATACTTGCTCACAAGTGCTGTGTGGCTTACAGTAGCTGTGGTTTAAGTTAAAACTGGTGCAGACAGCTCCTTTGGAGGCAGAGGCTCTGGGATTTCTGTGAGCAGGCAGTATCTGGGTTGGATATCACAAGGGAACAATTCAAAGGGACTTGGGGACTGGGAAGCTCCTGCTGTTAAGCTGCAAGGCTAAGACTGGGCTGGTGTAGCACAGGGAAGAGAGCTAGGAAGGCTGGCGGTGTTAAGTGGAATGGAGGGTGCTGCCAGCACCTGCAGCCATTCCACGTTGGCTGTGATCTTAAAAACTCTCATAAGCTAAGCAAGGCTGGGCTTGGTCTGTGTCTCAAAGGGAGTCCTCTAAATGCAAAGCCGAGGCACTGCAGTAGGGCATTGCCAAGTCTCAGCCCACAGATTCAATGCTGAGCTAGGTTTCTAGGGTAATTTCCTGTGTCACAAACTCAATGACTGTAATGAGTAAAAACCACACATACACACCTGTGCATTCAAAGGCAGGACCTTTTGCTACAAACAAGAGGCTTATTTGACTGGGAGCTGCCTTTTGCTAGAAGCAATAGTATATTTTTTATCTTCCCTGCAAGTCAAACTTGTCCTTTCTAGAAGGCAGCATTGCACACACAGGGCCACTCAATTACACCAGAGGGGTGCCTGGGGAAACTTATGGAGGAGACATCACTCTTTCACAGATGGAAGACAAAACTGTGGCCCTGATGATGGCGTATGTGATTGTCATTAATTTTTGCTCTGTGTACTGCTCTCTGCAGGGACAGCTGTCATTTGAGAGGCAGAGTAGATGCAGTATGTTATAGAGGAGACACAGACACTTTGCTCTCTCCCTCGTGGAGACTACATTTTCTCCTACTCTAACACTGAAGTCGTTCAGACTGAAAAATACAGCACAGCTCCTTGCGTATGAACAATGCAACGCTAACAACTTGGGGTTGTTCCTAACCCCATGGAATCTTTTACTGGGATAGGGGACTTGGTCCCAGTGGCCTGGCCAAGTTCTAACCTGGCTATTCACATAGTGGCTCTTTATCACCCTGAACTGATTGGAAAAGCTTCTCTCCTTTTCCTCACCTAAAAATCTTGAGCCAGATCCACAGCAAGGTGAAAATCAGCAGAGCACCATTGAGGTCAATGGAGCAACAGTGATTTACATCAGCTGAGATTCTGGTCCTTTCTGTTGTGTGTATAGAATAGCTATGGCATTTCCACCCCTGAGGTGGCTGCATTTCAGTAACAGAAGTGATCCTATCCATAGAGTCTGCAGACGCTTCGGGGTCCTGCAAGGTGGAAGACACCCTTGCAAGGGGAGGGATGGGTAAACTCTCTTTTCAGAACTCAGCCCAGCTCCCCCAGAGACGGGAGTTCTGAAACCGCTCTTCAGTCACCTTTCATGTCTTTTAACCACTAAGACAACCTGTCTCTGCCCCTGGTCCCGACCTCTCTCCTTTGCTGCAAGAAGCAGGGAGGCCATCATGAAATCTGGGGCATCTCTGTGGAATTCCCCATCTGTGGCTCCTGCGTTTGTTGCTGATGGGATGTCCAGAGGTATGCTGAGGAACCTGATTTCCCCCTCCTCCTCCCCCCCCCAGGTGGATCCAGAATCACTGAATTACTTCCAGCCATTTTTCTCCCTGCAACACCACAGTCCCACCCCAGCTGACAGGGCAGGGACTCACCCTGCTGCCCTGACTCGCTCATGTGGGCCTTTGAAGAGTGCTTGTGTCTCTGCCCCCTCGCAGAGCCCTCGTGAGGCTGCTGGACTGTGTAATGGCCTTATACAGCAGGCTAAAAATTAGGGCTCCAATTAGACATAAATCCCAGAGCATTACCAGGAGGTTTATAAAACAGAGTTCAGAGTGAAATATTTATCAGCCTATTTAAATAATAACAAGCAGGAAGCCATGCAGAGACAGGAGGAGGGCTACACTAGCAAAAAGAAAGGGAAGGTTACTGCCTGTTCAGGAGAGCTGGGTGGGGGGGACGGTCCTGGAGTCCTTGTTTAACATACAGAACAGGAACCCCACCCACAATCCTCGATCCTGATGGGAAGGGTCTGCCCCAAGGAGGAGAGGGAAACTGAGTCTCCATGGCCCACCCAGCCCTTGGCCTCTCAGCTAAGATTGCCAGCAAGGTCACCGTGATGTGGCTGCTATCTGGGGGGGGACCCCTAGCGTCTAAGGCCAGAAGGGACCGCTGTGATCATCTGGTTGGACCTTCTGTATAGTGCAGGCTATATGGCATCCCTGAATTAATTACCATTTGAACTAGAAAAACATCAGATACTGATTAAACGTTTACTATGATGGACAATCCACCACAATCCTTGGTAAATGGTTCCAATGATTAATTACCCTCACTGTTAAATATTTGCACCTTATTTTTATCCTGAATGTGTCTAGTTTCAACTTCCAGCCATTGGAGCTTGTTACACATTTCTCTGCTAGGCTGAAGAGCTCTCTATTATCAAATTTCTTTTCCTTGTGTGGGTATTTAAAGACTGTTCAAGTCATCCCCTAACCTTCTCTTTGTTAAACTAAATAGATTGAGCTTCCTGGATCTCTCACTATGAGGCATGTTTTCTAATCCTTTAGATTATCATTCTCAGGGCTCTTCTCTGAACCCGCTCCAATTGATCAATATCCTTCTTAAACTGTTGACACCAGAACTGAATCCACCACCTCAGTTCGTAGAAGACACCACCAAGTCCCCAGATGGTGGTTACTACTCATCTGGGCCAGATTTGAACCTGTGACCTACAAGTAAAAGACACAGGGAAGTATTATTGAGGACTTAAAACACCACATTTTAGCAAGGGCTGAGCTACCCCTGGGCTTGCTTTGCTGCCTCTTGGTCTGGTCCAACAGGGACCATGCAAAGGCAGGGTCTCCGCCCCACCAGGAAGAGAGCCATGTGGACTAGTTAGTTCATCTTTGCATTAAAAGACTTGAGTCTCATGCTTTGAAAGGGGTCAGAGTCTGAATTTCACCTTTGGTAGAAAGCTTCACCCTCCGAACTGTCATAGTCAGAAATTCATTTGAATTCCACCTCCGATGCTCCTCTGCAGACAGCGCCCGCTCATCGTCTGCTCACCTAGCGCTGAGCTTTGGTGGGCTGCCGGGCGTCATCATTTATTCATTCTCATTGAAAGAGAACAGCAGCCTGGTGAAAGGAGCCAGATTTCCACATCCCTGGAAAACAACGTCCTCGATCTAGCTACAGGGACAGCCTAGGTGAGAACAATGGGAGATGCTGCCCCTCTGCCCTGCCATGCATGCCAAGGTGCATCAGTATTGCTCCCAAAGGACCATATTTAGGTGCCTTGCCTAGGACTTAATCTATTCTTGGCTTCTCCGCTGCAAATTGGGGTTCAAGTTAGTGCCAGTTGTAATGGTGGCCTTTGTGGTGTGGACACTTGTCGCTGGGAACTGGACTAAGGCCCATCAGTTCATTCCAGCTGGGCTAATGAGCAGCATTTAGATGGCAGCACTGTTGCACTGCATTCAGACAGACAGGGCTGAGGAGCACCACAGCCTAGGAGGGTGACCAAGGAAGCCGGAATCGAACATGCCTGAGACTGATACATCTCATGTAGGTGCCCTTATCTGGTTCTCCATTGCTAAAACTATCACGATGATGATGATACTTATGCTGAGACCATCTGAGGGCCTTGTGTGGAGCAGCTGCTGTTGATGTGTGAGCAGATGGGATGTGGCTGCAGACATCAAAGGTCATGCTCCATTTTCGGAAGGCAGGTGCTGGACTGCAGGGGACAGAGCAGGCTGGGTTGGCTGCAGGCTCTGGTTGCTGTGCTCAGGAATGTTGAAATAAAAAATAAGAGACTTGTTAAGCATAAGCTCTCTGGGACTTCAAGAGATGAGCAATGCAGGTGTTGGGTGTTGTTAAAAAAAATTAATTAAGTCTGTGCACTGCTGAACAGTTCAAGTGCCAAGTATGATCAGGAGGTACAGGTTAATAGGCTGTGTCCCCACCCGCCAATCCCCTGAGCCATCTAGTCCCCACGTCTGTACAACTTGAGCTCTGCCCAGGCTCTGAGTGACACCTTTTATGCATCCTTCAGCACGAAGAGGATGAGCTTGGGAGTCTCTGATTACAAGTGCATGGAGCAATTATTTCTGTTCTGCTTAAACAAGGCAATCAAGCAAAGCACTGCTGTAGTCACCGACCTGTTCTGTTAATTAACGCAAGCAGCAGGATCCTTGCCAAAATTCGGGCTAGGGAGCTGCAGGATACGTTGTCACTTCTGATTCATCTGGCTGGAGCAGGTTCCACTGGAAGTTGACAAACAGCTGAAAACCCCAGGCCATCCAGACTCCCAGCGAACCAGGCAACAGAGCTCCAAGATGCTGCAGTGTCGACAGGGGCAGACAAAGCTTTCAGGCTGAACAAAGGGAGTTTCTGGGTCTCACCAGGACACTCAGAGAGTTCAGATCTAAACTCCACTACAGGTACGGGTGCTGCATATCCCAAAGGAACCCAAAGCACTTCCCAGGCTTGGGCCAGACCCTTCCTTCATGCCAATCAGCACAGCTCCACTGAAGTCCACAGACCTAGGCCTATTTACACTGGTTGAAGAACTGGTTCTGTAGACACGGAAGATGCTTCCCTGCCACTCTGGAATGCAGCCACTTCTGGGGAGGAAGCCCAAGTGGCTGTTTAAGAGCACGCAGCAAAACTGTGCAATCGTTTAGCACAGGAAGTGAAGAAGAATAGCAAATCTCATTGACATTAGAGGAGATAATTAGGAGTAGGGTCATCATAAAATCACCAGCTTTTACTAACAATTACTATGCAGAGGTGTTTAAGATAGCACAGTGTTTCTCTGGACTGAGGATAGGAAACAACTTAGGGGCATCTATAGGCAAATGCTGACTGTAACAGCAACCACTCCATACATGTGAACTGGAAGTGCACCTGCACCCCAGAGCTCAGATCCTTTCTCTTACTAAAAGTGCAGAGGGCTCTTCAATGGTCAGGGTCCCAGTTTTACCCCTCACCTGAAAGAAAGCAGCTCCAGCAGCACAGCTCCCTCTAACGCTGTGGGAAGAGCACGGACCAGTGTGGACACTCACCTAGTTTGTAAGATGTGCCGGGGTCCTAAGGAGGCAACAGAAAGGCAGGGTGCATGGCCAGCTCTGCTCCAAACTGTGTGCACTGATGCCAAGCTCGCAAGTGCTCGAAAGGAAGGACCTTTCCCTTTTCTCCAGTACTTGTCAGAGCTAGAGACTGATGCTCTCTGCATGGCTGCAGCTGGAACTATTCACCAGTCTAGGCTTTGCTTAGCGCTTGGGAGGCCAAGGAAGCAGAGGAACCAGGCTGAAGTGTAGTCTCAGCTCTGTCCTCTTTTCAACCAGCAAAGAAAACAATCTGTTCAAGCCACTGTTTGAATGTCACCGAGGGAGCGAGTCTAAGTGACAAGGTCTCCTGTATGTGCTGTGGCAAGCTCGATTAGTCACATCATTGCTAACTCCAAGGAACTCTGGTCTGAGCATATCTCCACTGGCGCCTAGGGGACATGCAGTCCTGAATAGTTCAGAGGAGCATGTTTACTCTGCACTATTCTTCTGGGGAAACTGGAGAGGACAAAGGGCTAGAAAACCCTGAGGAGAGAATAGTAATACATTGGAGCTCTGCCTTCTGAGCCATTTCCCTCCCCTGCCCACCTTTCCTTCTGCTCAAAGGCTCCAGATCACAGCAAATCTCCTTCTGGTTACAGGAGCCTGGGGATGACTTCTCCCAGAGGCTGTTCAAGTTCAATGCCACTCCTGGGTCAGCTACAGAGGGTCACCCAAATGCAACACACAGACGGCTCCCTGCCCCGCCGGACTGTGAATGTTGCTTCTGCACTTCCAGCCCTGGCACCACCCTGCAGAGCCAGGTATTTATGCACACTAGAGGGTCGCACACGGCATTGTTGCGGTTCTATTTCCCTCATCTCAAAGATTGGCAACAGGACCAGGGAGTGACTTCGGCCATGTCACACCAGAAATCTGCAGCCAAGCAGGAAACAGAGCCCATGTCTCTATGTCCTAGTTTAGATTCTTAGACACAGGATCATCCTCTAGATGGTAGCCCAGCTCCCTGCCCACTACATGTTCTGTGCAGCTCAGCTGAATGCCTTGCTACTGGTAAGGCTGAACTGTGTTTTCAAGTGTAAAGCTAGATCCTCTAGCTGAGCAAGACCCCCGAGTATTGCACTATAACAGCTCCATGGCTTAGACGCCTCTTGACTTCTCGTCTCGAGGTCCCTTCCAGCCCTCCAGCTCTATGATCCTAGGATGGCTGTTGGGTTGCCTAGGTGGGTTGATATGTCAGCCTCCGTCCAGTTCCTAGTGGGTGCATCATTAACGCCCCCGACAGCTGAAACTAATTGACCCCCTGTTGGCAGCTGAGCAGAACGGCCATGGGCAGAATGGAGTGTGGTGACTGCACTGCCCTCTCTGCCTGCCCACCCTGGGGCAGGATCACATTGGCAAGGCCGTGATGGTTGTGCAGGCCCTGCTCTAGGCACAGACAGGGCACCTCTGCCTGTAGGGCTGTAGTTCAGGAGCTGTATGTTCCCCAAAAGGAGAGAACGAATTGCAGCCGGGAGGGAGAGTGGTGCCCAGGGAATTCATTTATTCTTTGTAGGGCAAAGGAGTCATGTCCGAACAGCTGCCCCCGCACTGGCATTGCAGGAGGTAGCTCGTTGCAGCCAGAACGAGGGCAGGTCCCTGACACCAAGGCCCACCTGCCCCCTTCCACAATCGGGACAACTTGTGCCTCTGGCCTCCCTTTGCCCAGCGCATGTCAGCAGGTGGCAGGTGCGGCCGCAGCCAGCAGCATCAGTCACACACAATGGGGCGTGCCACGGCTCACCAGCCCTCCCTGCAGTGCTAGCAGGCATCTACGGCGGTTCAGACCAGCAGCTATGGCCAGGGAGCTGCAGGGACCCCTTTCGTCCCCAGGGATGGAGGTGGAGAAGTGGCTCCATGCTGGCCTGGGTGTTCCCCCGCCTTGTGAACAGCAGGTTCAATGGCTGAGCCCAAGTTCTGATGCCGCTCAGACTCGTGGGCTTCCGCGGGCAGGGAAAGAGCAAATCAAGGGCTTTGTGGGAACAAGTAGGTGAAATGATCTCCGCTTTTTTGATTAGCTCTGTGCCACTGCTTCAACAAAGCCGCCAAGGCTCCCACAGGGCCCGCCTCTGCTAGCCGGCAGCCAGGGTAGTGCTGAGATCCTGCTTCTCACCGGCAGTCAGAGCCTGCTCCGCTCCACACATTTAGCAGAAGGGGCAAACGCTTGCGTCACGTGAAGTTTTTAAAAAGAAAACACTTTCCAAGCTCTTCAGCTGGCTGAGCCTCAGCAAAGCGTAACCCTTCCAAAGCTGGAGAGGACTATCCATGACCCCGCCCCTGGGAGCAGCACCTCCAACCTGCTTAATGCTCTTTCCATAGCTCCAAGAACCCCACCCCAGCTCTGCAATGCCCCTAACCTGCCCCTCCCAGCGGCAACCTGGCCTGTCCCACCTCCTAGCCGAGAACCTCTCACAGACCTCCTTGCCTCAGCACCCCTCCCAGCTGACAAACCCTCCTGCACCCTTGCCTAGCTGCCGAGTCTCATAGACTCACAGATCCTAAGGTCAGAAGGGACCATTATGATTATCTACTTAGACCTCCTGCACAACGCAGGCCACAGAATCTCACCCACCCACTCCTGTAACAAACCCCTAACCTATGTCTGAACTATTGAAGTCCTCAGGCTGAAGCAAAGGAGAACAGCCACCAGCAGTCGCATTTCCTTCCCAGCTGCTGCTGCATCAGTGGTGGGCAGCCTGGCTGCTCTCCGAAAAATGCCCTGGGCATTTGGAGCAATGAGCCTACTTGAAAGTGTTATTTACTCCTTCTCATAATGCAAGAACTAGGTGTCACCCAATGAAATTAATAGGCAGCAGGTTTAAAACAAACAAAAGGAAGTATTTTTTCACACAACACACAGTCATTCTATGGAACTCTTTGCAGAGCATGTTGTGAAGGCCAAAACTATAAGAGGATTCAAAAAAGAACTAGATAAGTACATGGAGAATAGGTCCATGAATGGCCATTAACCAGGATGGACAGGGATGGTGTCCTTAGTCTCTGTTTGTCAGAAGCTGGGAATGGGCGACAGGGGATGGATCATTTGATGATTACCTGTTCTGCTCATTCCCACTGGGGTATTGGCCACTGTTGGAAGACAGGATGCGGGCCAGATGGACCTTTGGTCCAATCCAGTATGGCTGTTCATATGTTGCATCCCTCACCCCAAAGATGTGGGGTGGGTGAGGGAAGTGGGCCAGCCAGGCACCCCTTGAAGATCCCAGAGGCAGGAGGCAGCTAGCAGCCTGCTCCTGATGAATCGCTGGGCAAGGAGCATTCAGTCTTTGTTTCACTGGAAGGCAGGCCCAGATGCCCTGGAAAGGCCCCAAACTCAGGCCAAGGTTTGGGACTGTTATGGAGGTTTTCTCTGGTTCCACTTGGTGCTAGGACCCTCGAGCCAAGGCCCTGGGAGTTGAGCGCTCTAAGCTCTAGTTCCCATGCTCTGGTTCAGCTGGTGACTCTGGCCTCAGATTCATTACTGGCAGAAGCAACGTTCCCTTGGAAACCTGTTTCCCAGCATATTCTGGTCGTATTCGTCTGCCCCCCGAGCTTACAGTGGCCATGGTGCCATAAGTGCAGTGGTGGGAATTCTGTTGGTACATTCAGATCTCTTCAGCTAGCAGGGCAGGCACGAAGTCGTCCCAAAGCAGCCAGAGGGGCCATCCCAACCAATGTTCCCTCTCATTTTTTACATCCATGTGCCGAATGAATTTTGTTATATGCATCAATATGGAGGTGGTGTGTGGCGGAGAGGGGGCCCGAGGGGTTTGGAGTGTGGGAGGGGACTCAGGGCTGGGGCAGAGGGTTGGGATGCAGGGGGATGAGGGCTCTGGCTGGGGTTGCGGGCTGTGGGGTGGAGCTGGGGATGAGGAGTTTGGGGTGTGAGAGGGGGTTCAGGGCTAGGGCAGAGGGTTGAGCTTGGGGTGCAGGGGGGGATCGCTCTGACTGGGGGTGTGGGTCCGTGGATGAGGGGTTTGAGGTGCAGGCTGCCTCGGGGCTGCAGCCGGGAGAGAGGACTCCCCCCATCCCTCTTTCACCACAGCAATCCCGGGGCTGGGGTCAGGGGAGAGGCACCTCTCCCTGCCATTAGCAGCTCCAGAGCCCCCATCCCTCAGAATTTGCTACCACTGGACCACTAGGGTACCAAATTCTGCTGGGTAAGCAAAGAAGGGCATCCTTACATGGCGGTAACTGCTACTAGTGGGAAAATGTGCCAGTTGCAGTTTCTGCCACTATACCAGCAGCAGCTCCGGGGAGAGGTGCCTCTCCCTGCTGGCAGCAGCTCCAGGGCGCCTCTCCCTGTGGCAGCCCTGCACACCCCAACCTCTCTCCTCTCCAGGCCCCTGTGGCTGCGCGCCTGCGTGGCCCTTTATAGCCTGCTGCATGGCCACACAGCCACGCAGCTTAGAGGGAACTTAGACCCCCACCCCATCCCGGGTGCCCCCAGGGCAGGAAGACTCCCCAACTGGCACAGACACAGCCCCCAGTAGCAGCCCCCAGCACAGTCAGGCCTGTGGAGGCTGGGGGGCTCATATGCCTTGGCTATTCCCCAATACATAGTGGCTCTGTGATAGGGTGGACTAGGCCCAGAGGCCCCCCCTGGAGGCCTTAGGGTCCTGCCACATCCCATCCCAGAGAGGAGCAGAAGAGAAGTCCTCCAAGTGGCCTAGAGTGGTTGTGGGGACGCAGGCAATCAGAGAGGCTGCAGAGAGTAGCCAATCAGGGCCCAGCAGACTCACATAAAAGATGCAGCAGGGCTAAAGTCACTTAGTTGCTACCTGTCTGGAGCTGGGGGAGTGAGGATTGTGTTCCTGGTTGGATGGACCATGGGCCAGTCAGTTGCTGGCATAGACTGGGGGAGTAAGAAGGAACTCCTGGCTGGCTGCTGGGACTGATTAAGGACTGAGTCCAGGGAGGGCTGCAGGAAGACAGTATCTCCAGGGCAGAAGCCCTGGGGGTATGGCCCCATACCAGAGCTGGGGCTATTTAAAGACTGAGCCTGGTGGTGGCCACAGAGATACCAACAGGAGTACTAGAATAGGCTGCTGGTGTACCATAAATCGTGGAAGGGGTCTGGTCTGTTTCACATCTAGGCTGTGTGTCTCTTGGCTAGAGGGCTAAGTTGCTGAGAACCTGCCTGAGACTCCACTGATGGGTCACCTGGAACTGAGGGAGTGCAGGTGCACACGCTCAACCAGGGGGTGCTTGTGAGAGGTGGGTGCCACCCCATTATAGGCCCATAGGGGGGCTGTTGCAGACAGGGTACAAATCAGGGCAGCCTCATGGCTGCTCTAACCTGCAAGGGGGGGGCACATTGTGTCCAGAAGAGGGGAGTCCTAAGTTACTTCCCCCTCCCTGGCCCCACCTCTGTTTCTGTGATGGGCTCAAGGCAGATGCAGGGCTGGCTTTCCCCAAGAAAGGGAAGCTGGGCTGCATGCTGGAGCCGTAGGCAAGGGGAGGGTTAACCCTTTATTCTCCCTGCAAGTCTGCAGGATGCTTGTTTGGCGAAGATCAGATCCCCCACCCCAACAGCTCTCAGCTACTGGAGTGATGTGATCATGGCTCTTCTTTCATCTAACTCTTTGCACCCATGTATAAATTGAATAGTTCCATGGGAGCCTGAGTGAGGAGAGATCAGAGAACCTGCTGAATCTGCCAAATATGGCATTCCATTTGTTAAGATGACCTGTGCTGTTTCCGGAGGTCAGGACTAAATAGTACTTTACAAGAATTGTTCTGGGGCTCAGCAATTGTGGTAAAAATGGAAACCGAAAAAAATAAGTCAGCTTGGGAAATGCTCCTGCTTTGTCCACGGGGCTTCGGGCACTGAAGGCTTAGAGCAATTTTCTATCACTTATTGCTCAAAACACCTGTGCTCTGCATAAACAAAGGCAGCAGGAGAAAACACAGTGAATGATTGCACTGAGATTTGCTGGGCACCAGGAGTCAGATGCAGCAAAGGTCAAGGGTGACCTGAAGGTTAAGGCACAAGTCCTGGATGCAGGAGGGCTATCTTCTTTCCCTGGCTCTGCCAGACTTGTAGGTGAGTGACTAGCCCCATGACAGGTTTCAGAGTAGCAGCCGTGTTAGTCTGTATTTGCAAAAAGAAAAGGAGGACTTGTGGCACCTCAGAGACTAACAAATTTATTTGAGCATAAGCTTTTGTGAGCTACAGCTCACTGCATCCGATGAAGTGGGCTGTAGCTCACGAAAGCTTATGCTCAAATAAATTTGTTAGCCCCATGAGTGTCAGTTTTCCCACTGTAAAGTGGGCATAGCAACACTTCTGAGACTCATTGGTGTGCTGTGAAGATCAGTTCTGTGAGGTGCTAGATCAGGGGCTCTCAAACTGGGAGTTGGGACCCCTCAGGGGGTTCCCAGGTTATTACATGGTGGGGGGGGTCACAAAATGTCAGCCTCCACCCCAAACCCCACTTTGCCTCCAGCATTGATAATGGTGTTAAATATATAAACAAGTGTTTTTAATTTATTAGGGGGGACACACTCAGAGGCTTGCTGTGTTAAAGGGGTCACCAGTACACAAGCTTGAGAATCACTGCGCTAGATCTTCTGGTGATACAGGCAGTGTAAGCACCTAGGTAAGCAGAACTCTCTGCTGTGGAGCGCAGTCTCCTCATGAATGAATGGGAAAGCAAGGAAAGTACATCACAGAGGGGTGCTTTGCTTATTTATCTCCTCTGTTGCTTTGGTTTAATTATTTATGGCCCTATCTTAGTCTGCTACTAAATGTAATGTAGTTTGTAAAGCTCAGGGCACAGGAGATTTCACTCCAGCCTCTGCTATTAAACCTTTGCTAAGTGGTGGGGGAGAGATGGACAATTTTTAGTGTTGATTATGCCGGGTGCACGAGGGAGGTTCTGTTAGAGCGGCAGAGAGCACTTCCAGGATAGCACAGGATGCAGCTGGAGACAAGGGCAGATCATCTGAATCTGGGACAGACCCCCACATTGTTATGGCATCCCTATGGCACGGTGTTGCTACACACAGTCAGCAGAGATCTTATTTCTACAAGGCTCACTGCATGCAGATACTACTTCCATGCTGGATGTCTGCCTCAGCCTGAATCCTTTTGGAAAATTTCAGCAGAAATAGTTCTGCTGTTGCCAAGATCAAGGCTAGGGAAAAATGTGCTGCTTTACCTGTGCTTAAAAAATGCAGATGCCCTTTTCTTTGAATCGCTTTAGTGCTCGGTGGCTTTGGAGAAGGGACTTGAAATTTGTCAGGGAGATGGCCTTTGTGTCAGGGATGTGCCTCTTGCTGTCCCTGTGAAAATCTGCCCAGGTTGTATGCCTTTGGAAGATTGCAGTTTGCACATGCTCAGTAGAGACTTGCTAGGGATTCACAGCTAAACTCACTGAGGATTCCATCCTTACTGAGCATGCTCCCTGGGGTTGGAGGAACAGAAAGAGAGGGTCCCAGTGCAGGTTTTTATTGTCGGCCTCCTCCATGCAGCACCACCCACAGCAGCATCCTGCCCCACCTGGCACTGCAACCCTAATCTTGGCCCTGTGTGAAGGGGAGGGCCGGTGGGAAGGTTGGAGAGCAAGGCCACCTGACCGGTGCTGGAACTCCATGTGCCAAATGGCAATGCCCAGAACAGGGCACTGTGCCCAGCCCCATGGACACAGGAGATGCTACTACCAGGTGAGTCACCTTAGTGAGGCAGAGTGGCCTCCCTCTGAACCTGACAGGGAAGAACCACTACATGCCCCCCTAGTGGGCAGAGCCAAGCCCTGCCCCCTGTGCTGGAAGCATGGGGATGGGACAGGCAGTATAAAAGGCAGGGCATTTAGCTCACTTAGGTGGCAGCTAGGGAAGGTGGTGATGCCTGCAGCCCAAACTGTGCTGTGCAGCACCCTGCCCCCAGAGGAGACAGACCATGGAGAGGAGGTGCCAGGACTGCCATCAGCCATGTACACTGAGGAGACAGGACCCTTGGACCATGCAACCCTACACCCAGACCATGGAAGGAAGTAGCCCAGGGAAACTAAACATTAGTTGGAGACCAGGTCAGTGTCTTTTGGTGGGATCCCCGCTGATTCAGTGGTGGAACCATCTGCCACTGTTGAGGCTCCGGGCAGGGACCTGGTGAAGTAGTGTGGGCCTGGGTCCCCCTACACCTGCTGCCAACCCTGCCCCCGGGGAGACGGCCTACTTCCCCTTGGCCAGAGGCCTGTGCCGTGTTTTTCACTTGCCCCAGCCAGGAGGCTGTGAGACCCCGGACTGTTTGCCGGCTGCCTTAGCCAGGAGGCGTAGGCTAAAACCAGCTCCCTGCTCTGCCCAAACCAGAAGGCTGTGGGTCCTGACTGTGTTTGCTATCAGCTCCAGCCTGAAGGCTATAGCTTGTAGCCCTGCCCCGCCCAATGGGTCAAGCCCTAGACTCACTGTAGGCTGTCCTAGCCAGGAGGCATGGGCTAAAGACTGCTCCTTGCACTGTCCAGAGGGCCAGGGCTCTAGATGGTAACTGCTGTCTGCTCCTGCCTAGGCTGAAGCTACAGTGCTCACTGAGCTGCTGTGCCCACAGGGCCAGCAGCTGTGGACTGTTAATGGCCATCTGCCCAGCCTATATAGCCACGGCTATAGACTGAGTTACTCTGCTGACCTAGAGGGCCAGAGTGAGAGACTTGACTGCTATGATGGCCTCCCTCTGAACCTGACAGGGAGGAGCCACTCTAGTCATGGACATAGAAAAAGTCACAGACAAGGGGGTGGGAAATCATGCTATCCATGACTTTGTTTTCATGCCATGACAAATCTGCTGCCTTAATGATACAAACTTTTGAGCCTCCTGGACCTTCTAAGTTTCATGGGCCCCTGTGCACCTGCACCATCTATTGCTCCACCAGTGCCCCTCACACCTCCTAGTGCTGACTAGACTGTGCTTGCGCCATCCCCACAGAGCGACTGAGCAAACTCCATCCCAGGGGAACCAGGTGAAACTGGGATGGCAAAGAACAGTTAACATTTTTCCAGTTGGCACCAAGGGATCTCTGTGCCACAGCTACTCAGCTGTTCTTCATTCCAAGGTGCAGCGCTTATTTCAGACCCATAGTCCTCTCCTGCCCAAGCAAGCCCTGCATTGCTTATTACATGGGTGACCATAGAAATGCTGACTCTAGGAGCTGAAATGAGAGGCAACACTTTGTGTTAAAGCAATGGAGCCCATCTCATTTCAAACTTCCTCCAAGTCATCCTGGATCTGTCCCGTTTTTTGAAGACCTGCCCCTTCCTATAAGCCTTGTTTCATGAAGAGTTGTGTCCCTTCAACACTGGGTTAGAGCAATGCAGTACCTGGTGACACAGTGGAGAATGTAACTCTCTTCCTGAGAAGAGCAGTGTGGGGGAAGACAGGAGGAGGGAGGGAAACAGCAGTGAGCCCAGAGTTAATGACATGAGGTAAAGAGAACCCTTTTCATTAGAAACAGCATGAGATGGTCCCCCTTGCTTGGGAAACCCAGAGCAGAATTCAGTCTGTTTCTTCTCCTCTTGCCTTTGCTGCCTGCTCCACTCTCCTTATTCAGTTACTTATAAGGAGTCCTCTTACCTCCCAGCATAACAGGGTTCTTCAGAGTAAGTTCCTTGAATCCTGTTTTTTATCACACTTTGTAATTACATCTGAGCCCCAAGCAAACTGGCTGGGCTCTGTTGTGTGCAGTTGATGTGCTGGATAAAATGGAGATGGGCTGTTTGGAATGGAGATTACTCTCTTTTAATGACTTTAGTGCTGGTGGAAGATACCAGCGTGGCAGCCCTGGCTAATGAGATCCAGCAGCTATCCAAGCAGGGCATATGCTTCCCTAAGCTGTCTCCTCAATCTGCCTTAACCCTACCTGCAGGGACCACCTCCATCATCTTGGCCTTTCTGCTGGGGTTACTAATAGGGGGGCTGGCACAATTTCTGGGTAGCTGCACATGAATCCCCCTGTCTAGGGGTGCCTGGTCAGGTCTCAAGACTCCTGTCATCACCTGTCTCTGGGCAGGGACCCTTGCCCCACTCCCTTTTGACTGGGGGCATTTAAGGCTGCCCAGCTGCCTGCCTTACACTGTGGTATCCCCAGCAAGCCAGCATCCCTAACAGCCAGTGCTTGCATGTTGCTTTCTCTCCTAGGGCTGGACACAGTGTATCGCTTGCAGTTGGAAGGAACCACCCAGGTCTTTATAAGCAAGCACCCTTATCCATAAGGTAAAAGCCTCACAGAGAAAACATACGAAAACAATAAACGGATTTAAACACCCCCTAAACATACCAGGAGTCAACATCAGTCTAGGGAGCCCTAGTAGGCCAAACTCCTCTCAATCCTTTGGCAGGATTGGAGCCCCTTGGACAAAAGTTCATCTCTTTGCTGGAGCTGAAAGAAGGCCCAGTTTAAACTCTGCCTTCTATCCAGAGCTGCACCCCACCACTTTTTTTGGGGGGGGACTGTTTTTCTCTAGAAAACCCAGTTTGAACTAGTATAGGTGAACCACCCTGGGGTGGTACCTCTCTGGAGGTGTTTGCAGTCCCAGGTGTAAGCACCCCACATGGTGGCTCACTCCTGGAGAAGAGCTGATAATCCTCCCCTATGGAGAAGTACACGCTCCTACATAAACTGTTCTTCCATGTAACATGACAGCAAGGGCAGTACGCAGAGTCCTCTGTCCCCCACCCCCAGGGGCCACAGGGATGGGGTGCTGGCTATTTCCTGGCATGGGGCCCATGGAACCATGGGGGGTGGCAATCCCATGGGCCATCATTTGCCCATCCCTGCATTAGGTGCATTTCACAATCAATACAGGGTACTGGTGCATGCTGTGCTTATGAACTCAGATCACACTTAGAGAATGCCCTGACCTCTCTTTGCATGCTTAGGGTGCATTTCCTGTACCAGGCACATTGTGGCTTGGAAAACCTTTTATTGTAGCTGCATTTCGCAGATGCTATCCAGAAAACATTGCTGAAGTGCCTTGGGGTCCTTCAGGATGGAAACTTACAATGTAAAATTCACCTTTTAAACCAGATTTCTCGAGAGAAAAAAATTGTCTGGGGGGGGGAATGCACACTTTGCAGAAATTAAATCTCCTGGTGAATGTATTTGGGTGCTTACAAGGATCACTCAAATAGCCCAGTTAGGAGAGAGAACTACAGTCCAAACCCAGTGACAGCATTCACAGGACTTGGAATTCTTTCAAATGCACCCTTCTGTATCCCTTGGGTAACAGGATTTTTTTGAGCTTTTGCAAGCACCCACTCTGTCTCTCTGAATTCTCCAGTGGGAACAGGAAATCTGATCTGAAAATAGTGTATGAGGATGTGTGATTTTCTTTGGAAGAGAAAATCAGGGGCTGATAACATCTGGTTCATGAATAAAGAATTTAATCAAATACTTTACATGGACCAGGAGGGGGGGGGAAACCCTCCCCCAGACAGCTTGAAGGGGATTTGAACTCATGACAATTAGAAACCTAAATAAGGACCAACCCACTGGCTAGACTCTGCAACCCTCATCAATGTAACTTTAAGGACAAAGAATTTGGTACTACAATTTTCATATTCCCTCCCCACACCCCAAAATTGTTTTACAAATTCATGTAGGGTGTTATGACAAGAACGCATACCTGTCGCATCATTTACAAAAGCCAAGCACTTAAAAGAAAGGAAACATAGTTAAGAGCATCAGAAATTTTACACAGCCCAGATAAAATCTCAGCACTCTATGAAGTACAAAGAAATGCATCTTAACTCTAGCCCCTAGATTTTTAACACAATGTATTTTTGTTATTTTGATATCTAAGTATGTTTTTAAGTGAAACTTACATCAACTGACAGTAGAATATTTTGGTAATGTACATATCATTGCTGATTTTTGAGAATGTTGCATATATAGTTTCATGGGAAAAGTGAGTAACTGTCAATTTGTGGTAAAATTAGGTGCTGTATGTACATGACATTGCATTTGAGGTTGACCGATATGTCATTGAAGTGTATGCAAATACTGACTATTCCTAGCATGCAGGGCGGAGCTTTATTTAAAAATGTGTGTTCTCCCTGCAGTGGGAGGGACAGGACACAGGTCATACAATGATTCCTGTAAAGACTTTTATGGGAGAACAAGTAACTTTTATTGTTATAAAAACAGCTCGTAAGAGAGAGTGACTTTCACCTCAAGCTCCTTCTATAAATTAAACATTCAAGCTGCCAGGGAGAATTTAGCTGACTGCTGATCTATTTTTGCTTTATCTCCAATAGAAGTTTTACAGTTGAATTCCCTGCACTTGAGAGGTGATGCAGCAGTGCTGATGGCAATAATAAAAGGAATCAAGTCTCCCTTTCTGGTGGATAATGTTTCGTTCTAAATCGATCCCAGGGTGTTTTCTAATGCTTGAATTAGAATTGTGTGTGTTTTCAAACCACATTAAAACAGCTCCACTTGTTCATAGAACTTGTAGACTCGTTTGTTTGGTTTTAGATCTACTGTTCTTTTGCCTTTCCTTTTTCGGTCATGACAGCTCTATAAAGCCTGGTCCTGCTCAGTCTGCTGGAGCTAAACAACCTGCAAGCATTTTCTGTACAAAAGGAAATAGGAAAGAAAACTCTACTGAGACCCTCTTGTTACGGAGGTGTCTGTGGCAGCCATGCCAACAGGATCAGAGCACCCTGCAGCAGTTCATGATGTAAACCTCGGCACTACCCAAGGGCCCCAGTTCAGGCAGATACTTAAGGGAATTAGGCAAGTGCTCCAGTACATTGTTGAACTGGAACCTGAGGAATGGAAGTGTAATCCCCATTTTACGAAGAGGAAACTGAGGGGTTTTTTTTTAAGCCACTTGCTGAAAGAAAGATGAATGACAACAGGGGAAGGATGACTAGTGCTTAGCCCTGCACACCAGCAATATTTCCATGACCCCTCCCATCACTACACATCAGTCTCCTGCCTACTAGAAGGGCTAGAGTCATAAGGTGAAATCCTACCCCTTTTGAAGGCAGTGGTGAAACTCCCATTGCCTTTACTGGGGTAAGAGTTTACCCACAGTGCTGTTCAGCTAAGTGTCCCGCCCTTGTGCAGGTGCTCAGACCAAGTGGGTTCTCAGCACAGCCGGGAGCGTTGTTGGGCTCTTGGCTCCAGCCAGAAGCCAGTATTAGTGAAGGACCTCACTGTTAGCAAGGCCAAGCTGGTGCCATTGCTCATGCTAATTGTGTGTGAATTTGTTCCCTATGTGTATTTGTGGCCGTGTCAGTTCCTCCAGCAGCAGGGTTCTTGCAGACAGTTGTCATGTGCCGGTTGGTAAAATCCCCTCTCGCTCTCCCCAGAGTTTCCTGCTCTTGCAAGTCTCATGATATTTGGTGCTTTTTTTCTAGCCTTGGCTCCTGAAGTCATGTGATTGCAGAGAATATCGACTTTCATTGAAACTGTACAGTGAGGTCTGAATGCTCAAAAGGCACCCTAATGCCAAAGCGCCTTCCCCGCTGGGAATCGCAAGCAGGGCTAGGTGCCTGCCTGCAGCCTGGACTTGGGCCCAGATCTCTGAGAGAGGGGTGGGATCTACGCCTCAATCCCTCGTAGTGGTGCTGTTGGTCTGCCAGGCAGGAACCCCACTGACAACCCCCATACTGGACCCCACTTGGAATGGACCCTCCCGCTGTAACTTCCATGTTGCCCCAAACACTTGGGGTCACGTTGTTTCAAGCCTGCTCCTAGGAGATGAATATCAACGAACTCTACGTGAACAAACACCAGACCCATGAACACAGCCTCCTCTTTCCATGGCCCTCCTACTGTTCACGGGCAAGAAGTGCTGAGAGCACAGCTCTAAGTTGCATGGCTGCAGGCCACATCTTTGTACAGTACTCAGTTCATCCCTAGGGCACCAGTACAATGCAGTTAATAGCAGCAGCCCAGTCATTGGCTGCAGCAGTCTGTTACACTCTTGGACAAGTTTCTTCACTAAAGTTTGTTTAAAAAGAAATGTTGCCTGCAGATAACCTTAAATGCCCCCTAACACAGCCAATTCAGTAATGCAGCTTTGATCCTTCACACGGTAAGACCCACACAGAGAGCCCATTCCAGTTACAAACGCTTTCCTGTTTTCAAGATTTCCTTTAAATGTGTTTGCGCGTGTGTGTGCAGGGTAGGGAGTGAAGGGGCAATGCTAGTTGGCTGTTATGACACTCTGCAGCCTGCATATTGACAGAGTGCAGAATATTCCTCTATAAGGGTCTGGGATCTATCAATGTATTTGAAACAGTGACAAATCCTTCACTACACAGCTGCTCAGATATAAGCAATGCATGACAACATCAGAGCTGTAACTGCTCACAGGTGGGTCACAGAAAGAGGCACTATTAAGCCACATTAGTATGACACTGAATTCTCTTTCTATTCAGTCCTATGCACTATTACTGGGTGGTGTTTTTACTTGGCGAACAATGATTCAGATGAACACTACATGGATCTCATTTATTTCAAAGGTACAATAGCTATTGAGAGAAGGGGTGAAAAGTGGCCCCTTTTTATGGTATGAAGAGACATATTCTGGGTGCTATAATGAGGGATATGTTATAAAGAAGCTTACACTGGGCTTTATTGGAGGCTGGACTAAGTATGCAGGAGCCTGGGTTAAGCCTGAGATGAGGTTATTGGAACATCCTTGTACATAGGGAGAATAGTAATAATTATACACAGCATTTTATATGGTCAAAGCACCTTTACCTAATGCTGATTTATTAATTCATGTCTGGTGGTAGTGGCAGAGGAGGGTAGATAATACAGGATTTTTGTTAGAGTTGATTGGAAAATTTTAGTTAATGTTTACCGGGAAATTTGTTTATAAAAAATCAAAATTTCCCATGCTGTGTTTGGCTTTGTCAACAGAAAAGCCCTAAACTGAATACATCGGGGTTCAAAAATAGATTTCATTAAAAAAAAATTTGTTTTTGCTAAAAGAAAAAATTGGTTCCTTTGTTTGTCATTTCCGGTTTTTGTTTGTAAAGTTGGAAATGTTTGACTATAATGAACATTTTCCATTCGGGTGTTTGATTGGGTGGAAAAGGCATTTTTCTCTGGACAAAATGTGCCAGACAAAAAACGTTGATCGCTCTATGGATGCCATGTTCGGAATGTTTTGGTCCTTGTGGCTAAAGCTCTGTGTGTTTGGGATGACTGACGCTGAGGGAATGGCCTCAGGGTAACTCAGTTGTGCTGGTTAACAAGCCCCCCGTTTTCCGCTGCTCTGTTTGTTAGGACCCGAGCCCAGAGCTGAGAGCCGCCCAGGCTGGAACTCTCCTTGAGGGCTGGAAGGCTACCCTGTGTCAATTGTTAATAGTCACCAGAAGAGCCACTCTCATCTGTCATGGAACAAAGAACTTTATTACAGTGAGAGAAATGGCATTATCCCTAAAGCTGCTCTATTTCACTGCAGAGCCTTCTCCAGCCTAGCCTCTCCTCTCCAATTTTAAAGAAACAGTGCAAGTACCCTCCCAGCAGCAGCCAGCCGAATACGGAAGGATCTGTGATACATTGTCCTCTAGGCAGCAGCTGTAGTAAATGCCTTATACCTGTGCCACTGGGATGTGAGCCGTCTTGCTGTCAGTCTGTTGCTTGACAGCAGCGATGCCTTGGGCAAGCAGAGGGCCAGTGGTATGACATCTGCAATTTATAACCTGTCCTTAGGGAATATCCTTGTGAAGTCATGTTTGGAAATGCAAGGCCTGCTCTAAATCAGTTCCAATGGCATAGGGAGGGTGGCTCTGGTGAGCCCTGTGTGTGGGGGTGGGGGGCTGTGGCCGCTCAGGCAAACTCCCAGCCGTCCCATTTTTGCATTAAGAAATACGGTCACAGTAGCCAGAGAGCCCTGCACCTCCTTCAGACAAAACCTATCCTGCATCTCCCCCTGGGGCCAGGTGGCTCCTCCACCAACCCCAGGGCAGGACGGAGGAGGGTTGTTGCTGCCAGGTAGCCCTGGTGACAGTGGTGTAGATCTGTGCAAACAACAGATTTTTTCAGTTAACTGGCAATTCTAAAAAACTGAAAAAAAATCTTTAGGGGTCAAGTCTTTAGGGTTTCATTTCGATCTTGACCTTTTTTTAAACACTTTTGATTTTCAAAATAAAACTAATGGAATTTTTTTAACGAAAAGTCGTTTTGAGCCCATGAGTCAAAACATTTGTTGTTTTTTTTAAAAAAAAAACAAAAAACGCCAAAATGAAACATTTCTATTTGTTTTTTGGACCGAAACAATTCAGTAAAACTGACACTAATTTGCAAAATGTTTTGGTGATGCCAAATCTGCATTTTTTCCCCCCCAAAAAAAGTTTTGGATGATTTTTCCCCCAGCTCTATATTAGTTGGGCTAAGAGGAAACCTGAACAGCAAATGGGCAAGACATACAAGCAAAGGAGGTGTTGTGTAAGTGCATCAGGAGCAGAAGGGATGGGAGACTGACTGCAGTGCATAAACCTCTGCAAGGCAAAAGGGGCAGGTGAGGGGGAAAAGGAGACTGCAATGAAACTGAATGAGTTCTGGGCCTATGGAATGGTCCATTTGCACAAGGCTTCTCCTGCAAGCAGCTAACCACAGTGTCACATCCCAGGGAGTCTGAGGAACAAACTACCTCTCCCTCCATTTGCTCTTGCAGGCTCTACTCATCTCAGTTGAATTCATCTCTTACTCTCTTCATAACATGAGATGTTTTTTAACTCAACTGTGGGCTCTTAGTCCAAACACACAAATGTCTTTCAATCTGCCCTCACCATGGGATGATAGAAAAATATCTGCCCCAGGGTTCCATTTACAGGAACATGAAGTGTTCAAAAAAAGATAATAATAATCATAATAATATTATAATACAATGTATAAATTAGCCTGTAGAACTCAGTGCTGCATATTAGTGTATTACTGAGTAGTTTTAAAAGAGACTTAAGCTCTTATGAAGAAGAAATTCCTATGAACAGTGAGTGACATTAGTTAGGATAAAATACATAAAACTTTCACTCTTCATACTACTTATAGGGCATCAGGTGATCATCTGGTGCAGCAGCAGATTTCCTCTGTACAAGATTCAGAGTAGCAGCCATGTTAGTCTGTATTCGCAAAAAGAAAAGGAGTACTTGTGGCACCTTAGAGACCAACAAATTTATTTGAGCATAAGCTTTCGTGAGTTACAGCTCTCTTCATCCGATGAAGTGAGCTGTAGCTCACGAAAGCTTATGCTCAAATAAATTTGTTAGTCTCTAAGGTGCCACAAGTACTCCTTTCCTCTGTACAAGAGTATTGCACAAACAGGCGTGCAATGAAGGTGGCTTCAGATTCCCTCCCAAACATCCAGAAATGGCCACTATTGGAGACATGACACTGGATTAAAGCGGTCATTGGCCTGTTTCAATGGCCTGCTCCCAATGGCCCAACTCTCTCCGGTTCAGGTCAGTTGGAAGCACTCCCATTGATAACAATCTGTTTTATGTTGCTGAGTGGTCCTGACCTGAGAATTTGGTCAGTTACACCTAGCCAAGGACGTAAAAGAGAATAAAAAGAGATTCTATAAATACATTAGGAGCAACAGAAAGACAAAGGAGAGGAGAGCTAATAACAGATGACATCAAGAAGGGTGAGCTTTATAATTCCTATTTTGCTACAGTCTTCGCTAAAAAGGTACATTGTGATCAGATGTTTAACACAATATTAACCACAAGGGGGAAGAAACACAAGCCAGAATTGCGAAAAAATAGATTAAAGAATATTTATATAAATTAGGTGTATTCGAGTCAACAGGACCTGTTGAAACTCACTCTAGGGTACTTAAGGAACCAGCTGAAGCAATTGGCAATTGTTGAGAACTCCTGGTGGTTGGGTGAGGTCCTAGCGGACTGAAAAAGGACTGGATTGTACCTATCTCTAAAAAAGGGAACAAAGAGGATCTGAGGAATTATCAACCGATCAGTCAGCCTAACTTTGATACCTGGAAAGATACCAGAACAAATGATGAAACAATTAATTTGTAAGCACTTAGCGGATAACAGGAGTATGAGGAATAGCCAACATGGATTTGTGAAGAACAAATCACATCAAACCAATCTAATTTCTTTCTTTTTTTGACAAGGTTACTGGCCCTAGTGCATGGGGGAAGCTGTAGACATGATCTATCTTGATTTCTGGTAAGGCTTTTAACAGTTGCACATGACAGACTCAAATAAACTAGAGAAATATGGTCTAGATCAGTGATTCTCAACCAGGGATCCACAGCCCCCTGGGGATCCACAAGCTCTTTTAGGGGATCCACAGGGCCCTGCAGCTGAAGCCTGATACCCCAATACCCTCCATAGGGCTAAAACTGGGAGCCACGGGGCTGAAGCCCCCAGCCCTGGTGCTGCCATGGGGGTGAAGCTGGGAGTTTCAGGGCTGCAACCCTGAGTCCTGGACTAAAGCCCTGCGTCCCAGTTCTGCCTCTGTGGGGCTAAAGCACTGAGCACCAGGCTGAAGCCCCAAGCCTCGGTGCTGCCACGGGGCTGAAGCCAGGAGCTGAGGACTGAAGCCCTGAGCACTGGTGCAGTGGAGGGGCTGAAGTCAGGAGTCTGCCATTTCCCGCTTCATCCCTGGAAGGTGGGGCTCAGATTTCTGGGTCAGCTCCTGGAGTGGGGATCACCAAGCCTGTAGGTCAGCCTCAACACCTTCTGGCCCAGCTCTGACTCTGCGCAAGAGACTTTGCATGTGAGGGCTCATTTCTTGATTTCTGTCCTCGGCCCAGTGAGTCTGACACCAGCCTTGCAGGTTACCTACCTCTGTTTACTGGATGTAAAGGAGCTATTTCAACAGGAGCAGGACAAGTTACACAGCACAGGGGGAAATTTTTTTAAGCATAAACAATAAATATCAGATATGGATACATTTTTAATGTGACCATCAGCTTCAAAACAACAAAACCCACTGAGCGATGATACTGAACTTCCTTCAACAGATTCAACCACCGTAAGGGCTGAAGAACACTGAAGAGGTGATGTGAGTAAGAACCATAAAGCCGTTATTAACCTTGCAACATTTAGGAAATGCAAAGATAGCTATTTGAATTTCGGTTTTTATTTGTTCTGGAAGTGGAGATATACCGCAACCGCAGTGTGTAATTAGTGCTAAAGTACTGTCCAGTGAATGTTTGAAACCCTCTAATTACAGATTCATTTAATTACAAAGTACAACATCTATAAGGATAAGCACCATTCTTTTTTTTCTTTGAGCGAAAGGCCAAGGAATGGCTTGGTACTAAAGCAGTAATGAAATCCACAACTACTGCAGATAAGAAGCTTTTAAGGTCATCTTATATACTGGTGCAGAAAATTGCTAAAATAAAAAAATCACATACGACTGCTGAGATTTTGATAATGCCATGTATTATTGAAATAACAAAGGAAGTGTTTGGAGAGGAGAAGGCCAAGGTACTGACAAAAATAACTATGTCAAATGATGGATCATTTCTATGTCAGAAGACATAGTTTCTCAGTGTATTTATCGGCGGTGTGACAATGATTTTGCTATACAGGTAGGTGAATCCACAGACATTTCAAAAATGTCCCATTTATTTGCCTATGTTCGGTATGTGTGGAATAAGGAAATAAAGGAAGATGTTTTGTTTTGCAAAGAGCTGAAGACCACAACAAAGTCAGATGACATTTTCAAGCTGATAGGTGATTTTATGACCGGAAAGCATTCTGGTGTTGTGCGAAAAATAAAAGCCTTTGTACCTCACGCTATTTTGACACGTTGCTTTTTTCACTGAGACGTGCTTGCTGCAAATAGTACTGCACCAGGTCTTCACAGCGGTAATGCTCATTAATTTTATTAAATCCAGAGCAACAAACTCCAGGTGTTTTGCTGCACTTTGTGAGGAGGTGGGTACAGAGCATCATTTCTTGCTCATGCAGACAGAGGTGAGGTGGCTATTTTGAGGAATTCAGAGTAGCAGCCGTGTTAGTCTGTATTCGCAAAAAGAAAAGGAGTACTTGTGGCACCTTAGAGACTAACAAATTTATTAGAGCATAAGCTTTCGTGTGCTAAAATGCATCCGATGAAGTGAGCTGTAGCTCACGAAAGCTTACGCTCAAATAAATTTGCTAGTCTCTAAGGTGCCACAAGTACTCCTTTTCTATTTTGAGGAAGACTGCTTGCCTGTATATTTAAACTCAAGGAAGAGTTATGTAATTTCTCAGTTGATAAGACAACTGAACTTGCTGAAGTGCTGAAAGCTGACATGTGGCTGGCAAAACTGGGTCACCTCACAGACCTATTCAGTGAAATGAATAAGCTGAATAAAAGTTAGGAATACTAATTTTATTGCCCAGCTTGAAAGAATTGAGGCATTCAAAAGAAAACAACTCTGAAAAGTTCATGTCTGTGGGGGCACTACTGATATGTGTGAGCTCTTACATTCTTTCATTCAGGAACGAAACATGGACTTTGATGTAATTAAACCTCAGCTAGCAGTGCAGCTTCTGGTCTGCTTAACAAATTTAATGCTTATTTTCCTGAACTCACAACAGAACAAGCTGCGACATGCATGTGCACTACAAACCCCTTGAGTGAGAACATTGAAGCTAAACTTCCATCTAGTGTCCCACCAAAACTGTTAGAAGAGCTCATTGACATTTTGTCAGACAGCTCCTTCAAAACCAGGTTCAAAGAAATGCCTCTGGAGACATTTTGGTGTGAATGTTTCGATGAATACATCACTGCTTCTTCTGCAGCACTGAAAGGTTTGATCCCCTTTAGAGCCACCTACTTATGCGAAACTGGATTTTCAGCCATGCCATCAGTGAAAACAAAGTACCGAACCAGAATGAACATTGATCATGACATGCGCTTGTGCTTGTCAAAGATACCCCCTTGTCTTGACAGAATTGTTGATCAGCACCAACAACAAGTTTCACACTAAGTAAATAAAAATAATAATATTCAGTTTATTTTTGTGCCTATATTATCCCTTTTAAAATATTTTATACATGTGTGTATTTTAACTATATAACAATCCATTTAGTACAGTTTTTAATCTACTGGATATGAGAAAAACAGTTGCTATGGCACAGTTGGGCCTTGGAATTTTTATAGCATTTTTGGGAGAGCCTCAGAAAGAAAAAGGTTGAGAACCTCTGGTCTAGAAGAAATTACCATAATAAGGTGGGTACAAAACTAGTTGAAAGACAGTACTCAAAGATAGTTATCAATGGTTTGCTGTCACACTGTGGGGATGGATTTAATGGGATCCTGGATCCGGTAATATTCAATATTTTCATTAATGGAGAGAAAAGTGTGCTTATGAAATGTGTGGATAACAGCTGGGAGAAGCAGCAAGAATGTTAGAGGACAGGATTAGAATGAGAGGACAGGAAGGGACAATCAATTGCACACCTACAAAATGGGAAATGACTGCCTAGGAAGGAGCACTGCGGAAAGGGATCTGGGGGTTTTAGTGGATCACAAGCTAAATATGAGTCAACAGTCGTAACACTGTTGCAAGAAAAGTGAACATCATTCTGGGATGTATTAGCAGGAGTGTTGTAAGGAAGACATGAATAATAATTCTTCCGCTCTACTCAGCGCTGATAAGAGCTCAACAGGAGCACTGTGTCCAGTTCCGGGCATCGCATTTCAGGAAAGATGTGGACAAATTGGAGAAAGTCCAGAGAAGAGCAAAAAAATGATGAAAGGTCTAGAAAACATGACCTATGAGGAAAGATTGAAAAAACTGTGTTTGTTTAGTCTGGAGAAGAGAAGACTGAGGGGGGACATGATAACGATTTTCAAATGCATAAAAGGTTGTTACACGGAGGGTGAAAAATTGTTTTAGTTAACCTCTGAAAGTAGGACAAAAAGCAATGGGCTTAAAATTGCAGTAAGACAGATTTAGG
This sequence comes from Dermochelys coriacea, assembly GCF_009764565.3. Classification (NCBI taxonomy): domain Eukaryota; kingdom Metazoa; phylum Chordata; order Testudines; family Dermochelyidae; genus Dermochelys; species Dermochelys coriacea. The sequence goes on from NC_050080.1 coordinate 28,659,214, forward strand.
TTGGACATTAGGAAAAATGTTCTACCTATCGGGGTAGTTAAGCACGGAACAAATTACCTAGGGAGGTTGTGGAATCTCCGTCGTAGTTTTTTTATAAACAGGTTAGACAAACATCTATCAGGAATGGTCTAATTATTATGTAGTCCTGCCTTGAATGCAGGGGACTGGACTAGATGACATATTGAGGTCATTTCCAGTCCTATACTACTATGATTGTATTAAAGGAAATGTTTTGTTTTGACCCAACTTGAAATTTTTGTGACTTTTTCAATTAGCTGAAATTTTTTCTTAAATTCCTTTTTGGTTGGCTCCAAAACTAAAATTTGTCTAATTCTTTTGGCATTGTCAGCACATAGAAAAATCCATTATTCTCCCAGTTCTATTCTGTAAACTAGTTTTTAAGTCTGGCATTGGGCATGCAATTAATATTTTGAACAATACTGCAGCTTTCATGTTTGAAATACCTTACACCAGGGGTAGCCAAATTTACTGACCCTCCAAGCCACATACAACAATCTTCAGAATTTCGAAAGCTGGGGTGCGCCTGCCAGAGCTCAGGACTTCAGCATTGTTTAGAGATCTTTTTCCTAAACACTCCTCAGTGTTTTTTGCAAATATAGATAGGTCTCTTTTTTAAATCCCTTTGTGACAGGTTGGACCCCCTTTCTGGGATGCCACTTGGTGTGCTGGGATTTCACTGAGTGTCTCCTGCTCTACCAACCTGGGTTCCAACTCCCTGTTTTGCTGAATTAGGCTCTCTGGCCTCCACACACACACACACACACACACTCTCTCTCTCTCTCTCTCTCTGAAGTCAGTTCTGTGTTAGAAGACTCTCCCAGCATTCACATGCACACCCCTTTTGGGAGATAAGCCCAAAATAATATTGTCTTGCACTCTATAGAAAAATCTGCACAGCGCAAGCTCATAAAAAGCCACCCTCTTCCTCAATGTGAAGAGAGATGTGCACAACTTCTTGCCCCCCTCCCAGTTATAAATTACATAAACTGGGTTTAATAATAAACAAAATAAGTTTATTAACTACAAAAGGTAGATAGCAAACAGAACAAAGCAGATTACCTTAGTAAATAAACAAAAGCCACAAACTGAGTTTAACACACTAGATAGGTAGGATACAAATTAGCAAATTCTCACCCTGAGTGATAAACAGACTGGCAGATTCTTAAGGCACAAGTTGCCTTGGCTTTCACAGATTTTCTTACTTTCTTTCTAAAAATCCTTCCAGCCTGGGACCATTACTTCCCACTGTTCAGTCTTTGTTCCTCAGGTGTTTCCAGGTGTGTTCTAGGGAGAGTGAGGCCCCCTCATGTTGTCATTGTCCCTCTTTTATATCTTTCCCTCACTTTCTGGAAAGCTTTTTTGCTGTGACCTGGGTCAAACAGTTCCCACTGTGTAGAGCTAAATCTGAGAGGTTTCTATTGCACACAGTTCATGGGGTACTCTTTATGCTTGTGTGCATTTCTTCAATAAGACACTAACATTGTTTGGCCTCATCCAATGTAGCACATTTGAAATACAAAGACATGGTCAATATTCCCAGCTTCAGATACAAACATGATACATGCATACAAATTGGATAAACATTCAGTAAATTATAACCTTTCAAATGATAGCTTACAAGACCCATCTTGCATAAAGTACATCTCAGTTATGTTATATCCATATCCTAAGCATATTTCCATAAAGCATATGGAGTGTAACATCACACCTTCACTCTCCATTTCAGTGAGAATTCTGAGCTAAAAGACGCTATGAATGGGTAGTCTTTGTTATACACTAATGAGCCAGAGTCTCGTCCCAGTTTCAATGCTGTAAATCCACAATATCTTCACAGAGGTTATGCCAGATTTAGATGAGCACATCTGAACTCGGGAGCTGGGCCAGTATACCCACAGTCATCTGAAGAGCTCATGACAGGTCAGCATTTCTTCATCCTCTGCCTAGACACAGGTAGTGCTGTCTGTGTTACCTTTAGCATTTTTATCTGCTGGGATAGACACATTTATTTTCAAAATCTGAAATATTTATATCTTTAAAAATAAGTAAAGGTGGTGAAGTGCACGATCATTTATTCATGGGTATTTCTGTAAGTGGGTGTATCATTTATTCATGTACGCTTCTGTCCTTGTCCCTTTCTCTGGATCTGGAATGGAAAGAATGCCTTTACTTTGGTTAAGTGATAGTGCAGCAGTGATAGTTGGCTGTTCTGATATAGGTGTACTGGGCACCACTCATATCCTATCAGTCTGCTCCCCTACCTGGTAAGGGCGCTAAGTATGAGTGAGAATGATCAGTGGCGTTGGTGAGACAAGGTGGATGAGGTAATATCTTTTATTGGACCAACTTCTGTTGGTGAGCAGTCTTGACCTGAGAGTTTGGTGAGTAGTCTGCTGGGGCACGTGGGAAGGAACTTTGTTAAGTTAGGCTCTAGTAAGAGTTTTATCTTTATATTTCTTGTAACCATTTTTAACTTTTATGCCTCATTACTTGCACTCACTTAAAATCTCTCTTTGTAGTTCATAAATTTGTTTTACTGTTTTTTCTAATCCAGTGTGTTTAAGCTGGAGTGTCTGGGTACTCTATTTCAAATAATAAGCGGGCATATTATTCCCTTAAAGGAAAATGGACTTAATATGTACAAATGTACTGTCCTGGAGGGAGCTTAATGCATGACTGGAAGATGCTCAGTTACTATGAGCAGGATAAGAACCTGAATAGAATAGAATACATGCTGGTAAAGCAAATAAACTAGTCAAAGTGAGTTGGTATCTAAAGGTCCATGGAGAAGAGTAATCAGCCTAACTAGTCAGTTGGCTTGGAACTCAGTCACTGTGTTTCTGGGTCTTCTTTACAACACTGCAGATGTTTCACTTCGGACAATGTGTCTGAGGGACAAACACTCTTGCAAAGAGGATCGCATGCTGTGGGTTTGCTGTGGCATTGCATACACGCTTTGTGTGTGCGGGTGGGAGGTGGTCTTCTTAATTTCACTGGGATTCTCCAGAAAGAAAAAGGTTTTTTGTTTGTTTGCTTTTTTAGGGTGAGTGGGTTTGTGGCAAATGACAGCAGCCCTATAATATGGTCATATACATGGCTGTTCAAAGACTCCAGGGTACAAGAGCAGGGGGTCCAGGCAAGCAGCCCCTTCCTCAGCGTGGCTCTCTGTCTGAGCACAGGCTGACTGCTGCAATGCAATGCGTGGAAAGGGCTGCTGCTCTCTGGCTAGCTGCTGGTGCACAGGTGGCCATTGCCTGAGACCTAATGGGATGTAGCTGTTTTCCAGGAGCTGTCCCAATCATTGCTGTTTGGGCAAAGTGGGGCCTTGAACCTGCCTGTAGCTCCTGATTGCTTAATCTTCAGGAGACTTTTGTTTCCATCAGTTGTGCAGCATGTCGCTGAACTCCCTGAATTGTCTTCGCAGGGTGTGAATCCCTGTTTCGTTTGCGGTAAACACTCCACCATCACAGGTTAGGATTATTCTCAAAACCTCACTCAGAGCTGGTCCTGCTTCCAGACTCTTCAGTCAGCCAGGTGCTGCCTGGCAACAGCAGTGTCCAGGGCTGCATGATACATACATCAGTACATGATAGGTTAGATCTGCCCTGGGTTCCATTAAGCCAAGGCTGATAGTGGGGCAAAGTCCCTCAAGATGTAAGCTTCAGTAGGGCAAGGCACTAGCAACCCCTATGGTACCGGGGTGCCTGGGAGTGACCAGCCCAGGCTCCTGAACTTGTGTTGCTCATGGGGCAAGGGTTGTGAATGGCTAGAAAGTCCAGGTGATGTGCTGATTCAGCATCTGCCGGCAGAGCTGCACCTGGCTCCTGTTTGCAGCTCCGCCTCCCCACTGGAATCCCTGCATTTTCAGAGGGGTCTCAACCCATGCTTCAATCTTGGCAGCGGCATGTTTGCAAGAGCAGACAATTGGGATCAACCAGCTGTGATCCCACATGATAGAATTTACAGGGACCCACATGATGACGTTTCCTGCCAATGGCTCCAGTCCTGCAACTGAGGAAGATGGCTAGAGCTGTGCAAAGCTGCACTGAAGTCAATAGGGTTCTGGGTGAGTACCTGGTACAGCCACCTGTCTGTGCCCTCGCAATTGCAGGACTGGAACCTATGTCTATATTCCAACACTTGCGTCCAAAAATGAGTAAAGGCCCCAAATTGCAGAGGTTGTTGTTGAAAATGCATCCTTTAGGGTATTAATTTATAGTTCTCAAAATCTATATAAGCATGTGAAAATGGCCATACTGGGTCAGATCAATGGTCCATCTAGCCCAGTATCTTGTCTTCTGACAGTGGCTGATGCCAGGTGTTTCAGAAAGAGTGACCAAAACAGGGCAATTATGGAGTAATCTATCCCCTGTCATCCAATCCCAGCAACTGGCAGTCAGAAGCTTAGGGACACCCAGAGCATAATGTGTCCTTGACCATCTTGGCTATCCTCCATGGACCTATCTAATTCTTTTTTGAGTCCAGTTATAGTCTTGGCCTTCACAACATCCCCTGGCAAGGAGTTCCACAGGTTGTCTGTGCATTGGACATGCAATGAAGGGGCTAAATCCAATGAAACTCTGAAAATGCATTGGAATTCAAGGGACAATGCTCCTTCCATCTGAGGCTACTCCCTCTTATAACAACTCTCAGATCCACAGGTAGAAGGTCCTAGAAATGAACAGTAGAGAATGGTCCCTCTGCCATGAGCCAGGGAAGTATGGTCCCCATTTTACAGCTGGGGAAGCAGAGGTACAAGGAGTTTGAGTCACACAGTGAGTCAGTGACACAGCCAGCGATAGTGCCCAGATCACCTGGTCCTTACCTGCTAGCCAGATTTTCCCTGTTTCCTCAGCTTGTGCCCAGCTCCTAGGCTTTTGCTGTAAACAAATAGCACTTTTGGAGACCTGCTACAGATGGTGACTGCTCCGGAGTTCATGCTCTGCATCAAAGTTTCATTAATCAAAGCTTGTTTCTTACTCATTTGAAAGAATAATAAAAAAGCAGCCCCCCCAAAACCCCTTTCTCTTGAAAATTCCAGCACAAAACCCACTTAGAAAGGCCTGAATACCCTGTTGTGAGGTCCCTGCTCCAGCTCCCTTCACTCCCTCAATTCCGAGAGGCTAGGAGTTTGGTTGCTTATTCAGAAAGGTTAATGTTTTCTTACCACATTTACCATTCTCTCTTCATTGCACACTCTAGCCCATAGATTGTTTTCAGTGCTCCCAGCTGGGTCATGTGGCTGTTTTGCTACTTGAAAAGCCTGGCTTTAGGAAGGCCCCAGCTCTGCTGGCTTCCTAGTTGCTCTCAGCTGTGTATATTTTTAGCCCTGGAGGTGAGGCAAGGAACAAGGACCCCTTTTCTGACGGAGTACTCTCGCTCTCCATTCAGCTGTGGAGGGGTGGTGGGGACAGCATGTGGATTGCTTTGGAAGTGAGGTTATGCTCCCAGCTGGCCACATCAATGGGTCTGCAAGAGGCCCATGGCAGGTGGCACTCAGGTAATCAAACCTCTCCTTTCAGCTGATTAAACTTCAAAACAGCCAAATAAAAATTAGACCCAAGAAAATTTACCTAAGAGCACAGCGTAGGTGAGTGGAGAGGAAATTCTAGTCCAGTGGCTTAGGTGCTAGGTGGGAGGCTTAGAAGACTTGAATTTTGTTCCCTTTACCAGAGACTTCTCATATGACCATGGCCAATCACTTCATCTTGCTGTGCCTTGGTTCCCTATCTGTCCCTGCTAATAAGCATGGGATCTGTATGCAGGTGGCCACCAGTTCACTACACATGCACAACCTCTGCCTTGTATGTGCTCCTAGAAGAATGTACATGCCTGTCAGGCTCCCTGAATTTCTAATGAGGGAATCCTGTATCACTACAGCCTGTCTGTGTCCCCATCTCCTGTAGTGACCTACTGGCCTCCTGCAGGGCTGGCTGGTTATTCCAGAGTCTGCACACAGACTAATGGGCCAGCTTCCATGGAGCTGCACGGACTCGCACGGGCCTGAGCTTGTCCTATTGACACAGATGGAGCAACGCCATGCTGGAGCTGTGTGATCCATGCAGCATGTTAGTGATGTTGAGTGCTAGCTGCACATCACTGAGAAACTTGCAGCCGATTGTGAGTCATTGCCAGGCAATCCAGAGATGTACCTCTGAACGGCCACTGATGGCCTGGGGGACAGTGGGAGTTTCTAGGAACAAACCTTGTCATGCTGAATTAGCACAGTGAGACTATCGTAGCTGATAGTCCAGCAAATGGCCTGGCAATGAAGGCTGTGATCAGCCACCTTGAGGGAATACTTCCCAGCCAAGTGACGAACTCGTACCTGGCACCCAGCACAAGTGTGCAGAAGTTTGGTGTGTATGGCAGGGTAGGGGGCTAGGGGGAACCACACACAATGGGGCATCAAACACAATGGCTCAAGCCCTGGCTTCTCCCAGGCAAATGGATCAGTGGGAAAACCTGTCAGCATCACTTAAAGCATCTTGCAGATGTCTGCAGCAGCTGGTCTGGATCCACCCTTCCAGGGTTTTTAAACTGCATAGCAACGCCCCTACTAGTGGGAAGTTCGCTCCAGCTCAGCGACAGATGGAGCAGGCAGTTAAATCCGCGAGGGCCAGATACCGAATCTGATGGTCCCGTGAGTGAATAAGAGGGAGATGTACAGGGAGAGCCTCCCTAAACTCCGTGAGACACAAGGATGCTCCCAAGGGATGCTGGAGCTCCCCCTGCACTGAGACGTGTGGATGGAGCGCAGCTCAGCAGTGGCAAAGGGGAGTTGGCACCACAAATCACCAGCCATCCTAGATGCAGCGTCTGGTCCAGTGAAGGTGGAGAATGGTGATGACCTCACTTCTCTCCTGGGGACACCCAACGCCCCACATGTAAGGATGCGGTGCGGTGGGGAACACAGTGACGCCCCTTTGGGGTGAAGCGGTGTTTTTCACTCACAAACCGCACACAATGGCTGTACGTAGTTTCAGGATGGAGCCTGCGACCCCAGACAGCACTGCAGACAGCCCCTGGGAGCTGTGTGTAGCCCCAGTCTCTACTCCTGTAGAGGAGCGTGATGATGAGGCTGGCTCCACTTTACCACCTGCTAGGAGTAGCAGCAGCAAGAGCAGGGGATAGGTATTCTCCATCTTCCCATGCCCAGCATGGTGCTGACATCTCCTCCTCTGTCCCTGCAGATGAGGAGCGGGAGAGGGGGATAATGGCTCCGGCTGGGCACAGTAATTCTTGGTGTAAAGTGTTAAAAACCATTGGCGAAGGCTGGAATTAGCTCCTGGCTCCTGCAGGAGGAAGGGTGCTCTATGAGCGTGAGTGTCTGTCACATACTGGGCCATTAGGCTCCAGTTGGCACTTATGAGGCCACTGAAGGAATGCCCTGGCCAGACCTCCTGCGCAGTGGTGAGCAGTATATTCGGGCGAAGAGTGCGAGCTGATCTCACTCTGGTCTAAACTCATCTTGATTTTTTCCACAGACTTAATGCAGGTCTGGTTGCCCCTTGAGGTCCTTTGAGACAGGAAATGCGAATCAGTTATCAGCCACAATGTTGTCATGCCTATGGGATCGGTGGATGATAGCTGGATGATAGCTGGGTACCCAAACTCAGGCCCAAGGGATGCAAATTCCTAAGCTGCAATCAACACTAATGATCTCACTGCAGTCACCAAAATACCTTATAATCAGTGGGGGCTGGAAATATCTGAAAGCAGATAGGCAAACCACACACAGGGAGGTGCTCGCAGAGTTGGTTTACAGGCGCAGGCTTGGTCAGAACTGTATTAATTCACAGTGGTTCTTTGAAATGGGAATTTTTCTAGCTGCTGCCAGAGCCGAAGCTTTCAATAAACACAATTGAAAAGAAAATAAATAAATTTTAAGTCTCTAGTGCTTATGGTTACAAAAATAACCTTGAAAATTCAAAGTGAGTATAAACTGATACAGTGATATCTGCCTGAGTCTGCAGACAGCCTCAAACTCCACTTCCTGCCGTCCTGTGAGTGCAGGGTCGGGCCCACCCTACAATCACCGGGCGGCAGGAAGTGGAGTGACCCAGCCCCAATCCGCTCTGCTGGCTTGTGCTGGAGGGCGATTTCCCTCCTGCCCTCCAAGCCTGCTCCTGCCCCCCACAGGCCTTGGGTGCAGTTGCCCCCCCCCACAGGGGGACTGTGTAGGGCACCACAATGTCTAGGGACGGCCATGATGTTACCTATTGCTTCTGGGATCAGTGGGAGAGGGGGACAAGGGAAAGGTGCTCGTTTGCATGTGTCTAATCAGGCATAAGCTCCCTCCTTAGCAAGGGCTGCTCAGACTCCACGCCCTTTAGCTCTGCCCTTTGGTCTAGGGCTGGGCATGCAGTGGGCCGGATTCCTTTGAAAGTAGAGTGAGGCGGATGAAAGGAGGCAGGATCCAGCCAGTAGTTGGCTCTGTTGGGGTAACGTGAGCACAGGCCGAAGAAACAAACCCAAGAGCCCTGACAGATTCCTTGGGCACCAAGTGAGACCTCAGCCTGATCTGGCTGGCAGTCCCTCAGCAGGCACCGGCAGCCCTCAGCCAGCACGTTGGATGCAAACACGAGACCACGCACTCAGGAGTCGGGCTTTGGGTGTCACATCTCTGGAGTGAAGGTGGCAATGGTAGAGCCTTTGTTGTCACCATCGTTATATTTCCTATCCACAGTTGCACCGCAGCCCCAATCATCATTCCATGGACTGGACTGAACTAAACAGTGATGGCACGGGAGAGGCTTTGCAAACGAATGGAGACTTCAGCCTCGTCCGCTTGGCTTGGCTCCAACTGTCTCCCCAAGAGAAGAATCTACTCAGGAGAGTCAGTGATGGTTGTGTTGTATCTCTGCTGGGGTCCATATAGCTACACCAGGGATGCATCTGGCTTAGGGTGTATTGTGCCTTTAAAACAAGAAGGGGATGGGGATGGGGAATTCCCCTCTGATCCCAGTGCATGCTGGGAAAAGTGTCATGGGGAGGGAAGATTCCTCTGTTCCCAGGCAGTAGGTCTTGAGAGAAGGAGAGAAGGAAGGAACTGGAAGTCTAGGAGACTGCAGCACAAGACGGGTATGGAATGGACCATGCTGGAGCTTTCCCCTCATTGCTCTGTCGTCTGGGGAGACCTTCCTAAAGGTAAAACTGGAACAGCCGTTGTGAATCCAGCAAACCCCAGCACTGGGACAAGGAACATATTCAAGGTGGGCGTTGTTCCCTGCACATGAACATATTGAAATAGCAACATGCGCACCCACCTAGGCGCAAGAATGGGAGAGAAGCAGCAAGCCAGGCAGTACTCAGGGTCAGAGGCTGGGAAGTCCATCCCGTAAACTCACGGAGTGCATCAAAGTGGAGAGCCAAAGAGGGAGGAATCAGAACGTCCTGGAGCCAAAGTAATTGTAGGTCAAGATATTTGCTCTCCCCAGAGCTGGTTTCAGACCTCATGCCTCTCTAGTGAACATCAACATGTGTCACAGCTGCACCTCAGACTACCCCTGGGAAAGTTAAGTTGCTGCACGGATTGACTCTGGCCATTCTTTCTCTGCTTTCTGCTCCTTTCAACTTAAAGCATTGGTTTTGTTATAACAACAGCAGCAGCAGCCACAACTCAGCCAGCCGTGATTACATTTCCCCCCAGGAGCAATCATGCAGGTATGTCACTGCCAATCTTCCTGATTAAAATCTTGCATTTCAGTTCAACACGCTCCTTGCTGACAGAGTAACGCGTCAGGAGAGCAGCACTTTGCTCACTCTCCAATGGAATTGTGTACTGTACGTAAGCTGGAGAGACCACACAGATAAAAAGTTGTGTGAAAATCCAGATGGGACCTGTCAAGGTTCCTTCCCCACTCTGAACTCTGCGGTACAGATGTGGGAACCTGCATGAAAGACCCCTGAAGCTTATTCTTACCAGCTTAGGTTAAAAACTTCCCCAAGGTACAAACTTTGCCTTGTCCTTGAACAGTATGCTGCCACCACCAAGCGTTTTAAACAAAGAACAGGGAAAGAAACCACTTGGAGAAGGCTTGATAATAATTCTCACCAACTGGTACAGGTGAACACAGACCCAAACCCTTGGATCTTAAGAACAATGAAAAATCAATCAGGTTCTTAAAAGAAGAATTTTAATTAAAGAAAAGGTAAAAGAATCATCACTGTAAAATCAGGATGGTAAATACCTTACAGGGTAATCAGATTCAAAACATAGAGAATCCCTCTAGACAAAACCTCAAGTTACAAAAAGACACAAAAACAGGAATACACATTCCCTCCAGCACAGCTTATTTTACAAGCCATTAAACAAAAGAAAATCTCACGCATTTTCTAGCTAGATTACTTACTAACTTTACAGGAGTTGTAAGGCTTGCATTCCTGATCTATTCCGGGCAAAAGCATCGCACAGACAGCCCAAATCCTTTGTCCCCCCCCTCCAGATCTGAAAGAATCTTGTCCCCTCATTGGCCATTTTGGGTCAGCTGCCAGCGGGGATACCTTAGCTTCTTAACCCTTTACAGGTAAAAGGATTTTGTCTCTGGCCAGGAGGGATTTTATAGCACAGTATACAGAAAGGTGGTTACCCTTCCCTTTATATTTATGACAGGGCCGGTGTGGGTTATATAAATCTTTGCTGGTCTAATTTGGGGCATGTAACAACAAAGGTGGGATGGCTTAGGCTAGTATTATCTTAGACATACTTGGTCATGAACGATTGTCTAGTTTCAATGGCTTTGCACTTGAATTAAACTCTTGGGGCCGATTAAGTCCTTCCAGTGGGTTTTTACCTCTCCAGCTAAACAAGTGAAAACATGCTTGATAATAAAGCATGAAAATCCACTGGTGAGCCTGCCCATTAACAATACAAGGAGCTCTGAGACAGAGCCTTGAATTCCTGCCTATACTCAGGGTATGTCTACACGGCATTTCAAGGTGAGATTGTAGCATGGGTAGATGCACCCAGGCTAGCATTGCTAAATAGAACAGTGTAGACGCAGCAGCATGGGATTCAGCATGGGCTAGCAGCACACATGTATACCCAGGAGCCTGGTGTGCGTGTACAGCCCATACTGAAGCCAGTGCCATGACAGCTACACCGTTTCTTTCAGTAATGCTAGCACAGGTAAAGCTAGCATGGGTGTGTCCACCTGAGCTGCATTAACACCTTGAATTGCAGTGTAGACATACCCTTGGAGATCAAACTATTGCTAACCGTGGGTTTTAGCCATGGGTTCTTCTGAATTAGTATTGAAAATGGCATATGTGCTAGCTGGGAGAATGTGTGCACTGTTTGCTTAAATCTATAGCAGGAAATTAGGCGGGTAGAGGGGAGCTGGAGTTTCTAGGCAGAAACTCTGCAGTGATGGGGGAGAGAGACAGAACCACCTTAGGGATGGCACAGCAGACTGCTTGCTTTACTCTCATAAGATTTCTTGTTCATTTAGAAGGCAGTGGTGCTCTGATTCATTGGCATTGTTCTATGGCAATACACAACTGCAAATACTAGCCAAAGCTGAGGACCCAGGGCTGGATCTTGGTTCCCTTTCTGGTCCCTGACTCCGTCTAGGCTCCTGAAAGCTGCTAAGAGAATAATACAACCCAAGATGCCATATTAATTCTGAGCTGTAGTGGAACCCCCACATCAGTCACTAGTAAACAGAGTAAACAAGCTCAGCTGTGTCTGGGTTCACAGACAAGAACGAAGCTGCTGTAGAGATAATTTCCAGCCATACTTGACCATAGCACCTCCTAACCCACTCCATTTCATGGCCTCTGGTGCAGAGGGTGTGGCCACAGGAAAGGGGTGTGTGTGTGGTCCTGGTGTCCTTTAGCCGTCAATCAACAGCTATGGCCTCCTGGTCTCCTACATAGCTGATGTTATTTAGAGCAGCCCTGAGGTGGCTCTGATTTATGGAGTGGACCAGCCTGGCAGACAAATAGGGTGGCTTACAGATACATTTGCATCCCCACTCCTGAAATATGACAAGCCCAGCTTGACTGTAGCTCAGGACCTGGGTGAGTGTAAATAAGACTAGCACCTGACATGCGAATTAAAATAAAATCCCAAAGGCTCTCAATCTTCATGCATAAACTGACCATCATCCAGGGTCAGGAAGGAATCTCCCTCCATATTACAGTACAGAATTGTATACAACAGACCAAGTTCACTGTGGACTGAATTCTGAGCTTGTTTACACTCTATGCGACCACGCTGAATTTGATTATGTCGCAACTGGGAGGAGGCAGCAGGAAGACAGTCTGTGTGCACATGGCTTGACCACTATCTGGAAATAGTTCTCTTCAGAAAGAGCTGGTTTTATTTTTGAGCCATGGAGTCCTCTCAGGTTATTACCTAGCATGCTGTACAGAAAACAAAGGGTGGTGATTCCAGAGGAAGGAACTCAGCACTGGTATTAAGGGGCTTGTGTGAAAAACATTTGCTCTCCCAGCACGAGAGGGATCCCACTCAGGACTGCTTGCTGGGAAAAGCAGCTGTCCATCCTCCAGGCCAATGCAAAGAGAGACCGGGGGAAGCTGACAGATTAAGGGAGAGTTCTGCGTTATGCTTTTCCTTACCATTTCACCCAGTGTCCCGGAGCATTGAGTTCTGGTTTGTTTGAAACAGGCTGTCTTGTGTCACTGCAGACGTTCGCTCCCAAGAGGGGAAGTCTCCAGCGGGGGTCCAAGCTGGTAGGGACCTGCTGAAGGAGCCCCAGTGAGAAGCAGAGGCCCTGAAGCCAGTGGAGTTGTGGGGCCCCCCCTTGAGCACAATGCAGACACGGGGCCTATTGCTGCGAAGGGCACAGTTCCAGACACCCAGCTTAGCACACACTGCGCCATTGTGATGTGGAGATAAAGCCTGAAGGGGTAAAATGAACAAGCTGTGATTTCAGCATGAGGAGCCCCATTCCCTGGGAAGATATTGGAATTCAGAACCTGGGACAATGGGGCCAACCTGCCTCTGGCCTTTAGGTGATGCGTCAAGATGACTGTTCAACAGTAACAACAATAATGTCAGATTGAGCCCCCCAGGGACTGGGGCCAGCTGGAGCAGGGAGTGGGGCTTGGACTGTGATTGTGAGGTCAGTGGACATGCAGCGGTCCCATTGGTCGGCTGATCAATGGGGTGTCACCATGCTGATGCTCTCATCTCTCCGTGGTTCTGTTGGGACCAATCCCTGCCCCTCAGGCTCAGCGTTTCAGGCTGCCCCAAGGAGAGGCTCAACCAGCAAGGACACAGAAACAGCGATGGGGAATGGGGACCTTGGGCAAAGCACAGCTCCTCCCACTGGCAAGTGCAGGCAGAGTCTCTGGACCAGACTGATAAGGGGGTATGGAGGTGACTATCCATTCTGTGGCTCTCCTAGGTTCACTCCCTGTGTGGGGGTGTTATTGGAGATGGGGCTGAGGTGCAGAATTCAGATCTGTGTTGAGATTTCTCACACCCCAAAGGAACAGGATGGGGTTTGGCTCTGGGGTTTTGGTTCAGCTGTTTGTAGAGAGGGGAAAAAGAGAGAGGTGGGGAGGAACAGAGAGAGCTAAACCTAGACATGTTGATGAGGAAAAGCCCCAGGGGTAGAGGGGTGCTTGTTCCACTCATCCTCCCATTCAGAAGCCATTTTTTCCCTTTTCAGTACCTCAGGTGTCTCAGCCCAAACTTTTCATGTGAAGAATAATAAGATGATCCAGTGGGGAGTTCCTGAATCCACCCCATGACTTTGGCAAACTCCCGGTTGTGGAAAGAGAAGACACAGGGTGGAAATGCATCCAATGAAGTGAGCTGTAGCTCACGAAAGCTTATGGTCTAATAAATTTGTTAGTCTCTAAGGTGCCACAAGTACTCCTTTTCTTTTTGCGAATACAGACTAACACGGCTGCTACTCTGAAACCTGTCAGAGTGGAAATGGAAAGACAAGGCCTGAATCCAGATCAAGTTTGTTGGACTGATGAGCTCAACCTTTTGGCTTGAGGAGAGAGTTCAGCAGAAGTGGAGGAATGTCCCTGGGCAGGAGCAGTCCTAACAGGGTGTGCAGGTGGGCATGGCAACTCTGGGATAGCCCACTGGGGATGGCACCACTTGGCCATTGCTGTCTCTCCAGAGATGAAGGGGAGACCCAGTCAATGCCTGGAGGAGCTGGACACTCTTGTTATAATTGTGTATTTTGTTTCCACAGATGGAACAGTGCCCCAGCATCCTTAGTCCATGCAGACAGAGAGTGGGAGAAGAGAGAGAGGTTGGAGCCCATCAGCCAAGCCCAACAGAGTCCCAGTGAACAGTGCAGTGAGAGTGGATTTGCTCCAATGGGATTTTCCTGCACATGTCTCTTGCCTTATTCACTCTGAGCTGTTTGGGGTGGGGTCGTGTTGGAGTTGTGTTGTGTCAGCGCACAGCACATTCACAGCACTAAGCCCGTGTCTGACACTAACCCCATTCCAGAACCTGCACCCTGATTTAGTGTCATGCAGACCACAAACCGGTCCCTCCCACTTGCCACGTTCCCTCCCTTCTAGGCCACAGAGAGAACGGGAAGCTGTGTTTTCCCTTCAACATACTCATCACACTTGCAGCTCTGCATTAAAACAAAGACTATAATCAATTTCCTGCTTCAAGGCTTCCACCAGTCACCTGCAAGGGTCAGGAAGGAAGTTTTTGCCTCCTGATGCATAGTTGGCCAGATGTATTATGTTTTTTTCCCCACTTTTCTCTGAAGCAAGGGTGGGCAATAACTTTTGCAGAGGGGCCTCTCCTTTAATTTTGGTAAGTTGTCATGTTCCTCATATTTCTACTATATTAATGGAGGAGGTGCAGGGTCTGGGAGGGAGTTTGGGTGCAGGCGGGAGCTCCGGGCTGGTGCAGAGTGTTGGGGTGCAGGAGAGGGTGAGGAATGTGGGCTCTCGGAGGGAGTCTGGTGCAGGAGGGGGTCTCTGGGCCGGGCAGGGGATTGGGGTACAGGAGGGGGTGCAGGGTCTGGGAGGGAGTTTGGGTGCAGGAGGGGGTTCTGACCTGGGGTAGGGGGTTGGGGTGCGGGAGGGGTGTGAGGTGCAGGCTCTGGCTGGAAGGCGCTTACCACAGCCAGCTCCCAGCCAGCAGCGCAGCAGGGCTCAGGCAGGCTGCCTGCATGCCGTGGCCCCACGCTGCTCCCGGAAGCGGCTGAGGCCTACTGCTGCTGGCATGTTTCTGCGTGCCCCTTCGGGGCAGGGTGACAGCAGGTCTCCATGTGCTGCCTGCGCCCACAAGCACTGCCCAACCGGCTAATGGGAGCTGTGACGATGGTGCTGGGGGCGGGGGCAGTGCGCGGAGCCACCTCCCTCTCCCCCCTCCCCCCGCCAGGGCTGCGCAGAGACATGCCAGCAGCAGCCGGCCACTTCCAGGAGCGACTGGGGCTATGGCAGGCAGGCAGCCTGCCTGAGCTCCCCGCTGCACCGCGGGACTTTTAGCAGCCCAGAGATCACAAGGGGGCAGCCAAAGAACCTGGCAGGCCAGACAGGAATGTTAGATGGGCCAGATCAGGCTCACTGGCCGTATTTTGCCCACCTCTGCTCTGAAGCATCAGGCATTGGCCACAGCTGAAGGCAGGACACTGTAGAAAATGACCCAAAGCTCTGAGGTGGTAGAGTGGATCCTCTCTTTCCAGACGCTTAGCTGGTGAGTCTTGCTCACTTATTCAGGGCCAAACTGATCACCAGATTTGGGGTTGGAAAGGAATTTCCCTCCAGGTCAGATTGGCAGAGATCTTGGTTTTTTTCTCCTTCCTCTGCATCATGGAGCAGGGATCACCATTCTGGGACCATCTGTAGATCCTATCTAATCAGCTGCCTGCCAGTGCAGGGGTCTCAGGCACTGCGGGCACCACTGTCTCTCCTGTTCTCTGCCTGCTGCACACGACAGCTTATCTCCTGAGGTCTAAAACGTGGACAAGATATTTGGCTGTGGTTTGGTCAGATAAAATCTGAGGTATCTTTTGTCTTTAGTTATTTGTAACCAGGGCACAGGGAGGGAGAGTGACCCAGCGCATCAGTGACAGAGCTGGTCATACAGCCGAGGAGCCCTGACTCTGAGAGGTGCCAGACCTTAGGGTTAGAGCATTGTCACCAGCAGGTGCCAGTCTTTGGGATCAAGAGAGGAGAAGGCCCATGGTGCTGGGAGCAGGTGAGAGAGAGCAGGAGGAGTCAGTGCAGTGGCTGTTCCAGCAGCAGAGAGAGGAGGGGGAGCAAGAGCAGCACCTTGAAAAAGAAGGGGCACAAAACTCAAAGGGGGAGTTCATGAGGGGGCAATCACAGCTGCAGCCCTGCTGTGAAATGGCCCCCTTGGTGCCCTGAGGAGGGAGGGACAGACACTGGTTACTGGAAATTTGGGCAACTCTGGATATGTTATACCAGTGGGGGAGGAAATGTTGGCCCTTCCTCCTGGCTAGCAACCCTCAGCGGGGAGCACTGGAGGCCTGAGCGAGGGGGACAGGGGCAAAGTTTCTACTCCGGTTAGAGAAGGGCTGTTACAAAGGTACTGAACATCCACTGAGGCCCATGGCAGATGTGGGTCAGGGCCAGGGATAGGAGGTCTGAGCTAGGGGTGCAGACAGGACTGTCAGAGACTCAGTTTTAGAGCAGCAGAGTTGTGGTCTCCTCCACAAGCAAAATGGAGGCCCAGGATCTCTTCCTAAGAAGGGGCCAGTCCCAGAAAGATTGCAACAAGGCAGGGGGGGGATACAAGGGGACCCGACAGCTGCCCAACCACCCTGCTACAGCTGTATTCTTTCTCGGTTTTCTGCCCTGGCCAACTAACTCTTTCATTTTTTGATCCCTAGTGGTACAGCATCACCAGGAGAGACATACATCGGACTATCCCGCTGCTCCCTGGCTAGAGCATTGCCTTGAGAGGTGGAAGATCCCTTTTAAAATCCTTTCTCACCCTCAGGCTATGCGGGAATAGAACCTGGGTGTCCCACATCCCCAGTGAGTGTGCTGTTCACTGGGACCTGCCTGCAACTGTTGCTGTTTTGTGTGAAGTGAGGCAGGTGCCAAACTCATTGTCCCAACAAGTGACAGGTACCTGAGCTGCCTGCCTCCAGGGGGCTCCCGGCTGTGGATCACTAGCAGAGATCCGCCGCTCCCTGCAGCCCTGACTTAGGTGTCAAGCTCCAAGAGAGGAGCAGGATTTACGACTCACCCTGGCATTGGCATCTCCCGTTTGCTAGCTGAAGTGGCTCCCTGGCTTTCGTGGGTGGCATTCTAAGGCGCTGCTCCCCATTCATTGTACAGGGAGCTTTGGTGCCTAACTCAGGCTCTGTGGCTCCCAGTGATGTTCCTGTGATTTTCTAGGGGCCTAAAATGTAGGTGTTGCCACGCTCAGCATCGCAATGCCTGAGTGCCTTGTAGATCCAGGTCTCAGATACTAGAGTGCGAGCGCCATAGAAAAGCCCATGTGGAAATTAATAACTCTGTCTTCAGAACAGGGTTTGAACAGCGTGCAGTAAATAAGGCCTCGGGTTACACACTGAACAATTTTCATAGTAGCAGCCGTGTTAGTCTGTATTTGCAAAAAGAAAAGGAGTGCTTGTGGCACCTTAGAGACTAACAAATTTATTAGAGCATAAGCTTTCGTGAGCTACAGCTCACTTCATCGGATGCCTCCAATGAAGTGAGCTGTAGCTCACGAAAGCTTATGCTCTAATAAATTTGTTAGTCTCTAAGGTGCCACAAGTACAGTGAACAATGAAGATATAACAGAATAGTGAGTAGCGGCTCATTCAGGGATCACTTTGCACCTCATGGACTGAGTGTGGAAGAATATAATCTGGGACCATGTATCTAAAGACTGGCTCCTCATGTATACGCACACACACACAAGGGGACTTACTTAAGGTTGCACACAAAAATCTTAATTCTGGAATTTCCTACCTTTTGTGTACTTGACTTTGCAACCTTAATGAGGTTCTTTTAAAGTAGTTCTTTTTTTGGGGTGTGTAATAATTTATACAAGCTAGGTGGAGACTTGGGGGGCTCTGCTCTGTGATGGGGAGGAAAAGCAGGAATGATGGGGCAGAGTTAAGACTGGGGGGGAGTGGGGATTTCCAGGTTTCCTGAGGTTTGCACTAACTGTTAATTTTCCCAGTTGCCAATTGTTTGGCATTTGAACACCGCTCTTTGGAACGCCTTGGGTTTATTTCCACCTCACATTTCTCTCAAACTTGGTTGTCTTTGGGAGCTCTATTTAGAGGCTTGGTTTTGCTGCGGAAAGGGGGCTGGTGCAGGGGGCTCTCTGGCTTCAGGTTAGGCTGCCCTTGGGAGCCCTGGCGCTGGGCAGGCTTTTTTCTATGTTTCCTGAAGGACTCTTTGAAACAAGTCCAAGCGGTTAGTTAGTGCAACACGCATAGCTGCCCCATCCATGCCCCTTTAGTAAAGGGCCTAGTGCCCATGTCTTAGGAGGAACTTAGGATCATTCCAGCCAAGGGGAGATGGCAGGTCCCAGGCGCAGAAGCCACAGGAGCTGGTTGCATTTGGCCTTAGACGTTTCAGGCATTTAATACAGGAGTGGGGGGGGGTCCTGCGGCACTGCCCCCCTCGCCCGCCCCCACTGCGCCGCTCTTGCCCAGCGGCTTGTGCTGCCCCCGGTGCCGGTGTTCAGCGGGCAAACGGTTTCTCTGCTTGACCACAGGGCGGGGGGCCAGGCCTTGCTGCCCTGTCCCTTGTTTCCTGTCCCCGCAGCGGGTGCAGCCCCGTGCTCCGCCAGTGACTCCGCCAGTGGCGCCCCGGGGAAGGGCGCCCCCCCCCCACGGAAGGCGGAGGTTCCGCGCGGGGCCTGGCAGCCGCCCGCAGCCGGGGGCTCCCGGCGCGCGCGGCGCAGCGGCTGGCGGGCGTGACCCGATCCCCGCTCGCGGCCAATCAGGCGGGCGGGGAAAGTTGCCCGCTGGAGGCGGGCGGCGGCCGGAGCATCTGGCAGCGCGAGGGACCCGCTGAGCCCCCGCTCCCGCGCGGCAGTCGCCGGAGAGGCCGGCGCGGCGGGCGGGCGGGCGGAGATGCTGGCCTGCGCGGAGAGGCTGGCGACGTGCCTGCTGCCGGCCAAGCCCCCCCCCGGCGCCGGGCGGCCCCCGCAGCCCCGCGGCCCGGGGCTCTCCCTCTTCCTCGACGTGAGTAGGCGCGGGGCGAGCGGGCAGGCAGCGCCACGGTCCCGCCCCGCGGCTCCCAGCTCCGGGGGCTGGGGGGTGGGGGCTCAAGCCCGGGCTAGCCGGAGCCGCGGCCGGCCGCCTGCACGGGGCTGGGCTGGGAGCTGGCTGGGTCCCACAGGGCAGGTGGAACGCTCCGCCGTGGAGACGTCTCAGCGCGGCTGCACCCTGGCAGGACCCTGCGGGGAAAGATGCTGTTTTAGTTGCTGTGCCCCGTGTGTGTGTGTGCGCGCGCGGGGGGGGGGGGGCGCGTGTGTGTGCGCGCGCGAGCAGGTGTGTGTGCGCGCGCGCGCGGGGAGTGTGGGCGCGCGCGGGGGGGGGGTGCGCGCGCGCGTGTGTGTGTGCGCGGGTGTGTGCGTGTGTGTGCGCGTGGGTGTGTGTGTGCGCGCGCGAGCAGGTGTGTGTGTGCGCGCGCGCGGGTGTGGGTGTGTGTGCGCGCGCGCGCGGGTGTGTGTGCGTGCGGGTGTGCGCGGGTGTGTGCGTGTGTGTGCGCGACCAGGTGTGTGTGCGCGCGCGCGGGGGGGGTGTGCCCACGCGCGCGGGTGTGTGTGCGTGCGTGTGTGCGCGGGTGTGTGCGTGTGTGTGCGCGACCAGGTGTGTGTGTGTGCGCGGGGGGGGGTGTGTGCCCGCGCGCGCGGGGGGGTGCGTGTGTGCGCGCGCGCGCGCGGGGGGGGGTGCGTGGGTGTGTGTATGTGCGCGCGCGTGCCCGCACACACCCACCACAATGCGCACCGTCAATGACCTGTGACCACGGGGCACCTGCAGAATCTGCCTTCAGGGGCCCAAGCGGGGGGCAGAACCGGGGTGTGAGTACAAAGGACAGAGAATTGTGTCTTTGCAGCCCCACGTGTTGCGTCCATGAGCTAGGTGCCCCGGGGTTGAACATTTGTTCATAATGTGCGGTGCCATCATTTGGACTGGGAATGAATGGGAAAATCCTTGCTTTCTCCTACGGAACAATGTGCGGTTCTTAGCATTGTTCCCGAACAAAACAAACGCCTATTTCATCCCCCAACTTTGCAAAATGCTACTAACTCCTCCATTTGAGGGCAAGCTTTGCGGGGGGCGGGGATTGTTTTTCTTCATTGTCATGCAAGTAGAATAGTACCTGTTTCTTTTTCAATCGGTAGCCAGGGAGGAGGGAAGCAGATTTTGGTTTTTTGGGCTGGTCAATTTTCCTGACCAGTTTGGAAGCTTAAGCCCCTAACTGAATTGTGTAATGTAACTAAAGCTACAGCTGCTCCGGCGGTAAAAGTCACCAGAGCCTGGTTTAAAATCTCAGCCGGGAAATCTGTGTTAACAAAGGTTTATTGTAGCTGGCAGTTACACTCTTAACGTGGGTGATGAAGAGTTTTCTAGTCCAGCTCCAAAGAGGATTGCCAGCTGGGAAACATTTGAAGGTGTCTTTGCTTTTAACGTGCTGTGTTTACTGCAGAGTTGTGGGTATTGTCTGATCACTGTGTGCACTGCCTCTCTCTTAGAAACTAAGAGTTAAAAGCAGCTTTGAAGTAATGGTCTGACTTAAGGCTTCCAGGCAGCCCTCCGATGCTAGGAGCTGGCTAAGAACAGCGGCGTGGGCTTCCTGCAGCTGTACCTGCAGTGGAGAACTTTCTGTTGATATCTTTCATCTTGACATTCAAAGCAAACAGCCCATTGTGCTTGATGCTCTGCTCCCCTGAGTGTACCGGAGACACATTAACGGAAACCCCTGTGGCTAATTGTACAAAAGTGAATTGTATGAAATGTTTATGAAGCCAGATGCTGGAGCTCTCTGGCTCCTTGTGAGAGGTCTCCATGCCTTCACACCCAGGCTTTGCCAGTTCAGCCTCTATTGCTCACAAGAGTGAAAGCCTTTAGGAACAAACAACCAATTGGCTATTGTTTCTTTTGGCTAATGGATCTTAGTCCTCAGTCCTTTCTCTTGAATTGCGTATCCTGTGGAACTGCTTCCTACTTAGACAGTAGCTCAGAGCTGTGGAAACCACTGCCGAAGGCACTGTCTCCTCCAGAGGGTCTGACGGGTACCCCAAGAGTCAAATGTGCCCAGCTGATTCTTAGAATGTGGCCTCCTGCAGCCCTCTGCCTGTGGCTACACGGTCACGGTCACCCGCTGGGCTTTGTGCAACTGAGTCACCAACAAGAGACATAGATCTGGAAGATGTAACTGAAGTACCAGCCCCAGCTATGGGTGTGGATTGATTTTTTTCATTTTCAGACAAGCAGCATTTCAGTTCCCGGCTCTTTGCCTGGCTGTCAAAGTGCTGGTCACTTCTGTTTCAGGCAGAGGCCACCTCTCTCTTCCTCCCCTTTCCGAGCAAGTGAGGTGCCCTTCCTCGGACTGAAATCAAGCTGGCGGTGGGGTGGCCCAGTAGCTAGGGGGAGTTTGATGCTGACAGATGGAAATGAAATCGAAGCTTTGGCCCTTCCCTGAGGCATTAGAACAATTTATAGCCAAGGTAACCACCAGGGACAGAGTCCAACAGGAGGAGCATGACTGGCAGGTCTTTGGAGCACTGCTGGGGCTAGAGCACAGTTAATCAGCATGGCTCAGCCAGAACCAGTGACGTCTGACCAAATAAACTGTTCCTGTTTGCACCAGTCAATAAATCTGCAGGATTTTGCTTTGAAAACTCTAAACGGAGGATAGACAGGGCTGAGAAGCTGTTATTACACTGGAAGCAGTGTCAGTATGTCTGTTGTGACAGGAGCAGCTAAGTTTCTGGCTAAGAGTAGAGTAGACATTTGGGCTGGAATTTGCAATGGACCCTAAGAGAGTTGGGTGCCCAAATCGCAGGTCAGCTGAGTGCCCAATTCCCAAGGCTTCTTTGCAAATTCCAGCCTTTGCAGTTGATTTGCAATGTTACGTGTTTGCAGCTACACACATATATTTGCAGGTGTCTCACTTCCCGTGTCAGGTGACACATGTGGGAGGTTGGTGCTCAGGTATCCTTGAGATGGGCACAGTGTACAAGCCTGTGTAGAATCACATGAGTTACCATCTGCAAATATCTGCATGTAACTGTCCGTGCTGAACTTTGAAAATCTGGCCCTATTTCAGAGAGAAATAAAGTGGCAGAGAGCAGTAGACAGCAGTCCTGCCAGTTCCAAGTGTTTAAAAATAATCATGAGTCAGACCTCCAAATATCACATATAAATAGTGATAATAAATATTGGGTCATTTTTAGTTTGTATTCTGGTTTCAGATCCTTTAGGGATCATGTTTTCAAGCTTTTCTCTGCAACCACATGGGCAAGAGACTCACTTTAAAAAGAGCTGAGATTCTCATGTAGTCACATGACTCCAGAAGCTGGGGCTTTAAGGAAAGCACCAAATAGTGTGAGACTCATGATAAAAAAAATTGTGAGAATTGTCAAGTGCAACTGTTTAAAAGTGACACCCACTAGTGCTTGTCTAATCTAGATGCTAAAATATTGACATGCTGTCTGTTTTATCTGCTAGAATTACACCCCCTATGTAATTTCTAAATATTCTAAATATGTCATGAAGCAGTTGAAATCAATCCTATTTGCTCAGGTAGGGGTGTCTGACAGACACCTCAAAGACCAGGTGTGGCCCAGCGACTTATATCATCCATGGCTCTCTTTAATATAGAAGTCCTGTAATGGACATGGCAGATCCCAGCATGCAGTGCTCAATCTTGATTTTAGTAGCAAGGGTGCTCATCTCAAGGTGGAGCATTGCATGCTGGGAAGAGTAGTCTCCAAGGGAAGTAATTTAAGTGTGCCTCCGAGACTGAAGTCTGGGTACCCTTTTGCTAGACCAAGAGCATCTGGGCAGCTTTTAGGGTGAAATCCGCAGTTCCTGTGCAAAGCACAAGTAAACTTGGGTTGCATGGGGGATGTCATCCTCCCTCCACCCACAGGCAGGGTGCTGGATGTGGATTTAAACCCCATTGGGGGTTTGTGGCCAGTGGGTCTGTGCAGGCAGCAGCCCCACTCTCTCTGTGCCCTTCTCCTTTGGTTCTTGCCTCCCCTCCCCAGCTCCTGGGAGAAGAACCCCCGCAGAACTCCCCATCCTTGCATGGCTGCTCTGCTTCCTTGGCTGCGCTGCCGAATGTGATAGTTTCACAGCATTTGGCTTGTCAGGAGTCAGAGGGGCCGGGAGCAGTAATTGCTGCCCAGCAACAGGGTGCCGATGGAGAGGCCCAGCCTGAGGACGCCTGGCTGCTCATCTCAAAGACATCATCACTGCAGGTTGACTTTGAATGGCAGCTTGCTATGCCAACCATCAGCTTCGGTGGGGCTATTTGTGTAGTGAGTGGCTATGCACCCTGAGTAAGGGTGGTGGAATCGGGCCCTAGAGAGAGATGAGATTGGGATGGGAAAATCAGGGCCAAGGCTGCACAGCTGGTAAGCGGCTCCTGACTTTACAGCTGTGAGAGCCTGTGTTTGCAGCTTCTGTCCTGGGGACAGTCACAGCGAGGGGCGAGGGGAATGTCTGAGGCATAACTCAGGAGCATCCCAAGGCAGTGATATGTTTGGAGGAGGAAGCCATAGGAGTTCCATTCCTCTCTGCTCACTGCTCCCCAGCAGCAAGCCCTCAATAGCTGCCCACCTGGGAGTGTATTTTTCACTTCTTCAGCCATTTTGCTGTGGTTTGCATTAGCACTTGCTAAATATTGGCCAGGTTGTGCCTGTGCAGGTGATGGCTTCCCCCTTGTTTCTCCCAGGCAGGGGCTGGCCGCAATTGCAGCCCTTGCACTCCCCTCAATATAGGACTGTAAAATATTAACTACAACAGAAAGGATAGGCAGAAGGAGGGGGTCATGGCTGTCCCCTCCCCCATTGCAGTGACTTGGAGAGGAAGGAGGTTCCAGTGCTTAGGGCTCTAGCCAAGACCTAGGTTCAATTCCCAGCTCTGCCACATACTGCCTGTGTGACCTTGAATAAATCACTTAGTCTCTGTGCCTCAGTTTCCCCTCCATATAATAGGGATAATAGCCCTGCCTTACCTCAAGGGGTGTTGTGAGGATAGATCTGTTGGGGACCGTAAGGCACTCAGCTACTCCAGTAATGTGGCTTTACCTAGATAGAGTGCACAGAGCATCCTCTTAAGGAGCAGGAGCTGCACTCCCACAGCACAGGTGATCCAAGCACCAGTCACCTTGCTTTGCAGCTTTCAACCCTCTCTGTGGCTTCCCCTTCACCTCATCTCTAAAGCAGATGAGAGATGGGTGGGTCACCCCTGGACTCCTGCGCTCTCCTTCCCTGCATGGGCATCAGGGCAGAGCACTGTCCTGTATGTTTGTTTCAGAACAAGCTGTGTGTTCCAGAGAAGGCTGGCATGATTAGAATCAGAGCGAGAGATCTCAGCCAGTGCTGGGGCAGTAGCTTGGCCCATTGCTTTCCAACTCATTCTGCGCCTTGCGTACCTTCCTGCCCTATCGGACACCCGGAGTTCTTGCAGTGTGGCATTTGTAGCTGAGCTTCCAATCAGGGAAGATTGTACGGAAACCTGAGGCACTTAATCTAAGCTGGAGCCAAATCTCTGACCTGGCTCTGGCTGGAGGAGCTTCCCAAGGAATAAAGGGGGAACTGGACTGAGGGAAGTGATAATGTGACAAGGAACTTCTTGTCTCTAAATCCAGTTCCTACCCAACTGGGGTGAGCATAGTAACTCACTTTTCATGCCTCCTTAAGAGCTTAGGTGCCATGAGTTTGCAGGACAGTCCAGTTCTCAGCAGACTTGGGCATTGAAACAGCAAAGATGCCCAAACTAATGCTAATTGACAGTTTCATTGGGGAGGCTAAGGATGCATTGTGCAAAAGAAAGACCTCTCTGCCCCTAGCCCTTTCAGCTCACGGTTGAGGGGTGTGAGGCCTGTGGACCTATTCTGTCATTGGAGGATTTCAGTCCATAGGACTGTCGAGCCAGCGTCTATGACTGCACGAAATGTTCAGCTGGATGGAGCAGGTAGAGCCCCACTTGAAAAGAATGGTCTGGCTGGTGAATGCTGAATGCCAGTAGAAATCCTCTGGGCAGCTGCTTTGATGATGATCAGCTGATGAACCAAACCAGTTCATCAGAGCACCATTAGCACAATTTAACACCCGAGGCACGAATCTTGTTACTAGAAGCATCCAGTGGCTTCCCTTGTTCTCATAGCTTCCCTTGGACCATCTGTTTGGTTTCTCTGCTCATAGGTTAGTCCTAGAGTCTGGCAGGACTTCCACTTTCAGCACTCAGTAACTGGACAGCTTCCAAACAGCTTCCCTGAGCCTGGCTGTGAGCAACAGCCTACTTCTTTCCATGTCTCCTCCACTGCCAGCCTTGCAGATCAATACATGTCTGCATCTGGAATGATAAGCAAGAGTGTGTTACACATGAGAGGTGTGTGTTAATACACTGCTAGTCTAGAGCCACCTCTCATCGTGCGTCTCCAACACTTTAAAAACATCAGTTAAATGAGCATCACGACCTACCCCTGGGGTAGTTTGAGACACACGATGGTGCTGGGTAGCTAAGTGGAACTGTAATTACCCCTGTTTTACAGATGGGGAAACCAATACACAGGGATTTTAAGGGGTGTGCTTATAAAGGATCTCTGCTTGTTTGTTCCCACATGTCCGCATGCAAGCGGATGCATGCTTTAAAGTGTGCACACGCTTTCAGTTGGCTGACCCCTGTAGTGCAGATCCACACACCTGTGCCCTCAGAGGTCTTAGACTAGTGACTGGCAATGCACACAGAAGGTGTCTGCACCTACCTGGTGTGGCTGCATGCACGTGCCTGTGGAGAATGGCCTTTGAACATGGATCCTTAAATGACTTGCCCAAGGACACCCGGATTTAGCCCAGGACAGCCAGGAGTCATTAGCTGTCCCTGGAGTTGGACCCAGAAATCGTAGTCTCCTCCTCTCTGTGTTACAACCTCCATCACTCCAGCTGGTGCTAATTAACACCCTCTTTGCATGCAGTCTCAACAGAGACGCCAAGGAATGAATGGGTCCATAGAGAAGGAACTGTCCTATCAGCCATAGATTAGTTCCTCCAGGTCAGGACTGAGGCCCACGGAAAGGCAGCATGTGGAAACCTGATCCACTGTGGACTATACCAGGTTTAAACAGAGGCCATTAGTCTCTAAGGCTTCCCAGCACCTTCGAAATCAATACAGTTCTCTCACACACACACACACACACAATGAGGAGTCTGCCTCCCACTCACTTGCTCTTAGCCACTGGACATATCGGTCTCCGTGATTACAGAAGATTGAAAATAAAGAGCCCCCCTTTATTACCTCTAGGACTGAAAGGGCGTTACCCTCCATCCGTCCTCGAAGTGACACCCTGAGCTCCATCCTGCGTGGGTGAAAATTCTTATAGTTTCCCTGGGGCAGGCGCATTGAGGCCTGGAGGGCAGGCTTAGCTCAGGTGCCGCTGAAGATAGATACACCTGGCGTTCCTTCCTGTAGGCCGTGCTGGGGAAGGATGTAGGTGGAGGTCAGAGATAGCAGAGAGGATTTCGGAAAGGCAGCTGACAGAAGGCTCCAGCTGCTTTGGCCTGCCAGGAGCCTTGGCCAGGTCTGTGTTCATGACTCTAGCACAGTGGGGCCCTGCGAGGAACTGTTTGCCACTTCAGCAAGCAACTGGCAGCCTGCAGTGTATCTGGCAGGCTCCTTTGCTGTGAGCCTGATGGTGCCCATTAGAGAAGTGAGACCCCAGGGCAGAGGGGTGGGCAGACGAAGGGGGGCAGACAGTGTGTGGAGGGACGGGGGATGTAGAGTCTGCTGAAGCATCAGAGGCCTGAAAGCCACACCAGGATATTGATTCCTTAGACACAGAGAGAGAGCACAGGGCTTGTGCAGCGCGCTAGGCTGGCTCCTCTGTGCTTTCCCCTGTAAAGGTACTAGAGGGCAAGGGCGAAAGGAGAAAGGAGCGAGGAGAAGAGAGAGCAGACTTGAAAAGAGGGGTCAGAAACAGGGAGTGGAAGAGGAAGAAAGGCAGGGGAGGGAGAGAGGATTTAGAGATGAGACACCCCCTACCGCACCAGTCGTTATCCATCAGCTGAGACATGCAGGCCGCACAAAGCACCGAAGTAGCCTTCCCCGCTGACGTTCATCCATTGAGTGGCCTTGGCAGACGTGCAGAACGCTAGACACCAGAGCCTCCTGACAGCTTCCCGCTGCCAGCTTACCACCCCCTGCCCGCTGGCTCCCCCTACCCCCTGCTGTTTCCTCCCTAACACCCGCTGGCTCACCCTACCCCCTGCTGTCTCCCCCCCATCCACCGCTGGCTCATCCTACCCCCTGCTGTCTCCCCCCATCCCCTGTTGGCTCACCCTACCCCCTGCTGTCTCCCCCCCATCCCCGCTGACTCACCCTACCCTCTGCTGTCTCCCCCCCAACCCCCGTTGGCTCACCCTACCCCTGCTGTCTCCCCCCATCCCCCGCTGGCTCACCCTACCCCGTGCTGTCTCCCCCCATCCCCACTGACTCACCCTACCCTCTGCTGTCTCCCCCCCAACCCCCGTTGGCTCACCCTACTCTCTGCTGTCTCCCCCCATCCACCGCTGGTTCACCCACCTCCTCTGGCTCACTCCCTGACAGCTCACCCCACTGCACCCAGCTTAGATTCTTAGTGACATAAATAATAAGGGTCAGACTGGTTGCTCCGCAGGCTGTGTGCTCCTGGGTCCAGAGGCCTGCATGGCCAGGAGGAAGCAGTCGTCCTGGGAAAGCTGCCAGCAGTGCAGAGGGTCAGACTGACAGCAGGATTTATCCAGCCAGCTCAGAAACAGCCAGAACTCAAAGTTAGTGCGACCCCACTGCTGTTCTTTAATAGCACATTCCGGGGGTGCCCAGAGGTCCCACTGGGGAGCAGGGTGTCCTCCCGCCAGGCAGTTGAACAGACATGTAGGTAGCTATAGCTTCTGCCCTGAGGGGCTTGCAGTGTAAGAAATCCTCTCCCGTTTGCTTGATTTATTCCAGTCAGGAAGCCGCCTGGAGGAAGCTGCTTGATGCCACAGGCGTCTCGGGGAGTGACATGAATCCAGGCGTCCCTGTTTGCTCCCTCTCCTGCCCCCTGCACCTAACTGAAGGGATTTTAAAAAGGAGCCATTTACGGCCAACACAAAAGGCAAGGACAAACCGTCCATGAGCTCAGCCGAGGACATGCTGGCTCAGAGCTGGCAGCGTGGTGGCTTTACACCCCCAGGAAGCCCAATTCATCCTTGCATCCAGCCGGGAGTTTAAAGGCCAGCAATTCTGAGATGAGCGTGGGAGAAGAAAGCAAGCCACTCCTGGCACTGGAGAGGATGCCAGCTGAGTGCTGGTAGGGGGAGCTGGCAGTAGGTGGCGCCATGCAATAGCAAGGGAGGCTGGAGAAGGCACAGGGGCTGCAAGGGACAGGGAAATAAAAAGGGGGTTTACTGTTTAAATTGGATCTAAATGTCCATGTTTGTGGGTGGGTTGTTGGAGCTCGTTCCAGCATGGCATGCTGAGCTCGAGGTGAGGAACGCATGCAAACAGGCAGCAGGCCCGTTTAACCTGACCCTGGCAGGCCTCTCTCTGGGCTGCTAAGGATGATGTACTCTGGGGTCCTGCGCCAGCCCGTAACCCAGAGGCATTGTGCAGGCAGAGTGCACCCACGGCAGAAAGGCTGGATCATTCCTGAGTGTGCGTGGCTAGGTTTCCATTCTGTCCCCTGGCCCCAGCAGTGTGACTTACATAAATACATCCTCACAACCCCCTCCTAAGGGCCGGATTCTGGCCGTACCCTGGGAAGGGTGGATGAGGGGCTGTGCAGCAGCCGGAGCCCTCCAGAGGATCTGACTGAGTCAGCCAAGCAAGCCCCCTGCCACCCTTGCAGAGAGGTTCCTCCTCCAGACCCAGCCTCTGCCCTCTGGTGCAGAGAGAGGCAGAGGCAAGTCCTTTATCCTAGCTTCACCATGCCCCCTTTAGGATATGTCTGCTCTGCAGATGGGAGCGTGATTCCCAGCATGGGTAGATGGCATGCAGCCAGGAGGTCCAGGCGGGCTCATACGCAGGCAGCTATCCCCAGCTACACTACTACTTTTAGCGCACTAGCTCGAGCAGAGCTGGCCTGTGTCTACCTGAGGTGGGAACCAGGCTCCCAGGTACAGCACAGACGTACCCTTAGACAGCTCTAAGATGACTAGGCAGGAGCAGGGACTGCTGTCCCCAGTGGGACTGGCCACGCCCTACACTGGGGATTGAGGGAAGGGGAGTTCCTTGCGTCCTATCAGATGTCACTTGGAATGGTCTCATTGTCCCCAGGAACATCTAATCCTCTTCTGAACCCTGCCGAGCTGCCCCAGTGCAAGCAGTCCAGGCTGGGCGCTCCTCTCTAGGGCTGGCTGGAAACCAAGATTTCCAGTTCATGGAATAGTGTGAGGACTCAGAATGTTTTTATTCCTCATCAGGATGAAACCTAGACCTTGTGACATTTTTTACAAAGCGAGAGCCCCTCACTGTAGAATAGCCAGTAGCCCAGTGATTAGGGTACCCAGCTGGGCTGTGGGAGACTCAGGATCAAGTCCCTGTTCTGTCTGATTTAGGCACCTAAATATCTTTGAGGGTCTGGACCCAGGAGGCCTGCAGACTATCCCAGGCACCACCCATCACTTGGGAGGCAGCTGATCAGTCACAGTTGGTGTCGAGCCCACCGCCCTTAAAGAGCCATCCCACCCTGTGACACTGACCTGGATAAACATGGCTTTCACAGATCCCTGAAGTTTCCAAGACACTCAACAATCTTTACAAACCATGGGACAGGTTTTCACAAGACCCCTAACCAGACTTGCAGGAGCTCTGCACTCAGAGTTGGAGCCAGATTTCCAAAGGAGTTCAGCCTACCACTGCTCCGCTTTTTTGGAAAATCAGGGCACTAATTTGGGATCCTCTGTGGGAGCTGAGCTCTTCTGTACAGGGAGGATCCCCTGGCCCAGATGTGCGGCTGCACATGGTTGGCAGCTCTTTGTCAATAGCCTGAGCAGATCTGCCTCACATGCCGCAGGGGAGCAGAGCTGTGCAGGAACGAGCCATGTTTACAGAATCACTGTTCTTGATCATCGCTGCACCCTGAGGTCAGTCTTCAGACAGTCCTGGGATTCCCTTTGTAGTTCAGAGAAATCCAAGTCTTCTCAGGAAAGAGGTGAAAGGTGGCACTGTGGTGGAGGTTCAGCTTTTGCTAATAGCCTCCAAAAGACAGAAGAAAGCCTTTCTCTCACGGCCATAGACTTTGAAGTGTTTGGCATGTTTATGCTGAGACAGCAGAACCTTCCAGCTGGTGTGGTGGCAGAGACGCCCCACTCGAATTGTGCACAGCAATAGCAGATGGGATGTCATACAGGACGGCCAGGGAGGTTTTTTTCTAATTTTTTCCCTGTTCCTCCTTTTCTGTAATTTTCCCAGATGACCTTTCCCTCAGCATGTTCTGCCCCTTTATCAACAGGGAGATTCGTTAAGGCAACAGCCTGTTTTCCTCACTGCTTTTGAATTCTAGTTTCTTGAATGCCCAGAGTGCTGTACAATGGGTGGGATTTTCCACAGCTCCTTAGTAGTCCCTAGAAGTGACTTTCCTAAGGCACTTTAGAAGATTGCACCCAACGTAAAGTAAAGATCGTGTCCTAGCCTCATGTGAATCCTTGCCAGAAGTTTTACACCTATGAACTCCCCATAGGGGGAGGGGAGAGGATCTGTGTGCTCGCAACTCTGTTCTTTCCTTTTCTTCAAGTGTGGAGAGTTGGGAACTTCTCTTCCCCCTCCCCCTCACCCAAGTATGGACAGCACCAAAGCGTATGATGTACAGAGAGGTTTCAAGGATCATTTTATTTATTTTTGGAAAGCACTTTCTGATCTTTGGATAAAGGAACTGATTGAGTTTGAAGTACAGTGTTTTTATTACAGTATATTTCCACTTCTGAACATCTCCAGTGCCTGGGAGACTTTTCTGCATTCCAGCGCTTCAGCACTAGGACTCCGTGTGAAATCTCCCCAATTTACAAGTTGAAAAGAAGCTGTTGTGACTGCCAGCCCTGGGATCTAAGAATCCAGCCGAGTTCATGCGTTGTTATTAATGATAATGGTTCTGCATTCAGCGCAATTCTGCTGAAAATGTGAGAGCGCAAATAGAATCCAGCTCGCTGTCCCAGGGCAGGAAGGAAACAGATGGCACTAAAAACCTCCTTTCCTCCCTAATTCATCAGGTCACTTGACTCTGAGTGCACATGGGGAGCAGTTCGCTTGAGCAAGACGGTGCCAGGGTAGTCACTTTCCTGACCCTTCAGAGAAAATCACGTAGCACCTGCCTGGTGCTCTCCCAGCCCTACTTTACAACCAGAAGACAAATTAATGAGTCCAGGCCCTATGGGGTAGGTAGAGCTGTGCTCCTCAGCCACTGTACCAAAGTTATTCCAAGGCTGCTGCTTTCCTTGAAATCCTTTCCTTGTTCTCTCCCTGCCCCTCTGTTCATTGTCCGTCAGATCTAAACCGGGATTGTTAAGGCTGGCTTATCTTTCACCTACTCCGCCAGAATCGGCCCTGACCTCTCTGTTGTTATGATTAAGTCGGAGATTTTCCTTCCTGTGCTTCTCAGTCTCACTCCCTGGCTCTTTGTCAGACTCTGGGATGTTGCCCTGCAGAAATGTGGGTTCCTCCTTTCATTCCCTGGAGTGATCACATCTGAGAGTCCAGGAGCTGAGGACGTTATCTCGCCCTGTGGCGGCGAGGAGC
Organism: Dermochelys coriacea; assembly: GCF_009764565.3. Classification (NCBI taxonomy): domain Eukaryota; kingdom Metazoa; phylum Chordata; order Testudines; family Dermochelyidae; genus Dermochelys; species Dermochelys coriacea. The sequence continues at coordinate 28,691,115 of NC_050080.1, forward strand.
TCCCAAGGCACTGAATCAATTCATAGGGAGCTTAACAAAGAAATGGCTGTTGCTTCAGCACTTGCTCTCTCCCCTTCAGCATCTTTAGTCTATCCAATTGGGATCTACTCAATGCAGGGACCGGGGCTGTGGCTGGCGGTAAAAAGTACCAGATAGCAGCTCTGGAGAGAGACTCGGCATTACCTGCTTTGAGGGAAGGCAGCAGCAAGAGCATCTAAGGGAGACTATCTCTCAAAATACTGGCTGATAGGCTCCTTTAAGAGGGGGCAGGGGTCCAATGCACCTGTGACTGATTACCTGCTTCCCACTTAGGCTTAAGGGAAAGCACCTGGGCCATCCAAAGAGGGAAGGAGGAAGAGCAAGCTGGGGCTCTTCCCCAAATGAATAGGGGTCACATTGTGGATGATTGTGTGCTGTGGGTTAAACACAGGAGAATCAAAGTGGCTGGGGAGAGAATCAATGAAGCACACAGGGAGATCTCAGAATAGGGAGCTGCTTTGGGGATTGTAATTTTCAATCACAGGTAGGCGGGGCAAACCCCAGCACGCGGATCCCAGCTGCAGGGGACTGGATGAGTTCTGGCTCCCTGCCACGGCCTTGGGGCTGGGGGAGCTCTCCCCGCTGCGGGCCCAGGGCTATAGTCAGGGCACAGAGCTTCTCCAGTCTTGGGGATGCAGGGGCAGGGAAGAGAAAGGAGCAAACGGGTTGTGGGGGCTGCAGTGGGGGAGCGCAATGGGGTGGACTGTGGATGGAAAAGGCGGGGCCACTGGGGAATGGGAAGAATGGAGTGGGGTTGTGGGTGGGGCCAGAGGCAGAAGGGGTGGAACGGGCAGAACTGCAGGTGAAAGGAGTTGGGAGAGGGCCCAGGGCCTCACGAAACCTTAACCCCCCCTCTGGTTAGGATATAACAGACTAATGATGGGAAACACTGATCCAGAGCCACTGTGGTGAGCCATCGGGCTTGTACAGCCATGTGATAGATCAGAGTGCTATTCCTGCTCACCCCAACGTGCCGTGTGACCTTTGACATGTCACATGACCTCTTATACCCATTCTACAGTCGGGCAAACAGCAGCCCAGTAGTGCTTCCCACCGTGTTGTGTGTCATATGTGACATTACTCAGAGTCCAGGAGCTGAGGTCATTACCAGCCCTGCAAACGAAGTGCAGCTCCATAGCACCAGGTCTTTTACTCGGTCTCAGCTAGGGCCCAGTCCTGCAACTCTTACTCAGGTGAGCATCTCTCACTCATACTTGAAGTCAGGGCACCACCTTGCATGAGGAAAGGCAGCAGGATTAGGCTCCTACTGGTGAAAAAGGCTGAGTATTCAAACCAAACAATTATTTTTAAAGGGGAAAAATATACCAGCTTCAGGAATTTAATTTAAAAAAGTAACTTCCTTTAACAACCTGGTCCCGCCCACAGCACTTAAAATAGAACCTTACAAAATGGAAAAAAACCACTTGCTAACTGCCTAGCCAGGGGCTAATTTGGCTGCTTGTAGAGGATTGTGATTGCCATTCTCTAGGCCATTTGAAGACATCAAGACAGCACTAATTAGGGTTCCTATTATTAGTGTGCTTTGTTCTCAAGGAATCTAGCTGCGATAGGATGGCAGGTTATCATTTCACCTGTCAGATTTCATCCCTGCAGTGGCTCACAGCAAGGAAGGCCTCATGCTTCACATGGGGGGCTGGGTTTGTTTCTCACACCTAGCCTGCACTCTAACAGAATTATCAGCTATCAGACAGGTAACGAGGAGAGACAGCATTTGATTGTTTTTATTGACTAATACATGGGTTGAATGCAAGCACAGGCCCCATGTAACATCCCGAGAGGATCGCTGTCTCCGGAGGTTCTTAAGCTGTTGCTTGATTTTTCTTTTTGGGAAGTGGTAAAGAAGGGGAAACAGGCAAAAGAGGTTCGTCCGCCTGTTGTTGCATCATCCCCCAGGTTAGCACCGATGGATGGATTTAAAGGGAGGGGCTGTATTCGCAGCTGCTGTAGATTGGCATTGCTCCATTGACTTTAATGGAGCTGTGCCATTTTATACCCGTGGAGTATATGGAGATTGGAAATAGGCACTTGCCTCTGAGCTCTGAATCCTGCTCAGGGCTCTCTAGGGACTCAGATACTCCCAGATTAGCCCTAAACTCATAGATGGTTTCTGGCGTGATGTGAATTCAAAATCTGCTGTACAAAGCAGGAGACCTTGTAGCTTCACCAAAGGCAAACTCCTTCCTTCCTCCCCTAACTACTGGCAGCTGCTCTGAGCAGGACAGGATCATTGTAAATGCAGCAGCAAGACTATGGGAGAGCCTCCCTGCTTCCAAAGTGACTTTCACCCCAATGCTCAGGGTCTGCACAACGGACATGCATCACTTAGATTGCATTTCAAGGCTTTGTAGGCATCAGGAGGCACTGGGGTGAGTTCCAGGGGCCATGGTGGCAGTGATGGGAAACTGGTCTGGTTAGTGGCTGAAAGGTGAAAGAGAACTGATACATATACATGTAATAAAATAGGTGCTCAGAACAGGGTTAATAAAAGAGATGGGCCTGAACCAGACAGATCAAATCTGTCTGAGGTTTGACTCATTGTAGAGTCATGTTTCAGAGTAGCAGCCGTGTTAGTCTGTATTCGCAAAAAGAAAAGGAGTACTTGTGGCACCTTAGAGACTAACAAATTTATTAGAGCATAAGCTTTCGTGAGCTACAGCTCACTTCATCGGACGCATTTGGTGGTGGGCATCCGATGAAGTGAGCTGTAGCTCATGAAAGCTTATGCTCTAATAAATTTGTTAATCTCTAAGGTGCCACAAGTACTCCTTTTCTTATTGTAGAGTCATGGATCAGTTAGAGCATTTGGATCTGGACTTGACCTTCCCCTAAGTTCAGGTGCAGAGTTATCTGTCTGGGGACTCTTGTACCTTCCGCACCACAGGGTCCGAGTGCCCCACAAACATGAACGAGTTTATCACATGGCACCCCTGTGATAGGGAAGTACATCCTTGCTTTACAGAATGGGGAAACTGAGGTGCAGAGCGATTAAGTGATGAGCCCAAGAACACAGAGAGGGTCAGTAGCACAGCCAGGAATTAAACTAAGTTGTAGGCTGGTATCCTAACCACAAGACCAGCCTTCCTACTTAGAGCTTGTTAGGGCTCAGATCTAGCTCTAGTTAATAAGACTTTGCACATACAGCTCTTGTACAGTGGGAGTGTCTCCAGGCACCCTGCAAACCTCACCGTAGCACCCTGGCAGGTGCTGTACATAGGGTTTACCATTTGTGCTTGACAGACAGAGAAACGGAACCACAGAAAGATGAGGTGACTTGGTCCAGATCTCACAGTGAGTCAGTAGCAGAGCCCCAGGAATCCTAGCACCCAGTCCTCTCATGTAACCAGTAGGCCCCATTCCCCTTCTGGAGGACGAATCAAATGACCTGGAGAAAGGTTTTAATTTTCTATAGCTATTCTGCATCACCTTACAGAATTGAGGAGAGAAATCTACCTCTGCTCTGGAATTCTACGGGGTGGTTAATAGAGACCCATGGAGAGGATTTCATTCTCTACTGAATTCTGTAGGGTTTTAGGGCCATTTCACAGGCTTCTAGAGAAATGTCTATAGAAGGGCTTCTCTATTTGATGCCTGTTCCATTCTAAGGCTTTTTTCCCATGAGGATCCTTCTCATATCAAAGGGCTGTAGACACAGAACAGTCTGCAGTGTGATCAGGATGCATCTCTGCGAGCCCTGGCTCTTTGTACACAGTCAGGCTCCTAGCCTAGTCTTGCTCCCTGAAGGGATGCAAACCAGAAGAGAAGGCAGTTGCCAAGCCAATGTCTGTTTAATAAGAGGGCAGCAGGCTGTGAATACAAAGGACAAAGAGCAACTGGTACGGTGATGCCAGCAGTTTGTTAGGTGATGCCACCAAACTGGGTACAATTGTCTTGGCAGTTACTCAGGTGCACTCATGGGAAAGAGGTGGAGGAGGGAGTTCAGCATTAAAAATAATCAGCAAGAGAGAAATGAGAGGGGGAAAAACCAGCTGATGTGGGGCAGATGCTGCCAGGTTCTCATGGCAGGAAGGGCCTTTCCCAGGTAATGATAGCCAGAAGCTGTCCTGTGGCAGTGCCGGCCCGCACTTGCCGAGCAGCATCACTAGCATTGGGCCAATCACTGATTTTTGGGGTTGGCGGCAGTTTTGTAAAAACCAAATTCGGTTTGGGGCGAATCCAGTTCTGAAATTTGTTTTGCATGTTCAGTGAATTGAAAGAATCCATTGCGGGTCTGTGCCAGACCAGGGGTTTGAGCCGGGGTTTCCCACCCCTCAGGAAAGCAACCTGTGCCCAGAGCTCATGGGTTAACTCCCCTGTGAGGTGTGCACTGGACAACAGGTGAGGTAAACCACTGGGCCACCACAAAGGGAGAGCTGAGTGCTTCCCTTGAGGGCGTGGAGGGCTCCCCTGGAGTCTTGTAGGAGCTCTCCCTGTAGGGGGTGGAGAGCAGCCGGGGGGGCGAGGGGCAGGTGGGGGAACAGGGCGTTTAAAGAGCCACTTTGTTCCCCTCCGTGCAGAGGAAGAGGGTTGAGGAGAGCACAAACTGGAGGTGGTGTGGGAGAGGCAGTGGACGGGTGTAAAGCTAGATCTGGTACTGACGGTGGTTAGAGCAGCCTGAACACCTGGCCCAGGTGTGCATCCCCATTGGCCCAGAGACCTGGAAGGAACAAGCAGAACGATCCCTTGGCCCACAGCAGACGAGCCTCCCTCACAGCTTCTTCCACATGACGTTGGGATTTCAGGGGCGGTCTGGGAGAGGATGGGATTTGGGGTGGGGTAGACAGGGAGCATGCAGAGCAGCCTGGATTGCAGGATGCACTCTGGGGGAGGCCAGGATTTGGGGGCTGGGTGGGGAGCTCAGGGAAAGGTTGGGAATGTGGGGGGGGCTGGGCAGGGAGCTCAGGGAGAGGCTGGGAATGTGGGGGATGGGTGGGGAGATCAGGGAGAGGCTGGGAATATGTAGGGCTGGGCGTGGAGCTCTGAGGGGGGCTGGGAATGTGGGGGGCTGGATGGCATCTCAACCGAGAAGAGGGTGAGTGAGGAGCTAATGCTCAGAGAGATGCCTGGTAATGCTCATTGATTAGCACAAATGGGTTAGGATAGCTGACGTGGGAAAGCACAGAGCCTTGCTCCTGAAATGCATATGTAATTAAATGTGTGTTTGTGTGTGTGTGTGTGTGTGTGTGTGTGTGTAAAATAACTCCAGGTGCTGAGCTCAGCAGAATGGAAGCTGCAAATGCAAGATGCAGCAGTGGCTGGGTGCAGACCGCTCCCACTCTGCAGCTTTGGCATCCAGGGGAGAGTTTGCTTTGATTCCAGAGAACAGGCTTCTATTGTGTCCTTTGTGACTGCCATAAATAAAGCCCAAACATTTACTCAGGGAGGGAAATGGTTTGTGGGCAACAAGTCCTCGCACCCCTCTTTAATTGCTGCATGTGGACAGGATCCACAGTGGCCAATGTTCCACCCCCGGCTATGCACCTCAGAGCTGCTGAGGCCAAACCGAGAGCTCCCCAGAGCAGATGGATCAGAGGTGTTAGCCCAAAAAGAGGAGACGCTTTGAAAAGATCAAACGTGGCTGTGAAGATTGTTAGTTGCATTTGTGCCGTCCTCTTGGTCCCCCTTCAATCCATGACTCCCAGCATTAAAAACCTCCATTTTATTGACTCTCACACAGCTCAGCTTCAGTAACGCAGGTCGTGCAGGGAAAATCTCCTGTAGTTCTGGCTTTCCCAGCACACAGGAACGAGCACAGTGAACTCTGGGAGATGTGCCAAAGCTTTTTGCTCATTCCTTAATCACAGACATCGGCATGGCTGCAAAATAGCTCTGAGCTGGGGGTTGGCTAGGAAAGGGCGGAGAGCAGCAGATTTAGCCATTGCTCGACCAGCTGGTCTGAATTTCTGACCTCAGTGACCCCCCCCCGATGAGAATGTCCTGCATGCTGCCCCCAGACTCTCACATCCTCTAGATCCTGGGCCCTCCGGGGTAGGAACTGACTTAGTCCTCTGGGTGTGCAGCACCCAGCACAATGGGGCCCTGATCCCACCTGGGTATTTTGGGCTCTATCACAAGGTACGTATTGACTATTACTAATAAATAATAATTGGAAGATTCATTAAAACAGTACTATTCTTACTGCTCGGAATAGTAGCACTTTCCTTCAGTTGATCTCAAAGGAGCGTAATGCCATCATTGCCATTTTATAGATCAGGAAACTGAGGCATTACAAAGGGAAGTGATTTGCTCATGGTGACCCAGCAGCAGAGCTAGGAGGAGAACCCAGCTATCCTGAGTGCAAGGCTGGTGCTCTAGCCACTAGACAACATTGCTTCCAGGTAATTCAACTCTCACCAGCCTGTACAGTGAAGGAGGCTGTACCTCATCTGCCCTAACTGCAGAGGGCACTGCAAAACACAACCAACAGCAGGTGCATCCCCATTGGCCCAGAGACCTGGAAGGAACAAGCAGAACGATCCCTCAGCCCACAGCAGACGAGCTGGAAGCCAATGCAGACTCTGGAGGCGACACTTTAGTATGCCTGGCTCCATCACATACAGCCGAGTGCTTGTGTCTGCAGCTGGAGACTAACTGGAAGGTTTGGGGGGGCTGTACAAGCCGGCACTGCGGAAGTTCAGAGGGTTTTTCTGTTGTATTTGGTCTTAAATTAAACTCATTTTCAGGCTGATGCTGATCAGTTAGTAGCTTTCGGTTTGGTTTGGAGTGAGAGCTCACTTCACCTGCCCAGTGCATCTGATTTAAAATAGGAATGAATTGTGACTAACAGTTCTATAATCCATATCAAAGGCTCTCCGGGGAACCTGATTGGGATTGCTTTGCCACTCACTGCATTGCAGCTCCCCTGGGCTGGAGTGTGGTCAATGTTTTACATCAAAAAGCAACATAGCAGAGCAGGCTAAGCTTGGAAGGCAAGGAGAATATTGTGTCCGAGTCAAACGACACAGGGAATTTAAGACAGGCAGACTGTGATTACCTAAACTGGACCGTGGCTGGGACATGGCAGCCAACACCCCACTTCTGTGACAAGAGCCACCACTTTCCATTAAGAACACAAGCTTCGAGTTGCCATTCTGTGCCTTCGGCATGACAGCACCTCCTGCACCACAGCACCCACAGGCCCTCTCCTGAGGCATAGATGTGGTGCTAACTTAGGTGTGCCTCCACCCCCCAATCCAGGCACCTACGCTGCCCAGCTGGTGTGCCTGCAGAACAAGGTGGGAGGGTGCTGGTGCTCAACCAGCTGGTTCTGTCCATGCTCTGGCACTGGCTCAACACCTTGAGCCCAGCCCCGGGGATCCTGGCCTGGCTTCAGAGGTTAGCTCTGGAGTTCTTTGGGCCAGGACTGCACTGGGTCTCTGCAGGGCTTTCGAGTCTTCCCGTGGAGGAGCGGGGACAGGGCCTGCTCAGCCTATGCAGCCAGGTCCATGTCTTCCGTCTTCAGGCCCTGCAGAGACTCCTTTATTTTGCAGGTAGTCCGGCATGGAGCACGTTGGCATATGCCTTCCTCTGCCGCCTCCGAGGGCTCCGATATGACAGGCAGCTCTTTTCTTCATCCGAGGGGGTCTTCTGTGAGACCTCTCTGAGCTGCTGGTCTTCCACCAGGACCTCCTCTGGACCTGGAAGCTGGTCTCGGCGACAAGGTCCGTGATGGCTGCTGAGGGGGCAGATCTCCTTGCAGAGGCCCCTGCTACACAACCCCCAGCTCGGTGTGCAAGTGGCGGAGTCCCCCTCTGTGCGCCGGAGGCTGGTCCTGGCAGGAACCACCCAGATTGGAGACCTTCTGGACTACGATTTGGGGGATTGAGTGGATCCCCTGGTGCTCTGTAAGTGCACGGGGCTCTCCACCCCTTATACTCCCTGGCACCTTACTGCCCACCTCTTGGGCCTTCCTTGAGTGGGTCCTGCAGGAGGGTGCTCCCTGCCTACCCCTGGCCCTCCAGACCTTTTAATAGGCCCCTTGCCATGAGCCTCCCTGACTCCCCTTGCATTACTTGCATGCAGTCATGCAGCCGGCTCGTTTCTGAATCGCGCCTGGGGAACAGATGTACACCTTTGTGCACCATACGTTCCATTTCCTCACCCTTGTGTCTGGCCAGGACACCAAGTGGTGGTACCTTCTACCACCTGTGGAGGGTGAGAAACCCCGGTGGGCCAGTCTGTATTCCACCCTGGTCCCATGGCCAACCGGGGATATCAGCTGGCTTCTCCTTCATGGAGCCGTGAGCGTGGGCGTGTACCTGGCATGGTTCACCCCCCTCCCTGACACACGTCCCTTCTGTGGCATCAGGGAGACCCTTCTCCTCAGGTTCTGGTTGCAATTTTCCCCGCACCTCCTGATCTATGCTTACCACATCTGTGCCCCACTCGTCGTCATCCTCCTGGTGCTGGCCAAGGTGGCCATCTATAAAACTAGGAGGAGGATGCTGGACAGGGAGGTGTTCTGTGACTGTGGGACTATTTCCATTCCTCCCTTGGTTCACGCATCCGGGCAGAGTTCCTCTGGGCCGTGTCCACTCATAGGTGCTGGAACTAGGGTTGCTGGGGGTGCTGCAGCGCCTCCTGGCTTGAAGTGGTTTCCATCATATACAGGGTTTACAGTTTGGTTCAATGGCTCTCAGAACCCCCACTGTACAAATTGTTCCAGCGCCTTTGCGTTTGCTGGCTCCCTAGACACCTTTGAGGAGCAGTGGGCACTGCAGACTTTGCTGAGTATCCCCCTCAGGATTCCTGATTTTGAACCTGTAACCCTCACTCCTGTCCCTGGTTTATCATTTGTTGTCCCCCAGATTCATTTGAGTTCTTGGCTCAGTAGCTCCTCCCCTTATGCTGAGGGAGGGGCCTTCACCCTGGGAACTCAATAGGTGCAGAACAAGGTGGTGCCTTCTTTGCTCACCTGAATGTGCACCCAGTCCTGCAAGCCATCTGTGCCCAGAGCTTCCATAAACATCAGTGTGAGTTTCATGCCCAGGGAAACATGAGACTGGCCCTTGCATTTGCATGTTGCCTTTGTGATTCTATTGTCCCTGAGACCATGAATGCAAAATCAGAAAAGATCAACACGCAAGAAAGCAAAGTGGAGAGAGCCCCTCCATCCCCCACCTGGGTGGGGCTTTGCTCTAAAATCCAGAGAAATCCCCAGTGGAGGAAAATGCAGGTTTCCTTATTGAGTGGTAGGCTGGAAAGTTCCAAAGTGCATCAGCCAGTCCTAATGGGCTCTGAGAGAGCACAGAGCAGAACAGCCTGACCTGACTCAAAGCCTGTATCCCCCAGGTACCTATTACCTAACACTGGCAGGGTCTGGGCTAGTTTATATCCCTGCGGCAGCACAAGATGGGGAGGAGAGGTGCGAGTTCTGCTGCAAACTGCATCCTTCTGCTGAGGCATTAGCTGCTCTGCACATTCACAAAGGGGGAAGCATTATGAGGAGTGGGTAAAAGCCAGGGCTTTGGGAGTGTGGCCAATCAGAGGGCCGCAGGGCACTGTCACTCTGAGTTTCTTGGGCCGTACTTCCTGCATCAGCTACTATCCACACTGCTCCTTAGCCAGACATCTCCATGGCTTCCTGGTAGCACTGTCGGAACATCAGCGAGCCAGACTTTGCAGATGGGGCTCTAGTCCCTAGATCATTACAGTCCCTACTTGTGCTATTCCTTTTGTACTCGTCTTTAGCAATTTGTCTATGTTTCTACTGCCTGTAGGATTCCATTTTTGATTGTTAGGCTCCTGATGCAGCCACAGTGGCCTCTTACTATTCTTCCTACCTTTCCTTCACACTGGGATGGTTTACTATTGCACCTTCAGTATTGTCTCTTTGAGAAACTGCCAGCTCTCCTGAACTCCTTTTTCCCTTAGATTCCCCCCGTGGCTGGTATTGCCCAACTGAGGGAGCTATGTGGGTTTTACATCTTCCTCTGGAGCACCAGGAACTGACCACTGATGGACACAGAGCAGTGGATTCAATAGACCATTGGTCTGCCCTGGTGTGGCTCAAGGTGGGCTAGCTGACGGAATGAGTCATTGATCTGTTGTGTATGTCCCAAGGTGGGCTAACCAACGGAATGGGTTCTTGGTCTGCTCTGGTGTAGCCCAAGGCTGGCCAGCAGATAGAATGGGCCATTGATCTGTTGTGTATAGCCCACAGTGAGCTAGCTGACAGAATGGGCCATTGATCTGTTGTGTATGGCCCAAGGTGGACTATCAAATGGAATGGATCATAGGTCTGTTCCGTTTGGGCAGGACTAACACTATTTTGTTACCGAGGCACACAGCCTGTGAAGTGACTGCCTCTCAATGTAAGGTTATTTCCCTTTTTCACTTTTCATTATAATGTGACTAAAAGTCACACAAGCTTTGATCAGATATAACCTCTCGAACACAATACAGCTGTGGGCCCTTACAGCCTGGCACATTATAACACTGCTGCAGCATCTTTGGCGTGACTTACAAATGATCAGGATACTCCTAAATTCATCTGAAGTCATCCAAGGGTGTACTGATTACCGGCCAATACCAGAGGAATGAAGCGGGGAGGGAGATCCCCTTAACAGTAGCTCCGCTCATCTGCTTTTGAGGTGTGTGGGTGGCAGGTCAAAGCAAGTGATAATTCCTTCTCCATCTTCTGCCTAGTATTATCTGTTTTCTTTCATCAGACTCGAAAGAAATCAGTACAAATTGTATCAGATGTGAAACAAAGAAACAGTTTACTCCATTATCCAGAATTACTTTAGCCAGAAAACTGACTTTCTGTAGCCAGCTCCTTCATCATACCCAGGATGACTCTTACATGCATGTTGTAGTGAGCACAGAATCAGCTACTGCTCTGCCCTCACCAGAGGGGGAGGAGTTTCGCTGCTGGATGGGCTGCTGGTAAGGAAGATCATCTAGGGAAGGGAAGTCCCATTTCCTTAGTGCTGTTACTCAGGGATTTTTCTGATGGGTGAAATGCGGGAGGTGCTTAATGCTGTTGTCTTTTTAAGGAAGTGTGGCCTGGTGGAGAGTGCACTGAACCAGAATGGGCCTCAATAGACCTGGGTTCTCTTCCTGGCTCCACCGCTGGCTGAGTTACCGTGGATGAATCACTGCTCTGTGCCTCAGTTTCCCCCTCTGTAAAATGGGCACAATGATACCGACTTCCTCTGTAAAACACTTTTAGATCAACTGGGGGGAAAACCCTCTATATGAGCTAGATGTCATGGTAATTATTTTGTTTAAAGGAGCTGAAACGTTGAAGACTTTGAAGTAACAACCGTGGTCACATGCTTGTTGCAGGTTGCAGGCCACATGCTGCAATCTGGTCCTTCCTAGTCTGGATCCCTCCATGCTCGCTACTCTAAAGCGAGCAGAGGAACAAAAAAAAAATGCTCTGTGCACATGCTGGAGTTTGGTAAATCATAGACAGGCATCCTCAGGGCTCTGTAGATTGGAGGAGAGAAACAGCTTGAATAGTTTGCAAAGGAAAATCTCCTCTGAGCAAACCCATCCCACAGTGGTAATTAACACTCCAAGGATGTGTCTACACAGCAGCAGGGAAGCTGCTTCCCCATGTGGGCAGGCAGACGCATGCTAGCCCTGCTCCAGCTGGTGTTCTAAAAATAGCAGTGTGGCTGCAGTGGCATGGGGTGTGGCTTGAGCTAGCCACCACAATCCTGGCCAGCCCCCGGCACATACTCAGGTGGCTAGCCTGAGCCACAGCTCTTGCCACTGCTGGGTAGCCGTACCCCTATTCATTTGGGTAGATTAGCACCTCATTAGGGATCTGCGAATTGCATGTCCTGATTTGCTCTGCAGCAAGGATTGGTGCTTTTCTGTCTCACTCAGGAATGAAAAGACGATACCCTCTATCCCCAGTGTTGTTACAACACGTTCTATGTTTTTCTTTTCAGGTTTTTCGACGAGCCAACAAGAACGGTGAGTACTCGGGACACTGTATCCTATCCCTGTTCCCAAGCTGCCTGTAGGAAAGTAGGTTTAGTTCTTTCCCTACGGAGATGTCTGCCAGTAAAGTGACAAAGAAAAGAAAAACAGCTCACCGGCTGTGAGGAAAAGAACTCTGAACCTTCCCATCCTCCTTCCCCTGCTGCCTCTGGGAAAGCCTTTAGGGAGATAAAGAAATGGAGCACAAGAATTGCCCGTCCAGATTAGACCAGGGGCTCACCTGCTCTGTAGATGTCTTTGACAGAGGCCCATGCAATAGCCCCTCCTCCTGGACAACAGAATAACTTGCTCCTAGGGGAAGTTTCTTTCTAGCCCCCTTATCTGTGGTTGGTTTGTGCCCCAGCTGTATGAGGGTCTCTGTCTGACTGCCTTTTGTGTGGGTAGCGATGTATTTATAGAACTTCTCCAGAATAACACAGGGCAACCTCAATTTACTAATTGTGTGAACCCAGAAAATAATCAACTGCCACCAAAACAGCTTCCCTTCTGCAGATTTAAAATGAAATAAGGTGCTCTTGGGCTGAGAGCCCAACCGAACAGAATTCGTATGGTTCTGTCTATAATGCCCTTCATATTCCAGGTGCACACAAATGTGATCACATTTTCAGGGCACCCTGGCTCTCCTGATGTTTTGTAATTCAGGCCCTTCCAATTGCACACAGAACTTGTGCAATCTCTCATTAAAACTGTCCCAGCTCGTGAGCCCTGTACTATATCTAGAGCCCTCGGCATCTGGGTTTGTTGCAACAGAGGAATAGGAGAGATGGCTAACCCCTGTCTGTAACCTGACAATCAGTGCTAACCCCTGTCTGCAGCACCCGTAACTGTGTTGTTTCCATTATCCAGGCTGACCTCTATATCAGGCCAGGCCTTCGCTCTTTCCCTGTAACCTGACGTTCATTTGATGATGCTGTTTCTGATTTCATTTGAATTTGGCTGTTGTTGCATCCTCCCTGGACCACGCTGAAAGCAAAGCAAGAACAGACCCCCATGTAGCCCAGAGCTGGTGTCTGGCCTCCAATTGGCCAGGGCTAGAAAATGAAATCCAGAGCACACTTCAACACGTGCACATTATGGGCCTCATCCTCAGCTCACTTGTGCCAGATCCAGTTCCTCCCTACCCCGCCAGCACCTGTAAGACTGATGGCAAACAACAAGGGAGAAAGAAGAGTTCTGCTTCCTGCAGTGCATTGACTTTGGCTGTTATGGGACTTCAGTGGGACTGGATCCACTGAATGACTCAGCTGCTACTGGAAGAACTCAAGTATCGGAGGGTGTGTTATCCATACCGCCGTGTTAGTCTGGATCTGTGAAAGCGGCAAAGAGTCCTGTGGCACCTTATAGACTATCAGACGTATTGGAGCATAAGCTTTCATAGGTGAATACCCACTTCTTCAGATGCAAGAAGTGGGTATTCACCTACGAAAGCTTATGCTCCAATATGTCTGTTAGTCTATAAGGTGCCACAGGACTCTTTGCCGCTGGAAGAACTGATACATTCAGACCACAGCCACACAGTTACCTGGTTAGCCTTTTGGACCAACAGGTCCCTTTCCAGTGAAGTCCTTGTCAGTCCCACAGGACCCAGGGTGGAGGACTGTGCCCATCCCTCATTTACCCTAGTTCTAGACCCTGCAGTAAATGTGCCTGACAGAAAAAAATTGGCCTTGAAATATTGTGCTAGACCCATGGATGAAAACACAGTTTGAGAGGAGTAATCCACTCTTCTAGCAAGCCCTCCTGTACTGGCTAATAGTCATTGAGTTTAAGGCCAGAAGGGACCACTAGACCATCCAGTCTGACCTCCTGTATATCATGAATCACGAACAGTACGCAGCACCTATGCACTAAACCCAACAACCAAAATGAGACCAAAGTAAATGATACCCACAGGAGACTGGACTGTTCTGTGCCCTAGGCAGAGAACAGGAGGGGCGGAGGTGCCCCAGTGCCCGAGGCCCCTGCAGTGGCAGGGAGATGATTAAGTGAGATCTACCCAGCTAATGCTGGCAAGTGACCTGCTGCAGGGAAGGTGACCCTCCCCCTCCCCCCCGCAGGTCATTGCCCATCTGCCCTGGGGGAAAATAGAACATGACAAGCCACATAGCCCAATGTGTTACTGTTCTGCCAGATCTGCAATGCAGAAGATTTGCCCCAGAGTCAGAGAGCAGCAAGCAGCCATTCAGGAAAGAGAACCCACTGTGACTGGTTCCTTCTGGGGCACCACCTGGAACTGGGGTACCATTGAGCCCTCTGACCCATCATCCTGGGCTCCCTTTCACACTTTGCTGCTGTGACAATTTGCAGACACGCTCCCGGTCTTACACTTCCACCAGCATTCACACAGGCAGGGACACACCCAACTGCAGTTAACTGCAGGCTCTCTGACCAGCCACTGCATGTGAACCAAAAATAAAGAGGCTACAGCCAAAATAAACCCAGCTTTCCAGCTTAGGACCCCAGAGTGGTACCATCCTACCTTGGTCCAAGCCCCAAACAGTATGAATGTATTATGCAGTTCGCCTCCCCCGCAATGTGGAGAGGAATATGCAACAGCGTCTCTGAGCTAAGATTCCCACACGCTTAACTCCAAACTCACTGGTTTAGATTAAAACATAAAATAAATTTATTAACTATAAAAGATAGATTTTTAAATGGTTATAAGTGATAGCAAACAGATCAAAGCAAATTATCTAGCAAATAAACAAAAACACAAACAAAGCTTAAGATACTAGATACATTGGATATGAATAGCAGATTCTCACCCTAACGGATGGTACAGGCAGACTTGTAAATTCTTAAGGCACAAGCTGCATTAGCTTTACAGCTTGGGTTTTTCAGGTCTTCATAGACAGGCTAGAAATCCCTTTAGCCTGGATCCAGCACTTCCCCCAGTTCAGTTTTTTTTTTCCTCCGGTGTTTCTAGGAGTCTTCTTGTGTGGGGAGTGAAGAACAACAGATGATGTCACTCCCTGCCTAAAAAAGCTTTAGCATACAGGTGGGAACCCTTTGTTTCAAAAATTGGTTCCCAGACTGGTTTGTGGAAAAATACTGACATCCCAAAATGGAATCCAGAATCATGTGGCCTGGTCACATGTCCTTGTAGAGTCATAGCAGCCATTACTTACAGGCTGTCTGGAGAGTTCACAGGAAGGCTCACCACATGGGAGATAAGCTTCTCCTAAGGCCTACTGTTTTCCCTAATGGCTCTGAATAGGCCCTTCCCAACCAGCTATCTCAACTGAAAGCATCTTGTCTAGTGAGCGTTACACAGGTGTAACTACATTTGAAGTACAGATACATAGTCAGTATTTATAACTTCAGATACAAAAATTATACATGCATACAAATAGGATAATCATATTTAGCAAATCATAACTTTTCCAGTGACACCTCACATGACTTACCTTGTACAAAATGCATCATAATTATGTCATAACCATATTATAATAACATTACTATGACAAATATGGGGTGCAGTATGACACCCACTCCACCCCCAACAGCTGGAAGCTGCTGGCTATGCCAGCTGGACTCTGATGGGAATATGTCTGTATTTAAGAGATGAACCATGTAGTGTCAAGGGACCTCCCGGGAATCGCTTTGCCGAGTGGCCTTGACAAAGCAGGAAAAGGAGAGCTTGCCTTACAAATGCACTTTGTAGCAACAGCAGCCAAAGGGCTCAGAGTCACATTCAAAGGAGTGCTGTGGCCTCCAATCCCCTGCACCCGCAATTGGATTCCTGGCTCTTTCCTTTCTCTGATCATTTGCCAAGCAGCAACTGATTGCTGCGTTTGCTGGCATAGAAGGGGGAGAACCGTGTTTTACTCTTTTCCACTGTTATACAGCAAGGCAGAGGATAACAGTCACTTGTGTGCCTGATGCATCCCATGACACTTTTTGCAAGAGTTGGGTGTTAGCCCTGGCATCCTTCTTAAATGCCAGTTTGGATAATAATATGCTGGCTCCCTCAAGATGTGACCACTTGTAGGTAGAGCAGGAGTCTGGGGATCAGGACACCTGGGGTTCTGTTCCTGGCACTTCCACTGACTCATGGTAACTTCCATATCTCTATTTCTTCATCTGAATTGCCACTCGCTTACACCAGCATTACACAGGTATAACCCCACTGGCTGCTTTGGCATTGAGGTATGAGTGAGAGGGGAATCAAAGCATAGAATTCAGAGGCCAAAGGCCTGTTAACTCCTCCCAGTTTCTCTTTCTGAGCTGGGTTATTCCTTTGGTTTGGTTAGCCCAAGATTTTCAGCTGTGGCAAGTGATTTGGGGAATCTCAGTTCTTAGGAACCCACTGTGAGACAATGGGTATGCTGAGACCTTTAAGGCACCTTGCATTGGACTGCTAAAGACAGACATGCGTAATCACCAGTCCCTTTTGAAAATCTTCACTAGTTTGCTGTCAAGCTTAGTTTGAAATGCCCCCAGTGATGGGGCTTCAGCAGCTTCCTTTGGGAGACTGTCAGTAGCCCAGCAGATCTCAGTGTCAGGGATTTGATCCTTAGATTTTCCTTTCTTAAAATGGGGTTATAGTACTGAACTACAGGCATTTTGTGAGGCTTAATTAATGTATGCTTGCAGTATGCTTTGAGGGCCTCGCCTGGAACAAGCTATAGAAGGACTAAGTATTGTTATTATTATTATTTATTATTAGAGCTATGCAAAGAACAGAAGTTCTGCTTGGTGAAGGATTCGGAGACTGCAAAATCTGACTTCATTCTGAATTGGAGAGAGAACTGGGGGCTTAATACTCTGGTCTCATTTGGGTTGGGAGGTTTAGTGTATGGTGATAACTGAACATTTTGAAACACTCTGAAGGAAAAGTTCCCCCCCACACATAATTTTTGTTTCAGTTCACTTCAGAAGTTTTGTTGTGACAAAATTCAACTTTAAAAATGTGTTTGTATTATAATGTAAGCAAATGGGAAATGAGAAGTTCTTTCAAAATGCAAAATCGAAATGTTTCCTTCCCCAAATGTCGCTGCGATGTTTTGACAGTGTCGGGGCTCTTTTTCCTTGCTTCTCTTCCAAAACAAAATACTGGGAAAATCGACTTCATTTCATCAAGTATTTGTTTTGACAGCGCTGTGTCTTTTGATGGAATGTGGTTACATTGAAATGTCTGTGACCGTAAACACTCCTAGTCAGCCCACGCTTCTTGTATAGACTTTACATGGCTGGATTCACTTCTCTTTGCAGCTGTATAATTCTTCCTCTCCTTTTATTTACACGCAGATGACGGCAAGCTGTCATTTGAAGAGTTTAAGAACTATTTTGCGGATGGGATTTTAAGCTCAGAGGAGCTGAGGGAGCTGTTCAGTGGAATTGACAGGCATCATTCAGAGTAAGTACTAAACTGTCCTCGGTAAGAGGATGTGAAGCAGGATTTAAAACTCCATTGACTGTGGATAGGGTGACATTTGGAGATTGGTGCAAATAAACCTCTGCAATAAATATTAGGCATGAGATAAATCCACATCTTGGAATTGTCAGATATTAAAATTCATTGAATACCAGATATGAATGTGGCTGTAGAGTCAGACATTTGGGGACAATCACTGTCAGATTTATGTGAATTCATTCCAAGTAACATCCATTTAAAAATCATGCTACCGCAGTTTGCAATTTAAAAATCTGTTTCAGAAATATGCACCAATGTAAAACCACATTAGAGCCGAGATAGAAACATGCAGTGAGATCAAAACAATGACAATTCCGTGGCATGAGTGACACATGGGCCCTCAATTCTCATTTATATGAAGGCTGCTTTAACCCACCCTGTCAGCATAAAGGGGCCTTCAGATGGGACTTAGAGTGACTGAGAATTGAGGCTACTTTTGATGAAAATAGTGAGCCGAATTCTGATTTCTATAGGCTGGAGATATCCTAGAGGAACCGTAGAGTTACTCCAGAATTCCACTGTTACAGAGATCAAAGCCTGCCCTAGTGTATTGTTCTACACAGCGTACAGCCAGATGGCATGGAAACGTTGTATTTAATATTTGAACCAGAGTAAGGGCAAATTTCATTTTTTAAAATGATGGAGGCCAATTTTATCCCTGGCATATATCCATTTAAATGAATGGAGTTGCACCAGGGAGGAATTTGGCCCTAGGCTTTCTACACCATCTGGGAGCAGATGGACTCTCTGATCTGAGTAGATCCTTAGCACGAGCAAGCAGAGTCTCAAACTGCTGGGCAGAGAGACCAGAAAATCTGTCATCTCTTTCCAACGCTTTCAATGTCGTGGTATCTCAATAGCTCACAAACATTAATTACTTTCCCCTGCCCCATTGAGTTAACGCAGTTTTCCCTGCGGTAAGACAGGGAACTGAGGCACAGAAAGATGAAGGCCAAATCCTCAAAGGTATGTAGGCACCTAACTCCAAGTCTGTTGCAAAGCCAGGAGCTAAACCTAGGTCTCTTTTGCCTTAACCACATTATAGACTCTAAGGTCAGAAAGGGACCATGGGGATCATCTAGTCTGTCTGCCTGCACAACGCAGGCCACAGAACCTCACCCACCACTCTGGTCATAGATCCCTAACCTCTGGCTGAGTCACTGACGGCCTCAAACCATGGTCTAAAGACTTCAAGTTACTGAGAATCTACTGTTTACACTAGTTTAAACCTGCAACTGATTGTGCTCCGGGCTGCAGAGGAAGAATCATAGAATCATAGAATCATAGAATATCAGGGTTGGAAGGGACCCCAGAAGGTCATCTAGTCCAACCCCCTGCTCAAAGCAGGACCAAGTCCCAGTTAAATCATCCCAGCCAGGGCTTTGTCAAGCCTGACCTTAAAAACCTCTAAGGAAGGAGATTCTACCACCTCCCTAGGTAACGCATTCCAGTGTTTCACCACCCTCTTAGTGAAAAAGTTTTTCCTAATATCCAATCTAAACCTCCCCCATTGCAACTTGAGACCATTACTCCTCGTTCTGTCATCTGCTACCATTGAGAACAGTCTAGAGCCATCCTCTTTGAAACCCCCTTTCAGGTAGTTGAAAGCAGCTATCAAATCCCCCCACATTCTTCTCTTCTGCAGACTAAACAATCCCAGCTCCCTCAGCCTCTCCTCATAAGTCATGTGCTCTAGACCCCTAATCATTTTCGTTGCCCTTCGTTGTACTCTTTCCAATTTATCCACATCCTTCCTGTAGTGTGGGGCCCAAAACTGGACACAGTACTCCAGATGAGGCCTCACCAGTGTCGAATAGAGGGGAACGATCACGTCCCTCGATCTGCTCGCTATGCCCCTACTTATACAACCCAAAATGCCATTGGCCTTCTTGGCAACAAGGGCACACTGCTGACTCATATCCAGCTTCTCGTCCACTGTCACCCCTAGGTCCTTTTCCGCAGAACTGCTGCCGAGCCATTCGGTCCCTAGTCTGTAGCGGTGCATTGGATTCTTCCATCCTAAGTGCAGGACCCTGCATTTATCCTTATTGAACCTCATTAGATTTCTTTTGGCCCAATCCTCCAATTTGTCTAGGTCCTTCTGTATCCTATCCCTCCCCTCCAGCGTATCTACCACTCCTCCCAGTTTAGTATCATCCGCAAATTTGCTGAGAGTGCAATCCACACCATCCTCCAGATCATTTATGAAGATATTGAACAAAACGGGCCCCAGGACCGACCCCTGGGGCACTCCACTTGACACCGGCTGCCAACTAGACATGGAGCCATTGATCACTACCCGTTGAGCCCGACAATCTAGCCAGCTTTCTACCCACCTTATAGTGCATTCATCCAGCCCATACTTCCTTAACTTGCTGACAAGAATGCTGTGGGAGACCGTGTCAAAAGCTTTGCTAAAGTCAAGAAACAATACATCCACTGCTTTCCCTTCATCCACAGAACCAGTAATCTCATCATAAAAGGCGATTAGATTAGTCAGGCATGACCTTCCCTTGGTGAATCCATGCTGACTGTTCCTGATCACTTTCCTCTCCTCTAAGTGCTTCAGGATTGATTCTTTGAGGACCTGCTCCATGATTTTTCCAGGGACTGAGGTGAGGCTGACCGGCCTGTAGTTCCCAGGATCCTCCTTCTTCCCTTTTTTAAAGATGGGCACTACATTAGCCTTTTTCCAGTCATCCGGGACTTCCCCCGTTCGCCACGAGTTTTCAAAGATAATGGCCAAGGGCTCTGCAATCACAGCCGCCAATTCCTTCAGCACTCTCGGATGCAATTCGTCCGGCCCCATGGACTTGTGCACGTCCAGCTTTTCTAAATAGTCCCTAACCACCTCTATCTCTACAGAGGGCTGGCCATCTCTTCCCCATTTTGTGTTGCCCAGCACAGCAGTCTGGGAGCTGACCTTGTTAGTGAAAACAGAGGCAAAAAAAGCATTGAGTACATTAGCTTTTTCCACATCCTCTGTCACTAGCTTGCCTCCCTCATTCAGTAAGGGGCCCACACTTTCCTTGGCTTTCTTCTTGTTGCCAACATACCTGAAGAAACCCTTCTTGTTACTCTTGACATCTCTTGCTAGCTGCAGCTCCAGGTGCGATTTGGCCCTCCTGATATCTTTCCTACATGCCCGAGCAATATTTTTATACTCTTCCCTGGTCATATGTCCAAGCTTCCACTTCTTGTAAGCTTCTTTTTTATGTTTAAGATCCGCTAGGATTTCACCATTAAGCCAAGCTGGTCGCCTGCCATATTTACTATTCTTTCGACTCATCGGGATGGTTTGTCCCTGTAACCTCAACAGGGATTCCTTGAAATACAGCCAGCTCTCCTGGACTCCCTTCCCTTTCATGTTAGTCCCCCAGGGGATCCTGGCCATCTGTTCCCTGAGGGAGTCAAAGTCTGCTTTCCTGAAGTCCAGGGTCCGTATCCTGCTGCTTACCTTTCTTCCCTGCGTCAGGATCCTGAACTCAACCAACTCATGGTCACTGCCTCCCAGATTCCCATCCACTTTTGCTTCCCCCACTAATTCTACCCGGTTTGTGAGCAGCAGGTCAAGAAAAGCGCTCCCCCTAGTTGGCTCCCCTAGCACTTGCACCAGGAAATTGTCCCCTACGCTTTCCAAAAACTTCCTGGATTGTCTATGCACCGCTGTATTGCTCTCCCAGCAGATATCAGGAAAATTAAAGTCACCCATGAGGATCAGGGCATGCGATCTAGTAGCTTCCGTGAGTTGCCGGAAGAAAGCCTCATCCACCTCATCCCCCTGGTCCGGTGGTCTATAGCAGACTCCCACCATGACATCACTCTTGTTGCACACACTTCTAAACTTAATCCAGAGACACTCAGGTTTTCCACAGTTTCGTACCGGAGCTCTGAGCAGTCATACTGCTCCCTTACATACAGTGCTACTCCCCCACCTTTTCTGCCCTGCCTGTCCTTCCTGAACAGTTTATAACCATCCATGACTGTACTCCAGTCATGTGAGTTATCCCACCAAGTCTCTGTTATTCCAATCACGTCATAATTCCTTGACATCACCAGGACCTCCAGTTCTCCCTGCTTGTTTCCAAGGCTTTGTGCATTTGTATATAAGCACTTGAGATAACCTGTTGATCGCCCCTCATTCCCAGTATGAGGCAGGAGCCCTCCCCTCACAGACCTTCCTGCCTGTGCTTCCTCCCGGTATCCCGCTTTCCCACTTACCTCAGGGCTTTGGTCTCCTTCCCCCGGTGAACCTAGTTTAAAGCCCTCCTCACTAGGTTAGCCAGCCTGTTGGCAAAGATGTTCTTCCCTCTCTTCGTAAGATGGAGCCCGTCTCTGCCCAGCACTCCTCCTTCATGGAACACCATCCCATGGTCAAAGAATCCAAAGCCTTCTCTCCGACACCACCTGCGTAGCCATTCGTTGACCTCCACGATTCGACGGTCCCTACCCAGGCCTTTTCCTTCCACGGGGAGGATGGACGAGAACACCACTTGCGCCTCCAACTCCTTTATCCTTCTTCCCAGAGCCACATAGTCCGCAGTGATCCGCTCAAGGTCATTCTTGGCAGTATCATTGGTGCCCACGTGGAGAAGCAGGAAGGGGTAGCGATCCGAGGGCTTGATGAGTCTCGGCAGTCTCTCCGTCACATCACGAATCTTAGCCCCTGGCAAGCAGCAGACTTCTCGGTTTTCCCGGTCAGGGCGGCAGATAGATGACTCAGTCCCCCGGAGGAGAGAGTCCCCGACCACCACCACCCGCCTTCTCCTCTTGGGAGTGGTGGTCGTGGAACCTCCAACCTCAGGACATCGCATCTCATGCCTCCCAACCAGCGGAGTCTCCTTCTGCTTTCTCCCCCCAGACATATCATCTGGTCCACTCTCCGCATTGGTACCTGTGGAGAGAACATGAAAGCGGTTAGTTACCTGTGTCTGTGTTACTGGAACCCGGAAGACAACCTACCCCTCCACCTTTTCCCCCCTGGATTATAGTAGTAGCAAGATCAGGGTGCCTGCTGTCTTTCCATTTCCACCATTCTGCAGGGTCTTCAGCATACGGAATACAGGGTTTAGCTTGAGCGATGACAGCTGTCACCACCGTGTTTGTGTTACCAGGGATTAGAATCTGTTCAAATCTTCGCCTAGCAGCTGCACGGACTTGTGAGCTCCAAGGGGGATTCTGTTGTCAGGAGCCTGATTGCTGATTCTCTGCTCTGTCATCTCCAGCAGATTTTTCTCCCCTTAGCCAGGTTTCAGGTGGAAACGACAGCTTTTGCATTAGACCCAGTTTGTCTTGGAGGTGAGACTGTGAACCTTAAAGTGAGCAACCAGCATGCAAGCTGCATCCTTGCTCAGATGCAGCATGGCTGAACCACTCAGGCAGGATGACTTATGGAATGGTTCCTGTTCTGGTGCAGATGCTTGGATCTGGAACGTGTTGAACAGTCAGAGCTCAGAGAGTAGAAATAACTACAGAGTTCGAAATGAGGTCTGAGCTTATCTGGCAGGTTAGCGCCCTGTGTGGCTCTGGCATTGGAATCAGTCTCTCTGACACTCCCCAGGTGTGGAATCAACAAGTTCTCAGTGAGATCTTCAGGTAAAAGGATGGATCCCACTTATTTACCGGCTTCTACCGAAGCAAACAGTAAGGGGGGGTTCCGCCTGCTTATGCCATCTTACACAATTGACAGGCTGCAAAGACAGTGCCCTCGGCACGCTGCACAGCTTGCTGTCTGATTGGGTGGTGTTTGACACCCACTTAGCACAGGTGTGAGGCGCTGCAGAGCCAGGCCAGTGGATGAAGAGTGTTTAAAATGGCTGACCTTAATGAAGTTTGCCACAGGAGTTTAAATGAACACTGATTTTATTGGTAAGGAATAAAAGGTCAGAAGAAGAATATCTTTCTATGTTCATTATATGCCCCCCGCCCCCAGCCGCAGTAGCTGAGCACCTCACAATCTCTAATGTTGTCCTCACACACCCCTTGTGAGGCCATGCGTGGCTGTTATCTCCCTAGTGCAGATGGAGAACTCAAGTGCAGAGAGACTGACTGATGTGCCCAGGAAGCCTATGGCAGAGCAGAGCATCAGCCTGTTAGTGATTATCTTCTACATGGAGGACGGGTGAGGTCCCAGAGGCCTGGAGAAGGGCAAACATAGGACCTGTCTTTCAAACGGGGAAGAAAGACGAATTATAGACCAGTCAGCCTAACTTTGATGCCTGGAAAGATACTGAAACAAATAATTAAACAATCAGTTTGTAGGCACCTAAAGGATAATTGGGTTATGAGGAACAGCCAGCATGGATATGTCAAGGACAAATCATGCCAACCCAACCCAATTAACCTTTTTGACAGGGCTACTGGCTTAGTGGATGGGGGGAGGCAGTTGACACGATATACAGTAAAGCTTTGTTATCTGGCATGTTGGGAGAATGGGGGGTGGCGGTAAATCAAAAATTCCGGTTAACTAAGAGGGAGGGAGATTGGGTGAGGGAGGCCTCAGGGCTGGGAGTTGGGGCACAGGAGGGGATGCGGGGCACAGACTCTGGGAGGGAGTTTGGGTACAGCAGGGGGCTCGGGGCAGGGGGTTGGGGCATGGGAGGAGTTTTGGGGGGGGGCGGATCTGGGCGGCGCTTTCTTCGGGCGGATCCCCAGAAGCGGCGACATGTCCTTGCTACTCCTAGGCAAAGGTGCAGCCAGGCAGCTCTGCACACTGCCTCTGCCCACAGGCAGTTCCTGTCCAATGGGAGCTGCAGAGCTAGTGCTCATGGCAGGGTGGGATGGGGTGGGGTGGGGCAGGGCACGACCCCCCCATGGTCGTTCCACCATCTAGGAGCAGCAAGGACATGGTGCCGCTTTCAGGGAGCCATGTAGAGCCAGGTAGGGAGTCTGCTGGCCCCATATCAACCAGACCCTATTGAAGATCAGAAATGCTGGTTTATAGAGCTTTCTGGTTGGTAAAGTGCTGGATAACACAGCTTTTACTGTATCTTGATTTTAGTAAAGCTTTTGACACAGTCCCATGTGACATTCTCATAAGCAAACTAGGAACATGTGGACTACATGAAATTACTGTAAGATGGGTGCATAATTGGCTGAAAAACCATACTCAGAGTAGTTATGAATGGTTTGCTGTCAAACTGGGAGGGTGTATGTAGTGGGGTCCTGCTGGGGTCTGTCTTGGGTCCCGTACTATTCAATATTTTCATTAATGATTTGGACAATGGAGTGGAAAATATGAAAGATGGAAGGGGTAGCAAGAATTTTGGAAGACAGGATTGGAATTCAAAACAAGCTTGACAAATTGGAGAATTGGTCTGAAATCAAGAAAATGAAATTCACTAAAGAGAAACGCAAAGCACTGCACTTAGAAAGGAAAAATCACAGCCACAGAGTGTTGAATAACTAGCTAGGAATGGCAGTACAGCTGAAAAGGATCTGGGAGCTATAGTGGATCACAAATTGAGTATAAGTCAAAAATGTGATTCAGCTGCAAAAAAGGCTAATATCATTCTGAGGTGTATTAGCAGGAGTGTTGTATGTAAGACACTGGGGGAAATTGTCCTGTTCTCCTTGGCACTGTTGAGAACTTCGCTGGAGTACTGCATCCAATAATGGGTGCCACACTTTAGGAAAGAAATGGACAAATTGCAGAGAGTTCAAAGGAGAGCAACAAAAATGATAAAAGGTTTAGAAAACCTGACCGATGAGGAAAGGTTAAGAAAATGGAATTTTTAGTCCTGAGAAAAGACTGCTGAGGAGGGATCTGATAACAGTCTTCAAATATTAGGCTGTTATAAAGAGGACAGTGAACAATTGTTCACTAGGTCCATTGGGACTAAATTTGCAGCAAAAGAGATTACAGTGTGACATACCAGGGCACAATTCAGACCAGCAGGAGCTGTATCACCCCTGCCCTGCAACCTTGGGTGCCTCACAATGCCTTGCTGTAGTAGCTTCCACCCGGGCCACTCACAAACAGCATGCAGGGCACATCCTGTGTGTAACTGCAGCCTGCCAGCTACACATTGGCTTTCACCAGCCTGGGTTATACTGCAGGGTGACCCCAACACATCCCCAGCCCCAGATCTTCCCCCAGACATGTATGTCCTGTGCTGCCCAGCCCTCTCCTGTACAATACAAATATATTAAATCCATTATTCCTTTAAGGGACTAACATGCCATCTTATTATCTTAAATAGTTACCCAGACACTTCAATTTAAACACACTCCCCTACCCTATACACTGCAGTGTTCTGTGCCTGCACCACACTGGCACCATACATCAGGCCATCAGAAAGCTGTGGACTTGTACTCTGTAACTTGGGCATGGTCTGTGTATGAGGGGCTGGTGCTAAACAATCCTGGTGGTCTGCTGAAGTGACGCATGATGTGGGGGCCTCTGGACATGTTTCACTGTACGTGTTTTATATATGTGCTCCCTTCTGCTCTGCCTCGATGGGGAAGATGAGGGCACTTGGCAGTGGGGCTGGTGGCAGGGAAAGGTGTGTCTGGGGGGAAAGGGAAAGCAGGAGTGCTTGGCGTGGCAGGGAGCAGCAGGGGATGCTGCAGCAGCTGCTTGGAAGGCAACAGAGATACAAGGAGAGAGTGGCTAGACTGAGAGGATTTGGGGAAAGTGAGTGAGAGAGGAGCAGGGGGAGGGTGGAGAGTGAGGGGGTTGGAAAATCCTTGTTGTAATAAAGAACTATAGTTAAGTGGAGCGAGAAGTGGCTATGGCTATGAAAAGACTGTGCAGAAAGGGAGCGGAGAGAAAATACCTAACGAAGCAACAAGATGGGAATTGGGGCAGAGAGACAGGGGAGAATGAAAACAAATCCAGAGAGACTGGGAGACAAAGAAGCAGTGAGGGGCACAGAGACTATTCAAATGAAAAGAAGAAATGCAGTTGATATGGTGTGTATAGGATCATGCTTGTGCTGGCTGAGTTTCTATCATATAGGGCCTGATCCCAAACTCCTTGAAAGCTGTGGGGATCTCTCCAGTGACCTCACTGGGTTTTTTTTGGATCAGGCTTAGAGAAACAGGCTGACCTACAACAAGAAAAAAAATGTTGATTTGTAAACAGACTCATCCTTTTGGGTGGAACTGCAGGCCAGAGTCTAACCCTATCACACTGGGGCAGCACAGCAAGGTTTCATATGTGTTACAGGCACTCTGACGCTCTGGTGATGGGCACTGGCAGAGACCCAGAGGTGAGGATAGAAGTTGGCACTATGAGTCTAAATTAGAGGGGGGAAAGATTAAGAATAGATGAGATGAACATCTGTAAGGGATGGTTAAGGTTTACTTGGTCCTGCCTCAGTGCAACGGGCTGGGCTTGATGACCTCTCAAGGTCTCTTTCAGCCAATTTCTATGATTCCTCAAATTAAACTAGTTCATGAACCTAAAAACTGGATCAAAAGTTTTCCCAAATCACAAACTTCCCAAGTGTGGACTTCACATCTGTCCCTAATTGAAGCCATTTGGGTCTTTAATCCACTCGGCCTCACTATCAATGGTGTTCCACTTTAAGTCCAGCATAAGCAGGTTCAGCTATAAATGTATTTCAGTCTTCCTTTATATCATGTCTCTTATCAGCACATTGTTTCAGGAGGCCTCCAATCCCAGAAGCCCTCACCGTCACTCCAGAATGGAAAGTATCACTAGTATATAGAGTGGGAATGGGAAGACAGCTTCTCCTCCCTCTGGCTTTGGTCCAGCTCATGCAAGTTACATTTTCATTGGCAGCTTGGTTTCAAGGAGAGATGATGATGGAGATTTTCATACACAACATGAAATTTGGCTGGGTAATGGAATGATCCCTGCACATTTTCTGCCATACACACCTGTCTCACTGCCAAATCTCTTCTACTCCCTTAGGTAACAGAACTGACATCTGGGAAGATGAATATTTTAGATTCCTCATCCATTATTTTGCTCTTGTTCTGTGCCGCTCCCATTATACTCTCTCTCCCCTTTGTCTTTCTCTCCCTCCTGTCTCCCTCCTTTGTAACTGGTGCTCCTGGTGATGAGAGCAACATAACAATTTAGCTAGCTAGAGTAGAAAGATTAGATCGGAAAGAATAAAACTCATAGCATGTTCCAACTTGTCTTTTTCTGGAGACTTCACTCTGGCTCTGATGAATAGAGAGAGCAGGAAAATCAAAATATTTCCTGTGGGAAATTTCAAATGAAAAATGTTTCAAATTTTTTGGTTGGAAAATTTCTGTTTTCCCATGAGACCTTTCAAATGAATTCAAAATGAAAATGTTTAATTTTCACTAAAAATGTTTTTTAAAAGAACTGAAGCAAAATATCATTTTAAACTGAAACTGAATGAAAATTTGTTTCAAATTAATGTTTACTTAAAATATCATTTTGTTTAGGTTTGTTTAAACCAAAAACTCAAAATGACATTTTAAATTGAAACAAAATGGGGAAAAAGAATTGTTTCATTTCAGAATGTTGATTCCAAACAAAAATTTGTATTTGAAAATTTCCTGCAGGAAAATCATATATATTTTTTTGGTCAGAATGGACATTTTATCACTAAAAAAAGAGATTTGATTTCAGGAAAAGTCTGTGTTTTGGTGGGGAAACTTTCCACAGGAAAATTCTGACTAGATCTATTGAAAAAGTTTTTCAGTTAAGCTGACGTGCCCAGCCTCGAAAGGATGAAGTAGTCCTGATTTTCACTGGGTTCACCTACAGCTGCTTGCAGAACAATGCAAGTCTCCAGAATTCATTTAGGGCAGCACAAGATCAGAACATGGTGCTGTGGAAGGATGGCACTGTGGGTACGTCTACACTGCAGCACTGAGTCTCAGAACCTGGGTCAACTGACTCGGGCTCGTGGGGCTAGAAATTTGCAGTGTAGACATTGGGGCTCAGGCTGGAGCTCAGGCTCTGACTCCTTTCCCTCTCATGGGGTTTCAGAGCCTGGGTTTGAGCTCAAACATCTATGCTGCAGTTTTTAGCCTCCCAGCCTGAGCCCTATGAGCCCAAGTCAGACACCCTGGGCCAGCTGCGGTCGTGCCGTGGGTCTTGCATTGCAGTGTAGATGTACGCTCGTCTCCACCCTGTGGTGACACTGCATTAAACACCTGTCAGGAATGGGCTAGGTAGACTTTATCCTGCCTTAGTGCAGGGGGCTGGATTAGAAGATCCCTCCAGGGCCCTTCCAGACCGACATTTATTTGATTCTATCCATACATGATAGTTGCACAATTTCAGGTCACCAGACAGCAGTGTGACCTCATGCTTTGAAGATGCAGCTGGGACAGGGGCTGAAGACAGCTGGGGGCTGCATTCTCTGCAGACAGCAGGGCTCCATGTGGGCTGGAGACCAGGACTTTCCATATTGTTTGTTCCATTAAAGGTATTGGTTCCCAAGCCCACCTTCCCAGCTGGCTCCTCGGTGAAATTCAGGCAACTCTCAGTAGCCACCAAGCTCTTTTTGATCAGCTAATTAAATAGGGGTGGGGTCATGTGAATAAGGGGGAAGGTACTAAAGGATGAATCCGCCTGATTTTTATCAAGTGCTTGATCAAACTCTACTAAGCATGCAGTGGGGCATCGCCCTGCATCGGCCCTCCTGGGTAGGTGGGAGTCTGGTTGATCTAACAGGCTGGTTGATCTGTGGAACTGAGCTTCTGGATCCTTGGAGGTTTTCCCATGCCGGCTGTTAATGCTCCAGAGATTTCTCCACAGCCTCAGTGTGTTTTGGATGAGATTATGGGTTTAGCTTCCTGGCATTCATTTCGACAAGCCCTTTGGACAGCACGTGGTTACATTGCATTGTTATTATTAGTTTGGTATGAGTAATGCTATCCATCCAGGCTGGTTCAATAAAGGCCACATATCTTTCTGCACTGGGCCAGGCAGGGATTTTTTAAAAATTAAGGTGCATCAAATTCTCCCTTCTGCAAGAGATAGCTGGCAGGTTACTGTGACAGGACAGAAGTCTAATGTACACTGCCAAGAGGTGGCTTCTTTTTCATCTTGTGAGACCGAAAATATTGAGGGAGATTAGGGAGGAGAGACTGGGACGTCTGGAGGAAACCTGGCTCTTGCACCTTTTGGAGAAGTGAGGTCGGAAATCAGCTTGAGTTCCTGGTTATACAGAGAAAGACAATATAGGACATTTTCTCTCTCTCTCTTACACTCACACCTCTAGAAAGCAGTGAAGTCCTAGAAAATTTTTCATAAGAGATTATGGGTCTCTAATCTCAGGCAAAGGTCTACAACTTTAAAGTTTGATGCAATTATGAAAAACTTCCCATCCGCTTTGCTGTGGCTGATTAACATTTTCTAGCCCTGGATAATTTCCAGGTGTTTTCTGACAAAATCCCAATGGTGTGATAATGACAGCTCTGGGATAATTAGGGTTAATTAGTCATTCATGAATAGTCAAAGTACAGCCCTGTAGAAGTGTGGAGACACTTACTAGAGAGCCCTAGGTAAGGCCTAGATGTGGGGCATGGATCTGTTTTCAGAGTCAGGCAAGGGGATGGGAGTGAAAGGAGAATCCCAAACCCCATGGTCTAGGTTGTCAATATCCCAGGTGGTCTTCTGGAAGAACAATGAACATGGACGGGATTCTGTGATTAGGACGTGCTGTAGGCAAAGAAAGCTGTGTTTGCAGCATGCTTTTGAAAGCTCCAATATTGGACATATGATGCCTTTAAATTATTTCCTTCTGATTTGTACTGCAGAAGTATTTTCCAAGTACCATGTAGAATCATAGTAATGTACGTCTGGAAGGGACCCCAGGAGGTCATCTAGTCCAGCCCCTCACACTGAGGCAGGACCAAGTAAATCTAGACCATCGTGCTGACAGGTGTTTGTCCAACCTGCTCTCAAAAACCTCCAATGATGGGGATATCACAGCCTCTCTTGGTAACCTATTCCAGAGCTTAGCTCCCCTTGACCGTTTTTCCTAATATCTAACCTCAATCTCCCTTGCTTCAGATTAATCCCATTGCTTCTTATCCTACCTTGTGTGGACATGGAGAACAATTGATCGTCATCCCCTTTCTAACAACTTTTTACATATTTGAAGACTGTTATCAGATCCCTCTCCCTCAGCCCTCTCTTCTCAGGAACTTGTCACAATACAATCCACCCCCCTTCCTGAGATGTTTTTAATTCATTCCATACAATCTATAACCCTGCCATTCTAACCCTACCTGGAACCCGGCTTTTGTGATTATATTGGAATGGTGCTGCTCCCAAGCCAGAGAGCACAGATTAACTAAGCCTATTTACTCCGCAGAAGTGGCAACACTGATAAGGCAGGTACGTGCATAAGGAACTTTGGCTCGTGGTCCCTAAGGAAAGAGGGACAGGCATGGAAATCCAGGAATGCCAGATAGAAGGAGCACACTGGAATGGGAATATGCTTTCCATTTTGAAATTCTCAAAAGTGATGAGCCGTGATTTAGCTGCATGACTCTTCTCCGGGTTTGGCTTAAGTGTTAAATTATTCAGTGTTTCAATTATTAATTAATGTTTATTAAGTATTTGGAAGATGCCAGCATTATTAATAACCTTGGGCCTCTGCTGAGAAGCCAGAAAGGGGGGCTAATAAATATCAGTGGTGACCGGTGGCATTGGAGCAATTTTTGTAGTGGGGGGTGCTGAGAGCCCTTGAACATAACTGTAAACCCTGTGTATGATGGAAACCACTTCAAGCAGTACCCGCAGCACCCCCAGTTCCAGCACCTCTGGTGTTGACAGTGGCTGTTTGTGATGGGAACTCCCGTCCATTAGACATTGGACTGAAACCCACCAGTTCATTTCATGGGCAGCCCTAAACAGCATTAGATGGCAGCGACCTTTTCTTTGTAGGAGAGGTTGCAGGACTAAAACCATTCAATGTGGTGAATCCTTGTCTGGGATTTGATTTAGGAAGGAACAATCAATTGCACAAATACAAAATGGGAACTGACGGCCTAGGAAGGAGTACTGCGGAAAGTGATCTGGGGGTTATAGTGGATCACAAGCTAAATATGAATCAACAATGTAAAACCTTTGCAAAAAAACCCAAACATCATTCTGGGATTTATTAGCTGGTGTGGTATAAGCAGGATACGAGAAGTAAGTCTTCTACTTTACTCAGCACTGATAAGTCCACAACTGGAGCAAGGCATCCAATTCTGGGCACCATACCTCGGGAAGGTTGTGGACAAACTGGAGACAGTCCAGAGGAGAGCAACAAAAATGATTAAAGTTCTAGAAAATGTGATCTTTGAGGAAAAAGTGAAAAAACTGGGGTTGTTTAGTCGAGAGAAGAGAAATCTGAGGATGGACATGATAACCATCTTCAAGTACGTAAAAGATTGTCATAAAGAGGAGGGTGATACATTTTCTCTTTATCCATTAAGGAGAAGACAAGAAATAATGGGCTTAAATTGCAGTAAAGAAGATTTAGGTTAGAGAGTAGGAAACACTTCCTAACTGTAACGGTAATTAAACACTGGAACAAATATCCTAGGGAGATTGTGGAATCTCTGGTATTGGAGGTTTTTAAGAACAGGTTAGACAAACACCTGTCAGGGATGGTCTATATAATACTTAATCTTGCCTCAGTACAGGGGACTGAACTAGATGACCTATCGAGGCCCTTCCAGTCCTACATTTTTATGATTTGCCTTTATTTTTTTGTCCTGACCTGTCTCGGGGTGGCTTCTTGCAAACAGGCTGTCTGGGAAGGGCAGCTACTGCTCACCACACAGTGGCTCAGAACAGGCTGGTTTGGAGAGAGCCTTGCAAGCCAAGCAAGGGGCCATTGGATCTGTGCTTGTGCCTGGAACTCTCTCCCCAGGGTGTGAGAGGGCTGGGCCTGCTTGCAGGTTGGGGGGGATTGTGAATTCAGACATCCCAACCCCCACTTAGCTCCCTGCACAAAGGTCTGTTTGCAGGGAGAGATGAATTTCACCCAGCGAGTATAAGGATCCCTAGTAAGCCTTCTGCAGAACTCCACCATGGACCATTGTGTGTAGGACAATACTGATTCACCAGCTCTGACAGGAAGGGAGACAAGAGAGGGGGAGTCATGCCCCAGAATAGCCCAGTGGCTGGTGCACTCCACTAGGTTGTGGCAGACTCAGAATCATATCCCTGCTCTGGAGCGGTGGCTTGAACCATGCTTACACACACCCAGGTGTAAGTTCTAACCCCTGGGCTGTGGAGTCTGTCTCTTGCCTACTGAACATTTAATGGTTTATCCCAAGTGGATCAGCTCCAGCAGCAGAGCTGGTGATCAGGGCACTCACCTGGGATGTGGGGACTGAGGCTCAGGTCTCTGCTGCAAGTCAGGCAAGGTGGGGACTTCAGTGTTCTTATCACACATGCCAGGTGAGTGCCCTGGCCACTGGGCTATTGGTGCTCCCTGGTTTTTCACGAGAAGTTTGGAAAGGTCTCAGTTTTGTTTGCAATGTAGTTGCAGACATGTTGGTCCCAGGATCCAGGATATTAGAGAGTCAAGTTGGGTGAGGTAATATCTTTTATTGGGCCAGCTCCTGTTGGTGACAGAGACAAGCTTTTGAGCTTACACAGAGCTCTTCTTCAGGTCTGGTATACTACATGACACCCCAACATCATCAATTAATCAAAACTACCCCTAATCAGAGCTGAATTATCTGTACTCTCCAAGGGACTGAATTTCTGCCCCACCACAAGTCCTGATACCATGCTAATGTGCAGGGGACTAGAAGAATTTGTTTGCTGACTCTGCCCCAAAGAATTATTTCACAACAAAGACACCACCACCCACAGCTAGCACATTCCCACCATAGTCATAAAAAAATCATCTGACTGGACACCCCACAGCAGGCAAAACCACACAATTCATCATTACAGCGGCTGCTTCAGAAAAAAAAATGAGTGAAATCCTTAACAAACATCACATCCACCACAATCTCCCCACCGTTGAGAGGACAGCGATACAGCCCCTGAAATCCAACCACCAGACAGTGATCAAACCAGCAGACAAAGGGGGGTGCCATTGCAGTCCTCAGCCAGGATGACTAAATTAATGGGGCCAACCAACAACTCTCTGACACTACCTAATATAAAAAACTCAAAGAAGACCCAACACCACAATTCACCCAGGAATTTAGATATCTCATCAAATCCTTCCCCAGAAAACTTCAAGAGAAACTCTATAACCTCCTCTCCCCACGAATCCACACCAGGGACCTTGTACATGTTTCCCAGATACACAAACAAGGGAACCCAGGCAGACCCATCATATCTGGCCCTGGCACTCTTACTGAAGGAATATTGGGACTCATAGAAACCATCCTCAAACCACTCACCACACAAAGAGCCAGCTTCCTCCAGGACACAACCAACGTTCTCCAGAAACTCTGCAACATTAACAACCTACCTCAGAACACCATCCTTGCCACCATGGATGTCACCTCCCTGTACACCACCATCTATCCCAATGATGGCATCACTATCTGCCTCAAATATCTACAAGACAATGGATAACACTCAGATATTCATCCCAAATGCATTACCGAACTCGCCCATTTCATGCTCACCCATAACTATTTATATTCATAGAATTAGAAGGGACCGCAAGGGTCATCTAGTCTAACCCCCTGCCAAGATGCAGGATTTGTTGTGTCTAAACCATCCAAGACAAATGCTCTCCAGACTCGTTTTGAGAACCTGCAGGGAACGCGCTTCCACAACCTCCCTAGGCTGAAAAAGAGGCTAATGCTCCAGGTGAGACTTGAACTCACAACCCCAGCATCGCTCCACACCATACTGCTTTATAAGTACTGTACACTAACCAGTTGTGCTACTGGAGCATCCAGTAGTTTAACCTTGGGAACAGCCATGGGTTCTAGGATGGCTCCCCACTATGCCAAACGGTTCATGGGCCACCTTGAGGAAGAATTTACCGCAAAACCAGTGATATACCTTGATGATATTTTCATAGTCTAAACTCCCTCATGGATTTCCACCACAACTTCAATCACCACCCATCACACTCTTGCTGGAACTCTCCCACACCAGCATCAACTTCTTGGACACCACAATGAGCTTCAACAGTGGAACCCTACAGACAACCATAAACCCACAGACCACCATATTAACCTTCACAGATCCAGTTACTACCCCAAACACACCAAAAAATCTATTAGCTGTAGCCAGACACTCAGATATCACAGAATATGCTCTGAGGAGAAAGTTTGGGATATATACCTTAATATATTTCCTTAAAACTGCTTTCACCAAACAAGGACATTCCACCAGAAAAGTAGATCTCATCATGGAATGGGCCACCCAAATAGCCTGAGAGAACCTGCTTCAATAAGGAAAAAAAAACCTCTGATGGCATAACCCTTCTTGTCACCTATCACTCCACACTGAAACCCATATGGAGTATCACTAAACAATTACAACCCATACTCGATGGGGACCACATCTTGAAATAAATCTTTCCTGTACCCCATCTTCTGGCCTTCAAACAACCCCCAGACTTGACAAGCTTATCATCAGAAGCAAGCTCCTCAGAGACCGGGATACACCAACTCAAAGTGGCACCAGATCCTGCCATAACAACAGATGCAAAACATTTAGACATATCTGCTATGATGATCAATACCCACCCAGAACCACCTCCCATGAGGATTCTGATTGGGGACAATGACCAGCTCCACTGATGGGCCCAACCAGACTATTTAAGCCAGAAGGAGGCACAGGAAGTTGTCTTAGCAAGCGGAGAGACTTCCTGACTGGATGCTGCACTGGACCTGACTTTTGCTTGATCCCTGGCCCCTGATTCTAGCTCCGACTCCCAGCTTGGTTCCTGATTGTGACTCTGACTCCTGGCTTGGACTCTGGCTTTGACCACTAGGCATGACCATCCCTGTTCTGATCACTAGGTCAGACTGCCCACATCCTAGTCCTGACAGTATGCCCTATGTACACTGCAGACTCCGGTGATTGGACACCTATTGCATGGTGGTGCCATGCACTATTCTAACTTTCCCCCCTTGAAGTGGTTGTATTTCAATGATGGGTGAAATTCTTCAAAGACAGACTGGTAGATCACAATCATAGATATAGAGATAAATGCAAAAATATTATGTTTAAAGAACATTACTAAGGTTGCAAAGATAAGCACTCAAAACTTAGGAAATTCCAGGCTTCAGGCTGCCTGTGCAATCTTAGTTTTGTCCCCTGTGTGTGTCCTTTGATGATACAGCCTTCAATGACATGGCCATGCACTATTTTCCCCACAGGGCTCCTGCATCTTTCAGTGCACAGAGCGGACAGCATTCATGAGCCGCTTCTCAGGATTTTGTTTCTTCATTGTTCAATGTGTGTCCTCGTCCCTTATTTCCTGCATACCGTGTGAACCTTGCTCTGAAGACAGAAGTATTAATTTCCTCAGGGGCTTTTCTGTAGTGCTCATCATGACTGTATCAGAGTGCTTCACAAACACTAATACGTTTATTTTCACGCCACCCCTATGAGGAATGGAATGATCTCCCCTTTTTACAGGTGGGGATTTGAGGCGCAGAAATGAAGGTCAAAAATGTTCACTGATGTTGGGTTCCTGATTTGGTATGGGTAGGATCTGGTTTTTCAGAGTCCTTAGCTTTATAGAGCATGTTATCCATTCAAATCACAGCTCCCATTGGCATCAGCTGCAGCTGTAAGTGCTCAGGACTTCTGCCAATCAGACCGAGGGACTCAAGTTCAGCACCCAGAGAACGAGGAAAACACAGTTAGTGACTGCTTGTGAAAACTTGGGTTTAAGTGGTATGAATAGCACCACACAGGAACTCAGTGGCAGACGCAGGGATAGAATCTAGTTCTCCAGGGCAGCATTCATCTGCTTTGACCACGAGACCTTCCTTCTCTTCCTATCATCCCCTGCCTCATGCACATACAGATCGTCTAACTTCTGTAACAAATGAGACAAGGATGTTACAGACAACAGTTTTCTTTACTACACAACCCTGATTCACTGACTGAGGCAGGGGTCCAGTGGAAAAAATATTATGTGATCATGTGATTGAAGACTGTATCATAGTGCATGTGCACAATGGGGCTCGATTAATGTTGCAAAGGAAACCTTAATTCTGGCATTTCCTACCTTTTGAGTGCTTGGCTTTGCAACCTTGACAATGTTCTTTTAACATAGCGTTTTGGGTGTAATTTCCTAAGTTTTTAAAAAAGCAAACTCCCCAAAGCCCAGAAATTCCCTCATATAGTCTTACATTGAATGCCACATGGGTCATTAGCCAGGTTGGAACCTTCTGACCACCGCACAGACCTGCCAGTTGAGCTAATGGAGTAACCGATAGCAGAAGTAAGTTGTCATCCTGTGTGTGGGCCAGCTCTGGAGGCATGTGAGATACACTTTGCTAGTGGGTTTCACAGATATTAGCGGACAGCATTTGTCCCCTCTGCATCTAAATCAGGTGGCTTCCTCCCCCATAGAGCCTGGGCCTGTCAGTGTGTCTCATTGAGGGCACAGGCGAGAGAGGCTTCCTGCTCTGGGCCTGGACCCAGCATGGCCCACCGGAACCTAGATCTGTAGTTTCATAGATTCATAGATACTAAGGTCAGAAGGGACCATTCTGATCATCTAGTCCGACCTCCTGCACAGCGCAGGCCACAGAATCTCACCCACCCACTCCTATGAAAAACCTCACCCATGTCTGAGCTATTGAAGTCCTTAAATCATGGTTCAAAGACTTCAAGGAGCAGAGAAGCCTCCCTCCAGTCAACCATGCCCCATGCTACAGAGGAAGGCGAAAAACCTCCAGGGCCTCTCCAATCTGCCCTGGAGGAAAATTCCTTCCCGACCCCAAATATGGCAATCAGCTAAACCCTGAGCACATGGGCAAGATTCACCAGCCAGATACTACAGAAAATTCTTTCCTGGGTAACTCAGATCCCATCCATCTAATATCCCATCTCAGGGGATTTGACCTATTTACCCTGAATATTTAAAGATCAATTACTTACCAAAATCCCATTATCCCATCATACCATCTCCTCCATAAACTTATCAAGTAGAATCTTAAAACCAGATAGATCTTTTGCCCCCACTGCTTCCCTTGGAAGGCTATTCCAAAACTTCACTCCTCTGATGGTTAGAAACCTTCGTCTGATTTCAAGTCTAAACTTCCTGGTGGCCAGTTTATACCCATTTGTTCTTGTGTCCACATTGGTGCTGAGCTGAAATAATTCCTCTCCCTCTCCTGTATTTATCCCTCTGATATATTTATAGAGAGCAATCATATCTCCCCTCAACCTTCTTTTAGTTAGGCTAAACAAGCCAAGCTCCTTAAGTCTCCTTTCATAAGACAAGTTTTCCATTCCTCGGATCATCCTAGTAGCCCTTCTCTGTACCTGCTCCAGTTTGAATTCATCCTTTTTAAACATGGGAGACCAGAACTGCACACAGTATTCTAGGTGAGGTCTCACCAGTGCCTTGTATAACGGTACTAAAACCTCCTTATCCCTACTGGAAATGCCTCTCCTGATGCATCCCAAAACCGCATTAGCTTTTTTCACAGCCATCTCACATTGGCAGCTCATAGTCATCCTATGATCAACCAATACTCCAAGGTCCTTCTCCTCTTCTGTTACTTCTAATTGATGCGTCCCCAACTTATAACTAAAATTCTTGTTATTAATCCCTAAATGCATAACCTTGCACTTCTCACTATTAAATTTCATCCTATTACTATTACTCCAGTTTACAAGGTCATCCAGATCCTCCTGTATAATATCCCGATCCTTCTCCGAATTGGCAATACCTCCCAGCTTTGTATCATCTGCAAACTTTATTAGCACACTCCCACTTTTTGTGCCAAGGTCAGTAATAAAAAGATTAAATAAGATTGGTCCCAAAACCGATCCCTGAGGAACTCCACTGGTAACCTCCCTCCAACCTGACAGTTCGCCTTTCAGTAGGAAACAGGAAATAGTTGCAGGGAAAGTCCTATTCAGCCTGCCCAATATGGGGATTTAGCTGCTAAAAGCAATGACATCT
Organism: Dermochelys coriacea; assembly: GCF_009764565.3. Taxonomy (NCBI): domain Eukaryota; kingdom Metazoa; phylum Chordata; order Testudines; family Dermochelyidae; genus Dermochelys; species Dermochelys coriacea. The sequence continues at coordinate 28,729,578 of NC_050080.1, forward strand.
CTAGGCATGTGTGAACTGCAATTTTTTTAAGGCATATACTTTGGTCATATTGGGGATTTTTTACGGACAGGGATGGCAAAAGAAACATCTCTCATACAAAGGCCATGCCCCTGTCAAATTTCAAGTCCCTGCTCCAAAGCATGGGGGCATTACATCTCCTCAAAGAAAATAGATGCTGCTGTTTCAGCCGTTACATCCATTAGCTTCAATGAGGCTTCGCCAAACCCCCAGCATAGCTGCATTTTTCCCTAGCCTTGTTCTCAGAAACGGCTGGATCATTTTAGCTGAAATTTCCCAACATAGTTCAGCCCAAATGGTTAAAATTTGGCACAATTATATGCAGCTGAAAACTGGGTCTTATAATGGGTAGTGTTGGGCAATCTTAATAACAAGTGGTGCTACCAGCCCTGTGTATAATAGTTTGCAAAGTACTTTGGGATCCTTTGGAAAATGTCCTACACCACTAAATGGAGAAAGTAAAGTGTTATTGTTCTATTTGTTTAGCCTCACAACAGTAGCTGCTAAAAGCAATCTGATGGCAATATTACCACCTGACTGTCTCTCTCTTTAAACAAACCACGTAAGTCAGCAATCAGCAGAGGAATTCTGACATGAAATTAATTCTCAGAAAATATAACCAACCAGTCTGTGTTTGTCTCATTATTTCCACTAGTCTAATTTTTTAATGGAGCTTTTCACTCAGCTTTGCATTTCCGTTGGTTTTGGTCTGGAGAGGCCTCTTAGCATAAATTTACTCTAGATTCAAAATAGGACAAAGAAGACACTCATTTATGGACAGCAGAGAAAGGAGATGCCTTTCTTTCCCTGCAACTCAGACACAGACACACACACACACACACATGTGCAAACACATGGGTGCACAATACCACTTTAGAACCTTTCCCAGAGGTTCTAGATCCTCTTTACAGTTGTCTCTCACAAACTATGGGGTCTGCCCTCCCACCCCCGTAGTGGTCTGGACAGTGCTTGGCTGAGGAACAGAAGCTCTTGCCTTAGTTTTATTTATTGGCAATATTGAAAATAAGAAAATATCAGTGGTTGCCTTGGATTCCATGCAACATTCCCCTATTCCAGCTCCAACTACTGACTCTTTCATGCATGCAGGACTGAGCAGGATTTTCCTTTGCAGTGACTCCTCCCTGTATCACTGGCACTGAGGGAGGCAGTGGGTTGACTGTCACCTCTCTGCTCTCAATGCTTCCCTGCTAGCACCCCGCCAGCATGGATCCTCTGCGGAGGACAGAGGAGAGGAGAGGAAGAGATGGGAGGGAGGAGGCATTATCTGCCTGGGAGATGAAGGGGCCAGAAAGGGGGGACCCATGCTGGCCATGAGCTCCTGTCTCCCCATGTGCAAAGAGTTAAATAGCAGTAAGATTTTGTTATAAATGTAGTGTGTACCTCCATGCGCTGCATGGTATCACCCTGCCTGCTGCACAGGGTGAAATCAAAGGGGGTAGTAATTGGGACACCAGCAGGAAATGGCAAAGAGAAGACTCATGCCAAGGGCTCTTGGGGAAACAGTGGGGAAGCTGTTAATTGGGGAATACCTCCTGCCTGTCTCCAGCTAGGCTAGTGAAGTGTATTCCTCCCAGGCTGAACACAGGGTGAAAGAGGATACTAAAACCTGAGAGATACTATCCTCGGCAGGAAGGGGCTGGGAGGGGCCAGCAGCGCTGCTGGAAGTGAGACTCGGACAGGCTATGTGTACACTACACGCTGGGGTGTGATTCAGGCAGGTTTGTACTCAGCACAGCTCAGCCCTGTAACCCTTGCCTCTTCAGTGTGGTGTGCTGTCCCCCTCTAGTGGCAGCTAGGCCACCTAAAACGTGATGAGCCTGCTACAGCCCTGGCTAAGCGAGATGTGTCTTTTAGCTCGTGCTAAAGTAGAGTCTTATGCATTAAGCTCCAGAGGTCCCAGGTTTGATTCTGGCTGCCGACTAGAGTCTGTCAGCATAACTACTAGTAAGAGAGCTAGTACGTGAGTGGGGGAATCGCTCCCCTAGCGAGTGGTGTCGATGTCGCCAGAGAGACACAGAGTATGTGCTGCAGCAGTGCAGGCTGCGACTCACATCCCAGAGATGGGGGTAACTGGGCTGAATGGAACTTAAAGGCTTGCAAGGAACGATTGTGGGTTGGGAAAGGGGAAATAGGTGTACAGGCCTTTATTGGATAGGGGGTTAGACTGGATGACCCATTTAACCCTATGATATCCTTTGCTGTGAGTGCCACGTAGCAGGGGATGAATGAATCCCACTCTGTTTTGAAGAAGCTGTACTGGAGTCACTTTAGTTGGCTCGCTGGTCACAGGTCCCTGGATAAAATGGACATACAGGCGCCAAACCCGAGTGGGCCTGTCATGTTCACACGACTGGGAAGCGGGGCTGCAGCCCAGCAATCCAGTCCCGGAGTGATTGGATTATAGTGTTCCACCCCGAGAGAGGTGCAGGAACCGGGCATGTGACCCGAGGTATGCACTTGAGAGGGACTAGAAGGGATCAAAAGCACAGCGCACCCTGCACCCATGACACTCCCCCGTTCTGTCCCCCCATCCTGCAGCTCTGTTCCAATACAGGGACCACAGGTCACGCTCAAGTTTCCGTGCAGGGCTGTGTTTCCACGCCTGGATAAGCCGCATGCCCAGAAACCAGCCTCTCCCTTGGTGACTCCCTGTATCAGGGTTAAGGTTCTCATCCATGTATCTACTGCAGTAGCCTGGTTTTCCACTAGTGGCTAATCAAGATGAATGTTGCCTCCAGCACGTAGGAAGGGGCCTGAGCTCATTTGCTGATGGCTCTGGAAGGACACTTTTGAATGTGATCTTGCTTTAAAAATAAATTCTCAGCAGTGCTTTGCTCTTATTGGTGAGCCCGTGACTCCACATTGCCGTGGGAGAGGTTAGAACCTGGCCCTTTGAACTCGCCACCTCCTGGTTACCATTTAAAATGTCACCCTGAGAACCAGAATGATTGGCTTGCATAGAAAACCAGGACAAAGTTAACACATTGCAACCTGATCCATGGCTCCTGAGCCCCTGCTGCTGCCTTGGAGGTAGCTGGGAGCAGCAGGGGCCAAACCGCTCTCAGAATCAGGCCCCTGCTGAACACTTGTATAACTCATCTATTTTTAAATAGAGCTTTTAAAAACATGCTGATGAACAGCATGTGAACTAGAGAGTTCATTAGGGCCTCGCATCCACAGCTCTCAGTTGGCCCTTTGCAGCAGCTGTTTCTCTTGAGACCCGACCCATCCTCTAACCAGAGTTTGTTTTTCTGTTTCTTGCAGCAACTTAGAGACGGAGAAGTTGTGTGGTAAGTAGGGCCGCCAGCTTGGTACTTCTAAATGAATTAGTCCGGGAAGATTGTTTCAAAATTGCCCAGGTTTCTTGCTTTGCAGGATCACTGGCCTAGACAGGACACTGGGCTAGATGGACCTCAGGTCTGAGCCAGTCTGGCCGTTCCTATTTGTGCATCTCATCCAGTTGTGACAGGATGATATTGCAGGAACTCTGCAAGTTGGAAAGCATGGGGTTTGCCCCTCGGAGGGACATTTTGATCCCTGGGAAGGAAAGGGTGTTTTGCTCTATTCTATGGGTGTCAATCTGGAGTCATTGCGCTGATTTCAATGCGATTAACATGAGTTAGCAGAGAGCACAATTTGATCTTGTTTCATTATGTCTGGCATTGCAAATGCCTGCTGTGTAGAAAATGATCCTCAGTTGCCATTCCAGGTGAGGGCACAGGACAAAATAACATCCCAGCAGCAGGTTTCCTAGGAAATAGCAGGATGGAGACAGGCCGTGATGGAATTGCTTTGAAATCTAACCTTGATCGTCTGTCCCACTCCAGATTATTTCTCGGAACACCTGGGAGAATACAGACATGTGCTTTCTGCTTTGGAAGCACTGAACACTGCTGTCCTAGCTGCCATGGATAAAACCAAACTGGTAAGGATGCGGCCTTACAAAATCCAGGACCCACAGTGTGGGGAGGAAGAATACATTGCTGCAGTGAAACCTGGGTCTTTGTAATGAGTGCTTTTGTGCCCTCAGATTCTTGCTGGGAATGTCAGCCCTTGCATGAGTGTGTTAATGATAATGTAATTAACCGGCTAGTGTGTATGTGCACCACTGCCCGCTAGGGAATGGAACTGAAACTCTTCAGCTGTATGTTATAGGCCCTATACAGCTAGTAGCCCATGCAGATTCTAACTGAGCCTGAGAGGTAGGAGCTGTGTGTTTGGAGCAGAGAGCTGAGTTCTGTCCCTGCTGTCCCCATGGAATTCTGAGGAGGTGGGGTGAGTGCAACACAGGAACGAGCAGGAAGTCCGAGGAGGCCACAGCCTTGTCACAATGTGAAAACCAGGCTGTTGCTGGGCTGAACTGACCATAGCGCACGGGCTGGATGGATGCAGCAAAACCTGTGGGCAGCATGGTACCCTGGTAAGAAAAACCAGCAGCTTGTAAGAGTCACAGCAACATGCCTTAGTACCTGCATGGGTCTGGAAAGCACAAGGGTGCCGGGAGTAGGCAGGGCTGGCCCTTGCATGCATTTAGCTAATGGAGTCTCTGGCTTGTGGGTGCTGAGGAGATTTGTTTGGATTTTTGTTTTTGAGTGTTCCTGCAGCAGGGACAGGCGGTAACGTGGCCTCGGTTGTCTGTGTGTGCGTGCATGCGTTCGTGTATCTTTTGTGCTGGTAAGTGTCCCTTTTTATGAAACCAGGGCATGTGTGTGCCTGCTAGTGAGCACACACTAGACACTAAGCATTTCCAGCCCACTGCATCTCCTAAGAGGAGCTGTGTCTTCCCACTAACTAGCCTTGGGGTGGCCCAGGACAATGGGCAGTAATTCTCGAGCTAGGTTTGTACCTTTCCTGCAGGTATCTATGTGGGAGGGCAGAAGCTCATTGTCCAACATTATCCCCAAGAGACAGGACAGAAACTAAAAATAATCCAGCAAGCTGATCTGGTACTGACCCTAGTTAGGACTCCAACCTTTCCCTCTAGCCCAGCTCTGCCCCTCAGTACATGACAATGAATCATCCCTCCACTGCCTTTCTTGATCCCATTATATGTTCACATGCTTTCCTTGTTACTGTTTTCCCTCCATTCTCAGTGCCAATAGCCTGCCGAGCCCCACCGTGTTCCCTGGCTCTTTCAGGACAGTTACCATCACATGTGCTCTTTGTTTGAGTTCCTCTGGCAAAGCAGCTCCTTGCTAGTCATTAGGAGGCAGAATGGTCTCCCTGTCTGTAGCTTGCAATGGCCTGAGTTGCACTCGCTAGCTATCCAGATGGCTGTGTGTATTGCCTGGCTCTCCGGCTGGTGGGATATCACTGTGGAGTGATGGAATCCTGTAGATTCCCTAAGCATTGCAGCCAAAATACAACCCCCATATTCAACCAATGTGAGTAATAACCTCATGGTGCTGCTGCCCTGCTGTCACCCCAGTAGGAATAAGGCTGGCTTGACAGAGAGGGAATTGTACCATATGCATGCCTGTGGCTGCTTCACTGCTTGTGGAAAGGATACGTCTAGTCAAGGTATTATCATAGGGAGAGCTGGAAGAATACTACCCAGGAATGGTCACCGGTATTTGTTCCAGTTTTAAAATTCATATGCTTCGTCCAAGTGCATGATCCTTACATGTTCGCTTTCTACAGAGAGACCGGGGCTGATTGTTAAAGATGTTTAGGTGCCTACAGATGCCTAATGGAGCATAGGTGCTTTGGAGAATCTCACTAGGAGCCTTTCTGCATCTTTAGGCACCAAAATATCTTTTACAGGCTTCCCTAAGCAGCCAGTTTGCTGGCAGGAACGTTTAGAGAAGCAGGGAATTTTGAGTGAATAGTAGGAAAAAATGCAGAAAGAATTTCAAAGTTGTAAACGTAAATCTCCACACTTGAAATCTGACTCTGAGAGTTACCTTGTCCACTTGGGGTAGGGACCACACCATGTGACCTGAAGTCTGAGTCCATTCAAAACTAACCAACACAGCTTGAGTATTGAATATTGAATAGAATGAGGGGCAGATCCAACCCTGATTCCCAGAAAGTATCCAAAGATAGTGACTCTGCTTTGAGAAAATAACGAACTGTTAAGGACAATCCACAAACAGAAGAAGAGGCTAAATTAATTGGATGAATTCCTGGCTACGAGTCACTTGCTTTAGTCCAGTTGCATGTGCTTCCCCTCTTGCTCTATCTTATAAGCTCCCTTTGCATGGTTGGAAGGCAAATCTGTGACTCGTAACTAGGCCAGGCAGGCCAGGCCCTGCCTGCTTGTGTGTTGTATGGCAGAGTGTCTGCAGCAGAGAGCATTCCATGCGAAATACAGCAGTGAGAAAACCTCTGTGAATAATGGATGGGAACACTCCTGGGAATCAGTGGCCCCATTTTGTATCTTAAGTGTGTAAATTGGCTTGGGTCTGTACTCAGGGGCTTACTCCATTCACAACTGCAGGGTGAGATGGAATTCCCAGGGGTCTTTCTTTCCATTTCACATGAAGCGGTTCAGACTCAGCATGCAGCAGATTAATGCGTGTGTGTGTGTGAGAGAGAGAGAGAGGCAGAGGGGAGAAGTGTGTGAGTGAGTGAGAGATGGAGAAGATGTACATGTGTGTTTCCAAGTCGTTATGCTTCATATAAGGTTTCTTCCATTGCACAAAAGTGTAGGAGCTAGGGGAGCAGGGCCACTGGCCTGCTCCGCCAGCCAAGGAGGGTTGGCGTTGCTAGTGTTTGGTCCCCCTCGAAAATCAGGCTCCAGGGACATTTAGTTTAATGCACAAAACTGAGTCATCCAGATTTCGGGCACATTTTGGAAAATCCAGCCTTAAGTGACTTGCCCACTATCACAGACTGTCAATGCCAGGAACAGAACCCAGGAGTCCTGGCTCCCAGTCGTGTGCTTTAACCACCAGACAACTCTCTCTGCTGTTAAGCAAATGGTTAACTTTAAAGTGATTGCTCAGAAATAAAACTATTCAAGGCAGCACACGGCATAGCTGCACAGAATTCCAGACTTCAGCTCCATCTGCCATCCATTGCTCCCTTCAATATCCTTATTAAAAAGGAAGCAAGAGGCAGAAATATGCAAATCCCTGCATTCATAGAAGCCCTGCATACAGGATACGGCTGTGCACGAAAAGATTCTGACACCTGTTACCCACTCACGGGCGTAAACAAGGCAATCGGAATCAGAAGAACATGTGAACAGTGGGCAATTATACCGTGGGGCTGTCACCGCAGCCATTTGCTTCAGCTCTAGGGGGAGAGAGAATCATTCACAATAGGTGTCAGTCAGACAGTCCTGAGTTTGTTTCCATTGGGGTGGAAGGGAGGATGGCTCAATGGGTAGCACCACATGCTCCCCTTCTGCACTAGCCGGGACAGAGAGACAGCAAGTCATGGAAAAGGAGAAGAGGCTGATGGAAGTGAAGGAGGAGAACTGAGACCCACTTGTTCCTGTTACCCTCCTATGGTGAAAAAGTACTACACCATAAAGGGACCTTCCTGCTCCCAGCAGGTGATCAGCTTGTGCCATGAGGACACAAGGTCCTTTTAATTTTTATCCTTGGTGCTGTGACTGCAGACCCATCAATTATAGGTGGCACATGATGCAGCAATGCCTAGAGTTAATGATGCCTAATGCTTCCCATTATAAAACCCCCTTTTCAATTGCCTATAACTTGGCCAGACTTTAACCATTCAAGCTACTTTTTCTGTGTTGGGTGTCCGGCTCAGGCTGAATTCTTTTAGAAAGTTTCAGCAAAAATGGTTGGGCAGATCCCAAGAACAAGTTCTGTGGGAAATGAATTAGTTGGTTATCAGGTAAATAGGAAAATAGGGGTTCAATTCCCATAATTCTCTGGTTATTTAGGTCTCCCACACAGTAAATAAAATTGACATATTTCAGATGTCGCCATCACCTCCAGTCAATATCCTCATTAAAAAGGCAGAAATATGTCCCATCCTATATGGGTGGGTTTTTTTCCAGGCTAGATTCTGTTCTCAGCATGATCTATGCGTAAAGGTTTATTAGACACAGGTACAGGGCAAGATGAAAGTATCTCCAGATGGTGTTTTTTGTAATGAGTTAATTCTTTGAGTATTCAGGCGTTTCTAGAAAGGACAGTGCAATTACCGCCTGCTTCCCTGTGTGGCACCCACATGATCTATTCATTCATTTAACAGTCACTGGTTTAATTATGATAAAGCTCACTGGGATGTTAAAGATGGCTGTATGGGCCTGGGCAGCGGGCACCTTGAGCCACTCGTTTTCTTAAATGAACTTGTTACTTTTCTTTATCGCCTCTTACTCAGCTCTTTCGGTGCTTGAGCAAATTCACTCCCAGCATTCTGTGCAATCCACTGACATTTCTGTGGATAACAGAAGCAAGAAGACCAGGCTGAAATGCTAGATTTCAGTGCATGGAAATTTAATGCAGTTCCAGGATCAATGCTAGACATAAAATATGAGACAATGTTGGAGAGGTTTTTTTCCCCCTAGGGAGTTGGATCAGGGAATAGCTCAGAGCTAACTCCTGCTGTTTTACTCATGGTAATTGTCACATTGACTTGAATGGGGCTATATATGTGAGTAAGGAGGGTCAGGTTAGGGTTTACTATCCATAGCAAAAGTAGACAGTAGGGGATGAAGTCTGGTTTCTTATTAATGTGATGTGCCCATAGACTAAACCATTAGAATAAATTAGTCAACACATAAATAACTAGCTGTAAAAACATCAGGGATTTTCAAAAGCAGGTAGGTGACTCAGGAGCCTAAGTCCCAGTGATTTTCAGTGAGACTTAGGCTCCTAAGTCACTTAGACACTTTTGAAAATTTTGCCTGTTCCCTCTTTCCTGCCTGTGTCTTAATCACATTCCCTCTTCACTCAGGCTGGCATTATACAAGGGGTCCAGCTCCCATGGAAAGTAATTGGGATTATTACTTATCATAGAGCGCTGGCCAAAGTCCATCAGATTTAAGGCCCCAGAATTGTTTCCATCCAAACCTCCTGTTTTCACTCATCCACAACTTTCGAATTTTTCAATTTCTGGGCTGAAGTTTTCCAGACTTGGTCTCTGTCCCAAAGGAATTTTGGGGGATGCTGGTGGAAGTTAAGCAAAAACAGCCCAAATGTCTTGGAATTAGAGGATAAAGAAGAAAATAGTTTTCATGATATTAAAAAAATGTGTATTCATCGAGGCCCCCCCCCTTTTTGTTGAACAGCCCTAAAGTCAAAATGGCTGGGGATTTTAAGTTCCAATTTGGCAGGGATATAGCCATCCTGCAGGAGCAGTGCAAGGCTTTGTTCTGGAGGAAATTGGGGTTGATTTACTAGTTACCTGTGATTGAAAATCACCATACAGGGTATTGGCAGTAGATTTCTTTGCTAAGCAATTTAGTGGCCCACCTAAAGAAGGCTGCATTACACTTGTGTGCAGAGCTAACTTAGCTGAGCAATACACAGCTTAGTCTCCTGAAGGGCCACTTTCTAACTATTTCAGAGAAACAGAAGTTCTCTTCCTGTTCCCACATTCCCCACCATGATGCTCTTCACCTACAGGAAGGTGCTTGGAGCCAATAAATTGCAGAATTCTCTCCTCCTTTCTTCCAGTGACTTTCATAATTCCTTGCACTATGGGGGAAACCCTCCTCTCTAGCCCCTGTCCCAGAGCAGCCTGCCTGCACCCCAAACTCATCCGCAGCCCTGCCCCACCCCAGAGCCCACACCCCCAGCCAGAGCTTTCACCCCCCACCACACCCTCAACCATCTGCCCCAGCCCTGGGCCTCTCTAACACCACAAAGCCCTCATCTCCAGCCCCAGCCAGAGCCCTCATCCCCCTGCACTCCACCCTCTGCCCCAGCCCTGAGCCTCTCTAACCCCCAAGTCCCCCCAGTCCCAGACAGAACCCTCAGCCCCCACACTCCTACTCTCACCCTGAGCCCCTCCCATATCCCAAACCCCTCATTTCCAGCCCCAGACAGAGCCCTCACTCCCTACACCCCTACTCTTGTCCTGAGCCCCTCCCATACCCCAAACCCCTCATCTGCAGCCTCACCCCACAGCCCTGCACCCCCTCCCATCCCCAAACTCCCTCCCAGAACTGGCACCCCCTCCCTCTGCACCTCTTCCCATCCCCAAACTCCCTTCCAAAGCCTGCACCCCAATCCCCTGCCCCAGCCTAAGGCCTGCACCCCAAACTCCCTTCCAGAGCTTTGGGCAGGTGGGGAGTGGAGTTTGGGCGGGGGTGGGTTCTGGGCACCAACAAAATTTCTACAAACCTGCCACCCTTGCTAGGGCCCAGGCTGGAGTTCCATTGGCAGGGCAGGCTGGATCTCCCTTTGCCTCCAGGAGGGTGGTGGACACTGACTCTCAGAACCTGGAGGTAAAAGAAGGCTGGAAAATGTAGTTCCCCATAGCAGCCATGACAAAGGACAAGCATGGTAGGAAAGAAAAGGACTGTGTAAAAAGACCCTGGGGATAAAGATGCTGGTCCTCTTTGTAAAGTGCTTTGAGACCGCCAGATTAAAATTTAGACATCTTTTGTTTTATTCACTGCTTTATGTTTCCCTGTTTTCAAATAATTTATGAACACCTTTCCAGGGCCAGATCTAGAAGAAAGCAGGTTGGGCCTTTGGGACTCTCCAGAGTTCTGGGCAAACACATTCTCTGTTCTTTGGTTGACTCTTGCAATTGTTTCTTTGTACAAATTTTGAAGCTGCTGCCTCTGCCAAGTGTCTGTGACACTGCAGAGACTGGCTGAGTGTTCTGGACAAACCAGGATAAAGCCCGAAGCAGGGGCCATTTTCAATTTTGTTTACAAATACCAGTGATTTGTCTTTACTTTTTGTCCTGATCCATCTCAGGGTGGCCTCTGGCAGAGAGCCTGTCTGGCAAGGGTCAATTTGTCAGCGACTGCACACCATGCATTGGCTCAGAGCAGGCTGGTTTGGAGAGAGCCCCTGGGGTAGGTCAAGTAAGGGGCCATCAGATCTGTACTTCTGCTGGGAACCCCCAGCACCTCCAGGGCGTGAGAGGGCTGGGCCTGCCTGCAGGTTGGGGGGGATTGTGAATTCAGACACCCCAACTCTCACCTAACTACCTGCACAAAGGTCTGCTTGCAGGGAGAGGTGAATTTCACCCAGAGAGGGTAGGACTCCCTAGTAGGCTTGGTGGGGAACTCCACCATGGACTGTTGTGTGTAGGACAATGCTGATTCACCAGCTCTGACAGGCAGGGGGACAGGAGAGGGGGAGTCATGCCCCAGAATAGCCCAGTGGCTGGTGCACTCCACTGGGTTGTGGCAGACTCAGGATCATATCCCTGCTCTGGAGCAGTGACTTGAACCAGGCTCTGCCACACGGTGCGTGTCCTAATCACTGGGCTGTGGAGTCCATCTCTTAATTATTTATCCCAAGTGGAACAGCTCCAGCAGCAGAGCTGGTGGTCAGGGCACTCACCTGGGATGTGGGGACCAAGACTCAGGTCCCTGCTCCAAATCAGGTAAGGTGGGGACTTAAATCTGGGTCTCGCATATGCCAGATGAATGCCCTGGCCACTGAGCTTCTGGCTGCTCGGGGTTGGGCACTCCCTGGTTTTTCATGAGAAATCTGGAAGGTCTCAGGTTTTTTCTGCATTGGAATAGAAGCAAATGTTGAAACCTTGACATTTCCCCCAAAATATAAATCTTGTTTTCCAGCTCCACTCCTGTCTACCGGCCATGGCAGCGCAGAACTGGCAATCGGACCTGTTCGCCAGCTGAAAAGCAGGCTAAGAAAGTGAAGTCTTATTATCTAGAGCCTCTGGACTGGGACTCTGGAAAGCTCAGCTATTCCTCTTCCTGCCACTGGCTTTCAGGGCAAGTCCCTTTGCGCCTCTGTGCCTCAGTTTCCCCATTTGTAAATTGGGGATAAAAATTCTGGTCCTCTTCGTAAAGTGCTTTGAGACCACCAGATTAAAACTTAGACATCTTTTGTTTTATTTACTGCTTTCCGTTGCCCTGTTTTCAAATAATTTATGAACACCTGTTTCTCCTATGCTTGCTTGTAGCGAATCACTGTAGCGGATGAATAATGGGCCCCTTGGAAAGTCTACATTGGAAGCCAACAAATTAGCATTCTGTACCTTTCCTCCTCAGCGGATCCTAGGGAGGGTCCATGGGTAATTAGTTCCAGACGGCTTTTGCAGTAAACAGAAGAGAGTGTCTGAGTTTGTGCGAATCACGCAAATACAAAAGAACGATGTTGGCAGTGATTTCAGTGCCCAAAGCTTTAGCTAGAGAGAATGAGACTGTGCACAGCTGGAGTCTATCCAGGAATCCCCAGCCCACATTCAGGTCCCCCCCAAAACCAACGCCCTGATCCCTTTGTAATAGTCTCTTTATTTGGATTTCCTTACAACCGGGGCAAAAGGAGATTGAAACAGCAGGGGGAGCTCTCGCCACACCAGCCAAGGAGGAGAGGTGGGGGAGTTGGTGGGGAACACTGCGTAGCTATGGTTTCATCAGAGGTTAGAAAGCTGTTCCTTCCCCCTTGCTGCCATTCCCTCCCCCCCGCATCACCCACCCACCCTACCCCCTGCTCATAAAACCATCCCAGAGACCTTGGGGGTTGGATTCATTTGAATGGGATGTGGACATCCCGATGGCTCAAGTGGCCCATGCAACCTCAGCCTCCATGTAGAGCAACCTCTTTGCATGAGGATAAGTGGTTTGTATCTGTCGCTGTGCTGTCTTGCTCTTGGTTTAGCAGCCTGGGTTGAGACACTCTGCCTGATGCTCAGCTGCCTGGTGGCTGGGTGTGCACCTGGGTGTGCAGTCGTGAATCCCTGACCCGGTACTCTAAATAACACCTCACATGCTGCGGGAGCTCAGTCTGAACTGGACTCCAGCCTTCCTGCTTCTGGCCCACCTCCAGCCATGTAGGAAGTTCCTGGCTAGCCCACACTGAGCTCCCGTTACCACCTGAATGGCTTTGTGGTGAGCTGACCTACAGCGGAGACCTGTCCAGGCAACCAAGGCCAGGGCCCATTTAGTTGCTTCTCTAGAAGGTGCTTATTCATGGCCTGGCAGGTAAATGAGGAGATTCATTTAAAACACAGAAGATAGTACACCTGCAATAACGTTGCCTCTGCCAAGTGCTCTCCCAGTGGCTGAGGTGAGAAGCTATATTAACAGCTGCTGTCCCCTCCCTCTCAGGTTGGAGAGGAGAGCTGGCTCTGGCTGACACTTCTGCACATTTGAAGCCATGGGGACACTGGCTCAATTAATGGCCGTGTCCTCTGGGGTTTTTGTCTCCTGACAGAAACGTTTCCCACTCCATGTAATCCAGGTTACTCAGCGGATTTGGGCGAGCGTTCCCAATGACGCAATTAAATCATAAACCCCTCTTCTCTTCCGTGAGACACTGTGTTCAGGCTGTGCAACAGGAGTTGCATCTGCTATCTACTCTAGAAATGAATGTTACTGATTATTGCTGCAGAGCTAGGCTTTGTGACAGTCGTATGGTACCCCAAAGTAGGGGCTCTTCCTGTCATAAGGGTAATTCAGTGGTACGGGATTCTCAACTGGATGGCGCTCATGACAAAGGAGCAGCCAGGCCAAATTGGTGTGGGCAGCGTTGCAGTGAGTGCTGTTGTATCCTGGCGCTATTGTAAGGTGGGGGCTGGGTCTTGAAGCAAAGATGCTAAGGTGGGGCATGTAAAGCTTTTCAGAATCCACCCTTGTAATAGTACAATTAGCTGCATGTTAGTTAATAATCCCTACTTCTTCTATAGCATTTCTCATCAGTAGATCTCATAGCACTTCACAGGCTGTCATGTATTTATCCCCACAACACCCCTGGGGGCGCACCTGCACTGCCTCTGGGAGTGAGCCTCCCAGCCCGGGTACACAAGGCACGTTACAAATGGCTGTGTAGACATGGCTTGGGCTCTTGAGCCTGAGGGAGATGACTAAGAGCCTGAGCTCCAGCGTCTACATGGCTCTTTTTAGCACGCTAGGATGAGCCACACCTACACAAGTCTGTGGACCCAGGCTGGGAGCCTCACTCCCAGGTGCAGTGTAGACATTCCCACAGGGCCAGGGCAGTGCTGTTAATTCCACTGTGCCTCAGTTCCCCTTCTGTACAGCGAGACTGAGTGACTTGCCCAAGGTCAGACAGGATATCCTTGGCAAAGCAGGAAATAGAATCTGGGTCTTCTCAGTTCTAAGCCAACACCCTAACAAATGGGCCCTCCTTCCTCTCCAAAGCTCTTGGGAACAATTAGAGGAGCTAAGCTCAGGACCCCAGTGAGGGGGGCACAGCTGGCTTTATGCCATCCTTGCCATCCCCTAGTTCTAGGGGACGTTGGAGGCCATTTCAGCCCCCAGTACAAGTGAGAGCCACGTTGGGGCTCAAGGTGCTCTAAAATGGTGGGTGAGCCTTGTGCTGTTCACCCTGTATATGGAGTTTCACTAAGAGTTTATCTGGCCAAAGATCTCTTCCTTTTCACCTCAGCAAGTGATGGCAGGCACTTCCAGGGAGCACTGGTAACTACGGGGCTCAGGAAGGCCATCTGTTCATTCCCAGTCAGGAGCAGCTGAAGCAACGGCAGGGGACTAGATAATCATCCCTAAACCTCCCTGCTGTGAGGTAACCGCAGCATCTCATCTGCCAGAGCAGAGGAGGGGATGGAAGAGCCAGACCCTTTGGAAAGAAGAATTCTGTGCCAGCTGGAAGGTGGCTGTTAGACCAGTGGAATCCAGATATGGCAAAATGAAACATCATTGATTTTCAGAGTAGCAGCCATGTTAGTCTGTATTCGCAAAAAGAAAAGGAGTACTTCTGACGCCTTAGAGACTAACAAATTTATTTGAGCATAAGCTTTCATGAGCTACAGCTCACTTCATCGGATGCATTCGGTGGAAAATACAGTGGGGAGATTTATATAGATTCATAGATACTAAGGTCAGAAGGGACCACTCTGATCATCTAGTCCGACCTCCTGCACAGCGCAGGCCACAGAATGTCACCCACCACTCCTATGAAAAACCTCACCCATGTCTGAGCTATTGAAGTCCTCAAATTATGGTTCAAAACTTCAAGGAGCAGAGAAACCTCCCTCCAATCAACCATGCCCCATGCTACAGAGGAAGGCAAAAAAACCTCCAGGGACTCTCCAATCTGCCCTGGAGGAAAACTCCCTCCCGACCCCAAACATGGCAATCAGCCAAACCCTGAGCACATGGGCAAGATTCACCAGCCAGATACCCAGGAAAGAGTTTTCTATAGTAAATCAGATCCCATCCATCTAATATCCCATCTCAGGGGATTTGGCCTATTTACCCTGAATATTTAAAGATCAATTACTTACCAAAATCCCATTATCCCATCATACCACCTCCTCCATAAACTTATCGAGTAGAATCTTAAAACCAGATAGATCTTTTGCCCCCACTGCTTCCCTTGGAAGGTTATTCCAAAACTTCACTCCTCTGATGGTTAAAAACCTTCGTCTGATTTCAAGTCTAAACTTCCTGGTGGCCAGTTTATACCCATTTGTTCTTGTGTCCACATTGGTGCTGAGCTGAAATAATTCCTCTCCCTCTCCTATATTTATCCCTCTGATATATTTATAGAGAGCAATCATATCTCCCCTCAACCTTCTTTTAGTTAGGCTAAACAAGCCAAGCTCCTTAAGTCTCCTTTCATAAGACAAGTTTTCCATTCCTCGGATCATCCTAGTAGCCCTTCTCTGTACCTGCTCCAGTTTGAATTCATCCTTTTTAAACATGGGAGACCAGAACTGCACACAGTATTCTAGGTGAGGTCTCACCAGTGCCTTGTATAACGGTACTAAAACCTCCTTATCCCTACTGGAAATGCCTCTCCTGATGCATCCCAAAACCGCATTAGCTTTTTTCACAACCATATCACATTGGCAGCTCATAGTCATCCTATGATCAACCAATACTCCAAGGTCCTTCTCCTCTTCCGTTACTTCTAATTGATGCGTCCCCAACTTATAACTAAAATTCTTGTTATTAATCCCTAAATGCATAACCTTACACTTCTCACTATTAAATTTCATCCTATTACTATTACTCCAGTTTACAAGATCATCCAGATCCTCCTGTATAATATCCCGATCCTTCTCCGAATTGGCAATACCTCCCAGCTTTGTATCATCTGCAAACTTTATTAGCACACTCCCACTTTTTGTGCCAAGGTCAGTAACAAAAAGATTAAATAAGATTGGTCCCAAAACCGATCCCTGAGGAACTCCACTGGTAACCTCCCTCCAACCTGACAGTTCGCCTTTCAGTAGGACCCGTTGCAGTCTCCCCTTTAACCAATTCCTTATCCACCTTCTGATGTTCATATTGATCCCCATCTTCTCCAATTTAACTAATAATTCCCCATGTGGCACGGTATCAAATGCCTTACTGAAATCTAGGTAAATTAGATCCACTGCATTTCCTTTATCTAAAAAATCTGTTACTTTTTCAAAAAAGGAGATTAGATTGGTTTGGCACGATCTACCTTTTGTAAAACCATGTTGTATTTTGTCCCATTTACCATTGACTTCAATGTCCTTAACTAATTTCTCCTTCAAAATTTTTTCCAGGACCTTGCATACTACAGATGTCAAACTAACTGGCCTGTAGTTACCCGGATCACTTTTTTTTCCTTTCTGAAAAATAGGAACTATATTAGCAATTCTCCAATCATTCGGTACTATTCCTGAGTTTACAGATTCATTAAAAATTCTTGCTAATGGGCTTGCAATTTCAGGTGCCAATTCCTTTAATATTCTTGGATGAAGATTATCTGGGCCCCCCGATTTAGTCCCATTAAGCTGTTTCAGTTTCGCTTCTACCTCTGATATGGTAATATCTACCTCTATATCCTCCTTCCCATTTGTCATGCTACCATTATCCCCAAGATCCTCTTTAGCCTTATTAAAGAATGATATACACACATAGAGAACATGAAACAATGGGTTTTATCATACACCCTGTAAGGAGAGTGATCACTTAAGATGAGCCGTCACCAGCGGGGGCGGGGGGAGGAAGAAAACCTTTCATGGTGACAAGCAAAGTGGGCCATTTCCAGCAGTTAACAAGAATGTCTGAGGAACAGTGGGGGGTGGGGTGGGGGGGAGAAATACCATGGGGAAATAGTTTTACTTTGTGTAATGACTCATCCACTCCCAGTCTCTATTCAAGCCTAAGTTAATCGTATTCAGTTTGCAAATTAATTCCAATTCAGCAGTCTCTCACTGGAGTCTGTTTTTGAAGTTTTTTTTTTGAAGGATAGCCACTGTCAGGTCTGTAATCGAGTGACCGGAGAGATTGAAGTGTTCTCCAACTGGTTTTTGAATGCTATAATTCTTGACGTCTGATTTGTGTCCATTTATTCTTTTATGTAGAGACTGTCCAGTTTGAGCAATGTACATGGCAGAGGGGCATTGCTGGCACATGATGGCATATATCACATTGGTAGAGGCGCAGGTGAACGAGCCTCTGATAGTGTGGCTGATGTGATTAGACCCTATGATGATGTCCCCTGAATAGATATGTGGACAGAGTTGGCAACGGGCTTTGTTGCAAAGATAGGATCCTGGGTTAGTGGTTCTGTTGTGTGGTGTGTGGTTGCTGATGAGTATTTGCTTCAGGTTGGGGGGCTGTCTGTAGGCAAGGACTGGCCTGTCTCCCAAGATCTGTGAGAGTGATGGGTCGTCCTTCAGGATAGGTTGTAGATCCTTGATGATGCATTGGAGAGGTTTTAGTTGGGGGCTGAAGGTGATGGCTAGTGGCGTTCTGTTATTTTCTTTGTTGGGCCTGTCCTGTAGTAGGTGACTTCTGGGTACTCTTCTGGCTCTGTCAATCTGTTTCTTCACTTCAGCTGGTGGGTATTGTAGTTGTAGGAATGCATGATAGAGATCTTGTAGGTGTTTGTCTCTGTCTGAGGGGTTGGAGCAAATGCGGTTATATCATAGAGCTTGGCTGTAGACAATGGATCATGTGGTGTGATCTGGATGAAAGCTAGAGGCACGTAGGTAGGAATAGTGGTCAGTAGGTTTCCGATATAGGATGGTGTTTATGTGACCATCGCGTATTAGCACCGTAGTGTCCAGGAAGTGGATCTCTTGTGTGGACTGGTCCAGGCTGAGGTTGATGGTGGGATGGAAATTGTTGAAATCATGGTGGAATTCCTCAAGAGCTTCTTTTCCATGGGTCCAGATGATGAAGATGTCATCCATGTAGCGTAAGTAGAGTAGGGGCATTCGGGGACGAGAGCTGAGGAAGCGTTGTTCTAAGTCAGCCATAAAAATGTTGGCTTACTGTGGGGCCATGCGGGTACCCATCGCAGTGCCGCTGATTTGAACATATACATTGTCCCCAAATGTGAAATAGTTATGGGTGAGGACAAAGTCACAAAGCTCAGCCACCAGGTTAGCCGTGACATTATCGGGGATACTGTTCCTGACAGCTTGTAGTCCATCTTTGTGTGGAATGTTGGTGTAGAGGCTTCTACATCCATAGTGGCTAGGATGGTGTTTTTAGGAAGATCACCGATGGCTTGTAGTTTCCTCAGGAAGTCAGTGGTGTCTCGAAGATAGCTAAGAGTGCTGGAAACATAGGGCCTGAGGAGGGAGTCTACATAGCCAGACAATCCTGCTGTCAGGGTGCCAATGCCTGAGATGATGGGGCGTCCAGGATTTCCAGGTTTATGGATCTTGGGTAGCAGATAGAATACCCCAGGTTGGGGTTCCAGGGGTGTGTCTGTGCGGATTTGTTCTTGTGCTTTTTCATGGAGTTTCTTGAGCAAATGCTGTAGTTTCTTTTGGTAACCCTCAGTGGGATCAGAGGATAATGGCTTGTAGAAAGTGGTGTTGGAGAGCTGCCTAGTAGCCTCTTGTTCATAATCCGACCTAGTCATGATGAGAAAGCACCTCCTTTGTCAGCCTTTTTGATTATGATGTCAGAGTTGTTTCTGAGGCTGTGGATAGCATTGTGTTCTGCACGGCTGAGGTTATGGGGCAAGTGATGCTGCTTTTCCACAATTTCAGCCCGTGCACGTCGGCGGAAGCACTCTATGTAGAAGTCCAGTTTGCTCTTTTGACCTTCAGCAGGAGTCCACCCAGAATCCTTCTTTTTGTAGTGTTGGTAGGAAGGTCTCTATAGGTTAATGTGTTGGTCAGAGGTGTGTTGGAAATATTCCTTGAGTCGGAAACGTCAAAAATAGGATTCTAGGTAACCACAGAACTGTACCATGTTCGTGGGGGTGGAGGTGCAAAAGGAGAGGCCCCGAGATAGGACAGATTCTTCTGCTGGGCTAAGAGTATAGTTGGATAGATTAACAATATTGCTGGGTGGGTTACAGGAACCACTGTTGTGGCCCCTTGTGGCATGTAGTAGTTTCGAGAGTTTAGTGTCCTTTTTCTTTTGTAGAGAAGCAAAGTGTGTTTTGTAGATGGCTTGTCTAGTTTTTGTAAAGTCCAGCCACGAGGAAGTTTGTGTGGAAGGTTGGTTCTTTATGAGAGTATCAAGTTTTGAGAGCTCATTCTTAATCTTTCCCTGTTTGCTGTAGAGGATGTTGATCAGGTGGTTCCGCAGTTTCTTTGAGAGCCTGTGGCACAAGCTGTCACCATAGTCTGTGTGGTATGTAGATTGTAATGGATTTGTTACCTTCAGTCCTTTTGGTATGAAAAGGCCCAAGAAAGAAAATAACAGAACGCCACTAGCCATCACCTTTAGCCCCCAACTAAAACCTCTCCAATGCATCATCAAGGATCTACAACCTATCCTGAAGGATGACCCATCACTCTCACAGATCTTGGGAGACAGGCCAGACCTTGCTTACAGACAGCCCCCCAATCTGAAGCAAATACTCACCAGCAACCACACACCACACAACAGAACCACTAACCCAGGAACCTATCCTTGCAACAAAGCCCGTTTCCAACTCTGTCCACATATCTATTCAGGGAACACTATCATAGGGACTAATCACATCAGCCACACTATCATAGGCTCGTTCACTTGCGCCTCTACCAATGTGATATATGCCATCATGTGCCAGCAATGCCCCTCTGCCATGTACATTGCTCAAACTGGACAGTTTCTACGTAAAAGAATAAATGGACACAAATCAGACGTCAAGAATTATAGCATTCAAAAACCAGTCAGAGAACACTTCAATCTCTCCGGTCACTCGATTACAGACCTGACAGTGGCTATCCTTCAAAAAAAAAACTTCAAAAACAGACTCCAGTGAGAGACTGCTGAATTGGAATTAATTTGCAAACTGGATACGATTAACTTAGGCTTGAATAGAGACTGGGAGTGGATGAGTCATTACACAAAGTAAAACTATTTCCCCATGAAGAAAAGGAGTACCCGTGGCACCTTAGAGACTAACAAATTTATTAGAGCATAAGCTTTCGTGAGCTACAGCTCACTTCATCGGATGCATTTGATGCAAATGCATCCGATGAAGTGAGCTGTAGCTCACGAAAGCTTATGCTCTAATAAATTTGTTAGTCTCTAAGGTGCCACGGGTACTCCTTTTCTTTTTGCGAATACAGACTAACACGGCTGCTACTCTGAAACCTATTTCCCCATGGTATTTCTCCCCCCCACCCCACCCCCCACTGTTCCTCAGACATTCTTGTTAACTGCTGGAAATGGCCCACCTTGCTTGTCACCATGAAAGGTTTTCCTCCTCCCCCCACCCCGCTGGTGATGGCTCATCTTAAGTGATCACTCTCCTTACAGGGTGTATGATAAAACCCATTGTTTCATGTTCTCTGTGTGTGTATATAAATCTCCCCACTGTATTTTCCACCGAATGCATCCGATGAAGTGAGCTGTAGCTCACGAAAGCTTATGCTCAAATAAATTTGTTAGTCTCTAAGGTGCCACAAGTACTCCTTTTCATCATTGATTTTGCAACCTTTATTCACATTGTGGACATTCACTCATTTTAATTTGGGGAAACTGAGGTACAGGAAAGGGGTAGTAACTTAGCCAAGGTCTTGCAACAAGTCAGTGGCAGGGCTGAGGTTAGAACTCTATCCATTGGTCCGCACTGCCTCCTAATCCTGGCTCCTGGACTCGAGAGATCATTGGTCTGTTGCGACATTCCTGCGCAGGCTTGTCTGATATGTGAACTGTTCACAAACATGTGAATGTGTATAAAAGCCTAGGTGTGGGTTCTCCCAAATCTACGGCGCCAATGAGCAGGACTGAACAAGCCCTCAAGCGTTAGGCTTGAGTGAGCCTGGATCCTCATTATATACAACACTCGCCCTCTTCCTCCTGCACAGACTCTTGGAAATGCCAGCATTGACAGGGTTAAATTCAAGTACTTTCTTTCAGGCCCTATACAATTATGGAGCCCTCAACTTCTCTAGGGATCAGAGTGAGATGCAATAGGAATGGGAAACATTCAACCTTGACAATATTGTGGGAATCTGTTTTGGGGACACACACTCTGGAGAGCAAATTCACAACACCCAGCAAGGAGAAAAGTCTGATAGGCTTCTGATATTTTTGGTGATTCATTTCTCCTCCCGTTTGAGTGACCCAGAGTTCACACCGAGCGGGAAGCCTGCGATTTGAGGGTGTTAGCCATTTCGTGATGTTCCTCTCCCCTCCATGTTCTGGTTGAGCAGTGTTTGAACACCGCAGATCTTCTGGCTGTAGTTTGATTTGAGCCTGGAAAGTCTGAAGGGCCTGGAAATTAGAAGTGACTCAGAAAGGAGCTCAATGACTCACTGCAGCTAGGATACTAGGGAAAAGGCGAAAGTTATTGAGTTCACTTATGTTCCTCTCTCTCGTATGCATGCACTCAGCTGCCCGTGGGACGAGGTCTTCTTCTCCCTGTCCAGTGCTACAGCAATAGTATATGGACTCAGGTCTGTTACCCTTACTCCGCTTGAGTAACACTTAGGCTATATCTATGGAGGGCTGGTCTACACTACAAATGTAGGTCAGCTGAACTACATTGTTCAGGATTGTGAAAAATTTCACACTCTGTGCCATGTAATTAAACCGACCCAGACCTAAGCCCTGGGATAGACACCACTAAGTCGACAGAAGAATTCTTCCGTTGATCTAGCTACCATCTTTCGTGGAGCTTGATTACCCACAGCGACGAGAGAACTCCTCCCCTCACTGTTGTATGTGTCTACACTTAAGTGCTACAGCATAGGTAGGGCCCTTTGTTTTCAGGTTTTGTTATTTAATTTTTCCTGAGAATTTTTCGGTGTTTATTACCAGAACAACAAAAACAGATGAAAATCAGTGCAAAAAACTATTAATAATTTTTCTGGGTAAATACCAGGGTTTATTTTCATGGACGGAAGGATAGTGGAGAAAAGTATTCAGTAGATTAATGTTTTGAGTTCGGTTCATCAGTGTGGTTTGCTGCAGAACTAAAACAAAACTCAAAACACAGTGCTGCTTCTGAATTTAAGAGAACAATATATCTCTAATCTCAAAATAAAATTTTTCATTTGAATAAACAGTTTAGTGCTGTAAACTTAGAACTATTAGCCTGAAAATATTTACATTTAATAATTGGGCTACACTATTTGCGGCTCATACACTCAACTTCATCCTTTTCTCCTGTTTTTGTTGTTTTAAAACCTTTGAATACTTCCTTGTGCTCTGAAATGGATCTGATACAGATCTTTGTTTTCTTCTCATTTTAGTATGTCAGATCTTTAACCCGTTATCTGCTAACCACTTGAAATGTGTATGTGGTGGGAGTGAGATGCGCATGCACTTCAGAGCTTGCGTGTGTGCCTGTTTGTTTATTGTATGTATCTTCTAGATTAATACATAGCCTTACTTCACCGGGGAGCTTTGCATATACACACAGATTAATGTATTATCATAATAGATATAGATCATGCAAAATATTGTATTTTCCTAATAAAACAAGTTATTTTTTATATTTTTGAATTAGGGCTGTCGATTAATTGCAGTTAACTCAAGCAATTAACTCAAAAAATGTAATTGCGATTAATGACACTGTTAAGGAACAGAATACCAATTGAAATATATTAAATATTTTTGGATGTTTTTTTACATTTTCAAATATATTGATTTCAATTACAACACAAAATATAAAGTATACACTACTCTCTTTATATTATTATTTTTTATTATAAATATTTTCACTGTAAAAATTATAAACAAAAGAAATAGTATTTTCAATTCACCTCAGACAAGTACTGTAGTGCAATCTCTTTATCATGAAAGTGCAACTTACAAATATAGATTTTTTTTGTTACATAACTTCACTCAAAAACAAAACAATGTAAAACTTTAGAGCCTACAAGTCCACTAAGTCCTACTTCTTGTTCAGCCAGTCACTAAGACAAACAAGTTTGATTACATTTACGGGAGATAATGCTGCCTGCTTCTTATTTACAATGTTACCAGAAAGTGAGAACAGATGTTTGCATGGCACTTTTGCTGGCATTGCAAGGTATTTACATGCCAGATATGTTAAACATTCATATGCTCCTTCATGCTTTCGTCGCCATTCCAGAGGCCATGCTTCCATGCTGATGATGCTCATTAAAAAAAATGTGTTTTTTAAATTTGTGACTGAACTCCTTGGGGGAGAATTGTATGTCTCTTGCTCTGTTTTACCCGCATTCTGCCATATATTTCATGTTATAGCAGTTTCAGATGATGACCCAGCACATGTTGTTTGTTTTAAGAACACTTTCACAGAAGATTTGACAAAACGCAAAGAAGGTACCAATGTGAGATTTCTAAAGATAGATACAGCACTTGACCCAAGGCTTAAGAATCTGAAATGCCTTCCAAAATCTGAGAGGGACGAGGTGTGCAGCATGCTTTCAGAAGTCTTAAAAAAGCAACACTCCAATGCAGAAACTTCAGAACCTGAACCACCAAAAAAAAAAAATTAACCTTCTGCTAGTGGCATCTGACTCAGATGAAGAAAATCAACATGCATCATTCTGCACTGCTTTGGATCATTATCCAGCAGAACTCATCATCAGCATGGACGCATGTCCTCTGGAATGGTGGTTGAAGCACAAAGGGACATATGAATCTTTGGCACATCTGGCACGTAAATGTCTTGCAACGCCGGCTACAACAGTGCCATGCAAATGCCTGTTCTCACTTTCAGGTGGCATTGTTAACAAGAAGCAGGCAGCATTATCTCCTGCAAATGTAAACAAGCTTGTTTGTCTGAGTGATTGGCTGAACAAGAAATAGGACTGAATGGACTTGTAGGTTCTAAAGTTTTACATTGTTTTATTTTTGAATGCAGTTATTTTTTGTACATACTGTAATTATACATTTGTAAGTTCAACTTCCATGAGAAAGAGATAGCACTACAGTACTTGTACTAGGTGAATTGAAAAATACTATTTCTTTTTTTACAATGCAAATATTTGTGATAAAAAAATTATAAAGTGAACACTGTATACTTTGTATTCTGTGTTGTAATTGAAATCAATATATTTGAAAATGTAGTTAACATCCAAAAATATTTAAATAAATAGGATTCTGTTATTGTTTAACAGTGCAATTAATCGCACAATTAATCACAATTAATTTTTTAATCACTTGACAGCCCTAATTTGAATGATACTAAAGTAGGATGAAAATCAGAAAAAAATGAATAATACTTTTTGTAAAACCCAGGACTTTGTTGGTAAAAATCAGTTTAAACTGAAAGCGAAGGGGCTTAAGCATACATAACATAAGGAAGACCATGTGCTCCGTGTACACACAGTGCATACTAACAGAAGGAGCTTTTTGGAGGGTGTAGGAACACCAGCTCCCAGAAAGACATTGTCTATGCTGACAGAAACACTGCTCCGTCAACACAGCTGTGTCTACACTGCAGGGTTTGTCGGCATAGCTGTGTCTGTTGGGGTGTGGTTTATACACACCCATGTCTGACGTTGCTATGCCGGTATACATTTTAAGTGTAGTCCTAGCCTGTCATAAGCAGCCCCATCAAAGTAAGTGCTTCCCAATATGAGTGTTACAGAACTGGCCTTGCAGCTGATAGAGGTTGTGTGGGACAGTCTGCTGGGATAGAAAACTGCTACCTGGAGTGTGGAGACTGAGGGGAGACCACTTCCTGCATCCGGGGATTGGTGAAGGGGGGGTGATAGGGAATGGACAGAGGAACCATCGAGGCAACAAAGGAAATGGAGGAGCTGTGGGGAGAGGGGTGAACCACGAAGGGAGGAGAAGGACAACAGATGGGGCCAGTGAGAGAGTAACTCTATGGGGAGGGATTCAAAGGTTAATGAAAGAATTACATTGATGATGGTGCAGAGGTCCCTGTCAAGGAGCAGGCTGTCGAAGGCAGCCGTGGGGGAGAATCGTTCAGCTCCTCTAAAGGGATATTGTAGAAAAAAGATTGCACAGATAAATAACTTGGTCTGAAGAAAACCTTCAATGCATTGTGAAAATGTTATTTGAACTGCTCCCTGAAAGCGCAGCTCTGTCTGCTCTTCTTGGCATCACAGTGAGGAGCAGAGAGGTGAATGTGTTCTGGTGTGTGCCAGCCCAGAATATTGACTTACAGGAGATCAGATGCAGAACGTGGCTAATCACACATGCAAATGCTTCTGATTAGCCACAGGAGGATGCCCTTACTTGAATTGCTTGTGGAATTGCAGTCATTTTGCATGCAAATTAGGCACACAACTGGGTCTGTGTTTTTTGTGTATAAAACTGCATTCCTAAATTGTTTCAAAATCAGGCCCGCAATGTGTGGTTTGGAGTTTAAGTCCTTCTGTAGAGTGCTGGGAGATGGTGGTCTCGGGATAATGGGGTCAACAGATAGCCCAGATAATCATGTCCAGGGACAGTGGGAACACCCCTACAAACCCGTCGCACACACAAACAGGCATTTAGTGTTACATAACTTTGACAAGTCGTCGCATATCTGTTTACTCGTTCACTGTGTTCCATTGCAAATGTTTGGAGGCGTGGGAAGGGGCATGAGAAGTGTGTGACACCATTTGAAATATTGCCCTTCTGATCTTGGCTCGTGTTTTGCCTCCCGGATCCTATTACTGTTCATGAAAGAATTGCAAAGGGAAAGACCGCTCCATATTATCTGAGTTTATTGTGTAGACGCCAATAGAATGCTTGGGCACTGGACATCTCTTCTACAGAAAGAGAGTCAACTCTACCTCCTAAGAGTAAGTCAGTAAATAATAGATTCTGTTTTAGCCACAATCAGTCATTTGAAATGCTCATTTTCCTTCCTCCTGAGCCCCATCAGTGGTGACAACACTTCTACCACAGACTGTAGCCAGAGAGCTCCTCACCAAGGAGCAGGGAGTGCAGCCTGTACCAGAAAGGGACCCCCTCCATTAGGGGGTCCAGGCAACACCCCTCATCCAGTTCAAAAACCATGATCACCAGAAGCAAGACTGAGCCCATGGTCTTCCTTATGTTGTGACACCTCTGCTTTGCCTTCTCCTTGTCTCCTTTCTTTTCACTCCAGAGGACTGAGGCTGGTGCTGGTGGCAAGCCTGGATTGTCTGCCACCTGAGGATTTCCCATCCCTGGTGTATGGCCGTCACTGGGGGGTGGCACAGTCCAGTGGGGGATAGGACGTGGTTGTTTGAGCTGGGATGCACAGAGCTGGTCTGGAAAGTAACAAATTTTCCCATTACTTCTCCCTTACTGGTGTGAGGGCGAAGCAGGCGAATAGCCAGGGTCAATGTATCCCTCAGAGGCCAATGGAAAGTCCCCAAGGACCTTAGTAGATAAATCCAAATGTTGTGTTCTGTTTTCCCCTGCTGTGGCAGTAGAGTATGTAGTACAGGGGTGGGCAAACTTTTTGGCCCAAGGGCCACATTGGGGTTGCAAAACTGTATGGAAGGCCAGATAGAGAAGGCTGTGTCTCCCCAAACAGACTGGCCCCTGCCCCCATCCGCCCCTCCCACTTCCCGCCCCCTGACTGCCCCCCCTCAGAACCCCCGACCCATCCAATCCCCGCCCCGCTCCTTGTCACCTGACCGCCCCCTCCCAAGACCCCCCGACCCTAAACACCCCTCCCAGGACCCCAACCCCCCAGTTCCCTGACTGCCCCGACCCCTATCCACACCTCTACCCCCTGACAGGCCCCCCGGGACTCCCACACCTATCCAACCGCTCCCTGTCCCCTGACCGCCCCCCCCTCGAACCTCCACCCCATCCAATTGCCCCCTGACTGCCCCCCAGGACTCCCTGCCCCTTATCCAACCCCCCCCCCGCCCAGCCCCCTTACCATGCCACTTAGAGTGGCATGTCCGGCAGCCACACTGCCTGGCCAGAGCCAGCCTTGCCACTGTGCTGCCCTGCAGGAGTGCGCAGCCCCGCCGCCCAGAGTGCTGCCCATGGCGTGGCTGCGGGGGAGGGTGGAGGGTCCGGGGGCTAGCCTCCCCGGCCAGGAGGTCAGGCGCCGGGCAGGATGGTCCTGCGGGCTGGGTGTGGCCCATGGGCTGTAGTTTGCCCACCTCTGATGTAATGTATGCATGTTGTGTTTGCAGGGCATGAGTTGTGTCTATGGTAAGTGACTGTTACGTGTGTTTTTCTCTCTTCCTTTTTGTGTTTGGTTAGCCCACTGATCCCGCTTGCTAATGGTTGTAAGCTCCTTGGCACAGGGACATGTCTGGTTTTTTATCCCTAAAGCATCTTGCAAACTGGCAAACAATGAAAAGTAATAAGAGTGAATAACCTAATGATGACACCCCGGTAACTTGGGTATGTCCTCAGTGGATATTTACAAATTTCTTCTTCTAAAACAGTGTTTGAGTCACACTGCCTCCTTCTCCAGATCTTTTCCTCCTACCCTTGCACTGGTTTTCTGATTGTCTTTCTCGAGATATAATTTCTCATGCTGGGGCTTCCTCACGGTAACAGCCACTCTTCCTTGGGAGGGTGGTCAGGGTAATTCTGGGGCCTCCCACCTCTTGGGAGATATGCCTCTGACTAATAGGCCAGTTGTAAAAGCCACCAAACAGCTACTGTGAGGTCACCAAGATGTAGTTTTGCAGTGAGTATTCAATGATTTCAAGACTTGCCCCTGAGTATGACTCTGAGACTTGGTCCCTGGATATGAAGAGCTGAAGTGGCCTTAAAGTCTGTAGAGGGGATACTTGCACTGGGAATAAATTTCATTCTGCAGATTTGAATTTTAATAAGTTTTAATAAGTTTAATAAGTTTAATAAGTTTGAGGCCATCCTTAAACCACTTCTGAGATACACAACCCCATTGCACTGTCCCCCCAGCAAGAAGTATCAGCAAAGAAAACTCTGCTTATGGATTCAGTGATAATATTTCCCTTTCTCAGAGTATTGCTAGGCAGCAGCCTCTCTAGAGCTAAAGTGGCAAACTGAGGGGCAGCCGAGAATGCTGGCATAACTCCATTAACTTCAGAGGAGCAATGCTTGCAGAGAACTGGGTCTTGAGTTTCCAGAATTAGGCCAATTATGCACCAAGTCCCTAAAATACAAGACCAAAAATTGCCTGAGCCTCAAAACTGACAGGTTGGGTCTGGGTCCAAGGTAGAATTTTTCTGCTTGATTTGAAGTGAAATGTACAAGGAGTTCCTGAGTTATAGCATCCTAAAAATAGCAGTATTCAGAACGGAAAAGGTCTCTTAATTTTTGTCACTTTATAACAAAATGAGAGAGAAAGAGAGAGAGAGAAACTTAGCTAACTAGCCTCCCTGAGCTGAGACCCGATGTCCACCACCATAGTTTATCTGATTTAATGTCAAAACCAGAATTATTAACTTTTGTATTAGGAATCTTGTTAATACAACATGGGGAAAGAATGCTTTCTATATATGCTGTCACCCGCATCACTACTCTCCTCCCAACCCTGCTCCATGTGGCTCTCCTGAGTTCTGCTGGAGCAGGTCCAGTCGATAAATGGGGTGTTTCTCTTCCTGATATTCATATGGGCAGCTCGATTGGGGATTCCTTCTACAATCTGCAGGACAAAGATCCTTTCTAGTGAAATTCAGGGACTTTAAAAAAAATAAGGAAATTCTCCAACAAAACTTTAAGGTGAAGTTAAAGTTGTAGCAACACATCAGTGTTGGGTGCTTTGTATCCCTGCAAGGCACAGTCTCAGAGTCTTAGTGTTGTCTATACACAAACTGGAACCAAAATAATTAAATCACTTTTCATTCATGCCAGCGTCAGTTATTTTGGTGTAAGCCTATATGTGGCGATGCGTGTTTCAGATTAAGAGTGGCCACACACAGGCTTCCATTGAAATAATCATAGGTGTGAATTAAAAGCAGTTTAATTACTTTGGTTCTAGTTTGAGTGTAGATTGCCCCAGAAATAGAAACTCAGGAAATCCAGGAGTAAGGTGGTATTTCTCAAACAATGCACTAATATGCACTCAGATCATGACAACCTTAACTCTGCCCCTGGAGAGATGACAGGAAACTGGGATACCAGATGCATTGCTTTCTTTGTTACAGAGGCCTTTGCATTCCTGCCTTGGCTTTAATTGTATAGGCAGAATTATACCATTTTGGGCAGACAGATAGCCAAAACAGTGGTTATTTATTAGAAACTAATTAAACTTCTTGTGCACATATGCTGCCCCGCACTCCTGGTACTCGCCCTTTCTCATCCACATATGCCGGAAAGACTTAAGCGAGGCTGCCATGGAGCCTCCAGCCCAGACTGCCATACTCCTCTTTGGGACAGCCAGAATTTTAATCCGGTAGCCTTTGCCATATAACAAGGCATCCAGCTCTGAGCACATCCTCTCAGGGAAGCCAGGAAACATTGATGAGCCCCCTGATAACACAGTGTTACCAATAATGTCTCCCTTGCACTCATCAGGCACCTTCTGGAGACTTTGGAAAGCTAAAAGGTGAATGCCTGGAGAATTTTGGTCTATCAGTTTTGGCTGGAAGAGTGGCTCTGGGCAGCAGAACCGCTCCTTATCCAGAGTTATCCAGTGCCCATCAGGGGTCTTAAAACACACTGGGAACTGGTGAGCTTTGTCTTGGAGGTCTCCTTCGTAGTCCATGGACACGTAGCAGCACTGCTTCTTCAGCTGGGTCACCGTCGTCTTCTGCAAGGCATATAGCAGCTGTGGGTCATTGGAGCTCTTCAGCAGCAGGGTATGCATGTGCTTGGAAAGAAAAAACCCAGCCACGTCCAGGCGATAGGTGGCTTCCCTCCAGATCTGCCCAGCGCAGATGGAAGTGACATGGGACACCCCAGCCCCAGCCTCCACAGCCAGGCCAGTGACCCTGCCACAGGAGCAGAGGGAGAGGAGGCCTGTGTTAGCCACATGCAAGGCTGGAACAGCGAAGGCCTCAAAGAACACCTCGGCCACCTTCTCCCGATTGGTTGTGGGGCAGGAGGGAGAGTCGGTCATGAGCAGCGGGCGCTCCTCAGGGGACAGTCTCAGCCCGCAGAAGAAAAGGTGGCTCCACAGATTTTCCATGGCTTCCCAGTCAGTGATGATACCATGCCTGAGCGGGTGGGTTTTGGATGCCCTGGCACCCCCTGTCCCACAGCCAGTAGCGGTGAGATGGCATGGGATCTCCCGCATCACAGCTGGGCAGGTGGGAGGCATGGACGTGGTCTTCAGCACAGACTTTGGCTTGTCCTCTCCAGCAAAGCCGGCCCGAGTGAAGCAACTACCATTGTCGATGACAACCGCAACCTTTCCCATAGCGTTATCTGCACCACCAAACTGTCTGAGCTTTATCCACCTCTGACGTCAGGATGGGGAAGACGCACAGTCAGGGATTAGAGGGAAAAAGGGAATTGGAAAGCTTGCCTTATCCTGTAACAGAGCAAACGGATGATCTATAATGCAGTGTCTAGTCACGTTACCAGTTAAATACAAACCCATTGTTAATGCGGGATTACAGCTGAGAAATGCAACGATCAAGAGTCAGGACATGCCCACAAGCTGGGGGTTCCTCAGCAGCAGTGACTTGGATGTGCTGTGGAGTTGCCCCCTTCTGGAATTGGTCTGGTTGGACACTTTTGGCCATCTCATCATGCCTTGTCACGTAAACACAATCATGCTGTTACTTCTGCTCAGCAACACGTTGCATCGAAACAGGCTCCCGTCACAACAGGACAGTGCTCCAAGAGCCCAAAGGAATGATCCGGAAGAATGGCAATCCAGACTGCTGCTTTGGTGCTCCTAGGCTGAAATTTTTCAAAACTGCCTAGGGGATTTGGATGCCCAACCACATTAACTTTAAATCTTGACTCTAGGGCACTATCTACGGCATGGGCCTGGTTTTCCTACCCCAGACAGGTCGTAGGGCATTTCTGTCTTAGCAGGGCCGCATGTACGTGGCAGCTCCTAGTGTGTGTGTCAATGTGGCTTGATAACCATCTAGACTTGTGCAGGTACCAAGCAGAATGTGCACCATGCATGCAGCCATAAGTGCACAGAGTGAGCACGAGGCCAGAGATGCACTGATGCTTGTCCAGGGCTAGAAAATCAGGTTCTACAGCCTCTGAAAGTTATTGCCAATGTATTTGCCTAAGAATACATCACAACTCAGAGGGTCTGTGCTATGAACAGGGTCTGTGCTATGCTATGTATCACTTCACCCTAAAGACTTAAATAGTGCTTAGACCTTGTGCTGATTCTCCCTGAAAACTGCATTTCCCCCCTCATCAACTGATACCTGCATGCATATTGGTAAGGGCGATCTTTAATAGGTGCTAAAAATGACATCCTGTGTATGCTCGGTGTGACATTTTCAACTGTTCTTTCCAAATCAAAACTGTGCAAACCTGGCAAACTCACGCGTTCCTCAGTGGAGACTGTGGATCGTTAGAGAAAGCAGTGTTCAGGCCTTTATCACTTGTCTTAGCCTATCAAATGGTCACAGAGCCTTCCCACCCCTACCCCCCTTACACGAACCTCAGAAAGGACCGAATGGATTTTATTCAAATTAAAAAACAAAGCCCCCAGCTTTGGGCTATGGTGTGAAATTTTGCTCCCAAAGGAAATGTCTAAGGAAAATTGTGAGCAGCTGAAAATTGGGGTTTGGAATGGAATGATCTTCTCCACCTTATGGTGCAACCCTCTGAGAAATGAAAGTATAACAACCTCCCTGTCCTAGGGCTGTCCATGGCACACACTGTGCCGAGGTCACTTGCTGTTGTTGGGCAACTCTTCTAAAAATGTCTGTCCCCCCACATTGGGCCACGTTAAATAGTGCAGGACTACCCAGGATATGGGCACAGCAAAGGGCATTCTGGCGATGAAGGGAGTAGAGCTGCTTGGAAAAATTGCAACGACATGTTTTTTGTCAGATTTTGCAGATTGGTAAGATCAAAACATTTTGAGGAAGCAGTTTGATTTTGATGAAATTCCTCCGGAAACCTGGCAGGATCCGTTAGAAACTTGCCTACTGTCCTGTCAGCTCACCCACCCAGCTCCTCAGCAGCCCACCAGGCAGGTGGCAGGGGGTCCAAAGCCTGGAAGCCGTAGGCTCCCAGGGTCCATGACTCTGGGACAGCCATGCAGACCGACTGCCTTGGTGTCAGGGATCCAGGGTCCTGGGCAGCCCACCGGGTGCACCGTTTGGGGTTACCTTATCTAACATGATCATATAGTTAAACCCAATGTTCTGCAGTCTCCTCCATGCCATCCCCTTCTCACTTGTTTCTCCTGTTCTCTTTCCCCACCCTTCACTGCCCCAAGTTGAATGGGTTGATAGCAGCAGTGGCCTCAGTGTGGCATTGCTGAGCGCTCCCCTGGGCAGCTTGACACTTGGCAAAGAAATGTTCATGAGTTGTTAAATTCCAACCCAAATGTGCTCAGCCATGTTGACTGGCCCTAGGATCTTCCTGGAGTTCAGATTCCCCAGCTATAAAACCCTGCAGCTCAGGGTGAGGGTGACCATTGGGTGTGTTCTAGGGCTCTGAATGGGCCTTATGTTGCATTTAGGGCCCCCGTCCCTAAAAGAGCATAATTTCTCTGGGGGAGATGTGTTGGAACTGCTCCTTGATTGCAACCCCACACAAACCCAGATTCTGATACCCTCACTGCTGGGATGGAGTCATGTGTGGTACGACGCCCTCACCTGATGATGTTCATCTCCCCTCCCCTCTGACCCCTGGATCCTCTTGGAGCTGGCCTAGGACAGACATTAGGGTTCCCGGGTGCGGCCTGGAACTGCTGGTGAGGAAGGAAGGGTTCCATTGGGGGGGGGACGCTGTCCTGGGAGTTCTGGAATCTTCCCCTACCCCATGTGGCTTCTGTTCCTAGGAAGAGATTGTTAGCTCCCATGACCTCATAGACCTGTGTGTGCACGTGTGTGTATGTGTGTTGCTGGAACTGGTGATGCCAATAGAATGCATTGTAATACCAAAGCCCTGGGCATCAGACCCATGCAACACTTTCCACAGGTAGGGATGATACTGCTGAGACCCTGGCAAGGTCCCAGCCCACTGTCTTAATTCTATCATGTTGCTATGTGCTGCGAAACAGCCGTTGTGTTCCATCCAAAGGAAGGGGTGAGGTGATTCCTACACTGACAGCTTGTAACAGGTTTCAGAGTAGCAGCCGTGTTAGTCTGTATTCGCAAAAAGAAAAGGAGTACTTGTGGCACCTTAGAGACTAACAAATTTATTAGAGCATAAGCTTTCTGTAGCTCACGAAAGCTTATGCTCTAATAAATTTGTTAGTCTCTAAGGTGCCACAAGTACTCCTTTTCTTTTTGACAGCTTGTAAGACTCTGTATGATCCTTTGAGATGAGAGAGGCTATTTACATTATTTACTGACAGGAAGCATTTCATGCACACACACTGAAATGCAGCCACCTCTGAAGTGGAATGTAGGAGCTGTTTAACAATGTATAGCAACTACACAACAGTTGAGGACAGACATGAAACTACAAGGGGAATTGTAGGGAAGCAAGATTTGCCCAACAAACTGTTTCACACCCCTACTCTTGCCTCCCTGGCTTGTTTCTTTTTTGCTATGTTCTAGATTTCTTGCTAAGCACCACACGCAGCTCAATCCCAGTAAGATAAAGCCATTAGCTGAACGGTATTGATGGTATCCATTTAGAATTCTATTCAGAGTCCATCACCTAGAGGTGGGGAAATGGAGAAGGCAGATGGGGCCAAATCTGGTGCTCTTTTCTCTGTCTTTATCTGAGCTTTGTCTGCACATTAATTTGGAGACAAATCCTGTAAAGTGCTGCACACCCTCAGCTCCCGTTGACGTCAGTAGGAGTTGGTGCTTAGCAGAGCACAGTAGCTGGCAGAGTCGTGCCCCGAGTAAGGAGTGCAGGACTCAGCCCATGGAGAGTTATCTGCACAGAGCAAACACTTCTGGAGGAACAAAACAGAAGCCAAAATAGGGAACGACCAGGTTAAAGAATATTTAGATGCTAGATGTATTCAAATTCAAATGTGGTGCTTAAAATGAAGTAATCTCAGAATAGTGAATAATTATCTTTGAAAACTTCTGGAGGAAGGCTGAGGTCCCAGAAAACTGAAGAGGAGCAAACACAGTACATATCTTTAAAAAGGGAACAAGAAGGACCTTAGGGAATTATAGGCCAGTCAGACTAATTTTGATACCTGGGAAAAATTGGAACAAATTATTAAACAATCCGTTTGTAAGCACTTGAGGATAATAAGGAATAGCCAACATGGATTTGTCAAAAACAAATCATGCCAAGAAACCTAATTTACTTCTTTGGCAGGGTTACTGACCTAGTGGATGGATAGAGGAAAATCAGTAGATGTGATATATCTTGATTTTAGTCAGGCTTTTCACGCGGTCCCACATGACACTCTCATAAGCAAACTAGGGAAATGTGGTGTAGATAAAATTACTATGAGGAGTTGAATGATTGCACTCAAAGAGTAGGTTTCAGAGTAGCAGCCGTGTTAGTCTGTATTCGCAAAAAGAAAAGAAGTACTTGTGGCACCTTAGAGACTAACAAATGTATTTGAGCATAAGTTTTCGTGAGCTACAGCAAGAGTAGTTATCAATGGTTTGCTGTCAAACTGGGCGGGTGTATCTAGTGGGGTTCCACATGAGTCAGTCTGGAGTCCGGTACTAGTCAATATTTTCATTAATGACTTGGATAATGGAGTGGAAAGTGTGCTTATAAAGTTTGTGGAGGACACCAAGCTAGAAGGGGTTGCAAGCACTTGGAGGACAGAATTAGAATTCATGAGGAGCCTAAAAAATTAGAGAATTGATCTGAATTCAATAAGATGAAATTCACTAAAGAGAAGTGCAAAGTACTACACTTAAGAATAAAATAATCAAGTGCACAACTACAAAATGGGGAATAACTGGCTAGGTGGTAGTACTGGTGAAAAGGATCTGGGGCCTGCGCCTCTCACCCTGGTGGAGTACCGGAGTCGATGGGAGAACGCTCAGCAGTCGATTTATCACATCTAGACTAGATAAATCGACCGCTGCTGGATCGATCGCTGCCCGTCGATCCAGGGGGTAATGTAGACAAGCCCTTAGTCACGTATAATTGCCCTGCTCTGCTTGGCACTGATGAGCCCTTACTGGAGTTCTATGTCCAATTCTGACCACCTCACTTTTGGAAAGATGTGGACAAATTGGAGAGAGTCCAGAGGAGAGCAACAAAAATGATAAAAGGTTTAGAAAACCTGACCTATAAGGAAAGTTTAAAAAACCTGGGTATGTTTAGTCTTGAGAAAAGAAGACTGAGGGGGGACTTGATAACAATCTTCAAATATGTGAAGGGCTGTTATAAAGAGGACAGTGATCAATTGTTCTCCATGTTCACACAAGGTAGGACAAGAAGTGATGGGCTTAATCTGCAGCAATGGAGATTTAGGTGAGACATTAGGAAAAACTTTCTAACTTTAAGGGGCAGGTAAGCTCTGGAACAGGCTTCCAAGGGAGGTTGTGGAATCCCCATCACAGGAGGTTTTGAAGGGCAGGTTGGACAAACACCTGACAGAGATGGTCTAGATTTACTTGGTCCTGCCTCAGTGCAGTGGGCTGAATTTGATGACTTTTTTAGGCTCCTTCCAGCCCTATGTTTCTATTATTCTGTGATTCTACCAGCTTCTGGGATGTGGCTTTCTTATTCACCAAAAACTGCTTTGTGGGTCTCTCCTTCCTGAAGTTAAAGATCTTTGATCCAGAGCCTGGGGAGAAAGAGGGTGGCAACATCCAAATTTCTTTTACTTGCTGCAAAAAGCTCTTTCTGCTGGGGCTGGCTCCTGGTTCACGCAGTGTGACTACACAGTTATATAACTCCATTCCAGAGCGTGACTAGCAGCACAGATTGACAAGGAGAGAGAGCATGGGGTAGTTGGTTAGCAGACAGGAAAGCACTTTCTAGCCTGAGTTTCTAATAAAAGCCAATGTTAAATGGTTCAGCAACGCTTTTGTTGCTTTCTGTGAGTCACCACAGAGGGACGTTAGAGGAACACTAAGCCTCCCATCTTGCTATATACACTACGGTAACTCCTGATCTCTGGCTGATTTCCAGTCCGCTATGTTGACCAGGTGCCAGCATTTTCTTAGCCCCAGTTTCTCTGGTTAACAATGCTCTATAGCATCTCTCAATGCAGAATGGACATCCCTGTATGTCAGTATGCCAGAAGTTTGCTCATGGAAACAGTTGGCCCTGCACTTCCCACTCCACCAGGAAAGCAAGGAACCCCCCACATCTTTTTAGTTCTCAGCTGATGGAGTGGCTCCTGCCCCTCTTTATACAATGGGAATTTCTTCCCAGGCAATTTGCCTTTTTATCCGCCATACTTCTCATTGGTCGATTCACCTCTCGGGAACCCCTGAAAGGCTGTGAAAGGAGCTCTGTCTCCAGGGCTAGCTTGGAAGCACTCACTTTGCAAAGCCAATGTCTTTCTCACCTCCCACCCCAACCCCCACCTCCTGCACTGTCTCCTGGAGGCCCTCTCTCCAGCCAAGGACTGCTGGGTGGGGTCACTGGTGCCAGACCCTTAGTGTAAGGCTCTAATATTTCGTGTCTTCCTGTCTTCCTCCTGCGCCCCCAAACACATACTAAACACAACCAGTCATCTGAGATGCTCAGGTTGGTTTATTTTCCCCCTTCCATGGGTTCCTTGGTTCCAGCATGCGCTATAGTGTTGCTGGAGACAGTGATGCTCCTTGGGCTGCTCACAGCCTGGGCCATCCACTCCTAGCACCTGGGTGTACGGTGTACCAGAATCTCACCCAGTTCTTGGAGCCCAGGGAATCCCCTTCCTCGGCCTTGTCAGACTCCACCAAAAAAAACAGGGTCAGGATCCTCCTCATCTTCTGGATGTCCCCATCTCCAGCTCCCAATCGTGCTGATGAGGGGAACGACTGTGGTGGCCGGGGACCCTCTCCCCTCTTGCTGCCCAGCTCCGATCTGCCAAAGATGTTAACTTTGCTACCGGGAGGGAGGGTGATCAGAGAGAGGGTCTTTGGGTAGTGGGACAGCTTCCCAAGAGGAGGCAGCAGCACTGCTTTGATCTGTAGAATAAATGAAACAAACAAAGCTTTTGGTCCCATTGGCCTGGGCTGCTCCCCTGCCGCTCAGGACCTCCCCTTTCAGCTCTCCAGTCTCGGTGAGGCACTCCTGGAGAGCAGACATGGTCAGTGACACTGCTGATGGTTCCGCAGAGTGAAGCTACACTGGAACTACTTCCCAGAAAGTGCCTTCCCAGCGGCACCGGTCCCTTCACAGTCACCCCAGGGGCAGGGTGTTTGCCAGCTGGCTGAGGGAAATTCCAAGGCTTCTTATTAGGCGAAGTGGGTGATGGTCTTTGAGGACTTTCCCTGGGTTATTGATGTGTTTTAGGGGACCGTTCCCCAATCCCCCTGCCCGGGTTTTGGTTTCCTGTTTCCCCAAGAGCGAGAGACAGTGGCTGGCCTAGGGGCTCGAATTCCAATTATTCAAGAAGGATTAATACAAATACATTGTCAATTAGGAACTCATGATGGTTCTTGTCACCAGCATTCCCGGGCACTGTATAATGCGGTGAACAGTATCAAAATGTACTCACCCCTACTCGACCCACCAGCGTAATGCACCCCCACCCTGGGCCAGCAAAAACCTAAGGCTAGAGTAGGGCCTTAGCCCAGGGCCAGTTATTCTAGTTTTGAAACCTAGTTCTGACACAAGTCCACACGGCAGTGGCTGGTCCATGTCGCACAGACCTCAGCTTCTTTCTGGTCACTCTACACGGGGGGATAGTGTTAGGGAGGTGGAACCTGGCAGGTGTCTGTCTGTGGCAGTTGTGCAGGGAGCCATGTGTGGAGAGCAACTGTGCATGTTGTGTGGGATGAGGGGCGTGGCCAGGTGGGGTGTGAAGCCGTTGGAGAGCATTAGTGTAGATGACCCTGTAGCTGGGACGAGTCACCAGCTGGCACTTACAGTGGACTTGTTCTTTTTCAGATAGATAACCAGTCGCCCTTTCTCCTTTTCCTTCTCCAGATCTGGGTACTTCTCCTTCTTCTCTCGCTTTGCTTTTTTCACCTTCTTTCTGGAGTTGTAATTGCCCATCTTGTGATTCCTTCCGAGCCAGCTGGTACTGCCCCTACTGAGCCAGTTATGTCAGAAGTCAAGGAGCTTCTGTGATGTCAACCGTAGGCATAGATGCGACTTTACAATGGATGAGGTGTCTCTGAGGCTGCCATTGGGTCCCATTGTCCTGCTGCCTATCCCCTGGATACCCTTCCCTGGCAGTGAGAGAAAGAGGCCAGGCTCTGTATATGTCTTTGTGTGAACTCCTCAAGGCGTGGAGCGCTGGGAACAGATTACACTGGGTGGATCTGAATGATGCTAAGGAGACCCTGAAATCAGTTTGGGCCACATGCAGCTCGTTCCTTTTCTCATCCCCGCCTGATAATGAGCTGACCAGTACTAGTCACTTATATTGTGTAATTTTGCTGAGGGGTCCCATTAAAGACAGTTCAGACGGCAGACTAAAGTATTGTTTAGTGGGCATAAGTGAAGTGGATCTGGCCTTTTATTTTAGAGATGGGTCATATATCCAAGGATCACCTATGTGTAATGCAGCTACCACCTCTGGTTGTAACACCGCAAAACACAAAGTGCCACACTGCCCAGCACTTTGGGATAGAAAGTAGAGACAAGTCCCAGATCCAGTGAAGCACACGGA
Organism: Dermochelys coriacea; assembly: GCF_009764565.3. Lineage (NCBI taxonomy): Eukaryota > Metazoa > Chordata > Testudines > Dermochelyidae > Dermochelys > Dermochelys coriacea. The sequence continues at coordinate 28,768,748 of NC_050080.1, forward strand.
TGAATTTTACGATGACAAAGTGACCAAGATGCTGGTTTAACATCCCTGCTCTTGCAAAAATTGACATGGGATCTTTAGTAACTACCAGTGATTGGGAAACCTTTGTATCCCTAGCAGCCCCCTGCTGCCACTCTCATAATGGACTGAGAAGGCAGAACACTCCTAGTGAACTATCAGCGTCACTACTTGCCGTCCCAATGTCCCTTGCAGGTCTCCCATCCAAGTATAGGCCATGTCCCAACCTAGTTGTTAGGATCACAGCACCAGCTGCTCTGGCTGCAGGCAAAAGGTAACCTGTCACTTCCTACTTGAGCCCTGATCTTTGGTTTTGATCTCTCAGCTGAGAAAACAATGTGATGATGCAAAAAGGCTTATAGCTTCAGGTGGGAAATGCTGAATTCATGCGAAAGCCCCACCAATCTGATGTTATGTAGCTGTCTACCTCAGTTGTGGCCACGTGCCAGGTAGTTAGTTAGACCCCTGCATGACAGCAGCTCAATCCACACATCTTGAGGATACAAAACTGCCGCCAGGTCACCGGATACTCCCAAATGGTGGATGCAGAAGGGCAGGCCAGCCTTTAAACTTCTATTTCCAAATAATATTTTCCTTGGCATTCCCAGAGTCATCATCTGGTTTTTAAGGTAAACAATGGTGGCTAAAAAACCCAAGAAGGAAAAAGTACCTGAAAAGGAGAGAGATCCAGACACTGTTCTTTTAAATGGATCTAAGGATGAAAAAGAACCTTGGAGTAACCTGGACCAGTTTTAGCCATGCAACCAGAAGACAGAGAAGACTTGCTATGACACACCTAATCCATCGGCTTGGCTGACTCGGGATTGTCGCCTCCAGTATATTTAATAGCACATAGTCCAGTCTAGTTGCAAATGTCCCTGATATTTAGCCTAAATGTTCTTTGACTTAAATGCTTCCCTTTACTTCTAGTTTTATCCCCTTACACCGCCTCCAGAAATTCTCTTGCCTCCTCAGGAAGGCAGTACCAGTTCTTCCCCTTTGTACTGCCACGTGATTTTCCTGAGGGAGCATTTTCTAAATTCGACTGGTTATCTCCATTTTTCTCAGTGCTCCAGTCATATTCCCCGTCACTGCACCCAGTTCTCTGGGTTCTTTAATGGGAAAGTTTTATGTTTATTTCACCTTTCTGTGGTGATGTAAGCTCATCCCAGTCATATCAGTGTCCTGCAGGAGGTGATGGCCTTAGCTCAGTGTCTATCGGAGAAGTGGTATCTAGCAGTTAGAGTTGGTTGAGCATCAGGATCCCTGGTAATTCTTCCCAGCCTTGCCACTGATTTGCTGCATGACCTTCAGCAAGTCACTTTCTGTATCTCAGATCTTCCATCTGCTTATAATGATATGTTTATTTGCAGCATATAGTTCAGCTGCTGGATGTCTCTGTGTGCTGTACAGTATTCCAGACAGGATGTGGTCTGTGGTAAACAAGAGAAAGAAAGCTGGAACTCAAGCTGGGTGAAAGCCTGTTGGTCTGTGACTGTAGTTGTAGAAGTTTTGGTTAATAATCATCTCTTGTTAAGATAGACTGTGATACTATGACACTGTTAAGTGGGCATAGTAAATATTTGCCCATGAGACGGGCTGTTGTGAGGTGTAATACTCTGAGATTCCTGGGAAACATGCTAGAGAAGCATGTAATATTATTAAAATGCCCATAACTTTCTAATCAGCTTTATTCTCCACAACAAGGAGTGTTAGCTGCATGCCCCATATATTTTGTGGCTCACCTCTGCTTATAATCTGCAAAACAACAGGCTAGCAAAGGAACATGATCCCTCCTGCTCTGCAATACTCGGTCTTTGGCCACAGTTCGCAAAGCACTTAAGAATATGAGCAACTTCCATTGGACTTGACAGGATTTAAGCAATTGCCTAAAATTAAGCATGTGCCGGGGTGTTCTGCTGAATAGGGCTGGACCACTGAATCAAGGCACTGATTGGGAGAATTTCTGTTGTGTAACAGCTATTGGATATTTATCAGTTTCTGATTTTCACTGTTAACCTTGGACATATTTTGTTTCCAGTTTCAGGAGTAAAAATGATTTTATCTGTGTTTAAAAAATATTCCTTTACTTCTCTCCTACATTAACCATCAGGATGCCCAGGCTTCTGGATATAGGAGATTTCTCACCTCCTTCCACAGACAGTATCCATCACTGATAACATGATAATGGTGGGGTATTTTTATATGGATTTTGTAGAAAAAGCCTATTCTCAAACTTTTGCTTGTGTCACTTTGAACTGGAACTGGAAACTTTAGCTCTGATGAGGCAAAGCCTTGTCCTGGGTCAGAGATCTCTCACCAAGTCACCAACGGGGCTGATGAATGTCTGAATTTGGTTCACAGAGAGTCCAGGCTGGGTTAGTTCAAGCCAGAAGTGCTATGTATTTTTGAAGGCAGAGAGACATCCGGTCTCCTGGCTGCTGGCTGAGCTCAATGGTTCTCATACTGTGAGTGGTCCAGCACATAGAGGGCCATATTCTTTCCTGCCGCCTCTCCTTGGAAGTCAGTGGAGTTAAACCAAGGATAAATTTGACCTATTTGTTAGTTGCATTTGTGTATTGAGTTTAACCTGAGAGGAAAGAAGCTGCTGGTCCAGTCCCTGCCTATGCAATGACAATTTCAAATGATTCTCTTTGGGGGCAGTGGGTGTGAATTCGGCGATGGGGAGAGGCACTGGATGGGCTGCCCTGGGGACTCTAATCCAGTGGTTCTCAACCTTTCCAGACTTCTGACTCTTTCAAGAGTCTGAATTGTCTTGTGTACCCCTAAGTTTCACCTCACTTAGAAACTTACAAAATCAGACATAAAAATACAAAAGTCTCACAGCACCCTAGTACTGAAAAATTGCGGACTTTCTCATTTTTACCATATAATTATAAATCAATTGGAATACAAATATTGTACTTACATTTCAATGTATAGTGTACAGAGCAGTTTTAAACAAATCATTGTCTATGAATTTTAATTTGTACTGACTTTGCTAGTGCTTTTATGTAGCCTGTTATAAAACTAGGCAAATATCTAGATGAGCTGATGTACCCTCTGGAAGAGCTCTGAGTACCCCTGGTTGAGAACTGTCTTTTTGTTGGTCACAAAACAAGCACACCTGGATAGCAACGGGGCACGTTCTGCAGTGCTGCCCCACCTGCCTCTGGGCTAGAGGAGCATATTTGGTCTGTCTGGCCCATTCAGTCCAACTCCTTGGCCTCTGTGAAGCTGCCAATGTGGAAGCCCATTGATGCTCACTGTGCTGTGCTTTTTGTCCCAGGGATACCTTCTGCAGCTAGTAACTGAGTTTTGCACTGCACTAGAGAACTGCTGATTGTTGCCGAACGATTCTCTTTTCCAAAACAGTGCATTCAATATCCAGCACTTCTGAGAGCCTAGAAATGAGAACTCCTGAAGAGGTTTGAGCTCTGAAAATGCCATTAGCTTCCTTGCAATTTGGAGCTGCCTGTGCCTGACAAGTGGAGGCCAGCTGTGGTTTCCCTTTAATCTGATTTCTGTTTTAAATTGCCCACTCCCACCACACATCCCGCAATCATTTCTAGCATTTAATACACCACAGCTCAATGGGGAGGTGAAGAGCTACCAACTGTCTTGCTTATATCCAGCTCTGCTGGGCACAAGAAGCTGTACAAGCGAGTGGTTAGGGCAGAGGATTGGAAGCTGAGATTCCTAAATTCTTGTCCCAGGCTCTGCCACTGACTTTCTCAGTGTCCTTGGACAAGGCATTTATTGATGTTCCCAGCACTTATCTCAAGGCTCTAAGGTCTTTACAGAAATGCAAAGCCAACCCAGTATTAAAGTCTGCAACATTTCTATATATTTATTCACCTGCCCCAAGCATGAACACTCTCCGCTCGAGCCTCAGTTTCCCCACCTGTTAAGTGGGAGTGCATTAACCTCCCTGCCTGGGGGCGTGGGAAGAGCTCTGAATGCTTGTTGGGTGCCTGGAGCTCTTTAGGGGAGGGAAGGTGCCACAGCGGCAGCGCCATTATTGTGTAGAACTAACTGATCTCCCCGTATGCCTCTGGGTTGCGTATAAAATCCGGGACTGACTCTTCAGCAGCTGCATCTGCCAAGGCCCAGTGAGGCGCGGGGTGGGAGCGAGATGGGTTGGGACATTACAGGAGAGAAGGCTGCAGCCCAGGCGAGAGGTCTCCTGGAGCACCTGGTCCGGCATCAGGTGCAACGTTCCCTCTCTCTCCTTCCCCACAGGAGTACGAGAGTTCCTCCAAGATGGAGCAGTTTGTGACCCGCTTCCTGCTACGGGAGACCAGGACGCAGCTGCAGACCCTGCAGGCCTCGCTGGAGTGCGCCTCGGACACGATTGAAGAGCAGGCCGGTTGGGAGAGGTAATGCCGGGGCAGCTGGCATGGGGCAGCCGGTATCGGCACAGATGGGAGGCAGGGAGCGTGGCCCATGGTGAGCTGTGCATTTGGGACCCACCCATTTGTGCTTGGTTCCCAGTGTGGCTTTGGCTAATGGCCTCCCGAGAGAGCCCACATTGCAGCAGGGTGTTAATGCTACGAAACACCCCCCGCACTCCCCCCGTGACTGCATATTAACACAGGTGACTCACCCTCCGAGCGATTGGTGCTGGCAAAGTTAGGGGAACTTTCCTTGCCACATGATGCTGCCTGTTTTGCTTCCCTTTGGCTTCGTTCCTGAGCCCCACCACCCGCTTTGCCCCCTTAGTTACCAGCCATCAGGACCATCGCTAGAGAGCTAAGGAAACACCACTCCAGCGAGGACCAGAGGCTGGAGGCACTCAGACACGCTGTTACTGTGCTCTCTCCCTGTTCTTCTGACATGCTCCTTTTGTCTTACTCTGAGGCTGTGTCTACACTGCATGTCACTGATGGTGGTGTGTAGTGTATGTGTAGCTACACACTGCAGTGAAGGGCAGGCTGAGTCCACACTGCGCTGCACAGCTGCACGTGGCCAGGCAAGGCTCTGGCCTGGGGAGGCAGTGGGGAAAAGGTTCCAGCAGCAGGCAGCTGCTTTCCTCATTGCCTTTCCCCACTGCAGAGCCTTTCCCCACCCCAGGGAGCTGCCAGAGCCTTTCCCCACTGCCAGAGCCTTTGCCCACCCCAGGGAGCTGTCAGAGCCTTTCCCCACTGCCAGAGCCTTTACCCAGCACAGGGAGCTGCCAGAGCCTTTCCCCACTGCCTCCTGCTCTCTTCCAGAGCCTTTCCCTACTGCGGGAGCTTTTCCCTGCTGCTGGAGCCTTTCATTGTGTCTCGGAAGGGCTCTGGCAAGGGGAGGCAGCAGGATGCTGCGTTGCTAAAATACCAGTGTAGACGGGAGAGGCACTGCTTGGGCATGCAGAGAGCCAAGTAAAGTACACAGCCAAAGGTACTGGCATGTCTGTACTCTGCTGACCTAAGCAGTGTCTCATCATCTACACTGCTATTTATACCTGGGTTAAGGGGGCGGGCAGTGTCTGCCCTCTCCATGCTGCTGTAAGGAGCGTGCAATGTAGCTGTACCCTGAGAGTTGTGCAGATCACTGAAAAAAAAACAACAGGCACTGCCTGCCCCACCTGCTTCAGTTCAACTGGTCCCCAGCACAGGCGCTGCCCAGCCCGCCCGCTCTGGGCCAGCCAGTCCCTGCTAGGGGTACTGCTCAATCTGCCTGCTCCAGTCCAGCCACTGGCTGACTTGAATGGGAGTTTGTTTGAAGAAGCACCTAGTAAGATGTGAGTGGGGCTTGAGTGCGCAGTCAGCACTGCTCCGGATCAGGTCTGAGATGCTCCTGGATGACTGAGCTGGACAACAGTAGCTGTTTTTCTGTTGTTGTTTGAGCATTTGTGTGCAGGCCCAGGAGTGGGTGTGACTATGCCAGTCAGCCATGTCTGAGAGTTTGGGCAGCACACATGCCAATGTGCAGAACCTAAGCTCTTTCTGCTCGGCCACAAGGTCTTGGTTTCTTCCTTCTGGTGTCATCTAACATTCTGGATCAGGCCTCCAATAGATCTCAATTAGTGAAAACATGATTGTCTCACTGGTTTCCCCACCTGTGTGTGGTGCCTGCACATCCCACTCCCACGGGGAAGCCAGGGATGGCAGACACAGGGGAGGGTGTAGCCGGCAGGCTGCGCTGAGTACATCCTTTTTGTTTTTAGGAAAGACTTGAAGAAATCTGAAGTCTTCATTGGCCCGAGATGTGGCAGGAGATGTGGGCGCAGAGCTCAGAAGACTGTGTGCTTGTCTCCAACAGATCCCTATTCCGGGATGCTTACTACAGGTATTGGCAGGGCCAGGCAGATGAGAGAGAAGCTGTTGCCACTGTGCTGCCTGTCTCTTGGGACCTTGCTGCCTTTGGAGGGTGGCAGTGCGGGTTACAATGAGACATGGCAGGGTGTGAACACCAGCTCTGAGTCTGCTTTCCTTCACGGATATGATTTATAATGCCCGAGTTCAAGGGAGCCTCGTGTGTCTTTCTGTGATTTGGCCTAGCTTGATGAATGGGGAAATATCTGAACCAATGTTCTGCAGGAAGTCAGATCAGGTTATTGTTCTGTACGCAGTCCCGCTGCCAGGAAGGACACCAGTGCTGATGTTCCGGGGACCATCCTATCTGTACTTAATTGGAGCATCTCAGTCTCCTTTGGAGTAAAGATCAGAAATTGGATCCGGTTTAGATCCAAATGTTCAGAAGTTTATCCATATGATTCTAAGCCCTGCCCGCCCTCCGCAATCCACCCCACAGCCTCCCTGCTCCTTTCCCGTCCCCATCCATCGCAGTCCCTGGCAATAGTTCAGATCAGCACCTGTACCTCTGAATGCCTAACTGAATCCCAGCTGGTACTTTGGCATTAACATCAATGGGACCAGGATCAGCTCATCATAGTCGCATAAATCTCAAGAAATTCAGAGGGCTCCCATCCCACTAGCAGTGAAATTCAGACATTGCTGACATTGCCTGCAGTCTCAAGGAAGGATGTATTATTTAGACAGAAAGAGAGTAAAATATCGTCTGCCTTCCAGAGCCAATCAATGCCAAATAAATCTGTCTCATAAATTCTAAAAGGCAGCAATAAAGATTCACCACTTTCTTCATCTGTTGTACCTACTGCTAGAGGACCTAGTCAGTATAAAGAGCTGGGGCAGACAGCCAGGGTGTGGGTGAACTGAGCCATCCCTGTGTGAACCTGGCTAACAATGGCATCTCCCTGTCCATTTTCCATCTAGGGGTTTGTGTCGAAGCTGACAGCCAGTGGGCAGCTCAGATTAACAGGCTACAACAGCTTATTGACAAACTGGAATGCAAGGTGTGTGGGCAGAAGGGAGACTTGTTCCACATATGGTAATACAGCTCAACCCCACTCCGCAGCCCTCCTGCGAGTATGGGCGTGGACCTCTGCATCTCAGCCAGTTCAGCATCACCTCTGACTCGCCTCAGTCCTGACTTGCAGCACTCCCTGCTGTTCTGGTTCTGGGACCCCTCTCAGCTTCCACTCCTGACCTGAGCACCCCTTGTTCTTTCAGGTCTGGGACAGCTCAGTCCCGACCCACCAGTCCCCCTCCTACTCCCCGCTGGACCTTCCCTGCAGAGCTCTGCTGAGGTGCCACCACCCTTGGTCTTCAAGTCCCCAGCCCCTCCGGAGCAGATCGCTGCTCTGTCAAGTCTCAAGTTGGTTTGGCCAGTGGGTTAATGTCCAGTGGGGACTCTCTTGAAGGCCCCATGGAGAGGCACCCCTGCTCCGGAGGAGTCACCTGGCTGGTTGTCCAACTGCCTTCCTGCAGCGCGGATCCCTCCACCCTCTCCAGACGCTGCTGCTCACCTGCCTGCCTGCCTGCCTCCTCCGTCAGCCCAGCCGGCTCTCGGCAGGTCAGGTGAGACTCAGGCAAACCCTGCTCATGGCGCCTTCTTTGGCATGCTGCCCTGGGCCGCCCGCTCAGAACCAAGGCCGGCCCTAGCCCCACCCTTGTTTTCCCCTGTAATCAGGTTCTCATATTAGTAATGATTTTGCTTTTCTACAAATGCAGAGCCCAAGGCTGGAACCTCTAAAAGAAGAAGTTGCTTGCAAAGGGAGAAATGCTGTAAGTTCTAGGCCTGCTGCTTTCCATTGATTGCTAGCACCGAGACACAAAGAGATTCTCTCTCTCTGTCTCACCCACACATCCACTCACGTGCGGGTGCAGACGGGTACAGGCCTCCCATCCCTGCACTGATACACGGATGTGCACGCCTGCCTGAGCGCAGACAGATGCTCACATTCCCGGTTGAACTCACCAGGGAGAGTCCCCGGCTTTGCTCTGAAGCTGGAATCATTGTTCCATGGTCTCGCACCCCAGATCGATAGGAAAGGGAACCAGAACGGTGGGAAGACTAGGGCATAAGTTCCATCTGCTAAATGGTTCCTCTGAGGAGAGTTTTCAGACTAGCAGCCGTGTTGATCTGTATTCGCAAAAAGAAAAGAAAAGAAAGCTTATGCTCAAATAAATTTGTCAGTCTCTAAGGTGCCACGAGTACTCCTTTTCTTTCTGAGGAGAGTGTGTTTCCATCCACGGGGCTGCATGTGAAGAAAAGGCCACACCTGAATGAGTCCAAAGGAAGCCCGTGGGCTCAAAGGGAATGTTCTGCATGTGATTCCCATGAGACGCTGGGTCAAATCCATGCAGGAGCAAGCCAGTTTAAACCCGGATGGAAGGGTCCCTGTGGTGGAAAGTCCCTATGACCCCCCCAGGTATAGCAGCCATGTCCTCCCTTGCCCCAGGGAGACAGCACGGGGGGCAGTGGAGCTGACTGGAGGGGATATGACCAGGAGGCTGCAGAGTGCACTAATTCACCATGCTCCTAGCCTTGCGGAGACCAGGAGAGGCAGTAGTCATCCCGCTCCCTGTGGATCAGGCAGGGTATGCGTTACACCTCCTCGCTCCCGGGGTGGTCTTTTGCAGTTCTGCACTTGCAACCTTGGCAGCAGTTCATTACTGCTCAGTTAACAGAGGAGACGGCGCCTCTCAGACATGCTCAGCACCCGCCACGTGTTCATTACACAACTCGAGAGGCCCTGGCCTAATGAGCCACCAGGCAGTGTGATGGGCAGGGGAAAGCAGAGGGGACAGCGAGTCCGTAGTACAAAGGGCAGCCCCAGCGAGCTTCTGGAGCAAGAGTACTGACCCTCCCAATGTGTTGGCACCTTTGCCTCTAGCAAGGCCCTGCAGGTCTGGCCTGGAGTCCTAACTGTGCCCTCTCTCCCTGCAGCACATCCTGGTGGCTCAGAGACAGCTGTCGGTGACAGAGAGCGGCTTAGAGGGATTCCACCAGGCACTCCAATCCTACACAGAGGTCACAGCCGGACAGAGCCGCTGCTTACAGTAAGTCTCCTGAGCAGCTGAGAAGTCAGACATTTGGCTGGAGGAAATATGGGTGTTGGTAATGTCGCTGATCACAGTGCTTCACACCTTACATCCGAACTGTACAAGCATTCAGGAATCCCACAACACATGAAGGAAGTGATCTAAATAATGACGGTTAGCACCTGTACAGCACTGCAGAGACACCAGGCAGACGTTAACTCATCCATCCTTGCAACACAGCTGAGAAGTAGGGAAATGCTACGACACTAGATCCCTATGTCATATAGAGAAGTATTACTGTTACTGCTGTGAATTGTTATTATTCCTCTTATAGACTGGAAACGGAGAAGCTAAATAACTTGACCAAAATCTTACCCCACGAGTCAGTGGCAGAGCTGAAAAAGACCCAAGAGTCTTGATACCCAGTCCCCTCCTCCCAATATCGTAATTCTCTTTATCCCTTTATTGGGTAAATTTTTCCCGTTTGCCAAGCAACGAAGGAGGTGCTCCCCACAGCTGCTCCCATTGGGGAATTGGGGCCAGATTTTCAAAAGGGTTTAGGTACCTAAAGATGCTGATCAACACTGGTGGGATTAACAAAACATCTAAGGAAGGGAGGCATTGCCTTCCCATTCAAGCCAATGGAAGTTAGGCACCTAAATACCTTTGACCTGGGCCTAGGCATCGAAACTGCTTAAGCACCTTTGAAAATCCCATTTAGGCACCTCAATAACTTTGAAAATCTGGCCCTTAGTGCTAGAGCTGAAAGAAGTGTCTTTTATGGAGCGCGGTATATGGGTGATGAATTCATTGATCATACCACAGAGGTATGAATGGGGAGCTATGGGCATGATGGGTAGCTTGGCCTGGTGGTCACAGCAGGGAGCTGAGAATCGGGAGACCTGGATCTGATTCGTCGCTGTCACTAGCTTGCTGCATAGGCAAGTTAGTTAACCTGGTTGCCTCTCAGTGTCCTTTTCTGTAAAATAGTTACAATAATCTCTCGAGAGCCTCAGCTGGGAGAAGCTGTGGAAGGATGGAGTGTTGTCATACTGGCATAACATTTTGGCCGAGGTTTTGTCTACATGGCAGTCAGAGCAGGGGCTCTGTAACAGGGGGCCAGGGAGCCATGGCCCTCCCACTTTAAAAGTGGGGGCAGAGAGGAGCGGATGGGGGGGTGGGGCCTCAGGGGAAGAGGTGTCATGGGGGCGGGGCGTCAGTTCAGGCGCCCGTGCCCCCCCCCCCGACTTTCAAGGCGCTTCCGCCGCTCCTGAGTCAGAGATGTGACTGCCGCTCGAGTACGCCTACCCGTGCTAGCTTTAATCTACCTCACCTGACGCAGAACAAGCGGCAGCCAGATCCTAGCGTGGGCTAGCAATATGAGTACGTTCCCCGGGTTCTGTGCACGCTCATGCAGCCTGAACCAGGGTCCACGTCACTGTCTTCACTGCTATTTTGAGCTGTGCTAGCTAGATTAAAGCTGGCACATGAATGTCCACACAAAATGCAGCCACACCTTCGATTGCATTGTGTCACCACGTCTCCCTCTAGCGGATGCTCCCAGCACCTATAACAGCCTGCTACTCACTCCTTGCTAAGGAGGCCTGTGGCTTTGGTGCTGAAAGTCCTGGCTTTGATCGTGGCTGTGGTGTGTGCTGTAAGTGACCGTGGTATGTTACAATGGCATAGCATGAGATGAGAGATAAAGGGAGGAAGGGTCAGGTGGGGTACATCAGTCACATTTCAGTACTGCGTCCACCATTCCCCTTTGGTTTTAAAGGGTCAGTGGTGCCGGTGAAAAGTGTCTGGCTGAGAGCCCCTGAGGCTGAAGGCCTCTGTCTAAGCCAAAGGCACGTCCCTCACCCCAGCAGTCCAAAAGGGCTGAATTCAAAAAAACAAAGCAGCAATGACCCAGAGCTGGGGATGCTGTCTGATTCTGCCCCAGGCTCCCTGGGCTGTCTGTGGCAAGTCTCAAAATGTGGTTTAGCTGAAAGATGTCGGTTTTCCTGCAGGAAGTTTTGAATGGGTTAGAAATAGAAAATTTTCATTTTGTGTCCATTTAAAATGTCACTTCGGATTTTCAATTTAAATAAAACATATGGGATTTGCTGTGGAGGAACATTGTAATTTCTCCTCAGCATTGTCATTTCCCCATGAAAAAGATTGGTTTCAATGAAACCGTGTTTTTCTGCAGGAAGGTTGGCCGCGTGAAAAATGGTGAGCCGCTCTAGTTAGATTAGCCTAGAAGGAAAGTTTCTCTGATGCCTTTCACAAAGTGCCTTCCGAGGGCCCACTTAGTGAGTAACTCTGTGAACACAACAGCTGTGATGCGCTCCAGCACAGCTCGGAGTAAATTGCACTGTTTTGGATTCTGCTGTTTGGTTTGTTCTTTTGATTGCAGTAATTGTTACCTTTGCTCCGCAGGGTGTGAGTTAGGGCAATTGGGTCTATGTTCCTTTCCTGGTCAAAAGAATTACATTACAGTTGATTGGGAAATTCTCTTTCAGGCATTTCACAACTGTATGTGCTCTCTCTTCCCCCCTCCCCCCATGGTGTGAAAATGTCAGGCACTTACTGCTCTGGAAGCTGGTGTAGGTTAGAGGTATGAGTGTGGGGTGAGAAACCAGTAGGGCCTGGAGTCTCATCTTGGCTCTGCTACTCTCTTATGATGTGACCTTGAACACCTCTGTCCAGCTTTCTGCTTCACTTTCTTCCTCTGTAAAATGGGACCAATAACTGTGAGCATGAATGAGTTAATGTGTCCATACAGTGCTTTGACCATGTAAAGAGCTATATATATGCTAAGTGTTGTTAACCCTTCCATTCCAGTTCCCTGCACCAATGTGTTCAGCTCTTGACTCAAAACATTTTTGAAAAAAAAGTTTGTAAAGAATTGAAACAGCCCTTTTTGACATTTTCAAAATGAAAAACTCCCTGTTTCCTGTTCAAAACAACTTTTTCTTTCAAATTTTAAGCTAATTACAGTAAAAAAAAATATTTTTTAAAACAAAAAGGTCAAAAGTGAAACAAAACATTTTGAAACCGTTGGAACATTTCCATGAACCCAAGCTGACTTTTTTTCCCCCTGGTTTTGAAGAAGCTGACGTACTGAGAGCATTCATTATTGTCCCTGCAGCGTGTCTTCTCGTAAGCTGACGAGCGAGGCCTGCTTCATTCTCTATGAGTTCTGGCAGGACGTGACTTCATGGAGAAGGTTTGAGGCTAATTGCAATTCATTGCTGAAGGTGTCCAGACTGAGGAAGGCTGCATCTAAGTGCAATTCTTGTGAAAGAAACAAGATGAGATTTCTATTCAGGATGCTTACCCTTTTCCACTTCTTCCTGCACCTACCAGTGGTTACCACCTCCCTGATTTGACCTGTCTAGTTATTTACACCTATCTGCACAGGGCAGCAGGATCAAATGACCAAAAGGGGCATTGGCATTTTGAATGATGTGCTAACCACTATCATGTGTGGATGGGTGCATTATCAGCACATTTGAGACAGAAGGCGTTCTGCTCTGGGGAGTGCAAGGACTGCCCCCTGCCCTGGTCCTCTTGTGGGTGCGCACAAGGGTGGCAAGTGTCCACGCACACTCTTCCTCTCTTGCACACCCACACAAAAGCTCTGCCCCACCCCTGTATAGCAATGTGCAGGCTGACTCTGACACAATCATACTGGCTTTGACATTGTCCTAACTCTCCATATTTCTTTGCAGTCACTTGCAGTCCAGCTGCAGCAAGACGTTCCAGTGGGCCATCACTGACGCGCTGAAGTCTCCAGAGCTTGTGACCACCATGCTCTTCCCAGGTGGGGTACTCTTCTGCCCAAACATATTGAGATGAGCTGCTAACGGGAATTGCAAACTATGGATTCCATCCTGCCTCCTTTACTGAGGAATAACACCCACTGATGTCATTATAAACTGCATACACCCATATAGTACTGTAGGAATCCATTCATCCACCATTGCAGTGCAGCCAGCTCTGCAGCGGAACAGGTAGCTGTTTAACAGCACAGAGCAACACTATCCAACAGTTAAGAACAGGAAGTGAGGATGTAAACTTAGCTGCAGAAGGAATTTAGGGAGACAGAATGTAACTGTTCAAATATTAATTTGGCCAGAATATTGAGGCTAACACCCCAGCTCTTGCAAAAGTTATTCTGTAAACAGTTAGGAAGCAGGCAAGAGAGAGAGAAAGACAAGCAGGATTAATGAATTAGTTAAGGCTTGTAAAGAGCTATGAATGTATAAAGAGCTACCACAGTGATGCAAATGATTTATTAATAGCTGTTACTATTACAAGAGGCGATAAGCCTGCTACACACTGCGATGCTGTTTGCCTTTATCTCTGGTGTATTTTTGGTCAGCTTTCCGATGGCCCTATCAGCCTTTCCTGGGTCACAAATCTCTACTCAGGTGCGAGACCCTTCTACCAGCAACCTGGCTCTTGTCTTAAATTGCTGCATTGAACTCCTAGCCCTGCCTCTTCCCTATATTCCAAGATGTGGCCCAAATGGGTAGCTCAGGCCTCATTCCCATTTGTGGACAGAAATTGTGGTCCCATTTTCCTGCCCCAGTTCTATGTGAGGAGCACAAGGCAGGTCAGCAGAGGGGCAAATGCTCAGATTTGTGCCTAAATTTCATTGTAAGGCACCTTAATGCAGATTTAGCAGGGAGTCCAGGCCTCAGGCCTTCTAGAAACGTGGTCTCCCTGACTGCAAGGGCATTGAGGGAGAAACTCAGCCCAGGGTCGGGTTTACCATTAAACACCCGGTGCCCTGGCATGGGGCCCTCCAACAACAGGGGGCCCCAGGGCCGGATACTTGGGCAGCTCGGCACCGACGCGCCCCCTGTGGGAGGGCTGCTCCATGGGGCGGGACTGCAGGGGAGCAGGCGGGAGGTGTGGGTGGCGGGAGCACCGCGAGCTCGGGCCAGAGGACTCAGGAGGAGCACAGAGGGGCCGCGTAGCCGGCCGGAGTGAAGTGGCGCTTTGAAGGGGAAACTGCTGCTTCTCTCCAGCTGCTGGCTGTGCGGCTGCCCCTGCTCCTCCTGAGTCCTCCAGCCTGTGCTCACAGAGCTGGAGTCAGAAAGGGGGTGAGCTTTAGGGGCTGCAGCCCGGGGCCCCCTTAGCCCGGGGCCCTTCCTGGGCTGCAGCCCCTAAAGCCCCTGCATTCTAGCCCTGCCTAGTGGGGGGGCAGTGGCTCCAAGAATCACGGCCAGTGGGAGCTGCAGGGGACACACGGAGCCACCTGCACTGCTCGCACCAAACCAGAGCTGCGCCAGGTAAGCACTTCTCACCCCAATCCCCTGCCTGCCCCAGCCCTGAGCCCCTCTTGCACCCTAACTCCCACCCAGACCTCTCACCCCAGCCCTGAACCCTCTCCCACACCCTCTCACCTAGACCCCACCTCCAGCCTGCTTCTACACCCTTACTCTCACCCAGACCCTGCACCCCAACCCCCAGCCTACTTCCACACTGTAGCTCCCTCCCAGACTCCGCACCCCAACCCTGAGCCCCCCTTGCACCCTAACTCCCTCCCAGACCCCACACCCCCAGCCCTGAACCCCCCTCCCGCACCCTAACTCTCACCCAGACCCTGCACCCCAACCCCCAGCCTGCTTCCACACTGTAGCTCCATCCCAATTCCTCACCCCAACCGTGAGCCCCCTCCTGCACCCTAACTCCCACCCAGACCCCACACCCCAATCCTGAGTCCCAAGAGGAGAATAGAGAAAAAAAGAATGAAAAAGGGTGGTGGGGAGGGATAAAAGAGAATGCTCCCCCTGGTGCGGGGCGGGTGGGGGGGGCAAAAATGAAGCTGAGCACAGGGCCCCACTAATTCTAAATCTGCCATTGCCTCAGCCAGCCTTAAGCAGGGGCAGGTAAAACAAAAACCAGCCCACGTCCACCACTGCCCCAGAGCCCCACCGGGATCTGAGCTCAGTGTGTGGCTAATCTGGATTATATTCTCTACCCCATTGTCATGTTCCTCCTCCTTGCTCCAGTCCTACTGATGCAGCCCGTCTCCCAGCCGTGTCCCCTGTGACTGCATTGAACAGTGCGTCCTGCTGACCTATGGGGAAGGCACAGCTGAGCGGTGATTAGGAGCTGTCCTAGCAAAAGTCAGCATCAAAACATGAAGCTAACGTCCAGCAGGGCCATCGCCAGAACTGACCCAGGGGAGAGGAGGGCAGCAGGTGCCCTCTGCCTGGCTCTGCTGGGGGCACCCAGCACCACTTTGGAGGGAGAGGTTGCCTTTTGCACATCCCCTGTTCTTGGCAGGGAGGGGCTGTCACTGAGCTAAAAGGGGCCCTGCCCGTGAATCATAGATTCATAGATACTAAGGTCAGAAGGGACCATTATGATCGTCTAGTCCGACCTCCTGCACCACACAGGCCACAGAATCTCACCCACCCACTCCTGTGAAAAACCTCACCTGACACAGCCAGGCAAAATAAACTGAAGAGCCCCCTGTGCTGGGCCGGGCTCAGAGCTGGGGCTGGACTGCGGCTCCAGGTGTTAAGTACATTTAGTCCCAGTATTTCTGCCTTGTTTAGTGGGGCGGGGGAACAACCCAAGGGGCTGAAAATCCTGCTGGGCTTGATGCTCACATCCTTACACAGGCAAAACTGGCCATGACTTCTGTGCCATTTAGCCAGTGTGAAACCTCAGGGCGCATTGTCGCCTTGGTGCTGTGCCAGGGCAGGGAGGGGTATGAGATTCCCATGGCTGCGAGCCTGGGGGCAGTTCATCCTGGGGTGAGTGAGCAGAGGGGCTCCCACCTGCCCCACAGCTGACTTGCCCCGCAGTGAGCGCCTGAGGCTCTCAAAGCACTTAGTGAATCAATCCCTGCAACCCCTGGATAGTATACCCATTCTCTAGAAGGGGAACTGAGGCCCAGACAGAGTCAGTCGCCTGCCCAGGGCCATGGGGAAGTCTCTGGGGTAGAACCCAGCTCTCCCTGTCTTTTCCCTGTGCCCCCTTTAGCTCTTTGTGGCTCATGCTCTTTCCCCGTTTGCTTTCCCAGCCTCCTGGTGGATTGTGAACAATAATTGATCCTCTGCTGCCCTCTCCGGAAAGCAGCTGACGCGCGGACGGACAAGGAATTCTCACTCCCAGACCCCTGGCTCCCCCTCCCCAGTGTGTCTGCAGCCTCCCCCTCGCGTCGCTTGGACAGTGCAGTCTTCTCCCTTCTCCGGCAGGCATTTCCCGGCTGCACCAGGCGTCCTTCCTGGGAGTATTTTATCCCTCTCCCCGCACAATGTGACTTTCCACAATGATGTCACATGGCTGCCAGCCAATCAGCCCTTCCAGCTGTGACACTCCGCCCCTGAATGTACCCTCTTCGAAGAATGATGGGGAGGGGAGCACACCCATGCCCACGCCAGCGGATGAAGAAGTGGCTACCAAGATACTTGATGTCGGGCTGGCCTGAAGTCCAGTGTTGGGCGATGACGTGCAGGGGGCAGAACTCACGTTGGCCTGACCCATGGGGCTGGGAGTGCTGCAGAGACAGCAGTGCTGAGCCTGATCCAGACTGGGGGGAACAGGGAATGGAGAACAAGGGATGTTTATTGTTCTCTGGCACTCACCTGGTGTTGAATTCATGGCAAGGCACTGAGGGACTCTGGATTGAGCTGTGTTCAGTCACTGCACTACGAGGGATGGCAGTGTGGGGAAGTGGGGGGATCTTCTGTGCTCTGAGAGGGGTTAGTGGAGCCAGGCCATCCATAGATCCTCTGGGGGTCAGTGAGGGACAGTGGGATCCAAATCTCTGCATAGGTCCCACAACACTCTAGACAAGCTGTGTGCTCCACTCTTCCTGCCTAGGGCACAGCAATACAGTAGTCAGGGAGAGCAGAGGGCAGGCAGAGTGTGCACCCATGCCTGCCAGCCACAACTATGAGCTCTAATTTCAGCCCTCCCGGCCCCAGCCTGGCCTCTTTAAGGCTGTGGTTGGTGGTGGACTCATCTTATTCTTAGAGCAGTTGCACTAACTGGTGGCACTGGCCTAATTCTGTTGCATGGAGTTGGATGGCCTCACTGCAGTTCCTATCAAGACACATGTCCATGTCCCCAAAACAACCCCTGCGTGTAGGTACCCCCACAGCATAATGGGCACTGGTCAGCCTCCCCATTGGCTGTCCCTGCAGAGCAGCCAACAACCGAATGGCCCTTGGCGCCTGAGCTCCCCCTCACTTCTAGCAGGGATGCCACTGGGTTGAAATCCAAGCCCATGGGCAAGGTGATGTGTTTGGCAGCTTGCACTGCCCCAGCCACATTATAACTACACATGGGGCTGGGTGGAGGACATCAGCCTCCCAGGCTGGCAGTCTGTCTCTTATCACCACTGCTAACTAGGAAATCTTTTCGTGCATGTCCAATCTCATGGTCCTTTAAATGTCTGAAGATGAAACCCAGACACCTACGCTCACTCTACTGCGTGATGTCAGGTCTGAGCGATTTAAGTAGACATTACCATGGCGAGAAGCCTACCAGCAGTAGAGTTATTTGATTAATCTTCGGGCAGATCGCATGGTGTGAATGGGAAATCTCCCTAGGTGCCAGCTCAGAACACTCTGCTCCCAGGAGGTAGAGGCATTTCACACCTCAGTGCAGTCATCCACATGCTGAACGTGGGTGCCAAATGCTACCAACGCAGCATTCTCCTCTCACACCCACCAGAGGTGGCATTCTACACCCACAGTGCACAGGTGCAAGTGACAGCACAAAGAGCATACGTAGCCCACAGGTGAGTGTGGGTTCCAGGTTCCCCTTGGTGGGTTCCAGGTTCCTCCCCAGTCATAGAGTTTAAGGCCAGAAGGGGTCCTCAAGTCATCTAGTCTGCCAGCCTGTATATCACAGGCCAGCAACACTCTATGAATTGTTTCAGAGTGGTAGCCATGTTAACTGCAAATTGTGACAGCCTCCAATTACAGAAACTTGGCTTTAAGCTCCAGCTCCTGCAGGTCCATGGTTCAGATTCTCAGGTGGTGGCTATCACACAAAGCAGTGGGAACGCCAGCCCTAGGTGTGGCATGTCCAGCTGGTGACGCACTTCATAGGTGGGAGGCCTGGCTGTAAGATAGCCCCAGCCTGGTGTTTCTGGTTTATCCTGGAAGTTCTTGTACAACCAAAGAACAGCTGCTGTTGGGAGAAAGAAAAATTCCTGGTGTATCTAACCTGCCAGGGCCACTTCGCCTGCTGTCAGCGTGTGAGTGACCCAGCTTTTAGCAAAGCACTCGCGACCCTGGGCAGGTGTGACCAGAAGGTCAGCTGCTATTCCAGTCAGGGCCAGCTCTAGGATTTTTGCGCCCCAAGCAAAAAATGTTTTGGCCTCCCCTGCTTTTTTTTCATGCCCCCCCACTCCCAGCTCCGCCCCAACTCCGCCTCCTTCCCCAAATCCCCGGCCCCACCTTCTCCCCCGGATGTACCGCATTCCCCCCCCATTGCTTCCTGCAGCTCCCCCCCCGCAACCCCCCACTCTAGCTCACCTCTGCTTCACCTGCTCCCCTGAACACGCCGCTGCTCTGCTTCTCCCCCCTCCCTCTCAGGCGAGGGAGAGGCAGCGCGTTCAGGGGAGCAGGCGGAGCGGACGTGAGTGAGGGTGGGGGGGAGTGCAGGAAGTAACGGGTGGGGGGGGTAGAAGAACCGCTCCCCACCCCAGCTCGCCTCCGCTCCACCGACGCTGCCTCCCCCGAACACGTCGCCGCTCGGCTTCTCCTCCATCCCTCCCTCCTAGGCTTGCCACGCCAAACAGCTGTTTGGTGCGCGGCAAGCCTGGGAGGGAGGGGGGAGAAGCTGAGCGGTGGTGGCGCGCTCAGGGGAGCAGGCGGAGGCAGAGCGGGGGCACATTTCTAGGGGCCGCATGGCTGGCGCTGGAATGCCGCCCCTAGAAATGTGCCGCCTGAAGCACCTGCTTGTTTTGCTGGTGCCTAGAGCCGGCCTCGATTCCAATGCAGCATTAATTCCCTCTTGCAGCACATGTAGACACCCCTGGGAGTGGGGTGCATAATGCCCTATCAGGCCTGATCCTGGCAGCCCTCGAGTGTTTTCACTGGGAGTTCTGCCTTGTTTTCATAAGGTCCAATCCAGCTTCCATTGCATTCAATGGCAAAACTATTCTTATAAAGGATGCAGGATCAGTGCCTTTGTTTCTTTCATAAAGCACATGGCACAGGTGGCATTGGGTCATCTCCCCTATTTGTTGCTTTAATCACCTTACCAATCTACCAGCAAAAGGTAAGACACTCCAGATCTGAGGTACATGACCAGCTTGTGGTTACAATTGCATTTGTTGTGTCTGTATCATGAAGCTGTGCCAGCCACTCTTGCACCTCCCAGCCAGCAGCAAACACCCTCTGGGCAACAGTCCTACATGTGACTCGGGGTAAGACTTAAACCAGGAGCCTTGTGGCCCAGCACTGCTGAGTCCCTCCATCTCGCTGGGCTAACAGGAGCTATCTGGTCACAGATAGAATTTCCTCATTCCCTATTTTATAGCAAGTGCCCCATAAAATACTCTTTTCAGAGTAGCAGCCGTGTTAGTCTGTATTCGCAAAAAGAAAAGGAGTACTTGTGGCACCTTAGAGACTAACAAATTTATAAATAAATAAATTTGTTAGTCTCTAAGGTGCCACAAGTACTCCTTTTCTTTTTATAAAATACTCTGTTCTTGCCCAGAAGAAGCAGAGCACAGAAAGTCTGCTCCCTTTCTGAATAATGGAATTTCCTGGGGTAAAATCCCAGTGATCCAAGTCACAGGCTGGAATTCTGCGTGATGCAAACAACCGTTCTCCCCTCACTCTCAATACATGTTTAAATTTTGTGTCCATTTCAAAGGATCAACTTCTGCACCGAACGAAGGAATCCAACCTGGGGCAGCTTAATGGAATAGGGGATTCCAGGTTGAGTTTACATCCTGGTGTTTTTGGGACACTGGCTGAGCATCAAAATGTAGGGTCTGCCAGAAACAGAAAGAATCTAATGCTAATAAAATGATAATATCCACAGTATGTCATCAAAGAGTCCAATGCAAATGATCCTAGATTCAGGTTTAAAAGTGCCCCAGCAGTGCTGGCAGCCCAGGGGTCCAGCACTGTGCTAGTGCATCATGAGAACTAATAACAAACTGATTAGAGAAACTAACGCCATTGGCGAGTGTCAACTCACTGAGAAAAGCAGGAAATAAAGATCCCAAAGGCATTGCCACAGAGACAGGTACCATGCAGAAGTGTGAACTACCTGGGGTGGTGTTATAAACAGGGGTCAGGATAGTCTTCGTGGGTCGTGCCATGCAGAGCCCAGTTCTTAGTTCCTTTAATGCCACTGCCACCAGAGGGGCCAGCTTGCAGGGAGCGTTGCCCCCAGAGAATCTGGCGCGTGAGGTTTAGCCTGGAAGCATCCAGAGCCTGTTTGTACCCATGGGGCCCTGGGAGTGTTACCCAGGGTTTTGCTGAACCCAAAGCTCTTGGTAACGTTACTTCCTGTAAGGCGGTGGCAGGAAATAAATCAATGGAGACACGGCCAAATGGCTGATAGATAGTTGATGCAAGCAGGCAAACAAAAATGCTTTCACTCAAAGCTTCTACTTTATTTCATCTCCAGCACTTCTACATGCCTGCAACATGTTAGCAGAGCACCCCAAATTACCCCCAGATTCATATTTACCCAGGGTCTTGAGGAGGTCTCAAGTGGATTAGTCAGCCAGTGATCAGCCTTCTGTCTGCAGGGGAAACTTGAGAGGTGGACTCAAGTGTCCACCGAGCCCAGATTTCTTCCTCTTTTTATACCCAAATTGTTAGTATGAAACAGCCCATTCACCAAAACCTGCTCAGCGGACACTAAGTGTGGGATTTTCCTGCCTTGCTTGCCCATCAGTTAACTGGCTGTATTTCACAGCGCAAAAGTTAACTATCCCCAGACTTTCCATCTTGCAAACCACATGCTTTGGCGAAAAGCTCAAGTCAGGTGGGCACAGGGTCACGTTTACTCCTCATGGTCACTCCCTTCCCCTCCCCTCCTGGTTCATTAGCTGCACTAAGGCTGCTATGAAGGCCTTACGGCTGCTTCCAGGTGTAAGCATAACAATTTGGATTCCAGCTGTGGGCAGTGGTTCAGGCATGTTACTGGGTTAACAAAATTTCCTCCGTACAGGAAGAAACGCTTCCCCACTGCAGCGATCCTGCCACCCTCCCTGCTCTTCCCCACCCCCTCTTGCATGTCTCCCTCCTCCCAAAGTGGGTACAGAGACGCCTGCTGGCTGGTTCAGCGCTGAGATTCACACCCCTTCTGTCTTGCCCTGGCTCCTGCGGCCTTAGCATGGCCTGTTCCCAGCCAGCAGCCAGGGGAGGCCAGGCCAGGCTCCCAGGTGGGCTGAGAACAGAGGAACTCCCAGCTGTAGGTAGACCTGACACGGCAGGACTGGCTTTGCCCAGTAGTCCTGAGCTCTGCACAAACTGTCTCTCGTCTCTGCCACAGCATCCCCTAACGCCCTAAGCAAATCCTGGGATCCAGCCACTCCTGAGCAGCTCAGGGGAGGCCAGTGGCCTAAGGTGTCACTTAGGTGAGGTTCCTTGCAAAGCAAATCCAGCTGTCCTGCTGCAGTTTCCTGTAAACTGGATGGGTGTGAACAATAGCCCCAAGTGTATGTCATGACAGCATGAGCACGTCTCATTCCCTTGCACTCGTTCCCTTGCATTAAGACCGAATCTGACCTGCATGACCCCGCTAGCCACCAGGGCTGCAGAGCCAGCTTGGCCTTTGCTCATTGAGTTTGGCAAACTCCAAGTGGCAGACCTCCTTGGTGCGACAGCTCCCTAAGCACCATTGTAAGTGCTGTTATTTCTACACCTGCCCTCTGCTTAGCTACCACCCCTAATCGTTCCAGACGGAATGGGCGTGGGAAAGCTAGAATAGCCCTGGGAAGCATGAATGAGGGGCAAATGAGTAACACACATCAGCTCCCATATTATTAAACATGGCAGAGGGGTACTAGGGCTGTTGGCAGGATTTCTGTGTCTGGCTAGTCTGGTCCAGCCAAAGTCCCAGGTTGTTAGCATAGTCCTCCACCAACTGGAGCAGTTCTGAGCTAAATGCTGCTGGAGTCTCTTCCTCTCTCCAGGTTCTGCTTGTACTGATCCTGTGAGCTCCTGAGCATGCTCGGTTCTCTGGGACGTCAAGGGGACCTGAGGGATTGCAGCACGAGATGGATTGGGTCCGAAAGGCAAAATTCTACTCTTGGCTCCACAAGGCAGACCTTGGCTCTCAACCTCTGCCCTCTGGCTAGGCTTGGAGTTTGGCGCCTGTAAGGGAAGCAGAATAGCAGCTAGCCCTGGGGGAGCCAAGCCGACTATCAGAGTGGAGTTTCTGGCAGATCTGTTTCTGAAGGATAGGCAAACGATCAGAGCTGAGGGGCGTGGGCCCCTCTTTGGAGCTGAGAGGACACGAGGCCCTCTGTGGCATGCCTCCATCAGAATGATCCTGCCCTGAGTCTGCTAGCAGACTGGTGAGGATACAACTCAACAGCATGTAAAATGTAAACCCCCATGCACATCCAGCACCTTCCATTGTGTATGAAAGCACTGCAGCCCCCCCCCCCGCAGATGCCACTGGTGGCCCCCCCCCCCCGCCAACTGACTGAAATGGGGTGATTCCCAACTTATGTTTTGAACTAAATTGTATCATTTCTTTCAGGGGTGGTTTTTGGCCTTCAAAATTCCTTGCATTCTAAAATCAAAATGAAATGTCCTCCCAGGGACCTGCATGGTGCCTCTGAGCTAGGAGGTGGTGTCCGTGTCTTTGCTATGCTACACTGTGAATCTGGGGTTTTAAAACATTAAAGCAAAAAGGAAGAGCATAGTTATAAAAAGATAAGCAAAAGTCGCCTGAGCCAGAAAAACAGCCGTATCAATTATTACGCAGGGCTGCTTAGTTAATTATAGTGCTCTTTCTGTATATACAAGATTATAACTGTATTAAATATTCAGACATGCACTGTAGCTGTGTATGCCAATTATCTTGTCTGTGAATAAACAGTTCCACACTGCCGCCTGGTGCTGGTGCATTTACTGCGCGTGGGTCGATTTTTGGCTGCCTCTTATGAGTCATTTTTATAAGTACCTTGTTAGAATAACAGCCGCAGAAGGAATGTGTTTTACCAAATGGAACCTTTTCAATGTACTCCGAAGTCCTGCTCATTGTTCCAGTATCTTTGCATGTGCTGCCAAAGGAATGTGTTCTTACTGAGCATAAATCTGAAGCTTTCTATTGTCTTTTTAGCCAAGGATTTGGTGTGTGTGTATAGGACACTGTGTGGGTAATGAACACAGAAGTCTGGAGCATTGTTAGGGCACTGACTGATTATAGCGTTGGGCATTGGGAATAGGAGTTGGCATGCTCTAGGATATTAGATGGGCATTAGGTATAGTGGAGATGGCGTTGGCTAGGAGACACACCTCCCTCACAAAAAACCATGAACAGAGCAGTAAGAGGTTGCTGGATTCTGCTTTCCAGCCAGCACTGCTTTCCAGTCCCTTCTCCCAACTTTACAACACTAATGTCCCAAAGAACTAGTTCCTGGGGAGTCGCGGTGCTGGGTGTACTGCTCTCTGGAGCGAGCGAGTTAACTTCGCTGACCCAGGCAGAGCAATGAATCCTTAGCTGGAGACAAGCCCGATGCCAAGAACGCCTTCCACCGGTGACAAGGAAATGCACCATATGCTGTGACGTGACAGAAAAGGGGACAATGGCACAGCCCTTGATTTCTGTAGCTGCTGCCAGCACTCGGAGTGTTAAACACTAAGTGCTGATGTAGTGTCTAGAGGACATGGGTGCTTTAGGGCAGGCTGGTTGTTGCAGTGCTGGTTCCAGGTGTCCTGGCTCCAGGCATCCTGGCTCCCGCTGCAAAGGACTGACTTGCCACACTGGCCACCCAGTGCTGCTGGAGGCAAACCCAGCCATGCTGAGCCAGGCTGCTGGGGTTAGGCCTCCCTCCTTTACCGAAGGGCACTTGGGAATTGGAGGGGCCATGGTTTAACAGCTCCTCTCTAAGCTGGCACCCCCTAAGGTGCAGGACCCTCCTTCCCGCTGCGCTGTGCTGCCAGCAGGGATTGAGCCCTGCAGTATTGCCTACCTCAAATGTTCAAAAATTATGAGTTGAGGCACCCAAAACTCATGAGATTGGGTTTCAAATCACGAGATCATGTAAACTGAATATGTTCTCTCTATTTGCCTTCTGCTTTGGGAGCCTTTAGGGTCACATTTGAAAGTTTTCTCCACAGCCCCTACAAGGGCTAGAAACTTACTTTTTCTTTAAGAATGAAGGCTGAAATCATAACAGTTCCACTTGACTCCAGGAGCTGGGGCTTTAAGGAAAACAATAATTATCACAAGACTCACGAGCATTGGCAACACTGGCCCAGCAGCAGCCCCTAAGCCTTCAGCCTCCTGGCCCAAAGGCAAACTGAGACGGCAAATCATCAAACAAGGCACTGTTTCCCTAGGGACATGGGTTTAAATCCCATTGACCCTAGGAATGGCCCTAGGTGACACATTGTCTCCTCCCGGGGAACAGCCTGTGGGACCAGTAGCCAATATTTCAGCCGTGTCCTACATCCAGTTCTCCAAGAGCTGCTCTGTCTAACTAGGCCAGTGTCTTCTAGCGCTGCCCCGCTGCCACCCATTCACACAGCCGTTCTGCAGCCAGGCTGGATAACACAAAGCAGGGCAACAGAACGAAGAGCTCTTGAAAAATCCCCACTTGCAGCAAGCAGGGGATCAGTGGCATTGAATTCTCCTGTGTTGCCTCGGCAGCACAAAGCCCAAGGTCGCTGCTGAAATCCAGGCCATGATTCTGAGAACATCCTCAGAATTTAGGGTGACCATATGTCCATTTCGGCCCGAACAATCCCTTTTTTAAAGCCTGTCCCGGCCGTCCCGGTTTTTTCGGCAGAAGTGGTCATTTGTCCCGTTTGCTCTTGCCAACTAGATCAGTGCCGGTAGTTCTGATTCTAGCTTTGGGGGTGTTCAGAATTCCAGACAAACCCGCCGATAGACTGTAACCCTTGGCAGGGACAGACATGCAGTTGCTAAAGAGAATTATTCTCCCACTGACTCACAAGCAATCTCTTTCCCTGACGTCTTCAGCTTCGGTTTATTGATTGTTTTGCAGCTTGTTAACTCCTTTGTTTACAATGAACCCAGTTCCCAATTAGTTCTCGGAACACAATAATGGCTATTGAATCCCAGTTATCTGGCAGACAGAAAAATCAATGGCTCTGTTAAACCAGTTGCCTGCCTTGTTTGATCATACTGTTAGAACGCTCTAACATCTGCAAATCATAGCGTTTTGATATAGAAGCTGTGCAAATCCTACAGCTTATTACTACCGAGCCAATGCAACATTGTGGACCTGGTGGGCAGGAGGATGTATCTTTCCAGAGGGCCAGAACCTGACTGCTTGTGATAACTAAAGCTCGGATAGCACTTTGCATGAGAGCTGAGATCTCAGCCTTGGAGTGCTGGTCACTAGTTAAATTTGGATAATTATATTCTGCTTCCGTAAAATCTCCCTATGGTTTCAAATAGACACTGTGGCCTCGTCTAATCGTACTGTGTGCTGCTGCGTTCCACCCAGAGATAGCTACAGGAGAAGACAGCATGTGTTTCTTTTTGCAGAGCGATTCAAAAGCCACGTTTCTATGTGTGAAATCTCCACAGTAAACCCATCTGCTTTACAAAGTGCCCGTGACCTGGAGGCAGGGAGCAGCTGTAATTTCTGAATTTGCAACATTTCTGCTAATGGGAAAATCTGAGCGCTCCGTTTTCAGCGCGTTCCTTCAAACCCTATTGCCAGGAGTCAGCCAGGCACAGGGCCTGAGTCGCTGGTGCCTTACTGAAGAACCATGCCTTGTTCTCATTTGCACTATGGTCCCTCTACACGGCTCTCGGTGCCGTGCTCTCCCAATTTAAGCCCAGCACCTGAGCTGTGTATGTGAGAGTCAGGCCTGTGTGACACCACTGAAGGGAATGGGCCCAATCTGCAGCTAGGGTAAGTTGAGGCTGCTCCAGTTGACGCTGATGGTGCTACAGCATGGGCCTCGCCTAGCTAAGCTCCTTAGAATGTCCCATTCTTGCTGCCGCTGCTGAGGCCATGTCAGTGAGAGCCAAAATGGAAGTGGCTAGTGGAAACAGGCCACTGCTGGCCGCGCTGTGCTGTCTAGACCTGAGCAGGGTTAGCTGACGCTGTGGTTCCAACGCCAGCTGCAGATCTACACCAGTGCTCCTGCCAAGGTCAGCTGCAGGGGTGGGAAATGTTCCCTGCAGCGTGTAGTGCAGACTGAGCCTTGCAGAATGAAATCCTGCCCCGCTGAGGTCAGTGGCACAGCTCCCGTTGGCACAACTTCTTTCTAGGCAGACATGGCCGGCTGGCTCGGTCAGCAGCGCTCAGTCCCCTTAGAACGAGGCTGAAACGAGGCGCTCGGAGCACATGGAGGGTGCCCTGGCTGGCTGGGTCTGTGTGTGACTCCCAGCTGCTGGCAGTGGGGCTGTCCTCTGGGTTTCCGAACCCCTGACACATTTTAATGACATGCCCTGTGTTTGGGCCCAATCCTGAGACGTGCTGAGCTTCTGTAGACTTGAGTGGAAGTCGACTTCAGTGAGAGAGCCTGCTGCCGCTGATGCCAATGGCCCCTCGATTTCAGTGGGAGCAGGCTCGTGCTAGAACCCCGACGGCACCGTAATTCCCCTTTGCTGGTAGTGGCGAGTGCGTATCAGGATGGAGAAATCACTTACATACCTCCCAGCTTGTGGTGTGGCCATCCCCACAACCAGCCATAGCAGGGCCTCCCCGCTCTCTGGCCCACCCTTGCCCCACACAAGGGTGCCCGTGAGCTCAGCCAGGGGTCTATCAATAGCATGTCCTTGTGACTGACCACACAGCTACTCCTGGCCCCAGCGAGTGGAGAGGGCACAGCAAGGGAACACAGTCCTGCCGAGTCCTCCCCCCCTGTCACTGCTGTGGGCGTGTCACAGCTTGCAGCCAGGGTGTCAGAGTCAGGGAAGTCACATGAGCCAGGGCTGCAGGGCATCTTTGGCACAAGCGGGTGCTGCTGCACTGTCAGAGCCCTGCTGCTGTGCCCCCGAACAACAGAGAAAGATCCGGGAGTGACAGCCAGCCTGAGCACCACGAGGGCAATGTGCCAGCACAGAAGCTGTGTGCAAGGCACTTGGCATGTGTAATCAGAAAGGAAATTCCCTGGGGCTGGTGGCTCCGGGGACTTGCAGTGGGATAGTCAGTGCTTCACATCTAACTGGGCTGGTGGGAGCAGATTGCTGCTCGGGGGCCTCTGTGAATGGAGGCCGGGGTTCAGCTGCTAGTGAACTGGTGCGTGCATCCAAACCCTGCTCCTGCGAGGCACCCTTGGTGACTATCTCAGCTGAGGGCAAGGACTGATGAGCAGAGGAGCCCTTTGCCTTGGTGATGTGGAGCTGCAGATCACACTAGCTCCTCCTGAGTTTAAGCAGGCTCCAGCCGTGACGATGTACGAACGCAGGTGGGCCTGGACCCAAGCCACAGCCTAGCACCCCCAAACTGAAGGGCTGGTCTCTGTCCCAAGCTGGGTCTGGATCTGGACCCTATCTCTGGGCTAGCTCAAACCCCCTGATCCAGACCCGCCCTGAACACAGTGGGTTTGCAATCCACACCTGTTTTCTGCCTTGAACCTACCTCTGTCTGGGAACAGGGGCTGCAACCCTGTCTCTCGGGACAGTGCAACACGCTGCTCTCAGGAGTGGATTTCACATGCTTCTGGATCTTTCCCCTGATGGGGCCAGTGGTCCGGAGGGAAGGGACCTATGGTGGGGAGGCTCTTCACAAATAAGGTGGCATCCCTCTGAGGCAACTGGAGGGCCTTCTCCCCTTTCGAGGTGCTCCTCACCCATCCTGTGATCTCACCACTGACAGTGCACGCAAGGGCAATTTATGAAAGAAAGTACCAAGAAAGGTAGTACCCAGAATGCAGTGCTCTGAAGGCCAACCTCTTCTGAGGGTGAAAAGCTGCACCAGTGGATTGATGGGCTTGGCCCAGCCTGTCAGGAGTCTGATGGCTCAGAGCTCACCTGCCTTGGAGCTCACCCTCTCTGTGGGGCTGGTGGATGGGGCATGACTGCAGGCTTTGTCAGTCACATGGAATTCACCAAGCTACCCTAGCGAAAAGCACAACAGATCACACCTGGGCAGGTTCATCACCCTCGTGACCCAATGGGGCCCTGAAATGGAGGCAGCCATATTCAGAGATTGCTCTGGAGAATGGTGACCCAGGAGTGGAGCTGGGCTCTTGTACTGTGGCCCCAAGGTGGTGCCATGTATGGGATGCTGGGCATGAGGCACGCCACGGTCAGCAATAGCAGGAGCAGGCAAAGCTCAGAGCTCGGCTCGCGAAGGTGCGCTGCAGCCACCAGCCCTCAGCCCTCCAATGGCAGCAGGGCTCTTTGGCAGACGCAGGGCCATCTACTCACCAGGTCTCCCCTGCCTCCCCCAGCTGTCTCAGGGAAGGGCAAGGGGTGCCCCTAGTTTTGCCTGGCTGGTGCACAGGTAGGGAGGGAGCAGGCCGGCCGGCATGCCAGGGCCAAAGGCTGTACTGGCGAAGGGCAGTGCTGACTTTGATCCACAGACGGCAGCACTGAGCAGCCCTAGACCAGACAGACACAATCAGCATCCTGCAGCCCTCACTCCCACGAGTGACCCTCAGTTGCTTGGGGGTATCACAGGCCCGGTACTCGTCCCCGTAACAAGGGGGCTGGGAGAGAGAGAGCTGGCCCCAGACCAGTCCCCACGGTCCAACATCCCCATGCTTTGGAGTAGCCAAACGCTTGGACTCAGCTGCCTACGTTAGCCCTGGCACAGTGCCTTGCTGAGTTCATTTGCTTCAAGAGTAGATCGCTCCCATAGGTGCTGGAACTAGGGGCTCAGGGGGTGTTGCCGCATCCCCTGGCTTGAAGTGATTTCCATCGTATCCACGGTTTACAGTTTGGTTCAATGGCTCTCAGCACACATTGTTCCAGCCCCCCCGACTGGCACTAGCTACCCCCCCTTGTTGGCAGGCTCAGCAGAGCACAGGCCGTGGAGTGTCCCCTCCCGGGGAGGGATAAGGCACACCAGCGGGGCAGTGTGATGGACGCTGGCATGGCCATTGCCCATGCTGGGGACAAAGAGTAGCCCAGGAAGACGGGATGGCTTTGTAGTTAAGGCTGGTGCTTCTAGAGTGCCAGCTTCAAGCCCTGCTTTGCCACAGCCACGCTCCATAGACAAACCATTTAATCCACCTTGTGCCTTAGCTGTGAAATGGGGACAGCACTTCCCGACCTCCATGGGGCACTGTGAGGAGACATATCTCAGAGCTGTGGCAATGAGCTAGCCAAGAACCCGATGCAGAGGGAGGGGGGTCTTCAGGCCCCAGGCCTCTCAACACTTTATAAACCATTAACTTTGGTTTTCTCTGCTCCTGAAACCTTAGATCCTGCTCCCAGTTCAGCTGGTGTCGCTGGGTTCGTGCTGGACTCCCCACTTCCACCTACCACAGCCTCCAGTCCTGCCACAATGCCATGCATTCCCCCTGCATCCGTCTGTTCCTGGCCGGCAGGAGTCCAGTTAGGAGAATATCCTGGACCCAGCTGCTGAGGGGCTGGGCCTAGACCAGAGGGGGGGCGTAATTCAGCGAGTGTCTCCATCACCAGAAAGAAGCCTGGGCCAAAGCCCCAGGATCCAAACATCCCTGGCTTTTGTGAAATTCAGATCCACAGGCTCAGCCCCTGTCTCTGGAAACAAGTTACAGATCCGGGGCATTGAACGTAGCTGGGACTTCAGCGCCTCCTGGTGGGTCTCAGCTGAGTGGGGTTAATGCCAGTGTGGTCAATAGAGATCAAAAGCTCTGCTCTTTAGAGGAGGTGCTGGGTGGCTTGGGTATTAGCCCAGGACTCCTGGGTTCTAAACCCCTTTGTGCCACTGTTGTGTTCTGCCACCTTGGCTGAGTCACTCCTCTGCTCTGCGCCAGTTTCCTTCCCCATGCTTTGTGTGTCTCCGTGGGGCTTGTGCGCGCTCTGGGGCACAGGCTGTCTCGCCCGCTGTGTTTGTGCAGCACCCAGCATGAGGGAGGCCTGATCTCAGATAGGGGGCGCTAGCCCTTATTCAATACAGCTAACGAATCGCAACGCTTCCTCTGCGGAAGAGGAATTTTGGAATGACAATGCACTTCGGGAGAGAAATGCCCAGGAGCTGCATCCCCACTCGGAAAGCCAGGGCTCAGGTTTAGTGCCAAGAACCATGGGCCGGAGGAGTTCCCTCCAGTGCAGCACAGCCAGTGTGGATTCTGGAACGTACATCGATGGAGTCAATAGGGGATGAAGCCTGGACTATATCGCATCTGCAGAAAAAGAACCCAGCCACATCAGATAAACAGGTGTATGCTGCCAGTGCCCCCGGGGCTGTCAGCCCAGAGATAGCTGCCGAGGGGAATAGCTCCTTCCCCTGGCCTCTCACCTTCCCCTCGCTCTATGCTAGACCTCATGTCCATATGTTTCCTTCTCTCAGGATCAGGGCATCAGCATCCTTGGAACTTGAAATCAACCAAGTCCTCAAACTATGCTGTTAAAACTGTCTGTCCCTACTGTGGACTGGATCTTGTGACAGGGAGGGGCGAATAAAGGCACGTTCTAGCATTAGCCCTCACAGCATCTGCATGGTCACACAAGAAACGCAACAGAGATGTCATGACAGGTTCTGAGGCGCCTGGTGGGTATAGGATGCTGTGTGTGCTTGTGGAGAGGGATGTGTGTCGAAGGTACAAGCATGTGCTATGGCAGTGGGGTTTCAGGGTGTGTGTGGGAAGGTTTGTGGGGGGGGGTACATGCATGTTGGGTATATTTGTGTCCAGGTATGTGTGTGGCGTGTGTTTCGGGGGGGAGCTCTCTCCCCCTCCCCTCCTGTACAGGCATACGGGTTGCGTTTGTGTCTCAGACACATGTGCACGTGTTCATGGGGGCACTGGAATTGGGTGGCTATGTGCAGGTATCCAAGGAGAGGGGGAGTGAGGAGGGATCATCTGCATGAAGGGGATTATTGGGAGGTTTATGGGCTGTGCCTCTACATGAGGGCTGGGATTGGGTGAGAAATGCATTTGTCTGTCTTTGGCACTGTCACTGGGTTCAGGTTCTGCTGTCCCTTCGACTCCCAGTTCAGCTAGGCATTTACCTGGGCTTCTTGTCATCAGTGCATGGTGCTGCTGAATTTGTGTAAGCCCTGGGCTGGGGTTTTCTGCTTCAAAGGGGGCAGAATTAGGCCAGCTCTGAAAGCTTCTGAAAATCTCTTCCAGCTACCCTGCCAATGACATTGTCACATGGCTCAGCAGTGCTGGTGTCTCCAGGCCAAAGCTGGTTTGAATCCTGGCTCTCATTTTACATTTCTTCTGGTGTTTCTGACAGGATCCATTTGGAGGCTGTTATTGTTTTTACTTTATATTATATATCAGTTCTGACTTTCAAATCAATCATGGGGGTTCAGCCTGAGCAGAAATTCCTGGTGGGGTGGGGGTTGATTTACAGGAGCATAATCCCCCTCGGTTATGTATCAGAAGGGCCACTAAGAAGATTTTTTAAAATCAAGTGTCCAAACTGATCACTCGGAAGCTTGAGGCAGCATGGCCATAGCTCCCAGCTTGGGAGCTCCCGTAACTCAGGTGCTGACCACTGTGCCAGAAGCCGTGCAGGGGACAGCGGCTAGATCTGGCTCCAGCAGAGAGTCCAATGTTCGAACGGGCAGCTCACGGCAAGTTTGCCCCATGCAAGGCGTGGAGCCTGGAGGCTATGCTGCACTTCCCCAGGTGTTGCCATGCCTGCCTCCCTGTGCCACCTTGGGCTCTCAGCCGGTCAGTGACCTGCCCTCCGGTACTACAGCGGGGCTGGAACAATTTGTATGGTGGGGGTGCTGAGAGCCATTGAACCAAAATGTAAACCCTGGGTAGGATGGAAACCATTTCAAGTCAGGGGATGCGGCAGCAGC
Source organism: Dermochelys coriacea (assembly GCF_009764565.3). Classification (NCBI taxonomy): domain Eukaryota; kingdom Metazoa; phylum Chordata; order Testudines; family Dermochelyidae; genus Dermochelys; species Dermochelys coriacea. The sequence goes on from NC_050080.1 coordinate 28,801,157, forward strand.
CCCAGCACCCCTAGTTCCAGCACCTCTGAGGTACAGAATATGTTGCAGGACTGCAGTTACTGGCTGGCCTGAGTAGGGATATCTTGGCCTATGGCTCTTATTTCTCTTGCGGCAGGCTCCAGACGAAGCCATTCCTTCTGCTCTATGTCTGCTGCTGCTGTCACGGGATGGGACAAAGGAGAAGGGTAAAGTCACTAGACACATGTAGAAGATTTGGGCCTTGCTTGAACCTGACACTCGCCATCTGGAGGCAGCAGTTCAATGATTTGGGATTGACACTCCTGGGGCTCTAGGGGGAACCACTTCAGGGTCCCAAGGCTGCTGAACCAGGTGGATGTGCCCTGGGACACATTTAGCTGATGACAGCGCAACCCCCAGAAAAGTATAGAGAGAGACAGTGACAACCCCTGGAGGGGAAATCACTGAGTATTTAGATTTAGGCAGCAAATAGTTTGGGCTGGGAAAGAATTCCCCAACGTCCCTCCTAAAAAGCACCCGGAGAGCACTCCAGCACACCCCCCTCGCGCACACTGCACCAAGCAGGAATCTCGACACTGCATGTCAGCACGTACCACCTCTACGTGCGGGACAGGTGGGCTCCGCACTAAGGCCTCAACGGAGAGAGTTTGCTGCACTTTAGGTGGCTGTGGAGTGTGGACCAGCACCAGTGCATGTGGAGTGTGGACCAGTTCAGAAAGCTGCGAGGAGAGGCACCAACAGGCTAGGGATTTGTTACCATGGATTTCATACTGCAGCACTGAGACTGGCAGGGCTGCTGTCCATCCTAGGTACCCCCTTGAGAGGGCGGAGGCAGGGCCTTCTCTTCCTACAGCTCTGGAATGCCCTCCCCTTTAAGGCCAGATAGCCAGGAGCGTTCAGCATGCTAAGAGCTGAGCTCTTCTGAAAATCGGGCCCCGATCATGGGTGCCGACCCCCATATTAGCCAGGCCATGGCAGTAGCATCACAGTGCTGGGATGGTTATTGGGTGCTCAGGGTCGGGTGCGGGAGGGTGGGGTGCCCAAGAGGTGGTGCTTGTGTGCATCTTGTCTTAGCTCCCCCTGCGTATTCTGTACTCCCCTTATGATAAACTGTCTCCTAAGCTAACCTTTGTTAAGGTTGTTTCAGATGTTCAGAGCGGTTATTGCTGAGTGGCAAAGGCGTTAGCAATTTGAGTCTTGGCTTTCAAAAAATATTCCTCACAATTGTAGGTGCTGCAGATATTTGTACCTGGCCTGACCTTTTCTGAAGGCCTGTCCTTTTGACTTAGCTACAATACAGGCTGAATCCCTGGTTTCAGTGAGGTTAGGCAGGTTTGAATACGTGAGGATCTAAAGTTGGTTTGGGAGCAAGTCCCCTGTGATCTGGGGCAGGCTGATCTGTGCGCAGTACTCAGAACCTGTTTTTTCCTAAGGTTCTGAGCATGGCAGGTAGCTTATTTTTGCCCTTTGCTTCTTCCAGTCAGTCAAAAAGGTAGGAAATATTTTGCAAATTGTTTTGCAAAAAATGTGTTCCTTTTATTTGTTAAAATGTTGAATTTAGACATTTTCAGACCAGCTCTATAGCTGCTTGAAAAATTATTTATGTTGTGCACACACAAAAAAAGCAAAAAATTTATCCTGTTTTTTATATCCAAAAAAAAATAAATTCAGAAAATTCTGACCTGCTCAACTGCTTTTCAATCCATACCCCTCTGTGTTCAGGGGCTCCAGCTGGGAGAAGAGCTGGGCTTTGTTAAATACTGTCTGAAACGCTGTTCCCAGGAGACTGTGAGCTCAGTTTTGCAGACTCAAGAAAGTGCTGAAGAATATTTAGACTTAGGATGCTTATCCCAGCAGAACCTGAACGGTTAGGGCCAGACTTTCAGATGTGCACAGATGTACATACAAAAATCCCAATTAATTTCTGCACCTTGTTTGCATGTGCAACTAGTGTGACTGTGAGTGCAGTCCCAGTAATGGGGCCTGAGCATCAGGCGTGCATGCTAGACTGAACCAGATGCTAAGTGACTTAGCATGGTCCCGTCACAGAGAGACACAAACAGTTCAAAATGTAAATGTTCCCAAAGTGAAAATGGAAAAATAAAATTCACTCACTTAGGGACCAGTCCTGCCAAATTCATTGTCGTTGGCTGGTTCTGCTGACACAGGAAAGACAGGATCAGTCTGCTGGAAACATCTACCTTTCCCTTGTAGTTTGGAGGCCCAAATGGAAAACCTGCATGAATTTGAAATTTGTAGCATCCCTCCCTCATGGAAAAGGTTTAACACGTTTTTATGAAGGGATTAATCTACTGAAGTGATTTTCAGGGGGACATGGCATTGAGCAGTGGGAACTTTGAGAACTGTGGATGCTTTCATAAATCATGTCAAATGACCATCACAAATGTCTTGAAAAAGTCACAGTAATGACTCTTCTTTAACGTGTGTACAATTATACATTAATTTCATTATCGCATATTTACTTTATATGTTCTCTGCTTGTTGCTTTGTCTATATGTGCAATTTATGATCCTCTCACACAATGTAATTTCTAAAAAAAAATAGCTTATTTCAACATCATCGTTTCCAGGTCTGAAACATGGACAAAAGTGGTTTCATTTTAGCTATAATTTTACAAGATGAATAATGTACTAATGAAAATGAGAACCTATTGAAGAAGGCAGTCGTTTTGTAATAGCCAGTTACAAGCCCCTCTACAGACAGATATTATTAACTGATCAGGATTTAATTCATATAGTATCCAGAAGTGCAAAGAGTACACTTAAACATTGTGCTTGCAATGTCTGTATGCCACATGACAGGTTCTACACAGGTAGTAGCAATGCTGCATATGCTAGCACACTGTATCAGTTATGAAGTCCTAGAGAGAACGGACACAGGTATTATATTGGCTCTGCATTAAAAAGCTGCTAGAGACAATATCAGACAATAATGATACAAATGAGGAAGCGTTAGATGAAAAGCACACAACCCGTACCACGACAACAGTGGTCTATTAATGCAAGGCTCCCTCAATTCCAGAAGGCAGCTTTTGCACAGTGGCAGCTCAGATTCAAACAAAGAAAACGGCACTGCAAAGACAATCACTTGAAACTCCTGCAATGTGCCAAGACATGCTGGAGTAACAATCCTCATGGTAGACTCCCTGCACCTAATCCTGCTGTGGAAAAAGTAAAATGCAACTGGTATCTGATGTTAAGGGTGGCCAACAAGCCACCAACCTGGATCTGTAATGGTGCCCAACCAAGCTATTGAGGTTGAGTTTAAAAAGGTGAATGTTCAGCATGTACCAGGAGGGATGGTTTTTAATGTGATGATTTCATCTGCCATACCAACAGTAACACCTATTGGTTACTGTCCAGTGCTGCCTGCATCACTGACTGAACGGAGTGCAGTTTTCACTAGATGTCTAAGACACTTGACCAAGGTTACAGTGTCCGGACATTTGATGGGACTGTATATTGCAAGGCTAATGAGATTCAGTAGAGGGGCCCAGAGGAATTTCTGAAAACTGTCTTGAGACTGGACGGTGTCCACATAGCAGAGACATTTCTGTCTGAAAGTGGAAAAAAGTATGAATAGAGTGGTCTGGAAGAGAGCCTCATGGAATCTCAGGTAAATGGTAACAACACAGCAAGCAAGCAACTTAAAGGCAAATCATACAATCATGGAGTGAAGGCCCACAAGCTTGTAATGGAGGCTCTGTCCAAACTGTGGTGGCAGGCATTTTGTAAATGGGTACAAGACAAAGAGATTGACTGATGTAGGCCTCACCCAAGGCAAGCTCCAGGAATGTTTAAATTTGGTTAACAAACAATGGTACCACAAGTCTAACAGTAACACTTTCCTAGCTCAGTGATGCCTTCAAGAATGTATAGGCTATATTGCACCTCCCCATCCCATCCCACAGTAGGGCTTGGGCATTCTTCCTCCATCAGCCCCGTTTTGTCACAGTTATTTTAATAAAAGTCAGGGACATGTCAAGGGCTTCTGTGAATTTTTGTTTATTGCCTGTGACCTGTCCCTGACTTTTACTAAAAATAACCGTGACAAAATCTTAACCTTATTCATGAGCAGTTTATGCAAGGAAATCACCCTGTGGTTCGGTCTAGAACTAATCAGCCAAGTCTGGACAGATGTGGCACCTGATCAAACAGTGAACAGTTATAGTAAAGGAAAAGGGGGTATAGTGGGTTTCACTTTGAAACCAGGAACCTTGGCTCAATGGTTGTTCACTGCTCAGAAGCACTCAGCTATCACAACTTCCATGAAGGGCATGTGTGATCTGGTAAACTCACCCGGCAAACATATGGAGGCTGCACCAGGTCGCATGCAGCATGATGTAGGTGATGTAAGTAAGGTTGCTCTCACTGTCATTGACTCCTTTGATTTGAATGCTGACTTGGTAACAGTCTACAATATTGAACCGGTGTTGTTGCACCCGCAGAGATTGCCACTAAGCCTGTTACTGCAAATGACGCAGGAATCAAAGCAATGAAACAGTCTGTGGAAGACAGATTAAATTCAAACACCGCTGGAGTCTTTGATCCCAAGTGCAACATCAAGAGATTTGCATCTCTAAGCAAGATCAAATCAAAAGTTAGTAGTGATATGACAGTGACTGTCCCTGCAGACAGGGAGTCGTTCAGCCATCTTGAAGTGGCTGCATAAACAAGAGAGATTGATCTGAAGGAAGTTTTCACAGATGAGCGTCCCATAGTTCCATATGCTCTAGCATGTTCAGATGGTACCCTGAATAAAACTGCAAAGAGTGAGATATTGCCTTAATTAAAAAAAGAAACAGAGTCAATGCATTAGCTGCCAGCATCCAACATGCCAACAGCTTGGATAGTGGAACGCATGGCTGTTACACAAATAGTCGGGCAAGGAGGTGCAACTAGCTTTGCAGAAATTGCTGAACTGGGCTTCAGAATAGTATGTCAGTCTCTACAGAGTTATGAGAGCTGCGGAAGAATGGATATCTGATTGATATGTCAGAGATGCAAATAAAAGCTTTTGAACATGCATAAAGGCAATCTTCACAAAGCAATTAAGGCAAAATCCATGATCCCAAAGCATCTGTCTCAACACAGAGGAGTACGTTCATTGGAAACTCCAAGAATAAAGCACATCTGGTAACATTTTGTGTCAGATTCATGGTGCAGTATGGCAGATAATTTACTTGGCTCAAATCAGAAACAGATTCGAGGATGGCCTCAGTTGCTCACATGGTCACTTCAGATGGAGTTGTAGATCAAGATCTATTCTCATCACACAAAGAAGCAGATACTTGACTTCTACTTCATGTGGCACATGCTTCACAAGAATACCCTTGGTAGCAGTGTGGGCTCTGGACACTCCCGTAGCAGTCCTCTGTGCACACTTTATTCACAAGTTGGAAACAACTTTGGTTTGAAACTTTGGGTTTCATACTGGTGTGAAAGATAAAGCCAGGTTTATACCAGGCCACACCATAGCAGCTGAACTTGGCCAACAACGATGCAGAATGCTGCCAGCAGCACACACACTGCCTGGGTGTGATTCAGCCAGCAGTCTGGCAAGGGGTGGCAAACCTAAAGCTCTGGAAGCTTATCAGGAAGCATCCGAACACATTTAACAGCCTTGCTAATTTTGGTATTATGATGGATGTGGTGGCTCCTGAACAGCTGAAATCAGTAGAACTTCTGATAACCCTTCTCTATGACCCAACCGCTGACTCAGTGGATGTAAATGGTGTGCGATAGCAGCTTTTCTACCAACAGCCCCGGAGCGAGGCCCTTCCTGCCAGCTTATGATAGTCTTCTGCAACATACCAACACATAAATTACTAGCCCTTTACCTGGGACTAGGCCACGGAGATGGAGCCTCACAGCCCTTCCCCATTTGGAAATGGCTGGTGCCACGACAAGGATGGACACAAATTTCCAGCACTAATGACACAGACACCTGCCCCACAGCACTCCTGGAACCCATTACATGTGGGCGTGCAAAAGCCAAGTGTGAGCGCAGCAGCTGTTGTCCATGACAGAGCATGGCGTGCACACAGACTTGCTCGTGTACTGTGAGTGAGGACTGTTACACTCCTCATACAGTTGCCAGTGTGGATCCAGATGAGTCTGAGACTACAGATGGTTCAGACTTAGACCTGTAGTACATGGCAAATATATTGAAAAAGGCTAGACACATATACTGTCGTATTGCCCATTGCTGAGAGGGAGCCCATTGGCTATTCGTGGTTTGCTAGCACCAGGGATACCTGGCTTCTAGTATAATGAATACATTATTTAAAAGGTATGTCAATGAATAATCTGTGCGTTTATCAATATAAAATGCAAGGTTAGCATTCTTTAAGTAATGAGCTTTAATCATTTGTGTCAAATAAACCATTTGTATGAGAAGAATTTGTTTTTGGTGTTTAAAATAAATTAGTGGTAATTTGTGTCAAAGAAACGTTCTGCACAGCTACAATTTGTGTGTCTTTTTAGACTAAATTGTTTATGGGTCATTTTTTTCTTTTACACTTGTCTTGACAACTTACGTACATGTTTGTGGTCTTTTCGCTTGCACCAAAGGTTGTTCGGACATGGGTCCAAGAACCTATCATAGGCATACCTTGCTACCACATGACACCACTGCGTGCAGCCTGGATAAGTATGTAAGGGACATGTCTATCACGATAATATAGCTGTTGTTTCTGTATGGGGGCGGGTGTGTTACATCACCAAACACTTCCATCCAGGGCCCCCAAACCATTCATTTTTGGAATGTTTACAAAAACTTTGCCCCTGCAGGTAATATTCCCTCCTGCACCCTGCCATCTAACTGTCATGGGTGATTCCTGATTGACAGGGACATGCTGGGACAGCTATGCTACCCATCCACAGCAAGGAGGAAATAGCTGCACCCTACACAGGCCCTCGACTGATCAACCCTCCCCGCCCGTAACTCTGAAGGGTTTGCAGCCTCTCTTCCTCGAGCAGACTGGCCTCTGCTCCAGCCTTCCTTCTCCCCAGCAGGCTTTCCTTAGTGGCCACATTAAACCACAGCCTTACAGCTGGCTAGTAGCTCAGCCAGGAAGGCTCAGATTATAGCCAGGCAGAAAAGCTCTCACTCAAGTCATGCGTCAGTCCAGGGAATCCAAAATGACTGCCTTGGAATAGCCGTGCAGCTGGGCTCTGCAGGGGGAACTGATTCCATAGTCAGCCCTGCTCTCTGACCGTACAGCCACAGGCAAAGGCAACACACAGTCCAGTCCCAGCTCTCTGGGAGCAGGACGGGATGTCAAGACTACTCCCTGCTCCCTCTGCTAATGCTTGGGGCCCAGGGCCCTGCAAGACCCGATAGTAACTCGTTCTCGGGCAGGTCATCGCAGGTGTATCACGTGCACACAGAGGTGCCTGCGTCTGCCACTCACTGTGCGGTATGGCAGACCAGTGCCATATGGGGCATTACAGCCACCTGACCCCTCCTTGATCTGGGACACTGAGGCTGAGCCAACCAGCCAGGGCAGCTGTCCCATTGCAAATGAAGACCTTGCTCAGGGCCCACTGGAAGCTGGCACTGGGCTGTGGGTGATGCTGATGGGCACAGAGCTGGTAGGAGCTCCAGGCAGGGGTGCATTGAATGCAGCCTATTGGGTAGGTGAGGGTAAAGGAAGGAAATGCCGTGTAACCTGGGGAGAAGTGAGTTAACCTGGAGGTTCATTTGTCTGAACATTGACAATGCAGGAGCACTGCCCCTTCTCATGGCCCAGGCTCACCCCCCTGGAGTGCTGCCCCCTGACCAAGTACTATCCCCGTCCTCGTGCACAGCACCCACCCATGGAGCACTGTCCCCTTGGCCCCACTCCACCCCAGAGTGCTGCCCGCTTTCCCATGCATAGCCCCTCCCTAATGTGTGGCTTCTCTCTCCCCCTTTCCTGACACATGGCTTCACCTCCAATTGCCATCCCCTTGCCCCAGGCATGGCACTCCCTTCCCCCTGGAACCCTGTCCTTCCCCCCCACCACATGGCATTCCCCCCACCCCACAGAACATCTGTCCTCTCCACCATGTACAGTTCCCACCCCACCCCTTCCTGGGCATGGCGTTCGCCCCTCCGCCCCTGGCACTGCCCAGGGTCCAAAGGCTGCTTGTGAGATCTCACAGGCGTACAAATCTCTGGGTCAAAAAAGCCACCGTTCCCTGGAAGGCCAGTGGGGAAAGTAGCACAAGGCACATGTTCCCTGGAGCTCTGCTCCTGCTGGACTGTGAGAGACAGGTGGACTAGCCAAAGCCTATTGAATGAGCTTTGAGAGAGTTATCTGTATCTCCGAGGGCTAGGGATTGTGTTCTGGAGGGGAAACAGGTGGTGAAATCACTCGCGGGGTGAGAGGGTAATTGATGCAAATCCATGGGCAGGATAAGTCTGGAGAAGTCTGGCCCCCAGGGGAAATCTCACAGACTGGTTTGACCTGGTGACAGAGGCTTGGCAAACAAAGATGTGAGAACAGTATAATGCAGTGATGGGTAACCTGTGGCCCGCGCCGCTTCCCGCAGCTCCCATTGCCCGGGAACAGCGAACCGCGGCCACTGGGAGCTGCGGGCAGCCGTGCAAATGTAAACAAACTGTCTGGCAGCCCGCCAGCGGATTACCGTGATGGGCAGCGTGTGGCCCATGGGACACAGGTTGCCCACCACTGGTATAAAGTGACCAGCCTGGTGGGGAAGGGAGGAGGTCATGCCCACAAAAACCGACTGACATGTGACTGTGACCTGAGGAACAGGCCCTGAAGTGCTTGGAAACCTGCCAGGCTCTCAAGGTGGAGGATGGGTGACGATGGGGAAGCTGGGCATGCATATGAACTGTGCAGTGTTTTCAGGATCTGTTTTCTCTTTAGTGCCTTTGTTCTGAGTAACCAGGGCTCTGCTGTCCGAAGGTGGCTGGGCCCTGGTGAACCCTGTCACTGCCCTGAGAGACCAGGATGGCAGGTGCCGAACGAAAGTCTGACCTGCAGAGAGAATCAGAGTGAACTGCGGCCTAAATCCACAGTCTAAAGCACGAGTCATGAGACCCCACCCCAAGGAAGTTGACAGCCAGAGGCCTGAGACCCAAAGGGGTGCCCTCCAGGAGGCCAAGAGGTCAGAGGTGCAGTAACCTCTGGATCTGATGGGCATGTCACCCTCACTACAGCCCTAAGCTTGTCTGGGAGCGCTCTGCAAAATCAGCTGCTGTAGTTGCATTTCGAACCCGCCAGGGTGAATTCGCAAAGGAGAGAATACGCTCCCGTCCCCTCCACATGAACTCAGCTCTGCGTGGCGAGACAGGACGGCCCAGGGCGCCGTTGGCAGAGGTGGCTGAGCAGTAAAAGATTCTTGATTTGCAAGCTAAGCAGCTGATTCAAATACAGCACGTTTTTGCTTGCATCTCAAAATGGACACTTAGCCTCAGCCTCCCCAGCTGGGACCACGGAACAGAAACATTCCCAGTCTTCATTTCCTCGCTAACGTATCAGTTCTGACCCTGCATTCAGTGTCATGGAATCTGAGCACTCGGTTTGGGTGGGTGAGTTCTTACCAGTCCAAGGAGTTTTATAATGACACAATGTAAGTCACTTGTGACTTCACAGTGTAAGAGAACCCAGTGAGCTGGTTTTTACATCAGTAGCCTCTTCCCTGGGGGTTTATTTATGCAGATGTATTTAAAATGCACCTGTCCATAGCTGTGTAATTAGTCCACTTAGGCACTGGGCAATCACCACATACATAACACAAACCTGATACGAACAGAGTCATTGGTTCAGAGGGACTTAGCACACACTGCAGCGAGCTCCCTTTGGCTAGCACTTAGACTCCCCCCGCTGGAAAAGCCCTGGCCCTATTGTTGGAGCTAAATGGGGGCCCCCAAGCACACTAGCTGCCCTAGAGCAGTGGTTCTCAACCAGGGGGACATGTACCCCTGGGGATATGCAGAGATGTTCCAGGGGGGTACATCAACTCATCTAGATATTTGCCTAGTTTAACAGGCTACATAAAAAGCACTAGTGAAATCAGTACTAACTAAAATTTCATACAATGACTTGTTTATACTGTTCTATGATCTCTACACTGAAATGTAAGTATAGTGCAATATTTATATTCCAATTGATTTATTCTATAATTACATGGTAAAAATGAAAAAGTAAGCAATTTTTCAGTATCAATGTGTGTATTTTTATGTCTGATTTTGTAAGCAAGTCGTTTTTAAGTAAGGTGAAACTTGGGGGTACGCAAGACAAATCAGACTCCTGAAAGGAGTACAATAGTCTGGAAAGGTTGAGAACCACTGTTGTACAGAGCTTGCAGATCTGGGCAGTTCTGAATCTGTCCACTAGAGGGCAGAGCAGTGCTTTTTATACACAATGTACACACACATGCACCTCTACTTATCACTGCTCTACCTCTAAGCCCTGGTCTACACTAGGAGTTGAGGTCGAATTTAGCTAAATCGTTAAATCGATTTAACCCTGCACCCGTCCACACGATAAAGCCCTTTTTTCGACTTAAAGGGCTCTTAAAATTGATTTCCTTACTCCAACCCGACAAGGGGATTAGCGCTGAAATCAGCCTTGCAGGGTCGAATTGGGGTACTGTGGACACAATTAGACGGTATTGGCCTCCAGGAGCTATCCCAGAGTGCTCCATTGTGACTGTTCTGGACAGCACTCTCAACTCAGATGCACTGGCCAGGTAGACAGGAAAAGGCCCGCGAACTTTTGAATTTCAATTTCCTGTTTGGCCAGAGTGGCAAGCTGCAGGTGACCATGCAGAGCTCATCAGCAGAGGTGACAGAATCGCAAAAGAGCTCCAGCATGGACTGAACGGGAGGTACGGGATCTGATCACTGTATGGGGAGAGGAATCCGTGCTATCAGAACTACGTTCCAGTTTTCGAAATGCCAAAACATTTGTCAAAATCTCCCAGGGCATGAAGGACAGAGGCCATAACAGGGACCCGAAGCAGTGACGCGTGAAACTTACAGAGCTGAGGCAAGCCTACCAGAAAACCAGAGAGGCGAACAGCCGCTCCGGGTCAGAACCCAAAACATGCCGCTTCTATGATGAGCTGCATGCCATTTTAGGGGGTTCAGCCACCACTACCCCAGCCGTGTTGTTTGACTCCTTCAAGGGAGATGGAGGCAACACGGAAGCAGGTTTTGGGGACGGGGAAGATGAGGATGATCAGGGTGTGCTAACTACGGACAGCGCTGCTGCTCCACGGAAGGAAGCATGGAGGGAATACAAGTTAGTCTGACAGCTGCTCCAGTGCCCTGTACAATGCAACTGAAACAAAATGACAAGGATTGATACTCCTTCTGCACAGGTGTAAATGACTCCACAAAGTGTGAGGCAAAGAAGAAACTGGCCCAGTGACTCCCAAGGAATCAACACACTGGCCCAATCTTACCAAGGAATAATCACACTGACACTTTGGTTTGACAGGTGCTCAAAGGAAGCATCTCTCTCATGACAGGTTTGGAGCTCTTTTCCTTCTGCATTGCCTTTCGTTTCTAATCTGCATCGAGCCAAGTCCCTGGGTGTTCCCAGGAGGAAAACCCATCTGCTTGACTGATTTTCATTTAATGGATCCCGAACAAACCATTTCTGACCCAGCATGGGGCGTGTGCTGAGAGGACACATTCACACTATGTGAAAACCTCCAGACTGAAAAAGCTGAGCAGGGCTGGCTAAGTGGACCCCTCGTTTCTGGAAGCAGAAGAACGCCGAGTGGGGTAAAGGGTTAATAGTATTACTTATCTGAGTTACAGAAGCACCTAGGGCAGTGGTTCTCAACCTATTTACCACTGTGGGCCACATATGCAGCTCTCTGGGTATTATGTGGGCCACATCCACACAATATATATACCACTAGTATGGCCCTGAGGATGTCACATGAGCCACAGCTGTGTGCTGATTGGGTCGCAAGCAGCCCATGGGCTGAGAACCACTGAGCTAGAGCCTCCAGTGAGATCAGGGCCCCATAATGTGAAACAGACTCTGCCCCAAAGTTCTCTATAGACAAAGACTAGGCACAAGGAAGCTTTATTCTCCCCACAGTGCAGCAAGGCCAGTGACTTGTCCACGGTGACACAGGATGTTTTGATTAGAACTGGGACTTGAATGAAGATCTCCCGATTCCTAGCCGAGAGCCTGAATGACAAAACTATGTTTCCTCCCTCTTCAGTCCTTCCTTCGAGGCTATGGATTCCCGAGCTATAGCAGTGGTGGCCAAGCACGGCTTTCAGTGTGTGTCCCGCAGCTGGCCTTGCCTTCATTATGCCAGGTGTGTATAGATCGCAGGGCCCAGCCTGACCTGACCAGTGCGGCTGAGCAGGAGCATTGGAGGCTGGAATCTGCCCTTTCCGCAGTCCACGTCTCGGTGCCGAAGACCAGTGAAGTTACAATCTGCTCCATGTAATGCAAACAAGCAAGCTGCAGCCCTCAGGTTCTGGGCAAGGTGCCAGCGCAACCCTCAGTAAAGCATACTTGCCCCTGACCTATCTGCATTTTACAAATGAAGGCCTTGACTACACACCAGAGTGAAGAGTGTCTCGTTGTACAGGTCCAGCACCACCAGTGAGTTGCAGGATAAGTCTACAAAAAGAAAAGGAGTACTTGTGGCACCTTAGAGATAAGTCTACATTGCAAAACACACCCCACAGCAGTGAGTCTCAGAACCAGGGTCCACTGACTCAGGCTCATGCTTCGGGGCTAAAAATAGCTGTGTCGACGCTCCTGCTCGGGCTGGAGCCCAGGCTCTGAGACCTAGCAAGGGTGGGTAAGGGATGGAAATGAGGGAAAACCAAATGAAAAATAAGGGACAACACTTAGCTTTAAGGGAAACACTTCCCTGAGCATAGCATGTATTTTTCTCTCAAGTGCACATTTCTTCAGCTTCAATGTAATGTTTCAAAGGGCCAAGGGACGTCCCTTGAAATAAGGGACAGGTGGCCACCCTAGGGCCTCAGAGCCGGCACGCCAGGCTGAGCAGGAACATCTACACTGCTATTTTAGTGTGAGCCCCACTAGTAGAGTTGCCAGCTTTCTAATCACACAAAACAGAACACCCTTGCCCTGCCCCTGTCCCCAGGCCTACCCTTGCCCCACCCCTTCTCCAGCTGGGGGTGTGGGCTCTGGGGTGGGGCCAGAAATGAGGAGTTCAGGGTGCAGGAGGGGGGCTCTGGGCTAGGGCAGGAGGTTGGGGTGCAGGCTCTGGGGTGGGGCCAGGGATGAGGGGTTCAGAGTGTGGGAGGGGGCTCCAAGCTGAGGCAGGGGGTTGGGGGTCTGGAGGTATGCAGGGTGCAGGCTCTGGGAGGGAGTTTGGGTGCAGGAGGGAGCTGAGGGCTGCGGCAGGGGATTGGGGTGTGGGAGGGGTTGCGGGGAGCGGGAGCGGGTGGCGCTTATCTCGGTGGGCTCCGGAAGTTGTGACATGTCCCTCAGCTCCTATGTATAGGGAAAGCCAGGCACTGCCCCTGAAGCTCCTGGCCAATGGGAGCTGTGGAGCCGACGCTTGGGGTGGGAGCAGCGCACGGAGGTAGGGTAGGGAGCCAGCCCTGCTGTGGGCAGCCAACCAGACTTTTAACGGCCCAGTCAGCAGGGCTGACCGGAGCCGCCAGGGTCCTTTTTCGACCAGGCTTTCTGGTCAAAAACTGGACACCTAGCAACCCTACCCACGAGCCTGAGTCAGCTGACCCAGGCTCTGAGACGTGCTGCTGTGGATTTTATTTGCAAAGTAGACGTACCCTCAGTTCTCCTAGGTACATCCCGAATGGGACGGGGAATTGCTAGGGAGGCCACTTGTCTGATTTTATACCGGACGTTCCCCGTTTTGGCTGGTTTGTTCCCAGACCAGTAATGGGACAAAATCAGCTGTGGTTTTGTCCGGTATCAGACAGGGGGCGCCCTTTGCAAGAGTGCACCGCTCTGCCCCACCAGCGTGACCTCACACTGCATGCGTGTGAAATCATGCTGTCGGGGGCTGAGTCACGCGGGCGGAGGCAGGCCCACGCTGTTCCCAGAAGTGCTGCAATGTCTGAGATTCCAGGAACTCATGAGTGGCCACCTTAGGAATAATTGTACCAGGACAAGCCACCCGTACCAGTATAACCGCATCCCCACTGGGGGCTGTAGCGGTATAATTGCTTTGGTAAAAAAATAAACAAACAAACAACTGAAAGATGCCGCTAACCTACATGGTTATACCAGGACAACAACTGCTTAGACCAGGCCTCACCCTTTGCCCCATGGCATCCGCACACATTCCCCGGCAGTGAGTCACTGAGGAATGGCTGGTTCCAGGTTGCAGTGCCAGGTATCTGCGGAGAGGGAGGCGTGTCGGATGCTTCCCTGTGCAGTGAGAACCTGTTTGAGGGCAGGGTTCCTGAGGGGAAGGACACGGAGAGATTTTCTTCCCAGTCTCCCATTCCAGGCCGGTCCGGCAGCGTCACCTTCAAACAGGCTTGGTGCTCCGGGTCTATTGTTTACCAGCCTCTTTTCTCTCAGAGGGATAGAAGAAACCTTCCCCACTCCCGTGTGAAATCAACTAAGGTGGAAACAAACATGCATCTAAAGGTGAGTAGCTTCAGAGACCTTTGCAAATTATACGGCCATTCCCACGCCCCCTAAAATTCAGCTCCAAAGGGGACGGGGTAAGTGTTTATCAATAAGAGTGTCTCCCCTTCCCACATTTCCACCTTTTCTCCCTCCCCTCTGCTCAGGCTGTGCGTGGCCCCCTTCCCCCAGTCCAGAATTCCCTATTTCTCCCTTCCCCGCAATATCAGGGGCTCTGTCTTTGCCCCCATTCCCCCCTTTCCTCTCACCCCCCCCCTTTCCTCTTTCATCCATTCCAGAGTCCCCAGTTCTCTCCCCTATGGAAGGGGCTCTGTGTGTGTCCCCCTATCTCTCGTATTCTCCTCCGCTCAGTCCTGGGCCCTCCATTCTCTCCCCCATGCCAGAGGCTCTATTAATCATCCAGCCTTAAAAGTGTGCACTGGAGAGTGAAGCTGCCCCTAGGGAAGATCGGAAAGAGGGAAACTCCCCTGACTTTGCAGGCCAGAGCTTTCTCTTTGGGGAATCACTATCGGCAGAGGTCAGGGCCCATGAAGTGAGCATCTGTGTCAGGTAGCAGGTGTAAGCAGGGGAAGGCCCATCAGGCAGTTACTAAAAGTCAGGGTCTGACCCCCTCAGTCATGAGGAGCAGCACTTAGCCCCAGAGCGGCCCACTTACTGTCCTGAGATAGGGTACTACTCAGTGTATGGGAGGGGATCAGAGGCTGGCACTAGGTGGAGACTTACGCCCTTTTATGGTGTTTAGTGCCGACTGTCCCTGCAAAGGGGATAGTTACGTTCTGACCTAAAAATTAAAGGAGTACTTGTGGCACCTAAGAGACTAACAAATTTATTAGAGCATAAGCTTTCGTGAGCTACAGCCCACTTCATCGGATGCAATTGCATCCGATGAAGTGGGCTGTAGCTCACGAAAGCTTATGCTCTAATAAATTTGTTAGTCTCTAAGATGCCACAAATACTCCTTTTCTTTTTGCGAATACAGACTAACACGGCTGCTACTCTGAGTTCTGACCTAAGACAGCCTTGGCCTTTCCCCTGGGATTTTTCGTTCTTCTGCACTTTCTTTCCTCAACTATGGTATCATTTGGCCATTGCTATAGTGCCCTGATCCACCTGTCCAAGAAATGAACGGCAACGAGCAATTCTGCTGCATTTCACCCCAAAGGCGAGGTGGCAGAGGGAGCCCTGTACAGATTTGTGATGCCTTTTGTGATCTGTCAGCATGGAAGATCTCACATTCATTCCGGATATTATCTTTGTGTGCTGAACATCTGTCATGTGTCAGTTTCATCCCAGTTCTGTGACCAGCCCCTGTCCCCCTGGGCTAAGGGAGAGCAGATTGCTGGGTTCCCAGGGGTGGCTGGGTTGCGAACTATTGCTCTGTAATTCTAATGCTAGCAGAGCTCAAACACGACAGGAATGAGACCTGCAGATGTGTGGTTTCGTTTGCAGCTTTTACACCAGCACACACCACTCTCTGTTGCTCACCTGCCTACCTCCGAGTGGAAATAGGCAGTTCACAGGATCAGTATGTATGTGAAAAAGTGCATAGGGTGTGAAACAGAGCACAGAGTAAATGGTGTGGGTGTGAATTAGCACACTGGGTGAAATGTGTGGAGGCGAGTGTACATAGAACAACACAGCAAATGCAAACAATCATTCTTTAAGTTGGGGTTTTCAGAGAGCCCGTATAGAACTCAGTCACCCAACTCCCACTGACATTCAACAGGATTTGGGTGCCTGACTCCCTTAGGCTGCTTTGAAACTTCAGCGTAAACCATTGGCTCCTAGGAACTCTGTCTCCAGAGGGATCCCCTCGCACACAGCTGCTGGATCCTGGCTGTCTCAGCTGGAAAATAAGATCATTAGCGATCAGCTGGTGAAACAATGCAGCCTAGTGACTTAGGAAGTCACCCCCTCCAAAGCAGCAATCACTGCATGGAGCTCGGGCAGCACTATCTTGCTGGTTGCTTGTGTAGTTATGGATGGGGGCTTATGAAAAAACAGTTAAAGTAGCTACCAAACACAAGGGCTGTCTCTCTGGCTCGATGGAGCTGTGCACTGGTGGCAGCTTTGTTTCCTGTGTCCTGCAGTTTTAAATGAGTAGAATAAGCTAACTACTCTGCTGGAGCCAGCTGCCCTTTGCGGGGAGTCATCAGTATGCTGTACTCTGATCTGAAAGGCAGAACTGCTAGCAGTGCATCCCTTCCCCCAGCGTGGCCCAGGGCTCGGTGCAGGTGTGGTGATGGTTACAAGCCAAAATCCTGGCCTGAGCTGTGAGCCCACCACTCCCTAGGCCCCAGAGTGAGGCAGCCAGATATAGTAATGCCCCAGACAGAGGACTCAGCAAATGCTGCACAAACGTGATTCATAAATGAAACGGGTGATCCAGCCCATTACACACCTTCTTAAGCAATGAAATGAGGCCCGAGTGGGCAAAGCCCAGGGGAATTCAGCAGCAGGCGTGTGCAGCCCAGCTGATGAAGTGTGCAAGATCGGAACTCAAGCAGCTCAGTGAATTCAGCCTACGTGACCCCCTGGGCACAGGGAGTGGGGTGGGAAACCTCCCCTGCTAAAGGATGCCAGCTGCTCAGGGCTGGGCTTCTGCAGGCAGGCAGATCTAAGGAAGACCTAGCGCGCTTCTTTCTCAGTGCAGTGGTCACAGAAAGCACTGGCGGGCCCAGCTCAGCTCTGCAGCCATGGATCTCACTGCAAATGCCAGCTGAGAAAACAGCCACATCTTTCTGCGGCAGGGACAAGTGCCAGCTTCAGCATCTGATGACTTGCCCTCAAGGACCAGCCCAGCCAGAGAAGGCTGGGAATTACCAACAGGGCTCTTGTCCTCTCCACAAGCATGTGACTCCTGCTAGTGTCAATGGGCAGCTTGTCCAGAAGAGAACAGAGCCCTGTGGAGATCCTGCACCGAGAGGAAGGACGATGGCATGCAGCTCCTCCCGCAGCTTCCTGAGCAGTGCAGGGACTGGGCCTAATACTCTCTTCATAATACCTTGCTATGCAGAGCCCTGGCACCCGGAGCTCTCAAAGGAGGGCAAGATCAACAGCCCCTGGAAACATGTGGCATGGAAGGCACTTGCCCAAGGTTCCCCAGCAGGCCACTGGCAAAGCCAGGACTAGAATCCACATCTCCTGAGACCTAGTCCTCTCGCTACTAGATCACACTGCTTCTTATTGGAGGGGCAACTTGCAACTAGCCCAGGTAGGGGAGGATGCACGGACCCTCCCTCCCTTTCATCCCCCTACTGCAGCCCTTGAACCACTACAAGTTACATTCTTAATATCCCTTGGGCACTAGCCAAACCAAGCGTTCATTTGCCTACCCCCCCGCCTGTAAAACCTGAAGTGCCCAATCCTGCTCCAATAGATGTCAATGCAAAACTCACATTGGCTTAAACAGAGGGCAGGACTGTACCCAGAGGGCAGGGTTAGAGAAATTGATGCAACTGCCCAGCCAGCTGTAACCTGTTCCCACTCCAGGAAATACACTTTGGACATGCAAATTCCATTCAGAGCCGGAGCAGCCCACTGCACTGCAATAAGGAAATGCCCTGCAGCGACTCTCCCCTGACTGCTATCTGATCTGCTCTCTGGGCCTGTATTAAAGGAGGAAACCCCCTTCTGTGCTCAGGCAAAGGGTCCTCTCTGGAAACTCAGCCCATCCCCCACCCTGCCTTAAAGATTCACTGCTGCTACTCTGAAACAAAAGGCTGAGACACTCATATTTAGCTAAGGAAAATCCCGCTCCTGAGCACAGTTCATCTGCCCCCCTTTATTGCTACTTGTGACATTCGCACTGGAAAGGGCACATTGATCCAGGTGGTGGTGTCGCACGAGCACTCGTACGGCTGATAGTCACCACACACAGTGCCTGGTCCACGTGGGGATCTTTGCCTAACCGCCCCCCTGACACTTGTTTAAGGTTTAAGTAAAACGGGTTCACCCCCCCCCCACTCCCCCAATTACGTTTTATTTTGGTCAGCAGCTTGACGTGGTCCCTGGGGGACCAGAAGCACCTGTCCCCCTTCCTGCGAGGGTTCTCTCCTAGCCAACACTGCCTGGGCCTGTAACTTGCCAAGTCGGGTCAGATCGGCCAGAGCCGTGCAGAGCTTCCGGAGACAAACCTAACACCAGGTGAAACCTGCCTGATTTCATTAGGCAAATGAAATGCCATGAGGCCCATTGGAAAGGTCAGGGAAACTGAAAAAAATCATGGCAGCCAGCCAGCCACCATGAGTTAGCTACTGTGTGTAAAGCCACCCCCATGTCTGCAATGGGGACCGAGCCCAGCGCAGGACTACCCGGCCAGCTGTCAGCGTGGCCCAAGGTTCGGAGCGGGCGCCTCTAGATTCTGCACGGGGCCCGGGCTATTAAATGTGTTTAACAATGATCTGAGAAGGACTACAGGCCACATTAGCGGATGGCAGCGTGAGGGCAAAGAACACCCACTTCTCTCTCTGCCCGGTCAGAAAAGCATGCCCCATCTTAGCAGAGACCTGGCCAAGGCAACCCACTCCTTCCTGCCCCTCCAGGCCTCTTCACTGCAGCTCAGTAGGGGTAACACTTTCAAAAGTGCCTAAGTGGCTTAGGAGCAATACCCCCATTACTTAGGTACTGAACTCACTCAGCACTATGGCCTAGCTCCTCCAAAGCTCCTAAACAGTGAGGAATGGAAAGCTCCTTCAGGCAGTATAATAGACACCTCCTATCTGCTCAGCACCCCAGATCCCTGGGAGCTTCTCCAAGTGAAGTCACTTTCCCCGTGTTTGTTCCACAGGTGGAAGTGGCTGCCCAAATTCTGCTGGGCTTCGCCTTTTGTCAGACGTTCGGTGCCCACATTCCCTGCCGGGAGCCCTCCGATGCAGAGCTGGAATCCATGCTCAGCCGCCTTCTTGCTCCTGGAGTTAGCTTATTGGCTCCAATGGAGGATGTTTTACCTGACCAGGACCAGAAGTCGTGCCCTGTGAATGTCAGCCAGACCTCATCCCGCCTTCAAGACAGGAGCGCCTCCCCGTGGTCATACAGGTAAGTCGCAGACAGAGGAGTGAAGGGCATCTCAGCAAAGGTCACCTCTGGGTTCAGGCACTGCCACAGGGATCCAGAGCTTGGAACCCCCCCCCTTCTCCCTCTCCTCCCCACCCAATCCCCCCATCTCTCTCAGGTGTGGAGCTGCATTTCCTGAGTCAAACTGCATCCTCCTCATCCCCTGGAGATAGCGGATGGCTGGTTCTGCAGGGTTAATTATTACTCTCCTGGGCACTTCTAGAACGTGTCCCTCTTTCGACACATGCCAGGGGCACTCTCCACTCTGCAGTCAGCCACCCCATGGAGAAGGAAACAAACCAACACCTCTAAGCCCCGCCAGCAGCCACGTCCCCCTTGCTGGAGGCTCCACCCAGCAGCAGCTCAGGCTCACAGGGGCATTTTCTTATCTCAGGTAGTTCTGAAAATGGCAGCGGGGATAGAACTGCCATGCACCGCAGGCTCTAAGCTAGTTATGGCTGGTTAGTGACACTGTGGCATTTTGCCCCCTCTCTGTGCCTCAGTTTCCCCTCCTGTGAGCTCAATGTAATGCCGCCCAGCCACCAACAATCAGCTCCTGAATGTTGGTGCAGCACCTCACATGGCAGGTGTGGGAGGAGTAGCATTATTAACCCTTTCCGAACAGCTCAGCGAACCCCTAGCTGGAGTGCATTGGCCAGTGCTCAATTTTATTAGGTGACCTCATTAATCTGCTTTCTTCCAACAGGGTCAACGAAGACCCCCACCGGTACCCCCGGAGGGTGCTGGAAGCCTACTGCCTGTGTGAGGGCTGCCTGGTAGACAGGCAGGAGGACAGGTCTGTGCAGAGTGAGCCCTTTTACCAGGAGGTGCCCGTTCTGCAGAAATCCAGCCAGTGTGAGGCAGGCCAGTACGTTTACCAGCCCAGCCGCCTGCAAGTCGCTCAGTTTTGCATTTGCACGTTCCCTTGAGACAGGCAAAATGCTTTCACCTGTGGCCACCACCCTGCAGCCTGCGTCAGTGCCCCTGCCAACACAACACTGCCACTGTCATTCGGCGGGGGAGCGGAAGGAATGCTGGAGCCTTGTGAACCAGGGCTGGCTAGGGTACTATCCCTGGAGAAAGACAACAGTGATCTCACGGAGACCCACGTAACGGCCAGCACACTCACCATGCCCTCTGCTACTGTCATTCACCAGTGACACACTCTACAGAGGACTTTCCAATGGCCAGTCCCATTGCTAACCTGGTTTCCTCCTTGGGGAGATCTAGGCCACAGCCAGGTGGGACTGGCTGTTTTTCAGCTTTGCCGAGTGCTGCTAAGGCAGAGGGGACCTGCAGCCCATGGAGTTCCCAGGGCAGCTTGCAGCTAACCCCATTTATAATGCAGGCTGAGAGAGGTCCAGCCCACAAGGTGACAGGTCCACGTCAGGATGCTCCATCTTGATCCAGGGAGCGGATGCTCGATCAAGAAGGGGCTTCACATGCTGTGACCTGTCGTCTCTGTGAGCTGCACCTCCACGTTAAACAGAGGAGAACTGCAATCTGCTTTCCTGGAAGGGTGCAGCCCTCGAGCTCTGGGCAGGCTGCCCATGTGGTCCTTGGCCAGGCAATGGTTGAGTGCCCCGTTCATGGTCATACACAGCTTCAGAGAATACAAAGAGCAACCTGCCCCTCATTCGCTTCTCAAGGGTCCTGCAGAGAGGGGAGTTGCTTTGCTGGGATGGACGCGACCAGTGGATTCCACTCAGGATGATACTACGGGATGTGCTTGGTCTGCGGCACTGCTGTCGTCAGAAATGTGTTTGCAGCCTGAGGAGCCAGAGCAGAAGTGGAGCCAATGGGCTAACGCGCGTTAGAAGGTTAGCAACTGCCCAGCCCTTGGGAATGCTCAATTCATAGTCAGGTGCAATCAGACTATGCAGTCCTGCTGCTCTGTCTTTGGAGGCCTCCAGAAGGCAGGAGGGGGAGGCGGCTTCCTCCTACAGCGGGGGTCCATTGAACTGGGCTGCGAGGCAACATTGCACAGGGAGACCGTGTGGCTAATCCTCTCCACTAATAAATGTTACTCACCTTGCCACAGTACCTAGCTGTTGGTGGACACAACAGCTTCCGACTGAGTTTGTACCAGGCTGGCTGTACCCATGCTGTGTGTCTGCACCCACCTGCTCAGTGTTTAGCTAATGCTTCCGCAGCTCACCCTTGCCCAAGGCTGAGGCTGGCAGCAGGCTGGAGTCTGTGTACAGGCTACACCACTCTTCCTTTGCCGTGTGCCCAGGACCTGGCATGGCTAGTGCCACTCACTCCCTGCTTCCTGTCCTGCAGGACATCCCAGAATGCACTGCCCCACATGCTGCTGGCACCGCTCTCTGTGCTTGTCTCCTGCTGCGGCACTATGGGGTAGCTGCCCAGACTCTTGCCAGAATCCGTTTGCACCAGGGTATCGTGGGATCGGGCTGGGTGGGAACTCAGAAAAACAGCTTGGGACTGAAGTGGCTGCGTGTGCACAACTCAGCCATGTTTGTTGTGCCCAAGACGGACAAGAACTGGTTAAAAACCACAGTGGTATTTATGGGACGGACGGGACCTTAACTGCTGGTAACAGGCAGGTTCTCCCAGCAGAGACTCAGTTGGTAATGTGTTGGGAGAGGGGAGCCATTTAGGAGCAATGTGGAGCCCTTCCTGGTTCCCCAGCCAAGCCCTCGTGGAGGTTCATAAACCACCTGGCCAAAGTTTCCTCATTTTTCATGTTCCCAGTGTCCCGGCACTTCTAGGCTCCCGCCCGGGCAGGAGCAGCAGAAGAGGGGAATTACCAGGAGAATCCCAGCCTGGTCCTATTGCAGACCCAAGAAAATGTGTGGGCTCTAATTGCACCAGCAGCTACAAAGCTCGAGACACTGAATCCCCTAGTATGAAGCCTGACCTGCTTTTCATGAGCTTGCTTTCAACTCATCAGTCCTTATTGCCTCACCTCAGATGCAATTTAATGCCATTGTCCTTTTCACCAGGAGGCTGTGGATGGGGATAACCTGGAGATGGGAGACCCTCCATCACCGGAATGTGATTCCTCTAGGTTTGGATGGAAAGAGCCATTCGGGGGAGGTAGTAGTATTGTACCAAACTACTGCAGCGCTTTCATGTGCCATGGGAAGGCATTTTGTGCATGCTGTTAAAGGCTGATCAGCACTGTTGCGGAAGCTCACCGGCCCCTAAAGGCTGCCCTCTACAGAGAGAAGGCTGCTGTCATGCGATACACTCACCGCCTCCTTCTGGTTGCTCGGGGGATTAGCACTTTCCAGGTCCGATGCCCGCTTCTGCCACTGGTTGCATTCCCTGCTGCCTCCCTCTCACTCTCTGAGACTCTGGGTGCTCTCCCTTCGTGGCTTGGCCCTCCAGCCAAGTCACTAGGTGTTTTCCCCCTTCCAGGGTACCGGTCTTTCCGTACAACCTGTCTTCAGCAATCTTCCCATTTACTGCCCAGATGGTGCCACGTCTCCGGGGACGAGAAGGGGAATCCAGGCCCTCCCTCTACTCCAGGTTCCAGTTCTGGGACCCTCTACTCTGCAGCCAAGGTCTGCACCATCTTCCTGAGGCTTTTCCTACACCCTCTGCCCTAGGATTCCTTCCCTCTCGGATATCCAGAGAGCAGCAATAGGTGCTTCACTGCAGCCCCCTTCTGCTACCAGCTTCCTGGCTTTATCCTGCCCCATCTGTTCTTTCTCAGCTGGGCACTGTCATCATTCAGGGGATTAAGTGGGCCACCCAGTTCCCCTCAGCTGGGGCCTTGCTGGTGAATTGGCCCCTTCTCAGCTTCATTAACCCCTTCCAGGCTGGTGTCGGGTGCACACCCCACTCGCTTCCCCAGGGACGATAAAGCAGCAGGTAGCTGGCATGGTAGCAGAACAGTCCCTTGACAAATGCACAGCTTGGTTCACAGATACGGCCACCTCTTTGTACCAAGAGCTTCGTCTCCAAATTGAAAAGACAGTGAGATTCCCCCACCCTTTATAACATGAAGTATGCCGGTCTCTGAGGACCCCAGAAGACCTTTCCTAAGGGGGCGTGCACATTGGTTCAAGCCCAGCAGAGCATTCTGCTTTCTGTCCTGTGTAGCTTGGATGAGGGGAACCAGTTTGGCAGCTTCCGCACACCTTCCTTCCACCTGTTTCACTGCTGCTCCTCACACCCTGCCGTGGTGCCAGCAGCTACGTAGCCATCGGTTAGTGGGAGACTCCCACCTCAGCTCCATTTTGTTGTGCCAACTGGCCACCATGGGTTTGAATATGAGCCCCTAAGCCTCAGGGTGTTTTGTACTGATGCCCAGAAGAAACCCTTCCACCAGCTTCATCAGGATGGGAATCACAGGCTGTGGTGCTGACCACACCCTAGGTGCAGCCCAGTTCCCTCTGGCAACGTGAGTTCCCTGTGCCCGCTGTGTATTGGGGCACAGAAGTTAGGGAAGTGCAAATGCACAGGGCTAACACTGAAGAATCCAGCCCCACATGCCGTTCCCCAGGCCAGAGCCAGCATTAGAACCCAGAACTTCCTGCTGGCTGTCCCAGGGCACTAGGCCACATCTGCCTCCAAGGGGCGACCTCTCCCAGTGTTATACGACACAACACAGGATTGCAAAGGCATGCAGTGCCGTGACTCACTGGGGTTCTTCTGTGAGTCAACGCAGCTGAGAGGCCAGCGTCCTGAGTTACTGTACATCACAACGGAGCAGGTGTGTGGGTGAGTGAATCCAGACAATTCAGCTCACTCCACAGGTGCTGTTAGGTCACAGTCATTCCTCCCCTTGGGGTCAGGTGCAGGCCAGTTCCCTATGGATATTCTCCAGTGCTTTCTCCCTTTGGAGAGCATTCCACAGTCTGACGGATCTCACCACAGCTAATAAAGCCATTCAGCCCTAATTGTTGTTTCCCTTATGGTGAATGATCATTTTCCACAGGGTAAAAATCTCTTCTGTTCCCTGAGCCAACCCCCAGGGGAGGGCAGAGAGCAGCTCCAGGCCCTGGCCTAAATAAACACTATTAACCATCTCACATGGATCCAGTTACCTGCAGGAAGCCCACGGAGCAGAGGAGAGTTTCCTGCTGTCCAGGTCGCCCATGTGGCAGGATGTATTTGATAAAGAGTCACATTATCACCTGTCAGGGTGGTTTTTTCTAGGGCGGCAGGAGGCATTTCCAAAGGGATCCCCTCATCCCTGTAGCTCGCAGTCCCATCCAGGCCAGCCACCTTCTGGGTAAGCCCCCGATCACCCCAGCTCCAAGACTGGCCAGTGGGTTGCAGTGGTGGCACTGGTTTATGGGACTATTGATCTGGGAAGTCCTGTCCCCAGGCCACATTTACCACCCTCCTTGAAATAGAACGGCATCTGACCGGACTCGGCTCCGGGAGTGCTCCAGGGGCCACTCGCACAGCCTGCTCAGAGAGCTCCCAGCTAGCCAGGCAGAATCTGCAAGCAGCAGCCACAAACTGGGGCCAGGGAGCAGAGCGGAGAGGGCCCCCAGTGAGCACCCCCTGCCCACAACCCTCCAGGGTGTAACGTGGGGGCTGGTAGTGAGAGCTTCCTGGACTGCTCCCAGCTCTCAGTATATGATGGGAACCCAGGCAGGGTTCTAGAAAACCAAGAAAAATACCTTGCATTGCTCATAGGAGCACATGGGAAGCCAGGCTCCAGAGCACAGTGCCAGAACCCACCTAAGCAAGGGAGCAGCTGTACTGTGGCCTGCCTGGAGTTCCCAGGTGGGAGCTGTTTAGGGCTGCCCTATCTCCTGCAGACTCAGGGGGTGACAGACCTGCCCCAGGGCCCTGGTCTACTTCTGATCACAATGCCCCCAGGTGGCAGCCATCGCCCTCCATGGATGAGTTATTTGTATTCATTCCCATCAACACCCGCCTCCTGTCCTGTGAAGGACTGAGAGAGGGCAGTCAATTAGCCCTGCTTCCAGCTGCAGTGATGTCAGAGATCATTATCTGAGGTCAGGCCCCGGCATGACAGGGCCAGGCTCAGATGGAATCACTGTATAAATTACAATATTAGCTGCCAATGGTGTGTGACGCTCCCTGGGTGGCTGCTGGGCAGGGTCGACTTTGAAGCTGCTGAGCTGGGGAGCTGGCGAACCCTGAAAGCCAAGCTCAGCTGTCTCAGCAGCTGGGAGCTCCTTCTCTGGTGGACCTCAGCGCTGGTGAAGATGCGATTGATCCACAGAGCAGTAGCTATGGCAGGGGCAGGGGTATGGTGGGCTCACACATCTCACCCTCAGCCTAGCCTGGAAAAGACCAGCTCTCGCTAGCTTTGGCCTACTTGACAGGTGCCCTTAGTGAGCCCTTGGTCAGTGAGACAGGCAGGTACCAGGGGTACTGAAAGAAGTGGGATGCTCTTGGTCAGACCCCGCCAGAGTCTCCAAGAACAGGCAGGGCTCCCAGGTCACCCCCTGACATGCAAGCCTCTTGGATCCAGGACTAGCAGCAGGAGGCATCCTGCCATACCCTCCAGCTCTTTCCCCCAGCGTCGCACCTATCTTGCTCATCTACAATCCCAGGCTCAGTCAGGCTGGGAGATGGCAGACACCATCCTGTTGCCCATCAGGGGGAAGTCTGCGTGGTACTGCCTGAAGAGCTGAACTACTGCCCAGCACCCCAGATACGGCAGGACAGGACACCTCTCACTGCTGGTGTTTATCAGGGTTCATACCAGGCAGCTCAGAGAGGGGCAGTGCCAGCCTCAGGAGAGACTGGCCTGCCAGTCGCTGCTGTGCCAGTCTCAGTGAACCACAGCTGGCTTGCCAGTCACTGCTGTGCCAATCTCAGTGAACCACAGCTGGCCTGCCAGTCGCTGCTGTGAGTGAAGAGGCAGCATGGGAAGTGGTGCAGGCTGGGTGTGCCCTGGGTGATTCCCTAGAGCTAGTTGCATCACCTGTACAGCCACCTTCCTAGCACCCCTCCCATCCCACCAGGGCTGCAGCATGGGGCAGAAGCAATGGAAATGAACGGCTGGGCCGGGGAAAGGAATTCATTAGCACAAAGCCAGGGGCTGCAGCCCTGCCATAAGGCTTCCCAAGGGGAGGGAGGCTTATTACAAGCCCAGGCATTTCCGTGGCTCCAGCTGACCTTGAGATAAACCCACAGGAATCCGTGTGGGAGGCCAGCGGAGCAGGAAGAGGGTTGCAAAAGGCTCCCAGAACATGCTGGCAAGTGAATGGTGCAATGTCTGAGGTCAGAGAGGCCCTGCTGACCCTATGGCCTTCAGCAACGCACAGTGCCGGAGTGGGGCTGCGTTCTCCTAGTTCAGCGGTTCACAAACTGGGGGGCAGGACTACAAAGCGGGTCATGACCCTATTTTAATGAGGTCGCAGAGCTGGCGTTAGACTTGCTGGGGTCCGGGATGCAGCAGTAGTCTGAGCCCCACCACCCAGGGCTGAAGCTGAAGCCCGAGTGTTGTCAGAAGGAGGTCACAGTGCAATGAATTTTGAGAAGCCCTGACCTAGTTAATGGACCCTGCGGCAGAGCCTAGCTGCCTGTCACGTAGGCAGGGGCCATAAACCTGGCCATCTGATACCAGAGTCTGGGAACCTCCAGACTTGCCCCCTGGAGACACAATGAACAAAGGAGTCCCTCGGTGCAACATGCCTAGAGCCTGGTATTAACTGTCAGGCCCTGCCCTCTCGAGAGCAAATTGCGCCCCCGGGAGTTTGTGAGTGTCTGGCCATTCCCAGTGGAGCTGGGCCAGGGGCGGTCTCCATAGATCGTCAAGTTTCATTTCCAGTCTGGTCTGCAGGCTTGTGTTATTCCTGGGCCCGTGCCAGAGGCTCTAGGCCTGGCGAAGGCAGGTGCAGGAGGGGGTGGTGCTGGTGAAGCACTAGGGGGCGCTGTCTTGCACTGAGAGAACAGTGGCATTTCAGTGCAGGGGCCAAACTGAAAAATTCCTTGTAGTTCAAATCAAAACAGATTTGTTTTGGTTCACTTAGAAATGAAATGCAGATTTTGGTGGTTGTTTTTCCGTTCAGTTTGAGTAATTTTCTAGGTGTTTTTCACTCTTTTTGTTTTTAAAAATTAGCCTCATTTCTAACCAGAGACAAAGAGTCCAAATGTTTCCTTTTGAAATATTTCCAAATTGGTTTTTTTCAGGTTTTTTAAGCCAAAGCCACTTGCTGAATCTGAACCGAGCCAGTGACTAGTGTTGCCACCTCCAAAATGCATTTTCCAGCAACTTTATTATATGCTGAAGAGATTGCCCCCACCTGTCTGTCATCCCTTTGAGTCAGTAATAAACCACGGCTCCAGCACTGTGTTCCTGGAGGGCCTCTTGCTCAGCTGAGCCCTAACACTGAGGCCCTGACCCACTGATAGTTATCAGTGAGATCAGGGTACTTTAAGAAAGAATATACGAGTTAACCTCACATTCTAGCCAGGTTCCTTTGGGGATAATTGCACACCCCCAACCTAAAGTGCCCTTGTGTTTTTCATTGCATACCACTATTTTCTTTTCCTGTCCTAAGCCATTGTTGCTGTGACACTGTGTTTCACACGAGAGGCGACTGCATTACAACAGGGGATAACGTGGAAGCTCATTTATACTTTGCAAAGCATCCTTTAGGTTGAGTGCGCCATGGAAATGGAAAACGTTACTTCTATGGTTGTCGGAGATAAGGAAGGGAACAGGCAGACTCGCTAGAGCCATGGCATCGGACAAACAAGGGAAGAAGCGCCGTTCTTCTATTTAACCAGGCTCCTGATCCAGGGATTTGCAGTGATCGGGGAGTGCGGTGCTGCTAAATGGAGGAAAGAAGGAGACACATTTGCTGTCAGGCTTGCCCCATGGGCCTTCACCTCAGCACTGCTGGGCAATAATGCAAATGGGGAAACCCGGGTGCACTTTATGAGCCTATTCTGAGCCCAGCTGGGAGAGGAGGACAGCCTCCAGTGTCAGAGTTATGCATTTAAACATTAACTCCATCCCTGCTGAAGTACCGTGAGGACAGACAAGGGTGAACTGTGAACATTGCCCTGCCTGGCTAAGAATTGCTCACGCCCTAGTTTATTGCCCCATGAGCCCTGCTGTGTTCCCTGTCTGTCTCATCCAGTTCTTAGGTCTTGTCCTCTACACTGTAAGCTCCTTGGGACAGGGGACTGTCCTCTTCTATATTTATGCAGTGCCTGGGACAGCGGGGGACAGCCTGGCTGATCTCTAGTCATACGTACACTATAAACATTAATTAGAAACAACAAAACCCTGATGATGTGAAACTGCAGCTCCATTGAGGGTTAAAGTTTTACCCCAATTCTACATTTGTCTAATCTAGATTGATATTTGTTAGAGTTCAAGAAGCAATACACAACTAATCATTTGTCCCAGGAACTTCCCCTACTTTGCTGTTGGACAATTGCTCATAAACAAATTGCCAAAGTCCTAGAAATAGCCATTATCCAAAAACTATCTGCACATTTCTTCAACCAGTGATTCTTCCTCTGCAGGCCATCTGTGAACAGTTCCATGTGGACATCCAGAATTCCTGTCATGTGGCACTGGTTCTGTTCCCTGAGTGGCTAACATATGTAACAAACCCATATTGTGCCCACATGAAAATTTTACATCCCAATCTCTGCACAGTTTAGAGTTGGTTTGGGTGGATTCTCAAGCAGTGGCACTTTAAGGGGGCGGGGTGTTTGAGCTGGCAAAGCGAAATTCATTCTGTATTCAAACAGTTCTCCACAGCTAATGTCCCCCGCGGTCTCCTGACAGCACGCGGGTTGACGGTGACGCTGTGTGCAGGCAAGTAAAAAGCTCACGCTGACACTAGTCTGACTCGTGAGGAAGTGACAGACTCACACACCTCTCCAATCATCTCTCTCCTTCACTGCTTCAGCAACCCAGGCACCATTGTCACGATTTGTCTAGCAGCCGGTCTCCCCGAGGGGCAGATCACTGGAAGGGCCAAAGGACAAACCGTATACAGCCAACAGACAGCGGAGCCTTCCGGGTTTGGCTGAATAAGCCCCGAGAAACAACTGGGCACTAGCGGCTTCTGAGCCGAGAGGAGGGAAGGAAAGGGCTGAAAATTCGAGGCGGTCACTGTTGATGTTCTTGTCTGCAATCACCTGCACCGTATCAAATGGAAGGAGCACAATTAGAAGGGTGCTCCAAGAGGCCAGAGCAGTGACTTGGCTGCGTTGATTACAGGTACTTTCCAAAATTAAAACTTTCCCTCTGCATAAGCTGCTGTATTGGAGAACTTCAACTCTGCAGGCTTTTACTCTGGAAAGCGGGCAGCCTCATTAAAGCAGAGAGCAGAACGGCTGCTTTGGTGAATGGTGTACGCAACATATACCATTAACAAAGATCTGGGATTACTCAAGAGATGGGCTTGGTAATGAACATGCAGAACTTGTTTGAACCAACTGCCACCCTGGCTCTCGCAACACGTATTACATACATTATTTCTAATGATATATTTGCCTCAGAAACAGCTGGTGGGGCCATCACTGAGCCATAGTCCTAACTGCTTATTATGAACTATTTCTATTTTCTATCTAAGGTGCTGACACGGCGCACCTCGCACATGAGTTATCTCAGGGATGGTCTCTGGCCTGTTATACAAGAGGTCAGGCTAGGGGCCACAGTGGGTGTTTCTGTCCTCATAATCTATGAATCTTTAATGGTTTTATCCCCACAACACCCGCTTGAGGTAGGGAAGTGCAATGACCCTCATTGTACAGATGGAGAACTGAGGCCCAGAAGTCATACACAAAGTCTGTGACAGATCTGAACGCAGGTCTCCCATGTCCACTGCCACCCTAACCGCTGGACTTCCTTACTGCACTGCCTTGATGCCGAGTGGTGCTGTACACACACAACACACCACACACACACACACACACACACACAATCAAAGGCAGTTTCTGCCATAGAGAGCTTACAATCTAAATAGGCAAGAAAGAT
The DNA here is from genome assembly GCF_009764565.3 of Dermochelys coriacea. Taxonomy (NCBI): domain Eukaryota; kingdom Metazoa; phylum Chordata; order Testudines; family Dermochelyidae; genus Dermochelys; species Dermochelys coriacea. Next base: position 28,831,705 of record NC_050080.1, read on the forward strand.
CAAAGAAGCAATATTCTTCCCATTCTGTCTGTTGGGAAACTAAGGCACAGAGCAGTTAAGTGACTTGCCCTAGGTCACCAGGAAGTTGGCACCTGGGTCAGGAACAGAACCCAGAACTCCTGTACCTCAATCCAGTGCTGAAACCACACGCCCACCCTTTCCCTGCTGGTGGGGCTAAGGCCAACAACAACCTGCAATGGGATTTCTATGGGCCCAGTCAAAAGGAGGTAGGATACAAGCAAGATGAAAGGCAGTTAGAGTCTGAGTACAGCTGCTGCTAGGAAATCTTTACAATAATGGCTAGATCCAGGGATTAAGAAGGTGAGATGGGTGCTGGTCCAATCAGGCCCAGCTCAGGAGCAATTTAGGGCCATATATTCAGAGCTGTGCACAATTGCAGGGCTAGCTAACATGCTTATGCTAATTAGGGACACAAGGTGGGCAAGGTAATGTCTTTTATTGGACCAATGCCTGATGGTGAAAGAGACCAGCTTTCAAGCCACACAAAGCTCTTCTGCAGGTCTGGGTAAGCGAGTGCGCACTTCTGGTCCCAAACGATGTCACACTGGTGGCAGTCTGTGAACTGAACCTAGCAGGCATCACACCAAACCATTACAGCACCTGTCATCCTTGGGGTGTGTCTGGAGAGGCCAAGGACCAACCATGCAAAGGAGACTGAACTGGTGTTTAAGCCCTAGAGGTGGCAGGACTTAGGTATGTTAGGTGGAATAGAGGAAGCCCGTAGGCAGATGAGAATTAAGGTAGGATCCCATGCGAGAACTGGCCAGGTTTGCACCTCTGTAGTTTGACAGGTAGGAAGTCCAGTGTAACTTTCACACTTGTAAGGGCAAATAGAGGAGTGAATTATATTTGCAGTGGGTCAAGAAGTTGCCTGTGGAAATGGATCCAACTCAACCTTTTATTATGCGTTATTCTGCACTGGAGTCTCCAAAGATGTGGATGCTCAGATAGGAGCAGCTGCTGCCGTGTTTCCAGTCCTTCAGCAGGCTCTGTGAAGACGCTGTGACATCAGGCTTGCTACAAAGCTGCACATCTACGGAATCACAGTTATGCCAACTGTCTTTATTGCATGGCAATGAAACATGGGCACTGAGAAAGGCTGAAGAGTGGCTAATTGACATTTTCAATTCTCATAGTCTTTGTCAGCTGCTCTGTATGAAGTGGAAGGACACACTCGGCACTGAGGATATTTGTAGCAGAACCCTGTAACTACCTCCATCAGCACTGGTTTAGTTTTGGCAGTTTTCTTCATATGGACATATTAGGATGGAAGACCAACAAATTACAAGGGTGTTTACCAAGGAATGCTGCTACACGGCCAGTGATCATGTGGTTGCCAAAAGCTTTGGTGTCGTAATAAGTTTGCCAGCAATGAACAAACGGAATATCCAGCCAGACCACTTTCAGGACTTAACTAGGGATCATTCCGGGTGGCAGCATTGGCCAGCAGCCTGCCAGAGGTCCAGCACTGAAGCTCAGTGGAACATAGGCTGGGTACTGATGGTGGGCTTTTTGCAGCTCATAAGATCCCCCTTTGGATGCCAAAGAGTATTCTCTCAGCAACCACGGTGGAGCGGTACCTGCTTCCACCTCCATATGGTGCCGGAGTTCTGGGAACCAGTCGTGTGCCGGAGATCGAGATGCTGGGATCAGGTGGGGCCTGCCCCTAGATGGTGCCAGGTGCCCAACGTACCTTGTTCCCTCCTGCTTCCGGAGCTCGTAGATGCCCCATTGGGCAGGACCAGGAGAGAAAGTCCCTAGCTACCTGAAAAGCCTCTGGGGTCGAAGGTAATATGTCTGCTGGCACCACAATGCAGGCTTCCTGGTGTCGGCAGAGGGTCTCTCACTGGGCTCAATGCCCTACTGTAAAGTCGATGTTGCTGACGCAGGTCTGGGAGTAGAAGAGCGGCCCAGCATGGGTCTCACTAAACTGCATTCTCCCTGCTTGACTCTCTTCCACACTGATGAGCGTTCTCTCCCCATGTGCTGCTTCTAATGCTTCTTCCTCGGAGAGGGAGAACGGTGCCAGGGAAACGCTTTGCACTAATGCTCAAGTACTCGGGGCTGAATCAGAGTGGTTTGGCTCTGAGACAGGTCTGAGCGGCTTGCATGCGGACAGCAGTCAGTCTGATGTTTGGTGCACAGTCTGAAGTCCCGACAGATCTGGCACTTGTGCTTCGTGCGCATTTCGCCCAGGCACTTGAAGCAGCCCAAGTGCGGGTCACCCAGCACAGGCTTGCCACAGGAGGCATAAGGCTTGAAGCCCAGAGCATGCCCGGCCCCTGGGGCAAGGCCCCTTTACGATAGGAACTATTTACACTAACTATACACTACATTATGATAACTGCAAATGTAGAAAAAGTCCAAAAGCCACTAGGAAGAAGCCCTGCCAAACAAGAAGGGGTGATCCAGCAACCTTCATAGGCAGTAAGCAGTAATTGAGATGGTGCGGGGCCGGCAGTGCACCTTATACCAGCGTGTTAAGTGCACAGCTCCAGAGGGTGCTAGAGCCTGCCCAATGGATACTACTAAGGGAAAAATCTCCGGCAACGGTGCATGTGGTACACATACGCCTAGCATGGAATGGTCACGGGCAAGACTCGCCGAAGAACCATTCACAGCAGTAGCCAGTGCCTTTCTGCTGAATGCGTAGAAGAAATGTGGATCACAGACCACATGCCATGGTGAGAGAAGGTATAGCAGGCTGGCCAGAAGTTTCTTGTTGACGAGCAGGCTTATTTGCTCTTTGGACAATTTGGGTTGCCTCACAATTAAAGAGCTAGCAAGAGAATGAGCCTACAGCAGGAACGAGCACTGCACTCATTCTAGAAAACGCAACAGCTTAACATTCAGACTTAATCCAAGAATAGATGCAAATTCACACTTAGAATCTGTGATTAGAGCAAATTATGGTCTAAGGTTTTACCGTTGTGAATAATGCATTAAAATGCATTCCGCCCAGCAGGGTAAAACACTGGCTGCCAAATACAAATGCATGTTTTTCTCCACGTTTAGAATTTAATTTAAACAAATTAGTTGTTGGTAAAAATTGCCCAACAGAGCCCTGGAGGCTGAAATCCTGGGATTATGCAGCATGTAAGAACAGCAGAGACAGCTATCCAAATCTCCAGACTGAACCTCAGCCATGGCTGGAATATGTGCCAAGATGGAGAGCATGCAAAGGTGATGATTGTGGCCTCCCAAATCCTCTCCTGTAATATCAGATAGAGAAGTTATTGTTCACTTCCTGTCCTAAACAGCAGCACACCATCATTAGGTGCGCACTGTTAGATGTGTTCCACTCCAGACACAATCACATTTCAGGAGCGATGTACTCCATATGCAATACAGTCCATGGGGATCAGGTCTTCTGACTGCAAAAAACTGTAATGTAAGGAATTATTTATCTGAAATGTCCCATCACCTTGCAACCACATCCCATTCTGGAATGCAGGTACTTATTGTAATTATTTACAGTAGCTTCTAGACATCCCAACCAACATAAGTGCTCCAGCATGAAAAGCACTGTATGTACACAGGAAGAGACGTTCATTGCCCTCAAGAGTTTATATTCTAAATAGACAAGGCAGTCAACCATGGGAGAAAAGAAGATCTACATAAAAAGCAAAAAAGAGAGTCACAGATTCCAAGGCCAGAAGGGACCATTGTGATCATCTACTGACCTCCTGTATAGCACAGGCCAGAGAACTTCCCCCAAATAATTTCTAGAGCAGATCTTTTAGAAAAACATCCAATCTTGATTTAAAAAGTTATGGAGAATCCACCACACACCGTGGTAAATTGTTCCAATGGTTAACTGGGCTCATCTGGGATTTGAACCCAGGATCCCTTGCACTCAAAGCAAGAATCATATAATATCATAGCAAGAAGCACCTCTTTGCAAAGCTCTCTGCAGCACCTCACTGCAGTCAAAGGTGAGGAACTGAGGATCAGCAAGATGAAGTGACTTGCCAGTCCCTTCTTTTGGGTAACAATGGACCTCCATCCCAGCAGGAATCTGGCATCCTCGCTTTCTGCTAATTACTTAAGAAAATATCAGATTGTGAAACTAAAGCGACTGAAAATGTTATTTGTCCCAGAGAAACCAATTTGTGCCAAGCTGTAAGCAGCAATTTTTCTTCTAAATGTTAGTTGCTCCTCCTCAACACTGAGACTTCAGCAGGTTGAATATGACAGTAAATCTGGGGAGACGGGGGGAAGGAATTTTATATTAGATCACTGGAATTTGGGGCTAGAGAATATCCTTTGCAATAAACATCTTGGCTTGAGTACCAAAATTAAACCACTTAAAAAACCCCCTCTGTGCATGACTCAGGTTGGAATTCTGCATTCGTATTGACTTTGGGGATTCATTTTGGGCTCCATGCATGTGCCAGAAGATTGTCATGGCTGCCTGGTTTCTCAGCTTTGAAGTGGACATATTGCTTTCATTTCTCACAACCCTTATTAGCCATGACTTTTATCATGACTATGAGGCACTGTTCCTACAGAAACCTCAAAGAATCTAAGCCTGTTGCACGTATCATGATAAAATTCTATTCCCTTTGAGAGATGAAGGAGGAATGGTAAGATGAATATAGTCTTTTTATTGACTACTTTGAGTAGAACAAACTAAATACATCTGTAACAGTTTGGGTTCCTTTATACAGTACATTAAATAAGTTATGCATGGGAATTAAGTAACAAATTCCTATTACAGAATTAAATGACAAAAAATATAGAAAACTCATTCAACAAGTCTTCCCATACCAGAATTTCACATTTATCATTCCATGTTTAAAAAAAAATCATTCTAATCATGACTGTTAGTATTTCATTTATTTACATTGGGGTTAATTTTATTTTAATACATAGAGAGCCATTGAAGTTGAATGAAAACTATGGAAGACTGTCTATTTACAAATAATTCCTTAGAGCACTGTATTGCTCTCATCCTTTTTAGGGTCTGATCTTAGTGATTGCCCTTAGGCAAATAACTTCAGTATTGGTAGCTAAATACAGAGGATACTACAAACATTGAGGCAATGTTATTTAGTTAGTGGAGGCAAAGGTTTTCACAGGTTACCACTATACCAAGAGGGTCCTTAATCAAACCTCCCATTGGGTGCATTGACTGAGTAAGGACTGCAGAATCCAGTCCTCTGTTATGAAGGATATTTTCATGAAAATCACGTACTCTGTGGCTTCTCTCTGTTCCTTATCAACCCAGTACAATGCTGATGGGTATGGATCATCACTGGAAAGGTCTGATAGTTTAAGAGAACAGGAGGACTTTGGAGGGATTTCACCCCTGAGATGCTGTTTCTGCAGAAATATCCTGATAGCAGTAGCGAATGAAGGGAACAGAGATGAGAACCTTACACAGAATAGGAATTGTTTGCAAATAGGTTTCCATTATCCAGGAGGCATCAGCTGTTCTCTGAGATTAATACAGATGGTTATGGAACAGCCTCAACCCCAGAGATGGCCCCAGCTCTTGTACTTGAGGCAGGTATACACAGCCATGGAGAAGGACTTCAGACAAGTAAGGAATACTGCCAACAACTATCTCTGCACCTTGCAATCCTGATCTGTTCTTCCTTTAAGAAGCAGAAGAGTCTGTACCAGAGAAGCAGCTCTTTCATCTATCTGCAATCTGTATCTACAGGCCATGACTGAGTCCGGGCTCCAAAGCGTGGTAGTAACCATCTCTCACAGGGCAAAAACTAGAGATTCTTAATATGGAATTTTGGCAATGAGAAGATTTTTGCCTGTGAGCTAAAACTTTTAAGACATGTGAGTTAACCACTTCATTACTGGAGACTGCAGTTTCCAAATTATGCTGCCTAAGGACCACAGCCAGATCAATGAGCTAACCTGCTCTTGTTACCGTGGCATATCAACAACATCCAGTCGACAGCAAGCCCGTTCCCATCGCTAGCCCAAGGAATAGTAAATTACATCTTCATTATCAGCTGCCATTTTAAAAAGTGACCAAATAATTTAGAAATTTTTGCCTTGTTTGGCTCTAATCCAAAGATCACAGAAGAATCAGAGTCTCAAAAACAAAACCTCAGTGAAGGGCCAATACTCTAGCCCTTATTCATGTGCAGCATGAGAAGTCAGTGGGACTCCCAAAGCGAGCATGCTCCGATTCCTGTTGCATTAGCTGCACATATAACAAGCTCTTAAGGGACTCATAAAATAAGTTCTTCTAGGCAAACTCTGTTTCTCTGCATGCACCAAACCAATCCTCCCCTCTGGACCAGATTAGAACATTACCTTCAGGCCCAACCAGCCTACTAATAGCCAGTTCAGCATGCCACAACCCAACTAGATTGCATCCTTCTGAGCAGTTATCTATAGACCGGCTTTAAATGATGGACAAGATGATATACATTGGTTTATAAATGCACTGCTAGTGAATTCTGTCATCTAGAGCAGTGCAACCAGGTGCTTTGATAGGGTTGCCCTTCTCTGCATGGAATATAGGTCTGGAACCAAGAGTTCAGCACACAACAGAGCTCTGGTAATCTCATTTAGGCTTGGATGTTTAAAAAATTGACATTAGTTGCAAAATTCTGAAACTTTTTTTAAAATCGTTGCGCCAACATGCTTGGAAAGAACAGGCTGTAAATGATTCATTGCAATCGTGTGGAGGAGATTCACAGGGTGAAAACAAAGTCAACAAATCTAAAACTAAGAGTTTCCATGCAGTGGAAAAATCTTTCCTGCACAGTGAAGTAACCCAATCCAGCCTGTGGGGCAACAGGCCACAATGAAAGGTCGAGATTTGGTCTGAAATATTCAGCACACAAGGAGAGCGGAGGCTCCTAACCAAGCTGATTGATAAACAATGGACTGTCCAGTTAGAGAACAGGGTTTAAAATGGGCCATATAAAAAAGATCAACTGTTCCCGCTCCGCACGGAGATTTGTTTAGCTTCGCTCCTCAACAGAACACAATTCTCCGCTCCTCCAGGGAATGCCCAACCCCTGCAATCCCCGTGAGTCACTTTGCAGCTCAGACGTGAGGAAAAGCAGACATCTGTAACCAAGAAACTGTTTATTTCTCATTATGCTGGAGAATGAGAAGTTCTCCCGAGGAAAATCAGTTCGGGTGAACAGTTCATTGCAGAGAGTTAGGAAGTACAGAGCCAACTGGGAAGAAGAAAAATATGTATCTGATGAAAGAGGAGGAGCAGCGAGTTGTATGGGGAGGCTGCTTGGGCATCCAGCGGAAAGAACACCACACTTCATCCTTGGATACTGCGTGCTGCTCTCCTGGAGTCTCGTGCATGTCAGCGCAGGACATGGGAACTCCTTCCCAAAGAAGTTCAATTAAAACAAAGAGGAAGAGGCCATAGTCCTGAAGGTCCAAGTGACGTGCTCTCTGGCGCCAAGACTTAAAAGCGAGCAGTGTTGAGGTCCCCTTGGCAAGGCTGGCATGTGGTTCTTAACAACTGCTGATGGATTATAATGAAATGGAAAAAACCTCACAAAGATTAGCTGGAGCATCAGGGCTCTAGAGTAGCCGGTGGACTTTTTACACCTTCTGTGGAACGTAAGTGTATTTTAGGTTTAAAAACAGGAAAAATGTATAAAACCTACTGAACTGAATGGAAAGATTTAGAGTCCATTAGTGTCTATTGTTGTCACGGAAGCTGGGGTAGAGGATCGGGAGGTCGTTGCAGAGGTCTTCTCTAGGGCAGGACTTGGAACCCCATCAGCTGGTTTGGTGGCGGCTGCTGCTGCCAATCGCCCTGATGGCAGGGAAAGCGGCTTGGCCTGGCTGTGTAACCCTTGTCCGCAGATCCGATGATGTCTCTCCCAGTCTTTGTGCTGGCAGAAAGAACCACAGTACCGGGCAATGTTGCATCCGCTGCACGTCTCACTGGCTTTGCGACCGCAGTTCCAACAGCTCTGCAAAACAGAAAACACTTGACTTTAAAATATATTTCCCGAGGACGTTAATATAGTTTGGAGGGCAGCAAGACAGGGCTTACTAGGCATTTGCAGGATTTGCAGGCACTGCTTTGTCCCAGAAAAAATAAATGTAAAAAAAAATCCATCACTTCTAGCCCTTTCACACACATTCTAGCCAGGGAACAGACCATGCCTCTGTGCTAGAATGACAACAACCAGCCAGACTGTACCCAACTGACATTCCACCCCAAGAGCAGGCAACGTCACCTAAGGAAATCAGAGCACAGACGCTGCTACACATTCTTTTCACTTCCTGTTTTAAGCAGCTCTCTTTTACTATCCAAGGGCTCTTCACAGAGATTACAACAACACTCCTATAGACTCAACATTTGCCTGTGACCCTGCTTATCCACACAAGAGATTTCAATGGGCTAATGTGGAAAAGAAAAAGCTAATTTGAAAGCTTATCCACCAGGTGAAACTGTTCCCAGGAGATGAGATTCAATCTGGAAGCTGAGCAAAGCCTCTCTGGACTCTGCAAGATATGTCAGTTGGCGGGTTTACAATCTGTGACTGGTTTGTAAGGAGCACAAGGGCAAAAGCCAAAACTGGGAGCTGTGACTGCAGTTGGTCATAGAAGCAGAACTGGAGGATTAGCTTTCTGCAGCTGGACTTGTGCATTAGCAAAACCATACTGGAAGAGCAACGTCTGCTGTGAAAAACCAGCTTTGCCCAGATTCCACGTGTCCCCCCTTACTCCCACCCTGCAAGACGTATTTCATGAACCACCGCGCTTCTGCAATGCCAACAAAAAGCTGCTAAGAGAGCAGGAAAGGGAAGTAGCCTTGAGAGTTTCTCTGGTGGCATATTGCACGTGAAGCTCGGCAGGATGCATGTTAGCAGCTCTCACAGCTCAGCAGTTCTTCACCAAAAACCATTTGCTCCTGGCAATAATTTACTGGCTTGTAGCAAAGAGCCTAACTCAGTTGATTGGTAGCAGAACTGCTCTAGAGTCAACACACACAGGAGAGAGTCGATCTTCCAGAAGAAGAATGTGGAAAAATACTCCACTGGCATGTAGAAGCCTGAGAAATTGAGTTACAGCTTGAAAGCCACTGACACTCCTGCCTAAAATAGCTTGCTTCCAACCATATTTAATGGATTACAGGAATAATGACACAGCTTTTTAATGTGGTGGCCTAAGAATAATGCACTCCACAGAAGAATCACAGAGGTTAGTGACAAAAAGATCTGCTAGCTGGACAGTCCAGGGTTTTCCTACGGCTCTATGCTCCAATGCGGTTTCAAGAATACAGTTTTAACTGTATCACATGGTGGTGCTTCCACCACTTCCCTTGGGCATCACTCAAACAGATCTCGCTAGCAAAAAGTTTGCCTTGCTATTTAGCCTAAAAATCATTTTTTTTACTTACTTTACTTAATTTTATCTTATAACTTCTGTATCATGTTAACCAATTCCTCCCGCTCCTTGATACCTGCATCCTTCAATGCTTAGTGACTGCTACACCCTGCCCTTAGATGTTTAGCCAAGAAATATATATCTATATTAAATTTTTTTGTCTTCTTTCATAATAATATGTAATAATATATAGCTCCTTTCATCCTGAAGCATGCCTGTGTACCGGGTGGAGCCAGCTGTGTCAGAACCGGACATGCAATACCATCCAATCATGGCTCAGTGATTGGTAGAATTGTGTGACCCTCCATGAAGTAGTGATGGCTTTATTCACTGCAAATTGGACATTACCGAGACATTCCTGGAGGAGGAATCTGAGTTACCTTGTCCAGTTTGGGCTACATCAATATTTTTCAGTGGGACCATGAGGATTTTCTGCATGATCCTAGAATGAGGTGACTGGTGCCATCAGTGAGGCTTGCCTACCTATGGAGAGTTGCCCAAACAGGCCTCTTCCAGGCTGCTAACTCAGTATCCTCACAAACCACATAACCACCACATGCGGAGCCATATTCCATCTACACCAATGAAAGACACCATAATCACAAGAGAGACCAGTGTTTCTATGCTTTGGAATGGGAACTCTTGTTTCTTGATGCCCGAGACCTGATGGGGAGAGCAATGCTATTTTCTCCAAGAAGCTGGTCCAATAAAAGCTATTCATAGAATATCAGGGTTGGAAGGGACCTCAGGAGGTCATCTAGTCCAACCTCCTGCTCAATCCCCAATTTTTGTCCCAGATCCCTAAATGGCCCCCTCATGGATTGAACTCAAAACCTGGGTTTAGCAGGCCAATGCTCAAACCACTGAGCTATCCCTCCCCCCTTACCTTGTCTCTCTCATTCCCTCACAAACTCAGACAGTCATGGTACCACACAAACCCCTCAAAAATGAGAGCAAGGGGGCTATTGCTGATCTCCACAATTCACAGCAAAACAAACTCCATGTGCTCACCATACCCTCTCCCAGAAACTACAGAGCCAAGACAACCAGAAATACCACCACAGCGATGCTCCAGAAATGCAACTGTTCTTGGGCAAACAAGGGTAGGAAAAAACAAAGACAGATCAGTGGACACACATGTTCATTCCAGAGTTTGCAAAGTGCTTTGGGATCCTTTGGAATAACAACAAGAGCTATAGGAACCTTACTTTTATTCATTTGAGCAGTAATATTTCATAACCTTAACAAGTGAGTAAGACAGGAGCACAGCTCCTTTCCTTCTTACTCTCCCAGTACAATGAAGCAGTTTATACTTGCCGCTAGTCTTTCAGACATGACTTTGCAAATGACTGTGTATTCATTAAAAAAAACCTAACAATCAATCCTCTTCATATCACAAACCCACTTCAGTTCTTAAGATGTACAGTTAAGTGCTGGCTTCTAAATTAGCTGTTGCCACTCAAGGAAGATCTAGGAGTCATTGTGAAATAGTTCTCTGAACACTTCAGCTCAAAGAGCAGTAGCAGCCAAAACAGCTTAACAAAATGTTAGGAACTATTAGAAAAGAGATGGAAAATAAGACAGAAAATATAATGCTACTGTATAAAATCCATGGTGTGCTCACACTTTGAATAGTGTGTCTAATTCCAGTCACCCCATCTCAAAAAGAATACAGGGGAACTGGAAAAGGTTCAGAGAAAGGGAACAAAGATGATGAAGGGTATGGAACGGCTTTGACACAAGGAGACAAAAAGATTATAGCTGTTCAGTTTAGAGTTAGGAAAGTGACAAGGAGGAGATGACAAAGGTCTATAAAATCACAAACGGTGTGGAAAAAGTGAATAGAGAAGAGTTATTTACCCTTTCACACAATACAAAAACCAGGAGTCACCTGATGAAATTAACAGCAAATTTAATACTAACAAGAGGAGGAACTTTTTCACACAACACAACACAACACACAATTAATCTGTGGAACTCATTGTCAGGGGATGTTGTGAAGACCAAAAATATAACTGAGTTCAAACAAGAACTAGATAAGCTCATGGAAGGTAGGTATATCAACACCTATTCGCCAAGATGGTCTGAGATGCAACCCCATGCTCAAGGTAACCCTAAACCTCTACCAGAACCCAGGAGGGGAAAACAGGAGAGGATCTCTCTAAAATTGCCACATTCTGTACACTCCCACAGGAGACTGGGCTACATGGACCATTGGTCTGACCCAATACGGCCATTCTGATATTCTTAGGTTAGTGCTGAGAATCTTAAGATTCCTCTTTAAAAAAAAAAAAAAAAAAAAAAAAAGGAAAAGAGAGAGAGAGAGAGAGTGTGTGTGTGTGAGTGAGTGTATCTTTGGGATTTCCCCTTTCCAGTCTTTTTCCTCCATGCGTCACATGCATCTCCTGTTGTTCAGTGTTAAACTAGTTTCCCTGCTCCATTAGCTCCATACAGATGCATACAGAACCCCATGACCTTACTCACCATGCACAACACACTTCAAGGGGCCCACTAAGGAGGGGAAGGACAGGGTTAAGTAAATCAGCATCAGGAGGAAAATGGTGGAATGTCATTTGGCAAGAGCCTGGATGAGACAAGGACAGAAAGAGAAGAGTCCAAGATAACCCCAAAGCTGAGCCACTGAATGATGGGGAGGACAGCAGAGTTGTTGCCAGTGATGGACAGAGACCAGGGAAAATAGTGTTAGCACTATAGTTAAATATTCCCCTACAAGAGATCCAATCTTAATATTGAAGCATTGTGAGAAAAAGAATGGACCAAGCTATTTTCTTTACTTAAGATGAGGGGAATTGAAAAGGCAAATAAACTACATTTCCTCTGTAATAATGTGAAGCTTTATTAATGAAGAAGGTGATAATTCATTTTCATAAAGTCTATCCTTACCTGTCAGTGCCCACTATCTCTGAAGGAATCAAATGTCACTGTCTAGAAAACATCCAAGTACCCTGTTGGGTATATTTTGTGGGTTTTTTGAGTCCTGGAAGGATCAAATTAAAATTTTGCACTGACCTGCTCAAGATTGCTCATGCTCCACTCGGCTTTACGAGTTTTCACAAATGAGAAAAATACTGGGGCTATACATGGAGTGCAGTTCAGTGTTTATCTCAGAAGGAGTCTGTTATGCAGCGTGTGTTTTGTAAGACAACACAAACCCCAATATCCAAGAGGATATTCACCATGCTGGTCTGCACAGACAGATGGACACATGGACACACACTTACAGACTGCTGCATCCGATGATGAAGTGAGTTGTAGCTCATGAAAGCTTATGCTCAAATAAATTTGTTAGTCTCTAAGGTGCCACAAGTCCTCCTTTTCTTTTTGTGAATACAGATTAACACGGCTGTTGCTCTGAAACCAGTCATAATGAGCCATGCAAGTCTCTGAATGCCCATCTGGAATTAAGTGAGGCATCAAGCTAGGATGTTGCCTGTCTTTTGGGTAGCAGTGTGGCCTAGTGGGTAGGGTACTTGGGCTGGGACTCAGGAGATATAGGTTCTAATCATGGCTTTGCCACTAGTCTGCTGAGTGACGATGGACAAGTCACTTCCCCTCTCAGTGCCTTCATTTCTCCATCTGTAAAATGGGGGTAGTGATTAGGGTGACCAGATAGTATGAAAAATCAGGGACTCTTTCTTTCTTTTTTTTTGGGGTGGGGGGAGGGAGGGGGAAATAGTTGCCTATGTAAGACAAAGCCCCTAGTATCAGGGCAGTCCTGATAATATTGGAGCATCTGGTCACCCTAGTAACGATCCTGATCTTTTGTAAAGTGCTTTGAGAACTACAGATGAAAGGCACTAAATAAGAGCTAGGTATTAATTATTATTTTAAAGTCATTAAGAAAAACAAAAGCAAGTTTTTTAAAAAAAAAAAAATCTCTCCAGGGACTGAAACAAAGCCAGTTGCTAAGAGTGGCTGTACTCAGAGGAAAGTGGAACAGAACTGTATTCAACAGCTCTGATTTTCCTCTTGTATTGGGATAAATCTGGTGTAGCTACTGTGGCGATGCTCCGAGTCAGGATCCCCAAATACACTGGCCCCTCAACACTATTTTCACATACACGAGGTAGCCTCTTACACAGGTTTCACAGCATGCCCAATGGAATCATTTCTAAATTGATCCCACTGCCAAAGAAACAAAACAGGAGTTCAGAGCCCAACGCCCACTGCGAACTGGGCACTATATCTCACCCTACAACACTGCCCATTCGTTCTCCCAACCCAGACTGCAGGGATACGGCCATGGGTTCTTACCTCTGTAGACTCTTCCTGCTCATTAATCACTAGGAAGGCATCCTCAGTAGCTTGGCGCTTTGCATCTGCAATGGTTTGTTCCATGCGGGCCCTCTCGGATGCGATCATTTCAAATGCCTTCTGCTCTGCCTCAGCCACAGCTTTCTGCACCTCAGACATGGCCTGGCGCTTCACCTCATTCACGGCTTCTTCTGGAAGAAAACAACAGTCTCATCAACTAGTCTCGCTGGCAAAACAAGCCTCGGACAAAGACAACTGAGTGAGATTGGGAAGAAAAATCCCCCCTGGGCAGCACCATTCAATGTTAGGGTGGATACACTAAAGAGACAACAAGAAGATAAGTGCCAATGAACCTCACCCTTGAGCTGAAGAGATAACCTCTAGGTAGAGAGGGGAGTTCAATCACCACGGGCAAGTCAATCTATGGCCACTCTGCTGAGGCTGATAACAAGGGTGCCTAGTTACTGCCAACTGTCAAGATGCTTACTAGGATAAGCCTACCTACTGGGAACCAGTCTAAATCCACCATCTGGTTCTACACAGTCTTCTGACCAGCCCTGATGCCAACTACTTCTGGTCATTAGCCTATCAGCTCGTAGCCACTGAAAACCAAGAATATTGGAAATCCAGAGTAGGTCAAGAGTAGGCAAAAAAAGGCTAAAAACACCCCGCAGATTGAATGCCCAAGAAATGGAGGGACCCAGATTAATTTAGACGAAATCGTGCTGCGTTACGTTGCAATGGGATTTGTTTCCCCAATGTATTACTCCAAACCTCCACACTCAGCTGTTGGTGCATCAAGTCCACACCTACGTTTTCCCAAGTGCGTCTCCAACTGCTTTCCCCATGTATTTATACTTCTGGGGCCAGGCATGCATTCAATGTGGCACGCAAACTCCCAAACTGCACACACACATCAAATATGTGCTCAGCTCAGGCGCATGCCTCTTTGCAAATCTAGGTCAGCATATAACCAGCAGGCCAGGAAAGGAACCACACATTCAAGATGCTTTTCTACAAAGCTTGACTTTGCATCTGGCCCTGTGTCCCATCTGCATTTATCCCTTAAGCTTGTGGTAACTCTATCAAGTGACCATCTACAAATATTTACCAGCTTTTTTCCATATCTCTTCAGTAACATAGCCCGTCCCGGACCTGCTGCTGAAGTCCCGCTGGGAATCTGTAGAAACAAGGAATGCATTGACAGATCAGCAGTGTCTCCTCTCCTTGAATTATTTTGCTTAAACAGCCATTCCAAGCCCTGCAGGAAAGCTATGAGAGCCTGCAGACAGTGTCTATAAACCTAGCTAAAGCACCAAGGGACCATGATAGGCTTAATAGCTAAAACCCAAGTAAGTGATTTCTGCAGCTCAGACCATTCATCAAATGGCAAGATGATAAATGAACTTTTAATTAGTGTCCTGCATGATTTATTGCACAGTGTAATTCACTTCCATCTTCTGATACTTTATAATCACAGGCTATATTTATAAATATACCTCATCAAACATCTGCTGTGTGCAATGATTGTGAAGATCAATCTATACTAACAATGTATTACATTGAATACAGCACTTTTCATTTTCAAAGATCGCAAAGGCAACTCCCAGACTAAAACTGAAATACAAACTATGCATCTCTTAAAGCTATAGGTGTACAAACACACCCGATACTACACAAACTCAGTGAGATATAATGTGACAGATGCTGGTAAACGGTATCTTTATTTGGCATCACGTGATCTCAGCAATTTAAAATATATTTCCACTGGAAAAGTTTTAGAAATCTAGTAGTATGGCTTTTACACACAATCTTTTCTGGTATGTTTTTTAAAAATATGTTTTTCTAAAGGTTCACACGACTTCAGAAAAATTAAACTAAACTAAGTCAAAGGGTGATGGAAAAGGCAGAAATAGCAGAGTTTGTTATTCCATAGGTTCTTACAAAACTCTGCAATGTATACACCAGCTATTTCACTGACTTGGAGGTTTTTGATCTAACTGCACCCTCTAGCTCAAACACACCGGTATTACAGTCCCTGATATTACAGCCTGTTAAGGGAGAATTCAACAAGATTCCTGCTCTTTTAAGTCATTTTTAACACCTTGGTGCTGTAGCTACCTTCGTCCTGAGCAGCTTTAAAAGGCTGTTCTACTCTGAGAAGCAATGACGTTCAGTGGTACTCCCTGTACTTAACAGATCTGCTCCCTCTGTGTATTCATTACCATCTGCTGACTCCAGTGACTTTTTAATCACTTTGCTGCTCTAGTTAGAATCAACATCGATAAGAAAGAGGGAACTAGGTTCTGTCTCTTTTGTGCCGTCAACAGAATTATTTGCTAAGCTCTGGTTGGTTAAACCTGTAAAAACTCAACTGAAGGCAACAGGGCTGCACAGGTGTCCCTGAGGGAATCATTTGTCCTGCAGAATCTTTATTACGTATGGCAAAGAAATGAATGGATAAGTCCGGCTTGACTCTCAGAGCCCCAGATAAGTCTATAGGGCAGGCAGGTAGAGAAAACAAAAAGCAACCCGCTTTTTTAACTTGTAACTTAAGCACCCGTGATCTGGAATTTGAGTGACACACACAGACGCCCACAGTGCTATTTCTAAGGATAGAGTAGAGCAGACTGTTAAAATGGCATGCCATTAAAGACTGTACTTCCAATATATTAAGAGTGGCCGTTCATAGGATATACCTTCTTCATGGCTTTAAACAGATTGAATGAAAAGGATTTCTTCCTAATGAAAACCTGCTTCTACAACAAAGCCTACAGTTCCTTGGCACTTTCAGAGATATCAGGGTGCCAATTAGTACTGGTTTTATAATTATGGCTGCAACCATTCTGCACTCTATTCTCAGTCCTCTTCCTCCCAAAATGTTTCTAAAGAGAAATTTCTATAGAGAAATTTTAATTTTTGCAAAGTTTGGGGGAAGCTGCTTAAGTCATTTCAGAATTACAGGCAGCTACAAGTTCACCATGCTTCCAATAAAATGTTTTTTAAAAAAGCATTCTCTATTTTTGGGGTGCACCTGAAACTCAACGTCAACTTGGTTTTCAAGTTTCCGATCTATAGGATACTCTCAAAGTAGGGCAAAGGCTAGTCTGGAGAAACCCTTTCAGTCTCAGAGCATACAAACTATGTATTCTTCCTCCAGTCACTCACTGACACGTGTTAAGTTTCAGAGCACTTGATCCAACCTGATGTTGTCATGCAATGTTTCACATTCTGCTGCTTTTAGATCTGACACATCTGATGAACCAAAGGGAACTTTTTTTTAGCCTCTAGGTTTAAGTCTCCCGCAAATCTGGAGGACATTGCTATGGAACCACAGCCTCAAGTGACCCAGTAAGCCGCCCTGTAACTATGTGGCAGCAGTTGGCTCCCTCTCTTACCACTGTTGATGGAGTCAGAACTCCCGGGACTGTGCTGCCTCGAGATGAATTCATTCCCTCCCTTCCTTGACTCTGTGCTCTCACTGCACCGCCTCTTCCAGTAGTTGAGCTCCTCCCGGTCAGCCTCCTGACAGCGCCGCAGAACAGCCATGGAGCGCCTAGTTTTCTCCACCATTTCCATGATGCAATTCAAAGCCTGTTGGGGAGGGAAAGGTGAATTTTCAGAACTGGTTACCGATGCCTGTTTCTTTGACGTTCTCTATAGCAGAGAATGGTTTCTTAGTGGAAGATGCCAAATTGAGAGCGTACTTCCCAACAACAGGCCCAGCCTGCTTATGTAGACCAAAGAACGCAGAATCATTTGAATGCAATGGGAAAGTCAGAGACATTCAAAGTCCCGGTGAAATAAAGCAGAACATTCTCTCAAAAGCTGAGATTTCTCTTCTTAAAGTATTATTCAAATGAGTTCTGCTTTAGCATTATCAGATCCATGACAGCAGGTTCCTATTTGACTCCTTATTCTTTTCTATAAATCTACAGACAAGACCAGGGATCTGCCCCTGTTTGGATCAATTATTGGCATAATTTCAACCACAGGAAGGTACCTGATATGCTCAGAGAGCCAGAAAGAAAGAAATAATATCAGCTACACTCACACAATTATTGTTCAAAATAGCGTTTATTCATTCCCCTGACATTTGGTGGAAAACCCCATTTTGAAACAGTGTGGGACAGAATTAGTGAGAAATTTCTTTTTATTGGTCTGCAGCTATAATCAAGTCACTGATTTATAAAAGTGAAATTTCTTATTGCAACACAATTTTTGTCAATTTCACATCAGCCATGTGAAAGAGGACTGAAATCTGACACACTTAAAATTTCTAAAACTCTTCCTGAAAAGAGAGCATACTGTATTCAAATTTCTATCCAACTCCCATCATCTGGAGCTGCATAGAAAACAGAGGGGAAGGCAGTATGTACCCAGGGATTCTCCATCAGCCAGTTAGATTGACCTTGCCTTAGGGAACAGACAGTTGTCAGCAGGGATCCTAGTTTTCCATTATAACCCCCCCCCAAAAGTTCTCCGATATAAAAAACAAAAATCCATGTTTTTCTGTGATTAAAATAAAACACTGAACTTTAGTCTCCCTAACCCATACATAAGTTATCAGTTGAACACAATGTTTTATTGATATATTTACAATTTTTAAGCAAGTTCAAATAGAGCCATCAATCATTATAATAAAATAAATTAATAGAATTGCTCTCCGGCTTCCCAGCTCTGAAGGCAGTGCCACAGCCAGCAGCTTCACACCACCCCAGCTCCACATCACCCAGAATGCATTCCAGACTCTCCACCCCCTGCCTCCTCCAGTGGGCGTACTCCCAGTTTGAGAGCTTCTGGAATAAGTGACACTGGTACTTTCAGTAAAATTTAGTGAATAAGTAATATGTTTTTATTTTTGTGCAAAATGTAAAAACTAAAGATTCTCTGTAAAAATGCAAATTATGCATTTTTCTGCAACAAACGGATTTCTACAATCGCTGTTGTCAGTAACTAGCCATATCCCAGCTGTGCAGGATTTGGAAATGTTTTGATATCATCTCCCCTCTCACAACACAATTTTATCACAATTATGTTTTATGCAGGGATCAATTTAATAGTTTTCGTTGCCTTCACAGAGTCCTAGAATCCAGGATTAGTATCAGAAGAATGAACAGTACTTTGGGGTAAATTTCCAGCCAGATCTCTGTCCAGCTTCCACTTGTGCACATGCAAAATTACCCCACAATTTTCTCAGCACTTTGCAGATGAAAACACCTTTAAAATGCTAATATTTGTACATACCCTTGAAATAGTCTTGTACCTGTACGTGCATGCAAGTGGTAGCAATGGGTACAATTGGTTTTGCAGGTGCCATGGTTACTAATTGAGGTCATAAACAAATGTAAGGCCTCACAGGCATTTGTGCCTGCAAAGTGCAGGTGTAACCCACATGTGGGTGTATGTTATAGATTCTCCTGTGCCTGACCCACAGAGGGTATGAGTCTGTTACAGACTCAGCTACCGAACTTTTGCTCAAGCTGCAGTAGCTCTGGAGGTCCAATGTTCAATCCCCACAGTGCCAGCCAAGATGACAGCTGTCACAAAGATACAAGTTTGTGCCACTTGTCCATGTCACAATCAGCCCTTCATTTCCAAACAGACCAAAGAAGATAGCTGTGCCCCAGCTTCATTTAACATTGCATTATCAACAGCAGCAAAAAAAGTATTCGTTCTTCTTTAACTAGCAATAGGAATTACCATGTCTTTACATTACACTGCAGTTTCCATGAAAATATATTGCCTCCTGCTTTCCTTATCTGCAGGATGCTCCGTTTTAGCCAAAACCCAGATTATCACAGGACATCAGAGACTTGTTAGGAAAAAATCGGCAGCAGTTTTAAAACATTTTAGTGTGCAGTAAAATAGGCCACTCAGAAAATGCTGATTTGATACCACCTATGACACGGTCATGTAAAATGAAGCAGCTGGTGGTTTGGTTGCTGGGCCCTCAAAGGATTTTATTTTTTTTTAGGTTCCTTACGTGATCGAGATGCTTCCACTCATCAGCCCACTCTCTCTCTGTTAAGCGATGGTCCACAAGCTCATCCTGATAGCCGCCATTTAAACCTGTTATAAAAATTACACCCAAAATTAGGACCAGACAGCATGATTTCTTCCATTAGACTTTACCACACTTTCAAATAGTGGTCTGGTAGCTCCAGCCAGTGGATAACAAATAAGGCTCGTTAAACTGAAAAAAAAGTACGTTTCAATAGTGAAGAGCAGTGGTGTGGAAAAGTGAAAAATCTTGATTTGAACAAGCATTTTTTCCCTTTAATCCCAAATGCACGTACTTCCTATGAAACTGGTCCTTGGGAACATGGCTACACTGCAGCTAGTCACCTGAGTCCAAACCCACCCAGACCTTCTGAGGGTAAGCTTTGGTGGCTAGCCCAAGCTACAATGTAAACACTGCTACTTCAGTGCGCTAGCTTGCGCAGAGCTAAGACAAGTCTGTCTACGAGTGCTGGGAGGCACACTTCCCAGTGCAATACAGGACATATCCTGTACTGTCTACAGCAAGAGGGAGCTCTCAGATGACAGCAGATAGCTCCACTTATACTGTATTCTAAAGAGCTCCTGCAACTGGTTGTTTAGATACAGCTGACCTGCCCCCCACAGGTTCATCTGCCAACAGAAAGCAATTATCCGGCAATGTGCATTTTATTGGCGGATCTCCTCAGTATGCTGCCCAGCTGTGTACTGGACCATTCCATAGGAGCCTTAGTATGACAGATCCGGCAAGATCACGTATGGGACAGAGAAGGGGCCAGGGTTTCTTACCAAGATTGCTATGTCTATCGCGCATATCCCTCTGTTCCAAGAGCTTGTTGGGGTCCCTGTACAGGTGGGAAGTTGCGATGTCTTCCAAGGTGTAGTGCTGGAGTGGAGGTGGGGTTGGATGGAACTGCCCAGCAGGATTCATGAGGGGTAGAGCCAGGGCAGGGCTGTGCCGCGGAGCTGGACTAATGGTGCACACTCTCTTGGCAGGTGGCTCCGATGGGAGCGGGTCTCTCTCAAAACTATTTTCTTCTCTTCTGCAAACAAGCCAAAATAGGTGGATTTCTGTCAGCACTAAGAACATATTCAGAAAGGGAAAGAGATGAACCCAGTTGTACAGAGAGAGAAACAGATTTCAAACCAGGACTCTGAGCAGCAGAACTTAGCAGGAACAAGCTGGGAAGCCAAAACAAATGTATTAAACTTGAAAAAACCCAAAACACAACTACAGGACACACTGCCACGTGCGGGAAGGGGGGAGGAGGAGGGGAAAGAGAAAAGAAGATGTTAATTTAGATTATTTCCAGTTGCTCTTCTCTAAACTCCAGGCACATTCTATGTAATTATACACAAAACTTTATCCAAAATACAATTAGCAAAGCTTAAAACAGACTTCCGAAACACACCCCTCTCTGACCCCCAGTATCTCCTCCAGAACAGCCTTCCGTTCCTTACGCACTCCACACCTCCAGGGAAAGCCTCAGGGAACAGCCACTTCCTGCATTTTAGGCCAGACTGAAGACGTCATACTAGCTTCTAGCCAGCGAGGCACTCTCAGCAGACTCTGCTTGACAGTGTATCAGTGCCTGAAGAAAACCCTGTGAAGCCCAGCGCAGTGTCCTCACAAGCACACCATTCTCTTGGAGTATTTTTATGGAGCCACGTTGGACTCAGCAGTGAGAGCGAATTAGAGGTTTCATTAATTCGGAATGAGAGAGTTTGAACAGGCCACATGGCTTAACACAAGGCAAGAACAACATCTTCCAACAGTATTAGGTTTATATTTTTTTATTTTATAGTTTATTATTAGGTTTCACTTTGACTTCACTGCTCCAGGAACAGGGCCACTACTTAAAAACTGAATTGAACATGCAGTTCCCTTTACCTGTCTGGACTATGTCTCTTCCCATTTCCATTCACCTCCATCAGCAGCTCAGAGGAGTCGGCTGGGGATGTGGTGTTTGTGTTCAGCAGGATGTGCTCATGCTGGGCCAGGTACTGGGAAGGAGTTTGCTTGGCAGCCCGGGCACAGTGCAGCAGCTCCCTCTGCAGCAAGGGAAGGTTGGCCTGGAAAACAGGTTGCACTGCATTGCAGTTTTGGTTTGTAAAGTCTGACAGCAGTGTTGATTCCGTCTGTCTACTTGACTCCAATTATCTGTCAAAATGGCATGACTAGCGTCAATGGTTTAAAATTAATGGGGCCTGTGCTATAGCCTTGCTGTGCACTAAAAAGGCACTTTATGATATTTATATAGGTGACACGTGCTTATGTGAAAAAAATGTTCTCTTGAGAACTAGAGAGGGCCTGAACCAGGTTGCGTTAGGAAACAAAATGTTACACAATAACCTTCCTTGTGATTCCAGCATCTTGACTATTTCAGGGCCTTGCAAATCTGAAAGCAAGACCTGATTAGATCACTGCTGAATTTTGTTCTGTTTTATTTTTCTGACACACAAATAGACATGATAGGCTATTATAGACCTTAATACGCTGTTAGGGCTATCCCAGATTGCTGTATAAACAAACATTTAGAACATATGCTTTATGTTTTTAGTGCATCTCTAATGAAAAGATGACAGCATTCAACATTACATATCAATTACTTATTTGTTTTGGTGGAGTGCATAATTTCTCTGAAACCTCCAACTCCCTTCCCTAAGTATTTGTATTTCCTCTGTTCAACACATGCCCAGCTGGTCTGCTGAAATTAGTTATGGAGTAAACAAGAAATAAACTATGATACTTGGAGTTAAAGAGAATGTGTGGAAAAATGAGATTATGCTAAGAAATATGTCGGGAAATTCAGTCATCACCTTCAGATGCAATCAGCCCAGGGGAAATGGACAATACAGGATCTTTAATGATGTCCATGACAAAGTCACACTTTCCCTCTGAGCTGGTCATATTAGGTCAACATGACTGTATATTCTGGTCCGTCTTCCTGTGACTTTAAGTGTAATTGCTCTGATGAGCTTCCTGTTTACTGGTTCCCAGCAATTTCAGTGCTGCCAAACAACACAGGCTGCTGGGTTCAACATGTGAAACATTAGTGAGACCCTGCAGTTTCACCATCACCTTCAGAAAGGGAATCACAAAGGGACGAAGAGGGAAGTTGGTGGCTTCTTGGAGCTTGCAGTGAAATTCCTCAATTGTCACTGTAGAGTTCTGTAAAAAGAAACAAAATGAAACTCCATCTTCTGCATAGTTTAGTCCTTAAAATAAATTCTGTGTGAAAAAGGAAACCAATGAAACTTGAAGTTAGCCTTTCTATTTGCCATGTGGGATCAATAACATTTGCACGAGATTTTAGTCAGCAGCACCTTATCCCCTAACTGGCCTACCAGTCCATTGCCGCAGAGGATGACTGAAAGACTTTTCAAATCCATAAAACATACTCCACAACCTAAAATACAATAGAAAGTGCTTGAGTTCTGTGGAAGCACCATAGTGATTTCGAACGTGGCTTTTAAAAATTGGTTAGAAACACTAATTCGGTACCAACCCTTTGACTCTGTAGGTAAAAATGCCTGCGTCATGGTTCCTTCCCCACTCTGAACTCTGGAGTACTGACGTGGGGACCTGCATGAAAAACCCACTAAGCTTATTTTTACCAGCTTAGGTTAAAACTTGCCCAAGGTACAAACTATTTTACCTTTTGCCCTTGGGCTTTAGTGCTGCCACCACCAAGCGTCTAATAAATACATAACAGGGAAAGAGCCCGCTTGGAAACGTCTTCCTTCCCCCTCTCCCCCCCCCCATCCTCCCAAACCCTACACCCCCTTTCCTGGGGAAGGCTTGATAAAAATCCTCACCAATTTGCAAAGGTGAACACAGACTCAAACCCTTGGATCTTAACAACAATGAAAAAGCAATCACGTTCTTAAAAGAAGAATTTTAATTGAAGAAAAAGTAAAAGAATCACTTCTGTAAGATCAGGATGGTAAATACCTTACAGGGTAATCAGATTCAAAACATAGAGAATCCCTCTAGGCAAAACCTTAAGTTACAAAAAGACACAAAAACAGGAATATACATTCCATTCAGCACAACTTATTTTATCAGCCATTTAAACAAAACAGAATCTAATGCATATCTAACTAGATTGCTTATTAGCCCTTTACAGGAGTTCTAACCTGTATTCCTGCTCTGGTCCCGGCCAAAACAAAAAACAGACCGAGAGAACCCTTTGTCTGCCCCCCCCCCGTCCAGCTTTGAAAGTATCTTGTCTCCTCATTGGTCATTTTGGTCAGGTGCCAACGAGGTTATCTTTAGCTTCTTAACCCTTTACAGGTGAAAGGGTTTTTTCCTCTGGCCAGGAGGGATCTAAAAGTGGTTAGCTTTCTCTTTATATTATGACAGCCTGCATGCACTATAATTATTTCTAACACTTGCACAAATACAAATCCTAATGCACACACAGGTGTGTATCGACCAAGCCATAGGTTTTGCACCAGCACTGTATCTGAATACTTATGCAGGTGTTAAGAGCATTGAGAGAGTCTGCACAGGTGTTGATAAATTTGATAGTGCATGCAAGTACATGCGCACACGTGAACAAGAAGGACACTGAAAGTTCAGCCTTCATTTCCTAAGGCTAATTTTCAACACTTACGAGAGTTTAGCATTATTTTCATTTGCTCTCCTAGTGTATCTGGATTAAATTATGCGGGGCAGCCCAAACCTGGCATTAAGAGCAAATAGCCATTAATACACATCATGTGTTCTGCTACATATCCTATCAGAAGCATTTTGTGTGACACGAGTCTCTCCGCTCACTGGAGACTTAGAATTTACCTTTTTCTAAAATAGTGCCTGAATCAGTGAATTTACAGCAGCTATCCCTGTACAGTGGTAGCCAGAGGACCCCAAGATTTGCCATAGATCTTTCTCCTTATCTTTAGGAGCATATGCATTCAACCAGTCAGCCACATACTGAACAGTTACAGAAAATATCATGGTGGCCTGTATAGATCATACCTAGCACTTATATCACCACTTTTTCAGAGCACCGCACCAAACGTCAATCCATTCTCACCACAGCCCCATGAAGCAGGGAAACATTATCGGTTTTCCCCCAGGCCATACAACAAGTCAGTGGCAGAGGCTGAACTTGTGTGTTCCTGACTCTCTCTCCCCTCTGCACATTCCTTTAGACCACATTGCCTCGCGCAGCAAGGAAATATTAAGTTTGACCACACTGAAGCCATGACAGTATTTAACAAATGGTGTGTCAAACTGGCATTTCCTTCATTTGGAAGCAGATTAGAGCAAAATTCATCAGCAGCCGGAGTCAGGAAAATTAGGAATTCTTCATGTTCCAGAGGGTTACAACAAGACATGAGCAGCAGACTGTTTATCTAGCAAAAAAATAACATGCACTTCTCAGTTGCAAGGAAGCTCTATCTGCAAGAGAAGGCTGAGGAGAGCATGTTCAGGACCCTTTAGCAGAAGATTTATATCATAGGAAATTACTGTTTTGAAAAAAATCAGACCTGCTACTCTCCTTTCAGTTAGGAAAAAAAACAGAACAGGCCTGTGATTTGTAAGGTAGGATTTTTAGCCCAAGCCCCTCTGAATTTCATGGAGCTTAGTGGCATCCAGCTAGTAGCTGAAGATAAATACAGATGAGAGTCCAACAGCTTATTGAAGCCAAATGAAGATGATGAAAAACAGAAAAGTTATGAGACAGGGTAAACATTATACGAAGTTTAGACTTGCTTGGTAAATAGCTTTCCCATAAGCCACAAATGCATAGTATTGTGCAATATATACACATGTCGGCTGCCAGGTTCCCATCATTAGCAGAGCTCTGGCCCACCAGAAAAGCCCCAATGGCCATTTGATTAGGTAGTCCTGAGCGGCTTCCAGGACTCCATTTGTTAGTGCTTACCACTAGTGCTAGGACAAGGGTCCGGACCTTCTCCCCGATCTCTGGTGAAATGTCATTGCCAAACTGCTGAAGAGTGGTAAGGAAGCGCTTGAGTTTGCTGAGCTGCCGGGCCCCACAGGTTGCTGGGAGTTGCTGATTGGTCAGTGAGGACGAAGATGACGAGGCAGGACCATTGCTGAATCTCTGGGGTGGAGAGGGTGCCCCATTCAGAGTTGGGGGAGAATGGTTAATCCCATTGGGCACTGAAATGCAGAACCAAACCAAAATGTAAGCATAAGTGACCACTGCTGCAACATACTGTAGAAATCCCAAAAGGGGCACACAACAGTTCCATGCTGGTTCGAGAGACTCAGAAAAGAAAACTGACTAGAAACAGAGCATAGCACCCCAGAATTGTAGATTAAAGCAAAAATACCATGTTAAAATGGCCACAATGGGTCTATTTCCTCAACCCCTGTACCTGTTTCTCTAAGTGCTCATGAAAACACAGGACATTTCCTGCTGATGTACTCAAACACAAGGATACAGGCACAGCTTTGTTGAATTGGCATTTATACTCATTATTTTTCAGCACTCTAACCTTTCCATTTCTGGCTCTGTTCCAATACGGAAGTTTAACTATTCAGCCGCTTGTAGACCAGATGTAAAAGTTTGCAGGCCAGATCAGCTGTCCATAGGTTTCTTTTTAAACCTTACGTGCAGCTGTTTTTTAAAATGTTTTTCTCATCTGATTCCGTATTGAAAATTTAGAGCATGGACTTTAATAGACTCCAAAGACCTATCTTAACTTCCAAAGACATGAAATTACTACTAACAATTAGGGGTTAAAAACAAATGCTTTCTAAATATATACCTATGGTTGTGATAGCTCTCGGGAGCTGAGCTTCCTAAAGTTAACAGTGTAAGGCAGAATAGTGTCTCACATGTAGATCAAAGGCTTAGATATGCTTTAACTCACCCAGAAATTATGGCTGCACGCCAGAATTTCTGGGTGACGTTCTCTGGCCGCATTAAATGATTGCAATGGTCCCTTTCTGGCCTTAAAAATTGACAAATTCAAGGTAAATCAATTTTGTTCACTTAGTCCTGAGTCCTGCCAAGCATCGACAGCACAGATGTTTGCACCCACATGCTGTACTGCTGACATCAAGAGGCCTTTGCTGAGGTGTAAAGGTCCATCCAGGCGGATCCCACTGCAGGATCAGGGCCATGCTCTCCCCAGGAAATTTACATCAGCCTCAGTTTTGCAAGTGTCTGGTGTTTTGATCTGATCATGTTGCTGAGCTTGTTATTCTATTTCAACATGCTTTCTGATTAATTAGACTAAGCTGCTGATGTTTAGGGGTTTCAGGAGGGATTTGAAAAATTGTTCAGATCCCGATACAGCTCTTGTGCAATTTGAGGTCCTGTCCTGGAAACTTTAAAGCAGGCATATGATTCAGGCCCTAATGTGATCTAAACCATGAATTGCAGAGTGGAAAAGTACATCATATTCAAAATATATTTTACGTCAATCCACTGTTTCAAAATTACAGCCCCAATTCTGGACTCCTTGCACCCCAACACCCACTATAGTCACTGGGAGTTTCGGTTGAGGAAGTAATACAGGATCAGGACCCAAAGAATAAAAAATATTACAAGTCCTCTTTTAAGGGGCACTGTTTGGAGCAGCACTGCAGAAAGAATTCCCAGGACTATGCTGTCTTTCTGGGATGTTGATGCATGCACATGCATGCAGAGAGGAAACAGAGAGTTGACATGGGTGTTCAAGAAAAACAGATATGACCACTTCATCTTCATTGAAAGAACAGGGAAATCCAGCAATATTGTACCAAATTGGACCATGAGAAACAGCATGGAAAAAATTATTTATAAACTATAGTATTGTGAAAACTATGGTAGGTTAATAAGAATTATATAAATTATTGTGTACTCTTAAAATGAGAGCCTTTCAACTTCAAAAGACTACCCTAGTGAGACCTTTTCAAATGATGGGAAGGATTAGGGCAGTTAAACCGCACAAGGGCTGCTCAAAGATCTGAGGTTATAAAAGCCTCCACACACCTGTCGTGGCAGTGGAGAAGCGGGGAGACAACCAAAGAAGAATAACCAGGTCAGTTACAGATTCACAGGAAAGATAAGGGCAGAAAAAAAAATATCAAGCTTGCTCATGTTAATGAAAGAGGCGAAAGGGCTGCTACAGAGGGAAAGTACTGCTAGATGGAAGATAGGTCCATTAATAAAGGAAGAAGGAATGAAATTAATGACAACATGCTGAGCCTGTTGTTTTAAAAGGTGACCTGCAAAGAAAAATAAAGATGAGCTTTGAGTTTTGTGTGTCATTATTACGGGTAAGGAAGATCTGAATGTTTTTAAAAAATGTATTTTTCTATTTAAAAAAAAAAAAAGTAAAGAAATCTATGGAACATTTAACACTTTCAAAGAAGCCAAACTAGATGACGGGCATTCTATGATATTAGGATGCATGATGAATCCAAGAGAAGTATTTGGGACAGTACTAGAAGACTGGATAAAAGCAAATGTCTTAATGAATTTCAAGGAGGAGTATCCTGGCAATTATTTCCCCATAATTAACATCTATTCATAGTTAAAAAAAATGCAATAACTAACCATTAAATAAAACTACCATAAGTAATAAGCAAGGGACGCAGCATGGCCTACTGGCTAGGACGCTGGAATGGGAGATCCATGTTCTATTCCTAGCCTTGCTATTGACCTGCTGGGTGAAGTCAGACAACTCTTTCCAGCAGGATCTTTTGTCTGCCTGTTCGGTTTAGATGATCAGTTCTTTGGAGCAGATCACTATAGTATATGTACAGAGCCAAGCACAAAGAGGCCTTGACATTGGCTGGGGCCTTTAAGCACTACTGGAATATAAATCATGAGACTAATCCTCACCAAACCTACTTCATTGAAATTATAGTAAAAGCTAAGTTAGCGAATGACCAGACCCCAGTAGGATTTTAGTAAAACATCCGAGACTCTGTGCTTCATAACATTACTTGAAAAATTAATTCAAAATGGTTTAGATAAGACTGAATAACCATAAACTAGGATGCCATAAAAAAAAAAACAATGTATCAAAGATGAGGGCAAGGGAAAGTCTGATGTGGTATCCCAGTGATAAGTATTATGGAATATCTAATTAAGCATTCTGGCAGAGAGGTTAAGTGCTAAGAGAAATCATAGATACACTAAATTGTGAGGTTTCAGAGTAGCAGCCGTGTTAGTCTGTATTCGCAAAAAGAAAAGGAGTACTTGTGGCACCTTAGAGACTAACAAATTTATTTGAGCATAAGCTTTCGTCCAGTGGATGCATCCGATGAAGTGAGCTGTAGCTCACGAAAGCTTATGCTCAAATAAATTTGTTAGTCTCTAAGGTGCCACAAGTACTCCTTTTCTTTTTACTAAATTGTGAGGCGTTGCAAACATCAGTGAGGGGAGTAAAATAATACACAGATAGCTAGAGAGATGAGAAGTATGGGCAGAAAACAGTGAGAATCAACTTTTTTTTTTAAAAATGCACCTAGTGCATCTGGGGAAAGATAATCCTTAACTCAACTATTACATGGAAGGAAGAAAAGTGGAAAGCTGTAATCCTGAGAAAGGCTTTGGGGAGATAGTGAATGGTAAATTGGATACGAGTTTGCAATGTCATAATGGGAGCAAAAAAGTCCAAGTTCCTTTGGACTGCATAAGTGAGGCATGAGGGAGCAGAGTGGGAAATACCCCTCTGTACTGTACTGGTGCTATTACAGGTAGAAGAGTTGTTTCAGAGTAGCAGCCGTGTTAGTCTGTATTCGCAAAAAGAAAAGGAGTACTAGTGGCACCTTAGAGACTAACAAATTTATTAGAGCATAAGCTTTTGTGAGCTACAGCTCACTTCATCGGATGCATTTGGTGGAAAAAACAGAGGAGAGATTTATATACACACACACAGAGAACATGAAACAATGGGTTTATCATACACACTGTAAGGAGAGTGATCACTTAAGATAAGCCATCACCAGCAGCAGGGGGGGGAAAGGAGGAAAACCTTTCATGGTGACAAGCAAGGTAGGCTAATTCCAGCAGTTAACAAGAATATCAGAGGAAC
Source organism: Dermochelys coriacea (assembly GCF_009764565.3). Lineage (NCBI taxonomy): Eukaryota > Metazoa > Chordata > Testudines > Dermochelyidae > Dermochelys > Dermochelys coriacea. Next base: position 28,861,360 of record NC_050080.1, read on the forward strand.
AGTGGGGGGTGGGGTGGGGGGAAGAAATACCATGGGGAAATAGTTTTACTTTGTGTAATGACTCATCCATTCCCAGTCTCTATTCAAGACCAAGTTAATTGTATCCAGTTTGCAAATTAATTCCAATTCAGCAGTCTCTCGTTGGAGTCTGTTTTTGAAGCTTTTTTGTTGAAGGATAGCCACTCTTAGGTCTGTGATTGAGCGACCAGAGAGATTGAAGTGTTCTCCAACTGGTTTTTGAATGTTATAATTCTTGATGTCTGATTTGTGTCCATTCATTCTTTTACGTAGAGACTGTCCAGTTTGGCCAATGTACATGGCAGAGGGGCATTGCTGGCACATGATGGCATATATCACATTGGTAGATGCGCAGGTGAACGAGCCTCTGATAGTGTGGCTGATGTGATTAGGCCCTATGATGGTATCCCCTGAATAGATATGTGGACAGAGTTGGCAACGGGCTTTGTTGCAAGGATAGGTTCCTGGGTTAGTGGTTCTGTTGTGTGGTGTGTGGTTGCTGGAGAGTATTTGCTTCAGATTGGGGGGCTGTCTGTAAGCAAGGACTGGCCTGTCTCCCAAGATCTGTGAGAGTGATGGGTCGTCCTTCAGGATAGGTTGTAGATCCTTGATGATGCATTGGAGAGGTTTTAGTTGGGGGCTGAAGGTGATGGCTAGTGGCGTTCTGTTATTTTCTTTGTTGGGCCTGTCCTGTAGTAGGAGACTTCTGGGTACTCTTCTGGCTCTGTCAATCTGTTTTCTTCACTTCAGCAGGTAGGTATTATAGTTGTAGGAATGCATGATAGAGATCTTGTAGGTGTTTGTCTCTGTCTGAGGGGTTGGAGCAAATGCGTTATATCGTAGCGCTTGGCTGTAGACAATGGATCGAGTGGTATGGATCTGGATGAAAGCTAGAGGCATGTAGGTAGGAATAGCGGTCAGTAGGTTCCGATATAGGGGTGGTGTTATGTGACCATCGCTTATATCTCTAGGCATCACACTACCAGAAAGAAAAACTAGAGGGAGTAGTTGGAACAGCAACCAAACAGAGCAGGGGTATGGAGGACTGAATTATGACGAGGAGAGGCAGTGAAAGTCAACCCTTATTGGAAGGGTATAAATAATTGAAATGGAGAGAGATGATTTGGGGTGAATAAGGAGGAGCTATGAGACCTTCCTGGCAGTGAGATACCTCAACCCGTGGACTAATCTCCCAAGGGAAGCAGTGCAAGCGCCAGCACTTGTCTTATTTAAAACTAATCTGAAAAAAGCACTTCTGTATTTGAGTCAATGTACCATAGTGAACAATTTTGCACCAGTAGGGAGAGGCACTGGATAAATTACCTGATAGGATAGCTTCAATCCCCCATCCCAGTTCTTTGCTACCTCTACAGTGCATAACTAACTCTCTATTCTGGGTATCAGCACACAAAAACAGCTGCAATATTGGCAGCAACTTTTAAAAACTGAATGTTTCCCCCATATTGAGATTAAGAGTCTTGTTGAAAATTCAAGGGGAAAAGCAGTTTCCTAACTTCAGATCAGACCCAGGTACAGGCAAGCCTTACATGCCGTAGGAGTGAACGACACTGGCCGGGGTCCGCCTGGGTTCACAGGTGGCAGTGGTGGCATGCTTGGAGGAGAAGATCTCGACTGTATCTTCACTTCCACAGGCGATCCAGGCATCACTGGCACCCTCTTCTCACTAGCAACTGTTAAGAGAAGAAAAAGAGAGTTTAAAGCTCACTGAAGGTCAAAAACACACACACCCCAGCCCCAAACCAAATAATTCCTCTGAACTCACAATGCTGGGGGGGAGAAGGAGCAAGGTGCTCATATACTGCAGTGATGAGGGCGGTGTGAGAACCTGAATAGAATAGGTTAAAACCTCTGCAGGCAGGATACTGATATGGCGCACACTACACTCTGGATTGATCACGCGCGCACACATTCACACACTGTTCCAAGTTTTTTGTATGGTTGTGTGTTAAATCTTTCCAAAAGTAACAAACCTACCTGGCAACGCCGGCCTACTCCTGCCAGCACACTGTACATACATGGGTGGGATTTTGAGAAGCGACTCAAGAGCACAAGTCCCATTGAAAGTCTGTACGATTTATGCTGCTACGTCCCTTAGACACTTTTGAAAATCACACCTATAGAGTACAAGAGCCCAATGAGTTTGAAAGAAGGCAGGTGAAAATGAAAGACTTTCACATCTCCACCCCTCATTAAATCCTGAGGTCAGGCACATAGCTCTGGGGAACCACCATCACACAACACAAGGCAGAGTTACATTCTTTACAAGACGCCTGTGATGCCATCAGGTGGCTGGTGGAAAAAACAAACTCTGGCTTTGACTGGTAAGTAAAGGAGACATTTGTAAAGCTCTTTTGTTTCAGGGTTTGATATTCAGTGCCCCAGCAAGTGTGGGTTTGCAGGTGTCAAATGAACACCTCACTTCTGAGAACAGCATGGGCTGTGCATCCTTGTAGAAATACAGGGCTACCCGAGCACACACAAAAGGAAGGATGTGTGAGCATTCACATAAGTACATCTGAATAGATGAGTACTTACGTGGGCACTGAAAATCAAGACTATAAAATGTATGGATGCACATACAGTACAGTATTCTCCTAAGGATTTGGGTTCTTAAAACTATTAGTTTTTATAAAACATCATCCCACTTCACCTTTAAGGCCATGTCTTCATTGCAAAAAAGGTGGGACAGTTAACTCATTGTTAAATCCTAGTGGAGACATGGCACCATAGTTTTTAATCTCGATATAGCTAGTTGACATCAACCCCAGGTGGAGGGCTCTAGGGTTGAGCTCAACTAGTTACATCAATAAAAACTCTGTTTCTTGTTTCCACTAGGATTTGACATTGAGATAGCTCTCCACTTTCCTGCAGAAAAAAAGACAAAGCCCAAGTGTCTCCAAAGCATGACTGCTTTACTAAGAGCCGATAAACCCGGCAGCATATTATTCAGAGACCATGGATGCTTATTGTTGCTGCTCTGATGACACTGGCATGCAACTCGTCCATAAATGGTGACCCAAAAGGAACAATGTGAGACAATGTGATCCATATCATCACCCTCAACAATGTGCTGACCACTTTCTGCTCCTGAAACTGATGCCTGTTTCATCTGATTAGTTCCCAAACGCATTGTGACGATGTGGTAGCATGCCCTTCCTAAAAACGTTGAAAGATTTCCAGCACATCCATCTGGGCCCTGGCACTTTTTTATTTTTATTTTTTTGGCCAGGGAGGGGGAGGGGAGGGAGCAAGGGAAGGAAGGAACTGACAGTTGTCTTTCACTTCTATGTGTTGTGTGCAGTGCGTGAGAACCCAAAGGGAACCATCGTTGCAGACCACCTGCTTTTTCAGCAAGGTTGCCAAAGGCCTGGAGGAGAGCTTAGCAGTTAGACATGTTTTAACTTTCACCACTTGGCATAAGCTGGAATTCAACACAGCCCACAAGCAATGCACTGAAATGCCTGCAGAAGCGTTGACTGAAAAGTTTGGATTCTTTCTAGTGCAAGACAAAAAAACTCAGCTGCTTGGGTACCTTTATAAACCCATTGTTTCAGGTTCTCTGTGTGTGTGTGTGTGTGTGTGTGTGTGTGTGTGTATATAAATCTCTCCTCTGTTTTTTCCACCAAATGCATCCGATGAAGTGAGCTGTAGCTCACGAAAGCTTATGCTCTAATAAATTTGTTAGTCTCTAAGGTGCCACAAGTACTCCTTTTCTTTTTGCGAATACAGACTAACACAGCTGCTACTCTGAAACCTGTCTTTATAACAGCTGAAACTAATTGCCTTCAATGCCGATTGGCTATGGGCAAAGGAAAAAGCATTCTGGAACTTTGAAAGGTGAGATGGCACATGGGGCATTTCCCTTGTCATGAAGCTGGGCAGTTTTTTGTTTATATATAATGAAGCATTTTCCTGTCTAACAAGCCCACCAAGAGTTCAGAGCATGTTTATGTTAGGAAGGCAGGACAGAAAAATAGCAAATTAGTACTCACAGCTCCTTCACTGCCAAAAAAACAAATCTGACTTCTATCAGCACTACAGAGCAATCTGGAATCCATTCCGCCATGTGCAGCAACAAGAGAATGGTCAATGAGCTTCTGATAGCATAATCTGTATTACTAGTGAGGAATTAAAAAGCAGAAAGGACCCATCTAGACCTCTGGGGCTGATTAGAAACATTAAATAATACTTAGTGCTAGAACAGCACGTCTCATCTTCAAAAGCATTAACCATCAGTAGAGGTAAGAAGCACACACATTTTTACGACCGGAAAAAACTAACAGAGGTGAAGTGACTTTTCTAAAGCCCTGGAAGGAATCAGTTTCCAATTCTGAATTAGAACTCAGAAATTCCTGGCTCCCACACCTGTGTCCAACTACACCTCCCTAGACTGGAGATGGAAGCTATTGAGAGAGACTTAATAAGGAACCGCCCACTGAGAGCTGAGCTTAACTCACTTTAAGTGCTGTATAAATACATAAATACTATATAATGATGTCATTTTTGCAAGTTATCAATCAGCACTAAAGAACACAGTTGTACCAGGGCTTAAACTCTGAATGGAACAATCCTATTTTTAAAAAAAGGAAACTGATTGAATTGAGAGGTTTTTCACTGAATTATAATCACAAAACCTGCTGCTTTGCAGTTTATGGAAACAATCTGTTCTCCTCAGCAAAGATGTTGGTTTGTGAAAGCATAGAAGGAACAACCTGGTGCCAGAACCCTTCTGCACCAAGCACTTGGCACTATCGTCGATGGCCTGAAATCCCTTAGGCAAGTCATAAGAACCTGTTTTTCCTACATACACCAGGCCACAGGTTTCTCCTTTATTCTCCTTGTGGAAAATTATCCTTAAGGTCAGCAAGGTAACAAATGGATCTTCACTCCAACAATCTCCCTCTCTGTGAGATTAGAGAGGTGACATAGGCAGCATGAGCAGAGATGACTATAGAGTAAAACCCCCATACTCAAGCAATTAAGAAAGTCTCTCCATTTCAATGGATTTGGGATCGCTCACAATTAAAAATCAAATAAAATCTGCAGTTCTAAAGTATTTATATAGTAGCAGGTGTGTCTTTTAGTTCAATAAACCCTCTTTCACATCAGTAATTTTCTGTTCAAATCTCAGCTTCCCATCTGCCAAGAAAGCGACCAGAGAGATTATTCAAGACACTGGCCATATACTGTACACTTCTGTATGCAAGTGTTTGTTCACACTTTTACATTAATTCATACTGAATGTGTCCATCTTTCCTGTGTGTTCACTTCCTGCAAATACTCTAGCAAATAAGTTTATTGACAGAAAATTTGGGAGGGGGGAAGAGAACCAACAGCGAATCAGACAAGCATTCCAGAATATTCAGAGAACAAATTTTGAATTTGCAATCCAAAAGTATTCACACCAGAAACGTCATGCTAAGAGTTGCACTCATCTGTTCAGGGAACTGAAACACACCATGGGATCTACAGCATTCAGTCAAAACGGTTCTAACTGTAAACATCCAATACTTTTACTCCATAGTTTGTGAGCTACCCAGCAACTGAAATATGTTTGCACAAATCATTTGAATAAATGCAAACAGTGAGCTAACTCATGGAAATTATAATCGACTGGCAGGATAATTCACAAACAGAAAAGAAGCTACATTTGATAAAGGTCATTCACTGTAAATTGTTCTTCCTGTTCTAGCTTTACAAATTCAATCCAACAAGACAGCTCACATGCAAACATATGCACAGTACCCCTTTCATACTCTGTTTTCTTCACTCCTTTCCTGTGAAACCTATTCCCACAACTGCATACGGGGAACATAACATGAGACATACGATCTCACTAGATCATGGAATGGAACCTTGACTTTGATGATATCTCTTTCCAAACCATTTGCAGGACATATTAAACATACTGTCAAAACACTACCAAGGGCACATTTTTAAAAATAAAGTGTTGTTTGTTTGTTTTAAACAAAGCCCAAGCAGAAATATTGCCATTGTCAGTTATAATGAAAGTTCAATGGAATTCCCACCCCCTCAACCTCCAATAAACAAACCCATGCACTTGTAATAAACTTGCGAAACACTGCATTGCTCTGTGGCAGTGCATAAGAACCTGAAAGCCAAAACTCACAAGAAATCAAGTGGCTTGTTTTCATGGCTCTCCATGAGAGAAATACAAAAAGCAAGCAGCGCTTTTAGATTTCACAAGCTTTCTATTACTGGATTGTGGTGGTTGTAACCCAGATAAGGACATAACTGTCTTCTAAACAATCTGATTTTACATATCCCTTTAATGGGAATAATATGGGTTTTTACTCAGCTTCACACAGAGAAAAATGAGCTAAAATGGAGCAGTGCAGACACTGATGAGGAGGTCAGGTCTCCCATCAAGGGCTGAAGGAACATTGCTTTCTTCTCACACTGAACTGTTTAGGAAGGTTTGATGGTTCATCAATGACAGGATTTTAATTCAGTCTCCAGCTGCTGATCTCCAGTTGTGGTTAGGGAAAAGGGACACCCAGTGGCCGTTCAAACTGAGTGCAAGTCATAGAATTTGCCAGTTATCTGAAATCATGTTGAATAGAATCAAGTGCATGTTTGGAGGCAGGAAGTGGGACATGAGCTCAGTCCAAATGCACATCCAAGTCAGGATGCTTTTCAGCTCCCTGACGTACAAGGCTCATAAGAAGCACCAAACAAGACAACACTGGCAAACTGAAATTCTTCTTCCAAACCTGCCTTTGTTCTTGCAGCCTCCCTTTAAGAAAAGTTTCAGAGTAGCAGCCGTGTTAGTCTGTATTCGCAAAAAGAAAAGGAGTACTTGTGGCACCTTAGAGACTAACAAATTTATTTAACCATAAGCTTTCATGAGCTACAGCTCACTTCATCGGATGCATCTGGTGGTGAAGTGAGCTGTAGCTCACGAAAGCTTATGCTCAAATAAATTTGTTAGTCTCTAAGGTGCCACAAGTACTCCTTTCCTTTAAGGAAAGCAGTTGTATTCGATAGCTTGACTACTCAGAACATCCGTTTAGCATCACTTCCTAAATTGGACATCTTAATCTGTTATACTTCAAACAGGCTTCCTTCCAAAATTCCAGACTAACTTCAATGCTAACTCCTGCTCCTTTACAAAGCTATCAAACTCGCTCTTCCTTGTCTCATGTGGGAACGTTAGCTGACATGGTTTGGTCTGAAGGTGCTGATTGGATCTATTTTAGAAACATTTATGAATTCTGTGTCACTATTTTCCAAACACTGCCTGCAGGACACAGATTGAACATGTTTATAGCACACGGCTTTTGCCATCAAGCTGCCAAACAATACAATTTTATGACGACTTGTGCTGACTTCACATCCAGAGATAGCAAATGTTGGCTGGTTAATGAAGATGCGCTGAATGAACTAGAGAATATTCTTGCCAGTGTCAAGATGAGACGAAAACTATACTGAACTGACCTGAAACAATCTGAAGTGTTACCAGGGAATAAGATTCATTTTGTTTAAAAGAATCCTGGCCATTGACATTCTGTTTTATTCTTTACTTGACAACCATTAGTGTCTCCATCCTCTCAAATGTGATGGAGAAAAGCAACAGGGACACAGGGAGTTTGAAAACCAGATTTTACAATGATTAATCAATACAAATTTCAGCTGATTTCCACGTTATTCAGCTGTAATAGCAAAGCTTGTGATTTTGTATATTGTATGGCCTGGAGGTAGGAAGCCATTTAGTTTGGGGGGTGCGACTAAGGAAGTCCTTGTGGCGAAAATCAATTTCAGTGCATTCTTCTTAGCGTATGCGCAACGTGCCTCAGATGACACGTGACCAGGATTCATCACTGAATTTGGTCCATTGGTTGGATCATTAGCTTCCCCGGCTTGGGCCAGGCACTGACTGGGAGTGTGATATGAATGCTGATCCATGCACTCAAGAGCTTGGATTGATTTTGTGCCCACTCAGGGAACTGCTGACCACAAAGCTGTACTGTATCCTACTGTGATGGGGTATACTCTCTGGCCCTGAGAGGGTAAATCAGGCCCAATTAAACTGTCCAGGCTGCACCTGGAGGAGAAGCCAGGGAGCAGACATTAATTAGACACAAGGCTCAACTGGGCAGGGAAAGGCAGGGCCTATATAAGCCAGGAAGCTGGCAACAGAAAGGGCTGCAGGAAGGCAGGCTGCAGTCACTCCCTGGGAAGAGGGAGGTGTGTTGGGACTGTAGAGGGTAGTTCACAGTTACTCCCTGGTGAACCCAAAGAGGGGGAAAGCCAGGAAGGTAGGAGAAATAGCAAGGGATAGCAGTGCAGGCCTTGGCTAATTGGAGGGCCCCTGAGCTGGAACCCGGAGTAGAGGGTGGGCCCCGGTTCCCCTACCAGCCACTAGAGACATGGCAAATACTAGGCAGAGAAGAATGGACTGTTTGGGACGATTTGGTCTGGGAAAGACTGTTATGCACATCCGTCCCTGCTCCCTGGAAGGGGGAACAATGTTGTTACTTGGCCAGAGGGCTGAGTCACGAAAAGGAGGCTGCAGTTCCTGAAGCAAGTGCGCCTCAGAATGAGAAGACAGTGGGAGAGACCCCGCTGGAGGAGGACACAGTACCTTGCAGAACTAATCCCCAGGATGGCCAACAGAAGGTGACACCAGCGGTGAGTATGCCCTATGACACCCCCCCGCCTCCAACCGCAACATATACTACATGGCACTCCAGTAATTGGTTTGACTAGATTTTCTATGCTAGTTGCATTGCATTTTATTTTGCTCCCTAATGGTTGTCTTAATGTAGCAGACAAAGAATAACAACAGTTAAGAGTAGCACTGCTGATCAACTTCTCATTTAACAAGCACAGGCTAAGTGCTAGTTGAGGATCAAGTCCCACGATGAACAATAAGCTGGAACAGGTTCTGGAGGAAGCTGTCAGACCATCTTTGCCTTCACTCACAAATCAGAGAAGTTCTTCCCTTCAGCTCTCCTGCAACAGCTGAGCATTAAACATGCCCTATTGTGTCCACAATATACACACTTTTTCAACTCAACAGTTTAAACACCAGCCAAGACAGGTTTTCAAGACATTTACTTTCTTTAAGTAAACCTTCCTGCTATTGCACTTAATAAAAGGAGAGTGTTGCTATGATGGGTGACCTCAGAAGAATAGCCAAATTCTACTTACACTGTAAACTATAAAAAGAAAAGTCTGTTTTAATAATCCTTTGCATTCATACAGTTTTGAAAAAGGTAAAAAACACAATCAAAATAGCTAGGTTGCTAGGGTGTGTCTAAAAGTCTCTAAACATTTAATTTCTATCTTAAAGTCTTTGGAAATGAAGAAAGAAACTGAGAACCACAAGAAATAAAGGACTGCAGGACAAAAGCTAGATAAGCAGCTACCATGAGAATTCAAGGTGAGGATAAGAAAAGGTATAGTATGAAATAACCATGGCCAGTGGAGGGACTGGATGACTCCAAAAGGCTGATAGGATAATATCAGGATGTGCGATTTACATGTGTTAATAAAATGCGTTTGTGAATCTGTTAAATAATAACATTAAGCTCCAATATAAAAAAGTTGGCATCCTGGCATATTTGAGGACTGCACAGTCCTGGAGTGGGACAGAAGAAAGCTAAACACGTCCCAATAGACGGAAGTAGTGTTGTTGGGAGAAATGGGAAGTCATCTAGGGAAGAGAAGGTTCAACTAGAAGCAAAGTGGAGCCGATGGTGGGAGCATGCTGTGCCACTGAAGATCACAATGCTAAGCAGTGCTGTTTGGGGGTAGCTGGAGAGAGAGGCTGGATTACTATGAAAGGAATCAGAATGTTGGGATAGGCGCATCCATCACCTTGTCAATACACAATGTGGAATAATCTAGTTTTTAAAAGGTGAACACAAGCAGTTTCCCAGTGAAAAAACTGGCTGCTAGAATTAAGCTAGTAATGGTGGAAGTGGAAGAGTAACTGTTGATCCTGGTACAAAAGCCAGAGCAGTGAGCTTTCAGACAAGTATACAGTGCTGGGAAGAATGGAACAAAGGCTAATATGATACCTAGACAATGCAATTGCCTTTTATTTATTAATAAGATCAAGATTATAAGGCTATTCCAGTTTGTACATGTATTTAATTGATTCAGTGCTGGAAAAGTTAATTCAATTAAGTAAGTACATGCCTCAATCTGAATTTAGACCTGGTCTACACTGAAAGGATCGGCTGACCCAGCTACGTCACTCAGAAGTGGAAAATCCACACCCTGGAGCGACATAGTTAAACCGACCTAACCCCTGGATTAGACAGCAGTAGGTCGACAGAAGAATTCTTACCACCTCTCTGGGAGATGAGTTACCTACCGCAATGGGTTACCTACCTCCCATCCATGTTGCTAGTTTCTACTCTGAAGCACTATAGCAGCACAGCTGCAATTGTGCATCTGTAGTATTTCAAGTGTAGACAAGCCCTTAGTTTGTAGATCCTAACTACAAACCAGCACAGCATCTGTCCTGCAACACACAAACCTGTTTGCTGGGTTCAACCAACTTTGCTATTTAACTGATTTCTGTATTTTGTATTAAAAACAAAACATTTTAGAAGCAGCAAGGCAAGAGAGCATTTCCACGCAAAGTAAATGAATGCTCACAGGTTTGTTTATAGCAAGACCTACCATATATCTAAAGATTCCCTCTCCACCCACTGTTCATCAGAGTTGGAGTGATCAGAGTCAGCCAGGCACTTGCCACCAGATTGGATCCTAAAGTCTGTAAAGCAGCCATATTTTGTTTTTACACGATGCCTTCTGGAGTGAAGGATTCTGCATACATACCCACTGAAATGCAGCTTCTCGAGTGAAAGGGTGGGAGAAGCGCATAACATAGAAGTAGGGAACGGGGACATTTTAGCTGAGACAGCAGGGCAAAACGCTACTCATACAATAATTGCCCAGGGATCATTGATCCCTGCAGAGCAGACAGGACTGTCTTTCATCCTAAAGAGCCACCCTCCCCAAAAAAAGCAAAATGCATGGAACTCACACTTATCTGCCATGTAAGTAAAAAAGATTGAGATGATCCTGCAGGGTCATGAACCTGAAGTTACAATGCATCCGATGAAGTGAGCTGTAGCTCACGAAAGCTTATGCTCAAATAAATTTGTTAGTCTCTAAGGTGCCACAAGTACTCCTTTTCTTTTTGCGAATACTTCAAAGTGGAGGGTCAGACCACTTAAGACATCCCTTTAGGCTGCTTTGTGGACTCTCAGAGTTTAACAGGACAGAACAAGAGTTTTAAGATAAAGCAAAGTTAAGTATTTTAGAACTTTTAGCGTGCTGTAGAACTGTCCAGATAGGATGTTACTGTGCAGCAAGCTAGCCCACTGCAGATTCACCCGCTGGCTTGCCGTGCCCCACATCCCAACTAGACAAGCCCTCAGTTTGAACGCTAGGAGAAACATGGTTCAGAAAAGGAACAAGAGGGAAAGGGAGGGGATAGAGTTAACATCTCTGGGGGCTATTCAGTTGTTAACTAGATCCTGCTGACAATCTACTAGGGATGGTTTAGGATAATTAAAATCAACACTGCCCTGAAGCTGAGGAGCTTATTAGATGTCCATTCCAGCCCAAATGATTCCACGATTAAAAGGACACGTTGCAATTTCCTTGCTTTCCAGGAGATCCTGTTAATTTTAATGCAGCCTAAAAGCTGCATCACTGTAACTTGACCTGGTAATGTAAATAGGGTGGAGTGAAATATAGCTGGTCACCTTCACAGCTTCAGCGAATGTTTATTTTGAATAACGTGCTTATCTGCTCCAAACTGCTCACCATCTGTTTTCAGTCTCCACCAAGCTAATAATTTTCACATTAGGAACTGAGAAATGGGAAGAATTACATTTAAATTTTATTTTTAACATCTTTGCTTTGCTCTTTGAGGTTGTCTTGGCTTGAAGCTGTCAAGGGGAAGAGACATTTATAAAGAGCTTTCCACCTTTGCACAGTGCTTTGAGATACTCAGATGGGAGGAGCTATATGAATGCAAAGCATTTGTGTTATTAGACTACCACCCTGTTCGAATAGCTCAGCAATACATCAGCCTACAGTCCGATACCTGATAGCATCTCCCAAGCTCAAATGAAAATCAGTTTGCCTAGAAAAGAGCAAATCTTTTATCATTTGGCAATATAATTACATAAAAAGGTGGGGAAAGAGGAAAGGATTAGATATACAAAGCACTAATGAGAGCAGCATAAAGACAATGAATAAAAGCAGCCTTAAGGGGAGGGAAATGTGAACTGTATTTTGTTACAAAATACCTAACTGGAGCAGGGAAGAGGAAAAACGTCATAAAACGTACAGGGTAAAAATTTGAGGTTTCCAGGTGGTCTCAAAGTGCTTTCATATATTCTATGGCCAGAAGGAACCATTGTGATCATCTAGACTGAGCTCCTGTATAAAACACAGGCCAGAGAACTTCCCCACAATAATTCCTAGCCAGATCTTTCAGAAAAACACCCAATCTTGATTGAACAATAGTCAGTGATGGAGAATCCACCACAACCCTTGGTAAATTGTTCCAAGGGTTAATTACTCTCACCATTAAAACTTTGCCTTACTTCCAGTCTGAATTTGTCTAGCTTCTTTGCAAAGATGGCAAATGTTGCTACAGTTAAAGAAACTGAGGCATATAGAGGTTGAGTAACATGCTCAAGGTCACACAATAAGTCAGTGGTCAATCTGGGTGAGCCCAGATCTACTGACGCCCAATGCATCCTCCTTTATACACAGACAGTTTTATAAGGAGCTACTATGGGTCCTATTGTGATGGGTGGGTATAAGGTTCCTGCCTGAATACTTCACTGAATATGATCAATCCATTTTGTATTGTATATTTCAGTTTACAAAGCACCAGAGGCTTTGATCCTGCAAGATGCTGTGGGAGTGGAGGGGACTCAGCACCTTCCAGCAGTGCTTAGCACCTTGCAGGACTAAGCCCCTAGAGTTTGGGATAGACATTTCACAAATCAAAAATAAATGCATGCATCTCCATCACCCACACACAGCTGTTTCACTTTCAAGCTCAGTTATGTGGAACTCAGCTATAAGAAATTGAAATAGCAGAATGTGTTATCATTTGCAACCAGTCAAGAAAGCAGTTAATAAGGAAAATAAGATTAATAATTTCTTTTTTTTAAGGCTGATTGCTATCCTTCTCGGTCTTTATCCTTCAATGATTTTATGAAAACCTATTAATGTGTTTGGCAGTATAAAGTTATTCGCATTTGCTCAGTTTTATAGCGATTCTTCCTATTTTGTTGTCACATATTTAACTTCAGCATTATCATTTCAGCTAGATATTGCTTTCCTCCTGCATAAACAGTGCAGTGCCAACCATGACATGCAACTGGCTCAAGATCACATTAAAAGTCTATGGCTCAGTTCTGGTTTCCAGACCCACAACAAATTTAGTGCTTAGGAGATAAAACTGCCACAAAAATGTGGTCCACAACCTAACGACACACGTAGCTTGGGTCAGCTAATTGAGAATATCTAAATACATAGCTAGGATATGCAAGATATCACTTCTCTAATTTCACATGCACAAATGAATCTCCGCCAACAGAGGTTTGCTGATGACTTGTCTTGCATCATAGAAGACTGATTGTCTAAAAAGGTCTGAGGAGCATTACTTAGTATACAGTTTCTTTATGCTCATTCAACAGACTTATTATGGAGCTCGATGGCAAAATAGTTAACGGCTTTGACTTTCACCTGGAGCCCAACTGAAACACATTTAGCAGTCTCAGCCTAGTCCCTAATAGACATGAGGGATCATGGCTGGACACATTGACAGAAACTGGTTGGGTTTTTGATCATTCTACAGCTATGTACCAGTTCTCAATGGGACATGGTTGGGATGGAATCCCTGCAGAATGAAACCCGCATCGTCATCCGTTATATTAAATGGAGGGGTATGCGGTGTGGCGGAGATATTAGCAGTGTGGCCTGGGGGAGGGGGTGGAAGAATTGAAGGGAGTCAGCTTAAGCTAGGGGAAGCAGGTCACATTTTAAACTGTCCTGCTCTCTAAATGCCAAGCTGCCCTGGCAGCAGCAGTTCATGGTTCCGGAGCCCTTATACTCACTTTGTATTGGAAACGCCAAATGAAGAGCTCTTCAATAGTCACCATTTAGATTTTATAATTAAAAGGGCAAGGGCTGCTGCGTCATAAATGGCTGCTGGGCCCAGGGGAAGGGAGAAGGGCTCCAGAACAGTCAGAGACCATTTGTAAAATAAAGGTTAGAAAAAATAATTTCCTCTTGTTCTGCTATGCAGTATTTTCCACAGCAGGACACCTTGCATGACGCTCCACAAGTGTTTTGGAGAAAAATTAGGGTTAGTGAGCCATACTGCCTGCTATGTCAAAGTGTGCATTAGACAGCTACTGGGGCCCTTCTCCCTCAGCTGTAGGCATGTGGCTTTTGGCCTTCCGTCACACAATGAAATTGAAGTGAAGATCGAGAGGAATCATAGAATCATAGAATATCAGGGTTGGAAGGGACCCCAGAAGGTCATCTAGTCCAACCCCCTGCTCAAAGCAGGACCAAGTCCCAGTTAAATCATCCCAGCCAGGGCTTTGTCAAGCCTGACCTTAAAAACCTCTAAGGAAGGAGATTCTACCACCTCCCTAGGTAACGCATTCCAGTGTTTCACCACCCTCTTAGTGAAAAAGTTTTTCCTAATATCCAATCTAAACCTCCCCCATTGCAACTTGAGACCATTACTCCTCGTTCTGTCATCTGCTACCATTGAGAACAGTCTAGAGCCATCCTCTTTGAAACCCCCTTTCAGGTAGTTGAAAGCAGCTATCAAATCCCCCCTCATTCTTCTCTTCTGCAGACTAAACAATCCCAGCTCCCTCAGCCTCTCCTCATAAGTCATGTGCTCTAGACCCCTAATCATTTTCGTTGCCCTTCGTTGCACTCTTTCCAATTTATCCACATCCTTCCTGTAGTGTGGGGCCCAAAACTGGACACAGTACTCCAGATGAGGCCTCACCAGTGTCGAATAGAGGGGAACGATCACGTCCCTCGATCTGCTCGCTATGCCCCTACTTATACATCCCAAAATGCCATTGGCCTTCTTGGCAACAAGGGCACACTGCTGAGTCATATCCAGCTTCTCGTCCACTGTCACCCCTAGGTCCTTTTCCGCAGAACTGCTGCCGAGCCATTCGGTCCCTAGTCTGTAGCGGTGCATTGGATTCTTCCATCCTAAGTGCAGGACCCTGCATTTATCCTTATTGAACCTCATTAGATTTCTTTTGGCCCAATCCTCCAATTTGTCTAGGTCCTTCTGTATCCTATCCCTCCCCTCCAGCGTATCTACCACTCCTCCCAGTTTAGTATCATCCGCAAATTTGCTGAGAGTGCAATCCACACCATCCTCCAGATCATTTATGAAGATATTGAACAAAACGGGCCCCAGGACCGACCCCTGGGGCACTCCACTTGACACCGGCTGCCAACTAGACATGGAGCCATTGATCACTAAATGCAACCTAATGCACACCCTGATAAACGTTTCTGTTATGAAAATATGCCCTGTAGGCACAACTTACACTGAGAAATGCAAGAATAAAGTTAGTGCAGTTGTTCCCTCAGGAGTCCATCTTTCTCCTTTCTGAATTGTTGAAAGTAGCCAATAAATCTGTCTAGACTTTGTGCCTGGCGTTCTGCAGTGACAGAATGATGAAATACCTCTGAACCCCTTCTCCAGAGGAATTTGATTCCTTCCACAAAAAGCAAAATCCCATTCACCATCACGATCTAGCTGTCCAATATTGTAACCAGAAATATAATGCCCAGACCTTGGATGGCCAACCATGGTCAAGTGAAGCAAAAGATCCTCGCTAATTAGCTGAATTAGTTATAAACATTTTGGTAACATTTTGTTTATTACTGCACATAGGGGTACAAAATAAGTTGAAAATCCATTTCTAATGTAACAGTTATTTAATCCTCTGCAATATTTATTCACTAGGTTAACAGCATTTCGAATGAAAAATTACAGCTGCTAAACATTTTTAATGGATACCAAAATAACATATTCAGAGTTCTTAAAAATTTCTTCTTGCTTTATTGCTCTCCAAATAGTCTTACTGTAATTTAAACTATTTGAGTGCAATAATGATGGCTGGAACTAACCTTCCAGATGTGGACATCTGTCTTGTATTTGCCTTACTGGCGAAAACATGAGGAAGATTAATGACTTCAAGTCCAACGGAGATCAGACATAACAAGTAAAGCTGGGAAACAACCTAAGAACACTAAGAGCAGCAGTTTCTATTGTTGAGCCTTCACCCAACATTGAATCAAAGATGATTTCAGGGTAATTTCCCTGCATGTATGTGTGAAGTGAATGCACATAAAAACGGTACATGGAAAACAGAATACAGTGGTAACATTTACATGAAATATTGTGTACAGTAGAAGCAAAAACTTAATATGAATATTAAAATTATGATAATCACCCTACTTATGGTCTATACACACCTTCAGTGTATGTGCTAGTTTGAGATGTGTAGAGGAAGCCTGATTATCCCTCTTTAAAAAAAATGCCGTTAAGCTTCCAAATGTTCTGAAATTATTCGCTGCATAATCCAGCAAATGCGTTTCTACTACGTTACAAATGTAGAAACTCTCCCTTGAGATCCTTAGCGTGATAAATATGGAGACAGTGCACAGGCGATGCCAGTCAGAGACACTTTGGGAAAAGAATTCCTGCGAAATATTACCATCCAAGTCTCTGCTGCACCTACTGTTACATTCCTTAAATCTCTGCCAAGGTGCTTTTTTTTTTTTTTTTTTTTTTTTAAAAAAAGAGTATGGGCCAGATTTACAACGGTATTTACAACATATTTAGGCACCTTAAATACCTACGTAAATCCAGCCCTACTTTAAATACTATGTAATGTGGACAAAATCTGTTCATTTAGGCCCCATTTCAGCAAGGTACTTAAGCACATGAGTAGTCCCCTTGATTTCAATGGGAAACCTGCTGGCTCTGTGTGGTCCTGAGTAAGTCACAACCGTTCAGGCTCCTAGTACCCTGGAGTTATTCTCTGGTTTTGGAGGTACTAATTTAAAAAAGAAGGACAGTTACCTTTTCCGTAACTGGTGTTCTTCAAGATGTGTTGCTCATGTCTATGCCACAATAGGTGTGCGTGCTCGCCACGTGCACCAGCACCGGAAGTTTTTCCCTAGCAGTACACGTCGGGGGGCGATCCTGCAACCCCTGGAGTGGCACCTGCCTGGCCCGGTATAAGGGGAGCTGTGGGCTCCCCCCACTCTCAGTTCCTTCTTGCCAGACAACTCCGACAGAGGGGAAGGAGGGTGGGATGTGGAATAGACATGAGCAACACATCTCGAAGAACACCAGTTATGGAAAAAATAACTGTCTTTTCTTCTTCGAGTGATTGCTCATGTGTATTCCACAGTTGGTGATTCCAAGCTATATCTGTTGGAGGTGGGTAGGAGTTCACAAGTTCCCAGGACGGAGGACAGCCCTGCTGAACCTGGCATCATCCCTGGTTAGGGAGACGATTGCATAGCGCGAGGTTAACGTGTGAACTGAAGACCACGTGGTGGCCCTACAGATGTCCTGAATGGGGACATGGGCCACGAAGGCAGCCGATGAGGCCTGCGCCCAAGTCGAGTGTGCCCTCACAATGGGTGGCGGGGGAACACCCGCCAGCTCATAACAGGTACGGATGCACGAAGTGATCCGACTGGAAAGCCGCTGAGTGGAAATCGGCTGGCCCCTCATGCGCTTGGCTGAGGCGACGAACAGTTGCGAGGACTTTCTGAACAGCTTGGTCCGCTCGAGGTAGAAAGCCAGAGCCCGTCACACATCGAGCATGTGGAGATGGCGCTCCTCACTGGACGCCCAGGGCTTGGAGCAGAGGACCAGTGGAAAAATGTCCTGACCCATGTGGTAAGCAGAGACCACCTTCGGGAGGAATGCGGGGTGTGGGAGGAGCGGGACCTTATCTTTATGAAAAAACTTGTACGGCGGCTCGGAGGTCAGGGCCCTGAGCTCCAAGACTTGCCCGGCCGACATGACTGCAACCAGGAAGACCACCTTCCACGAGAGGTGAAACCAAGAGCGTGTGGCCAGTGGTTCAAAAGAGGGCCCCGTGAGATGAGCCAACACCAGGTTCAAGTCCCACTGCGGGACCGGCGGGGTCTAGAATATGGGAAAAGATGGTCGAACCCCTTGAGAAACTGACCAGTCATAGCATGGGAAAATACAGTGTGCCCCTGCACTAGTGGATGGAAGGCCGATATGGCTGCCAGGTGTACCCTGACTGATGAAGACGCCTGGCCCTGGGCTCTCAGGTGGAGGAGGTAGTCAAGAATAAGCTGGATTGGGGCGGTCACGGGAGAGACACCGTGGTCCACTGCCAATCTAGAAAAATGGGACCACTTTGCCAAATAAGTACGGCGAGTGGAGGGTGTCTACTTTCAAGGAGGACGCGCTGAACATGTTCTGAGCATGTCCTCTCCTCTCTGCCTAACCACTGAGCAGCTACGCCGTGAGGTAAAGAGCTGCTAGGTTGGGATGGAGGAGGCGGCCCTGGTCCTGAGAGAGCAGTTCCGGGCGGAGCAGCAACGGCCACGGCAGAGCTACCACCAGGTCCGTGAGGGTCCCGTACCAATCTTGCCTGGGCCACGCCGGGGCAATCAGGATGGCCTGAGCCCTGTCCGTCTTTATCTTCTCCAGGACCCTGCTGATTAGAGGGAACAGGGGAAAGGCGTAGAGAAGCCGGCTTGATCAGGACAGGATAAAGGCATCAGAGATAGCGTCCCTCCCTAGGCCCCCCCAGAGCAGAACTGGGGACATTGCTAGCTCTGCCGAGTCATGAATAGGTCCACCTGGGGAGTTCCCCACCTTCGGAAGAGCCGGTAGGCCACTTCCGGATGGAGGGATCACTCGTGTTGCGAGGAAAAGTCCCTGCTCAAGCGATCTGCTCTCTCATTCCGGGCATCCGGTAGGTAGAAGGCCTTCAGTGGATGTCGTGGGCTATACAGAAGTCCCACAGCCCGAGGGCTTTGCGGCAGAGGATTGGGCCCCACCTTGCCTGATATAGAACATTGGGGCCACGTTGTCCATGAGGACCCTGACTACCTTGCCCTCCAGGTGCGAGCAGAAGGCCATACACGCCAGCTGCACCGCTCTGAGTTTTTTGATGTTTATATGTAGGGTCAGGTCTTGGGCCAACCACAGGCCTTCGGTCTGAAAGTTCCCCACATGGGCTCTCCGACGCGTCCGACGCCAGCTCCAACAACGGGGCCCTGTCCCTGAACGGGACCCCTTGGAGCATGTTGTTTGGGGTGGACCACCACCATAGGGAGGTGATCACAGAGTCCGGCACGGTGAAGACCTTGTCCATCCTGTCCATTGCCTGGGAGAACTTCAAGGCCAACCAGAGTTAGAGGGGCCTCATCCTGAATCTGCTGTGATGGACCACTTACGTGCATGCTGACACGTGACCCAAGAGCTTCAGGCAAACCCTGGCTGTTGTCACCGGGAACTTTGAAACTGAGTCGATGAGACCTTTCAGGGTCTCAAATCTGTCTGGCGGGAGAGAGGCTGCAGCTGACGCTGCGTCCAGGAGTGTCCCGATAAACTCTATGCGTTGGACCGGGACTAACGTGGATTTGGTGCTGTTTACGATCAGCCCCAAGGCGGTGCACGTGGACAGTAGGAGCGCCACGTGATCCCTCACCTGTGACCGGGAGGTGCCCTTGACAAGCCAATTGTCCAGATAGGGAAAAATCTGGACCCCCCACCGCTGTCTGAGGTAGGCCGCTACTATCATCATGCATTTCGTAAACACCTTGGGGAAAGTGGACAGACCAAATGGGAGGATGGTGAATTGGTAGTGATTCTGTCCCACCTTGAAATGGAGAAAGAGCCTGTGCCCCTCGAGTATGTGGATGTGGAAGTACGTGACTTGCAGATTGAAGGCAGCATACCAGTCCTCGGCATCCAGGGAGGGGATGATGGAGGCCAGGGAAACCATGCGGAACTTGAGTTTCACCATGTACTGGTTCAGACCTCGCAGGTCCAGGATGGGTCTGAGCCCCCCTTTGGCCTTCGGGATAAGGAAGTATCGGGAGTAATACCCCTTACCCATGAACTCCTCGGGCACCGCCTCTACTGCTCCTAGTCCTAGGAGCTGCCCCACCTCCTGCTCAAGCAGAGCCTCGTGCGAAGGGTCCCCCAATAGGGATGGGGGCAGGGAGTGGTTGGGCTGGGGAGGAAGTAAACTGGAGGGTGTAACCCTGGGAGCTGGTGTTGAGGACCCATCAGTCCAAGGTTAGCCGCGACCATTCCAGAAGGAAAGCACACAACCGGTTGGAGAAGAGGAGCTTTATTGAGGGTGGATCCCTGGTGAGGACTCGCAGGGTGCCCCGAGCGGCCCATCAAAAGCACCTTTTCCCTGCCTGCTTGCCCTTAGAGGAACCAGGCTGGGGGGCCGGCCAAGACTGCTTCTGAGGGCATCTCTTATAGTCCCGCTGTTTCTTGTGGGCGGCCTCATACTTTGGGAGGGCTGCCTGGGTGGGAGTCTGCTGCAGCTTGAATTTAGGTCTTGCCGGAGTCGGTACATGTAGGCCCAGAGCGTAGAGGGTCGTGCAGGAGTCTTACATGCCGTGCAGCCTTATATCTGTCTCCTCCACAAACAGAGCTTTCCCATCAAACGGGAGATCCTGCATGGAGGACTGTGCCTCGCTGGAAAGCCCACAGAGCAGGAGCCATGACGCCCGTCTCATGGACACCACGGAAGCCATGGATTGTGCGGCCGTACCCGCAGCATCCAATGCTACCTGCAGTGACGCCCTAGCAGCTGCTGCTCTCTCCTCCACTAGCACCTTGAACTCCTTTCTATTGTGCTTCTGGAGGGAGTTCTTAAACTTGTGCAGGGAGCCCCACAGATTGAATTCATACCGGCCCAGGAGAGCCTGATGATTTGCCACTGGCAACTGGAAGCTCTAACACCAATACATTTTCCTTCCGAAAGAGTCCAGTCTCAGAGTCTTTATTCTTTGGGATTGGGGCTGGTTGACCCTGCCATTCCCTGTGTTGACCGACTCGACCATCAGGGAGTTGGGCGCCAGGTGGGTATACAAGTCCTCATGCCCCTTGGTGGGTACAAAGTACTTGTGTTCTGCCTTCTTAGAGATAGGGGCCAACGAGGCTGGTGTCTGTCACAGGGCATTTGAAATTTTAGCCACCCCTTCATGGAGAGGCAAGGCCACCCTACCCGGTGCCAACAAGGACAGCACGTTAAACAGGGAGTCTGAGGGCTCCTCCATCTCTTCTGCCTGGAGGTGGAGGCTTGCTGCCACTCTCTTTAAGAGTTCTTGATGATCCCTGAAGTCGTCCTGCGGGGCGGAGGGGGGCAGGGCTGCAATCGCCTCCTCCGGGCGGGGCGAGGAGCTGGTGCGGTGCTCTGGGTATCGGCCGGCACCAGAGGGTCCACCACCTGATCGGTCTCCAGGAACGGTGCAGAGGATGCACGTCCCACCGACTCCTTCGTTTCGTGTCTGGAGAGGGAGGCCGATGGTGCTTTTGAAGCTCCGGCCACCAAGCGAGCCCCGACCAGGGGCTGCGCCGGAGGCCACGGAGCCCACTGGTACCATTGGGCCGGCCACGACGCTTGGTGCCACTGCACCTGCTGTGCAACCGGCGGGGCCAGCTGTTCGGCGGGGCCAGGCTGGCCTGGCCCATCAAAGGATGGCTATGAATGGAGGCCGGGCTGGCATATGATCTGCTGCTGCCTCTGGATGGGAAGGAGCAGCGGTGCCGGGATCGACGTCAACCACGGGACCGCGATCTCGACGTGGAGGACCAGTACCAACGGTAGCAATACTTTGCGAACGACCTCGACGGGCGGACACGTGACGGCAAGATGCTGGCGATTGACGCCTGGGGCTGCAGTGTCTTGGCGGAGACTCTGAGCGGGAACGGCGTCAACAACCATGCCATGACCAGCTGCGGTACCCCCTCCAAGATGAGGAACGTTGGCAGTGCCTGTGCGGTCCCGTCGATAATCGCTCCTTGAGGATGAGCAGTGCCGAGAGTCCCAGCTGGACGGAACCCAGCCAGACAGTCTGGTCAGCGTCGAGGGTGATCCACCTGGACTCTGTCCCGAGCGGTCGCTGGGCGATGAACAGTGTTGGGAACGTTCCCTAGACCAAGCCAGAGACGACTGCAGAAATCCCAGCAGCGGATTGCCTCTGGAGAGTGGGGCCAACATCGGTGGCGCTCCTAGCACCAGCATAGACATAACGTCCCAGGCTGCCTGGAAGGCTTCAGGCATGGAAGGTATCCGAACATCCAGAGACGCCTGTTCCGAAGGGGCCAAGCTACTCCGCTCAATGTGAGTTGGAGGCCTGGAACCCAGTGAGAAGCGAGGATCGCCCGACATTGGTTAGCCTCTGTCCCAGATTTCCCTCGGTGCTGCTGCAAAGAGGGAGTCTTCCTGGCCCTCTTGATATGCCCCGTGAACGGGGAGTAGTGCCAACTGGTCGATGGCATCAGAGGGTCGCTGCGTACCAACGCCGCGGTGCCAGGTACCAGTTTGGAGTGGCATGCTGGAGTCGGGGTCAATGCCTAATGTCCCTTTCTCTTTTGGTCCGAGGCTTAAATGACTTGCAAATCTTGCACCTTTCGCTGATATGGGTTTCTCCCAAACAGCGCAAACACTGCATGCGGGTCACTTCTTGGCATAGAACGCCTACAGGAGCCGCACAACCTAAACCTTGGGTGCGGGGTATGCCCCGGCCTGGGCTCGCTGACTAACTCAACTAACTAAACAGCTAACTAACTACAGTTACTAACAAAGAATGAACTAACAGGACTGGGGATCGAGCTACAGCAAAGCTGGAGCAGAGTAGTTCCGACACACCTTCACTGGCGGGCAAAAAGGAACTGAGGGTGCGGGAAGTGCGCAGATCCCCTTATACCGCGCCAGGCAGGCACCACTCCAGGAGTCCGGGGGGGGGTGCTCCCCCCCTACAGATACTGCTAGGGGAAAAACTTCTGGCACTGGTGCATGTGGCGAACACGCACACCTATTGTGAAACACACATGAGCAATCCCTCGAAGAACTTGAAGTGAGCTGTAGCTCACGAAAGCTTATGCTCTAATAAATTTGTTAGTCTCTAAGGTGCCACAAGTACTCCTTTTCTGTTTTCTATTTAGTAACTGAGTTTCTGAAACCAAAAAAAATGGTAAGTTGCTCACTAGCTTTAACCAGCTTTTATCTTGAGTGCCTTTTCCAGAGAATATCACCTGTTAAACTGCATACTATTATCTTGCTTGTTTGTTTGTAAGACTAATGAGGGAAGAGCTCAGGAGCATGACAAATTGTTTTTAAAAATGACAGATTCAGAAGCCACGTCTGACTTTTTTTCAAATTTCCAGTCATCACAACTTCATAAGAGCTGAATTTAAACAAAATTAATGTAAGGATTTGCTGAGGTGCCAGTAAGGACATTACATTTGTCGTATC
Source organism: Dermochelys coriacea (assembly GCF_009764565.3). Classification (NCBI taxonomy): domain Eukaryota; kingdom Metazoa; phylum Chordata; order Testudines; family Dermochelyidae; genus Dermochelys; species Dermochelys coriacea. The sequence continues at coordinate 28,884,963 of NC_050080.1, forward strand.
AAAAAGCCAAAGGTTAGGTGGAAGGACATGCAGCTGTTTACTGCTTCCTTAAGAATGACTATTTCTGTGGGAGATTTTTTTGCCCTGCTTGCAGTTAAAGCAGTGTATAAAGCAATAACTTTAGTTTCTCTAAAGGTAGTTTTCTGTAGTAGATCATGGCTTTGGTGAAAAACTCTAGCTTTTTCGCAGCGTTTTCTACCTTTGCAATGGTTTTTGGGGAGAGTATCTGGTGTTTATTTTTATTTAGCATTCTTTCATTCCTGTTAAAAGCTTGACATCTTGAAGTCTGATCTTTTCCCTTTTAATAAACATCCTCACCTCTCTCCCGCTTCCGTGATGAAGGGCAAGCTCCATTCTGTTAACTTCTTTATTGCTGTAGCAACAACAGTAAAGTTGCCAGCGCAGTGTTGGGAACAGCATTTCATCCTGCAGGTCTAGTCCCAATTAGCTCTGAAGCAGCCGCGAACATGTGGTGTTCTTAAAAGTCAGGAAAAGGGCCTCATCCAAAGCAGAGTGCAGTTGGGATTTTTTCCATTGACTTCAGTGGGCTTTGGATCAGGCTCATAGTAAAGATCAAAACAAAGATTGCAAAGGAGGATCAGGGCCTGCTGGTGCAGACCTGTGTGCCTATGGGGAGTCCACTAAAGTCAGTGGGACTCTGGGCAGTTGCAGAGGTTGCTGCTAGTGAATCATGTTGCAGGACTGGGGCCATGGTAATGATGTTTCCTTTTAGTTTCTTAATCACACTAGCACGTTTGCAATAAAACAATATTTAGAAGCTAGTGGGCATTCCTGGTGAGGCTACATGCTTAGAGTAGGTCAGCTTTCAAGTCTAAACGGCTAAAATATGTTTAATGGGGAATATTCCTGAAGGACACTGATTTTTGCACTGCTTTTCTGCAGTTTATCATGCAAGAGACTTAAGCTGTGGAGATATTTTTAAAAGGTAACAAACCAAAGTGTAACAAGTGGCGCAATTGAAAACAAACAAAACCCCTTAAAAATCCCAAATGAGCACCAAATTGGGCTCCATTTAACCCAGTCTGAAACACTTTCTTCCCAGTCTCATCCACCTTTCAGATTTTTTTTGTCATTCTTTATCTGACTAGTTCAGTGATGGGAGGCTTTGAAAAGCATTTCTGTGACACCGGGAATAGTGACCTTGTGGTGCATTCATTATGTTTATAATCGACTGAGTTGAAGAGAATTCACCACTGCACAATGCAATCACTGCCACAACGCTGCATCAATACTTACCAAAGACGCACCCACTCTCCTCTGTACAGAGCTGCAGCTAAAAGCAAGGACGAACATCTGCAGGTCAACCTCTTCCTGGATTTTTCCATGGAAGCAAAATGTCTTTTACAAATACCCAGCTAACCCCAGCCCTAACTGGCTCTGCAGAGAGTATAAAACTCACACATTTGTCAAACCAATTTCCACCTGGCACCGTGGACTTCTTTCTGTAGTGCTTGACTCGAAGCCTGCTCCCCTGGTGGCTGCAGAACTTTATGATGGGGTGTTCTTAGCTATCAGACTACTGAGTTGCTCACCATTCATGTTCGTCAGCCATTGTTTTATTCCCTAGTTCTTGAATGTGGCAGGAAAAAGAAGCTGTGAGGAATGGAGGGAATTTTTCCAGCCACAGTGTCCTTTCTCAACTCTAGTTTTATAAGAGCTGATATAGACTATAGAGACAAAGCCCCACGCCAGCAGATGCTGCTCCAGTTCAGAACAGAGAACATTAGCTCTTTGCTCCAGGGCCACTGTGGTTTATTTAACAGCACAAATAGTTATGCAGCCTGGGTTTCCCTCTGATTGTTGCCTCATCCCAACCTCTGGATGGTATCTGTACACATCAGGGAGCAGAAGTATCTAGGGAGTTTCCCTCATGTAATCTGCCTGTCTGCACCAGAGGGCCCCAGGCAGGGATGGAGTAAGGTCAAGGAGGGGAAAGGATGTCTCTCCATGGCATCTTTCTTGGAGTGAGGAGTTGCAGAGAGGAGCTGCTGAGGGGAACCCGGAGAGAGAGAAGCTGCACAAGCCAGCTTTAGCAGGACCAGGCTTTGCTCAACCCTGTAGCACTGGAAGGATGATCCCGCCTGGACTGCAGACAACTCTGCAAAGAAACTTGAGCACCAGACGGCCTGTGAACCTGAGGGGTGTGGCCCCACAAGAGGAACCTATTTCTAAATTGAAGGAGGAAGGCCATTCTAGACCCACTGTTCCCCATAATGCATGTGTGGTACAGTTAGTGACCCTGGGGCTTGTGCATATGCCTCAGAAAGCATTGCAAATTTTCCTTTCAAGAACTTTTACTGTTCTCAGAAATTAAGTGTAAAATGAAGCCAGTGACAGCAGAAGATATGGCTGGAAGTCAGAACATCTGGCTCCTACGCCTGGCCCCAACATTGCCTTGCAGACCTGCTGTGTGACTTTGGGCAAGTCACCACACCTGTTTCCTCATCTGTGAAACGGAGTTAATAAAGTATCTAGCTCAGGTATGTGCATGAAAGAGGCCCAATTCTTCAATGTTTATAAAGCATTTTGAGGTATTCAGATGATTTGCCAGATCATCGGGGGTTCTCCCCTAAGAATGTCCTGCACTTCTAGACCATTCAACTCTACGCGCCCTTACCTTAAAAGCCCCATCTGATCTCAGCTGTGTTCATGTCACATAGAGATGATTCTCAGGCAGCCAGTACCCACGTAGGGCTTTATATATAACTCTGAATTTCACTCAACAGGCACAGGAGCTGGCACAGCCATGAGGTACTCCCAGCTGCTGATACAGCGAGTCATAGTTCTGCACAAGCTGCGCCTTCCAGGTGGCCCCAAGCAAAGCATTTTGCAATAACAGTCTAGAGGTCACCAAGGTGTGGATAATTGTGGTAAGGTCCACATCTGAGAGAAACTCTCATACCAGATACAAAGAGACTTTTTTGGCCCCGATGCCCCCAAGAGAATCCAGGAGTAGCTCAAGAGTTCAAAAGCAAATCCAAACTACAAACTTCCTTCACAAAAAGTGGATAAAAACCCCATTAGTAATGAAACCAGGCACTCTTGACCCCCATATCATAGCCTTCAGGTGATTCTTCCTAGCCTGCCAGCAGCACATCCATTTTGCCATAGCTAGATTTTTCCATCTCCCAGCTGTGGCCAAATTCTTAGTCCTTGAACCATCCAGGTTGGACGAAAGACAAATTAGAGCTGCATGTATGGTTTTACATACTGCAGAGTGTTATTGTCTGATCTCAGCAATAGACACAATCATCCTTGGAAACGAAAGAAGGTAAAAAATATAAGACAAGAGGAAAACAACCTGAGAATTATTAGAAAAGAAAATATTTCCTCTTTAAGAGCAGATGCAGCAAATTCATCATATAAGCCCTCTAGCAAACCACCTAAAGGATTGAAAGAAGAAACTTTAACGTCAGTAGAAAACGTGGAAAGGATATTAGAAATTAGAGTATTCAAACAAAAATTTTAAAATCCCTGCTGCTAGGTAGAACCCAAGCAGTCATTATCAACTAAGCTGAAAAAATTGCTGAAAAGCAGCCAGACCTCAGGCAAGTCTGGATTATCTCCAACAAGGAAGATGTCTGAGTGCACAGATCCCCGAGGACAAACAAGGTTATGAGGGATGGGTCCTAACAGATCTGGTGACAAAAGACACAAGTGTATCCAATGAGTGTCAATCACCAAAACAGGTAACCCAGGAACAAGTAGCAAACAGACTGCAGATAAAATAGTGTCAAATGTACGGCTGGAAAATGTCCCCATCAACAGCCCAAGTGTCATGAATAATTACTAAACAGCGTGGTGAATAACACTGTCTTAATCATTAATAATTAAATAAAAAGAGGAGCTGGGAGCATTGACAAGAAAAATCAGTTAGTTACCTAAACACAGAAGATGAATAAATATAGGACCATCTAGAGGATGCCTACTAGTAAGCTGGAACCAAGTGTGCCACCCCAGAAGTACACTATTATCAAAACTCTCAGATAACAAGCACAGAAGCACTGAACAGGTCAGGTTTCATTAAATCAGAGCACTGACAGTCCAGGAACTGATAAGTCATAACTGCTGGCTTGGATGAAAAAAACAGGTACAAGCCAAGATCAGGTTTGCCAAACAAGAACCAGCAGAGTCACACCACTAACACAAAAGAGAATTAACAACAAAAGAATGACCAGGACAAAATGAACAAACCACCATATGAATTGTCCCCAGGAATGAAAATTTATATTGAAGTTTTCTCAAAACAGAAGGCAGAGTCCAACAGGCAATCCTATTTCCCTGAATGTAGGATGAAGTCCAGGAAAAAAGGAGGTTATTCACCCAGTGCAGTAATTGTAGTTCTTCGAAATGCATCCTGATGGGTATTCCATTTCAGGAACATGCAACCCCTCCCAGCCACACCCCCCACATGCACTTTCAATAGCAGATTTTCATTAGCAGTGTCTGTTCAGCCCATGCATGCACCATTGATATCCTCATGCCCCATGCTGCCACTATATCAGGCTGCACAGTTGAACTGCCATCAGTTCCGTCTCCACTGCTGAGTCTCAGAAGGAAACTCCAAAAGCAGAGGGGAAGGAGGGTGAGTAATGGAGGACCCATAGTGACACACCTCTCGAAGAACTAGTTACTGCACAGAGTGAGTAACCTCTCTTTCTTCTTCAAGTAGCACCCTATTGGTGCTCCACGTCAGGGTGTCCCCATCAGGAGGGGGGGAGCTTCAGAGTTGAGTCCATTACAGAGGAAAGAACTGCATTGCCAATTGCCGCATCCGATCTGGAGGCATCATCGTCTAAAGGTTAGTGTCTGGAGAAGGCACATACCGAAGGCCATGTAGCAGCTCTGCAAATCTCAGCATCAGGGGCATTTTTTAAGTAGAGCCACAGGTGTACACTGTGATCTCACAGAGCGAGCTGACACGTCAGCAGCAGGGGATGTTGACCGCACTGTAACAAGCTACAATAGATCCAGAAATCCATTTTGATAACCTCTGGGTAGAAATAGCAGAGCCTTCTGATCTGTCTGCAGATGGAACAAACCGTGTAGGGGATTTATGAAATTATTTAATCCTATGTAGACAGAAAGATAACACCCTTCTGACATCTAGAGTATGGAGTGCAGTCTACATGCTGGACTTGGTAGTTTCTGAAAGAAAACTACCAGGTAAATGATCAGATTCAGATGAAACTTAGAAGACACTTTAGAAAGGAACCAGGGATGCAGATAAAGGGAAACCTTATCCTTGTAAAAAATGGAAACAAGGGTCCACCATTTAAATGCCAATCTCTCTGACTCTGCAGGCTGAGCTAATAGCCACTAGGAAGGCTGTTGTTCACAGATAAATTCAATAAAGAGCAGGTCACTATCAGTTCAAAGGGAGTTTTCATGAGACTTTTAAGAACCACATTAAGGTCCCAAACAGGGGTAGGGACTTGCACTGGTGGAAAGAAATTTTCCAGGACTTTCATGAACCTAGCAGTTACATCAAACAGGGAGAACCCCTCAACAGTGGTATGAAATGCTGTTACGGCTGCCAGAGGAATCTTGAGAGAATTAAGTGACAGCCATATTTTCTTTAGCTGCAACAGATATTCCAGAATGAGCTGAAGTGGGGCAGACTGTGGGACAGTGTCTTGGAGTTCACACCAGTGACTAAATCTTCTTCACTTCTAAAAGTAAGTATTTCTAGTAGAAACTTTCCTACTATTTAAGAATAAGTCTGCAGAATAGGAAGACTGTAGACCTGCAAACCATCGAGGAGCCACACCTTGAGGAAAAGAACACTTAAATTGGGATGTACCAATTAACCGGCATCCTGAGAGAGGATTTGAGAAGTGACTGGAAGATTTATCGGTGGACAAAGAGCTAAGTGCAACAGATAAGGAAACCACGCTTGCCTCGACCACGTTGGGGTTATGAGAATGATTCTGCTCCTGGCTGATTTTGTTCAACACTCTGAGGATCAAAGGCTTTGGGGGAAAAAGCATAAAACAGCTTCCCGGTCCAAGGGAGTAGGAAGGTGAACTGGGACCTAAACCGCCCCTTGAACGAAATTGTTGGCCTTTTTAGTTTGTAGCTGATGCAAAGAGGTCCACTTCTGTAGTCTTGGAGAAAATACCTGCTGAGAGCATTGGCAGTAAAACAGTTTGTCTGCCTGGAAGATACATTGCTCCTATGCAATGTTTTATGCACCAGTTCCATAACCTTATCACTTCAATGCAGAAAGAAAGGAGGGTCTCAGTCTTTCCTGCCAATTGATATAGAACATGCAAGCCACACTGTCAGTCATGACCCTGATGGATCTAGCTCTAGTGATGGGGTAGTAGGTCTTTCCTACCTCTAGTATCCACAATTTCCTATAAGGTCAAGGCATCAAAATCCAGCACCATCTAAGAGGCATATTAGTGTCCCTCACATCATAACCAATTGTGGCTTTGCTGTTGTAACCATTAATCACATTCCATTTGTGCTACTTTTCTTAGCCCCACACTTGCTACCCTGTCAATTTACCCATATATCCAAGGTAGACTAATCTAGTCATAATTCATGTTACTTCTCTTTGGAGAGAGTGCCTTGCACTCTCTGGGCCTCATAATTGCTGCCTACCTAATATTCCTAGATGGGAGGGAATTATCCAGGGGCAGCCACTGGATGCTTTAAGTTCATTTAGTGCTGTGTAAGTGATGCAAAGTGAACTTGGCAGCCCAGAGAATCTGGTTTAGAGTATTTTAACGCATGTTAAGCTGCTATGGTAGCTTCATGAATATAGTTTGCCAACACAATGAATAGCATTGGTCACTGCATTTGTTTTTAAAAACTGGAAGTGCCTCGTCTACAATGTAGCATAATTAACAGATGCCATTCCACCTCACAAGTCACTGGAATGGTGTTATGCACTTAAATACACCAGCCCTGACCAGCGCCCAAGGTCCAGCAAAGGAAGGTTCCAGCTTTAGCATTAGAGACATCGGAATCAGAAAGTGTGTTTTAAAAAAAGTAAAAGCCAAGTGAGTTTCAAATGACATTTCCTTCTCCAGCCACAGCGCAGCAGTGGCTATAGATTTCCTCTCAGCAGAGGCAGAATCCGATCTGTGTGTGATCAGAGTGAGACTTTCCACAATCAAGTAAGTGCAGAGTGCCTTTCAATTACATTCACCAGGCCATTACACAAATTAGATTTGCACATGAGATAGTAACTAAAAGGACAAGAAAGAGACCCTAAAGAAAAATAGATTAATAAGCTCATGAATTATGCTGACTGCTGGTACTTTGGATAGAGATGGAGAGTTCTCTTGATATTCACAGTGGGGTTACATTTGAAGGTAACATTCTTTAGATTTTGTTTTTTGTGTAGTATGTGTATTTTAAAAGACTTGAGTCTAAGTGTGGTACAGAATTACAAGCCATGCAAACAGGCATTACTTCACTCAATCCATCTCCACTAAAACACAGCCACCTCTGTGGGGGGTACCCCTTCAAGTTTAGTTTCTTTCTTGCAACACACTTGACATTGGCTTAAGGTATTACTTTTCAAAAGGAACTTGAACGGATTCTAACTACTTGATTTTACTCCTTTTACACAAAGACCCATCCCAGCTCAGACTGAACAAGCCACAGATTCTGTTCCTTCTTGTGCCTATCAACAAAATTATTATATTCCAATGAGTTACATCTGTGCAAACTTACTGAAGGGACTGCACAAGTGCCATTGAGGGCATAAATTAGAAGACAACGGGCTTGCTTGGGTGTCATTGAAGAGATCATTTAACCCGCAGCAGCAGCTTTATTACTGGTGATTGTGTGCAAAGTGGAGATAACCCAGCTCAACTCTCAAAACTTAGGCCTTGTTTACACTGCCACTATACAGCGCTGAAACTTTCTCACTCAAGGGTGTGAAAACACACACCCCTGAGTGATGCATGTTTCAGCGCTATAAAGTAGCAGTGTAGACAATGCACCAGCGCTGGTAGCTGGGCTCCCAGCATTGATAGCTACTCCCCTCGTGAGACTACACGGCAGCGCTTTAACATTGGTTGTGAAGACATACCCCCAGACTATACTTGCGAATCTTGCCAACTGAGAACACTTTCTCTAGAAACTATTGAGATAACACAGTGCCCTCCTGATGCTATTTTCAGCAACACTCTTCAGAGAGGAACCACATTTCATGCATACTACACATTAAGTATTAAGCACATTGATGTGGCACCTTTTTGGTGACTAAGCATGGATTTTGATTCTAGAAGCTTTGATGCTGGAGCACAAACTGTGGGAGTGGGAGGGAGGGGGGCCAGAGGGGAGGAGGAAAGAATCATATTAGCTCAATCTCTGATAACTATGCCATGTGCTGTGATTTTACACGAAACAGACTCGAGTAAGGTGTCACAGTATTATTAGTTTATATACTGGCAAGACAAGTGAGAACTCATTACAAGCTACATTCAAGCCCAACAAGTTAATTTTCTAGGCCAGGGACCAACTCATAAATGGACATCAAGGCCACTGCCCCAATTCTGGACACTTTCAGTCCTTTGTGCCTCGTGCTGATTTAGGGATTACTTTGCCACTTTTCCATTCCCTTAAATGCAAAGTTCACGTAGCAAAACAGTTGCCTGATTGCCTTCCTCCTTCCCCTACATTACTAATTAATCTCTTTTCAGAAGTTGTGAAAATTCTTTCCATGTGAAGTCTTTGATAACAGCTTTTTACAATACAATACATTTAAAAAAAAAAAAAGTCAGGGTGTTACTATTTCCTGATCCGCACACTTCCCCCTGAAGAGGTGATCTATTTTATTAATGACAGGAATTAGTAATTTTTAGAAAACAAAGATGCTGCTCCAACCTTCTCATCCCAAGGACCTTAAACCAGTTATTTTTTATAGGGGAGTGAAAGACAATGACCTGGGTAGGGTCCCTGTGAGGGGGGGAAAAGAAAAAAAAAGACACCTTAGTTATATTGGTGAAAGACAGGGGAGATTGCTAAATGCATATAAGATTAAGCAGCATCACAGCAGCAGAATCAGAAGGTTATACCAACAGCAGGGAAAAGGTCACTGGAATAATCCCCAGCTCATCTGCTGCTGAGAAGAACCTGCGGGTTTCAGGACAGTGACATTAGGTAAAGCAGCTTCTTTTGAAAGAGTGATACTGTAGGTAGGCTCCTTCCATATTACAGGCACTTTCAGTAAACACCATATGGTCTGATCATTTAATTGGGGAGAAGAAACCCCTTAAATTTGGGATTTGACTTTGTAGGTTTAATGCAAGTCTGAAGAAAGCCACTGGGGATATTCTGAAAGGCCATTTTACTAGCCTTACATGTTTCCGACACGTTTTCTCATCTCCAATTTATCTACACAGATCGGATCTTCCCTTGCAAAGCATCTACTACTGTCAAACTCTAAAGAAGCTGCCCTATCGTAAATGCAAAACCAATTGTGTACAGCACTGAAATGCTCGGACTGCATTCCTATCTTTCAGAGACAGACATCTTCATCGTACAATTTTTGAGGCCATGGATTAGACAGCAAATCTCAAATGACAGGTTTCAGAGTAGCAGCCGTGTTAGTCTGTATTCACAAAAAGAAAAAAAAAATGCATCCGATGAAGTGAGCTGTAGCTCACGAAAGCTTATGCTCCAATAAATTTGTTAGTCTCTAAGGTGCCACAAGTACTCCTTTTCTTTTTGCAAATCTCAAATGAATCCAAGGAAGAATCTGCGACAAACAAAGCTGTCAGAGATATCTTCTGGAAGCTCATGGTCCATTTCCTATCCTTTTAAGGAACTGTACTTCTCAGCTCATCTGCCGATGCTAGAATGGCCCTCGAGAAGCCGGTACGAGTGATAAATGTCTTAAAGACCGACTCTGAGGCCTCAATTTCATCAGATGATTCTATTCTCTTAGCTGTTGGTTCCTTGGGCAGAAATCACCCCTTCCATAGGGATCACTGTAGCATTGATCACAGATAGAATTCTGAAGGCAGATGCTGCAGTAGTAACTAATTCTCTCATTTTTTTAATCAAAAAGAACAGTCTATCTAGCCCCTTTACCTTACCTGGACATTATCCTACTGCTTTGATAAGATCATCCAGCAACTGACTGAGGGGAATGCAAATCTCCTTGGATTTGGAAAGAAAGCACTCTGGTGACTTGGCCAGCCCTACTACTCTGTTCTGGATCCTCTGCCCATGGAGGCTGGATCCCAAACATAGGCAGGAACTTGTTGAACCTCGCCTCAAACAAATGGGGGCAAGGGGTATAGTCTATTCAGAGCTCCCTCCTCCTGATCAGATCTGGACAGCTTTCCTATTTCTTGAGAGGAGAAGATGGAAGGTTATGAAGCTCTATGACCTTTCTCAGAACAATGTTTGGATTCTTTTGATTTGTGTTAATGGGAGCCCTCCTTGACTTCCAGTTTCTCTTTACCAATGAGTGCATCATTGATTCAAACAGAGGAGTTTCACTTTAGACAAGCATTTTAGGGGCTCTAAGGCAATCAGTTCAGTCTTGGAGGCCATTTGTTCTAGTGGAAACCAGAGAAGGCTGGCTAGTTTCCTCCCATATGTGAATATTTAAGTGCTCTGACAGAGACCCACAGGTATCCACTGCAGGGGAAGGCTGAGGAGTGATAGCAAGTTGCAATAGCTGAAAATAAGGGCTTGTGGGGTAGGATGTCACATACATTGCTGCAGGGGTGCTGGAACAATTTGTATAGTGGGGATGCTGAGAGCCATTGAACCAATCTGTAAACTTTGTACATAATGGAAACCACTTCAAGCCCGGGGGGGAGGGGAGGTGCAGCACCCCCAGCACCCATGCATTGCTGCCACCCGAGAGAGTGCGCGCTTCTTCATTACCTCCTGGGGAATGTGTAGTTGACTGTAACGGAGAGAGGGGCCTAGAATTTAAACTAAGGTGGAAGGGCTGGAGCAGCCCACTTGCCCCTGGCAGGAGACTTGAAACCCTAAAGGGAGAGTTGATGCCACGAGGCTGCCCCTCTGCAAAGCCCACTAGAGAAAGCAGAGGCCCCAGTGGAGAACTGCTTTGCAACCCTCCCCCACTGCAGCTGCTGCTGGGAACTGAGGTGTTGGCTGCACGAACTCCTGACCTGCCAAAGGCACCACTGCTGCTTGCTGTTATACTGCTAAATCTCTTGAGAAGAGCTGGGGAGCAGAAAAGTGTCTGAGCTGGGTGGCTGCTCCTACAGCTAGAAACTTGTCTGGCCTGAACACCAACTGTGGGGTTGGACCTCTTTCTCATAAAGCACCACAGAGATAACTACCTGCTGCAGCCCCTGCATGCCAGAGCTGTTCCATCTCAACCCTGCCCAGCCCTCTTCCCTTGCTTCACCATTTTGCCCATTCTGACAAGGAGGCAGGGGAGGGAAACAACAGCCACAGTGCCCCAGAAAGCTCAGCTCCCACTGAATTTAGTTCCACTGTCAGAATTTGGTAGGGGGCCAAGCTGAGGATAAAGTTAATTTATCTTAAAAAAATAAAATAAAGGAAAACTGGTTGAAAGACTCGAATCTGCTGCTTGGGCTTCTTTGGAGGCAGAGAATGCTGGTTAATTCTCCTGAGGGGCAATCTCTAGCCCCTGCACCACAAAGGTCTGACCTCCATCCAGTTGTTTAGGCTGCTGGACACCACTGGGGAATAAAACCAGGAATCCCAACACCCCTATGAGGTAGAGAAGTCTTATCAGCATTTTATAGAATAGGTAAATACACCACTTGACAGTTTTCCCAAAGTCATAAGCAAGTCAGTGGCAGAGCCAGGAATAGAATACAGGAGTCCCAGCTCCCAGTCAGCTGTTAACCACTAGCCCACTCTGTTACCTTAATACAGAGGCAGAATACGTGTTCAATATACAAATTGCCCAATTTTCATAAGTGGTCAACTAAATGGCATAACAAGCATTTTGGTGCACACAGGTTAAGTGGCAGCTAAGTGCCACTGTGTGTGTGAAAATGCAAGATTTGTATATGTGATTTAGACAAGCTCTTTTGAAAATTGGTCTCATAACATATAATGGCTGGGGTTTACATGAGCCCAATAGGCTTTCTCCTTCAGTCAGCACTACATGGAAAGTGCATCCGTGTTTGAGCCATTCAATGACTGGTGTCAATCTTTCCCACAGCAGTCTGCTACCCAAGGTGCAGGGGCGTGTATGTGACAGCTCCACCACTCAGTGCTCTGGAGAACAGGGCAACTGAAATTAGTTGGTCACACAAAAGTAACCTCTTCAGAACCCAGTGAATTACAATGCCACAGTTCAAGTGGATTTATTTCCATCTGGAAAACTACTATAAGTACATTGGAAATCTTGCATTATCCTTTCATCCAGTTCTCTATGAAAGTAGTTTCCTAATCCTTGTTCTAAGTATAAAAGTTGCTTTGTCCCACATGGAATTATAGCACTGGCCATGGTTATCTGTACTGACGCTGCTCTACATAATGACAGGTTTCAGAGTAGCAGCCGTGTTAGTCTGTATTCGCAAAAAGAAAAGGAGTACTTGTGGCACCTTAGAGACTAACAAATTTATTAGAGCATAAGCTTTCGTGAGCTACAGCTCACTTGCATCCGATGAAGTGAGCTGTAGCTCACGAAAGCTTATGCTCTAATAAATTTGTTAGTCTCTAAGGTGCCACAAGTACTCCTTTTCTTTTTGACACTGCTCGAGTTTCCTTAATGCCTTTCAAGGTTCAGTTCTACTCTAAAAAGGGACAACGTAAACCAAAAAAATTACCCTTTTATTCCATACATCTGCTCCCTCGCAGTTTTACTGGCTGACTTTAGTGACAACAAAAGTTTTTGGTTTGATTCCTATTAATTCTGCAAGGTCAACACAGCTATGGGAGGAAACGTGAGAGAGTTTGATTCTCATCTGGTTCAAGTATCATAATAAATGGGATAGTTGCATAACAGGGCTGTCCAGGTGTAATAGAGAAAGGTTTTTTGCGGGTGATGATGATGCACAAGCCCGAAAGAATGCCATTTGATTTCAGATCCTAGGCTGAGGTGCAGTGCTGACAGAAATGTGTTTTACCCCTTTATAATCTAAGCACATTTAATCTGGAGTCACAAGGAGAAACCGGGAGCTCCAAAGTGTTATTTTTACAGTAAAAACACACTTTAAATGGTTTAGATTTAAAACAAAATCAAAACACACCATTCTTGAGATGTGTTATATTAATATTAAAAAACGAGGAGTGCTCTGCTCCTAGCAACTATATCATCCACATTTTTTAAATAAGCGTCTCCACTGCCCCTCCCTTCGTCTGTCTAAACTTATGAAGTTAATAATCAACTTGTAAAAATAGCAGCATCTATTCTCTTGTGGTTCACTGAACTGTGATTTGCTCATCTGGTTCATAGGTATGGCACAACAGGATATAAAAGATGATGGCTAAATAGTTTCCATTAAAGATCATCCAAAAAATAGCAGAATTTTCCTGTTAGCAAGACGCCTCATCTCTGGATATTTCAAAGATTTAATTTACTGCCCGTCAGTCCTTGGTTATTTCACTTTTACAAGGGAGGAGAGGGAGGAAGGAAGAGAATTTGGGGGAGGGGGGAGAGATAATTAGCTTCACTTGTAAAATGTTAGTCACCATCCTAATACTGAGTAGAACGTGGAGCCTATTGGGGGGTCTAATAGATTTCAGGGTATTGTTCTTTGTGAGTAATAAAGTGCAGGGGGGGTGGGGGGAAGGGAAATCAGTAAGTGGATATTACTTCTTACCACAACCCCATATGGAAGTAATCAAGCGCAAGGGTGGCAGCTGGAGCCAATAACAGTCACCTGCAGTTGAGGGACATGGGGGTTTCGGATGGGTTTTTAATGCTAATTTTCTTCAGAAACAATGAGCTAGAAAAAGCAGAGTAACAGACGAGGCTGGATGAATAGAGACCAGCCAGAACAATAGCTGCACCTGGTGTTAAGAGCAAAGGAACAGAGCTGGCACGCGTCAACAGCATAGGGCACATCTGTTACCCTCACAATAACCTCCCCCCCATCCTCCCTTCCCGCTCCTCCAGCATGGTAAGTAATACGAGGTCTTTAAACATTCACAGCTTGCAGCACAGCAACAGGTTTGAGTTCTTTCAAAGCAGCAGCATTCTCTGCACACTTCCTTTCCCTCCTCATTTAGATTTAGTTAAATAACAGACAGCTGTCAATACCTGGATGGCTATTTAAGTTCCATGGTCAGACTGGAAGAAAGTCATCTGATCTGTGGGCCAACTGATAGATTTTTGGCTTTTTGTCATGCAGCTTTCATGGCACTGAAAAGTAACAGTGGACGTTTAAAAGTTCCAGCCACTAACAATGTTCTTCTATCCGAAAGTCCACCAACCTGATCATGAATTGCATTAGGGACACTGCCACAACCAAGAAAGGAGGAAATGCTGCCTCTGAGCAGGGGACTCGGGACAATGAAACTCATTAAGCCTTGTTTTAAAAACTCAGGGTAGGTTTTAAAGTGCCACTGCCCAAAGCTGTTAAGAATAATGTTAATTACTTGGTTTGTAAAGTGCTATAAGAATACAATGAGTTAAGACTCTTAATACTGAGCGGATGATGACAGTTTTACACATGTGGAAATCCAGTTTATGGGGGGAAAAGTCTACAGCCTGTGTATACGGGTCAGACTAGAAGTTCACAATGCTTCTGTCTGGCCTTAGAGTCTATGCAACTGAGGCACAAAGAAATTAGACGCCCCTGGTCACGCAGAAAATCTCTAGCAGATCCAAGAATGGAACCCAAGTCCGACTCCTAGTTCCATACTTTAAGTACAAGACCTTCACTTCCTTGTACTTCAAGGCCCCTGTTATCAAATGTAAGCAGAAATATGGGTATTTTCTGATTCACTTCAGGAGCCACCTCCAAATCTTTGTAAAAGTGAAATAAGTAAAAGAACATCTCAGAAGTAAAGTCTAATTAGCCTTTGTGAAGGGTACAACATGGCTTTCCCAATGACCACTGTCAAATTTTTGTTAGAACACAATTTTATACCTAATCTCTGAAAAACAATGGAGTATGTAAATGTTAGCTAGACATTAAGTTTGGTCAAGGAAGGTTTACCATCTAATTCAGAGAGAGGATGGAAAAGTCAGCTCTTCTAGCATGTAAAAAAAGAGTAGGTGACACTAAGTGACTCTCTCTTCAGTTCAAATTTAAAAACACAATGTTATCTAATGCTGCCCATAAGCCTTTTAACAAATATCTCCCTCCACACATTTCACAGAAATCCCTTCATATTCTGTTGCATTATATTCAGCAATCTAGTAATATAATGGGAACTGTGTCTGGGTACCAATCAAATTAGAGATTCTTTCTCCAAATCATAAAAACTATAAATGGGAAAGCCAATAAGCCATTTAGTCCTCCCCATACCAAATCAGGGTTGTAAACCATGGTATTTTCTACTAAGAGTAACTAAACATGGCATTGGGAGTTTCCATGTTTACAATCCCAATTACTTACACAAAACGCTGAATCTGGAACTGCCAGCCTTGCAAACTTAACCTGGAATCCAGAAGTAAAGCACTGTTCTTTCCTTCTTGTGCATTACCATCATGACTAAAAAGTTCTGCAGGCCAAATTATGCCTTCAATTACATGTGAGCAACCCCTTTGCCTTCAAGTGGTTATGCAAAGGTGTAACCAATTGGGACTTGGTAGACAATTATGTTGATGAAGCCCTAGAAGAAATCAAATCCAGATCTCTCTTAGGGTATGTCTACACTGCAATTAGACACCCGCAGCTGGCCAGTGCCAGATGACTCGGGCTCGCAGGGCTCAAGCTAAGGGGCTATTTAATTGCAGTATAGACAATTGGGCTCAAGTTGCAGCCTGAGTTCTGGGACTCTCCCACCTCACAGGGTCTTAGAGCCTGTGCTCCAGCCTGAGCATCTACGCCACAATTAAACAGCCCCCTCAGCCTGAGCCCCGCAAACCCAAGTCAGCTGGCACAGGTTTTTAATTGCAGTGTAGACATAATCTCAGTGATGATGGCGCTGTAGGCCTATGAAAACTGACACTGTAAAATTAGAGCCCCATCTAAAACCCACTGAAATAGATGGGAGTTTTTCACCGACTTCAATGGGCACTGGATCAGGCCCTCAGCACTATTAGCAGACACAATTCAAATACACCAAGCAGGTATGTGAAGCAAGCAGATAACACTTTTCCATAATCACTATTCATAGTAAAATTGCACTTGTATTTGTATTTTCCAGTTTTAAATGACCCATATGATGGTACTTCCATCATTCCTCTAGGAAGACTATTCCAGTCTAGGAATACTCCTCAGATTAAGAATTTATTTCTGTAGTCAATTTAAGATTCTCTGTGCTCTAATTAATCTTTTACTCTTAGCAATACCCCACTGGCCCACTCTGAGCAATTCCTCTCCCTTTCTGTGGTTATAGCCTTCTAGTACTCGGTTTTGGTTATATTTCCCTTAGTCATCATCCAATCATGCTACACATGCTTAGTTCTCTTAACCTTCTCCCTCAAATCAGCCCTTCAAGATCCTTAATTTTGCATCATTTTCCGATTTCAGCTCCAATTTGCTGATGTCTTTCAGTGTAGAGGTGTTCAGAAAAAACAGAGCTACCATTGATTCCAACAGGACTGTGTGTAAGATCAAAAGCTTCTCTCTCTCATCAAGAGAAGTTGGTCCACTAAAAGATATTATACCTCACCGACCTTTTCTCTCTAATATCCTGGGACTAACATGGCTACACCACCACTGCTTCCAAATTAACTAAATGTGAGCTAGTGTGGCAGAATTAGTCCTTAGCAGTTATGGAAATAATGAGGTGATGCTTCTTCTTGAGGGTGGCAGAATGCGAGCTCCTAAGTGGACTAATTCAAAGTCATGAACTTTCACTTCTTTTGAACAGCTAAATAATTTGAAAAAATCCTATTTTATCCATGCACTCTCCCATTCCTGACAGGTTTCAGAGTAGCAGCCGTGTTAGTCTGTATTCGCAAAAAGTAAAGGAGTACTTGTGGCACCTTAGAGACTAACAAATTTATTAGAGCATAAGCTTTCGTGAGCTACAGCTCACTTCATCGATGCATCCGATGAAGTGAGCTGTAGCTCACGAAAGCTTATGCTCTAATAAATTTGTTAGTCTCTAAGGTGCCACAAGTACTCCTTTTCTTTCTCCCATTCCTATATATCTATAATGATTATCCATATAATTCTGGAGGTGTTAAACAAAAAAAACCATAGCTAGATGTTACCCGTTCTAAGCACTTTTTCCCCCAAATGTTCCCTGAACATCCTGCAGTATTGTTCTAATCTCTTCTTCTCTTCCTCAGGACTCAGTCTTCTGCAGAACTCGAACATGAATTTGGCAGGCTAGTTGTTTAAAATAAAGACTAATAGCCCAATTGTGCAGTCCAAACATGGGCAAAACTCCTGATCACTTATCTGGGAGTTTGACTGCAGGATCAAGTCTTAAATGGAGTAAAGTCATTTCAATGAGTAACAGCATTAACTCTGGCAAATTCTGCAGGTCTTCAATACCATCATAGCTGAAGCTACCCAACTATACCAGAAATAGCACACACACTGATGCAAATAGAACCTAACACGAAACTTCACTGTTAGGAATTTGCACATGCTTGTATGGTTTGTGACATTTTTCCTTCATTCTGGCATGTTCTGGGATGTTAATTTGCACAGCATTGCCCAGTATGCTTTCACAGCTACTTCCTAGGTGTTGGAAATCAAGAGACAAACAGCAAGGTTTAGTCACTTTCATCAGCCAAGGTGTTGGCTTGCAAAGCATACGGAAACAGCCTACACCCAGTGAATGTTTGCAAACTCAAGAGAAAGAATTATTTAAGATGGTAAGAGTGCCTAAGTAAGAATAATGAAATGAGACTAAGAATAGGGACATTTAGCCTGACCAGCAGGATAAACTTGCTGCCAGCGAGCTCTATCAGGCTGTGGAACATTTCTCCCAAGGGAAGCCCTGACACTTGACAGGTTTAAAACTAGCTTGGACAAAGCACTAGTAAGTGTACAATAGGGAATAGTCCTGCACTGGCAGGGAGATGTAGTAGATAACCCAACAAATATTTTCCATCTATGATTCTGCAGCAAGATTTCCCACCCTCACTTTTAGCCGTTAGAACTTTAGTGTGGATTCTGGTATATTTGGTGCAACTGGGCAGCATTTCATGGATGAGCATAAGGGGAACACAATGGATTATAAATGCAGCAGCTCTGGAGTTTAGTGATGAAAAAGAGAGCCAATAATTTTTAGTGGAATACACAAACATTCAGCCCCAGTGCCAATAGCTCACATGGTGTTCAATGGTATAATTTTTACAGGAGTATGCCCTGAGGAATCAGAGGAACATTTTTAAAATTGCTGAACCTTCACAAAAAAAAAGAAAAACAAAAAGCAGGTTTAAGATGTATATGCAAGATTGGGAATTCCAGTAGAAAAAGATGGAATTCAACGTACAGTAGCCTTGCAATATAAATTTTACAGCAAAGAGAGATATTACTACATCACAAAACTGAACTGAGATATTTAAATGTTGGTAGCATCAATAGCTGCTTTTGAGAGTATAAAGACAAAAAGGTAGCATTCTCACGCACAATGCAGAGAAAAAATGTGTGTGTGTGGGGGGGGGGAGAAGCATTAAAATTAAGAACATTTGGGAGCTGATGGAGGAGACATAACCTTATAAATTTACTCCTATATTATAAATCTCAGTTTATAAAATATTATTTTGAAAAACTGAGAATAAAGCTTGCCACAACGAAAAACACATTACATTAAAAAATCCTCCCACTTTTCCATTTCCCATTAGACAAGGAAATGCTCAATGCTAGCCTTCTACCCAGGAAAACCAAACCCTTCTATCGCAACGTAAAGGACAGAAAGCTCTAACACAGTTCTCCTTAGAAAAATAGTTTACTATTTTTTTAGCTGCATAATCCACGCACCAAATCAGCTCATCTATTGAAGTTTTTACCAGCAGAACCACTGCAGTCTAAACGAGATGGTTAGAGAGGGGAGGGCGACATTGCAAAGCACTGCATATGTAAGGGTTCACATACACAGATATACACCCTCTCACACGATCTGAGCTCAAGGTTCAACTGATCCACAGAACAGAAGAATTTTTCTGCTCTTAAAAATTAGCACACAGCAAAACAGCATAACAAAAAACAAACAAAAAAAAAAAACACAGATAAACCTCTTAACATTTTTTTTAAATCAAATTTAAAAATATTGCTTACCCGAAATATCCAGGTTACAACAATCCAGCTGCTGTAGAATTCACCTAATTTCTTCGACATAAATAAAATGCTCTTCTTTTTTTGCTTTTAATCTTTGAGCACAGCCTCAGACCAGCCTTCCTTCTTTCATTAGCTGGACATGTGTCAGCTCTCTCACATCTGCGATTTCTCACTGACTAGAGCCGCCTGTCCGATCCCAGGGAAACACAGATGGATCCCAGATGGGAAGGTCCAGCCAAACAGACCAGCTCTTTACCTCGCCAGAATACCCAGATATAGACACACACCCTCCCTTCTTTCTCTCTCTCTCTCTCTCTCTCTCTCTGTTACCAGGGCTCCTTGCCAGCTGATGTCACTAAGCACACACCTACCAGTGACTCTCAGCCACTTTGACATTAACTTGTTAAATACCCATTATTTGTTTATGGCTGACAATAACATTGATACTGCGCTACAACAATCCATGCTAGCTCCCCGTGAAGAGGAGCGTCAAAGGATGAGACTATTGGACGTTCAACTGGACTGACTCTTCCAAAATCCTTTATGCCTTCATGCTTACACAGCTCTTGTTTGTAGAGAATGCCTGTTGTAAATTACTCTCCTAGGCAGCCTGTAGTGCTGAAGAGAGCCTTAATTTTAGCACTCAGTTTTAAAAACTGGATTTGGATAAGCTGTTTGGTAAACAAATTAATTTTCTGAAGGTTTCCTAGTGCACGTAAATCTTTCATGTAAACTGCCTTCAAATTTCAGTCCCAGTTTGCAAAATTGCAAAGCTGGCATGTGTTAACAATTAGAAGCAATAAGAAGATACTATTCTGATGGTGCAAGGATCTCAAACCAGGGTTGGAAAACTCAGAGGAAGAGCGATTAAATACGTAACATACTAATCACAGAGGAGGTGAACTGTTAAAGAAACACATGCCTTATTGTTTAATGATATGTATAGTGGATTCATGGGATAAATTTTTTTTTAGCAGTCACCGAGGAAGCTCATAGAAGAAAGCGACTGGACACAACCAACTTGGAGTGTTTCCGTAAAGTATTTTGGGCTGGTCTACATTAGAAAATTAGATTGACCCAGCTACGTTGCTCAGAGATGTGAAAAATCCACACCCCAAACTAACCTAACCCCCCAGTGTAGACAGCACTTGTTCAAAGGAAGAATTCTTCTGTTTACCTAGCCATTGCCTCTCAGGGAGTAGATTTACTACAGTGACAGGGAACCCCACTCATAACTGCAGTACAGCTGTGCCTGTCTACCGTTAAGCATAAGCATAGCCTTAGACATGGTAACTCTGCAACACGTAAGCACCTCTGCTAGGATTCTCACTTTGCTGTAGCCACTCACCAACATACACCTTGGACACTTCAGCCGGCAGCAACTACAATGACCACATTGCACCAGTGCTTCACAAATGGAGCCAGATGCTGGGAACTAGGGGTTGCACAGTTCACTTCCACAGCCAGTGCTCCACATACAAGGGCCCCTGCTTGAGTTCCACACTGCTTCAGCTCCTTGAAGGAGGAAAGAGGTGACCGCTCCACCACACTGCCTCTGGGGACTTCCTTGAGCTGTTGAGGTTCAAACATGTAACATGGCCCTTTTAAAAATCCTGTGGGCAACACTGAAGTTTCCCATCTATTTGTCTGAAAGCTAGAAAAACTCAACAAAACTCCCAACACCTAATGACCATGTAAAGCCCAACATTGCCAAGACCAAATGCTGACTTAAAAAAGGAGGAAATCCTGATTAAGATGTGATTCTCTGAAGATCTTTGGCACAAGAATGGCAGAGGTGGCTGATGATGGATGGTAGATAGTTATTCAGCTTTCCTGAGAATTTTACTGCATGATTCTAGCACAATGATATCTAAGGGCCAATTGTGCAACGGGACTACTCCAAGCAGAGAGCACTATGCATGATAATAAATACTTTCAGGAACAGGCCCCAGGCTACTGGAACTTATACAGAAATTGAATAGCCTCAGACAATTAGAACCCAGGGATGCTGGCCAATTACTGACCCAAAACTGGTAAGGGTGGTTCTCAGTTATTAAATTTCCAGTGCTTTGTTTGGTTACTGGTTCTCAGAAACCCACAGCCCCAGGCTCACAAGAGACATGGCCACTTCAGTGTCTCATCTCCCTCTTCATCCCCAATTTGCCCTGTTTCTCATCATTCCCAAGTCAAGAACCCCTCATTTCTCTTGGGAGGGTGGAATAGAAGGGGATAGGGAGGGAGAGGAGGAGCTTTTAAAGTAAAGATTAAAACAGTGCTCTGTGGGAGTGGGATCTAGTCCTTCCTAAGCAGCAAGGGTGGGGTTAGAAGCACTGAGGGAAAGAACTCCAGTCACTTGAGCGTGCCCCCTACCAACTCAGTAATAACAGCACCCTGGACTCACACATGCTTCTGTCTTCAGCTTTGGAGTTTCAGCCTACAGAGCCACAATCAGGATTTACAGGACCCAACATGTGTGCCATCCTTCCTTTTCGGCAGCACTCTGTCACAGCATGCTAATGGGGTGTCTGCTCACAAAGGAGAATTTCCTCCTAAATAACATATGAAGTCATTCAATCACAAGGCTTCACACCTCTTAAAACTTAGTTGGTGGGGATTGTTTTCTATATTTAATCAAAAAAAAAAAAAAAAAAAAAAGGTCTATTCAAATATCCCCAAAGCCTCTATTTATTTGTGCTCTACAGTCAGTCAACCAGCCAGCAGAGGGGGCACTAGTTTCAGCCTATTCTCAGATCTCTATGTTCCATGAAGTGACAACCAAGATGTCAGTGCATCAATAAGAAAGTTAGCTATAACAAAATGATGTTAAAATTTCAGTTTCCTTGAGAAGAAAGGGTTCAAATGGAAATTAATAAACCTAAGTATCCCTTTACAATAGTTTCCCTTTGCACGAGATTTCACTTTCAACTATGCTTGTTATTAGTATAGTACATCTGAATGACGTGATTCATTCTAACGCCTAGGGGAGGGTATCACTTGGAGAGCTGACACATTTAACCTTTCTGCCCCAAAGAAATTGAATCAGAGTTTACATTTGCAATGGAGTACCCGTGGCACCTTAGAGACTAACAAATTTATTAGAGCATAAGCTTTCGTGAGCTACAGCTCACTTCATCGGATGCATTGAAGTGAGCTGTAGCTCACGAAAGCTTATGCTCTAATAAATTTGTTAGTCTCTAAGGTGCCACGGGTACTCCTTTTCTTTTTGCGAATACAGACTAACACGGCTGCTACTCTGAAACCTACATTTGCAATCAGTCCCCTACAGCTATGCAACTGTTCTGTAAATAGTTTACGTGGGGGAGATTAAAGCAGGTGAAGTACTGATCTGTTCACGAGATGTTTCATTTGAAAAAGTTAGGATTTTGGATGTGTTTACCATCTTTTACAAAGCATATGCAAAATACTGAGGCTCTCAATATTTCACAAAACAAGACAAAAAAAGTGCATCTTAGTTATGCAGACACAAACAAGTTTAAAAAAGATAAAAAACCCAAACTTTAAAACTTAAGAACTATTTTCCTCATGTTTTGGCCTGCAGTCCCAAACACCGCCAGGGGAAAAGTCAATTTGCAACAGCTGCGGACAGCTAATTCAGTCAAAGGACTAAACAACACAATTAGGGAAACCGGGAAAATATTAATGCAACAGTTTCACAAAAACTGTTAAATATTGTTTTATTATTGTTGTGGTGCAAATGTATTCCCCCAAATTCAGAGGCCCTAGGGGCATCTCACCATCCTTATACAGTCAGAAGCATGACTGTATAAGAATGGCACCTAACTCAACAGATCTGCTCTGTGGTTCAGATTCATATCTTTGTTTTGTGACAAAAAAAGTTTTTCCTTTAACTCCCGGTAGCTAGCCCAGCTCTAAGAGAGAGAACTGAATTTTTTTTTTTTTTTGCTTTGTCAACTAGGTTCCCTCTGCAAAATCCCTTGTTATTGATCACAGTGCATAATCCAAAGAACCCATCTCAGTTTCCAGAACTCAAGTCCCATACAGCTAGGATATAACATTAAAAGAAACAGGCCAGACTATTGTCAGCTACTGCTAAGGAGTACAGATTAAAGGGGGGGTGGGGAGGCGGAGAATACAAAAAGGTGGCATAGAGCTTGCTCTTGATTTCCACCCAATTCTGCTATACATACAGCTAGTTCCCAAGTATAAATTAGAACAGGCATAGACTGCTTTAACTCTGGCTGCAAACAGCCCCAAGGGGCCAAAACTGCAGTCAGGAACAGATACAGCACAAGAAAGTCCCAGCCACATCATCTTTCCTCTAGTCCACCCCATAGGGTGAGGGTGTAGCAGAGGAGGCTCTATGACAGTAGAAGTCCCCCATGTGGTGGGATGATCCTCCCAGGGCCAAATATACCAGCTCTACAATCAGATTCCCCACATGTTGCAGTGTAATATGGACACACTGCCCAGGTGGATCTGGTCAAACCTCTTTTTTCTTGTAACATGAGCAAAGTCGCTCAAGTCATTTGGATACAAATATGAAGCCTCACAGTGCCATTTTAAGAGAGCCACTTTTCAGAGTATAACCATGGGCAACTAAGATATCCACGCCTTGAGGTGTGTGATTGGGACCGCATCCATACTCTGTGCAAAGAGGCACATTGCAGTATACACAAGTTTTTCAAATCCTTGTTGTATTAGTGGATTTGATTGGATGTGTCATACCAGTGTTATTAAAATGACAGAAAGCTACTCTGATAGCAAGGGCACTTCATGATACCACCCCATCAATGGCAGAAAGCTTCTGAGGAGCCATCAGAAGAAAACTACTTTGTCAACAGGCATGAATTGTTGAGGATTCCCCCCAAACAACTTATTCTTAGGTATTTTTAAAGAAAAAACAAAACAAAACCCCAATGGCCTACAAAATTTTATTTCAAGTGGTTATCTGCAAGAATGCCTTTGAGAGCACTAACTTTTGTTGTAGCAGTCAATTGTCACTCAGCGGCAAAACAAATCTTTCCCTTCATTTTCACAACCCTGAAAATAGTTTTTAAGTGGAGAAAAATCAGAGACATCAAGGACGTTAAAAGCAGTTTACAGATATATTAATTCAGTGTTACAGAGCTATTAGGAAAATTTGCCTACCTTTTACCAAATTTAAAGAGAATTAAAATGTTACTTTACTTTCCTGTGTCAAAACAAGAGAAGAGACATACCCACTTCTCATCAAGGTGAACAGAAATGCAGTGCACTGAGTAGCCCTCATAGGGTCTGTCTACACAGCAACTAGACACCCATGGCTGGCCCATGCCAGCTGACTCAGGCTCGTTGGACTCAAGCTGTGGGGCTGTTTCATTGCTGTGCAGACCTCCGAGTTTGGGATGGAGCCTGGGCTCTAGGACCCTGTGAGGTGGGAGGGTCCCAGAGCTCAGGCTGCAGCCCAAACCAGGAAGCCTACACTGCAACAAAACTGCCCTTCAGCCCAAGCCCTGGGAACCCAAGTCAGCTGTCACAGGCCAGCCACAGGTTTTTATTTGCAGTGTAGACATACCCATTGTGACAGAAAGAGGCATCACTGTAATAAAGAAAAATATGCACTTATATGGATGTTTTTTAATCTGTAGCTATCAATCACTTTACAGAGTGAACCTTGATTAGGGGCCTCCTCCAAAGCCTGCTGAAGTCAACAGGAGTCTTTCCATTGACTTCCATGAGCTTTGGATCAAGTCTTACGTGACTTGCCCATGATCACATAGCCCATCAATGCAACCTATCTCCAAACCCCCTGCTCAGTATTCCATTCACTAGACCAAAAGGGAATGGCTTTGTATCCTTTATTTTTCTTTACAGAGGAAGGTATTTCATAATAAGTTATCGGTGACTTCTTACTACAAAAGGTCAGCAACTGAGAAACAAAGCAAATCCTTCAACTATGGTGGTATTTCTCTGGAACAGGTCTCTTGAATCAAATTTTCTGCTAAGCTAACCATCCACTCCCTGCGCCTTTGCCAGCAGAAGGAAAAAAAAATGTAAAGACAAGACCTACCAACAAGAAAAAATAAACCATGTAAATTGACAGACATCAAGCAGGATCCCTAGTTAAAACAGGCAACTAGCTAGCTTGCTCTGACAGCAGCCATCGCTAAGGATTCTGCAACCCAGATGTTGATACTGTGCGCGGACACTACCATGGAAAGAACTAATATTGCATGCAGCAGCTAGGAAAATTGCTCTCCCTGTCTCTGTGCATTAATCTGGTTCTACTTTCTTCACATGGGAATGTTCCATGGAAAGAACTATGAAAACAAAGCTTGAACACTGCAGACTATTGATGTATGCTGCTAGCTGTGGTTTCTGGGAAAGCAGGGAAATCTGGAGAATTTTTCCAGTTTCCAGTGGAATTTTTATGCCTATCACAGTCCATTTCCCCGGCAAACAGAGAAAATCTGAACGTGCTTTAACTTCTACTAAATTCCTCACATATTTCATGATGCACCGTGGCTTTATTTTTTGCTTTCTGGGCTCCTATCTTGGAAAGACACCTCACATTTATTCATGGCAACCATGGAAAGTATTTACCGTTCTAAGCTCCCCACTTTCCACTGCATAGAAAAGAAATCCAAAAGTACCAGAGCAGCCAAAGTCATTTGTCAGGGTAAATGGAAACTGTAAATTCATGCTAAATGGAATGTGATGGAAACCAATTGGAATCCTTCTCCTCTTCTAGTCTCCAAGTTTGGCAGGAAAGTCAAACGTTTGGTTGCCCCTTTTATTCCTTATATGAAAGCCACTAGACCCAG
The DNA here is from genome assembly GCF_009764565.3 of Dermochelys coriacea. NCBI lineage: Eukaryota > Metazoa > Chordata > Testudines > Dermochelyidae > Dermochelys > Dermochelys coriacea. The sequence goes on from NC_050080.1 coordinate 28,911,052, forward strand.
GAAGGGACAGCAGACTTGGATGCTTTTGAAGGTTCAGGGGAAGCTCACTGCCTATTGCTGTCTGGGGGGAAATGTGGATAATGCGCATTCAAGTTCGCAAGAGTGCTGCACGGAAGCCATCCTCTCAGGTGCACTGACTGGAGATTAGATCTCTTGGTGTGCAGTAAATTCAGTACACTTAAATATACCTGTTTCAACAAGTTCATTGTTTAAACCAGCACATGGCCGATTCTGTTAGCAGGCTTGTCTACCATAACAGGCTGGCCACCTGTTGGTACCAGTGCAATTAATGTTGATTATTTACATGGACTAAGCAGTCAGGGTTTTACCATTTGGTTTTACTATGTCAGGAGTGACCAAATTAACTGACCCTCCGAGCCACATAAGACAATATTCAGAAGTTCGAGAGACAGGGTTGCACCTGTCGGGGCTTCAGCTGTGGAAGCCCAAAGCCCTGGCAGGTGTGCCCTGTGGAGCTGAAGCCTTGATACCGCTCTCCCCGCTGGGCAGAAACCCCTATCCCACCACCCCGCTGCAAGTTCCCAAGCTCTCACCACCCCACCCCCCGCAGTCTGGTAAGTGGGGAATATACACCTTAAAGTATATTATACACACATATACCCAGAATGAGGTGATGTCAGCTTATTTCAAAGTTTGAACTGGGGATGCAAGGAATTTCATTTAACAGCAAGGTGGGCTAAGAAGTGAGTTGGAAATGAAAGTTCAAGAGCAATGAATTAAGCAGACAGACACTTACTACAATGCAGTCTACTGAATTTGTACAGATAATGTTTTCCACATGAGAAAAATGGAAGGAAAGGTTACCTGTTCATTGTTGCCACTCGACCTCACAAGTGAAGAAAAAAATACCTGAGAATTCTGTATCCTTTCCAACAAAAAGGAACTTTTTCTAAATCTAACACCCCTGCCCTGACCAGAAATCCAAGTCCCTGTAGCCGTCACGGGTATTTAAACTAAACACTGAAATATGGAAAATATGAGTAATCCTATTTGGAAAGAGTAAAACCCAGCCTGCAGAGGATTAAATTTAAACAGTTAGTTCAATAGCTCAGTAACAACAATATTTTCCAAATGGCAGAATGAAAAGATACAAGATTCTGGATTCATTCAACTTCAGGTGTTCATTAAAAAGATATATATCCTCATAACTCCAATTTCTGCAATTCTTATCTTTCTTAACTAGTCATCTCAGTCAGGATGATTAGGAATATTTACCAGCTTTGGAATGTAACTGGTTGAAATCTTTTTCTGGCAAACTCAATCACCACACTCAGTCACTACAAAAACCCTGCAGCATTACTCTCTTATAAACCACACTGAAAATCTTTGACATTTTGGGCTATGTATTTAAAGGGCTTCAATCGTTGTGTCCCTTCGTGCCCACAAATCCTGTCTCACAGGTTGAAATGACTGTGCATTCATATTTAGAGAGTTTTGAAAGCCTGTTTCCATGTTCAGTCACATCACTCTTCTTTTGCACATCCTTGGGATACCCAGGACTTGTTAGCAACATCCCTCAATTCACTTTGAACCCCGCCCCAAACAATTATTCAAACCTTAGCTCCTCCCCCCCCCCCCCCCACACACACAAGAGAGGAAGATGTAGGAAAATAGTAGCTGAGACTGTTAAAAATCTTCTGAAGCAGGAACTTTCAATGCTGTGATTTGCTGAATTCTCTCTTGTTGTAGGAATAACATTCACAATAAAATGAATGTGCTGGATCCCAAACACCTCAAGTATGCTGTGAAACATACTGTCCCACAGAGGCAGTTTACTTCCCGGTATTGTACATCCCTCTATCATTACTTTATTCCTTAAAGGCTGATACTTTTCCCAACCGAGCCAATAGCTTGTTTTGTTTCTTTGTCATCACATCTCTATCTTAATAGAGGTTTTTAACCCCTCAACATGGGTTTCTATTTCTTATTCACAAGCATTACACAGAAATAATATTGTTGGTTTTCCTTTTGAAATTGCACTAAAAAAAACCCCAAAATGTTAGTTGAATAATATCTGCTTATCAAGTGGCTGCTTCCCCATGTACCTTACTACCTCTGCATGATTATAGTGCCTAAATATGTTATGGTACTGGAGAGGCACAGAAGGAAATCATAGAAATGTAGGGCTGGAAGGGACCTCAATAGGTCATCTAGTCCCGGTTTGCTTTCATGGCAGACTACAGCAGTCACTAACCCGATAACTTGAGTTTTAAAACCCAAGTTTCTAACCCAAACCACAACCTCCCTTTAAAAGACTATTTTGCAGTGCACCCAGAAGATATAAAATTGTGACAAACACTGCACTGCAAACCACCAACTAATGGATTTGAAGTAGCACTTTCCAATGAAGTAATATAAATAAGAATGCCGATTGTTGCCAAACTTTTGTTAGTTTTGCAGATGTAATGCTGAATGGAATTCTCTCACGCCCCTCCCTGATCAAAGACAAAAAATAAAGGGTGACTTAACTTTCGGTTTTGTTTTTATCTAAATGTGAACTTTTTCCTCCCAAAGGCAATCTTTGGCAGCCTGCTCTTGTTGTCAATTGGGCCTCTGGATCATTAGCCTCATAACAAATGGTGGCAGTTGGAAAAGAGACAGACCTTTTGTGCCTGCAGTGGTATTCCAAGCTCTCAGCTCTTGGCTCCATGAAGTCTGATTTAGCAGCACTGCTGGGAGCTATTAGTTTACGAAAGAACCAGCACGCCCACCCAAGCACAGTAGACTGCAAGGGGCTCCTCTTACACTGATGCCATGTGCCTTTCATTCTGCCTGGAGGAGTTTGAAAGATTGTGGTTTCACTTAGTACAGGAAGCCAATCAAAAACCAGAATGGCCAGGGGAGAAGAGTGGAGTCAGACAAAGAATGGTCGGATTTCAGCCATGCTGTGGCGTTGGAACATGTAAAGATATTAGTTGATGCACAACTTTTTGGAAGTGTTTATCCTCCCACCAACTCGTAAGTTTTAAGATTGTAAATTCCAGCATCTCCCTTTCATTTGCTCTTCCCTTCACTCTGCCCTTCACTCCTAATTTTCCTTCCTTCTTGGTGTCTCTCCTGCATATTTTCAGCATCTGTTCTCTTTCCTTCCTTTGCCATCCTGTTTCTCTCCTTTGTGAAATTCTTCTCTTCCTTCCCGAAGTTCCATCATCCCTGCAAATTCTACCCTCAACTCCCCAGCTATTCCTTAGACATACAGAACCCCATCAATCACTTGTCCCCAAAATAAACTCATTCTACTCCTTTCATCCCCGACACATTTACGCCAAGTTCAGCTACCTCCTCATACCCTTCATTCCCTGCCTCAAACACTCATTGCATCTCCAAAAGCATACACCTCAATCAATAAACCAAAGGAGGGAGGGAGGGACCCATGTGGCTGTTCCTCTGCAGCCTGCCAGCCCAGTCAGCTGGGATCTTTGTCTGGGGGAGCACGGAGGAGGAGTGGGAGAAGGAAGGAACTGGGGAGAAGTATGGCTGACTGCTTGCTTGTTCAAATATCCCCATTACTGACAGGCAGCGGCAACCCTCATCATTGCTCCTTCTCAGACAGTGTTGGGCTGCGCCATGAAGAGTCAATAGCTTTTAGGCAGCATTGCTTGGGATAGTGATGCAGCAGCAGCCACGGTACTATGGCTCAGAGCAAAAACTGGCAGCTCCCTAAGTACAAAAGGCCAATTTTTAAAGGTATTTAGGAACCTAAAGATGCAGATAAGCACTTAGTGGGATCTTCAAGAGCAACTACTTGTATCTTGGCAGTCAGCCCAGGTCCAGTCTGGCTCTCACTACCCAGTAGCTTAGTGTTTGGGTTGCAAATACAGCAAAGAATAGTTTTTCACACAACACACAGTCAACCTGTGGAACTCCTTGCCAGAGGATGTTGTGAAGGCCAAGACTAACAGGATTCAAAAAAGAACTAGATAAGTTCATGGAGGATAGGTCCATCAATGGCTATTAGCCAGGATGGGCAGGGATGGTGTTCCTAGCCTCTGTTTGCCAGAAGCTAGGAAAGGGCGACAAGGGATGGATCACTTGATGATTATCTGTTCTGTTAATTCCCTCTGGGGCATCTGGCATTGGCCACTGCTGAAAGAAAGGATACTGGGCTAGATAGACCTTTGGTCTGACCCAGTATGGTCGTTCTTATGTTTTAAATCCTGCCCAGCAAAGTTATTTTTTCCTCATTTTGCACTGTTTTAAGGAGGCAATGTGGTCTAGTGGAAAGCGCACCGGACTGGGATTTGTGAGACCTGGGTTCTCCTCCCAGCTCTGACACTGACCTGCTGGCTGACCTTGAGCAAGTCACTGTGTCACTCTGTGCCTCTTTTTCCCCATCTGTAAAATGGCAATAATGACACTGACGTCCTTTGTCAAGCACTTTGCGATCTGCTAAATAAAAATGTGATACTATTATTATATAATGAACAAATTTACCTCAGGACAAAATTTATGCCAAGTCTAGGGACCTAAAGTTAGGCTCCAAAATCCATACTAAGGAAACTAAAGAAAAGGTTGACTCATTTTACAAAGATGCCCCAAGCAGCAGCAGCCCTTCATCTTGCTCAGTACCTTCTGAAAATTGGGCCACTTAAATCTGTAAATCCCTAAATATGGATTTAGGAGCCCAACTTCCAGGCCAACATGTTTGAAAATCTTTACCTTCATCTTTTGTCACAAATGAGGCTTTCTTCCAGCACCATGAAGTATGTGATGAGACGGTTCACGATTACAAGTTTCCAGGAACAATGTTAGCATTCCTACAAGTTTAGTGAGAAGTGCTTCTCCTAAGGGAGCTCTTGGATTGCTATGCTGAGCAAAAATAGTCTAAGCTCTTTTAAAATTCACAGACAAAAAATTATGATGGGACTGAGGGTCACCTGAAGAAGAAGAAAAGGAGTACCCGTGGCACCTTAGAGACTAACAAATTTATTAGAGCATAAGCTTTCGTGAGCTACAAGCTGTAGCTCACGAAAGCTTATGCTCTAATAAATTTGTTAGTCTCTAAGGTGCCACGGGTACTCCTTTTCTTTTTGCGAATACAGACTAACACGGCTGCTACTCTGAAACCTGAAGAAGAAGAAGAGCTCTGTGTAAGACAGCAAGCTTGTCTCTCACCCCAAACAGAAGTTGGTCCAATAAAAGATATTACCTCCCCCACCTTTGTCTCTAGAATTTAATAAACAATTCTGTTGAGGATACACAAGAAAGATATCAACTCCAGCTCGCTCCCTGTGCTGGCTCAGCAGGGTGAACAGGAGGAAAAAGCAGAAAAAAACTGTTTTAGTCACTAAAGTGAGCAGATATGACTGAATACTCACACAAGGGCAGATCTGCTATGTAGCATGGGGCCATTTTTATACAGACAACTTTTCAGAGTAAAACTGCAACTTAAGTTAACACCTTAAATACAGTAGCATTACTCGCTGTGAATTTATTTCATTGGACAAACATATTATGCAGTGTAATTTCCCTTACATGTTGTGTTAGGTCTCAAAAACTAATATTAAGCCAGTGCCACAGGAGAAACATCTGAAATCAAGTGTATGCTGACAGAACACACCAACCCACCTTCCATTACAAACTTAAGAACTACACCAATGCTAACTATCAGTAGCTACCTAGAAAGCATGGGTCCAGTTCAAATAGGGAAGTGCAGTGAGCATCAGCAAAACTCCAATCCTGGCACTTTTCAGTGTAAATCTGTGTGTTTTGGCTTTGTTTATTCCTGACAGAGGATTAAAATGACCTGTCTATTTTAGGGTTTTATACTGCTGCCCACCACCATTGTAGCTTAGCGCCTAGCCACATCAAATAAATAGTGATGTCCCTAGTGGAGTTATCAATAAATACAAAGAAATAAATCATACTCAAAGCTTTCAAAAGTTACTTTTCCATCAAAAATACCTCACTAATGGAAAATACCCCACTGCCATGAATATGTCCATCATAGAAATGCATGTTTTCTAATTAAAAGCATAGGGTTTTATTCTCAACACCACAATGTAGAACTAATTAGTAATGTACCTTATCATCATAATACAGGTGACTAGACTCATCAGCCCCTTTATTTTTTTAAAGACGTCCAAATGGCTTGCTCCCACCCAGCACTGCTTGACTGAAAGCTTCCTACAGCAATGTAAATACAGTGCTCAAGAGGGTGCATTTGACAAATAAGCTAAAAAAATAAATTAATCATGAACTATCAGGTAACTTCAAATAAGTGACAACTGTGCTGAATATTTCAAAGACAAAAACCTGCAGTTTTCATATTTTCTATTCAGTTGGATTCCCCTTGGATTAAATTATTGGCTCCTGATCCTACAAAGATTTATGTACATGCTTAATTTCTACCACTGAGAACAGTCCTTTTGATGTCAAGTGTTTAAACTGTAAACACTTCAAGACAGGGACTGACTTATAGTTACCTGTTTGCATAGTGCCTCATCCAGTGGGGCTCAGACCACGGCCTGCAGGTACTACTGCAATACCAATAAATAATAAATGTATACGTACAAGCCTTTAAGAGGACCATTCAAAGAGTAAAAAGAAAAGGAGTACTTGTGGCAAATTAGAGACTAACAAATTTATTAGAGCATAAGCTTTCGTGAGCTACAGCTCACTTCAAATGCATCTGACGAAGTGAGCTGTAGCTCACGAAAGCTTATGCTCTAATAAATTTGTAAGTCTCTAAGGTGCCACAAGTACTCCTTTTCTTTTTGCGAATACAGACTAACACGGCTGCTACTCTGAAACCATTCAAAGAGTAGAATTTTCATTTACATTACAAAAACATCTGCTGAATTACAACATCACACTACTGTAGATCAGAGAACTTCTACAGAGGCTTTATGTTTAAACAGTTTGTCAAAAGTTTGTGCAAGGATTCAAGTTAATCAGGGTTTGCCTACAATATAGTTCCATGGAAGATTCCAACAGGCCAATTCACACAAAAAACAATTTTAAAAATGCAATTAATTTAAATAAAACAGAATTGATCTCAAGGGAGACAGCAAAAAAAGTCAATTCTAAAGTACAACATTCTCAGTAACATGCAGGGTTTGGCATTAAGAGTCCTGTGAAGTAGGCATATCTACCCAAAGTTCAGTGACCCACAAACGGTTTTTGTAATGGCTGGTTTGATTTGACAGCTTTGCTGCCCAGAGAGAACAAACACATCTGAAACATACATTATTTTTTGTTCATTTTGTTAATTCTGTGTCCAGCCAACACCTATGCTAAGGTGAAGCTGTGTTTAATTGCACGTGATTCCACTTGGGGTTCATTTTACTCATGTAAAATAGCACATTAGATGTCTTCTTAACTTTTACCAGCTGTGTTTTGCTGACTACCCTGAGCATCTCCACCTGTTTCCTCAGATGGTGCAGCTGCAGTTAAAGGCAAACACCTGGCCTTTCACATCCATGCCTTGTGCTTTAAAAGTAGATTAGAGTTACAACAGCTCCCTACAGTACTGACCTCATTAAGGCCATATCAGCATTTTGACTGTGAATCCTACTTGGTCACTTAAAATGTTGGCCATTTCAAACACCACTGATTTGAAATTTGGCACACAGATTTTTATATTGAACAAGGGTCACTTACATTTGCTAAGCTTTTGATTGACAGTTCAGCAAAAACAATGAAGTCCTCGGAGTCTCATGTGGTCGTTTTTTTGCCAACCCTAAACCATAATTTTTTTAAAAATGCAAATTTCACACAAATGTCAGGTATCAAGATCCATTAATCATCAATAAGAAAATGTTTCTTAATGGCCCACATATTAAGTTTGAAAGTCAGACAAAAAATATTCTTGACCTGGACAGCTGTTAAGTGTCAGGCCCACTGTCCCAGGGAGAATGAGCATAGAGGAGAGGAAACAGGTTGAAACTCAGTCCAGATGAAAGTGGGTTGATGCTGGAAGCAACTGGAAGATACAGCAAGCATATTTTCACTATATTTGATCAAGGGTGAGACGCTATCAATTGTAATGCATGAGAGTAATCTGGGGGCTGGGTTAGTACACAAAATGATCATACAGCATTAATGTCCAGGAAGGCATTTTACCACCTGCACCTGGCTAGATAATTGTAAATGCTTCTTTTGGATGTGGATCTGGCCACTGTTATCCTTGTCTTTGTCACCTCAGAATTGCTACCTGGGGTTAACACTTTAAATCAATCCAGAAATTTAAGATAGGCAGGCTGCTGCTTTCTGCACTATTAAGTTATGCTTTCAGGTGACAGTGTATGACACCTGTGCTTCATGATCTGCACTGGCTGCCTGTTGGTTTTCAGACTTTAGATGAAGTGTTGGTTTTGATCAATAAAGCCCTAAATGGCTCTTTCCTCCATCTGTACTGATGCACACAATCAGCAGAAGCATACCAGCTGGACCCCAATAACTTAAAAGAGATGAGTCTGGCATTAGAGCATTCTCCAAAGAGGACCTCAGTTCTGGAAAAAGCTCCCCCATGTCTAAAATAGCCCAGGATTGCTAGCCTTCAGCGCACATTGCAAGACACATGCTACAAAACAGGGTGGGTTTGTGGGAATAGATGTGCAGAAGGGAAGGGAGTTTTGGTGATGTACATTTTTATTTGTTTTTGTAATTTATGGCAGAGGCACCTAGAGCCTTACATATGCTCTATTTTATTTGTTTATAAATCTAGAGAAAATGTCAAAGGCATGTCCATTGTAACAAAGGAGTACTTCCATTTTTCATATGTTGGCCAATTAAGCCTGTGTACAAATTTGTCCTGCAGCTTGGATAATAAAGTAGTTCAAAAAGGACCTAAAGAGTCCAAATTCTTATTACAACTAAGATACTGTGCAATTAATCTGATTGCCACATGTATTGATACTTCTACCTTCACCACCACCATGACCACTCCCCGTAAGTTTCCATGGAAGCAAATGGGATGTTCATACTGCGACTGCAGACACGGCAAAGAATGGTGAAAAGACACTGTAGCTGTAGCTCACGAAAGCTTATGCTCAAATAAATTTGTTAGTCTCTAAGGTGCCACAAGTACTCCTTTTCTTTTTTTGCAAATACAGACTAACACGGCTGCTACTCTGAAACCTGTACTCATATATACAGGGGTGAGTTCTCTCAGCCTGCCCAACCCAAATGTGGAAAAGATGATCTGAAGGGCATTTCCCAAGTGAGATGAACCTTTACTAGAATTTAAGTTTTATGAAACTGGATCAGATGCAATAAATTTACATTAGAAGTGGGATAAAGTTTTGCAGTGGCCAATGCTATGTTTGGGTGTAACAAGGACAGCCATGATAATCTGAGCATCATTGAGAGCATCATTTCAAAAGAAGCTTGAGGGGTCACCATACAGAAGATCTTTATGCAAATGAAAGCTTTTTGCCTGACTGATTTGCTTGGTGTCATGTCTAGAAAAACTCTGAACTCTTTCTCTAAGGTTTAGATTAAAAAAAAAGTGATTAGTGAGGCCAGAAGGAACCTCTGAGACAGGACTCTTGAATGATAAGAATTGCTGGAGATGCCGTTTGCAAAGACAACCCACAAATCTGTCCCATGGGTCCAAAAGTCAAACATAATTGAACTGACACTTATAAAAGCTCCTCTCATCTCGAGTCACTTTTCCAAAACTCTGCACTGCTCAGCCTCCTGGATACTAAAAGCTCTCCCTTACCTCAGCCAATTTACAATGGCTGTCTGTAGCCTAGAGGATTTTAACATGAAAATGGAAGAGTGCTGCTTGCCCAACCCACGTGGAATGGATAATCTCAACTAGATAATCCTGTTTTAATGAAGAAACAGCAGAGCATTTCATGAAGTGCAGAGATTTTCATGGAAGACCTGCAAGACCTCTCCTTTATGGACCTTTCTCATTAAGGCTGCAATACAAACCTCCAAAGTGTATTTTGTATAAGACTATTACGAGTTGTGTAATGAATCACAGGGCTACGGGTACATGATTCTCTTCTCTGTACACAAAATATTTTGAAACCTGCAAAACCACAAGCAGTGCAAACTTCCCTTGCATCCTCCACCACAAAAAAAACCCCACAACACAAGCATACCACTCTTCCATCAATATGCCTCACCTCTTACTTGGAGAGGCTCACTTCTAGGAGCCTGAGAGCCCGGTCTCCATGGTCTATTTAATCCCTGGCATCTCTAGTGAGTCTACCAAAAAGGGACCAACTGTGATATGGACACCTGTCTGCTAGGAATGGACTGAAACCAACAACTCATTTCACACAGGCCAACGAACAGCTGTCAGATGGTAATAACCATGTCAATGCCAACCTGGGCTGCAGTCGATCTAGAAATGAACTGCTCCATAAACTGCTAAGCAATCTAGCCTCTGTAAGCTTTAATATCACTGCAATCTGTTGCATTTAAAAACCAGAGATTTCAAACAAATTTAACATTGTAACCTAGGTATTGATCCCCGGAGCTATATTCAATGCATCTAAATCCTCAATTATATATGTGTATTTTAAAAACCCTTTGTTCTTATAACAAGAACACTAAAGCAGACCACACTGAAGCAACAGTTCACAATGGTTTCAGCACAGTCTCTCCTTCCCTCAAATGTAAACACACAACTAGTGAGAATAAACAGTGATTTTCTGGACTGACAGAACTAGCAGTGTTGGGGGGATAATTCCTGTGCTGTATCAGTGACTGGAATTACCAAGGCTTTGCCAGCAGCTTAATGATATGGAAACTCATGTTCCCAATGCCAGGATGCGTTTGCTGGGGTATAAATTACTTGGATGCCCTGCATATTGTACTGCTGTGTTACAAAACAGGTGCAAAAAGCACTGATGCACCCCCATTTGTGGATGGTGCAGTCATCCTTGTAAATGTAGCCAGTTGGAAAGGAGTTCTGGTCTGCAGATTCAAACCACTGGCATGCTAAGCTTATGCAGACAGAAAGGCAATTCCATATTCTAATCATCCCAGCCACTGTTTACTTCCAACAAAGTTACCCCATAATGGAGGACTGCAGTTATTGATAAGTAGGCTACTTCTAAAAAAGAAACAAACGGTATATTATATATTCCCCTCCACAGATCCACACTCACCTTCCAGCCATTGCTGCTTTCCTGAGCCACAGTACCCAAACAGGAGGCAGGTGTTTACACTGAGGCACATGACCCCAAGCTAGTTTAACTGTTTTTTAATGGTTCCTGGTCCAAGCACCTCTGAAAGTGAGAATGTAACAGTTTCATGAAGGTGGTGGAATTTCCAAGCACATTGTGGAATACAAACTAGACAGTTAACCAGCTTAAAGAACAAAGGCTGGGCCATTGGTGTCGGAAGGTCAACAGATCTCCCAGATAAAGTAATCTGAACCGCAAACACCCCGCGGGTGGTAGGAGCTCAAAAGAATTTCTGGCTAAAATTTGCTACTTTAAATCATTACATTAAGAAGGACTTGATTTAAGTAAAAAGAAAAGGAGTACTTGTGGCACCTTAGAGACTAACAAATTTATTAGAGCATAAGCTTTCGTGAGCTACAGCTCACTTCATCGGATGATCCGATGAAGTGAGCTGTAGCTCACGAAAGCTTATGCTCTAATAAATTTGTTAGTCTCTAAGGTGCCACAAGTACTCCTTTTCTTTTTGCGAATACAGACTAACACGGCTGCTACTCTGAAACCTTTGATTTAAGTAAGATGTTCTTTAAAACAAAGAAAAGAAAATGGAGATAAGACTTTCATCCAACTTGGGCTAAGCTGGAATGAAGACGGTTCTGCTATTTGAGGCAAATCTTGATATTAATTCTATTTTGTTCTGCAACTGGATACAGTATTCCTCTTTGCTTCCTGCCTAAACTGGTAGGTAGTGTTGTGTGCTGTGAAACAATTACTGTAGTTAACCCCAGAGGTGGCTGCATTTCAAATAGAGTGGTGGGTGCAGAAGAGTTTCCTGGACAAGATTTTACACTCTTTAGGATCCTTTTGGATGAAAAGATGCTCTATAAAACAATCCTTATTGTTTGCTCCAACACCCACGCAACTTGTCTGTACAAAGCAGTTAATGCTGCCTGAACCTGCCATCATCTCAACACTAAAACTGGCAAATGGAGGGTGGCACATGCTGAATGTGTTAGTCTGTGTGTCAGAATAGCATGTGGCAGCCCCAGGCAGAAGCAGCTTTGGTACAAAGAGGTTCGGCTTGATCTAATATTGTTTGTTGAATTGATGCCTCTGCAACCCCCCTCCACCCCAAACTAATTAATAGTTAGTTGTGACAATGATCATGTTTCCACTGGAAGTGTTTGATACATACATAAAATACACCTTTACTGACTTTGTACTATCATTAGGTGTCTTCAGAATTATTACAATTATCAGGAGAAAGAAAGGTTACATTTACATAAACAAATCAGTAGTTGTATTGTATTTGCCTTTGGATCATAAACAGGACTTAATGGATTTTATCACAGCTAAGGAAGTTGCTTGAGGAGTAGATGGAAGTTACAGAAGGAAAAGTATTGCTGAGTGTGCTGCAACCACCTACCAATTTCTCCTAAACACTCAGCACTCTGAAATATCTGAAGGCACAAAAACAAATTCCTTCTCAGGGCTAAGCACCTAAAATCCCCCTCTGAGCTCTTGCCTTTTAGTTAGCATGCATGGAACATTTCACAGCTGAAAATTAAATGGCCAAAATATTGAGCCTTAAGATATCAATTTTGTAATGGAAATGACAATTGACAATAAGGGTGCCATTGGGCACCTCAGTAATACCATTGTTTCCTCTTAGCTGGAAGCAGGTCCCTAACACAGAGTTAGTTATTTAACTGTCAGTGATAAATTAAAGATAATATTACAGCCATGATTTTGTCCCTATCAGCTTCTTCAAACCATATGCCAAGTCCAAAGCCACGCTGAGATACTGCATCTCAGTCTGCAACATCCTGTCCACTACACGCAACTTCCATTTCAATAACACCAAACAAAGATGATAGTCTAAATAAGAGCGGTTTATAGTTAACGCCAATGTGAGAGCCTGAGACTGCTTCCCACACAAGTTCACGAGTCAAACCTTACTAGATTCACCAGACCCAAGAGAAAAGAGCTAGAGATAACAAATCTAACATGAAAAATTATCACCAACAAGAGCAATCTCGATCTCACAGAGTACCGGGATCAAGAACAAAGCAAGGTCCTGCAGGGCTACAGAAAGCCAGCCAGATAAAAGTGCATTCCAATTTACCCTTCCTCATAACATACAGGAAAAGAAAACTAGCCACCCTGTAGGTCTGTCTCCTCACCAGGTTGTGCTAGAGGTGACAGCACAAGGGCTGCTTCTCTTTCCAAAACTTTCTCCTCAGAGCTTCCCCTACCTTCATGAAGACAAACATTTTAGAGACTTAAAATTAATGTCAGACTAAAAACCCTTTAAACTGTTTTGTCCAAGTATTTCCAAAGCTTTTCTGACACAGGAACAGAGGACAAACCCTGCATCCATTGATTCAGCTCGTCTCGCAGGGCTCAAAAGACCCAAACCTTCTCTCTTCCCTTCTCCTGCTGTGTTGAAGTCCATGAAAAGAAAAGGAGTACTTGTGGCACCTTAGAGACTAACAAATTTATTAGAGCATAAGCTTTCGTGAGCTACAGCTCACTTCATCGGATGCATTATGAAGTGAGCTGTAGCTCACGAAAGCTTATGCTCTAATAAATTTGTTAGTCTCTAAGGTGCCACAAGTACTCCTTTTCTTTTTGCGAATACAGACTAACACGGCTGCTACTCTGAAACCTGTGAAGTCCATGGGCCCTGTTGTGTTCTTATTGTTATGTAAAACAGGCCCGTTTCTCCTGGGGCCTGCTCAGATCTCACTTGTAAACAGAGCCTGCTGAATGAATAGATGTTCAGTTTACAAAAGATCCTTTGCTTAAAGCAAATTTGCCTCTCAACACATGGCCAAACTCTCACACAATAAATTAACTATTTGGCAGCCACCAAACCTTTGCTGGAGCCAAACCAATTAGGACTTTAATGTGATCCCAATTTCCTATTTCTGAGACAGGGTGGAACCGGGGAGAGGGAGAGAGGTGTGTGTAAAGTAAGTCCCCTCTTAGTTTATAAATCTTTGCCAATCATCCCAGATAAACCTGTCATCCACAGCTCTAAGATCTGCATCACACTAACCTTCTCGAATGGAGGGCTATGGGAAATCGCACATGGTATTCAGTGTGTCTGACTTCCAACATGTGTTTTTCATACTTTGGCAATTCAATCATTTAAAAAATATTTACTGAGCTTTGTCTTTAATTAGAAAAACATGTCCACAGATAAGACAAGCATAGCACAAGTTATTGTTTCTGAGCTAGAAATGCTAGACATCGGAGTGATGTCACAAAATAAACCCAGTCCCCTGCCTGAGTATGGCCCATCAGGGAGCCAACCACCTTGAACACTTTTTCCCCTCCTTAACAAAAACCCTATAAAAGAAAAGGAGTACTAATACAGACTAACATGGCTGCTACTCAAAAACCCTATAGAGTCCCGAATATCCAACAGTTTCTTGGTCCCCAACAAAGCTATGGGTAAGGGAGAGGGAAGACCCTGGCTGCAGACTTGAAAGGCTGCTGGCCGGATTCCTTGAACAGAGGAGCCAGGACGGTGGTGGAAATCCTGGGAGCCATTGGGCTCCATGGTGTCTTAGCATTCAGAATCCGCTAACGCACCCCACGCCCTGGCTCTTGGGCTTCTCACACGTAAGCACACACACACACACACACACATTTACTCAGACATCGCTTTATTGAAACTCCCTATATCTGGAGCCACAACTGCTTTAGATAACAAGAAGTTCTAGATAAGCGTATCGGAAAATCTAGTTTTCAGTGTAACCACAGAGACTACTGAAGATTTGGTACCAAGAAACAGCCATCGGAGTACATTCTCCTTGCAAGGCCCATGTAACCTTCATTAGCTCCAAGGAGGTATGGCCTCAGGGAAAGAAGAGCCCACATGGCTTTTAAGCATCTCTATCTTTAAACAGCATCTAATCAAGATGCTGATATCTCTGAAGAATTTTGGCAACAAGAGTCTGTGGGCTTGGAGTCCCAAATCTAGGAAATATGTATTGTTTCTTAAGTTATGTCTTAATACCAAATAACATACGATATGGGTCACTGAACAGCTTAAGAAATACGGTAAGGGCAGGCATTGCGCTCACTGCTGTTGGAACAAGTTCTATGGAAAACCCACAGCTTCTCCAAGGCTGCAATGCAGGAATCCAGCATTTTGTATCCGACAGGCCTGTGTACGAGCCTGGGCCCAGACCCTAGAAGGTGGGACTGGAGTTCTGCAAGCTCAGTGTGCTAGCCACACCTCACCCTTAGTCTTGCAGCAGCTCTGCCCCTGAAAATTATACAGCCTGCTCTGAGGTTGGTGAGAGGAGGGATCAGGGCCCCTTTGGTAATTCCCTAAAGATCTGGCATGGGGAGGAAGGCCAGTTGACAATGCCCAGAAGATGACCTAAGGAGAGAAAAAGCCACCAGTTGCCTCCCAAGACTCCTGTAAAGTGTCCACCGTTCAGTGAGGTGCTCTATAAATACTTGTCATTACTATCACGATGGAGGGATGCTGTTATAGCAGCAATAGGAATAGCAATAAATGCTTCATGTGGCTCATTACAGGGAATCACATGGTGTGGGGAGCAGCTCTCCCAATGGCACTTTCTTCACAGGATCACTCTCCTTCCCATCAGAAGAGTTTCAAAGCCCTGAGATCAGTCTCTTCCCCCCCACCTCAACAACCAGGAGGTCCCACAACAGAGATGGCAACAGTTTGGGCAGGGTTGGGGAGAGGAGAAGCAGGCTGCAAAAAGTGTCACGTTATGATGTTGTCCATTGTCCATCTAGGAGCGTAGATCATTCCAGCATGTCCTGCTCAGCATCCCAGGCCCTGCAACTGCTGTCCATGGGGGGACAGCGGGGTGAGATCCACCTCAAGATCTGCACCTAGACGTTACAGTAATGAGTGCATTAGAAATGGCTGGGCAAATGCATACAAGAGCTACATTAGCCCAAGGTGATATATTTGGAGGCACTTGCTATTACAACAGAGTCCCCAGATACCAGAAGGAGAAGAGGAGACATTAGAGACAGCAGAACTGGCCCTTTATTGGGTTTTTTTATTGATTTACTTTAATGAAGACCAGCTTAGATGGTCTTTAAAAGCGGCAGCAGTGTTCATCTACAGCACTATTTTAAATTAATGGAACATCAGGTACATACCTGCTTTAGACAATTCCTTCTGAGATGATCCACAGAAAAAGGGCTAATATCAACATTTTAAATTGTCAGTTAGTTCTGAAACCTGGCACCACCCCAATTAGATGATTTTTTGGGTGGAATGAGATGTTTCAAACAGTGTTACTATGTCACTGATCAGTTTCAGTCATGCCAGCAGCACACGGTTTAAAGCATCCTTACAACCAGAAAGGTGACGGCTATTTTCAAATGAAGTCTCAAATCTTCCAGAATTCTGTACATTCAAGGGAAAAGCTAGACTCTGAGCCCTCAAAGGATGCAGGGTTCTCTGCCCACTGATCTCATGTCTCTGCTTATAACTTAAAGGCTGTTTTATAGAACAAAGTTCAGCTGAAGGATAACTCATTACTTGTAAAAAGAAACGGAGTACTTGTGGCACCTTAGAGACTAACAAATTTATTTGAGCATAAGCTTTCGTGAGCTCGTGTAGCTTATACTCAAATAAATTTGTTAGTCTCTAAGGTGCCACAAGTACTCAGTTTCTTTTTGCGGATACAGACTAACACGGCTGCTACTCTGAAACCTGTCATTACTTGCAGCAGTTAGGGCTTCTCTTTCCAGAAGGATGGGCTTTTTGTTGAGGAGAAGGAAGGGGAATTTTAGCACTAATGAAAGGTGCAGGCTTAACAACCCTGGAGACTAAAGTTTATTGAGACAACAGAACAGACATCAGATGGTATATTCCCTGTTGAATTAGACAGGCTTCAGGTGTGGGGAAGAGAAGACAGACATAGAGACAATTTTCTGCCACTGACTTTCTTTCATTGATACTCTCCACAGGGGGCAAGGAGAAGCCTTGGAAAAATAGTTTCAAACTGCCTGGAAGAGTTTCAGGTGAATCAGTTATCTGGGTTGAGACACTGAATCCATAACTTCCCGTACCAGAGGACTCGTGGTGCCTGATTCCCTTCTCACTTACATCAGTTTTATGCCATGCTAATGCCACAGATGGACTCATTCCTGATTTGCACCAATAGAAGTGAAAGCGGAGGCCTTTCTTTAAAAAAAAAAAAAAAAATAGATGCTTAGTGTAAAAATTGAGCTAGTTGTGAGACTTGGTTAATATATGATGAAATTCTTAATAATGGTCTCAAGTTCAGTGACTTTTCATTTCAACATTGCTCTGAAGCAAATCGGTTCATGAGTTCTACCTCACGTACGTGCTGTTTTTCATCCAGTGCTCGGAAAATTCGCACACCATATTCAAGAAAATGCTTCTCTTGTTCAGCCAGTTCAAAAGATTCAGGGCCCACTTCTGATCTTACCTACTCTGGTGTAAAGGAAGAGTAACTCTACTAAAGCCAATGAATTTACCCCCAGGGTAAAAGCAAAGTCAAGTCCCTAAAAGAGCTGTCCTCACTCTCATACCAGAAAGAGACATGCAAGTGAAGTATGCTAGTATCTGTTTTAAAATAATCTGGAATGTTCCCAATTTCAAACACCCATGATCACCTGCATTCCCACTTCTATTCTGAGCCATCAGCTTCATAGAGAACATTTAAGGATTCCCCCACAGTACTTTATCAATGCAGCCAGTAAATTTGTTCATTAATGTAATGAAAACATTAGCCAATAACCAAGTCAATGTATATATTTGGCATTACTGACATTATATCCCCACTCCTGCTGACTTGCTTCTTCTAAATATCAAAGACAAAATGCAAACGTGTCCTCGGACAGACACTATGCTTCACTGTGCAGTAAATGTTGGCATCAAGCTCCTAAGTGTTCAGCTGCTGCCCATATGGTTAACAATAACTGGCATCCACACCATTTTTTTGCCTGCTTTTTAGCTACTTACATGGCCTCCATCATCATAATATCTGAGCACCTCACAAACATTGGTACTTTTATCCTAACAGAACCCCTGAGATGTAGGGGAGCATTCCTCTGCCCATTTTACGGATGAGGAATCAAGGCACAAAGAGGCAAAGGGTATGTCCAAACAGCAGACCAGAGATGTAACTGCAGCTTGTGTAGACTTAGCTTAGCTCAGGAGTCGGCAACCTATGGCACGTGTGCCAAAAATGGCATGCGAGCCGATTTTTAATGACACGCTGCTGCCTGCCAGGCCAGCAGCAGGCTGAACGGAGCCGGCGGTCAGGACCCCGGCAGGCAGCAGTGTGCCATTAAAAATCCTGCCCACCCCGGCCCGCTCTTCTCCGCCGTGCCCCTGCCCCCGCCCCCCCCCAGGGCAGGGTGAAGAAGCTTGGTTCTGCTGGCTGCTGCTGCAGGGCAGGCAAGTTCCCCCTCCCCCGCCTCTTCCCCGAGAGTGCAGAGGTCCTGCCCCTCCTCCTCTCCCTCCCTGCCACCCATCAGCTGATGGCCCTTGCAAGGGATGGGGAGAAGCAGAGCTGCAGGGCACTTGCTGCTGCTCCGGGGAGTTGGCGGAGAAGAGGTAGGGACGGGGCTGTGGGGGTGGAATCAGGGCATATCCCCTCCAGCCCCCTACCGTGAGCCACTCTGGGCAGGGGGCTAGGAGCATCCCCATGACCCTAGCCCACACCCCCAGCCGTCTGCCCTGACCCCTGCACCTCCCCATACACCCCCCCGGCCCCAGCCCTGACTCCAGCACCCCCCACTTCCCATGCCCTGACTCTTGCACCCCACACATTCCCTCCCCCACCCCAAGCACCAAACGGGAGCTCCTGCACTACCACCCCCCCACATTCCCACCTGCACCCCTCGCACCAAATGGTAGCTGCCCAGGTAAGCACTCCACACCCAAACCTCCTGCCCCAACCCTGAGCCCCCTCCCTCATTCTAGCTCCTGGCCAGACCCTACACCCCAACCCCCAGCCTGCTCCTTCACCCCAGACCTGTGCTCAGTGCACTCCCACCCTCAGCTTAGTGCAGAGAGAGAGAGAGAGAGAGAGAGAGAATGGGCTAGAACCAGGGAGAAGGTAGGTACCCACTCTGTGTGGGCTGGGCCAGGATCCCAGACCAGCAGCGGGCTAAGCGGGGCCGGCAGCCGGGACCCTGGCTGGCAGGAGCCGGCAGATGGAACCCCAGACTGGCAGCGAGCTGAACCTCTCAGCCCTCTGCCAGTCTGAGCTCCCGGCCTCTGGCCCTGCTCAGCCTGCTGCCGTTCTGGGGTTCTGGCTGCCAGCCCCTTGCCACCGGGGTCCCGGCAACAAACCTGCTCAGCCCGCTGCCAGCCTAAGAGAACGGAACCCCAGGCCGGCAATGGGCTGAGCAGGCCGGCGGCGTAAGATCAGCATTTTAATTTAATTTTAAATGAAGCTTCTTAAACATTTTGAAAACCTTGTTTACTTTACATACGACGATAGTTTACTTATATAATATATAGACTTATAGAGAGAGACGTTTAAAAAACGTTAAAATGTATTACTGGCACACGAAATCTTAAATTAAAGTGAATAAATGAAGACGCAGCACACCACCTCTGAAAGGTTGCCGACCCCTGATCTAGAATATCATTGCTAGGTCTAGTAACAACAGCAGTGTAGCAGCGACAGCAGCATGGGCTAATCTCCTGAGTACAACCCTGCCCAGGATACTGGGTACAAACTTGAATGGCTGCAGGCCATGCTACCACCGGTTGTGCTGCTGCAACTTTACTGCTATTTTCAGAGTAGCAGCCGTGTTAGTCTGTATTCGCAAAAAGAAAAGGAGTACTTGTGGCACCTTAGAGACTAACAAATTTATTTGAGCATAAGCTTTCGTGAGTTACAGCTCACTTCATCGGATGCATTCTGCTATTGTTACTAGAACTAGCTGTGATCTCCTGATTGCAGTGTAGCCTAGACTACCCAAAAGGCTCTGATCTAGTCAAGCATTTAAGCATGCACCCATTGACTTCAACATGGCTACTCTCATGCTTGAAGTTACATATATGCTTCAATGTTTTGCTGAATCAAAGCCTGATTTCAATGGGCGTTAGGTGTCTATATACCTTTGAGGATCCAAGTCTAAGTGACTTACCAAGGTCACACAGAAAATTTGTAGCAGAGGCAGGAGTTGAACACGGTCTCCAGAGTCCCACTCTAGTGCATTAACCACAGGACCATCCTTCCCCCCCCCCCGAATGGCTTTTCTGAGTAGGGTATTAAGATATTGTTTTTTCACCTCATGCTTGGTCCTGCACCAATATGCATTCTTGTCAATGCCTGCACCACTGATTGCAAAGTCATTCTGCACCACAAACAGGTCACCATGGGACTTTTTGCAAGTTATTTTTGCAAGACACATCCAAGCTGAAGAATACTCTTTCATAGCCTGCGAATGTGAGACATGTAATTACATGGTCTAACTCATGTTATTATAACGTGACTGCTCTACTAGAGTTTACTTCTCTCAGCAGCCACCAGGGCAATATTTCCACCAAATGCATCCGATGAAGTGAGCTGTAGCTCACGAAAGCTTATGCTCAAATAAATTTGTTAGTCTCTAAGGTGCCACAAGTACTCCTTTTCTTTTTGCGAATACAGACTAACACGGCTGCTACTCTGAAACAGGGCAATATGGTGTTTTCAGTGTGCACGGTTTGACACAAAAATATTTTTAACTGGGTTGATTGCATAATATCCTCACTCCCACCACATCCCAGTACATTTTTCCACCACCCCACAAGGATTTATCCATCATCTGTAGTTTCCTTCATTTGGTAATTTCTTCAGTAACCAGGCATGTAGCTTTTCTGGCTGTTTCTACATTACTGCTGGCATCTGTCTTTAGGCAGATTCCCTTTCAAGCCAGCACATTTCATTTTAAAATGCTCTCTCATTTTCTTTGAACTTCAGGATCCACTTTCACTGGTTGCCTTGCTTCATTGAACTCAACTTGTCAACAGACACACTCAGGATACAGTTTAACTGATCTTAGCCAACACCAATCCTATTCCACCGTTACACAAAGGCATCACAATGTGATCTCTCTCTCTTCCTGCATTATACGACTCAGCCCACTGCTGCTTGAAATCAATTCTGAACACACAGGTTTATCCACAAATTAACAAAGTGCTGCACATGTAAAAAAAGATGAGAAGAATGAACAGGAGTCTATTACTGCTATATACACACACTAACCATCTATTCCACTCCTTGGCAGCAGTAATGTACTTCCTTGCAGCCCTGCCAACTTTACAGCTTTCAAAGAAAAGGACTGCAACTCTTCCTAGGAGACCTCCTGTTTCGGTAAAGTTAGTTAAAATGGAGCTCAAGTTAATCACCTTCATATCCCCAATGGAGCACTCCGTAGGCTGTTATATAGTAGCACTGGAGTGTTCTGTTACACACATACATGCACACAATTCTGTTTCTAGTTCATCTGGTTGTATGTCTGATAGGAAGGACACATGTAAACATGCCAGTTAGTAGGTTTGCTAGGATTTTGCAGTGAAGAACTATTACTGTCAGAAAGCAAAACATTCTGACCTTCCAATTTGATCTGCAATCCAGTTCTATTCTTTCTGTTCAATTCATTTTACACAGATATACGGTTGCTTTACCAGCCCAGAGAGACTTAAAACACATTTGTGCTCTACAACAGAGAATACTTTGTCATGGAGTATTTACAAACTATAGAACAATACCAAGTTGCTATAGGTCAAAAATGTTGCTTTATGGGGACAATTACCACTTTTCAGTGTAAAATATCATTTAATACAGGGTTAAAGCAAATACCCTGAACAGCTTAAGATCAAGTAGTTTCAGGTTTTAACCTTCCCTCTAAACTCATGCAGTGTAATGAAGATGAGTGGGCTAGTAGAGATAGGTGCAGTCTAGTGATCCCAGTACAGGACACTACTCTGATACTGACTTCCTCTGCAGCCAGGCACTGATGACAACCTTTGCCTCTATTTTCCCATCTGTGAAAAGGGAAGGATTTAATATGGGGATATACCTATCTCATAGAACTGGAAGGGACCTTGAAAGGTCATTGAGTCCAGTCCCCTGCCTTCACAGAATGACCCAGTACTGTCCCTTATTTTTGCCCCAGATGCCTACATGGCCCCCTCAAGGATTGAACTCACAACCCTGGGTTTAGCAGGCCAATACTCAAACCACTGAGCTATCCCTCCCCCCCAAAGTAATTCACAAGAGGGTTGTAAAGGATTAGTTAATACTTACTGAGTTTTGAAAATGGGAAGTACTTCATAAGAGGCTTGCGTACACTAGGAAGTTTTGCCACTTTACCTATACCAGTATAGTTAAAGCAGTACAACAGTACTAGCATGGACAGAGTTATACCAGTGTAAAAGTGTTTATATCAGTATAGCTTATTTTGGCTCAGAAGTGGTATTCTGGTATAATGGTCAAAAAAAATCACCCTCCCAACCAACATAATTATAGTGGTCCTTTTCTAGTCTAGACAGCCCTGAGCATTTGACAGCTTCATCCACACACGGATGCATGTTTAGTCATATTATTTTTAAATGAAGTTAATATGACATTGCACAATTTCTTGGAGCAATAGATCTACCTGAATTGCAGAAAAACTTACATTTGTTATGAAAACAATTTCCCAGACAAAAATTGTACAATCCTCAGGTATCCATAAAACATTTCCCTTCAGAAAGAACTTAAAAGGTTTAGCTCAAAATTAAGAACACACTTTTGTAAGTTCCAAAAGCAAGTAGAGAGAATCAAGCTTTTTAAGACGAGCGGGCCCAATCCTGCACCCAATTCCTTCTGGGTGAACCCACATGTCTATAAAAAATCCTCACTTAAGTCAGTAACTCCACATGCGTGTAATGGTCTCCTGCACCTGCCCAATAGCTAGACTGAACCCAGAATGATTAGCATGTTATCTTAACAACATTCAAAAAATCATTGTCTCACAAGGGGTAAAATGACAGGTTTCAGAATATACCCCAGTGCAAAATGCCAGCACACAGCCTATATAACAATTAAACCCTTGCATTTGCTCACTGCCCAGAGGTGAATTTTACCCTATGGGCCCAGTCCTGCTCTCACTGAAGTAAACAGAAATCTTGCCATTGATTTCAATGGGAGCAAGAATTGGCCCCAAAACTCCTGGGATATCTGAACTGCAGACTTCCTTTCTCCAGGCCAGACTAACTGTCATCGATTGCAACCACCACGACAAAAAGAGGCCCATTCCAAACCCGCACTCGCTCCCTCAGATCTCTCTCAAAAATGCTGCTTTGGAGATGAACATTTCTCATGTTAGTCTGAGCCAAGAAGCAATTTCTTTTAAAGTTTCCACAAAACTGAATGCACTGTTTGAAGTTTTTGGTGGTGTTTTTTTAAAATATCCTTTGAAGGAAAAAAATTAAGACTCTGGGTCTTTCAAGTTTTCCACAGATTTAACCTGCAATAAGGGCAATAGAATTTGATATTTTTTAAGAGATTTGGTGCACAAATAGAAGTTAGATGAGATCAATGACAGAACAGAAGAACAGTGGCCAGGGTGAGGGAGAAAGTGGGTTTGTACATCTGGAGGGGCAGTGGCAGAGATGTTTAGCAAAAGCATTCACAGCTGCCACCACCTAGTTTCCAATACATCTTGATCACACCTAATGCTAAGGTACATCGACTCCAGAGAAACGGTGTGTCCCCCATCCCACATCGACATCTTGACCTGCTCAGGCTTGAGACCAATATCTACTCCCATAACACAATCTCCCAGACCCTGTTGAAGCAGGCAGCCATGCAGTAAATGCACTTCCTTCCCCATCTCCCTACAAAAATAAACAAACTGTGAATGCAGTCAGGAGTAACATTAATTTACACACTCATTTTCAGCTGCCGTTCCTTCTCATCAAAGCAAGCACCAGCTACCCAGCCAGTGTGGTTATCAAGGGCAAACCAGGGGGGCTGACTCTAAACCAGCCCAAGGGGAGAAAGAATCTAGATCACCCTTCCCACCATGGAGAACTGTACGTTGGAAGC
Source organism: Dermochelys coriacea (assembly GCF_009764565.3). Lineage (NCBI taxonomy): Eukaryota > Metazoa > Chordata > Testudines > Dermochelyidae > Dermochelys > Dermochelys coriacea. The sequence continues at coordinate 28,935,230 of NC_050080.1, forward strand.
AGCCCTTAAAGCTCTGCACCAACAGCAGGTCATTCCCTAGAAACCCCCGAGGTAGAGAGAGGGCAGGTATTTACTAGATAGTTCTTAAACATCGATTCACTGCTCCAGATCCCCGTGGAAGGGGCAGGGGCAAGAAGTGGGCCCCGGGTAGGCAAGACAGGGGGATGGGGATCAGAAGTGATGAGGGGAGTAGGGGACAGGCAGGAGATGGGAACCCAGAGGGAAGGGGAATGCTGGTGAGGAGACAGGGAAGGTGGTGGGGATGGAACACAGAATGGGGATGCGGGTGAGGGATCAGGGGAAGGGAGGCAGAGCATGAAAAGAAATAGGTGGGTGAGGGCACAAGGATCCGGGGTAAGGGTTCAGAGAGATCAGGAATGGGGAAATGTTGTGAGGGGCTCGAGGCCCTGGGATAGGATATGGCTAGGGGATGGGTGAGGGGCTCTGAGCAGGATATGGCACGGGGATGGGTGAGGGGGGCTCAGCGATCGGGGCCAGGATATGGCTAGGGGATGGGTGAGGGGCTCAGGGATCGGGGACATGGAGGCAGGGATCAGGGAACTAGGGGCAGGGCGGGGGATGGGTGAGGGGCTCAGGGATCAGAGCCCTGGGGGCAGGATATGGCACGGGGATGGGTGAGGGGGGCTCAGCGATCGGGGCCAGGATATGGCACGGGGATGGGGGAGGGGCTCAGGGATCAGAGCCCTGGGGGCAGGATATGGGGCGGGGATGGGTGAGGGGGGCTCAGCGATCGGGGCCAGGATATGGCTAGGGGATGGGTGAGGGGCTCAGGGATCGGGGACATGGGGGCAGGGATCAGGGAACTAGGGGCAGGGCGGGGGGGGATGGGTGAGGGGCTCCGAGCAGGATATGGCACGGGGGTGGGTGAGGGGCTCAGGGATCAGAGCCCTGGGGGCAGGATATGGCACGGGGATGGGTGAGGGGGGCTCAGGGATCGGGGACATGGGGGCAGGGATCAGGGAACTAGGGGCAGGGCGGGGGATGGGTAAGGGGGGCTCAGCGATCGGGGCCAGGATATGGCACGGGGATGGGTGAGGGGCTCAGGGATCGGGGACATGGGGGCAGGGATCAGGGAACGAGGGGCAGGGCGGGGGATGGGTGAGGGGCTCAGGGATCGGGGACATGGGGGCAGGGATCAGGGAACTAGGGGCAGGGCGGGGGGGGATGGGTGAGGGGCTCCGAGCAGGATATGGCACGGGGGTGGGTGAGGGGCTCAGGGATCAGAGCCCTGGGGGCAGGATATGGCACGGGGATGGGTGAGGGGGGCTCAGGGATCGGGGACATGGGGGCAGGGATCAGGGAACGAGGGGCAGGGCGGGGGATGGGTGAGGGGGGCTCAGGGATCGGGGACATGGGGGCAGGGATCAGGGAACGAGGGGCAGGGCGGGGGATGGGTGAGGAGGGCTCAGGGATCGGGGACATGGGGGCAGGGATCAGGGAACTAGGGGCAGGGCGGGGGATGGGTGAGGGGCTCAGCGATCGGGGACATGGGGCAGGGATCAGGGAACGAGGGGCAAGGCGGGGGATGGGTGAGGGGGGCTCAGGGATCGGGGACATGGGGGCAGGGATCAGGGAACGAGGGGCAGGGCGGGGGATGGGTGAGGGGGGCTCAGGGATCGGGGACATGGGGGCAGGGATCAGGGAACGAGGGGCAGGGCGGGGGATGGGTGAGGGGGGCTCAGCGATCGGGGACATGGGGCAGGGATCAGGGAACGAGGGGCAGGGCGGGGGATGGGTGAGGGGGGCTCAGGGATCGGGGACATGGGGGCAGGGATCAGGGAACGAGGGGCAAGGCGGGGGATGGGTGAGGGGGGCTCAGGGATCGGGGACATGGGGGCAGGGATCAGGGAACGAGGGGCAGGGCGGGGGATGGGTGAGGGGGGCTCAGGGATCGGGGACATGGGGGCAGGGATCAGGGAACTAGGGGCAAGGCGGGGGATGGGTGAGGGGGGCTCAGGGATCGGGGACATGGGGGCAGGGATCAGGGAACGAGGGGCAGGGCGGGGGATGGGTGAGGGGGGCTCAGGGATCGGGGACATGGGGGCAGGGATCAGGGAACGAGGGGCAGGGCGGGGGATGGGTGAGGAGGGCTCAGGGATCGGGGACATGGGGGCAGGGATCAGGGAACTAGGGGCAGGGCGGGGGATGGGTGAGGGGCTCAGCGATCGGGGACATGGGGCAGGGATCAGGGAACGAGGGGCAAGGCGGGGGATGGGTGAGGGGGGCTCAGGGATCGGGGACATGGGGGCAGGGATCAGGGAACGAGGGGCAAGGCGGGGGATGGGTGAGGGGGGCTCAGGGATCGGGGACATGGGGGCAGGGATCAGGGAACTAGGGGCAAGGCGGGGGATGGATGAGGGGGGCTCAGGGATCGGGGACATGGGGGCAGGGATCAGGGAACGAGGGGCAAGGCGGGGGATGGGTGAGGGGGGCTCAGGGATCGGGGACATGGGGGCAGGGATCAGGGAACGAGGGGCAAGGCGGGGGATGGGTGAGGGGGGCTCAGGGATCGGGGACATGGGGGCAGGGATCAGGGAACGAGGGGCAAGGCGGGGGATGGGTGAGGGGGGCTCAGGGATCGGGGACATGGGGGCAGGGATCAGGGAACTAGGGGCAAGGCGGGGGATGGGTGAGGGGGGCTCAGGGATCGGGGACATGGGGCAGGGATCAGGGAACGAGGGGCAAGGCGGGGGATGGGTGAGGGGGGCTCAGGGATCGGGGACATGGGGCAGGGATCAGGGAACGAGGGGCAAGGCGGGGGATGGGTGAGGGGGGCTCAGGGATCGGGGACATGGGGGCAGGGATCAGGGAACGAGGGGCAAGGCGGGGGATGGGTGAGGGGGGCTCAGGGATCGGGGACATGGGGGCAGGGATCAGGGAACGAGGGGCAGGGCGGGGGATGGGTGAGGGGGGCTCAGGGATCGGGGACATGGGGGCAGGGATCAGGGAACTAGGGGCAAGGCGGGGGATGGGTGAGGGGCTCAGGGATCGGGGACATGGGGGCAGGGATCAGGGAACGAGGGGCAGGGCGGGGGATGGGTGAGGGGGGCTCAGGGATCGGGGACATGGGGGCAGGGATCAGGGAACTAGGGGCAAGGCGGGGGATGGGTGAGGGGCTCAGGGATCGGGGACATGGGGGCAGGGATCAGGGAACGAGGGGCAAGGCGGGGGATGGGTGAGGGGGGCTCAGGGATCGGGGACATGGGGGCAGGGATCAGGGAACGAGGGGCAGGGCGGGGGATGGGTGAGGGGGGCTCAGGGATCGGGGACATGGGGGCAGGGATCAGGGAACGAGGGGCAAGGCGGGGGATGGGTGAGGGGGGCTCAGGGATCGGGGACATGGGGGCAGGGATCAGGGAACGAGGGGCAGGGCGGGGGATGGGTGAGGGGGGCTCAGGGATCGGGGACATGGGGGCAGGGATCAGGGAACGAGGGGCAGGGCGGGGGATGGGTGAGGGGCTCAGCGATCGGGGACATGGGGCAGGGATCAGGGAACGAGGGGCAAGGCGGGGGATGGGTGAGGGGGGCTCAGGGATCGGGGACATGGGGGCAGGGATCAGGGAACTAGGGGCAGGGCGGGGGGGGATGGGTGAGGGGCTCCGAGCAGGATATGGCACGGGGGTGGGTGAGGGGCTCAGGGATCAGAGCCCTGGGGGCAGGATATGGCACGGGGATGGGTGAGGGGGGCTCAGGGATCGGGGACATGGGGGCAGGGATCAGGGAACTAGGGGCAGGGCGGGGGATGGGTAAGGGGGGCTCAGCGATCGGGGCCAGGATATGGCACGGGGATGGGTGAGGGGCTCAGGGATCGGGGACATGGGGGCAGGGATCAGGGAACGAGGGGCAGGGCGGGGGATGGGTGAGGGGCTCAGGGATCGGGGACATGGGGGCAGGGATCAGGGAACTAGGGGCAGGGCGGGGGGGGATGGGTGAGGGGCTCCGAGCAGGATATGGCACGGGGGTGGGTGAGGGGCTCAGGGATCAGAGCCCTGGGGGCAGGATATGGCACGGGGATGGGTGAGGGGGGCTCAGGGATCGGGGACATGGGGGCAGGGATCAGGGAACGAGGGGCAGGGCGGGGGATGGGTGAGGGGGGCTCAGGGATCGGGGACATGGGGGCAGGGATCAGGGAACGAGGGGCAGGGCGGGGGATGGGTGAGGAGGGCTCAGGGATCGGGGACATGGGGGCAGGGATCAGGGAACTAGGGGCAGGGCGGGGGATGGGTGAGGGGCTCAGCGATCGGGGACATGGGGCAGGGATCAGGGAACGAGGGGCAAGGCGGGGGATGGGTGAGGGGGGCTCAGGGATCGGGGACATGGGGGCAGGGATCAGGGAACGAGGGGCAAGGCGGGGGATGGGTGAGGGGGGCTCAGGGATCGGGGACATGGGGGCAGGGATCAGGGAACGAGGGGCAGGGCGGGGGATGGGTGAGGGGGGCTCAGGGATCGGGGACATGGGGGCAGGGATCAGGGAACGAGGGGCAGGGCGGGGGATGGGTGAGGGGCTCAGGGATCGGGGACATGGGGGCAGGGATCAGGGAACGAGGGGCAGGGCGGGGGATGGGTGAGGGGGGCTCAGGGATCGGAGCCCGGGGGCAGGGCGGTGGGATACGGATGGGGCAGGGATAGGAGCGATGGGGGCAGGGGTGACGGGGACAGGGCGGCGGGACACGACCGCGCGGTGGGAGAGGGGGTCGGGGGACGCTGGCGGGCGGGGGGGGAGGGAGGGCAGGGGGGAAGGCGGCTCTTACACTGGAAGGCTCCCGGGATCCCCACCATGGCCGGACCGTTCTTTGTTCCGGCTGCGAGGCGGGCGGCGCCGGACCCCGGGACAGGACGGGACAGGACGCTGGCGGCTACTACAGGCAGCCAGCGCCGCGCTGGACAGGCCCCGCCCCCCGGAGCCCCGCCCCCCGCTCGGCGCGCTTACGTCAGCGCGCCCTGATTGGGCAGCGTGGGGGAGCCGTTTGGCTGTGAGCGGCGGCCGGGGTTTGTATGGGGCGCGCGATGGGGCATGGCCCGGGTGGGGTGAGCTCTGTGTGGGATGGTTGCTGGGCCCCAGTCAGCGCGAGCCCACTGCCGTGTCCCCCCTTTTCCTGCGTGTGCCCAGTCACAGCCGATCCCTTGCGGACTCACGACACTTACGTTCCTCACCCCCGAGAGCGTCTTTGCCCCGAATTTCCACTTCCTGTCCCAAAACACAGAGCTGCTAGAACTGTTTAAAAAAACCAAAACCAAAACCAGGCTTTTTTTTTTATTAAGGGAAAAGAAATTCCCGCTTTGCTCCCTTCCCTCACTCACGCTTCCCTTGGGTTTTTACATAGCTCCTTCCAACGCCGGTCTATTTTAAAAATCCCCCCCCCCCCCCGGACAGAAACCAGGCCTGGACAAGTTTATCTCGGAAGGCGACTGTATTAGAAAGAAGAAAAGGAGGACTTGTGGCACCTTAGAGACTAACAAATTTATTAGAGCATAAGCTTTCGTGAGCTACAGCTCACTTCATTGGATGCTAACCGCATTCGGAAATGCGTCCGATGAAGTGAGCTGTAGCTCACGAAAGCTTATGCTCTAATAAATTTGTTAGTCTCTAAGGTGCCACAAGTCCTCCTTTTCTTTTTGCGAATACAGACTAACACGGCTGCTACTCTGAAACCTCTCCTTACAGTGTGTATGATAAAACCCATTGTTTCATGTTCTCTGTGTGTGTATATAAATCTCCCCACTGTATTTTCCACCAAATGCATCCGATGAAGTGAGCTGTAGCTCACGAAAGCTTATGCTCAAATAAATTTGTTAGTCTCTAAGGTGCCACAAGTACTCCTTTTCTTTTTGCGAATACAGACTAACACGGCTGCTACTCTGAAACCTGTATTAGAAAGCTATGAGTAAGGAAAAACAGGGACTTAGAGTGGAAAGACTTGGCAGCCTTAGCTCTGAGTACTGCTAGGGCTCCAGCTATCGTAACAGGTATTAACCCTTTAGAAATAATTTTAAATCGTGCATAAAGCTAATCTTTGTAAAATCGTGTTGTTACTAATGTTTGCCTCCTTTATCCACCTGCTATGCACTGTCATAAACCAAGACCAAGGTCTTTAGGGCAGGAACCGTCATTTTACTACCTGGTTTTATAGCGTCTGCAACCATGAAGCCCCAATCCCCTGGGCTACTGCATTACAAACAATAATAATCAATGCAACGGTAAACATCTGCTGTTAATATTTAAAAAGGAAAATGCAACAGTTGAGACTCCATTTATAACATTAAAATGTGATTCTCCTTTGCAACATGACATGGTTCTGTGTTTTGTTATTGTATCAGTGATTCCAAATGAAATGTGCTCATTTTACAAATAAAAAAAAAATCTAACTGCCAGCAGTAAGGATGCATCCTAAAAGTCAAGTTGGGCTCTTTATTTCTCATGCATTCTAACAGGTAGTCTGCAGATGAAATTCTGTCCCCAATTATAATTGCATAATACTATTGACTTCAATTTACCTCCAGTTACACCTGTTCTGCTCTTATGCACATGTACAATTCCATTGCAGGCTGAGCAACTGAATTTGGTATTGTGACTGGAATGGAGTTAATAATTCCATTCAGACTACACAAGTGGGAATCGAATCGGACTCACTTTTTTACCTGTTTTAGCTCTGTAGTGCTAACAGTAGCAAAAAGTGGGTGGGGGGAGGATAGAACTGTGATTACACAAGGAGTAGAACTGTTGTGTAAATCATGTTTTATTTGATCACTTTTCGAAGCAAAATGACACATCGCTGTATTATTCATTGTTTGTATTACCATAACACCTAGGAGTCCTAATCATGGATCAGAACCCCATTGTACATATTTAAGCTTGGCATTTTTATTTTTTGGTAATAATTTGGACAGGTAATATTGATGTTTATTTTTAAACATGTTTCTAAATTTGTATCTATTTAAATCTTCAGAGTTGCAGGAAATTATGGGTGGGGGTGACAATTATCTAATCACAATAGACATTGAGATTCAAAAGTTAAAGCTTTATAAAGTTAAAACACAAATTGTCAAAATATATGAAGTAAATATCCTTACATCAACAAATCAGATCTGTTTTACTATTCATTCACTAGTCCATTTGTAACCAGTTTAATTCAAAAATTGAAATCACTGAATTTTGACTCTAATAAGTTCTCAAGCAGCATTTTTCTTACTTTGCATATATGTAAATTTTGATTAATATCAATGGAACTATTTTTGTGAGTTTTTTGTGCACAGTGAAATTGATGTTTACTTACATTTACTGATAAAAGTCTAATCCTTCCAAGCCTATACATATTTAATGCTTTCTATTCCAATTTGTTTTATTAAATCTATAAATGAATAAACTATAAAATGTGCAGGTTGTGAAACATGGACAAGCTCTCTATTACTAATGCTAGGTCACCATATAGTAAAAGCCTCAGATTAGATTTTGACCTCCAGTCACATTTCCTTTTCCTCTGTAACCTCTGATTACTTCAAGACAAGCAGCCTTTGCTTTAGCTGCCTTTAGCTGCCTCACGGATCTTTTGACCCCTTGTATGAATCTTCACAAAGAGGCTAGAATTCTGCTTTTCAGACTCCCGTTCCAATTCTTCTTTAATGTTTAGAGTAGTTTCTTAGTAGTCTCATTCTTTTTAAAGTGATTTTTTCTTTCATTTTCCATGAGCTTTGATAAACATCTATTCTGCCTCTTTAGATGCAATTGATTCATGTTCTTTCTTCCCATTTACTTTGTTCTTCCTTTAGTTTAGATTTATGCTGGCAAGATTTGTTATTTCCGCGAGCCATCAAGTCTAAGCCTTTGTGATAGCAGCTTCTGTGTGGTTGGCAATACTTCTGGTATTTTCTTACCTATTCTTTTTCACACTTCCTTAACTTTTTCCCTGTGGCCCTTTTATGTGCATTTTGATATTTACATTTTTGTTGTTGCACTATCCTCTGCTTCTCACCATTCCTGTATGCCTGCACTCACCTCCTGCATCCTCAAGAGGGTTGCCTCCATCATTAATGTTACAGCTTCCAGAAATGGACTAAATGCTTTACATAACATAGACTCTGTTTTGAAGACTTTCCTGTCTCATTTTAGACATGGTACAGTGCATGGGATAGGAGTAGCAAACAGGGAGGGAATGGGGTAAGGGAGAAGTGAGGGTTACTAATGATTACTTAGTGGGTATGTGCATAGCTTCGTGGTTCAGCTGAGTTCTATATGTAATCGTTGTTTCTGCCTCACTTTTTGTAGGCCTCGTAGAAGAAGTAGGACTTGAGAGATTTGAATGAAGTGAGTGTAGTGGCTTGTTGGACCAGAGTTAGGAAGTCATTCGATCCACAGCACAGGAAAAGGCACAGACAGTTGTAGACATGGATAACCAAGCATTGTTAATAGTAAAATAAGAGAGTATATAGTTAATAGTAAAATAAAACTGGGAGAGTTTTATGTGGCTAATGAGAACATCCACAGTTACAGAAGACAGGATAAACATTTAGAAAGGATGTAAACTCACATGAAAACCAACCAGTGGGGTAGGAGGGTAGAAAAATGTTGATGGGTATCATATTCCATAGTAATGGGTTTTGTACCATCCTTTAAGCATCTGGTACTTGCTAATGTTGGATACAGGATGCCAGATGACATAAAAATTGGGGGAGTGGTAAATAACAAACAGGACAGGTCATTGATTCAAGGGGATCTGGATGACTCGGTAAGCTGTGTGCAGGCAAAGTAAAGCATTTTAATCCGGCTATATGTATACCTCTAGGAACAAAGCATGGAGGCCATGCTTCCAGGATGGGGACTCTATCCTGGGAAGCAAGAGGGTACAACTGAAAAAGATGGGGGGTCATGGTGAATAATCAGCTGTGCTATGTTGTGGCCAAAGGGGCTAATGCAATCCTTAGCTGCATAGAAGGGAATCTTGAGGAGGAGCAGAGAAGTTAATTTACCTCTGTATTTGGCACTGATGCAACCAGTGCTGGAATAGTGTGACCAGTTCTGATGTCCATAATTGATAAATTGGAGAGAGGGTTCAGAGAAGAGCCACAAGACTGATTACAGCAGGGGTAGTCAGTTATTTTTTATCAAGGTCCAAATTTCTTGGTCAAGGTCTAGTCAATGTCCAGACTCCAGAGAAAATAAATCCAAACATAATAATCATCATGATAATAAGTAAATAAAAAGATTTTGGTGTCTGTTCAAAAGCATCTGGTGGCAGGGATTTCCCTACACCCCCCATGAATTTCCCCAACGTGTGCCCCCGCCCCTGGTTTTATGCAGTGTTGCCAATTTAGTGATTGTTTGAAAATTTGAATTGAACTTGAAACATTAATACTTTAAAAGCATATGCGGTATATGATAAAATACATGTATCTAAAAAAGTATAATAGATTTGAAAAGTATGAACATAGACTAGCTTTCTTATACAGCTGTTGTTTTTTATGGCAATGTCATAAATGCATTCATTTTGGTGATGTTGGCTCACCTAATAATTTCAAATTACGATTTGTAAGCAAAGTCTAAATGAGCTCTCCCTGACAGCTAATGATGAGCTAGGGGGTTGGGGTGGGGAAAGCTTCAGGACCAGATTGTATTTACATTCACACCTAATCTACCTAGGTATCCAGCAAACAGAGCTGTGTTACCCAAGTAACTTTTGCTTTTTGGCAGGGGTTCGGTTACAAATCACTTGAATGGGGGGGGGGGTAATGAAATTTTGTTATTCTTATTGTATGAGTAAAGAGCAGTAGAACTGTACTTAGCCTGTGCTGATTGAGGGCATCAAGAGAGAGGGTGGGGACAGGTGTTTTGCTTGATGGTCTGCCTGAGACACAAGTACTATTTGACCTGCCCCTCTCTGCTCTTTAAAGACAGAGCTGATTAGGCTCCATAAATAGTCTTTTGTTTTGTTAAGTGACCACTACAGTTGAAATCACTGATAATCAGGTCTAAGTGCTTAGACCTGCTGTGGGGACAGTGTTTCTGTGGAAGAGATGGCCCAGTCTGCACTAGCAGTGAGGTTCCCCCACTGATAGCTCAGCTGAAATCACTGAGAGCTGGGTGGAACCTCAAGAGACCAACTTGCAGAGGTCACAGTGGCAGGTGGCAGCAGAAGGTGATGACGCAGGGCCATTGACAATAGATTGATGGAGTGAACGGTGGCACAACAAACAACAGTGGCCAGAGCAAACAGTGAGCAGCTGGAGGAATGAGCAAGGTGCCTTCTTGCCCTCCACCTGGGAGGTGAACTCATGTGAAAGCACCTCTGAACTCTGAGTCTCCACTGACCAAGGACAACACTGGTGAGAGTTAATGAGTCTGTTAAGAATGCTGGGGGCACAACACAGTTCATGCGAACACACATGGCTGTGGTATCATACTTTCTATTTAAGCAAGAGATGCCACAGACTACAAACTGGAGACCAACGTTAAGTGCATTGTCACTTGTTTATCCTGAAGTTGAACACTGGTTCCAAACAAGACCAGCAAATGTTCACTGTCTTTCTGCAAGAAACACAACTGACTGGCTAGAAGCATGTGGGGCAACAGTGAAAGACTCAACAGTTGAAAAAGTGAAGAACTCTCTCACCACATTCAAAACATTTGCATACATGGCTGATGAATGCACCGATGCAAATGGGCATCAAGTATTAAGTCATTGTGTACATTAACTTGGTGTCAGGGGTAGGCCAGTAGATGCATTTCTAATTGTTCAAGTTATACAAGATACATCGACTTCATCTGTGACAACCCACATCTTAGAAGAGTTAAATGCTTGTCAACTGGACCCCAAACAGATGGCAGCTTGTGCATTTGATGGAGCTGCAAACTTCTCTGGAAGACATGGTGGAGTACAAGCTTTGCTCAGAGAAAAGTGTAACCCTAATTTCTCCTATACACACTGCAGAGGCCATCTACTCCAACTATCACTAGTATGAGCTGCAGAATCTTCAAAAGACATTTAAAAAGCTATAAATTTAATGTCTTCATTATATTCTTTTTTTCAGCAAGAGTCCAAAAAGACTGAATATCTTGGAAAATATAGAAGATACACTGGGACTGAAGTTCAAATTAGTCCAACCTGGGAAAACCCGCTGGCTTTCTCATGAGCGATCCTTGACTGTTGTCTTAAAATTACTCCAGCCGTTATTACTGGCTTTGGAAAGTATCTACCAAAATAGGATGGATCCATGCGGTGAGGCTGGTGGATTACTTTTGCTCCTACGTTCAGAGAAGACTATTGCCATTCTCTCTCGTGTAAGTCTACTGTTGAAACCACTTGGGTCATTAAACAATGCCATTCAGGCATCTGCTACAACAGTAGTAGATCTTTGCCCAGTAATAGAAGGTACATTTGGATCAATCAGAGAGCTATCCATTGAAAAAGTACTGGAAGAAGCAAAGACTTCAGTCCAGAAATAGACTAATGAAGGCATTTGTATTAAATCCTTAAGTGAAGAGGACAAGAAGTGTTTGTTAAGACAACTGAAAAAGTACACAGACTTGATTCTTAAAAATCTTCAACTGCGACTTCTAGATTCTACTCAACCTCTACGTAGCTTTTACAGATGCCTGTCCTATAAAACACCGACTGTTGAGTGGAGTGAGGCACTATCAGCAACAGGGCTGCCATGTGCTCAGGACAGAATAGAGAATTTGAACACAGAGTGGAATATCATACGACAAATGAATGAAGATTTGACTTCAACTTCTTTTTTATCATCACTAGTGGCTCGACCTGATCTTTGTGTTCTGTTTCCTGGGATGAAAGAAGTAGGAATTCATCTCTTGCTACTCCCAGTCACAACAGCTACAGTTGAGCGTTCTTTTTTATCATTGAATAGAATTTTGTGTTCTGAAAGAAGTTGCTTTCTCCCTGATCATGTGAGTGAACTAATGAGCATATCAACGGAAGGAATGGAAGTACCGGAAACATGAGAAGCCACCAAAGATGAACGCACTGCATTCAAGAAGTTCATTAACAGAATTGTGCAAAATTATAACAAACCAAGAAGGATGTAGATGTAGTGCTTCATAGAAGGCTTGAGTAGCCAACTTTAATTTGTGTGATGATTTTAAAACACAAGTTAAATCTAATAAAATGGTCATGAAACATTTTTCAGTTTTTACTATGGTGCCATACAGCCCCCCCTTCACCCTCATGGTCTCACCCCTCATCGGCCCTTCCCCTGTAAATTAAAAAAAAAAAAAATTCAATTCCTGGGGAAAACACTGTCTGGTGATCTGGATTCGGCCCATAGTCTGCCTATTAACTACCCCTTGAATAAAGGGTTGGAAATGGTCCTTATAGCGATAGACTCAAGGAGCTTGATCCATTTAGCTTACCAAAGAGAAAGTTAAGGACTGATTTGATTACAGTCTATAAGTACCTACATGAGGAACAAATATTGGATAATGGGCTCTTCAATCTAGCAGAGAAAGGTATAACACAGTCCAGTGGCTGCAAGCTGAAGCTAGACAAATTCTAACTGGAAATAAGGTGTACATTTTTAACAGTGAGAATAATTAATCATTGGAACAATTTACTGAGGGTTGTGGTGGATCACTGACTATTTTAAAAATCAAGATTAGATTTTTTTTTTTCCTAAAAGATCTGCTCTGAGAATTATTTCGTGAAAGGTCTCTGGCCTGTGTTATTCAGGAGATCAGACTACATGCTCACAATGGTCCTTTCTGGCCTCAGAACCTATGAATCTAGATGGACCTTTGATCTAATCTGGGAAGGCATTCCCTGTGTTTCTGCGGTAAGGGGCTGAGTTCTGCAGGGCCTTGAAAATAAGGAGAAATGCAAATGTCCTGGTTGAGAAATGGGGACCAACGGGGGCTCTGTAATAAGGTGGATCTGGGCATGAAGCAGTTACACCCTCTTGGCCCTCAAACAACTGCTCAGCCAACATGTGGACCCTCCGTTTGCTCCACCATGGCCCTAGCTCCTCTAGGATATTATTCAGCTCCTATAACAAGGCAGGTTTCAGAGTACCAGCCGTGTTAGTCTGTATTTCCAAAAAAGAAAAGGAATACTTGTGGCACCTTAGAGACTAACAAATTTCTTTGAGCATAAGCTTTCGTGAGCTACAGCTCACTTCATCGATGAGCTGTAGCTCACAAAAGCTTATGCTCAAATAAATTTGTTAGTCTCTAAGGTGCCACAAGTACTCCTTTTCTTTTTGCGAATACAGACTAACACAGCTGCTACTCTGAAACCTGTCATTATACACACACAGAGAACATGAAACAATGGGGTTTATCATACACACTGTAAGGAGAGTGATCACTTAAGATGAGCTATTACCAGCAGGAGTAGTTCTCTACTTTGAGTCATGACTGGGATGGGCAACCATCAGTTGCATGTACTTGAAATCAGTTGGCTGTTCTTGAGTGCATTTCAGTACTGATATAATCTTGAGCTTCTTTGTTCAACTCCAGAACTAACTAGTTGCTGTCTTAGGGCTTGTCTACATGGGCAATTTAATACACAGCTTTTTTATGCATGTGAGGTAACGTGCAATACACAAGCTGCACTAATAGTGCACATGGGATGCCTTTCCCTCTTTCAGTGTACCCATGGCAGTGGCTTGTTGCATACTAAGCATTTGGCATTCTTGGAGGGTATTCCATTGTCTTTTGCTTTGCTGCTGAGAAATGTGCATTCAGGGATTTTTCTCGCTGTGCTTTGTGGGATGCATAGCAGAAGCCAGGTGAGTCCAAATTTTTAAAAAATGCCATGTTTCTGCCACCTTGGCCGCATGCTTCCTTTCTGGGCTGGGCAGCACCATTTCTGTCAGCCAGCATAGACCCAACAATGCTCTTCGCAGCTATGCTGGCAGCCACAACGACACAGAGGCTGCTTGGGCTGTATTTCAGCACTCAAAACCAGATGAATTCAGATTTGGACTCCACCCGCTGCACCACCGAGCAGATGATGTAGCAGCAGCTCCTCCAGCAGCAGAAAGAGCTTGAGTGGCAGAGGAAGTGGGATGAGGACAAGGAAGAGAAGGAGGATGCTGAGCAACTGATAGTACAGGAATAGCTCCTGGAGGAGCTTCATGCTGTGCAGCACCATTTCTGGGCTCAGGAATCCAGCCTGGAGCCAGGGGAAGGGATCATTCTGCAGACTTGGGATGATCAGCAGTGGTGAGGGAATTTCAGCATGCTGAAGGCATCCTTTCTTGAGGTCTGTGCTAACCTAACCCTGGAGCTGCAGCATATGTGGTGCCCCACACCCATTGAGAAGTGGGTCATCATTGCCGTCTGAATGTTGGTCACTCTGAGTGCTACCAGTCCATAGTCAACCAGTTTCGTGGAGGAGGAGATTGGTTGTTGGGGCCCTTCTCCTGCAGGTGTGTGATGCCCCAGTAAAGGCATTGTTGCACCATGTTATAAAACTTGATAAAGCCCAGGAGATCACTGATGGCTTTGCACACATGGGGTTCCTAAACTCTTCTGGGGCAACTGATGGGAACCCATGTGCCTATTATTTGTTTCCCCAGCAGGGCTCAGAATTTATAGACAGAAAGGGGTATTTCTCCAAGGGGCTTCCAGGGCTGCTTGGCCACTGTGGCAGGTTTACAGACATAAATGGTGAGTGGCCTGGAAGGTCCACGATGCTAGGATCTCTCAGAACTCCTCTCTGTTACCTTAATGGAGAAAGGACTGTTTTGCCCCAGGATCACTATGTACATTAATGGTGGGACACTGCTCCAGTTATCCTGGGAGACCCAGCTTATCCTCTGCTTCCCTGGTTAATGAAGCCGTTCACAGGCCGATGGGACAGAAGGAAGACACTGTTTAACTATTGCCTCAGAAGCTGCAGAATGACAGCGGAGTCGAAAGGAAGGTTGCGCTGTTTGCGGAATAGGTTGGAAACAGCAGGAAAAAAAAGGTGCCAAAGATTATAGCAGCATGTTGTATTTTGCATAATATTTGTGAGTGACTGAGAAGTCCTTAACTGTGGGTGGGAGGCTGAGAAGCAGAGACTTACTCTGTGCTTTCAGCATCCAGCAGTGTGTCCCACAGAAAATGGAAACAGCCAGGGCAATATTGCTAGCGATGTCTATTGCTCTTGTTTTGACTCTCAGGCCTGAAATTGTGCAGCTGTACATCCAGCTGTTAAATCGGGGGAGGGAGTGGGGGAGGACTGTGATCAGTTCAGTGCTGTTTATGGGTAGTGAACATGTAACATTGTGAAATCTTTATTTTACCTTGTGTCTTTGCCTAACCCTATGAATTATTTCAAACGTAACAATTTTCTGTGTAAAATGTATTGTCGACTCCTTATGTTTTCAAGGTTATTATTATTATTATTTATTAATAAACAGCAATGTATTATGTAACAAACCAATAAACCTGTACCTGAATCGATAATGAAACAACAGTTTTTTTTATTATTAAACAACAATCTTATCTAGCAACTGCAAAGAAACCTTTAATGAAACAGGGAAGAACACAGGGGGAGGGGATTAATGTCACCAGCAAGTATGCTTGCCTCTGCCGGTTCTTGTTCATAAACCGTTCTGGTGTTGGGTGATGAGGCTCAAAGTTCCCCAGGGGGCTAGAAGGCTCAAAAAAGCCAGGCTTCCAAGCACAGCTGTTCTTATTTCCTTGAGCTAGGGTCTGGGAAGGAAGTGGCCCCTGGGAGCATTGCTGCAGAGTACAGTGGGGAGGAGCTGCTGCTGTTTCCAGTAGCTAGTATTGTCCAGGGGCTGCATAACATGGCTGGGTGTTGGTTTGCACTGCATTGCCTACTGCCCTAATAGTACCATGCGTCGCAGCAGGGCCTTGTGGCTGTGTATTGCCTCCAGGAGCCGCCTCTTCATCTCCCAGTCTTTTTCGTTACTGTCTTTATGCCACGGCAATGCTGTCCTTGGCCACTGTCTCTGGAGACCTCCCTGTTGGTTTCCCTCTGCATACTCCAGTACTGCCTCCACCTCTGTGCTGCTTTCTGGGGTTTATGGGACTCAGCACTGAGGGCCATGAACATGTCAACACGCGTCAGGTTGGCCGGTCACTCGGCTGTTGCTAGAGGCCCTGTTCTAGAGCGTCTGGCTGCAGCAGGGGCTGTGACTGTGTGAGCGCAAAAACCCCACAAGTGATTATTGTTCATATTTCAGAGAGGCTTTGACAGCCACTTCAATACACATTTCTGCCTGTCCTTCCCTGGGAAGAATCCCAGTCTCAGGGAGCCTCTGAGATGGTAAGCGGTGTGTGTGCGAGGAGGGCTGCGTTGGGATTTTGTCAGTTGTATGTGCCATTTGGCTTGGCCATTTGGCCGTGAAAACAAAGGTGGTGGTAGTGAGGTAGGAAGTTTTCAGGTCCGGCTTTGCAGTTTTGCTATGCCTTGGAGAGTCTTCTATGATGTCAGGGGGTTAGTGGGTGATATCTGGGAGAAAGCTGGGTAATAACGCCTTCTACATACCTTTAAGCTG
This sequence comes from Dermochelys coriacea, assembly GCF_009764565.3. Taxonomy (NCBI): domain Eukaryota; kingdom Metazoa; phylum Chordata; order Testudines; family Dermochelyidae; genus Dermochelys; species Dermochelys coriacea. Next base: position 28,951,712 of record NC_050080.1, read on the forward strand.
TCCTGCCCTTTTATGATGTTATACTGAGGCAGGTGACTGGGAGGCAAAAAATGGCCTTATTCAAAAAAGGCAAAGGGCAGAGCAGCAAGGTTCTCTGTCAAGTTATTCACCAAGACAGTCCCCCTAGAAATGCTGAGTGGAAAGGAGTTTTGAATGACTGTGCAGCTATTCTGCATAATGTCCGGACAAATATAGAGCAATTTTTCAGGCTTAGTTTCTGCTTTATCACCCCTGCAGACATGATGAAAATGAAGAGAAGAACAGATAGGGTTCTGCAAAGACAGACGCATAAAGCTGCAGGGAAGAAGGCTTGTAGTCTCGCTCCATGAGGGAAGGGAAGAACCACCCACCCCGCAAAAGAGTTTACCTTGCAGGCCTCAGAGAGAGGGGTCTGACTAGGAAGGCTGGAGAATGAAAAGTTTGGGGAAGCACGGTAGGAAGTAGTCCAGGGGCAAGAGCAGTAAGGTAGGTATAACCACAGACCTTAACTGCTTGCTGTAGGGCTTTGGACGGAACCCAAAGCAGAAGGCGGGCCTGGGTTCCCCTACCATCCACTGCATAGTGGAATTGCTGGGGCAGTGAATGAGACGACTGCCTGAGTCACTGCAGGAATGATGTAGTCAAGGCAGTGGATATGAGGACGGCCTGATGCTGGTACAGAGGGACTTCGAAAGAGTCCCCCAGAAGGGCAAATCACAGGGTAACATGGCCGAAGGGCCAAGTCATGAAGCAGTTGCATTGTGACTCCATGAGTGGGAGGAGAGCTGCACTTTGGAAGACCGGAAAGGGAGTGCTGAACTGGGCAGAGTGAAGCCCCAGGATTGCCAGAAGGAGGTGCCAACTCAGTGATGAGTAGAACACACTGTGACAGCCTGACTTAACAAAATAAACTAACTTCCATATGCCACAGCTCATCCGGGGATAGTTCTCTGGGATAAAATTCAGAAAAGGACTTTAAATGTTAGGGTGTCTTGAAAAAAATGTATCTGGAATTCATTTTAATCTTGTTTGGCTCATACAGTCTCCAGAATGGCTTGGGCTAGAAACTCCCTTTTTGCTTTGAGTTGTTGGCCTTTCTGAAGAGAGGTGTCTTTTTGTAGCTTTGAGGAACTTTGTAGGGGAGTTACTTGGGTATAATATAAAAAGAGCTTTATAATATAATAGATCCAATACTGCAAGGAGCTCAGAAAAGTCTTCCATAATCAGATGCTATTTTTAATACCAGTTGGGGGACTGACGAATTGAACAGGGAGCACAAGGGGAGGAGGAGTTTGGGAGAGACGGGCTCCCCAGCCCATTTGTTGTAGAATCCCATGCTTTGCTTTGCTGTGGTTGGATCTGCACTAGTTTGCGTACAGCTGGATGTGTTTGGCAGACAGGTTTCAGTTTGTGTTTGCTACCTACACTAACTGTAGCCAGATGCCTTCAGAACAGGAGGCACACTAGACATCCCACCACCATCATCCTTCAAATACAAAAGGCCGATTGTCCATTGTCTAAGTTAGATGGCCAGTTCACCTGTAGGAAAGGCAGACAGTGTCCTCTCTGGAGCAGTGCTGCTCAGATCATTGAAAACATGGTCTGATTGCAACATTCATGCTCTTGAACAGCGCAGGAGAAAAAAATGGGCTCTTCACCAGATGTGACTGCAACTAATGGTTCAGTTCCTGTTATATTAAAGGAAAATTTCTGGACAGCCCTTACCTCAGTGGTTCTCAAACTTTTGTACTGGTGACCCCTTTCACACAGCAAGCCTCTGCGTGCGACCCCCTCTCCCCCTTTGTAAATTAAAACTACACACATGCAGTTAGACTTTTTGTTTATATTTAACGCTATTATAAAAGCTGGAGGCAAAGCAAGGTTTGGGTTGGGGGAGGCTGAGAGCTTGTGACCTCCCATGTAATAACCTCGTGACCTCCTGAAGGGTCACACTTCCCAGTTTGAGAACCCCTACCTTACCTTAAAGAATTTGCAGTAAATCTCACTTTTTCATATAATTGGCCATTTCTTAGACAGAGATCCTCTCATGGACTCACCTGTCCTCCCAATTCTGGTTCCATACCTTCCCTACACAACAGCAGAGTTTCTTCACATGAAAAAGTCCTGTCACTTGGGACAGTTTTAAAGGAAGACAATAAAAATTAACTCCCTTTGAACATAGTCATGTGGCAGTCTAGTCTTATCTCAGTGATGGTTTCCTCTTCCTGAATGCTGGATTTAACATTTATTTTCAAGACCAAACCTCCCTTTGTAGCCTGTATCCCCTCGCCTCTCCTCCCCCCAAAACCCTCTCAGTGCTTTTTATCTCTCTCCAGGTTACTTTGCAATTTAGTTCTGTCTTACTGAGTGTTTTCTACCACTTCAATTTCAGTGTCATCTGCAGACTTGATTGTGGTTGAGTTTACGCTAATGGGACCAGAGAGATGTGGTCCAGAGTGCTGACAAGGACTTGGGTTTTGCATTTAGCTGGTTGCAAAAGACTCTGAAAACCCTGAAAGAGTCATGGACTTGACTCCAGCTTCCAGGGAGCATCCCTGCTTGAACATTGACAGATGCTGCACCAATGTTACGGAAGCAGCTCTACTGACCATCTGGAAATGCTCCACAGACCAGTTAGAAAACTACCAAAGCTGAGGCAGACTGAGTTTCCCAAAAGAGTGCTATCTGGCCTTGGAGTCCTCCATATGCCACAGCACTCAAATGGTGCAGCAACAGCTGTGCTGGCAATTTCTGCTGCTGGTGCTCCTCACAGGGTTAATGGTATTTCATTCTTCTCTGTGCAGCCTGACCTTGTAGCATGGCGCCTGTTTTAGAAGGCATGCATGTGCTGGAAAGGAAGGACAAGAAGAGGGCTGCAAAAGCTAAACAGATTAGTGAAATACCAATGTTATTTTCATTAGAAAGTAATGGAAAGTCTTTGGGACAAGCCCCGTCACTTCCTGTGTATGGACAGCTCCTAGCACAGTGGGTCCCTGAGCTCAGTTGGCAGCTCTAGACGCTGCTGGAATAATCAAGATCCCCACTAAAAAGAGGACCTGGAAGAAGTTGAACCATTCCCCAACACCACCATCACCAAAATGCAGCAGAAAGTACTCCAGAAACCCAGGCTTCTGCAATGTCTCTATCCCATTTATTGTCTCTAACCGGTTATTTTCCAAACAGATAGGAAGGTTTTATCTCCCCTTTGCTCTTTCTTTATCTTTGCTGATACATCTACAGCAAAATATCTTTCTAGTCCCTTCCTCTTAAACTGCTTCTAGTGCTACCCTAAGATAAAGCAGTGCCACTCACGCATCAGAACCATTAGAGCTTGTTTCCTGTTCTATATTTCCAGAGGTAAAATGGATCAAAGGGGTAATCCTACAGAGGAGGGAAATGGAGTTGAAGTGTATTACTATCGGTTTAGGGTACATATATCTGACTTTGGCTTCTCCCTATAAAAGCATTAAGTCAGTAGGCTTGGGCCCCATGACACAATAAACTGCGTGACACAAATAACGTCACATTTTTGACACAGTTGTCCACCAGCATGCAGCTTGGGGATTCTATTTGGTTTTTACACTGACAAGGAGACATGAGCTGGAGTCTGGCTACTGGACATTTATACTGGATTAGTTATTGTGGCACGTGAGATGGGTTGTGGGGGACTTGTGTTTGGGGATCTGCAACTCAGAGCTCTCTGAGAAGAGGAGCAGAGGCTGAGTCCATCAATCCTACAGAAGACAGACACCATTGTCACGAACTAGAATCCTGAAGGGAACGTCTGTGAGACAGAGAAATGCTGGATGAGCCGGTCTGTCCGGAGGCCCATGCAATGCTGTGTGGGTGTGGATGGAGTGAGCTTGTGTCCTCCATAGTTTAGACTAGGGAAAAGTGCAGTTCAGTTCTGAAAAGCATCATGGGTTTTCCATGTCTGTTCTCTTTCAGAGGCTTTCCATAGAGTTTAAGGCTGGAAGGGACCATTAGAATTTAGTCTGACCTCCTCTATAACACAGACCATTCAGTTTCACCCAGACACCCCTATCCTGAGCCCAATGACTTTAGTTAGACTAACACATTTCAGTCCTCAAGAGACTAAACTGTTGTGTCCACAGACAAAGAACAGGTGAGAACATGGTGCCGGCAAAGCCTGAGGTCTTTACAATGGCAGGGAATTGTTTAGATGAGATGCCCACAGGATCCTAGCAAGCACACCAAACTCTGCTTCAAAGGAACTGAGCGTCCCTCCCAGCCAAAGTGGCCTGGGCGTATTGAACGTACTCTCTTTACAGGTTAAAAGTGTGCTTTTTTTCTATCTGCCAGCCCTGTCGACACTTTGGGATCTCCAAGTCAAGCTGGGTTCAATCCTTCTCGTGCACCCCAGGAATAATAATAAAAATTGCACCCTCAGTGACAGCTGGGCAACGCCAGTGCCTTCTGTACAAAGTGTGACACCCTCATACGGTGGAGTGCTGGTAAGAGGCTGAACTATATTTTCTTGCTCCAGCCACTCTAGTTGCTATATAAATCTTAATAATAGAGTGTGCCTGTATGTTTCTTTGGAGACTTGTAGAAATGTTTCTATATGATTTTATTTTTGTCAGCAATCTACCTTCCCTCCTCCTAGCGACTTGGAACAGATGTGCTCACCTAGCACTGAAAGAAACAAATAGCACAGCAGGACTCCCCAATTCGCAGTGGGAGTGGTAACAACCCTTTCACCCCAGCACTTATGTGACATTTTGTGTCAACAGAGATCAGTTCCTCCCCTTTTGCCTCTTGGCTCTCCCCAGAGAGCAATCATTCACCCAATAACCCACTTGCCTTGAGTGATAGGATTATGAATCCTTTTGCAAACCCCATACCAAACCATGAGTGTCTTGCAGCTTGCCGTGTTGAGTGTAGTAGTCAAGTACAGTAGCCTGTGTAACAGTCGCCCATGGGGGTTAATTGCCACCTTAGCCCAGTCCAATAAATGGAGCAGTTTTTATTTGCTGCACTACAAAAAAAATGACCTCTTTCTGTGCCTATGTATTTATGTTCTGTGTGCAACTGAGCTGCGCCCGTCTGTTCCCCTGAAGTATTCTAGTATATGTCCTTCTGTTCTATACATTTTAAATAGCTGCATAAATTAGGGACATTTATGGGTACATGGAATTGGGCCCTATCTTCATTTTTATAATTAAAATTGCTGTTCTTAAAATACACTTTGGGGTATAAAATGCTGTATTCTGTGAGTGTTGTTTGCATAAATACACAGACAACAGGGGCAGCATATTAGTCAAGTTGCAAAGTCTAGCACTCAGAAGTTAGGAAATGCTGAAATTAAGGTTGCCTGTCAAGCTTATGGGTATGTATTGTGGTATGTTGTTTAATGACATGATCATATTCTATTTTTTCCACTAGACCTCTGTGTTATTCAGTGCACACAGAAAGACAGTACACACTGAATAAGCAGCTATTACATTATTATGTTTCTCCTCCTTGTTCAATGGATGGCACCAGGCCTTATTTATTACATACTATTCAAAGCCTGCTCTGAAGACAATTATTAATGGCCTTGTCAAGCTGCCTGTATTGTGAGTACCAGCCTTAGGGTAGACTGTTAAGAACAAGGGTCCATACCCTAAATTGGTTATGATGAGTTCTATACATAAATTTCACCCCCCAATTATTAAGTATGAATTCCTCAGGTACTATAACAGCCTTAGCATGGAGTTACAGACAGTCCCGTTGGATTTTCTGTCTTGCCACCCAGATAAACCTCCTGTATGATAGATGGTCCCTTACACCGAGAATCACAGCAATAGTGAGATTAATCTCAGTCCCAAAGGACCAGTCACTTATCCTAGGTCAACCACACCTTACATCTAACATCAAAGCCCATGCTTGTAGCCAATCTTATAATAAAATATATACAGATTTATTAATAGGAAAAGGAAACAAGAGTTATGTATAAGGTTAAAGCAGGTGAGCCTAAGAGAGATACCCAAATGAGTTACAAAGTTCAAAAGGTAATACAAGTTTTTATAATAAGCAAGCTCTATATGTCCTTTAGGGCTAAACAGCTGGGGATCTCTTGCTTATGTCTAGAAAACCTTGCCCTCCAGAGTCCAAGCCACATAGAGACACAGTTACTTCTTGTGAGGGGTTGTTATCCCCCTCCTGCCATCTGTGTTGAGTTGCAAACTCAGCTGACGGGAGGAATCCACTTGCATGACTTTTCTTCATGGGGGCGAAGGGGGGAGAGCAGAGCAACAAAGTCTTTTGTCCTCTTTAACGCTCCACAATAGTATGTCTGGTGTTGCTTGATCTTCCCTGTGGGGCAGGATGTAGCACCTTTGATTGCAGATTGACACTGGCACTATTTAATGTCTCCATCCTGACTGGTGATTTACCTAGTTACAGAGGCTTCCAATACCAATGCTCAAATATTACCTTACAATATGGGATATGGATGGTATAAGCAAGACTAATGGTGGCAGCAACTCACAAGATTTCAATAAAATCTAAACACATTCTTATAATCCCCATACCTGTTTTAACAACACTAACACTCAGGTGAGCCAGACTGGTTCTAGCTATGTGTTTGTCACTGTTCAGTTGAGTCCTGGGGACCTTGACATGAGCTCGCTCGCACGTTGTTTGCCAGTGTCACAGTCCTCATGGGCTTTTCTGTGGTGCTCATCATTATAGTATCTGAGTGCTTCCCAAACATTAACGAATTTATCTACACAGCTTCCCTTTGAGATGACAGGGTGGTATTATCTCCATTTATCTCAGATGGGAAACTGAGACACTGCAAGATTAAAGTCAAAAGAATCCATTAATTTTGGGTGCCCAATTTGAGACCCCTAGAACCTGATTTTTCAGAGTACTGGGCATTCTATAGGAATTAGTATGTTCAATGCACGGCTCTCATTGACTTCAGTTGCAGCTGTGAGTGCTCAGCACTTCTGTAAATCAGACTGCAGGATCTCAAGTCAGGCACCCTGAAAATGAAGAAAGCCTAATTAGCGACCACTTGGTCAGATCAAATCTGGCCAGAGGTTTTGGGGAAATAAAAATATTAATACATTTTGGATCAATAAAAAAGTTTCTGAATTTTAAGAAGATGAGTTTCCCCATGCGCTGTGTGCGACCTCTGCACTATGGCTTCCCCACATGCCAGACGCTCCGACTCTGGAGCACCCACACAAAAAAACTAGTGGGTGTTTAGCACCCACCGGCAGCCAGCTCTCCTCTGCCCCCCAGTGCCTCCCATCCACCAGCGGCCCCACCGATCAACTCTTCCTCCTCCCTCCCAGCATCTCTCGCCCACTGCGATCAGCTGTTCCGCGGCGTGCAGGAGGCATTGGTGGGGAAGGGTAGGAGCAGGGACAGGGTGCACTTGGGGGAGGGAGTGGAATGGAGCGGGGGTCAGAAAAGGCGGGGCAGGGGTGGGAAGAGGCGGGGTGTGGGTGGGGGCTTGGGTGAAGGGGATGGGGCCTGGGGCAGAACGGGAGTTGAGCACCCATGGGGCCTGGAGGAAGCAGGCACCTGTGCCATGTGCTGTGTGCAACTTCTGCACTACAGCTTCCTCCAGCAGTGTGGGTGACTTCAGCACTGCAGCTTCCCCGCACAGTGTGTGTGATCTCTGTGCTACGGCTTCCCCGTGCAGTATGTGCCATCTCAGCTTCCCTGCACAGTATGGACCACCACAGCACTGCAGCTTCCCTGCGCAGTATGGACCACCACAGCACTGCAGCTTCCCTGTGCAGTATGGACCACCATAGCACTGCAGCTTCCCCTGCAGTGAATGCTTCCTCAGTGCTGCTGCTAAACCTAATCCCATCTGGCTTTTTGTTGCTACTCAAAGAGCCAGTGGCACTGGAAGGGCTTTGTGACTAGGGGATTGTCTTCACGTACAGTGCTACAGCGGCACAGCTGCACTGGTGCAGCGCTTTAGTGAAGATGCTATTACACCAATGGGAGAGCTTCTCCCTTCGGTGTAGTTAATCCACTTCCCCGAGAGGCGATATCTATGTCAACAGGAGAAGCTCTCTGTCAGCATAGTGCTGTCTGCACGGGGGGTTACGGTCAGTAGAACTCTGTTGCTCAGGGGTGTGGATTTTTCACACCCCTGAGCAACATTATACCCAAGTAATTCTGTAGTGTAGACTTGGCCTAAGGAAATGCTCTGGCCAGTATGTGACTAGAAAAGCTATAAGGGAAAATCTACCCCGAGTCCTGACTTCTCACTGAGTATGTACGTTTCTTTCTCTACCCTTTGCAGGGGTGAAGAAACCTTCTGAAACCAGAATGGATCTCAGGGAAAAGTGGAGACGCCATTTGTTGCTCCTGGATTACAGCATGGCTGAGCTACAGCAAAAGGGGTGGAAGAAAAGCGTCATGGAAGAGTGCTCGTAAGTAAAAGCGATTTTGCTCTTAACGTTCCCGTGACCATTCGTTGCAGCTCTCGCTGGAAAGATTCCTGACTGGTGCATCTAAACTGCAATCAATTGTGCATTACTTTCTAACAGGAGAAGAGGACTTGCTTACTTTGTAAAGTGCTTTGAGATCCTCTGATTAAAGGCACTGTATGACCCTCATCCCACAAGTAGCTGAGTTAAGTCAATGGGAGCTGAAACAAGTGCTCATACCTCATAGGATGAGGCCCCATAAGTGGAAAGTAGTACCAGTGGGGTTTAAGCAACAACCAGCAAGGAGGAGGACTCCCTGGGGTATAATAACCAGCTGAAAAGACCGAAAGATGTTCATTCCCTCTGGGGGACCTGGCATTGGCCACTGCTGGAAGACAGGATACTGAGCTACATGGACCTTTGGTCTGACCCAGTATGGCCGTTCTTATGTTCTTATATCTTGGTTGCCAAAAGAGGCTTGAGATGGTCATTAACCCCTAGGAAATCCTGTTACTCCAAGTTGTTCCCCTTCCCCTTGTTTTTAGTTTATTTTTGTTAGGGATGGGTTGTCGCTCGCTGTGCTGGGCCTCAGCTCTCCATCCATTGAAGAGCAAGGCTTATCCTGCCATCACTTGTGCTTGGTGTGCATGAGTGGTATTTACATTGGCCACTATGATGCCAAGACCCCTCTGGGGGCATAGATGATGGAGAGGACTGTCAGTAACAGTCATGGACTGGAAGGAATCTGCATTCGTGTTCAGACTGAAATGTTGGATTACTTCTGGAGCTGGCACTTTAAACAGAGGAGTTTATGATGTATTTTCCTGTCAGGCCTGCATGATGAAAGACCCTGTTGCTAGTGAAAGACCCTGTGATTTGAGTACACTATTTCCTCTCCTTTAGATGGCATCATGCTAAATGTTTGGGGCTGCTAGACACGTAGGAATGGCCACAATGAAACAGATCATTGGTCTGTCTGCTCTGGCATCTTGGTTCTGTCTCGTCTTGCGTCAGAGAAAGACCCCGTCGTGATGTTGTGCAACATTACACCCTTACAGGGAATAGAATGACTTCCTGGACCTGACTGGTGATCAGCCCATGCTTGAGGCATGAGATCCCTTCTCATTTTGTATCTCAGCAAGTGGTGTAGGTTATTAGATCCTTTGCCATTTAAGTCTCTTTCTTTCTCTGGAACTTGGCTCTCTCTCTAGACCTCAGGCAAGCTAGCTGAGGCTTTTTATTAGTGCTAAGGAGATTAGCTCCCATTGTTCATCCTAATGCAGAAACGCAAGCTGAGCCTCCGAGGTCAGACTAATAGCAAAGGCTGAAGCCGTTGGGCTGTGCCTGTACTCAGAAGTCATCCCTGTGCCACCTGGATACCGAGCAGGTGGGGTGGAACGGGGGCAGGTGGTCTCCAGTATGAATCTGGGCCCAAAAACAACACACAAATCTTCAACAGTCACACGTCTGTGATAATAAGAAAACTCCAACGTGTAGACATACAGCTCTGAAGCAAATGAGTCTGCTGCTCCCCAAACCATCCAATGGTTTAGTTTCGATGTGGCACTAATCTGTCTCAGTGGCTAGCCTAACAGACTGCCTGCCATCTGCCATAGGCACAACATGCAGCGTTAAATAAATATTAAACGTGCGATAACAGCATGTGACAATGAGCAAAAGGCGATGACTTAAAGCTATATGAGACTTGTTACGTAAACAGCATCCTGAAGTGAGTATTTGTTTTTTAAAGTAAACGGATATTTGGGGCATCTGATGATCTTTCTGCCTAGCAGATGCCAGGAACAACAGCTCTGTACTGGGGTGAATTTCCTTGATGGCCCAAGGGAGCGTAAATTCCTGCCGTTCTCCAGACTGGGGTTCAGAGACAGTTTCTTTCTTTGCAAACTGATAAATTCTCAGCCATCGGATTAATCTCTGCTCACAGACTGTGCGTGGGGGAGCAGCTCTAAAGTCTCAGCCAGTGAGCAAAGATTAAAGTGATAGATGGGCCTGCAGGCCTATGAGTCAGAATTATTCATAGAAAAGCCCCATCCTCAGACCACTTGTGTTGTCATTCGAGTGGCAGAAGCTTTTTAATCTTAACTGCTGTGGGAAGGGAGACCAGAGGCTCAGACTTGGAATAGACAGGCTATTTGGGAGGCAGTATGGCCTAGTGGATAGAGTGTTGGCCTGGAACTTAGGATACCTGGATTCTATTCCTAGCTCAACTGCTGGGTGATCCTGGGCAAGTCACTGCCTTCCTCTCTGCCTCAGTTTCCCCATCAGTAAACTGAAGGTAATGATACTGCCCTCATTTGTATAACTCCCTCAGATCTACTGACGATAAGAGCTAGACCCATTATTAATACTATCCAGTTGTGCTATATTGCAATGCGTGCTGGATATCCATCAGTGCTATGTTGTCCATCCGTGGTATCCAGTGAGGGTGGAACTCCTGTGGCCGGAGTGTGTGCAGGGGCTTGCTGTGAGGGGCCGAGCTGCTGTAGCAAGTAGGCCTTGTCTAGGCTAGGATTTAGAAAGTGTTAGCTAACTCGGGTTAGCAGCCGAGCGTAAACAAGGCGGTGTGCCTTTAACATGACAAGTGAAAGCCTGGGGGGGGAGCTTAGCAGCTCTCAGAAACCTGCCTGCCATTTCTGCTGCTTTGGCCGAAATGTTTATTTAAAGCTATTTCCCTGTGAGGAACAGGCCAGGGTAAGAAAAGGTGAGAGGGGAGCATTAAGCTGCTCTCTGACAGAGGAGGCCAGAATGAATAAGGAAACAGGCGTTTGCAGAGAGCACCCTGTCTGCATGTCACTCATCTCCTCTGGCCAGGCAAGGGGCTGTGGGAGTCTGTCTGTCCTCAAAAAGAAAAGGAGTACTTGTGGCACCTTAGAGACTAACACATTTATTAGAGAATAAGCTTTCGTGAGCTACAGCTCACTTCATTGGATGCATCAAATGCATCAAATGCATCCAATGAAGTGAGTGTAGCTCACGAAAGCTTATGCTCTAATAAATTTGTTAGTCTCTAAGGTGCCACAAGTACTCCTTTTCTTTTTGCGAATACAGACTAACACAGCTGCTACTCTGAAACCTGTCTGTCCTCAGGCAATCAGAAAGGCGAAAAACCAGAAGGAGAACATCAATCCGGACAGGCCCCTGGGATTGCCGTGAACACACGCACTGGCACAGTGATCCCCACACTCTGCTATGGCAGGGTTTGAAATAGCAGTGACAGGGGCACTGTGTCCTTTTGAATACTCCCCCCCACCCCCATTCTCATCTTCATCAGGGGATCCGGTTCTTCCCTGCAGCTCCACCCTGCCCAGTCCTGGAGGTAGCTATCCTGCCTGGCACTCTGAGGTTCTTCTCTCTCCTGGCCAATTCCCAGCCCTCCTCCACCTCCTTTCGAGTTGTCTCCTGTGCCCTCTGCTCCTGTCCCCTTCTCCAGTAGCCCCACTCCCTTCCTGCCTCACTCCCTTCCTTTCCTCCATCTTCGCTCTTTGCCTCATGCAATGTGCCACCCCTTCCTGCTTACCCCACTCCCTTCTCCCTCCTTTGCCCCTCCCCCATACCAGAACATTTTAGGGCCCTTCAGGCCTTCCCTTCACACTTCTGCCCACTGTGCATGGTCTTGCTTATTGTGCTCCCCTGCTGCTGGTCAACCTCCCCTCTGACCAGCCGTCACTGTGCCCCCCAGTGAGCCTGCAGCAGGTGGGCAGTGTGGGGAGGGGTGGGGCCTGCAGTACTGGAGTAGCATGTGTGATGCTGACCCGTGGCAGGCACGATTTGTGAGAGTTAGTGGAGTGCTACTGGGGAGTTCAGGCCATGGGAACCTGTTTTGCCCTCCCTGGCTGGGATGCCACCAAGCACCAACATATTGGTTGTATTGTTTTCTCTACTTGTTGAGGAATAGGTGTGGCCTGAGCTCTGGCCTAGGCGCCAGGACCCCCCGAGTTCAAATCCAACCTCTGCTAGTGACTCTCTAGCTTTGGCCAAGGCACATAACATCTCCTCCTCACTTTCCTCAGTGGTGAAATGCGTATAACACTTCCTCACCTAACAGGTACATTGTGAGAGTTCCTTAGTTCATGTTTGTAAAGTGCCTTGAAGATATAAAGGCCAGTAAATGCTAAGTATTAAGACCAAATTCCTGCAATGCATTGGGACAATTGTGCAGTACTTTTGGGGGGTGGAGGGAAGGGATTTGAACACTGAAAGTCCTTGACGTGTTTATACTAAATAATAGAACAGTAGATGCTGTTCTAGTCAGATAAATTCAAGTCTAATCCTTTCTCAAATCTTGCTAAGTTATTTTCCCCATTAACCTGCAGCAGTGAATTCCACAGGTTAATTTTATGCTATTATTCATTATTTGTATTCCATTAATGTTTAGAGGCTCTGGCCAAGATCAGGGCCCCACTGTTTTAGATACTGCACAGACACTTAGCAAGAGACAGCTGCTGCCCCACAGAGCTTGTACTCTAAATGGACAGGACAGACAGAGGAGTGGGCAGGAGAAAGGGACTATTAATATTTGGGTAAAAAAATATGTCAAGATGCTGCTGTAAGGAACAATCCTGCAGGGATGCAGAGATGGAAAGAAGTTAAGTCACAGTCATAGTGCATCCCTGCAGAATTGTTCCTTAAAGCCATCATCTTGAGAAGTCTGTCCCCATGACCCAAATAAAGGGGCTTTCATAACCTTCAGGGAGAGCTATTTTCCCAATCTATTCCACTTCACTGCTAGGAAACATTCGTCATAATCAACCTACATTTTCCTTTACCTAATTCCAGCCATTGCTCCTAACTGTATCTCCTTAGCTCACTTCCTCCTTGGTGTTCTGCCCACTACCCTGAGCCATCCTTTAGCCATAACATCCTGGTTTAGCTGTAAAAGCCCTTTTCCACTCTTCAGCCAGCTCCGTCCATCAGTGACCAAAGGCCTCATCTACATTAGTTTCCCCCCCTAAAATTTCTCAGTTGCTACCAGCCAGGCAGGTTCACCTGCAATAGCGATGGTTGGAAAGCTAGTATGGACAAGGCATGGAAGGCCACTGTAGATTGAACTGCTGTTTAATTTAGGGCTTTTTTACACTACAGACATGCCAGTGGCATAGTTATAACATTGCAGCTGTGCTGCTGTAGTGCCATGGTGTAGAAACGTGCTACAGCGATGGAAGGGTGTTTTCTGTCACTGCAGTTAATAATCCACCCCTTTGAGAAGCGGTAGTTAGGTCGATGGAACACTTAGGGGGTTAGGTTGGCTTAACTGCATCTCTCTATCCCTGAGCAAAGTAGCTAAGTCGACCTAAGTTTTAGGTGTAGATCAGGCCTTAGATGAGCTCCAGGCGGAGAAAGACTGGCACGTTATCAGCACTAGCATTTCTAGCATTGCCGTTAGCTCTGGAGCTGCTGGTGCTAGAACTGCTGGGAAAGTTTTGGTAGAAAAGGCTAATGTAGCACCAGCCCAAGAAAATGAAGCCTTCCTTCGTCTGTCTTTCAACTTGCCAAGTGTGTCCCGATGGAATAGCATGGAACTGGCAACCATAGAAATAGACCCCTCCCTGCCCACTTCCCCAGACTAGCTCCCATCATGCAATTCAGGACTCCTACATGTGTCTCATTCTTTCTTTATTGGAAAGAATTTTCTCACCCCCTGGTCAAGTTTCCTGACCAATCAGAACACGCTGGTGCTGGTCTGGGACTCCAGGCTTTACCAAGCAGATTCCGGCGTGTAATTGGCAATTTTCAACTCTCAGCGTCAGATTCTCAGGGTTCTTTTTTTTTAAGTTAAAGAAAGAGAGAACAGGACAAAAGAATTTTGTGATTAAATTAAGCATCAAACACAGCGGCGGTGGGGCACAGAGCAGGGCATGGTGGTCCCAGGAAAAGTCTGCCTCTCGGTGGAATAATATAATTGGCATCATTCCAGGGACTGGCATCACATGATGCTTAATCCATTGATACAGGACATAGTGATCTCATGACTAACCTCCTCCTCTGACAGAAGCCCTGCCCTCCCTCCTCCTCCCTCCTGTTTGCCCTTGGCCGCTGGGCTGCCACCTGCTCTCTCAATCCCACCACACAGCTGCCGGCTTAGAATAACAAATTAACACCCACTTTCAGAGGCCATTCCCTACTAGACATGACAAAGTAAACCCATTAACCCAAGCCACTGTGTCGCCTGGGAGGAAATGCAAGGCAGCCAGGCGGTGGGCAGACTCAATTGCTTACTGTAAAAAGGCACATGGCAGCCTGGAGCTGTTTACCTAGGTCAGCAGTGTAAAGAGACAAATGCCGAAGAGAAGAATGATATACACCCATATCCCTTAACAAGGAGCAGGATGGGCACAGGTCTGTTGGGAACGTGTCCCTTCTACCTGAGCTAAAGCCAACCCTCTAGTTAGTTCTGCTCTGATAAGGATGTTCAGCTGGTAAAACAATGGTGCTCTCCATGGGTTACTGCACTGGATTGTGCTACTGAGCTCGCAACACCTCAGGATCCACCCCTGGCTGGAGAGGTTGATGCTGTGAGGTCTCTGGCTGGGGATTGTCTGGCCAGACAAACTGGGAAACTTGTCGCAGTGGAAGGAAGTGCCCATGTTTTCTGTGAAGCCCTTTTGGCCTCCATTGTGCTAAAAGGAAGGACATCTTGTCTCTGGCTATCTCTACACTACCACTTACGTCGGTGTAAGTTATGTCCCTCAGGGGTGTGAATAAGCCACCCCCGAGTGACAGTTACACTAACCTAAGCGCTGGTGTGGACAGCGCTATGAGCTTCTCCTGCTGCCATAGTTACCACTGCTCGCTGGCGGTGGGATAGTTAAGTGGACAGGAGAGCTCTCTCCCATCAGCGACACTAGAGAGCTTACAACGGCGCAGCTGCATCGGTACAGCTGTAAGCTCTCTGAGTGTAGCCATAACCTCTAACTAATCTGGACAAGAACTAGGGGACTGTGAAAGAAGCCAAAAGGCAGCATTTTGCCAAGGGGGAGAAAGGAAATGCCTCACTGGGCAGCTGATGGAAAAACTTCCTGCCACAGGAAATCAGCAGGTTGCAGAGTTGGGAATGCTGGAATTGCCACATCAGCTCAGACCATCTAGTCTGTCCTTTAGTGGACCCTTCTGTGCTCCAGAATTACCTGTTTCAAGAGCCAACCAGTAAAGGTGCTGAGAAAACTGCTTCTCGAAACCTTTAGAGAGACACTAGGTGTTTACATGTGTGACTGCAACATAAGCAAGTACCTAGGAAGGCAGACAAAGAAATTGCAGGGTTTGTTGTCTGTCACGCTAGAGTAACTTCTTTCCACCTTGTCATTAAAGAGCCAAGGGGCTGCTCCAAAACTAAGCTTGTTAGTGGCATCCATGGTGAGCCTGATATTTTTTATCTTCCCTAGTAAAATCAACAAGCAAAGGAATATCTGCCTGAAAATTGGTAGGTGACATCTATGGAGGAGGTAGAATGGATGCCTTCTGACTTCTAAGGAAATAGGACAGTGGTTTCTGATTTATGACACTTTAAAAACAGAGGGTTTGCCAGAATCCAAAACAGTTTCTAACTTGTTTATGTTTGTTTGTCTGTCTGTCTGTCTGTCTGTTTGTTTGTTTGTTTGTTTGTTTGTTTGTCTGAGAAAGGAAACAGCTCAAATTTTGTCTCCTGGATCCATGAAGTCAAGCTTTAGTCACAGGACAAAAAACTTCATTATTAAGACTTTCATTTTCAGTGTTATTAGCATAATAAATATTAACATCATCAGGAGCTGGAAGTTTATCTTTGTGCCACATCTGCCTGCAGAGACAGAGCATGGAGACAGAAACACCCCAGGTGTCTTACAGAGCCAGAGGCTGGATTCACAACCTCTAGCATTCAAATACAGTGAGTCAGGCCGCAAAATTCACAAAACTGGCTTCAAAATCATGAGATTTTAAAAAATATGAATGCAGGTTCTTATATTTGCTGTCTGGTTGCTGAGCCTTGTAGGGTTTGTGCTTTGAGCTTTTTGCAACAACCACTAGGCTTAGAAACTGCCTTTTTAAAAAAAAAAAAAAAAAAAAAAGTGAAGCTGAGATTCTCACATTATCACAGTACTCCAGGAGCAGGGGCTTTAAGAAAAACATCAGTGTGAGAGCGAGCAATACTGTTGAGGTGAAGGAGTGGAGCGGCACGGAGGGGGAATGCATCCCCTTCCCCCACTCTGCACACATTCTGAGGATGCCCCACTTCTGCAGCCTTAGGAGCTCTGTGGAGAGATGGGCAGGAGGTCTCTAGCACTCCTCACACTAAGGTAATTGTGGGCGGCTTGCCCTCTCCTCCTGCATCCCCTGCAGGGGCCCAACAGTCTTCGGTTCTGTAAAGCAATTCCCTCCCTGCTCTCCCTCCCCGCAGTCTAAGGCTTTCTCTACTGGAGCAAACCCCCGTGTGGACCCTCTTCTCTTAGAGCCAAACCAATGTAATTCCTCTGGAAACTGGTATGAGCATGTTGCTGTTTAAATAGGTGTAATGTCTGTGTAGACAAAACGTTGGGTCTTACTTAAGTGCCTCATCAGCATTGGACAAGCCTCACAGGAGACTGATGAGCCTTTGCAAGATCCCATAAGAGCTTCTCCAGTGTGGTTTTCTGATGTTCCCAGGCTGTTGCTCGTACGGGAGAGTTAAGGTTATCCAGGTGCCTCGACTGTGAATCCCGCATTTTCACAGGGACATTTTTGAGTTAAACATTTGATTTCTTGTTAATTTAACTTTAACTCTAGCTTCCTGGCTTTTTTTTAAATGGTTATTTTTTGCTAAATGCAGTGTTCTTGTACAGAGTCTCAACTTTAAACCACGGGGACTCACTCTCCAGCTGAACACAGAGTGTTGTCTGGTAAGACCCCTGCACAGTTGACCAGATAATTACACCACTGCATATCTCCCACCATTCAAGTGGCTAATGTGGGACAGGTTCTGTCCTGGAAGGGGATGGGGGAGTTCTGGATGTGTGGGTTGGGTACTGCCCCCAAGGGATGGGAAGCTCAGGGAGAGGGAGTTGCAGAATGAGCCTGTGCCACACTCACCCTGTAGCGATGGCTTCTACAGCTCCTTTCCTATGGGACTAGCTGGGCCAAATTTGCATGAGTGGTGCTGCAACCCTGTGTGCAAGGGGCCAGGTCACAGTGCCTGTAGCAGGGAGCTGAGCCCAGCCAGGGACAGGAGCTGCTTCAACTGGGATATGTTGGGG
Organism: Dermochelys coriacea; assembly: GCF_009764565.3. Taxonomy (NCBI): domain Eukaryota; kingdom Metazoa; phylum Chordata; order Testudines; family Dermochelyidae; genus Dermochelys; species Dermochelys coriacea. The sequence continues at coordinate 28,969,314 of NC_050080.1, forward strand.
TCACAGCAGGACAGTCCTGTGAAACTTGAGGCTCGTGGGAGGTCTGCTGATGTCAGACTGGACACTGCACTGACCAGCCCCAATGCCCACACAGCCGGGCAGTTCTACAACTTCAGTTCCCTAATTGTTAACTTTTCAGGTAAATAATTTTCAACAGTAAAAGCAAGGGGGCACCCAGTTTGTGTGGAACGTCAGAATCTTTGGGCCTAACATTCATGATGTCCATCCCTAGGGAGGTATAGGGCACAGTATTGGGGTGCCAGAGCTCAACAGTAACCCCAGCACGTGCAGCTAACCCCCAAAGCAAACAAATAGTGGGGTCATGCCTTTTATGATGCCTGCATGACAAGGCCTGGAAGAGGTTGGTTTTTATTCCATTTTTTTCTGCTTCCTACATCAGATATTCAGGTCTTGTCTACCCTGTTATTCCTGGAGAACTCTCTGGGTGATGGGAGAATTAGCATGATTGTGACTTCAAAAGGATCAGGGAAATGAAACCCGGTGAACTGAGAGGGAAGCAATCTCTAGTCAAGCTGTTTAAAACTCTTTTTGTTTTGGTAACTCAAATGCCAAACAAATAGTTGGAAAGAAAGCGGTCTTTGCTAAAGACTAAACACCCTCTCCCCCTTTCAGTTAAAGGCTGAGAAAGGTCCTAATGGAGTTCTCTGGATCATAGAATCATAGAATATCAGGGTTGGAAGGGACCCCAGAAGGTCATCTAGTCCAACCCCCTGCTCAAAGCAGGACCAAGTCCCAGTTAAATCATCCCAGCCAGGGCTTTGTCAAGCCTGACCTTAAAAACCTCTAAGGAAGGAGATTCTACCACCTCCCTAGGTAACGCATTCCAGTGTTTCACCACCCTCTTAGTGAAAAAGTTTTTCCTAATATCCAATCTAAACCTCCCCCATTGCAACTTGAGACCATTACTCCTCGTTCTGTCATCTGCTACCATTGAGAACAGTCTAGAGCCATCCTCTTTGAAACCCCCTTTCAGGTAGTTGAAAGCAGCTATCAAATCCCCCCTCATTCTTCTCTTCTGCAGACTAAACAATCCCAGCTCCCTCAGCCTCTCCTCATAAGTCATGTGCTCTAGACCCCTAATCATTTTCGTTGCCCTTCGTTGTACTCTTTCCAATTTATCCACATCCTTCCTGTAGTGTGGGGCCCAAAACTGGACACAGTACTCCAGATGAGGCCTCACCAGTGTCGAATAGAGGGGAACGATCACGTCCCTCGATCTGCTCGCTATGCCCCTACTTATACATCCCAAAATGCCATTGGCCTTCTTGGCAACAAGGGCACACTGCTGACTCATATCCAGCTTCTCGTCCACTGTCACCCCTAGGTCCTTTTCCGCAGAACTGCTGCCGAGCCATTCGGTCCCTAGTCTGTAGCGGTGCATTGGATTCTTCCATCCTAAGTGCAGGACCCTGCACTTATCCTTATTGAACCTCATTAGATTTCTTTTGGCCCAATCCTCCAATTTGTCTAGGTCCTTCTGTATCCTATCCCTCCCCTCCAGCGTATCTACCACTCCTCCCAGTTTAGTATCATCCGCAAATTTGCTGAGAGTGCAATCCACACCATCCTCCAGATCATTTATGAAGATATTGAACAAAACGGGCCCCAGGACCGACCCCTGGGGCACTCCACTTGACACCGGCTGCCAACTAGACATGGAGCCATTGATCACTACCCGTTGAGCCCGACAATCTAGCCAGCTTTCTACCCACCTTATAGTGCATTCATCCAGCCCATACTTCCTTAACTTGCTGACAAGAATGCTGTGGGAGACCGTGTCAAAAGCTTTGCTAAAGTCAAGAAACAATACATCCACTGCTTTCCCTTCATCCACAGAACCAGTAATCTCATCATAAAAGGCGATTAGATTAGTCAGGCATGACCTTCCCTTGGTGAATCCATGCTGACTGTTCCTGATCACTTTCCTCTCCTCTAAGTGCTTCAGGATTGATTCTTTGAGGACCTGCTCCATGATTTTTCCAGGGACTGAGGTGAGGCTGACCGGCCTGTAGTTCCCAGGATCCTCCTTCTTCCCTTTTTTAAAGATGGGCACTACATTAGCCTTTTTCCAGTCATCCGGGACTTCCCCCGTTCGCCACGAGTTTTCAAAGATAATGGCCAAGGGCTCTGCAATCACAGCCGCCAATTCCTTCAGCACTCTCGGATGCAATTCGTCCGGCCCCATGGACTTGTGCACGTCCAGCTTTTCTAAATACTCCCTAACCACCTCTATCTCTACAGAGGGCTGGCCATCTCTTCCCCATTTTGTGTTGCCCAGCACAGCAGTCTGGGAGCTGACCTTGTTAGTGAAAACAGAAGCAAAAAAAAGCATTGAGTACATTAGCTTTTTCCACATCCTCTGTCACTAGCTTGCCTCCCTCATTCAGTAAGGGGCCCACACTTTCCTTGGCTTTCTTCTTGTTGCCAACATACCTGAAGAAACCCTTCTTGTTACTCTTGACATCTCTTGCTAGCTGCAGCTCCAGGTGCGATTTGGCCCTCCTGATATCTTTCCTACATGCCCGAGCAATATTTTTATACTCTTCCCTGGTCATATGTCCAACCTTCCACTTCTTGTAAGCTTCTTTTTTATGTTTAAGATCCGCTAGGATTTCACCATTAAGCCAAGCTGGTCGCCTGCCATATTTACTATTCTTTCGACTCATCGGGATGGTTTGTCCCTGTAACCTCAACAGGGATTCCTTGAAATACAGCCAGCACTCCTGGACTCCCTTCCCTTTCATGTTAGTCCCCCAGGGGATCCTGGCCATCTGTTCCCTGAGGGAGTCAAAGTCTGCTTTCCTGAAGTCCAGGGTCCGTATCCTGCTGCTTACCTTTCTTCCCTGCGTCAGGATCCTTAACTCAACCAACTCATGGTCACTGCCTCCCAGATTCCCATCCACTTTTGCTTCCCCCACTAATTCTACCCGGTTTGTGAGCAGCAGGTCAAGAAAAGCGCTCCCCCTAGTTGGCTCCCCTAGCACTTGCACCAGGAAATTGTCCCCTACGCTTTCCAAAAACTTCCTGGATTGTCTATGCACCGCTGTATTGCTCTCCCAGCAGATATCAGGAAAATTAAAGTCACCCATGAGAATCAGGGCATGCGATCTAGTAGCTTCCGTGAGTTGCCGGAAGAAAGCCTCATCCACCTCATCCCCCTGGTCCGGTGGTCTATAGCAGACTCCCACCATGACATCACTCTTGTTGCACACACTTCTAAACTTAATCCAGAGACACTCAGGTTTTTCCACAGTTTCGTACCGGAGCTCTGAGCAGTCATACTGCTCCCTTACATACAGTGCTACTCCCCCACCTTTTCTGCCCTGCCTGTCCTTCCTGAACAGTTTATAACCATCCATGACTGTACTCCAGTCATGTGAGTTATCCCACCAAGTCTCTGTTATTCCAATCACGTCATAATTCCTTGACATCACCAGGACCTCCAGTTCTCCCTGCTTGTTTCCAAGGCTTTGTGCATTTGTATATAAACACTTGAGATAACCTGTTGATCGCCCCTCATTCCCAGTATGAGGCAGGAGCCCTCCCCTCTCAGACATTCCTGCCTGTGCTTCCTCCCGGTATCCCGCTTTCCCAGGTTTTCCAAAGAGAGCTCCAGCACAAACAAGGAAGCTGAAATGTCACCTTCTGGATATTTTTGCAGTGGGGAAAAAAACCAGAAAAAGAAACTTGTGGGGTAGGGAAAAGTACCCTTCTGAGCCACTCTTCTACAAGAGCACAAAGCCAGGTCTTTGCCACCTGCAGCTCACCTTTGTGCAAACACACACTCCCTTTATAGGATATGGATGCCACAGTGGGAGTGCAACAATTTCACAAGCGCCAGGCATTGCCCTGGGGTTTATGGCTGCTAGGATACAAATGCCTATAGTCATTTTTCATAGCTTTCATTTTTACAGATGGATTCTGTAGTGAGACACTGGAGCACATTATTATTATTAAATGGTTATATTTGGGTGGCCCTTAAAGGTTCCAGCTGGGATGAGAGCCTCATTGTGCAGGGTGCTGTACAAACTAAGACAAGAGACTATCCCTGCCTGTGATGGGGTATTCGCCCCACACCAGCCCTGATAGGGTTAATGAAGGCCTGAGAGGCCAGTTAGGCCATTTGGCATCACCGGAAAGAGGGAGGGACGTGGTGAGTTGAGAATGAAGCCTGGCTGGGGAGAGGCTGGGCCAGCAGCACTATAAAGCCAAGAGACTGAAAGCAGGAGGGGGCTTGGGGTGCAGATAAGAACATGTTGTTGATGCTGTATAGGCCTCTAATAAGAACAGTTATAGACTGTGGCTGCCAAGTCTTCTAAATCAACATTTAAATAATTAGAGCCGACCCACGCCCAAACTCTGCCAATCACATGTGGTCCGAGCATTGCGACACTTGTGTGTGCTGCAGGTAGCGACCAGAGAAAAGCCTATAAACTAAAGGATGAAATTGTTAGATTTAACCTTTTGGGCTAAGGTTAGTGGAGATAGTGGAGATCAGAGTACTACACAAATATACGAGGGCGGTGGGGATTAAGTAGACAAGATGTAACTGGGCGCTGCACATGCTCCCACATGCTAACGGCATCAAAAGGTAGGTAAAAGACCTGATTGAAAAGAAAGGACTGGAAGAAATGAAAATCTGTTGTCACGGGAAATCAAACGATAGTTGGAATTATATGATAAACAAAGGGAGGAAAAGGACCATTAAATATGACAACTAAGATTTATGAGTTTATACATGGCAAATGGGCCAGCATTACCAGATCTATACTGACGGCTCTAGAGATGACAAAACAGGTAAAGTGAGAATGGCCTTTTGCATCCCTGCATTTGGAATTAAGAGATCTATAAGACTATCCAACGTTGTGGCCATTATGACCACTGAGTTGATGGGCATACTGTTGGCACTGACTTGGATAAGGGGTACACGCCCAACTATGATTGCTATCCTATCTGACTCTTTATGGGCTAAAATGGTAATCAGAAAGGGAGTCTGGGAAAGCAGGAGTGACTTAATCAACTAAATATTGTTTGGAACGACAGGGCCAGTGCAATTAGGCATACACGTAGCAATAGTGCGGCTTCCGGCGCATGTCAGGATACTGGGCAATGAAATGGCAGATAGAGTAGTGAAAAATGCCTTAAAAAAATGAGGAGATTGGCATAAAGATCCCTCTGAGGAAATTGGGCTTTGAAAGTTTGGTTAAGGGAGAACTTAAGAAATGGCACAAACTAGGGACCAAACTAGAAAAAAGGATGATGATGAAATATGTCCTAAAGTTGAGGATTATGGCATACTTAATAGCTATGATAGAAGCAAGGTAGCTATCTTTAGAGTGCTAGCAGTCACTGTGACCTGAATGGTGATTTATATTGACTAAACAAGCACAAAGACAGGTTGTGCGACATATGCAAAGTCCAAGAAACCATGGAGCATCTGCTGTGGCAATACAGGAAGAATGGCACAGAAGGAAAGATTCTTGATGAAGAACTGAGATGCCTGAAGGTGAAAGAACACACTCTGAAGGGACTGGGGAGAGTACTGGGAAGCAGGGCAGCATAAAAACGCTGTTTTAAGGATACACGACTGGATGAGAGGAGATTGATTTTTGCGTATGTGAAAACTAGGGTAGGTGGTGGGTGGTCAGAGTTATTCATGCTGAGGCTGTTGTGCCATAAAGCAACAGGAAAAGAAAGAAAGAAAGAAAGAAAGAAAGAAAGAAAGAAAGAAAGAAAGAAAGAAAGAAAGAAAGAAGGGGCTGCAGGGGAAGGAGTCTGCAGCTGCTGTCTGAGAAGAGCGAGGCCTCCAGGAACAAGGAGGAAGTGCAGGGAGAGAGTAAGCCCTGGGATATTGTCCTGGCGTAAGGGGGCTGGCAAGAGGCTAGGAGAGATGAGGTAGCCATGGGGAGTAGAGGAGGCTCCAGTGGTAAACCCGGAACCAGGAGAGAGAAGATAGGAAAGCTTGGTAGGAAGGAGTCCAGGGAAACAGCGACAGGGATGGGGACTGAGGACCTGGATTGCCGGTTATAGGGTTCCTGGGCTGGAACCTGGTGTTGGGGATGGGATGAGTTCCCTTGCCAGATACTGATATAGGGACTCAGAGCCTGGAGAGGGGCTGAATGCTGTCTGGCAACAGCATTTGGGCAATTGTCCTGTTGGCCTTTGTAACCCTGGAAGGGGTGGACTAAACCATGACCTGGCACAGTGCTCAATCATCAGCATGGGGCGCCGGACACAGCGAGAGCTACGTTCCCTGACCTAGCCACAAGGAAGCACAGTAGCAGTGAGTGGCAGCCTGGGTACACTGCCCTGAAGGGCTGACGAGCTAAAGACACAAGGGCAGAGGACGTGGATACAGAACACTGGCAAATGAACTGGGGAGGAACTGGCCCAGCTCTGCTGCTCCCAAAGGTTGTACTGCTGGGTTTGTTATTTGAAACTGGGGCTAGAGGAAGGTGGTCGGAAAGGACAGAAGGGTAAGGGACAGTCGCCGCTGGTCTCACCTCACTGTGGTCCTCAGGCTGGGTGAGGAAGGAGGGGTTGCGACAGGACAAGGTGGTGGCTGTTTGGATTACATCAGAGAGCATTCTCCAAGTGGGGGGAAGCACGGAGGGTGTATGGAAGAAGCTGACTGGTGGGAGGCAAAGGCTGGGAATGCTGATGGTATTGGTGTCACAAGAGGTTACGTGCTCAGCTAGCTCGGGTGAGGCTGGGGGCCGGGGCCTCTGGGCCTATTGCAATACAATAATAAATAGTCACAACAGACAGTACCTAATAAGCAATACTCATGCTCTCAGAGTTGTGTCTATAGTAGGGCTGTATCATAATTCTTTTATATATATATAAAAGAAGTATGGCTGTCATTGTTACCTTCCTCAGTGAGTATTGCTTATTAGGTACTGTCTGTTGTGACTATTTATTATTGTATTGCAGCAGGCCCAGAGGCCCCGGCCGCATTGTGCTAGGCATTGTACAAATATATATATATATAAAAGAGCAAATTAGGGTCCAGGCGGGCTGCCCTGCTATAGACATCATCGTATTTATCTATCTATCTATGTTCCGGAGTTCATAGCATTCTGTGCAGCAATTGCCTTGTATGATCGTATGGCCAGAGATAGCCCACGTCTGCTCTGGGACGCTGCTGTCGTACTCCAAAAGCTCCGTCTGTCCCTGGGAGCAGCTGCCTGCAGATGGCTCCGTTGCCCCTAACGCCACAGCAGACAGCAGGGCTGCAGAAGGCCCTCTCGCAAGCTCTGTGGCTCATGATGGATGAAAGGGCAGAGAGGATCAAGTCTGTGCCTGACCCGTGTGACTCTGGGAGCGCAGTCACCTGCTCAACCATTCATGCCGGGTGACCCTCCGAAAGCGGAAGGGAGGGGGGTTATGCCCACTTTCATTTCTTCAGCAAAACCTGTCATTCATCCTCCTTCTCCCCCAGGCTATTCTGTATTCATGTCTGCTCTAGCTTCTAAAGCGCTGCTGCAGCTCCAGAGCCGTTCTCCTTTCAAAAGATATACAGAGGAACCAAAGAAGCAGAGTCTTGTGCTCCACGGACGAGAGATGCCCTGCGAAATGCCGATTGTTGTTACTGACTGGAGATTCGTATACACCCAGCAGTGGGTCCAAAACTAGCAAAACTCGCCACTGGTTATTTTAAAAACAATTTTACCATACTGCAGTCCCTGGGCCAACAGAGTTTCCTAGTCAAGGGGGCAGCTCTGGTTCTGTAACACCAGGCACTGCTTTCAGAATGTTCTGTATATACACTACGGACCCTCAAGTGCTTTAACAGCTTGCATTAACCTACCAGCTAACCCTAAAGTATTGGAGTTGCATCTTCAGAAGCCATTCTGCTAGTGTAATCCACACGCCTCTTGGGTGAGGGTTCTGTTCCATCTAGTGGCACCCAGACCACTTAAAGAGAGGGATAAAATGAGTCTGCTCTACAGCCTTAGCTAACAGCCAGTTGGCTTTTAGCTCATGCTGTAGAGACTCATGCACTAAACTCCAAAAGTCCCCGGTTCGATCATGCCTGCCGCCGACCGGGGTCTGTCGGCCTTACATTAGGACCACAAGTGGGCTCATAAAGGGGCTGGTCTCTAGCTGCTGGGAAGGGGGCAGTGAGGATGGGTCTCAGAACTGAGTCCTGGCAGCTAGTCCTCAGCAGAGGCTTCATATACTTATTGTTAGGGTAAAATCAGTCACCCTCCTCCTTGCCACAGATTTCTGGTTCTGAGGGTTTGTTAAGCCCCCTGCTGCCCTGTGAAACAGGCAAAGACTCTAAGTGCCTCTACACTGCAACAAAAAAAATGCATTGCACCAAGTCTCATCGCCTAGATCAACTGGCTCAAGCTTGTGGGGCTTGGGTTGCAGGGCTATAAAATTGCAGTGTAGATGTTTAGGCTGAGGCTGGAACCTGGATTCTGAGCCCTCTCCATCCCCGCCCGGAGGGTTACAGAGCCCAGCTTCCAGCCCAAATGTCTACACTGCAATTTTTAGCCTCGTGAGTCTGAGCCCCACAAGCCCAAGTCAGCTGAGCTGGGCCAGCTGCGTCTGTGGCTTTTATTGCAGTTTACAGGTGAGGAAACTGAGGCACAGAGGTGGTGAGTTGCTCAGACAGCTACTTCGTAAGTAAGTGGCAAAGCCAGGACTATAGCCTGGGAGTCCTAGGTCCCCGTCTGTCGCTCTATCCTGCAGCTCGTAAGGCAGGAGTGCCTGCCCCTCTCCAATGCCAGCAACAGAGGTTCACCAGCATAAGAACAACATAGTGCCTTAAGCCTTCAGATTCACAGTCACCTCCAAGCCTGGGGAGGGAAAGATCAACAGCAGCCCTGCTCCAGTGTCGCAAACCTCAGTGCTACCTGGGCACCAAGTGCCTGCTGCCAGAGCCTTCAGCTTCCCCCACCAGGGTCCACAGTGCTGTGAAGCAGAGCCAGGGCAAACATAGAACCAGCGGAGTTTGGAGTGACGTGAGCTACCCCTTGGTCAGCCAGTGAAAACCTCCACTCCTGAATTCCTCAGCCTGCTCCACAGGAACCCTCCGCCCGCCCAGCGAATAACAGCTGCACCTAGCTCTTTTCATCAGCAGTCCTCAAAGTGCTCTACACAGCAAGTCGATATCACAACGCCTATTTTCTGGGTAGGGAAACTAGGGCACAGAGAAGGTAAGTGACTTGCCAGAGGTCACCCATCAGCAGAGCCAGGACCAAAACCCTGAATGCCCCTGCTGTTCTCTAGCCACTAGGTTGCACTGCCTGCTGGTTCCAGGGCCTTGTCTCTAACGTCTGCACCGGTGAGTCATTGCGACTTGCCCTTTGGTATCGTTTGACAGCATTTTGCTAATCTGTCTGCCACCTCAGCCGCTACAGCCTGTGTGCCCTGGAAGCCATACCTTCCTGTCTCTCTTGGGAATACACCAACCAGCTGCTTTCATCTCAGGTAGCCCATTGTCTGGGCTGTGGCTGCCACCATGCAATGGACATTGCTAGAAAGCCCGGGTGAGAACTGGGTGCTGGACTGGATTGAGAGTCAACTAAACTGAATAGGGCAGCCCTTTAGACAAATATCCTGACCCTTTCCAACCGCCTCCCACAAAACACACGAGCCCAGGCCACCCCCGGAAAGACACACACTTGCAGGGAGACAGAAAAGGAGGCTGTTTTAACCCATCCTCAGCCGTTCTGAGCATGCCCTGTATCAAAACAATCAAGCACTGCCTTCTAGATGGGGGTCTCAGTGCACTTTACAAGCATCCGGGAATGAAGTCCCACAGCACCCCTGCTGACTGGTCAGTATTGTCCTCCCACTGTATAGGTGGGGAAATGAAGCAAAGTGACTTGCCCCAGGTCACAGAGTCAATGGCAGAGCTAGAACCGGGTTCCCTTGATCACAAATGCATCGGTCCCCTGAGTTAACACTAATGAGCGATTGAGAGGTAAAGGCAAGCTTCGGAGTGCCTGGCCCCTGCAGGGCTGGGTGGTGGAGAAGGCACAAGGACCCTTCTTTCCATTGTATCCTCCCCTCATCCTGCCCTGGTGCTGCACATGGCCCATACACTATCAGTCTGTGCACCCAGGGAGCACCAACGGAGCGCATGTTTATGGGTACGTCTACATGTCAGGCTGGAGACGTAAACTCCAGCTCGAGGAAACATTCCCGCACTAGCGCTGATGGATGCCATGCCAAAAATAGAGGGCACCCACGGTGGCGCAAGCCGTGGGAGGGGCTGGCTACTCAAATCCATGCCTAGTGTCTCGGATGGGTACGTACTCAAGGTGGCTAGCTTCCGACCTATGGGAAGCACTTTCCTAGAAAGTTCCCTCTGGCATGTGGCCAGATAATAACAAAGGGCCTTTGGATTATGTACTGCATGTCCTGCGACCCTTCAAGCTTAGATGCTGAAAACAATGTAAACCTGGCTCTGCAAAGGGAAAATGTAACATTTCGTTCATCAGGGCGTCTTCCCCTTCAGTGCCAGGCTGGCTGAGCTTAAAATTAGATCTGTCCAAGCTACCAGTTGTGTTTGGCTTTGCAGGTGTGTGTGTGTGACACAACATGTGTCCATTGTCCATGTTGCCTGTCTTCCTCCATTCTTGGAGCAAACAGAAAATTGAAACATGCAGAATCTTCATCTCTCTGGGTGCTTTGGAGAGCAGATTTCTTGTATATTACAATATTCTGCCTGCAAAGAATTGCAGAGCCCTGGATTTGTGACATTGCTGAAATGTTCTCTCTGTTTCCACCCTCCTTTTTGAGGGTCCGGGGAAGGGAGGAGTGTGCCTGTGTCTGTGTGCGTGTATGTGTTTGTTTCATTTTAGTTATAATTTTTAGAAACAAGAACATTCACTAAAAAAGAAAAGCCAAACAACTGGCAAAAAATAGCGCTCAGTGAGCAGTCCTCAGTCTCAGTAACCCTTTGATATTCCCCCTGCCACCCCATTCAGCTGATCTGACAAACCTCTGCTTTATTAGGAGAGTAAAAAAGGGCAAAACACATCAGGAGATGCACTTGAAAGACTTACAGATCTTGTGTCTGTGAGCTGTGAGCTGCTGAGGGTCCCCAACTTCCACTGAAGTCAATGGGAAGGTGCTGAGGGCACGCAGCATCCATTATATCAAGTATGGCCTGCAGTAAAGCCTTAGCGATCCCACACTCAAAGCTGTGTGAGTGAACCCCCTATTCCCCCCGAGTCCTCCACAGGGTATGTGTCTGTGTGTGGGTCAGGAGGTAGAGCAGTAGAATTCTGTGTAAATAACCTCCCTCCCCACTTTTCAATATCAAATCAATAGTAATTTACTTATCTAGAGATTATTTTTACAAGCCTCAGGAAGCCAGTTACGTCCAGCTGCATTGTTAGGGTAAGTTACAACTTCCCGAGGTCCTTGAATAGATCCCAACACATGTTTAAGCACAAGAGCAGCTCTCCTTACATCAGCTTGGGAAAGATGGAAAAGTCTCCAGTCTGACACCAGCTTCTTGTGGTTTCTGCAACAAAACAGATCCTGCTCAGAAATGGGGCTGACTCCATGGCTGTTCCAGCCATTTCCTATTGGGCCTCTGGACCAGACATGCTGTCTGCCACAAACTAGACAAACGGGTACTGCAGCTCCCCTCTGTCGCTTGACAGGGTCCAGCTTCACAGCCCAGGGGGGTCTCAGGCTGTCACCTGCACAGAATAGCCATGCTGCTGCTGTGGATGTAGGAGATCACTGTCCTCTGGAGGCCGTACAATCGTAAAGTCTCATTTGGGTTCTGTTAATTTTTTTCAAATGTTCTTGAGAGACACCAGTTACAGATTCTGGCATTATTAGAGACAGAGTTACAGATTCTGTTTATCAGAATGTATACCGGCTAGCTCTTGGGGAAATGCTTATTGTCAGCTGTGATGCATTTCCTTGCTGAGTTTATCATCACTAAAGTCTGTTCTCTTTCTCACAGGCCTCTGTGTGTGTGTGTGTGTGTGTGTGTGTGTATGTACTGTGACATTCCCCTCTGGTGTTATCTGGACTGGTGATCTGCTAGGTGACTCCAATCCTTGATTCTGGGAGCCAGCCTTACCCTGCTCTGCTGTGAGAACCCCCACTCCTGGGCTGTTCACGCACAGCCTCTGGCATGTAAGTTGCTCCTTGGATTGTGCAACCGAATGACACTAGCCAATATCTCTGGTCCCAGACACAACCCTAGGAACCTCCATCTTGCAGTGTCCAGTTATGCCTGCTGGACGCTGCAAGCTTATATGAGTTCATCAATTTAACAAAGAAAATGATATGTACCAGGCTTGTTATCCCAAGGGGAGTCTCTGACACACTTCAAACCAAATGCACTGTTTCAGGTAGAATAAACAAAAGATGTATTAACTACAAAGATAAATTTTAAGTGATTATAAGTCAAAGCATAACAAGTCAGATTTGGTCAAATTAAATAAAAGCAAAACACATTCTCAGCTGATTTTAACACTTTTAGTTCCCTCACAATTTCTCACCACAGGCTGGCTGGTTGCTCTTCGGCCAGGCTCTCCCCTTTGATCAGCACCTCCCTAGTCGAGGCAAGTCCTAAAGAATCACTCTTTGATGCAGTTGCTGCTTACTAGTTATACCAATGCCATTAAATAAATAATTGCATGGTGCCCAGAGTCAGATGAACATTACCTCATCGCAGTCCCAAACTGACCAAAGGAAGGGGGGGTGAGTCACTTGAGAGTCCAACAGATCCTTTTGTTGCTGCCTAGGCCAGTGTCCTTTGTTCCTGTGAGGCTGGGCTGGGTTTATCCCATACATGCCTTGATGAGGTGTGAACTGCCCCTCTGCTCTTAGAGAGTTTTTGCCTGGGCTTATTTTAAACCACGAGGATACATTTTCAACCTCATAACTATATACATGAAATTATAACCTATAACATTACTGTAACCACAATTAATATCACATCACTATAACAACAAAGCTCAGTGCATCATGAGCCTTCCGAAGACACCCGATATGACAAACTTTGCATTGGATACCACATAATCATATTATAAGGATGAACATGGGGGTGTAGGGTGTCCCCCCGAGGTACAGAACGTCACATATACACACACACACATAGACAGGGAACAGACTTTAGGGGTGACAAACTCAGCAAGGAAATGCATCAAAGCTGACAATAAGCTTTTATATATATATTTGCGCCAGTGTAGGTACACTGGTACAAACCTCAGTGCACTCTAATTGCACCAGTGTAAGTTGAAGCTTGCACCGGTATGAGCTATGGAGTAAGATAAGGTCCCACCCTAGACCACTTCCTGAGTAACTGCACTTGCAAAAGGCCCATTGTGCAGTGTGTCTACATTAGGTATTCGCATCTGGGGGGAGGGATAGCTCAGTGGTTTGAGCATTGGCCTACTAAACCCAGGGTTGTGAATTAAAGCCTTGATGGGGCCATTTAGGGATCTGGGGAAAATTGCAGATTGGTCCTGCTTTGAGCAGGGGGGGTTGGACTAGATGACCTCCTGAGGTCCCTTCCATCCCTGATATTCTATGATCTGTGTCACTACATCAAAGTAGGCACATTGATGCAAATTTCCCTAGTCGAGGCAAGTCCTTAAGAATCACTCTTTGGTGCAGCTGCTGCTTACTGGTTATACCAATGCCATCAAATAAATCATTGCATAGTGCCCAAACATTACATCTTCCAAACTAATATCCTCTGTCTCTAAACACATACAAGTTTTATTTTCCTTGAGTAGTTTTGAATTAGTCTAAAATTCACACGACTAAATTAGTGCTAAATTAGGCTAGCTGGGGCCTGAGGGTAGGGTAGGTTTTCCTTCAAAAAGAACTCCTATGAGGACCTGAGGCTTGGGAGTAAATTGCCTGTACATCATCTTCCTTGGGGTCTATTCTGTCAGCAGGAGAAGTCCCAGAAATAGGGGCCTAAAGGAACAGGCGGTATATAGTCCTTCCTTCCCTCCTTCGCTGAAAGATCTACCAGGTTTTAACATAATGCAGGGTCACTGCATTCACTTTTTGTGTGCCAGGTGGGTGGGGAGATCTCTTGGTTCCACTCGGAAACGTGATCCAGTAAAAATGCCAGCATGGGCTTTCATGTTTATTTTCTCTCTGTGACTCCAGCTCAGTGTATACATAAAAAGCTTCCTTCATTCTAACCACCCCTGCAAAATCAGTCTGGGTTCAGAATCAAGGAGGGCACTTGAGGCTGGATGTTCAAAAGGAGTTGGGACCTAAGTCCCTATTTTAAGCACCTAAGTCCCGGTTTTGGCTCCACTGCGATGCACAGAACTCCTGCCTCAGCCCTGTGGGCACCTAAACTCACTCAGCACCGAACTTTTTAGGATACAAGCTCCCTTTGTGCCTATGCTTCTGCCCTTGGTCATATGCACGGCAGCCTCCCTCCAGGGAGGAAGGAATCAGGAGGGAGGTCTGTAGGCTGAAGGGTAGGGTCCTGCCTGCTTTGGCCTGCACTCTTGTATTAGTTTCTCTCTTTCAGGAGCACTAAATTCACTCATGAATTTAGCCCCACATAAAGACTGAAACGAGTCATTAGTTTGGGAAGCTCATGCCAATTTTTTGGTTAGTCACACAGGAAGATTCTAAATGCCAAGGAAAAATAGCTTGAGTAATGTAAGAACATCAGGACATAAAAACAGACAGACTAGGTCAGACCAGTGGTCCCTCTAGCTCAGTATCCTGTCTTCTGACAGTGCCAGGGCCAGATGCTTCAGAGGGAATAAACCACAGAAAATTTTTCAGTGATCCATACCTTGTCATCAGGTCCCTGCTTCTGGCTGTCAGAGGCGTAGGGACATGCAGAGCAAGGGGTTGCTAACCTGACTATCTTGGCGAATAGCCATTGATGGACCCATCCTCCAGGAACTTATCCAAGTCTTTTTTGAACCCAGTTATAGTTTTAGCCTTCATAACATCCCCTGGCAACACGTTCCACAGGTTGACTGTGTGTTGTGTGAAGAAGTACTTCCTTTTGTTTGTTTTAAACCTACTGCCTAATAATTTCATTGGATGACCCTGATTCTTGTGTTATGGGAAGGGGAAAATCGCACTTCCTTATTGACTTTTTCCACAGCATTCATTATTTTATAGACCTCCGTCATATCCCCCCCTTAGTCGTCTCTTTTCCAAGTTGAACACTTTCAGTCTTTTTAATCTCTCCTCATACAGAAACTTTCTCAAACCCCCAATCATTTTGATTGCCCTCCTCTGTACCTTTTCCAATTCCAATATATCTTTTTTGAGAAGGGGGGACCAGAACTGCACACGGTATTCATGCAGTAGGCCTACCATAGATTTATATAGTGGCATTATGATATTTACTGCATTATCATCTATCATGGTTCCTAACATTCTGTTAGCTTTTTTGCCTGCCACTGCACATGGAGCAGATGTTTTCAGAGAACTATCCACAATGGCTTCAAGATCTATTTCTTGAGTGGTAACAGCTAATTTAAACCCCATCATGTATAGTTGGGATTATGTTTTCCAATGTGTATTACTTTGCATTTATCTACACTGAATTTCATTTACTATTTTCTTGTCTACTCACCTAGTTTTGTGAGGTCTCTTTATAACTCTTCTCAGTTTGCTTTGAACTTAACTATCTTGAGTAATTTTGTAGTGTGCAGACTTTGCCACCTCATTGTTTACCCCTTTTTGCAGACGATAAAGGAATTTGTTGAACAGCACTGGGCCCAGTACAGATCCCTGGGGGATCCTGCTATTCACCCCATCCATTCTGAAAACTCACCATTTACTTCTGCCCGTTCCAATCTTTTAACCAGTTACCAATGCATGAGAGGACCTTCCCTGTTATCCCATGACAGCTTACTTTGCGTAAGAGAATTTGGTTAAGGACCTTGTCAAAGGCTTTCTGAAAATCTAAGTACACTATATCCGCTGGATCACCCTTGTCCACATGTTTGTTGATGCCCTCTAAGAATTCTAGTAGATTGGTGAGGCACGATTTCCCTTTACAAAAGCCATGTTGACTCTTCCCCAACAAATCATGTTCATTTATGTGTCAGAAAATTCTGTTCTTTATAATAGTTTCAACCAATCTGCCTGGTACTGAAGTTAGGTTTACTGGCCTATAATTGCTGGGACCACCTCTGGAGCCTTCTTTAAAAATCAGTGTTGCATTAGCTATTTTACAATCATCTTGTACAGAGGCTGATTTAAGCAATAGGTTACATACGATAGTTAGTAGTTCTTCAATTTCATATTTGAGTTCCTTTAGCATTATAACCCAATTGGTGTTTATTAGCTTTACATGTCGGAGATCAGGAGGTGATTCAGGTGCATGCAGCAGAACACTAGCAGGGCCAGCTTCCTGTCTTCCTGCTGAAACACTTCAAAAATGGTGTTCTGGGCCAAGGTACTCAAAGCACCACAGGTCCGGCAGGAGTACTCTGAGAAAAACGAGGCTTACACACAGCTCTGAGTTATTGGCTTTACTGAAGGTTTAGTGACCCACCCGCAATGGGGACTTCAAGCGTTGCAGTCACAAAGGCGGGGAACCCAGCACACCGGAGCTCTGCCTGAGACAGAGTCCAGTGGAGGGGCAGACAGTCAGCGTTAATAAGCATTACACAAAAACAGCTCATGAATATAGAATTAGATACTTCCCAAAGGGGGGCTTTCCGCTACCTGGCGAAGGGCCATGCAAAGCAGCTGTGTCCTTCAGTAACTATCTATGTACTTCCCAACCTGGCGAAGGGCCATGCAAAACAGCTGTGTCCTTCAGTAACTATCTATGTCCTATAGTAACCTCTCGGCTCAAGAAAGCGGAAATTCTAGCTAGGCCGTAACAAAGTCTTCCGCAGTCCCTTACAAATGGAAACATGGAAATGGCAGGTGCTGGCACCACTGGCAAAGAAGAGACACTACCCTCACTTTGATCCTGCTGTTAGGATGACCATGCTGGTGCTAGGAAGCCATTCTTACCAAGAATATACTGATCAAAATATATGGCAAAAAACTTTTTAATGGGGTCCAGGTGTGGCCTCCAAATTGACCTGCCCCCAAAGAATTCATGTTGCTGTACAGATTTCCCCACAGTATGGGGCAAAGTCTCAGGAAATTGATTTTGTTTTTCTAAGTTGGGCTCACTCCAAGGAATTATCACAACTTGCTTTGCACGTCAGATAACTGCTCGTGTAAGTGGCTAATTGTTGTTTTGTGTTCGAGCTTAAAGAGAGAGAGACACACATGATAGTGCAACGTTCTGGCTTTATTCCTTCCTCCACATACTCTGTTTTCTCCCATCAAGCACTTCCTGCAAGCAGAGTTCTCTAAGTACCTATACATATTGGCACTGTGACAATGCACCTTTTCCATCATGTCAAGGCTCAGAGTTTCTCCCTCTGGTATTGAGGAGACTGGGGGCAAATCTGTCCCACTCCAGAGGTTTAATACTTCACGCTCATTTAGTCACAGTATTTACAGGGGAGGCCTCAGGGTTGGCCTGAGGGCTTCTATAAATAAAATTACCAAAAAATTACCAAAAAAATTACATTTCCTAACTCCCACTGACGTACTGCCTCTTCTTATGCTGGCTACCAATCGCTAGGCACCCTCTCTAACCCACAGGGCCCAGCTATGCAGGAACCTAGGCCCCCTCCCCAAACAGACAAACACCAAATTTCCCCTTCTAGAGAAAAACAGCTCTTCACCTAAGAGAAGCCTTTTCCCCTTGCTGCACACAACCCTTCTGCAGCTCACTTCTCATCCCTCCTCTCTCAGCCCTCTCTCCGGAAGAGGTGTTTAAAGGTCACCAGCTGCCCTTAATTAGACTCAGCTGTCCATAATTAACCTGAGGTAAGCTCTGTCAGTTCACGGGGAAAAGGGCTTTAATCATTCTAAGGCTAATATACCTGCCTTCAGTCACCTTCCCAGAGCTGCCAGGTGTGACTGTCACAGCACATATTACAGTGCACCCTACTGGGAAGCTACTTATTGTAGAATCCCTTTTGTCACATTTATCTGATAGCCAAACGAAAACGGAATCCCACAACCTTACAACCTGAACATTCTGTTATACCCCGTCAAGTCAGATATACCACTTAACACACCAACTCCTTTTAAAAAAACTAACTAGAATGAACTTGCTTGGGAGCTAAGGTATTTTCCTCTGGGTTTAGGAGGGTTGTTCTTTTATGCCTTCTTATTGGACAAAGTCTAGTATATACCTTGTGCGCAATTTGATGTTGTAGAGAGTGTGAGTCTTTCTTGCAGCGACAGAAGACTGCTTGGCGCTTGGTTTTCGTGGGTGGTGAGTGTTTTGTGTGTCTGGTCCAAAACCTATGGGTCGCTTATTGGCTTATGTTCCTTCCATGTCCTGCTGATCAAGTCTCATCAGAGGGCAAGATTTCACCATCCTCCACATGCATGGTTTTGACTTGTGTTCATAAGGGGTGAATGTATTCGTACTTTTGGTGAAATATATGCCCCCTCACTGCTACATGATATGAATGAAGATTTCTCTCTTCAATATACGTAGCTTGCTTCCTAGGGCATGATTTGTCTTGAGGAACCACTTTGATCCTGAAAGGGTCTCCCAGTTGTAGTGCTGGGAAGTCATTAGCTTGTCGGTCATAATAGGTTGTGGCCTTTACTTGTCTCTCTCGCTTTTTGTCTGTTACTCCTTCAAGTGCTGCTGAGTGGAGTAATCCTGCGGCTGTAGGCACCAAGGGATGTGTGCATTTAGATATCAAGCTTTGTACTAGGCTGCTATTAAGGCCTCCTGTAGGAGTGTTTCTCCATTCTCCATTCTGCCTTCTATTTACCTTGCTCTTTGCGAGCTATCTTTAATAGAGCCTTAACAATGTTACCCGCCAGCTCAGCTTTGCCATTTGACTGGCTGTGGTATGAAGGTGATGGGCTCTGACTGAATTCCTATTCCCAAGTAAATTGCACAAACTCAATGCAAGTAAACAGAGGTCTGTTGTCTTAGCAGTGCCAAACCCAATGTGGCATTGCTTTCTCTGTGATGGTCACTGCTGTTGTGTCTCATTCAGATAGTTCCCAGAAGTCTGTCGGCAACAATCATTTGTGCGGTTTGCAGTGACAAGGTCCATTCCTGCTCTGCTTCAAGGTCTGGTGGGAATAGTGAATATTTTCATTGTCTCTTTCTGTTGCTTGGCCTGCTTTTCCGCACGTGTATCACGACTCACCAGGTCTCAGATATCCTTGTCATGTTTGGTCAGGATGTGATGTCTCTGCCTTTCCAGATACAAACGGCTGCGATGGATTCATAAGAGAATTTCTGTACTCAGTGATCAGGGTGTTATGTACCAATGGTCTTTACATGTGATCCTATCTCAGATGCTCAGCTTGTCTCTATAGGACCGGTATTCTCGAGAGGTAGGTGGGACTTCTTCTCTGGTGTCTGGCCATCCTGACAGTATGATGGATGTGAGCACTTGTCAATCTTTGCCTTGTTTGACTTGTTCTCAGATTCTTTCCAGCCCCTGCCTTGAAACTGCCACATAACTGGCTTGGGTGTTGCTTTCTATGTCTTTCTCTGGTACTTGTATTTCTAGCAGGGTGAAGGTCTCATATTCTTGTTCAGCTACTGTATTTTCATGCTGCAAGGTTACTCTGGATAAGAACTCAGCTACATATATCTCACTCCCTTTCTTGTCATAGACATCTAAGCTGTAGTGTTGCAGTTTCAGTAGCATGAGCTGAAGGTGTTTTGGGGCTGCTAGCAGTGGCTTTTAAAAAATGCTGTCTGATGATTTATGATCACTTTCTACTCTCTGTCATTACTATTTGATTAGTTAGAACCTCCCCACTGGGCTATAACAAGTCAGAGTCTCTTTTGTCTTGAAACCTTCACAGTGAAATGGTTGTTGAAATCACGATGTGTCCACAAAACATTTCAGTTTTGATTAAATGGCATTTTTTGACCGAACAAAGTTTTGCTGAAAATATTTTGACCGGCTCTGAAAGTAACAATGATGGCTATCTGTGCAGAGGATTGCCCAGTTTGCATGCACGCTCAAGGTAATTGCACATGCAAAATGAGGCATGCAGTTGACCATGCAACTTAAAAAAAACTGTCTTGATTTGAACACAAAAAGTTTTGATTAAGCAATTAATTTTTACACAAATAGATGCATGCACACGTGCATACACACAGCCATGTGCACATAGTACTGTCAGCTTCTTGATGGAAAAGAAAAATGTCAGGATTGTTACTATTGTTTAATTAGAACAGCTTCCCATCATTCTCTGCTCCCGTCCTGAGCATCCAGTACAGACATTCAAGTGCAACTTGGAAAGATCTGAAAAATCTATATCAAGAAAAAATCTTTTCTTGATCACCCAAACTCTACATCCCTCTTTTTCTCATTCATCATTTATAGGAACATTTCTAAAGGGAACATCAGGATCTTGCTGTCCCATGTGTTTGTCTTCTCCTGCTGCTCATTGTCCAGCTAAAACCAAAATCCTTTATCTATGATATCACAATCGGATACTGTGGAAACAATTATGTTGTCACAAACAGAGTATTAGCCATTCAGGTCCGGTAAAAGCAACCAAAATAGTTTAGCTTTTAAATAGGAAAGGTTATGATGTCATGAAGGGGCCTAGCAACTCAGAAAGGGGAAGAGTATTACTGATAATGCAGGTTTCAGAGTGGCAGCCGTGTTAGTCTGTATCCGCAAAAAGAAAAGGAGTACTTGTGGCACCTTAGAGACTAACAAATTTATTAGAGCATAAGCTTTCATGAGCTACAGCTCACTTCATCGGAAAGCTTATGCTCAAATAAATTTATTAGTCTCTAAGGTGCCACAAGTACTCCTTTTCTTTTTACTGATAATGCAGTATGACATGTCTGCAGAATCCAAAGCTGGGGTCAATGGGCATCAGTGGCTCTTCATGCCAGGCTAGAATTGTCCTTCTGAACTGTCCATCCAGCCACGATCTTCTCTTTTCCTTTGAATCCTGCTGCAGAAGGTTCAAGACCTGCATTTCCTGCCGCAGAGCTGTGGAAATGCCTTTGTTATCAAATTGGGTCCAGATGTGAGTAATCCACAAATATATGTAGATTCCAGATTTGTTTTGGAAGCAACTTCCCTGGAAGATGTGTCAGAATCAGACTTTCCAGGCTGGCTGTTTCTGGCGCTGGAGCAGGGCTACATCGCTGTGTGGGTGTATTTGGGCGGGGGGAGGGTGCTCTGCCTTTTAGGGTAACTCTCAGAGACCTGAGTCAGCTGAAGAAAATGCACGGAGCCCGTTGCTAGTCGCAGACAAAATCCCAGCAAAACCACGGCTCCAGATTGTTCTCAACTGTGGGATTCTGAGCAGAAGCAATTCACAAAGCAAGGACACTCCTACACAATGAAATTACCACGTGGCTGATACTTGGCTGTTATTTCAGATGCTCTTGCTTACCACTCTTCCTGACACCCTTCTCCAGGATCCTGCAGGGATACCTTACTGCTGTGGGCAGCACTGGCCTGGGAACAGAATCAAAAGTCTCGCTAGTCCAAAGAAACATCTTTGTTTCCGTACAGGCTTTCTCTTTCGACAGCTAGGATCCACCAGGCCTGTGAATGTGTCCTTTTACAAAGGTTTATTTTTGAAGCTCCTTTGCTTATAAATCTCTTTAAAACCAGTGGGCTACCTCCAGAGAGCCCAAGTGCATTTCCAACAACAAAACTTACCTCCAGCTAAATAAATCAAACAGACTGGGCTCAAATCTTATTTACAGTAAGGCTCGTAGTAGAAAGGAGGACTTAAAATAGGAGTAAATTATATTCACGGTCACTTAACAGCCCCTTTAAACTGCTTTTTATGCCCAACTGGAAGGCCCCTTTTCATTGCCAGTCTGATGCTAAGAGGCCCTGCAAAAATGAGAGTCTGCCCCATTTGCTGCATTTTCAGGCCTTGAGAATAACCAATTTAAATGGATGCAAAGGGCTTAGTAAATTTGTTGGATTCAAACGCTCTTAGTTTCCAAAGGTGGGGTTTCGGCTGCGTTGCGGTGTCTGAGCTGCAGCCCACCCTCGGGGCTGTGTAGCAGCAGTAGCAGGGCTGGAGGCCCGCTACCTGACTCCTCCAGCACCTCACAGAGTGCCGCGGGGGCGGGGTGCGCAGCTTGCAGCGGCCACTGCTGTGCCTCTGGCAGTGTGCAAAGTGCACTCCTCCCTGCTGGGCTGACGCTGCTGCAGAAGGGCCATCACCTGCCCTCATCCTTTCCCCTTGGGGAGTCCAGCAGGGACACTCCCTGGCCTCATCCCCAGACAGCAAAGGGACTAGGCTTTTGGCAAACCCCTCTGCAGGGCCCAGGGACTGCACTGCCCAGTCTGAAAAGGGGTCCAAAAAAGAGTGTGTGTGTGGGGGGTGTCAATCATTTCCTATAGAAATGAATGGCAGGTTTCAGAGTAGCAGCCGTGTTAGTCTGTATTCGCAAAAAAGAAAAGGAGGACTTCTGGCACCTTAGAGACTAACAAATTTATTTGAGCATAAGCATTCGTGAGCTACAGCTCATTTCATCGGAGAATGTGACATCACTTCTGCCTCTCACCCTGTCCCCACTTCTGCCCGTCCCCCTGCCCCACTTGTGCCCATCCTCTCACCCCTGCTTCTGCCCATTCCCTGCCCCACTTCTGCCTGTTCTCCCTGCCCCACTTCTGCCTGACCTCCCACTAGGATTGCCAGGTGTCCAGTTTTCGACCAGAACACCCGGTCGAAAAGAGACCTTGATGGCTCTGGTCAGCACTGCTGACCGGGCCATTAAAAGTCCAGTGAGCAGCGCAGCGGGGCTAAGGCAGGCTCCCTACCTGCTGTAGCTCTGCACAGCTCCCAGAAGCTGCGGTATGTCCACGCTCTGGCTTCTAGGTGTAGGGCCAGCCAGGGGGCTCCGCACGCTGCCCCCACCCCAAGCACCAGCTCTGCAGCTCCCATTGGCTGGGAACTGCGGCCAATAGGAGCTGTGGGGCGGCGCCTGTGGACGGAGCAGTGTGTAGAGTCGCCTGGCTGCGCTTCTTCATAGGAACCAGAGGGGTGACATGCTGCTGCTTCTGGGAGCTACCTGCGATAAGCGCCGCCTGGAGCCTGCACCCCTGACCTCCTCCTGCACCCCAACCCTCTGCCCCATCCCTGATCCCCCTCCCGTGCCCCTTCCTGCTGCAGCCCTGATCCCTAACCCATCCTCCAAACCCCTTGGCCCCAGCCCGGAGCACCCTCCTACAGCCCAAACCTCTCATTGCCAGCCCCACCCCAGAGTCTGCACCCCCAGCCAGAGCTCTCACCCCCTCCCAAACACCAGCTCTCTGCCCCAGCCCAGTGAAAATGAGTGAGGATGTGGAGGGGTGGGGACGGGGCAAGGGTGTTAGATTTTGTGCGAGTAGAAAGTTAGCAACCCTACCTCCCACCTGGCTTCTATCTGAACCCCCTCACCCCCGGCTTCTGCCCTTCCCCCTGCCCCGGCTTCTGCCCGTCCCCCTGCCCTGGCTTCTGCCCGTCCCCTACCTCCCATCACTTCTGCCACCCCCATCTGCCCTGCTGCAGCTCCAGGGGCGGTTCTCCCCCTGCTCACGGGGTGCTGCTCAGGTTGGCCTGTGTGACCCATGGGGGCTCAGTTCTAGGCAAAGACCCCAGGACGATTGATTATAATGTGGCAGGCAGTGCTGCTCTGGCTGCAGTAAGTAATGGTGCTGTGAGGCTACCACGGGCTCCATGCCAGCTGCCTGCCTGCTGTGGAACCGGTTCTGATGCTGAACAACCCCGGTCACAAGGGTGCAATTGAACTCAGCGAGGCAGCATAGTCTAGTGAGCTGCGCAGGGAAGGGAGAGCCAGCGACTCCAGTGTTCTCCTCCAAGCTCTCCTGCTGGGCCCTCAGCCGAACTGTTTATGGCCTGGGCCTCAGAGGGGCTGAGCAGCCACAGCTTTGTGGAAGCCACGGGAGCTCGTCTCCTTGGAAAATCCGCTCCCGGCGGCTGCGCCCCCAGCTGTGACATGGGGAGCCCCTCCCCAGGAGGGGCGAAGAATCGTCAGTGTCTGGAAAGCAATGCCGCTGCACAAGTGTGGAAACGCAGCAGAAGCATGTGCCACGCTCCAGCCGCTGGTGGCCCAACCATCCCTTGTTGCTGTAGATAGGGGGTCACTTATGGTTGTGTGTGTGGGGGGGGAAAAGGAGGCCCAGCAGAAAACACCAAGGCCGGCTCTGAAGTGAGGTGAATTAAATGGACGATTCCTTAAGGAAAGGAGCGTGGTGGCAGCGCACATTCCTCCGGGGACAGCCGCGCAGCGTGGCAAGGGCCTAGCTAGCCTCATAACGCCATGTTAAGTGGCGATTGTAAATCTATCTCTGCCTCGGCAGGGAGATCACTATGAACTTTGATCGAGTCGCTAGCAAAGTGGGGCGGGCTGAGACAAACGTCTCTCTCGGTCTCAGGCTGGCTGACAATTGACAGGGCCCTTTGAAGGGGGCCATTGCAGAATGCCGGGGAGGTTAATATTATTATCACCGAGGGCACAGGGTCTCTAACAGACACGGGATTGTTGACCAGATGGGGAGACGTGTCTGTTTAATCATGTGATCTAGGGCCTATTAATCACTACAAAGAAGGTGCCCCTTGTAGCAGCTGGCCACAAGGCAGAGGTTAAAGAGACACGTGTCGGGGCAAAGCACTAGAGTGGGGGGACGGCTTTGGGCTTTGTCTCAAGGGTCATTTTCCATCTGACTCGAGAGCAGGTGGGGCCGGAGCTGAATCACACTACTCTGCTTACACCTAGGGACGCAGGCAAGGGGCAGGGGCGAGCGGATTCAATCTAACCCCTGAAAAGGGGAGCAGACAGCCTCTGGGGGCACAGGATCATCTGGGAAATCCCATTCAGTGCAGAGGCTGCCTGTGCGGTTTTTGCAGATAATGAATAATTTTTGGTGAAAAGACCAAATCCTTCCCATTGTGCAAACAGGCACCGTCGGTGTGCAGCCGCGGCTGGCCAGCACCCTGGGACACAAACGCCGTTAAATAACGGTCACACGCATAATGCAGGGCACAGGCAGGCTCCCCCCAGGGTGGGAGCTGTGGGGGCAGGGAGGAGAAGGATGTTTGAGATGGGGGCATTAGACTCTGCTGTTCTCCTTCAAGCTCATGGCAAAATTAGGTACAATTCAGTGAGGTTTTTAAGGAAACAAATGAATAAACTCCAGCCAGGCATGTTGGGAAACCCACCATTGATGGGCCGGGACCGTAGTTCTGCACTGAGAGTGCCTAGCACCACAGAGTCCTGGACCATGACTGCCGTTCACGGGCACTATGGTAATATGAACAGGAATTACCAGTAGACTGTGGCTTTGCCACATGTCCTGAGCAACGGGCAGCATGCTGTTGCAGAAGTGGACCGGGCCTCCAAGTCCGATCGGGTTCCTGGCTCTCCCCTAGCTCTAGGAGGGGGTAACTGGCTCCAGACCTGTCCCGGGCACAGATTAGTTCCCTGGCATGCCAGTACTGCTGCACTATGGGCACACTGAATGTGCAGAGACTGACTCAGTCAAGTGGATGCCCCTGCCCACCCAACCCCACAGAAGTTGCGAGTGCAGAGGAATAAGGAGGCACCTTAAATACCTTGACTCCCCTGCATGTGTGCGCAGGATGGGCTGCAATCTAGCCCTAAACAACTACAGCAGGTTGAATGCTCTAGACATCAGGTTTCAAGGACATTTGCTACAGTTCCAACCAGCTCTTTGGTTTGGCCCTTTAGAGTCCCATTTCATTAATGTTCCCTCCTGGCCAGGTTCTGTTTGCACAAATACTTTGCGCCCAGATGTGTAGGTGAGTAAGGTGGGCCACCGGAGTGGGTTGAAAATCTTCCAGCAGAACGATTATCTGTTGGAAAATGCTGATTTGATGGAATCGAAATGTTCTGTGGGAACATGTTGACTCCATCAAAACTTTGAAGGAAGCAAGTCTAGCTGACTGGCTCCAGTGGCTGCTCGCTTGCTGGCTTCCAGCTGCCCTGAATTTTTTTGAAATTTTCCATTTTATTTCATCCCAGAAGGGATTTTTTTTTGAAGATTCCATGTTTGTGGAAAATGTCACCATGCCAACTCTTCATTCCAGCATGGGATGAACACACTAAACAGTGTCGTCAAATTTTCCACAGAGCAGAAGCTCTGGTTCCTGCACAGCTCTCCTGTTCGTTGTTCCTCATTTGTAGTTCTCTTGTCCAAATAATTTCAGTCATCCAGTCAGGGAACAGAAACAATACCATGTGATTCAGGTGGCCAGTCACATGCCACAGATTGCTAGTGGCTAACAGGAAGCTTTAGACACATTGGAGATTGAAAATCGCTTGTCCAAGGCGTTTGGCCAATATTCATGTTTAACTAATAGGTTTGCAGAAGTCAGGATTGATTGGTGAGCAGGAAAAAGACTAAGTTAATTGGCTAATCTAGTCATAACAAATAGTTTGACAAGCGTGAACAACAACCTCTTGTTTATTATAGACCCTTTCATACAGGAAGATCCCCAAACACTTTACAAACACTATCAGTGGAGTTACAAACTACATGTAGGAATCCCTTTGCATAGGAGTGAAGTGCCTCTGGGTGGGGTACACATTCTGTTCGACAGCTCAGTCCTACACTAAATGGCGGCTCAGGCCAGGCAGTGGAGGATACTGTAGTCAATTCAGGGGAATTTAGGGAGGTTAAAATGGAATTTAGCTAGGACCGTGGGGTTAGCATCCCTGGTGCTGTGGGATTCTTACTGGCCGCAAGTAGCCAGAGCCTTAATTTTCTGTCTCCTCTTCAGCAGCACAAGTGTCTCCTAATTCAACATTATAGGCAAGAAAAGAAACCTGGGTTTTCAGCCTGTAATTGAATTAAATGAGCCAAACATAAGATTTGAGGACTCAAACTGCTGCATGGCAGAAAATCCAAGGTGATGTTATTAGTCTGTGAATGTTCACCTTTAAAATAGTAATTTGGCCCTACACTGAGCAATTTACATTCTCAAGAGGGAGAGCTGCGAAGTTAACCCTGCCCTTATGTTGTACGTTCTCCAGAACTAAACCTCATGGCGTTGCTTGTACTTGGTTAGCAGAGTTGGGCCCAGCTGTATCAAAGCCCAAGGCAGAGCCCTGGCTGTACAACCCCAGGCACCATAGGGGATTGTCACAGCACTGCATGGACTGAACTGGTCCTGGGTTTTCATGTAGCTTCTCTGTGCCATGTGAATTCTATTCATATCAAACAATGAGATAATCACTGTGATTTGGGGAAAAGACTAGGGAGTTGTGCTGGTCCTGGATGGGATTTAGCAAGCCGAAGGGCACAGTAAAACACCTGATTAGATAGGACCAAAAGGCTATCTTTGATTGTGTGTTTTTTATGAGGCTTGAAGGGTAGATGGTGCTGTCTTCAGGCTGTGCCCAGCCAGGCTCCCTGGGAAGATATGGGCCTGGTTCAGTGCTCACTTCTTCCGATGTAGGTTCACAGTGCCACAGCTCTGTGCTGGGAGGTGCCTATTCCTTGTTTCTGTGAAAGCAGCACATGTAACAGGACCCAACTGGCTATCATTTCAGAGAGCTGGCTTAGGCCTTTCCCCCTTCACAGCTTCCACATCAAAGGCCAGACTTTCCAACTGCCTCCTCTGCACTTTTGGGCCTGCCCACTTCTCCACACGCACACACACATGGGGGCGGATGTGCACTTGCCTACAGAACTCTTTGGACACATGGCCCTATGTCGTGCTTAGGGCATGGTGGGTTTCCCATCCCATGAAACATTCTGAGTTATTCTGGGGTCTCTCTCTCATTTTGAGCAGAAAGCGTTGTCAAAATCGACTCTTTCCCACACACAGTTTTGGTTTGAAAGAATCGGCATTTTCTAGCCAAGAACCATTCTGCTGACAAATTCCCAAACAGCTCTAGTGCCGAGCTCCCTCCTGTAGTGAATGCTCTCAGGGAATGGCAGTATAGATCTGGAACTCCTAATGCAACAGAGTCTGCTCACCAGGTCATCCAGCAGACGTGCATCAATGCTGAAGCCATTGCCCACAAGCCTTAGGCCATCCATGACCTCATGAGCAATGAGGCTTTAGACTCATGCCTCCACTGCCAGCCCTGAAGCTGAGAGTGGTGCTGGCAGAGGGTTCTGTCCTGGATGACATAAATCTTTCCCCTTCTCCTTAAATTTGCTCCATACAAGGAATGGGTAGCACCGTGCCCCTGGGTGCATTGTAGGCCACAGCGATTGACGCTAGGACCACTGGCCTAGGTCTCTAGTGCCTGGGCTAGGGTTACAGAGGACTAGCTGGAGCCTTCTGAGACAGACCTCTCTGACTGCCATCTCTTTGGGAGGGTGTGGCCTTGGTGGGTGCTTCCCAATTAAAGGGACAGTGTCCCAAGTCAGTATAAGACTGACTCCGTGATGAAGCCAAGCAGCACGGCTAAAAATCGCAGGATGGCGTTAACTTAAAAACTCTTGTCTTAAGCTTATTTCCAGGAGCTGCAAACAATCATCTTAAGGAACAGAACACAGACCTCAGCCTCATTAACTATTGAACAGCTCACATGTTCCTGCCAGTACATGCTGCTGTTAAGCCCAAGGTGCATCTTTGTAAAGAATGTTCTTCAGGCCTCCCATAAAATTCTCCTGCCTAGGTGGCTGTTGTTGACATCCAGTGTGATGAAGGTTATGTTTCCTGGTGATCTAGTTCAGACTCTAGGAGATTTGCATCAACTCTCAAACACCTGGAACATGGAATCCTCCAGCTTTTGTGGTCCCTCTCCTGACTGTCCTTCACATCTCACAGCCCAATGAGGAACTGACCATATTCCCAGAGGAAATTGGAGATAGTTGAATAAAGGGTTTTTGAAAGTTGGAGGCCAAGATCTTCCTCCATGGGTCTGCTGCTGCCGCTTTGTCCCTGGGGCTTGGTGCTGATGCAGCCTTGTATTAGAACAGATTAGTGGACTTGGGAAGAAAAGGCAGTCATATTTGTACAAGCTCCACCCACTTGGCATGCCCGATATTCATAGTGCGCTGAGCAGACATTCAAAACATGGCCACATGTGGTGTCTGGACTCCTTGGCTCCTCAGTCGTGGCTCCCCCTCACTGGGTTCACATACACCCTTGGGCTCTGCAGTTCTCCTTAATGGGGCTCAAATACCATGTGTGGCCTTGCTAAACTTCTTGGACTTGCCTCCTCTTTGATTGGGGGAAAGAAATAAGTGGTAGAGTCTCTCAAGGCCCACCCACTCATGCTAGCAAAATGAGCAGTCAGGCAGAAAAGTTTGTGCAGTTTGTGTTTCTCTAATGTGATACTTCCTCCCCTATCTTATATGCTTTGAATCAGCAGTGAACTAGTTAACAATGTCACCATTTCAATTGCCGTCACTGGTCATCTCACTGAAATGAATAAGGCAGTTCACATCTCTCAGAGCTACTGTTTCGCCGTCTGCAGACTCAGGCAGGTGTCATGGTGTCGGTGGCACCAACGTCACACTTTCAGGGTTTTCTCTGCAACCACAAAGGCTAGACAACTGAGCTTCTGGAGAATGAGATTGCAATTTAAAAGAGGTGATGGTGTGCTGTGCCACTACATGACACCCCAATTTGAACTCTGGGGTGACATTTTTTAAAAAAATTATCCTTTGGCTGCGTTTATCAGTTTCATGACTCCTGCCAAGGCTCAATTCTTACCCATCATAGCACAAATAAGCGATTTTTTAGAAACAAATGCCTACAAATACACTTAGGATTGTTTGCAGTTCCCTGCCCACAGCAAAACAATGGCATTGAAGGGACCTGCCAAAGGAAAGGCAAACCAGCTGCTCCTGGTCTTTAACTTTGTACCACTCATCCCCACAGTAGCTGAGTCATGGGCAGAGGTCATGTTTGCATCTGTGTCTGGAAAATGCCCATGCTGCAGCAACAGATAAGCAATGCTGGGAGAGGGGAGAGCACCAGTAATGCTGCAGGATGGGCCTGAGCTGGGAGAGCAGAACGAGGGAGATTGGGAGACAACATTGTGATCCATAAGGTGGAGCTCACAACTAGGAGGAGCCAGCCCAGATCTACTCTGTACTGGCAGGGAGCAGGAGCCTTGGAACAGAAGCTGGGAACCAGCGAGCTAGAACACAGCAGAGTAAGGAATGGGAGCTCGGCCTGCAGCAGCATAAGGAAATTAGCACTGGGGATTTGGGAGAGTAAAAATATCAGGGTCAGTTGGTGCCTGGCCCCTGAGTAGGCACACAAGGTGACACTGAGGGCAGAAGGGGATACCAGATTGCATCTCCAGTCTTGGTCCTTGCACTCACTGGAGCTGTGAGACAGGGCCGCACCCACTGTGCAGGCCCCAGTTTGCTGCACTCCAAATAGCGATAACAACAGCTGCATTCCTGGGACAACATGGTCCCCAAAGACAGCCAGTGCCTAATGTAGCAATGGAGCCGGCAGGGAGTAATGAGCAGGCGTCATGAAATCCACCAGTGCCGGGCTGCTCAGAGACCAGAGGTTCACAGACTGCACTAGAAGGGGAAAACGGGAAGCTGCCAATTAAGAGTACAAAAGAATCAGGCCAGGCTCGCAGGGAAAAGATAAGTAGGCGCCTTCTGCTCTTGCTGTTGTGACGTGGCTCTTTAGCTCTGGAGGTCCCTGGTCCAAGCCTGTAGCTAGGGCCTGTAACAGCTCTTGTCTTCTGGGGATTGGCACAGAGGGAAACCTGTACACACACCGACTCATGAGGTACACTTGTACCTGCAAAGTCAATGGAGCTGCACGGCTTTAAATAAGAACAGAATGTGGCCCAAAGGCAGCAGAAAGCCAGAATGTGTTCTACTAGGCAGAGGGGATCTGCAAGCCTTTCATGCTGTAACAGCAGGGAGGAGAGAAGTAGGTCCACTAAGAAGTGTGAAGGGGGCTGACATGAATATGACTCCAAAATGGCTGAGACTGACCTCTTACAAGGAGGGGGAAAGTATGTCCAACTGGGGTTTAAAGAAACCCCAGTAGAAATAGCTCCTTTTGCAGAGCAGGAGTAATGTGAACATGTATAAATCACCTAGTGTGCATGATACGCATCACAAATTGTTATTAAGTGAATTGGCTAAGAAACTTACCGTACCACTGGCAATGGTTCCTGGACAGCCATGGAGAACTGTGGCTGTACTGGGAGAACAGAGAAATACAAGTGTGTCGTGCTGCTGAATTTCAAAGCAGGAAAAAAAACTGATCCCAGTAATGACCGTTTCATAGGTTGGGCTTTTCAAAGGAGTCGAACTTAGTTAGGTACTCAGATCCTGGGGAATTTCAGTAGGAGTGGCCACCCAATTCCTTTGAAAATTTTGGCTCAGATTTCTGTCTGTAACATAAAACAATGGAACAAATACCAGGAGAAAAATAAAATCACTAGCTGGCTAAAGGATTATGACTCCCTGAGCAGTGAGTGGTCTGGGTTGATAAGGAATATATCCTACCAGTAGACATTTGACAGCTTTGCTTGATAATATTGCAAAATAAGCAGATGAAGGGGATGCGACAGATGTAATTGATTTGAATTTCAGCAAAGCATTTGATATTGTGCAATGAAGTGTTTCTTGAAAAACAATTCAGAGGGGCTTGGATAAGAATACTCCTGTAGACTGAAAAATAATGAGAAGAGCTAAACTAATGGCAATGCGAATGAGCATCAAAAGAGTTGGGGTTTGGGGAAGGGAAGGGAAGTATGCCTAGTGGGGTACAGCAAGGATTCGTGTTGGGTCTGGTCATGTTGAGCATCCTCATTAACGAGGAGGAAGTGAAGAGCGTGTTAGAACTTCTCAGATGATATTAAATTGGAAAGAGAGGCAACCACTTGTGAGGACAGAGAGCATCCAAAGGGATCGGGAAAATGAAAACTGATGTATCAGGGGAGATACAAGTTGAGACATGCCTATTTGGTGGCAGGAAGAAATCTGGGCAGCATAGAGCTGGAAGAGACCTAGGGGGAGAGTGGGAGTTTGCCAAGTGAGACTGCGGCAAAAAGGGCTAGTTGACTTGTGTGCTTCATCGGCAGAAACATCCCCCCACAGAGCAGCACAACCGACTAGGAAGGTGAGTGTGCATGGCTACCATTGCGCAGGCTAGCACAGTCACTGCCAGTGCAAATTAGCCAGGGGCATTTTTACATCCTGACAGAGTGTGTGGTGCTGGAAATCTGAGAAACAGCTTGGGGAAACCTTTTGCAGTTTTCAAACCAGCTCAATCAACAGTTGAGAGTCAGGCAGGGAGGGAATGGGACCTACTGGTACAGCAGATGCCTGCAAGTCGGGGCTCCTGGGTTCTGGTCCTAACGCTGGGTCAAGCCCCTCAGTGCTACAGCTTTCCCACCTGTAAAATGGGTGCCCCTTGCTCACAGGGTGGGGTGGAGTGCGATCAAGCATGGTGTACGTTTAATGTAGTCAGCGCAGAGACACACACATTGGAGAATTTGACACAATTCCAGCCCATCTCCCTGATGGGCCCAACTCCAACTCTGGATGCAGGAACCCCTGATCAAGGGATTGTTTCTGTAGCTTATGAAAGCTTATGCTCTAATAAATTTGTTAGTCTCTAAGGTGCCACAAGTACTCCTTTTCTTTTTGCGAATACAGACTAACACGGCTGCTACTCTGATTTCTGACTTGAGAGCCTGAGTGCGAGTGTTTTCTCTGTAGGGATGTCCTCCTAGCTGAGACCAGCTCCTCGTGGCTGGGCCAAGGCAGGTTCTTTAGGGCTCACCCATTAGAGCTGCTGCCTGCAATGCACCAGTTTCCCCATGTTCTCGGCTCCCCAGTGCATGGCACACTCCTTGTGGGCACATCCATCGCTGGCCCCCAGAAGGGGACTCTGCTTGTTGGAGCCCACGCTGCAATCTGTTCTCTATTGGGCACGGATTCCTCTGAGCAGACTCTGCTCAGCATTTGCAGGAGATGCCCAGCATCCTGCAGATGGCCCCGACTCCCAGGGTAACAAACACTCCGACGCCAGCGCCAGGCCTTCTGCTCACCACAGAACAGCTCTTTGCTGGCACCTGCTGTCAGCTTTTAATTATGCATTTGCCTTTCCGTAGTACATCAATAATAAATACATGTAGCTGGATTGTCCTTTGACTGCTAACACAGAGAGAGCAAGTGCAGGATTCCTGGAGCATCTGTCATCTGGCAGGACATCTTTTGGACATTGCCAGAAGTTATATGGGCCAGACGTTTTGTTTAACTTTAAAGTTGTAGGACTCATCCTTTGGCTTGCTGTGGCAGGGCGGCGGGGTGGTTTGTGATAGTCCATCCGGAACACTTTAGTGGCTGCTTTACTGCAATAAATGTCAGCAGTCATCTCCCAAGAGCAACCCTACAATAACAAACCACTGCGTGTACCCCCGTACCCAGGAGCAATCCTACAATAACAAACCAACGTGCAGAGCTCAGTCCACACATATTTTTTATTGCTTCAGGCTCTGGCTGATACGTCTCCTGAAATACAAATTCAGGGACAACTGCCCTGCTCATTCCCCTTGCCCCGGGCTCAGAGACTTATGGTAGATCTTATTAGATTCCATATTGCTTCTGCCCAGGTTGTGCCAATGGCTTGCCCCATCTACACTTGCACAAAAGCCATCTCAGACAGATCCTGGCTCCAGCACGCTTGGGCATCTTGAGACTGCATCAGTGCAAAGAGCCCCAAAGGGGTAAGCTGGTTCTGAGCAAAAGGAAATGGATCAGAACCAGGATCCAAGCCAACCAGGGCATAACAACCAGGCCTACTCATTTAATCACCTAGATGAAAATTCCATGTGAAGTCAAAGTGGTTCTAGCCCATGACAAATCCCAGCTCGCTGGTTGGCTGCTGTTGAGGGTAATTATGCCTAACAGACTGCCCCCCGTGCCCCCCCCCCCGACATAGGAAGTGCGCTTGTCTGAAAGGAGAACACGCCAGCTAAAAGTGTGTAATTAGCTTTATAAACAAATCCAAACAGACATTAGCCAAGGCTGTATGCTGCAGAGGTCTGAACAGCGGAGTGAGGATGTGCTGCGTTGCCACTTCTGTTTCAAGGCTTTGCATAGCTATTTAATGGAGTTTTTCATGCATTTATCACTGCAGCATCTGGGCCCATGGCATAAATCAGACTCCACATAAAACACACACAAGGAGACAACGGGCAGCCAGATGCCCCCTCCTGTATCCACACCAGCGACCCAGAATAAACACGTGCTCCAGCACCTGTTTGACCATGCTCTGAAATACCAGAAACCTGGGTTTTTGCTCCCTCTGAGTGGATACTGAGTTTGAGAGGGGGAGGGGGCTCCATCAGCCAATGGTTCCTGCTCTCACTACCCAGAATCTGGGGGGGAGGTTTTCAGTCGGGCTAGAGGAGAAGGAAGCTGCTGCTCAAGGGGAGCGAGGGGATTGGATTCTGGCCCAAGGTAAGATGGGTCTCATGACCATAGCTCTGGAGAGGAAGGTGCAGAGGTCACTGATGGAGAGGAGAGAGCAGGGTCTGCTTGGGGGTTGGGTCTAAGAGGGATTTGGAGGAGGAGAAAAGGGTGCATAGCAGATTGGACAGGGAGAGCGCTCCAGTGCTGAGGGCAGCATGGCA
Organism: Dermochelys coriacea; assembly: GCF_009764565.3. NCBI lineage: Eukaryota > Metazoa > Chordata > Testudines > Dermochelyidae > Dermochelys > Dermochelys coriacea. Next base: position 29,003,929 of record NC_050080.1, read on the forward strand.
GAAGGCCTGGAGCTACACATGGGAGAGGAGTCACGGGGACAGCCTGGAAAGAGGTTAGGGAATAGGGCAGGAACTTGGAAGCATGGCCTTGTAGATCCTGCTAGGTCAGGATGAGGAGCTTGAATCTTATGCAGTAACAGACACATGATGCTCAAGGGACTTCTCACTTGCCGTGGGCACCAGGTGGGGCAACTCTGCCCAGCCGTGAAGACAGCCCTGATGTGCCAGGCTACCAGAGTACCCCCACTTGCTGGCTACAGCTCTGGTGTGCACTGAGTTGCAGTGGGCTTGCCTCAGTGGCAGCATGCACCTTCCCTGCTCTTCCTGGAGTCTGAGCACATGGAAATCCTTCATATCCCACTTCACTTTGGGGCCCATACGAAGCTTTCTTTCAAGCATACTGGTAACTCCGGCCTGCTCCTCTGGTTGCCTTCTCTGTGAGATTCTTTGTTCTGCCCTGGGGATAAAAAAACCTTCCCCCAGGGGAGCAGGCAACCGTTCACAGCTGATTGCTGTAATACTACAGTTCTGAGATGCTGCAGCTAATGTCAATGAGATCCAGGCACCACTCGGAAGAACCTTTTCTCTCTTGCATTTACCTTTTCCCAGTATCTGGTACAGACAAGGTGGCAGATGAAAGATGAGATATTTATCCGAGGAATGAGGCTCAGTTGGATGAGTCAAAAAGAACCAGTGACCATGAGCCACAAAGCTGGTTCTGACAAGGGGTGGCTGACGTTTCTCATGGTGTCCAATCCCAGCAAAGAGGGCAGGAAGCAAACAGGCTGTCCCACTCTTGCAACCAAACCAGGCCTTTCTTTGACGCCAGTGAAGCAGAATGTCTAAAATGATTTTAAATACAAAACATCACCATGTGAATAAGAACATAAGAATGGCCATATTGGGTCAGGCCAATGTTCCATCTAGCCCAGTGTCCTGTCTTCTGACAGTGGCCAATGCCAGGTGCTTCAGAGAGAATGAACCGAACATGCGATCAAGTGATCCATGCCCTGTCATCCACTCCCAGCTTCTGGTAGTCAGAGGCTTAGGGACACCGCGAGCATGGGGTTGTGTCCCTGACCATCTTGGCTAACAGCCATCGATAGACCTATCCTCCATGCCTCAGTGAGGCTGCATAGCTACAATGTAAGGTGTCAGGAAATGTAGAAAATGGATCTCTTTACAGTATGTTAATGAAGTATTTACAGGGCTTCAGTGTAGTTATAACAACACCGTTTGCTGCCATTCACACAGGCAAAGCCACACCACACTATAACATGGTGCCTGGGCCCAATGCACTCTGCGGGACAGCCTGGGCATAACACTTGGGGGGAGGTTAGAAGTCTGGGCCAGTATAACACAGATAGCTCTGTAACAGTTATGACAGTGTTGTCGAGTACTGGACTCTACATTTCTAGGAGTCTGCTGGGGGCAGTTACCAGGGAGATTTAGGTTGGATATTAGGAAAATCTTTTGAAGTATAAGGAATAGGTTACCTGGGGAGGCTGTGGAATCCCCATCATTGGAGGTTTTAAAGAACAGATTAGACAAACACCTGCCAGGGGTGGTCTAGGACAGTGGTTCTCAACCTATTTACCATTGTGGGCCATATATGGAGCTCTCTTTGTATTATGTGGGCCGCATCTACGCAATATATATACTACCTGTATGGCCCTGAGGATGTCACATGGTCCGCAGCTGTGTGCTGATTGGTTCGCAACTGGCCCGCGGAGTGTGGGTTGAGAACCATTGGTCTAGGGATACTCGGTCCTTTGTCAGTGTGGGGCCTGGATTAGATGATCTCTTGAGGTCCCTTCCAGCCCTACATTCCTATGATTGCATGATTTTTTATTCAGTTCAGTGCAGACAGTTTAGAGGAGATGCCCCCACATGCTGTGCTCTCTTATGGAGACTTATTTTTGTTCTTTCTTGTGCTGTTTTTCCTTAATCCATACAAGCCATTCTAACTGAAAGGATATTGTTGCTCTTTGAAGATGGAAAACCCAAATGGCCAGGGGGGCACAGGGGTGAAGGTTGAAGAGCAATAGTTGGGCAAAGCCCTACTCCTGCCTCGTAATTTGCTTTTGAAATTTAACTGAGAAAATACCCACTGCATGTTCTCACTGTGCAATCAACAGATGCCGCTAGCTTTGGTAAACTGCAGCCAAACTTAGCACCACCCATACTTGCTATACAGGGTAAGTACGTAATGCTGGGTGTAGTGTTAGTGGTGTAGTTCTTTTTAAGTCAATAGGTCCATGGTCAACAGGAAACCTTAGCGGAATCGGGCTCGGGGCCATGCCAGACCATACATCCTGAGCATCAGTCAGCTTTGTTCAAAATAAAAAAAGCTTTGATTTCAGGATATAAAGTCTATTTGATGCTCAGTCTCGTGAACTCCAAAACCATAGAAAGGTTTTAGCTGAAACTTTCTGCCTTCAGGCAGAGACATAACGTGTGAAATTCCAGCCCCAGAAAGAGCATGAGCAGGTGAACAAAGGGATTGTAAAGGAAGCTGGTTTGTAACTTTAACTGTAGGAGCCACTATTGTCACTCTGCTGAAAAACACAAGTGCAGAGCAAACCAAAGTATTGTTAGGGGAATTTCATAGCCCAGATGGCTCTTTTGAAATAATGCACTGCCAACTCTCAGCCAGCAGAAGGAGCCTCAGAGCTATAATGAAAATGGCACATGGGGTTGCCGAAAACTCCCAGGCAGGCCACCTGGCTGGGCTGAGAATATTTTGCCTCTAATTTAACTGTTTTCTCTCTTAGGTATTTTTAAATGGGTTTGTGGGGCTCGGCTGCTATTTCCCCTTCCCAACTGTCTGCTTTGGGAACACTGCCACTGGGAGTGGGAGTTAAGGAGTGGGGAGAGCTTTGTCCCTCCTTCTGTTCCTTTCTTGTTAGATTTGGAGAAAGTTGGAGCAGGTTCGTTTCCCAAAGGCAGAATTTGACTTTCATGGAAATATCTCCAAATAATGCCCAGGATCCAGCACAAACCGTCACAGCCTCCAGTATGGAGGTGGGTATTTATGGGACTTGTTAAAAATAAACTTTGGACAATGAGGTTTTTAAACTTAGTCTTAAAGAAGCAGCCCAGGTGAGTCGTTGCCCACACTCTCCTGTGAGCACGCAGACCTGTCGTAACCCAGCTGGAGAATCTCTAGTTCCATACAGCCTCAGCCTGATGTGTCCTGATATAGCTGCTGATCTAACTGGGATCCATGAGTCCAAGCCACAATCTCAGTGCTGGCCGGTGAAGGCTGGATGCAGCTGTCAAACTGTGGGGTCTCTGCTTTTCTGGCTACTGCACCTTAGCATTGCAGACAGGATGCCTTTGGAGAAGAAACAGCAGCCCTATTGTTCTCAGAGTTGCTGCAGCTTGCTACAGAAGGGCTACACTGTGCTCTCTCTGGGAGACTTTGCTTTTGTGCTTTCTTGGTCTGTTCCTTAAGCTAAAATAAGTCATTTTCCACTGAACGTGCATGATTGCCCTTTGTGTGTATAGAGAAACAGAGCACAATGGAGCTGGGATGGTAGTGAATGCTGCACACACATGGATCCCCTTTCACCAATGCTTTACAAGCCTCCTCTGGCCAATGGACTATGCTAAGGGATACATCCAGCCCTGTTTTGTGTTTGAGGAAACTGTGCCTTGGTTTCCCTATGTGTGAAACTGGGGTTGACACTTGCCTGTTTCACAGAGGTGCTGTGAGGCTACTTTTGTTAATGGCTGTCTGATGCCACAGTGATGGGAGCCAGGGAAAAGCCTCTAAATAAATACATTAAACAAAAGGGGACTGTTGAGGCTCCAAATGGGGCTTACAGCCCCTCCCTTCCTCTGGGAAAACGGAAAATATGTTACGCTGTGTGTGATCACCTGCGCAGCAATAGAATAGCCTGCCCAACCATGGATCCAGGGGAAGGGGGCTCACGACAAGAGCAAGGTCTGTTCCCAGCCTCAGCCACTGACTCACTGTGCAGACTCAGCCAAGTCACTTGGGGCTGGATTTTAAAGCTAATTAGGGGCCTGAAGATACAGATAGTTAAAGGCCCCTTGGATGATCCTGCCCTGTCTCATGGCGGGGTCGGGAGTGGTACAAGGATTAGTGCATTGGCTAAAGTAGATTGAAGCAGGAGGGGGGGATCTCACTGCCCCAGCTAGGGTGGGGAGTGTGGTGGGGCGGTACTGCTCCCTTGAGATCACTGCAGGGTGGGGAGAGGCAGTGGATATCATGTACTCCTTGTGCATGGTAGGTTGCAGGGCTACTACCAGCAGATCAGGCTGCTGTATCAGATATGGATGGAGCTTACTCCTCAGAGACAGAGATACCAGTAGTGCCCACTGTATGATCTTTTAATGCTGTGCCAAGCATGGCTACGGTTGGTTTTAATGAAGTATTTTAAACCCAATGCCACATAGAGGCTGAGCTGTATAACACAGTTCAGCCTTTCATCCTCATCTCCTCCTCCTACATTCCTACCATTTACCATAAAAACGGCTATATTGGGTCAGACCAATGGTCCAACTAGTCCAGTATCCTGTCTTCTGACAATGGCAGGTGCCAGATGCTTCAGAGGGAATGACAGAACAGGCAATTATTGAGTCATCCAGCCCCTGTCGTCCAGTCCCAACATCTGGCAGTCAGAGGCTTAGGGACACCCATAGCATGGGGTTGCATCCCTGACCATCTTGACTAGCAGCCATTAATGGACCTAGCCTCCATGAACTTATCTAATTCTTTCTGGAACAGTTATATTTTTGCGTCACAACATCCCCTGGCAATGAGTTCCACAGATAGACTGTGCGTTGTGTGAAGTACTTCTGTAGTGAGGGGGCGTGGCCTCCCTCAGATGCAGACATGGAGGGAACGCCACAAGCCACCTGGTGGGTGGAGCCAGGAGGGCCATGCCCAACACGCCGGAAGCAGAGGGGCGGAACAGGAAGAGGAAGTATAAAAGGCCAGCCCAGCAACTCAGTTGGAAGGGAGCTGCTGAAGCACACAGATGCTTCTTCCCCACTGCTGGAGTGGGATGCCATGGGGAACTGCTGCTGCCCTGGAAACCAGCCTGAGCTTCCAGAGAGCCCTTCAACTCGCGATGCTGAGGAGCTGCTGCCCTTGGCAGAGTATCCCGGAGAGACAGAGGACGACCCCTGGATGCAGGTACACCCAAGGGGGAGAGTAGGAAGCAGCCTTTGGAAACCAGGCAACACTCTGGTTGAGAGATGGCCTGAAACAAGGTTAGCCTGTTGAGGGAGGATCCCCACTGACCCTGGGGAGGATCACTCCGTTAGGGCCTTGGGCTGGGATGCGGTGGAGTTGGGTGGGCCCGTGACCCCCTGCCATCTTACCCCTGGGGTGGCTGTACTCCACCTCCTTAGGCCAGGATGCCTGTGCTCCTCGGGCATTGCTACTGGAGCCTCATGGACTGTGCACAGTGCTCAGCCCTGCCGGAGCCCCATAGACTGGGCTAATGCTACAGCTCTGCCTGACTGCACGCCAGAGCCTGGACTGTTTGCCGCCCCACCCTGCTTAACAGCCGGGTGAATAAACTGCTACAGCTCTGCCTGGTTGCAGGCCAGAGCCCAGACTGTTTACGGCCCTGCCCCACTTGAAGGCTGGGGGCCCATTAAGAACCGCCAATCCCGCCCCTTGTTTTTCTTTGTGTGGAGAAGACTCTAGCAGACCAAACTGCAAGGAGGCATGGCCTCCCTCAGACATGGACACGGAGGGCTGGCCGTGCCAACTTGCAACTTCCTTACATTAGTTTTAAACCTGCTGCCTATTATGGATGATCCCTGGTCCTTGTGTTGTGTGAAGGGATGAGTAACACTTCCTTATTCACTTTTTCCCCACCATTCGTTATTTTATAGACCTCTGTCATCTCTCCCCTTAGTCGTCTCTTTCCTGAGCAGAACAGCGCCAGGTTTATTCATCTCTCCTCCTGCAGAAACCGTTCCATTACCCTACCCATTTTTGATGCCCTTCTCTGTACTTTTTCCAATTCCAATATATCTTTTTTGAGATGGGGTGACCAGATCTGCACTCAGTATTCAAGATGTGGGCATACCATGGATTTATATAGAGGCAATATAATATTTTCTGTCTCATTTTCTATCCCTTTCCTAAAGGTTCCTAACATTCTGTTAGCTTTTTTGATTGCCCACTGAACAGATGTTTTCCAGAGAACTATCCACACTGATTCCACGATCTCTTTCTTGAGTGATAACAGCTAATTTAGGCCACCTCATTTTATATGTATAGTTGGGATGATGTTTTCTAATGTGCATTACTTTGCATTTATCAACATTGAATTTCATCTCCCATTTTGTTACCCAGTCACCCAGTTTTGTGAGGTCCCTTTGTAACTCTTTGCAGTCAGCTTTGGATTTAACTATCTTGAGTAATTTTATATCATCTCAAATTTTGCCACTTCATTGATTACACCTTATTCCAGATCATGTATGAAATGTTGAACAGTACAGATCCTTGGGGGACCCTGCTATTTATGTCTCTTCATGGTAAAAACTGATCATTTTATTCCTACCCTTTGTTTCCTATCTTTTACTGTAAATGAAAGGACCTTCCCTCTTACCCCATGACTGCTTACTTTGCTTAAGAGCCTTTAGTGTGGGACCTTGTCAAAGGTTTTCTTAAAGTCCAAGTACACTATATCCACTGGATCACTCTCATCCACATGCTTGTTGACACCCTCAGAGAATTCTAATAAATTGGTGAAGCATGATTTCCCTCTACAAAAGCTGTGTTGACTCTACCCCAACATATTGTGTTCATCAGTGTATCTGATAAACCTGTTTACTATAGTTTCAACCAATTTGCCTGGTACTAAAGTTAGACTTACTGGCCTGTAATTGTCAAGATCACCTTTAGAACCTTTTTTAAAAATTGGTGTTACACTAGCTATTTTACAATCACCTGGTACAGAAGCTGATTTAAACGATAGGTTACAGACTACAATTAGTAGTTCTGCAATTTCATATCTGAGTTCCTTCAGAACTCTTGGATGAATAGCATCTAGTCCTGGTGATTTGCTACTGTTTAATTTGTCAATTTGTTCCAAAAGAATCTCTGCTGACACCTTAATCTGGGAGAGTTCCTCATATTTGTCACCTAAAAAGTGTGGGAATATTCCTAATATCCTATGCAGTAAAGACAGATGTAAATAATTCATTTAGCTTCTCCGCAATGGCCTTTTCCTCAAGTGCTCCTTTAGCACCTTGATCGTCCAGTGCCCCCACTGATTGTTTGGCAGGCTACCTGCTTCTGAAATACTTTTAAAAATGTTTTTTTGCTGTTAGTTTTTTGTTTTTTTGCTAGTTGCTCTTCAAATTCTTTTTTGGCCTGCCTAATTATACTTTTACATTTTACTGGCTGGAGTTTATTCTCCTCAGTCAGATTTTATTTCCAATTTTTAAAGGATGTCTCTTTGTCTCTAACTGTCTCTTTTACTCTGCTGTTTAGCCATGGTGGCATTTTTTTTTTTTTGGTCCTCTTGCTGTTTTTTATTATTTTGGGAATACATTTAGTTTGAGACTCTATTATGGTGTTGTAAAAAAGTTTCCATGCAGCTTCCAGGCATTTCACCCTTGTGACTGTTCCTTTTAATTTCTGTTTAACTAGCTTCCTCATTTTTGTGTAGTTCCCCTTTTTTAAGTCAAAATGCTACTGTGGTGGGTTTCTTTGGTATTTCCCCTCTACGAACATGTTAAATTTAATTATATTGTAGTTGCTATTACCAAGCGGTTCAGCTATATTCACCTCTTGGACCAGATCTTGTGCTCCACTTAGACTAAATCAAGAATTGCCTCTCCCCTTGTGGGTTCCAGGACTAGCTTCTCCAAGAAGCAATCACTTACAGTGTCTAGAAATTTTATCTCTGCATCCTGTCCTGAGGTGACTTGTACCCAGTCAATATGGGGATAGTTGAAATACCCTGTTATTATTGGGTTTTCTCTTTTGTAGCCTCTCATCTCCCTGAGCATTTCACAGACACCATCACCATCCTGGTCAATGGTCAGTAGTATACTCCTACTATTATACTCTTATTATTCAAGTATGAATCGTTACACTATCATGCTGTCTTTGACATCCAGTATATATCATTCTGTTAAGTGTCTCCGAATCATATTGGTTTTCTAATTACATGACTCAAACATGTAACAACTTGATCACCTGGCTGTCCATTAGTTGCCATGACTGGGTGTGATCGGTTTGGAATCGTTGAGTCATCTCCTTCTCATTCTGCATCTCCATCTGTAGAGTTAGCTCTGTTGATTGTTCTCTCTGAGGAACAAACTGTAGATTTTGATGATTTCTGTTGAACTCTTCACCATTGGTTTTGATCACATATGAGCTGGGCTCTGAATTCTTTTTCTTTACAACAGCTGGAGTTGTCCATCCTTTTCCTCCATCCACTTTGACATGAACAGTCATGAGGTTCTAGATCTAGCAGTGCTCTGACTGAGTGATGTCTGTCGTAAAGGTGTTCAGAAGGTCATTAGCTCTTTTATCCAATTTGGCTACTCTCATCATGCCTGACCACGTCGAAGATAGGTTCTTTTTCAAAGTTGGGACAGTGGTTCTGAGTTGTCTTCCCATCAGGAGCTGTGATGGACTAGATGCACTAGCTGCTGTTGGTGTTGATCTGTAAGTCAAAAGAGCAAGGAATGGTTCTTCCTGCTGTAGGATTTTCATGGAATGTGACTTCTTAGACTGTGGGGGGTCACTGAAATGTGTAGCAGCTCTGAGCCCAGGCTCAATCAGTGGAATAAGGCCTATGTTGCCCAAGTCACTGTGGGAGGGTGCACTATGCCCAGGCTGATGGACTCAGGGTGCTCCCAAAGCCTGGTTCCAGGGTCTCTGCTTAACCTTAGCACACTCCAATTTGATTGTCCCTTGAAGGTGATGTGTGTGCATAGGGATGTCCAGTTCTACCCCACGGCTTGGGTACAACTGAAGGTGGGTGATCATGAAGCAAAAATTCGGGTCGGCATAACAAAATGCCTTCCTTGGAAGGTTATAATTGGGATAGACTGGCAACAGTTCCCCTCCTTGCTCCTCCCCCGATCAGGACCTTCTACTCCAGCTGAATCAATACCCCAAAAGCTGGATGAGATATTTCCAATACTGAAATCTGACCTTTTTGAGGGGTCTACCTAAACCCAGAGGATTAGGAAGTCCCAAAGGCAACACAGAGAAGAATGGAGGGCCTGGTTACAGACCCGTCTGGCTGGGGAGACAGAACCAGGGGAACCTCTCAGCAGATGAGCGACGCCCAATCCAAAGGGGGAGAAGTGCCTTCTGATCCAGGAGACCCTCTCCAGGAGGTTTGTGCTCCCGACATAGACTTAGCCCATTTAACCCAGACCTACAACTTAATACGTGGGCAAAAGAAAGCTGACACTTTGAGCGAGTCATATGCCAGGGTAGCGGTGATTGACGGGATGGTTACCCAGGAGGTCGAAACTGCCCAATTTCCCCATTTTGAACTAAAGAATGATATGCTCTATTGGGTTGACCTTGACCCAAAAACAAGGGAGACCTGCTACCAACTCCTAGTGCTCAGGAGGCCAGGAGGGAGGTCTTGCAGCTGGCTCATTCAATACCATCACTTGGCCATCTTGGCCAGGAAAAAACATTAGCCCACTTATTAGCTCAGTTCTTCTGGCTGGGGATCCATAAGGAGGCTGCTAATTTCTGTGTGTCCTGTCCAGACTGTCAGCAGGTTGCACCAAAGGGTTCAGGGTGGGCTCCTCTAATACCCCTACCTCTAGTATGTCTGCTCTTTGAGAGGATAGGGATCAATATTGTGGGCCCCTAGAGAAAAGTGCCTGGGGTTACCAACACACACTGGTCGTGGTGGACTACACCACACAACATCCAGAAGTGGTCCCCATGTGCTCAATAGCAGCACGAACAGTAGCAACAGAACTAACTCAACTTTCCTCTCTGGTGGGCTTACCTACTGAAATCCTGAGTGACCAAGGGACAGATTTTATGTCCTTGTTGTTAAAGGAGGTGTGGACACTTCTCAAGGTTAAGACTCTCAGAACCTCCGTGTACCACCCCTAAATGGATGACCTGATGGAAAGGTTCAATCGAACTTGGAAAAATATGTTAAAAATATTTGTAAACACCGACCCTTGCAATTGGGACCAACTCCTGCCCTATCTTATGTTCACAGTATGAGAGATGCCACAGGCCTCAACGGGATTTTCCCATTTAAGCTGCTTTATGGCCAGCGACCCCAAGGAATACTGGACCTTCTTAAGGAAACATGGGAAAAACAACCTTCCCGAGCCCAAAATGTAATTCAATGTGTTACAAATGTGTGACCGACTAAACCAGGTGGCCATGTTTAACCGAGAGAATCTGGAATGAGCCCGACAGATCCAGGCTCACCGCACTAATAAAGGAGCCCAGGAGAAGGTCTACCAACTCGGTGACTGGGTCTTGCTATTGTTACCAGCTCTGAGAGTAAGCTCTTAGCCAAATGGCAAGGGCCCTACAAGGTCATAAGACGAATAGGGGACATGGACTATGAGATCCATTGCCCAGATAAGAGGAGGGAAAAACAAATTTTCCGTGTAAACTTCTTAAAAGCATGGAAAGCAAAGATGCAATTCCCAGCAGGCACTGCAGACATACCCATAGCAGAACGCCTCCCTCCTCACCTGCAATGGCAGGCCAGGAACCTTCTGGGATACTTTGATGATCTCTTCTCCTCTCTGCCAGGTCAGACTCATCTAGTGGCCCATCAAATCCACATGAATCCAACTGCCAAGCCCAAACAAAAGACCTACCGAGTTCCCAAAAAGCTCCATGAGGCTCTAGAACAAGAAGTTCAGGCAGTGCTGGAGCTGGGGGTTATTGAGGAATCCCAAAGCCCTTGAGGCAGCCCAGTGGTCCTAGTTCCCAAACCAGATGGCACCACCTGGTTCTGTGTGGATTTCAGGGCCAAAATGGAGCCTCACATTTCGATCCTTATCCCAGGCCCCGAGTTGACGAACTCTTGGATTAGCTTGGAAAGGCAAGATACATAATAACATTGGACTTAACCAAGGGGTATTGGCAAATACCCCTTACAAAAGACTCCTGGAAAAAACTGCATTTGCCACCCCCCTAGGTCTGTTCCATTTTATAACTATGCCCTTTGGATTACATGGGGTGCCAGCCATTTTCCAACACCTGGTGGATCAGGTAGTGCATCACCATGACAATTTGCAACTGCCTATTTAGACAATGTCGTGATCTTCAGGGAAGATTGGTGGTCACACATAACACAAGTAGCATCCATTCTGCAGTCACTGAGAGAGGCTGGGCTCACAGCAAACCCAAAGAAATGTAAGTTTGGTATGCAAGAGTATCCTTGGGTATCTGGTAGGGAATGGGAAGATACAGCCCCTATAAGATAAAACCGAAGCTCTAGGAAAAAAACTCCAGTTCCAGAAACAAGAAAACAGGTTTTGGCTTTTTAGACGTAGCCAGTTATTACCGTCGGTTTATCCCCCATTTTGCAATACTAGAGGTGCCATTGATAGACCTGACCAAGACGTCGGCACCAAATATGGTACTATGGACACAGGAATGCCAGGCGGCATTTCAAAGCATAAAAGACATTTTGGGGCAGCAGCCAGTGCTCTGGTGCCCCGACTTTTCCTTACCATTTATCCTGCACACAGATGTGCCCACTGTAGGCTTGGGGGCTGTACTGTCCCAGAACTTCCAAGGGACAGAAGACCCAATCCTCCAGAACACACATAAACCACTACACTTATCATAGAATCATAGGACTGGAAGGGACCTCGAGAGGTCATATTGTCCAGTCCACTGCACTCATGGCAGGACTAAGTATTATCTAGACTATCCCTGACAGGTGTTTGTCTAACCCTATTAATAGGTAGGTTTGCAACCCACTCTCCCCCCACCAAAGGAAAAAAAAGTCTGTTGCAGAACTGGCTGGCTTCACAGGAGCCAGGATCCAAGTTTTCATGAGAACACCACCCTCCTCCCAGCTATCTCCTCAGTGAAAGAATACAGAGTACCTTACCCTCTTCTGTGGTATTAGGAAACGGTCTTTTGTTTTTATTCATAGACCAGGTGAAATCCTGTCTTGTTGTAATGGTTGGGTTTTTTGCATTCAAGAGATTTTGATTGTTTGTGGGTGTCTCCAATGGTTTTCCTTGGAAAGTTTTGGGATTGAGCAAGGCTAAACAATTGAGCCTTGTATTGCATCACCTGCTAAACAGAGCAGGGTGACAACTCCCTCTTGCTGAATAGGCCATCACTGAGATGTATTGTTCCTTAGTGGGTTATGTTTTATGATTTTGTTTTGTATTGTAACCACTTGTGACCACCACTCTCTTGTTTCTAATTAAATCTTTATTCTTTCTTAAATAAACCTACTTTTGTTTTATTATAAGAGCTCACAAGTGCTATGTTTAACCAGGAACTGTGGCTTAAAGTAAAACTGGTAAACTGGGGTACATTGCACCTGTGAGGCTCTGGGATTTCTGTGAGCAGCTCATGTCAGGAGCTGGATATCACAGAGGAACGACTCAAAGGGACTCGGGGATCGGGGTGCCACTACTGTTAACCTGCAAGGCCAAGACAAGTCTAGCGTAGCCCAGGGGCAAGTGCTTGTGTGGCTGACAGGCTGTTGGTGTTTGGGATCTGACACCCAGCCAGGCACAATGCTGCAGGCAGGGAGTAACAAGGTGAATCACAGTCCTGGGTACCCCGAGAAACATCACAAGACTTTATGCTACGATGCTGCCTAAACTAAACATGAGAACTTCTTCCTCTCCTTCCCCTAAATAAGAATTTAAACAGTAACACCTAGGCATCCACGAAGTCTGCCCTCCACACAGGTTTCCATGTTTGTCTGCCCACTCGAGGTCTATATTCAATCATGGATACCTCACTTGTAGCTGGATCTAGATTATCAGCATGCAAAGTTCATGTCTTCTAGGTCAGGCCTATCCATTGTGGACAACCTGTTGAAGGCTGTGGTGTGTGGAGATCCCGAGAACACCCCAGCAATTCTTCCTCCACAATCGGTCCCTCATTACGAGCCAGAGGAACCTGCTGGGATACCTCCCATTCCTCTTCTGTATACCTTTGGGATGGTGGTAGAGCATCCTCAGTGTTTTCCCTCCCCTTTCTTTCAATGAATCTGTGCACCAGTTCTCCATGCATTGCACAGGGCAAGTGCGACAAAATGCACCCCTGTGTTTACACCCTACACACTAGTGTAATAATCTTTGTACAAAATATGCCTTGTGAGGTATCATTTGAAAACTCATAATTTGCTGGTCATTATTGTCCTGGTAAAATATATGTGGAAATACTGTAAGTGATGTTATAAGATTCCACTGTATGGTGTTATTAACACACGTTCCAAACTGAGGTTGGCAGACAGGTCTGTCCTAAACAAAGCAACCTGTGCTCTGCTTGATTTGCATTTGAGCAGTATACAGAGTCATCAAGCAGCGAGGGAAACAAAGGAAGCTCAAAGGTGAGAAAAAAGCAACAGGGAACATCCTTCCCCACAGACTTTGTCTCCTGATTCCCAGCTGGAATTGTTTTTCAAAAGGGGGATTGAAACTATAAAAAGGAGGGGCAAACACCGCAAGACACCTCATCTCTCTCCATCAATTCATGGCAGCTGAAGGCACAAAGGAAGCATTAGTTGGATTCTGGGAGAAGGGATCCTGAACTACAGAGTTTGATCAGTAAGACTGCTGAAAGCATATGGTGAGAAACTTTGCTTGAAACTAATATAGTTCATTAAATTAGGCACGTTTTAAATTAGTAACATTTTAACATTATTTTCTTGTAATTATTTCGACTTTTATGCCTCATTACTTGTACTCACTTAAAATCTCTCTCCTTATAGTTAATAAACTTATTTTATTGTTTTATCTAATCCAGTGTGTTTAAACTGAAGTGTTTGGGAAACTCCATTGGGGGGTGGCAAGTTGTGTACATATTATTTCTATTAAAGAAATAATGGAGATGGCTGGACAGTACATACATTTCTGGGGAAAATCTAAGAGTGGGGTGTGTTGGGGTCACTGTGCAGTATAACTGAGGCTGGTGAGAGCCAGAGTTAACCCAGGTGTAGCTGTCAGGCTGCAGGTACACACAGACACTCCAGTATGGCTTGCATTCTGGAAGGCTATTTGTGAGCAGCCCAGGTGGGAGCTACTTCTACCAAAGAATTGTAAATCATCCAAGGTGGCTGGGCAGGGGTGACACAGCTGCTTGTTAGTCTGGATTACGCCCAGGTATGTTATAGTGAGCGCTTGCTTCAGCAAGGGTAAGTTGTTTAGTTTATTAATCACTGTGTGAGGTCTCCTCCAAAAAAGGAGTACATTGGGGATTTTTACCAGGGTGATTTTTCCAATTTTTATAGCCACAGCTTCTCTCCTTCCTGGATGGGCATGTCATTCTTTTTTCTGGCATCTTGTGCCTGGCATGATCGCTTCTGCTTCATCTGTTCCTCCATCTTCCATCAAGTCAACCCCTAGCACTTTCATTGACTGGGCTGCTTCACAGCTCTTTATCTCTGCCCCGGTGAGAGGCTTTGAGATACTGGCTACGCGGGACACTGTCCCCAGGGTCTGATGTCTCACTAGCTGCACTGCCTGCTATGTCACATGAATGGCTCTTACCCAGAATTCCCCCTTTGGTCCAGCTCTGCACAGAGTTCTGCTACCCAGCAATCCTGACTGGCTCTTGGTAGCCTCAAACACTCACAAGCTCTCTGCAGCTGTCCTTTATCCTAGGGGTATTATTGCATGATGACCTGGCGCCGCCACCACCACTTTATTCAGAGCCACCCGAGGGAACAGTTCATCTCCATCCCCTGTAGTCTTGGTAGAAGCTCCTCTAAGGCACCAGGAGTTGCACCCCAGGGTCCATACTTCCTCCTATCCACATCCAGCAGGGGGACCTAAATGCTGTCCATGGACAAGTG
Organism: Dermochelys coriacea; assembly: GCF_009764565.3. Classification (NCBI taxonomy): domain Eukaryota; kingdom Metazoa; phylum Chordata; order Testudines; family Dermochelyidae; genus Dermochelys; species Dermochelys coriacea. The sequence continues at coordinate 29,018,934 of NC_050080.1, forward strand.
TCTTCTATTAACACCCCAGGAGTTCTCGTGATGCCTTCAGATCCAATCCATTCCCAGTACAACGGCAGTAGAAATACTAGTCACCACAACAAAAGCGCATTTAGTATGCAGAGATCCCAAGTTCAGTGGGTGCTGGATTTCTTCTGTTGCTTGCAGAGACTGATGATTAATAGCCACTGATCTAACTTCTGGAGTATACATTTTCTTCCCTTTCAGCCCTGGGTGTTCACCAGGGATCAGACTTATTTCAGCTCCTGACTCCAACATAGTGGTTTTCCAGCTGTCATTGTTTCCTGACACATGATAATAGATATCTGGGCAGCTCTTCACAGGAGCCATTCTAATAGCTGCTGGTTGCAGCCCTATTGCATCAACAACTTCTAGTTTCCCTGGTATGCCTTCTCTCTGCTTGGGCTATTCCACCTCCAATGGCATTTGCCTCTGCATCACCTGAAAAGGGTGTCTGGCCTGAGAGCCACTTGGGAGATCTTTCTCTTCTGACCCATGGGGCATCTGTGAGCACCTTGCACTTGGGCCTCCTCCAGTTTTTTTAGCCACTTCCCTAACAATCATTTTCTGAAGTGTTGCATCTGGTATAAAGGAGGCTGGGAACTAGCAACTGATACCTTTCAGGAAACCCAGTTTCTGCTTCCGCATTTTGAACTCTGCATATAATCTGGCCTACAGGTTTGTCCTGTATGTTATCCTCCATCACCAGCAGGTTCCCCTGCTAAACCATTTATAACCTTACTTTTCACATAGCATCCTCTCATGGCTTGCCACTGGGCATATGCCCTCTCTGCATTGCCAGTTCCAGAGTTAGCACAGCAAGTTTTGCTCCGTTCAAGCCATCTCCAGGACAGGGTGGTCCAGGGAAAGCCCTAACAAACGGTCTCTTTAATGCACACAAATAACTATGCAGGGATTTCTCTTTCTGCCGCCTCCTGGCTTATTATTCCTTCCAGTAGTTCAAAAGGGCCATCCCCCGTCGGAGCAATCGTGTAAGTGTTTGTCTCGCTGTCTATAAGACACACGATCCACACTGGGAAGCTGCTGATAAAATGCTCTGGTATCACTAAGCAGAAACACTGCTACATATTGTACTGCTTTCTCATCAGATCTCTCATTCGCCAAGAGCAGCAGCTCAAGGTCTAGCAAGTGCTCACAGATTCCAGTCTTTGCTGCATGGCCAGAAAATTTCTTCTCAGGCAAAAGTGCTTTGTTTTTGCCATCTTAAAACCTCCGCCACCAGATGTAATACTTGCTTATAGAATCACACAGAGATTTATTGAGCCATTGCAAGTATCCAACTCCCGGACACACAGGCAGGACTAACCTTGCTGCTGACCGCTCAGATCAGATCAACAACATAACGACATACAAGACAACAACTGAGCCCTAAGAAAAGGATATGCCCCACCCGCTGATGGAGATGCTGTCTGCACTGATCATTACAAATATCTCTGACTAAAACACATAAATGAAGCTTAAAAGTAAAGGTTTCAGAGTAGCAGCCGTGTTAGTCTGTATTCGCAAAAAGAAAAGGAGTACTTGTGGCACCTTAGAGACTAACAAATTTATTAGAGCATAAGCTTTTGAGCTGTAGCTCACGAAAGCTTATGCTCTAATAAATTTGTTAGTCTCTAAGGTGCCACAAGTACTCCTTTTCTTTTTTCTTAAAAGTAAACAATTTCAGCATTCTTCTTTCCATGTTTAATTACTAGCACTAAGAACCTGCCCCCCCCCACATACATACAAAATCTGCTTTTGAATTTGTATGTATGATTCATCTGTCTTTGTGACACTTTTGTGCTCACTTTCCTTGTGCACTAGTAGGCTTGTACTTTACGAGAGCAAATACTCACCCATTTTAAGCTTGACTGCTCAAATACCTGCAAGAAGTGAATTTCATTCAGAATTGTATAATCTATTGTAAAATTTGCAGTTTGCTAGTTGCATGTCATCTAATGCTGTTTCTTCTCCCTGCTGGAGTCACATGCTCCATCCAATCAGCACAGCACACACGGCAAAGCAGACAGTAGATTTTACAATTTGTAGTTCATACACTAACTTTTTGTAACTAACTCTTGTAACTAACTCATGTAACTGAGATCACCTAAATTACATAAGGACTTGATTTAAGTCAATGGGAATCTTTTCATTGATATCAATGGGTTTTGGATCATGTCCTAATTACAGTTCGAATTACATATTTGATTTTAATATGTGACGTTTGAATGACATCCAGGCCAAGAATTATTCACTGGTGAAATTAACAGCTACATTTGAATAGCAAATGAATCTTACAATGTCATGATCTGTAATGGGTAAGTCACAAACAGAAAATAAACAATCAAATGTTGCATCACTCAGCTCTTGCCATTACAAAGGCTAGCTGCACTCACAGGCTTATCTGCTCACTATCCTATCTCCTCGTCTTTGACGAATGTCACGCTGCACTGATGCCATAACGCTGTTTCTGTGACATCAGTGACTTCACCGCAGCATCCAGTACAAGGAGAAACTAGTTCAGGAGGGAGAAAACTCTTTACAAGCACACATTATCCCCAAGAGGAAACCAAGTCCTGTCCAAATTAATAGATTCATAGATGTAATCAAATTTAAGGCCCGAAGGGGCCATGTAGTCTGACTTCCTGTATAACACAGGATGAGCCAAGCAATCAGTTTAGGGTTACCATACGTCTGGGTTTTCCCAAACATGACCTCTCTTTTGGTCCTCCAGTCTCCGTCTGGGCGGATCTTTGAAATATGAACAAATGTCTGTGATTTTTTCCTTGCTTGTCCTTTTTCCAACATTGATTTTGGTACAACTGCAATTCCCGGTGTGGCGTAATAGCAGTGTGTGTATTTACTGGTTTTCCACAATTACTTCAGTGCTGCTGGTGGTGGTGGTGCTGCCTTCAGAGCTGGGCAGCCGGAGAGTGGCAGCTGCTGGCCAGGCACCCAGCTCTGAAGGCAGCACGGCCGCCAGCAGCAGAGCAGAAGTAAGGGTGGCCTAGCATTGACGGATGAGTCCCTGAAAGGGATCCTGCTTGTACAGTACAACTTCAGGCACACATCTTGCAAAGTCTTTCATGGCTTTTTGAGAGCAATCAACCACTGCTGAGAAAGATACGCTCTACAGAGAAATATGCATGGGCAGAAACAACAGGAAGAAGCACAAAAGGAAAGGACTCACGGCATGTAAGAAGGTACATTTAAATATGATTTATATTTATTTTTGAGGCCATTACACTTGTTGTTTATAAATGTTAGCTATTCAAAGTAGAAAGAAACTGTACAGTAGAAACTGTATCTCTCCCCCTCCCTCCAGCAGTGTCCTCTATTTGGGAACATGAAATTGGTAACTCTAAGTCCGTTGAATATTTATTGCAATTCTAAATCGCTTTGTCTATTTTCCTAGCCATCCAGTTCAGCATTTTTACACGGCTTGATACTGCACGATTGGTGTTAATGGGAATATTGTCACTGGCTTTAATGGCAGCAGGATCAGAGCCATAGTCCCCTTTGCTGGAAGAGCTAAGCACATCCTACAATCAGCCCGCAGGTCTGCCTGTGCTCAGGAATAGCCCTGGCTCAGCAATTGCACTGGTCGCACTTGTATGGACCATAAAGTGGAGTCAAGGTCAAGCTGGGGTCATGATGAGAGAGAAGGTGTCAGCATCTCACCCATCGTCTGATAGCCAGGAGCTGCCTGCTTCCTGTTTAAGGCCAAGCCAAGACAGGCACGCTGTCCAGTGTGCTTAGTGGTAGATCCTGTGGTTTGCTACACCCAGGCAGTACTGGGGCTGAACCCTGGAGCCAAATCCACAGACCTGCAAACGTGAATCCGTCTCTGCATCTTCCTCATACTAATCACCCCCGTCCTGTGCTTCCAGTAACAGACCCCATTCTCTTGTGCTTATCTGGGCCTCTCGGATTCCAGTCCATTTGCCTGGTGCAGACAGGAGGGCCCAGAAACACTCAGCTGTGAGCTGAGGATGAATTACTCTTTGCAGGCACAAAGCCCCGTATGTTGTTATCTGAATCCCCGCAGGTAGGGAATGTTATTCCACTCTCTGAGCACGAGCTTTGTTGGGCTTTTATTTTGCTTCGGTGGTGATTAATTTAATTAATGCAACTTGAACAAAAGGTCTAATCACACCTCTATAAATAGACCCCTGGGCTTCACTATAGTTCCACTCCATGCCAACAGCCCCGCAATAAGCTGAGTCTAATAATATCTGCTAGGAGGCGAAGTTGGGGGGGTGGGTGATAAGGACTAGTTTACAATGACACTATCTAGTAGTGACAGGGAGAGGAAATGTCAGCCCAGGGGAGGAAAATAAGCCTTGAAAGGAGTCTCTGGGAGTCTGGCATGGTTGTGCTTACCCAAAGCACTGGCATGGCTGCTGCTAGGAGGAGGTTTTTTCACATAGGGCTTTTTCTAAATAGTCTGGAACCACCTAAGAAGTGGTTCGGGACTATTTAGAAAAGCTGGATGAGCAGAAGTCCATGGGGCCGGATGCGCTGCATCCAAGAGTGCTAAAGGAGTTGGTGGATGTGATTGCAGAGCCATTGGCCATTATCTTTGAAAATTCATGGCGATCAGGGGAGGTCCCAGACAACTGGAAAAATGGCTAATGTAGTGCCCATCTTTAAAAACGGGAAGAAGGAGGATCCTGGGAACTACATGCCAGTCAACCTCACCTCAGTCCCTGGAAAATTCATGGAGCAGGTCCTCAAGGAATCAATTCTGAAGCACTTAGAGGAGAGGAAAGTGATCAGGAACAGTCAGCATGGATTCACCAAGGGCAAGTCATGCCTGACTAATCTAATTGCCTTCTATGATGAGATAACTGGTTTTGTTCAATATCTTCATTAATGATCTGGAGGATGGCGTGGATTGCACCCTCAGCAAGTTTGCAGATGACACTAAACTGGGAGGAGAGGCAGATATGCTGGAGGGTAGGGATAGGATACAGAGGGATCTAGACAAATTAGAGGATTGGGCCAAAAGAAATCTGATGAGGTTCAATAAGGACAAGTGCAGAGTCCTGCACTTAGGACAGAAGAATCCAATGCACCGCTACAGACTAGGGACCGAATGGCTAGGCAGCAGTTCTGCAGAAAAGGACCAAGGGGTTACAGTGGACAAGAAGCTGGATATGAGTCAACAGTGTGCCCTTCTTGCCAAGAAGGCCAATGGCATTTTGGGATGTATAAGTAGGGGCATTGCCAGCAGATCGAGGGACGTAATCATTCCCCTCTATTCGACATTGGTGAGGCCTCCTCTGGAGTACTGTGTCCAGTTTTGGGCCCCACACTACAAGAAGGATGTGGAAAAATTGGAAAACGTCCAACGGAGGGCAACAAAAATTATTAGGGGACTAGAACACATGACTTATGAGGAGAGACTGAGGGAAATGGGATTGTTTAGTCTGCAAAAGAGAAGAATGAGGAGGGATTTGATAGCTGCTTTCAACTACCTGAAAGGGAGTTCCAAAGAGGATGGAGCTAGGCTGTTCTTAGTGGTAGCAGATGACAGAACGAGGAGTAATGGTCTCAAGTTGCAGTGGGGGAGGTTTAGGTTGGATATTAGGAAAAACTTTTTCACTAGGAGGGTGGTGAAACTCTGGAATGGGTTACCTAGGGAGGTGGTGGGATCTCCTTCCTTAGAAGTTTTTAAGGTCAGACTTGACAAAGCCCTGGCTGGGATGATTTAGTTGGGGATTGGTCCTGCTTTGAGCAGGGGGTTGGACTAGATGACCTCCTGAGGTCCCTTCCAACCCTGATATTCTATGATTCTAATGTCTGCAGACATGGAGCAATCTCATCTGAAGGCAGAACAACTCCCTGTTTATCTGGATGGAGTTTATGAAAATGTCAGTCCTGAAGGGAGAATAAACCCTTCTTGTGATTAGAAGCAAGCTGCTAGCAGCTGGGGGAGGGGTGGCAGCATGGTGCATAGGTGCATGTGAGCCTGTCAACACTCTGTGTGTGTGTGTTTGTTGGGGAGACAGCTGTGGCTGTTATTCCATGGGGTGCAAATTCCCAGCCAAACCTGGGATACGCCCTGATGCTAGCTCTGATAGCAACAGCTGCCTTATCCACCTGAGTGTTAGAGAGAGGGGAAAGAAAGCCAGATCTTTGCCCTTGTGGTGCTGTAAGAGTCTGAATATGTCCTTGCACAACGGGCATATTAGTCCTTTAATACTGGCCTCTCTGCTGCCAGGAAAAGGGAAGGCCAGGAAAGCAGGGGAAAGAACTCCTCATGACATTGTGCAACAGTAAAGAGGTGCTTATGACTCCTCCTGTTTGAAGTAACAGCACAGTCCCCAAAAGAGTGAAATAGCTGCTTGAATGTGGCCTTGAAGATTCCCTGCTCTTGAAAATAATGAGAACAGCTATGGGAAGGAATGAAATAATTAATTCAAGCCACCGATCCTAGCCAGCTGGCTAAAAGAGTGAATATTTTGAATGCTAACAGCACAACTGGGACATAAATTAAAGGGGGAAAAATCCCTGCCTGAGCTTTTGGACAAAAAGGCCAAATTCAGCCCCCATGTAAACAGACACAGTCCCACTGGGTATGACTACAATGCATTGTAAACCTGGGCTCAGACTCAGGTCTGAGCCCAAACTCCCTACCATCCACACACAAATTAGGGTTGCCAACTCCCCAGCATTGTCCCAGAGTCTCCAGGAATTAAAGATCTTAAATTAAAGATTGTCATGTGATGAAAGCTCCACATGGCAGGGATGGTGTCCCAAGCCTCTATTTGCCAGAAGCTGGGAATGGGCCACAGGGGATGGATCACTTGATGATTACCTGTTCTGTTCATTCCCTCTGAAACACCTGGCATTGGTTGCTGTCAGGAGATAGGATACTGGGCTAGATGGACCTTTGATCTGACCCAATGTGACCATTCTTATGTTCTCCAGAAATACATCTAACCAAAATTGGCAACCCTAACACAAATCTGTTTGACTTGAGTAAGCAACAGGACCCAAATACTAGGACTCACCTAGAAGTGGAAGGGATCTGTGCCTGTGTCCCTGTGACTTAGGTCCAAGCCCTGTTACTTTGCAGTGTTAACACAGTTCAAGCCACAGACCCAAGTCAGAAGACCTGCATAGTGCAGTATGAACATGTTAACACAGGTTGTGAGGCCCGGGTCCAACAACTGTAGACTCAGGTTGACAATGCAGTATGGATGCTCAAGCGTGGCTTGGAAACACCATGTCCATTGTAGTGAGATGGGGTGGCCTCCCTCTGGACTTGAGAGCGAGGAACGACTACACTACCCCTGGTGGGTGGAGCCAAACCCATCCCATCCCCCTTGCCAGAGGTACTGGGGTGGGACACAAAGTATAAAGGGAGGGCCCTGCAGCTCAGTTGAGCGGGAGCCAGGGAAGGAGATGGATGTCTCCAGCCCGCTGCAGAACTCTGGAGCTGAACCTGCACCATGCAATGCCCTGCCCCCAAAGGAGACTGACCCTGGAGAGGAGTTGCCAGGATGCCGTCCGCCATGTATCCTGAGGAGACAGAGGACCCAGGGACTACGGAACTCCTTGCGGGGACACTGGCAGAAAGTAGCCCAGGGAAACCAGACATTGGTTCAGTTTTGCTATCAGAGCCCAAGTCAGGGTGTGTTGCAGCTGGATCCCCGCTGATCCCTCCACCCGCCCCCACTGTTAGGAGGTTGGGCTGGGACTCAGTGGAGTAAAGTGGGCCCGGGTCCCCCTACCCGCTGCTGCCAATCTGACCCAGGGGTGGCAGCCTCCCCACCTTAGGCCAAGAGGCCTGTGTTTGTCTGCCACCTGCCGGAGCTAGAACGACAGACTGTTTGGTGCTCCACCTGCCTGAGTGGTTGAGCTTCCTAAACTGCTCCCTGCTCTGCCCTGCCCAGTTGGCCGGAACTCTGTTTGTTGGCTGCCTTAGCTGGAAGGACCCGACCCCGATTGCTGCTGTCTGACACAGTGAGGCAGAGTGGCCTCTCTCCCCACTTGAGAGTGAGGGACCACTACATTCACATGGGTGGGTCCCACAGACCTGGGTTTACAATGCAGAGTAAACCTACCCACGGATTTCAATTCACCAGGGACTCCCATTGCAGGATCAGGGCCTATAACATTTAATTAAAGATGGGCTTCTTTGCTTACATTTTAATGTTCAGATTTAAAACTGGTCACTGAAATGCAGCCACCTCGAGGGTGAAGCACAGTGGTCATTCCGTGCTGGCACACTTCACAGCTTTTTTTTTTTTTTTCATGAATGGACGTGAAGAATAAGATCCCCATAGAATATTTTTTTCTACATAAACAAATGATAACAGACTAACGGGACTTCATGAATTTATACTCACATTTCTAAACTTGTCTTTTGTTCTCATACAACCTCATTTATAGAGTCATCAATTTTAAGCCTGGAAGGGACCACTGTGATTATCTAGGCTACACCCTGCAGAACACGGACCAATGAATTTCACCCAGTCATTCCTGCATTGATCCGATAACTTGTGGTTGAAATAGAGTAAATCTAGACCAGGGGTTCTCAAACTTCATTCCACTACAACCCCCTTCTGACAAAAAAATTACTACATGACCCCAGGATCGGGGACCGAAGCCTGAGCCTGCCCGAGCCCCACCACGGGCAGGGGGACCAAAGCTGGAGCTCAAGGGCTTCAGGCCTGGGCAGGGGGCCTGTAACCTAAGCTCTGCTTTCCAAGGCTGAAGCTGTAGCCTGAGCCCCACCACCCAGGGCTTGGGCTTTGGCCCCAGGCCCCAGCAAGTCTAACGCCAGCCCCGGTGATGCCATCAAAACAGGGTCCCGACCCACTTTGGGGTCCCGACCCACAGTTTGAGAACTGCTGATCTAGACACTACATGCAACAATGCACTTGGGAAAAGTCCTATATGGGGGCATCCCTGCCTTACCGGGTGGGGTGAGGGGGGTACTCCTATTTGGGCACCTACATAGCCAGATTTTCAAAAGAGCTCAGCACCCAAACTGTACCCTTTAAAATAAAAATCTGGTCACTTTGGTGCCTAAATGGGAGCTGAACTGTTTGAAAATATGGCCCGTGGTATGGAATTCTATCTTACCAGGTGACTCCCTCTCCTTTCTGGTATTTTATTCATCCATACACCCCGAGCCCTGACTGGGAGTGGTTTTATACCTGGCGGCACAGGAAGGGAAATCAGTTACTGTCTGTCCCATCCAGAAGTCACACCTGCTACTGCTCTTTGTTAAAAGTACACTTGCCACCACCATTGCTCACTGCGGCAAGCGGATCCTGGCCTGGTTAGGGTTAGATGTTCAGAGAACACTTGGTGAGCAGCACTATGGCAGGGAACTATGGCTGTTTGGCAGGACCACTTGAGGCTGTCGCTTTGGCTCTCTCAGAATCATTTCCCCCCTACACGTTCACTGCACCTTCTGCAAAGGTAGTTGGCTTTAAATGCACCCTGTTTATACAGTCTCTGTGGGATTCTTGTCCAGCGATTTCTCCAGTTCTTGCACAGTTTTATGGAAGACACAAAAGCCAAATGCAGTCACACCTTGGACTCCCTTCTTCCCAGGTTTATTCTGCTTTGTTTCCAGTTAAATGGATCTGCTGAGGAGGCAGAGAGCATAGTTTGCAGCAGTAGGATCCTACAGATATTCCTGTTTGTGTTCAGGTACGGCTCATGATTCCTGCAGATTCTCCTGTGGAGCCAAGGATTATTTGCATCCAAAGAAGAGAGAAAGCTCTGCTTCTCCACATCTGGTTCTCTCCTCTCTCCATGCTTTGGGGCAGCCCCGCATGCACAGACTCCTTGGGGAGAGGCATGGGGAAGTGGCCAGACCAACACCTGGACATGGCATTTTTCTAAATACAAGGTTGGTCCCTAGGGCTTCCTGTCCAAGGATCTCAAAGCACTGAACACACATGAATGAATTAACCTTAACATCCCAGTGAGGTAGGGTGATTATCAACCTAATTTTACAGATGTAGAAACTACCGCACAATGAGGAGAAGGCCCAGGTCCTTGAAGGTATTTAGGCAATGTTGTATTAATTTAGATGGAATATATGGGCCAAAGGTGTTAATATACCCAGTTACTGTCCAACATTGAACAGTTTCAGACAAGGTTTGGGGTTTGATATACACAGACCTTAGACCGCTTCCTACCCTGGCAAACACAGTAAACACTTTTTAAATCTTTTATTAAAGATACAGAAAAAAGAAAGCCAGGTAAAGTATTTGAAATATAAAGTAAGGACTTTATTTTAACCATTTTTTTGTTTTGTTTTAGCTGGGGAGAATTTTTAGAAGGGAAATCTTCCTTGTATCAAAAGTTTTTAAGATGGTGTTAAAGATGGCAATAAATGTCCTTTTGGGGGAACAGAGAAGAACTTAGTTAAGATGGGCTGCAGCTATTAAAGTCCGATCCCGTTTCATAACAGACAAGGGACAAAAGGGACGAGAAAAGAACAGACAAGATAGAAAATGCAGCTTCCTGTCTCTGGTGTTGACTTTCACTTGCAACCTTGCTGCTGGAGAAACAGAGGCCCAGCACACAATCTTATTAGCTACTCCGAGACCTGGCAAACTTGCACCAGCATCGGGCTGTTTAGATCATTGCTTTTAGCTGCCTTTTTTTGGTCACAGGCTTACAGCAATGTTGCAGTCTTGGCCGACGAAGCCAGACACTTATTGGACAGAAGGAAAAAGGAGAGGGACAGGAAAGAGAAGAAATAAGGTGGGAAAGGAAAAGGACACATGGCGGGGGGGAGGGGAAGAGAGACAAAATCTCCCATTTCAGGTGTTGGCTGGGATTCCACTGGAGGTGGTGGTGTCATCTGGAACTGGGTTCCTCTCCATGGGCTGGTCTGATCAGGACATCCTTCAGGATTAGGACAAAAAAGTTCCAGGTCCCAGGTGACCGTGGGGGGTGGCAGCCACGGTGGAGAAGCTCACTTTTTGCCTTTCTCTCACCTCTCAATCTGCCAGAATTGCGACAGCCTCCATCTGTTTGTATTGTTTCCCCAAAGTCTCCGTTTTCAAAAGCCCCCCAAGGGAGTGCTGGGTGAATAGGCCAGTCTTTTATTATTTTGTTCACCAACAGGCCTAACTTCTGACACACCAATTTTGGTCTTACAGTGTCTTATTTACTAGGCATGTGTAGTAAACATAGTCCTTGAGCTATATTAGCTGGTCTTTTGGTTTGTATTGAGTTTTTTTGTCTTCCTTTTGCAATTTTTCCCATTAACATTTATTGCAGTAGGTTACTGTGACACTCCATCAACTTTCACAAAAACAACAAGGAGTCCAGTGGCACCTTGAAGACTAACAGATTTATTCGGGCATAAGATTTTGTGAGTAAAAACCCCACTTCTAAGATGCATGTGAAGAAGTGGGTTTTTTACCCACGAAAGCTTATGCTCGAATAAATCTGTTAGTCTTTAAGGTGCCACTGGACTCCTCATTGTTTTTGTGGATTCAGACTAACACAGCTACCCCTCTGATACTTGCCATCTACTTTCACTTCCTTTTTACATTTGAGTTTACAACGAAGGTAAATTTGCAGGCCCAGCTATGACAATAGCACCGCAGGTCCCCTGAAATCAATGGAAGCGGATAGTGTTTCCTACATACTTTTAAGAATCTGTGTTGAAATGACTGGCTCAAGGTTGGACTGGGAGCTAGAGGCAGAGCTGGCATAAGGCAGGAGGTCTAATTCCCAGTCCCCTACTCTGAGCTCCGCTCTCCCTGCAGAGCTGGCAACCCTTTGTCTGCTTAACTGATTTGCAACATTTGGACAAGCTGGGCTGGGTACTTCTTCATCTAGCCCTAGCGGACACATGCTGATGGGGCGGGAACATGGGGAGGGGGAACGGGGGGCAAGTGTATCTGCTGTGCTGGGGAAAGGGACGTAGCTGGGCCTCTTGCCTTGGGTCAGGCATGAACCCCGCTGTTCCTAGCCGGGGAAGCGATCCCCAAAGTCCGCAGGACGCCCCAGCCTGGGGAGCGGCGGGCACTGGCCGGCTAGGAGCTCTGCCCCGACCCGAGGGCAGCTCCTGGCCCGCCGCCGAGGGCCCGGCCCGGCTCCGCAGCTGCCCCCACCCGGCTCCCGGGGCCCGCGAGCGCGGACAGGCGGCTCCGAGGGGACGCTCCGCGCCGCGCCCACGTGTCCGCCGCAGCCCCCTGCGCCCCAGGGCGGGGAGAGGCCGTGTCGGGAGGCGGCTCCCTGGGCGGGGCGGCGGCTCGCTGCCCATGTGCCCGGCAGCCCGCCCTGCCTCCCGGGGGCGGCGCCCGAGGGGTGGCTCGGTGCCCGGTGCCCCCGCTCCGCGCCGTGCGCCTCGGCCCCTGGCAGGCGGGAGGCGGCGCAGCAGCAGCTATCCCAGGAATGCGCTGAAGATGGCGGCCGGCCGGAGAGCCCCGAAGAGCGGGCTGCTGGAGCTGCGAGCCCCGGGCGAGCAGTGGCTGCGGGTCCTGGTCACGCTGGCCGAGGACTGCCTGACCGTGAGCCCCGGCAAGGGCGCGGGGGCCGAGGAGCCGCCGCCCGCCCCGGCGCCGCTGAACGGCGGCGAGCCGTGCGCCCAGGTGCCCGAGTCGCTCACCAACGTGAAGCGCACGGTGCGCATCGTGAAGCAGGACGTGGGGGGGCTCGGGATCAGCATCAAAGGTGAGGGGCGCGGCGGAGGGCGAGGGTCCGTTCCCCGTGGGCTGAACCTGCCGCTCGGCTCCAGGGTCCTGCCCCGCCACCGCCCAGCGCCGGCACTGCCGGGCTCTCCCGGCTGGGCACCGTGTAGCGCCGAGGCGCAGCGGGGCGGCCGGTGCCTTGCGGCACCCCGGGGAGTTGGCTGGTGCCTGACCAACTTCTGCGCGCGGCCGGGTGCCCACTCCGTGTTTGCTAAAGCGCCCTGGAGGGGGGGGGTCACCGCCCCAGCCCCCCATCTCCTGCTCCCCCTTAGCACGGCTCCGGCGGGGCTGCGGGGGAGGGACCTGTCAGTGCCGCTCGGGGCTGCTGGGGAAGTGCGGAATGGACGAGCGGATCCATCGGGGGCCCCAATCCTGCACTTGCCCGGAGGAGCGGAGTGAAGTCGCTCACGTGTGTGTTTTCAGGGTCAGGCCTTCGCATTGTGACCCATGCAGAGGAGTGGCAAGAGTGACGCCTTGGCAGGTTCTGCTCCTTAATCTCTAAACTGGACATGTCATGATGTTGCAGAGCCCGGTCATATGCACTGGTTGAAAGTTGCAGTGTATTTTTAGGTCTGTTATATCAGTTACACAGGCTGAATCAGCTCCCAGTTAAAGTGTTACCTTTACATACAAATATAACTTGGCACTGCTCCTGCAAAGACTTACATACATACTCAGTAGCCATGTGCAAAAAGAAAAGGAGTACTTGTGGCACTTAGAGACTAACAAATTTATTAGAGCATAAGCTTTCGTGAGCTACAGCTCACTTCATCGGATGCATTTCCATGTAGCCATGTGGTGAGCCATACCATGGAAGCCAAGTGGACTACGCACAGTGCATAAAGTTAAACACGTGCAGGATTGGAGCCCTGGCTTCGATCTCCCCTCTGTTTTTTCCACCAAATGCATCCGATGAAGTGAGCTGTAGCTCACGAAAGCTTAGGCTCTAATAAATTTGTTAGTCTCTAAGGGCCACAAGTACTCCTTTTCTTTTTGTGAATACAGACTAACACGGCTGCTACTCTGAAACCTGGCTTCTTTAAAGTGCTTTTTTATGTGAGTTGTATGCTGGCAGGTCTACATGTGCCTGCTGTAAATCTAGAATGCAACAGAGGCCAAGGAAGATGTTTGATTATACATGTGAGATCAGCTTGTGAACCTGAAATTGCCCATCACTTGCACTGTGTTTACTTAACCTTAGGTTAGACTGATCTCACATGTATAATCAAACATCTTCCTTGGCCTCTATTGCCCCCGTGTGTGCCAGGCCGGAGCCTGCCCCCCCACTGCACCCCACACCCCTCCTGCACCCCAATCCCCTGCCCTGAGCCCCCTGCCATACCCCGCACCCTTCCTGCACCCTGACCCCCTGCCCAGAGCCCCCTGCCGCACCCCTCCTGCACCCCGACCCCCTGCCCTGAGCCCCCTGCTGCACCCCGCACCCCTCCTGCACCCGGACCCCCCTGCCCTGAGCTCCCTGCTGCAACCTGCACCCCTCCTGCACCCCCTGGGGGCAGGGAGGGGGATGAGTTGGGGTGGGGATTTTGGGGAAGGGGTTGGAATGGGGGCAAATAGGGTTGTGAAGAGGTGGGGCAGAGGCAGGGCCTCATGGAAGGGGTGGAGTGGGGGCAGGGATGGGCAGCAGGGTGGGGGGTCAGTGTTGCGGCCCTCAGGCCAATGTACTATCCTCATGTGGCTCTCGTGGTCATTTGAGTTTGAGACCCCTGGTCTAATGCATCTAAGCAGGGTTGGGTGGTGTTGAACTGAAAGGTTAAGCTGGATGGGGGAGGGAGGAGTTATTCTTTCATAAATTATTCCATGAAAATGTAAAAAGAGCTGAGAATTGTTCTCCCCTTACATCCCACATAATTCAGTTCATGTCACATTTGGTGTCTTTTAATTGTGAATTCTGGTGGTTGTTTGCATTTGCCCACTGGCTAGGCACTGGCATTGCATTTGTATTGTCCTGTCACTGATGTGAAAGGATGTTTTCCTGTTCTTTTATTGGCATTCCTGCACATTAGCCTGCAGTCTGCAACAGAGTTCTGTTCCAAAATTCCATCACCCCTATCAAAATATATCTGAATAAAAATCCGCAGTCCACCACACTTACTGAATTGATATCAGTGAAGGCTGCACTGTAAAAGCACTGCTATCCTCGTGATCAGCACAGCTCAAACGACCTCATTTGTGCAACTTTACTGCTCAGAGGAAGTCAGTACAGTGGCTGGAAGAAGCTCTGAGAAATATACAGTTTTAGCACAAAATGAATGGGGCTGTGAAGGTATAATTTTCTTTAAGCTGTAGGGTGCAGTTGTTTATTTTAACAGTTGATGCATCACAAGCCACACCTGGCAGACAGGCAGTTTTGACCTTCAAAATCCAAGACAGAGACAATGCGCCTTGTGGGGAATCTGAGTGAACTCGGAGAGGGTTGACAGGAGGAGATGTTGGAAAATGGATCTATTGCCAGGCTGGCTTCGGCCCATTAATACATAGTAGGTGTGGGTCACGTTTCCACAGAATTGAAGCCAATGCAGGAGCCAGGTCGGTCTCTTTCAAATGTTAAAGAGTTGGTGTTCTTGCCTCTCGAACTTACGTGGGATGGGGAAGAGGAAAGGACAGGGCACATTTGGGAGCTGAATAAAGCAGAAAAAAGCTAGCAACTGGCCCAAATGCATCATTCCCCCTATTTCCTTCTTTAGAGACATTTTTAATTTAAGTGGCCTGTACATCTAACAATAATTTGATTCTTTTGTGTCTGTTTTGCCCTTATTTCACATCCCTCTCTCCCTCTCTCTGTTTTGCAGTTGAGATGACTCCAGCCTTAGAGAGCAGTTACCATATATTGATCTTTTCCGATTACAGATCTTTAATGTTGGTGGTGTGGGGGGATGCTAAGGAGGAGATTCCTCATTACAGAAATATGGAACTGGGCCCACATTGTGAGTTCAGTCTCTTGAGGGAGGACTCTTTATCCATGCATCCCACAAGCCGTTGTTTTATAAAATCTGTACAGCAAAGCAAAAACATAACTTCTCTCGATATAGTCACAAAACTAACAGAGCTCAGTCTGGTTCAGTGAAATCTAGAGCTCTGTCCCTGTTCTGTCTCGGCTGAGTCCTTGCCAAAAGTTCCTATCCATGCTACCAGTGGCAAAAAATGTGGACATCTAGATCCAGATACTCAAGAGTTCATCTGGCTGCCAGATGGGAGATGAGCTCTTTGGAAAATGTGGCTGCTGGAGTGGTAGCATAACCAGCATCTGTTTAGAGCGACTAGGCTGATATAATTGATTCTTCTGTGCCTTCTTCATGCTTTCCCCACTGCTGGAGGGGTTTCTTTATAAAGGCATACCGTGCAAAGTTCATGTGTTACACAGAAACATGCTCTGATCCCTTTACACTGCTCAGATACGGGATTCCTCTTTTGCCTTCAATCTACTGATGAAATATATAAGTGCTATTTAAGAGCTCGGGATAGTTAATAATCGTAATAAAAACCCACTAAAACCTTCAAGATGTGCATTTTTGTAAATCCCGGGCATCAACATGGCCTTGTTTTTATAACCTTTGTCCTCCCTTTCTCTATTCCAGTCCCACCATTTCTCTGCTCCCTTTTCTGTGTCTTGTCTGAATTTTAGAGTGTAGGCTCTTTGGCTATTCTGGGGTGGGTTTCACTGGCTCTCTTCCATCCTGGACCTGAGAAACCTTTTTGTTGAAACCGATGGTGTCCGCAAAACAATTCGATGTTGATGAACAGGCATTTTAGAGCAAAAAAAGTTCTGTCTAAAAATTCCCCCGCGGCACTCGTTAGCACTATGGTGCTCCTTCCTAAGAGAAATGTTACTCCATTCAGGTAATGATTCATTTTTGCAATGACACATGCAAAAGCAAAGTAATAACAGTTCAAACTGGGAGCCATAAATCAGTGCAGCTGGTCATGCAGATGTGAAGGTGACCATCAGGGCCTCGGAGGGTGGAGAGGGCATGGCAGGAAGGCACTACAAAGTGACACTTTTCCATTCAAATGCAATAAATATCATAGTTGAATGTCACATTTTCCCACCAAAAAAATGAACACTGATAGGAATCTCTAGATGTCTGTGGAAACAAGTGGAACTCCAGCAGCCTCCCTGGAAGCGCAAACCTAGGTTTATCCCAGTGGTTCTCACACTTTTTTATACTGTAGACTACTTCCTAAGACAGGTTTCAGAGTAGCAGCCGTGTTAGTCTGTATTCGCAAAAAGAAAAGGAGTACTTGTGGCACCTTAGAGACTAACAAATTTATTAGAGCATAAGCTTTCGTGAGCTACAGCTCACGTAGCTCACGAAAGCTTATGCTCTAATAAATTTGTTAGTCTCTAAGGTGCCACAAGTACTCCTTTTTTTCCTAAGACAGTGACCCTTCCTGAGCCCCTCTTCTTCCAGCTCGGAGTTAGTGGAGAGCTGGAGACTATTACTCCATCTGGCTAGGTACTATTGCCAGACTTCTCACCAGAGGAGCTGAGGCCCACATTCTCAAAGTTAGGTAGGTACCTAACTCTCATTGACTTTGAGTTAATCCTGTTGATTTGAGTGCATTAAAAGTTTTACCAAACAAACACAGAAATACCCCTTTCCAATCCCCTCCTCACCCTGTATTAGCCTCCCTTGTTGCAGTTCCGGAGTGCCTCACAAACTGAAATGTATTTCTCCTCCCAACCCCATTGTGAGGTACTGTTATCCCCATTGTAAAAAGGTGGGGAGCTGTGATAAATGAAGGGGGGAAGCGCCCTTTTATGGACCCAGCCAGCCAGTTAGCTATAAAATCCCTCTTAGTAGCTGTTCTCTACTTGTTTTACCTGTAAAGGGTTAAAAGTCACTGCTACACATAGGTAAAAGGAAGGGAGTGGGCACCTGGCCAAAAGAGCCAGTGGGAAGGCTAGAACTTTTTGAAATTGAAACAAGGCTCCCCTTTTGTCTGTCTGTCGTTCTCTGGGAGAGGCAGACAGGGCTGCAGTTATGCTGTAAGAAGCTTTGAGCCAGGTATGAAAAATTATCTGTATCATACCTAGAAACTACTCATTTGAAATCCCAGATATGTAAGTAGATCAGGAAATGTCTAGGAAGACGTGATTAGGTTTATCTCCTTTTATTTCTTTATGGCTTGTGGACTCCTCTGTGCTAACTCCAAATGCTTTTGATTTGCTTGTAACCTTTAAGCTGGACCTCAAGAAAGTTATTCTTGATGATTAATCCTTGTAAGTGTTTTTTTTTAAATCTAGCAATAGCCTGACTTTCCAGATGTATTTTCTTTCTTTTTGTTTTTAATAAAATTTACCTTTTTTAAGAACAGAATTGAGTTTTTGTGTCCTAATAGGTTTGTGCACATGTTGTTTAATTAACTGGTGGCAACAGCTGATTTCCTTTGTTTTTCTTTTTCAGCTCTTCCCAGGGGCAGGATGTGTGTGCGTGTGCATGTGCGTGTGTGCGTGTGTGTGTGTGAAAGGGCTTGAGGGTACCCCAGAGGAAGGAATTCCCAAGTGCACCTTCCTGGGTCCTAAAGGGACTTTGCACTTGGGTGGTAGCAGCATCTACCCATCCAAGGTCAGAGAAAAGCTGTAACCTTGGGAGTTTAACAGAAGCCTGGAGTGGCCAGTATTAATTTTTAGAATCCTTGCAGGCCCCTATCTTTGCACTCAAAGTCCCAGAGTGGGGAATCAGCCTTGACAGGAGCTGAGGCTCAGAGAGAAACTAGGTGACTTGACCAAGGTCACACAGCCTGTTGCAGAGTCAGGAATTGAATCCAGGTTCCCAAGTATCAGGCTAATGCCTTAACCTCTCTTCCCCTTCAGCTCCTACTGGGCTTTTGTTCACATGGAAGAGTTCAGCCCAGGCAATGCATTTTATAATGTCAGGACTTGATCAAGCCAAAAACAAAGGTTCTTTAATGCAATGGGTGCATCCATGTGGCGTGTCCCCTTGCCTTGATGTGTCTCTGTTATTCCCTGCTCTTGGAGATGCTATTATCCGTTTGTTTGTTGTTACAGTTAACACTTACATTGCAGTAGAACCCAGTCAGGATCGGGCCAATGCTCTTGGGGAAGGAGAGCTACGTCCAAGGCGCGGTCTCTTGCACTCCAGCCTGGTCACTCTTTGATGCCTACAGCCATCTGTACTCTAAACTTTCTTGGTCATTTCCCAGTTTGACCTAGGCCACCTGTGTATTTATTAAATCTCTTATTTCGGTGTCATCCACAGACATGGTAGCAGTGGAATTTCCACTAAAGAGAGACTGATGAGAGCTGGACGTGAGACAGCCATGTAGGAGCAGATCTGTGTTTCCTTTCTTTTGCATTTCATTTTATTGATGTCTAGTCAGAAGAGCCTCTAGAAACTCTCAGGTTTCAGAGTAGCAGCCGTGTTAGTCTGTATTCGCAAAAAGAAAAGGAGTACTTGTGGCACCTTAGAGACTAACAAATTTATTAGAGCATAAGCTTTCGTGAGCCACAGCTCACTTCATCGGATGCATTTGGTGGAAAAAACAGAGGAGAGATTTATATACACACACAGAGAACATGAAACAATGGGTTTATCATACACACTGTAAGGAGAGTGATCACTTAAGATAAGCCATCACCAGCAGCAGAAACTCTCAGACAGGCTTGCACTGGGGTGGAATAAGCAGCCAGTATCACTGCTGCGAGACGAACTGATGCTTCATCCATGTGGCAGGAGCTTAGCACAAAGCTAACACTAAGAGCCATCCCTATCAATCATACATGTAGCAACTGGCTGAAACCAAAATTGAGGAATCTTGTATTTCCAAGAAGGGGGCCAGAAACTGGACGTCTCTCCTCCATGAGCGATGTGGCAGAATGTATATTCTGAGATCCAAGGAAGAAAAGAACAGTTGCTAGGATCTCTGGGTGGAAGCGAGATTAGATGCTTACCTCCTCTGATTCATGCTCCTCTGCATGATGATAAAAGTAATGAAAATATTTTCTACCCAAAAATGACACCAGCGGTTGCAAATTTGATGCATTACTGGGGAAAATGAGCTAAATCTTGATATATCAGATTGGAGAGGCCCTGGAGGTTTTTTTGCCTTCCTTTGTAGCATGGGGCATGGTTGACTGGAGGGAGGCTTCTCTGCTCCCTCGAAGTTTTGAACCATGATTTGAGGACTTCAATAGCTCAGACATGGGTGAGGTTTTTCATAGGAGTGGGTGGGTGACATTCTGTGGCCTGCGCTGTGCAGGAGGTCGGACTAGATGATCAGAGTGGTCCCTTCTGACCTTAGTATCTATGAATCTATGAATCTATATCGGCACTCAGATTTGTCTTAAGCAGGATGCTATCTAAATAGTACCTTCCTCCTTCTGTATATAAATAGTATCTACCCACGTCCTTCTTTCCTTTTCTTCTCAGGCGGCCGAGAGAATAAAATGCCGATCTTGATTTCCAAGATCTTTAAGGGGTTGGCTGCAGATCAGACAGAGGCACTGTTTGTAGGAGACGCTATCCTCTCCGTCAATGGGGCCGACCTTTCAGAGGCGACGCACGATGAGGCAGTGCAGGCACTGAAGAAGACTGGCAAGGAAGTGATCTTGGAGGGTAAGTACCAGAGCAGACCTGGGTATGAATGTGGCGAATGTTGCCAACTGAGACTGCGTGTGCTTTCCCCGTGGCTGAGATACAGACCCCATTCCCTCACCCCAGAGGTGCTGCTGTTCATTTTTATTTCTGCACAATGCATCTAGGTTCAGTGCTGGGAGGTGCCATGGAGGATTCTCTGGGGGCTCCCCCCACGATGCCCTGGAAAGGGCCAGAAGTGTCCAAAATGCAGGGCACATGGGGCTCAGCTGGGCCATGCTTGAATCAGGTAACAAACGCAGAGTGACCAAATGATGGACTATGGCACTCGGAAACTCTTAATGCTGAGGAAAATGCTCAGACATGGGTGAGGTTTCTCAGACATGGGTGAGGTTTCTCAGACATGGGTGAGGTTTTTCATAGGAGTGGGTGGGTGACATTCTGTGGCCTGCGCTGTGCAGGAGGTCGGACTAGATGATCAGAATGGTCCCTTCTGACCTTAGTATCTATGAATCTATGAATCTATGAAAGTTCACACACCCTCTTCGCCATCCCGAACCTGTCGGGGGTTCTGCTTAGCCTCGCCAAAGCCACGAGGGCTTGGGGTGAGGCTCCCTGCTGGGGGATGCCCACGGAAGCCAGTCTGACCAGCAAGGGATTTTACATGCCAGATGGGCTGCAATATGGAGGCATCTGCAGTGCCTGCTCTTTGCAATAGCGAGGGCTGTGCTGGCAGTTTGCCAGGAGCCTGAGATCCAAATCTGCATATACATTTACATACCGTTTTTAATTAAAAACAAAATATGCACAAACCATTCTATCTGCTCATCCTGAGAGTGAGAAATAGCTGCTGGGATCTCCCTGTATAGATGGACAGAAACTGCTTGTTCTGCTCAGTCTCCAGCAATAAACGCCTGGAGCTCACTAGCTTTGCCCTCCCCCTTCAGGGGCTCGCATGGGGTGGGTGACTGTGGGGCAGGACTCTGAGCCACCTTGGGACTGCATTCTGGGTTAAATAGGGCATTTCAATTCTGCATTGCCCGGCTCACCCCAGATCTTCACATTCTGGTGCTACTGGCTAGATCTGGCGTAGGTGCAGTGCAGGCTTGCTTCCCATGGGCTCTCCTGCCATCTTCACCACAATCCTCACTTGTGTTTCACCTTCAGCTCCACGCTTGGGTCTCCCCCACGGCTCAGTCCTGGCCTGCAGCACCCCCGATATTACAGTGAAGGGCCTGGTCTGAGCAGACTCTGTTAACCGGGTATGACTGGTGGTTTCTGATAGATAAATGTGTGAAGTGATGATATCGCATTTCAGCTTCAAATGCTTTATGGGTATACACTGAGACCTCTGCCGGAGGGCCCTGGGAGCTAGGCTCCAACTGTGCTCTCCATTTCACCCCCAGATGCACTGAGGCAGAGCGGGGATGACTAGCCCAAGGTCTCAGAAGGAGTCAGTGTCAGAGTGTAGGAATCTAGGCCCACATTAGACCTGGGTGACTGCTGGTTTTAGATTGGGTTTGGATCTTAGCATGAGCCATGTGCTCAAAGCATGGGACCAAACCAATAAGATCATGAGAGAGAAGAGTTGTTTGTGTTGTATTTGTAGTGATCCTGGAAATATCAGTGTTACCTGATTGAACGTCTGGGCTGAAGTAATAGAAATATAGAAAACAGGGTTAATTTGGCACCAGGTTCAGGGTTTAGCCCTAAAACCTTGGCTGAAGTCCATTAACCAGCAAGGACATCCCTTGTTTGCTATTGAGTGTGAAGAGCAAGGGTTTCCAGGGTTCTTGGGCAGAGCTTTTCCTTACCCCTCAGGAGCCGTGCCAGAAGATGGGAAGGTGTCTCCTGGACCTGAATTTGTTGCAAATTTTTTGGCCAATGCTTATAACTGTATTGCTGTTAGTGTATAAAGTTCAAAAGTGTATATGATTATATTGGTGTTTGGGATGCAACCAGCACTAAGTGGCCCTTTGGGACAAATAAAGGAAATTGAGTGCTGGGAAACCTTAATAAATGTATTAGGAAAATAATTTCCAACACAGAGCAGGGGTTAAACTCAGGACGTGGCTGAGACCATCATGTTAATCTTCATGTGTGTCTTGCTGAGATTTGAACCCAGGTATTCAAAGATGAAAATCCAGTGAGCTGGGAAATCCGTTCAGCTCCCTGTTCCAAGCACTAAAAGAGAGATTTTAAGCTAATGTTGTTTGTTTTGTGTTTGAAATTCCAGGGAAAGCTCAGGCTAGCCAGAGTATAGTGTGTTCCGGTCACATCTCTTTCCACCCATCCCACCCCTGGCATGCTGCTTTGCAGTTCCCCTATGGGATGATTTGCCCCCTGAAAACTACCAATGCAGCATAAAGGGGTCATAGCAGGGGCTGGAATCTGGCCTGCAGTTAGACAGTATGGACAATTTGTTCTGTGTAACCCTGAGCCTCTGGGGCATAGGGTGTAAATATGCCAAGTTCTAAACCCTTGAAAGCCAAAGTTTAATAATGGAAGTCAGAATAGCCTAGTACTTATGCAGCAACTTTCCTCCTGGATTCATCCTCACCTACAGCAGCATGAACAGACTAGATTCGGTGCCTGAAAAAAATAATGACCATTAAAAAAATCCCATCACCCAGGTCCCAGTGAGAGGGGAGATCTGGGAATGCTGATCTGGTGTTTTTGGAGGATGTTAGTTTTAAACCAACCTGTTTCCCAGGATCACAAATCTCAGTGATCTATAAAACTAGACTGACTTGAATAATGGCAGAGACGTTGTGAGAACCATTAAAGCTTTGGGGACTCTCCCAGTCTTCACTGATTTGCAGTTGTGACTGCCTGGCATATCTCAGAACTATAGGAGAGATGAAGTGTTATGGCCAGGTGAGCTGGCAGTGAAGAGCCATGGGTGGCTGAAGGTTTCAGGAGACCCACTCGATCCAGACACCTGGGAGGAGACTCTCATGCTGCCTCACGTCTGAGTCAGCAGACTGAACTGCTGGGCACTGGGAAAGGTTGACCCTGCAGTCACTGGGGAGAGGCTCATATCAGATGTGGCCAGACGGCTCTGTCGTGAGAGAACTCCTACATCCCCTGCGAAGTGGAGAGTCCAGTCACGCTGTACTGAAGGAGAACCTGTAACTGGCCGAAGGAGAGAGCCACAGCGATTGGGCTGGGAGAGATGAAATAATGAAGATTAGTGGTGCCTGTGCCCTGAATCAATTAACCTGGCCTGCCTGTCCGACAAGCAGGAGAGTCTGACATTGTGCTCAGCTACTCGACTCCCCGCTTCACCCGAGCAGGCCCTGCCGGCCTCTCAACCCTGGGCAGAGCGGAAGTGGACTGGCACAAGAAGGGCAGACTGCTAGAGAGCTAACGTAAAGTTTTAGTGGGGAGCGCAAACGTCCTGGTTGTGACCTGTCTCCTCCTCCCCCTTCTGCCAGAACAGCCACAAGAATGAAAGGGCCAGCCCGGGATCCCCCTGGGCTCTGGCCCTACCCCCAGAGAAGCCTCTCTCAGTCAGTCGGTCAATGGCAAATTGTTTAGCATCTCCCCAGTGTTTTGTTTGAAAGCCAGAGCAGAGCCTCAGCTGGTGTATAGCCACACACCCTATTGATTTCGGAGTCGCTGAGCAGAGCTGACGCCTGGCCCTGGGTGTAAATCCTAACGCTGTCCCTTAGCTGGCCACATCCTGCATTCCTTGGGCTGAATTTAGTGCTGGTGAGAGGGGCTGCGTTGACATCTCATGAGACGGAAACACAGCTGGGCAGTACCAGCTCCCCCCATGCTGCCTCCCACCAGTGTGCTTCAGAGACAGGAGAACATAAGAAGGGTCAGACTGGGTCAGACCAATGGTTCACTTAGCCCAGTATCCTGTCTTCCAACCGTGGCCGGTGCCAGATGCTTCCGAGGGAATGAACAGACCAGGGCAGTTATCAAGTGATCCATACTCTGTCCTCCAGTCCCAGCTTCTGTCAGTTGGAGGTTTAGGGACACCCAGAGCATGAGGTTGCCTCCCTGCCATTTTAGCTAATAGCTAGCGATGTCCTTCATGGACTTATCTTGTTCTTTTCTGACCTCTGCCGGGGTGACAGCAGAGCGCTCCACCCCACTCCCCACAACCCCACTGACAAGTACAGGCCTTGGCTTCTCTGCTGGGGCCCTGTAGGGAAGGGGACAAGTTGTTTTGTGTAGGTTTTTGTGGCCTGCGCCCCAGTCTGCTAGGCCCTGGGCTGAGACCAACCCTCCATTTAGCCTGTAGAACAATGGCTAGTCCTGAGGGACCAGGCTGTCGCCCAGCTAGGAGGA
Source organism: Dermochelys coriacea (assembly GCF_009764565.3). Taxonomy (NCBI): domain Eukaryota; kingdom Metazoa; phylum Chordata; order Testudines; family Dermochelyidae; genus Dermochelys; species Dermochelys coriacea. The sequence goes on from NC_050080.1 coordinate 29,043,505, forward strand.
CCCACGCAGGGGGGCAGCCTTGTAGAGTTTCCTACTAGATCATTCCTTCAAAGGGTGGGTCAGGCAGAGGGGTCACAGCAAAGATCCGGTGGGTCCCCTGGGATCCATCAGAGCCTGGGGCATTCTGTTGGAGGAGCGTCTCTCCCTGGAGGCAGGTTTCACGGCACAGACAGAAGGTCCTGGAGCCAGAGCCAGTGCAGCCTTCCTCCAAGATTTCCCTCTGCTTCCCAGAGGAGACAATGCATTGTGCACCTCCTGCCATGTGTATGGAGCCCCGACCGCTGGAGAGCGCTCCAGGGGGTGCAGCAGGGACACTCCCCACTTCCACGCAGGCAGAGGGGAGAATCTAGGTATGGAGCGGCCCTGTCCTGTGTCCATCCTGGCAGGGCACTCTGGCCCTGGTCAGTGTTAAATGCCTTTAGGAACAGACTTTTTCTTTTGCCCTTTTGGGCTCCTGCAGGTATCATGGTAGGGGGAGAGCATTTCTGGGGCTATAGGAACAGGGAGAAAGGCCAGGTCTGGGTATAATTAATCAAGGGGCTGCAGACATGGCTGCAGGAATGTAGGCCTCTCTGCCATCGGCCCGAGTGGGACTGCCTTAACTGGCAGCAGAAGTGGTCATGCTCAGACACAAAGCCCCTACCCTGCAAGGGGTCACGGGAGCAGGGACAAGCTGGCAGCATGAGGCTGTTTAATAATAACTTCTAACTTCCATCCAGCCCAGCACCTTGACTCTGGCAGGGGCCAGTACCAGTTGCTTCAGCAGATGGTGTAATCTCATCCCCTCCATTTTGTGCCTCTATAAAGGACAATCGGACAATGACTGGCCTTCAAAGAAATCTCTCCCTAACCCTGTGTATCTAGTCTTTGGTTTCTGTCCTGAACCATGGAGGCTGATATCTCTGATATCTTTTTAATCCTAGCTAGTGGAACTGTGGGTATTATTATTATTCATAAGTGTGTCCAGTCCTTTTCTGAATCTTCCTTACTAAACTGTTTGCCTGAGCAATAGCTTGTGGCTGAGAGTTCCACTGACTAATTGTGTTGTGAAAAAGAACGATTCCTGTTTCATTTTATTGTGTCGCCCTTGTTCTTGTATGCTCAAGAACCCCCAATTTACATTCTCTATACAGGGCACTCTCTCTCTTTCTCATATTTTTCTCCTCCCTTAAGTAATGGTCCTAACAATTTAAATGTGTCTTTGCATTGAGTCTTGCCAGACCTGTCATGACTTCTCTGACATGTCCTTGTGCCTTTTCTATCTCTGCTTATCGTTTTGGAGGCACAGAGGTGATTTGCCCAGCGTTGTGCAATGACTCAGTGGCAGGGCTGGAAATAGAGGCCAGGAGTCCTAACTCCCAGCCACGTGCTCTCACAGTAGCGCACAAATGATGTAACTGAGAATTGTTTTCTGTCGAGTGGATAGACGGGCAGTGGAATTGGTACATCTAACATCACGGCAGTTAGGGAAGGACCTTGTGGAGGGGGAGTAGAGAGAGAGATTTTATAATGTCTTTGCTAAGGGGTCTGTAGGAGGGAGGAGCTGTTCTCTTGCAGATTCTCAATGCACTAACAATACACTAAACTCCACTGTTTCCATTGCTGTGCCCCATCAGCCCTACGGCTACTAGTGCAGGGCAGCAACTGCCCCAGCTACCACCGGGAGGGAGAGTCCTTTTCCCAGGCACAGCTAAACTCGCCCTCCCATTCAGCTCTGCTAATCACCGAGCCCAAGGGCGACTCAGATCCGTGGAGCACTCTGGCCATCCAGACTTGGCCTGTGTGAACAGGAGAGCTGTTCTCTTTGGCTCCCAGTGCTTCCTTGCCCTTTTCTTTGGATCTGGAGGGTTTTCCCTCCCCCACCCTCTGCCCCAAACTGCACTGTCTCTAAACTCTTTTTAGCTTTGCTCAGCCCTTTCTGCAGCTTGGTTCCTCCTCTCTCCGGAGCCTCTGGAACCACACGTCATCCTGTGGAATGTGCTCCTCTGCACAGCTGCTGGAAGTTGATCTTTTTAACCAAAGAGAAATGCGAGAACTCCTTTTTCGCCAGGCCTGTGAAATTCCTTCTTCAAACCTCTCACTCTCTTGCTTGTTTTTCTCTCTTTCCTTTGGCCTGGGTTTGTTTCCTATTCTCCTAAAGATTCTGGATGGGGTTGGGATGAGCTGCCTTGTGTCTAGGGAGAGAGATCACAGGAGGCCCCTCTTCCCAGACCTGAACTGTTTACTCGCCCTGCTGCTAAGAGGGCAGTGCTGAGAACACGGATCTGCAGAGAGGGCTTCGCTGTAGTTTGCTGTGGCTCAGATGAGACCCAGCAGGCTTCTTTAATAAATTAAAAATACCAGCAGGTAAACTCCAAAGGGAAGCTGGCGAGGTTTGCTCCTGTGTTCAGGGACTTGGCGTCTTCATTTGATTCATTTGCAGCCTCGCAGGGGCTAAGCAGCAGAAGGTACTGGCTTCCCATCCCTCAGTGGGGCTGGGTGCAGCTAACCTCACTCGAGCATGGCAGGGCCCTGTTTGCTTCATTGCGGCAGAGCCAGTTCAGATGTCTGGATCAAACTGAAAGGAAAATTAGATGTCCTAGCTCGGCGCATGCTCATTTCCTCCGCTGTTTCCATTGCTGAGATACCAAGGCAAGACATGATTGCTCCAGCACAATGAGTTCACTAAATAAATGTGTCTTGCTCCCAGGTTTTGGGGTGGGGACGGTACCTAGCCTTTGTGCAGCACTGCTCCCCTCTGAGCAGTGATGATGGCTTGTGGGGAGGTGGCAGGGAGCCAAGGGTCAGGAAAAAAGAATGATGGCGTGACATGCCTTTCCTCACCTGCAGTGCAACAGTTCTCCTACCCATGCTCTGGCAAAGCACATGCCTGCTTCGCTGATTGGAGCCTGAGTTTATGTGGCAGCAGACAGAACATTGTTAAGCAAAGAAGGTGGGGGTGTTTTTTAAACTCTCCTCTCTGTATCTTTGTTCCATTAGCCCTTAAAGGCTGAGGAGGTGGGAGAGGTGGGGGCATTCTGGCTCTTGCTGAAGAGCAGGTCCGCTGAGCAAGGGCCTGAGTCATACAGCTGAGCAGCTGGGTAGCTGGCGTGCTCCTGCTGTGCTCGACAGCACTCTTGGGAGCCATCCAGCATCAACAGTGGGGTGAGCTGTGGGTTTCCCAGCTTGGATCTCTCCAATTCCTCAGTTTTTGGGGGGTTCTTTCCTCTGACAGGCCTGGGAGCCTGGGTTCCAGCTACGTTCCCGTTTCCTTTTCCAGCCGTGATTTGTTTTGTAGGCCACTTGGAACCCTGACCTGGAGCATTTCACAAAAATACCAATCCATTGCCTGGCGTGGTTCGCTCCGGTCAGCATCCTTCTGCCTCAGACATATCCTGGCCCTGCCTCCTTTCGCAACTGATTCCAGCTGCACAGCTTCTCCAGGGGCTCTGACCTGTGCATGCCTCCAAAAGTGTTAACTGGAAGCAGGTGGATGAGCACTAAGTCCCTGGGTAGGGGGGGGGGAGTGAGGAAAGGGGCTGAGACTTGAGACAAAGCTGAAGTCTTTTGCCAGTCAGTCTCCTCCCTGGATACCTGAAAGTAGGTGGCTTGAAACTTTGGATTTTCCCGGTCCATCCAGGGGCATTTTTGTGGGCAATCAGAGAGACTGTTTCTGCTGATCTGGCTGATACATTAGGGTTATTCAGGGAGCAATTCTTTGCTTCTGCACAGTGGGCCAGATGCTCTGCTGGTGTGACTCCACTGAGTCCCGACGAGAGCTTGGCCCCACGTGCACCCCTAACGAGAGTACCCCAAAAAAAAGCACTTGATACTTCTGTAACTCTGCCCCCCCCGATCTTCAAGCACTTCATGAACTTTCTGTTGCCCACAACAAACAGAAGCGAGGCACCCAGCTCGTTCTACGCTATGCCCGTCCCCAACCAGAATATACCAGCGGTGGTGAGCCTCTGGGGGTGGCTACCCTGCGATGGGGGGTGGGATTGCAGGGTGAGCAGACATACCCCAGCTAGCTTCAGTCTGGCTCGCTTGGGTATCAGAGCAGGGAAGCTCCAGCTGCACAGACTGCAGTGCTTTGCAGGCAGAGCCTAGCGCTGGGCCACGCAGCTTCTCTCCACCCCGCTGAAGGTGAAGTTCTGCCTCTGGTGATATCGCTGGCAGTGCCTCAGCAGTGTGCCCGGGCCGGCACCAACTAGGGCAGCTCTGCTCAGGCCTGTGCCATAAAGTAGCCCCCTTTTCTAACTGCAACAGGCCAGGCTCTTTGCAGGGGAGGGACACCCAGAGCAGGGGCAGTGAGCTAGACTGGCTCAAATGACTGTCACAAGGGCCGGTGAGCAGCAGTGAACAGACGAGGGTTAAAGCCGGGAGGATCCTGGTTTTATAGCTGTGCCCTGTATTTGTTCCAAGGCCTGAAGAAAAGTGACAGTGAGTTTAATATCACGTAAGTGCTTTCGGTCCTCGAAGCCACTCTCGGCCAGAGCCTCGCAGCTGGGAGCTGGGAGCCTTCTTGGAGACAGAGACAGAGCTTAAAGTGCTATCTGCTGCTCTCAAGAGGGAGTAGAGGGAAAGCTGCTGAATCAGTCAGCTCTGCCAGGAAACCTGCTCAGCCTTGACTCACGGAGCACAGAGGGGCTGGCCATGGCCGTGAACTCTCAGATTACTGTGAGTGCTGAGAGCGGGCAGAAGAGGACAGGAGAGAAGGCTGGGGTTCAGTTTAACCACAGGGCCAAACTTGCTTAAACAAGTGGGTGCTGGAGGGTAGAACAAAATCACGAACCCGCCCAGGGCAGAACTGCTGCTGTGAGCTGACCAATCCCAGCCCCCTCCTGGTCTGTGAACAGAAGCAGGCTGCTGTAAAAGTCCATGGGACGGAATAGGAGAATGGCTGAGGGGAGCTATGGGGTGCCCCAGTTGTCCACGCTAGATCCAAACATGTCTCTGAACACTGGGGCAAGTGGGCTCTGGGTGCCTGCTTCCTGGCTCAGGTCCGTCTCCAATCCATGCCTCATTCAGACTAATCAGCCTGTGAAATCTGCGGGCTGGGAACTGCAGGAGAGGAGGCTCACCTGAGATTTCTGGGGTTCCCTGTTCCTGGTTGGGCTGGCAGCGTTGCTGGGAGAGCCGTTCTAGTGCTGTTTCTCCCTAGGTCAGGACTGTGCAGAAATAAAAATTAACCAGACTCTTTGGAACCTCAGAAATGTTCCCCTTTGAGATCTGAGTGAAGAGTTGTTGTCTCTGAGCTGTTTCCCTGCCCTGGGTCAGGGGCTCTGTTAGGTTTGCATTAGTCATTCTCGACCACTTTGGCCCCTCATTCCTTGCGCCAGCAGTTTTAATTTTCCTCCATTACCAGGGCATATCCTATACCAGCCAGTGGACTGGCAGGCTAGATGTCCTCTCTGCCATGGTAGAACTGCTCAGGACCTGGCTGTTTCACTCTTATTCCATCCTTACAAATACAGCAGATGTCCCACGGAGCGATTTCTGTGAGCCTTGATTAACAAGTGATACAAAAACTGCCTGTGTCATTGTGACGCCACCATCTGGGGTGACCTCAGGGACTCCAGAGCTAAGTGTGTGAGCTGCTACAGGTTGAGCCGAAGAGCTGGGTCCTGCTAGCTGGGGCTGACAGACGCACATCTTCTGTGGATTGGGCACAGCGGCAGAGCTGTGCCACCCACCGACCAGCAGTGGGTTTCATCACATCCTGAGCTCTCAGTTACGGCTCCTCGCTGGGGGCCAGACACTGACGTGAATTTTAGCCAGTAGGACAATGGCATTCCTCTTTTTGACGCAGATCTGCTGTGTGGGCATCCTCCATGTCACCACAGCTGAGATGCAAAGCAGGGCCTGTAGGGGCGACCCTCGCCTGGCAGAGACAGCAGGAACCACAATGAGATTGTCTCCTCTGGGAGTGGCTCTTTGTTCAGCCTCTTGTCTAGACAGTAAGGCCAAGCACCTGATTCTTCTGGTACCTTTCAAGTGGGGCCAGGATTCTCTTGGGCTGCCCCCTTGGCTTGTGGCTCTGGGTCAGGGACTGTAAGTTCCCTGCTGTGGCCATGGAGTTGACCCAGGGGTTAGAATTTCAGGTAGCTGCTTTGAAGAGGCTGCTCTGTTCTTTTTAACAGGTGGCTGCTCTTGGAGTAATTTCTCCCGCTGTGTGCCTCCAGCTTCCACACCTTTTTAGCTCCAGGAGGATGCTCCCGATCCCCCTCTCCAGCACACTGTGCTGCTTCTGTGCCAGCCCCATGTTTTTTCAGTTAGCTTTGAACATTTTCCATAGGCATCAAGACCACAGCATCTCCATAATGATATGCACCAAGGCAAAAATAAGGCTGAATCAGCTCTCTGCGATTTCTAATCATGTCAGCCCACACACCAGGGAGCCTGACCACTAAGGAACAGCAGCTGCCTCCCTGCCCAGAACCAGCCTCCCTGCCATTAAAGAGACAGAGACTACATGTGCTTGCAGCATAGACTTTCTCTCTCTGAGTGCAGTCATTCAATAAGGCATGATTTTTCCAGGTAGAAAACTTTATTCTGAGTGAGCTAAGGTGGTAGGTAAATATAACGTTCTTAGAACGCTGCCGTCATATTTTTTAAAAGGGTGTTTGAAATGTAGGAAATTCACAGATATATTTCAATGAACAATCTTAATTCTGACCCCATGTGTCGGCCCACTGCCTCCCTGACTGGTGTTTTGTATTTGCGTTGCATTCAGAGAGTGCAGCAATGTGGAGACTTCTGGCCTGTGTATATTTTGGGTTGTGGATGAAGCACATTAGGCTCAGACACAAAGTGGCTATTAGACAACGTTGTGTCTAGACAAGGGGAGGGGTGAAAGGTGAGGTGTTTGTGCTCTTTGCTATCCACGGGGGCAGAGGTGAAGTAGGGGTGTCCAGGGCAGTGGCTTCTCTGTCTAGGAGTGGGTGGATTTGTAGATTTGTATTTACAGTGTGCTATCGCTGATGGTATTTCCAGCCTGAGGTGTAAACGTAATCCACATATTGTGGCAATCTCTCTCTTAGTTCTTGCCGGTTTTGCTGTATGTGTGATAATTAAAGGTTTGCAGTAGTCCATACTAGAAGTATGGAATGGTGATTGGGTATAATGGGTTAATAGCGGATAGGCAGAGGATGAGCATTGGTATGGAGTCAGAATTAAGGTGATTTGTGAAACTTTAGCTATAAATTTCTGGGCTTTCCATTTTTTTTAATAACTACAAAATTCTAACAATGTTTTCATTTAACTGATGTCTATTTACAGCCTTGATTCTGTCTTAGCAAAGTTGTTTCTTGGAGAATTTTGTTAGCTTTTGCGTGAATATCTTTTCAAGAGGTAACAACAGATGATTGTCTCTTTCTGATGTGGAGATCATGTATATAGGTCTATCAAAAGACAACCTACCTTCCATGAAACACAAGACCACAAAGTATTCAAATCAGGTGCTTCACTCATGCAATTTGGCCCTGACTCAGCAGAGTGCACAATCTGTGTGAACCTGAGCCACATACCTGTCCTGTTTGGCAACTCCTGGCACAGCCATAAATCGGTGAAGCTCTAAGTTGGGCCTAGGATAAGACTGAGACCTGTTGGGTCAATTCAAGGTTCAAAATAAATACCAAATTTTACACCTAATCTTACCAGCAACATCCTTTTGCACTAGACTTCATCCTAGACTGTCAAAATCAGCTTCTAGGCCAAGCCATTCTTGAGATACATGTGAGCCTATATGTGTGTGTATAAAAATTACCTCTTCCCCTCTCCTGCCAAGAATGTTGTGGGTGTGTCTACACTGGAGCTGGAGGTGTAATTTCCAGCTCAGGTAGACATACCTGCACTAGCTGTGATCAAGCTAATGAACTAAAGACAGCATATGGCACAAGTGCAGTGGCACAAGTGCAGGGGTGGGGGGTAGCCATTCCAGTAGGATCCTATCTGAGACCCTAGGTACATACTTGGGTGGTTAGCTCCTCCTGCCACTCCCGCCATCGTGACTACATTTGTGTTTTTAGTGTGCCCACTCAATGAGAGCTAGCGTGAGTGTGTCTGTCTGAGAGGGAAACTGCGCCTCTAGCTACCCTGGAGGTGCAAATTGAGCTTCCTGCTGCTCTCAGGAGAGTTTATAAAGGTTTGTTTACTTTTGGTTTTCCATCATTTTACTTCATCTTTTGCTGTGATTTTGGTGTCTTGCATTGTGCCCCAAAAGCCTTAGCAGCAGTGGAAGAGTTTGGAAACACGCCTCCAAACTGCACTGAATGTGGAATAAATATGAGAAGCAATTTTTCGAAGATGGGTGTTTCAGCTGTGCCCGTGAGATCTGTGCAGACTGTGTAACTGCTCACAGGAGGGGTGTTCGCGGGCTGGGGTGCAATCAGCCGCTTGCAGGCACAGATCTCTGGAGGTGTATAGCAACTGCATGCTCTTCGTTGCCAATTTCTGGGTCTATTTGTGAAACTGCGGCTCTCAATGTCCCTCTCGCAGGATCTGTTTGTTGTACATGTGCTGCAGCAACACAGCTCTGCCGTACTCAGGCTTCCATGTGATTGCTCACAGGTTTCAGTGACTGTCTCCACCAAGTGCTAGCTGGTCAAAAGTTCAGAAAAGGCTGGGAGCGTGGGTGAGAGTGCAAATCTCTCAGGTTACTTGGCTCTGCCTGGCTGACTGGAGTGGGGTTGGGGATCCCACGTTTCATGGACAAAAGAGGGGACCATATGTCTTTAAATTTAAAATACACATTGAATACAGATTTCATTGAAAAGAACAACAAGGTGTGACTTAAACCAAGAGGAGCCAGGAGGTTTCAAAGTGAAGCAGCTACGCCTGCTTTCCTGCCTTCTCTTGCACTGAGACATTTCAGAGGAGTGTACAGAGTTCCATGTACAAATGCTTCATCATAGCCTCAAAGATCCACTCAGGAGGAGGATTAGAGCTGAGTGAATAGTTTCCAGCAAATTGTAAATCCATCGAAATGGCCGTTTCAGGGCGACCGAAGCTCTTTGTGCATTTGGGTAGAATTTGGCGAATAGTTTCAGCAAAATAAAAAATGATGAAAAAATGTAGAAAAAGCCGAAATGTTTTGTTTTGACATTTTCAAAGTGAACCATTTCATTTCAGAAATGTCAAATCAAATCAAGCTGAACAATGTTTTGGGTCTTGTTCTGATGAGTAAAATAAAAAAATCAGTTTTGGTTTGAAACAACAATTTTTCCCCCTGGATTTTTTGTCTTGAGCTCTGAATGGAAAAATCCATCACTCAGCTCAAATGAGGATTGATTTATTTACTTGGGATTCTCATCAATGAACTGCCCAAGTGTTGAATCCCATTTGATCAACCCATTATATGCGCCAGACATCAAGTTCAGAAGTGGGTTCAGGTGGTGCTTAGTTTGTAATGAAAGAGGTGCCAGGGCTCAGCCCTGGCACAAATTAAGCACTAATGCACCCCCTATCCCACAGCCCCATACACCCAGCCCTGCCTCTCCCCATGTATCCCCCAACCTACACTCCATCACAAACACCCACCCCAAACATAGCCCCATGCGCTGCACAATTTTCTTTGGGGGGGGCTGTTGCTTTGGTTTCCAAATGGGGCAGGGGCCACAGGAGAGCAGTGCTGCCCCCCAACCACCTCATTACCATTGCTCTCTCAATGCGGGGAGCGGGTGTGTTAAAATTCTGCCCCACTCAATCCATCACTCCTGTACAAAGGGGCTGCGGGCCACCTGAACACAGATCACTCTGCTCTTGGCCTGGATCGGGGCTGGAATCCCCTGGAGGCGAAGAGCATCCCACCCTTTGTGCAAGGGGGTCCAAGATCGGGCCCAGATCTCACCTCCTCCCGGTGCGGTTCCCCTGGAGGGGGCAAGATGGGCAGCACCCCCCCCAACAAGCATGTCTGCTGCTGGGGGCTGCAGCAGCCAGGATCGTGGGCACCATGGGGGTCAGCACCCCCTGGCCAAAGCACAGAGCCACCTCCCTGCCTGGTGCATTTTGTGCTCCCTACTCTGACTGCTCCATGTGCCCGCTCCGCCTCCCCCAGCGGGGCCCTGCCAGTGGCACCGAGGCCACTTTCCAGAGCTTCCCTCCTGCCCTGGTGCCCAACTCCCCCTGCCCCACACTGTGCCCTGGCTGCATGGTCATTTCCCCAGTCCCTGACACCTCACCTCTCTCCATGCTGCCAGCAGTGGGGAGTCTCTGCCTCTCCTGGGTCTGCCAGGGGCAGTGGCCTCCTCGTGGGTGCCCCCCAGAAAGTGAAGGGGGTGCTGGGAGAAGCGCTGGTAGGGGAAGGGGCATCCTCAGCCCAAAAGGATTTGCTGCCCAAGCCACGGAAGCTCAGCTTTCACTGATTTACCTCCAGCTGCACTCGCTGGGCGTCAGGCTGGCTCACCATGCTGCTGGCCTTGTGCAGGTGAAGTGGCAGGTGGGTGAAGCGGCTGCAGCCCAAGTGCAGAAAGGGGTTTTCGTGGGAGAGGGAGCTCTGGCTCCGAATTCCTGGGATCAGTATTCATGCCAGGGAACAGTAAGAGAGCCGTGGAGATGTATTGTAGTGGAAGTGAAGTGAGTGCAGCAATCAGATAACCTGCACACTCAGAGCGAACAGAAAGCAAGACATTTCCAGAGTGCAGAAGGCTCTCTGGCTACACAGCTGGTGAATGAACCAGTGGTCCAACAGCGGGAGCTGCCTTTGTGCTGAGTGATCCTGGTGGGGAGTCTTTCTCAACGTGTGACTTGCTAACAGAATGCACGAGTCTTTCAGACCGTGTTCCATGAGTCATGGGGTAGAGGTCCAGGTTCTGAACACATACACATGGGCTCAGAGTAACACACCTGTAAAGGGAAGTGCACAATTACAAATGTAAGTGTAGGTGTCTAGTTAGATTGCTAGCTGCAGTAGCTGTCTGCACAATCGCAGGTGCATTGTGTAGGCTTGTTATTTGTGTATGGACTTCAGGCCTCTGCCTTGGAAAATTTGGTCCTCAAATTGGCTGTAAAGAAAGTAAACCCCATGTTTAAAAAAACCCAAATGAAACAGGGCGTTTGCCTTACTTCCACTCTGAAACTTCCCACTTCTTGTAGTCTGATATATAGATTATGTATTAATTATATTGATACTTAAGAATTCCCAGTTGTCACTCTGAGGGTTGGCAGGTTCTTGCCCCAAGCCCAAGCCCAATGTGATTAAAATTATTCTTCAGTTGGGAACACTAATGTCCACAGTTGCAACCCTCACACTTTAGGAACCCTACTGTATTTACAATAGTTTGTTAATACATTTAGCAAAATTACAAACCCTGTAACTCAGCTAGGTAGATAGAGATAACACAGAACGTACATCTGAACATCCCTGTACTCACCCCACTCCTTGCAGAGTGTTACCCATTGTCTTCCTCATCACCATCACCTTCCTCGTCATCACCAGTAGCCATCACCCTGGCGCCTCCCAAAGGCTACATCTCTCTCTCCTCCCACACACCGGCTGGGATACAACTTTTATAATATGTTATGCTGACGCCACTGTGCCAAATGTATATTCAGTAGGTGGTTCTCTCCTCTTCCTTACTTGTATTTCCTCGCCCTACTAATGTTGGGGAGCCCTTCTCCTATAGGCTGGTATATTAATGATCTCAACTTATTACCATATACATCAAATTGTTGCCATGGCACTCTTGTGGTCAGACATCTGCAGATGTTCCTATCCTAAAATATCCAAAAGCTGGTGTTAGCTCATGTTCCTGTGGCTGGCTGATGTTGTTATGGACACACTTCCCCCTAAAACACTCTGTTCCCAGGCCCCCGAAACACAGGGATAACTTCGTCCATTTATCTGTGCCAAAGTTCATAGGCCTCAAGTCTTATGTTAACTGCTGCGGCCAGTTTCTTACAGGAGTCAGGCCTGGAAGTGCCTTGCATTACTGCTAAGTAAAATAAATGCTAAATAAATGCTCTGTGGGCTACACTCCCATGTATTCCAATGCTGAGGTGCCAGGCTATGCCCTGAACTCCAGCATCGGGCTCTGATGTTAGCTGCTTCCTGTGTGATTGTTAATTCTTCTGTTTATCAATAATTTCTGCTCAGTGATTTATTCTCCCTTGCAATTTGATGTAATAATAAGAAAATGTTACATTCTTCTGGTATTTTCCCTTGTGAGGAAGAGTCGACGTCATGGCTTGGAGAGAAAGGGAGGCGCTGGCCTTTGAACGAAAAGTGCTGTTTATACAGATTCCAGCACATGTTCCTTTCTCTGCCGAGTCACTTGAGTTTGAGGGGCCACGAGGCCAGGGCAGGGAGTCAGGAGGGTAGGGAAGCTCTGGAGTATTGATCTGTGATCCAGAGAAGAGCTCCTATATGCCTGTTGTTGCTCTGGCAAGCTGGGTAGCCATTTGGAAACGGGACTCCATTTGTCCCAGCTCTTCCAGCAAAGGAGCATATCCTAAGACAGAGCAGAATGTCTGTGGTGAGGCCTGAAGCACCCACTCTCCCCACTCTCCTTTGAGTGAGGGCTACAGTTCAGGTGCCAAGTTGCAAATCTCACTCACCCAGGGAAGTCCTCTGCACTGCTCCTAAGTGGAACTGTCCTGGCACAGCCCAATACCCCCCCACCCCCCGCAGGCACACTGTTGGGCTGCTATAGAAAGAGCTTTGGTTTATGTTCCAAGTGTGCTTCAGGGTTCCTGTTCGTGGCGCTGCCTGCTTCCTGTGGGTTGGTTCCTTTGTGGTTGCTCCTAGGGCTTCTGAGAATCCCCAGGCCTCTGGAGAAGAGATTGAGCCCCTTCCCTTCTCCCCTTCGAAGCTAGGAGACAGGAGAGTCCTTAAAATCCCCACACCTAATTCTTGCTTAGAAGATGGTTAAGGTTGAAAGGGATGCGCTAACTATTCCTCCAGCAAACACAGTCATGCTCTAATGCAGATCCCTAACTCTGATCCCAACCTTCCCCATGTGCATGCGACCCCTCAGATCCCTAAGCAGTGCAGGTACAGCTGCTGGGCTAGGAGGCCAGCTCCGCGCTGGCATTTCAGGAGCTTGGTATGTGCACTGTGTATTTGTATCCAATGGAATTGCAAGGGATCTTCCTGAGGAGAGCAGCTAATGCAGTCTGTGCTGGTTAAAAGGAAGAATCCCAAAACTGGTCAGGTCCTTGATTTTTCATGGATTTATCTAAGCAACCTTAGCTCTAAGCCAGCAAAGTTTTTGGTGATGGAAATTTCCACAGGATAAAATGCAGATGCACTTTAACACTGCCATGAATACATTGTCAGCATAACATGTTGATGAGACACAATCCATTGTGACTCAGTACTTACGTTATCACACCTGGGACATGATACAATCCCAATAGAATAATGTAAAGATCAAATTAAATTCTCCAATTTCACTCCCGCAGGAATTGCATTCCCCTCTAGTGGCACATCACTGGGTAATGAAACTCATGTAAATATTGAACGCCAACGGCCTGCTCCTACTGATGTCATTAAGATTTTTGCCACTGACGTGACTGGGAGAAGGGTCGGGTTCTGAGACCCTATTTTTAAAAACCTACGGTATGCATTTTACAGCCAGCACACGTATTCACTTCTGTGCCACTGACAGCATTGCTCCGTTAAACTACCAAACCCAGGCATGGAGCTAAGGCTGAAGGGGTTTTGGGATTAGGTTGGTAATGGTCAGTAACTGAAAGTGGGATATTGGCTGGTGGGCTCCTTACTTAGCACCTCCAGATTTGTGTATGTGAGATGCAGCTGGGCGTTAGCTGTAAGTGTTAACATCTTTCAGTCTCTGACAACTTGTAGTGAAGTTGTTGAGTGGGGATTTCCCAGATTGTTGAGTTTTTATATTTTATCCTAGGTTTATATATTCTAGCATTGAAAGTAAGGTTGTTTCCCTTTGATCCATGTCAGGATCTCTCCCTCCTCTCCTGGATGGCTGCCTGGTCCTGGCATCTGTGCTGGGCAGCAGGGGCGGGAGAGGGGTCGTGAAACTGGCAACGAATCACAGAATGAGTCACTTTCTTCAAATACTGAACAAGTAACTCTCTCTTTCTCCCCCTGCCCGGCTGCTAGGGGCAAGGAGTTTTCTTCTTTCTCTCTTCCCTCCCTCCCTGGATGCTTGGTGAAATAGCAAAGGTTCCTGATGTCTCAGCAGTTGTATTGGGAAGCGACACACTGGCACTCTTCCTGCGGTCAGTGTTGTGCCCCATGCAGAGCAATAAGAAGCTCCGCAGAGACTCATAAACCCTCGGCTGCATGTGGTGCCTATGAGGAGAACCTCAGGGTTAGTGACGCTGCTGCACAGTTTCAGCGTAGTCACAGCCATGTCGGTCCCAGGCTATTTGAGAGACAAGGCATGTGAGGGAATAGCATTGATTGGATCAAGTTCTGCTAGTGAAAGACATTGCACAGAGCCACAAAAGCTTCTCTCTGTCACCAGCACAAGTTGGTCCCTCCCCTGCCGTGTCGCTGCTGCACAGTGTGGCATTGATGGTGCTGCAGGAGGCCCTGGCTGCTGCCCGTCTGGGGACTCAGCTTCATTGTCCGTCTCCTCAGTGCCCATTTGACTGGGAGCCTGGAAATGTGTGGCATAGGAAGGGTTAATGACTGGAGCATTCTTCCATTGCCACTTCCCCAAGTGTGACATACGTTTCCCCTCTAGCCTGTGTGTGCCCCTGCCAGCCTGCGAGAAGCCCTGTTAATCAGAGCGCGAGCAGCAGCCTCGTGAATGGGTTAAAGCTGGCACTCCCGGCTGCCTGCACCCCCTCATTCTAGCTGCTAAGCCCTGCTTGTGCTGACACAGTCATGGCTCCATCCTCTCCCCCAAGACAGCCTGCGGGCTCCTCTTCACATGGCAGCATTTACCTGTTCTCGGGAGCCCCATCCCAGGAAGGGCTCTCTCTCTTCAGTCGGTTTGGTTTTGAGTCAAAGCCGAACTGCGTTTCGCCGGCAGAGCAGCCAGCACTGTTTGTGCAGATGTGCCTGTGAGCATTCACGCCAGCTGCAAACACTGCACTTCATTACCTACATCTGCACAGGGGAGCTTGTTTACTTGGACGGGAGAAGTTAACCAGGGACACTTCCAGGGCAGTTTTTGCTGCATCTTCTATCCCAGGTGGCTGGAGGCTTTTACATCAAAACACTGAGATGGGAGAGTGAGTTCCTATTCCACATGCCGTGTTGTTCAAGGCCAACATTTTGGAAGTGAATAGTGATTTGAAGTGCTCAATGTCAGATACCTGAAAGGGACCTGGTTGTCCAAGGGTGGGGGACAAAAACAGGGGCACCTCTGAATCATAGTCCAGCTTTTCAAAAGGGACAGTGTGAGTATTGCACCAGCAATGCCTAAGCTCCCCAAGTCCTGGCCCAGCATGCACTGGGCATAGCGTAAAACCTTTGGGTGGATGTTTTGGCACAGTCTCCTCTTCAGTTCTTCCAAGTTCTGGGGCAGAAATCAATGGGTGTTAAGTGTCCAGATGCTTTCGAAAATGCCTTGAGGTGCCAAAATACCTTTGAAAATCTGGCCTGTAAGGTGGAATGAGCAGTCTGTGAGTTTTGCAAGCCTGGGTGAACGTGTGAGCTTTTGCCATCCGGTCCCCTGCATCCCCCAAATCCACGCAAAGGTTGAGCCCCCGAGTGAACTGTGACTGGGTTGAAACTAGAGTGCTTCAGACTAGGTCCTGGCCTGGCTTAAACAGCAAATCTCTCCAACCCCAAATAGGAAGCAGCTCAGCGGGGTCCCTCTCAGTGCAGAGCCCAGCTCCTGGGGAGCAGCAGAGGTTTTTCAGGTATACTCAGATGTGTGAAATCCTACAGCTCCTGACAGGCAAACAGAGGAAATAGAGTTCCTGACCCACCCACAGCAGGTGAATGTGGCACTGAGTCTCTATGTTTCACTCCTCTCACTGTGCCCAGTGATTGCAGGGCATGAGGCCTGGATGACAGTGCAAACTTTGGTCGGCCCAGCTACCTGGCTTGGGGTGTGAGAAATTTACTCCCTGAGAGACGCAGTTAAGCTGACCTAAGCCCCGGTGTTGACACCACGAGGGTGACAAGAATTCCTCCATTGACCTAGCTATTGCCTCTGGAGGGGTGGCTTAATTACAGCACCGGAAAGGCCCCTTCCATGGTGGTAGCACATGTCTACACTATGGTGCTAGAGTGACCCAGCTGCAATGCCGTCGATGTGCTGCTGTCACATCTGTAGTGCAGACAAACCCTAACAATGGCCAGTGTGCAGGGACAGGAGCACTGCTTCCCAGAGCATGGGTGGGGGCATGGCCGGGGGCTTTCACACCAGCTGGTGGGCTGGAGAGAGAAAATGCTGCATCTCCAATACAGCTGTGCAGAGTGCATGTGGGGACTGTGTGGGCAGTAGGGTTGCCAGGTGTCCAGTTTTCAACCGGAATGCATTGCTGACCAGGCTGTTAAAAATCCAGTTGGATGCACAGCAGGGTAAGGCAGGCTTCCTGTCTGCCGTGGCTCTGTGCGGCTCCCGGAAGCAGCAGCATGTCCTCACTTCAGCTCCTAGGTGTAGGGGCAGCCAGGGGGCTACACGAGCTGCCCCCGCCTCAAGTGCCAGCTTCACAGCTCCCATTGGCTGGGAACTGCAGCCAATGGGAGCTGCGGGGGTGGCGTCTGCAGATGGGGCAGTGCACGGAGTTGCCTGGCTGAGCCTTTGCAGAGGAGCCGAAGGGGGGATATGACACTGCTTCCGGGACCTGCCTGAAGTAAGTGCTGCCTGGAGCCTGGACCCCTCACCCCCTCCCATGCCCCAACACCCTGCCCCAGTCCTGATTCCCCTGCTGCCATCTAAACCCCTCGGTCCCAGCCCGGAGCACCCTCCTGCACCCCAAACCCCTCATCCCCAACTCTGCCCCAGAGCCTGCACCCCCAGCTGGAGCTCTCACCCCCCCTGCACCCCAACACCCTGCCAGCCCTGATCTCCTTCCCTCCCTCCAAACCCCTCAGTCCCAGCCCAGAGCACCCTCCTGCACCCCAAACTCCTCATCTCAAGCCCCACCCCAGAGTCTGCACCCCCTAGCCAGAGCTCTCATCCCAGCACCCTGCCCCATCCCTGATCCCCATCCCACCCCCTGAACCCCTCAGTCCCAGCCTGGAGCTCCCTCCTGCATCCGAAACCCCTCATCCCGAACCCCACCCCAGAGCCCATACCCCCAGCCGAAGCTCTCACCCCCCCTGCATCCAAATAGCCTGCCCCAGTCCTGATTCCCATCCTGCCCTCCAAACCCCTCGGTCCCAGCCTGGAGCACTCTCCTATACCCCAAACTCCTCAGCCCCATCCCAGAGCCTGCTACCCCAGCTGGAACCCTCACCCCCCCACACACCAACCACTCAGCCCCAGCCTGGAGCCCCCTCCTGCACCCAAGCTCTCTGAGCCAGCCTGGTGAAAATGAGTGACTGAGTGGAGAGCAAGTGACAGAGGGAGGGGGGATGGAGTGAGCGGGGGCGGGGGGCAGAGCAAGGGTGTTCTGTTTTGTGCAAGTATAAAGTTGGCAACCCTAGTGGGCAGTGCTCCCCACCCCAGCACCTCCAGGCCTGTGCTTTACAAAGTCACTCTGCAGCCCTGAACCTTGGTTTGTATTCAGGAACAGAGAAACAGCCATGTGCTTTCTTCATGGTTAACTTCACCCTGTCCTGCCTCTCTCCCTGCTCACCCAGCCCAGGGTCTCCCCTCAGCAGATGCTGCCAGCCATGCAGTGCTTTTGTGGGTCTGCATGAGACCTGCCAAGCTCACTTCCGCTGACAGCCTAAGGCAGGATTTGAACCCAGGTTCTTGTACTGGTGTAGGAGAGGGTGATTGCCACCCAGCCACTCTTTTCCTCTAGCTCTAGTAGAGAGAAGCAAGTCCTTTTGGGGACATGGTCAGCAACGTGTTAGGCCAAAGGAGTCTGGGATCTGTCTGCAGCAATCCAGGCCAGGAGAAATACCCGCTGCTTTGAACATTGGAACTTTGGGCTTTTTTTATTCATCTGACAGCTGGATTCTTGCTCACCTGACCAAGCATGTGAGTTATTTGGAAACCCCTGTAGGCCATATTGCTATGTACATTATGAATAATTCATCAACCAGATTAACAGAGCTTTCTTTATGGCTCAGAAATGGTAAACTGCATTATGGTGAGCGTGTCTGCATGGTGCCCTGTAACAGGTGCAGGCACCTGTAGAATGATTTACAGGTGTCGCTGTTCCGGGGCATAATGGCTCTCATCTGTTGATTTAAGAAGATTGTTTTCCATTGATCCTTAATTAATTATTGAGTTTAGATGTGTTCCCTGCATGGCAAGTTTTACCGAAGGTACCTCAACTCATCCAAAGGGCTTCCTAGACTCACTTGTTAGCAGCCTAGCGGTGTTTATTTTGTAGATTTGTAAGCTATTCAAGAAGATTTAAGGGAGTCCTGTGGTTACTTTATTTCACTCGGTGCTGGCATTTGGGGCCTCTGGGGCTTTAGTGACAGAGGCAGGATGCCCTGTTAATAGGTTTTACTGCCAAGGGGAGAGAAAAGCAGGCACTCCAAAACACGCAGCCCTGCTAGCTGACATGGGCTGAGTCTTCCCGACTGCACCAAAGTTCTTCTTTCTTTCATGAAAAAATGTGTCTATGACACTTCATTCACCCCAAATCTGTTTATCCACTGTCGGCCTGCGACAGGAGTATCTAGCATTGCGTTATGAGTGGTTTTACTGTAGTCTAGAGCTGGCATTTTCAGAAGCGCCTAAGAGACTTACACCATGTCTATACATACAGCACTGCTGCAGCGTCTGTGCCTCCCTCCGGAGGCCCTCTTCCCCCCACTCTCAACAATGGGTCAGGGTTCCCCGTGCAGCCAAGAATCCTGAGAGGGAGCATAATCATGGGTGTTCCCTGACAGGAGCTCCCAGGCCTGCTGCAGCTGGGGAAGGGGGGCTGAAAGAGAATTGTGGCTCTGGGAATTTGGCTGGAAACAGGAAATGCAGCCACGGGGCCTGGAAACAGACCCCGTTAAACCCAAGCCTCCAAATGTTCTCGGGCCCCACAGAATTGCTGATCCAGGTTCTTTCCTACCAGGAAATGCTCAGCTCCGTTCCATGGGATACCCTTTGCCCATCCCAGCTGCTAACCTCTCACAGAGAGGGGGGGAGAAGAGAAGAGTCTTTTGTTTTTATATCCTTACAAAGGGTTGATTGGCAGAGAGATGTTAACTGGCAACACGAATGGCATTTTAGTGGCTCTCTGGCTCCTTTTTCTGGAACAGCGAGGGGAAAAATGAGGCCTGCAGTGCAATAGGCAAGACAAATCTAAGCCCTTTGATTTACTATAATGATCGGTCGGCAGCGTGTGCTGGCTCACAGCTCATTTCCAGGTGCAATTCAGTGTTGGACTGTGTGGTGTATGTCACTATATTAGAGAAACCAGGGGAGGTAATAGCTTTTATTGGACCAACTTCTGTTGGTGAGAGAGACGAGCTGTGTAGCTCAAAAGGTCCAATAAAAGCTGTTACCTCATCCACCTGGTGTCTCTAGTACTCTGGGACCATCACAGCTACAACAAGGCTACATACATAGCTATACAACCGGTCTGATTTGTGTGTGTGTGCCGTACCTTTAAATGCCTTGTTGTGGGCTCTCTGCCGGATGGAGCTGCCGTGTTCAGTTCACATGCAGCCAGTGACAGAAAAGCTGCCTCAAGTTCTTCCCTGTTTCGTTGTTTTCCCATAATCTAAAATAAAATGGCCCACAGCAGAACCTAGCAAGCCCTAACTGACTGGGGTCCTGGTTGCCTCTGAGGCTAGCTCTGTTCTCCCTGATACTGCAAAAGCCAAGTTTGGCAGAGGCTCTCAGACAAACAGCCCCAGGTTTCCATGGGCTGGGAGACTAGGCTGGTGCTGGCTGTGGGGAGGATGGGGGAAGAGGTGGAGAGCAGGAAACGGGACTGATGCTCGAAACTCAGGCAAAGAGACGGTCCTTGAAGTTGTCCCACTGCCCTTCCTGACTGTGACACGCCTGTTGTGTTTGATGATAAAGATCACTCTGGCACGAAGCCAATGCCAACATATGAACTATAAGCATTTATTTATTTTGGTGACCAGATGCAGAATTAGCCAGACACTAGATTTTCTGGGGCATTGTGCCCTTGGGTTGTGCTAGTTTTATAGTATTTGGTTTCAAGTACAATATGCAGGGCGATCTTGGACCCCTTTTCAGATCTTCTCTGAGGAAATGAGAATGAAAACAACCCTTGTATAAGTTACATGGGTAGGAAATAGCGTTGCAGGCTATTTCCACTGGGGTAGAGCCACTGAGCCTACACTGTGGCATTGTCCTCTAACGACCCTGACATGTAAATCGTTAGGCGACTCTTCCCATGGGCCTCCTCCCTTTTCCCCTAGATGGGCAGATAATTTCTGCTGTCACTCAGACTCGTCAGGTGAAATATCCATCCCTGTGTGTGGTACAGAAACACCACACTAGTGACACTACATTACTGATCACTGTTAAAGAGCGGCCCCCCATTTGTCACACCAGCTTATGAATCTGGGGCTGCTCAGCAGCCAAGGCTGGGGGACTGGAGAACACAGTTGGAAAGGAGACATTTGTTTCAGTGACAAGCTCTTCATTTTCCAAACATCAGCTGCATTCTCTTTTAATTGGATTAAAGATGTATCCATCTTATTTCCTCTGAATAATTCGTAAGTTGGTTAGCCTTACTAGCTGTAACCATTAATTGTACTGTAACTCAGAATGCCAGATCACGACATTGCACGGTGAGTCTCCTGCGTGATGCTCCAACCCTCTGATACGGGAGCTGATTACAATGAGGAAATTGGATAGGAACTAGTCTCTTCCACTCACAGCCACCTCCAGGGATGTGTATTTAGCGAGCCAGCCGGAGTATCTCGGCCCAGTGCTCAGCACTTGTGCCTGGCCTGCAGGGGCGTTTGTGCCACAGGAGGCTATGGATGTATCTGGCTGGAAAAGACCCACTGCACCGCAGACAAGTGTTAAATTCACCATGACGGCAGGATGAAAAATGGGTCACTACAAACAGGCCACGTTCAGCGGGAAAGGTTTGCAGCTTTGTGAGCTGCACATGCCCTGGACGGCCTGTACCATGGGTGTTGTGGGACAGATTGCCGTGTTGGAGAAGGCCAGAAAGGGGGTGAAGTGGGGGAACAGCTCCCCCATCTCTACATTCAGGACATTGTGCAGCTAGGAGGATAGGAAGGAGATGACAACTCTCTGCTTGCTCTGTCCATTCCTCCCTTCCTTATCCTCCCACTACAATTGCTGTTGGCCTGGACTGGCCGAAATGCCCAACCCCCGTCCATGACCCCAAGAGCAGAGACAGATGGATCCTTTTAAAATTAAAATCCCATCCCAAATCTTTCATTTGTTTGGGGGCCAGTCGTTCCCCTGAACCTGGCTGGCTGGGGTGGAATACCACGCTCCACCCGTGAGCGGGGGGTGAGCCCAGGCAGGTAGGGAAGGCCGCATTGCGTTTGGTTTTCCAACACTGCTGCCATGGGGGAGGTATTTCCTCAGAATTGGAGGCATGTGCCAGAGTTCCTGATGACTGCCAAGCTTTGGGCCAGCACCACAGGGAAGGCTGCTTTCTGCTTGGTTAGACCGTCAGTCAAGAGCTCTACCGAGCTATTTCTGCTGCGTGATCTCTGAGTGTTACTGACGAGCCGGAGCCCAGGCCTGCCCTGAAGAATCCGAGCGTTCTACAACTGTCATTAAACCCCCCCCAATTTAAGAATTAGAATTGCCAGTAGCAAGGATGCTGCATAATGTGGTTGGAGTCATTTGTTTTAATGAGATGTGCGTAATAAATTAATCCGTTCAATAACAGACGATTTCACTAGAGAAAAAAGGACTGGCAGAGGCTTAAATTAATCTGCTGCAAAACAGAAACATGGCGTGTGACGTTCTCTGGTATTTCATACTGGAGAACCAGGTCTGGGCTGTGTAGACCTATTGCCGAATCATCTTGGGCGAGCGCTACGCGGTAGTGGTGTCTGGAACCTTGGCCTAAATTCAGACACCCGCAAATCCTTCTTCATTCCCTATTATGATACACTGTGAATAAATCCCCAGGAGAGGCACAGGATTATCACTGAAAACATGGCAAATATTCCCTCCGTATGTCGGCAAACACCGGCTGGCATGCTCTGCCCCATGGCAGGTTTGCATTTCCCCTTGCAACTCCCACTTGCACCATTGCAAGTGCACACAACCCGCTGGGGTTCCCTTAGCATGGGGTAAGTTTCTACATAGCGGGCCCTCCAGCCCCCGTGCTGGGAGGGGGGCTCTGCAGTCCAGCCACATCCCTGCAGAGGAGTCTAGGGGTGGGCTAGTGCTGTGCCCCATGGATCCATGGTGACACAGATCCCTCTGACAAAACTTCTTGCAGAAGGGGCTTTTGCTGCTGCAGAATCATGCAAGTGAGAGCTGGGAGGAAGGATTAGCTCCTCTCTGCCCATGCAGGGTCGCTCCCTACCGCACGTTTTCTGAGGCTTTGTCCATTCTAGTGTGAAATGCCCCAAGCAATGGGGTCTCCACCACTTGCCCTGGGAGACTGTCCCACAGCCTAATCTCATACCCCAGAAGGTTTTCCAACTCATCAGCCCATGTCGTTTTTCCTTTCTCCATTTCATCCCAGGGCTCTTAGCTGTACCCGCTGGACCACATTAAATAATTCCTCCCCTTCCAAGGTGGGTTAAAGCTCACAGCTTATGTGTCTGCTCCTGCTTCCATTTAAAATAATGGCAAAAACTCCCACTGAGGTCAGTAATGGATGGAGTTCCGGGTTTCCAGTCTGGGTGTGTGGCTGCCCTGCCCTATAAACCGGGTCTGTGGGACCCGGGCATGTGGACACAGCATTTCCAACCCCGTGCTTGAGCATCCACACCTGGATTTACAATTGTTGGCCCCAGGTCTCTCAGCCATGCTCACTTGTCCGTATGGCACTGTGCAGACCTTCCGACGCCGGTCTGCAGCTCGACCTGGTCCACGCTGAGAAACAACAGGGCTTGGACACGAGGCCCAGTGGGGCCCAGGCTCTGTCCCGCTCCCCAGGCCCTGAGTGCTTGCTGCTCCAAGTCAGTCTGATTTGTGTGGGGAGTGAAAGGGGTCTGGGACTCAAACCTGACTCAGACCCCGGGCTTTGTGTGCAGTGTAGACATGCCCTGCATTGCCTCTCTGTCCACCCTGGTGTTCACCACTCCTCCCAGCTTCATAGCATCGGTACACGTCACCACTGTGCTGCTCATGCTGCCCTGCCACTGCCATTCATTTCACACCATCTCATTGATGAAGCCGCTAAATAAATCTAGACCAAGTGCTGGTCCCTGGGTCCCACCACTAACCCCTGGGGATGGTGTTCTGTGCACTGTCTGTGGCCCACATGTCAGGTTCCCTAGGCCCGTGTGTATCAGTTTTTCAATGATCATTTCATGAGACACTGTATCAAACCCTTTACTGAAATCCAGTTATATTGTGCCAACACCAGTCCAGTCATTTTTTAATTCTACTTAAAAACAGTCACGTTTATCTGGTTAGTAGCAACTGCAGAGTTGTCTGGCTGGTGCTGTGCAGCCTGGGGAGTGGTATTCGGCTCCCCCCTCCAGCCACCGCAGAGCCCACGTGTGCAAAGGCTCTGGGGAGACTGATTAGCCCTTAGCCCAAAGCCAGCCCGGGATCTGACAGAACAGATGTAGCGAAGAGAAACAGCTGAGAGCGGAGAGGTGCAACCACATCTGTCCCCACGCTCCACACAGATCGGCCAGCTCTGAGCCCGAGAACGAGGGAGAATGTTGGCCAGAGGAGGCTATGGTTTTCCATAACACTTTTCAGACTTAAGGCAGCCTGGGGCATGGCAGGGAGCTAGGGCCCCTCTGCAGTATAAGTCTGGGGGCCAGTGCATGTTCCAACAGCATCAGAGGCATGTGTATTCTAAGGGCGCTTTTGGCTTGTAGCTTGGAAGGGACAACCCTGTTATATAACAGCGCTAGGGAATTGTGCACCAGACTTGGCTTGGGGTGAGAGACAGAAGCAAATCTTTGTGCTTGGTGCATGTTTTATGAGAGAGGACTACAACCAACCCAGTCATTGACTTAATTCCGATTCTTTAGAACGCAGCACAGTTCCAGAAGTTTGTATTTCAACCAAAGGAAAAGTGGGGTCAGCTGTCTTGTAACAGAGAGAGCAAGTGAGAGACAGCCCCAGCCCCTGGTTCCCAGGAGTGGCAGCGTGCCAAGTGGCTACATTCCCACATTGTAGTAGTGGCATTTCTGGCAGTGCACAATGTTGCGCAAACACGTTCAGTGTGGAGAGAGGCTCTTCATGTCACTTCAGCTTAGCATGTGTCCCAGAGAGACGCATCGGCCCGGGGTGCTTGCTAACAAATAACAGTCTAATAGGCAATGATTTCCATGCAGCCCTCGTTGCTACGGAGACGCCGAAGGCCGGGAAATACATTTTGCGTTCTCAGCCGGCTGCTGAGCGTTCATGAGAAGCTCTGTCCTTGCATGATCTGAGAGGGGTCCCTGCTGCCGGGATTGTGCCTGCAGAAGGCTCTCTGTCAAATCATAGAGCCCCCTGCTGCGTGGATGGGGGGAGCTGCCTCCAGCAGAATGGAAGTTGGGGTTGCCCTCTGAACGTCGCTTTGATACAGTACCTAGTACCCCCAGGAGGGAGGGCGGTGATGGAGGCACAGGACTAGGAGCCAGGAGAGCTTGGTTCTAGTTTCAGCGCTGCTTCGCTGCCACTATATGACCGTGGACAAGTTGCTGAGGCTGCGGCAAGGGCTATAAAGCACGATAGGAGGTGCAGCAGCCGGCTCCGGAGATCTCAGCACCGAGGCAGCCAGAAATGCCTCCGGGAGTGCACGCCAGAGCAGCCACAGCGTGCCCGGCTTCGTGTCCAAACTGCAGCATCCCAGGACACGCTCCTGGCGGTTTCTTGGGGGGATTGTTTTGCAGATACGCAGCCCCCCCCCAAAGAGTCCCAAGCCAAGTGAGGGGGTTTTCAGAGCAGGAGGCCAGTTTTGCTGGGTCGGTTCACGACAGCTCCACGGGTCTTCTGTAGTTTCCTTTGAACTAGGCTGTGTAAACGACAAACTCCCAGCAGCAGATCTCGCTCAGCTGCCATATGTCCAGGGCAAACAGGAAGGCCAGTTCCCCAGAGCAGAAATCTCCGCCCGAGTAAATACTGGGATATTAAAGGGAAAGCGATACTAAGTGACTCGGTCTGCCCCTGCCACATGTGATTCCGCCTCTCCTATAACCATCAGACAGATTTCACTGTAACACACGTCTCTGCAGAGGGGTCATGGTGACGCGGGAGCCAGGCTAGGGCTGGGAGCCCTCAGCATGCCAGCTCAGATAAAACTTACCAAGAAACGCTTCAGAAATCAGCTTTTCCCTGACTACATTGGTGCCAAGGGGATCAGTGATTGCACCCAGGGGTGATGCACCCCACCAGGCCAGGTCATGTGTCCATCACGACCCCCTCCTGGGATTTCCCCGAGAAGGGAGCAGTGTGAACGTCCCCTGGTGCTCTCTAGGAGCCCAGTAAATGGAAGCTGCAGTGGTAACCTGGTCATGCCCCCTCGTCAGCCACCCCTGCCCATTGGCCCAGCAGCTGGGAGCCCCCTGGCAGAGGGGAGGACATGAGTGCTTTGTGCTGCCCCATCTTGCTGAGATCCTGCTGCCAGGGGCCCTCATCTGGGGTCCACTCCTCCTCTGGCCTGGGGTCCAATGTCCTGGCTTTCAGTGCTCTCCTGAGCACTCTGAGGGAGGGATGGGGGTTGAGCAAGGCGTGTGCATGCAGCCAGACTCGGGCAGCATATCAGGGGTGGGTTGGGGGGCTGTTCCCAAGACAACAGGCAGAGAAAGTGAAAGCAATCGGACTGCACAGACTCATTCTTCAGCTTTCAGAGTAGCTGCCATGTTAGTCTGTATTCGCAAAAAGAAAAGGAGTACTTGTGGCACCTTAGAGACTAACAAATTTATTAGAGCATAAGCTTTCGTGAGCTACAGCTCACTTCATCGGATGCATTTGGTGGAAAAAACAGAGGAGAGATTTATATACACATACACAGAGAACATGAAACAATGGGTTTATCATACACACTGTAAGGAGAAAGAAAAGGAGTACTTGTGGCACCTTAAAGACTAACAAATTTATTAGAGCATAAGCTTTCGTGAGCTACAGCTCACTTCATCGGGAGCTGTAGCTCACGAAAGCTTATGCTCTAATAAATTTGTTAGTCTTTAAGGTGCCACAAGTACTCCTTTTCTTTTTGCGAATACAGACTAACACGGCTGCTACTCTGAAAACTGTAAGGAGAGTGATCACTTAAGATAAGCCATCACCAACAGCAGGGGGGGGGGGGGGAAGGAGGAAAACCTTTCATGGTGACAAGCAGGTAGGCTAATTCCAGCAGTTAACAAGAATATCAGAGGAACAGTGGGGGGTGGGGTGGGAGGGAGAAATACCATGGGGAAATAGTTTTACTTTGTGTAATGACTCATCCATTCCCAGTCTCTATTCAAGCCTAAGTTAATTGTATCCAGTTTGCAAATTAATTCCAATTCAGCAGTCTCTCATTGGAGTCTGTTTTTTAAGCTTTTTTGTTGAAGTATAGCCACTCTTAGGTCTGTGATCGAGTGACCAGCTTTGTCCTTGAACCCCTCCCCCTCCCACAGCTTGGCTCTCGCCCTCTCGCTGGGAGCAGGGAGGGTCTCTCCCCTTCCTCCTGGTTTGCTCAGCATCCCTCGCTGTGGCTGACTGAGCGGGGGCACTGCAGAATTGGGTCTGGCACACGTACCCGGTGTTCTAGGGGTGCCATCCCACTGTCTCCTTACAGCGTCTCTGCACTGGGAAATGAATGCAGTTTTCACTGCGACCCTTGGTCCGTATCCCTCACTATTGGACGTCGATGGCTAACGTCGATGAGGCTTCCACTTAGAAATAGTTTATTATTTATTAAACTACATGGCACTTTATAAGCTGCTTTCAATCATTAACAGCTTGCATTCGAGAGGCCCACGCATTGACCTAACAACATCAGCTGTTGCTGTTCCCGCTGACAAGATGCTCTGTATATGCTGGTTAGGGAATCGTTTATTAGAGATCTGTTGCTCGTGAGTTTTCTAACCTACTTTACAATGAGCTGTTGAAAGGTGCAGCAGACTCTGGCACATGCTAATAAAATAGTAAGGAGCACCTTGGTGGAATTCATGTGTAAGCGGGTGTCCTGCAGCAGCCAGTAGCACTGAGACTTCGAATGTTCCTCAGACGTTTCTTCTGACAGGTTCAGCTACTATTTTAAACTCTGCTTCCTAGCCCAGCAACGCTGGAACCCCCCACCTTGGCCCAACAGAGTCTGCCAGACCTCTGTGACCCAGAACAGACGCCAGGTCTCTCGCCTCTAGCTCTGCAGAGCTAACATGTTTGTGTCCATAAAGCCAGACGCAGCAGATCGGACATGAAAACGCACATGAGCCAGCTGTGGTGTGGTCCCAGTTTTACAGTCCTGTTTGTCACCCTCAACTTTATTGTGGATTTAAGAGAGCGCTTTTTGCAAGTACCAGTAATGGAAGCCATAAAGAGCTCTTGAAAATAGTGAGTCTTCAGTCCTTCTGAGGATAGGGATACCATGAAGCAGAGGACAATGATGAGCTGGTTAATGGTAAACCTCAAAACTGTCCTTCAGCCACTCACAGGATGCTTCCCGATCTTGGGCTAAAACGGGAAACACAGAAGGGGCCTATTTCCAAAATGACTCTCTGTCTGTGTGACCATCTGTCCAGTTCGTGCCACCCTAAGGGCTGCTCTCTGTGGCCTTCATAGTTCACCTAATTTGCACATGTACTTACTACACCTGCCTGCTCAAATAGCTGCACAAATGGCTGTTGGCACATTCAGCGGTAGTATTTGCATGTGCAAATGGATGTAGGCAGTGGTGCTGGCATATTTGCACATGAAACGGCAGCTTACATTTATGAAAATCATATCCCAATAACTGGGTCTTTCCCTTTGTTTTCTTGTCTGGGAGCCTGATTCTAGTCTCACACCAAAGTGCCGCTGTTGGCCTCAGTGGAATAACTCCTGATTTACGGCAGCATAAGGCAGAATGAAGTCCTAGCTCTCCTCCGAAGCCAAGCCGTTCTTGGGAGCAGGCTCAGAAATCCAGCCTGCGTTTCAGAATTTGTACTATCTTTTTGAAACCCTATTAGTTCCCAGGCACTGTAATTGTTGGCAGGTATTCTCTGCCGAGATTAATGACTCAGGGAGAAATCGGAGAACAGCTCAAACGTCTGAGCAAGGGAGCCTACTATTTATAGCGGGAGGCACAGAACATGAGGATCCCATCCCGGTCGCCTCCTCCCCCTGAGGCAGTGGGACTTTACGCTAGGTTTGTGTAACTCGATCCACCAGCTTCGTTGGGATCCTATCCATTTATAGCTTGTCCCTGTCTCTGGCTGTATGTGGGGGGGGGGGGGTCGGCTGGACGTGTCGTTCCCAAAGGTGCCGTGCCTGGCACGCACACCTCACGGGGAACGTCAGCGTCACACAGGGAACAGCTTGCCCTGGTTTAAATGAGAAAAGGGCATCGTGCCCTCCATGGCCTCTCTTGCTCTTAAGCCAGAGATTCTCCCAGAGAGCAGTAACCCAAGGTGACCCAATGGGACTTTCCTGGGCCAGCTGTGCTGCTGTGACAGTGGGATCTAGCGACCAGGATCGGTGATCCAGGCCCCATTGTGCTAGGCACGGTGCTCACAGATAGAATTAAAAGCGCTTGCCCCACAGAGTTTCTAATCGATGCATGTGACGAGATTCAACAGGGAAACAAAACAACCTGATAGAGAGCGGAAGAGGATGAAGTAACCAGTGACCGATCCTGAGCAGGATCCCTGGCATGTCCCGCTGCCCAGCGCTGCCCAGGAGTTGTATGCAGCAGAGCGGAAATGAGTGGTAGGGAGGGATTTTCAGGACAATGCCTCCGCCGAGTGGGTTGTTATGGGCAGCCCCGTCTGTGCATGGGGGGACGGTATGGGTGGAAGTGCAAAGGGGCGTGAGGCGGGGAATGGGACAGAAGCACAGTGCTGGATGGCTGGCCTTGTCGACAGAGCAGAGACAGGGCCGGTAGGTACCAAGGATAAGTGTGGCTGGGCTAGGCTGTGGGGGTGCTGAAAGGCAATGACTAATAGTTTGTGCATAGTGCAGTCGAGGAAGGGGGGAGCCAGTGGAGGGGAGCAGAGAGGAAATGTTGTCATAGCAATGGACAGGAACAGGTTGCTCCTGAGCAGCAGCTTTCTGAATGGGTTTGAGGGGAGCAAAGTCAGTATATGAGCCCCAGGGACAGGTGTCTGTGCAGTGCCCAGCAAAATGTGGCCCTGATTTAAGCTGAGACCCCTATAAATAAATAGTAATAAAACCAGAGCAGAGCTTGCAGTAGTCTGGGAGAGCTGGACCACTGTGGTGAGAAGGGCCGTACGTGTTCCTGGATGGATGGGTGGTGAAGAGGTGAGATGATAAGTGCCCAGATGAGAGTTTCAGCTGTGGAGACGGAGCTGAAGGGCTGTATCCTAGAGCATGTCTACAAGGGAAATTGACCAGCATAGCTCTTCCGGAATAACTATTCCGGTGTAATTTAGCTATTCTGGAATGTGCACGCTCGGGTTCAGCACAAACATGAGTTTATGAGTGGAGTAATTATTCTGGAATAAAGTCACTTTAATTCCAGAACAGAGTGTGCACACAGAGAGCTATTCCAGAATATTTGTGCTAGTCCATTTCCCCATGTAGACAAAGCCTTTAAGGTGTTGTGAGGGGAGATTTAGGCACAGCCTTGAGGTGGGGGGCTGGAGGACAGGCCCAGTCAAAGACACAATAGAGTTGACCCCAATAATTAAAAAATCTTGAGTTAGACCCTTAAAAATCCTGAGCAGGGATTCAAACCTGCCTCTCCCATATCCTCAGGGAGTGGCCTAGCCACACAGCTATTGGCATCTTCGCCTTCTCCTCCATGGTTTTGAGAGTGGTGCCTAAATCTCCTTGTGACTCTAGCCCGAAAAATCAGCGTGTTTGGTTTCGATCTTTTCAAAAGGCTACAAAATGTTTTGACTCAAGCAAACAATTGGTTTCCACATTTCTGAATTTTTTTTCTTTATTGTGTTTTGACCAAATCAGTTTGCTGCAAGCAGCATGAATTCATCACAAAATATTCCGGCTAACCCGAATCTGCATTTTTCGTTGAAAAAATGTTTCCGATGAACAATTTTGCCCAGCGCCAGTGCTGAGCACGGCTTCCGGACAGCTAATTCTGGCCCCTCTCCATCAGCTGTGCCGGAAGCGCCAAGTTCATGCCAGCGTGGTGGTGCTGATGCCAGGACACCAGGCTTTGGCGGGAGCTGGCTGGTGTGTGGGCAAACTTTTTATTGCTTGTGGTTTACGATTTTTAAGCGAACTTGGGTTTTATTTTCAGCGGCAATTTGAAGGGGTCTGTAAGCTGCTGGGTGGGATTCCTCAGAGGCCCCTGCTCAGGGGCGGTGCCTGGCCAGAAATCAAGACAGGGGAAGTTAAGGAAAATGAGCATGAAAAATGCCCCTAGCCTGGGATTCCTCCCACTCCTGTGAGCCTTGGGTGCAGAGCTGAGCTCCCCAAAGACGTTCGCCCCACAGCCACCCGGATGCCCAAGCCCTTCGCCTGTGCTGGGGGTGGGGCCTGCCTGGGTGTGTCTTGGAGTGGTTTCGTTTGGGGGGAAGGGCGAATTGATTGGTAGGATTTGCTTCAGCTTCTCTTGTTTGTCTAAAACCAAGAAAAACATAAAAAGACCAACAGCCTCCCTGTGGATTTCCTTAACAACCAAACCCAATGGCCTCCCATTTCAATTTTCAGTGTAAAGTCGCAGGTGTCGGGGTCGCAAAGGGACAGCCCACTGACAGAGAACAGCAAAATCCTGGGGTGCCTTGGGCCCAGTGGGAGCAGCTCCCGCCATGGCTGCCCCTCTCGCTCTGCTCCCTCCCACCCCATCACTGAGCAGCTTCTCAGCTCCCTGTCCACACTACGCTTGGCTGGGGGTAGGGGAGACAGCCTCCCGGGGGCTGTGGAACCAGCTTTGGAGCCTCTGGAAGTAGCGACGTGCCTCCAGCAGAATCCCGTGATGCAGCAGCACCCCCATGCAGCACCCCGAAACTTCCCAGGACCCAAATCCCACAGTCTTGGTGGCCCAAGGATTGTGGGATATAGTGGGGCACAGGATGAATTTTTCTGCCATTTTGCGGCCCGTGGACCACAGCAGGGTGAGAGTCGCTGGCGTACGATGCCACTGGCTCAGCCCATCGGGACTGCTGGAGAACACTTCGGGGTCCAGCTTCATGGCTCAAACGCCAAGTGCAGCCACATCACTGCGTTCTCGGGGCGCTGTTGTAACCCACACACCTTCTGGGTGTGGTGTTTTGTCCCATCTAGTGGCACCGAGACCAGCTAGAGTGAGATTAATGAGTCTGCTCTACAGCCTGAGCTAAGGGCCAGGTGGCTTTTAACTCATGCAGTAGAGGCTCATGCATTTAGCTCCAAAGGTCCCAGGTTCAATTCTGCCCACTGACAACTGGGGTCTGTCGGTGTTACACTGTGCCTATCTAGAGAGAGAGCAAAAGAAGCCTCTGGGGAGTTTGCAAACGTGGGGGGGGGAGCATGATTCTGCTGCTGCTCCCCCACTGCAGGGCACTCTGAAACCAAGCTGCCATGCGGTAAGAGAGTGTGTGGGGTGTTTGGCTTCTTCAGGACTGGCTGCTACATGGGATCCTAAAAATGCCAGCTGGGGCCCCACATGCACACGCTGGTGGCCTGTGTGAAATGAGATGGGGCCTGTGGCCAGGTAGCTGTGTCACTGCAGAACCCGGCACCCTGGTCTGTAGTCTAACCAGAAAGCGGAAGGGGTGAATGGTCTTGGAGCCTGAGCCGTTTTCTCTCCCCTTCAGGCATCCTGCCGGGCAGAGCTAGTGCCTGCTGTTGCTGCCTGTGCTCTGCTTGCACTGTGGATGAAGGTCGGAGAGTCTTTCGCTGTGGCCCCACAAAGTCCCGAGACCTCCTCCTGGCATTGGCCAAGACAGCCATCCATCAGTCCAGGAGGAGGGAACTGGACAGGGGCATCTCTGTGACCACTGGGCCTTTTTTCATTCCCATGTTCATGCACACGTTTGGGCAGAGTTCCTCCGTGCAGCATTCACTGACTCCTGAGCCTCCCTCTCAGAGTAGGTGTTGTCCAGGGTTCTCTGCTTGGCATTCCCTCCTGGGCTCCTTGTTTTGACCCTTTGGCCTGCACTCTGAAATCTGTTTGATTAGTTTTTGTCTCCTGTGCTTATTTAGGTCCTGAGCTCTGGGCCTCCTCCCTTGTCCGAGGGAGCAGGGCCTTACATCCCTTCAGCAGGCTCTACCCACCACTCCAAGGAATGAAATAGGCTGGTACCTTTGACCAGCATTGAATTCAACTGGAAAATAAAAAGGAGAAGGGGTGTCCTCTGAAGTGAGGGCTGAGGTCTCAGCATTCCTCTGTATGTACCACCTGCACTGCGCCAGAGCTGAGTATGGCTTGGTCTAGAGTAAAAAATTAGGTCGACTCAGATACCTTGCTCAGGGTGTGAAAAATTCTCACCTCTGAGTGATGTAGTTGGGCCAACCTAACCCCTGTGTAGACAGCGCTAGGTCGACCGAAGAATTCTCAGGGAGGCAGATTAGCTATGTGGACAGAAGAACCCCTCCTCTCAGCGTAGGTAGTGTCTACACCGAAGCACTACAGCTGTTTAAGCCTTAGACAAGGACTAAATCAAATAAGCAGTGAGCATGAGAGGAGAGTGGCTGGGAACATGGCTTCCAGTGGGCATGTCTCAGCAGTACGTGCCAACAGCAGCTCTTTGCAATTAAGCTGTTTCCAACCCCACTCCTCTCCTTCCCATCAGCGAGATGGCAGCTCTGCTACTCCCCATTGAAAATACTTTGGAGGGGGATTTCAGAGTAGCAGCCGTGTTAGTCTGTATTCGCAAAAAGAAAAGGAGTACTTGTGGCACCTTAGAGACTAACAAATTTATTAGAGCATAAGCTTTCGTGAGCTACAGCTCACTTCATCCGATGAGCTGTAGCTCACGAAAGCTTATGCTCTAATAAATTTGTTAGTCTCTAAGGTGCCACAAGTACTCCTTTTCTTTTTGGAGGGGGAG
This sequence comes from Dermochelys coriacea, assembly GCF_009764565.3. Taxonomy (NCBI): domain Eukaryota; kingdom Metazoa; phylum Chordata; order Testudines; family Dermochelyidae; genus Dermochelys; species Dermochelys coriacea. Next base: position 29,076,719 of record NC_050080.1, read on the forward strand.
TTTCTGGTGGAATTAGAGAAGCCATGTAACTCCAAAAGGCCGTGTCTGGGTGAACCTCAGGAGAGCCTGAATCAGCCACCTAATCCCCATCATTTCAAACACTCCATTATTATTTGGGTGAATGAACCCAGATCCGGTGTGACACAGGGCTGCTCCAATGGTTTACTATTGAAATCTCTCCTGCATCCAGATTCACAGGCCAACCATATCGCTAGCAAAAAATAAATAAAAAATACAACTATCTCCACCTCTGGGTTGTAAATTCATGACTCAACTCGATTCTTTTGTCCTCGAATAGTAAGAACCTAGGTCTACTGAGCCCCACTACTTTGGTGGCTATGCTTTGGGCCATGCTTCCTATCAAGCAAAGAAAGCCCGCCAATGAGGTCACAGCTGAATTGTATCTAGAGCTGAGCTTACATTTCACCTGTTAAAATGCACAGTTTTTGCTCACACCCAGTTTACCAAGCGATCTCCGGTCCTTGTCGCTAGTTACCTTTCCCCCAATTTTTGAGTCATCTGCAGACTTTTTCAGTGATGACATCTCTGCTTATCAGCTAGTCATTCTTGGGGAGTTTCTGCTCCCTCTCTTTCCCAGGCTGCTGGTTATAGTCTAGTTAATGATCTACCCTAGGCAGGTGCTGCAAGCAGCTCAGTGTAGTGTGTAAAGTCTGACAGGCGACGGGTCTGATTCGTCTCTCTGTCAGAGTGGAGCAAATCTGAAGTAACTCCACAGGAGTCAGGGGAGTCACGCCAACTGGTGTGAGAGTAGAGTGTTTCCCCTAGACGGTGTGCTCAGAATTCCTAAGGCATTCGATCGTGCTGTCGGATCATTCAGAACTCCATTGTTCCCAGCTAACTAATGAGCTCTCGCCATCTGGTCGTCCTCTCAGTGGCCCATCCAACCCTGCCAACAGCTGACCCATGAAGGCAGTGCTTTACTGGCCCACATTGGCAGTATGCTGGAGCTTATGCCAGGATAGGCGGAGTGCCCTTGCTGCTCCTCTACCAGGGGCTGTCCCAGTTCAGGGTAACTGCACCTGAATTTCCCCACCGTGATTCCTTGAGTGCACCCACTTGAGGTTTCTGGCTCCCAGCCCATCACCTCTCTTGGGTGGAGAGCTGCCTCCCCCACTCCTGACAGGGGATTTAAGGTTCCCTGCCTTACACTGTGATATCCCCAGCAAGGCAGTCTGCCTAGAGGCCAGCGCCTGCATTTTGCTTTCTCTCCAGGCAGAGTGTATTGCTCGCAGTTCCAAGGGACCACCCAGCTCTTTATGAGCAAGCACCTTTATCCATAAGGTAAAAGCCTCACAGAGAAAACACATACAGAGCAGTAAAAGATCCCATATGCATCAGTGTTATGGAGCCCTCATAGGCCAAGGCTTTCCAGCCCTTCTGCAAGGTTGGGGATGCTTGGACAGAAGGTCCTGTCCATTTGCTGGATTGGAAAAAAGGCTGGATTCAAACTGACTCAGAACCTTCTTTCTCAGTCTGCAAACAGACAGGCCTTCTGTGCAGTCTTCAAACCTCCTGGTCAGAGGGAATTGGACAAGGGTCCCTGCCCAGAGACAGGTGACGGCTGGAGACCTGAGACCTGACTGGGCCCTCCTGGAGTGGGCACCTGGGGAGACGGGGAGGATACAGGTGCAGTTACCCTGAAAGTGTGACGGGGCATGCACAGTATTTGTGTCTGGACTAGCTCCATAGAGTAGATAAATCTCTAGAGTTCATGGTTAGCTCTGTGTTTGCCCTCAGATCCCTATTGCTGGGATTGGAGACAGAGTTTCAGGCACCAAGGAAGGACTTTGGAGGAGTCTGGTCTCAGCTCTGCAGGAAGGCAGTGCCTGGAGGAGCTGATATCTGGGGGTGAAGGGTACAGGAGCTTCAGGACACAGAGGGAGCATCAAGAATTTGCGGGTGGTGTTTGTTCCTCACATGAAGCAGGGAGCAGACAGGGATAGTGATGTTAAGGGAGTTGTGAGAACATAAGAACGGCCATACTGGGTCAGACCAAAGGTCCATTTAGCCCAGTATCCTGCTATTGTCCTTGAGTTTGCATAAAAGTCATTCTTTGCACTTCTGTAGTGCCTTCCAGTCTAGATTCTCCAAGCTCACTGCAAATATGACTGAATGAAGTCTCACAGTATTATTCTCCCCATTTTGGGGATGAGGAAGCAGAGACATCAAGAGGTGAAGTGACTTGTCCAAGGTCACGCAGCAAGTCAGTGGCAGGAAGGGTACCATAGAACAAGTATGTGGAGTCCTAGTTCACCGCTGTAACCACTCGCCACACATGCCCAATGAGCAGCTCAGCATTCCACCTGGTTTGGGGCAGGGGGGAGAGAGGTGTTTGACCACGGCTATTAACCACGGTGACTTCTTTTGACATGATTATAATGTGCCAGCCCGTGGAAATCCCTTAGCTTTTTGAAATAGCCCCCCTTTCAGGGCAGTGTTTCTCTGATCTATTCCAATTGCTGAATGTACAACCCCCTGGCCCAATTTCTTGCCCTCCCGGCTCAACATCCTTTCCCAGTGAAAGCGAATACACATGTACTGCTTTGCATCCACAAGCCGTTCTTCTTCCTGCGTCTCAGCTAGGCCAGTCAATCGGAGGGTTTGAGAGGCTCTGCTAGGCCGTACTTGGAACAATCCTGGCTGGCGTCCCAGTGCCTTTGAACTGCCTGTTGGCTGGTGGTCTGAGAACAGCCTGCGTAGGCGAGAACATTAATCAGACATATCGGGAATGAGTGTCAGCAATAGCTGAGTTACCAGTGTGCCAGAGGCCGGCCCCACTTCCTCAGTGTTCTCTTTCTCAGCCTAGCTTTGAACCGGCTCAGTGGCTCCCCGGATTACAGAGGCAGTGAGGGAAAGTTTGCGAGTCCAGTCTCCTGGCAAAGCAGGGCTGCATCTTGGTTTGAAATAGTTTCCGCTTGGCTTGTATCGTGTTTCTCCCCCCACCCCCAAGGCTGCAGAAGCCCATCACGGCATCCTGCCGCATGGACAGCAGTTGGGAACGCGTGCACACGGCACACGCAGAGTGCTGAGACGTGCCCACGGGTGTCAAACCGGCATGCTGCATGCACACCGTACCCAGACACAAGCACACTCTGGCTAACACACAAAGGTGCTACTTACATGGGCTGCCGGTGAGAGACAGGCAAGCCCCTTTTGGCTAAGGTCTGGCCACTCGACTGTCACGGCTTTGAAATGCTTCTTGTGTGGGAGCAGCAGGCGGTCTAGGAGAGACTGGGAGACCGGGGCAAGGAGAGGAATTCAAATGGGGAAAATAAACCCAGCTGATGCCTGCTTGTGCCAGCTGAACTTCCTGGAGCAGACTGCCCTAGGGCTGTTTAAAAAGTGAATCCTACAGGGGAAAAGTTTGTGAACAGGTTCAGTAGCTAACTCACCTCCTCTGCATATTGTTTTCACCTGTGCAGAGAAACACACTGCAGCCAGGGTGGGAGCTGACTCCCCTGGGCTTTGGAGCAGCAAGAGACACTGAAGAAACGTGCCCCTCTGCTGAATGATTTTCTGATTTTCTCCCATGGTGGCCGTGACACTGATGCTGGCAGAAGTGAGAGAACTAGTGTGCACTGGCTGCTGGGTCTTCTCCCCCGGGACACCCCGACCTGATCTGAGCAGCATTAGGCAATGCCCACAACCAGTCACCAACATTACCCATTGGAGATACAAGGATGGGCAGATTTCCTTGGATATGCAGCTCCAGAGCCTTACACATGGACCATTGCAAACGCATTACAGCAGGGGACACGCCAGGCATCCTACATGCCACACATGGCTTTGTTTGTCCTGCCCTCTGTGATGTGGTTGCTCATACTTGACTTATCTTGACTTTAGCAAAGCTTCTGATACAGTCTCCCACAGTATTCTTGCCAGCAAGTTAAAGAAGTGGATTGGATGAATGGACTATAAGGTGGATAGAAAGCTGGCTAGATCATCGGGCTCAATGGGTGGTGATCAACAGTTTGATGTCTAGTTGGCAGCCGGTGTCAAGCGGCGTGCCCCAGGAGTCTGTCCTGGAGCCAGTTTTGTTCAACATGTTCATTAATGATCTGGATGATGGGATGGATTGCACCCTCAGCAAATTCATGGATGACACTAAGCTGGGGGAAGAGATAGATACGCTGGAGGGTAGGGATAGGGTCCAGAGAGACCTAGACAAATTGGAGGATTGGGCCAAAAGAAATCTGATGAGGTTCAACAAGGACAAATGCAGAGTCCTGCATTTAGAACGGAAGAATCCCATGATCTGCTATAGGCTGGGGACTGACTGGCTAAACCGCAGTTCTGCAGAAAAGGACCTGGGGATTACAATGGATGAGAAGCTGGATATGAGTCAGCAATGTGCCCTTGTTGCCAAGAAGGCTAATAGCATATTGGGCTGCATTAGTAGGAGCATTGCCAGCAGATAGAGAGAAGTGATTATTCCCTTCTATTCGGAACTGGTGAGGTCATCTATGGAGCATTGAGTCCAGTTTTGGGGCTCCCACTACAGAAAGGACTTGGACAAATTGGAGAGAATCCAGTGGAGGGCAACAAAAATGATTAGGGGGCTGGGGTGCCTGACTTATGAGGAGAAGCTGAGGGAACTGGGCTTATTTAGTCTGCAGAAGAGAAGAGTGAGGGGGGATTTGATAGCAGCCTTCGACTACCTGAAGGGGGGTTCCAAAGAGGATGGAACTAGGCTGTTCTCAGTGGTGGCAGATGACAGAACAAGGAGCAATGGTCTCAAGTTGCAGTGGGGGAGGTCTAGGTTGGATATTAGGAAAAACTATTTCACTAGGAGTGTGGTGAAGCACTGGAATGGGTTACCTAGGGATGTGGTGGAATCTCCATTCTTAGAGGTTTTTAAGGTCAGGCTTGACAAAGCCCTGGCTGGGATGATTTAGTTGGGGTTGGTCCTGCTTTGAGCAGGGTATTGGATTAAATGATCTCCTGAGGTCTCTTCCAATCCTAATCTTCTATGATTCTATGCTGCTGGTTCTTTAAGGAGGAAATAAGGCAATTTGAAAAAGCCTCAAAGAAATTATAACTTTCCCTCCCCGGTGAAACCCATCCTGGGCCTCTAGGGCTGCCTGCCCCGAAGCAGTTCCAGGTTCATGAGCTATTCCCTGGATGCGTGTAATCCCTCTGAAAGGACATTCGGGGCTTGCTTGGGTAGGTGAACCACATGCTGTCCTGCTCTCATGGTCAGATGGGGCCAAGCACAGGGCTCGGGATTCTTCCCTAAACCAAAGAAAACAGTTTGTTTCTTTGGGGGGCGGAGGGAGGTCGGGGAAGGAAAGAATGAAACACACCAGCACCCACAGCATGTTTCACTGCATGAGTATTGTGAGTGGTATTGTGATAGCCATGGGTATTACAGTAGCCCCTAGGTAACCTAGTCACAAGCCAGGGCCCCTTTGTGCTATTCCTCTTACATAAAGAAGCACATTAGCTAGCTCTGTCTGTCTGTCTGTCCAATCAATAGCCAGAGCCTGCTGGTGGCAGAAGCTAACGACACCTCCCCCCTCCCCACATGGACGAAGGGGAGCACACATAGTGCTGGGAGGGCTTGGCTCTGTCCCCTGGAGCCCGGACTGATGGGGGGGCAGACTGCGGGTGGCTGGGGATCAGCCCCACCTCTGGACTCCTGCTGCCAGCCAGCCAGCCTCCTCATTGAAGGGGGGGACTGTCACTCCATATGTGACCTCTCAGGCCTCATCCACAAAGGAAACCTGCCCAGCACCTTTGACAGAGGAGCCAGGGAGTTTAAATTCATAATTCTGCTAGACCCCAAACCCATGGACTCAGCAGAGACACTGGTTTTATGTCTCATTACAACACCGTGTAACCCGCTAACTCTCCTTTATACTGGGACTGCAGAGGTGTTAATCGGCCACTTCACTTGGAATGGTTTGTGGTAATGTGCTGGGGATGTGCAGACCTGCCCCTGTTTGCATGCCGACAGGTTTCAGAGTAGCAGCCGTGTTAGTCTGTATTTGCAAAAAGAAAAGGAGTCCTTTTGGCACCTTAGAGACTAACAAATTTATTTGAGCATAAGCTTTCGTGAGCTACAACTCACTTCGTCGGATGCATGTAGCTCACGAAAGCTTATGCTCAAATAAATTTGTTAGTCTCTAAAGTGCCACAAGTCCTCCTTTCCTCTTTGTGTGCATGCCGTTTGCTTTGGTGCTGAACCAGCAGAGGCTGAGTGTGATCACAGAGGCCAACCCCCTTCATTACAAAGGGGCCTTTGTCAGTGGGTGGCTGTGGGGCGGGGTGTGGCTGATGGGACTGCAAGGTCCAGCAGAACCGCCCCGGGGTGTTCTGAGTGCCTGGGTACATTGTGTGCTGCCGCCCCGCGTCTGCGGGTGGTTCCAAGGCAGCTGTGCAGGCAGCTTGGCTCTGTGCAGTGCAGGCGCCGGGGTAGCCCTAGAGGGGGGCAGTGAAGGGAAATGCTTGGAATTGGGAGGGATTTGTTCCATTGGCCCCTGTGTGTCTCTCTGCGTTCCAGTGAAATACATGAAGGAGATCTCGCCGTACTTCAAGAACTCCTCGTCCGGGGCGACCGTCAGCTGGGACCCCTCGCCGGCTGTCTCCCTTCAGAAGCAAGCCTCGCCCATCCTCTCCCTGCGAGACCTCAAGGAAGGGAAGAACATGCCTCTGAAAATGTGCTATGTGTCAAGGAAATGTCTCCCCAGTGACCCAGAGAACAGGTAACCCAGGCCCCCAGGGGACTTGCCCAGGAGGGGATCCGTGCCCCCATTCACAGCATGACCCCGCAGGCCCCCCGGTGCTCTCCGCCCAGGGGACTGTGTCCCACTCGAACCCATGGCCAGAGTAGGGATTGGCAGACTTAGACAGGGTCTCTCAGGAAGAGCTAGCGAGGAGCTGGGGAAGTGGATGGATCACCCCCCTGACACACACACACTTGATTACTGCAGATCTTCGGCTGTTCTCCTGGCAGTCCCACATGGGCCAGTGTTCCTGGCCTCTGGCCTCACCTGGCACTTCAATGTGCTGTGCTCGACAGCCGCCCTGGCACGCAGCTGGTGAGGATCCTATTGAAGTCACTGTAAATCCAGTCACTCCTGTGAAGTCAGTGGAGCCAGGCTGGGGTAGATCCGATCTGAGGGAGATCCCAGGGATTGCGCTTGAGCAGGACAGTGCCCTTGGCTCTTGGTTTGTGTTGGATGGAGACCCAAGTGCTGCTGTGCTCTAGGCTCTATCTTTTTGTTTCTAAAATGCAGCCACCAGAGCCGCAGGCGACCGCTAGGGGATTTTTCTGTGGCCACAACAGCCTCCCGGGCAGAAATGGGGGGGTGCAGAGACTCTCCCCTGCAGAGTCCAGCTGTTGCTCCTGAATGCGCTGTCTTGGTGTTTGCTGGCGCCACAAGCAGGGGATCAGCACCACGTACCAGGCAGCCTCCTGGAGGCTCCAGGCAGCGCCTCTGCAGACTTGTGGGACCAGTGTGTGTGCTTGCTGGCGGAGGAACCTTCAACTTCGCAAGCAGCTGGGGAGTTCCCAACTCGCCGTCCCAGGGGCTGAGAGGCTCTGTGGGCAGGCTTCAGGCTCCATCTTGCTGTGGCTCCGGGAGTGGGCTTTGGGCTTCAGCACCCTTTCCTCCCTGGCTTCAGCCCTGGGGCTCTGGGCTTCAGCCTTCCCAATCCCACCCCACCTGGCTCCAGCGGTGGGCTCTGGGCCTCAGCCTGGGTCGGTGGGGCTTCTGCTTGGATCAATGTTTAGAGCGGCCTCCAGCAAGAGTTGGTAGCCATATTCTGAGGCCACCAAACAATTTGTTATGAGAACCCCTAGCAGATGCTTTTCGGTCCGCCGGGCTAATGGGCAGAGACCGGCGTGTGTAGGTCTGGGGTCTCTCTGGGTAACGCCTGAGAGGGGACACTCTTACACAGGGTACAGTTCAGTTCATTTGTGCTACTGCACAAATACACAACAGAGAGAATGTCATTAGCATGGGCAAGCCAAGGGCATTGCGGCCCTGTCTCTGCTGGACTTGTTCCAGACTGCAAAGAAAAGTCAAAGAGAACTAATAAACGTTCCCAATCCCCCTTGGAACACCCCACCTGCCCAGTGCCACGGACTCATGGGAACCCTGGGCTCGCACAAGCGAGTGCGTGGGTGGCCCACTGGTTGAGCTGGTGGCCTGGCACTTGGCAGACCAAGGTTCAATGGCAGCCTGTGCCACAGACTCCTTGGGTAAATCCTAGTCATGTGTGCCTTAGATCCTGCCTGACCATGAAGTGCTGCAGTGACAGAGGCTCCACACGTACATGGGACAGACAGTCTATGACTCAGGGGCCTTTCACACTGGGCTTTAGCTTTAAAACGCTGCTGTTGCTGTAACTGTTGAGTTCTTGGATGTTCGTGATGGGCCAGGTAGGAAGCAGCCAGAACCGTCACTTCCCGATCGCTGAGGAGCCGGACTGTCTGTTGGGAGTGTCCCGCTCACGTTAGCCCATCTAGCCCAGCTGAGCGCTAGGAGCAGGGCTTGAGTCTCCGGGCGGGGCTGGTTGCTCCCAGGGGTTTATTCCAGTGGGAAAGTAGGAGACAATTCAGTGTTTTTGCCCTTTTATTGATCAACATTTTCATCAAATGTGACCCAATTGTCTCCCTGCCCAACCCTGGCTGAGCAGCCTGACCCTGTCAGCTGGGTCCATTTGCCAGCGGGATCCTTCCCCCGTGTTACGCAGGTGAGTGATTGGTCGCATCAGCCACGGCATGTCAAGTCTCCTCTCTGATTGGCTTAGTGAACAGAAAAACAACTCCAAGCAACGAGTCCCTTTGGGCTCACACTCCTGGGCGGTGTCCCAGCACCCAGCATCACCCCCAGCGCGTGGCAAAGAACATGAGCCCGCCAGTCAGAGCCAGCTCCAAGTGGCTTCTGAATTCACTTGCCACCTGAGCGAATACAGTCCGTGCTAACGGCAGTCCCTTTACTAGGGCTGGCAATGTGGCCCTGGGGGGATTTCTAGGCCTGTGTCTGGTAGAGGTTTCGACTGATTGCTCAGGACCCCGTGCACTGCGCTGCTGCCTGACGCTGACGCTGCCTGACGCTGCAGGTGCGTGGTAAGCAATAGAATGGGGTGGCTGGTCTGCAGTTTGCATGTATTCCTGCCGTCAGTGCAGCCCAGCTAGAGATGCCAGCACTTCAGGTAACTGCAAGGCAGAAGCTGAAGCCCTGGACTCTACTGGGAAAGCGTGAACTGGAGCAAGCCCAGTTGCCTTCTGCTGCACCAGCTACCTGTGCCCCATCCCGCTGCGCGGATCCTGGCCACAAACCAGCCTTGCCGGGGGCTCCTTCTTCACAGGTACCTGGAAGTCTGTTCTGCAGATGGGCGGATTCCCCTCTTCCTGAGAGCAAAAGACGAAGTGACTGCCCAGTCCTGGTTCAACGCCATTCACACCAACGTCAGCGCCCTGGTGCCCAAAGTCAAAGAGGAACTGAGAGCCCTGCTGGCGGCAGCCGGCGTTGCAGGGAGCAAAGAGATCAAGCACATCGGCTGGCTCACTGAGCAGGTAGCCCAGCCTTTCGGGTGTGTACGGTCCTTCGGTGCCGAATTGTGCTGCTGATGAGAGATTGCGCACACTTCACCTCACAGCTCTGGCCAGGCAGCTCATCCCTTGTCACTTGCACCCTCTGTGCTTCCCACTGTTCTCCCACAGCTCTGCCGGTGAACCACAGTCCTGACCTGCAGCCCCCTCCCCTGCTATTCCAGCCCCGGTCCCCTCACAGCTCTGGTGATGCCCCTCACTCCCAACCCGCAGTCCCCTGCTATTCCAGCCTCGGACCCCTCACAGCTCTGGCGATGCCCCTCACTCCCAACCCGCAGCCCCCTGCCATTCCAGCCCCAGGCCCTTCACAGCCCAGCCAATGCCCCTCACTCCCAACCCGCAACCCCCTGCCATTCCAGCCCCAGGCCCTTCACAGCCCAGCCAATGCCCCTCACTCCCAACCCACAGCCCCCTGCCATTCCAGCCTCGGACCCCTCACAGCTCTGGCAATGCCCCTCACTTCCAACCCGCAGCCCCCTGCTAGTCCAGCCCTGGGCTCCTCACAGCCCTGCCAATGCCCCTCACTCCCGACCTGCCATCCTGGTATTGCAGTATTGTCCTGTTACTCCAGTACAGGGTCCTCTACAATGATCTGCTGATGCACCCAGTACTGGCTTGCCACATGCCCTGTTATTCCACTCCTAGGGCACTGCACAGGTGGTCAGGTGCATTTGGGGGATTGTGGCTGCTTTCCTCAAAAGCATCTTGTCAGTTCAGGAGACGAGGTTTGTGCCAGCCAGTGCCACTGAGTTCAGTGGTATTAGATGGCAGGAGGGTTCATGCCTAGTGGCAGGCTGCGTGCATCAGTGGTGTGATCTGGGATGGCCGTCTGCGGGATATTGAACTAGCAGGACATGCTCAAAGGCACTAAGACAGAGGGGCCGGTTTGTGATGCCAGGGGGTCTGGCAGGAGGTGGGTCAGGCAGGAGGAGGGTCTGGCAGGAGGTGGGTATCAGAGTAGAAGCACTAATGGCCTGTTCTGGAACAGCACCTCCTATGCTATGCTATGCCGAGGGGCCCAGTTCGCTGCATGCAGATTGTGGTTCTCTCCAGAGCAGTCCAGGGTGGGAACAGCATTGCCTAGCATGGGGCTGGGAGCCAGAACTCCTGGGTTCTCTTTCTGGCTGTGCTACAGAGTCACCATGTAATCCTGGGCAAGTCTTTGCACTTCAGTTTTGAGACTGGAAAGGTGAGTGGAGGGCCTGACTCTGATCTCAGTTACACTGGGGAGAGGCAGGTGTCACTCCTGAATCGAGCACCTATCCCAGACTCTGCAGAGTGAGCCATAGAGCACTTCCCCCTTGCAACAGGTAAGTGATTGGCCTTGTTTGGCAGGTGGGGGAAGTGAAAGCTGAGATGAAATGCCTTGTCCAAGGTCACAGGCGTCCTACTGCCCACACCAGGGCTCAGTCCTCCAGGCTACGCTGCCTCTTGGAGGCCACATTTTGCCCTGGAAAGCTGCCCTCCATAAGGTCAGACTGGCCCATGCCACTCGGTGATGTGGCGCTCTACATGCGCAAGGGGTTGTTATTCACTGCTCTCTGGGAGCTGCACCTCTGGCTGCTTTCGATCGGGGTGGGGCTGTGTAGCCCTCGTGCTGACCGGGATTTGACGAGTTTACACAGAATCCCATTTTCTAACACAATGTTCATTGTTGTTTGAACGCCTGGGCAGGGAGGCTGCTGAGCCAGAGCCTCATCACCCCGCTGGGTGCTCACCCCAGGCCAGTGCGGGGAGGGAGGGAGAGGAGGTGGTTCTCATGCTGCTCCAGGAGTTTAATTTGAACAGCTGCTGAGCCCAGTCGTTCTGGGGCGTGAGGCAGGGAGGAGCCGGCTGGGTGCTCAGTGCAGGGGAGGGGATGGAAGAGAGCCTTGTTGCAGCTGGATCCACTGCGAGACCCAGTCCCCAGTGCAGGGTGCGCATCTGCTCCAGGGCCGGTGGAGGGTGGCACCAGCAAACATCATAAGTGAAAGGTGCGTGAGCTGGTGCCTCTCCGTCCGTGCCCTGGCAGATGGACATGTTCACGTCATCAAGACCACTGCAGCCATGGGCCCAACTGGGCTCCCAATAGGCATCTCAGAGAGAGAGGCCAAGCAATGGCCAGGCCCTGGAGCTGGAGCTGGAGCAGGCCGACGCTGAGGTAGTTTGGCAGGAAAGCCCACGTTCTAAGCCTCCTGTGGTTCCAGAGAGAGTTTGGCTTCTTTGGGCTGCCAGTCCCCAGCCTGGCATGCCGGGCAGAGCCTACCATCATGGCTGTGCTCCCTGCTTGGAGGGAGGTTTGCTGGGTTCCAGCTTGGTCTCATGTTCCTTGCTTGGCTCATGCTGCGTGGCGGGATGGAGGCATTTGCTAAGCTCTCTCTTCACTGGCTCTGAAGTTTCCCTGCCCTCATCCTGGCTCCAAGAAATGCCCTTTCCACTTAGTTAGCACTAGCCACCAAGCCCTGGCTTGAGGCACTGCCCCTTCAGTGGGGCATTGTGAGAAACAGCCGGTCCCCTCATCCTTGCCCACCCCCGTCCTGGCACTCCCTGACCAGTGGGCTCCCTCCCTTCCATTCCCAGATGCCCACTCTGTACAGCCTCACCCCACTCACATCAGAGGTCCCTCTGGCCAGGGGGAAGGGAGCTGTCCTCTGAAGACGCCCTCTGCTCTGGGGCCCATTTAATCACATGCTTTCTGTTTTCCAGCTCCCCGGTGATGGGACGAAGAACATCCTCACTATCCTCACGGAGAAGGATCTTCTGTTCTACGGCAGCCTCCCACAGACCAGGGATGCCCTGAACAAGCCAGCCCACAGCTACCCTCTCATTGCCACCAGGTGCCGTGAGCCAGCTGGCTGCACTGCCTCGAACTGCAGTGCATTGGTGCAGGGAGCCACCCGGCCTTAGTCAAGCAACGTGTGCTGGGACAAAGCCCCAGGCAGCCACCACCCAGCAAGCCCTTGCTCTCATCTAGCACCTTTCATCACTAGATCTTTAAGCTCGAGCAGTGCTATTAGTCCCATTTTCCAGATGGGGAAACTGAGGCAGAGAGTGGTGAAGTGACTTGCCCAGGTCATGCAGCTGGCCAGTGGCAGAACCACAGCCCCTGCTCCTCACCTGGTCCATCATGGAGCTATTTTGCCCCACGCAGGTGACAGATTTGTCAGCAGCAAAAGGGTTGGTTGTCCCCATTGCAGCACCACAGCCAGTTAGGCCTGGAGTGGGGTTTGCAGTACTCAGCACTGGGAGGAGTGAGTTTGGGAAGAGGCCAAGGGTGTTCAGCGAGGCCCCAGGCATGGCCAGTGGGGCTGGCCATGGAGCCCTGGAACCGTGATCCTCGGGCGCTGCGTCACGGATCAGTCTGAACCGCCACAGTCTGTGGGACTGGCCAGGTCTTGCTTGAAGGTCCAGATTCAGACAAGCCCTGAACAGCAAAACAAAGTGAAGCAGAGACCTGGGTTTGGGTCTGGTGTGAAACCAGCAAGGGGTGACTCAGGCTGTGGCCAGTGGCGGGCCATGCTAGAACTGGTTAGTGCCAATGAAGCAGAGTTAACTAGCGCTGTTGTGAATCTAGGGAGACCCTCCCAGATGTGTGTGCTGGGGGTAGTCAGTCGGCTCCCCATTGTGTTTGACACTGGGCTCCTGTTTCTGGCAGCTGTGTGCAGGCGGGGGCAGCTGTCAATGTCTGACACTTTGCTGGTGGCAGATCAGTTCCTCAGGAGGTGCTCGGAGCAAGATGGAACAGTGTGGCAGCCTGGCTTGCCAGCTGATCCCTTCTCCTATGCCAGAGAGTGCACCAGGGCTAAGGCAGCTGAGAGACCAGGCAGCAAAGATCGCTCTCCCACTTTGGGATCCCTGCACCCCCCACAGGCCCCCTGGAATTTCCCCTCTCTCCCTCCCATGGAAGAGGGCTGGGAGCAGCGAGCGGGGCTCATTTGAGCATGACTGGAGACACTGCCCCCTCTGCAGGTGGCATCACTTCCCAGTCCCTCACAGCCGGGAAGCCTCAGCTAGACCCTGGGATAGATCTCTGCATAGCCTTCAGCCCACCAGCTGGCTTCACATTCCTCTGTGCAGCCGCATGGCACGTTCGCCGGGCTAGGAGCCCGCGTTCCTGCTCAGGAGTACCCCCATGGCATTGCAGGAACATCTCTACAGGGTTCCAGAACCCAATGGGCAACAAGATCCATGTGGCTCACAGCCAGCACTCCAAAATCTGCCCTAATCCCCAGTGCAGTGGGTTTGCCTGACACCACTTTCCCAAAATTATACTGCTCCCTGCTGGCCAGGGACTGAAAACACTGGCAAGGAGAGCACAGGTTTACAGGACAATGGAATGTTTCCTAAGCAGGAATATTGGCCCAGATCCATTGATATCAGTGGAAATTAGGAGCCTAAATACCTTTGAGGATCTGGGCCATTCTCCCTAGAGTAAAATGATGCAGCCCCTCAAACCCCAGAGTCAGCTCCCAGGATAACGGGCTCCCCGCTAACGCGAGTCCTTCCCTGCCGATACGGTATCGCCGAAATGAGCCAAAGCACAGAGCACGGCAAGGCCTCGGTAACGCTCTGCAGTACATTTTGTGTAGAGTCTCCTTTGTGCTGCCAGAAAGAGTGAGAATCATTTCTACCGGGAGCCGTGTTCTCCCTCCAGGGGCTGTTAGCCTACAGTGCCACAAACAGACCTTCGCTTCCTGCTTAAAACATTCCCAGCCTGGGCACTCGGGGGTGGAAGGCAAGGGATACCAGAGCGACCGTGGGCTTGAGTGTCTCGGAGAGCAGGTGAGAAAAGAGAACAGAAAATCATTTCCGGACCCCGAGGGAGAGAAGTAAAGTGTCTCCCTGCCCTGAGTGACAGGGCTTGGAACGGGATAGAACAAACCCGCAGGGCTAGGAGCTGGAAATGATACCAGAGGGACAGCCATGAGAAATGGTGCATCTTAGACCTCTTCCCCTTTTCTCTGCTCAGTAACTCTGACCTCAGCTGTCAACCTTCCCTCATGGGCCAGTGAGAGGGTTACAGTCCAAAATCTCCTGGACCAACAGAGCTTTCCCCCCCTCTGGAGAGAGAGGAATTCCCCCGTGCAGTAGGATCCAGGCCTTGGTTCTGGGCTCAGTAGATGAGGAGATGTCAGGCGTGAAATGTGTATCATGTGACTTCTCGATAAGCTAATTCCGCTTGTTTGGAGAGGTTTGTGACATATAAGAGGAGTCATGTTCCTCTCCCCGTGAGGATTGTGCAGTAGGACCCGCGGCCACAGGGGTAACCTGGCTTTTTACAAGCGGAGAGGTGCCAGACCCAGCGGGGACAGTGACCTGTTTTGTACGCTCACCCCATAAACCGTTCCCAGGTGGCTTCTCTATCAAGTAAATGGTTGTTTCACCTCCTCCCACCAGCAGGGTTTCCTGTGTGCCCTTCGGAACAGCCCGTCTAACTCACTCACGGTTTCACTGCGTAATGCCGCCATTTCCATGCGGTGCTGACGGCAGTAAACCTTCCTAGACTCTGGCGCATGTACTCTATAGTCTGTATGCTCGAGATGAGCCTGAGAGCGAAGAATTCAGAGTTAGATTTATCTCTTAACGCTTCCATCACCTTCCAGAGTTCAGGGCTGTTTGGGGTGCTACCATCCTGGATTCCCCACTACAAAGGGCCGGGGGAATTCAGACCAGTGGGTCAGGCTTACTCATGTGTAGGCAAAACTTTCCCCTGGTTACTAAGGACACCTTAGACTATGAAACCTGATAGACTGACTAGCTTATTTCCCTTTTCACTTTCCACCATTGATGCTGTTGCTTGCAAGCTTTGCGGTGAGACTAGACCTGTCACTGTCCCCATTTGTATCTAGTCAGTGTCAATCTCAGGCCTTCGCACCACGGCTGCTGTTTGGGAACGCAGCCAGGGAATTAAGGTGGGTTACGGTTTTGAAAGGGGACTAGTGATTTAACTGCCCAACTTTTGCCACGTCAAGGGGGCCTGATTCCCAGAAACTGCTGAACACGCCCCCTCTGCCAGTCAGACCTCTTACATGTAAAAAAAATCAAAGCACGTCTCTGACATTTGTTAAAAGTGCTGCTCATTTTATAGTTAGCCAAATCCTTGCTCTTTATTAGGGATTCTGCATCTGGGGCCTAAACCATTGCTGAGGGTTGCCACTTGGCCATGAAGGTTCCTGGAATTTCAGCTCATGATTCCACATTTCTGAAATCCAGCCAGATGGAGTGACTGCAAGGGTGTCTAGGTTGGACAGAGGCAGGTGCCCCCCAGGGAGGAACCAGGGGCCTGGAGAAGTCAGCCCCCTGTGTATCTCAGCAATACTCTAGCAAGGGGTGGAGAGAGAGACGTACATGGTGCTGCAGTGGTCTCTGCTGGCAAATATCTCATACTGCAGGGACAATGAAAACAGGTGGAATCTGAGGCCATTCGAGAGGGGAGCGTGTGTTTGAAGGGCTCTGCTCCGGTAGAGTTACAGTGCCAGTGCCCCACTGTGTCCCGGGGAGACAGAGCCTGTGTGCACATCGTACACCCCCTGCACTCTCTCCCAGCGGAGGGCAGCCGGGTATTGTTACAGATTAGTTTGCAGTGTGGAATAGAAGGTGCTGAAGGGCCCGCCCCATCCCCGGCATTTTAGGCTTCACGCCTTTTGCATACCCACTGGCATGTGGATCGTATTTCATTCCTTCACTGTACAAACCTCAGCCAACCCAGGTTGGTGCTGGATGGAACCAGGGTACGGAAACCCTGAGACCAGCTCCAGCAGGGGCTGGCGGGACTGGAGCTCAGCTGCTGGGCTGGTAGTCAGGACACCTTCATTTCCTCCCAGGCTCCGCCCCAGATGCCCTGTCCCGTACCTTCTCAGAGGTTAATGGGAGTTGCCATGTGTGAAGTGCTTTGAGATCCTAGGTGGAAGGGGCTAGAGAAGGACAGGGCATCGTGAGCTGTCATGAACGAATCCAGGTTACATTTCAGACTTCACCCAGTGCGAAGCAGAGCAAGGAAACCAGCACCATGAAGGGTGAAAGAACCCTGCCACCTTACAGAGAGTGTCTGTACCTCTGGCTCCCGTGAGTGCAGTGTCCAAGCACCTGCCAGTCGGTCACATGGCCCCCCTTCACATTTACCAATGGGGAATCAAGGCAGAGTGACCCAGATCCTAACTCCCCTGGGAATCAGTGGAAGTTAGGCACCTGAACACCTGTGAGGATCTGGATCACAGGGATTAAGTGACTTGCCCAGGGAGCAGGTGGCAGAGAAGGTCTCCTGCATCTGAGGCTAGCGCCCTAACCACTAGGCCATGCTTCCTGGAGGTTGGTGGTGCTCTCTCCATTGCACTAGTGGACAATGGTGCTGGGGGTTCTTTGTACAATTGCCGTTTCGTGCTGACCAGTCTCCTGCTCTCCCTATGCAGGCTTGTGCACTCCGGCCCATCCAAGGGCTCCCTCCTCTATGACTCAGAACTCTCCTTCGCCTTGCGGACGGGAACCAAGAAGGGGGTGGAGACGCACCTGTTCAGTGTGGAGACGCACCGGGACCTGGCGATGTGGACGCGGATGCTGGTGGATGGCTGTCACAGTGCAGCCGAGTTCACACAGGAAGTCTCAGCAGGTCAGGGACTGGGGAGGCCATGGGAGGCGAGTGTCAGGAAGAGGGAGGGAAGCAGAGACTTGCCTTCAAGGGTCAGGCAGTGTGGGGGAGGCCAGACCCCTCCAAGGCAGCGCTCTGCCTGTTCTCACAGGAATCCTCTCCTCACCAGCAGCTGGGGCTCAGAGTGAGTCAGTCTCCCAAGTGAATAGTGTGGGACATTGGCCTCCCCACATTGGGAATTGCTCATGTCATGAATAGTGATATTCTGTGGGGTGAAGGGGGTGCCAAATACATAGCACAAGGGGCATGGCCAGTGGGCAGCGGGCCGTGGTATACCTGGCAGAGGGTGAGTGGGGGGAGAGACAGAGGAGCGGCAGTGACACATCTCAGGGAATGCCGAGGTCTGGTGCTATAACACAGGGAATATTCAACTGCCAGGTGGGGAAGAACCTGCCAGCTTCAGCTCAGGAGCTGGGCACCGTGCAGTGAGCACCCAGCCCTACATGGGCATCTGTGGCGAACCACAGGGTGGCTTGCTGCCTGCCCTGCCCAGGTCTAATCAGAGACGTGCAGACAATTCCTCCAGGGCCCCTGGTCTCTGAGAGAATCAAGTCCAGGCAAAGCTACACCAGGCTGAATCCAGCCACAGCCCAGCCCAGCTGGGATTTGCTGGGGGAAGAAAATGGGATGTGAAAGTGTCCAGCTGACAGGTTGGCAAAGCAGCGCTCGGGACAGTGGCAAGAGAGAGCCCTGGGGAGGAGGCTGGCTGGGGTGGGCATGTTTCAGAGTTGGCTACAGCTGATGGAGCTGTAACTTTGCAACACATGGTGGGCCATGTCTGCCGCCTGGCTCCATGCAGGGCAATGGTGCTGAGCCACTCCCCACCAGTGGAGGATCTCAGTTTCACCCCACACCTGGGGATCTTCAGTGATACCAGCTTCACTTCGCTCTGAGCTCTGCGGGCAGTTTGCCCAGCGGGAAGGCAGTGGGGGACGATGTCCCATGTACCCGGCAGGGCCACATTTCACCTGGCTCTCACTGCTGAGTGAGGTTCCAACCCCAGCTGCCCCAAGATGCTCTGTAATGAGTACAGCTCCAGGCCCTGCACCCAGGGGGCTGCAGGAGCAGGGGAGACTTTGGCGGGAAAAAGAGCACTGAGCCTGAGTGATGCCATACTGCCCTGGTCTCTTTCAGCCTGCACATGGAATGGGCGGGAATGCACCTTGTCCATCCACATCGACAAGGGCTTCACCATCTTCACCACGGAGCCCGGCATCAGCAGGACCATCCTGCTGCAGCAGCCCTTCGAGAAGCTGCAGATGTCCTCTGATGATGGGGCCAAGATGCTCTACCTGGACTTCGGCAGCGCAGAGGGAGAGATTGTGCGTTGGCTTGGTGCTTTGCTCGCTTGCTAAGATCACCTGCTGCATGCTCCCTCTGGGACCCCCAGAAGGAGGAGGGAGGGGTGGGCGGAGTGTGGGCCCTCTGACAAGGGGTCATGGGAATGTGGCTCCATCTCAGAGGACAGGTGCTGCTCAGGCAATGGGCAATGCGGGATTCTTGCATCCCTTTGAAGAAAAGATAAACCAGGCTGGTAGCATTCAGGGCTATCAATGCCTTTGCCGGGCACAGAGCACAGCGTGGGGAGTAGGTACTGGGTGGGCTCGGGGACAGAGGGATGGGTGGTCTGACCTGTATTATGTCTAGAAAGAGATGAAAGGAATGAGGAATAGATCCTGGGCTGGAGTTTTGTTCCTTTAAAACGTTGCTCTGTGTGGGTTCTGATGGGGCGGGGTCCTGTCGGGCAGGACAGCAGGTGAGGGCAGCATGTGGCTAGAGGCGTGGTGCTGGGACGGCAAGCAGCCTGTTGCCAGATACCCCCGCAGGCTTCAGCTCCCCATGCCTGGATTTGTTGCTGTGAAACGAGGTAGGCGGTGTCATTTCCAGCCCAGCTGCGTGTACACAGGCCTGCTCCAAGCGAGGTAGCGCACTAACCGTGGTTATGTAGCCATGGTGGGACAGGTTCACTAGCCCAAGCGTCATCCCATCGGAGACCCCATGCATGCACTCAGGGAGTCCCAACCCTGCTACTGCAGCTGCACTCCAGCTCACTCAGACCTCGCACTGGTGTGTCTGCCTCAGCTGGAAATCAGACCTCCAGCTCCAGTGTAGATGTACCCACAGTGGTTTCAGACCCTTTCCTCCCACCCCATGTTAATAGCCAATAGCAAGGGGCACCAGCCAGCCCTGTTCACAGTCTCACCCAGATGCTTCAATGGGTATGTCTACACTGGAATTAAAAACCTGCAGCTGGCCCGTGCCAGCTGACTCCTGCTCGTGGGGCTCAGGCTAAGGGGCTGTCTCATTGTGGTGTAGACATTGGGGCTTGGGCTGGAGGCCAGGCTCTGTGAGATGGGAGGGTCCCAGGCTCGGCCTACATCTACACCACAGTTAAACTGCCCTGCAGCCCAAGCCCTGCGAGCCTGAGTCAGCTTGCATGGGCCGACTGCGGGTTTTTAATTGCAGTGAGTCTGAACTCCCCTCTCCCCTGGGAGACAGCGTCTGGGGAGGGTGGTGAAGCAGCTAAAGAGGTATCCCCGCTCCTGGGTGCTCTCCCCGCCAACGTGACTTCACGGCACATTTCACCCCCAGCCCCCACCTGCAAGGTGGCCCTACAGTAGCAAAGCGGAGGCTGAGAGGTCTGAGCAGAGCACTGACCATTGCAAATATTCCTCTTTATTACAGCAACTGGACCTTCACTCCTGCCCCAAAACCATTGTCTTCATTATCCACTCATTCCTATCCGCCAAAGTGACCCGGCTCGGGCTGCTGGCATAGGGGCCTGGGAAGGATCCAGAGAGAAAATTCGAACCCCACGAGAGCTATGCACTATGGCGATTCCCTCCTGGCCAATGCCAAACGAAAGCCATTCGGACAAGATGCAAATGACTGGGTAACACAGCCACAGTCAAGGAAAACCACTCAATGTCCAGGACACCTGACATAATCCCTGCCACTGCCGGGTCCGCCTCCTGCCAGCAACAAGTCAGAAGGCACTGCTTCCAGCCCGCTTGTAGTGGGCGTTCTCTGCAGCCTCGCTCAAGAGCTAAAAACATTCCCACTTCGACAACAGCACTCAAAACAAGCTTGAAAAATATCCAGGCAAGACAAAACACCCCCCAGATACACTGTCACGCTAGTGCCTTGTGAGATGATATTTTCTGTACAAAGAATCAGTTTGTATCAATGTTTTATATTTATATAGCTCGGTTCTAAAGGTTCCCCATATTTTAAACCCCTTTGTCATAAAAAGAAGCTGTAGATTAGATACTTAAACAAACATCTCTGATCCCCAGGGGTCCATTTTGGAAACAACTGGTCTGGAGTCCTGATCCAACTTTGTATTTTTTGACTGATGTGAACTAGAGAGTATGAAGTCTATTTGCTGATTTATTCAACTCTGTAACTAGTTAGAAGAGCCATAATTTAAAATCCTTTTTTATTCATTAGATTTGGATGGTTCTATTTCTTTTGCTAACTCGCAGCCCCTTGATAATTTTATTTTTTGGTTTAACTTTTGGGAGCGCAGGGGCTGTCAGGTAGGGAGCAGGAAAACAATTTGTTTTATGAACCAAAAGTTTATGCATGAAAATCGTTTTTTTCTTTTGTGAAATAAACATCACAGACAACGCCAGATGATATTTGTTTCCTGATTTATACTGAGTAGTAGCAATTCTGTGACAATGTCAAGTCAAATGGTCTGATGCTTTGATTTAATTTTGCCAAAGTATGTCGTGAAGGGAAGCCAACAGGACTGTGAGGTTCTGACTGGAGGGGATCGAAACAATAGGAGAAAGTTCTGCAATAATGTCATTGACTTTTTTCTATTGGGGGGGGTCAGACTTTGAAATTCTAGCAACGTTCATCAAAATTCAAAACATTTCAGCTTGCTCTAGATCTGATAGGAAGAGAGATTTGAACAGATGGGACATTTCTGGTTTTAGTATTACTGGTGCTATTTAGGATTTCGGAAGAAGGATTAGTTGCTCTGATTGTATTGTAAGTGCTGAGCTCTGCTGATGTTCTTTCTCTCAGGCTTTGGCCCCATGGATCTTGCCCAGACCTTTTCTTTATGGGCAAATGTGGGTTTTGTAATTAAAAGTTGCAGCTCTACTATCTTGGGCTGACTTCCTGTCCAGCCTGCCAAGCCAAGCGGTGTTAGAAATGGCCGTCCTTGGATGGGAGAACCTTGGAGAGCACCTAGGTGGTGTTCATGGCTCCTTATGTGATGTCCTTGTCTCTGAACCAGTGGCTCATCATAGTGTTTGGATGTGCTGGAGGCATTGTCTGTTGTCCTTGACAAGAGAAGTGGTTCACCTGACCAAAAAGGGAAAGAGCGTCTTTGTAGCCAACTAACCAACCTGGTGAGGAGGGCTTTAAACTAGCTTCAGAGGGGACGGTAAGCCCCAAAAATGCAACCTTAACAGAGGGCTAGATGTTGGGAAGGCAGGCAGGGGGGTGGGGGTTTGGAGCATCAAAAATTACGATAAGGTAACAGGACCAGCAAGAGAGAAATGGAGGAATCTGCTCAGCATCTTAGATGTTTATTCACAAATGCAAGGCATATAGGAAATAAACAGGAAGAATGGGAAATATTAGCATATAAACTAAATGATGACTTAATTGGCATCTGTGAGACTTGGTGGGATAAGTCTCATTACTGGAATATTGGTATAGAGGGTCATGGCAGAGGTCTACTACAGACCACCACATGAGGAAGAGAAAGTGACTTGAGGTATTTCTAGAACAAATAACAGAACTATCCAAAACACAAGACTTGGTAGCAATGGGGGACTTTAACTACCCAGACATCTGGTGGGAAAGTAATACAGCAAAACACAAAATCTCCAGTAAGTTCTCGGAATGTGTTGGGGACAAATTTTTGTTTCATAAAGTAGTGGAAGTAACCAGGGGCGCAGCCATTTTAAACTTGATTCTGACCAACAGGGAGGACTTGGTTGCAAATCTGAAGGTGGAAAGCAATTTAGGTGAAAGTGATCATGAAATGATAGATTGCACAATTCTAAGGAAAGGAAGGCATGAGAGCAGCAGAACAAGGACAATGGAGTTCAAAAAAGCGGACTTTAACAAACCCAGAGAACTGGTAGGTAAGTTCCCCTGGGAAGAAGATCTAAGGGAAAAAGGAGTTCAGAGGAGCTGGTTGTTTCTCAAGACAATATTAAAGGTACAACAGCAAACTATCCCGATGCAAAGGAAAGACAGGAAAAATAGTAAGAGGTCAATATGGCTCCATCAGGAGTTTTTTAATAACCTGAAAATCAAAAAAGAATCCTACAAATAGTGGAAATGTGGACTAATTGCTACGGAGGAGTATAAAAGAACAGCATAAGCATGTGAGGACAAAATCAGAAAGGCTCAGGCATGCAACGAGTTACACCAAGCCCAAAGCACTTTCCCCAAGAATAGGGGTGTAATCTCAGACAGGTCCAGTGCCAAGAATTATATTCTGCCTCTAACTAATCCTTTTGGTTTCAGTTGGAAGAGGTATTGTTCTCTTCCTGTACTAAACAGCTGTGCAACGTTACTGAGCCCTGGGAAGCAGTTGCAGTAATTCACTCCAGAAGTGGCTGCATTTCAGCAATTGCTGTATGTGTCGGCTGGAAACTCTCTGGGATGCTGCGGGATACAACACCTTACATGAACTGTAAGGAATCATAATTGTTAAAGCCTGCACAAGTCCTGCTGCCATCAAGCTCCCCAGAAGAGTTTTCTGAACACTTCCTTGGCTTTCAAAGACACCTGAGTCCCAGTCTCATCTCTGGCTGCGCTCCTTTAAAATGAAAAGGAGTATTTGTAGCACCTTAGAGACTAACATATTTATTTGAGCATAAGCTTTCGTGAGCTACAGCTCACTTCATTGGATGCCTAAACCCTCAGGTGATGTCTAGCTAAGGCAAAGGCCTGGTCTGGGGAAGATTTCTGTTTGAAGTAGAGCAGTGATGCTGTCCAGCCAGTTGCCTGTGAAGTAGGACTGTAAAGCGATTAAAAAAATTAATTGCAATTAATCAAACTGTTAAATAATAATAGAATACCATTGATTTAAATAGTTTTGGATGATTTTCTACAGTTTCAAATATACTGATTTCAGTTACAACACAGAATACAAAGGGCACAGTGCTCACTTTATATTTATTTTTATTACAAATATTTGCATAAAAGAAATAGTATTTTTCAATTCACCTAATATAAGTACTGTAGTGCAATCTCTATCATGAAAGTTGAACTTACAAATGTAGAATTATGTACAAAAAATAACTGCATTCAAAAATAAAATAATGCAAAACTATAGAACCTATAAGTCCACTCAGTCCTATTTCTTGTTCAGCCAATCGCTAAGACAAACGAGTTTGTTTATATTTGCAGGCGATAATGCTGCCTTCTTCTTGTTTACATTGTCACCAGAAAGTAAGAACATGTGTTCTCATGGCACTGTTGTAGCTGGCATCACAAGATATTTACATGCCAGATGCACTAAATATTCGTATATCCCTTCATGCTTCAACCACCATTCCAGGGCATATGCGTCCATGCTGATGATAGGTTCTGCTTGATAACAATCCAAAGCAGTGCAGAGTGATGCATGTTCATTTTCATTATCTGAATCAGATGCCACCAGCAGAAGGTTGATTTTCTTTTTTAGTGGTTCATGTTCTGTAGTTTCCACATCAGAGTGTTGCTCTTTTAAGACTTCTGAGAGCATTCTCCACACCTGGTCCCTCTCCGATTTTGGAAGGCACTTCAGATTCTTAAACCTTGGGTCGAGTGCTGTAGCTATCTTTAGAAATCTCATATTGGTACCTTCTTTGCATTTTGTCAAATCTGCAGTGAAAGTGCTGGGTCATCATCTGAGACTGCTATAACATTATGGCAGAATGCAGGTAAAACAAAAAGAAATCTTCATTTATAAGCTGCACTTTCATGATAAAGAGATTGCACTACAGTACTTGTATGAGGTGAATTGCAAAATATTATTTCTTTTGTTTATCATTTTTACAGTGCAAATATTTGTAATAAAAATAACAATATAAAGAGAGCACTGTACACTTTGTATTCTGCATTGTAACTGAAATCAATATATTTGAAAATGTAGAAAACCAAAATATTTAATAAATTTCAATTGGTATTCTATTGTTTAACAGTTTAACTGCGATTAATCGCAATTAATTTTTTTAATCATGATTCATTTTTTTGAGTTAATCGCGTGAGTCAACTGCGATTAATTGACAGCTCTGCTGTGAAGCACCTGCCAAAGTGAGGAAGTGACTTCCCCACAGTGAGGAAGTGACTCACCCAAAGTTACACATAGGTTAGTGTCAGGAATAGAGCTGTGGTCTTCTGTATCCCCAGCCCATGCTATAGCCACTTGGACATGCTGCTCCTTAGGGTAAAAGCCTGTAAAATTTTCAGTCTTAACATTAATCTGAACTTTTGGTAAATCAAGTCCACTCTGCAAAAAACAAATGACACTGTATCAGAATTGTAGCTGATCAGGATTTTTCAATGGAACATTTTTTTTCCATTGAAAAATTCCAATTTGTCAAAACCAAAACTGTTTGTGGGAAGGGCTTGGTATCAACAAATTTCCCTACTCAAAAGTTTTAAAAATGGTCAGTGTCCCATTTCACATTGTCAAAATGAAAATTTTCAGTGTTTTGGTTCAAAGTGACTTTTTTGCATTTTGAAATTCAACTTAATTTGTACTAAAAAATGTGAAAGGGTGAAATCAAAATGAAACGTTTCAAATTGAGCTGAGCTGAATTTGTATTTTGGGTTTGTTTGCTCGTGAAAACTTCCAAGATTTTGCCGTTTCATCCCAATTCAGGACAGGCCACTTTGCCCTCTCACAATTCTGGGTTGCACTTGATTTCCAGCATCTCCCAGCCAATGCTCTACAGCTGTGCTGCCATGACAAGCTTTATCAGCTGCCTCTGTTATTCAGATATGCTGTGTATAGAGTGTTTGTTCACCATCTAATCACTACAATGCTGTGGCTGAACCTTGTTACTGACATGCATCTGCTGCCATCAAGCCATCCACCTTCTACAATGGCTCATGGGCCCATAACCAGGCCATTGAGCTGGGAGCTCCAAATTTACAGGCCGTGTATTTAAAAAAGGCCTCAATCAGTTCTGCGCCAGTAATTTTGCCCTTACTATCAACTTGGCGCAGATATTTGTGTCATTTAAAATAACTGAGTGGCTGATCTATGAACACAATCAGGCACCAAGCTACCTCAGTGCCAGTCTTTGCACACACAGAATCAGAGGTTGGCTTTAAAAATATAGCCATGAAGGATTATATTTCAAGCCT
Organism: Dermochelys coriacea; assembly: GCF_009764565.3. NCBI lineage: Eukaryota > Metazoa > Chordata > Testudines > Dermochelyidae > Dermochelys > Dermochelys coriacea. The sequence goes on from NC_050080.1 coordinate 29,102,257, forward strand.
TTAGACCTGGGCCTTAAACATTTAGTTTTGTGCTGAGTCCAGGGGCCACAGCCTCTCTCAGGCAGAAGCAGCATCTGGTCCTGTTTTGACATGCAGCCGGGCTGGCTGAAGGCTGCATGAGGCCTCCTGGGTCTGTTGTCTCTCTCTCTAACCATTTCAGCAGCTGGGGAGATGTGGGAATGATCAGCCCTCCTGACTCAACCTTGGTTTTCAAGGGGCTGTTGTTGGTTTGCTCCTGTCCTTGGTGCAGAGAAAGGGCTCCAGGATCCTGATTGGCCGTCTGCAGCGAAAGGATTGAGAACAATCCCAATCAGATGCTGCGAGGCTCATGTGCTGAGCTTTATCTTCAGGTAACACCCACCTTGATTGTTAGAAGCCAGCAGCTTTATGCTTGGCTCAAAACCACCCTAATGCCAGAAGCAGGGCACTCCTTTCACAGCTGATGGGGATTTCAGGACATGTAGCCACAAAGGAGAGACAATGCTGCCAGGCAGGGTCTGAACAGTGAGTGCCATTTCAGGGCTCTCCATCATGCTGGTTCCCGTCCTGCTTTGGGGGGACACTGGAGAGGGAGGCCTTGTTTGGCAAGGGTTGTTGCCCTCTTCCTGCCTCCAGCTGTGCAGAAGAAGGATCTAAGAGGCTCCCTTAAAGACCAAGATAGGGGAGTTTCTTCCCAGCCCATTTCCAACAGAGGGGTTTTGGTGCTCTGAGCTTCACTCCTGTGGATGCCCTTAATGTTGGTGTGAACAACCTGTTTGGAGGAAATGTTGTCTAGTGGTCAGAACAAGGCAGCTGGGAATCAGAACACAGGGGCTTGGCCAGTGGTTCCCTGGATGAGCGTGGGCAAGTTGTGATGAACTGGGCATATGTTGTACCATATGTACATAAGTACAACCATATGTTGTACTTCTGAAGCCTATGTGAGATAACGAAGCCTGTCTGCCTGGGGCAGGCAGCACACTCCATTTTGAATGTGCAGCCAACTTTGCTTTCAGGTCTTTGAGGTCTGTTGGCTTCCTATTGGGGCTGACATCTAGGAGGCTGGTAGCCGAAGTATAACAATAGAGGGTAGCTGATTCCAAGTACCAAGTCCTTGGAAATCTAGCCATTCTAGACAAAGGACTGGCCCCAGCCCAGAATAACTAGCTTGTTGGAGGGGGACAGGAGTTACCTTGGCAACCAAGTCACCTGGCAGGGGTTTGTGCTCATGTGGGGAAGCTGGCAAGGGTGTCACCTGACATGGGGGGGCATTTTCTCCAGTCCATGAGGGAGAGACCACTGTACCATGTACCAGCCTGCATGAGGAGGGGGCATCCTGGCTGCCTACTTTTCCTGAACACCACTGGTCCCCCAGGACTGCCGGGGAAAGGTGCACTAGTGAGGACATTGCCTGTAGTGGTTCTTGTTTTGTGTGATGTGCTTTGCATGATTAAATATAAAAGAACATAAAGGTGCTAGAGTGTGCAAAGTGTGTGCATGCATGTTGTTGACTAATTCACAACTGCTGCCTGCCCCGAGAGCATTAAACTGTAACCAGACACTTCACACCTTGGGGTGGAGTGCTGGGAGAGGGCTCTTTAAGTGCCGGTGGATCTGAAGGGTCAGCGCTGCACCAGAGTTGATGGACAGCAGGTTCCAACATTCAGAGCATGTTGGAACCCAAGACTGGGGCTGTGGCTGGACTCTGTACAGGCTCCAGAAATTTGAAATGACCTGGGGATGTGTGACCCAGGAATCTCCGAATGCCAACTGGCAAGGGGATGCAGAGGGGCTCCGGGCAACTCATGGGTCTGGTGTCAACCCAAGAATTTTATGTGAGATCTCAAATGAACGCTAGTATCGCACTGGTCATAAGTATTGTTGGGAAATGTATGTACAGATACTATGCGAGGAGTTATGTGTGTATGGCTCTTCATGTCTGTATTAAGGTGATGTTCACCAGGAAGGGTGAAAAACAGGTATTCCTCCAGATTGGAGTTAAGGAAGGTGTATTTCTCTGTCAGGATGTAAATTAAGACTTGTTAGCTCACACAATGGATGGTCCATTTACATATGAAGTCAAATCTTAATGAAAAGATGTGAAGTTAACAGGAAAGGAGCACACAGGGAAAACAAGCCACAGGGAGTTATACTGTCTCTGAAAAACCAATGGCATGTGGGGGTATTTCCAGGAAGCAAAGAAGACACCTGGTATCCTTCGCTGAGGAAGGACAGCATCTTTGCTTCATGAAAAGGGGGTTCAGCCAGGCATGGTTGAAAAACACTGAAGAGACCTGTGGCTGAGATACTCGCTTGTCTTAACGAGTAACTTGCTAAGTTTGGTCTCTGGAAAGCCTGTTATGATTTTGTGTAACCAGGTGTTTCCAGGAATCTTACTATTGAATCTCGAATCTCTGATAATAAACACATTCTTGTTTTCAATATAAATCTAAGTGCTGTTGTACTAAGCAAAGTGCAGATCCTGAGTGAAGTCTTACATGCTGGTGTGTCCTGTTAGCTCTGTTACCTTAAACCCATTGCAGCTGAGCCTCACCTACTTCCCATTAGTTAATGGCCCTTCGTACCAGCTACTGGCTTCCAGAGTCACGTCTTTGGGCCCAAAGCTGGCTGATGAACCTTGAGGAGAAAGCAGAAATGAAGCAACCAAGCCAAATCCTGGCAATGTTCCAAGCTTCTTGACTGATCTGTGGCAATGAGTTCCATGGGCCAATTATGATGCATTATTACACCCATTTTATAGCTGCAGACTGAGACCCCAGGAGATGAAGCGACTTTCCCAGTGTCAAACAGTCAGCTCAGGCCACAAGTCCTGTGTTCCATTCTCTTACCTCTATTCCCAGATACCGAACATTCCATCTGAAGGGCAGGATGGAGACCTAGGGCCTGTACTTTGTCCTTGTAACTCTTTTTTTTTTCTTCTCTCGCAATAATCTAATGAAGAATGAAAAGCATGCTGTGGGGCACAAACGCTGAATTATGAAATCACTCTTTGTGTGGGAAGGCAGCTAAAGGTTAATGACCCAGTAATTCCAAAGACAAGATGCTGACACATTGATCTCAATAGTAGTTACATGAAACAAAGTAAACGAACATTTGTACATTTCTGCAATTTCCTGAAATTCCTGTTATATTCTTTATGGTTACACTTAGAATGTCTTGTAACTCCTAATAAAATACAAGGGTATTGGACCACTTGTCCAATCCCTTTTCCATTACAGGGTACTCAGGGCATGTTAGTGAGCATGACAGAGTCAAAGACAGGTAGCTGACCTGCATTGAAGAGAGGCTGTCTAACCCTTAGAATGGCACTGGCTCAGGAGAAAGGAAGACAGGAATCTGACCTATCTGGGGTGGAGGCAAGGACAAAAGCAGGTTATTACAGGAAGGAAAAATTCTGTTTCTGTTTGGTTTTTTTTTGTTTGTTGGTTTTTTTTTAAATCAGAGGGGAAGGGTGTTTATTTTTTTATTTTAAAAATGTGTGTGGCAGGAAGGATTTGGTAATTTTTGGTTTTGAAAACTGATTTTTTAAATTTTGATTTGTCATCAATTCCCCCCAAACTTTAAAAAGCAAAATTTCTTTTAAAAAAAGGCCACTTTTCAGCCAAATAAAATTTCAGCAGAAGAATTTCAACCAGCTCTAACCTAAACCTTTTCCTAGATGCAAAGATGTTAAACTGGATAACTTAGAAATGCCAGGGAATCTGGACTGTACAGTGGGCCTTGACACTGGTGTAGATAAAAGAGCACTAAGGAACTTTTATTGCACAGTAATGCATGACACATTAGTGTGAGGTAGATTTCACAACCCAACTTTCCGTCAACTAATTGTTCATCCAAACAAGCCTCTAAGCTGTGATTCTTCTCTGGAAAGTGATGCTGTCCAAATGGCATCCTGAGTTGTTTACTGCATCTTAATTTCTTGACCAGATGTCACCAGTTGACACATCAGATGTCTGAGGGGGGAGTTTAAGAGCCAGCCCTACAAATTCAACCTGGGATCTGAAAATCAAGCTGGGTTCTTTCCTTCTCACCCACCATTTCTGGGATGTAAGAAAGGTTAGTCTTTTTACTTTTTAAAGTACCTGGAACGTCAAGACTTGGACTATTGTGGCATGATGGAGGAGAAAAGTTGGCTGCTTTGCATTTGCTAAAGCTAGACTATGAACTGACTTCTCCAATAGAGGAGTGTTAGTGAAGCTTTTTTATCATCCCTGTTGCCCCTGACAGAAGCAAGTTGATTCTTTATATAAAGTATAGCTTTAAATAATAATAATGATAATGCTGCTTAATATGAAACATTATTGATGTTTTGGGTGGGACACCATCCATTCAAGGATCTGAAAATGCTTCACAAACACTCAAATTACAAACAAAAGGGCAAGGCATGGAAATGTAAAAGTCTCCATTGTCTTATTGATACTTAATGGCATGTCTATGCCCCGTTCCCCTAGCATCAATATAAATGAGGTCAATGCCCTACTCATGAGTGTAGGGACTGAGTCTTCTAGAAGAACATAAATGGTCAAGTCTAGAAGACGAATATTCTGGCTTCAGACTGACTGACCCTTGCATCGCAGTTAATTAATAAGAGTCATAATTTTTTTGTTTTTAATTTCCATAGTAACAGCTCATGTTTCCCATTATATTGTATTAACCCTGCCACAATGTGATACAAGTTGATGCAGTGGCAGTCACATCACAGCATCACAGCAGGATCATTGTCTAACCCACAATATGCTGAAATATTTTAAAAATTTAGTTCTAAATTTAAATGCCTGTTTCCCCAAATCATTTGTACATGCAAAAAGTTTGTTTGCATGTGTAACCTACACACCTCCTGGGTGGGGTGTTCTGTCCCATCTAGTGGCACCAAGAGGGGGAGGGGGTGAGAGAGAGAGAGTGCCAGCCATATGGCTTGAGGCTCATGCACTAAATTCCAGAGATCTCAGGTTTGATCCCGCCGGCTGACGATTGCGGTCTTGTCAGTGTTACACATGCTTATCAACCTGTGGTGGTATTACTGGCCATTAAGCTGTTTCTGTTTGGGTAAGAAGGTAACAGGTTGTGCTGAAAGGTGAATTATTGGACTGGAGGGAGGTTACTAGTGGAGTTCAAGGATTACTTTGGGAACCAATCTTATTCAATATTTGAATTAATGATTTTGGCACAAAAAGTAGGAGTGTGCTAATGAAATTTGCTGATGATACAAAACTGTAAGCCATCATCAATAGAGAGGAGGATTGGAACATTATACAGGAAGATCTCGATGACCTTGAAGACTAGAGGAATAGAAATGGGATGAAATTCAATAGTACAAAGTGCAAGGCCATGCACTTAGGGTACAATAACAAGAATTTCTGCTACAAACTGGAGGCTCATCAGTTGGAAGCGAAAGAGGAGGAACAACACCTGGGTGTGTGGGTCAATCATAGGATGATTATGAACCACCAATGTGATGTGGCTGTGAAAAAGGCAAATGTGATCCTAGGATGTGGTAGGCGAGGCATTTCACATAGAGAAGTACTAATGCCATTGGATAAGGCACTGGTAAGACCTTGTTTGGAATACTCTACAATTCTAGTCACGCATATTCAACCAAGATGAAATTAAACTGGAACAGGTGCAGCGACAAGCTTCCTGGATGATCAGGGGAATGGAGGGCCTATCTTATGAGAGGAGACTGGAAGACCTTGGATTGTTTAGTCTTGCAAAAATAAGGCTGAGAGGGGATCTGATTGCTCTCTATAGATACATTAAGGGGGTAAATATGAGAGAGGGTGAAGAGCTATTTAAGCTAAAGGACAATGTTGGCACCAGAACAAATAATATATAAATTGTCCATGAACAAATTCAGGGTCTTCATTAGAAGATTTCTAACCATCACAGGGGTGAGGCTTCCTTTCACAGGCTAGAAAACCCTCTAGCCTAGGTTCAGCCCTTCTCCCCTAGTTCAGTTTTTTGTTTCTCAGGTGTTTTCCAGCCATCTTCTTGGGTAGGGAGTCAGTGAAGAATGAACCATGCTGATGTCACTTCCCTGCCTTATATAGTTTTAGCATATGGTGGGAACCCTTTGTCTCGCAGTTTGATGCCCACACCTGGTCAGTGGAAAAACACTAGTATTATGATGGAGTCTGGTACCAGGTGGCTTGGTGACATGTCCCCGTAGGACCACCACAGCCATGACTCAAAGACTGTTTGCAGCGTCCCCAGGAAGGCTCCCAGGTGGGAGATTAGCATTGTCTAGGACCTACTGTTCTCCCTAATGGCCCTTCCCAGCCAGCCATCTTGACTGATTGCATTCTGTCTAGTGATCGTTCCCCAGGTTTAAACAAATTTGTAATAGATGCATAGACAATATTCCTAACTTCAGATACTAAAATGATACATGCATACAAGTAGGATAATCATATTCAGTAAATCATAACCTTTCCAATGATGTCTCACATGCCTTATCTTGCACAAAATACATAATTATGCCATACTCATATCATAATAATATTACTATGAAAAATATGGGGCAAAATACCACAGTGTGCATTTTCACTGGACTCCTGCTCACATTCCCAGTCAATTCCCATGAAGGGACAGATGGCAGGGTACCAAGATGGAGATTTCCATTACTGGGGGGGAGGAGGGGAGTTCCAACTCACACGTGCAAATGCGTAATTCAGAGATGGTTTTATTGTGTTGCTAAGTGCCAGGTATCCTAAACAGATAAGGAAGGGCGCTCCTGAGGAGCGGTAGGAAATTGATTCTGCTCCTTCAACAATGTATGCTCTTTCCCCTTGACTGACGCAAACCTTAGGTTAGTGGTTGTCATGGCAATACCATTTCTGTGCTCAGAAAAACTATTAGATGTTGATTTTGCAGCATCCCTCTGAACAGAGTAACGATAATAATCCATGGTATTGTTTTTTCTGTTTACAAAGTGTATCCAAAAATGATCGGTGCGCTGCACTTTCAAAATGCCTGCACTGTGCACTGACTTTAATGTATACACACTGAAAGACATTTTCACCAACAAAATCATTTTCTTTCCAGATGTGTAACCTGATATTACTATACTCAGGTAAGTATTGGTCTGGAAGAGTGTCTGTTTCACTCTAATGTCTATCATTAGATTAACCTGTCATTCAGCCTGGAATAAAACCAGCCACAAATACACAGCTGGGCAAGCTTAAAATGCACCAGGGGTGGTGGTCTATCTCCCAAGCTAAGCGAAGGTCAGGCCTGGTAAATAGGAGACTCCTAAGGAAGGCTCAGTATGCTACAGGAAGAGGTGTTGGTCATTCTGGAAGGTCATTTGTTCACAGAATTGATGTTGAATCTGGAATCTAGTGAGTTACTGGTGGGGTTTGATTTTAGATACATCAGTACACACCAGCTAAATCAGGCAGCAAATAAGGCTGAGATTCAAAAAGGATCAGTGCAAGGAGTCTTTGCTTATATAAGGGTGAGGAGATGTCAGTGGGTCAGCAAACACCCAACAGAGGCCCAATAGAAGAGCCAGGACAGCGATAATGCCTTTGATAGTTACAAACAATGCCCCAGAGGAGCAAAACTTTTGAGTTATTCACTAGAATCTTATAAAGGCCCCTCTTCTCCCTCTTCAGTGCAGAGTGGCTGCAGGACACCAGTGATAAGTCCCAAAGACACCTTGACACCTTAAGAGCCTAATTTGGACATTCAACTGTTGTTCGTTGATTCCTGTTGGTCCTTTTTCAAGTACTGGGCTCATGTGGGTGGGTGAGCATGCGCTCCATGCATTTGGAATGGGAAGATTTTTTCAATAGCAGTGTCCATTGGTCTGTGCCAGAACTCTTCCCCGCCTCGTGTTCTGAACCGAGGGGATAAGGGGTGGCATGGATCAACCATATCTCCAGTTCCTTTCTACCACTCACGGTCTGGGAAAGAATCCTTCTGTGTCTGTAGCCTTTCCAGGGTTCCTGCTCAACCTTCAGTTCCATAAATAATTTGTAAATAGTTATTTTTAAAGAGCTGATTTGGAGTGTTGTCTCCCCAGGCCTCCCACTGTTCAGGGCACCTAGCATGCCCAAAGTTCCAGGCTTCAATACCTGTCTGGCCTGCCCCAGGGTCTTCCCAGTGACTGACCCTCACAAGAGCTGCCTTTGCTCCCTCAGGGAAGCACACATCCTTTTGTGGTGTGACATCTGCTGCTCCTTTTCCCTGCTTACCAGACAGTCTCGGGAGTTCAGACTCTGACACTTAATGGAGCTCTCCAAGAGGCCCCATTTGGGCCCTGGGCCCTCCCACTCCCCACCTACTCAATCTGAGCCTCCAGGTAGTGCCCCTTCAGCCCCCTCTCCCAGGACACTCTCCCCATCTCTCTTCCGGGACCTTCTCATGAGAGGATTCTCATAAAAGTGTTGGACTCCCTTCTCCAGCTTGGGCCAATAGAGCTTGTAACCCCTCTGTAACTGGGCTTTTACTCCAAATATTTCCTCATCCCCAAGAAGAAGGTGGGCTAGAGAGCTATCCTGGACCTTACACAGCTAAATGTCTTTTTACATCATTCAAGATTCAGGTTGATTACCCTGGTCTATGTAATCCTCTCCTTGAATGAAGATGACTGGTTTGCATCCCTCAGTTTGAAGGCTGTTTATTTCCATATAGTCATTCACCTAGCACACATGAGATTTCTGTACTTCATGGTGCTCCCCTGTGGCCTTTCAACTGCCTATCACAAAGCTACTGTCAGTGGTAGCAGTGTATCACCACAGAGAGGGGAGACCCACAGTTCCCTGCCTAGACATCTGACTGCTCATAGGACAGTCGTATCAGGAAGTACAAGCAGCAGTCACCTCCACACTTGACCTCTTTCATGCTTTGGGACGTAGGTAAATTCAGAAGAATCCACTTTAATCTCCACAGAAATTATGGAATTTATTGGCATGAATCTGAGCTTGATCAAGGCAAGAGCCTACTTACCTCAGGACAGATTCCTTGCCATGACAGACCTTTTCACCCAGCTTCAACTCAGCCCTCAGATGACAGTCCAGTACTCCTTGGTCCTACTTGGTTATAGGGCTGTGTTCACTTATGTAACCCCTTTCACAATGCTTCGTCTTTGGTGCCTCCAAGCCTGGTTGCGGACAGTTTGTGTCCCCAGCAGGGACTCCCTGGACAAATGAGTCTCACTTCCCCAGAATGTCCTGACATAGCTCACCTGGTGAGAGACCAGAGAGAAGGTCTGTGTGTGGGTCCCCTTTGTTCCCACCCTACCCACAAAGACACTCATTACTAATGTCTCCTTGCTGGGACAAGGAGCTCACCTAGATGACCAGACAGTTCAGGATTCCTGGTCCCCACAGAAGTTCAAACTGCATATCAATCTTCTTGAGCTTCAGGCAGTCCACGAAGCATGCAAGATGTTCCTATCCCTTATTTTGTCCATGTATGTCCAGGTCAGATCGGACCATGATTACTGTCTATTACGTAAACAAATGTGAGAGCAAGATCCATACCATTCTTCATGACTTATGAGGAGAGGCTGAGAGAACTAGGATTATTTAGTTTTTAGAAGAGAAGAACGAGGGGGGATTTGATAGCTGCTTTCAACTACCTGAAAGGGGATTCCAAAGAGGATGGATCTAGACTGTTCTCAATGATAGCAGATGACAGAATGAGGAGTAATGGTCTCAAGTTGCAGTGGGGGAGGTCTAGGCTGGATATTAGGAAAAACTTTTTCACTAGGAGGGTGGTGAAGCACTGGAATGCGTTACCTAGGGAGGTGGTGGAATCTCCTTCCTTTGAAGTTTTTAAGGTCAGGCTTGACAAAGCCCTGGCTGGGATGATTTAGTTGGGGATTGGTCCTGCTTTGAGCAGGGCGTTGGATTAGATGACCTCATCAGATCCCTTGAACCCTGATATTCTATGAAGCAATCCAGCTCTGGAACGGGTGCACACAGCATCAGATTACCCTCTTGTCTGTATATATTCCAGGAGTAGTGAACTCCCGAGTGGACAGCCTCAGCAGACATTTCCACAGGGATCATGAGTGGGAGCTCCATTCTTCAGTACTGCAGTACATCTTTCATCAATGAGGCTTCCCATCCTGGGACCTCTCTACAACCCAGGGAAACAAGAAGTGACCTATTGCTCTTGAGCCACCCAGGGCCTCAACTCCAAGGCACACATTCCTAGTGCAATGGTCGGACCCGCTAATGTACATCTTCCCTCCCATTCCTCTGCTACCTCATATCCTCAGGAAAATCAAGCTGCATAGGGTCACAGTGATCCTGATAGCTCCATAGTGCCCCAAACAAATTTGATTCACCGCTATCCCATACATACTGTCTCAGAAAAGGGCCAGGATCAACCACCCCAACCCAGCATCCCTACATATGGGGATCCCTACAAAAGGGGAAGCTACTCAGATGCAGACCAAATTGTGGGGGGAGGCCTGAGCCCCAGACCAGAAGAAGAGACGCAGACAGCCCTGGTTCTCCAGGCAGCTGCCACTTACCTCCTGCCAATGCCCAGCACCTGGAAACACTAAATACAAGCAGCACAGAATACACACTCTCACTTCATTAAGCACAGAATCCAACTAGAGCAAACATCTAAATGTTTCCCTTGAACTTCCAGCTAAGAATTCTTTGGTGAGCAGCCTGCAAAGCTGTAATGCAAACAGCAACAGTTTGCAAGAGAAAAACTAACTCACCAACCTGAATCCTTCTACTGGAAGAGGCAACTGTTGGAATAACTGACCAGTAAGTTAGTAAGGCACTGCACAACCTTTGACTAGCACAGTCAGTCTATTAACCCTCTAGCTGACAATGCCTCTGTTTGAATAAATCTGTGCCATCACTCATACCCAGCAGCTGGGTAGAGTTTTCAGTATGAAGTGTGAGCCGCCTTTGTGCATTGTGGTGTGATGTGATCTGACCTTCAGATTTATTGCTGTTCAATGGGCAGGAATAAAAATAGTCTCGTGCAGTGTGGGTGGAGTCCAGAGTCCTTTGCCTTGTCTTAGTACCAGGAACCCTAATCAATGTGGACTTTCCTCTAGACAAGCTGCTCTGGATCCTACTTTCCAAAAGGTTAGCAAAGGCTTTGTTTAGCTTGATTTTTTTTTTCAAGAGACCTCCAGCCCTTAAAATCCACATGTCAATGTTGTTGTGCCCATTTTACAGATGAAGGAATTTAAGCAGAAAGGTTGTGAATTCCTCAAAGTCACATAGGAAATCGGTAGAAGAAATAAGAATAGAATGCAGCTCTCCTGATCCCAGAGCCTGTCCTTCATAAGACCATCCTATCTCTTTCTAGGTAATCAGTAACTGTGAAAGATTCCTTAGCAACCTCCCTGGATATAACAGTCTGGATACAACAGATATAATAGCTAACACCCTGTGTGCGATACATAATTAAATAATGAAAGCAGTCCTGTGAAGTTTTAAGTGTCTGCAGTGGTTGTGAGGATTTTACCATGTTCCTTGGGAGATTACTTTTTACTGGAATAAATCTAATTTGTTAAGATTTTTCCTTAATACTCTTAAATGTTCATTAACTCCATTTCAGCAAGTAATTTTCTCCATACTCAAAATACAAACATATTTTCAGTCACAACAACCGTTATTTTTCACAAGGAAAATAAAACAAAAGTAAGATCTCCAGGAAAGAGCATAGTGGATATCTCCCTTCAGTCTGCATCAACTCTGAGTGCAAGATGGCTGCTGAACTTTGGACAAGTCTCTTAGAAATGGACACAGAAAACAGAAGACAATGGTGTGTCATAGCGACATACACCACAGTCCCATTTCCTTGAGTGGCACCCTTTTGTACCATTACCAGAGACAACGAAGCTCTGTGAACAGCCCAATTCCTGATGTAATGACATTAAATTCTGTGAAGTTAACCCAAAGGTAAATTTGGCCCAATGGCTCCAAATTGCTCTGTGTAGAATGTTACCTACAGCCATCAGCGTGAGTTGGTTTTTCATGCTTCTGCATGTCAGGCTTTAAGGCCTACAAAGAAAAACCCGAAGACAAGACGGTGCTTGAGAAGTGAATACACTGGACATGGCCCTTGAGAGGGTGTTAGTCCTGCCAGCCTATCAAGCCTCCATTACTGATGGCAGCAGCAGCAATCTTATTTCATGATGAATAGGACCCTCAATTTTATTACAAATAAATGCCAAATTTCCCCCCTCCCTTCCTTTCCCCCATGACTGGAGGGGTGTTAATGGGCTACTTCACCTTGAATGGTCCCTTGATATGTGTTAACTATCAGAGAAGTAGCCCTGTTAGTCTGTATCCACAAAAACAATGCTGAGTCCGGTGGCACCTTAAAGACTAACAGATTTATTTGGGCATAAGCTTTTGTGGGTAAAAACCCCCACTTCTTCAGATGCATGGAGTGAAAATTACAGATGCAGGCATAAATATACTGAAAAATGGTATTGACACCTCCTCATCAATTATTGGGAGTGGATCACATCCACCCTGATTGAATTAGCCCTGTCAACAATGGTTCTCCACTTGTAAGGTAACTCCATTCTCTTCATGTGTCCGTATATTTATGCCTGCATCTGTAATTTTCTCTCCATGCATCTGAAGAAGTGGGGTTTTTTACCCACAAAATCTTATGCCCAAATAAATCTTAGTCTTTAAGGTTTCATAGTAGCAGCCGTGTTAGTCTGTATTCGCAAAAAGAAAAGGAGTACTTGTGGCACCTTAGAGACTAACAAATTTATTAGAGCATAAGCTTTTGTGAGCTACAGCTCGTGAGCTACAGCTCACTTCATCGAATGCATTTGGTGGAAAAAAACTTTTTTTCCACCAAATGCATCCGATGAAGTGAGCTGTAGCTCACGAAAGCTTATGCTCTAATAAATTTGTTAGTCTTTAAGGTGCCACTGGAATCCTCGTTAACTGTTTATGTTAAACTGTTCCACCTTGTATTTAGCTATGACACTCTGAGTATGCTTCCCAGACCTGAAGAAGAGCTCTGAGTGGCTCGAAAGCTTGTCTCTCTCACAAATAGAAGTTTGGCCCAATAAACGATATTATTTCACCCAGCTTGTCTTTTAAATTTCCAGGAAGTCCTGCAATATGGATTTGCAGGAAAAAAAGTTACTGTCGAATCAATACATGAAGTAATTTAGAAACAGATGGTGTATTTTTTTGTGGTCAGAAGGATGTCTGCAAAAGGAAAAATATGATTACTGTAATTTGGCTTCCCATTACAGTCCTACTGCCATTACTCTTTCGGCTTTATTTCAATAAAAGATGGAGCCACTCCCAGAGCAGATTTCCGATTCATCTTTCAGACCACAAGCAGCACACGGACATGGTAGATGTACAGGCACATGGTAGATGTACAGGCACTAGCTGTGTTCGAGCTACCATGCTACAAATAGCAGTGTGGGCATAGCGGTGTGAGTGGCAGTTTGGGAGAGCCAACCAAGCACAATCCTGGCCTAGACCCTCAGGCACCTAGGCCAAGCCATCACCTGTGTCACCATGGCCACACTGCTAGTTTTAGCTTGAGCAGAGATAGGCATGTGCACTGCCATCCAAGCTGGGAATCACAAGTCCCAGCTGCAGTGTAGACATATCCTAGGTGGCGGAGGCTTCCTGATGTGTGCCTATGAAAGTGAGTGCAGGCTCCGTCAGAGATTCCAGGCCATGGGAAAGACAGGTCAGGTTTGTGGAAAGCGGATATTTGCTTCTTTGGTATCACATGTAGGATGATTTGATTTGATTTGATTTTTAAAATTCTTTTCCCTTTGCATCTTCCCATTTTAAGGCTTTTTTTAAAAAATGTTGGTTTTGACACTTTGTTTGGATATGATTTACAGCCTCCATCCTTGCCCCGACATCCCAGTGTTTTATAGGGTGCTTTGCGCACAAGTGCATCTTGAAAGGGCACTGTAAATTGGACTGTCACATCGACCTCTTCTTTACAACATCAGAGAGTTTCTAGGCCCTTCGTTGTGTTAATGAACTTGCATGGAAACGGACACTATAAAGGACGGACATCAACCAGCGACTGCCCCCTGCAGTCAGCCCCTTCCCCACATCCAACCCCAACCTTGCACAGGAGAGCTGCCCTAGTTCTGCCCCACCAGGAGCAATCTCTGCAGTGGCCTCTACTTGAATTGCCCAAGGTCTGACAGTAACTCTTTAACAGAGGTAGCAATAGAATTCAGATCTCCCAATTTCCAGTCCTGAGCCTTAACAATCCATCCCCCCATTGTCATGAGTGGCCCCGCCCCCTTGGGCTGGATAACAGGCCGTCTGTGTAAAGTGCTTGGAAAGCTATGGATGACAAGCTAAGTGCTTACGATTAGCATTATCGACGTGTTTGTACATGTGAGGAACTCCACTGAGGAAGCAATAGGAACCGTAACTATTATTTTAAAGGGGTTAAATCAAAAACTTCATGTTGAATTAACTCTTTAAGAGACTGGAAATGCCAGTGATTTGAGGATGACTGTCCTTCTTGTACTAAGTCTATGCCGGTATTTCTCTGTAGCAGACGGACAATACACTGATGCTTTATTTAGCACTGCTGGAGCAATGTTCTCATGGTTAATGTGTCAGCTAGTTCTTGCTTTGGCTATGTGCTTCTGGACTGTGCGCAAACCTTGTGATGACAGTGCGTATTGCCTCACTTTAGCCAGGCTGGCACCCTCGGGTGTGCCATAGCAGGATAGTTTCCTGAGGCCTATTTGTGTGCAAAGATCTGTGGCTGTCCTTACCCTTTTTTTTTTTTTTTTCCTCACCTGCTCAACCAGAATGGGCAGGATTTTAGCACAGGGACTGAACACATGCCCTGGTCTGTTTCCATTGCCTGAGTTTCCCTCGGTTCTCTTTGAGCACCACTCCCACTTTACTGTCTGAAATAACCAATTGGATTTGCTTTCTAAATGAAATAACCCTTCAGCTCCCTGTAATGCACTGCCTGGTGGAGACACTGCCAACAAAGGGCTCACAGCCAGACCCTGACAGCACCTGGTGCCACCCGCTAATTTCTGACTTGCCTCCCCACAGCCTGACCCTCAGTCATCACTGCAGGAGAAATAGTGGCATAACACACCACCCAGGCCAGCCCTGGGATGCTGCACAGAGAGATTGGCAGGTTTCTGACAGAAACAAGCAGCAGTAGCAAATTGACTGGATGACAGAGCCTGGAATACGGCAAGTGCAGCCTCTGCTTGACCTTCTCCGCCCCTTTGGCTTGAGCTGGCTGGCTTTTCTGAGACTGGGGCAATAATATGAATGGAAAAGAATGAAAAGTACTTTAAAGAAACGATAACATTAGTTGGTAATTCCAACTGTCCTGGGAAATATGGCACTTTGCCTGTGATATAGAGAGAGCCTGAAATAATGCCAATTTTTAAAAGCAGCCTGATTTATTCTTTTAACTGATTACATGGGATTTTCTTCCATGTTAGTTCCTCAACAACAGCTAATGGCCACACCGCATGTATTGCTGCCATTCAATGGCGGGATTTCCTCATGCAGTGGCTATGCCTCTGAGCAAGTCTTAGAATCATAGAATATTAGGGTTGGAAGGGACTTCAGGAGGTCACTTAGTTCAACCCCCTGCTCAAAGCAGGACCAATCCCCAACTAAATCATCCCAGCCAGGACTTTGTCAAGCCTGACCTTAAAAACTTCAAACGAAGGAGATTCCACCACCTCCCTGGGTAACGCATTCCAGTGCTTCACCACCCTCCTAGTGAAAAAGTTTTTCCTAATATCCAACCTAAACCTCCCCCACTGCAACTTGAGACCATTATTCCTCATTCTGTCATCTGCTACCACTGAGAACAGTCTAGATCCATCCTCTTTGGAACCCCTTTCAGGTAGTTGAAAGGAGCTAACAAATCTCTCCTCATTCTTCTCTTCCGCAGACTAAACAATCCCAGTTCCCTCAGCCTCTCCTCATAAGTCAGGCACCCCGTCCCCCTAATCATTTTTGTTGCCCTCCGCTGGATGTTTTCCAATTTTTTCACATCCTTCTTGTAGTGTGAAGCCCAAAACTGGACACAGTACTCCAGATGAGGCCTCACCAATGTCGAATAGAGGGGAAGGATCACATCCCTCAATCTGCTGGCAATGTCCCTAATTATACATCCCAAAATGCCATTGGCCTTCTTGGCAACAAGGGCACACTGACTTGTATCCAGCTTCTCGTCTACTGTAACCCCTAGGTCCTTTTCTGCAGAACGGCTGCCTAGCCATTCAGTCCCTAGTCTGTAGCGGTGCATGGGATTTTTCCATCCTAAGTGCAGGACTCTGCACTTATCCTTGCTGAACCTCATCAGATTTCTTTTGGCCCAATCCTCTAATTTGTCTAGGTCCCTCTGTATCTTATCCCTACCCTCCAGCGTATCTACCTCTCCTCCCAGTTTAGTGTCATCTGCAAACTTGCTGAGGGTGCAATCCATGCCATCCTTCAGATCATTAATGAAGATATTGAACAAAACCAGCCCCACGACTGACCCTTGGGGCACTCCACTTGATACCAGTTGTCAACTAGACATGGAGCCATTGATCACTACCCGTTGAGCCCAACAATCTAGCCAGCTTTCTATCCACCTTATAGTCCATTCATCCAGCCCATACTACTTTAACTTGCTTGCAAGAATACTGTGGGAGACAGTGTCAAAAGCTTAGGGCTTGTCTATACAGCATGTTACTGCACAGACAGCCAGGGTGTGAATCTACAGCACTCTCTGGCTTGCCGTGCAGTAACTTGCCATGTTGACAAGCCCTGAGTGCACATCCCATCCCATGCTGTGCTGGCTTTTGTATCCAGTCCCTGGATTTGGCTGTTAGGCCTTGTCTGCATGGGTACGTTTTAACAGTTATACCAGTATAGTTATAAAGGGATAGCCCCCAGTGTGAGCATTCTTAGTCCAGTGTAAGAATGACTTTTTTCAGGTTAGTTTAAATACCTTCCTAAGTGATATCAGTTAAGCCATAAAAATACAGTTTTCTACTGGAATAAGAGTGTCCATACAGGGGTTACACTGGTACGATGATATTTGTTTAAACGCACATCTTAGCTTATACTAGAAATACTTCCCTGTGCAGACAAGGCCTTAGAATGCAGCTACATTTGAGAGTTTAGCTTTTCTTATTTCCAAGAAGCTTACCGAAATTGTTTTTTTGAACCCAGGCTGAGTTCCATGTGTAACAAAACCCAATGAGTTCTCTGTGCTGTCCATGTCCATTACAAAAATCCCAACCATGTGACAATGGGAACATATCACAGAGTTTTTCTTCTAACACTGAACAAGGAACTTCATTGGAAACAAGGGAAACATATTCCTAAAGCAGCTCTGTCTCTTACCTTGCTTCGTAGCGGAGCTTCTTCTGCCTCAAACCTTCCCTGGCCCACTTCAGCTACAGTTTTAAAAAAACAGTGCACATATCCTCATACTCTTCAAAGGGGTAATTGTTCAATTATTTCTTATCCTACAGGGAGATCACATATGGTCCCAGGTGTAAACTGAGCTCATGGTGATTCTTTCCATTTTAAGGTGGTGTTAGGTTAGGACTTTTTCAGGCTAGTACTTATATTTCAAGACAGTATCTTAATCTCAACAACACCCCGTTAATGTATCATTCAAAAATCTTTAGAGCTTCCAGATTTTGTTCCTGCACTTGTGGGATTTTCATCAAACATCTCGAAATGTTTCTGGGACAGCCTAGGCCAAATCTCTCTATCACTAATGCTCTGATCTTTACCTGCAGCTGGAAATCAGCTCTGAGCTTACCTGTACAGGTATCCTCTTCTGCAGATGTCGTCAGCTTCCAATGGCCCAAATATTCTCCCTTCACATGGGCAGGAATCAGGCGGTGCATCCAGCACAATCCATGGCAAGCTTGCCAGAGAACTGCACTCGGCAGTTTCGACAGCTTAGTCCATTTCCTCCTTTCTGAAGAATGGATCATTTTTAGAGCCTGCAGGTGCCCTGTAATGACATCACGTAGTTGGATGCACGAATTGGCCACAGCTGTGTGATGGCACTAGTACAGAGTAACCTCTGGAAATGGTTATAATCCCATTTAGTGACCTCACAGTGCAGCTGTTTGGGAGGCAGGTAGGAATACTTGCTCACTGGGGCTTGTATTAGTCTGGGCACTTTTATGGCACTAGTCATAATTTTTTTTTAAAAAGCAACTTTAAAATAAATGGGACAAACTTGGCTTGTATAACTGCAATAGGGCTAATGGGCTCCGAATAAAAAACAGGTTTCCTAAATCAAGTCAATTCAGTGCAACTGTAATTTTATTTGGCCACAGTGAATAGCAAGCTCAGGTAAAATGGATTTTACAGGCTGTGTGAGTGTGAGGAGGAATGTTGGCAGGTGGGAGAGAAAGAATAAGGACCAGATCCCGCAACACATGCAGATCTCCATAGGAACTCAGCAATATTGGGTCTTAATGGTGACTTAAATGGAGGAGCTGCCAAGCTTCCACCCAAATACTTAACAATGGCCCAAGCTGTGTTATGCAGAGACTTCTGTACAGGATGGCGAATGGTCCAGTTGCAGTACCAGCTACCTGTGCTCTCCCTTCTGCACTGGTAGAACTAACTTAAGGGAAAGGCACCAAAACTCAAACCCCAGGGCTCTGCCCTTGAATTTTGTTTCTCTTCAAATATGTGATTGGAACCAACACACGGCATTGGTGGGTTGAGTGTGAGGAGGGCTAGGCCCTGAGCAGCTGCTAATTGCTATCTACCATGATAAGAATGAGAGCAGGTCAGGGAACTAACTGGTACTAGAGAGGGCCCCAGGCTGCAGAGTCCAGATCTGGGGCTATGCTTTGCCAAAGCCTGGAGGTGCTGAGATCCAGAGTGGAGGGATGGACGGATAGCTGCACAGTTAGCATCCAGACGGTGACCAGGACTGAGCCAATTCCCTCATGGTGAAAGTGTCCAAGGACTATATCCAGCCTCTCTCACAGACTGTGACTCGGTGCTAAGGATTGTTAAATGCTAGTTGTGTGCTTGATGCTGGGTGTGACACAGAGGGTAACACGGTTCCTGCCTCAAGGAGCTGCCAATCTAAACACATCCAAAGGGCGCAGTTCCTGCCTGTGTAGAGAGCCAGCACAAGCCCAGGTGTTGATGAAGCCCGTAGGCTTCTCCTGGGTCTGATACAGGGCGAACGTCACCCCAAACGCACGGGGAGACCAAAGGAAGATTTGACCTTAGGGCATCTTTCATTATGTTTGTAACTCAGTGACTACTCCCTCAGCTTACCTAGAACCCTAACCCTGTAGAGGGCCTGGAAGGCTTCCCATTGGCTGCCGTGGGCTTTGGCTCAGCCTCCAGTGCTGGCGGCTCACTGACCCTGCTTATAATTGTGCCATTGTGGCTGAGAGTGCGTTTATTCATGCGGCTCCTGCCAGACAGGAGAAACATTTTATGCCTCTCTGCCTTGTTCACTCCCCAGCTACAGGTGAGTGAAAAGCTGCCCTCCCTCTCTCCCTTCCTTCCTCAGCTGTCGTTCCGCCATTTCACCAGAGTCCTGTCACTGGTTTGTGTGCTAGAGTTATAGAGAGATGTTAATGAAAAATATGATTTGGCAACGCTCCCTCATAAGGGACTGTGTTGTGAGTGTGGGAATTTGGAGACGTGTCCTGGAGGCGAGGTTTGGGAACACCACGCCTGTGTGCAACAGTTCACCAGAGACCTCTCCTGTTTGTTTTATTCCCCTCTCATTCCCTGCTTTATATAATGAACCCCAAGATCATTACAGGAGTGTGCTTTGGATGACAGACATGCAAAATAAGAGCCCGAGCCTCCAAATACTTGTTGCCATTGTTGTGTTTACTCCCGTGAGTAACCCTATTGATGCCAACAGGAAGCCTGCTGGTACTGAACACTATGCTCAGGAGCAAGCGCTTGCAGGACTGGGCCCTACAGGTATTACTAATGTTATTTCACATTTATATTGCAGCAGATTGGCCCCAATTTTTCTATTATTAATTGTTAATATCATCATTACCACAGCACTTAGGAGCCCTAATCATGCACCAGAACCCCATTGTGCAAGGCACTGTGCCCACACTGAACAAAACGGGATTCCTGTCCTATAGAGCTTCCCTTATGGCTGTAATAGCTGCCACCAAGGCTTATCAGTGTGTGTTAAATCTGGGACCATCATCACCAGAAGCACAGGCCCCTCCCCATCTCTTGAGCTAAAGGAGCATCTCAGTTAGCTGGTAGCAGTAGCCAGTGGTGGTGTTAGGCACCTGAAACCCATGCAATTACAGAGGGCCCCAAGGCACTGAGGGGGCCCCTGAAAGCCAGATCTGGCCTGAAGGATCTTCCGTTCAGCCCACTGGGTGTCAGCTTCTCTGTCCTGCTCCCTGTTGGGAACCCTGCTGGAAGAACTGCCTCACTCCCCATCTCCAGCTTCATCCTGGGCTCCCAGAGGTGTCAGCACCTGTGCTCCCCTGCCCAGTGACGACTGCAGTATTCCCACACTGACCTGTGAGCAGCGCCCTCCCGCCTGCTCAGCAGATGCTCTGCGGCCATGAGGGAAAGGGGGGATGCCTGGCAGTTAGAAAGCACAAGGGCCAGAGGTTCCAGGAGCCCAGGGCCAGCTGGAGCCGGGTTGCAGCTACCTTTACAGTGGAGGCCCCAGTTGGGAGCAGGAGGGAACAGCTGGTGATCTGCAGGACAAATGAAAGGATCTCACCAGCAGTCTCGGGCCCCTGTGCTCACCTTCCTGGTGGCCCTTTTCCTTCCCCTATAGAGCACCCTCTGAGCCAGCAGGTGCTGGTGCCGGCCCCAGGCAGGGGTGCTCAGAGGCAGGTCAGTGCAGGGACGCTGCAGCCCAGGTCTGGACAGGGGAGCTCAGGGGCCGCAGCTGCTGGGAACTCAGGTGGGGACGAAGCCAGAGCCAAGTACAATGGAGCGGGGGCAAGGGGAGGCAGGGACAGGATGGGATCTGGATGAATGCATTCCCTGATTCACTGGGCCTCTCCCAGCTCCCCCACTGCACCCACCTTCCTCCCAGTCCCAGCTCCGCCCACTCAAGCAGTACACAGAGGGGCCCTGGACCAGAGCTTTGCAGGCCCTGACCCCCCCAAGACAAACAGTGCCACTGGCAAGAGCAGGCTCTTATCCTCTGTGTGGCGTAGACACTTGCTCGGGACAGCACACTTAGCTAGTGTGTGTCACCTTCTCCTGCCAGAGAGAGCCCGTGCCAAGTGTCTGGGATCCACAGGGATTGTTCTGTGTTCTTCCACAGAGTGGGGATGATGACACCATGCCATGGTCCCATGTTCTGGATAAGGGACTACTTCATCATCATCACGTCCTGATGAAAGGGCACAGACAATGTGCACCAACTAGCAGGAGTGGGTTTGGGATGTGGATAGAAAACTCCTCTGTGATTGGGTAGGTGAGTTGATCTGTTGATCGACTCTGAAGAGCTGCATCTGTGCAGCTGGCTGCCAGGCCCTAAAGAAGCCAACCTGTGGCAAACAAAGAGGTGGTTCCCAGAGCCAGCAGTGGGACGGAGAGGGGCTAACCACTCCCAAGGGTTTATTGCTGCTCTGGCAGCTGGTAGAGTCTAGGTTGCTGCAGCGGCAAAGCCATGTGCTGGGAACCTCCTCTTGCAATGACTTTGAGGTTTATTGCACGTAGTTGTACAGCATTAAATCCAAACAAAGTGTTTGGGCTGTGGATATCCTAGGTGCAGCTGCAAAGATTCAGGGACCGGCCCCCAGTTCTGGGTATTTAGTAGTTTATTTAGTGATCTATAAAGTGTCAGTTTCCAGTTGCAAGGTTGCTGTGTACCATCTCACAAAGTTATAACCAGACAGGGCATAAAAACAGCCATCCCTTCAAAATATGGGGACCCTGCAAATAGCCCCAAATGAACGAACCAGTGAATAAAAGAGGATCAGAAATGGGGAGAGAGAGAGAGACAACGAAAAGACTGATAACGTTGTCCCGAGCTGTTTGCTTACTCATTGGCAGAATGGTATTTCCCTAGCAATATCACTTGTACTTTTCATTAGTCATTTGTGACCTTTTACTTCCATAATCAAACAAGACAACCTAACACTTAAATCTGAGCATGTAGGTTTGACATTTACAATTGGCTCTCAAGTTAGAGAGACCAAATGAAAATTTCCTAGCAGACAGCATGCTATGGGTAAGGGTGAATCAAATAATTCATTTGCTGTATAACATGCATGTCAGCCCTATTCAGCCGTCTGGATCTGACTGAATAATATCAGCTGGTATTTGTACTATAGTGGTTGTCATTAAAAAGTCAATATTCATCTAGAGTTACTACTGAACAGAGGTATCTGAGATCCCAGAGACATTTCCTATTTTGTGTACAGGGAAACTGTATTTGGCATTTGATTAAAGTAAAGCACAGCTGATATGGGGGAGATAGCATTGTGCCAGTGACTAGAGAAAAAGTTTTGTTAAACACAAAAGGCTTGATTTAATAGCAATGACGTTCTTTCTGATTCAGTATAGAGTGTGTTTGAACCCCAACACATTGATAGCTTGGGTAGTTATATTATTATGTAATCATTAACACATTTATCCTTACACTGTATCAGTTTCAGTTGCAAGCCTATGCAAATTACTTGCGTTCATCCTGGCAAGTAGGGAGGTGCTATTATCCCTATTTCATAGTTGAGAAACTGAGGCACAGGGAGACTGGGGCCAGATTTGAAAGGTATTTTGGTACCTGAAGATGCAGATAGGTGCCTAGTGGGGTTTCATTTAGGCACCTAACAACTCCCATTGATTCCAAGAAGAGATAGTCCCCTAGATGCTTTTGAAAATCCCACTGGATGCCTAGCTGCATCTTTGGATACCGAAACAGTTTTACAAGCCTGCCCTGTGTGACTTGTCCAAGATCACACAGGATGGCTATGGCAGAGAAGCACTTGAACCCTGGTTTCCAGAGGCCAGGTACCCAACCCTAACCACTAGGCTGTTGTTGAGCACAGGACTACTGGAAATGTCAACCTTTACATAGAGCACGTCATAAAATTGCTCCCGTCTGCTCATGGACACTAATGATATCATCGCAGTTTTGGAAGGAATAGGTGTGCTAAATGCTAGTTTCTTGGGAGCTGCTCAGATGCATGGTGATGGACATAATAGAAAGTCATAGTCAGAATAAAATATTGCATAGAAATTCCAAGTCAGTAATCACATTCCGCTTCTACTGATTCCTTCAGCATTTCAATTGAATACAGGAGTCTGCTTCACTTCCTGTCCTAAAATGTTGCATTGTGTTGCTGTGCATTGTTGAGTTTCAGCCAAACTCTCTCACCCCAGAGGTGGCCGCATTTGAGAAGCAGAAAAAGAGGCTCCTGCATGCTAAACTTAAAATTCCCACGCACAAAATTTGTTAATTTAAAGCTGCAAAGAACAAGTCAAAACAAGTTACCCCTTGCCATTACCCATACCATATTACCACATTGCATACAATAAAGTTTAAAATAAAGAAAAAATCAATTGAAAGCTGAGATTACACTCAGTTCTAACAAAATCTGTAACACCCAGTTCACACAAATGAGCTTTTAACAGCAAAATTCTCACTGACCACCCTCTGTACAATCTTTACTCTGCCCCTGGAGTTCTGTCATTATTATTAATGTTAAATTTGGATAAATGAGTACATTTCTATATCTATTCCCCAGGTTTTAGATAATGTGACTTCTGGCAGCAGTTGTCATATCCATATTTGCTCTGTTTTACTACTAAGTGTGATGGTCAGTTATAGCACTAATTTTGCTGTTCTAATGTAAGGGACATAATTTTATGATCTTGCATATGAGTTAGGATTAGCATTTGTTCATGCAGCAGTATTGTGTCTAGCAGCATTTTCCTAAGTAGAGGTACATGGAATTATTTTGCTCAGATGGATAAGATTGCTGTCTATATAATATTCCTATAGTCTTGAATTGGTGTGGTTGCATTGCTTTTTAGGATTGTTTATGGTGGTACAAAAGGCCAGGCTTTAGAAAATATTAGTATGAAGAAGACTAAAATATTAAAATGTGTATGTACAGCTATGAAACAGGGTTATACCATGGCTTTACAGTTTGCAGTAGTGTGCCCACAAAGTTTGAACCTACAAAAGGGACCACAGCCACATATGTGGGTACATCTCTCCCAGCTGAGAGTCTTTAGGTGCAAACAGGTAGTTAAAAGGACAAGTTTTCATATTTTGCACGCAGTCAAATTACTGGTATAAATTGCACGCAAAAAAGGGAGAGCTCCCAAGTGAAACTAGACTTATCATTATAGGAGCATCCGCAAACCCAAGCTCACTCTAGAATTGACCACCCATCCCTGGAATTGTTTGCAACACTAAAGGAAAGTCGCATAAAACAAAATCCAACACAAACTCGGTGCCATTGAAAAACATCCTCATGGTGCAATATTTGGAGTATTTCCAATACTGAGAGTACAAAATGCCTCAGTTATTACAGTAAATTTAGTTACTACAGCCAATTAATTATTTTTTTTTATTAGTACCCACTGGACTGTCACTTTCCTCCTTCTTCCTCTGTTTATGACAAATATTTGTTTCCTTTCTTTTGCCTTCCCTTTATTGTGCCTGTCTGCTGATGTATTAGACTCCTAGCTTCCATCTCATGTGTGTGACATCTCCATGGCAACAAATTGTGATGTGAAATTGCATGGGTAACACAAGAAATGAGTCATGAATAATCCTTTTCTCCCCTCTATATTAAAGGCAAATCAAATTTTTGGTGAAATATGTTTTAATGTGTGACATTGTCAAGGAGATTGTGATGAGATAGTATAGCACCATGCATATAATATAGAGACTTTCTGGCAAATCAGATGGTGAAAGTGCAGCTTTTACTGGGAATGGAAATTAAAACATTTTTCATATCGGAGGGAGTATGGTCTAGTCATCAGAGCAGGGGACTGGGAATCAGGATTTTTGGGTTTTACTCCTGGCTCTTTCACTGACTGTCTGTGCCTCAGTTTCCTCCTCTGTCCATGGAGGACATAGTGTTGGCACGCCTCACAGCACTGCTGGCTGAAAAGATTAATTGTTTGTTAAGCACCATACAGTTCTGTTCCCATTGTCAGTACAGAACGTCTCCAGACTTTGGTGTGTTATCCCTCTCTCTATAACAAGTTGAACCTAAATCCTGGATCTGAGCAGCCCTGAACTTTAGGGGGAATGGCAGAGCTGTAGCTAACTCTTACAGTTCAGGCCCATTTCTAATTATGCAGATTCCAGCAAGCTAGTCAGGTCTTTCTCCCGACCCCCATCCCTCCAGAAGCCTTTCCCAGTACAGCAAACCCTCCTAGGGAGGTGTGGAGCATGTGCCATTTGTTCCAAAAGGTTTGGATGAATAGCCTGAATTTCCTCAATATAATCACAGTCTTTAGGAAAAGAGAGAACCTCCTTTTGTACATGGGTGTCATTTGAAGTAGTCTGAGTGTTCGCACTGCTACTCAAAAGCCTCATTGAGAGAGACGCTGCTCCTGTGGTTAGGACGTGAGCCTAGGATTTAGAAGCGCCAGGTTTGATTCCTTGCTGTACCGCAGACATCCTGTGTGACCGTGGGGCCTCAGTTCCCATCCGTAAATGGCAATAATAGCACTGCCCCCCCACCCGCACTCCGGAGGGCACTGCGAGGATAAACACATTAAGGATTGTGCAGCAGTTTAAGATCTGCTGTTTGAAAAGTGCTATGGAAGAGGCAGGTATTATTATTATGGGCTTGAGGCAGCTCCTCCGGGTGACCTATTTCCCATTTATAGTCAAGGAATGGGTGATGCCCTCACACTGCCCCATCGGTTCCTTGACCCTTGATTTACCCCCATGGAGCACAGACCTTGAGAAATAGCTTTTACCATCCATCCTGCACTAATTGGGATGTCCTGGAAACCCAGAGGCATATTTATAGCAGCTCGGAGGACAACAGTGCCACTGAAATATGAAGAGATTTCTTCTGCATATGCACCCCACTGGTGAATGTGTGTCACCCGTCCCCTTCAGGGCCCTATCCACAGTGGGTATGAGTCTGTTGCAGAGTTAGCTAGGCAGCCTTAGCTTTCCAGCTCAGCAGTAGCTGCTCATGCTTTTACCCTTGCAGATCCCTGGTTTGATGGCCATGGTGGTGGTAGTCACAAATAAAGGGCTGGACTTACTGTTTACCTTCTTCTCACCACCCCTGGACACAGGGGTATCAGACTGGTGCCAGTGGGAGCCTGCAGGAGACTCAGTGCAGTAGCAGTGGTGAAATCCAGGAGAGTATCTTCCTGGGAAACCAGTGGGGAGGCAATTCAAGGACACTGAGAATGCAATGATGAATATGTGGAATTTCCTCAGTTGCTCCAGTGGCCAAGCTAGCAAGAGTGCCTTCGCAATCCCACACTGCATTGTTCCTCTCCTTTCTGAGAAGGAAGTGGTGGTCCTAATCTCTGGGAGGTTTAAAGTGCTGAAAGTCTTAAAGGGAGAGACATTATAGTCTGGCATACTGTCTCCGAAAATATAGCACAAACATTCATCCTTTCTGTGTCTTTCAGGTTCCTTAGCTTCAAGTGATCATATATGGGTTCTAGAGAGATTAAGACCTTGATGCAGCAAAGCTCTTAAACACATGCTTCTGTGTAAGGATGTGAATAATCCCATTGAAATCAATGGGACTACTCAAATGCTTAGATTTATGCATGTGTTCAAGTGGCCTTGCTTCATCAGAGCCTATAACACTTTGGAAAATTACATCCTGCCATATAATGAAATATCAGATTTTTACACGGAATACGAGTTTTACACATATAACGCCAAGTTTTCTTGCTAAGTTTTCATAAATTCATAGATTCCAAGGCCAGAAAGTACCACTGTGATCATCTAGTCTGACTTCCTGTAGAACACAGGCCAGAGAACTTCCCCAACATAATTCCTAGATCTTTTAGGAAAATAGCCAATCTTGATTTAAAAATTGTCAGTGCTGGAGAACCCATCATGACCTTTGGTAAATTGTTCCAATGGTTAATTATCGAGATTCTAATGTATAGAGTAGCACCATTGGAAAGGAAGGAGTGGGCAAGACCAATTCCAAAGGCATCCTTCTACTCGGCAAATGCCAGAGCATGACCTTGTAATCACAAACACAATCTTCAGACAAAGCAACAAGTACAAAACAACTTGGCAACACCCCCGTTCAAAACAAAGGCACCTCCTAGGCGGTGTCATTGTAAGAATGCAGGATCTAAGAGATGTTCAAATCCCCTGTGTCATGAAAGGAGCCAACAATTGCTAGACTGACCACAGCCTGGTGAGGTTAGTCATGTCCATCAGGATTGCAACGAAACATAGAAAGCAATCCAAATCACACAGACGGCAATACAACATCCAAAGACTTCAATCCTCAGTACACCAAGAGAACTTCCAAGCACTGCTCAGTGAAAAATTGGCCATATGCATACCTGGAAATGACAATACAAGTGTTGAAGACTGGGAAGTCCTAAAACAGACCATCCAGGAGGCTTATGCGGAAATCATCGGCCTTGCTACACACTGCCATCTGGACTGGTTTGACAACAACATTGAGATCACAGCCCTTTTGGATGAGAAGAGAAAAGCTTTCTGTGACTGGCAAAACCATCCATCATCCAGTCAGAAGCAGAGCTCTTTCCATCAGCTCAAAGATGAGGTTCAAAGGAAGATCCGAGAAATCAAAAACAAATGGTGGGAGGACAAAGCAAAAGAAATCCAAGCATTCGCTGACAGACATGATATGCAGAGGTTTTTTTTGTGAGACAAAGACCCTGTACAGACCAAGCTCATATTGCCTTAAACCACTGAGATCCGAAGATAACATCTATCAAAGAGCACTGGAAAGAACACTACCAAAATCTTCTAAATCGGGAATCGACTGTGACTGACGACACCATCGACTGTATCCCTCAGCACCCAATCTGGGAAACTCTTGCCAACCCACCAACACCTGAGGAAGTCTGCAAAGCAATTACACAAATGAAGAACAATAAAGCACCAGGTCCCGATGGCATACCAGCTGAAGTACAGAAAGTGGAGGGAGAAACACTGACTAACAAGCTTCATTTTATGCTCCTCAAAATCTGGCACACCAAAGAAATCCCCACTGACTTGCATAATGCTAACATCGTCACCATTTTCAAAAAGGGAGACTGTGGCAACTATCAAGGCATTGCCCTCCTCTCCATCGCTGGGAAGATTCTTGCTAGAATCTTACTGAATCGCCTGCTCCCTCTTGCAGAGGAAGTACTCCCAGAGTCCCAGTGCAGCTTCAGACCATGATGCGACACCACCGACACAATTTTTGCAGCCAGGGAGATCCAGGAAAAATGTCAAGAACAACACCAGAAGCTGGATATGGCCTTTATCAATCTGACCAAAGCCATTGACTCTGTCAACCATGAGGCTCTGTGGAAAATCATGTCAAAGTTTCGGCAGCCCAAGCAAATTTATCACCAATGTAAGACTCCTCCATGACCAGATGACCGTGTCCATCCTGTGCAGTGGCTCTACCTCTGAGCCCTCTGTCATCTGAACTGGCATAAAACAAGGTTGTGTACAGTCATCCACTCTTTTCTGCATTTTCTTAGCAGCTATGAAAATGTTAACCCAAGACCGTCTACCACAGGGCATTGGCATCCAATATTGGACTGATGGCAACATCTTCAGCCTTTCTTGTCTCTGTGCCAGGACTAAAGTAATATCAGCAACAATAACCAAACTCCAGTATGCAGACGATTGTGCTGTAGTTGCACACTCAAAGGAGGATCTACAAACAGCCCTTAATTGCTTCCCTGAAATGTACAAAAGCCTACCCCTAACTCTGAACATCAGCAAAACAAAAGTTCTCCACCAGCCAGCTCCCAGTCAATCATCAGACCCAGCAAAGAAGATCTATATTGACAGAGAAGAACTGGAAAATATAGAATACTTTGCCTACCTTGGCAGCCATCCCTCACAGAGGACAGACATAGACATTGAGATTCAGCACAGAATCCACTGTGCAAGCCTTGCAGACTGTCTCACTGGGTGTTCAATGATCACAACATCAGAACACACACTTGACTTTTTAATTTATAAAGAGGTGGTAATCCCAACTCTCCTCTATGGCTGCAAGACTTGGGTGACATATGGAAAACACTTGAAAAACCTGGAATGCCAGCACCAGAACTTTCTTCAGAAGATCCTCAACATAAAGTAGGGGAATTGCCACACTAATGTCAGTGTCCTCACAAAGGCCAACATCTTCAGTGTTGAGGCCCTGATTATCCAGCACCAGCTGAGGTGGAGCGAACACCATGTGCGCATGCCTGATGTACGATTACCAAAACAATTGCTGTATGCCCAACTCTGCAAAGGAGAAAGGAAATGGGGAGGCAAAAACACTTTAAAGTCAACCTCAAGAAAAATATCAAGAAATGGGGCATTGATACCACACACTGGGAGACAGCAGCCCAGGACAGGGATAACTGGTGAAGATTTGTCAGAGAAGGAGCATCCACTTTTGAGGAAAATTGCCTTGTCCTGGTCACAGAAAAATGCCAGAAAAGAAAGGACAGATGACTTGTCATGTAGTAATCGTGGCCCAGCCCTGACTTCCAACACCACCAGCAATGTCTGCCAACGAGCCTGTAGTTCAAGGATCGGACTCCTCAGTCACCAAAGGATCCATACAAAATAAAACCTGTGAAAGAGATCATCCTAGACCTTGAGGGATTGCTGACGACTCTCACTGTTAAAAGTGTACACCTTATTTCTGATCTGAATTTGTCTAACTTCAGCATCTAGCCACTGCACTGTGTTAGACCTTTCTCTGCTAGACTGAAGGGCCTATTATTAAATATTTGTTCCCCATGTAGGTGCTTACAGACTGTGATCAAGTCACCCATTAACCTTCTCTTTGTTAAACTGAGTAGAAGTTTAAATTGCCCAACCATGGACTTCTGCTGGAGAGAATACAGTAGAACTGGAGATTTTGGCCCAGCTCCCCAGAGGTATTTCAGATTTAGGTGTCTAAATACCTTTGAGGATCTGGGCCTTTGACCATATGTTCTGCTTTTTTTCCACAGTGAAAAAGTACAATTCCAATTCAATCTAACACCAGGATTGGGTTTTCTGAAGTAATGAAAACCCCTTTTCCCACCTTTTTACAACATGTATTATTTGATACCAGAGTGATTATAGATACTGAGTGGAAATCTTCCAACAACATCACTATTAATAAATGGTTTAATAAATCATTGTATCTCCTCTCCATTGACTATCTTAAATGGATACCAGTTTTCATTACATACACAGCTTTTATGTAAGCCATTAAATCACTCAATTTTGGACCTCACCAGTATAATTGCACACTGTTCTTTTTTCATTTTTTTTTTCACTGTTAGTATTTTTTTCTTTAATGTGGGTATTGTATATTTGTATCTTTGGTGTTCTTTGGAATATTTTGGGACCTTTCTGTATTATTCCACTTTGACTGATTTCATATCTGCATCTATTTCCAATTAAAAAGCAAGCAAACCAATGGCAAGTAACAAGCCAGACTGTCTGACCCAGACTGGACTCTATGGAAATGAATCAGAGGATAAAGACTATCCCATCTTACTTGACAGAAAATAAAGAAGCAACTGATGTGGACATCATTAAAAATAGCTCTAAGAAAGATAGTTCATTAAAAACCCAGCAATCATAAATTCAGACAAAAGCTAGGTGATGTGGTATCTGTGGTGTATTGAGAATTGTGTTAAAATTATAGGCTAATCACTTTAACTTGTAAGAGGTTTGCTGTTCCTCCTTGTAGATTACGGGACTCTGTAGGGAAGCACGTGATCTGGATCTCTGGCAATCAGTCTGCAAACAGCCAGCCTAGAATGAGGTGGGGTGAGTTGTGCCTCTTTGCCTTAGGAGCAGCCTGTTTTGTCTCTACCTGCTCTGGGGTTCTCAAGTGTATTATCATTCTGAATTCTAAGAGATAAAGTAGTGTTACATTGCAACCTCCCAGCAAGAGTATTTTAGATTTTTATCTAACTTCTTGGCATGTATGCCCTGACCTTAACTGTATCACTCTTCCAGAAACAAAGGTCTTACATATTGGAAAGTCTAAAGAAACTATAGCAGTAAAACTACATTGTAAAAATGTGCAAAGCATGTCATGTGCATGGGTATCCCCGTTCCTCAGTCGAGGGACACGGAAATAATGGCCTGCTACTGTACTACAGTCAGCCTGGTGGCAGGGTCATGCCACTGGATTAGGCACTAGGAGAACAGTCAGCGCACTTTTATCAACTTTTGCTTGCAGTTGCTGGTATAACAGTGACGTACTCACTGCCGGTAGGACGTATTACATTTCTTCTCACGCTGCACGAGGAGGATATTGACCGTGGGCTAACAGACTCTAGATTCTTCTTAACAAAATTAACCCCATAAATAAGAGACAGTGGACTAGACCAACATCCTGGTGAATGACACTTAATATTATATGCTCAAGTCACAAGAAAAGGAATTCAGCTTCCAATGGATCCAGGTGAGTGGAAGGAAACCTAATCCTTTGCAGATATAATGTTACCATGAACCAGAGAGCTATGTCCTTGCTTTTGGTATCTTAGTTCCCAGGGTGCTTTTCTTTGCAGGGAACTCACATGATCCAAGGAGGTGCTGGGCAAGCTTGGAAAAAAGCCACAGTGGCCCAAATAAAACCCTGGGCCACTGGCCATTACTTCAATGGGGCTATGGACTGCTATAATTTCTCTGTAGTAATGCACCTTCCTCCTAAGCATCGGAGGACACCCTTCCCATGGAGGCAGCCTTCCAGACAGGACTGGCTCCACGTGTTCCCTGCAGCCTCTGTCATTAACTTCATTTACTGGCAGGCCCATTCATATCTCAGGTGTGTTAGCAACCTCGAATGCTAGCAATGTACAGATTTAAGGCCACTTTATCAGTCACCATGTTGAGCTAACCAGCCTGCGGACTCTGACAGGAGCAGCATCTCTGGTGTATAAAATGTCAGGCTGGCAACAAGAGCCTCAATCATGCCTCTTGACCTGCACAGAAAATCCTCACATGGGTTTCTGGTTCCGAATTGGCACTCCCAGGTTCCCTCAGAGGGGCACAATGCACAGACTCCCCAGCTCCTTGCCCAGGGGCAAAGGGTGATCCATTGCTTGACTCTTTGCAGCTCCTGCTTGGAGTAAGGGGACCCAGCAGCTAAGAGGTCCAGCCAAGCCCCATCATTGGAGTGCAGAGAGAAGCTATGTAGCAGCGGTGTCTCCTCACCAACACTACTGGGGCAAAAATCCACCCAGTGTTCAGCATTGCAAAGTTCTCCAACTCCCTGCTAATTCCCCATGCCCCTCCTGCCTTATTTACTGTCTCCCTCACCTTGGCGGAGATCCAGGCCACCTAGAGGCACCCTCGGGATTAGTGCTCCTCCACAGAACAGGCACATGGCAGTTCAAACAGAACATACATTCTTTCCCCAGGGCTCTCCTTGACGTTAACCCAAGTCTCCTGTGGGTACAGAATACAATTGGCCATCCTGGGCACTGTGCAGGTTGTTGTGAGCACATAGCCACTGTACTGCAGTTTGTTTCTGGGTGCTGGTGTGAATCTTTAAGCCCCTAAATGATATGTAACCAGAGAAACGCCTCTCGTTCTATACCTGCCAAGGCAATGACAAACTGTTGGGATGTCTGTCGCTGTGGTTAAACCCTCTGGCTGAGATTTCTAGGGGATTTGGATGTCCAGATCCCATTCATTTTAGTGGGAAGTGAGTGTCTAAAACTCTTAGCTGGCTTGAAAAATCTCAGCTTGCGTGGGCAGCCTCAGTTGTCTGAAGCCCACATTAGGAGTAGGCTCATCATAGGCGTCCTCTAGATGCTAAGTCAAGCAAGCTGCTTATCCTGATGTAAGTGGTTTTCATTTGATTCAGGCTCTGTCTGATTTTTATTATGTTTTTGTTGTTTCTGGCACGGGGTAGTGTTTTCTTGTTAAAACCATCCATGGTGCAGTGGATGATGTGTTAGACAGGGAGCTGAGAAACCTGGGCTCTATGCCCAGTTCTGCCATTCACTAAAGGGGTGACCTTGGGCAAGTCCCTTCCTCGCTCTGTGCCTCAGTTCCCCCATCTATAAAATGGGGATAATGCGACTGAACTTCCTTTGCAATGTTCTTTTGAGCTATGAATTTTGTTGCTGCATAAGTGAAAAATATTATTATAGCTAGTTTAATTTATTATTTTGTATAGCTTTGTGTAACGCGTTGTGTATGTGTTTCACATGTATAAATTAGCACCTTGCTGCTATAGAAGTAAGCTCTGTAGAAATGCTAACATAAACAAATAAAATGAAATAAATATATCCATTTAATTTCTCTGTGTGGTTTAAAAGAGATTTGGTTTAACGAGGCTCTGGAATGGAGGGCAGCTGAATTGACAACTGGAAGAGAGTGGTTTACTCCACAGCAAGAGTATGCAAACCACATACAATTGGGATTTGTTTTATAACACTCATTGAAAAGTTCTGAAACCCAGAGATGAAATTTGATGTATAATATGGAGAGCTACAGATGAGACCCTTTCACAGTTTCTGTGTTTGTGTTAGACTGTATATTACCAGTGCTGCATGGCTGACTTCTTCTAAAAACTTCTTCTAAAAGCAGCAGGATATTGCTGTAGTGATGAAGTGTCCATGTACGATATAATCAATGCCTTGTTTCCAATGATGATAATACAAATAAATACCAAATTTAAAAGAAAACCAACCCCACAGATCACGAAAAGTAGCAGAATTAAAAACATCCAGAAAGCTCTCGCTCCAGCAAAGGGCACGTAACCATGGCGATAGGTGGCCTCACTGTCACAATAATAAAAAAAATATTATTCGAGGGGCGCTCTTAAAAGGGAAATATACATTTAGCCGAGGTGTGAGATGAAATATAGGCAGCGGGCTGGAGAATGCTATGGAGGGGGCAGGAAAGTAAGCCCAGCCATCCTTCAGACTGGAACAGGTGATGAGGGGGGATTTGTTGCTTCAGAGGCTGCTGGGGATGTTTAAAATGAAATCAAGCACGGCCATGTCAGTGGAGATGAGTATAGGCCAGCGGCTGCTGGGCTGAAACCGAGACCAGTCTCATTTAACCCCTTGTTGTCCTGTACTTGGACCAGACTGTGCTTGGCCCACAAAAAGTGTGCACAAATGGGGAGAGGGCCCCAAAGGAGTCCTCTTTTTGCAGCTGGGCAAATCTCTGCCAGGATTGCTCCAGGCAGGCACTGCTGGCAGCAGCAACATGGGTGGGGTGGTGAGACCTGACCTCACGCCAGGCAGCTGAGCTGGATTTGGGAGATAACACAAACTATAGAAGGGGGCAGAGCTGCCAATGCTGAGTCCTCCTAGGGCTCTGACGGGTGCATATGCCCCCTGCAGTCCCATGTAATTTATCACAGGGCTTGGCGTAAAGCCGGACTTTGTTCCTATGCAGCTCCTGCCACTAATACCAGGAAGAAACAGACCATGATGGGAATATGTAAGCTGGGGGCTGAGCACTGATTGCCATGGCTGCTGAGGAGATAGAAAAGCCTTTTTCTTTAGGAAAAATGTCCTTGCAACCAAGCTGAATTTTTTACTGGGAAATCCTGGGAGCAGTGACTCTAAAAAAGGTTTGGGGGTTGTGGTGGAACAAAGGCTCCCCATGCAATGCTGAGGTCACAGGGCTGTCAGGGGGATAGAGAACAACTCTGCCTTGCATGATTAACTATTAATTTCTCCTGGCCCTCAAAAAATAAGATAAGTGCTCCACCTCTGTTTATCCCACAACAGCATTCACCTAGGAAGTAAAAACAATAAGAAAAGGGTTCGTATCACATGAGACACATTGTTTAAAGACCAACAGATCGGCCAAGGTTGGAAGTTCATTTCCGCAAAAATAGAAATTACAATGACTAAATGAGATTATTGTTAATCACCTAGGCAAGAATCACTTATAAGCTGCATATACATAAATCTCCTTTCTCCATCCCAACATAGCTAAAAAGTACTCAAAAAAATTACCAGGTAAGGATAATGCTCTGCTTTCCTATGCAAAGTGGCCCATTGCATATTGTGAGTGGATCAAGAGACAGGGTGGGAAAGCTGCAAGTTTATCAAACTAGAAATAACTTGGTGTGAGACTGAAAATCAATTAGCGTGAACTGCCTGTTACCCCAAGAAATCCAAACCACATGTATTCACCCCAAAATATAAACTATACATTAGCTTGTCTTGAAAAATCAAATATATCATTGATAATCTGTTTTGCCCCATCAATATGTCTTCCACCAAAAATTAGAAGTTGCACAGTTGTTTGCCTTGTGACTCAAATCTACATCTCTCTATATATGGATAGTGTCTCTTGTTCTGTTGCAAACCCCAAATAACATGAAATGCCTATGTACAATCAAAGAATGTCTGAAGTTTGTCCATGAAATTTAGAAGATAAGAGATTTTGTTGGTTTTCGTTGTAAATAATTGTGGCATTCTGAAAGTACTAAGGACTGTATGGTACATGGAAGAAGGCATCTTGAAAGATATAAACAAGGATATAACTTTGGATTATAAAAATAAATTGCTTAAAAGGGGGAACTTACAGTTAATATTGAATATTGGGCTAATATTGAAATACACTCCTTGAAATGAATCAAACATAAAAAGCATCTGATAAAGAAAAAGGATTGAAATTATTTTTATACACTGTAGCAACAGATTTCATCACAAGGTTGCATTTTCCTGTTTTTTTCTGCAACATAAGAGACTGGTTAAGTCTCCACTCTCTGGTTAAGTTAGACAGAAAGTAACCGTATTTTAGATCTTAACCAAATGCATACATTAATGTTTAGGTCCAAGCAAACTGGCCTAAGAGAGATTTAAAATAATAATTTTAAGCAATTGCTTTTGACATTCTAAACTTGTCCCTTTTGGACTAATCCATTCCAGTAGCAGGGACCATCCTCTTAAAAGTGCCTTAAAGACAAGTGTATGCTTGGAAGTATGATCAATGTGTTAGGTACTAAAAATTAGCTAAATGATGTCATAATAAATAATCTTGGTGATTTGCAATGTTCTTGGTATAGCGTGGTATAGTCTGTGACAACTGCTTGCAAGTCTGTATTGTGTGTTCAATACATGCCTAGAACTGTGGTTGTGTCTTACACTAGATTAAAGAACAAATGATTGTACACTGATGTGCTTTTGGGTGAATCAATACATTGTTTATTAGGTAAGACTCACCAATTGTCCTGATTTGAGAAATACTGCTCAAGTTAACAGTTGACCTGAAAAGCATCTAGCGATAAAATTAGTAAACGAACACTTCCTGGATTCAATAAAAAGGGATTATTTTATTAGATTCCATTCTAATATTTGCTAACACTTATCCAATTGGCAAATCTAGTTTGTTATATTTCAGTTTTAAAATCTAACTGGGATGTGACCCCCTTTCATCCTTACAGGGCTTATATGATCCTTGGATGCATAAACAGGGGAATCTTGAGTAGGAGTGGAGAGATTATTTTACCTCCATATTTAGCACTGGTGCAACCCTTGCTTGAAAGCTGTATCAGGTTCTGGTGTCCACAATTCAAGAATATTAATAAATTAGCAAGGGTTCAGAGAAGAGCCATGAGACCAATTAAAGGATTAGAAAAGATTCCTTATAGTGATAGCCTCAAGATGCTCAATCTATTTACCGTAACAAAAAGAAGGTTTGGAGGGGGTGAATTGATCACAGTCTCTGAGTACCTACTTGGGGAACAAATATTTGATTAATGGGCTCTTAAGTCTAGCAGAAAAAGTTATAAAATGCTCCACTGGCTGGAAGTTGAAGCTAGACTGGAAATACAGACTGGAAATAAGTCAGACATTTTTAATAGTGTGGGTAATTAACCACTGGAGCTATTTACCAAGGGTCGTGGTGGATTCTCCATCATTGACAATTTTTAAATCAAGATTCGATAGTTTTTCTAAAAGATCTGCTCTGGGAATGATTTTGGGGCAGTTCTCTGACCTGTGTAGAAGATCAGACTAGATGAACACAATGGTTCCTTCTGGGCTTGGAGTCTACGGCTCTATGAAATCTGTGAATACATTAAGAATGTACACTGTGCATTTATTGCCAGTGTCTCTCTCTGCCCTCCTTGTGGCTAGCCATTCAACTCCAGTAAAGCCAGGAGCTGGCTGGAGAGTGATAAGTGCAACATATAATCTAAGAAGTTTAGCAATAGTTTCCTATAAGTAAATGTACAGCTGACATGCCCAATGGCTCTGTTATTTTCAGGAGGTCTCTCTCTCTCTGGGGATTGTGGGACTTTCTGAGAGTGAGGCTGTGTTTGGTGTGTACAGTAGCTGACCCTCAGCCTGTGGTTGGTTTGCTTTTGTTACTGTTCTATTCTGTGTAGGTTCTCATACCACACTCATTACCATCATATCTGAGCCCTTCCCAGTTGTGCACTGAACAACATGACTAACATCTGTCACGTGTTGTTTGTTCTCTCATCCTCTACCCACGGGGAGAAGCATGTGTAGTGGAGTGTCTACTTTTGGTGGGTTTTTAAAAATGTATCCATGCTGGCACATATTTGTGTTAGAAAATGTAGGTCAACGAAATGTACTTTGCACTTGGTGTTGAAGCAGGTGAGCTTTGTGATGGTCCTTAGTCCTGGGTGGTGGTGGTTCCCCTTCCCACCTTTTCCCAGCAAGAAGTGGTGGTCATCATGGGGTGCAATTCAAAAGGGTTCAGACTGGGGGGTCAGTGTGTGCTTGCTGTCCCCTGCTCAGTGGAGAACATGTAGCTGAGTATAGGTCAGGGTACTGGCTGTGTTAATATATAATCTGCCTCTTGCAGGAGAAAATCTCGAGTGATTTTCCTGGCCCAGAAGCAGTTTGTGACTCACTGGTTCAGGAGGGTTCTGGGTCAAAATTTTGCTCCAGTTTTCTCCTGTCCCTAAAGTTGTTTTTCCCAGTGCCCCCCCCTTCATTTGCAGTGTGACCCTGGACTCTGGCCTCTCCCCCTGGGGGGAGGTGGGTTCTACCAGTAGGATGGCCCTCCTAGGCTATAAGAGGCCGAGCATAAGGCTCATCCTGCTGGTCTGATGCCGGGTTTATGTGGTTTTTAAATCACCCCGAGCAGCCCTTGAATCTGGTTCTGAAGCACCATTTGGATGGGATGGATTATACAGTGTTTGCCACCATGGAGGGTATGGAATGGTTCTTGTGTGGTGAGCTGGGTCACCTTAAAGGATCTTGCCCATGCACTGCTGAATCAGCGACCCTGGTAAGAATACAGGGCCAGAGGATATAGAGGAAAGGGGGCTGGGGGCCAGCAGCAGATAGTATCCATGTCTGCACTGCTGGGATTTGCATCTCCCCACCCTCGCCCTAGCTGGGCTTCTGTTGTTCAGGGGTCAGTCCCCCTTCCCTCCCCACCCCAGAGCACCCCTCTGTTGTGACCCCATCACCTGTGCTTGGACATAAGCAAGTCCTGATCCTCCTTGTGGAGCAGGTGGAGACAGATGCTGGAGTTGGGG
This sequence comes from Dermochelys coriacea, assembly GCF_009764565.3. Taxonomy (NCBI): domain Eukaryota; kingdom Metazoa; phylum Chordata; order Testudines; family Dermochelyidae; genus Dermochelys; species Dermochelys coriacea. Next base: position 29,140,835 of record NC_050080.1, read on the forward strand.
TGAGCTGGATCTACCTGGGGCTGTTCTTAAAAGGTCCAAGACCCTGGCGGCCCCCGAGCTGCCAGCTATAGCTGAGGCTGGAGACATGCAGGGCTCTGGAGAACAGGATTGTGCCATGCTAGGCGGTGGCTCCATGCCTGGGGGGCCCAGTGGTGCCCCGTTTCCCCCGGGTGTAGTGACACTGAGTCTCAGCTCAAGGTTGCCCTGCCCCTGGCTCCTGAGAGGTATGGGGGGATTGATGTGCTGGATGCTCGCCCAACAGTCGCCCTCAGGAGGAATAGCGATGCTGCAGCAGGCGTCCGGTGTTCTGCTGAGCTGGTAAAGTCTGAGTGGCGTGTAGAGGAGGATGATGACCTCTCTGAGACAGAGCCAGGCACCATATTTCAGGGGAATGGTTTATTTGCTGAAAAGCGTCACTTCAGTCAGCCCCACAGCATTTGTGAATTTGAGTTGATAAGTTTCAGCCAGCTCCAGAAAACCACGTGTGCCTGGCCTAGCTCACTGGTCACAACAATGGCCTGAGAGTTGGGAAGACCAACATTTGAAATCACGCTCTAGAGAAGGAACTTGGGCTCAGATTCCCCTCCGCTTTCCCAGGTGAGTGTCTTAACCACCCAGCCATTGGCGAGAAAGGGGGACGCTCTCAATCACTCCTCTTGAAGCTGTTCCACTTTGTGTAAATACTTAACTAGTCATTAGGTCAAAGAGAGGGAAGTAGGAGATGTGAAGTCACATCCCTCCTCGGAATCAGGTAGGGAGAAAATTTGACTCCATCTCTCCTTCTTTGCAGGTGAGTGCCTGGATCACAAGGCTACAGAGGCCTCCTCACGCTAGCCAGTCTATTTTTGATAACTGGTTTTTAATTCGTGTTAGTTTTACAGCCAGCAAACTTTTAAATCTGGGTGTGGGGTTCATTTCAAGGGAACCAGGAGAAAGTCTTTGGTAGGGGTGACTATGACGATCTGTTTACAATGTTAGAAACTTTTGGGGATTGAGCCAGTATTTAGTTCCTGGGTGAACTTGGTGATGGAGATGCCTTTCTGATCCAGATGTAATGCTTGCTTGGGGTGGGTTTCTCTTTATTTACTCCTTTCTGTAGGAACATTATAAGGAATAATATCTAATATTTGTTTACAATGCTTTGTTGGTGTGTTTTATATGTATTTTATGGTGAATGAAGTTATTTTTCACATCACATCACCTCTCTCTCTCTCCACTTCACTGCTTTTAGCACAGTGGTTCTCACTTTTCTACTGGTGACCCCTTTCACATAGAGTGCAACCTCCGCCTTATAAATTAAAAACACTTTTTTATATATTTAACACCATTATAAATGCTGGAAGCAAAGCGTGGTTTGGACTGGAGGCTGACAGCTTGTGACCCCCCCAAGTAAGATCCTCATGGCCCCCTCAGGGGTCCCAACCCCCAGTTTGAGAACCCCTGTTTTAGCACAGCCGATCTTCTAGCAAAAAACAGATTGGCTAGAAAACTGCAGTTTACCCAAAATTTTAAGCATGTTGGGTTGAATCCTACCTTCATACATACAAAATTAAAATCAGTGAGGCTCAGGCAGGAGATTTGGACCCTTTTCTGAAATCTTGAGCCCTTATTGAATATGAAACCATCATATCTAACTGGGCCCCTGGAATTTAGATTTTCCTCAGAGATACATCCTCTGTTTGCAGTCTCTGTCTCTCTTTCTCATTAGTTATTATTATTATTTATTAATAAATATTAACATTATTGAATATTTGTATTATCATAGGACCAGAAGCCTCCAATCACTATGCTAGGCACTGGATAAACACACAGTATTTAGGCAACTGTGACCAGGATCCCAGGGGGGCCATGCTCAGATTGCTCAGCTAGGGCAAACTGCAAAGAATGGGGCAGCCAATCCCCAAAACTAGTGCTTATTCTAATACTTAGATTCACCAAGCCAACAACAAAACAGCTTCCACAATGCCTTACTGGTTACCCAGAAGCCAAGAACACAGTTCCCTTAAAGCAGCCCAGCCTTGGGCTCCCTCCCAGACAGCCAAGTCAAATACGGTAAGGATTACTGAAAATCTTATTCATCATATAAAAATTTCTACCAATCCCAAAGGATAGGACACATTACCTCCCCATTCAATGAATATTTCAGATCTTACCCAAATACACACTTACAGCCAATTCTTATTAACTGAACTAAAATTTATTAAAAAAAGAGACAGCGTATTAGTTAAAAGGTCATTATACCTACAGACATGAATAGAGTTCTTAGGTCAGTTTCATTGTAGAGAGAGTGAGCTTTAGAGTTGCAAAGAGTCCTTTTAGAATTAGTCCATAGGTTCAGTCCAATGTCCAATATCAGGGTGATCCAGAATGGAGCTGGAGACCTCAGTCTTGTGGCTCAAGCTTCCCCCAATGAAGCATAAGCAGATTTGAGACGAAAGGATCAGGTCCCAAGAGTTCTTTATAGAGATTACTGGCAGGATATCATGGCTTCTTGACAGCATGCAGTCCTTAGGTGAACAATAGGCAATTATCCTAGCATTGACGCAAACCTATTTCCTAAGCATCACTGGGTAATTAGCTACATGGATTAACATAAGGCAATTGCCTATCTCCTGCTATTTGCAGGTGATGTACCACAAACTTCAAAGAGAAGTTAAGACAGTGATATCACTACATTTACAGTTCATTTAAATGTTAACATCTTCTTTTGATCTCTCAAATTAACAGAATACAGTGATAGACGGGTACTGTTTGGTTATGTTGCCAACCTCTAACAATACATATGTAAACACACAAAATACGCAACCATTATCTACTAATATGTCTCTAAAGGTTGAATCTGGGTCAATTAGCCTGCTAGTTGTGTAACGCTTTCTGGTGCTGTATCACAGCACCTAATTCCCATTAATTTCAATAGAAGTTAGGCATCTAAATACCTTTGAGGATCTGGGCCAAAGTAGGAGACAGCCTCTCTCTATCTCCCACACGGTCTCTTCGCTCTCCCTCCCTGCGTTCCCCCCATCTCTCTTCTGAATGTGCAGTTTTTAACCGTTACACTCTGAAAGCTAGAATTCGACATTCCCAAAAATGGCACCGGACCCCTCACACACTGTGTTCACAGAGTTCTTCAGATGTGCTGAGGCCAATCCAGAAACCCCATGAGCACTCCCACCCAATGAAAGGCAGGAGCTAGTTTACTGGAATGTGGGCACCTCGGGCTCCTTTGTGAGCCCTACAACAATCCTGGCATGCAAAGCTTAACCCTGTGGTGTTATATGGTGAAATTAGAGGGATCACACAACAGGGGAGCTGGGACGTAGATGCTCCACTTATTCCCTGCAGTGTCCCCATTATTTCCCCGGCCTTCTCATTAATGCCACCCCCACAGAACTGCCTTTGAAAATTCTCCACCCTGTCCCTGAGGAGCAGCAGATGTCGGGAGGGGCGAATTTACTCCCCATACAGCAATAGCGAGTGCTGCTTCAGGAGCACGCTCAGAGCACAGACCCAGAGGGACAGGCTGCTGGAAACTGAACACAGCAGCTCAGACTGCTGCCACCAAGTGCCCAATCCGAAACTCTCCGCTGAGGAGTTTGCCCGGGCCCTGGTGTCTGAAAATCACTCACATTGAAAGACACAAGAAAACAATAGTAGCTTTAGCTTTAAGCTACAGAACAGCGTGTGGTTAGGAAGTGGGGTGGGGATGGCCTGGTGCTTTAAGACCGGATTTGAAAGCTAGCTTTCTTGCAAACCAGAGTCCCGTCCTGGCGGTGGCAATCTTGTAATCTCTCTAGGCACTTCTAGCATGTGGCATCCTCCCCATGTAGGTATATTGGGCACATGAAGATTGCATGGGGAAGGTCTGTCTAAATGAGGATCCATCCTTTCCACTGAAGATACTAGGGCACCTAGTGTGCACTATGCTGCTGGCCTGGTGCAGCAAGGATAGAGCAGCCACTCCCTTGTATTACAGGGGTGCTGAGGGGCCCGGTGTGCTGGGCAGACAGAGGTAGAAACCGTCCCTTTCCTGAAGCAATTACAATCTAAGGAGTCCCTGCCTTATTACTCTGCCCTGCACACCTGTTTAAGGTTTCAGCAGGATGTTAACTTCCTTCCTTCTTAATGGCAAAGAAGCCAGGCCTGTTCCACTTCATTCTCACACAAGTATTTTTCTAACCTCCATTGACCCAACCAACCACATTAGTGTAATGGATTGACAGGGATAAAATAACATAATAGCAAATGTGGGGGAGGGAGAGGGAAATATACAATGTGGGATCCTTGTGTGTGCTGGAGCATGTATAAAACACTCAGGCCCAGTTCCTCAAGGGTCTTCAGGCACCTTAACTTGCATTGAAATCAATTTAAATCAATAGGAGTTAGGTACCTAAATATCTGTGAGGGTCTGGGTCTCAGGCCCCATAGTGGATGGACACATATCCACACACATCTACCCATCCCCACATCCCCTTCCCCACACACAAAGATAGAGCTGAAAAGAAACAGAAGGGATGGTTCCTAATATTGAATATCTGAAAAAAAATTACAGCTCTCTGAGGAAAACCCTCCAAAGCTCCTTGAAGGCACCTTACTGGGGTCTGATGCAATAAGATACCATATAACAATTTAAAGCACACTGAAGAAAGCTGGGTTGGTTTTGTAAAACTAGCAGGGCCTCAGGAAGTAACCAGAGCTCTCCTGCAACAGTGCAAAATGTTCCAGTATGTCAATCCTGCATCTGTTTGCGGTCTGCCTGAGCAGGACAAATGCCTCCTGAAGGTTGGAGATGCCATTAGGACACCACATTGCACTGTGCCGTTAGGTACCTCAGTTGTGAGGGACAGCAAGGACAGCTTGCCAGTTTATTTTGGACATGGTGTAGGAGCAAGAGTAGGCTGGGGACCCTCTGGGTTAGTGGGTAGGTAGAGTAAGTGCTAGCAGAGTCCACAATATGACTAGGAATAGAAAGACCCAAAAGACCCCTCTATAGTGAAGGCTACGCACTGATAAAGAAGGCTCTGAGGCTGCTCCAGGCCTCTGACACTGTAGCTGGGCACTGGTGTGTGCCTGGGGCCTGCTTATTTATTATTTTACCCCTGGGCACTTATAACCATCAGGGGCCTTCAGTTTGAACTCCTGATTTTCCATTGTTAAAAAGCTTCTTCTCTGCACTCGCTGGGTACATCATTGTGTTAGTGATGGACTCACAACTCTGTGTCTGTCCTTAGGGAATGTGCTACGGGCAGGGGACTTATGTACAGAACTACTGTGTTTTCCAAAGCCCACTGTGGTGACTGCAGACGTAGACCCCAATGCACTAAAGGGTCCCCCCCCACCCAACATTGCTCATCTAGGCCATGATTCATTGAGAACTTCTGCACCTAACCTGAGAAGAAAGGCTGGTCTAGTGGGTAGAGCACTGGCTGGGGCTTTAGGAGACCCAAGTTCAATTCCTGACTGAGCCACAGACTTTACAAAAGTCCCATTAACTTGGGTGCTTTCAAAAATATTATCCTTAATCTGCTCTGTGCCTCTGTTCCCATCTGTAAAATGGGGATAATCCTTCCTGACCTCACAGTGGTGCTGTGAGTATCAATCCATTAACCATTGTGAGCTGGCAAATGCGATGACCCCAAGGGGCCATACGTGTACTTAGTGTGGTGACTGAAGCTAGCAAGCCGCTCTTGCTTCCCAAGAGTTTGGTCTGACTGCTAGGAGGTTCAAGTGAAGCTCCTGCTCCATTTCGTGTGGACCATGGAATGCAATGGTGAGCTGTCCAGCTTCGGGGGAAGGGGCTTGCTTTGGAAATTCCTGGAGCAAGTCAGATACAAAATACCTGGCATGTCTGATCTCAGCTAGAATCAATGAGGAAAGAGGCAGCAGCAAAAATGAAATTAAATTGGGAATAAGGTTGATCACAAACAGTTCAGTGAACAACTGGGAACATATCTGACCCTTGGATACCCGTTGCTAATGCTACACCATCGTGGAGTGCCTGCCACACAGCAATACTTGCTGATCTTGTGACATCCCGAAGCCCTGCTGAATAATTCCCTTGATTGGCGGAGCCTGAAAGAGTAATAAACACAAGGAGATCATGCAGCTAGCCCACCTCTGCCTGCTGTTCCTTCCCTTTCACAGCCAGATTAAAGCCTCAGGATGCTAATGACTGCCGTGGCTTCACACAAATCCTCCAGCTTGAAACGTCTGGTAGGAAAAAGCTCTTTTAACGTGTCAACTTCTCCCACCCATACGTACTCCAAATGGCCAGAGGCTACGAGGGCAGAGACTGGGGAAGCCAGGAGAACATTGCCAGGTTGACTGGAGGCTGGAAAGCTACAGTGTGTGTGTGTGTGTGTGTGTGTGTGTGTGAGAGAGAGAGAGAGAGATGTCCATTTCCTGTAATCACCTTCAAAAAAATTGCATTGAATTCAGTTTGAGTCTCTTTGGAGGTCATGGTATTAACTACAGAGGTGAGCCTGGGAAGTGTTATGAATTTCAGAGGACTATATTGACCAATGGGCCAGACAGGAATGGACTTTTGAACCAACGGTGTCAAGTAGTCTGCCTGGAGCTCTCTAGCGGGAGCTGAATGCAGATTCCCGCCTCCAGTTGTGCAGGAGACCAGCTTTTTGAAGCTATGCCCTCAAGAGGGTACCACTCTCTGCTCATTACCTGTTCCTAAAATCTGAAGATCAAAGGCGCGAGCTGTATATAGGAGAGACTGACCTATGCATGGGGGCCTGGGTCTGAGCTAGGGCTGTTATGAACTTGTAACCACAGACAGGAGCGTCTCCTGCCAGAGCCCCTGCTGGAGTCAGGGATGATCTCTGGTGAGCTTATTGGCATGTGTGTAGGTTCTTTGTTCTTTTTAATAGGTCTTCTCTGCATTGCTTTCACCTCAAGAATAAATGTGCTTGACTAGAAAGAGCTGTGAGGTACCTTATCACTGGTGCAGTTAAATTCCCACCCCACTTCAGCTAGTTCCCCTTCCCTTCCCTCACTCTGGTGTTTCCCATCATCTCTTCTGCCCTCTCCCCTCCCCTCCCCCCCCGCGGCCAGCTCATTCACTGGCATTTTGGTTCACTGGCTTTCAGTCTGACTGTACATTACTAGAGTCTGTAACCAGTAGCATCTCCCCAGTGAGCTCCAGGAGAGGTGACAGAGGCAGTAGCTGCCAGGCCAGTGACAGGCTCCTAGAGGTCTCTTGCAATAGCTGGCAATCCAGTCTCTGGTAAAAATGTTGTCCCCTCCTCTAGCCAGCCAGCCACCCCTGCCCCCATCATTCACTCACTGTGCACCCTTCTCTCCCCAACCTCAGTGATTCGTCCCTCCCTCTCCCAGCCACACACACATTTCCCGCTCTCTCCCTCCGCCCTCCCAGTCTCCTGTCCCACAAAAGCACACCCTCATTCTCTTCCCGTTATCCTGGCATGCTTCCCCCTCTCTGCCTCTTGAACTCCCCCTGACATGCTCAGTCTCTCGTCAATCTTCTCCTGCTGGGCTGGCAGCACTGGAAAGTGATGGCCTCTATGCCCTGAACGGGAACAACACCAGCACCATCCGGGCAAGCGTCCCCAGTGTGTCTCAGCTCTGCCCAGGAGGAAGCATGGTTTGTCTGGGGGCAGTGGGGGTTCAGTCTCCAGGTCCCGTCAGATCCTTGGCCTGTCAGCTGAGACTGCAATAACTTGCACCCGTGGTGGCAAGAGTGGTGGTGTCTGTGCTGTGCACACCTCGTCATTAGGAAAGAGACCTAGTCTCCCAGTGGAAACACTTAGGTAAGGGTGTGCATGTGTCTGTGTGAACATGCGTGCACACGCCCGACATTGGCACCTGGTGGGAAAGGTGCCTGGGCAGGAGTAGAATAAAGATAACTGACTGCCCCGTGGTTTGTATCTATGACCAGCTTGCCCTGTGCTGTTTCCATTCAGGCCGATTCAATGGGCAGGGCTGGCCTCCACTAGCTCTTTCCTAAGCTGTGCTTTGCTTTACATTGATTGCATCCAAATAAAACTACTCAGCCAGCAATAATGCTCAATACTTTATAATGCAGGAGCACGAGGGATGTGAGTTCTGGGAACTGGCTGAGTCTACTGTTTTCTTCTTGCAGTAACTTAGCTATCAGAGCACTTTGCTGGGAGCGGGGGCGGTAATGCCCCGCACTTGTACTGAAAGGAGCATGAGGCATTGTAAGGGCAGGTTCGGTAGTTGTAATGCCCAGCACTGGGGCTTCTCAGAGGAGATTCTATTGTATGGGGCACTAAATTGATCCATATTCATTCTAGTTCATTGATTTAAGGGCTGCAGAACTGCATTAGTGAGGCTAACCTGACCAGCAAACCCTCAGATCTTGGCTTTCTATTCTCCTCAGGTTCTTGTAGACTAGAGCCATCATCACCATAGTATCTTAGATGCCGCTCATTGAGCTCATTTCATGCCTAATTGTTTTATCACCTCAAGAAGCTTCCACAAATCAATACAAATGGCAGGTTTAACAAATACAACCTCAGCCCTCAAGGGCCTCTTAGCCAGTCTGTTCTGAGCCTTGTCCAGATTGCTGAAAAGAGACTCACAAAGGGACATTCTCCGATGCTTGGAGCTACCCACCAGAGATTGAAGTATCGATAGATACACCGGTGGATCGCACAGGCATGGGAGTCAGTCTGGGTTAAACCTGCAAGATCAGGCCCCTTTTAACAAAATTGAGTACAGCCACTAAAGCAAAAGCCCAGTTGGTCTGTGAATCCCACTGACTCCTTTTACCAGGAAGCGAAAAACTTGGTGTGGTGTTTCTATATTACAGAATTAAGAATCAGTTGACAAGGTGCTGGAGTTTCCCAGACTTAAAGAAAAAAGCATGTGAATATGGATTAAAAAATTAAAGTGGAAAAATATTCCATTAAATCCTTTCTTTCCATCTAATTTATTTGCCTGCTTGGCTAGTTGTCCTTATCTATCGGTCAGTCGATCACAGCACACACTGCGGTGGTATCTGAGCACCGCTCAAGAGCTCAGAACCAAAATCACAGCAGGCCAGTGATTTGTGGATTGGAAATTCATCCTGTCTCTGGAGACTGGTGCTGGGACATAAACCATGCCATTCTGCTTCTAGGTTAGGGATCTGAATCTAGCACAGATGGTTATTAAATAACTGCAAATTACCACCAGTTGATATCTGTTTGGTCGCCAGTGTGAGACGAGTTTGGTAGGTCTCAATCTCTTTTTTAGCAGATGCTGGTCTCTGTCAGAAAAATGTCCACCGGCGTTATCAGTGTTATCTGTCACTCAGCTCTACAAAGTGTAAAAAGAAAGTGCAAGTGAACAGACAGAGAAAAACACAGAAAGGTTAAAAACAGCTAAACAATGAAAAGTGATGGACGTCTATCAATTCTGGAACCCTAAAAGCCCCTGGGGCCAGACTTGCAGAAAAGCTCAGCACATCAGGTACACGCTGGTGCTGACTGAGCTCTTTTGAAAATCAGCCCACAGGTGTCACAATGATGGGCCATGGCTGGGTTCTGTGCAGGACTGAAAATCTGAACCCCAACTGTGGGTGCTATGCAACTGAGAATCTGGCCCTGAGCTCTTTTGCAGCCCTGTGTGTGACTGTCCCATTGACTGCTGTGGGACGTCAGCTGACGAACAGGATGCCTGCAAGACTGAAAGTTTAATAATCTAAGACGGGTTCTCAAACTGTGGGTCAGGATCCCAAAGTGGGTCGCAACCCCATTTTAATGGGGTCACCAAGGCTGGTGTTAGACTTGCTGGGGCCCAAAGCCGAAACCGAAGCATGAGCCCAACTACCCAGGGCTGAAGCTGAAGCCCGGGGCAGTGGGGCTTGGGCTTCAGTCCCCCTTCCTGGGATCATGTGGTAAGTTTTGTTGTCAGAAGAGGGTCATGGTGCAATGAAGTTTGAGAACCGCTGATCTAAGATGACCTTAGTGACACAGGTTAGAAACTTACAGCAAATGGGGCTAAATACAGCTCTCAGTTACACCCATGTAGCCCCATTGACTGCAGTGGGGTCACTTGAGAGCAGAATTTAACTTATTCTGGGCCAGCTGCTCATGCTAAGCTTTGATAGCGGAGGGTAACAGGTTTTTGTTAGAGAGATTAGTATATTTTGTTTTTAAATGTTTCCCTGTATAAAAAAAAGACATCGGCATTGGTAATGCAAAAAGATGAGCTGTCTGCAAATACTCTTGCAGAGTCCTTGAGCAGGTGTTTACACCTTTTACACATTGATCTAGTAGTAAGAGTCTTTTGCTACATACTTATTTGCACAATTTTCTCCACTCTGTCAAGTCACATAGCACCAGCACTGAGTGTCTTCTCAAGGATTTCCTTAATGCCCAGGCAAAATGCCTCTCTCACAGCTGCACTTTTGCTTAAACCATACTACTTTAGAACTGACATAGCTCTAGTCACCCACAGCACTGTACAAAGGTAGGTATCACTGTCTCCATACAGAGGGAGAAACTGAGGCTGAGAGATGCTAACTGAGCTGCCCAAGGTTACTTGACGAGCCAGGACAGAGCCCCTGGGACACATCCTACATGCTTGGGTTGTGCATTAGATACATCTCAGGGGTGTTGTCAGTCTGAAGTGCACTGAAATCTTTGGATGCAAGTATCACAGTGAGAGCAAATACTGTTAACTATCCAGGGAAAAAGCCACCAGGATGCATCAGAGTTCTTTCACTGTCAGGTCAAACCGGGCACCTCAAATCCTGTCATACCTCAATGAAAAAACACCACCCTAAACAGGTTAGTGCTGAGAGACTAACCATTGGATTGAGCCAACCATAGCGCAGGCAAACACCACACAAACATCTCCGCCAATGCACCTCTGTCCCACCCTCAGCCCCTCACATGGCTCTGCCAATGCACCTCAAACCTGCCATGCCCTGGTATTCCATACCTGAGCGCAGACTGCCAGTCATGCCAAAAGCAGAGAGGTTTTATGATGTGCACAAATGGGGACAAAGTACAAGACCCCTTAAGCATGGTGCACTTGGGACCTCAATAAGAAATTGCAGCCGATCTCCAGGAGAGAAAAGTCAAGGTCCCGTCACCAAGCAGAATTCCAACCTGCCCTTGAGCTTGGCTCATCATTAGTCTTCATCTATTCAGAATAAGCACAATATTTTGCATTTGCAAATGCACTTCTCTCTGTCAAAACTATATATCCACCCATGTCCTTCTGTCTACACCTGTCACAGTGCACTCATCTTCTTTGCCCGTAAGGGCTTTGAGGCAGAGGCTGTTTCCTCATAGTTTTGTACATCAGGCCTCTGGCTGTTATTGCAATACAAATAATAATTGATAACAGTCATTGAGAAGTGCTAAATATTCAGCAACAGCTGAGAACAAAAGCAGATCACCTAGGTGTCAGAAAAGACAGTAGGCTGTAATTATCCCCAGTGTAACTTCACTGACTGCAGAGATGCAGGCAGAATTTGAGTTTGCTTTAATTACTACTTCTCCCTCCTCTTCCTCCTACTCCCTTTCACTAAATGTGGCGAAACATGAGCCTTCCCTTTCATTTTCACACCCACGTAGGGTTGCTGCAGAGTATTTATACTGGGAAATCTCTCCTGGTAAAACATGCACAAACATTTCTGAATCCCCATCAACAAAGTGAGCAAGAAAACTCCTCTGAGACAGGGTTTCTTGTACTTCGCTCCCCTTTTGCTGAGGGAGCAGAACAAAACAGACATCTCCATCCCAACAGTGTATCCCCTTTAACTAGTGTTGCCAGGCATCTGGTTTTTGACTGGAACACCTGGTCAAAAAGTGACCATGGTGGCTTCAGTCAGCACTGCTGACTGGGCCGCTAAAAGTCCAGTCGGCAGCACAGTGGGGCTAAGGCAGGCTCCCTGCCTGCCTGGTTCTGCCTTACTCCTGGAAGTAGCCGGTATGCCCAGTTCCTAGGCACTGGGGCAGCCAGGGGGCCTCTGCATGTTGCCCCCATCCCGAGCACTGGCTCTGCAGCTCCCGTTGCCCAGGAACTATGGCCAATGGGAGATGCAGGAGTGGCGTCTGCGGTGGGGGCAGTGCACGGAGCGTCCTGGCCCCTCTGTCTAGAAGCTGGATATGCCAGCTGCTTTCGGCAACCACCTGAAGGTAAGCACCACCCAGCCAGAGACTGCATCCCCAGTCTCCTCCTGCTGGTTTTTGAATGTTATAATTCCTGATGTCAGATTTGTGTCCATTTATTGTTTTGCATAGAGACTGTCTGGTTTGGCCAATGTACATGGCAGAGGGGCATTGCTGGCACATGATGGCATATATCACATTGGTAGATGTGCAGGATTAGGGTTAGGGTTATAACATTCAAAAACCAGTAGAAGAACACTTCAATCTCCCTGGTCACTCAATAACAGACTTAAAAGGGGCAATTCTTCAACAAAAAAACTTCAGAAATAGACTCCAATGAGAAACTGCAGAACTGGAATTAATTTGCAAACTGGACACCATCAAAATTTGGGGAGAGGGATAGCTCAGTGGTTTGAGCATTGGCCTGCTAAACCCAGGGTTCGTGAGTTCAATCCTTGAGGGGGCCATTTAGGGAGCTGGGCAAAAATTGGGCATTGGCCCTGCTTTGAGCAGGGGGTTGGACTAGATGACCTCCCGAGGTCCCTTCCAACCCTGATATTCTATGAAATTAGGCCAGAATAAAGACTGGGAGTGGATGGGTCATTACAAAAACTAATTTCCCCCTACTGTTACTCACACCTTCTTGTCAACTGTTTGAAATGGGCCACGCTCATTACCACTACAAAAGTGGTTTTTCCTCCCTTGGTATTCTACTGTTAATTGAATTGTCTTGTTAGCACTGACCCCCAACTTAGTAAGGCAACTCCCATCTTTTCACGTACTGTGTGTGTGTGTGTGTATATATATATATATATATATATATATATATATATATACCTGCTGCTGTATTTTCCACTCCATGCATCTGATGAAGTGGGTTTTAGCCCATGAAAGCTTATGCCCAAATGAATTTGTTAGTCTCTAAGGTGCCACAAGGATCCTCATTTTTCCTGCTACAGATTAACATGGCTACCACTCTGAAACCTATATTTTAATAAGCGCATCAGCCATGAGACCCAGAGAATGTTGACCAGACAAAACTCTCACCTGGTGTCCTTGTATTAAAGAGAAGTCATCTGTATAGAGATCTCTAAGCAAGAGCATGCTCTTGAGAATCCATAAATAAATGCAACAGACTAGCAGGATTATAGCATTCTATTTTAGCGCCACTATCCAATAACACTTCATAATCCCAAGGACATTATCTTAACTCAGGAGACTGAAATATGAGTGAATGGTAATTCTAATAACCTTCATGTCTAGCAGGGAAGCAAGAGCAGCAATGATTCCCTGATAGGCCTGTGGCAGAGCTATTCCATTCAAATCCATCTGAGGACCAGTATAGTATCTCCTGCATTTATCAAGGGCCCCGTTGCCCTTCACAGGGGACAGGAGACCCCACAAGGTTGCACTCATGCTGTTATCTTGCCAGCCTTTGCACATGCTGTCACACACACACACACACACACACACACACACACACACACACACACACACACATATCAGTGGTCCTGGCCCCTCAAACCAACAGACTCATGATGGCCCTGGGCTGTGCTCAGACATCCTGTGTGTCTTCACTGGGTACTATGTCCAGTCCCCCAACTCCTGGGGCTGCGTGACTGTGAAATCTGCAGATCAGCGCAGGGTTGGATGGATTTTCTTCCCAGTGCTTTTGGCTGTGATGTGAGAAATATTTGAGGTCAAATTTCCAAATGTGAGATTCGCAGTTTTTGTTAAATGTGCATGTGCACCCCTGAACCCCATTTGGTGACTTGCAGTAACTCCCCACCCCCCCAGCAGTGCATAAATCCTCATTTGTGTGAGCAAAACTGGGATTTGTAATCTGCTTCTCTAAATCTTTTCCCCTGGAGTTTGCTGTAATGATTCAAAGCTCAGAACAGATTCTAACAAACAAACTGCCAGCAAATCAGTTCCCCTTTTCCCGCCAGGTGCAGAATGTACCCCCCAAATTACCCTGGGCTGATGGCCAGCATGGGTAATATTCATTCTTGGACCAAGCATGGGTTTAAGGCCTAGTATTCAGTGGTGTTGGAACAATTTGTGTAGTGGTGGTTCTGAGAGCCACTGAACAAAAGTGTAAACCCTGTACATGATGGAAACCACTTCAAGCCAAGGAGTGCGGCAGCATCCCTAGTTCCAGCCCCATGCTAGTATTTCAAAACCCATCAAAGCTATCAGTGAAACTTTTTTCCAATTAGAGAGGAACTGAGAATGCCCCCTAGCAATGAGACAAGGCATAACTTTCTAAATTTCTAACAAAAATGATGAGGGGTATGGAACAACTTCCATATGAGGAGAGATTAAAAGGACTGGGACTTTTCAGCTTGGAAAAGAGACGACTAAGGGGAGATATGATAGAGGCTTATAAAATCATGACTGAGGTGGAGAAAGTGAATCAGGAAATGTTGTTTACTCCTTCTCATAACACAAGAACTAGGGATCGCCAAAGGAAATTAATAGGCAGCAGGTTTAAAATAAGGCTGTCAAGCGATTAATAAAATTAATCATGATTAATCATGCAATTAATCATGCTGTTAAACAATAACAGAATACCATGTATTTAAATATTTGTGGATGTTTTCTACATTTTCAAATAAATTGATTTCAATTACAACACAGAATACAAAGCGTACAGTGCTCACTTTATATTTATTTTTATTACAAATATTTGTATTGTAAAAAAACAAAATAAATAGTATTTTTCAATACACCTAATACAAGTACTGTAGTGGAATCTCTTTATCATGAAAGTTGAACTTACAAATGTAGAATTATGTACAAAAAAAAAACTGCATCCAAAACCAAAACAACGTAAAACTTTAGAGCCTACAAGTGCACTCAATCTTACTTCTTGTTCAGCCAATCACTGAGACAAATAAATTTGTTTACAGTTGCAGGAGAGAATGTTGCCCACTTCTTGTTTACAATGTCACTGGAAAGTGAGAACAGGCGTTCTCCTGGCACTGTTGTAGCCAGTGTCACAAGATATTTACATGCCAGATGCGCTAAAGATTCATATGTCCCTTCATGCTTCAACCACCATTCCAGAGGACATGCATCCATGCTGATGACGGGTTCTGCTCAATAACAATCCAAAGCAGTGCAGACCGATGCAGTCAGATGCCACCAGCAGAAGGTTGATTTTCTTTTTTGGTGGTTCAGGTTCTGTAGTTTTGGTATCAGAGTGTTACTCCCTTTAAGACTTCTGACAGCATGCTCCACACCTCGTCCCTCTCAGATTTTGGAAGGCACTTCGGATTCTTAAACCTTGGGTCGAGTACTGTAGCTATTTTAGAAATTTCACATTGGTACTGTGACATTCTGTACCCTGGGGGAGCACCCTGTAACCCCCAAGGTTCCTCATCTATATATTGTTGTGATAGTATACCCTGTATGGTATTGGGGAAAAGGTTATGATCTGCTGAAAGTCATTTCTCTATCCATATATGTATATCAATAATGCTTATGAGATTGCATTGTATGGTTGTCACTAAAACATGCTGTAAATTGGGGAATCAGCCCCCAGAGGCAACAGCAAAGCAAGTAAGCAACACCCAGACGAGGTGTCAATCAACCCATCAACAACCATTGTCCAGCAAGGGAATTACAATGCAATGATTCACCTGCATGATGCCACACCAGGGGAATTGCGCAACTTGCCTGGAGACTCAGCAATGCCCATCCAGACATGCCTGGACTTGTGCTTTCCAAGCACATGGACTAAGGGTATAAAACTGAACACAGGGGGTCCATGTGCAGCCTTTCTCCTTCACCCACCTACGCTGCAAGCAACAAGGTCACTCTGAAGACTCCAACTGAGGGGACTGGCCCAGATTTCAAGCTTGAAATCTGTGTACTATGGATTGTAATATCCAATGGGGTGAGACAAACTGCTTAGTCTAGTTGTTGCCCAGTCTAATAGGGTTGAGAGTTTAGACTGCATGCTTACATTTTATTTCTTTTGGTAACTAACTCTGACTTTTTGCCTATCACTTATAGTCATTGAAAATCTATCTTTTGAATCAATACATTGGTTAGCTGTTATCTTACCAGTGAGTTTGTATGAAGTGTGTGGCAAATCTGCTCAGGTTTTGCAAAGGCTGGTGTATGTCCACTTTCCATTGATGAAGTGGTGAACCAATTAATAAATTTGCACTGCCAATTCTGAGCTGTGCAAAATGGTATATTCCTGGGGTACAGTGCTGGGAGATGGAGGGATTTGGCTCTGGTGCCTTTCTCTGTGTGATTCATGAGTGGTTCTGGAAGCATTCATGCAATATAGCTGGGTGTTTGGGGCTCCACATGCTGTTGTGCTGAATGATCACAGTGCCTAGAGGGGCTTGCTACTGGTCACTAGCAAAGCATTGTGAGAGACAGCCCAGGCTGGAGAGAGTTCAGGTGGGCACAGTGGTCCCACAGTCCCAGGATGCCCCCTGCGGATCCTGTCACAGTTACCTTCTTTGCATGTTGTCAAATCTGCAGCGAAAGTTTCTTAAAACAAACAACATGTGCTGGGTCATCATCCGAGACTGCTATAAGATGCAATATATGGCAGAATGCATGTAAAACAGAACACGAGACATACAATTCTCCCCACAAGGAGGTCAGTCACAAATTTTATTAATGCATTATTTTTTTAACGAGCATCACCAGTATGGAAGCATGTGCTCTGGAATGATGGCCGAAGCATGAAAGGGCAAACGAATATTTAGCATATCAGGCGCGTGAATACCTTGCAATGCCAGCTACGAAAGTGCCATGTGAATGCCTGTTCTCACTTTCAGGTGACATTGTAAAGAAGAAGCTGGCAGCATTATCTCCTGTAAATGTAAACAATCTTGTTTCTCTTAGCGATTGGCTGAACAAGAAATAGGACTGAGCGGATATGTAGGCTCTAAAGTTTTATATTGTTTTGTTTTTGAGTGGTTATATAACAAAAAAACTACATTTGTAAGTTGCACTTTCATAATAAAGAGATCACACTACAGTATTTTGTATACGGTGAACTGAAAAATACTATTTCTTTGGTTTATTATTTTTACAGTGCAAATATTGATTAAAAAATAATGAAGTGAGCACTGTACACTTTGTATTCTGTGTTGTAATTGAAATCAATATATTTGAAAATGTAGAAAAACATCCAAAAATATTTAATATATTTCAATTGGTATTGTTTAATAATGCAATTAAGACTGTGAGTAATCGTGATTAGTTTTTTTAATCGTGATTAATATTTGTGAGTTAATTGCATGAGTTAACTGTGATTGATCAACAGCCCTAGTTTAAAACAAACAAAAGGAAGTATTTCTTCACACAACGCACAGTCAACCTGTGGCACTCTTTGCCAGAGGGTGTTGTGAATGCCAAGGCTATAACAGGGTTCAAAAAAGAACTAGATAAGTTCATGGAGGATAGGTCCATCAGTGGCTATTAGCCAGGAACGGTATCCCTAGTCTCGGTTTTGTCAGAAGCTGGGAACGGGGGTCAGGAATGGATCACTTGATGATTACCTGTTCTGCTCATTCCCTCTGGGGCACCTCGCATTGGTCATTGTCAGAAGACAGGATAGTGGGCTAAATGGACCTTTGGTCTGACCCAGTATGCCCCTTCTTAGGTACTTATGTAACCCTAGCGAATTGCCGGATATTGGACCTTAAAGTCGGAATATTGTTATATATAAAAATGGTGGTTTCCAGGGTTCTCAAAATGTCTTTGTTTTTCTTCTTTCCTTCTGACACCTGAAAAATTGGCCTTACAGAACCAAGCATTTATAGGCAGCGGAAATAACACCAATCCATTTTTTTAAAGCTTTCTGAAATATTTCTAAAAATAATTTTTCAATAAAATATGGAGCATGTCAAGAGAACATGGTGCTATGGTGTGGTGTGTGGGTTTTATTGGCATGGGTTGGACTGACCAGCACACTCCTGCCAATAGAAATCTTTATATTTCCCCAAAACATCCTATCCTACAGACACACCCTATCCTCTTTATATTTCCCCAAAGCATCCTATCCTCCCAAGCCAAATGCACTGAAACCAATGGGAGTTTTGCCTGAGGAAGGAACTGGGGATTTGGCCCATTTGTATTATGTTTATAAAATACTGGAAGGCTCTATACAATGTAGAAAAGGTACAAAAAAAGCTGAAGTTTGGGTCTGAGAGAGGGTGAGGGGACCAGATAGATGGATAGATAGAATAAGGCCTTGTGTACACACAAATCTGCACTGGCTTAATTAAACTGATTTAACCTGTGCAAACCCCTAGGTGGACAATATTATTTCAAAAAGAAAAGGAGTACTTGTGGCACCTTAGAGACTAACAAATTTATTAGAGCATAAGCTTTCGTGAGCTACAGCTCACTTCATTGGATGCATTTGGTGGAAAAAAAAAATTATTTCAGTTAAGAGTGACCTACTTTGGTTTCTCTTAAACCTGCTTCCAAGCAACTTGAACTAAACTGAAGTAAGCCTGATTTAAACCAAAATAAGAGTGTCAAGGCAATCTTTTGAACTGGTTTAACTAAACTGGTTTAAAATCACATTTTGAGTTATGTCAGCACAGCTCTGCATGTAGATGAGCCCAAAGTAACTCAAAATGATATTCTGGCCTGCAAGCCATTTCAGCTGAGGATACTGGGCTCCTTCTTAGGCAGTTTTCCCTCTGTGCTGTAGGGGGAGCTGTTGTGTTTTCAAAACAGCAGCACAAATTATCAGCAAATATTCTGCTAATTTGATTTTTTCAGCGTAGTCTTTGCAAATGATTCAAAGTTTCATATCTTGCAGTTTGCTCCCAAACTAACTTAAAAGAAATTGAAGATGATCATATCTTTCTCCTAATGACTCTCTGCTGCAATTTGGGACAGTTAGTTTATGAAGTAAATTATAAATGACAGCTGACAAAGAACATTTGTTTGTACCTCACAATCATATTCATACACACACACACACACTCCCCCCCCCCAGCCAATGCACTCAAGATGGCTGTGGCTAAGCATTGCACTCTGAAAATACAGCAAGAGAGAGCTTAGGCAGCAGGGAGGAACCAAACTCTGGATCAGCAATCCCTCCCTCTGCAGAAGCTTGCACATTCACTGATTATGAAAAGCATGCAAGAGAATTTCACGGTTTCTGTTTGGAGGGTGAGATATTTTATCTGACACCAGTCAGAAAGAAAGACAGACTTTGGACACATTCTGCTCCCACTGGCACTTGTGTAAAGCTGAAGTACTGGCTTTTGTCTAAATTGACACCAATGCCTCTGCATGCAGCATTGGCCCCTTTTATCATGTTTTTCTAATGCTCCTGAAATAGTCCGGTCCTACGGCCCCAACATGCGGCTTGAACCCCTTACTCACTCCCTCCTCAGGCAAAAGGGGAGCTGGCCTGAGCAAAGAGCATTGTAAACTGAAGAGGGCCTGTGTGAACAGCTCCATAGCCCTGCTGGCCTTTGGCTCCGTGAAAGAGAATCTAATGAGTCATCTTTTTAAAAGTGGGGGGATTTTCTAGCCCTTGCCTTTGTAGAGAGCCTGGAGAATGTTCAGATGTAAACTGGAGCTAACTGGTTGCTCTAACAGAAAGGAATAAGCCACACGTCTTACATCTACAGCAGAAGGCTGGGAAGTTCTACAGATAAGCACTCGTACATTTCTGTATGAACACCTGGGCATACCCACAATGTGCCCATAAGCATATGCACACAAACACTCACAGGCACACACATACTCACAACACTGCACATGCACAATTGACTTTGATGGGATTTTTTAAGCAATGGGATTCACTGCTGTCTCCAAAAGAGCTATGTTTCTATTTGGGACCCAAGTGCAGCTCCATAATGAAATGATACATCAGTGACACAAGACTACTTTCATTTGGTTCTGTGTATTACAAAACAAAACAGAAATAATCTTTGTCTTTGATTTTATTTTAGTGTTGTGCAAAGACTTGCTGAAGTGGCTAAGCCAGAGCGCCTAGCAGAACCCTGCATGCCACCGACTCTGTGTTTGAGGGGTCAAGGTTACATGTCATTTTGTACCAAAATTATTTTCAAGTTTAACCATCAATATTGCACAGATTGTTCTAACATTTCATCTAGATTTACTGCTGCTAATACTTTACTTTACTGCTAATGTGCAGCACCGAATGGAGAAATTCCAGGAAACATACAAATGCGCTGAGAAAGTCACTGCTGTTTGAGAAAAATCACTTCTGTGGGTAGATTTCCCACCACTACCTGAAACCACATTTGCTTTGGCTCATGTGTGCGTATTTTCATTTCTACTGACATATAAATTCATATTTTCCTGTGTAACTTAAGGATGAAAATGCACCATTTACCTAAAGCAGCTAGGAAAAATCAGACTTGACCCGTGGTCTTTTGGAAGGTCTTCATTTTTTGCAACCTTTACTTCCTTTAATGGAACAAGAATGTTCCCATGATGGATTTCCAGACTTTGCCCTTGATGGCTACAAATAAAGCACAAGTGACAGAATATTTTCTAGGGGAATATCTTTCTGATCACAGTCTCAGTTCAAACACTTATAAAGCTAACAGCAGAAAAGCAAGCAAACAGCTGAAGAAGGAGGTTAAATATCATTCTAAATACTGAATAATGCATATTACACTGCTTGCACTAAAGATCAGGTAAAAAGGAATTAAGGAATTATTAGTTAATTTGTCCTCCAAAGAGCCATTTATATTAGTCCTTTATCCCATGTATGTGCCAATTTCACATTTTCAAATATATGTATGAAACTGGCACCCACTTGGGTTAAATGTAAAGGACTCTGCGGGACAATTTAACTAATTAGATAGATAGAGAGATGAAAATGTATGTAATTGTTAAAGGCAACAGTGCCAAGATGAAAAATCATATATGCAAAAAACCACCTTACATAATCAAAATTAATGGATTTTTTTAAAAAGTCCCGTTTGCATCTTACTACAGCTGGTCAGGAAATGTTTCCTGCCATCTCCACAGAAAATGTTGACTTTGCATCAAAAAAACAAAATACCAGAGATCAAAAGTTTTCCAAGAAAAGTCACAGGTTTCAGAGTAGCAGCCGTGTTAGTCTGTATTCGCAAAAAGAAAAAGAGTACTTGTGGCACCTTAGAGACTAACAAATTTATTAGAGCATAAGCTTTCGTGAGCTTTACAGCTCACGAAAGCTTATGCTCTAATAAATTTGTTAGTCTCTAAGGTGCCACAAGTACTCCTTTTCTTTTTAAGAAAAAGTCAGACATTACCATGGAAGGCAAACACTTTCCGTGACCATTTTTTGTTATGTCAAAAACATTTTATACCACAAACAGTTTTGATAAATAATTTCTGCTCATCTCTAGGCATTGCCACTGGTGCTATGATTATTTTATTTATTTATTTTTGACATTTCACTCATCTTGGGCAGTGAAAGCAGACTGCGACTCTTCCCCTTTGTTTGGAGTCACTTTCTAATCAGTTTCTCTTCTTGTTTCTCAGATACTAGCACAGGGGCCCTGTGTTTTGGCAAGGAAGTGTATAAACCATGCCAGAAACTGGCTTTAGTGAATTTTGGTTTTAGAGAAATAATTTCTAATCACGTGAGATTTTATAACCTTCTCCTACCCTTTTGCGGGTGGGAGGAATGGTCATAAAACCCCTTGGCAGCTTTCTTTCAGTTTGGAAATCTAGATTTAAAATCCTTGGGAGGTTTCTCTGCCTTTGGCTGCCTAGGCCATGTTAGCTTTCTTACCCTTGCCCTAAAGAGAAGATAATAGCACAGCACCAATTGCAGGTTAATGCTGCTTCCACCGACAATCCAATGAAATACTACAATTTAAGGTACGGGTTTCAGAGTAGCAGCCGTGTTAGTCTGTATTCGCAAAAAGAAAAGGAGACCTTGTGGCACCTTAGAGACTAACAAATTTATTTGAGCATAAGCTTGAAGTGAGCTGTAGCTCACGAAAGCTTATGAATTTAAGGTACGTTTATCCTATAGTCCCTGGGTGTGAGTGCAGCTGGGGTAGACATTCCTGAGCTAGCTTTAATCTAGTAGGCTAGAGTACTAGAACAGTGAAGACCTGGCTGCACAGGCTTGCTCTGCGAGTAGTTACCAGGGTTCCCAGCAGTCTTGTACAGCCTGCGTGGTAGGGTGTGCTGCCACAGCTTCCCTGCTCTGGGACCCAAGCTGCCTAGATTAAAGGTCTCTTGGGTATATCTACCTAAGTTTCATCACACCCCCTGACTGCAATATATAAATGTACCCTAAGGATGACACATATGCCATACAGAATAACTGCTCTGTGGCCTAAATAGACACAACTCCTCTGAGCCACAGAATTCTGACCATTTGGGACTTCTGCAGAGGGTCATGTCTTGAGGTACCACTTACCTGGGCCAGGGCTATAACAATTAATGAACAGGCCTGGCTCTGGGATGCTGGGCTCCCTTCTCTGTGCCGTAGTGAACTACTCGAATTAAGGCTCTCCCTATCTCCATCTTTTCCTAAGGCTCCCATCACCATAGTAACAACAGCCTATATATCAATCTCTCAAATGGGTGTAATCGACTCACCTACCCCCAGATGTGGTTTGACGCAATTAATTAATTAATGCCCTGAAAGTGCTTTGAGGTACTCAGGTGAAAGGTGCTGTATATATGTAAAAAGTTTGATAACTTTTTGTTCTGTGTTATGCCTCCCATGTGATACCTTCTCAAATGTACCACTGACATTTGTGTGCGTCTATTTCTGTTTGTCTCCTCTCTTTAGATTTTTAAACTCTTTGGGGCAGGGGCTATTTTGCACTGTATGTATGCAGAGCACCTAGCAAAATAGGGCCCTGATCTGGATCAGAGTCTTTGGGCACTAGTACAATTTAAATATTAAAATATAAATTCCTTATTTTGTGTCAGCAGAACTGCTGCCTTGTCACTGGCTCAGGGATTTCTTGGAGCAGCTTCTCTAATTCATACACCAGTCGTAATGGGATGATATCTGAAAAAAATACCAAAGGCAAAGGAAAAGCAAAGCCTTGAAGTAGTAATGTTTAGGGCTTTTCTGGAGAGGACAGAGGCTTCTCAGCTTCAGTTTAATTGCAGACAGAACATTAGTTGTTTTTCAATTTCGTTTCCTTTCCTACAAGTGACCCCAGCTTTGTATTTCCCTTAAATTGATTGAAATAAAGTATTTGGACAAATGTCACCTGCATTCAGAAATCTCCTGTTTACCCTCTCTTGCTTTCATTCTGTCCATCTTCTGCAGTGCCTGCTCTTAAGGCTTTCAGTGCTACCTGTCTAAATTAATGCATCTTGTAGCCACGATACCGTACAAATTCATTAATTTTTGTACATTGGAAATATGCCTTTATTAATCCTCTAGTCTTGTTCCTCCAATTGTTGAACAGTCAAGCTTCTTTGTGAGCCATCGGCAGAGAGCTCAGGACTCCTTGAGATCCGTTAGGTGCATACCTCTGGGAAAACATTATTCATCCAACAAATATTTATATTCATTATAGAAAATAGGCCCTAACTTCCAGAAAGTGCCCTGTTCACCAAACTCCATTCCAAACCTCCAGCAAGGCTGATCGCTTTAAAATGTGAATCACTGAGACACAGGTGGGCAACTTGCCCTCAGTTTCTACCTACCTAATGTCTACAATCTTCAATGTATTTCGCCTCATCACCCCCATAGGCAGGAAAATACAATTATCCCCCCATTTTACAGATGAGGCAGCAGGAGACTAGTGACTTACCCAATGTCGCACAGGAAACCTGTGTCAGATCAGGGAATCAATCCAGCATTTCTGAAGTCCCAAGCTAACATTGTAACAACTGAACTGCCCTTCCTCTCTGTGGGATGTTGAACAGCACAGTGAGAGAGACCTGCACTTAGATGGACTGATTCTGCTCTCATCGGAGTGACTCCTGATTGACACTAGTGTGAATGAGATCAGGCTCAGCCCCAGGAGCTCAGCAGCTTGGTTCTATGAGCAGATATTAAGCTCAATCCCAAGAACTCGGCTGGCCTTCTCTTGGAGCCCAAAAGGAGTCTACTTATGAGAGACGAGTGCAATGACCTTCTCCCTTCTCAGAGGTGATGGTAGTATTCAGTGGATCTTCATGGAGAGCTTTGCCCATCAAGAGACAGGAGTGAATTTTGTCTCTATTTCCATCAAAAGGAGAACAAAGGGCTTTTCAAATTTCCAG
Organism: Dermochelys coriacea; assembly: GCF_009764565.3. NCBI lineage: Eukaryota > Metazoa > Chordata > Testudines > Dermochelyidae > Dermochelys > Dermochelys coriacea. The sequence continues at coordinate 29,165,140 of NC_050080.1, forward strand.
TGACCTCTGTTTTACTCATCCTGTGCCATAAGCAAAACATGCTGATGCTCAAAGAATAAAAATTCAATACTACACCAGCCGTCACATTCACACTTTGAAACAGGGCACTTGCACCCATCCCAGAGAAAGGAATGCAATATACACTGGATAGTGACGGAAAATTTCAAGAAAGAAACACATACTGACAAGCAGAGCAACATTCAGTCCTGGCATCCACAGGTGCAGCTCTATGGAAATTTATGGCGGGACAGAATTTTGTCCTCTTGGGAGCATACTAAAGAAGAAAAGTGTAAGCAATTGCTGTTTGCACTGATCTGCTCCTGGAACCATGGTCACTTGTAAGGTAGGTGAACTCATACAAGGAAAATAAAAACCCACCTGAGTTTCATAGATCCATAGGTTTTAAGGCTGGTGGGGATCATTAGGATCATCTAGCCCGATCTCCTGCATAACAGAGGTGAGAGAATGTCCTCTGGGAAGTTCTGCCTCAAGCCCATAATTTCTGCTTGAGTTACAGCATCTCTTTTAGAAAGAGATACAGTTGTCGTTTGCACAAACTGTGAAATAAACCATAATCTATGGTGAGCTTCAAAAACGGTGCATTCATTTTTTCATGAACTTTGTTTTTTATATTTGTTTTTAATTTTGCCCTGCCACTGCAGTTCCTAATCCAGCCAGGACGGAAAGCACCACACAAAATACTGCAAGAAAGGCTGGCTGCCCCATGGAGCACCTTTGCTCCATATAGCAGGCTGAAGCCCCTCTTGCTTGGTGAGGAAAAGGGCCCCCATCTCTAGGCAAAGACAGCAAGGACAAGGTGACTGTGGTCTCTATCTCCTGCCCCTGATTGGGAATCTTGTGTGTGTGGAGTTCCACTTGCTATTTGCATGCATGAGTGAGAGCAGCAAACTTGTCCAGGGCTCTTCCCAGTCTGGTAGTCCATGATGATGGGGGAGTGAAATAGAAATCAATAGTGGTTTCCCCTGAACCTGCAGCCAAGGCTGCTATCCTCCAAGGGTAGGATTTTGAAAACCTAGCCAGGTCCAGTGGTGGCCACTGCCATAATTTATCTACTGCCAAGAAGTTGGCAGATCCAAGAAGAACTAGTTTGGCCTAATTTCAAACCCACTCTAAAATTCTGGGATCTGCAAGTTTACACAGATTTGCACCTTACTGTGCCGACGTGCTGCTTAGGGGAGACAGGGAAAGAACAGGGAGGGAGACAGAAAATTACAACTGAGAGAGTAAATGCACAGATAGCATCTAGATAGCACAGAGCAGCCACTTGTGCCAGCTGAGCTCCAGGACGTGCGGGAGTGTGTATCTTGTCCCTAATACAGAGTGTGGTTTCCCTATAGTTAAGAAAACATGTGGGTCCACATCTCCAGTTGGGTTGCCAAGTTTATGCTCATGATTCAACTCCACTGATTCTGGGTTGCCGGGGCTAAAATGGCTCCCAGCATAATTTAGGGAAACATAAGGGCTGCTCTAAGTTACTCTGCCTGCAGCAGTCCAGAGGGTCTGCTGCTCTGGCCAAGCATCTGTCCCAGCACATCCACTCCCTGACATTCCCCTTCTTTGCATTGTGTAATAAGTCCTGAGAGCAGCTTGGCTAATACTTCTGCCCACCACTGATTGATTTAGGGTTTGTTTACAGCATCCAAGGGAATGTAGGATTATTTTTAAAGATTCTCCCAGGCATGCTACCAACCCATGCTATCTCACAGCCATGCACCACATGAGGAGTCTGTGGTTCAATGCAAAGCCTCAGCTGCCCCATTAGGGCTGGGAATCTGGCTTGTTGTTTTTAAATTAGCCAAACTTAAACCTGGGGCACCTGACAATATACTCAAAGTTGTTTGCAAACCCTTCAACTCCAGAAGATTCCCATGTGTGTGCAGGCAGGATGGCCTCAGGGTCAGACAGCTCAGAAACCAACCTTTGGAAGTCCACCTTTTAGTCTTTGTTAACCCTGAAGTGCCTGCTAAATGTACAGCTGCACGTAATATTTCTGCCTGTGGTTTCAGTTTAATAGGTTAGCTCCTGGTATGAGTCAGATGAGTATATTTCATTTGCAGAAGCAAACGCTCCCAGGGAGCGAAGATAAGCACCCAGAGTTCTCCAGCCCTTGCTGAGCGCTCTCAACTCCAGCTGGCTTTAGCAGACATTGAGGGCACATTGCACCTTGTAGGATCAGCCTGTGAGTGAACAGTTCACAAGGAGGCAATGTCTGGAGCTCCCTCAGACATAGAATTAGAGGTGTTCGGTCCCTGCCGAAAGTGCTTTGGAGCCTGTTCCTGCCATCCGCTGTGCTGGGTCAGCATTTCTAGAGGGGGTTGTGGTTCCAGGGGCTGTCTCTTCACCACAGAGGTGGGGGAAAGCTGCACCTGCTGGAAACCTTTAGAAATGAATACAAAATCACGACAGGAGCTAGGGGACTGAAACTAGCTGATGTGACTCATCCCCTACAGCCAGACACAGGGTGTTACAGGAGCATCAATGTTATAAAGAAGTCTCCAGGTCATAGCTCTGAAAGAGCTAATGAAATATTTCTCTGCACTGAATGCCCAGTCAGCTGGGGAACCTGGGTAAGTATAATTTGCCATGGGTGATAAACCAGTGGTGGCATAATCCACATGGCTTGGGGCATTTAAAAGTGGACTGGCCAAAGCAGTCAGTAATGGCCTACAGGGAACAGTCCTGTGCTGGTCTCAGGCTGACAGGCTGCATGGGACCTAGGAGGTCTCCTCCGTTCTAATTTGCGTTATTCAGATTAGGTGGGGATAAGCCCAGTTGTCCCTCGAAGAAGCACCGATTCCACCTCAGGCTAAGCTCCTCATGAGACGCGGCATCAGTTCTCCGGGCCCAGCATATCAGCTGTGCAAACTGCTGTCAGAGCGAGAAGCAAAGTGGTTCTTTTTCTGTGTATGTGGAGCCTGTAACACAGAATCCTCCTGTCTGATGGTGGGAGGGGACTGACAAAGATGCTCCAAGATGCTTCCAAATGAGCTGATTAAATTTAAACCTTTAGGGCCAGATCTGGTGACTTGGGGTGGGGGACCCTCTACTACAGCTCCACTCATTTGGGTTTTGTCCATGGGAGAAGCAGACCCCTCCTTCTTGCCCTCTCTTCATACAGGCTTCAGAGATGCCTTCAGAGAAGCAGGCCCCTCCTTCCCAGTCTCGCTCTGTGTAGGCTTCAGAGAGGCCTTTGATAGCTGGTGGTGTTTGTCAAGGACCTATTGGATATTTGTGAGGGCTGGACACAGCTCCAAAGAACAAAACCCCCAAAGAAGGCACAAAAGAGCCCCAGCACATGACTCCATCTCAAACAATCAGAAAGGACCATGGGGCCCCCCCTGCCCTTTTCAGCAGTGTTTTCCTCCCTCTCCCAGAGGTTGGAACCAATCCTGTAGGTGAAGACAGATCCCTGTCCATCCCCACTCTTTTCCTAGCCCCATGGCAGGTGGCTTCATTGGAGCTGGTAATTGAGTGAAGACGTCGTTAGAAAGATGTCAATGATTAATTGTTTCATTTTCCTCCGGGGATGAGAGGGAGCATGTTTTCTTCAGAAGGCAAGAGAACATTATGTGGGCAGACGGGTCCTTGTGCTTCCAGAGGGATCACACGCAGCAGAGCTCAAAAGGCAGAAACCAGGACTGTACAAAGATCAGGTTTACAAAACCGGAGCAGATACTGGGGTCAGGCTGGTTTGATTTCCTTTGTGTGGTGGGAAATAGGGGAATTGTTTGTTCATTTCATCCAGCAAAACTCATAGAGCCACATTCTGCTTTCATTTACCCCCAGTGAAGATGAATGCTGTCAAGACAGGACAGTGCCATCGACCTTGGGCAAATCACATGATCTCTCTGTGCCTATCTGTGAAAAGGGGGTAATGATACTCCCTTATCCCGCAGATGTGTTCTGAGGATGAATTCCTCCAACTCTGCGAGGTGCTCAGGTACTGTGGGAGATAGAATTTGGCACACTGTTGCTCAGCAGGGAATTAGACATGCCCCTGTTATTTATGGTAACACCATCAAATTCTAAATGGGCAGCAGCTTCCTGAGGGCTGGACTTGGAAGATGACCCTGTGGCAGGAATAATGGAGGGTAAAACAACCCAGGAGTCACATCACCTGGAATTCAGAGCTGTTGATAAGGTTTGGTTCCCCCAGTTCATGGTCTGAGGATGCTCTTAGTGACTCCTCCTCTTCGTATGAAACATTTTTCTGATGAGTGCATCTCTGTACACAGGGTAACATGAGGAAGTGTTTCTATGAACAGTTGGCAGCCACCTCCCTTGTCTGATGTGATTTCATTCCCTGCCTCTACTCACTTTCTTCATACATTGTGGGCTGATGGTTCTGACCATTGTGCTACCAGCCTGGGTGAAATTCTCCCTAAGGAGATGACCAGAACAAGGTTTAGGTACCATGTAATCGCCAGTGAGATTCAGTCTTTCCGCACAGGTGAATTTTGTCGATGTATCTCAGGGTATGGATTGAGATTAGATCTAATTTAGATGTTACTGTCTGCAGCAGATTCCTCTAATAAACAGAGATGGGCTAAGGGGATGGTTAGATCTGGATGAGGTTTGAAGGAGGGTGGATTCTTTGTTACTTGAAGTCTTTTAACCATGATTTGAGGACTTCAGTAACTCAGCCAGAGGTTAGGGAGCTATTGCAGGAGTGGGTGAGTGAGGTTCAGTGGCCTGCAATATGCAGAGGTCAGACTAGATCAGGGCGAGGAACCTTTTTTCTATCACAGGCCATTGACCAACAGAAAAAATCAGTTGCAGGCCACACACAGTCCCATGTGTGGGGGAGTGGCGGAGGGTTGGGGCTTCCCCTAGGTTCCGGAGTGGGGCCAGAAATGAGGGGTTCAGGGTGTGGGAGGGCGCTCAGGGCTGGGGCAAGGGGTTGGGGTGCGGGTGGGGGTGCGGGATCTGGGAGGGAGTTAGGGTATGTTTCCTGGATCTGCTGCCCGGGAGCAGAGGTGCATTCCCTGTAAGGCCCCAGAACCAGTGCCACATTCAGTAGTTCTAGGGCTGTGAGCAGGGTCTAATAGTTGTATTTGTGTTTTTTTATCAGTTCACATAGGCTTTTCCATTGCTGCTGGAAGGGAAGCTGGCATGTACTCCAGAGCAATGCAATAAAAGCAGTTCAACTCCTGTCTGAGCATAGTTGTTGCATAGAGAAGGGAATAAATTAAAAAATAATTTTAAAATGACAATTTTCATTGTAATAACTGCCAATTTGATGATCCCCTGCAAAATCCCTGCTGCTGGTGGAACTGCAGCCAAGAATGTAAATTGGCAACACAAATAAAGTTACAGTCTATAGCCTGGCCTGGATGGAAACAAGCTCCTCCATTAATGCAGGCTTCAGACGGGCCTTATAAGGTCTGATTGTTCAAAGACATTGTTGACTGTACTAAAGACACAGTCACTCTATGCACTACCATGCACCTTGGAAGCCACTGCTAATAGGCAGAAGATGGAGGGCGCAGTCACTTGGCCCAAGGTAACATTCTGGCACTGGAGTCCAAGCACCAGCGCTCGAGTGATCAAAGAGTTTATTGCCATCTTTCCCTACTGAACTGCTCAGTTATTATAATTATTCCTGTTAGCTGGCATTTATACTACAATGGCTCCAACCAGGATGGCGGTTCCATAGCACATGCACATTCTCCCAAACCTCATACAATCAAATTCCAGTTCAAATGAAGTCTTCAAGCTGCCCTGTTAGGAAGAACTGCTGCTTCCATCAGCTCCTCCCATCTAGCCCTCAGGCTCAGCACATCTCCTCCTATCTAGCTGGTATGGCTCCTAGGGACAAAGAGTGAAAGCTGCTCACTCTTAGCTGATATGAACAGTTAGTTGGTCTTAATGGGTAGGATTTTCAACAGCACCTGAGTTAGGAGCACAACTCCCCTTGGGTATGTCTACACTGCAGCCGGGGATGTCATTTTGGGCTCGGGTAGATGTAGTTGCACTAGCTCTGATCGAGCTAGCATGCTAAAAACGACAGTGTAACTGTGGCTAGCTGCCGAGTACAGTCTCAGGGAGCCAGGCAGGGTTGCACTCAGGTGGCTAGCCCCAGCCACTGTCTATTTTTAGCACAATCAGAGCTAGAGCAGGCATGTCTATCCCAGCCAGAAATTTTACCCCCCAGCTGCAGTGTAGACGGACGTAGCCACTGAAAGTCAAGTGACTGGTCCTCCGAACTCACTCAGGTGGTGTTGAAAAGCCCACACTATAGTTCTACAGAGTTTCTTTGCATGAAACAGTAGCTGACACTTTGCACCCCCGAAGCTCTGCTGTGGGGGATTTTAAGGATAATGAATAAGAGGGAGGTGCTTCAAAAACAGCCTTAGAGTGAACACAAAGGGAAGCAGACTTGACACATCTGAGTGCCTCCTGTTGGACTGTTTTATTAACTGGTATTCAGAACGGAAAGCCATGGCTTCAATGGCTATGAAGGACACCGGCCAAGTCACCTATGAAAATGCTCTTATGCAAAGTGTGAAGACCACTTAGGACTGGTGGCTCCTTCTCCAGTATAACAACCTTGTTCAGTGCTCCTTCAGATCACACCCAAGGGCATCAGTGGTGCAACAGCGCTTGGCAGGTCAGATGGTCCAGAGAGACATGTGGGAAGCATGGCACAAAGGCCTTCTAGGAGACAGAGCCTGCCGAGGACTGTCCACTAGCAGTTGCTGCCTACAAAAGAAGAAAGTGGAGGGGCAAAGCATCCCCACCGAGAAGAGCAGCTGCCAGTGAGATCAGAGAGGAGCCAGCCAACATCACTGCTAATGGCAGAGGACAGTGGGACAACGCAAGGAACTGACACCAGGGAGGAGAGCCAGGAGCTGCATCAATGAATGAGAGAAAGAGGAGCAGGAGCCAGAGCAGCATGGAAGGTGGAAGGAAGACATAGGGCAGCATGCTATGGGGACCAGGGAAGACAGGACAAGAACAAGGGAAGGTGTAGATGGCTGGAAGGTTGGGAGAGGAAGTGGTCATGGTGGACTGGCAGAGCAAACACCAGAAATGTTGTCTCGGTCTCCCTCCAAGCAGCATTTATTTAGCTGAGCACAATGATTCTCTCCCAAGAGATAGGATTCACTCCACCCAATGTGAGTGCTCTTCTCCCCACCCCCAGTCCCTCCTTTGCCCCTTCTGCCCCAAAGACTGCTGGAACCACTTCGCTAAAAGTAGGGATCACACTCCACAGTGTCTCTGCTGCGTCATTGCAAAGCTCAGAGCTTCTTTTCACCCAACCTCAAAACCAGACATCAGCTTGCTGGGGATTGTTTCTCAGCAGAGTGAGTCTCTGCAGCAAAGGGAAACTCCCACTTGAGCATTATGAGAAACACTAAGTGCCCGGTTTCTGCTTATTAGTGTGTTTATTTTCAGAACTTGTGGCTGTTTTGAGCTCTGCTGCCTGGCATCAGAGGGCCCAGGGACAGCCTCCCTTATCTTCCCAGCACACCTGGGCTCAGCAGTATATTATGCACCATTCAGGCTGATGATCACTTGTTTTATGGCCCTTTTCAACCAATGACAAGTTGAGTGACCAGCAGACAAAATAGCCCTGACAGCCTGACTATGGAATGCAAGCTGAGCTTAGGGCAGAGATGGGGATGCAGCAATGGGTAAAGTTCCCAAGGGCCAATAATCCAGACTTTTCCCCAAAACTTGGCTGAACTGGTTGAGCCTGCTTTTCCTGTCACTTGCATCAGTGTCATAGTGGTGAAATTCCATGAACTTGAATGCAGTTACTCCTGATTTACACCAGTGTAAACAAGAAGGAAATCAGGGCCCCCGGAACTGCAAGTTCTGCTGGGAATCTCACAAGAACAGGCTCTTTCATGAGATTTCTGGCCCTGGTTTTTGCTCAGGCTGGAGATAAGCAGGATTCAGCCTTTCTTGAGGTATTTCTGCATTTCCACTGATGATGCCAACAGGAATTCTGAATCAGGAAGGAGAATTACCAACCCAAATCATTCAAAAAGCATGACTCAGCCCCAGCCCCAAATTATGAGACTGGATTTAAAATCCTCAGATTTTAATAATAATAAAGCTAGGTTCTTTCTATTAACCTTCTAATTTCTGAACCTTTAGCATTCACTTTTTCAAGCTTTTCTTTGAAACCAAAAGGGCTACTAGATACTCATGGGATCTTTAATGAAAGCTGGATTGTCATGAAATCACATGACTCCTGGAGCAGGGGCTTTAGGAACAATACCGAATATTGCAAGACTTGTGATAGAATCATGAGAGCTGGCAACAGCACATGTAGAGATTTTTAAGTTAGCCAAACCTTTTCAAGCCTCAAAAGAGCAACACTCCAGGTTCTGTCTGTGTGTTAGAGATAAGTCTGGCTGGGTTCACAGTTCCTTGGAGCCCTTGCTGGGCAGGAGTTTCTACGTTGTGAGTAGGACCATGACCCACATGAAACAGGGACATATGGGATGAAAGAAAAAAGGAGAAAGAAAAACAGGGAAAATAGGCCCCGCCCCTGCAAGGAATGGGTCAAGACTGGGGCAGCCCTGTGGATACCTCATCTCCAGGCCCTGTAAATACTGGCTACTGTTGTTTGCTGAAGGATTGCATTGTGTGCTGACGGACTGATCCTGTTGAATAGAGGTCTGAGGGGCCTAACATGCAAGAGCCTGAGCTCTTTCAACTCCTATGGACACCAATGAGAGAAGGGCCAGTTAGTGCGCAAAAACTCAGTGCAAATCATGCCCCCATATAGACAAGGCCTAACTCCTTTTAAGCATATATTCTGTGGAGCAAGCTGTAAACAAAAGTTAGGCCAGGCAGTGATGCAAATTGCTAGCAAATGTTTTACATGACAGTTATTGTGCATGTGTTACTTGCGTGCATCTATATGACAATGGTTTAACCCTTCTGCCAGGTGAAGCCAGCAGCAACCAAGGCCGAGTTAAGGATCTAGTGGTTCTTCTTCAACACAGAACCCACTTGAGCCCCCACCCAGTAGTAACCTGGGAAAATTACACGCCACTCCTGGGTGCCTCTGAGAGGCAATACTTCCCACTCACAAGCACAGAGTCTGAGTGTAAAAAAGAAACTTTTAATGAAAGGAGAGAAGTCACCTGACATTAATTAGGGAAAATGCCACAACAGGATTCATAATAATAAAACTGTGAGCAGGACGCCCACCCCAGAGTGCGTGGGGCAGAGCCTTCCGCCTCATGTTCTTGACTTATACAACCAAAACTTCCTTTTCTCTGCCCCTCTCTGCTCCTTCACCACACCCCACTCACAGTGGTTGTACTTGGTCAGTGAGGACCCAGGGTGCATGTGTGTGAGTTCACCTCCCACCTGGGAAAGAAGGCACCTTGCTTGCTCCGCCCTCTGAGCACTTGCTCTGGCTGGCCATCCTGCCACACACAGCTCCTCTCCGCCGGCCGTGGTTCCTCTCTGCCGCGCCAGCCAACTGTCAGTCACCTTCTGCTGTCACGTGCCTTGCTGCTGTGACCTCTGCACATCAGTCTCTTAGTAAAAAGAAAAGGAGTACTTGTGGCATCTTAGAGACTAACAAATTTATTAGAGCATAAGCTTTCGTGAGCTACAGCTCACTTCATCGGATGCATGCTCTAATAAATTTGTTAGTCTCTAAGGTGCCACAAGTACTCCTTTTCTTTTTGCGAATATAGACTAACACGGCTGCTACTATGAAACCAGTCTCTTAGTGATTTTCAGCTTTTTGCAGGCTAGGCAGAAACACTGACCCCCAAGTTATTTCAGCTTTCATTCGAGCACTTTAACATAACAAAAGGCTCCTAATGAAGCCTATTTAGCTCTATCTTTGAACAGTGGGAAGGAACAGGTTAAAACAGATAGGGGACCCTTAGGGAGCATCCACACCTCCTAGCTGGGATACTTATCCCCCCCCTTCTTACTTTCACAGGGGTCTGACATTCAAGCATCTGGCTTAGCTGAGGGTGAGCCCTCAATTGGGACAAGCTCAGCACAGTTCTGCTCCCCTTTAGTCATACAATGAAGATAACATTGACAACAACATTTCACTACCTCTGCCTTTCATATACTAAAGGGATTTGTAACCCAACACCAGTCAAAGCTGATCACTTGGAGCTACACAGCTCCTGTCTGCTAGATACCTACACAGAGTAGGTGTGTTCATGTAAATACAGTTTGCTCTTGAAGTTTCTCCCCCACCCCCACTAGCTGTCAGGGGACAGTTCATTCAGATCCTGCTTACAATGGCATGTGCAAGTATTACTGCATGTAATATATTAACATGTCTTACTATGCCACATGTTGGTGTAACAGACCATGAGGTGCAGAGCTAGACAGGTAAATATTTGTCCAGTGCCAGTGGCTACCTTTACATGGATTCACCTTTACATGGGTAAGAGGTAGAGATTCTAGTGATCATCCAATAGGGCCAGATTTTCAAAGGTATTTTGGCACTTAAAAATGCAGATAGAGGCCTGCATCTGACTCCTTGCTTAACGCCCATTGATCTCATCACAGCATAATATGAGTGGCTCCTCTGGAACAGTCTGCACTGAACTGAAAAAGGCAGCCAGCCTCTGCAAACGGAGATGTAAAGGCCCAGTCCCATTTACATAGCTCTGTATACCACACTCAGCTTTACCCATAGTCCTTCTAGGTCGAGGTTCAGCCATACTGGGCAGTGGTATGAAGGAAGCATGTGTTACTGCTGTCTCAGCTCTCCTAACTCTGTGGATAAACAGGGGACTTCAGCCTTTCGAGCTGGCAGTTGCAGTGGGTGTTGTCCAGCGTTCTTCGCTTGGTGCGCCCCTCTGGATTCCTTGTTCTGGTGACCTGTACCCCCAGCCATGGTTTTCATTTTTCTCCCCCACCATCACTGAAACTCAGGCTGGTGGCCTCTTCTGCACCTGAGTGGGTGGGTCTTTCATTGGTGGCTGCCCCCAGAAGCCGGCATCTTTCCTCCGCAGAGCACATTCACTTTACTCTGTGTCTGCCTGTATCCATGACTCTTGATATTAATGCAGGCCATTAATAGTACAAATAAGTCTAGAGCACAAACATTTATATCTGTGATGAATTCATTCTCTATTGTGCCTTTCTTTATGGAAAAAAGAAAAGGAGTACTTGTGGCGCCTTAGAGACTAACAAATTTAGTCTCTAAGGTGCCACAAGTACTCCTTTTCTTTTTTGCAAATACAGACTAACACGGCTGGTACTCTGAATTCTTTATGAAGTTTACACTTGTTCTTTAAGGAGGCGAGCTAATTTAGTTCTAAAACCCATCAAAGCCATTGTGTGATGGATGAACTGTCAGCAGTAATTAAGCAAAATCACTGACGTATCCCCCAAAAGAAGAGATGCAGACTGCGCTGGAGAAATACTGCATGCAAGTGGGGTAAGGTTCGCCTGCATCCTTCGCGGGGCTTGTCCGCCTCTCTTTAGCGAGATTGTGACCATGTTTATGTTTATATTCTGGTTTTGGTTTGGCTGCAGGTGGGATACCTTTGACAAACCTACACTCAGGTTTTCCAAGGGAAATGGAGGACTATGGGAGCTGCCATAACCAAACAAAGCCCTGGACCCTCTAATCCGCCATCCCATTGGAAGCGATCAACTCTTTTTTTTCTGTGCAGCTCCTTTTCGGGGTCTGTGAATTATCCCCATGCTGATTTTCTGGGAATGGATTTGTTATTCATCAGCACTCACTGAACAATTGGGAGGAATAACTGTCATCCTCTGGCTCTTCTGTAAACTGATCACAAACAGCCAACAATCGAAGTGGTGTATGATGGGTCACCTAAATCACATGGTATTGTTTCTGCTGCCAGACTGGAGAACCTGAACTTTTAAAACAGGTTGAACCACTAGTAGCAAATAAAACATACCCATTTTCAGAATAGAATTTCTGAGGAACCATCATTTCCATGAAATGTTCAGGTTGCAATGAATGCTTTTGCCAGTGCTCAGCTGTGGATCAGCCCCACTGCATGTCAGGCCCTCCCTGGGCATTACGAGTGGATAGGAGTTGGCCCAGCCAGAGCTACATAAAAAATGCTGATTCCTGAATTTCTCTTCACTTTAGTTCTAAACAGGCCAGAGAAACTGAAAAGGACAGCAGAAAGTGGTCCCTGGTCCCTAAAAGTGAGTGAATGGCTCATAGAGTGTCCCCTCCAGAATATGTTCCCTGCACATATTGAAGGTGATACAGAGCTGGACAGAGGCACAGGCACTATAGGGCCTTTCCTAGGTCCCAGGAGGAGTCATGTGATTAGATCAGAATCTCGGTTTTCATTAATTAAAAAGTGAAAGTTTCTGACCATCCCAGTTAGCAAGAAAAGTTTGAAAATGAAACTCTAGTTTAGCTGTTCGCCTGAGTCTGCAGACAGCCTGAAACAAGCACTGAGAGGTGTGATCTGCCCTACTCACCTCAAGGGCGTGCTAACTACAAGAGACATCTTTTTGGTATCACTGGTCCAACAGAGGAATCTGTGGATGTGTCTAAACTGGAGTTCTTGCTTCTGTTGAACTAAGCGACTGCCCGTTAACTTCAGTTAACTAACACCTTTGAAAATGTTAATTGAGTATTGCCTTCCCAAATGTTCAAAAATTATGGGCCAAGCCCCTCAAATAATGAGATTGGCTTAAAAAGGAAGAGATATTTTTAAACAAATAAATGCATGTTGGGTTCTTTTTATTTGCCTTCTGGGTTTTGAGCCTTTGGGGGGCACTTGGGTTCATGTTTTCACTTTTTTTTCTGCTCTCACAAGGCTAGAAACCTACTTTTTAAAATAAAAGCAGAGATTCTCACTTAATAACATGCCTCCAGGAGCTTGGACTTCAAGGCAAACAGAAAATATCATGGGGCCCACAATAAACTCCTGAGAATTAGTGACATTGCTAATCCAAGCACTCCACAGGTGTTTGTTTGAGGACACAAATGTATGTCATTTACTCCAGGCTGAGACCCAGGTTGGACCACAAGCCCTAGTCCACATGTGCCCTGTGTGGGGCAGAAGGGGCCTGGCCCCACTCAGATACACTTTAGTGGCTAAGGAAACACTGGACAGCCCTGCTGTTACCACCCAGGGGATAAGGGACCATTTTTGCTTCTGAGGGGAGAGAGTTCCATGCTGCCCTTCCAGGACTCCATGATGCCCCTGGCTCAGCATCTCTGGAAGATGCGGCAGGCCCCCCAGCCTCTCCAACCACACATGTGGGGCAGAGCCATGGTGCAGATGCAGGGAGCCAAATCCTATGTCATGGTGTGCTTGGATTGCCTTACTCTGGGCCTGGGCCGATGGACACCTCTCCCTGGCCCTTCTGAACTTGGCAGCATTACAGAGCCAATTGTTTATACACACAAGTGACTTGCTCATGACTTATCCCATGAATGGAACATAAACAAGCTTCCCCTCATCATCTGGTCGTGCAAAGATCCAGTCTGCCTCTCTTTGCACAGACACAAGAAAGGAGGAGGAGGAAGAGCCAATGCACTGTACACTCCCTGGCAGCTGGCTCAGGAGCGGAAGGATGGCCCAGGGCTGCGGGTGCTAACCTACAACTGGAAAGTGCTGGGTTCAGTTACCTGCTTAGTCATCAACTTCCTCCATGGCCTTGGGCAAGCCCCTTAGCTTCTCTGTGCCATAGTTTCCCAGCTGTAAAATGTCCCAGGATGATAATACTTTCCTGTCTCACAGGGATGCTGCATTAAAGACTGTGAAGTGCTTTAAGACTGGTGAAAAGTGTCACTAATCCAGGGAAAATGTGTTAATTAATACTTGTCCATATCTGATGCCCTCAGTAGATCTGGTTAGCATTTCAACAATAAAAAAATTGGCTTTTCAACTGAAATGAATATTTTGAACCCCAAAAGCCACTCTTTTTTAGTAAAAAGTTTGGGGTTTTGGTTTGTTTTTCAGTAAAAATATTCAGTTGTTGAAAACTGACTCTTTTTTAACCTAAAATGTTTTTGAAAACAAAACCAGGTACACAAACCAAAATTCCTGATTATGTGCAGAGAAAATACCATCATGCAGTGTACACAGTCACTGAGCCATGTAAATGCTCCAGAGAGCACAAAGATACATAAACATATTGCAGAATACAGCTACAACAGAGGGGCCACAGGAAAAAAAGTAAAGATACAGATGAGTATGTCAGGCATCCCAGGAAGAAGGAGAATGTGTGTGTGTGTGTGTGTGTGCGGGGGGGGGGGCGGTTGGGGGAGTTGGATCCAGGGTTTTGATTTGGTCGATTATAAAGATAGAGGCATTTATGTAATGAGGATCCAGACCCTCATTTGCATCTTAAATACCTTCAAACTTCTTAAATAATATTACTAGGTCACCACATAGAACAATTAACACAAACATTTTATTTAATGGCAGTTAAAGTTGCATCAGGACATGCCTCACCCACTCAGCCCTTCAAAGCATGAAGATAAGAGAAAAGTCACTTGAATTCTTTGTCACTTTCATATTGACTACAGTGCTGATAACATACTGCAACCTGATCTCCACCCAAGTGGCAGGCAAAATTCAAAGATTGCTTGTCGGTTAATTTCTGTGTTTTGTTTATTGTTATTTTCACCATGACACTTCTGTTAAGATGAAAACTCTGGTGCATCTTTAAGCTGGCGATAGCCTTTTTTTAATCTGAGGATTTCAATGTTTTTCAAAAGAGAAGTGTTATTATTCCAGAGCAAAGTGAGGAGCAGTGAAGACAAGCAATATAGCTAAGGCAACATAGCATGCTTGGGAAAGAGATGGGTCTAGAACCAAGGTCTCCTGGCTGCTAGTGTTTTGCTCACTGACCTACCTTGCTTGTAAGTAGAGGTGTAGAACCACGGTATTAGAATGGAGCCATCTCTAACATCTACCACTGAATAAATTAACCAGGTAGTATTCATGGGGTCTAGGAGCATTCTACAGGATGCTCCTAGTACAATCATGAACTGAATATTAAAATAACATTAGAGAAAATGGAACCTTCTTGGCAATTATTTCAGAACCGAGCTGGCAAGTCTGCTGGTTTTGTTCATGTTCATTTGAAAGCCTTTGACACATCAGTGCTATATGTTTCTTTTATGAATATGCAAATCAAAGCAGTGAAATTACAGATAATGATATGTAGTCAAAACTTTTCAGAAGTTAATGCATATTCCTTATTTTGCAGATTTCTATCACATTTGTATTTGCAAAATAGATGAGATAACGCAGCTCAAGAGAACAGCTTTCCTGTCACGGAAACAGCGATACACCTTTCAAATCCAGCAATGGAGAAGTGCCAACTGCTTTCACATTGACAGGGGTACCTTTCGGGGGGGAGTGAGGTTGTTAAGCCAACTCTCATATACTGACTACATTGAGGGTTACTGAAGAACAATTGCCCTGGGAAACCATATAACTGGCTTAAGCAAATAGATCATTGCACATGGAGGCCACAGTTGTGCAGTTACCTGCTTTGTGTGCACCATTTGGATGTCTATTTAGCCACCCTCATGTGGGCTGCTAGCGAACCCAGGTCCTTCAGAGCCAAAAGCCTAAACTCAGCCAAAGCACCAAGCCCCTGAGGTGTAAGCAGTAGCACACACACAAACTTCCTATGCAGACCCGCCATCAGAGCCTCTTCTTAGTGTGGGTTACACACATACAGTGACTTGTTTTGCTCACAGCGTTACTATCAAGGTAGGATTTGCCCTTTCAAGAGAGTACAGAGATTAACAATGGACACAATGAAGCTGCAAGACTGAACTTGGCTTTGTCTGGATGGTTGCTGTTGCATTATGTTTGTGTTCTAACCATTGATGAGCGTGTGGGGCTGCTACTGTGTGGCTGGCATCGGAACAGAGTGCCCACATGTCCTATGTTAACACCCCCACCTGCTACCCATAGCTCTGCCATTCTACTAGTACTGATTTACACTCCCTCCTCCCTGCTACTTTAGCTCTGGGGTTTCAGGGATGGTTACAATAATACATGTGGTATAAATATGGGGTCATATCCATCACTGTGTTACTCTACTTTTACTCCTGATTGAGTGCATTTACACTGGCCTATGGCTTCACTGACTTTGTGGTGCATCAAGTCTGTTGGTATTTGCAAGTGTGCTAATAATATTAGTGGATAACACAAAGTTGGGAGGTATTGCCAATACGGAGGAGGACCAAAATATCATACAAGCAGATCTGGAGGACCTTGAAAACTGGAATAATAGAAATGGGGTGACATTTAATAGTGTAAAGTTCAAGGTCATGCACTTAGGGGTTTACAACAAGAATTTTTACTATAAGCTGGGGATGTATCAGTTGGAAGCGACAGAGAGGAGAAAGACCTGGGTGTGTTGGTTAATCACAGGATGCAACCGTGAAAAAGGTTAATGCATCAGGCGAGGTATTTCCAGGAGAGACAGGGAAGTGTTATTTCCATTATACAAGGCATTGGTGGACTACTGTGTGCAGTTCTGGTCTCCCTTATTTAAGAAAGATGAATTCAAACTGGAACAGGTGCAGAGAAAGGCAAATAAGATGATCAGAGAAATGGAAAACTTATCTTCTGAGAGGAGACTCAAACAGTTTGGCTTCGTTTAGCCTAACCAAACAAAGGCTAAGTGAATGAATATGATTGCTCTCTATAAACACATCAGGGGGATAAATGCCAGGAAGGGAGATGAGTTATTTAAATTAAGCACCAACGATGACATAAGAACACATGGATACAAACTAGCCATCAACTAGTTTAGGCTTGAAATTAGACAAAGGTATCTGACCATCAAAGGAGTGAAGTTCTGGAACAGTCTTCCAAGGGGAGCAGTGGGGGGCAAAAGACTGTTTCAAGACTGAGCTTGATAAGTTTATGGAGGGGATGGTACGATGAGACTTTCTATAGTGGCATGTAGCCAATCTGCGAATGCTACCAGCAAATATCTCCAACAGTCAGAGATAGGACATTAGATGGGGAGGGCTCTGAGTTACTATAGTGAATTCTTTCTCAGGTGTCTGGCTGGTGGGTCTTGCTGTCATGCTCAGGGTTCAACTGATCGCCATATTTAGGGTCAGGAAGAAATTTCCCCTCAGATCAGATTGGCTGAGACCCTGGGGGGTTTTCACTTCCTCGGCATCATGGGACACAGGTTACTTGCTGGTTTAAACTAGTGTAAACGGGGGATTCTCTGTAACTTGAAGTCTTTAAATCATGACATGAGGATGTCAGTGACTCAGCCAGAGGTGAGGGGTCTGTTACAGGAGTGGGTGGGTGAGGTTCTGTGGCCTGCGATGTGCAGGAGGTCAGACTAGATGAGCACAATGGTCCCTTCTGGCCTTAAAGTCTATGAATCTATGAAGAATGCAATTAATATCTCAGTTGTATGAAAAGTGAAGTGCACATCACACAAAAAATACATCAGCCTGCAACCATTCATTTTACTTCTCTGTGCTCTAATTGAAGTTAAAATCAACAAACTCTGCAAACATTTTATCTGCTCCCAGGTAGTTCTGTGCTTGTTCTATAATCCAGCAAACAAATCAGAAACCTCAGTGAGGTGTTTTCTCTCAGTATTAACCTCTGAATGCCACATTGCTGACTTGGTGGTTTCTAAAAGACAGGCAACATTTAAGAATAAAGAAATGACGTCTGTAGGCAGAGAGAAAATTGTAGCTCAATGTGATTCATGAAGGTCATTGTCTAGAGAGAATATCTTCTGCGGAGAGCCAAGCAAAATCTCATCTCACCTCACTGGTAAGACAAAAATGCCATTTGAAAAGCAAAACCAAATCTGAGAAGTGCATTGATTTGAAGAATCCACTGTGGTTGCACACCACCTGTAGGCACATGCCTGGGACTGAGGGAGGGCAGAGGTATCGGACGAGAAGAGTTATGGAAGGAAGGGGCATTTGTCTTTCTCTGAAGCATACGGTCCTGTTCACTGTTGAGAGACCATTCCAGGCTGGACCATTGGATTGGTCTAGTGTGGAGAATTCCTTGATCTTAGGCATCAAAGTGGGACAGTCAGCTCCCAGCAGGAGAGTGGAGCAGAGAAGTTTGCTTCATCTTCTTCTGAGTGGCTGGTACTCCAAACTGACTTGTAATGAGCATCCCCCAAGTCAAATCTTTGCTGTGGTTAGAAGCAATGATGATGATGGATAACGAGCCATGAGAGAGAAACACGAGGAACTCTTTGTATTCGTTTAAAGACACACTAATGGAAAAGGGGACTATGCCTCGTGAATTGAAGACTAAGAAACTGCATCCTCCAGCAGAATGAGGGGCCGGGTGTATGTGCCCTCCCAAGCAGCTATTCCATCCAACACCCCTCGTATAGCCATCTCTCACTCTTGTCTTTGTGCCTGTTTCCATGCGGCCTCATCCTCCCAAAGCCCCTGCACCTCCTCAATGTGGCAAAGTATAGGCTGATTTTCATTCAGATTCCCTCATTCACACACCCCTCTCCTATAAGACTTCACAACAATGACCCATAAGAGACATGGAGTTTGCTCTCAGGATATCCCTGGGGTCGCCTTGTGACCAGATCTTCAGCTGCAGCTGATAGAATGCCAGTTCCCTCGGACAGGGGCCCTGTCTCCTGCCATGTTTCCCACTGAGCTGAGCCCTCTGGCAGTGTCCCAGTAAGAAGACTGTGACAAATTAATAGCAGGGCACAATAATAATAGCAAATACTAGTGTGAACTGGCCACAGCGGCTCACTAACACAGCCATGCTGTAACTAATGAAAGCTTCCTAGTCAAGAGGCAGCAGAAGAGTGAGCTGGTCTCTCAGTTTGCATGGGATGTGGAAGCTGGTGCAGTGACTGCTCTCATCAGACTCAAGGCTAGTCTGAATTTCATGCTTTGCACAGGAGCTGAGAGCAAATTCCTTCCTGACCTCTGGGGGCACCTTAGGTCCTGAAGCAGGGGGTTTGGTTGCCCTCATGTTACCATGCATAACCACAATTGTTATTGAACATCTAGTTATCCCTGGTTTCAGAGTAGCAGCTGTGTTAGTCTGCATCCGTAAAAAGAAAAGGAGGACTTATGGCACCTTAGAGAGCAACAGGTGCAGCTTGTAACCAGTCCTGTGGCTCTTCCAGCTGAAGACAAGAGCCCTTCCACTGAACAGGAGCTGGATTGGATAGTATGGGAGAAAACGGTTAAGGGCTTAGCTCTGCCCCTTCTCCCTCTCACTGAGCCACTCACAAGCATTGCGTTACCCTTCCAAAGCCTCCCTGATGAGAACTTGACCCCTGCTGCGCCATTCACTCCAAGATTTTTATTTCATCAGCCTTTGTAACAATGAGTGAATGACTTTATGTCTATTTCTCACTTTGTCCTTTCACCTTCCTGCAAGTGACAAACACACAGAGACCTTTTCAGCTGCACAAGGGCTCTCTCCCCCAACCTCTTTCTTCTTGCATACACCTACATCCTTCCTGTATTGTTTCAAACCACAAGAGAATAAATTAACTGACAAGTAAGCTTCAGCAGCCCCCCATCAAATGGCAAGTGGAAAGGTCTGTGGCTATGGAGCCGGGTGCGGTTCGAGGTGGACCTTTGCACCTCGCATGCTCCCTCTCCTTGTGCAAATATCACCGGAAACCTGTGGCCTGCTTATTACATAACCACAGCCTGGGTCAACAGAGAAGTTTACCATAACTTGGTGGGGCTCAGGACGTGACTTTAATGAGTTCCGGCCTTTTAAGGTCATTTCTCCCCTCCCCTGCAGCCTGCCCTGGCTGCACCACAGTTTCGTGCTAGTAGCTGGGGGCTCACCAGCCCTGCGCCCTGGGGCTGGTTTCCTGGATTCCTTGCAGCGTTCTCACCAGCTGCTACTTTAAGCAACAGGTTTGTGAACTCTTCGATAATCCTTCCCTTCCGCATCACAGCCCAAAAGGGCTGATTTCTCACTGGCAATAGCAGGCATTGAGAAGGCAATGACCCCCACCCTCAGGCATTGCTGAAAGTGTGGGCAGAGGTTCACTGGGTCAGAAATATTCACCGCCTGGATCAGAACTGGGATTCGCTTCCACACAGATCACTTCAGTGCCATGCTGCAAGCCACCCATTTGGTGAAATTCCCTCCCCCTGGGGCAAGGGAGAGAGACATTCGGGGCTGGGTATTTCTTTTAAACCTTTGTAAGGTGCCCAGACACTATGGTGCTGGGCCTGGTGTCAGAACTTGAGAGAGAAAGAGAGGCATACTTTAGTCTCCTTTGTCCCAAGCTCCCATCTTAACTGTGGCCTCGTTTAGACCTGGTGGAGGAGTCATAGACCCATAGACTTTAAGGACAGAAGTGACCATCTGATCATCTAGTCCAGTGGCTCTCAACCTTTCTAAACCACTGTACCCTGTTCAGGAGTCTGATTTGTCTTGCATATCCCAAAGTTTCACCTCACTTAAAAACAACTTGCTTACAAATCAGACATAAAAATACAAAAGTGTCCCAGTGCACTGTTACTGAAAAATAGGCTGACTTTCTCATTTTTACCATATAATTATAAAATAAATCAATTGGAATATAAATATTGTACTTATATTTCAGTATATAGTATATGGAGGAGTATAAACAAGTCATTGTCTGTATGAAATTTTAGTTTGTACTGACTTGGCTAGTGCTTTTTATGTAGCCTGTTGTTAAACTAGGCAAATATCTAAATGAGTTGATGTACCCCCGGAAGACCTCTGCATATACCCTGGGGTACACGTATCCCTGTTGAGAACCACTGATCTAGTCAGACCTCGTGCACATCACAGGCCACAGAACCTCACCCACCCACTCCTGTATTAGATCCATAATCTCTGGCTGAGTTACTGAAGTTGTCAAATCATGATTTAAAGACTTGCAGTTACAGAGAATCCACCATTTATACTAGTTTAAACCTGCAAGTGACCTGTGCCTCATGCGGCAGAAGACATCAACACCCCCCCCACCCCCCAGGATTTTTGCCCATCTGACCCAATGGACGTCCCATGGCCTGGTGAAGAAGCAGCAATTGGAAGAGGGGAGCTAGGCACAGTGGCATGAGCTGCATGCACCCTTCTGTATATTATCCTTTTAATCCTTTTCCAAGATTTTTCAGTTTTGTCTCCTGAACACCCTGATGATTTGATATTCTGGCTCCCACAGCAAGACTCCTGGGCCCAAAGCTCCCTGTGTGGAAGCCTGCTGGCATCCAGAGAGATGCACCAAGGAGGAATTTGGCATCTACTCCCCATTTTTAAAAATGAGCAGGCAGCGGTCCTGGGACAACCCCCCGTTGCTCGGTTGGGGCTTCACAACCATAAGGCAAACAGCAGCAGGCTGAATCAAGGTCACCCTTATGGAAAATGGAAACAAATACCAAGATTTCAAGGGGAAGCAATGTCCAGTGAAAAGGCTTTCGAAAGGAGTGGGGTGCAGGCAGGGGGAAGGTGGGGACTGAGGCCTGGTGCTCTCCACTCACACAGACAATCCCAGTTGCCACATTCCAGCCGCTTTACCAGGATATGCTTGGGTTCTCTCGGAAGTGAGGAGATTTCTTCATGCGGCCTGTAGGTGGCAGCATTGCAAACTGATACTGGGCCGCAGGGCTTCATACAGGGAGGAAGAACAGCACGGCAGCCTTTGAGACAGCAGAGATCTTCTGCGACGCTGCTGGCTCTCTGTGGAACATCCACCACGACTTCACTCCGAGACTTTGTTAGTATTTTTTGAAGCCCATAAGTATCTAACATCAATGAAAGAAAAGCAGTACTTGTGGCACCTTAGAGACTAACAAATTTATTAGAGCATAAGCTTTCGTGAGCTACAGCTCACTTGCATCCGATGAAGTGAGCTGTAGCTCACGAAAGCTTATGCTCTAATAAATTTGTTAGTCTCTAAGGTGCCACAAGTACTGCTTTTCTTTTTGCGAATACAGACTAACACGGCTGCTACTCTGAAACCTAACATCAATGACTGGCAGGATCTCAGGCAGAAGCAGGGAAGCCCAGAGGACACAGACTATCACTGACGACAAAGTTCTGTCCACACCTACGCTGCGGTAAATCTGGAGTAAGTACTCCATCGTCATCAGTTGACTCCAGATCTTGCTCCAGCATCTATACAATGACTCGTCTGTGTGGGAAAGCTCAGACCAGTGGGTTTGTATGGGTCATGGGGGGCAATGCTGATGAAAGGGCTCTAAAGAAAATAAGGTTGGAGACAGTCACATCGGGTCAAACCCTGAGGTTCTGGCTCAAGTTCTACCTGGCCTGTTCTCAGGCAAAACTCCCTGGGATGTTGAGAGGAATTTGCCGGAGTTAGGGCTGAGTAAGAACTGATTAAAGGAGCTGTAGCAAGAAATGTGCTTATCTGTTAAAACATTTCTAATATACAGAAAAGCTGGGGGGCATTGATCCTGGCCGTGTCAATCTCCCCTGACCGCAATGGATATTACATTACATTCCCTCCACCCCCCTCAGCTGAAAGTATCCCCCATGTAACATGGATCAGATTATATATTTGGGGTTGTGAAGGTCAGCAGTCAATTAAAGCGAACTGTGGTCCATATACTGGGAAAGAGGGCTGTGTGTCCTGCATGGAAACCTAGTTCAGTCAGACCGGGATCCAGGGAGTGTCACTGAACCTTGTTCTAGTAAATACACAGCAGGATCAGCTGAACAATCCACCTATTTAGTGAGCAAAACAACAGGAGGGTCAGCCCATGAGTGCATCCCGTTTGCCCACGTGCTTCTTTGCTTCCCATCCCTGCTCAAGCAGAGCCCTGCATGATTTCACTAGCATGTCACCGATAGATTATACGGCACTTCAGCTTTAAACCCCAGAGCATATTTCATGACTAAAACATCATAATTAGGAAGACTAGGGAGAGGAGGCACGAACAAAAGGCTCCCATGAATCTCCATAACTCTGCCAGCTGAGCACGGGGAGTTTGGAGAGATAGTATATTATCCTAGCGTGGAGGAGAGCCTTGACTCAGGCTTGCTCATCACACTCGTCCAACAAACATCTGTCTCTCAGGAGTCACGATGCATCCCCAAGGCAAAGGCACCTGGCAAATCCAGGCAAATTCAAAGCCAGGCAGCTTTTCGTTTTATTTATTTTTGAGCTACTTTGGGACCGTCAAGGGGCAAATCTTTAGGTCCAGATTGTAGCCCATCCAGTGAGCCCAGGCAGGCTCCCTCTTACTGCCCTGCATCAGCTCTCCATGTTGCAGGTAGCAACACAGGACATAGACTGATATATTGCAAGGTCAGAAGGGATCATTGTGCACATCTAGTCTGCCCTCCTGTATAACACAGGCCAGAGACCTTCCCCAAAATAACGCCTGTTTGAACGAGAGCAAATCTTGTAGAAAAACAGCCAGTCTGGATTTCAAAATTGCCAGTGCTGGAGAACCCACCACCACCCTGGGTAAATTGTTCCAATAGTTTAAAAGTGTTAACATTTGCACCTTATTTCCAATCTGGATTTGTCGAGGTTCAGCTCCCAGCCATTGGATGATGCAGGCTCTGCAGAGCTGCTTCTCCTCCTCCCATGAAGATGAGCAGAGAGCAGGTGGAGCAGGGGGGAGCCTGGGGGATTGCCTCCCACAATGCACCAGAGGGAAGTCAGGAAGCAGGTTTTGACTCTAAGTCACAGTCTGACTCCCAGACTGCAGCATAACAATGTGCTGCCCCCAAATGGGGCTGGCAACAAAGTAATAATACAGTCTGTACAGGGGACTCCGATTTCACACCCATAATTAAGTGATTTGCTCTAAATCTGTCACTGCTTATCAGAAGCATGCCGTCTGTGTGCACCAGGCAAAAGTTGCATGCCCCAAGACCCACTGTGCCCATGGGATGGTTCCATCCAGCCCAAATGCACATGGAAGATGCCATTTTATAAAACAAGATGGCATTGCCAAATAGTGCAACCTTGCACACACCATACATGTGAGGTCACGCTGCATGGAGGACACCATTTTGCATGCCTGACTAAAAGTGTCACGGCACGCCGCTGCTACTTACGCAAAACAGAATGGGAAACGTTTGAAATTCCAGTTCTGCTTACTGCCCACCTTTTTAACGTCCTGGGTTTTTGCCATATTTGGCTTACATTGCATCCTGGGATGAGTAAATCCTGAGCAGTAAGATGCCTCTCTGTACTATGTATCTATATAACGAGATTCCAGGAACGTCACTGTGTGTGTCACTCCGAAGTCTGGAATGTCTGAGTCAGTGTGAAGTGATGGAAGCAGCTACAAGCATGGCTGAGAGCAATTTCTGTTCAGAATTTCACTGGGTTCTGTCATTGCTGGATTTCGTGGTCTGTTACTGTCCCTGTTTAAAGTTCTCAGCCATTTTAATTTTAATAAATATGCCCATGCTGTGTACAGCTAGAATAAGGCATGTATCTATGCCATGCCAACAGTTCCAGACAATTGTGATATCCTTGTTAACTCAACCAATCACTACCCTCACTCTCCAGTAATTTGCATGCAATAATTTTATTGGTTGTATGATGGAGACCACAGAGCAGGTGTATTACTTGGTTCAGCTTCCATACCTGTGCACCCAACTGCTACTTACACAATTCAATGGATAGCTCCCAGCACAATCCCCACAGATGCAAATCAACACAACCACCTATTTAGCAAGCTGATCAGCACGCACAATAACCCCAAGCATCATAAATGCCTGTTGAGTCAGGGTGAAGGAATGGAACGCTACACACGTGGTTAAGGGCTCTTTCTGTTTAGAATATCACCAGGTTCAGTCATTGCTGGGATTTGTGGTCTGTTGCCATTCACTTTTTAAGTTCAGTCATTTTTAGCTTTTATACACACATGGCTTTATGAATTACTCCCATGCGACAGCACGGGCCTTCAGCTATTAGTAACACCATAAGCTGGCCTCAGCAGCACTTGGAAATCAAATCCCATGACAGCTTTATCATAGATTTCCATAGCAAAATCCACTTTCATTCATTCATAACTATGCATCCTAAATCTGTAGGAGTCTGGGTTTGCAAAAAAACCAGCATCAGGAGCTAAAAGATGGTCTTTAGTTATACCACTGCCTGCACCACTTTGCACTTGTGCAACGTTTGTACAACTCCCGGGCGCTACAGCTACATTTTTCGTGTGTGGTTTTTGTGAAGGGTGTTGTTTAAAACCCAGGGCGATGTGTAAGGCACACTTGTACTCCTAGAGCTTTTCTTTTCCTTTCTTATTTTCTATCTGCAAAATCCCCAGGGAATGGAATGCAAAAGCCTATATCAATGCAATGGCATGGCTACGAGTCTGTACACAAAGGACCTGCTTTCCAGCCCCATGGGAGGGTGGTTTTTGTGCGAGTGCCGTGCCTAAAACATTACACACTGTGGACATGAAAAGGAGTTGGATGTCAGCAGTCCCACGATGGGCCAGAATCAGTCCGGGTCTGAGTAGTTTCAACTCCATTGGCTTCAATATGCCAAAACTACAAGTAAACTCAGCTCAGCTGATTTCAACAGGATTGCACTTGCTTGTGCCAGAGTTGAGTCCTAGGAGTTCACTGGTCCCTGCAGAATCCAGTGGACTATTAGGGAGTAGGCACCGACTGAAACAAAACATAGCGTTGGTACCTACACAGACACAGAGAAGAGAGAGAAGGAAAAATCAGTGAATCTGATACAGTGATGAGTTTGCCCCCATAGGAAGATCTGTTCATTGCCTCAGGTAGTCATGCAGGTGCGTTCCTCTGCAACAGCCTAGTGCACTAGCTTAGAACAAGAGCAGCAGAGAAAGACCAACTCTATGGAAAAGAGCACTGTGCAGAGTCACTATGATGATGGGCCTCAGGCAGCCATCCTGAATTGTGAGGTCTGATTGCGGGGTGCACAGTGTTCTCAAAGAAAGATGCTTTACACTTAATGAATTATTATTACTATTGCAGTAGCACCTAGGAGCCCCAGGCTGAACTAGGCCCCCACTGTGTCAGGTGCTGTACAACCACAGAGCAAAGATGATCCCACAGAGCTTACTTCAAAGAACACCTGGAAGTGATCTAGTGGGAAGGGCAGTGAACTGGGAGCCAGAAGATCTAAGTTCCATTCCTAGCTCTGTCACTGACTTGCTGTGTGAAATTTGGCAAGTCCCTGCACCTCTCTGCCTCAGTTTCCCCTCCCAACCTTTGTCTGTCTCATCTATTTGGAAGGTAATCTCTTTTGGGCATGGGCCATATCTCTGGATGTGTTTGTACAGCAACCACCACAAAGGGGCCAGGATCTTAGCTGAAGCCTCTAGAGGTGACTGTAATAAAATAAAATTAATAAGGGCCTGATCCAAACCCCACTGAAATAAATGGAGAGACTTTTACTGATTTCAGTGGACTTTGGACTAGGTTCAGGCTGATGAAGAAGCTTTGGTGGCTGGATTTCACCGTGTTCACTCATGCTGAGTAGTGTTGGTACCACCTGCCTCTGTGAGCAGTTCCACTGACACCCGAGGGACTAACTGTAGAGTAGGAAGGCACTACGTGCTGTAAGAAAGGGTCACAGAGTCTGTACCTTTCTGAGCAGCACCTATTACTTCCCCCCATCCGTACTCAACCTGCTCAGAGAATTATGAGCCAGATCAGCGCCAAGAGAATACACCATATACACCAGCTAAGCATTTGGTCCATATATAGAGAATCTAATCCATTGTAGGTATTTATACGGTTCCAATCACTGGAGTATTGAGCCCCCATTGTTCCTGCTTGAATACCCAATATATGTCCTAACAGCACTTGTCTCGATGAATCGCCTGCACGGCCCCTTCAGTGCTTGCCAGCTGCACGGCTGGATTTAGGCACATTACTATTCTCCTGCACTGGGCTCCACAGTCACAGAACAGGCTGTACATACCAGAGAGAAAACTGTCGCTCAACTGCTCCTCAGAGCAGAGGAAGGTTACTTCCACTCTTCAAAGCTAGGGTTAGACAATTTGCTGCAATAGCTTCCCCCAGTAATATATAGATACATGCGACCAAATATGGCAGGCGCCCAGCATGGCTTAACAGAGAAATCTTCGGCGAGCTGAAACACAAAAAGGAAGCTTTACAAGAAGTGGAAACTTGGACAGACGACTAGGGAGGAGTATAAAAACATTGCTCGAGCATGCAGGGGTGTAATTAGCAAGACCAAAGCACAATTGGATTTGCAGCTAGCAAGGGATGTGAAGGGTAACAAGAAGGGTTTCTGCAGGTATGTTAGCAACAAGAAGAAGGTCAGGGAAAGTGTGGGCCCTTTACTGAATGGTGGAGGCTACCTAGTGACAGATGATGTGGAAAAGCTGAAGTATTCAATCCTATTTTTGCCTCAGTCTTCACAAACAAGGTCAGCTCCCAGACTGCTGCACTGGGCAGCACAGTCTGGGGAGGAGGTGAGCAGCGCTCAGTGGTGAAAGAACAGGTTAAGGACTATTTAGAAAAGCTGGACATGCACAAGTCCATGGGGATGGATGCAATGCATCTGAGGGTGCTGAGGGAGTTGGCTGATGTGATTGCAGAGCCATTGGCCATTATCTTTGAAAACTCATAGCGATCTGGGAAGGTCATGGATGATTGGAAAAAGGCAAATATAGTGCCCATCTTTTAAAAAAGGAAGAAAGACAACCTGGGGAACTACAGCCTCACCTCAGTCCCCAGAAAAGTCATGGAGCAGGTCCTCAAGGAATCCGTTTTGAAGCACTTGGAGGAGAGAAAGGTGATCGGGAACAGTCAACATGGATTCACCAAGGGCAAATCATGCCTGACCAACCTGGTTGCCTTCTATGATGAAATAACTGGCTATGTGGATATGGGAAAAGCGGTGGATGTCATATACCTTGACTTTAGCAAAGCTTTCGATGCAATCTCCCACAATATTCTTGCCAGCAAGTTAAAGAAGTATGGATTGGATGACTGGACTATAAGGTGGATAGAAAGCTGGCTAGACCATCAGGCTCAATGGGTAGTGATTAACAGCTCAATGTTTATTTGGCAGCCGGTATCAAGCAGAGTTCCCCAAGGTCGATCCTGGGGCTGGTTTTGTTCAACATCTTCATTAAATGTTCATTAATGATCTGGATGGTGGGATGGATTGCACCTTCAGCAAATTCGTGGATGACACTAAGCTGGGGGGAAGAGGTAGATACACTGAAGGGTAGGGATAGGGTCCAGAGTGACCTAGACAAATTAGAGGATTGGGCCAAAAGAAATTGGATGAGGTTCAACAAGGATAAGTGCAGAGTCCTGCACTTAGGACGGAAGAATCCCATGCACCGCTACAGACTAGGGACCGACTGGCTAAGCGGCAGTTCTGCAGGAAAGGACCCAGGGATTACAGTGGACGAGAAGCTGGATATGAGACAACAGTGTGCCCTTCTTGCCAAAAAGGCTAACGGCATATTGGGCTGCATCAGTAGGAGCATTGCCAGCTGATTAAGGGAAGTGATTATTCCTCTCTATTCGGCACTGGTGAGGAGTATTGTGTCCAGTTTTGGGCCCCCCACTACATAAAGGATGTGGAAAAATTGGAGAGAATCCAGTGGAGGGCAATAAAAATGATTAGGGGGTTGGGGCACATGACTTATGAGGAGAGGCTGAGGGATCTGGGATGATTTAGTCTGCAGAAGAGAAGAGTGAGGGGGGATTTGATAGAAGCCTTCAACTACCTGAAGGGGGGTTCCAAAGAGGATGGAACTAGGCTGTTCTCAGTGGTGGCAGATGACAGAACAAGGAACAATGGTCTCAAGTTGCAGTGGGGGAGGTCTAGGTTGGATATTAGGAAAAATTATTTCACTAGGAGGGTGGTGGAGCACTGGAATGGGTTACCTAGGGAGGTGGTGGAATCTCCATCCTTAGAGGTTTTTAAGGCTCAGCTTGACAAAGCCCTGGCTGGAATGATTTAGTTGGGGTTGGTCCTGCTTTGAACAGGGGGTTGGACTAGATGACCTCCTGAGGTCTCTTCCAACCCTAATCTTCTGGATTCTGATAGAGGAAACACACATGTTAAAAGGACCCAGCAACAACTGAACCTAATCATTATTATGATGACTATTATTATTTATTTATTTGTTGTGCCATAACATGTAGCAGCCGCAGTCATGGAGCTGGACCTCACTATGCTGGGTGCTTTCAA
The DNA here is from genome assembly GCF_009764565.3 of Dermochelys coriacea. Classification (NCBI taxonomy): domain Eukaryota; kingdom Metazoa; phylum Chordata; order Testudines; family Dermochelyidae; genus Dermochelys; species Dermochelys coriacea. Next base: position 29,194,252 of record NC_050080.1, read on the forward strand.
AAACAGAACAAAATATAGCCCATACCCTTAAAATCTTACTATCTAAGTGCTATTTAAGTGCTGTTCTCTCATGGCTAGGCTTAGACACAAGGGAATTTGAGTGTCAAAATGTTCAGAACCAGAGCTAGTCAAAAGTTTTTGAAGGAAAAAATTTCCCCTTGAGAAATTGAGTTTTGCCTTAATTAAATGGGTCATTGGGCAAATTTGTTATTTGCGATTTTATATGCAAATTTCTAAATGAAATTAAAGTAAAATTTTTATTTTTAATTTTATTTTTTCATCTTGGTTTTTGGAAACCATTCCCCACCTCCCAAGTTTGGATTTTTCTCCCCTTTCTTTTGTTTTCCGTTTTTTGCCACCAAAGGACTGATGGCCAGGGGTGGGAAGGAGGTTATTTTCCTTTTTGTTCCTGGTTTCCTGTTTTCCACTCTGCAACTTTAAACAAGGACATCAGCGGTGGAAACATGGTGGGCACAGCAAGACAACTGGAATGCCGTAATCCTGCCACAGTTCCGAAGTTGGAGAACTTTTCAAAAAAGACCGGAAACAAAGGAAAAGAAAAGGAAGACAAAACTGAACCCTGGACACTATCACTTGAATGCACTTTGTGGCAAAAAGCGAGGAAGGAGGAAAATGGAAATTTTGAAACTTTAAAAAAAAATCATAGATATTGAAAAAAATAAACCAAAAATTGTTTCATTTCTAACCCTGCAAAATGGAAACACCTGGGAAATTTTTAAGCAAAATTGTTTTTTCCATTTTTCAGGCCACTCTATTCAGAATAAAATACCAACTCCTGGTCTTGGTTCTGGATTTCCTTCAGAACCCAAACCCTGAATAAGGTTTTTTTGAAGGTTCACAAACATTTTAAGTGGAGCAGTTGTGTTCCAGGCAAACCCCTCCGCGTTTGTTTTGACTCAAAACAAAATGAACCTTTGAGGTTTCAGTTGAACGTTGCTTTTAATTTTGGGACAAACAGTGCAAAATTCAGAAGGTATGCAGGCCAATAGGAATCAGCCTCTCTCCCCAAAATGTTATTGAAAGCTATGGGAACTGAAACTGCTGTGTTTCACACTGATATAGGAAACAGCCCAGAGCAGATAGCTATGAGTATGTTTGTCTTTGGTTGCAAACTCTGGCTGCCTGAGATCACAGCGAGTGCGAGTTGTATCATATTCAGAGCACAATGCAGCTTCTTCTCACGGGTGTCCTGTCAGTAGAGGAGACAGCAAAGCAGCCTTGCATCTTTGCTCCTTTGAAATCAATGTCTAAGGATGCTCGTTCAGCAACCAGAGTGAGCAGGGAACATGGTGCAAGGAGCTCCCCTTGGATGCTCTTTGAGGATGGAGAAGCTTTTAAATACGTTACTCCATCATGTCTCTCCTTTTCCCTCTGATGCTTTTAGCAACAAGAAGCGCCTTGCATAGTGTTATTCTCCAGGGACACGCAGTAGAGGCGAGTCAATGTTCATGTCCTTTCTGTCATAGTTTTCTGAGACTGATGAACCCAGCAAGTCATAGGGCTGCCCAAACCCCTTACCAGAGTCCTGGCACAGAGGTGAGTAAGGAAACCAGACAAGGATCAGATCTCACCCTTTGCAAACAGCCTGGTATGCACCTATAGAAATATTTGGAATAAATGCACTGAAAGAAAATTCGGTGTCAACCTTGCCCCAGGCCAATAAATATTACAGTATTCTAAAGTTGCCAGAAACAATACTTTGGATCAGGCTTGTGTGGTCAATAAAAGAAAAGGGTTAATATGTTCTACAACACCTTAACCCTGGGTCTCTGCTTCCTCTCCCCAGGCCATTCCCACTCCCTGAGGAATTCCAAACCCCAGTGGCTTCTCCCAGCCCTTCTCCATATTCTAAGAGTTATGATCATCCAATCAGGAAACTGAAATGATATCACATGATACATGACCAATCAAAAGTAACAGAGACAGATAAACTTTAGACTATCGAGCATCAGCGCTCCCTAGAGTAGGAAAAAATTTAAAAAAAGCTATTCTGGCCAGCGATTGAGTGAGATCCCGGACTACTCCCAGGCCTTACCCCTCTCGCCTGCTGCAGGAAGGATCAAGTGAGGCCGCCTGCTCATAGTAAGCGGATTTTGCCTTCTTTCTTTGTTTAATTGCCTATTGTGTCTATATTTTGCTTGTTGCTTGTTTGGGGGGCTTTTTCGGGGTGTGGCTTCCGCTTTTTTGGGGGAGGATTGTTTTTGTTTTTAATTTCCCGCCGGAGAGTGTGATTGGCTCTTGGTTGCACAATCTGTCTTCTCTGTGCATGAGCCCACTGCAAAAAAAAAAAAAAGCTTAAAATGCTGCTTTTGGTGACTACCTATTTCTGGGTGAATGTGAACACAGAGGAAATTGCAGCTTGTTTCCAGAAATTCCAACAGGAGAAAACAAAAATCATTGATTTGCTGTAGACTGTTTGCTCATCTCAAGTAGTCAGTCAGTGCATTTATCCCCCAGCCTCATCCGGAGCATGAATCACAGACGGACATGCACAAAGGCAGAGCTCCATTATGGGCAGGCGCAGTGCTCTGCATTGGTGGCCCTCCATTGCTCCCCTACTGAGTATCTCTGAGCTCTAAATTGACTCCACTAGCTAAAGGGACAGGAATCCTAAGCAGGGAATTACCACAAAGAGCCAAATGCTTTTGTTGTTTTCTGGTTCCTGTACTAGAGTGGGGGATAGGACTTGTTTTCCTGGATCCATTTAGAAACCCGTGTCCCACACATTTTTATCATGATCTGCCTGGGAACCTGACAGAAAGAACATAACAGGGAAGCCTTATTATCCCACAGCTGTTACATTAAATTGCTTAGAAAAGATGACATTTTGAGAAAATTGTCCCAACAAGCACCCTCTCCTGGCCTCCACTGCTGCCGTGCAGCTGCGACGGCAGTGGGACTGTGTGTGTAGGTTGTGCGGGAAAGTGTTGTTACACATCATTGTGCTGAATGGAGGGAAATGACCCAATAAAAACCCTTGATGGCAGATATTTCTAGATCACTCTGTGCCTTCTGCTCTTGCTATTCATGCACCAATCACCTACTTTCCCCCCAAATAAAGCAATCATGAGTTGCTTGAATCCCTCACACAGAGAATGAGCTCTGAGTGGCACAATAAAGAAATACCTGGAGATAAGGATTCTTCTTAGTTATACTCACCGGCCAAACCATTTTGGAACAAATTCTGCCACCTTCACTCCTGCTGACTTGTAACATACTCCTTGGTTGCTCCCATTCATTTCACTGAGAGTTCTCAAGTACTAAGGTCCAGATCCCCAAAGGTATTTAGATCTTTAACTCCTGCCAAAACCAATGAGAATTAGGCACCCTCATACCTTTAAGTATCTGGACCCAAGATACTACTCAGAGGGAATAAAGAGGGCAGATTCTGACCCTTTAGTTGTATAAATTGATAGACTCCAAGGCCAGAAGGGACCATAGTGAACATCTACTCTGACCTCAAGTATAACACAGGCCAGAGAACTGCCCCAAAATCATTTCTAGAGCAGATCTTTTAGAAAAACAGCCCATCTTGATTTAAAAATTGTCACTGATGGAGAATCCACCACCACCCTTGGTAAGTTCTTCTGATGATTAATTCCATTCACTGTTAAAAATGTACACTTTATTTAAATTATATACATATATAATTTATATATATTACTCATCTACAGCACTTCTATTAACTACTTTATTTTAGTGTTATTAATAATAATTATTATTAGTAAAAGTAGATCCCAAAGGTCTCTGACAGATCGGAGCAACATTGTGCTGGGAACTGTACAAACACATAGCAGAAGATAGGCCCCCCCTGAAGAGCTTATAGTCATAGAATCATAAAACCACAATATTAGAAGGGACTGCAAGGTCATCTCATCCAACTCTCTGCCAAGATGCGGGATTTGTTGTGTCTAAACCAGCCAAGACAGATGCTCTCCAGCCTCTTTTTGAGAGCCTCCAGTGAAGGAGCTTCCACAACCTCCGTAGGCAGTGTGTTCCATTGTCCTACTGCTCTTACAGGTAGGAAATTTTCCCTGAGATGTAATGTAAATCTGCTTTGCCGTAGTTTGAACCCATTGCCTCTATGTTTTCCTGGATCCATTTAGAAACCTGAGTCCCACGCATTTTTATCATGATCTGCCTGGGAACCTGACAGAAAGAACATAACAGGGAAGCCTTATTATCCCACAGCTATTACATTAAATTGCTTAGGAAAGATGACATTTTGAGAAAATTGTCCTAACAAGCACCAGGAGAACAACTTTTCTTTAGGTAGTATTTGAAGACCACTATCATCTTCCCACTTAATCTCCTCTTTTCCAAACTAAACAGACCCAGTTCCTTCAGCCTTTGCTCATATGGCTTTTCATGAAAAGATCTTAAAATACTTCTGGAAAAGGGAGTGATCTGAACCATGCACCCTCCTGAGTTAGAGAAATAGGGTTTGTGATCCTTGTTTTACGGATGGGAAACTGAGACACTATGGGTAAAATTCTCAAAAGCACTTCAGGCAGGTCTACACTGACAGCTGTGTCTAGACTCTGCACGCCAGCTAACAGGGGTATAAATAGCAGTGTAGAGACTGCTTAGGTGGGTACAGGGCCTTACACACCTGAACCCCAAGGTATGTATGCTACATGGCTCTCCAGATGGCCAAGCCATCTCTACCCCATCTACACTGCCATTTTTATCAGTGTGGTGTCCCACTGTTTCCATCCTTTCCTGCTGCAGTGAAAGACTCTGGCAGGGGGGAAAGGTGGCAGCTCCCCGCTGCTGGAGCCTCTCCCCATGCCTGCCCCCGCCCAAGCCTTTCATTGCCGCATGTGAGTGTGGACACCACCTGCCTTTCACTGCAGCGTGTAGCTAGATGCCCTAGATGCCGCTGCAAGTGTAGACAAGGTCTAAGTGACTTAGAAAGCCTGAAAGTCACCAGGACTTAGCCTCTTAAATCACATAGATGCTTTTGAGACCTTTAGCCAGAGAGGGTAAATGACTCACTCACGGTCACACTAAGGCAGTAGCAGAGACAGGAGCAGAATGCAGCTGTCCTGACTCTAGCGGAGCACTAAGGCTGGGGTTTACAAATGGGGCCTGTTATCATGTGCTGCTCGCCTCTCACAAGCACCCCCTGGCCAGGTGCACATGTGCCTCCCTCAGCTTGTGCTGCTTGCACTGTTGGTTGTTCTGGTCTTCTCAGGCGGGTGCTGTGTGACTCAGCCCTGCAGCCCCATCCCTGGGCTCAGGCCTCAATTAGTCCAATAGGGCCCATTGCCAGACCCTCAGTTACTAATGTCTACAGCCCAGACCTGGGCTAGCTTTCAATTCTCTCTCGACCCTGGTATGGGGCCATGCCCCCAGGGCTTCCTCTCTGGAGCCTTTTCGCCCTTGGCAGTCAGTCTCTGATTCCAGCTCTCCAGCTGAGGCCCTCATTGGTCCCTTTCTGGGGATGTATCAGAGTCCACAAATGCTCACCCTCTTCAGTCCCTTTCTCTGGGCCTGTTAAATTCCCCTCTTTGGGGTTAGGCCACTCCACCTGTGGCCAGAGTGGGGTCCTGGGCTCGCCCACTACTCCAGACCCTCCCACTATTCCAGGCCCCAACCCAGAGACCCTCTAAACCCACCCATTGCTTCCCCCTAAATCTGCTGCTACTGCTCCTTGGGCCACTTCCCACATGGCCCCTTCACCTTCACTCTTACCTCAGGGTTCTTCCAGCTTAAGTCCCAGTAGCCAGTCAGGAGTTCCTTCCTGCTTCCCCAGCCCTTGCCAGCAACTGCCTGTTCCTGGTGCTGCAGCTTCTTCAGCCAGCCAGGAGCACCCTCCGTGGTCCTCTAGCTCCAGGCAGCAACTTTTGCTCAGGCCCTGCAGCTCCTTTTAACTGGGCCTGCAGCACTCTGATTTGTTGATCCCTGTAGCCTCTCTCTGATTGGCTGTTTCCCCCCACAGCCTCTCTGTGCAGTCTGGAGCACTCACCTCTATTGTTCTTTCTGTGGTGGGGTGTGCTAGGACCATGAGGCTTCAAGCAGGGGGCCTGGTGGCCTAGTGTACCCTATCACAGGTGCCTAAAAGAATGAGGTGCTCAGATCAATGGGACTGATGCAATCAATGGGTCTAATTCCCTTAGCCCCTCTGAAACCCACAGTCTGGCTCACACTCAGCCCCTGTGACTGAGAACTAAGAAACAGGGCTTTTATTATGAAATCTGGATCTCCTGTCTCTGAGCCACTTCTGAGACTTTTCCCTGCACCTTGGGTCTTTTTACTGAGTTCTCATTTTTACTGGGATCCTTCTGGCACCATGCACAATTCTCCCACCCTGTCAATGCCCATTACAGATCTACAAAGAAAAGCGAATCTGCAGCATATGGGCAGGAGACTTCCCCCTGTGGTCCTCTGGGAGGTATTACAAGGGCAGTGTGATTTCCACATTGGGGAATATATAATTGCCCATCTAAGCCTTCAAGTGTTCATTGCATAAATGCCTCAGCCTAGCAGATCCACCCACGTTTAGGACGTGTGTTTTCTTGCATGTTTGCTGAGCTTGGAATCTGCAGTGTTCACTTATGCTTCCAAGCTAAACTTTGCAGGATTACTGCATTTTATAAGCACATTTCTGGGGGTACATACTATCTGACCATAGCAGGTCCAATTTCATGGGGGTGTTAGACCACTGTGAAGCTTCTAAGATAAGAAGGGGTGTCTGCAGTAATCTGAATCCAATTACTAAAGGTCCCTGAAGGCCAAATTTTCAGAAAGCCCTCAATCTTTTGCCTGCAATTGCACCCACAATTAAACATGCCCGTCTATATGCACACAATTTTTCATGCCCCATATTGTTTGCAAGAGAATGTGCACACACAGCTATATGTATAAACATGGGGGCATGCAAAATCCCACTCACACAGAGTTGAGCAATCAAACTAGAGTTCAATTTCAGAAGCCCACTTTTGACGATTTGATCCCCAAGGATGCAGAAAAAACTATTTTTTGAAGTCATAAGACTAGGCTTAGAAGCAGTCTTTAGAAGCAGCTATTCCTCTCCCAGAAATGGTTACGGGCTTCTCTGACCATGATGACCTTGGGTCACCCCACATACCATGTCCCTTAACCATTCAGCACCACGGCCAGAGCATGAGGAGAGCAATACAGAAACACTCTAGTACGAAGATGAAAACAGGCAGAAACAAAAAATCTCCACTATATTATTGATGCCTCTCCCCGGCGCCCCTCCCCCAATCATTTCTCTGACCCAGTCCATGTTCCATGGAAAGAACAGATATTTTATTTAAAGGTGTTTTGAACGTTTTCATTTGTGCTCTTTTCTTTGTGACCCCCTCTCAGATGTTTGGTGGTTCCAGCTAAGTAACCAGACTGAAGGGGTCTCTAATTTGTGGGCTGACTGCACACAAATACTCTGGGCTAATTCTGTTGCATGCTCCCAACTTCAGGCTGTTTATTAGCTCATCTGTGTTATTACCCAGCGAGTGGAGTCTCCGCTTTGTATCCAAAAGGCTGCATTGTCCTGATACAATCCCTTCCGATGAAGCCAGTGAGAGTAATGCTGATTACACAGTAAGACCGGGGGAGGACTCTGTCAGCTTCGTAGAAGAGTGTAACCTATACTCTTTACCCCATCAAAACTAACTGTCATTTTATAGCCATAACTATCTCCCATGACAAAAATTCACCTGGAAAGCAATGACATGTACATTAATTATACATTGAAAAGCAGTAAAAGTTTTCCTCTATCCCATCAACTTGCAGTGCAAGAGGCTTTGTTCATAATAAAGGTTTAATGTGATTACATTCTGAGGAACTGTATTATAGCAACGGGACTAACTGCAGTCAGTGGCATAAAACGGGGGCGGGAGGAAGACGGGGAAGAGTTGGCTGCCCTTAAAGTCAAGGCTGTGTGCTGGGACAGGCCTGGAGCACTATCCCTGCAGCTGCTCAGCAGCCATGTCTGGACCAACTGCAAGTGTTGGGAGACAGAGAGCAGGACAGAGAAGTCAAGTGGTAGTGCTGCCATCCCAAGGGGCAGTGACAGGACACTGACCCCATCCAATGGCCTGCCTGTGGGGCGTGTTGTCAGAAATCCTTCTCTGGATTTCTGTTTGCAGAGTTTCTGCCTGGGTGCTCAGCAGAGCCAGAACACAACGGACCTGTTATTAAGTAATTTGACGGGTAAGAATGTTCGGTTCAGTCCCCTGCTCCAAAATGAATCGGGAGCATTTTGGGGTAGAGGATGGCTTTGTTTTTTGGCTAATGATAAAAGCTAAGTTCTGCTGAAACAATGGTCAACAGGGGCTGTAAGACCTCCACCCTAGAGCACTATTGGGGCTTTACTACACAAATATATTTGTTTGCACTGGAGCTAGTTGAAAAATGGCAACAATTTTTCATTAAGAATTTCTAAAACATTTTCGTGCTCCAAGCTTTGAAGCACGAGTTTTCGTTTATTTATCTTTTTTTTTCAAAAATGTTTGTTTAAAAATGTTTTTATTCCTGCCATCCCCCTCTCTTTTTCTTTGTTACCTTTGGAAAAGGGGGTGGGTGGAAAGGAAAAAAAAAACCTGTAAAAATAAACCAAAAATGTTTTTGTTTTCAGGTTTTGTTGAAAAACCAGAACATTTTTAAAAAACAAAGTTTTTTTCCATGACGTTGTGTTTTTTTAAAAAAGCCATTTTCCAATTAGAGCTGGGAAAACATTTTCATCAACTTTTTTTTCCCCTAGCAAAAAACTTGCAGATTTGATGTCAATTTCAATTAATTGTTTTGCTTTAAAAAGGGGGTTCTAAAAAAAGCCACTTCCAAATATTTCATTTCAACATTTTTAAAACAAAACATTTTGACTTTTTGATTCAAAATAATTTTTGCATCAAATTCCTTTAATTTTACTTTTAAAAAATTAAATGTTAAAAATGTTCAAAAGCTAAAGATTTTTTTTACTTTGTGTCTCTAACATTTTTGAAAAAAAAATTTTATTTCAATCCAAATATATTTTTTCCACATTTTTTCAGGTTTACAAACAAACCACAAAATCCTTTATTTCCACAGCTCTACTTTCAGTTAAAACATATTTCATTTGAAAAATTATGATGAGCCTCTTGATGTATTTTAAATGTGGTGTACATAGTAGAATGTCCCATCAAAAGGTAAGCTAAATTCTCTTTGTTGCTTCCAAACATTCTCCGTCACTCTGAGAGCAGAACATGTGCTAACTGTTTCAGCATTTTGTAGGTTCCTGAATAGGGTGGGCACAGTACACTGTGCAGTTCGGGGTGTGTGTGTGTGTGTGTGTGTGTGTGTGTGTGTAAAGTAATAGGGACTCCTTTGCTAAATGCGTATGAGCAGCATTATTTTATTTTCGAGTGGAAAAATGGTCCGGGTCCTTCACCAATAAATTCATCAAAAGGACCAACAAAACAGATGAACTTCTCCTAAGAGCCATCTGATGGGTGTCAAGATGGGTACATCAGACCCAGTAGCCTGGAGAAAGGGTCAGTGTTACTCTAAAACAAATGTGATTTTAAAAGAATGTAAAAATTGAAAGTATTTCCTACTGAACTATGTCCCTTGTTGTTATTATACTGTATTCCATGGAGATGGAGCCAGTTGCTGGGTGGCTTATCTTAAGGCACAGCATTACTTGCTGGGACCTGTAGTCTTCACAGACCTCCCTGTTGTTAAAGATGAGAGGAGCTGCAAACAGTTCAGTTGCTTTGTCGGCTAGATTCCTGGCAAGTTGCCCCTGCAGCCCTTGATTGGGTGGCCTCTCTTCCTAAGATGTGATACTTCCATGTTGACTGCTGAGGAGGCTGATGGAAAAGACAGGCTAGTCAGCGTTCACCTTGCTCAGAGGGAGCATTTAAGGGTATTTTTGCCAAGCTTGTTTCACTTGAGGGGTGAGTAGTTCAAACTGAAATGCAAATGGATGCCATGGAAACTACCATTACTGCAGTGAAAGTGAGAGCCAAGGCGCAGAATGAACCTTACAAATCCCTAGTCCCAAGCAATGCTGCAGCAGAATGAAGGACTGGAGTTTTGGCATCTCAACTGTGGGCTACGAACGAGAGGATGCTGGACATTCCTCCTGGTGGGGGGGCTCCAGAGCTGCTTCCATTCAGGGACAGAGCAGGATTGACCATTCCAATAATGCTGAGCATCATCTAGATTCCATATGGCACTTTCCACCCAGAGAACTCACTGATATGGAGAAGTAGCATCATCCCTATTTTACAAAAGGGGAAAACGAGCTGCAGAGGGGTTAAGAAACTTACCCAATGAGCCACTGGTGGAGACAGGAAGAGAATCCAACTTCTCTTGACTGGTGACCAATCCCTTGGCTTGCCTGCCTCCTTTAGAAAGGCTGTAGTGAGGCTCTGTTACCCATAGAGGGCACTTATGGCTGTTTGTTGAGATTATTAAGGAGATGTCCTGCATTCATTGAATAGTTTATGGCAAATAAAGATCACCCTTTGGGATGCTCCCAAATTGTTCACTTTGATTAGTCGCTAATTGTTATCTGTGCTTTTTGATTAGTCAGCTATGTCACATGATATTGTTCCTGTTGTCTTATTGGTTGGCTGAAACTTTTCAAAGAGGAGAATAATGCATATCAACTAAGTGCACGTCATAAGAATATAAGAACGGCCATACTTGGTCATCTAGCCCATCCATCTAGCCCAGTATCCTGTCTTCTGACAGTGGCCAAGGCCAGGTGCCCCAGAGGGAATGAACAGAACAGATAATCATCAAGTGATCCATTCCTTGTCACTCATTCCCAGCTTCTAGCAAACAGAGGCTGGGGACACCATCCCTGCCCATTGATGGACTGGTAAGTTTAATTATTAATCCATTAATCCATTAATTTATCTAGTTCTTTTTTGAACCCTGGTATAGTCTTGGCCTTCACAACATCCTCTGGCAAGGAGTTCCACAGGTTAACTGTGCATTGTGTGAAAAAATACTTCCTTTTGTTTGTTTTAAACCTGTTGCCTATTAATTTCATTTGTTGATCCCTAGTTCTTGTGTTATGAGAAGGAGTCAATAACACTATTTACTTTCTCAAAACCAGTCATGATTTTATAGACCTCTGTCATATCCCACTTTAGTCGTCTCTTTTCCAAACTGAAAAATCCCAATCTTATTAATCTCTCCTAATATAGCAGCCGTTCCATACCCCAATCATTTTTTGTTGCCCTTTTCTGAACCTTTTCCAATTCTAATATATCTTTTTTGAGATGGGGCAATCACATCTGCATGCAGTATCCATGTACTATGGATTTATATAAAGACAATATGATATTTTCTGTCTTATTATTTATCCCTTTCTTCATGATTCCAATATAAATTATAGAAACTTTGGGGATTCCTAAAGACTCTCTCTGAGACACTGTGGCAGGCTGGCTAGAAGTGTAAGCCATTGGTTAGGCTACTGGCCTAAAACTTGGTGGACTGGTGGTCGATCAATCCTCCGCTCTGCTACAGACTTTGTGACCATGGGCAAATCACTTAGCCTGTCTGAGCCTCAGTGCCCCACATGTATAATGGGAATAATAGCCCTGCCTTACAGGGGGGGTTGTGAGGCTAAATATGTTACAGGTTGGGAGGTAGTCAGATAGTATGGTGATGGAGGCCAGATAAGTATGATGGATAGTTTGAATACTCATAAGCAACAAATCTCCTGACACTGCAGATAACAGAGAATTGAGCAGGCCAGTTTTATTTGCAAAAATATTTACCCAATTTTTTTTGCATTCTTTGAGCTGCTTTACCCACAACTAATAATGGTAGAGTAACAAAAATCTCCTCTCTAATGTGTTTGCAATGTAATAAACTAACCCCACTTGGAATAAAACCTAACACAATTACTGTGCCAGGTATTATGCTGATTTATCAAATCGCAGTTGAAAGTCAAGAAGAGTTGAGGATATAGTGATAAAACGGCTGATCTAAAATCGGACTCTAAATTACCTTTCTGCCCGGCATGATATTTCAACCAGAAGAATTGTTATTCCTCTGATCTCTCCTCTTCAAAAATCAGAGTGCAAACTGCTCATTTTGCACTCCTCGCCCATTGGAGTAAGTCCTTTCCATGCACTCGGTGCTTTATAATTAGCGATTAAAGGGGCACTAGGCATTTTGGAGCACTGTGCCCAAATAACACAAACAGCATTCAGTGGAAGGGGGGTGGAAAATCAAACAGAAAATGGAAGCAAAGCTAATGCATTCTGGAGCTGCCAGCCCAGGACAAAGTGCCTGTTACAGGTCCTTTTTATATATAAAGGAAGGAAGAGATTAAAGGCCAGATTCTATCCTTGGTGCCAGTGAGCAGCTTCCAGTGACTTGACTGGATATGCACACATCCAGGGGCAGAAACTGGCTGGGTGGGGTTTGAGTCAGTCCATGCTTGCAGGTTGCAATATCTCCTCTAAACTAGAAGGGCAGGGCATCGAGTCTCCCACCCCTCTGTACCTGGGCAAATAGCAGCACTTGGGGTTGTTCTGCGGTTCATGGAGTTGTCCTTCAGGTGACGCAGGGAGAGGGGTCTCTTCTGAAGTGGTCCAGATGAACACTGGACAGATGGCCTCTGATCTGTGGCTAATTCTTGCTTCTCTCTGCTCCCCATGAGCCTAGGACGCCCTTCATAAAGAGAAGATTAGTCCAACACTCTGTTTAACATTCATCTTCCACTTTGTAGAGCACCCCCGAAGGATTTGTGAACACAGGCCAGGGACTCTGGTTATACCATGTGCCCACGATGGAGTGTACTGGCTTTGGTGCCCTCTGGAGCAGTTCCTGGAAAGCTGGCACTCGTAGGAGTAGGTCCTACTGAGCTCAGTAGCAGCATGGAGTTTGGTGGTTAAATCAGTGTGGGAGTTCTCAGTGACCTCTGATGCAATCACATTCAGCTGTGCCGAGCCAAGCTCCAGTTACTTGTGGCTGGCCCTGGCCCAGAGACTGTATTCTAATGTACCTGGCTGTGTAGATCTCCTGGGCCTGATTCCCTTTGGCCCTGTACCGTATGCTGTCACCTAAACCTGTGTAAAATGCTCCCAAACCAGAATGTTAGGTTTGACACTCAATCTCCCAGGTGTGTGAAGCTACCCAAGGTCCAAGGCAGGGGGCAGTCAGATATTCACCTGGGGGATCTGTTCCCTCTACTGTGAAAGTGAAATGCGTCAGTGAAATGCACTTGTTTTCCCATCAGATCTGGCCTATCCGGTAGCAGTTAGGTGGTTTCTGTTATTCATCGTTGTGATGGAGCCAGTGGAGGCTGGTGACTTCTGAGAGTGGGCAGGGGAAAAACAAAGCAGAAAGGGATATCCAGAATCATTTCCCACTGGCAGAAAATGGTGACGACACCTCTGGCTGCCGATGGAATGGGAAATGCACACTCTGGGCAGAACTGCTGTCTTCTTAAGCTGCAGATCATGTGATCTTGTCCGCTGGAGGCCCTGGAATTTTTCAGATGAAGTTCTTTGCTTTGGTCCTTCTTGCATAACATTTTCAATATTACTTGTCAACACTGTTTTCACTTCCATTCCATCATCTTAATAACAATAACAGAAATGTAACAAAGACGAAGTATCCCTCTGTCAGCTCACAGACATGCCATCAGAGCTCACCCAACTCCACACTCTCTGCTGGGACTTCAGGGAGGATTTGCTGCAGGTACCTAATGCAAAAGGGCACAAAAGATGGCCATTTCAAGGGGGAAAACACTCGAGGGAGGAGAATGGCTCAGGAAGGTCCAAGGAGGTATAGTCAGGAGCAATGGGGTGAAGTTAAATGGAAGAGTATTCTGGCTAAACTTTCTGTGCCTAGGCCGCTAAGGGGATAGTAGCAACTCAGTCTCTTGAATTATTTAAAACTGTATTGGAGCAAGTATTGTAGAGGACAATTTTGCACCAGCATTGGGACAGATCAGAAGATTAGATAGGTCTTTGCTATCTCTAACTCCCATGATCCTGCTTATCAATAAAGGAGGAGACCTGAGAAGCTCATTGAATGCTCCTCCTGAGATCTTTACATTCCCACATGTCCTGTAGGTAGGGAGGGTTTTTTGCAGGAAGTCAGTGCTATTCAGAGGAATTCATCCTGGAGGGCAGGTGCAATTTTAAATCTCCAGGACCGCTGCAAACAGCAAGAGCCGGTAGATATGGTGTGGCAATACATTATGATTTCCTAAGGGGTACTGGGGAGACAGCCTGGAGGAAAGCTACACTTTGGTACACAAGGTGGGAGGACAGTAGGGAGACAGGAAAGGAGCAGCCTGGTCAGATTCAGCAAGAAGCAGTTCATGATGTGTCCGTCCATGATCTCTTCCCTGTGGCTAATTTTAAAGGCCAAGGGGGAAGCAGCAGTCTAACTCAGGAAAAATACTGACCAAAGAAAGAGACCATGGCACAGAAAAATGTCTGTGGGAGGCTGAATTGACCAGAAGGAATTTGATGGCCTTCACCGAGGAAGATGATGGGATACATGCAGTTACCAAGAGTGGATGGGGGAAGTAGTAAGGGAAAGGAAGAAAGCAACAGAAGAGACTTGGTGTGGATATAATTTGGTGGCCTGGCCCTTAGCTGTACCACTACAGACTGGTCATGGCAGGTCTCCAAAAATGTGTAGGGTCTGGGCTGACCAGTGCTTGGATGGGACAGGAGAGGGTCTGCCACGGAATGGATGGGTATCTCTGTGTCTCATGGGATGGAGGATGCCCCAGTAAAAGGGCAAGACCAATGCAGATGTTAATGTTCTTGGCTCCAGTGCATGGAGAGCTGGTGGAATCAGAAGTCAGTAGCAATTCCACAAATGTGGCATATACCTCCAAAAAGAAAGGCTGGGTGCTACTGAGCATATCCATTTCCTGCCTCTTCTAGTCCTAGATCTTTGGCATGGCCAGGATCAGCCCACTCCATCTCAGTGGCTCATTTAGGTTCAGGGAAGGGGGAGCCCGACAACCCAATTCCCCAGGCATTTGAAGGGTTAATAACACAGAGGAGTTCAGTGATGAGAGTTGTTAAATTCTCCATGACATTTATCCTAGTTCTACAATATCTTTAATTACCTCTTCATAAAACAAACTCAATTAATGATCTCTATCTGCCTCTGCCCCTTAGTTTCTGTCTCTGTTATTAGCCTGATGACTGAAAGCTCTAATTTTCAGCACTGTTTTCTCTCATTTCATATTGTGTGTTGTACTCTGCCCTGGAAGACTGTACATTGTTTTGGTAACCGAGCAGGGCCAGCCAGAGGGAAAATGGCCCCCTGGGCAAACTTGTATTTTGTCACCCTGGACCCTGTGAGCACCCCACATCGCCCCTGGAACCCACAGCTCCCCCCATCACCTCCAGGCCCACTACCTCTCCCCAGTGTTTAATTTGTATTGAAAGAGGGGCCAGGGCTCAGCCCCAGCATAAATTACGCACTGGCAAGGCGGCCTGATACTGGGCACCTAGCTCTGAAGGCAACGCCGCCTCCAGCAGCAGTGCAGAAGCAAGCGTGGCATGGCAGATAGTGAATTGCCACCCTTACTTCTGTGCTGCTGTTATGGCTTGTGGTGTCTGGTGCTTGGCTTGCGGCTAAAGGCAGGCTTCATGCTGCCACACGGGGTCTGCGTCTTGTCAGAGCCCACGGTCCTCCCACAGCCCTCTGGCCACTTCTGGCTCACCAGGTCACCATTTCAGATTGCAGGGGGGGAGAGGGGACTTTAACCATGATTCAGGGGCTACTTAGGCACCTGAAAACTAGGGGTTTTTTTGTTTTTCTTTATTTTTCAAACAACAATTTAGAAATTAGCTGACAGAAGCACTGTATCTAATTCCTATAGAAAGAAAGGGGAAAATATATATATATATACACAAACACCAATTAAAGCCATATTTTAAGTTTATATGTACATTTAGAACAATCAGGAGATAATACACTATCTTTAGTGGAGAGAAATAAAAATAAATAAAATCTGCTGACTTTCTCTGACACACTCTGTGTAACTGCCATTATCTACTCTATTTTAGTCAATTGTTTTTCACTCCACTAAAAATGTATTTACTTAATTTTAACATATGCAATTAAGGGTTTTCCCCTCTTTTATTAAGAAGAAGGAATTTTAATTATTTTGACATTTATGTTTACCGATCACAATCATGTACATGACTCACAAACATTTGACTCCATCATTACTATTAGTATCAGAATTGGAGCCACATTTACTTTTGTACACATTTTAAGTTATTTTACAGAGATAACTAAAAATACGATTTGAAAACATGCAACCTTCATCTTCCAGTGTCTAAAGTTATGTGTTTAGCTATTTTTTTTAAAACTGGCACTGCTAAGGTTTCTACAAGCCAAATTTACATTCTAGAAGGATACTATTAGTTGATTGTACCATTTTAAATAATGAATGACAAAGCACAATATGGTAATAAAAGTAATAATGATAATTACTCCAGCCAGGACAGGTTAGGCATTTTAGAACTCACTACTCAAATAATTAAATTTAAGCCTAAGAGAGAAATAAAATTATGAAATGCACATACCAGTCAAAAAACTAAACAGCAGTGTAATCCTTAATGAGTTTGAAAGAATAAAATTACTGAGAATATAAGTGCATTGCGCATTTTGCAAGGAAATGCCAAGAAGTAACAACAACACCACAAGTATGTGTGTGAGATGGAGCATGTATTGCAGGAGTGTGTGAGAGAGTGTGTATGTGTGAGAGAGTTGGCGTGTGTGAGAGAGGGAGTGTGTGTATGAGCACACTGTCTCTTTAAGAAAGCAATAGGATCAGGAGCCTGAAGACTTGTTCAGACATGGGCAGCCACTGGCAGCTCCCACTCCGGACCCAGAGAGGTATCAGCACAGACAAGTTCCCCTGGTGCCGCCACCCCAGCTCTGCGGAGAACCTGGTACACGGGCAGGGGGACACACCCCGACATCAGCCTCCTGCACAGCAGACAGGATGCTCCCAGTCCAGAGCAGTGTGGCCAGGGGCGGCTCAGGGAGAAACAGAGGGGGCGAGGAACAGGAGCAGCAGTGGGTGCACATGGCAGTGGAGTGGCGGGGAGGAGGGTCATCCCTGCTCCAGAGGAATCACTTGGCTGGTCGTCCAACTGCCCCCCTCTAGCTTGGGTCCCTCCACCCTCTCCAGATGCTGCTGCTCGCCTGCCTCCTCCATCAACCCAGGTGGCTCTCGGTGGTCACAGGGGACTTAGGTACCAAACTGTGTGCACAGCACCTGCTTGAGCAGGCTGCCCTGGGCCACCACCCAGCCCGCCCACACCTAAAGTTGGCCCTGGAACTAAGGTTCTATAAAAGATGTTGTTATACACTAGACTCAGCGGAAGGATGGCCCAGAGCCAAGGGCACTAGCCTAAGTCTCTGCTCAAGTCCTGTGCGATCCTAGGCAAACTCTGTGCCTCACGACTTCATCTGTAAAATGGGGATAATAGCTGTGCCTCACAGGGGTGTTATGAGGATAACTAGACTGAAGAGGGCATGGTGCTCAGAGGCTATGGTGATGAGGGCTACATAAGTACCTCAGATAGATAGAATGGTGCTCTAACATGCAACAATGTGGCCTTCCTATAGGCAAGGATAGGAGTTTGAAGCCCCCATAGAAGTGATTCTGAAGTCAGCCATGATGGAACTCCATTAACTGGCCCAAAGTCACACAAAAAGTCTGTGGCAGAGCTAGGAATTGAACCAAGATTTCCTGTATTTCACCCATGCCATACTCTAGGGTATAATTGCTGCATGTCGTTACCCAGCATGCTCCTCCAACCCCGCGCACACAGGCTAAGCTCGCCTCTTGGGAGTGGTTACAGAAGGGTTATTTGGTGCTGCTTTCCATTTGCCAGGGGTGCAGCACAGAAGTATTTTGACTCTTTTCTTTGTTGGATTTCGTGTAGGCGTAAATGTATTGTGAGACGCCCATTCCTGCAGTATGGACAAATGGAAAGCTGGAGTGACTCCAACTCATGACACTTGGCTAGCAGCTGGAATGCAGGTTAGGCAAAGCTGCCTTTGTGAAAATGTAAGGATTATGAAGGATTTAACTGGGCTGGCATGTTGCACAATCTCATCCTAATGCCTTGGTCCCATAATAGCCAACTGACCTGGATCTGCGGACAGGGCTTCACCACTGTCTTTGTCCGAGTGATGTCGCTGTGCCCACAACCAGCCCAGGCAGCTGCAACAGCGTCCTGTTGTCATTGTTTAACTGCAGAGGGGAGCAGCAGGGAAGGATGGGGTTGGAACAGCCCAGTCCTATCATGTGGCTGGATAGTAATTGAAAGATTTAATGTTTTTTTCACTGGAACCAGTTAATCCTGATTCTAAATCTGCAGAGGCAAAAGACTTGCCATCCCCCACCCAGAGATTATTAACCCCTTTTGGTCTCTCCCCACTGCCAACCATCTTTCATCCCCCTGCACAGATGTCTAACGCCAACGCTTTCTAGACCAATGCCAAGACCTGGGAGGTTACTCCAGAATCACAACCCGCCCTGAGCATGGTGAGGCACGGCAGCTGGGAGATGTGCAAAAGTCCCTTTATTTCCAGTGGGAGGGGGAGGGATCTAACTGCCAATTATACCTTCAAAAATCTGCCCCTTGGAGCTTTTGGGAAGGACAGAGAAGGTGTTAGGAGACTCTGGTGCCAGGAACCTCTTCAGAAGTATCCATGGCAATAAAATACCCATTGTTGGTTTACCCTGAAACTGCATCGGTTGCCCCAGAGGAAGTGGAATCCAGCGACAGGACAGTGTAGCACGCACAGGGCTGCGGGTGGAGACGGGGCAGTGTCATGGCAATAGGATGTAGCTCAAGGTTCTGAAAGCTCTCCTACCTGTCCCATGATGGGTCAATACGCATGGACTCTAGCGGCTATTGTTACACATATGAAACAGAAATCCAGCTAGTAGGAGTTTTCAATATGCCCGCAGGGAAACTGGATACTTCAGGAATAAGCAGCATTGATACAAAGGAAGCTGCATGGGTCCAACTGCTCTGCTGGCCCACGTTTGCAATCTTTCTGTGACCCTCCCCTTTAGAGAAGCTAAACAATTCGGAGGTATATTTGGCCCTGCTTCTTCACAGGGGGCCAGACTTGATAACCTCTTGAGGTCCCATCTAGCCCTATACCAAGTAGTTCTGGGCTTTAGTCTCCCAGCCCTCACTGCTCCTTCCCTGGACTGCTTCCCGCCACTCCTGGTTCCCCTCCTTGCTATGGGTGTATCAACTCCCAACCCCCTTCCCAGGGAGTGACTCCCCTTTCCCAGCAAGCACCTCTGTTGCCAGCCTCCTGGTTTTTGTAGAAGCCCCGCCTGCCCCTTGCAGGTGAGCTTCTCTCTAATTAGCTGCCTTCAGCCTAAAGCTCCTCCTCCCTTCCTCCCCCTTTGCAGCCTAATTAACTGATTGGGCCCACCTGGCCTAATTCAGCTGTGAGAGGGCCAGTGTGGGGAGCACACTGCATCACATGCACATAGGCAGCTCAAAAGAGAGCGGCTGATTGGTAAAGATAGATGTGCTGTTAATCAATGATCTCCTCCTGCCTTTGCTCTTTCCATGTTTGTGGAGGGTGCTGGATGGAGCGGGAAAACCTCTGGCTCTCAACGAAAAAGTCGCAATATGGGCCACAGCAGTGTAAACTCCCTCACAGTGCTCACAACTGTGCATTTCCCTGCTGAGGGAAACCGCCCCCAGGAAATCATCAGTCTTTGTGCATCTCACCTGATGCCAGTTTGGGGCATGGTTTGTTTGATGGAGACATCATATGGCTACATCTACACTGCTCACACTTTTGGCAACATGTAGGGTATGTGCAGCTACACGCCGCAGCGAAAAGCAAGATGTGTCTACACTGCAGTTGTAGCTACACATGTCTACTCGGTCAAAAGCTCTGCCAGGATGAGCTTTTTCCCACGAGAGCATTCTCTGTGGCTGGAAATGGTGCTGCAGCAGGACACTTCACAGCTAAAAACAGCAGTGTAGACAGGGAGGCATGACTTGGGTAAGGAAAGAGCCATGTAGGAGAGGTACTCAGGTACATACCCACAGCCTTCCGGTGTGTCTTTACTCACCTAAACTGTACCTGCCAGTGTACACTGCTGTTTATACCCATGTGAGGGGGGTACCCCTATATGGACTCTGCCAAAAGAAGCGTGCACTGTAGATGTAGCCAAAGATTCAGAACTTCTAAGACCAGACAGGACCATTATGATCGTCTAGGATGACCTCCTGCATAACAAAGGGCAGAGAATTTCACCCTGTAATTCCTAGATCATGCCCAATTGGTCTTCTCAGAGCTGAGCCCTACCGACTCATTTCACAGAGGTCCTGGACATGCATTAAATGAGAATGACTTTTTTTCACTGCACGCATGGGTGGGCCTCAAACCAGTGACCTGGGGTAAAGTCAAAAAGTCTTGCCATTAGTGGGTCCAGCATTTCTTCTCTGGAGTAGAAGGCTTCATGTCCCATTACCCATCCCCTGAACCAGTTTGCCTATAACTACCAAATTAGTAGGGCCACACTTCCCTGTTACATAAAATAATATTAACATTCAAGAAAAGCCCCTGGAAGAAGTCCTATCTTCTTTCTGTGAGAATTCCAGCTAGGATTTCATGTTAATGTTGTCGTTTCATACTTGCATAGTTTAAGGAAATCTCCTTGCTTTGATATTGGGAAGTAATTAAACACTTGACAGAAGATCCCAGACCTTGTTGAGATATCATTTGCAGAAATGTTATCACTCTCCCAGGTTCTATTTTAAAATGGACCAAGATCACTAGCGATACAAAGGCTGATTCACAGCAGCGGGGTTACCCAGAACACCAGCATGGAAGAGTTTAAAACTTTTGTTGTCTTACTCAACAGCTCAATTTCTTATTGCTTAGCCAGACTGCTGCAGTCATAGTGCAAACAGTGTCCCTTAGGCTTGCTGAGGGAACTCTGCTGGTTTCGCAGGGAGCTGGCAGTCCTTTGCATTTCTCTCCATTGCTCCCTGCTCACAATTATTCCAGGATCAGGAATAAAATACATGGGCCTGTGTTTCATGGGAGCAGGCGTCGGCCCTAATAGCTTCCTATACGTGCCTTTATTTTTCCATGGCTGAGGGGGGAAATGGGCTGAAGGGGATCAGCAGTGGTTGGTAAATTGGCCAGTGAATGCAGGGCTCTCTTCAAATCTCAATTCCCTGCGTTTTTCACACAGAGAATAAATGTTTTCTGTGGGGAGGGCTGCCACTAGCAATAACATCATGCTGATATTGGAAACTGATGAGAACAAGGGTTTTATGTCAGGCTGACAGCAGGATTTGTTTTTTACCTGAATATATTTCATAAAACATCCAAGGCTTCCCTAGAGCTGAAGGCATGACCCACCACGTCCCATTGGAGTCTGCCTATTGGCCTAGGCATCTAGGAATTTATCTTGGTGACAGCTGCTGGAGGGCAGCCGAGGATTGTGATTGCACCAGAGCACACAACCACAACCAAACACGGATCAAATGGGAGGGTTCAAGAAGGAAGTATCGAAAACTCCCAGCATTCTACCCAGCAGGCCTATCATGTTGCCCAAGATTGTCTTACTATTTCCTTGTACTCCCCCATCTGTCTGTCTGTCCATCTGTCTTAAATTTGGATTGTCAGCTCCTTGGGGCAGGACCATCTTTTTGTTCTTTGTTTGTGCAGCGCCTAGTGCAAGGCGATGTTGGTCTAGGACTGTAGCTCCTAGGTACTAAGGCAATACTCATAATAAATAATAATAAAAGGCTGCCAACGTTTCATCCAAACAGACTAATAAGGTACCCATGGCTCATGCAAACCACAGATTTATTGACAGTAGTGACCAAAGATAAAAAGTCATGGGCAGTCTGCTTCATTTATCAATGCAATATAGACTGGCTTGTGCTGAAAGGAAGTGAGAAACAAACTATGAAAGACAAACAAAATTGAGAGAAATATTTTCCTCCGTTTCTAAGGGGTCTTATAAGTAGAAATAGAAATTGGTAAATTTCAGGTAAGAATGTGTTCCTGTAATGGGTGCTTATTCTATGGAATACCAGCTGTGTTAGCGTTTGTGCCTGGAGAACAGTATGTAGAACCCATATAGGTTAAAGATTTAATTGAAATGAATATTTAAGACCCCCATGTGGAAAGGATAGACTCACCTCTGGCATGTCCCCTCCTCGCTGGGCATGGCATAGCAGCTCTTCTCATCTAGTGCCTATTGCCAACAGCCACTCCAGCCCTGCACTGGTCTGCCTCTCCTTGTGACTTAGTCCTCTGACCAAGTCACTTTAAACTCCGTCCCCTTCTGGAGTGAGGGAAGTTCAACTAAAGGTCCAAAGATGTCCCAACACAAAAGCTCCTTCTGCCCTCTCTTGGGCTATTCTTCAGCCCCACACTGGGCTCAATAGTCCTTACATTGACCTTCCTCGGGGCTGGCCAGAGGGCCCAGCCCATATTCCTCTCTGGGTTCCAGCTTAGGGACCCTGTCTGAAGCAGCTAGGTCTGCTCCTTCAGACGCATTTCTGTTCCCTGGGCCACTTAGAATCATAGAGCCAGAGGGTTAGCAGGGACCACAAGGGTCATCGAGTCGAACCCCCTGCCAAAATGCAGGATTGGTTGGGTTTATACCACCCATGACAAATGGCTCTCCAGCCTCCTGTTGAGAGCCTCCAGCGAAAGAGCTTCCACGACCTCCCCAGGCATCTGTTCCATTGTCCATTGTTTTATAGGTAGGAAGTTTTCCCTGAGATTTAATCTAAATCTGCTCTGCTGTGGTTTGAGCCCATTGCCTCTTGTCCTGCCCTCTGTGGCAAGAGAGAACAACTTTTCTCCATCTGTTTTTATGGCAGCCTTTCAACTATTTGGCGACTGCTGTTCTGTCCCCCCTTAATCTCCTCTTTTCCAAAGTAAACAGACCCAGTTCCTTCAGCCTTTTCTCCTATGGCCTGCATTCCATCCCTTTGATCACTTCCCACCTCCGAGCGCCTTGTGCTGCTTCCCTGCAGGCTGCACTTAACACAGCCCCTTCTCTGGTCCCCAGGCCTCTAGCTTCTCCCTAGCGCTTCCATTCTCTGCTGGAATGCAGCTCCCTCAGGACTGCCTTTCTGTGCCCCATTTCTAGGCCCACCTCAGGGGCTAATTCCATCCCAGGGCCCTCTTCTGTCCACCTTCCCCAGGTCCTTCACAGACAGCTTGACTCCCTACCTCCTCTCTCCTGTAACTTTCTCTCAGGTGCACTCCCAGCTCCTTCACCCCAATGCCCTCAACCACAGGCCCATCCTGGGGCACTCCCTCCTGAAGCTCCTCGTCAGGTGAATGCCTTGCTGGGTTTCTTCCCTGGAGGCCCAGGTCCTGCCCTTCTGCTAGGGCTCACTTCTGGAGCATGCTCCAGCCTGCTAGCTTCTGTGACTCTCCAGATTCCACTCTAACAAGTTCCTTCCCTTTCCTGCAAACCCCTTCTACTCAGTACATCCCTTTTTATAGCAACCACCCAGCGGGGCTTCATCACCCCCTCTATGCCTAACTCCCAGTGGCCTAACTGGGCTCAGGCTCCTGTTAAGCCATGTTAACCAGTGTGAGGTTTATACACTCTATCACACCCCAAACAACCTTAACTCTGCCCCGCTGTGATGCCGGGTATGGAGGGGTGAAATATGAAAAAAACTAATCTTCTTTTAAAGGTCAGTTTAAACTAAACTGGAGACCACAAACACTAAAATGGCTCAGAATCATCTACATTAAAAATGGGCTTCTTTAAAAAATGTGGGATTTGGTATCAGACCTTGTTCCCCCACCCCCACCCCAGCCCAATGATGTTAATAATGGAGTAACAGAATCTTCAAATATTCCATATAGTTAAAACTCTTTAAAATATACATTTAAAGAAATGAGGCTGTAATTAAGATAAGCTCTTAATGTTCGTAGTATCTAATAGCTATGATTATTATGGAAGTGTTGGTTGTGACTCTAAATTTAAGGTTCTGTTCTAACATGGCCTTAAAATGCTATGTTAATTCCTGTGTGTCTGTACCAGCAGGTGGCCTTTTGATGTAAAACTTAACATTGCGTTAGGTTTTATGCCACTTGAATTTTCTATCCTAGCTGTATTTTTGTTTCTTTTCATGAATATTTAATAGGAAAGGTTTGAAATTGGTCTCTTGTTGACTTTGTCTGTGGCCATCACATTTCTGGTGACTCATATCCTTATAAAAACATCACTTGTCTGCACAAAAGTTGGCAGAAAGGGGATTCAGGAGTAGATCTGACACAGTGGGTAGTTTTTGAAAAGAAACATTTAGAATTAGAGGTTGCTTTTTGTAAAGGAAACTTTATTCTTAAGAAGAGGCTAGTAAACAAAATCTTCAGAGAAACTGATGGAGAATTGCCCTCTTTTAAAATGGCTGTATCCCCCTCACTGTTCTCAATAGAACTGAAGCCACAGCCTGCCCTTAGTGGAGATGTCATTGCCTCGGGCACAATGGAATGCTTAACTCTGAGACTAAAGTTGGTCGGCATGGGAGACAGAGCTTTCTGGACAACTGGTCCAAGACTATGGAATAAACTCCTCCAGGCGCATTGCTTTGACCTTGCCTTCTTTAAAGTAAACACGGAGCAACAGGTTTATTTATATTGAAGAAAAGACACATCCTACTAAAACAAGCCATGCCATTGCACTTCTCCCTCTAGGGAGCGGCTGAGAGAACAAACATGACAGATGTTGGTCACGTTGCTTAATGCTCGACTGGAGGGTGCTCAGATCTACACTGATGAACGGGGTATGAGAACCTATACAGAATGGAATATCAGCCGTTAATTCACAGCCTCCCAGTAACTCCTTTATATCAAATGCTGCACTTCAAGAAATGATTGCAGTGAAGTGGTTAAAAAATTGGCGGAGGCCAAAGTGCAAGCTATTCATAGGTGTTGCGTGGGTCAGAGGAGAGGGGCTGTTTCCCGAGTGCATCCCAGGCCAGATGACATTTGCAGGCCATGCAAAGGCAAAGGCCATTGGAGATGGAATTGCCCAAGCCGGGGGAAGCCACACCAGGGAAATTAGCACTTGTTGATGCAATAGGGGCACTATCAGCAACTACTGAATGGCCCATGTGAAATGCTGTCCAGACACATATTACTATATGTCTGGAGACATCAATGGCTGGAAAACTGCTGGACTGAGGAGCTGAATTAAGTCTGATCCAGGGAGGGCACACACTGCTAAAAGGGGGAAAAAAATGTACTGCAGGATTATTTGGTGATTATAAATCATCAGCCACTGCAGGCAACAGGAGAAATCCAGCTCTCACTGAACTCGGGGTCTCTACATACTAAATATACTCTGTGGTGACCAGTATTTCCAGTACTGTTGTACTGAGAGTGGATTGGATCTGAAGGCATCACAGGAAGTCCTGGGGTGTTAATAGAACACACTTGTCCATGGACAGCATTCAGGTCCCCCGCTGGTGTGTGGGTAGGAAGAAACGTGGACCCTTGGGTGCAACTTCTGGCGCCTGAGAAGAGCCTCTAACGTGGCTACAGGGTGATGGAGAGGAACTGCTTCCTGGGGTGGCTCAGAATTAAGTGGTGGTGAAGCCAGGTCATCCTGCAATAATACCCTAGGATAAACGATAGCTGCTGTGAGCCTGTGGGAGTGTTTGACACTACCAAGATCCAGCCAGGATTGCTGGGTAGCAGAACTCTGTGCAGAGCTGGACCAAAAGGGGAGTTCTGGGTAAGAGCCATTCATGTAACTGGGCAGGAAGTGCAGCTAGTGAGACATCAGTGTCCAGCGTAGCCAGTGTTTCAAAGCCTCTCACAAGAGCAGAAACCAATAGATGTGAAGCAGTCAAGTGGGTAAAAAAAAGGTAGGAGTTGATCTGGCAGAAGCCTCTGTGGAAGGCAATGAAAGGAAGTGACTACACGAGTCACTCTTGTTATATGATACTGTTTTGTCCAGGAATAAGGAAGAATTTGGGAGATATGATCAGGTGCAACACTGGATTGTGCTTAGGCTAGGGAATGTTCCTCTGAGGCAGCCCCAACATCAGATTCCCCTGGCATATCAGATCTTAGTGAAAGAGAAGCTAAATCACAAGCTGAACGATGGACTGAAGCAATCTGCATCATCGTAGGCATCTCCAGCTGTAATTGTAAAAACGTCTAATGGAGATTTGACCATATGTGTTGACTACAGAAGACTTAATTCCCAGGAAGTTCAAGATGGCTGCCAACTTCCCAACATAGCACATCCCACATGGATAAAATATCAGGAGCAAAATATTTCAGTAACTTTGATTTGGTATCTGGAGCCATCAGATTAAAGTGGGACTGAAGATCGAGAAAATAATGCTTTTATTCAGTTCTGCAGAATGCCTTTTGAACTCATGAATGTACCAGGGATGTTTCAGAGGGTAGTAAGTCACCCGAGTTTTGACTCTAGAGAACCTCATGTACTTAGGTGACTGTTTCCATAAAACATCGAAGGAACAACGGGCAGGACTGGAAAGGATGCTAAAACTTTCTAAGGAGTCAGGGTTTAAACTTGCAGGAAACAAATAGTTTGTGAGGAGTCGCCATTGAGGACACATTGGAATCCCAACTCCAGAAACCAAACATTATAAAGACTGGAAGTTTCCTACAAACCTGAAGGAGGTGTAGTGGTTTGTAGGCCTCTGCAGATTTTACAGGAAATTTGTACAAAGTTTAATACAGTAGGCAGTGCCATTATATCAGCTAAGAGTGATTGCGTCTAGACAGAGGACCACCAATAAGTGTTTTAGTCTCTAAAGGAAAGACTTCTCAACCGTTTAAACTGAAAATGGCAGAATGCAAAGCAGAAGCTTGGGTGGGGTAAAGCTGAGTCCCTGAGCATTAATGTTTCTGTGCTTTCAAGGCTTCCCTGGCAGTGTTGCTTTGGTGAGCAGCGAAGCTGAGGCCACAGGACTTCGGGAGCCTCTCTCCTGAACTGATTGCTCACTACACAAGGCCTGGGTGCCGCACTCCAGAGCTTCGCAAAGCTCCAGAGTGCGCTGGTGAATCTGGCCCTAGAAGTTTAAAAAAAAGAAGAAAAATGTTTTGCACGGAAGTAGGGACTCAACCTTTATTATGGAATGAAGAATTCAGTGCATCCTCCCCAAATCTGCAGCACTTACTTCATAGCACAGGATGAATTTTCTGAGAACGTATAAATCAATCTTGTAAATTGTGAGGCAAAATTTATTAAAAATTGGTCCTTCAAGCTATTTAGCACCTCGTATCAGACTTTTTTGTTTGAATGATCTTAATGGAATAACACAGATTCTTCAAAATTCCCAGAGAATTAAAATTCACTGAAATCTTGTCCACAGGTTCCATATTAAAACATTATGTTGTAATGAAACAAAGTTATTAACAGTTGGTTAAATATAGCATTCATGGTTGGATTTCGTAGTTTAATGTTCATATATGACCTTTTAGTAATTAAAAAAGCCAAGCAAATTCCCAGACAATAAATTATGTTAAGGTCTAATAAGGTTGAGAGTAGGTATCAGAAATTGAAGGGTAAAAACTATTGCATATATAGGCCAAGATCCTGTGAAAACATATGCACATGCTTCTCTTTACAGAGGGCAAATAATCCCATTTAAGTCAATTCGACTGTGTAAAATTAAGCATGTGCATAAATCTTTGCAGGACTCGGGCCACAGTCAATGAGGTGAGGCTGGTGTCTACACATTACCTCTGGGTGCTGCCCACAAAAGAAGAAAAGAGTCCGGTTCATTTCTACTTTTCATATGTTTTATTATAAAGAAAGGTAAGATAAGCATTGTGAACTGAATGTGCTGGGTGCTGAGAAAACAGCACCATCCAAAAAAATTAAAAAAACCCCCAAAAACGCACCTTCTGATAAATTGTAATTCTGCTTTCTAATTCTTCATAAATAGACAAAAATCATTGTCAGCAATTTTAAATAGATGGACATATGGCTGAAAAAAATATAATAATGCCATACAACATGGATATAAATTGTCCATTTCTTGCTGTACAAATAATAGAAACAAGTTTGGCAGGCTTTTTTTGTTGTTTTTTTTTTTATACACATCTCCCTTCTATGTGTAACTAAAAAATGTGCTACAATTAATATAAAATGCTTTTACTATAAAGTAAACTACTAATTTTTTTCCACAAAAAAAATCTTAAAGGATGTCTTTAGCACAGCTCTAAAACACTTAGTAAACTACTTACAACTATCCAACACATTATATTTTTTCATGATCTTTTTCACATTTTTCCCTTCCATATTTTGCCAGCTGCTCTTTCCACCCACCCATCTCGGAATAGTTTTTACTTTTTTTTTTTTTCTTGCCAGACATCCAAGGCCTTTGCATGTACAATATTCACACAAACTTCACATTTTCCTGCACAAAGTTTAGTGCTGTTAGCAAGTCAAAGAGTGCATCCTCCTACTGAGCCGGCCTAATGCGGCAGGACCCCAGCCCTGGGACTACGCTGTGTCTAAAAGCAGTTCACTAGGAAAACAGTCCATAGCTAAGCTGATGGCAAGCAGATAAACGGTGTTCTTATTTTTGTTTGTTTGGGTTTTTTTTTTTGTTCTTCATGATTTATGAGGTTTGGGCTTCCACGAAAAGTAGAATTTAGAGTTCAAAATAATAAAAGAAAACTGCTCTTAGAGCCTGGAAATGAAGCCAGCAATGAGACGTGTTAGCTCAGCTCTCTCGTCTGTATGACTTGCGTGACGCCCCTCTGGATGGTCCGTATTATAGACCCTCTCAAGTGTCCTTCCTTTGAGCCTTATTGGAAAGAGATGGTGGGTTTAGGTGAGGTAGAGCGACTTGTCCCTTGGCAGCATGCTGTAAGGGGAACAAAAGACAGAGGGTGGTGAGACAGGCAGAACAGCACTTCTAAAATTAACAACCCTCAGGGAAGGCGCCTTGGAGGGAAGGGCACAGAAATGAGCCGGCCCTCAAATTGCAACTGCATCTTTTGAGCTGGTTTATGGTTTTTATGGGGTTACGAGGCAGATTCTAATAGATGTAACTGCATTGGCCTGCATGGGGGTGCGTGTGCGAGCAGCAACATCAATGCCTGATGTGACAAACAGGCAATTAAACCAGCAACAAATTGGGCACTTTTTAATTCTTAATGAACTTCAAGAAACCTAACGACCCTCCAGCACTACACCAGCTCCTGGCCTGCCCCAACATCTGCTTTTTACAGGGAGGCCAGATATTTGCTCTCAGTTTTTATTCTCCTCACACACTTTCCATACTAGGTTCCCCCAAACCAAATACTTTAATGCAATCAGTTTTTAAAAAAAAAAAAAAAAAAAAAAAAAAAAAGGAGTACTTGTGGCACCTTAGACACTAACAAATTTATTAGAGCATAAGCTTTCGTGAGCTACAGCTCACTTCATCGGATGCTGTAGCTCACGAAAGCTTATGCTCTAATAAATTTGTTAGTCTCTAAGGTGCCACAAGTACTCCTTTTCTTTTTGCGAATACAGACTAACACGGCTGCTACTCTGAAACCAGTTTTTAATAAATATCTCTCGTGCCTATTAGGCACTGGCATGCATGGGGGAGGGACGGAGAGAGTGAGCTCTCTGGAGGCCCTGTCCCACCCCATCCCCATCCGCTGCACTGGAGAGCACCCAGCTGCTTCATCTGTTCACGGGGCATCACACCCTTCCCGCTGCATGCTGGTGGCAGAGCCATAGTCCTGTCTCTTGCTGACCCTTTTGGGGGTTGGGAGCCCTGTGGGCGCACGTAAAGAGCAGCCCCATAGCCCCATGGAGTACAGGGGCTGCTGTTCTGAGAAGCTCTTGTGCCAGGTGTCAGAAGGGCAGGGGGAACACCTTGCCTGCTCCTCCGACCTATCTGCCCGTGCAGGTGCTTGCCAGAATCCAGACCTAACAAAGGGACCCGTCTTCAAAATCAGCTGAAGTTTGGAGCCTAAATACTCTGAGGATCTGGGCCTTAGTACCAGTCCTAGTGCTTGGTGCTGTGACCAATCCCAGGAAAAGCACAGCCTACACCTGGTAGTAAGTGCTTGCAGAACTGGGCTCTGCATGGGCCTTGCTCTGCCAAGACTTAGGGAAATCTTGGCCCCATTTGAAGTTGATGGGATTTTTGCCATTGACTTCCAGTGCCAGGATTAGACCCTAAATAAATGGGATTAACACTACACATGTGATCAGTCTCCACATCTCCTGTTCAATAGTGGTTGTCTCCTTAGGCATCAAAACAACAACTTCTGAGTATTTTACAGCCACCTATGCCAGAGTAACTCTTATCCAAGAGCTCCTTTGCTCTGTACGGGTATGTCTATATTACACACTAAGCCTGGTCTGTGGGAGTCAGTGGACTCGGTGTTTCCAAGTCTGTGCTTCAGCGTTCACACTACATTGTAAACCTGGGTTTACAATTGCTAGATCTGGTTTCACAGTCATGCTAATGGGCCCATGCTACACTACGCAGACCCTTTGACTCAGTCTGCAGCTTGAGTTGCGTCCACACTGCAATGTGACAGGCTTGGACTTGAGTCACAGGAGGACTTAGGCTCTGACCCCCCCTGCCCCTTTGTAGGGTCCTAGGACCTAGGTTCTGAGTACTTGATGGCCCGAGTCAGACTGATTTGTGTGTGGACGGAAAGGGGATTTGGGCTCAAACCTGAGTCAGGCCCGGGCTTAGTGTGCAGCGTAGACATGTACTATGAGCCTGGCACTCCCACCAAAATCAGTGGGCTTACCAGATCCGGTTCCTTGTTGCTCTCTCAATGGTAACACTTCCCAAGAGGAATTTACAACATGATACCATGCAGTTTCCCAGGGTGGAACCCACAGAATAGCCGCAGCCCAATTGCTTTTCGGCCAAAATGAGGTCATCTGCAATTTCTTATAGCATTAGCAGTGGACTGCAGGTGACCCCAGCTGGTCCCACTGGGAACGTACTAGCCACAAGCCACGGAATGGAGCTAGCCAAACAAGAGGCATTCCCAGCTCTAGGGTGTTATGTCATGCACGTAAAGTACTTAGGGTTGCCAAAAGCGAAGGCATGAACTCTGGAAGACTCTTTTATGGCTTTTATAATACACACAAATCTACTCCAACAAATTTAGCCCCATAAAAAAGTCTGGCTTTAAAAGGTGATGAGAAAAATGATACAACTTTGGGAGATTCTTGTGTGTGTGATTATTAACTAGAGTAACAGAGAAAAAGAATGCGGGCAATGAAGTATTGAAGGCCTAGTTGATGCAGCTGTTGATAAAACAAGAGCAATGGAAGGCAGCCTGGCCCACACTTCACTAATCTGCATGTTTTATAATTTGCACTTAAAATGCACAGTCTTTCCCTACCGCACTAGCAAAGATTTAATACCAGCGAACAGTAGTGAGGTCTTCTAGTACCAAAACTTCATTAATTTTACAATATGCACTACAGAACATTTCCTAGTATATTACAATGCATTACCATAAATAACTGAATTCAAACTAAGTCTATTTGTGATGTTTTATCTTTGCTTTTTTATGGAGCTTGTTCACTCAGTTGCTGATTTGGAAAATTCAGCCATCTGGAATGGCTCTCCCAGTCATTAATATGAATTAGTGAGCATCTCCTTGTTTGGACAAACTGAGCATACACAAATTTGCAGGCCTGGTTGATATGCATCCCAAAGTAAATTATTCAGCTTTGGTAAGGTGCCCAGAGAATGGTGGGGAAATGGGGCCAATAGCAAATCATAATAAGTAGTTATGAGGGTCATAAGGACTGGACAACTGACCATATCTTTGAGAAAATACGAGCCAGGCAGATACCACATAACTGGAAAAGAACACATGTGTAGCACCTTTACAAGGGAAAACCCAGCCGTGTCGGTAATATCCCTCCGGTAACATCAGTCCCTACTAATATCATGGTGCAAATACTAAAAGAAAAGCCTCACAGTACTCACCCTGTGGCTCTAGAGTTTTATATGAAATGTAGGGGTGACACAAGCGACTGGATCTGATCAGAGCCTCTTGCTGTGCTGATTCCAGAAGTGCCTCTCACACCGGAGAGGCTGTGGGGAGTGTGCAGAGGGCTCCAGAGAGGCAGTGCAAGTGGGGAATCTTTCCCAGGTACAGAGGGATGAAGAGGAGATCATCCCTCACTCTCTCCTTGTAACCCAAGGTTGAGTTGGGGAAGGGGAGAAAATTTGCTGAATGGAATTACAGAGTCACAAAGACAATCAGCCCATGGAGATGAGACATTGTCTTGCAATGTTCGCATCTTGATGTTCCACCAATACGTGATGCTGACGAGTCGTGACAGTGCGTTGTCACGATGTTAACATCACAACCGCAGAACTGAGATGGTTTTTACATCTCTCTTCAACTCCATTTGATGACCTATTCGTTTTTCAGCTTTTCGAGATCAATCACCACTGACCTGGAGGACATCAGCTACTATAAGCAATCGCCAACATAGGTTTATAATGAAAACACCATGCCAGAGCTACTGGGATACTTTTTTTCTTTTTACCAAATCACATAATTATCAGATGCAGGCAATGCAATAGAGGGCCTCAATTTGGATTTTAGTACAGAATTTAATACAGTGCCTTGTGTAATCTTATTGAAAATATTAACTCTTGCAAATTTCTGTCAGACTGGAAAAGTGGTTATAGGACTGGGGAATTATAATGCCTTAAATCATAAGGAGGTGCTCAATGTAGTGCTACCTACAAAGATCTAGATGGGGGAGCTAAACATAAATGAAATCTGCAGATAATGCTACACTGGGAAGAACTGCAACTGCCAATGAGGG
The DNA here is from genome assembly GCF_009764565.3 of Dermochelys coriacea. Lineage (NCBI taxonomy): Eukaryota > Metazoa > Chordata > Testudines > Dermochelyidae > Dermochelys > Dermochelys coriacea. The sequence goes on from NC_050080.1 coordinate 29,227,085, forward strand.
CAGAGGAAACATGCAAAGGGGCCTGGAGAGATTAGAAAGATTGGCAGGTAATCACAAAATGAGCTTCAAGCTGAAAAAAAGCCAGCTGATATACTTGAAGGAAAGCGATCTAAAACCCAGGTCTTCAATAGGTACTTGAAAAACAGTGATGGTGAAAGAGACCAAAGGGTGATAGAGAAGAGACAACTCGAGTCCATAGTTTGTGATATACAGTACCTGGGAAAATGAAAGCCACGCAATCTCACAGTTCTAGATTGCAGCAAATCAGAGAAATGATAGTCACTCTTTAGGCAGTAATAGGGAGATAGTAGCTATATTATTACTTCCAGTTCTGGGCAACTCAGGACCAGAAAGTTATTGAAAAATTGAGTGGAGTTCTGTAAAATCAACATGATAATGAAATGTTAGGAGGGAATGATTGGTGAAGAAATATTTAAAACACTAAATATGCATAGCTGGGCTGAGTGATAACTGAAGGGATATGTGATCATGATATATCAGTATTTGAAGGGTATAAATGCAGGAGCATAATCATTTAGTGGGATAGAATTAGCAGTAATTGGATTAAACTGAGCTAAGGAAAATTTCAGCTGAATTATCAGGAAATACTTCCTAACACCAAGGAGTTAGTAGATGCGGGATAGTCTTCTGAGGGAAGCACAATCTTGTTATCATTTAAAAGTTGTCCGGACAACAGACAAGAGAAAAATGCAACACTGGCCGAAAGAATGGCCAAGATGACTACAAATATATAGAAACAAAGCAAATGTATGAATCAGACATGAATCTTAGAAAACACTAATCTGGAAAGCAAGATGGAATTGTCTGTAGCTTTAGGGAGGTTGGTACAATCCTAGCTGAGTACTTTGTGCGTCACATCACCATGGAAAACATTCAGATTCTCGCCAGCCCATTGCTGATTTCTCTCCCCAGATTGTTGCTTTAATTACAGTTATATTGAGCACAATTTTGAGGCTGAAGTGGGAATTACCCGATTTAGTGATTATCTGATAACACTGAAAACTGTGCCATTCAATCAAACCCAATGAGGTGTGAATTTCCTTTATCATAGAGCATGCATTGCTTAAATTTTGTTGATACAAAGTCAGTTTATTCATGTGGTCAACAATCCACAGCCAAGAGTAGAAATGATGGGAGAAGAGCAGTCCAGTTTAACATTTAATGTGATCTGCAAATTATCATGAAGTTTGTTGGAGATACTATGGGGACATTCAGCTTTCACATACAAGTACATACACAGATGTATACATAGACAGATAGAGTTATAGTCTCATTGAGAGATATAGTGCTAAGCATTCAAAGCTAAGCAAAATGAGTCCTCCTGCAAAAATGTGTATGTACCATACACCCTGCAAACCATGCATCTTGGCAGCAAATACCAGGTTAGTAAGTGCAAGAGGCACAAATTCATTATTGCGGGTACAATCACTGACAAATTGTGCTTACAGTGAAATAAGAATTTGTCTCTAAAATGCAACAATGTAGCTTTGGTAACTGGGCTTCCAACAGAATGAGTCTCTGTAATACAGTGGTTCTCAAACTGTGGGTCAGGACCCCAAAGTGGGTTGCAACCCCGTTTAATGGAGTTGCCAGGGCTGGTGTTTAGATTTGCTGGGGCCCGGGGCCATAGCCGAAGCCCAAGCTGCACCGCACGTGGCCAAAGCCTTCAGCCCTGGGGAATGGAGCTCAGGTTACAGGCACCCTGCCTGGGGCTGAAGGGCTTGGGCTTTGCCCCTCCCCCCCCCAATCGGGGTGTTGGGGCTCTGGCAGGCTCAGGATTCAGTCCCCCTTCCTGGGGTCATGTAGTAATTTTTGTTGTCAGAAGGGGGTTGTGGTGCAATGAAATTTGAGAGCCCCTGCTCTAGTATTAAGCCTTGCTCTTTGCGTGAGAGCAACTGTGTTTTTTCAGTCCTGTCTGTACAAGAGGAAAGAACGGAGAGACAGTCCACACAGACAGACAGACCCATATTCAGTTCAGTTCATTGTTACAATTTGCTATAATTATTTTCTGGTGTTCTCTACATAATCGGCGTGGGTTTAATATGATTCTTTCAGGAATCTGAGATAAACCCATGAAATTTGATATTTTCTCTGTGACAAAGGCATGAAATGCATGAACTTTGATCATGAATCACATGGGGCCCTGTGCATACAATACAGCTTTTTGTCAGGCTATTAAAGAGCTTGTTTTAGCAGCACACAGCTCACACCGGCCAACTACATTGGTGCTTCACGCGGCTACCATTGTACCCCAAGTGTTCTGTATAATACACTTTTTATCAAGCTACCTCTATCAGGATGCCTGGAGGGGCGCACTATGGGAAACTTCTCTCCCCACTCAATCCCCAGAAAGCTCCTTCCATGGAGTCTGGGGGAAGGGTGTGTGTGACTTATCCCTAGGCCTGAAAATCCAGCACCTTTCACCAGAGATAAATGCACGTAATATTTATAAAACGAACTCACTGATGAGCTTCGTTAAATGCTTGAAAGAGGCTACTGAGGACAGCCCTGAATGGTGATGTTGACACTGAGTATCACTTATTTTTCTCCCAAGGTATCATAAATAGCATGAGAACAAGACCTCACTTTCCTCTGGCTTCCCCAAAGAACAAGAGCTACCCCCTCCGAGCTACCTGCTCCTGAGATGCCCAAAGGACCAGCAGGGAGAGCCAGTTGATCTCAGAATGCTGGCCTGACTGTTCCCGCAGTTCATACTGTGGAAATCCTTCCTGCCGTGACCAGAATCACCCTCTCAAGCTCCGGAGTGTAAATGTCCATTTGCTGCTGCTGGATCTAAAGAGGGTTTTGTTTTTCCTGATACATTTGGCATCCAGTGCTGCTCCTTCAGGCCAAAATGTTCAGACATCTCTTAGGTGCCTAGGGACACATTTTCAAAACTGGCCGCTGATTTTGCGTGTCTTAAATTCTGGTGCCCAAAAGGAGATGCTTTGTGCCTGATTTTCACAATTGCTGAGGACCTACATGGCAGCTGATGCTAGCAGGATTGTCAGGTGCTCAGCACCTCTGGAAATGATGTCTTCAGGCCACCTTTATTTAGATGGTAAGCTTTCTTGGGCAGGATGGCCTTTCTGGGATGTGTTTGTACAGCATCTAGCACAAGGGGGCTCTGGTCCAGGACTCTAGCATACCACTGACATACAGATACATAACAATAAACATCATCAGAAATAACGAGCGAGTTTGGGTGCCTTGATTGTTGATGCGCAACTTCAGTCACCTCGAAGGGGCCGGCACAAGATACTCAGAGCATTTGGGCACCTCAAATTTGAGGGCCCCAACTTCAGAGAACTTGGCTAAGATTTTCCAAGATACTAATCAGTCGTCAGGTCTGAGGTGCCCAAAATTTGAAGCCACTTTTGAAAATGTGGACCTACACGCCTGCAATGGGAGCTGTGGGTGCTCAGCACCTCTAAAAATCAGGACCCTCTTAGATGTAGGTGCCTGAATTTAGGCACCCAAGTCTTAACGTTTTTGCCTTAATATCCAAAAGTACTTTTCCCAAGGTTTGGAGGCAGTTCACTTCCTTCAGACTATCTATACCAGAGGTCCTCAAAACCGGTCCGCCACTTGTTCAGGGAAAGCCCCTGGCGGGCCGGACCGGTTTGTTTACCTGCTGCGTCTGCAGGTTTGTGACTCCCCACAAAGGTTTCCCTGAAAAGTCTGAAATAATCCATGTAGCTGAACTGTTTCAAGTAGACAGAAGTCCAAAGCATCCTACAGGCTCAGAAGATTATTTACTTCCCCGAAATAAATACAATGTATGTGCTATCTGGGCTGAATCAAGAGATCGTAATTGCATTGCTGGCACAGAAGAGTGTGGTATTTCCAAAATACCTGTAAGCTTGCTATTATCTGTAGTGAATGCATTATGTTCCAGTACAGCACTATACTTCAGTCAAATCAAACAAGCACTCAGAAACAACCATGCTTCCCCTTCCATACTTTCAGAGTGGGCAGCATCCACATCTCACAGGGTAAACAGGATAAAATGACTCCCAACTCCTTATCACTGCACCTTTGTGCCACGAGGAGTGGATACAGCAGAGGCTGGAGTGCTTTTAATACACCCACTCCCTCTCAACTACAAGAAGTAAGATGCTTCCAGAGTTTTAGTTTATTCTCCCTTGGAGCTTGAATGCCATTCCACTGAACTTTCCATTGACATCCTCAATATTGTAATTCTCATCATGGCATAATGAGAAAGAGCTCTCTTCAGCCCTGCAGAATTTACAGGCCTTGTCCTGAGACATGCGGAGGGCCTGCTGTAAAGTACTTTGTGTATATTAGGGAGGCATGCTGTTCTCTAGTGCTCAGCCCTACAGAAAAGATAAGGGACATACTACTAATGTCAGCCAGGGGAGTTTTTTAGCTTAAGTGTTGAGGCCAATATTTTGGAAGCTAAAAAGACAAGTCTATTGTCTGCAGACATAGTACTGCAATACCACAGCTCCCACTGAAGTCAAGCATTTTTCAAGATTAGGTCCTGTATTCCCGCCCCCTGAACATGGAACAGAAGCTGTCCAGTCGAGAAAAATCTTGTTTTCTCAAGTTTTGGGGGCAGCAAATCAACCTCTCTCTGGTTACAAGAAGCTGCTCCTCTTGATTAACCAGCATATGCTGGGGGGAGGCCATCCTCGCTGATACTTGAAAAAGTCTTCCACGTTTTCAAAACTTAAAAAGTCAAAACTGGTCAAGCCAGATTTTTCACTTCAGTGCGTGAGAACCATATTGGCAGGGATGAGACAAGAACTGTCCAATGCACATAACAGCAATGGGTCAGGCTGGCCTGTCCTGCTCAATGTAAATGTGCCTTTACTGTGCATTTACTTACACAAGAAAATCGCAAGATTCAGTCATTTTCTTTCCTTTTTTAAAAATATTTTTATATTCAATGTATGTGTAATTTTCAAACTGCCTGCTCATGTAGCATGGTTTAGATTATTAGCCTGTGCAGAAGGGACAATTGCACAGCTTCATTTACTTCATTAGCAGAACAACTTGCTGGACATTTTGGGGCAGACCTTCACCTGGTGTAAGCTGGCAGAGCTCTACCAATTTGCACAGCTGAGGATGTGTACCCCCTGTGACAAATTGCGGGCACTACTTTGATGGGTCTCGCGCTTTCTCTTCTTGGGGAGGGTTCAGGGCATCGTTTCTCGCCCCTGAACTGGGGTATTTACTGCCCCACTAGCGTCCTAGAGGAGGGGAGTGGAGAGGGAGGGACCCGGGCCCGCCCTCTACTATGGGTCCCAGCCTAGGGGCCCTAGGGATAGCGGTAAACCGCTTGAACTAGCAGTTCCTTCCCCTGGGCTACTTCCCTCTCCTGCCCTTCAGCTTGTGGAGCTTCCTGCCCTCCCTCTGCACAAACCAGGTGTCTCTTTACCTAGGGTCTTGGTAATCTATAGCAAATTTTCTTCCCTCTACAGGGAATAAGGCTCCCTTCTAACACTCTCATACTGCCCTCCGGCCATGCTATATTACACCCCCCGCCCTTTTTTTAGTCAAAAAGTGCTAATTAAAACTTTGCTCAGCAGCAGTGGAAACACTGCAGAAACTGCTTCCACAGCTCAGGAATGAAAGTCAGCCGAAGCTAACGGGAAACTTCACTGAGTTATCCTTTTATCATTTTAGTCCTCAGATTCAAGCAATTGTTTTGGGGACAGGACAGCTCACTTTCCCAGAAACCCAGGTTAGTAAATAAAAGGAGCACGCTAATGTTAAAATAATGCATGTTTTTGGAACATAGCATTTTGATTTCTTTCACATTTTCCTTTCTTGAAGTTATAAACTATCATGTGTCTGATCATAAGAAAACAGTGCAGACAGCTCGTCAAGCATGTTAATAGTATATTGTTTTGTCTACTGGCCTGCAGTGGTTAATTCCACACTCTCTGCTGGAGTAATCATTGTCCCAGTCGGTATTTCCTGGGGGATTTGATGCACCAGGTGACCGGGGTCCAACACTGTTTTGAAACTCAGATGAAATATGTGAAAAGTCCTGTGTGGGGAGACAATAAAAGAAGGGAAGAAAAAGTTACACCCATACAAACAGGCAGATAAGAAGAAGTTCTAGTTAATGTTTCCCTATGCATGTCCAAATATGCTGCCCAGAAAGTATGGTCAGAGCCAAGCTAAGACCAGCGTTAAACATGTGCATAATCTCACTGAAATCAAAAGAACTTGAGCATGTGCTTAAGAATGGAATGGGAGAGTGGAACCATTTCAGAATGATCCCTGAGACAAGGACAACACTTACTTCACCTCACTGTTTCTCTCCCATGTATTTAAGGGCCTCTCTCCTAGGGAGAGCTTTGGTAAACAGCTGCAGAATATGCAATGCGATGAAAGCCTTTGAATAAGCATTCTGGTAATGAAAGCCATTTTCCCATCTCAAGTGCGGTTCTCTTTACAGTAATACGTTAGCCTGTCCTAATGTACAGTAACAAGTTAAAGAATATCCACACAAGCAACATTCTCTCCATCAACTGTCATGGCTGGCAATTTAACAGGAACTGTGGGAGTTCATATTATCTGAAAACCTATCATGGTACTGTTTGTGCATGGGTGACCTAATTATCAAATGTTAGGGAACAGATATTAACAGTGGAATCAAGGCAGCTACTTGACTGAGAACATGGCTTCTCCTGAAACATTCACTTTTGGTATATAAATTGCTAACAAAATATGCAGAATTAAGCTTTAAAAAAAAAAACTGTGTCCAACCTTGCCTGACACCTCCATTTTAAACGATTGCCATATGATTGTCTCTTATCTCCACCAGGGGGTGAGAGCTATTGTTGACTCTATACGGTGGCCACCTTTGCTTACACAGGACCACACCATGCCAATATTGAAATTATTGCTCTGTAAAGAGCGTTTGGAATATCTGGAGTATGCAGGATATTGCTCTCTTGGATAGGATGTCTTAATAGCCTGAGGGAGAATTTTTTTACCAAGGCCCATTTCATATTATATTTTTTCCCACTACTCTATATGCCAAAGTAATCAAATGATCTTTTCTCAAAGTTAGTCCTGAATAGGATGGGCAGAATCATGGAAAAAGCCTTGTTCATTAATTACATTATTTGATTAATTTTGTGAAACATATCTAATAAATAAATGATTCAACAAATTATTCAGTCAGGTCCTCTGGCTGGGAGAAAAATGGGGTAAAAGATTCATCAAATAAGTTGTCTGACAGCTGTGAAATTCATAGAGTAAGTCCTTCATTATGAATAGTTCACCCAGCTTTAGTTACATGGGAGAATCAGAGATTCCTAGAAATTAGAGACAGAAACGATCTCTTACGTCATCCCACTCATCCCTAGCCAATGCCAGAGTGTCCCTTTAAGGTATATGATGTACTTTGTACCATTGCCGCCCATTCATCCAAAAACTCTCTCCCCTCCTGGTTTATTTTCTTCATATCAGAAACCCATGACTGGCCACTCTAAATGTGGGCTCACAGGCCGAGTTTGGACATTGCGAAGAACGGTTTGTTCATCTTAAGGTAGGCAGCCTGCATATGAGCACACAATACAGGAACTACTTTGCTTCCATGCAATTCAAGTTAAGCTCGTTTTTCATCCTTTCAGATCTTCTATCAAGCAAGTGAATCGGGTAATTTTTCCCATTGCTGGGAAGGCACTGGAAAATCAATCTTATTCCATGAAACGCTTGGTTTTTCCCCTCTGCATTTTTTAGTTATTTTCTCTTCCCACATGCTAATCTTTGGGGAAAAAATCCTACATTCACCTCTGTTGTTATTCCAGGAGCTTTCATCCTTTATTTCAGTGCTGTCACACATGCTTTCCTTGCTGGATTTTCCAAGGCACTGCGTCAGATGAACAGAAAGCTCCGCTCCACCCTGCTAAATTCACCTGAAGCCCAATAGACAACTAGGGGACAGCTTGTCTTACAAGAACTTCTTCCTGGTGCATCCTTGACTGCTATGGGAGTCTAAAGGCACATCTACATTGTAGCCAGGATGGCAGATCATGGAGACATACAATGAAAGTCAACAGGATTTATGCTCCTAAGCCGCTTACTCCCTTTTCAAACTCCCACCTTAAAATGTCAGACAAATAACAGAGCTGGGAGGTAACAGAGCCAGCAGCCATCTACAGGAGAGTCACATGGCTAAGGAGTTGACAATGGAATACTTTTTTAGAGTGACATCTTTGCCCAAAGTGCCAGATTAGTACTGTCATGACCTAGAAAATCATTATTAGTAATAGGCTCTACTGGTAACATGAGAAACTTAAGCTGAGAGTACAGTCTCTGATGCACAGCAGATCTTGCTTTAAAAATGTGTTTCCTTTTAGACTGGTATTCAGGATCCAGGCCACTCACCTGCTGCCCTGGAGGTGAAGCGTTCATTGGGGGTTGTACCTGTAGTGCCATGGAAGGAGACAAGATGGATTGCTGTTGGACCTGCTGCATGCTGAGTGACTGGTTGAGGAGGGAGCTCTGTGGGTGATGCAAAGACAGCTGCTGATGGAGAGGAGGGCTGATTTGGAAAGAAGGAGGTGGCGAGGCACTGATGCTGGGCAACATGGGTTTGGAACTGAGGGTTCGGGAAAGGCTGGGGTGAGGGTGTCCCCGGTAACTCTGCAGATCTGATGGGGACAGGAATGAGCCTAAGCCAGGATAAGGCGATGAGGCCTGCGGTGGCATCGTATACATGGGCTGTTTTGGTGGTATCATTTTGGAAGGTTGGTTGGGTTGGGTGCTTTTCGTTTCACCCTGGTCGGCAGAGCTCTGAAAGAAATCAGAACAGGGGTGAAGTGAAAAAGGAGTTCTTTAAATGAAGAAAACATCATCATCATCCACCTTCGCCTGTTTCCTCACAGGCACTCTGCCTCCACCTCTCCCACACTGAGGATAGTGCTCAGGACTGTTCTGTGTTTGTATAGCGCCTGACACAATGGGTCCAGGTTTTGTGGCTAGGGCGCCCAGCAGCCATGGTACTACAAATAATTCATGATACGGTAACAACAGCAAGCTCAGACACAGGTTTAAACCCGACATTAACACACAGTTACCACATGGCTCTCACTGACTCAGTTGTGCTCCCCACAGGTTTATTCCCTAAAATCTTGCAGCAAAAGTCAAGTTAGTTTCCCTGATTCTCTTCCCCATCTAATACCTCCAGCCCCCTCTCAAACTGGCACCATCACCTACTGCTCTCAGTATGTCACTGAATCCTTCCCGTTAAAATCCCTCCATGCCGATTCTCATCTCCTCTGCAGGCTCCACAATATAAAAGTGCACAGGTAAACACCTTCTTGTCCTTTGTTCCTCCTTCTGTCCCAACTCAACTCAAGCCAGCAGGCCTGTAAAACCAGACCGACAGCAATATCCAAAGCCAGGAAAATCAAGCCCAGTACTCAGCAGTGGACTCCGAAGCAACTGGAGCACGAGGAAGCCAAACTCCTCAGAACTGGTGCCTGCCTGCAGTTCATTTTTAGACCCAGAGAGATGGGTGATAGAATCACTTTCTTTTCCAATTAAAAAAAGAATGGCATTCTTCATCATGTGCATTCCTGCAATCCTGACAGGGCTTCATAAAGTACAACGCAGGAATGGCCTCATTTTGGAACAAAGAGGACTACCTGGGATATTTTTTGGCTTGGGCAAGCAGGGTTTTTCAGGAGGGCTTTATAATGTAACTAACAGTTTCTTTCTGCCAGAGAAAGAGGGAGCATTGCCTAATCTGACTTTCACTCAACCCAGAGTTGCCCTTCTGCAGACGATGACTTTTGGATTAACTGAAATTAAGAAAATCTCTCTCTCCCATCCCCGCCAATTAACTGCCCACACCCATCTCCCTGGAAAGAGCAGCATATTATAGCAATAACTTCAGTACATTTTGTTCCCTGGAAAAGACTCTTATTCTGTCCCACCAAATGTGGGTTCTCACTACTTCTCAGGATTGAGCCCAACAGCTGCTGCTGCAGTAACACAAACAGCACTAACATCTCACACCTCAGTCACACTCCCAGTACTTCTGCCATAACCTCAAGCCTCTCCAGCCCCACCCACCCCCACCCTCCCAAACCAAACCAAACCAAACCGCTGCTGCACATAAACCCTTCACAAGCCCTGCTAGTGCTCGACTGCACTCAGTTGCTAAGTTAACTGCCTTATGTCACTGCCTGTTGTCGGTTCAGGGCAAGATCCTGTGAGTTGCTCTAGGCAGACTTAGTGAGAGGCTGTTAGGCCAGGCAGAACTTGAAATCTATTAGAATTAAAACTGCCCCTTACATACAGTCACTTTTCAGCTGCTCTGACCCTGACAGTTACGAACGCTACAGTGTGTGTGTTTGTACGATGGCTTTGTTCTCTTGCTGCCCATCGCATCCTCCTCTTTGATCCTGCAGATCAATCAGGATGCTGGATTTGGGACATCACATTATCTTCCATGGTAACTGACTGTGATGCAATCAACTAAGGCTTAATACTTCAGTGCACGACCAAGGAGGAGAAACTGGGCTGGGAGGGAAAAGGCCCTAATATTCTCACAGACACACAGAGACACATGCATAGAATCCTGCACTGCTGATTTTGTAATTGACTTCAAATGGTGAATGATCAAACCCATAAACACACACACAAAAGTTGCACATGTCCACACCTTCAGTAACTGCAGAAGTCCAGTGGTGGTTCTTAAAGGCATGGGAATCTTACATAAAATAAACAATCTTGTCTCAGTGTCTGCACGTAACAGGACTGCACTGGCTAGGGCCCTGTACAGGAGTGCTAGAGCCTTGCATAAAGAGTCAGATAAATTACTGCCATCTCCCACTGTCAGATGGATCTTGTTAGCTCCAGTCAGGATAGAAATGGGGTTGGAGGGGATCTCTGGGGCAGAGGGAACTAGGCTGGGAAAGATGTGTTCTTGCAGGGAAACTCTAGCAGCAGCTGTGCTCAAAGAGAAAGCTAGGCTGAAGTCTACATTTTCTTAATAATATAGTAATACTAGCATCAGCTCTTAGCCAGCACTTTTCATCGGTAGATCTTGCAGCACTTTTCAAAAGAGGGCAGTATTATTATCCTCATTTTACAGATGAGGAAACAGATGCAAATGGAGGTGAAATGATTTGCCCAAGGTCACCCAGCAGGCCAGTGGCAGAGCAAGGACTAGAACCCAGGTCTCCTGAGCTCCAGAGCTCTATTTATTCGGCAACACTGCCTTGTGATTTGATTTACCAATAAAACTAAGCCCTAGTAGGAAGGTCACCTGGGACGATGTAGTGTGTGTAGACTCTATCTGGAGCAGGATTGGGCCCCACCTGCAATATCCCCTTGTACCTCCCTATGCTTACTTGCATACAACAAATACTAAGCTTCTCTAACTGCAAATACCTGTTTACTTATCTGAAGCAACAGGCAAGTTTTTAAGGCACATACCGACCCAGGAAATATCTTTGCCTCTAAATGATCTCATTTCCACATTTATTTAAATGTGAAACTCACTCTTTAAAACTCTTGCTCTCTCCAACCCCTCCCCCACACAACAGTGATTATGGCTTTCTTGCTGTATGCACCGAGATCCTGCTGCACTCTATTAAAGGCAGCCTGAACAGAATTCCAAAATCAGAATAGCCCATCAAGCTCATACTAAATACATTCAGAGCCCTTATGAATCTTTTTAAACACTTTTAAACCAGTGAAAGAGACTTTGATTATTTCCTTTTTGACCTTTTCGCCACAGCTCTTAACCTTCAAGTGTGGCTCGGTTAACTCTGAGGCAAGGTCCTTTGGTGCTCGCTGCACAGCATGACATGTGTAGCTACTCCGGTTGTAATTACATTCCAGTTTAAGCCATGTGGGGTTATTTTTAACATGAAGTATAATTCTGCATGATATTAACGATAGGCTGACATCACTAAGCTCTCAGTCTGACACAGTCTCACGCCGGGGGCTGTCAGCCCATGCAAGTTTAACAGGTTTCCATGCCAGGCACCCTTGCCATTGAAGGCAGTCTCAATTCTTAAAGGAAAGAATATATTCGGTCCCCTCCCTCCACACCTTCAGCAAAGGCAGAAGCTTAGTTGGTCCTTCACTGTGATGGCACCCTCTGCAGGAAAGGGCCAACAGCTACACCTAGTTCCATTGCCATATAGTGGATAGTCACATACTACTGCAATTGGGAGAGAGGGGGGAGAGAAGTCAGTCTGATGTCCTACATTTAAGATTCTCCCTCTGTGGTTTCACAAGCGGGTTGGGCCTCTCCCTGGCTGACTGTCGAATGCATCCGATGAAGTGATCTGTAGCTCACGAAAGCTTATGCTCAAATAAATTTGTTAGTCTTTAAGATGCCACAAGTACTCCTTTTCTTTTTGTGAATACAGACTAACATGGCGGCTACTCTGGAACTAGTCAAGGAAAGACATTTATTGGTGATTTGTCTTTACGCCTCCCATCTTCTACAGGATGTTGATGAGGATGTTCCGTTTCCTTGTCCACCCTGTCGGCTGAAGCCATGTGCAGCATTTGAGTCACGTTGATGGGCCATGTAACTGAGCCGTTGCTCCTTCAGAGTTCTGGCTGGCTGAGCGATGTGCATGTGTGATGTCAGCCTGCGAGGGCCATAGACACAGCACAAAAATCTGCCTCTGCTTCTTCTAGAGTGCTAGCCAAAATAGAGATGCACTACCATGGTGCAGGAGGAGAGATAGCACTGATAACAACCACTGAGGGAAGGCAGTCCCCTGCCAGCAAGGCACTAGCGATGGAAGACACTTAAAAGGCAGCATTCAGAGTATGAGATTTGGACGTTTAGCCAAACCTTTGAGATCTTTTCCATCAATCCATCCACATTCCTTGTTCCTCCCACCCAGGTCTTCTCCTCTTCCCATGTGACCCTGATTCCAAGTCCTGCTACTATCCTTCTTCAGCATGGGGACACTGCCTATAGCTAGTCTCAATCACCCTAACCCTTGGTTAGGCCCTGCTCATTGGGTCCCTCTTGTTCCTCACATGCCAGTGGCTACTTTCCCTCAGTTCTGTCCTTCTCCATGCCCTTTGCTAACATTCTCCAAACACCACAGACTCTCAGCAGTCTGTCTCCCTGAGTCCAGGCTGTGCACAGCATCGCTCAATCTGATACCCTCCTTTTGACCTGGGACACCTCAGAGCCCATGTGACTCAATGACAGCCGACCTGAGACCCAACCCTGCAGAGATGGCCAGAGCTGCTGAGAACCCACAATGGCTTCATGTCAGAAAGTTCACGGGGATGTAAAGGGGATAGAGTAACTGAGTACAGCGAACAGAATGAAATTTACTGTATGAAACCAGGAAGGTATAAAGGAGGCATGAGGAACACCTAACCAGCAGAAGGAGATGAGCCAAGATCTCAGAAGAGTGATACTAATGTCCTGGGAGCAGTGCTTAATTTGTAACAAGAGAAGTTCCTGATCTCAAGCAATTTTTTTACGTTCATAACTGAAGCAGCAAGGCCAGAGGGCTGGGGCTCTGAACTGCCAAGCCGAGAGGTGGCAGGGCTCAACCCCTGGCACAAATTAAGCACTGCCTGGGACCTCACTGAGAGTGACATCTGTATACTTCCAGAACTGAAATTGGCAGATCCATTCTCTCTCCATCCTTTCTTCTCTGGACTGGATTCCTCCTCTCTAGCAGAGAAGGTTGTTTTTATTTTTTACTATTGCTGTTGCCATGTGTTATTTACCTAGCTCACAGCTGTTATGGCACTAATTAGCTATTTATTTCTTCATTGTTTGGGACGGTACACTTTCCTGTTTTCTAGGAATTCATTCACATTTGCTTTTAACCTTCTCTCCTAACCTGGCAAGGGGAAACCGCACCCTTCTCCCCTTCTTGAATGCACTGCAGACTTTTATTTCCATTTAGAAGGTCTGTCTGAACTGCAGACCTATCCATTCGGTTACACCAAAGTAAACTCTCCCTAGCACTGCACCGTGCACAAACCTAAATGGAAGAGAAGAGTAAGCACAGAGGAGTGGAGAGGAGAGATTAGGACAATTCCAATGACAAAGTACAGGCACTTTCCCCTATAATTATGGTCTAGAGAATCTACTGCCTGCATATAACTCCCCTCCTCCCAGATCCAGCTCTGTTCAATGGGGCAAGAATAGCTGCAGGACAAAGAGAATCTATGTTGTTTCTATGGAACCTACTGATGTGATATCGGCACTCCTGTCATGTCCCATATTTTGCACTGACCTGGTAAATCACAACCCAGAAGTAACGCTACCTGGCAGGAGGGTTGATCCTCTGCCCCCGCTCTCCACTTCCACTGATGTTGCCTCTACCTCCACTCAACTAGCATCTGGAACTGCACCCTGAGTCTACTACGGCACCCAGGCCACATCAAGAGAGAGAAGGGGAGGCAGTGGGTGCTTCCAGGCATTGAGGCCAACAGGTGCTACTTGAGAACTAAGCTGGATAGGCCAAGGGGCACCATGGGGGGAGTTCTGGTGCAGGAAGAAGCCGACTGCCCTCCACACCATGGGAGACCACCCCAGATCAGGAGCTGTAGTGGGGGAGTGAGCTGGGTGGAAGGCAACCTCCCCACCCGAGTGATGCAGAGAGAGAAATGGGGAAGACAGGTTAGGAGAAAAGGAAAGAAAGACAGGGCTGACTGGGGTGGGGAAGAGAAATGGGACCTGGAGGGTGGTCTGGAGAGGACAGACTCAGGGGAAGGGAAACTAAAACCTTCTCTTCCCAGGGAGCCAAAATAAACAACCATCTCAGAGCCCTGTAACAATATCACACTGTGGGCTCTGCTCTGCAGATGGCTGTGCTGCTCCTTCAGGGCTCTCCCCACAGCAGAGTGAACCTGTGCCCTCCAGAAGGAGTTGCTATTCCTCCCTCACACAGCCAAAGTCTCCTCCCTGCTAGTCCGGATGTGCCCAGTGTGCTTTCACTGACGGCAGTGTGAATTCACAGTAACACCACCGAGGAGTGACTGGGTATTCACACTGCACAGGGCGCTGGACTCACAGCCGGAGCCACCAGCAGGGCTGAACTGACGGCTCAGCACATGTGGCTCCAGTCCAGCTACTGAGCCCAGCTCCAGAACAGCTTAGGGCTCACCTTGCCACCCCAGCCCTTTCCAGGAGTCAGGAGCATCACTCTCTGCAGTGCTCACGGCCCCTCTTGATTCAGGGGACAGGATATGAGAAGGCAGCCACTGGGAGGTGGACAAAGTCAGCAGGTGTTCCCTCCTCCCCATGGACAGAGAAGCCCATTGACTGCGGTGGTACCTGCTGATAAGGACACAGATGGTAAACAGCAAGCTGATCAGTGGTGAGCCAGGAGTGGAAACTGGGGAATACACTCACATCTGCAGGTTGTATCTAGGAACCTTAAGGACCAGTTCCTTTCTCTTCTCTCAGGAATTAAATCCAGCAGAAGGTTCTTCCTTCCTCTTTCTTTGGAAGGCAAACAGTGTCCTAATCAATGGCCATGGGCATTCAGACAGATATGCTGAAGAGGGTGTATGGCTCACTCTACCATTCCAGGAGACACTGGCAAGTGAGGGGGGCACTGGGCTTGGGCATTACTTCTATTCTGCCCACTTCCATGTAAGGCCATGAATTAATGTACTGAGAGTCCCCTAAGATGACTTTCCTGTAATGGGTAAGAAAGTCTCCTGTTCTGGGCATGGAAGGGACAAAACCTCCAAAGAGTTATAAAACCACCATAGCCGATCCTCAGCTGGTGTAAATCCATGGACATCACTGCCCCAATTTATACCAGCTAAAGATCTGGTCCATTATCTTTAGTTCCTTTTGCAAAATGCCTGTATGTTGCAAATCCTTTTGCTCGTCAGCCTATCACCAGGAAACCAATTGCAAGAGTGGTGTAAAGAATCCAAGCACCATGCTCTGGAATGGTGTAAGTGAGCAACAGAACCGGGTAATGGAACTCAAATAACATCTCAGCTTTGAGCGATGGCAATGTAGTGCTGACAATTCAGCCCCCCTCTGATGGGGGGGCGGGAGGAACCAAGACAAAATGGAAACCTATCTAAAGCTGTAAATCAGTTATTACTTAGTGTAGTTACAGAGCAATCCAACTGCAGTGAGGGATCATGGAAGCCTTGCCTTCAAACACTGCAATATGCCATAATAAATTAGATCTTATTTTGGTGTGTTAAGGAAAAAAAATTGGCACCCACACTGCATTGTGTATGCTCAAGTCGTGCTGCAGAGCATTTCATTTAGCTCTTCCAGAAGGTATTTAACACTGATATTAGTTTTGATAGCACAGTTACAGTGTATTTCTTACAAACTTGCTCCTCCCCAGAGATTTCCATGAGTTCCAGCTAATTCATCATTGCCACATCCATAGAGACTCATGTATGAAACATTGTCTGTTACCTTGGAAACCAAGCTGGCCCTGTAGGCTGCCAGAGCCTTTAGATACTCCTTCTTCGCGGCTTCTGTTTTCCTCTTATATGCCTGAAAGGACCAAACAATGAATAACAATTAATAAAGCAAAACAGGGTGCTGTCTGGCACTGCTACATCTCACCCTCCTCAGATTGCCCGTGTCTCCATTGGGCTGTATTGCTTTGTTACAAGGAACAGGGATGGGGCCTTAAAATACAGCGTGCAGGAAAAGCTGATTTCTCACTGAGGTGCTGCTGCCAAGGGGGCAGGGGAGGGAGAGAGAGAAAAATTTGCCCCAAACAAACCCCTAGATCTGAACACCCTCAAATGTTGGGGAAGTTGGGGCGGGACCTTATCTGAACCTTGCTAGATATTTGTACGTGCTCATTGCCATGGTATCCGAGAGAGTGGGTTAGGGGAGGTAAGGACAGCCTCTCTCTCATGGCATAGTTCAGAGAAGTCTGTGTTCCTGGTGCATGCCAAAGGAGGACAGCCCTGTCAATGGAGCAAATCTACTACAAAAAATAGAACCCCATCAGGGTTCTATGCTGACCATCTGCCCTAGCCAGAGACCTGTTTCAGAGAGAGGTGCCTTTTCATTCACCCTTTGATTCATGGCCATCAGGGCTGTGAAGCTGTGGTTATGTGAATGAGTGAGATTTTGTCTATTTCATGGAAATACATGGGGAGAGTCTTCATGGTAAGAGTGAGGGTCATGGAGTCAGGGGGAGGAGGTCCGCTCTCGCTGACACTGGTGTGAAATCAATGGAGTCATTCCATACTGTTACCCCCGTGTGTGAATGAGAACAGAATCTGGTCCAGGTACTTAAAAAAGTACCAACAAATTAATTCAATGTAAGGAAGCCTCTCAACACTGCAAATTCCAAATGTTCAAAAATCATGACTCAGGCCCCCCAAAATCATGAGATTGGTTTAAAAATCACAACATTTTCAGAAATCCTAAATTTTGGGGTTTTTTTTTTTTTGCCTTCTACTTTTGAGTCTTTAAGGCTCATGTTTTCAAACTTTTCTCTGCAACCTTGAGGGCTAGAAACTTAATTTTCCTTTTCAAATGAATGCGAAGATTCTCCATGAATTGGTGCTTTGAGAAAAACACTATGTATCCTGAGAATCAGCATCACTAAATGGAGCTTTGCAGACTAACAAGTCTGATAATTAGTCTCTCTCTACCATAAGAATAATTGTTTTACTGTTGCTGTATTGTGCTGGGCTAATTTTCAGCT
This sequence comes from Dermochelys coriacea, assembly GCF_009764565.3. NCBI lineage: Eukaryota > Metazoa > Chordata > Testudines > Dermochelyidae > Dermochelys > Dermochelys coriacea. Next base: position 29,244,754 of record NC_050080.1, read on the forward strand.
CAGAATGACACTCATGAAACCTTAGTATGAAGTCAATAGGTTGCAAGGAGCATAAGTATTAGTAGAATCTGACACGCTGTTTGTAGAACTGACACAGAAATACAGCCCTGTCTCATGCAGGCCAATTCCCCAATGGCCCTCAAGGACCAAACTGGAACTAGTTAAAATGATCAAGTGAGAAAAATATTTTCAAATGAAAGAAAAATTTGGGAAAGGGAGGAGATTACTGAAATAAAATACCTATTAACCTCCCGCGTGAAACCCAAATCTCTCATCAAAAAAAGTCAAAGTTAATTTCAGTTAGAACAGATTTGAATGCATTTAACTCTGCTTTCAGAACAACAACTTTACAACAGTAAATATGCTGATGTCCACAGGGGATTTTCAGTTCTTTTTTGCCATGTGTTTCCATCATGGCATCATGTATTATAGTCAAGTAATGTAAATGACCAAGGACTCACCTGTGAGCCCAGCTCCATGCCTGTCGTGGGGGAGGGGGAAGAGCTATAAGGAACCCCCTTTCTTCCCTTTGTGGGCTATATGCACCCGAAGATCTGTGCAAAGGGATGAGCAGCCCCTGTAGGGCTACTATGCCCTTCCCTGCTCAGATGGACAGAGATTGGGTAGAGCTATGGCTCCACCCCCATGCTCCCAATAAATTGGCCTGTGCAGCTGAGTCAGCCTGGAAGGGAGATTAAACTGTCCAAGCTCCAGTCACAATCTGGTTCCTGCGCTGCCCCTTACTCAGGCTGGATTGGAAGATAACCATCCAGTTACAAATTAGTATTTTATTACAGTCAAATGCAAAAGAGTAAATCATGTTTTTACCATTGAGTTCTCACATTTCTGCACACCCTGAAGGTGCCTGCCTGGCATGTCCCATTGTGTCATGTCTGTCCACACCCTTATCTTTTTTATCTTACTAAGTCTGGTCTCTCGGCCTTGATAGCTGTTGCAGTATTGCAGCCCTGCAGTATTACCACACTGGGCAATGAGAGTTCAAATAACTGTGGCCCCAGTAGTACCAGAAAGGCAAAAAAGGGGTGTGAGGTTTTGCATCATGCTTTTTCTTTCCTTAGGATTGTAATTTACAACCCATACTTGCTCTAGGTTGAATGCACGGTCTAAGAATGGGATCATTTCTCTTTACACTTCTGAAAAGGATCAATCTGGGAGATGTTGGACCTGGTCCTGAAGTCCTTGCACATGCAAAACTTCCAGTAAAGTGAATAGAATTAAGAAGCAAAAAGAAAAGTACTTGTGGCACCTTAGAGATTAACAAATTTATTAGAGCATAAGCTTTCGTGAGCTACAGCTCACTTCATTGGATGCCACTTCATGACATCCGATGAAGTGAGCTGTAGCTCACGAAAGCTTATGCTCTAATAAATTTGTTAGTCTCTAAGGTGCCACAAGTACTCCTTTTCTTTTTGCGAATACAGACTAACACGGCTGCTACTCTGAAACCTAGAATTAAGAAGATGTTCCAGCCCACAGACATTCATGTGCACTGAGCATATTTAGCAGCCCCACAGATCTAAAGATCACGCAGGAGTCAATACGGTTTCCCAGGATGAAATTTCTGGCTTTTCACTTAAAAATTATGAAATTTGATACAAAAAATTATGTTAAAAGATCATTAAAATGGCAAAGTCAAGTCCTCTAAAGTGAGAAATGGAGAATCAAGGTTGCCCATGCAATCTTAATTTCTCCCTTAGTAGGAAGCTTTATGATACAATCTTTAGTTACGATCACATTTGTTCTACATGGTCCCTGCCTCATTCAGTTCACTGAGTGGATAGTGCAAGAACAGAATTAGAATTTTTTGTGGTTAAAGCACTGATGGAACCCCAGGAGAGCTAGGGACTCTTCACAGACTTCCTGTGTGATGTCTGGCATACATACACAGGAACCCAATTAAGAATACAGAGACATTTAATTCTGACATTTCCTAATTTTTGAGTGCTAGAGTTTTCAGTCTTTATTTGCTTTTAACATATTTTTTGTTGTGTAATATACATCATATACACTGCCTATATTGTATATATTATCAGACAACCTTAATAGTAGGTGGTGCTACCAGCCACATCTATATATGCACATACATATATGCATTATACACATACCGATGTGTGTGTGTTTGGGTGTGCATGCATGTGTCTAAAACAGTGTCAGGAAAGATGGTTCCAGTTGGAACACATTGTTTTTTATTCATGCTGCAGTCACGTACTGCTTCAACTCAGATTCACTAACAAAGGATCTGAGTGCAAGATTGGGAGGCAGACATTTTAAAGGTTTCAGAGTAGCAGCCGTGTTAGTCTGTATTCGCAAAAAGAAAAGGAGTACCCGTGGCACTTTAGAGACTAGGTGCCACGGGTACTCCTTTTCTTTTTAGACATTTTAAAGATCATCTTGCGTGTAAAGGCTGAAAATTGGATGAAAGCTAATCAGAAGTGATTTCAGATCTGAAATTTTTCTTCCAAAATGTGCAGAAAAATGTTCATTTGGTCCCAATGCATGAAGGACGCCATCTTCTTCACAGGGGCTTTTCAATCCCATGTGTTCTTCATTGGTTTGTATAAAGGAATATATAATACTGAGGAATTTGCTTTTAATAGAGGCTCTCAAATGCAATATCAGATGCCAGTATAACAATGAAATATCCATCTCCATCTCTCAAGTCAGTACATAACAATGACCATATCTGATGGTGATGAATCAAAACCATATTTATTTTCCTCTTATGCTGCTGTAAAATACATAGGACAAGATTTTCTTGTCTTTGGAAGCACATAAACTAAAAGTGCTCTCGACTCAAATGCTGCATGGAAGCTCATTCAATGACAGTGGACACTATTGTCATCTGTACACTCAGAGAAGCAGCGATTTAGTGCTTGGGAGAGTGGAGGGGAGAGAGAATTTTAGAGTTTTTAACTTAACAAACAAACAATAAGAAACAAATAACTAATAAGTCATGTGGTTATCACCCCAGTCACTTTACTTGTGTGTTAGAGCCCTTCCCCACCCCCTTCATCGGCCTTTGTCTTTTTAGATTGTAAGCAATTTGAGGCAGGAACTGCGTCTTCTCTTGTATTTGGAAAGTGCCAGTAACTTGTGGTTGCTACAGCAATCTATTACATGATAATTGAACAAAGAGACCTCATATTAAGAAGCAGTAATAACAGAAGGGAACTTTGTCACAGGATAATGGTCTCCTGCTGCTGAACTAGATTTATGACCCTACTCTAGGCTGATGTTGCAATGTAATATGTGGTGCACTATTTAAGCGGCTGTGATCCCTAAATGGAAAAACTGCTTTGTGGAAAAGCGTGGAACCAACCTGACATCAAACTATTCCTCCTCGGGCTTGCAGAAGCCCCTCGAGAGATTTTTTTGTTTTAAAAATAAACGGGCAGTTTCTCCTTTTGACACATTTACTGCGGTGACACTTGAAATGGTCATTTCCGGCGAGAAGTTGCACTTCTGAGCTACTCGTCCTCTTCCTGAAGGTGGCAAGTTAGAGGGGAGCCCCACTGACAGTTTGTCTCCTTAATCGATGCTGAAGTGTGCTGAATTCTTAAGGAAACACGAGGCATCCGGAAGCTCAGCACTGTGAGACTACAGTAAGTCACAGATTAATATATTCTGAGAGCCTTCCCGGGGTCTGCACTTTTTCTGAAGCATCCTCCTCCAAGCCCTTCTCACACAGCAGCCATGCGGCTTGCCCTTCACATAGGGGAGGTGGGGAGACTTCTTGGCATGTGCTACTTAGAAGTTGTTGTCAAGTCCTGGAATCTGAGATCTGTTAGATCCAGTAGGGCTGAGTAACATTATGGGAAGGTGACTCTGGAAACACTCCAGCAGGAACCTATCTGAAGTAGCTTTCAAAGAGCTGTGTGTATGTGTGTGTGGATTTAGCCACATGATCCTCAGGACAAAATGTCACCATGTCCAAACGTGCTGGCCAACAATTGTCCTGACACATTCAGCGATTCTATGCTGACCGTTAAACCATATTCAGCATGACGTTAACACAACTGGTGGCAACCTTGTTTAGGTCACAGCCCAGGCCTGACTTTACGTGGTGAAATCCTGGCTTCACTGAAGTCAATGGCAAAACTCCCATTCAGTGAGGCCAAGAATTTATACATTGAGCCATGGGAGTCTTGTGGATAAAAACACTGCATGACACTTTGAAAATGTAGGGCTTAAGTGTGAACAGCAGATCCTAGTGAAGCCGCTTAAAACCCTCTGTGTTAAAGGAGCTTTGAAGCAGTGTTTATGACCTTTTAAAGTTTTCATTTAAATATTGACAGAACCTTGCTACTTTCTAATTAAATCACATTTTCTCCCAGGGATTTTAATTTCAAAGTCATTTATCAGACTTAAAGATGCTCCAAATATTTTACACGTGTTCCTTGATAATCTGTCATGCCTGCTGATTTATTTGCTTATTCGTAAGCAGAATTCATTAGTCATTAAGGGAGGGGGTGGAGGATGGTAGGGGGGAGCAAATACAGTTAGTGATTATGAAAAAAAATATCAGAGCTGTAAGAAGCATACGTTGGAGTCGTAATCCTGACACCTCTGTATCTCAGCAAAGCAGCTAGTAATTGTACCATAATGAAATGTTCTTGTTTGATAACCAGTTAATTAGAGAAGACAATTATTCCAAACCCTGCTGACGCCCGTGGAACTGCTCTGTGTTGCGCACACACAGAATGACAGGCGTAGCAGTATCAATAACCTTTCCATTCCAGCCCTGTTGTTTGAAAAGAAACTGTTTTGTAACATGGGGCGGGGGGGGGGGTGGGTGAAAAGGAACCCAGAACTACCACAGAAACATTTTACAGTGACAATTACCATCCAACCGACTGATTGTCTTTGCCTAGTTTTTTGGTGAAATCTGGAGGGTTTTTTTTTTTTGTTTTAAATACCAAATATGTATCAGTTACTTTCCAGCAAGGTGCAGTTTGGTATTGTTTTTATTTCTGAAGGCAAATTTGGTGCATTTCATAATGAAGAGGATCAAACTGCTCCCCCTTTGAATCCCCACCACATAACTCTATATGACCCATCCGGCCCCATGCCATATGACCCAATAATGACCAGCCTTCCCCCTTCTCCTCCCCATTCTGAATGTGACTGTATCTCTATATAAAGCCATACAGACCATTACCAACATTGCCATCAAACCAGACTGACCATGGTCCTCATTGGGTAGTATAACTCCATGTGAACTATCCTACCACACTATAACCATATACAGCCTGCAGCTGTGCATCCTGCCTGGGCAATGTCTTCCATACAGCCCTACCATCCTCACTGCCCACTGGCAGTCCCATATGGATTATCCTATACAGGCCATATAGAGCTGCATGCACTGGTCCTCTCTGCCCTGTACTCCTGATGACTCTCTCCCCTCTCAGGCCTTCGCCACCGTCAACCCCATGGTCTCCCAGGTAGACAACTCCTCCGACTTCCTGGGCAACGTCCCCCACAGCCCCAGGGGCAATGTGTTCTAATAATAATGCCATGAGTAGTAGATAAAGAGTACATGCCATACAAAGTTGAAGCAACCTTAAGTGACATGGAGCAAGAAAACTTGCTGTTTTGTATCAACACAGAAAAGCTAAAAATTTGGTACAAGACAGGTGACACCAGCTGGTGCATGGCAAGAAAACTATCCAGGGCCCAACACCCAGAAGTCAAATGTGAAAGTATTGCAGCCCATACGGTGTGGAAGAAGTTTGTTTTTTCTCCTCAGATACTGTAGGAAGAAAATGCCAGGTCTGGCAAGCCCCAGCCTTGTTCTGTTGTTTGCCCCTGGGGTGCACTTACATGTGCAGGTGTAATATCTTGCAGACAGAACTGCTGGCCTGAGGGTTCACTGCGGGAGAGCAGCCTCCAAATTACATAGTACAGTTGAGATACTGCAGTGTTAATAAAGTAAAAAGTGCCCAGGCTGGTGATAACAAGTAATGTGCGGTGGCTGAAGAGGGCACTCCTGGTATGAACCCAGGGAATGTTATTTTCATTGGCTTGTGCTCTGTTTCATGCCTAAATCTCCAGTGATGACAAATCAAAAGGTCTATAGATTTTGGAGCAGTTTATCATGATGTAATTAAAATAAAAGCCAAGGTGAAATCACAGATAGGAGACTTTAAAGACAGAGCAAGCTTATAATGTGGGTTTGGGGCTGTACTCATAGGAGGTGAGCATGCAGCCCCTGCCTCATTCTTTGAGCCTAGTGTTAACGGTGGTTCAAATGATTAGAGCTACTGGGGACTTGGGAATATGTTGCTGAGTAGAGACCTTAAAAAAAGGAAGCAAGGGAAGGAGGAGATACAATGCCGATGATATGTAAGCTAATGGAGGAGAGACAAAGAACAGTGGTGCAACGTAAGCCTGGTTTGACATGAGTGATTGGACAGGGATGATGTGGAGAGAGAGAGAGAGAGAGAGAGTGAGTGTGTGTGTGTGTGTGTGTGTGTATACATACGCACGCATGATTGCAGTCACTCACTGGGAAAATACCCACTCCATGGCCTGGAGGAATGGTGTACCCCAGTGCAGTGAGGATGGGTCCACAGGCTTGGGAGGATGGTGACCAGAATGCATGGTGCCAGCTAAGGAACTTGCACACAGGGTGGAGTGGAAAAATGGTTCTCACAGGCCTGTCCTCTCTTTCCCCTCCTCCCTCAGCTAAGGAGGAAGCAGCTGTTTTTGGGTGAGGAGTGGGAGGATGACAGCACCCCTCCTAAGGTATCCTGGGAGAATATCAAGGAAGTAACAAGCACCCACTAGATTTCTGTCTTGGCTCTCTTAGGAGAAGAGTTCAGACTCTTGGGGCTATGTTGAGAGAAGCTCAAGCCTTCCCTCTTTCACCATACAGCCCTGCTAGATCACTTTACCTCTCCAGGGAACTTCACTCATTCTGTTCTTGGGGAGAAACATTCAGCTTCCCCCAGCCCGTATTCCCCTCAGGGCACGAAGGACTGTGCAAAGGTCTTGGATGGCACTCACAAGGCCTTCCTGTCTGCTTCCAGTTAGTGGTACCAGTCTGGCATCACCCCATCGCTAGCAATAGCCAGGTCATTTCATTGTTGCCTATTACCTCCCCACTGAATTACCACGGTTCATCCTTGCCAGCTCTCTGTATAAACACTGGTTTCAGAGTAGCAGCCTTGTTAGTCTTTATTCACAAAAAGAAAAGGAGTACTTGTGGCACCTTAGAGACTAACAAATTTATTAGAGCATAAGCTTCGAGAGACTGCTGAATTGAATTAATTTGCAAACTGGATACAATTAACTTAGGCTTGAATAGAGACTGGGAATGGATGAGTCATTACACAAAGTAAAACTATTTCCTCATGTTATTTCTCCCCCCCACCCCACCCCCCACTGTTCCTCAGATATTCTTGTTAACTGCTGGAAATAGCCTACCTTGCTTGTCACCATGAAAGGTTTTCCTCCCCCCCCCCCCGCTGCTGGTGATGGCTTATCTTAAGTGATCACTCAGTGTGTATGATAAACCCAGTGTTTCATGTTCTCTGTGTGTGTATATCAATCTCCCCTCTGTTTTTTCCACCAAATGCATCCGATGAAGTGAGCTGTAGCTCACGAAAACTTATGCTCTAATAAATTTGTTAGTCTCTAAGGTGCCACAAGTACTCCTTTTCTTTTTGTATAAACACTATTACTGATCAGTATTATGGCCAGGTTGCCTTACAAGACCACGCTGTATATTGTTCCCAACAAGTCTAGGCTTCACTGTGGCTGAAATGTAATATAACTTTACAACAGGCCTCAGACTCCCTTATATCCTGCAGGTGATATATGCAGTACCCTGTCAGTAAGTGATGTATCTGGTCCAATGAGCAGATGTCTCTGATTAGATGGGTGATCTATTATTTTCTGCTGAGCAAGTAATTTTTTCCTTGGGTGATTTATCCATTTAGTATAAACTCTGTTCCACTCCCCATACAGTGTATTTATATGGGAATGTTGCACATGCATTTTGCCATGGGTACTGGATATCGCTACTTAGCATAGTGAATGTAGCCACAACGAGCTATATTCTGCTCTCACATTCATGCAATCCCACTGAATCCCAAGCCTCAAAAATGCAGTCAAAACTGCTGCTGAGTTTAACCTGATTTTGCATTAAAGCTGTGTGAAATGGTGAATTTCACTTGTTTTATGATGTAAAGCCCAGGATTACTTGAAAGCATTGTTCATGAACCTTGTGCTGATCCTGGTCTGAGTTTCAAGTTTTTAATGAAATTCCAAACCAGCAACTTTCACATGTTCAATGGTTTCATAAGGCAACTTCCATAAGCCTCCAGTATTTATCCACATGAAAATGTAACTGTGATACTTGCAGACCAAGTGCCAGCTCATGCCAAGACTCCTGGGCCTCACTGAACACTGACAGATGCATAGCTGGAAATCAGTCTGGATCGCCTGTGAGTTCATATTGCTAAAATAGATATTAGAGTTATGAGAATGCGTTTAGACTTTATGAAATGATTGTAGGATGCTGCATGCATTAATCTTACTTATAATATCTGTATCCCATCGTATAAGGTAATGTTTAAGTGTTTGCTCTGTATCTATTAACATGTTTGTTAACACTGTAAATCCGCACAGTTGGGGAGAAGCATTACCAAGTGTGAAATGCTAGTTTACCACAAGAGGCGTTATCTCCTCCCCAACAAGAGACCAGACCAGCCATTGTGAAGCATCAATGGATAAAAGGTTTTGTTGGTTGCTTCTGCCTGTCTGCTCAGGGGTGTGGAGTGTAGATCTTGCCAAAGATTCCTATTAACTTCAATAGGAATTAGATCAAGCACCTTGAGAAATTACTCTAAAAACCTATAGCAGAGATATAATTTTCTATTAGATTCTATAGGATGATGCAAAACACCTATGGACAAGTGACTCTGTGACTTTTAAAAGTTTTAACTTGAGTAAAATATTACTCTGTTTTAACTTAGGTCCATTTTACTATATCTAAAACCGAGAAAAGCTAACTGAAGGGAAAGACAATTGCCTCTACATTAAGGTAAATACAGTATTTTTATATTAAGACAATGTTTATGTAATTCTAAAACCAGGGAGACATGATTCATAGTTACATGAAAGTGCTTGGTTCTGTTTAGTCAATAATTTTTTTTTTATGCGAATGCTGCTTTTTAAGTGGTAGCTGGTACACACAGCAAATAATTGAGTGAAAATAAAAAAAATAAAGGTGATTAAATAATGAATGTAAACTGTATTTGTGATTTCAAGTATTCTGTAATTTAACTACCACTAACAATCAGTAAATCCAGAACTATACATATTATTAAGCCCCTTGTCTCCCCAAATACAGAAGTCAAACTACGCCCTCATCCCATCACAGTTTGAACACTGGGGGGAAGGGAATAAAAATCACTGTTCAAGAGAAATTGTATCCCTATGCTGCCTGAACTCTGACGAGTGAAGTTTCAAAGCATAAGCAAGGGGTCCCCAGTTGTTTAGCATGGGCTAGCCCTAACGGACATATAAATCTTGCATGTTATAGCAGCTACTCTCATCTTTTGGAACTTAAGACTGTAACTCGTGTGTGTGTTTACCAGCTTTAACCTTTAAATAACTCTCAATTCTTTTTCTTAGTTAATAAACCTTTAGTTTATTATAGGATTGCTTACAAGTGTTCACTTTGGTGAGAGATCTAGGGCGCACCTGACCTGGAGTAAGTGACTGGTCCTTAGGGACTGGGAGAACCTGAATATTATTGTGATTTTTGGTGTAAGGGACCATCTATCACTAAGGCAAGCCTGCCTGGGTGGCAAGATAGACTGGAGTGCCCAAGGGGACTGTCTGTGGCTCCATGTTGAGGGTGTTGTAGTGCTTGATTTGTTCACACTTGGTGGATAAAATCTAAGAATACAACACACAACCAGTTCGGGGTTTGTGCCCTGTTTCTTGAGGTGGGCATTCACAGCCATGGGCCACTCCAGAGACCTTGACAGCAACCACCAAGGAAATCTGAGGTTTTCTGTTCTATGCAAGTGTCTAGGTGCCCCCATCACCATGTTAGCTGAGAGCCCTTTGGGTCTTTCCCTTGAGATAGGATAGGGCTTTGGGGACATCTCAGCCAAACAAAATCTCCCAGCCCTTGGCGATTCAGCCACTGTCACCTGGAGTCAGGCACGGGCTGCTTATGTACAAGTGACAAGCAGGAGGCAATGATGATACCCTGGAGTCTTCGCCCTGGGTCCTCCTGCTGGAGATGAATAGAGTAGCACTGAACTAAGGCTAACTCCTGCCTTGATTTATACATGTGCTATCCACTGACTTCAGGGAGGTTGCACTGGTCTGGGCAGAGTTTAACTATACTGCTGAACATGAAATTTTTCTAAAGGGGCAAACCTGGTCTCTGAAAGCTTCTTGGAGCAGGCTCCATGTTTCAGGTTAATGTATTTCTCTCTCTGTTAGGGCAATGACAGGGGTCGCTGGCTTAGAAAACCAAAGGCAACACATAGGGAATGAGGTAGGGTCCTTGGGTGCTCATGGTAAAGAGATGGAACAGGACAAGAACCACTGAACCAGGAAGAGATTAAACCAGGCGACAAGATCAGAGAGGCTGAGCTCATGGAAGAGGAGAAAAATTATATGAGAAGGATGGTTCAGTCAATCAATACAGCTAACTACAGCTGAGTTGTTGGAGGAACAAACACCAAGAGGCCAGGGAACCTCATTGCCATTCTGTTTCCCCCTGATTTGCCTATTGACCTGGTTCAGACTTATAACAAACTGTACCTGGGTATGAAACAGGGTTATCTGCACCACAGATTTGAGCTACATTTGTAGCCAGGCTAGGGGACAACCAAATTGTTTGGCTCCCTGGCACAGCTGTATGGGTATCATGGATAGGGCCTTTGTTGCATCACCTACAGAGGCAGATGGGCACGGTCACAGAGCTCCTCAGCGAGGGCTCTCATCATCAAGAACTCACGCCCTGTAATGACAGCAGTCCCGTGGGACCCTGTGCTATTAGCACCAATTCCAATGCTAGGACTGTGCCTCCTTCAAATGGGAGCGAGGGCCCACTCCCCTCTCCTGCAGGGACATCCTGGAGAACCATTAAGGCATTCTAAGAAGAGCAGAGATCAGATCCTTCCTCCATTATTTAAGGGACAGAGGAGTAAAGGCTTTGACTGCCTCCTTTATTCTAGCATGACCTCTTTGTCCACATGTTTAAATACATGCCACACCCTCCAGGTGGAACAGCTAGCCCTACTGGAGAGCAGTGCACTTTGCACCTCATCCCTGGGAATCCAATGCAACAGCCTCTGGCCGACTTACTAGAACCTAGTCAGTTCAGTGAGGTAGCATCTGAATGGTACCTTTCTGGATAACCTAAGCTCTTCTAGATGGTGCTAACGTTAACTAGATTCCAGCATCTTGACTGCATTTTGACAGGTGGCCTAAACTCCATCCTTGCTCCAGGACAGAATCTTCTCTGAAGAATTAGAAGAGTTCCTTTCAATCCAATCCTCAAAATCTGCTACAGTTAGTGTCAAATCAGCCTGCTCCTTTAAACCTCTCTCTAATATTGTGAATGTAGCTGTTAAATGAAAAAAATAACATTGTGGCAAGGAATTATACAGGGAGCTGGGAGTTGAAGGATTACTAAAGACAGGTACCCCATTTGATGATAATAGCTGAATTAGCATTTCACTTTTGAGTAAAGTATAAGCTATCTCTACAGGAACAGCTGCTAAACTATTTGCAAAGTTCAAAGACTGTGTATTTTTTTTTTTTTTTTAGTGTCACATTCTTTAGATTCCGGGGTAAGCCTCTTAGGAAAGGCCATGCCAGCTGTTGAAGAATGAAGATTATAATGTACTGTAAAAGTAGTGGTTAAGGTATTTAAAGTTATTAATATTATTTATTATATTTATTATTATTTGCACATGGCAAAGTTCAATGCCCGAAAGGGTTAAGGAGGGGAAGGAAATGGTGCAAGTTGCTGAACAGGTGTCCTTGAGCAGTACCCAAGGACAGGGAGATTGCTAATCCTGTATTCCACAGCATGATCAAATCACCAGGCAACAGATATAAATAAAAAAAGGCAGGAAATGAGGAATTTAGATACAAGTGTGTCAGAGGGAAAATGAAGATTCATTGTGAAGAGGCTGGGAAGAGAAGAAGGAACAATATGACAAAAGGCACAAGTGATAAACCAGAAGGAAAAAAAAGACTAAGAAATACACATCCGTGACAGCAGCCTTCTAATCAAAGATGTTCCTAGATTATAGGTTTTCTTGCATAATATGCATTCTGTTCCCCAGTCTGTGTTTGTCTTTCAGTTAGTGGAGGAGAAAGAAAAAACATATTTGAAATGGGATGGAAGCAACCTTTATTTTGCTTATTTCATCAGGAAAAAAAGCAAATTTGCTTTGTGGGAGCAGCAGCACCTGTTCAATGGCAAATAAAAGGCTACAGCTTTGCTATTCCAGTGCATATAATCATTAGCAACCCAAAAGAGAGAGAGGATTAACCCCCTGCTTGCTGTCAGAGGTATGTGGCAAACAGCAGTGTCTCGCTTCAATTTGTAGAGAAGCCATATGCAGTGTCTCTCAAATTAACACTCACTGCCAATCAGCCAGCTGTGGGAGGGTATTAGATTCTGCCTGCCAGGAGGACTGGCACTGGGCCACCCTCTCTAACTGGAGGGATTGGATACACTGTGTAACATGGATGGGCAAACTTTTTGGCCTGAGGGCCACATCTGGGAATAGAAATTGTATGGCGGGCCATGAATGCTCACAAAATTGGGGTTGCGGTGTGGGAGGGGGTGCGGGCTCCAGCTGGGGGTGCGGGCTCTAGGGTGGAGCGGGGATCAAAGGGTTTGGAGGGCAAGAGGGGGATCAGGGCTGGGGCAGGGGGTTGGGGTGTGGGGAGAGGATCAGGAGTTCAGGCTCTGGGCGGTGCTTACCTCAAGCGGCTCCCGGAAGAAGCAGCATGTCCCTTCTCCAGCTCATACGCACAGGCATGGCCAGGTGGCTCCACACGCTGCCCCGTCTGCAGGCACTGCCCCTGCAGCTCCCATTGGCTGCAGTTCCCTGGCCAATGGGAGCTGCTGGGGTGGTGCTTGGGGCGGGGGCAGCGTGCAGAGTGGAGCCCCATGGCTCCTCTACATGTAGGAGCCAGAGGGGGGCCATGTCACTGCTTCGGGGAGCCACGTGGAGCAGCCCCCAACCCTGCTCCCCAGCTGGAGCGCCGGAGCAGGGAAAGCCCCAGATCCCACTCCCCAGCAGGAGCTCAAGGGCCAGATTTAAACAGCTGACGGGTGGGATCCAGCCTGTGGGCCATAGTTTGCCCACCCCTGCTGTGTAGTGATCCTGGCCAAGGTACCGGCACAGGCAAGGAATTTATGGACCATCCTTCACCAGCACAGAGATGGTGGCTGGGTTCACTCAATGCCATATATAACTTTCAAATGTAGCATATAGGGACAGACTTATCAATGTATTTGTGATACTTAATGGGCATGTGCTGTGAAACGGTCAGCATGTATTAGAAAGGTGTGACTCGATAATGCAATGGCTCCGCTCACCTAAGAATAGATTCATCAGACAACTAGATTCAAACCCCTGCCCTTGGTCCTCCCCTCCTGCCTCATCCTGGCCATTATCTGAAAGAGCTTGCACCAAAACTCACCTGCAAGGAGAGCTTTGAGACCATCTGAAAACAAGAAACGATAAGGTTTGCAATCTTTGTGCAAGTGAAACGGAGACATCAAGTCCAAAGGGCTGTGGGAGGAGTTCACTTCCAGTTATCCTCTTATAAGAAATGGAAAGCTCAAGGAGGCAAATGATGCACAAAAATATTGTCTGAATATGACTAGTGTCTTGGGAGCACTTTTGCCTTCTTTAAAATCCTAGGATCATACAAATGTAGGGCTGGAAGGAACCTTGAGAGGCCACCACGTACAGCCCCCGCACTGAGATGGGACCAAGTAAACGTAAGCCATCCCTGACACATTAGTCCAACCTTTCTTCTTAAAAACCTCCAATGATGCTGACTCCACAACCACCCTTGGAAGACTGTTCCTGAGCTTAACTACTCTTAGGGTACATCTTCATTACCCACCGGACTGCAAATTTTATAAGCATATGCTCCGCTCCATTATCCAAGTCATTAATGAAAATACTGAATAGCAGTGGACTGAGGACTGACCCTTGTGAGACCCTGCTAGATACATCCTGCCAGTCAGACAGAGATCCATTCACAACTACACTTTGAGTATGATCTTTCAACCAGTTGTGTATCCACCTTCTAGTCATTTCATCTACACTACTTTTCACCTATCCTTGCAACAAAACCCGTTGCCAACTCTGTCCACGTATCTATTCAGGGGATACCATCATAGGGCCTAATCACATCAGCCACACTATCAGAGGCTCGTTCACCTGCGCATTTACCAATGTGATATATGCCATCATGTGCCAGCAATGCCCCTCTGCCATGTACATTGGCCAAACTGGACAGTCTCTACGTAAAAGAATGAATGGACACAAATCAGACGTCAAGAATTATAACATTCAAAAACCAGTTGGAGAACACTTCAATCTCTCTGGTCACTCGATCACAGACCTAAGAGTGGCTATACTTCAACAAAAAAGCTTCAAAAACAGACTCCAACGAGAGACTGCTGAATTGGAATTAATTTGCAAACTGGATACAATTAACTTAGGCTTGAATAGAGACTGGGAATGGATGAGTCATTACACAAAGTAAAACTATTTCCCCATGTTTCAGAGTAGCAGCCGTGTTAGTCTGTATTCGCAAAAAGAAAAGGAGTACTTGTGGCACCTTAGAGACTAACAAATTTATTAGAGCATAAGCTTTCGTGAGCTACAGCTCACTTCATCGGATGCATCCGATGAAGTGAGCTGTAGCTCACGAAAGCTTATGCTCTAATAAATTTGTTAGTCTCTAAGGTGCCACAAGTACTCCTTTTCTATTTCCCCATGGTATTTCTCCCTCCCACCTCACCCCCCACTGTTCCTCTGATATTCTTGTTAACTGCTGGAATTAGCCTACCTTGCTTGTCACCATGAAAGGTTTTCCTCCTTTTCCCCCCCTGCTGCTGGTGATGGCTTATCTTAAGTGATCACTCTCCTTACAGTGTGTATGATAAACCCATTGTTTCATGTTCTCTGTGTGTGTGTATATAAATCTCTCCTCTGCTTTTTCCACCAAATGCATCCGATGAAGTGAGCTGTAGCTCACGAAATCTTATGCTCTAATAAATTTGTTAGTCTCTAAGGTGCCACAAGTACTCCTTTTCTTTTTACTTTTCCCTAGTTTGCTTTTGAGAACATCAGCTATCTATAGTCTTGATCCACCATACCTTGCAGATCCCAAACTCCTGATGGCATCAATGGGAGTTGTGTGTGTGTGTGTGTGTGTGTGCAAGGAATGCAAGGCTGGGGTCTCTATGTTATGCCAGCTACACAGTAACATTCTGGGGACATATCCCTAAATCCACAGTTTTTATGCCAGAAAAACCTTGTTGGAGTCAATGGGAGTTTTGTCTGAGGAAGAACTCAGTAAAAATTGAGTAAGGCCTTCAGGATTTGGCTCATTGCTTGTCTGGCTTTAATTGTTGTAAGGAATCTTTTATTATGGGGCTAAAGTTATGTCTTTCTGAACACTGGGTTCTATGGCAGACTGCAATCTTGCCATTCATACTTTGCATGGACCTTACCAAGAGATTATCTCCATGTGCAAAACAATGTAAATTAAATTTCTTTCAGATACTTTATAAACATTTAAAAAACGTCCATGTCTCCAGAGCTAGCCATGTATTAGAACCAGTAATGAACACTAGAGTGTCTTTTCAGAAGATCTAGTGAATTGTAGTCTAGTAAAGCGAGTGCTGAGAGTCAGGAGTCCTGGTTTTTATTTCTATTTCGGCCACAGATTCACCGAGTGACTGTTCTAGCCACTCACCTTTCTGGCCCCGCCCTTTGCCCTTCTGTTAAATAGGGATAATGATGCTTACTGTCTATTTACAAAGGAATGTTTGAGTTAATACATTAATCGTAGAAACGTAGGCCTGGAAGGGACCTTGATAGTCCAGCCCTTTGCACTGAGGCAGGACTAAGTATTATCTCTAGATCATCCCTGACAGGTGTTTGTCTAACCTGCTCTTAAAAACCTCCAATGACGGAGATTCCACAACTTCCCTAAGTAATTTGTTCCAGTGCTTAGCTACCCTTACAGTTAGGAGGATTGTATCATGCTTTGAGATGCTTAGAAGAAATGCCCTATATTCTGTATGTTCTAAGCACCAGTCAGTGTTTTCATATATCAAAGAAATTGTGTTAATTTAACCTGTCTTTTTTTTCCTTAGCATTTGCTTGGGAATGTAAACGAAGGAGACTGGAAATACTGGCAGCTTGGCCAAGAGAAAGCAAATAGGGACTAAACAAACCATAATCCAGGCAAACTCTTCAAGAGCAAATGTGCCCCATCTCACAAACGACCAGTGCAACCCCGAAGTCAAAGATAAATAGTGTCCTTTCTGCCAGGGCCTCAGGTGGAGGGGTAATTGTAGCAGGAGAAATGTTTACAGATGGAGACAAAGCCAGGAAGTTAATATTTAAGCATTCAGACAAGGAACAAATGACTTAATTAAATCAATTAGAA
This sequence comes from Dermochelys coriacea, assembly GCF_009764565.3. NCBI lineage: Eukaryota > Metazoa > Chordata > Testudines > Dermochelyidae > Dermochelys > Dermochelys coriacea. Next base: position 29,261,467 of record NC_050080.1, read on the forward strand.
AGAGAGAGAAATTGAGCCACTTATAAAGCATGTGTAAAGAAATGGTGAGTGCCACTGCTCTCTTGTAAAAGAAAATAAGGGAGAATTAGCAGGCAAGAAAAATGGGCTGGTTTAATTCCTTCTGTTAATTAGAGTTGAGCATTCGCACCTTGCTCAGTCAGGGGTCGCACCAGTGTTTCCATTATGTAAACCCTATTTTCAGCTGGGCTGGGTTGAAACTGGGTCTCCCATCCACAGAGACATCTTTAACATATTAAGAAAAGAAGATGCAGTTAGGGCTGAAATTAAGTGGCAGGAATAAAGGTCGAGAAAGCTGCTGTCTCCAAAGCCTGGGCTGGGTTTCTTCTGTGCATCTATAACCCAGATATGCCTTGGCTCTGTACATGGGAGGGGGCAGAAATGTAGGGGCAAATCCAACCCCTGCTCTGCAGAGGGTCTCTTGGCAGCAGAACTGATGCAGCTCAGCTGTGTAAGGGGGAGGTGGAAGGACTACAGGGCATGGAGTCTGGTATGGCAGCACACAAGGGTATGAGGGGCACATGGGTGGGCTGCATGAATCCTCCTCTTCCACCGGATGTTGCAGAAGGGAGGGCCCCTGGGGGCTACTCCAGCCATTGGGCCAGAAGGGCCTTTACGCAGCTACTCCATTCTCTGGGAAGGCAGTCCTCTCCCGTGGCTCTCTGGAGTTAATGGGGTTATATCAGGGGTAAATTTAGCCCATTGCATTCCTGGAGGGTCCTAATTCATATGGTGTCATAGGACGATTTACTGTGAGAGTCAACCATAAGCTACAGGGAAAGGTAGGTTTTAAGCAGATTATTAATAACTAGAAGTGAAAGTGGCTCCATGGTTTAGAGATGGGGGGAAGGGCCAATTTCCAGATGAAGGGTGCAGCCCATGCAAAAAGCACCAACTGCTGTGGACAACATGGAAGTGGGGGACAGAAAGAAGTCCCAGAATGGAGAAGTGGAGTCTGTGGGCTTGGTTTTTGTCTTGGTTACATTGACCAGGATTACTTCTGCACTATACCAGTGCAACTGAGATCAGAGTCGGAGCCAGGGAGCAGATGGGTATGAGGCCAGAGATGTAGAAGAGGAATAAGGCCTGGAGAGATCTGAAACATAGGAAAGTCATTCTGAATTGGTTTAACGGCTGTATAGGGGAGGAGCCAGAGGGAAGCTGACAGTGAGGATAAGACTGGTATGATTCTCAGACCTGGAAAGAAAGAACATTCCTAGGAACCATGGGAATTGCCAGACCAGATCAGACTCAGAGTCCATCTAGTTCAGTATCCTGTCCCGAACAGTGATCAGTGAAAGATACATCAGAGGCAGGTGCAAGAACCCCTGAAATAGACAGTTGTGGGATAGCCTGCTGCCAAGCGATATTTCTTTCTGATCCCCATTAGTGGTGGTTGTCTTATGCCCTGAAGCAGAAGGGTTTATATCCCTCCCAGAACAACTCTGTTTATTAAAAAAAACTCTTAATATCATATCTCTAGGTATTCTCATTTTCCATATAAATGTTCAACTATTATTGGAATCCTGCTAAGTTCCTGGCCTCAATGATATCATGTGGCAATGAGTTCCACAGGCCAACCTTTTGGACTTGCTGAAGTACAGAGAGTAATAATTTAGGAAGACTAGTAGTTAAGGATTTCAGGATTAAGAATTTCAGTAGAGGTCAGGTCAAAGCCAGGATGAATCCCAGCAAGAGGATGGTGCTGGACACCTTACAGAGAGCTAAGATGTAAGAGGACAGAAAAAGTGTGAGGTCAAGAGGAATTCCAGGAGAACTGGTTGTAGGAGCAAAGCAGAGGGCAATGTGTTAAGTGAGAGCAGGGTCAGAGAAATGGAACAGAGTACTTTTTACCTAGGGGAAGGACTTTGGGGCTGTTTAGTAATAAGAAGTTATGGTGTATTCAGGAGACAAAACCACAGCAGCAGAGAGATGGGAGAGGATTAGATCAGCAAACCATCAAAAGGGTCATTGCCATAGAAAGGGATGTCCAAGACTTTACACGCCATACCCTAGCTGTTAAAGTCCACTGGGTAAATAATAACCAGAATATGGGCTTGATTGTGCAACCACTGATCACAATGCTAGTAATCCCATTGAAGTCAGTGAGATTCTTTGCATGAATAAATACTCATTGGCATGAGTGACTGAGGGTTGCAGCATTGCATCATGTGAAAAGGGCCTATGCACATTCTGACAGCACCCACCAGAACTAGACTGACCATCTGGTTTATCATGTAAAGGACAGGAAGCATGAAAATCCTTTTTAGCCACAATTTAGAAGTCATCTAAATATTCATTTTCTCAACTGATTCTGGGTTTCTGATTCGGGGTAGTGGAAGCTTTCTTACAGTCGGGGAGCCACCAGGGCCTGAATGGTGGCTCCACCCTTTCCCCCCCGTGAGGCCCCGCCCCTGCACCACCCCTTCCCCTGAGGCCCCTCTCCTTCCCCTCATCGCTCGACTTTATGGCAGATAAGAAGTGAGGGGGCCATGGCCCCCAGACTCCCCTGTTCCGATGTCATTTGCAGTGTCTCAGGGTGAATGATGTCCTTCTCTCAATTGGCATTTTTATATTTACACAGGTTATAGATTTCTTTAGAACTTAAGAAAACAAAATACGTCAAGGAATAACCAATACGAATGGCATGGAAGACAGTACGGAAGCCTTATGCAGCCTGGCAAACAACACTAGTGTGGAGAGTAATGAATCTTTGCAGTTAAATAAAATGGCTTTTACCCCACTAGAGTGAAAAACATCCATGCTGTTTGTGTCTGACCCAAAGCAACAGGGACTATTTCCCAGCATAGCTTTCGTTTCAGTTGGTTCTGTCTATTTGCTGCTCCTGTCTTAAGGGTAGCCACCTGGAATTCTGGCAGTGGGAGCACTGGGAGCTCAGTGACAGAGGGCGCAGGCACTAAGTTGTCAGCAAGCCTTTAAAGTTAGGGCTCTGTGCTTCAGGAGAGAACGGTGAATTTCCGAACGGTTGCGTTCAGAGACCAATCGCAGAGAATGTCAGATCTCTCTCCTTCCGATAAAAAGACAGACACACGTGCTACCAAAAAAGGGTGCCTTGGGGTCTTCGCAATAGGCAATTACAGGGCTTTTGTAACTGACTCAACATCAACAAGAATAGCTAAACTTAGCCTAGAAATCTCTGCATGAAACAGACTAAGGGCTGTGTGATGGTTACAGAGCAGGGAAGTTCCCTGTGAGATGTTACACTGAAGATCTGCTTCCTGGTCTTTTTTGAAGCCTTGACACTGGATTTGAGGCTGCCAATGTGGAGAGAAGCTATTGTAGTTTATAAGCAAGCCCCAGAACAGTGAATCAGCACATACAAAACTGTTTCCCATCTAGGCTTATTTTACACGACTGGCTGTAATAACGAGCCCTGAGAATTTCCCTGCTTTTGCATGCGTATGAAGGATTTATATTGTCTTAAATAATGTTTATATTATTCAAATGAAATTACTTCCCAAAAAAAAGTCCCTCCCCTCCTTCCCAATGGCATGAAGGATCTCTTTGCAAAGGACAAAAAACACAAGAACGGCCATACGGGGTCAGACCAAAGGTCAATCTAGCTCAGCATCCTGTCTTCTGACAGTGGCCAATGCCAAATGCCCCAGAGGGAATGAACAGAACAGGTAATCATCAAGTGATCCATCCCCTGTTGCCCATTCCCAGCTTCTGGCAAACAGAGGCTAACAGCCATTGATGGACCTATCATCCATGAATTTATCTAGTTCTTTTTTGTACCCTGTTAATGGTCTTGGCCTTCACAACATCCTCTGGCAAGGAGTTCCACAGGTTGACTGTGCATTGTATGAAAAAATACTTCCTTTTGTTTGTTTTAAACCTTCTGCCTATTCATTTCATTTGATGGCCCCTAGTTCTTGTGTTATGAGAAGGAGTAAATAACTCTTCCTTATTTATTTTCTCCACACTAGTCATGATTTTATAGTCCTCTATCATATTCCCCCTTAGTCATCTCTTTTCCAAGCTGAAAAGTCCCAGTTATTAATCTCGCCTCATATGGCAGCCGTTCCATACCCCTAATCATTTTTGTTGCCCTTTTTTGAATCTTTTCCAATTCCAATACATCTTTTTTGAGATGGGGCGACCATATCTGCATGCAGTATTCAAGATGTGGGCATACCATGGATTTATATAGAGGCAGTATGATATTTTCTGTCCCTTTCTTAATGATTCCCAACATTCTGTTCTCTTTTTTGACTGCCACTGCACATTAAGTGGATGTTTTCAGAGAACTATCCACAATGACTCCAAGATCTTTTTTGTTGGTAACAGCTAATTTAGACCTCATCATTTTATATGTATAGTTGGGATTATGTTTTCCAATGTACAAAGCACATTGCACAAGCAGCTCAGCGCTAAAGCTCAAGCTATCTTCCCTTTGACACTACAATGGTATGAGCCTGATCATATCCCCTGACCTGCACAGGTGGGAGACATTCTGTGTGTGGTTCTATCCTTTCCCTGTGGTAGTAGCCTGAGCTACCTCCCCAAACTTGTCTACCGCCCCGCAGTCTGCAGGGCGTGCTCCAGGAGCCAGGAGATCCATGCAGGGAAAGAAGGAGGCTGGGGCACATCATCCCCACACCAGCTCTATGGAGGTCAGAGTAATAATACAGCCTTAGACTTAATCTGACCTGACACTATCACTCTAACTCACCCCAAAAGAGTAACTGCCCTTAAAATCCATACAGTTCTACTCTGTGCCCTAGTTAATATTACTGCAGCGATCAGTGTGTTCCCTACATACTGATTTAGGGACTATCAGAAATACTGCCAGCAAGGCTAATTACTTGCGAACTGCAACAGCAAAGATGTGACTAGAGGATGCACTGTGTTAACAGCTGATCACATGTCTACATGCAGTGTGGTGGGATGGGAGTTGTAATGTTAGCTTTGATAGGTCAGGCTCTGAATACAAAACTTCAAAAAATCTGTTGCATGCAGAACTCCATCTGTGTGTGCTCACTGGAGGATGCGATAAGGACAGAGGCACTCAGAACATATTCACTAGTGGCTTCTGACCCACAGCTCTATCAAATGGCATGCAGCAGATTGTGAGCATTTCAGGACAAGTCCATAAAAAACTATCTTTGATTCACTGCAGCTGCACTGCGTTATGATATAGTTGCTCTTGAGATTTGTGTGTGGAGAGAACTTACTTCCACTGGAATTATCCAGGGGCCAAGTCACGCAATTACTGTACAGAATTAGGAGCTCAAAATTGTGCATGCAAACCCTAATGCCTTGCTTCTAGTGGCAAAGAGCACTTCAACAACACTTCTGAAAATAGCCTCCATTTTTGTGCATATACCTTTGGGTACCTAAGCTCCAAACTGTTTCTACCATGCTGGGCCAGACTCTAACTCACTGGAGGTAGAAAAATAAAACCAATTCAACAGCTGTAACAAACCAGATCAGAAACTCACCTGCTTTTGTTCTTCTCCCAAACTGTCCCACATTGATGCAACAATTTTTGAAACATCTCCGAATGTAGCATTTGGGTTTTGCCCTTTGATAGCTGCTTGTGTGTCTCTGAAAAACAGGGCATAAGCTGACACAGGCTTCTGGGGCTCATTGGGGTCCTTCTTTTTCTTCTTCTTTTGGCTTTTGGGTTTCTTGCCCAGGTCTGTTGATGGTCTCTTCTCTCCAGAAATCTGTAAAACCAAAAGGGACCCAGTAATGACCAGCTCTCTCTGGTTGGAGTTAAAGATTCTGGTGGTATTGGGAAAATGATGAGACAGGAAGCCAATGAAGAAAGATCACTCATGACAGGCACAGGATAGCGCCTGGCACCACAACCTGACTCTCTCCCCACTATCATCCCTTTCACTTGTACAAATAGTTTGAGAAGTTTAGTGTTCAACTAAGTGAGGAACTAATAACCCTGGCTAAGGGCAGGCCTAGTGCAGGCAGCTCCTGGGCTTTCCCCTAGCTACCCAGCACTGCCCTCCAACACAGGTATCCCATTACTGCCATCCTGAACCACTTGAGCAATTTGCTGGTTATTCCCGCCTCGAGGTTCCTGATGTACTTGCTGTGTATGGTATGAACAAGACTGGGCCAGCGCACTGTTTTTCAACACCCTCCCACCTGATCTCTGACAGTACCACTCTCTGATTTTGGTGACCACCCAGCTTCTTATGCCCCTGAGGATTTCACCACTGATACTACATTGTTAATCCAGAGTAGATCCGTTTTTTAAGCAGTGTATTGAAGGCCTTTGGAAATTCCAAATAATGTGTCTCTTTCACCCCATGCTGCTCCTATTGTCACTTCCCCAAAGACTTTAGTCAGGTTAGTTAAGCAAGCCCTCCCTTGGTGTAGCCTGTGTAATAACTCTCCCGAAGTTCCACCTGACCTCCGACTGCATTCTTGATCAGTTGTTCAGGAATCCTTCTCAGTCTGTATGTTAGAGGCATTGGGCTGAGTTTGCCATAGCTCTTCCGCTGATCCCTTTTTAATATGGGGGGGGGGTCATTTTAGCTTCTCTCACATTTTGCACTCTGCTTCCCTCCAGCTGTGCTCAGGCGTTCATATTTTCTATTCACCGCCTCTTTCTGCACTGTGGGATGCTGAGTATACAGCTCTGGAACGGTCACTGCAATTGTCTCTCTGACTTGTGCTGGTGTCATGTAGTTTCATGAGTTTCTCACTCCTTGTCCCCCAGTACATTCCCCTCTGTGTGTGGCATGTTTTCCTCCTTTTCTTTTGTAAGCACCAAGACTAAAATGACAGCCTGATGTATCCCCACATTCCTCACACCCTCTCCTAGGGACACAACCTCCCTCACGGTTTCCACTAAACAGCTCCCCAGATACTTTCACTTGCTCTTGCTTATTTCCCCTAACCATCCCCTGGAGGCTCATATACTTCTTCCCTGTGCCCTGCCCATTTCCTCTGCCCATGACCTCCCCATTCATTTTGCTTTCCAGCTGGTTTCATTCAGCAGCGCACACATTTTTCCAAAATTTACTTTCACGTTTTTGCTTTCCCCTTTCTCAGACTCCTCCCTGTCCTGATTTCACCCTGGTGAAGTCATGGTCCATCTTTACCAGCCATTCCCCAACGTTCCTCATTCTGTGTGCTGTGTTCCTTTGCATCAGGTCCACCTTGCCCCCCAGAGCAGTCACGGGCAGGGGCCACAAGCACTACTGGCACTACAGAATACCGACACTGGAGCACCGTGCCCTTTTGGGGACATCTATACTTTGAAAGGCAGCTTGCTTCCCACCCCCAAATAGTGCAGGGCCTGTATGCACGCATGCGCGCACACACACACACACACACTCCATAACAACCTGGCAAGAAGCACTTCTGGGGGAATTCACAAGTAAACTGTAATATATCTTTATGAAAACACTATACACTGTGTTAATCCTTAGAGACCTGCCAATTTTGTGTTAAACAAGTAGACTTGGCTATCTGAATGCATTCAGCATTCCATGAGCTTTGAGAGCACTGAAAAGACTGAGGTAACATTGATTATTTAGTTATCTGCAGCATCTGGCAAGATTTTAAGGGAGTACAGGCCCTCTCCTGCATTCCTTGCTTACCTAAACATTGACCAAAACCAAGGGGAGTTTTGAGTGCAGAAGGACTACAGGATAAGGGCTGCATTTTGTTACCTGTGATTACCAAGTCTCATCAGATCACTGTGCTGGGCAAGCCATTTAGTGGGTCGTTTAGTCCACTCCCTGTACCATAACAGAACTGAATTCATTCTCCCTGAATTCTTCTTGAACAGAGTCTAAGACTCAGCCTCCAGTGAGGCAGAATCCATAGCTTCCCTTTTTAGTTAGTGTCACCGCCAAACTTCTGCTTCTTATAGGGTCTGATCTTTGGTCTTGGGCACTCTGGCACTGCTCCACAGGCCATGCTGCTGAAATGTAACCACCTTTTTTACAGGCTGCTGTTCTAGGTTGGCATGCCCAGGTATTCCAGGGTGCTAATATAACATATGTGACAGCTGGTAACCAGAACACACAGTCACAGGGCTAAGAAATAACACACGGAACTTGAAAACAGAAAGTAAATTTCCAGGTGGAGGGCATTTGCTAAAGAAGATGGTAATATGCAATAGGGGTAAGTATATCAAAAGAAAATCCATGAATATTGAAGTGTACGTGTTCACCTATATAGGAAAGAGATACTTTCAAACCACTTTGAACTCATACACTGAGGACCTCTACGTTAGTGAGTTAAGCCACACAACACCCCTGTGAGGTAGGGAAATATTATTAAACACATTTTACAGGAGGAAAATCTAAGACACAAAGAGGTTCGTTGACTTGTTCCATGTCAACAGCAGAGCCAGGAACAGAACTCAGAACCAAAGGTTGCCAGTCCTGTATTCTAACCACTAGAAACACTTCCTCAAAGGCAAAAAGTCAACTCGCATCTCTGCTTATCAAATGCTCACAGTGTTGAGACACTTCTCAGACTGCTCAGCAGTTCCATTAGTTAAACAGTTACTCACTTTATCAGGAAGATGATTTTAAAAGAGGAAGTTACTTACTTTCATAATTGGAAGTTCTTTGAGCTGTGTGGGCCCTATCTGTATTCCCCTGTGGGTATGCATACGCTCCAGGCCCCCGAAGCCAGAGAATTTTGAAAGCAGTGTCTGTTGGTCTGTGCCTGCACCTTCACTCTCCTCATGACTCCAACTGAGGAGATAAAGGGCTGGGTGGACTGACCATCTCTCCAATTCCTGCTCTACTGTGAATCAAAAGATGATCCAAAACAGAGGGGAAGGAGGGCGAATAGTGAAATACAGATAGGGACCATACACCTTGAAGAATCTCCAGTAAGTAACTTCCACTTCTTTGAGTGCTGGTCCCTGTGTGTATTCCACTGTGAGTGACTGACAAGCAATACTCAAGTAAGAGGAGGGTGTGAGAATGTAGATGGCAGAGCCAAACAAAGGGCCACCATTCCAAAGGATGCACTGGTGGGGGAGTCCGGTACTGAAGCAGTGAGGCTGGAATTCCATGTAGTTGCTTTGTAAATATCAAGCAGAGGTATTTCTTGAAGCGATGCCATAGACGTTACTTGTGCTCTCGTGGAATGAGCCCGCCCCCCATGAGGGGAAGGGAGATTAGACAGCGGATAGCAGAGCAAAATATAGATATATATTTTACAGATAAATGGATAAAGACAACAAAGCTCTGGACTCTGGCAGTTCTGACCTGGTGGTGGAAGGAACTGGAGAGGTGGCTGGTCTGCCTCACCCTTTATCTCCTTGGTCGGAGGCATGGGGAGAGTGAGGGTGCATGTCTGGAACAGTGGACACTGCTTTCAAAATTTTATCCCTCCAGGAAAATGGAGCACATGCACACCTACACATAGGGACCAGCACTCAAAGAAAAATACCATTTTATGATAGAAACTAGGCTGAATACCAAGCCCTTAAGCATAAAATGTAACTAGACATGGCTGTCTGTCTGTCTAAAGAAGGCCGCTGTCATAATGGCTTTGTTGATTTGATTGCAAGCACCAGAAGTGCTCAGAAACCACAGAGTTTAAGAGGACTCATTTTAGCTGGCACAGTTCTAATGTTCTCTGTTCATCAGCTCTTGAATGGCCATTAAGCTCGGTCTCAGTGCAGTGGCATTTGTCAAATGGACAGTTGCCCATTAGCAAATAAGCAAAAAAAAAAGGGGGGGGGGAATGAGACAGAAAAAAGCATATAATTTAAAACTGCCAATTGAGTTGGAATGGGATTCCTGGGGGTGAAAGGCCACCTTATTAGGAGGAAAAAATTCATAACAAGGTTTCACTCCGTGGGTGAAGTGGATAGCATTTTATCTCATTTTAATCTCAGTTCATCTACTTTTGTACTGATGAGAAAGAAAACAAACCCTCCAGCAGTTATTGGCCAAAGTGCAGCATCAAGTGGAGGAGCCAAGAACAAGAACCAGCAACTCTCAGAAACTATTGGGACTTTGTGATCATTCTTATTTATACAGAGCCGTAAGTGTGCATGGCACTTTACAGACAAATGACAGACCATGTCCTGGCCCCACAGAGTATTTAGGCTCCTAACTTCTGTTGAAATGCCTTTGTGGATTTGGGTCTTACAGTCTTTAGCAGTGTGGATTGTGCAGCTTTCATGGCCCACGTGCTAAGCAGTGAGCAGAGCTACACCACTGTTTAGAGTTCATTTTCTGCTGGAATATGAATCTGTTACAGCGTAGTATGACGTAGTCCTGGCTAGAGGGAGGTGTTTTGCAGGCGGGTATTATGTAGGCTTAAACAACCTGATCATTATTACTGGCACCCTAAACCAAACCTGAACCAAGGCCCAGGTCACAGAATCACATGGGGTGGAGATGGAAAGACCTGTGAGATTATGTAAACCCTCCCCCCCATCATGCCAACCAATGTACAGTGGGATTATTCTCTATAGTGGGATAAATTGTTCCGGGCCATTATGTCTCTTCTACCCTCCTGTCTCTTCCAGCTTCACACTTTGCATAAATGCCAGAGACAATCATGGAAGCACAAGGCTTGCTCCTTGTAAGCACCACAGGAGTGCACCCCACCCCACAGGAAGTGGGAGGAGTACAGTCATGACCCCACCCCTCTGCCTGGGCAGCTGGCGGGGTATGATGCTGGGGGAACAGGCTGCAACCTCCAAAGAGTTGGTGCATTAAGCATGTCCCTCCCACTCGGCACAGTTTGCTCAGGGAGGGATTGTATGTTCTGAGGTCCTCTGGGCCAGGCTGGCTCCACCGAGCACTCAAAGGGAGCCAGTGTCTTCCTAGCACAATCTGCCTCTCGGTCTTCCCTCATAGGTTCAAGAGCCTAGTGCCCACAGCAGTGGGAACTGCCCCAAGGACTGAATGCCTTTTGCCAATAATGCAAGTGGAATCACTCACAAGGGGCTGCTCAGAATGGCCTGGGTTTGCTGTGGTTAAAACAGCTGTGAATGTTATTTTAACATGTGACAGTGCTTTGACGTGTATCCAGCTATAAATACCCCGAGATAACGCACTTTACTCCATTGGAGAGGCAGGTGTGCAGAACAATCGTAACATAAAGAATAAGCTGGGATGATTCACAGGTTAGGGCTACCACATTATAAACAGGCAGCTTTGCTGTCATCTAGGCTATTCTCAAAGAGTCAGGGGCTTCATTGGTCACATCTGGATTTTATAAAACCTGCAGAGAGATTTCTAAAGCAAGGGTAATTGGGACTATACCCACTCCCCAGGCTGAGCAAGTAAGAGTTGGATGCTCATCCTGGGAACAACTAAGCCCGGAAAGACACTAAACTCTTAGGCTGGGGTATTCAAAGGGAGTTTAGCCCCCAAATGCCATTGAAATTTCCATTGATCTTTCCTTTGAAAAATCCCATCTAACTTTTTAATGGATGCAAATTCAAATGACTAGTCTGTGCAGACAGGGCAGGGACACAAGAATGTTTAGCTTTCCAGATACCACTAGTGAAAACAAAAAAGCCGTATTTCTGCCTTGATGCAACGACAAAAACAACTTTTCAGCCACGAAGCGCTGGAAGTGAAGTCACTTAGCACAAAATGTTAGTGTGCTCCTTTGCCCCTACATCTGAATTATCTACTGGTATGTTGCTTGGGTTACCCCACTGACCCCTCAAGGCTTTGAAAATTCTCCAGTGAAGGGATCTTTCATGATCCCTCTTGCAGTTGGTCACTACTCTTCCAATAAGAGTTACAATTTAGTTCAGCGTTTGGTCTCTATCCAGTTTTCACAAATTACTGGCTTTTGTGGGAGTAGAAAAACCACCTCCTGGCATCAGGACCATTTCTTATGTGTTAATATGATTTTCTTGGTAGATATTTTAATTCCTGTTTGTTAGAAACTCTTTTTATGATCTGTTGTACAAAGGTCGTTAATGGTCATAAAATAAATGATGGATTGATGCCTTTAAATATTTCCAACAGCTGTGTATATAGAGAAAGCAAACAAAAACGCATAAGCCACTGTGACTCCAGTGCTCTCTTTACACTGTGGTTTCTTTTCTCTAGGAAACATACCACTTGATTATTGCTTTGCCTAACTTGCTATGTGTATACAGGATAGACAAGGTATATATTTATGGCCAGAAAAAAAATACAGGGCTTTATAAATTGCCTTAGCTATCTTGCTCCAAGAATCTGACATATCCCCAAATTCTGTCTCCCTCATGTTCAGTACTGACTCGTTGGACCTATAAGAAATAGGTCATGGATTTTTTGCTGATACAACAGGTAACTCCTGTACTATCATATTGTCAGGCTGAAACCCTGAAGGTGATTGGTAAAGGTACAATGAAAAAAGCTGCTGCAGACACTGAGTGTAGTTAGCCTAAAACTCACACTATACTCTCACTGCAAGAAAGGTTTTAGCTGCAAAGCAAATGCCATTTGCTTTCTGTGACCCTAGAGTTGCCGGTGATACAGTCTCTTCTAGCCAGCAGATCACCAAACTCCTCTAGCTGCATAGGGCTGTGCCAAATAGACACAACCAAATTCTAAAACTGCAAAATCTGAGAATTTCATAAAATACTTCTATTTTCAAGCAAAAATGTATTTTTATTTTTGCAAGTTAGTTCTAACGAAGATCAGATTTGCATCCACACACACTTTTTGAAATGTCAGGTTTTGAGATGAAAATTTCCATTTTATGAAAAGTGAAATGAAAACCAAGAATATTTTTTCCTGAAGTTTCATGAGAAAGTATTTGCTAGTTTGCTCAGCCCTAGTACTAGAGCTAAGCGGTCACTATATTACTTGTTACTGAGGGTAACACGCACACAATTTGTCACAATTTGATCTTCAGGAGGTTTTTCTTCTGGGAACGAAGATACATTGCCTGCAAGCCAGTGATTCTGGTAATACAGTGTCTTCCTTAGAATTAGCACCTTTCAGAGATAGTCCTTCCATGAAGGCTTAACAAATGGGTCAACACCATCCCAGAAAGTTACAAGTCTAAACATCAAAGTACCCAATGTCAGTGAATGTCCATGTTCAGGTACACAAGACATTATGGCTGTACCATAATCATCTCTGCAATCTGCCCACATGTAAGGAGAGTCAGGGAAGATGTGTGGACAACAGCGCAAAGAGTTTGCTCTGCCAGTGCATTTTCTGAGAATGATGCAGGATGACTAAGGTGACCCAGAAATCTTAGCCCAAGCTGTCCTTCAACACTTCCTCCATACCAGTTCTAACGAGGCAGGTGATTTTTATTTTATAATCTTCCCTACTTTTTACCTCTTTATTTATCAGTTCTCTTCATCCACTCAAGACAACTGACATCCTAATGGCTTCTGATCACTAGCCAAACAAGAATGGCAAGGAACTTTCACTACATTCTGTGTCACCATCACTTTATTAACTGTCCTAGATAATAATTGGTTGCTAAAAAAATACCCAGGTGAATTAAAAGACAGAGGATGCTTTCTTTGTTATTTGACATGGGTGCTTCTTAAGGACTCTGCTAAACCACATGCTGGATTTTTGCTTCTCTCTTCCAACACAAAGTCTAGTTTTACAGATACAGCCTTTGAAACGGGAAAAAAATTGAGCACTGAACCACGTATTTATTGTCAAAATCCTAATCTGAAAGAACAATGTAGCTTGATATATCTGGCAACTGCAGTAGGAAAGAAAAGACTTAGGGGAGGAAACTTCTCTCAGGATTAGAGACTTTCATTCATTGAGTTGTTATATGCACCAATACAGCACACCAATGTTTGATATGATTTGCAAATCTGCCATGCTTTCCCACGTCCTAGCCCAGAAACGTTCTCTGTAAACAATCGCCTGTTACAGAGAAAGTCTCGATCTCTGTGCAAAGAAAAAACAAAAAGTCTGTTCTCTTATTAGAGCGAATTATTTCTATCACCGTAAATATTGTCTGTCATTCTCTTACTGTATGTCTGTCAAAACAGGCATGGCTGCACGTACCTTATAATGTGATTCTGTCTCCTCTTCCTGAGTAGAACTGGAGGGAGATGGTGTAGCAGATTTACTTCCTGGGGGTGATGGGGAACCATGGGTAACACCGCTCCTCATACCCATCTGAGAAATCAGCTGTGACTGGCTGAGGGCACTCATGTGACCGGCTAACATCCCTGGTCGATTGATCAGGGGGACTTGACGGTTGGAATCATAGGAAGTGGCGTCTGAGTGGACCATCTCCTGGATCTGAGTTAGGAGAATATTACTTTTTAATTAAAAATGTATTTTATTTATTGTCTTATAAAATTACTTTATGATGAACTAGTATTGACTGATTTAGAAATTACATTACAGAACTGGTTGAGAAAAATCTTCTTCCCTGCCCCTTTCCAAAACAAGAGAGCGAGTTGGGCAGTGTATGATTGGGGTTTCTCTTTTCCATAATTTCCCTGTGAGAAAACAAGGGTTATGTCTACACTGCAGCTAGGAGGTGTAATTACCAGCTCAGGTAGATGTAGACACGCTAGGTCTGCTTGAGCTAGCATGCTAAAAATAGCAAAGCAGCGTGACTGTGACGGCACAGCTAGCTGCCTGTGTACACCCTTAGGATCTCAGGTGGGCTTGTGCCAGGGCGACTAGCAGTGTAGACGTACCCTAAGGGTTTACAACATGAGGGCTTAAATTGTATCAGCAAAATGTGTGTGTGCATGTACCAGCAGAGAAATGCTTCCGGCTATAATAGTGGGAAGAAACTTCCCCCGGGGCAGGCTATGGCCAAACTGTCCAAAGTGGGGGTTTTCACAGTCTCCTCTGAAGCACCTGGTCATAGCCACAGGATGTCAAACTAGCTGGGCCAACCAACTGAGCACACACATATATTGTGTGGACACATCGTCGGCCCTTGCGTTTGAAAGTTCAGCCCTGCTCTGCTCAGGGATGCAGCTGCAGGGAGTTGCGATTCCTCGTGTGCTGCACATGACCAAATACGACATGTTATCGCTTAGAAAAGTGAGAGGCTCAAAAAATTAACTTCTTCACGTTTAACAAGTTACCACAACTTCTCAGTTCCCCTGCTCCCTGGCTTAAACAGAAAAGTACAAGTAGAAATAAATAAATACATCGTATACTCTGGAGCAGAACAAGCAGAAGTCCCTAGCTTCCCCCAGACAGGCCTGGATTTGGCTTTAGGTCAAATAGCAGAACGTAAGTAGGTTTTGTTGCAGAAGTTTGTTATTTGACCGCACTGTGAAAACACAAATTCCAACGTAACCAGCTGAGGATCTGGCCCCATGCTGAGATATCATTAGGGAAGTGACTTCAACATAGTAAAACCAAGAAGTTTCCGAGACCCAGAAGCAACTGCGTCCTAGACACAGGGGGTCTTTCGCACAGTTTGCTCCCATGTGCTGTACAGTCTGGTCCAGGCACACAATGGGGTGTGTTAAGAATGATGCTTGAGCCTTACTGCCAAGAGCCTTACCTGACACTGCTCTGACTGCAGCATCCCTTTCATGGAGGTTTATGGACTACCTTTTAATTTTTAGAATAACAGTAAAACAATGGGTGCAAACCCTCCCTTTGTCATCAAAGCCCCGTATTTACAGAAAGGGGTGCCTCTCTGGCAAGTCTGAGTCCCCGACTGGCAGAGAAATCAAGAACTTTCTACTGTATTTACATACTTAAAACATGCCACCCAGTGCTCCAGACACTGAAACTAATGACACAAAACAACAAACACTCCCCACAAAGATCTGACCCTACTCAATCATTCGTCCTGTTCCCCAGAAACATGTGCCCTGTCCCATCTCCTGAAGGCCAGCAGATTCGGGCTCTGGCAGACTGAGGCGACAATCAAATTCCACAGTCAAGAGGGCCAAGGATTTCAGAAGTGACTATTGATTTTGGGTGCCTGACTTGGGACACCTTAAAGGCCCCCAATTTACAGAGCGCAGGGGCTCAGCACTTTTCAATGGAGGCAACCAAAACCATGAGTCACTTTGGACAATCTTACCCTAGGACCTCTCACTGAGACGGTTCTGTTTCCAGCCCCCTGGCAATCAAACAGGATGTGTTCGGAGGCACACAGTGCTGTGCATGGTCAGACTCACGCCACCCCAGCAGGATGCCCAGATTTTGCCTTCAGGTGCCGCTGTCGGCAGTGTGGCGTGTAAATGGGGTTCTGTGGGCTGAAGTGTCTCCCTGAGCTCCCTCAGGATCCCCTCTTAATGTGACCACACTTGAAAATCAGGCTCTTCATCCCATTAGCCTACAACCACCACAGTTAGGCTGGATCCATGAACACAGAAAACAAACCATACAACGACAGATAGAGCAAGACAGATCCAGTGTGGCCCTCTATCTCCCCAACAGAATGATGATGGCCTACTTGCGCCATAGGACAGCTTACAATGTAAACCACCATACTGTGAGCAAATTCCACTTCAGTCCATGGCCTGCAAGAGAGATACATCACACTCACACATTCGGGGCCAAGTTCTGCCCCTACTGAACTCAATGGCAAAGCTCACATTTGTTTCTATGGGAGCAGGATTATAAGGAAACAGGCAGCAGGATCAGGCCCATACACAAGGGAACAGGCTTGTTTTGCACACTTCAGCAGCTCAGCCCTTTCCCAGCTTCACAAGACAACACGTGCTGGGGCCTTAACCAACACTGCAAGAACATCAGACACCAAACTGCAAAAATTCATCTTTGCACCTGTCTGGAAAGTAATGAAAATCAACAGACAGAGCCTGCTGGAAGGGCTGAAGTTATAATTGCCCAAGGGCCAACTGTGTGAAAAGGTGAAAAAAATGAATACTATTCTTTTGCGCAGAGAATCTGTATGTCTGGTTCGTATGGCAGATTGTATAGACGTCAGGCTTATATCGCAAACACCACCGATGAAAGGTGCTACACAAATCTTTAAAATGCAGAAGGAAAGGGAGCAAAATGACAACAGATGCTTAAATACTCCCAAATTAAGCTAGGGAGAGAGGCTATGGTGAAGAGCGTTACTGCATGAAGAGCTAAAATGCCCTGTTCACCTACCAAAGAAATGTTCATTGTCTAGCCATTTTCAGCCTTACCATTCTGCCATCCATCTCTAAACAAGCCTCAGAATATACAATCAGCCCAGACTCAAATTGAAGGCCCTTTGGACATTAATGATTTTCCAGGCTGTTGTTCATATAGTGGGATACCATGGTGTCAGGCAGAGTGTAGGAACCTATATACTGAAGGGAGAAAAGACAGATAAAATAGAGATATACGGCCAGATGCTCAGCTGGTGTAAATCACTGTAGCTCAACCGAAGTCAATGGAGCTAGGTTGATTTACACCATCTGAAAACCTGGCCCATAATCTGTCTATCAAAGGTACTTCTGGACCACCCCTTCACCCAGTAACTGAGCACTGACTCACGGTAATTGGCCTCAGGAATATAGTGCATTCATGAAGAAGAAATTCTGAAGAGGACTGCTGCACCTGCTCAGATCACACCACATTATAACAATCCCTTCCCACTGAGAATGAGTCATACTATGAGAAACATCAGGCAAACTTCAGACATGATGTAAGCGGCTACAGCTCCACTGAAGTCAAATGTGTTGCATCTGCTTATATCTGGGCTGAATTTTGTCCAGCGTTTCTAATTCCAACTGGCTTTTCACATCTTCCTTTAGGCTCTGGGAATTGCAGTAAAGAAATGGCTGTCATCTACGACCATACGGAACCCAATGTAAGAGAGCCCAAACCAGTTTTCAACCTGCTTCATCACTCTCTTAAAAGTTCCTTTTTGTGGACTTTAATGTTTTAAGTTATATATTTTGGATCAAATTTCCGAAGGGCAGAGGACCATATACATACAGACACCAAAAATACACAACCTTATTTATGCATGCAAATTCTATGGTTGGCATAAGTTTGGCAATGCATTGACCCAAGTTGCACCTGCAATTGCATGCACAAATAGAGGACAGAGTTGCCTTTCTATAAATGCAGCATTGTTTAGTGGATGAAGCACAAGTCTCTAAATGAGGACATCCTGCATTCCAACCCTGACTTTTTGCATGCCCTTGTACTTTTCATAGAGACGACTTTCCTGTTGTCTGATTATCCAATATACACAGAGTAATAACTGAGACATGTAGTAATCACAGAAATAGAACACTGAGGGGTTACTTAAGGTCCAGACTCGATGTAATAACAAAATAATAACACTACTATGACGTGCTACTCGTTTGGATCCAAGATTGTAGAAAAACGGAGCCTTCTTCAGGGAAATGACCAAAGACACTGAACACTTTACTACATGGACCATTTTTCTGATCTAGCAGGGAAATTCCCATACTCCATTCTGCTCTCCTCCATCACAAAACCCACCCTCCTGTGTCTATGTGAGGACTTTGTGTAATCCTCACTGTACTGCTTGTTACTCAGTGAAGCTAGCAAATCTGATAAAAGAGAAAACTAGTTTGTATTCCTCTCCCTCAATTAATCCACTCTCTCCCCCACAGTCTCATCTGGGCACGCTACAGCCCCGATCTTGGAAAGACTTAGGCACATACTGAACATTACAGATATGAGTAGTTTTCATATTCAATGGGTTTTTTCATGTTTGTAAAGTTAAGCACGTCTCTAAATTTTTGCAGAATTGGTACCTAAGCACTGATATCACTGCAGGACTCAGCCCACAAATACTTACTCCTTACACATACAAGCAGTCCTAATTAATCCAATATGACTGCTCACATGAATGAAGACTACTCATGTGAGTAATGCTTGTCAGATCAGAACCTAGAACAGAATTTACTCTCAGGGACTAGTCAAATAACAGCAGCCTCAGAAGTGCCCGGAAAAGACTATGCAACCGAAATCTGTGCAGCCTTTCCTAGAGAAAACCCTACCAGGATCCACACTAGGTTATTTATCACCTTCCCTCCCACATACAGATCAAACAGTTACCCCCCACCTTATAAATGAGGGAGCCCTATCCACGTGTCAGTGTCATCAGCAGCATGCCAGAGTTCTTTTACTAATTTCAGAGACAGAGCTAAGCCAGCTACTTACGTACAATCTGATTCAGCCACAGAAGAAGTCAGCAGGAGGGAAATCAAACACAGTCTTAAATATCTTCCAGACTTTGTGCTTTCTATATTAATCTGATTAATGTTAACATGAGTTTAAAGACCCAGAGCTTTATTTATTAACAATCTTCCGATAAACCCACTGAGGTGCAATCGCTCATTAACAGAGAAGTCCTGCCAATCCCATGAGCAGCACATAAAGTAAGAAATGGAGAGAAGATCTGCTAGGGCTCAGGAGGCTTCAGTGGAAATAAATCCAAATGCAGAAGCAGATTTACTGCTGCAGGTCAGGAATCGAGAGCTCTTCCACAATACCAGACAGCACACTCCGCTCATGCATTCAGATCATACACATGGGGAGAGAACAGATTTTGACAAGAGCAACCCCTTTCTGTGTTAATTACTTAGTGCTGGGATTTAACTTTCAAACAGCAAATATGTCCCGCATAGAAATAACACCAAGAATTTGACTTAGGCTGACTATGTTAACTTTTCCATCTAAAAAGAAAAGGAGTACTTGTGGCACCTTAGAGACTAACAAATTTATTAGAGCATAAGCTTTCGTGAGCTACAGCTCACTTCATCGGATGCATGTGAGCTGTAGCTCACGAAAGCTTATGCTCTAATAAATTTGTTAGTCTCTAAGGTGCCACAAGTACTCCTTTTCTTTTTGCGAATACAGACTAACACGGCTGCTACTCTGAAACTTTTCCATCTAAGTAATTGCTGTCGTGGCGGCAGGGATGGTGAATGATTATGAATGGAATAGGAAAGGAGGGGCCAATGAGACAGGTTCTGTATGAAAGAGGAGGTCCAGGTTATGAAAACGTTTATGAACAGCAGGTTTTGCATGTTGCTTTTGGGAGTCCTATGCTCAACAGCTGTCTCAGGGCACAAGCACAAAAAAAAGATAGGTGGGAATATTGCATGACAGCCAGTTGCTCTTCACCAGAGACCTAGGACTAGGGCCCCTGACTCAGCACGTGACTAACTGTAACCACAGGAGTTTAGTCCCACTGACTTTAGGGGAACCATTCATGCTTACAATTGGGCACACATTTATGCATCCTGTAGAACTGGGGCCCAAGTCATGGGACTCTTGGAAACGCGGCTGCCTGTCTACGATATTTCATTCTACAGTTGTCTTTTTAACAGTGAGGATGATTAACCATTGGAACAAACTACTAAAGGAAGTGGTGGATTTTCCATCTTTTGAAGTCTTCAAATGAAGACTTGATGCCTTTCTGGAAGATGTTTTAGCCAAAACAAGTTATTGGGCACAGTACAGGAGTAACCGACGAAATTCCATGGCCTCCGTTTTACAGGGGGTTATACTAGATGATGTAACGATCCCTTCTGACATGAAGATCTATTAAACTTTTAATCTAAATGAGGAGGGTGCTGCAGGTGCATTGACTGAGAGGGCTAGTCATCCCAGAAATGGCACAGTAAGGGCTACTGCAGGTCAGAAATTGAGTTTATTTGCACTAGGCAGAATATTCTTGGGGGCCAGAAGAGAACTGGAATAACAAGAGGGTGAGACAAGCAGAACTGAGGTGAGTGGCAGAGCTGGGTGTGGGGAAGCTAGTATGGGACCTGTCTGGCTCACACGCAGTGAGTTTACTTGCAAATTTCAAAGGACAAAATGGTAAATTTTTCTTGGATTTTGTCAGTTTAATCCAGACCTTTCATGTTCAAGATGATCTGCCAGCTCCCAAGGAAAAGCAAAATTTATTGTCCTTATTTTAAATTTAAATGAAGAGAAGTTTATAAGATGTGTGTTTTATAAATGGGGAAAGTTTTAAAATGTGGTTTAAAAAATCCTAAAAGCTAAAATAGCTCATTCTCATTTACAGCTATTCCAGTCTCTTGGGTAAATACTGTATTAAGACAATTTTAAAAACTCTTATTATGTGGGCAATAGACCACAACGGCTCCATTTATCCATTAAATGTGTAATCATACATTTTTTCTTTAAAGTGCATATTATTTATGCAGCAGAGCAGAACAAGTCCAGGAGTGTAATTATGGATAATGGACACGTGCTACAAATTCTTATGAAAAATTGTGGGAATGAGTTAGGGCCTGAGCCAGTGCCAATTGAAGACAATGGAAACCCTCCCACTGACCATAATGGTCTTTGGACAGGTCCCTAGAGAGCATATCCATCAGGTAGGGTGGAAATTTCAGCAGCTCTGCTTTTTGTTGTCTTTCAAAGACCCGCATATGATTTTCTCCACCAAGCCCCATGGGACTCTGGGAGAAATTGGGACTCCAGAAGTACCAAAAAATTGCAAACCTCCATAACAAAGGGCTGGCAAAATCCCTTCACAACGGGAACTGGCACATTCCCTGACATACTCTCAGAATGCTCCTTAATCGGCCAGGATTGCCTCTTCCTTGTTTAGATTAAATTTCAGTCAAGCTCACTACCAATTGACTCCTGGCCTCAGCCAAGCACTGAAAAAGTGAGACACTGCACCACCTGCATCCAAAGAAAAGGGAACAGTGCTGCATATCACCAACCTACTGGTAGCACTGCCACCCAAAACCACAGAGCAACCGCCACCTGCAGCCTCAGATACACATTGAACAAGTGGGGTGACAACACTGATTGCCACGGAACCACCGAGGTCTCAGAATGCTTTGCAGACACTGATCAGCTCTCACAGCTTCCTAGGGACAACATCCTCATTCCTGTTTTACAGATGTGGAAACTGAGGCAGGGGAGTGACTGACCCAAGGAAACCCAGTGAGTCAATGGCAGAGATGGGAACAGCTCCACAGCGTTCTAATCCATAGACATTTATTCTAACCTCTGCACATACCTCGTCCCTAAAACAAGGGAGACCAGTATTATTGGTTAGTAGTGACAGAAGACCAACAAATTAAGCACTGCATCCTCTCTCAGAGCTGTTGCCTGCAGAGCACTCATGGGGTCACATTTGGAAGGCTACCTGAACAACCTGGAAAATATATTTTGAAATAATCTTGGTGCATGACATGGAGGAGCAGGTTCCAAAGGTGGGAGGGAAAGGCAGGTGGGCTTCCAACTGGGTCTGCCCTGCTACTGAACTCAGAAAGCTGAGTTCCAGTCATCATTAGCTGATACACCTGGGCAGCCTCTTATTTAAGTAAGTGTTTCCCAGCCCTTGCAGAATATAAAGATTGTCACTAGCACCTGGAGCCAGACAGGCAGCCCAAGAAACACATGGAGGACAGGGGCATGTTCAAGGAGAGAGCATTTCAGCAATCCAAGCTGGAGGTGACAGAGGCACAAGTAACTGGATGGATGGTAGAATGGTCTCTCATCATGGAGATCATCACCTGGGGGAATTCTTCTGCTCCCAGGAGCTTCCAACAGACAGCACATCTTAGCCCATAGACCTCCTCCAAGAAAGAGTATCTGCATCCTCTCTCTCCCAAAATATCCCTGTTTCCACTTACCCTTTTTCCTCTTTGCTGCTTACTCTTGGTTCCTCTCTCCTCTCCTTCATGCAATCCTGCAACTCAGCCTTCAAGCACCCACTCAAGTAACTCTCCGAATCATGATAATGAACGCAGTCAATGGTACAGTCCACTCTCCATAATCTCCTTGTTTACTGCATTAATAGCTGTTATTTTTCATTCATGACCAGGGCATTTTTACTGAGTGAATGATCGGAGGCTGTACTCAATTGCCCCGACCCTGCCAACCCTCAGAGCAGTCTGACTGAGACCACTGAGCTACTGACGTTGGCAGGAGCTGGCCCAGCCTTTGTCACTCAATAAGCTCATATTCCTTTTCTGAAGAGCATTTTTCAAACAGACAAGGCTGCAGCCATCCCCTGCACACCCACTCCCTTCATTCTGCATGGCTTACTTTTATATCCCTTTACCACAATCACTGATTTTTTAACATAGGCTGTGATGGGCAGTATTCAGTGTGAAGACCCAGGAGATACAGTTCTGTGTATTCCAGCCTCTCCTTTCTGGAGACCTACATTCAAATTCTGTCATTTCAGAAATACTAATAACTTTGATGGTCTCCACTCAGCTTCTAACCAATAACAGTGAGTAGTTTTGGCAAAGAAGGAACCCTTTATTCAGAAAAGGCCAGGGAGCAAAATTCCAAGTCTCCATTCCTTCCGTCTCTCCCAAAATGACCCACCTGCTGGCACCAGCCTAATTAGCTAAATATACAAAGCAACAACAACTGTCCCTAACCAGAACAAGGGCACTAGTATGATGTGTTCCCCTTACAAAAGCAAGCCCAACTTCACCTTCCCAGGCATAAGCACCCCATCCCTGATATTATCTATCTCTGCTTCCTGTCATACTGAATATAACCTATCATGTAGGCTCACTGCCGCAGGCTCTGTGTCTTTATTCTCTGTAAAGCTCCATATGCCCTGATGGAGCCAAATGCAAATACATTCATAATTAAATCATCATCATGAGCATACCGTTAAAAAGGCAAAGAAGAGAAGATGGCCTAGTGAATACAGCACTGCTCTGGGTCATAAGGAACTGAGATTCCATTCCTGGATCTGCCACAAACACCCTGGGCAAGTCATTTCCTTTCCCTGTGCCTCAGTTCCCCCAACTGTGAAGTGGAGACAATGATCTGAACTCTGCTCTCCTATGTGTATCTGTGGCTCGCACGGAAAGAGAAGTTGCACGTGAGTATCCGCGGGGGAATTCAGTCCTGTTTATTAAGTGCACTGGCATCTTCGCTACACGGCACTACGGCAATGCAAACTTCTAGACTCCAAAGGACACGTTTGCTGCTTCTGTTTATAAGATGTTATGCATCTCAGAGGAACATGAGTAAAGTGTGATGTAGTAGTTACTAAAGTAATTAAATGCATCTTACTTAAAAGATTCCCAAAGGCTGCTCTAATTCAAAGCCAGCCTCTTTTTTTCCACAATATTTTTGGTTTTTTTTTTTTAATGAATATGCATATCAGGCATATAAACACTCCAGCTAATCCTCCAAAAAGGAAAGAAAAATAGGTTGAAAAAACTGCACATGCTCTGAGCTCCTTGTTTATGGGGAAACCAGTAATCTACACTTTTGCAGCATGAGTAACAAAACACCATTAAAAACAGGCTAAAGATTCTGATTTGGGAATTGGACACTCTGGCAGCAAAGATAATGTTTTTAAATATATCAAGTGCAGTTTTATGTTAACTCCCAGAAAATTCATCGGCAAAAGGCAGCTCTTTCCAGCAGTAAGTAGCACAGCATTAGCCAATTTATTTGAGCAGACAATATGCTGTCATTCCAAACAGCATCACGCTTCGGACAGTGTAGTCATGAATGAATTATTTCAAGATGGGAAGATACTGACTACTTCTGGCCATTCAAAAGTCTGTGGTCCCATTTGGCAAAATGAGATTTTAATCCCAGTGCCCTGGCTGAATTCCACCGTAGATAATTCTGTCTATTTAAAATTCCCTGTTTCTTTCATTCTGTAAGGAATAATTCTTCTTTTCTACCTTCTACCCCTAGACTGTTGTGCATATGGATGCTTATACTTTTGCTGTCATGTTGCACCTCGGATGTAGTTGTGTTTGGCAGTAGAAGACTAGATCCTTATATATAGCATATAGATGGTAAAATTCTCCTCTGAAATCATTATCTCTCCTTGCTGATCTCCACTGCATATTTTGTCCTTGTTCCACATGTGGAACTGCTACTCGTGTTGATGAAAGCTGCTTGTGAAGAATAGGTTACAGTGAAAATAGAAGAGAAGTTTGCCCACAGCTTCTATTTCTACAAAGCACTGCGAGTTTGTCTAGACTAGGAAAGGTGACTGAAGTGAGCTTGGGGCCAGCTAACACATTGTAGGGGAAAACCCAGGAGGGACCTACACTAGCTAAATCCATGTAGAACAGTGGTCTCCAACCTTTTTACACACAAGAGCACTTTTTGAATTTAAGTGCAACCCAGGAGCTACCCCACCCCTTCCCCGAGGCCCCGCCCCACTCACTCCATCCCCCTCCCTCAATTGCTTGCTCTCCCGCATCTTCACTCCCTTTCACCAGGCTGGGGCTGGCGGTTGGGGTGCAGGAGGGGGTGCAGGTGCTGGATTGGGGCCAAGGGGTTCAGCGTGTGGGAGGGGGCTCCTGGCTGAGCCTGGGGCAGGGGATTGGAGTGCAGGACAGGGTGCAGTTTTGGGAGTTTGGGTGCAGGAGGAGGCTCCAGTCTGAAGGCAGAGTATTGGGGTGGAGGAGGAGGTATGGGGTGCTGGCTCCGGGAGAGGGCTCAAGGCTGTGATGTGGGAGCGTGTTTGGGGTACAGGACGGGGCTCAGGGTGCTGGCTTCGGGAGGGGGCTCAGGGCTGGGGGTTGGGGTTCGGGAGGGGTGCAGGCTCCCGCCGGGTA
This sequence comes from Dermochelys coriacea, assembly GCF_009764565.3. Lineage (NCBI taxonomy): Eukaryota > Metazoa > Chordata > Testudines > Dermochelyidae > Dermochelys > Dermochelys coriacea. The sequence goes on from NC_050080.1 coordinate 29,286,902, forward strand.
GCACTTACCTTGGGCGGCTCCCAGTCAGTGGCGCAACGGGGCTAAGGCAGGTTCCCTGCCTGCCCCACTCCCAGAAGCGGCCATCACCCCTCTGCGGCCCCTGCGGGGAGGGGCACATGGCTCAGGATGCTGCCCCTCTCTGCGGGCACCACCCCCGCAGCTCCCATTGGCTGCAGTTCCCCGTTCCCGGCCAATGGGAGCTGCGGGGGCGGTGCTTGCAGGCAGGAGCAGCGCACAGAGACCCCTACCCCGCCCCTTCTCCCAGGGCCTCAGCGGCGTGCTGGCCACTTCTGGGAGCAGCATGGGGCCAGGGCAGGTTGGGAGCCTGCCTTAGCCCCACTGCACTGCCGAACTTTTAGCGGCTGGAGATCACGATCGACTGGCAGAGGCTCTGTGATGGACCAGTCGATCACGATTGACAGGTTGGTGACTACTGATGTAGAAGGTGTTTTCCCTTGGGAAAATAGAGGTTAGGCCAGGGCTTGCTAAAACATGTTCGCTAATCCTGACCTGACCACTCTTTCTAGTCTAAAGAAGTCCTATGATCCTGTCAAAAATAGTTCAATAGTTCAGGACAATGGACAATGATATTGGCCATGCATATCAAAACTAGACTACAAGATCACACCCCAACTCCACGCACCCCAGGAGGTGAGGGGAGGCTCCACTTACAAAATATCTTCAGGGCTACCAAACACTCTAGAGTGACTCTGGTCCATCTCCAAGGATTAGCTCCTACAGCATCTCAGACAAGAACTACTTGTCCTTTCAAACTTCAACTATAATATTATATTCCTGCATCTTTAGCAGACCAAAACCTACAGCCTGCTGATATCACCCCAATAGAGGAGCAGCTATTTCAATAGCAGATTATTTGGGGGATCCTCTGGCAACCCCTATCTCTGACGTAGATTATCTCTCCTTAGCTTTGTTCCTAAAGAACAAGCCATTACAATCATAATCAACCTGGGAGGGAAATTATCTGTTGAACAGCTTTGAAGCTAAGTTTTCCCAGCAGGCTTTTTCTGTATTGAAGTTTAAATGTAAACGCATCACCATAGTTGAAATGTGTAAAGATGATTTACTTTAGAAAGAGAGACAGAGAGAGATGCTGATAAGAAAATATATCCCCAATTACCACCCCTCCTCTTCTCGATTTGTAACTGCTCCTAATAAACTTTCATGGTCTACAGAAAATGCTCTAGCGCAGTGACAAATTTCTGCTGGAATTTGAGATGTCTTGTTCAGAGTAATAGCTCTCTCACACAGGTGCCCAGCTGCTATTGTAAAATCAGTAAGCATTTAATTGAAACAAATGACTATAATAATAGTACATTATCCCTGCAGGCTCATAGCCATAACAGTTTTAATTATTGAGTTAAGAGTCAAACTAATTTATCCTTTAAAGTAACAGCCACATCTTTGGTTCCACCGATCATCCTATTATGAATATGAGGGGAACAGTAGGGAAGGATTTAAAAAGGAAGTGATTTATTTTGGTAGGGGCTGCATTTATCATGTGGTAGAGGCCTTCTAGTGCTGTGGTTCCCAATCACTGGTCCGTATGCCAGTTTTGCTACCTCACAGAATAGGCTTCCTCTCCCTGTCATAAGAACCAATCCTGCCAGGTGCTGAATGCCTCTGGTGAGTGGTTGAGTGCCCTCAGTGCTTGTTGATTTCCGGCGGAGCCGAGGACGCTCTGCACCACACAGAATCATGCTCTGAGGAATCAGCCTTGTTGTGGGGCCCCAGGGAACTGCCACTCCGATCTCTCAATCACTGGTACATGTTCTACACCTTAATAGAATTTGTGTTGCTCCAAAGCTTAGTCTGGTACATACAAGTCTGGGCTAGGTAGGACAGGTTTCTAGGCAGCTTAGAACATGGAAAGCAATGGACAACAACTGGTGCAGCAGTATCTGATTAGTTAAAGTCTTCCCATGCTAGACTGGTATCAGCACTGAAACACCAAATATCACTGGCAAAGTCCCAGCACCTGGAGGCATGTGATTGAATGAATCTCAGCCTTCCTTAAAAAAGAAAAAGTTTCTTGCCCTCATGGTGCAGGAGAAAAGGCTAGAAACCAGAAGGCAAAGAAAAAGAACCCAACATTCACTATTTCAAAAAAATCTTGATTTTAAAACCAAACTCGTGTTTTGGCAGCCTGACTGGTGACATAAAGGCTGAGACCCACTGTCCTGACATAATTAGAGTATGATGCAGGCGAATGGAAGCAACAGGACATCAGACAGACAGACATTTTATCACCCAGTGCACAGGAACCAGAAGGCTAGCAGGCAGTGATGGAGGCTGTAGGGACAGTGCCCATTGCCAAAAAACACATAGTCAGCAGATTTTAGCACTGACGTGAGGTTTGAAAAAAAATCTGGGTTTAGACCAAGATCATGAAAGATAGATTAGATAGATAATGTTTGATAATGGAAGGTTTTTAAAGTTTACTTTAAAGGTCAGTTATCTTAAGCCCTGCTCATTTTAATTAGCTCAGGTTTTGCAAACACATTTCATTTTCTTTGCCACAGAACTGACCCAGGACATTGTCAGCTGAAATCTCTCAGAGATTCTTCGAGTTCAGATAAATTTATTTCTGCATCTTCATCTGTAATGTTTTTGTTCTGCTTGTTTTTTTACCTTGGGAATATCAGGAATCTCTACTCTGGCCTCCGTTGGCTTAGCTCCAAGACTCAGCAGGGGTTCTAAGAGGATGTTTATTGTTATTTTCATGCCTTAATTGAAGATGTGATAATTGGAGGTTTTAATGGAAGTTTCCTTTCTCTAAAATATTAATTAGTCATTGCCGTGAATAGGTGTTAACAAAATAAGAGGTTTTTATTCAGCTTTCACTCTCTTAGCATTTAGGGTGCCATCATTTCACTAGTTTCCTAACCGTCATACAGCCTTTCAGGACAGGTAGGACCTGATTTTCTAATGTAAAAAGAACAAGAAGAAAAACAAAGAAATCAGACTTGAAACAAAGAACCTCAAAGTCTTTTAAGTATTATGTATCCATTGCAAAGAAGCAAAAGAGGTACAAGCACATTTTTTTCCCTTTTGTAGGTCACCTTTAAAACATGATATGGAAAAGCATAACATCCTGTAAGCAATATTTTGCAACAGTACCCTTATAACAGACCTCAGGACTTGGTTCTGCAAAACACTTAAACAGATGCCTAAGTTTACTCATACAAATAGCCCTACTAACTGGAGAGGGATAACTCATGCATAAAAGTTTGCAGGAGTTAGCCCTTAATTAACTTATGATAGGAATAAATAAACAGGGATATGTTCTGGTCTCATTTACACTGGTGAAAGTAGATAACTTCATTAGCTTCCATGGAGTTTTACAGCAGGATATTTCAGCTCAGAACAGAATGCTGCTGAGTAAGAGCGGATGGTAAAAGGGTTCGCAGGGACAAGGAGGCATATATAAAATGTGTGCATTTCTGCTAGAGACACAAGATGGGTGAGGTAATATCTTTTATTGGACCAATGTCTGTTGGTGAGAGAGAGAAGTTTTTGAGTCACCAGAGCTCTTATTCAGGTACCTTTCCCAGACCCAAAGAAGAGCTGAGTGTGGCTCGAAAGCTTGTCCCCACATCAACAGAAGTTGGTCCAATAAAAAATATTACCTCACCCACTTTGTCTCTAATATCCTGGGTCCAACACAGCTACAAGTACACTGCATACATGTATATCTGATAAACAGAATCACAACACTTAAAACAAATCTGAAAAGTACCCAAAAAATCTTTCCAGTATGCAAAGTTCTCCATAGAGTTTACAGGCTTTGTGCCATTATGGAGCTGGGAATAGGAATTATACTTTAAAAATGTAAAGACGTACATGAGAGATTAAATAATCATTACTGTATTAAAACTTTATACCATCAGACAGCACATTTTAATGGTCTTCATTAGACACCTCAGCGGGAGTTTTGCCTGAGTAAGGACTGGAAAATTGGGCCCTAGATAGCACAGGTATAAGCATCTCAAATGGTTGCTAAGTTAGTAATTAAGGTAAATGGGTAACTGTACATTGTTGATCAAAACAGATGTTATCACAGGTTTCCTCATCCATTGTCATGTCACAGACAAAGGGAACCTGGTATTGTTTTTGGAACATACCTGCACGACAATCTGAATTCAGCATTTTGACAGGCTCTGATCTAATGTTATGATATCCTATTATTAGTAGGAAAAGAATCATCCAAATACAATTAACACTTCATTATGAGGATAAATCACTCTGACTTCTGTGCAAGGAAAGCGGCAAAAAACAGGATGGAGACAGCATTTAACAAATGGGGAATGTCTCTCGTTAATATTCCTAGCTCTCTCACACTGTAAGAGCATGACCAAAAGGGATATCCCAGGGTTCTGGAGTGGTTCCTAAACCTTGTTATTTTCATATTATAAAAACATGCCATCATGCACATTTCCAATGATGAATATAACGGTGGACTAATGCAGCAGACTATCCACAGTGAACCCAAATCCAATAACTCTCAAAACCCAGGAAAGTGTTAGTCTCTTTTTAAGAGAGAGATTACTTGTCTCTGGGGCAGCAGAATTATTACATAGATTCTAACATTTTATCTTTCTTTAAAAATCCTGCTAGCCCTTCACAAGGAATAAAAATAGCTTGTGCAAAGCAGCGGATTCAGCTGTGACATTGCCTGCTGGTTAACAATCTATGGATGGAGCTTTTTCCAGCAAAAAAGTAGTATTTTTTGTTTGTTTGTTTACTTTCTGTTGAACAAACAATTCTGAAACCTTTTATTAAGGCAAAGTTACAACAAAATGTTAACATGCAACCTTGTACGTTACTTATTACTTATGGAGGATCAGGTTAATATTCAAAGAACTTGGCTGAAGATTCTGGCTTGCTGGCTGGGGAGCCCTCCTTCTCTGAATACACTAAATGAGGTCACCAAATTTCTAAATATCTGTCCCCTTTTTGGCACTTGTGTACATACTTTGTGTGAAAGTTTTTCCATTGCAAGGACAGTCAATATTTTACTATACTACAATTCACAGGAAGAGAAGTCACATTTTCCAATAAGGTGGTGTTACAATAAGGTGGTGTGACATGAACCAAATGGTACCATCAGTAACACCCATAATTTCCCCCACAGGCTTTAATTCCCTATAATGGTGAAGCAGTGTGGTCTAGTAGACTGGATACTGCCTGGGAATTAGCAGACCGGGGTCTCTTCCCACTGACCTGCTAGGTTACTTCACCTCTCCAGGCATGTTCACCCTCCCACCCTTTGTCTGTCTTGTCTATTTAGACTGTGAGCTCTTCATGGCAGGCACTGTCTCTTATCATGCGTATATACAGCCCCTGACACTATGGGGCTTTGGTCTCGGAACCACTGGAATACAAACAACAACAACAACAACAAGAAGTCTGTGTAAGGGGCCTAGCAGCTGGGATTACTATTGAAAACTGAAGTGTTTGCAGCTGATACTGAGGGTTTGGGTATATGAAGGAGCCTGGGGTCTCCTGTGCTCACTAATAATTTCAAATACATTCAGTTGAATAAAATAAAATAAAATCAGAACAATGATTAGGGTCACATTCAACTCTCAATGGAGCCTGGCACGCGTGTGCTCAAGGATTTGGAACTTATGTTTTCCTGTACATCTTGATCCAGGAAACTTGAGATCTCTGACAGGTTCTAGTGAATGTGTTACCCCACTGCAACATGGGCTGGAGCCCTGGAGAGCCAGCCCACTTCCTTCCCCCAGCTCATTCGTTCACATGGGGAAGGGCAGATTTCTATAGACATATATTTATGTACTTAATTCTCATTAAACGTCCAGGAATTTACTATACTATATATTGCACAAGACTGTCCGGGCACAGAAAGTGTTGTGAGATTTATTAGGAGCCCTGCTGAGAGTGGGTTTTATATGAAACATCTGGAATGCCGTGAAGAAAGGAAAGCTGATAGCATTGGACAGAGCTGGGGACTAGAGAGAGATTCTGAATGCTGGTTTGAGTCAGAGGCTCAGGTAAGAGAGGAATGCACAACATCCCCTCCTCTACTAAAAGCAGGGGGAGACCCCCAGGCTTCTCTTCCTGACTTGGGATAGCTGCCCAGCCCCACAATTCCCCCTCCAACTTCATTCCACTTCAATCACTAGCTTGAGTCTTTTGTCTACGTTCACTTGGGAAAGGTCAAGCGACTGAACTGCCTAGTTCTGGATTATCATTCTGTAGTTTGGTCACTGAACCTGCCTTGCCCCATATTTGATTCATGCTGCAAGTGGGGTGTTTTGAGCTACACTCAGAACAACTGCCATCTTTTCCATGCACCAGCCTGCATTAGGAATGTATTAGGAGATGTGAGTGAGTGCCTAGGGGCTAGGAGAAGGGAACAGAGTTAGGACAGCAAAGGTCTGATTTCTCTCCCAGCCTGCACCTTGCAACGTCACACCTGAGCAAAGTGCAAGTCAGTACAGCAATATTTTATCCTTAGTCGGTCCAGCTGTAAAGGACTCCACAGGTTGCAAGGGAGGGCAGAACCATGCTGCTAGAGGCTACTGTTCTGTTCTCTACTCTGCCTCCAACTTGCTGTGAGACCATGAGAAGGCTATTCAACCACTGTGTGTTTCATTTGATCCAGCTTTATAACAGGCACAAGCAGCACAGACAGACTTAAGGCATGTCTACACTGCCCTGCAATATTGACGTAGGTGGTGTGAATAACAGTGCACCAAAGTGCTGTACTGTAATTCCCCTGTATGGGCACTGCAGGTGTAAAGGTACTGAGTGCACCTATGTATGCGACTAAATTACCCTTGCATGTTCACCAAGATTGGCAGATAAGGAAAAACTCTGCTGGTAAAGTACAAAAATTAGTCGTGGTCTCCCTCAGTTCACCCTTCATGGAATTACTGGGCAAACAGATAAACATTGATGTTTGTACAAGAAGGTCACAGAGTTTAGTCCTGTGGGACAGAAAGTGGGGAAGTGAACTTCAGAGTCAAGGACCCTCCATGAAGAAGGCCCTGCCCCCAGCTGACATGAAAATCAAGGCACTGTCAGCACATATGTCCAGGCTAATCTCGGTTGTCAGAGTATGGTAAGAAGAAGGAGCTGGTAGCCAAGATGTCAAAGATTCCATCATAAAGGGCTTTGGTAGAGCAAAACCTTTAACTGACCTGGACATGACTAGAAGCCAGTGCTCTCCCTGGAGCACAGGGGTAAAACATGCTCCTGCTGATTAGCCCATGAAAGCAGACAGGCTACTGCATTCTACAGCAACTGCAGGCCAAGTGTTGTTCCAAGTGTTGCCCAAAGCAGAGAGGACTGCGGTAATCATGTCTGGATTGACAAAGTTAACCCTGATCATTCTGTGCTGCCCCATTTTCAAGAAAGAGGAATGCAAACTGGAACACAAGCAGACAAGAGCCTCTAGGATTATCAGGGCAATGGAGGGCCTATCTTACGAGAGGAGACTGGAAGAGGTGGCTTGTTTAGTCTAGCACAAAGAAGGCTGAAAGGGGATATGATTGCTCTCTATATACACATCGGGGAGGTAAACACCAGGGAGGGTGAAGAGCTACTGAAGCAACAGGACAATACTGGCACAAAACCATATAGGCATAAACTGGCTATAAACAAATTCAGTCTGGAAACTAGAAGAAGGTTTCTAGCCATCGGAGAGTTGAGATTCTGGAATAGCCTCCCAATAGGAGTTGAGGGGGCAAACAACCAGATCAGTTTTTAGAGAGAGCTGGAGAAATTTGAGTGCAATTGTATGACAGGGTTGCTTGTGATGAATTGGGCATCGCATCAGAACCTCATGCTTCAGATGTCAGGAAGGGATTTTTTCTCCCCAATGTATTCTGGGTTGGTTTGGTTTTTTTGTTGGTCTCCTTCCTCTGAACCATCAGCAATGGCCACAGCTGGAGAAGGGGCACTGGAGAGCCAGGGCTCTAAAGTGGTATCAACCATTCTCTCTCTCTCAGGTGCTTGGCTGGCTGGTCTTGGTCACATGCTCAGTGTCTAACAAATCACCACATGTGGGGTCGGGAAGGAATTTCCTCCCCAGTCAGATTGGCCTTGGGTTTTTTTCACCTTCTTCTGCAGTGTGCGGGTCACTTGCCAGGATTATCTGGGTATCTCTCACTTAATCATTTCCCTGACACAGTGGGAGTCTCAGGCACTGGTACACCTTGGTCCGCCCTATTCTAGTCCACTGTGGGCTGTAATACGTTGGTTTAAAGTCAGATGTTGGTTTAGTTTGTAGTGCTGGTGGCCTGTCTTAGGGCTTGTCTTCACTGCGGGGGTAAGTCGATCTAAGGTATCCAACTTCAGCTACGTGAATACCAGCTATGTGAATAACGTAACTGAAGTCGATGCATCTTAGGTCGACTTACCCCGGTGTCTTCACAGCACTGAGCCAATGGGAGGCGCTCTCTGGTCGACTTCCCTTTCTCCTCTTGGAGAGCTGGAGTACCATGGTCGACCGGAGAGCACTCTGCCATCGATTTAGCGGGTCTTCACTAGCCCCGCTAAATCGATCCCTGATGCATCGATTGCAGCAGCATGGATCTCCACGTAGTGGAGACTAACACTTTATAGGAGGTCAGTCTAAATTGTCTGGTCGTCCCTTCGGGCCTTAAAATTTTTGACTTTGTGACCACTGAAGCCAGAGGAAGTTTTGCCATTGACTTCAACAGAAGCAGGACCAAGACCCAAAGCAAGTCAATGTATATACTGTGATAATCACGTCTGGTTACAACCATAGACGTGAGCTAGAGTTCCATGTAGCTGCAGAAACTGCCATCATGTTTCTCCCTTCAAACTTAGATTCCAAAGGGTAGTTGATGATCTTAGTGGTGCAGGAAAATACAAAGTACTATATTGTTCCTCTCGCTGAAGGTGAATCAATTTTCATGTTGCACACTGCAAGGAATCTAGCTGTATGTACCATCCATTGTGCATAGCTCTAGATCCCAGCTGGAGAAAGTCAAATAATATTTTTCAACTAATGTATTCGGTGAGTTTTATGATATTAAAAAATATTCTTATTAGTTCGTTAATTGCTATCCAGCGACAAAACGAGGCTGATAATTCAATGAACATATTTTCAAATCTATTCAATTAAGTCTCATGACATTTTGTGAATAAATTATTTGACAATCTTTTAAAAATCGCTGGAGAATTACCACAATAGAAACTCAACCAGCAATCGCATCACTATTTCTAACCAATTGTGAGCCAGGATTTTTCTTATGCATGTAACAGGAATTACATGTAACAGGAATTCTTATGCTTATTCTTATGCATGTAACAGGAATTCTCCTACTCCTGTAAAGGATGGTTGGGAGGTTAATTAATTAGTGCCAAATCCTGAGCCTGTTGCTTGGACAGAGAAAGACCTAAAAACAGAAAAGTGGTCAGTTTCCATGTGTGTGGAAAGGAAGGTTCTTAGTTGCAGGGGTGGGGTTCAGGGGATATTTGCAGGATAGACATGGCAGTAAGTTTTCCTCAAACATGTATATAAAGAATTCTCTCTATTTACAGGAAAAGTGCATTCAGTTTAGGATTCACCCATTCAAAAAGAAATGGGAATGGAGAGAGTTGAGAGGAGAAGAACAAACATGATCAAAACTTTGCAAATAAGACTTGTGAGAAAGGCTTGTGAGAATCAGGCATATATGTTGCAGAGAAAAGTCTATGAAGAGACATGTCTGCAGTTATGTAGAGAAACAAGGTAAAGAGGGCTGGGATCATCATTTAAACTGCAACAAGAAACATTGCATTTAAATATTGGGAGAAATGCAAAGAAGAATGTACTAAACTGCCCAGAGAGGAGGTATCATCTCAGTCACTGGGGATATTCAGTCAGCAGGCCAGACACCATGCCTTAATGATAACAGACTCCATCCTGACACAAATGCAGTGAAGAGAAATTATTAATCAGACTGCCAACAGAGACATCACATCCAACCCAAATCTCCCTATGCAAAGCTGTTCCCTGTGCTCTGGACACAGACAAGGTAAGGCCCGATGCCTCCAAAGAAGCTGTTGAAATGTATCTATAGAGGACAGAGTCTGAAACTTCCACTGACCTTTCGATAATAAATAATAATATTTTGCAATCTCAGGTGCCTTTCATCACAGGGTCTCAAAGAGCTGTGCCGGTCAGACTTTCACTGCACTACTGTGAGGGGGGAAGGTAAACTTTGGGCCACTAAGTCTTCTTTGCACAGCCCAAGTGATGCAATGTGGATGTCAACTAGGAAGAAATGACCATCAAAGTTCTCCTGCATGGTAATTCCTGTGCACCTATGAAAAACCTTTCTAACGACTCTCTGAGTTGGACCAATTTCTTCCATGGAAAAGCTCACAGGAGGGAGCAATGCATTTCTCAACTTATATCTGCTGGCAGAGGTAGTGAAGTTGCCTCTTGTGCTAGCCAGCACCACAAACTCCCTGAGGCATTGGAGGGTATATTGGAGACATGACGGGATGCGGCAGAAGAGCTACACCCGATCCTCCACTGACATAGGGTATCTGAAGGACTATATGCCAGTGGCATAAGCTAGAGCCACTCCTCTAACCGTTGGGAATCACTCCAGCCACCAAAAAAGTGCTTTCTCCTCTGACATGGAAGTCGACGACTGCTTAAAAAAGCACAACAGCACACTGCAACCATTACATTCACCAAGGCTCAGAAAGTGGTGCCCAGGCATTGTGCTGGCTCTTTGCACAGAGGTGATTTTCACTCAAAAGGAACATGACTATACTTGTCCATCTGAAACGTCAGGGAGGACTTAGGGAGGCAGAATATAATTAACGATCTTACCACCAGAAACAGAAACAGATTCTTGTTTTCATGCGTATAACTAAAGGAATAAAAAACAAAAGCAGAAAAATACGAGAGAGAGAACGTCTTCCATTCAGTATCTCCAGGTGTAGGAGCCCTTGGAGAAGGTTGCTTTGTTTGGTGGGTTTGCCAATCCTTGACATTATTATAATGTGTTTTATAGCTTGAATTATGGTTCACTCTTCTCTTTGCAAAGTTCTGCACTATTAAAATGGATCAAAGTCTCCTTTTCTTCCCCGAGGGCTTGTTCCTGCAAACAATTATGCACACACTTAACTTGAAGCATGTACCTACCTCTCTTAAAGTCAATGGGACTACTCAGGCACATGTGTAAGTGTTGGCAGGTTCAAGGCTGTAGTGATAGCTGAACTCCATGAGCAGACAGTAAGAGAATTTTGGGAACATAGGGCCTGAGTGCTTGACTTTTCACCCTTAACGTTCTGTTAACATAAGGTTTTTCGTGTATAATTACATAGCTAAAGAAGGGACTAAGACCCCAATCCTGAAAAGACTTATGCACGTGCTTAACTTCATGAACTGTGAGTAGTTCCACTCATGTCAATGTGATTACTCACTGTCCATAACGCTAAGAACATGTTTAAGTCTTTGCTGAATCAAGACCTAGGTTATGTTATTTTCAGGTGCCACAAGCCTTATACTCACACAATCCAGAATTACATTGCTGAAGAACAAGCTGAATCCCTCAGATAACTTGCATGGAAATAACAGGGAACAATGTACTGGCTATTGTCATAGGCATGAGAATACTGGACTATATGGACCACTGGTGTAGTCTGGTCTGGTAATTCCTGTGCACCTATGGAAACCTTTCTAATGACTCTCTGAGTTGGACCAATTTCTTCCATGGAAAAGCTCACAGGAGGGAGCAATGCATGCAGAACACTCTAAAGGCTGATGGAGGGGGTAAGAGTGCTCTGAGCCTGGGATGGTGGCAGAGATCTCCCTCTGCCCTCCAACACTAGAGATCTCGCTGAGCTCAGGGAGCCTGCCCAGCATGCTATCCTCTCTGTGGAGCTGCATAAGGCTTCAGTGCATCGCAGGATCAGGACTGCAGGTGTTAACATTGACAGCATCAGCTATAATTCCCATGGGAATTTCCAAAGGAAATTATATAGACCATCTGGAAGAAGACTCTATGGAGTGCCCCCGCCCATCCACAGCCACAGAGTCATACACTGCCCTAGCCCATGGTGCACCACTGGCATGGAGGTATGTGGTTGAGGGGCCAGGAAATGATGCCAAGTCTGTTCCCTCCATGTTTATGGGGCCCTTGTTGCACGATTTCTGCTACTTCCATCCCTTCCACGCTGTGCAGAAGAGACTGCGACAGCGACCATGATGTTTATTTAGCAGTAATACCCCTCAGCGTGAACATTTGCCTTTTATTGAACCCTTTCTGCACAGTACCATCCACCTTGTTTTATGTCTCTCCGGGCCTTTCCCAGACATTTTAGATATTGCATTCCCATAAAGCAATAGGCTGAAAAGTAATGACAGGCCTCCAAGTTTTATTGCAAGGAGTTAAAAAAAAAGTGCGCGATTTCAGAACAGGAAAAATGGGAGGACTATGGAAAAAATCATCACCCCCTTGGGATTGTGCTCTGTGAATTCATTTTAAAAGCATGCTTTTTCTTTGCGAAGTTTAACAGATCACTTTTCAAATATCATAAAATACTCATTCAGTTATATAATAATGAAGTCTAAATATGTACCCCAACATTTAAACTGTACCTTCAAAGAGACTGCTACCAAGAGGGGGCACCCTAGCATACACTGGAAAAAACTCTGTCCCCATTTATTTCCCAGATTACCTCAACAAACTCAATGGAATTACACAGAATATCAATCATGGCAGAATTTAGCCCTCTATGTTTCGATCTGATCTACCTGGAAATGCTATAAGTTACATTTGAATTAGGGAGATCTGCATTCTGGTGAAGACAGTCTGGGGTTGCTGGTTTGCAGCGTGTTTTTATGACGCTGTGAGAGTTATCAGAAACACCAAGATACAGGGATGGAGGATGGTTTTAAGGCTAAGGCACTGGCCCTGGACCGGAGAGACATGGCTGTAAATCCCAGATCTAACAGAGTCTCAAGGCACGTCAGTTAACCTCTGTACCTCAATTCTCCATCTGTAAAATGGAGATAATGATATGTGCCAACCTCATCGGGTAAATTAATTAATACCTCTGAGGTGCTCAAATACTACCTGAGTGGGATTATACAAGTAGATAGATCAATAGTTTCTCTAATCTAGTACCTTGTCTCCGGCAATGGCCAAAGCTGGATACCTTTAACACAGGTGTAAAACTCTCACAATGCACCTGTATATACAATACTTACCCTAGGAGGGGAGGAAAAAGGGATGCATGAGAACTACCTTCTTACCCCAGCTGCTGACCACTTCAGTTTCTGCTCTGAATCATGAGAACTGATAAACATTTTTAATTTTTATCTGAGCTAGGGTAACTGCAGAAAAGAATGATGGCAAATGCAAAAACCGATGTTACTGTAATATTACGGTTGCACAATTAAAGTAATAAAAACATCAAGAAATGCCACATTTAAGGGTCAAATAGCCTCATTAACAGGACCCATTGTGCCTCCAGTATGTGTTATAGTATATATTTCATGACATGAACAATAATATATTAAAGGTGACCTGCAAAGGATGGTTTAAAAAAATGGGCTTGTGTCCCTCTTGCTTCTTTATGATGGATAAGGGACACCTGAAGTTCCTTCCTTCCTTCCCTCCCTCCCTTATAAAATCAAGAAAGACAAAGCCTGCTTTTCATGGGGTTTGAAATGCACGGGATCTAAGGGTACCTAGGTCTGTCCTAGATCTTCTTTACAACAACAAAAAACTGTGCTTTGATTGGATCCTTAATTAACCAAGGTGACCATCTGGGACTCACGTAATCAAAAACACACGCTCCCAAATCACACTCCCCCAAATATTTAATCCAAATTGGAAAACTAAAACCAACACGTGACCTATTACAGATTTGATTTTCCCAGTTGTGATTAAATTTTTGGAAGGATGATCTTGATTCGTAAGTTTCAGCTACAACGTACTACATTATGGTTACATTATTGTTTTATCATGTTAAATAATTCCAAGCGTCCAAAACAGAAGTGTATTAAGACAGCAGTTAAAGCCTCAGTCATTCCAATAACAGTGAAGTCTCTCTATGTAAGTATTTATAATGTGCCAAAATACATCAGTATCTTGGGGTAGTGCGCAGTTAATATTTTGGAACCAGAGTGGCCAAACTCATTAGGAATTACTATAAGCACGAAAGGACAGAATGACTATTTTTCAGTGCATCACGGAGAGGAGAACAATAGGAAACATATCCATCTCAGGATCATCCGCATTAGATGTGTCAGAGGGCCAATGTTAATAGACATGGTAAAACTCAAAGGCAATGACAAACATTTCATTTAGGGTCTTTCGAAAAGTTACCCCTCTTTGTCTTGCACGTTGGATCACCAAAATATTTCAGAAAGACTGGCACACTCAACACCACAACTGCATTTCCATCCAATCAGATATTAAAGACACGTGCCAAATCAATGTTTACATTCCAGATCAAATCATACATCACATAGATCTTATTAACTTAAAGACCTGGAATTAAACAATAGCACCTGGAAGGGAAGCTCTTTCATTCACTATAAACCAAAAGGCACTTGCATGCCATGTCATGCCAAGCCCTGAATATGTTTTGCCATATGTAGGCCTAAGGATCTTGATTCTCTGGAATATCTCCCAGTTCACAGAACTTCAATGCGTGCTTTCAAAATGGATACAGCCCCTAAGAAGACACAACTGTTTCCATACATATAAATAGTAGGGCTTTATAACTGGAGAGAGAATACCCAGAAAGAATGAGGTAATACGGGTGGGTGGAGGGAAACACTAGTAGTATCAGCCCATTTGATTGGGGGAAGCTCCTCTGTCATTAATTCTGAGGGTTTGAATTGCTGGGGTGATTTGAGATCCCCAGCTGCTGAACATATTACAGTAGTAGCCCAGTCAGCTTTTTACCATCTGTCTGTGAGTAGGAGGTTTTGTCCTTCCCTTTGGATGCAGACATTGCCGCTGTTGTCCACATTTGTTACCTCAAGATCAGCCTACTGCAATGTCTGCATGGGGCTGTACCTTAAACCTGTTCTGAGACTGAAGCCAGTGCAGAACTACCAGCTCGCTTACTGAGTGGGCCATCTCTCTGGGAGCATGGGACACCACTGCTCCAGACCTGCACTGACTGCCCATTGGTCTCTGGGTGACATTTAAGGTGTTGATCATGACATACTAAGTCGTAAATGGCCTGGGATCAGCCCACCTTAGGGATTGCCTCTCCCCCTGGGCCATACTGCCAGAGCTGCAGTCAGCAGGGGTGCCTAAGCTGGATCCCCCTCATTATAGAAGAGTAGGGCGGCTGGCAGGGCATGCTCCGTGGGGGCTCAGAGTCTCTGGAACTTGGTCCTCACACCCTGGTCCAAAATAGCCCAAATGTGGTGACGTTCTGAGCAGGCTGCAAGAGATACCACATGTTTGACAGGTCTTTGTAGTGGGCTGAGGGCGACTCCCCCATAACAATGAGGCGCTGGGAAGGAACTTCTGTGGGCTTCTATCTGGCTGAGGTCTTGTGAAATTATTACTGTAATGCTGCTGGGATGTATTGCATTAATGATGTGCTAGGGCACTTAGGGCCCTGGACAGGCACCTTTTCATTATTTAAAATCCAAACAAATCAAATTAAATACATGCCCCCAATTTAAGCAAATAATAACAAAATAAGTACACTCCCCATAATGCCAAGCACTGTAAGCCACTTACCTGCTGTCTCACCCACTCCCTCTGTTTCTATCCTGATTGACAGGAGCAGCTCATTCTTGGGTAATCCACAGAGAGCCCTGGAGGCTGACACCTTTTACATCTCTCCCCTTTGATCTCAGATTTGTATACTGAATTTGATCATGACATCTGTGCCTTCCCACTGCCACCCTCTGCCTGGATGAAGAAAATGGGGATTCTGGAAACTTGAGAAACTTCTTGACTTTTTTAGTAAGTTAGGTTAAAGGGGATTCTCTCGTACAGCTTTGGGTTCTCTCGCTCTACTAGAACAGTCTCAACACCCTAAACAGTAAAGGCCCACTCCTGGGAATTGCTCAGCGCCCTCAACTGCCATCACCATCACCGCCATCGTTAGCGAAAGGCACTCAGTACTGCCCAGGAAAAACTCAGCACCTCACTGAATGCAAGCCTCTGACGAAAACTTAATCCCAATAAAAGAAGAGAGGAATAATTCCAAGAGCCAGCATGTTGGCCATATAACTTTACTCCAGGCTTTAAACCCTCTCTGCTAAGATGTCAGCCCTCCAGTTAGGCTAATTCTCACATGAGCTGAGCTTCCAGGTGAGCAGCTTCCATGACAGTGTTTATGGAACATCTTAATGTAGTCAAAACAGCAAGGCAGTCCCTTCTGTGATACTGGCAAATATCCCACAATAAACACTTCATTAACATGCCACAACAGCGATAAACCACCCACCACAGGGCCAGGTTTCACAACTCCATTGTGCCAAGCCTCAAGTTCTCTTCTTCTATGGCGGGCAGCTCAACAAGCCAACTGCATGTAAAGAGCAGAGCAGCAGGCGTGAGTCCTTCCAGAAAGCAGATAGCCCCTCCTCAAACCAAGACTTCAACATGACAGACAGGAGGAGAGGAGGAAAAGAAAATCTACTAAACAAATCTCAAACCAATCTCTATTTCAGATATCACAGCAACAGATGGATAGTTACATTGCAACTAGAGCTGCTCACAATTTTTCATTCCATTATTTTTAAAATTACTGTATTATTAAAATGACTTTTTTGTCTGTTTTCAACTATGTTTCAGATTTTCTTCAAAAAACAACCAAAAAAACCAATAAGAGAATTATGTTTCAGTTTTCAGCACCAAAAAATTGAACAATTTTGGCAAAAAAAGATTGGTTTTGGTTTTTTGACAATTGAAATTTTTTGCAGGATAATAAAATATTTCTCAACCAGCAATAATTATATCAAAGAAGCAGTGGATATAACGTAGGCCTGGGAATGGATAAATCAGGGCTTCTGGTATCTATTTACATCTCTCCTACTGACTGGCGGTAAAACCTTAGGCAAGCGACTTAATCTCAAACTGTGACTCAGTTCCCGCAAATTGTAAAAAGAAATAATTATGCTTACGCCTCTTCTTTGAGATGGTTGGAGGAGAAGCACTGTATAAGTGCTGGTTATCATTATTGTAAAAGACCTGCAATTACTGCAGCCATTCTGCAGTTGGAACTTGTTGAATTTGAGAAGCAGATTGTCCAAAATTATGAGAAAATTAAAGGAGAGAAAAATATTACCTGGGAGAAATGGGTTACTTTTCAGTCAAAAATTAATGCACTGCATTCCAAATTAACATGTGGGATAATTAAAACCATCTTTCCAATGAATTTATTATAGGATATACAAAGCTAATTATAAATTCTCTGTTGCTAATCCCTTGCAGTTTGCTAATGCAGCGTTGAAATCTCTTTGGCCACACTTGTTTAAATTATTCATTAGACACAGCAACAGTTGTGAACTGTAATTTAAATTGGCATCTCATGAATATTCAATTAAAACAATAAATATTGGAATGTTTTACTGCACACTGCTCAATATTTTGTGCTCTATCCTATGTTTACACATTTTTATTAACTCTTTATAAAGGTGTTACCTATTTATGTCACTGATTACAATAAGAATAAAAAGCCCCACTCATAAATATTTGTGTCGTTGCCTTAAGAGAGGCAAGGTAATTAGGCAAAGCTTCAAAAGTCATAATTAACATTGTGGAGATATTATTCTCCTACTGTTTTGCTTTGAACATGTGGACTGGCACCGTTTCAAACACTGTCAGATTTACATACAATGCAGCTCCAGCACTACAGCTTTCCCAAGCAGCCAGGGCCATATCTACTAATCCCCATACCCTCACTGAAGAAGGTCCTCAATGGAGCACAGCTATATAGGGAGGTCACTATCAGGTGCTCCATATCCCCTCCATGCTGTGGAGGATACTCTGTGCCAGCTCCCTCGGTGACTGTGCAGAGAAGACCTAGGACGTGCATGCATGGGTGACAGGCAAGCCCTGTGGGTCCACAGCCCCAAATCCAACACAGTAGTTGTGGGCAGTAATAATGGTTGCAGATCATCTGTGCTGGAGCTTTGCTCCTTGGGCAAAGGTTCTATCTATCACCACATGCCCAGTAGAGATCCCTGCACAAGGCACCTTTACTTGGGCTTTGTGCCTATGCCTGGTATTTGGCTCTGAATGGACCCGGAAGCCAGAAATCTAGTGCACTGGTTTAGGATTCGATCCTGCACGGTACAGAGCATTGCAGCCCCGAGCCAACAAAGCACGTAAGCACATAAATAGGCCCACTGACTTCACTTGAACTTGTTATGTGCTTAGTAAGTAAGCACATGCTGAAGTGCTTTGCCGGATCATGGCCTTAGTGCTCAGTGTCTTGCAGGATCCAGTGCATAATGATCGGGACCACGAGATTTGATGTGAGCTGTAACAGGACTTGCTGGTTGGGCAGCCTGCATCTGTGTACAGACACGAATGGTGAATTTCTGGGACCTGATTTTCTGAAGCACTGAGCACTTGCAGCTCCCTCTGAATTTGACTGAAGCTGTGGGTGCTCAGCACTTCTGAACAGACTCTTGCCAGGAACTGATTTTCCTGGTAGGAAGGAGTCATTTGTTCTGGTAGGCAGCATACAAGGGCAACAGGTGTTGTTTGCCTTTCACCACAGAGTGCCAGCCACAATGAAGATAACAAGGAAGGTCTTGCCTTCAGTTGAGAAGAATCCAAAAGATCCTGGCAAACTGACTGGCAAGGCATTAGCATACACAGGAAACTGCAGTTCCTAGTCACGCGGTTTGGGAGTGGGTGAGATTGCAAGTGACTAGCTCAGACATCAGCAGTAGCTATTTCACTGTACATATTTACTCTCTACTCTGTAGACTTGGACCAGCCAAAATAAGTAAATAAAATCAGCTGGAAATAAAATTCTCATGTGGGAGCACACAGCAGCATTCTGCAGTGAGACACTGCCTTTTCAGAGGGCATTTTTAGCAGCAGCACTAAAAAATAATTATCTAGTACCGTATAATTCTGTGTGCTTTTATTTTTTTAATCAGACAATTTTTATTTAACGTTTGGTTCTACTGTGAAAAGTGACTATAAAAATGACATCGTGGAGCTCCATGTTTATTGCTTCACAGTGGCACCATATAACAGTTGTTCAATTTATAAATTAAATGATGTTTTCCCCCTAACTGCAACCCCTGTAAACTCAGCATGGGAATTGAGACTCAAACAGGGTTTTTCAGACCCAGTTACCCCCACTGGTGGAATAGGCTCTGCAATCAGTACTAAGGACATGATTCAGCAAAGCAATTCAGCACACGATTAAGATCCACCCCTGTTCAGCAAAGCAATAAGATGTAAGCATGTACTTAGCATTTGGCTGAATCAGGGCCTTAGTTAACAATTCTGTTCATGCTGCACAGCACATCCCAATTCACTCTCCTTTAGGTCTATGGCCTCTGAAGGGCAAATGGGGAGAAAAAAGTCAGTGAAAGTTCCTTTGGCAATAAAGAAGGCAGCTGAATATACACAGGATGAAACAGCCCTCTGCAAAGGGCCAGCACGAAGCCTGCATACCACTGAGATCTCGCTCAAACTGTCCGGTGCTGGTCACCTAGGTCCCGCCTTAGGTCTTGTGCTGTTCTTTGTAGAGAGATGAATGATTCTCAGTGGGGGCAGAACTGCTGAGTAAGAAAATGCTGTTTTTACATAGTCATATGTAAAAACAGACCATAGTTTCACTTCAAATGGTTCATTCCCAGAGAAATAAGGAGATTTTACAGCAAACTCTCCATCTGTGCATTCCCATGTATATTAGACAATTGATTTGTTTGTTAAAGTGATCATATTGTTGACCTTCTGTTTTATGGAGTAATCTGATTAGCAAGTGGATAGATCAGGAGATCAAAGGCCAAGCAGTTTATCACAACAATGGAATCTGTTGATTGAGGAGGAAAGCTTATGCTCAAATAAATTTGTTAGTCTCTAAGGTGCCACAAGTACTCCTTTTCGTTTTTTAAGAGAAGTGCTGATATCCCTGCTATTTAAGGTAAGAAAGTGTAAGAATGTAAGAGTGTAAGAAACACAACAAAACAACTAGATTGGAGTCTAGTTTCCACCTCTACCACCACTTGGCCCTGGGCAAAAATCAGGTACATATCTGCACCTCATTCCCCCATCTGTAAAGTAGCCATAATAATTACTTCCCTCTCTCATGGAGATTCTGTGAGGAAAAGCTACTGAATATTTGTGAGGCACCTAGATATTATGGTGATGAGCCCTATACTTAGACAGTTACCACACCTTCCCTTTTTAAAGAGGCTTGCCAAATTCCTTGAGTCAACAAAATAAAGTACAGAGATTAAACAAAAGAATATTATTCATGTTATTACTTTATCAACAGGTTTCAATTAATCTTTTTGGCCACCATAACAGACTTCTGGAACTACTGTAAAGCAAAGCAACTTTTAGGCATTTCCATGCCTTTAACAGTCTATTCAGTCTCTTTCACATAGTCCTGAATAGTGTTCCCAAGTACCATAAGCATACGTTTACAATTCCTTTGTAAAATGTTTCCACGTTTGGTTATTAATAAATATGAGGTACTATTTTTTTACTCTCCATAAATTAGTCTGGCCAGCAATCATCTTGCCAAAATCTAACAGAATCTTTGTTTTTTAACTGTGGTAAAAGTCTCTGTTATATTTTTGTGTCTGTCTGAGTTGTCTAATCTCTTTGCCTAGACCACATTTGTCTCCTCTGTTTTATCTTGTAATCAAGCAAATATACATCTGTTACACTGAAGATGTGATGATGATTTTTCATACTGAAGCAATGTTGCTTTGTAGTTGAGTGTTGCTAAATGTAGATTTTTTCCCCTCCATAACTTGCTTTTCTGAGCAATTCTTCTCCATAGGACTCCACATTCTTCTGTGCTGTTTCCTTGTGGGTATCTAGGACTAGATTTCTCATGATGAAGTTCTTAAGTTTTAGCAATGCCCAGGAATTATCTGATTTCAAACTATGATCCATTATCTGTAATTACAGTCCTTAGAATTCTATGACATACAAAAATGGAATTAACAAATCGGATTATAAATGGACCTTTGTGATGAGATGGTCCAGTAGAGAACAAATCAATTCCCACTCTGTCCCATTGGACTGAAGGCTTTTCAAACTGTATCACAGGTTCTTACTGCTCTCAGTCTTTGTACCGCAGGCAGGTTCTAAACTTCCTCACCATTTCCTCAATATCATTGTTCATTTCTGACCAGAATACAGCATCTGCAGCTCTTCTGTTTGACTGAGTCATTCCTATGCGTCTTTCATTTACTCTTTTCAATATTTTCTTTCTGGCCACTATGGGAATTACTGTATCTTCCATGAGTATGTCTGAAATCAATAAAGATTCATTTTTATATTGGGAATAAGTCAGTGGGAAACCCTGATGCTGCTATCTATTAATTATTGTGTTTAATCTCTGGCTCTCTGCAGTTCAATCTTTATTTCTAATGATACAGTACTTGATTTTATCATGCTTTTATGTATTGAAACTACTTGTTCCAAATCATCTGGTTGTGGGTCAGCAGTGGAACATATACTCTTGATAGCACTGCTGCAATTATGGGGTGATGTCTTGGCTTGAACTGTAGTGATCTTCCAAAAATAATCACTGTATCCTTGCTGGTGCTTCTTCAAGCCCTTTCTTTTGCACTTCAATCAGTGACTTATGGCCAGTTTCAGTTTTGCAACTTCAACCAGAGAGAAAATTACAGAATTTTGTACTGACATGTGCAGCTCATTTTTGGTCTGTGCATAATTTTGTTTACCATTGTTGCAGTTCTCCTAACTTATAGCCATCTGATCCCATATCTCCATACTAATACACATCTAACAATGAGTCAAAGAACTGAAACACTGATGGTGGTGTCAGTACATGCTTCAAATACTTTAACTCTTTTTCATGCTCTGGCATCCATGCCCATTCTGTGTCTCAGAGAGACCTGCATAGCTGGGTATGAACTTATTGTATAATTCAGCATGGTCTGTGGTCTTTGAATTCCCGTTTTATCTTTCGATCGCTATGTGCTCAGTATAACTCACACCTTAGACTAGAGTCTTCAGGCATTATTCCCTTTGTGGTCACTTTCTCTGCTAAGCAGGTGATTTCAGTCATTTGAAATTGACACAATGGCCTTGTTCAACTTAAGGTTTCCTCTTCCTGCATTTTCAAGTACTCTCTTTGGTTGTGGCTGGTGTCTAACAGCTGTGTTGCCCCAGACTATTGTCAGCAGTGTACCCTTTTTCTCCTGCAAGACCTTCTAGCACCAGCGATATTATGCAACAAAACACTTCCAAAGCCTACCATATTCCAAAAGGCAATCTGCAGAAGCAGCGTCTGACAAATTACACATTGAAAGTAATACTGACAGATGTTGATGCTGCCCAAACCTTGCCAATGTATTTTAATTTACAAAAGAATTTGACTTCTGCCATCACAGCAAAAGTTTTGTTCCTAGTGACATGTTCAAATGTTCCTTTTCAAAGTTCTTGTTTAGCTTCTTGGGGTCCATAAAAAGCATTAGTCTCCCCCTTATTTCCTCCACACTTATTCAGGCCATGTCTACACTTATCCCTAGATCAGCACTGCAATCGATTCAGCGGTGTCCTTTTAGCGGGTCTAGTGAAGACTCACTAAATCAATCTCGGAGCGATCTCAGTTTGACTCTGGTACTCCAGCTCCCCAAGAAGAGGAAGGGAAGTCAGCGTGAGAGTATCTCCCATCGACACAGCACAGTGTAGATCCCGGGGTAAGTCAACCTAAGCTACGTCGACTTCAGTTACGTTATTCACATGACTGGAGTAGCGTAATGTAGGTCGACTTACCGCGGTAGTATAGACAAGGCCAAAGGAGCGAACCCAAGTCTACTAAGGAGTGGCTCTTATACCACTGATGACATCTGCTGCGATATTTTGCAGCTCTTCCTCAAGGTTCTTTTACAAAGCTTGTGGGACCTGATAGCTGCTGTGTATAATGTGTTCTGCATTCTCCCATAACCAGATTTCGCATGTCACCTGAAGACAGCCTTTTCCTTTGAACATATCTTCCTACCACGTGATGAGCTGATTCATGCCTGAGTTGCATTCCTTACTAGAATTACAGCATACATCCTGCTGCTTGACCAAGCACTTCACACATGTATAAGCCCAAGAGTGGTCACTTTCCTTGATGTACAACCACAAGCTCTTGTTCTAAGGCTTTGCCTTTATACTACAGCAACAGTTCACACACATCCAGGTCTAGAATTTGTTGCTCACTATAGGCACTCACCTTTGACTTTTCCAACTTTATTCTTTCTTTGAGCCACTCTAGGTCAGTTTTTTACATTCATGCGGACTCTTGTGTTTATTTTGTATGTCACATATGGAGCAGTTGTGCATCATTTTCTTGACCATTTTTAAAAAAACGTGCAGCTTCTTTGTCCACTGCGTTTATGAAGAGTTCGTCCCATTCCACAGAGGAATCCTCTCATTACTGACCCGGGCACTCCCCTGCTGTAGCACATTTTTACAAAGTGGTTGAACTTGGTGCAGTTTGCCCAAGTGCTGGACATCTCTCTACTCATGCCTGACATTTCCCTTTACCTGGCCATTTTATTCTTGGTCTTATCTGGGAAATCTGTCCTCCATAAATAAAACGTTGTCCTAGGGACTCAGCGATCCTCACATCGTTTCTTTACTTCTTCATAGCTTTTTCCCTTCCTCCTCGGCCTCCCCAGTACGGAAGGCATTGAACATATTCAGCACTCCTGTAATAGCTACAAAACTAGTGATAGACCCGTGTGTGTGTGTGTGCATATTTTTTTGCTAATTGTCCATTTTTCTAGTCACTGTGGCCTTCATATACTGTTCAAATTGCTGTCTGTATCTCTACTAGGTCTCCTTAGCATTCCCTATGGGGTGGGAGGGGGAGGAGAGGGGAGAGAGATTTACATGTTGCAGTAGCACAAGCTTTGCCATAGTCATATTTAGTTTAGTGTTATCCTTGCAGAAATTAGAATTGCTGTCCACAGACATGAGAAATGTAGTTGATCTTTTTCTATATTCACCAGCATTTTGGGCCTTAGGCTCATGGTGCCAGGTGGTATATCTTTAGAGGCTGAGGCAGTGTTTTGGGTAATTCATCTACTTGGCTAAGAAAGAGGAATAATTTGTATACTAAACAGTACTGATGCTGCTGTAATCTAGCCTGGCTGCATTCTCTGTCTCCAGCTGCAACTGGTTCTCTATGTGAGTGAGTCCATGAGACTGGATGGATCCTGGCATTGAACAGGGTCCTGCAGGATCAATTTTACACTTCCTGTTGAAACACAGTCCTGTAAAAGCACACTCACTCAGAGCTCCCCATGAATATGAAGAGCTTGGGTAGATAAGGTTTGCTATGGGTATTTGGACAGAGAGTTCTAAGAGTGGAAGACACTCACAGCACATGGCTGTACAGATCACAACACAACGGTGAGAGGCCAGAAAGCACATCTCATCTTAACACCAACTTGGGAGTGCTTCCTGTAAATATGGTAACACAGTATGCTTGGTTAGTGATCTCTGAGTCCAAAAGCCTGAGTTTACTAACAGAATGCAGTTGAAACCTCATAAACAGGAAACATATGAGTTACCATCTAAGTAATTTCATCACGTACCATAATTATTTTTACCTTGAATTGTGACTGGTTGAGCAGCCTACTATACGTGTGTTATATAATTAAATACACAACAATTGATAAATATAGGGAATAAATGTGGTAGGCAAGTGCTTTTAAGTTAAACAGTAGACCTGATTCTCATTTACATAATGCCACTTTCCATCACTCTAGGTGTGTAAAGAGGCCTTAAAATGAAATTAAATGCTATTTATACTCATAGATATACCCTTTAGATTGCCAGAGCAGTGTAAAGCAGCCTTAGCATAAAGAAGAATCAGGCCCATAAAATCTAATAGATACAATACTTATTTTAATGATCCACTATTTTTAAATTACAATAGGTTATATATTACAAAGCTATCTGCTGCTCTGACATGACTGTACTCGCCTAATTTTTCCCTGATGATCCATAGTATCTAAGACCACAGAAAGATACAGGGCTGTATTTTAGAATAGAATAAAATATCAGGGTTGGAAGGGACCTCAGGAGATCATCTAGTCCAACCCCCTGCTCAAAGCAGGACCAATCCCCAATTTTTGCCCCAGATCTCTAAATGGCCCCCTCAAGGATTGAACTCACAACTTGGGTTTAGCAGACCAATGCTCAAACCACTGAGCTATCCCTCCCCCCACCTTTGCATAGGAACTAAGTATAGTGGAAGTTCAGTTACTAATATTATTTATTATTTGCATAGTCCTAAAGCATACCAGGTAAATGAGTGTAATGTCGTGACTACATGGGACACCTTTCCTACAATAGATCAAACCCTCTATTTCTTCTAACCATACTGCAACATTTCCATGCAATATGATCCATTAGAAAAGGTAAACATGCCATGAAATTATTAAAAATGTAGTGCAAAAATTCTGCTCTTGGATTTGCTCAATGGATCTCAGGCTCCAAAGCCAGTTTTCTGCCCACAGGGAGGATTCTCTGTGCTATCTGCTCAGTGTCTATGCAGAGCTGCTCAGAAACAGCCCATTGCTGAAGCTTTGGCCCGTAATGTTCTGAACTCTTAGACTGCTGGGTTCCTTGGCAAGATCAGTTACTACTCTCAGTTTTTGTTGTTCTAAAAATAAATGCCAACGTTATGATAATGATACAGAGGTAGCCATGCAAGTCAAAGGGAGAGCTTCAAACAGATAGCACCATGTATGCCACCATCAGGGCAATCAGGAGTCGCAAGGAATTTCGTTTACAGAGTTCCCAAGAGTGAAGGCTCAGCATTTGTGTGAAGTAGATAGCGTCAGCCACACCTTAGAGACCAAGCTGTGACCCTTCCCAGCTATGCTTGCTATGGGAAGTCCCACACTTTTTCCTTCTCATGTGTTTGCTCAAGAAGCAGAATCATAGAAACTGGGTAGGGTTCACACCTGATTCTCAGCTTCCTTGTAACACCCCCCTGAATTGTGCTGGGTTGCGCTGATTACGTAGGGGCAGAGTTTGTCCTGGTAGGTCATCTTTCGCCCATTCCCCCTTCCATCCAGTATCGTTCTCTAGCCCTTTGCTCAACCTAACCTGTACTCAACTCAATTCAACATTACTGCAAACACAAACAAGACTCTTCTTGAAGAAGAACGCTGGTTTACGATAGGCAGGTTATCAGCATCCTACCCTAAATTAATGCTCACTGGATGGCCAATGGTCTGTAGACTGTAGTGACTGACTACTAAGTAAGCCCTGCAAATCTGCAGATATCCATTTTATATCTGCAGATATCTGCATTCATAAATGCAGTTGTATTGTTTATCATCGTTGTGGTTTGGACAGTGATCCAAATATTTGTATCTGCGCAGGGCTCTAACAGTGAGATAGGGTGCTGGTGCCGATACATATAAAAGGTCAAGTGTGGATCCAATACAAGTTGATTATCGTGGATGCGCATCAGATGTGGAGCCAAATTTTTGTATCCGCACAGGGCCCTACAACTAAAACATACACTGCTAAAGTGGTCAGAGAGAGAATCAAGGACAACCACAGAAAACCAAGACAGGGTTGAAGAAATGCTATGGAAGCTCAAATAGATAAGACCAAAGAGCTGCAAACAGGACAGTTTCCAACTCTGAGCAGAAGCATTCTGCAATTAAGCAGGTGGGCTGGCAAAGGTAAAGGTGGCTGCTCTCCACTAACAGAAAATGAAACCTGCATCATATTAGCAATACAAGCTCAGCTCTTCAGCAGACCAGCTTTGTGCATGAAAGCCAGACGCACTGATGTGATCAACCTCTTTGCGTTAGATAAAACAACATTGATAAGACAAACAGAACATTTGCATAGAAAACTACAAGGTTTAATCTGGAAATGCGCCCACATTTCTCCCTTCCTCTCTTCCCTCAACAGAAAAGAAGAATCAAAGGAGCTAGGACTTGGATGGAAGGGAAAAATTACACAGACAACTTTGATTAGTGTAACTATGTAGACAATTACAGCATAGTCAGTACTGACTCAGTCACCTTGCCTAACAAGGATCTAGGGCAAATTAATAAGATCAAATCATTATCTAATGACCTAAATGAGCTATGGATTGATACAGACCATGTAGAGTGGCTTTATGTACACTATACTTTGTTTTGCTAAAAGTCATTATTAAGTACAAACATAGGAATAGTCAGATTGAATCAGTCTTGCACACTAGTCCTGCACACTGTGTACACAGATTTAGAATATCAAATATAATATAACATCTCTGTATTATTCATCGTCCTATTCCTTATGTATCCTAACATCTTGTTTGCTTTGTTGACTGCTGCTGCACACTGAGCAGAGGTCTTCGTTGAGCTGGCCACAGTTATGCCATAGTATCGTTCTAGAGCTGCTACAATTAATTTAGAACCGTGTAAGGTGTATGTGTAGGTTACAATTTTCCATCTAATGTGCACTGCTATGTATTTATCAGCACAGAACATCATTTGCCATTGTGTTGCCCATTCACCTAACTTTGTTTGGTCTCTCTGAAGTTCTTCACAGTCCTCTCTGGTCCTGAGTAATATAAATAACTTTGCGTCACTTGCAGATTTTACTACCTCACTACTCCCTGAAATTCACAGGACCTAGTACAGAACCTTGAGGCACCTGCTGTTAACCTTCTGGCATGATGAAAACTGACCACTTAATTTTACTCTTTGTTTTCTGTGTCCTGACCCTTTTTTGATTCAAAACAATACTTTGCCTCTCATCCCATGATTACTTCATTTCTTTAGTGACTTCTTGAATGTGACTTTGTTGAAGCCTTTTGGATGTCTAAATAAATCATGCCAATCTCTTCTCCTTTAACTCACTATTTTATCGACAAAGTTAGAAGAATTCTAAGAGATCAGTGAGATATGATTTCCCTTTGCTCCCTTCCATGCTGGGCTTGGTGGTTCTCTCAGTTTCTGAATTTCAATGGGGAGGGGCAGCTAGCTCTTGTCACTTCCCCAGAATCCTGGGGGCAGGAGAGCGACCAGGCAAGGGTTGCTGCCTCTCCTGAATATGAGGGAAACATGAAGTGCTCACACACACACACAGGAGAGCAGGAGCCGGGAAACAAGAGTGCCCAGGTCCTTCTGCCAGTGGAAGGCAGGCCTCCATTCACCTGCAGAGCCAGTTAGCCAGGACACCTCCTGAGGTTGCAAAGCAGCTGCACGCCATCAGAGTCTCCACAGCGTTGAGAGCACATTCAGGATTATGCTAGGTGGGAGTTGGGAGGCTCTTGTTCCGCAGAACCCAAGACTACTTGACACCACCAGAGGGTGACCTAATGTCCAATCCCTGTGAAAGAAACTTGGTTTGTGGAGCCTTGCAGGGTTCACACAAGCAGAGGTGAGGTTCACAAGGAGGGTGGAGAGGGGAGATCTGGTCCATACTGCACCTACTCTAAGAGAAGACTTCACTTGCCAGAGCTTTCAGTAAAAATAAAGCTTTTATTAGTATTCATATTCTACAGTGGCTATTGCATTTCAGTCTGTGTTGGAGTGTCAATGTGTGTGTTTTTGAGTGGGAAAGAGAAGACAAATTGCCGGGAATCCAAAGATGCATCCCACCTGACCATGCCTTGCTGCTACAGAAAGCCATTCTAATTTGAGTCTTTGAGTCTCCAAATCTCTTGCTTATGGGTATGGCTGCAACATACTTCTTGAAGGCAAGTGCTTTCCTTTAGAGCTCCATCACCAATGCCACTGCATGGGTTGGCTGTCAGATGCTGTGAAGGGCAGCCCTCCTCCCCTCTAAATCCCAACCAAGCAGCATCTACAATTGACTTCAGCAACACCTGAAGGCTGAGGGACAGGGATTCAAGAATACTACTTCCTTTCTGTCCCCATCCAGTGTTTGGGGGTTGCATCACTGGCTGCAATGGAGGACCATAAGTGAAGATTGTTACTCTCCTGCAAAGGAGTTTAACAGCTGACTAGTGCATCTCACTTTATAGTGAGAAATGCCCACTGCAGCGAGAGATCAGTGAGAAGTACAACTCTGACAATTTTTATGGATGTTGAAGAACAGCAGCAATACAATCCCACCTTCTCCAAAAGCCAGTTCTGAGAAACCAAACAATTTCCATGGTATAAATGGAAGGATACTAATGGGATTTGTAGAGCTGAGAGACAAATATAACAGCCAGATACAGCATTATGGGACGCTTTATAACCAACAGAGTCAAAGTGAAACATTCGGATTCGTAACATTACCAGCTGGCTTCCTGCCATGCATCAGATGGTATGGAAACATATCTCTCTCTGGATGACGAGCCGTTATCTGTAGCAATCATCGTAATTTCTCTTGACACTGCATGCCACATTTTTATTTATTTATTTATTTATTTTTTTAACAGTCGCAGGACTCAAACAGGGTTCCTTATTTAAAAGGTAGCTTTGATTTTTCTGATCCACATAGATTTAAACTATTTCGATCTGTGCCACTGATGCACAAAGTAGGATATTCAGAAACTCCGTACTCTGGGAAGGTTGAGTCCTGGCCTCCCACTGGGGGCCTGAACATTTTCCATCTGCAGTCAGATAGTTGGCTACAGCTGAAAATATTCAGATTTGCCCCCACAATTTAATTGTAGATGCAAAATGCAGGCACAGATTTGAGGGACTCATACTGCACCCACAAAAGGAAAAATCTGACTTTAGATTAATATTTTCCAAGGGCCAAACCCTGAAGTTCTTATTTGCTTTTTACTCTTTCTCCCACAGTGAGAATAAGCCCCCACTGAGGCCATGGACAAGTTAAAAATGGAGTAAGGAGGTTAGGATGTAGCCCTTTATATTTACCAGCTAAGAAAAGTCTTACCTACCAATTAGAACCTATTTCTCAGCTCACCAAGAGCACTTGCAGAGTGGCTGATGTAGCTCTCTGATCTACTCACTGCATAACAAAGCATTTTACAGCCTATTATTTTAATTGTAAGCACTTTCTGTTATTTGCCTCTAAAAATGGTTCACATTTAAATTAAAAAAACCGTATTCACTGTGCATACACCTACACCACTGTACAGTCATCCTAACTCTTATGTCTGAAACAAAAGCCATGGAATTTTCCATTCCTTTGTGTTCTTTAGCCTAGAGTATATCTTAGCAGCAATTCAACTGTAGGGACGGCATGCAGGCTGCGATTCCGTATTCTGTATAAACAAACTACTGCAAGAACATTTGTTCATTGCCGATGAAACCTGCACAAAGAAGGTTGGAAGAACGGAATTTAACACAACGTATATTTTGGTTGAAAACAAGTCTAAAAGTAGTGTTTACCCTGCTTTTTGGCATGTAAATTCAGATCATCTTCAGGAATGATGAGTAAATATTATGAACAGTCCAACTTGATAAGATGCTAAGAGGCGGCAATTGTGAGCAAAGAGATAAATAATGTTCAGATGAAATAATTAAAGATCAACTGTAACATATTTACAGAGCTGATTTTCAAGAGTGTTACTGGTGTCATCAAAGACTACCCACAGTTACACTATGGGATTATTTGCAAAAGCACAGCTCTTTCTGGGTCTGTGAGATCATGCTATTTGAAGTTAAAAATTATTCTACTCCAACTGCCCATTGCAGTTAAAATAGATTTTATGTTGAGTTACAATAGTGTGCACAAATACATACGGACATATAAAGAACCATCTTTATCCCATATATGAGGTCATGACACAAATTAAAACCATTACTTATATTGACTTTATATGACATTGGTGCATGCCACAGAGCTCCCCCCATAAAATAACATAATTTCCATGGTATCTAATGTACATCAAAAGGGAGAGAGTGGCATAAAAGTGAAAGGACAACAAACAAACAAAATATGTGGCACAGACTGTGGGATGGCATGGGAGCGCCATGCATTCGGGAAAGCCAGCTGCACCAGACAAGTGGCAATAGCAACTTTATTCCACACTGCACAATTGTACCAATACCCTCCTCCTCTCTACACAAACGGCACATAGTCAATGGAAGTAGGATACAGTATAATGCTCAGACTCGCAGCTTTTGGGATTATTGTCATCTGGAAATTACTAGTGCGGCCAAAAGGATCCCCCATTACAGACAAACTAAATACTCCTGTCTATAGATATTAAACACTTTAGAAACATCTTTTGGCCCCATTTATACTGCAGCTTGCAGTTAACTTCTGATGAGACTTCCCTTTTAGTCCCTGCCTTTGAAAAACTGCAAATTGCTGCCACCATTATTTATTGTTCCCAAAGAGGTTATAGTCAAAATAAAGAGTATGCAAATAGAGTATGCAAATTCCAGAACCTGAAAATCTTTAGCTAGACACCAGTATGACACTGTCATATTTGACAGAGGAAATTATGATACACTCTTTAATTACAAATGGTATGGCTCATGTTATTAAATGCACTATGATGCATATGCACAAGGGGGCTGAATTAAGGTTACATGGACAACCTTAAAAGTTGGCAATTTCTAACTTTTGAGTACTTGACTTTGCAAAGTTAACATTCTTTTAATGTAGGTTTTTTGGATGTAATTTCCTAGGTTTAAAAAAAAAATAGAAATTCCATGTGGAACTGTATTTGACTCCCATATAAAACTATTTCCCCATGGTATTTCTCCCTCTCACCCCACCCCCCACTGTTCCTCTGATATTCTTGTTAACTGCTGGAATTAGCCTACCTTGCTTGTCACCATGAAAGGTTTTCCTCCTCCCCCCCCCCCGCTGCTGGTGATGGCTCATCTTAAGTGATCACTCTCCTTACAGTGTGTATGATAAACCCATTGTTTCATGTTCTCTGTGTGTGTGTATATAAATCTCTCCTCTGTTTTTTTCCACCAAATGCATCCGATGAAGTGAGCTGTAGCTCACGAAAGCTTATGCTCTAATAAATTTGTTAGTCTCTAAGGTGCCACAAGTACTCCTTTTCTTTTTGCGAATACGGACTAACACGGCTGCTACTCTGAAACCTGACTCCCATATAGTTCATCAACAGGGTTAAGACACTTAGATCCCCAGCACACACCTCTGCTACTTGTGTTACCTGAGTAACTGGTGGCAGTAGTAGGTTGTCATCCTACATGTGGGCCAGCCATTAGATTTTGCCAGTGGATCTCACATGGTATTTGCTGATGGCAGTGGAATGATAGACTCAGGGATCCTTGGTTCTACTCCAGGTTCTGAAGGGAGTGTACTTAGTGGTTAAATAGTCCCCCACCCACGTCCGATACCTTCTGCCTTTGGCCCCTCCAGTCTGACCTCATGCCAGTCTCAGTTCCCTAACTCCACTCAGCCCCTTGTCCTAGCTCACCCTCACTATTTTACAGCTCTTTGTCCCAGTCGTACCCCTCGCCACCCGAGCTCTTCACCCCTCAGTACTCCAGTCAGACTGATTCCTCCTTCTCTTCTTTGCTGCCTATGCTCCAGCAGGGGGGCACTGAGAGCACAGGTGAGACAATCTCCCTGCTTTCAGCTCCAGTGCCTGGTACTTCCACAACCTTTGGCAGCTGAGTGGAACAACTGCAGGAAAAGTCCTGCTCAGCCTATGCAGCTTCTGCTGGATGGAGCGTGCTCAGTTGGTGTGTGGCGACGGCATGGTGTGTGTGCCGCCCAGTCGGAACACAGGCGCTGTGTGGGGATGGAGCATGCTTAGAACAAGCAGACTCTTCAGAGAATTTAGCTGCCAAACTCCACAGATTCTCTTCTGGGCAGGTGTGAACTGAGATTTTCAGAGGCTCATAAATTGGCCAAATATGGGCAGTTTTCACTGGGAAGGCAAAAGGCCTGTCCCTGATCCCACGGCAACCTCCCCACCCCCCTTCTGAATTTCAAGCCCCTGTTTCAAAGTATGCAGGCATTAAAGCTACTCAACGAAAAATAGAAAATTTCAGCCTAAAGTGTTTAAGTTTAGGAAAGTTATAAGCATTCATATAAGTATATGTATGTATATACATTCATACTCAGATATATCATTCACATGGATTTTAAATTCATTAGTGGACTAAAAATGGCACCCACACACCCTAAACATATTTACTGTGCCTATTTCCAGCCACTTTATATTGTTCCTAAAAATCTCCTGCTGTATTATCTTCTCTGCTACAGTAATTCATAGATTTTATTTTCCACAACATTTTTAATTTATATCATGTTTTATTTATGCTACGGCCTTTTGTGAAATCTCAAATTTCAAACCAGACACAAACAGCACACACATAAAGTAGACTTCTCATTATCAACCTCACATAGGAAACACAATTGACTGAAATAAATCTTGGGTTTTATGTCGGTGATGCGTTTACGGAGTACGTGACATTTTGCAGCAATATAAATTGTACATTAAAAGATAATTTTCCAAACACGATACCAAATATGCACTTGGAGCGTTGCACCATTATGTAGAGTAATACTGAAACTGTGCTTTAACAAATGCTGTTGTTATTTTGGACTAGTTCAGATTCAAGATTGCATCAGGCCTTGTGAGTAGGTTTAGGAGTGATTAAGTTTACTGTGCACAAAAGCCAGCTATTTGGCAAACTGTCAACACAGCGTAATTGATATTTTAATTACACCACTAATACATACATGCTGCTGCTCACAATGAGCCTCCTCATTGGTGTTAGACAAACAGCTTATTTACGGCTCTGAATATTGTTCCAAAGAAGTTTGTATTTAAATTGATAATATTCTAAATTACTATAAAAATGAACCAAAT
This sequence comes from Dermochelys coriacea, assembly GCF_009764565.3. Taxonomy (NCBI): domain Eukaryota; kingdom Metazoa; phylum Chordata; order Testudines; family Dermochelyidae; genus Dermochelys; species Dermochelys coriacea. The sequence goes on from NC_050080.1 coordinate 29,320,820, forward strand.
TGTTCTCTGCAAATTCCTAATGGCAGGAAATGGATAGAACAATGCAAACAGAAATGATCATCCTGCTTGGCATATGTTCTGTGGGATGAAATGGGGCACAGGCAATTTACAGCTGAATGTCCAGGAAAATCTCGTAAGGGTGACACCTACTATTAGTAGTGGAATAGTCTCTCTCAAGTTGTAGAAGCTCATCTTTTGAGACATAATGGATGGCAAAGAACTGCAGAATATATAAATACCTATATAACTGTGGACAAGAATTCATCATTGGCTAATGGAAGAACTGGAAGAATTCAAAGACCTAAAAGGTCTTTTCTGCCTCTAGCCTCTATGATCCTGGGAAAACACCATGTGTTGCCCATGTAACATGGACTTCTGGGCCTCCATATACACATGCTCCTTGAAAGGGAAATCAGAGCTGCCATCTATTGGCTAGACCCTGCAGCCTAGTACTTTGAGGGTTGTGGTTAAACCCCTTCTCCTAGATCTGAATGGACAGGATGAGGCTGAATGAAGAGGGAGATTTTTAAAGGCACTGATAGGAGCCATGTCTCCAAAGGCAATTGTGCACTTAGTTGACCTCTGTGCTTTTGAAAATCTCCCATGCCGTGTGTTTAAAATTGCTATGGGCAATTGGGACCTCCTCTCCTCTCCCATCTCCCCGCCCCGCTGTGCCAGCCACACCAGGCTTGACATCCCATTTAGATCCTACTTCCACTTCTCTCTCCTTGCTATTTCCTGCATTTTCCCCAAGGCCCATTTTCCCAGTCCCAGCGCTCCAGGCCCCTTGCCTCTCATCATTCCAATCCCTCCTCAAAACCCTCTTTTCTGTGAGGCCCGTAAGGAGTGAACTAATTACTGATTAGGGAAAGAGGACAAGGAAAAACCTGAGTTGTTCCCCTTTTTGGGTCCCGCAAATAGAGATCTAGCTTTCAGATGATGAACTCTACAGAGGAGTGGCTCTCTATTTTGACGTATTAACCATACCGAGTGTATTGTTGGCACTGAACAATAAGGGTGGGATTTTAAAAGGGATTTTGAAAGATCAATAGGAGTTGTGCTCTGAACTCCCTCCCTCCGGCAAATATGAAAATTCCATCATGAATAATTATTCATCCGTCCACATCCCGTGCTCTTCACTGGAGGATCTGAGCATCTGTAATAACAATAATGCCACAGCAGGGTCTCCTGTGTAGCTGAGGAACAATATGATACAGATATCTATACAAATAGGCTAGGGACAAGTAACCCAGCATGCAGATGCAATTGCTGAATTTCACATATTAGCATCTTGACCGTTTAATTAGCATGGTTGAAGTGGGAAGCCCTGGAAAGGTCCATGCCAGGGGTTGATCTGTACTCATGCACATTCAAAGCTGCCATCGACATAGGGCCTGTTTCTGGTAACTGGTGAGCATCTGCAACTCCTAATTAAGACAATGGCCGTGGTGCTACTCCCACTAAAGCCACGAGGAGCCTTGCCACCGATTCTCGTAAGAGCCCAAAGGGAGTTGTCACCTCTCTGCATCTCCCAGAACCAGATGGAGAGGGTTGAACCTTCAGAAGACAGCACGTACTCTCTGACTGTGCATGCAGGGGATTTTGAAATGAGGTGGCCATGCACTGATGGGTAGGGTCATGGCATGACCTTCGAATAGCCACACACAATCTCTTTTGGAGCTGCTCAGGGGCCAGCCAGGGCCATGCAGCACAAGCAAATGAGGCAAGTGCAAGCCAAGACGCGCAGCAAAGTTAAGGGAAGCTGCAAATAAGACTCAGAAAGAGGATTTTAAGCAAATGAAAACAGCAGGCCAATTTACTGCAAAGTAAAAGCTACAGCTCAGGCACCATTACTCCCTGGTGGGCCTGGCCTGTTGGCAACAGCAACTGGGGTGGGACCGGAGCATCTAGCACACAGACTCATAGACTTTAAGACCAGAAGGGATGATCACGATCATCTAAAAGCTTATCTTGGATTGCATCTTCCCCCTGAAGCCGCCAGGACAGTAAATTGCTCTGCAAGTCACTCCTCCAGATCAGGCATAGGGTCCCAAAACAATCTCTGTCACACTGCCGCTGACTCAGTCTCTCCACAGATCTAGGGTCTCAAAGGGCAGCATGACTGTGAAATGATCCAGCCACAAGTCTCTGGGCACCCGGGGCTCAGTGTGCTGCAGAGCATGTGGAGGAGGGCACATTCAGCACCATGAGGACTAATGCCTACAGCAGCTACTGGCTAAGATGGTGAGGTGCAACTCTGAGCTCCAGCTGCCTCGTGGAGGGGGGAATTGCTGGATGGCACTGGGAAGGCCCGTTACACAATTCCAGTGCTAAATACACAGCCAGAATCCATGTCCGTTCCCAGCCCTTGACTGCACAGTTCTGGCCTCATTTTCAGCCTGCCTAGGCATACAAAGCCTGCCTCGTCTTTGAATATAGACACCATCCCATGTACCTATCAACCCCACTGCACACAAGCTGCCTTGAAAGTGTGACTGCTAACCACAGCACTGCTGCTCAACCACCCCAAAAGGCACAGAAACTCCCAAACCTGAGTGCAAAGCAAAGAATTCAGACAGCAACTTTTTACAAATGACCATTCCTATGATACAGAAAGAGCGAAGTGTTTTCAGTTTATTCATTTTTTAAATATGTATAAAAGTAATTTGCTCCTAGACTTGTCTTCTACGTTCCAACCTAGAGTGAAATTTTATAACCTAGTGAAAAACCCCAGAAAAAAAGGGGGGCTTTCAAATGAAAATGCCAACAGAATCTTAACAGGAGCACACGTGGGTGCTGCTAAACTAAGCTCACAAGGAGGTGGGGCAAATGCCTTAAAAGAGTTAGTGAAGGCAAAATAATGTTCATTAAAAATAGAAAAACAACTGAAAAAATATCCTTTGTATTCAACTTCGTACTCGTACATCATAATGTTCCAGTAAAAGCCCATTTTCCCTTGAGATAATAAAAGAATTGAATTTTTCCTTATCGGTCATCTATTTTTCTAGCTAAAGCTATTACTCCCTCTCTGCGGTTGCTAGGCAACAAGAAATATTAATAGCAGCTTTTATTAGCTTAGCTTTAGCAGCAGAGTACCAGAATGAGAAAATGGAAAACATAAATGTGTTACATAAATCTTTCAACCTTTCAGGGTTTGTGTTAGTCTCTGTTTTCATAATGATTTATTGAAGTGATGGTTCATTTATGAGAAAAAGGAGTGTGAAATAAGAAAACGGAACATTACCCTGAAGGACTGTTTGAAAATAAATAATTATAGGAGGTGAAGAAAAGCTGTTTAAAACCATTTTTCTGAGTTTTATAAAATTTAAAAAGACATATTTCTTTCATTTATTGCCTCTGAGAAAAACACTAGCAGAAGACTGCAAACAGGGCTCCGTTTAATACAAAGAAACCTTCACATACAATTGTATTATTATTATTTTCCACCCAGGCCTTATCTTAGGCAGTTTAGTTTTTAAATAGCGAACCACTAATGAGCAGAATTACAAATTAGTTAAAACCCAAGATGTAAAGAATTAGTACAACTCCAGAGAGGCACAAACCATCTTGGGTCAAAATCCATAAGGTTTCACTGACTCTCTTTGCACACCGTCAGTCCCTGTGTTGACAAAGTCTGTCCCTACATTAAACTGCACCAATATTACTGCTGTTCATTGTGTTGTAAAGCCTGCTAATTTGGAATTTAATTTGGTTTGCATCTTGATTTGTGTGGCGTCATGCTCTGTTTTATTGCAGCTGTCCTCAGCAATATGTCTGGTAACTGGAGCACCGTATTTAAGTTTATTTATTTCTGATTGTGTATCATATGTGTTTCTAAACACCGTAACTCAGGAAAGCAGGTCTTCTTGGCTACCACGTGGAAAAGTAAGACATACATTCCATCTTTCCTGCAAAGGATTTCTGCCTACCTGGGTGAGCTCCACTGAATAACACTGAGTTCTTGTTTTTTTAAAAAAATAAATACACGAGGTGAAATCCTGGCTTCATGGATGTCAATGGACTTCTGGCTGAACAGGTGGAATTTTAAGGCATGGGGAGGGTATCTCCTCAAAATGAACTCTCCAATGAACCTCAGTTATAAAAGCATTACCCCTCCCCGGGAACTAAATCACAATGATATAGCCCCCGACCACACAGACATTTACAAGTCTGGCAGGACCTCAGCCATAACTTTCCTCTGAGTGTTGCCTTCCCATATCCCACCTGCACACCTCAGCCCATGAGGGCCTTCCACAGCATCCAGCACAGAGAATATGCCATGTCTTGGGCAGGGGTCCACCAGCCACAATCTGACCCATAATTCTTGGGGGGAAGGAGGAGGAGTGAGACAGAATCACAGCCTGACTGTGAACAATGCAGCCAATCATTCTACAGGATTTTCTTCTTTTTAGGGCCATGTTAAGAGCAAATTTGCTCCCAGGTTTAATATTTTCCCCCTAAACCTAAGACACACAGAAATGTTGTTTTAAATGATAAAGAAACAAAATTCCAGTAGGAACAGGTTTTCTAAAAATCAGTAAAATAAGCATCCCCACCCCCATGCAGGAGAACAAGAAAGTGAAACTCGCTAAGGTGCAATTCCATAATATTTAAGCATTGTGGGATCAGGGGCTAACTTACATACAGAAGCAAAGCTGACTTCCGGCCTGTTCTCGTGCCAAAGTAAAACACAAAAAGGAGATGAATACCAGAGCTAGAGGGAGCACGATTCAATTTCCTTTTTAATTGTTCAGCTCTAATAATCTAAGCCATTGGGTTTGATTCAGTGTTAGGCTAAGGGATGCTACGGTGATATATGCAGTATCAACGTAGGGGATGGGATTTGGACGTAAAAAACATTACATATTAATTTCATATTTGAAATAAGTCTCATTGAAATAAATTAAATTATTTTTTGTTTCCCTTTCTGTTTTGTGACTGTCTGGACCGTTTAGACTGTGAGCTTTTCGGGGAAGGGGCTGTCTCTCACTGTGTGTTTGTACAGCACTTAACACAATGAAACCCTGGTCTCAGCAGAGACCTCTGTATTCTACCATAACAATAGCAATTAAAAAAAAACACCCTGTTCATGACATTGTTCCTTTAAATCTCTTATAAAGAAATAGTGCTAGATTACAAAGAATACTTTTAATACATTTTATTTAAAATATGTAACTTTTATTTAAAGTAGACAGGAATTTAAGATAGATATATTTATTTAAATAGTTATGTATTTAAATATTTATAAACAATAAATACATTATATCATCTGCCAAGCTAAAAACCACATTTAACAATTTCCATACCTTGAAGAAACAGCAAATGGCTAACACTTGTTTTTCTAGTAAATTTCTAATTGGTTTCATTTTTAAGCTATTTCCTGTGTTAGAAAATGATCCAAAACTAATTTAAATCAATTATTATCTTTAGAGTGTAAGCTCCTAAGGGCAGAGACCCTCTTTTTGCTCTGTGTCTGTAAGGTGCCTTGTACAATGGGGTCCCCTAGTCCATGCCTGGGGCTCTGAGGCAGTACTGCAATACAAATAACTAACAATAAATTATTCAGACTTGCACTGACTTCAGTGGGATTTGGATCTGGCCCTGAGGGAGCACACAGTTATGGATGGACTTATCAGCACAGCAGGTCTGACTCAGGAGAAAAAGTGGATTCAAGTATGTGAGCAGTCTGAGGAAAGAGAACAGAGATGACCAAGGGTCTGATCCTGGGAAAAGTTACGTCTGCTAGGTCCCACTGACAATGTGCAGGAATAACAATACTCGGGGGGGGGGGGGCACAGCTGTTTGCAGGATTGGACGCCGAGAGAGAAATTGCTAGGGGGGTGGAAGGTGTGGGAAATTCATGAAGAGAGAACCAAGAGGGTGGAAACTGGGGCATTTGGGGAAAAGGAATACGGCCTGGGAAATGGGGAGAAGCAACAACAAGAGAGATGGAGGGAGACACATGGGGCAAAGACACATTCAGCGACAGAAGAAACGGTAGTGAATCAGAAGAGAAAATGCAGCAACACAGTCACGGGGCTCTGGATGGTTCCATTTGACATTTCAAATGTCTGATTTAATGTTGCTGTTTATTATTTATTATTCAGATTGTGGTTGGGGCCCGCACTGCGTGAAGCACTTTCTAAACACAAAGGATCCTACCTTGAACAGCTCACAATCTATGGTCTTCGACCATTTGCATTTTTAATGACTCTAGGCTTTGATCAGGGAGAGGGGAGGCTTCATTTCCCCCATCACGCACACATACGTACACATCCCAGCCCCAGCCAAAGGAAGTGGCTATTTTTAGTTTCCATTTCTCATTGCGAGATAGGCAGATTGTTTACAGGTGGATTATTTATTTGGCTTTTATTTATATTTCATTCAAAACTGCCACAAAGTTAAAAGAACGTTATTTAGGTTGCAAAATGAAACAGTCGATTGTTAGGAAATTCCAGATTTACAGATGCCCTTGCAATCTCAATTCTGCTTCTTTGTGCATGTATCCTATGCACTAAATGAGACGGGGGTTATGTGGAAAAAACAGCATGTGCTATAATTAAAGACTGTATCATAATGCATATATACCAGAGACTGAATTAAGGTTACATATGCAACTGTAAATCTGGCATAGTCAAACTTCCAAGTTCTTGCAACCTTAATGTTCTTTTAACTCAGGGTGTGTCTACTTGTATAGCACAGCAGCTGTGCTACTGTAGTGCTTAGTGAAGACACTACCTATGTCGATGGGAGAACTTCTCCCATCGGTGTAAGTACTCCACCTTCCCAAGAGGCAGTCGGAGAAGCCCTCCCATCATTATAGTGCTATCTACACTGGGGGTTAGGTCAGTATAACTGTGTAATTCAGGGGTGTGGATTTTCCACAACCGAGTGATGCAGTTATACTGACATAAGTCAGTAGCGTAGGCCAAGCCTTAATGTGGGTGTGGAGGGAGTATACAATTTTCAATTTTGTTGTAACTGTAACAACTCCCCTGTGCACTGGATTTGAACCTTGAACTTCTAGCCCTGGTGCTCAAAATGCTACAGCTTGACCTACAGGACTAACTACACTAGCTGGTAGGAGGAGAAATCTTTTATCCCACTCAGTCCAGAGGATGGTTATGGAGGAGCCCAGGCTGGCTCTCTTTCCCACAGTGATCTAGGGGAATTTCTGCCTCACTTGGTGCCCCTAGAAGAAAATATGGGACACTGGAGTGGGGGAGCTCAGCCTGGCCCAACTCTTCCTAACCCTCCAATACAGCTGCTCTGCCAGCTCTCAGAGCAGTGATTGCTGCTGCTGCTAATTTGGTGGTAGCGTGAGCCCAACCTTACAATGTTCATATTCAGTTATTACTTCGGCGGGCTGCCAACATTTTCCTGAGACACAGGAGAGACAAAAGTAAAATAAAAGTTAACTTTCAACAGTTTACAGCTCAGAAAAACTCAATGGAATTTTGTTGAACAAACTCTTATACATTTCAAAGGCCTATTGCTAACCATGGACGTTTTTGAGCTTCTCAAATAAAGTCACAAGAATGTTTTATGATGGAAAGTCTTGGGCAGCTTAGATACAGGGGTTGCTACCAGTTTCCCCTACAATACAGTGATCACCACTAAAAGGTCAGCACTTGCTAATAGTTAGCATTGTGTGGTATCTAAGACACTGAAGCTTCCACACACACAACAGTATATGTAACAATAATGTCCTTGGTTCTGCCCCTACCCTGGTGGAACCCGTAGGAGAGGAGCACAGGGGACAGAGCTCTCGGCAGTGATAACTTTAACATCTCGAACCCCCTCCCTGAACCAGTCACACACAATGCCCAAGCCCAAGGGAGGAATGCCCCAGTGCTCCAATACCCTTTTCACTGCCATTGTGCCAGACTAGGACCATGGAAAAACAAGGCTGTGTTCCTGGAGTTGGGGTTTGTTCACATGGAGTTTTGTGATATTCATCTCCTAGGAGCAGGTTTGAAATAACGTGACCCCAAGTGTTTGAGTCAATGGTAAGTTACAATGGCAGGTGCAGTTCCAAACTGGGCCAGTGGGGGAGCTGTCAATGGGCTCCCGTCTGGCTGACCAGCAGCGCTGCTCTCGGGGAGTGAGGTTTAGGGGCTGGGCCCTCAATAGGCTCAGGGGACTTCTCCCCTTTATGGGGTGAACCCCTGGGCAGCCAAGGAAGCCCAGTCCAAAATGGTTGTGGGCAGAGCTGTTTGCAGAGAGGGTAGTCTGGGCCTGGGCAGCACAGGAGGCCCCAGCAGGAGTCACTGCGAGTGGCGGTTCCCGTCTCAGTGCAGTAAAGTCCCATCTCTGGGCCAGGATACTCCCACTCCTCCCCTCTGCTTGGGGTGTGGCACCAGCGCCACCCCCCGGTAGGGGAGCCTCCAGTGCTGACAGGCTCCGTTCGGCAGCCTCACACGATGAGGGACGCAGACATTCCGAGACCCCCGGTCTAATATTTATGGAAATATGTTTGCACTGGATTGGAAATTCTTCAGCTCTGACCTTGATCACCCTTTGTTTCTGTCAAACATGTTCTTCCAAATCCCTTCTGAAAACTCATTTATTCACAACAGCTCTTTAACCCAACGTGCTCCCATTCTCCTGGCTACCCTGGCCATTTTATCTCAGCTTTTTCAAAGGCTGGGGCTGTGCTGCCTCCAGTCACTTTCTGCCAGTCTGCTCTGGCTGCACCACTCTCTTCACTGTTCTGTCCTCAGTAACCACCCCAATTCGGATGGCACCCTCGCCCACAGTGCCAAGGCCCAGGACATGCTCTGCTGCCCGCCCTCATCACCACAAACACTCCTGATGGACAGAGGTAGCAACAAGTGCTGGCTTCAGGCAAAAATCCTTGTGCTCACTGAAGCTGGTCAAAAATGTATTTCAAAACTCTCTTTTTCTGACAGAAAACACCATTTTTCTAAATTACTGGTTTTTGGAGGGGGAGGGAATTTTTCGTTTTGTTTGAAATGTTTTAATTTCTCACCAAAACATTTTCTGTTTTTCTTTTTTTTTTCCCTCACGCACTCTCCCCCTTTTTTCTCTCCCTCTTCACTCCCGTTTTTATTTCCCCCCTATTTTCTGGAGGCAAAAAACAGAGAGAAAGTGGGAAAAAACTGACAAATTTGGGGGGTTGAGTTTTGTCAACAAAACAAATTTTCCCATCAAAAAGCGACCTTTTCTGACCAGCCCCCACACTTTTCCCTGCCTCTCGACTATCCTTGTGCTCCTCCCATATCTCTGCCCCTTGCCTATCCCAGCCCAGGACACCTTCCTTCTCTCCTCCATCCTTTCTAGCTCTCCCATTCTCTGCCTCTGCGTCCTCGCTCCCTTCCCTTCACATGTTTCCCACCACCTTCTTTCCTTTCATCACCTTCACCTATTTCCCCAACCAGTGAAAAGTGACCATTTGTATGAACAGTGATACAGGCAAGAGAAGAAAACCCCACCACTACATTACAGAACCACCTACATTACCAAGATTAGCACATAATATAAGAGAGTGAACACAAAGGGTGAAATCCTAATCCCACTCAAGTTAATGGCAAAACTCCCAAGGACTTCAATGGGACAGAATTTCCGACATGCCCTTCTCCACCATCTCACCCCCAGCCCTTCTTTCCTATTGTTTATTTAATTCACTCATGCATCTTGTAGGTCATAGGCTCATCGAATCAAGGATCATGTCCTGTATGTTTGCATAGCACCCAACACAACAGGCCACTGATTCTGACTGGGGTATTAGGTGTGATTCATAATATAAATAATTAATAGTAACTGTAATTATGTGCCTGGGTCAAAGGTGGCACGAAAACCATTTCCATTTATTCTCATTGGGTTTGTAACAAAATTCCTTAAGATTCAGGCCTGAGGAAGATATCTACAGTTGCATCTCAGCTTTTTGCTTTGCTATTTCACGTTATGATTTTTATTTGTGCAGGAAATTTGTACAATAAATGCTTCCTTACTAGTGACACAGCAGCACGCTTTCTGCGTATCAATGGAGAGAATGTCAACTAGCTTTCTGCATGCTTCAGGCGTTGAGGAAAAGGCCTGAGGGCTAGGGAGGAGAACAGAACAGAACCATCCACAGAGCTACCGGCCCTCAGCCAGAGGAGCAGGGTAGAAGGATAGATAGAACAGGATAGAAGAACAGAGATCCTGAGAACACAGCAGAGCGGCTCAACATTGTTCAACTGAAAAACTTCTCCATCAAAAAACGTAGTCTCACTGAAATCAAAATGTTTCACAAAAGCACCGCTATTTCAAGGAGATTTTTCCATAAAATCATTTGAAATGAAACAAAAATGTATATTCTGTTTTGTTTCAAATCACAATTTTCATTTTGTTTGTGATTTTGGACTTTAGATTCCCCCCTCCTTTGCCCCGGTTTTGTCCCCACTGAAAAAGGAGGGGAAAAATAGGTTTGGGGGATTCCCTCTCCTTGTCCACCCCGATTTATCAGTAGGGCCCTACCAAATTCATGGTCCATTTTGGTCAATTTCACACTCATAGGATTTTTTAAATGGTAAATTTCATGATTTCAGCTATTTAAATCTGAAATTTCACGGAGTTGTAATTGTAGGGGTCCTGACCCAAAAAGTAGTTGTGCAGGTGTCACAAGGTTATTGTGGGGGGTGGGGGTTGCAGTACTGCTACTCTTACTTCTCTGCTGCTGCTGGCAGCAGCGCTGCCTTCAGAGCTGGGCAGCTGGAGAATGGCGGCTGCTGGCCGGAAGCCCAGCTCTGAAGGCAGAGCCACCGCCAGCAGCAGTCCAGAAGTAAGGGTAGCATGATATAATATGCCACCCAGCTCTGAAGTCAGCACAGAAGTAAGGGTGGCAACACTGTGACCCCCTAAAATAAACTTGTGACCCCCCTGCAACTTCTTTTTGGGTCAGGACCCACAATCTGAGAAACTCTTGTCTCCCCCCCGTGAAATCTGTATAGTTTAGGGTAAAAGCACACAAAAGACCAGATTTCACAGAGGGTAAACCAGATTTCACAGTCCTGATGCATTTTTCATGGCCATGAATTTAGTAGGGCCCTATTTATCAGTGGGAAAAAAGGAGGGGAATAAAAAAGGAAGAGGGTAAGGGACAATAATGCAAAATGTGAAATATTTTTGATTTTTGAAAACTGAAACAATACAAAAAACTGATTCAAAACATAGAGCAAAAATGTCATTTTGTTTACAATTTCTTATAGAAAGATCTGAAGTTTTCTTCAGAACATTTTGAACAAAACATTTTTATTTGAAACTTTTCAGGGGGAAAAACACTTGAATTTTTGGCCTGTGTCTGGCACAGAGCATTACATTTAATTTGTTTATTAATAACAAGAAATATCCATCTATCTAGTTTTCTCCCCCCAACTTCCCCATGCTGAGATTTCTCTCTCATAAGCGCGCGCACACACACACACATTCAATGACCCCTCTCTCTCTCCCTGTCCATCCTGCAGCACTGGAATCTATTCAATTATTATTATTTTTTATTTGTATTATCATATTGCCTATGAGCTGCAGTCATGGACCAGGACTCCATGGTGCAAGGTGCTGTACAAACATAGAACAAAAAGACAGTCTCCCGCCCCAAAGAGCTGCCAATCTAAGTATAAGATAAGTGACCACAAAGGGATAGACAGATGAGGGTACAGGGAAACTATATCGGTCAGCATGAGAGGCTATGATCACAGCACACCAGCAGCCTAACCACTGTCAAGTTTTCTGTAGGCCTCTTTCTTCTCCCTCAAAGTTCTGCTCTTCCACAGAGGCAGCCTGTACATGATGTTTAGAATGCTCCGTGTGCCAGAGAAATGTGTTGAACCTCACGTCTTCAACAAAGGAAGAGGTTTGAAGATGAACACCCAATTTGAGCCAGCCAGGACATATCAGACATTCACATAGAAAGAAGAGGAATAAAAAGTAACTTCCCATAAACCAGTGGCTTTCTGATCCCCTTGCAAATCAATCCAGAACCAGGGATGCTGCTGGGGAATCTGGGATGGTTGGCAATGCTATCTAATTGTGTCTCAAGGACACACGAGTCTGCAAGAGGGAGACCAGACACTAGATCTCAGGGAGCAATCTGAAATGCCCCAGGAGCAACTGGCTGAGAAAAAGCAGGCAGCACAGAGAAGGTGCCGGGGAAGGGAGACTGTTGATAGCATGTATTTGTAATAAGCAAATATGGAGGAGACCTTAGTTTTGCAAAACTTCCTTGGTCAGGTCACTGCTCTGGAGATGTAATACAAGGTCCCATTTTATCAATACCCCTACATTCCAGATGCAGGGAGTGCTTCACAGGAGGTCAGACTAGATGATCACAGTGGTCCCTTCTGGGTTTATAATCTCTGAATCAGATAAAAGATTCCTGTTTTGGCCCATTTTTGAAACACAGACCACACAGCCTGGGAGTCAGGAGACCTGGGTTCTATTTCTGGCTCTTTAATGACTTAATGTGGGACTTTTAACAAACTATTTCACCATGCAGTGCTCCTTTCTGTAAAATGGGGACAGTAATTTCCTACCTCCCAGGGGTATTGCAAGACTTAATGAAATGTTTGGAAAGTGTTAGTTATCAGATTCTTGGATAGGAGACACTACAGGATTGCAAAGCATCCCTTACCCTTATTCCCAATTAATTTTTGAGCAGTAGAGTAAATGTCATTTCCCATTGCTCTCAGTAATGCCTAGGTCATGTCATTTTAGTCGTCCTCAATTTTTCATTAGAGCACATGAAAAAATCCTAGCTACTAGACATAAATTCTTAACAACATTTAAAATTTGTATCCCAAACTTCTTGCAATTACAATTTTTCCCTTTCATTAAAAATATTCTTACTCCAGAAATAAAATAAATAGCAGCAAAGGTAGGAAACATCTGTGTATGCAAAAAAATGTACAGACCATTGTGAGCCAAAGCACATAGGAGGCATGTTAATACCCTTAACATTTGCATTAGTCATTTAGGTTTTGAAACAAAGACCAAATCTCATCAGGCTTCCTGCTGAACTCTCAAACAAGAGTCACCTTCCTAACCGGCTGATGCCCCCATTTCTACACACAGTGAAACAATCAGTGCTTTGTTACTGTCAAGTCAGTAAACATGTTCCTCCTCAGAATGAATTTTTCCTGTTGCAAATACCTACCTTAAATATGGGTAACTTTCAGGGAGGATCACAGCACTTCAGATGCCCTGCAATGTCACCCAACCAATGCCTGAAGCACAGTCTACTTCATTAGACCATTACCAAGTGGGTTATGACTTGATGGGCATGCGAGCAGAAGGTATTAATGATACAAATTTAAAAATCTGCTCCATCTCTGGGATTTTATTGTTCCCTCATGTGCATGCACAGCTCCCATTAATGCTAATCAGGAGTACACATGCACATTGGGACAAACGCTATACTGCCATGTGCACACACGGGAGTCAATGGAATCCCTGTCCATGCATCCAAAGGCAGAATTGGCCAATTTGTGAAGGAAAAGGGCGGTCAGCCTGTAACAAAAAGTTTGATTGCAGAGGAAAAGTGTCTGACAGGGGGTAAGAAAGGATTTCATTTGGGCCTAAAATTACAACACAGTTAATTTACTGATCTACCTCATTACTGCTGGGATCTATGGAGATACCTTTCCCAAAGACTATGCTTTAAAACTAAACACTTCCAATTCACTATCAGCTGGAAAATTCAGGGTTCCCTGGATTTTTAATTTTAGTGGTAAGGGGGAAACAACTCCTAATCTCTCTATTCTGTTTTCAGCATACTAAGCCCCCTTCTTATCTTCCCTAGCTCAGTCCTGATTTATTGTCAAGATGCTGCATTTGTAAAACAGAACCATAAAATAAAAAAAAGAGAACATTTCCCAAGGACTACTCCAAAATAAATTATTTCAGCCATTCAGAAGCTGCTTAATAAATCCCACTATTCTTGTTTCTTTGGGTATTTTAGAAACTGATTTATCAATATAATATCACCTCGCAAAAATGAGACAATGAACACAGGATAAAAATATTGTGGTATGAAAATAGCGATCAGAAGTAGGGGCTGTGCTTTAAATTAAACTAGGGAAAACATCTTTCATATAAAATTGACTCTTTTTGTCTCAGAAATGAATAATTTAATGAACTAAGAATCTCAAAGCTAAAGAGGAGCCCGACGTAATATTTAATTTCATAGAAAGAGGACTGTTTTCAATATCGTGCTTGACCAATTTTTTTTAAACACACAAACTTTTTTTTATAAAGTGCAGACATGCCAAGGATTTTGAGAGCTTTGGAGCATTCCTAGAGAAAGTGATAATATCTCCTGTGAGTCCTACTACCTTCCAGACCCTTATCTACTGAGGCAAGGAAAAGCAAATACTCTTTAGCTAGGATGGTTGTGGAGATGCAGGCATGTTAATTAAACAAAATTAGCTCTGTTTGATATTGATGCATTCCAGTGACACCCATGGAAATCAATGATCTTAGAAGCAAATAATATAGAAAACCTACCATGTAGTTAAATCTGCTAAAAGGGAAATTATTATTAAATGACTTCATCATAAATTCAATACAGCTGATGAAATCAAGACAAAAGCTTACACAACATGGCTGGTTCTGTGCTGAACTGATCTCTATACTGGGTTAAATAAGCTCATTTTCCCCCCTCAGACGTCCATTTTTAATTTTTCATTCATTATCCCTGTGCTAGTTCTTTCTGCAACATGAAACTTCTGAAGATATCGCCTTGTCCCAGAGTAATCCAAAAGGCATTTTAGTATTGTCACCTCTAACCTTTGCAGGACTGGGGACTGATCCTGCTCCCCTCAAAGTCACAAGCAAAGCTCCCAAAGGCTCACTTCTTTCACTAAATGGGCCTTTAAACCACAGAATGAGGTAGTCCATGCCATAACTTAACCTTTTTACCAGGCCAGTGAGCAGATTGCTCCAATTTTACAGTACTTGCAACAAACGTGGTGGTATATTTATTATTCAAAAGATCATCAACATTGAAGTGCCCTGGGATCTTTTTTGGATGATTTGTTTTGGATGATCCAACCAAAGTATGCAGGGAAAATAAAGCAGGCATACTTCACTCCCTAAAGGCAAGAATCAATACGTATGACATTATGCACCAAGAGTGAAATACAAAACCACCCTTGAATATAATTAGGTTATTAACAGGGTCCAAAAGGCACAGAATTTTAAATACAAAATTACACTGAAAAGCACCATGACCATGCAAATGACTTCTACAGAATCAACCAAACCATACCCATCTTTGAGATATGCTCCCTGTCCAACTGAAGGCAGCTCAGTGTTCACTGCCTTTATTCAATCCTTAGTTGGAAATGTTTTTTCCAGGAATATCCTTCTATATTCAAACAACTCATAATGACACACAGTGGATTGTATCGGATCAAACAGAACATGATAAAAGAGAAAACTTTACTCACCGTAGGTAGTTGGCTGGAGAGAAGATGCCCATCCTGACTCAACATATTAGACACCATGATGGCTGGAAGGTCCATGTTCTGATAGGAATATGCTGGTATCAGGCTATTTGGAGGGAGGCCGTGGCACAGCGAATGATACCCGGTTTCATGATCCACCAAATGAAGAAGCGAAGGCTCCGGGAGGTTAGGAGGAGTTATAGGAGGGATTTCATAGTCCTCATTATTCTCATTCTGACCATTATACGTCTGAAATAGTAAAAGGACATTTTTACAATGTGTCACTTCCTCGTTGCTTCAGCAAAAGAAATGTTTTGTGATGAAAAAAATAAATAAAAAATTAATCACAACCAGATAATGCAATAATTCCTAAATGACAATTCCCAGTCATGTACATAAGCAGGTCCCAGAGCAACATCAGACTATCACAGCATGCTGTAGCTAATATCAAGATCATCCCAAATCAAACAGAAGGGCATTTCTCATGGCCTGAACTTCAATTTCTATCACTAAGGTATAATATCCTGCCTCCATCTGCTTTGTAGAACTCTCATCCACCTCAGCAGAAAATTCTGTGCATGGATCCATGTCAAGATATGACCAAGAGAACTAAATTTGCAAAAAGGGCTCTAAGCTTGCTTCTTGAAAGGGTACTTGCATGCATAAATCTGGTAGTAATACATACAACTGCTGCATTTGTAAGTACAAATGCTTCTTTGGACACACAAATGAGTGTGCAATATTTATGATTAGGATTTCAAAAGGGGCTTAAGGGAAGTAAGCACTCCACTCCCATGGAAAGTGGTACCTGAGCAGCATATTTCTTTAGGCTCCTTGGAAAAACCCAGTTTTTATCTAACAGTTGAGAGACCTATTCAGAAATGTGGCTGTAGCATCTTTTTTTAAAATGAGTCTCATTTGACTGTCCCAGGCATGGAGACCTGCCCATATTTACTTTATTGTGCAAAGATATTTAAGAATAAAAATACCTTTAACTAGCTCTTTTCCTGATGACACTACCTTGAAGAAGAACACAAATGTGCAGATAGTCTGATTGTGATCATTTCCAGTTCAGTGGGATTTATTAAAACATTTCCCTGACATGTGTTAAAAATTAATCTGAAATTGCACCCATGTAATTCTCCTGAGACAAAATATATTAGATCTACAGTAAATTTAAAATAAATGTGAATCTTTGAATAAAATTGTTAATTGTGATATGGAAGAACATTATAACAGGTTTTATTTTAAAGAGAAAGCTTATTCTAAAGATATCCTACATCATATATGACTATACTATATGAAATTCTGCTTATCCCTAGTGTTATACACATGGATTTTAAGATCAGCTTCCAAGATTACCTAATTTCATGGTTGGATTTTGATTTAATAATGACTTAAGACCAGAAATCCATGTGTGCAAAAATGGTTAAACACTGTAGACTATTAAGCCATTGCCACAAAACTCTCACACAAATCCTCCTCTTCCATCACCCCAGATTTAAAAAATTATAAAATAAAAGATTTATGTAACTTGAATTCTTCATGAAAGGCAGCAGAGAGCAAGTGAAGAAGAAGCTGTCTGGAATCTTGTTGTGAAGGACCAGTTGGAGAGTGCATGAGCTTAAGTGTTCTGGCACTTTCTTTGGACAGAACCATCGACAGTAATGGCACCATCCCTTTGTCGTTCTTCACGGAGGTGCAGGGAGTTTAACATTTTCATTATCCTTAGCTAAGGTGATTCCCCTCCCTTCTTTGTCTCCCCTATGTTGTTCACATGATACCATTGCAATAAAGACAGTGATAGGAGCACTTATTGTGGGGCCAATCCTGTGATTTATATGCCCTCAAAATTCCCATTGACTTCACATGGTGTACATAAGAAATGGGGGCTCAAGATCTATACTACTATATATTAGTATCAACACAGTTCTCAAGTGGAGATTCCAGTTCAGTTATTCTTCCAGCCAGTTTGTCTAGCTCAGATATTACATTGGAAGGGGTGGGGATGACAGGCTGCACATAAAAGAGTATAAGGACGATGGAGTCCATTTAATAGGTCTGGTAGTTAGTTTTCATTTGGGTTACACAGTTTGAAGTGCACTGATGGTGGAATAGTAGTCATGACTGGACTACAGGTATTGAAGGGTATGTGCTCTTTAGGAAAGACAGAAACAAAGGTAAAGGGGGTGGAGTAGCATTGTATATCAATGATGAGGTAGAATGTAAAGAAATAAGAAGCGATGCAATGGATAAGACAGAGTCCGTCTGGGCAAAAATTACATTGGGGAAGAAAACTAGTAAAGCCTCTCCTACGATAGTGCTTGGGGTGTGCTATAGACCTCCGGGATCTAATTTGGATATGGATAGAGCCCTTTTTAATGTCTTTAATAAAGTAAATACTAATGGAAACTGCGTGATCATGGGAGACTTTAACTTCCCAGATATAGACTGGAGGACCAGTGCTAGTAATAATAATAGGGCTCAGATTTTCCTAGATGCGATAGCTGATGGATTCCTTCATCAAGTAGTTGCTGAACCGACTAGAGGGGATGCCATTTTAGATTTAATTTTGGTGAGTAGCGAGGACCTCATAGAAGAAATGGTTGTAGGGAATAATCTTGGCTCAAGTGATCATGAGCTAATTCAGTTCAAACTAAATGGAAGGATTAACAAAAATAAATCTGCAACTAGGGTTTTTGATTTCAAAAGGGCTGACTTTCAAAAATTAAGGAAATTAGTTAGGGAAGTGGGTTGGACTGAAGAATTTATGGATCTAAAGGTAGAAGAGGCCTGGGATTACTTTAAATCAAAACTGCAGAAGCTATCAGAAGCCTGTATCCCAAGAAAGGGGAAAAAATTCATAGGAAGGAGTTGTAGACCAAGCTGGATGAGCAAGCATCTTACAGAGGTGATTAGAAGAAGCAGAAAGCATACAAGGAGTGGAAGATGGGACGGATCAGCAAGGAAAGCTACCTAATTGAGGTCAGAACATGTAGGGATAAAGTGAGACAGGCTAAAAGTCGAGTAGAGTTGGACCTTGCAAAGGGAATTAAAACCAATAGTAAAAGGTTCTATAGCCATATAAATAAGAAGAAAACTAAGAAAGAAGAAGTGGGGCTGCTTAACACTGAGGATGGAGCGGAGGTTAAAGATAATCTAGGCATGGCCCAATATCTAAACAAATACTTTGCCTCAGTCTTTAATAAGGCTAAAGAGGATCTTGGGGATAATGGTAGCATGACAAATGGGAAGGAGGATATAGAGGTAGATATTACCATATCTGAGGTAGAAGCAAAACTGAAACAGCTTAATGGGACTAAATCGGGGGGCCCAGATAATCTTCATCCAAGAATATTAAAGGAATTGGCACCTGAAATTGCAAGCCCATTAGCAAGAATTTTTAATGAATCTGTAAACTCAGGAGTAGTACCGAATGATTGGAGAATTGCTAATATAGTTCCTATTTTTAAGAAAGGAAAAAAAAAGTGATCCGGGTAACTACAGGCCAGTTAGTTTGACATCTGTAGTATGCAAAGTCCTGGAAAAAATTTTGAAGGAGAAATTAGTTAAGGACATTGAAGTCAATGGTAAATGGGACAAAATACAACATGGTTTTACAAAAGGTAGATCGTGCCAAACTAACCTAATCTCCTTTTTTGAAAAAGTAACAGATTTTTTAGATAAAGGAAATGCAGTGGATCTAATTTACCTAGATTTCAGTAAGGCATTTGATACCGTGCCACATGGGGAATTATTAGTTAAATTGGAGAAGATGGGGATCAATATGAACATCAAAAGGTGGATAAGGAATTGGTTAAAGGGGAGACTGCAACGGGTCCTACTGAAAGGCGAACTGTCAGGTTGGAGGGAGGCTACCAGTGGAGTTCCTCAGGGATCGGTTTTGGGACCAATCTTATTTAATCTTTTTATTACTGACCTTGGCACAAAAAGTGGGAGTGTGCTAATAAAGTTTGCAGATGATACAAAGCTTGGAGGTATTGCCAATTCAGAGAAGGATCGGGATATTATACAGGAGGAACTGGATTACCTTGTAAACTGGAGTAATAGTAATAGGATGAAATTTAATAGTGAGAAGTGTAAGGTTATGCATTTAGGGATTAATAACAAGAATTTTAGTTATAAATTGGGGACGCATCAATTAGAAGTAATGGAAGAGGAGAAGGACCTTGGAGTATTGGTTGATCATAGGATGACTATGAGCTGCCAATGTGATATGGCTGTGAAAAAAGCTAATGCAGTTTTGGGATGCATCAGGAGAGGCATTTCCAGTAGGGATAAGGAGGTTTTAGTACCATTATACAAGGCACTGGTGAGACCTCACCTAGAATACTGTGTGCAGTTCTGGTCTCCCATGTTTAAAAAGGATGAATTCAAACTGGAGCAGGTACAGAGAAGGGCTACTAGGATGATCCGAGGAATGGAAAACTTGTCTTATGAAAGGAGACTTAAGGAGCTTGGCTTGTTTAGCCTAACTAAAAGAAGGTTGAGGGGAGATATGATTGCTCTCTATAAATATATCAGAGGGATAAATACAGGAGAGGGAGAGGAATTATTTCAGCTCAGCACCAATGTGGACACAAGAACAAATGGGTATAAACTGGCCACCAGGAAGTTTAGACTTGAAATCAGACGAAGGTTTTTAACCATCAGAGGAGTGAAGTTTTGGAATAGCCTTCCAAGGGAAGCAGTGGGGGCAAAAGATCTATCTGGTTTTAAGATTCTACTTGATAAGTTTATGGAGGAGATGGTATGATGGGATAATGGGATTTTGGTAAGTAATTGATCTTTAAATATTCAGGGTAAATAGGCCAAATCCCCTGAGATGGGATATTAATGGATGGGATCTGAGTTACCCAGGAAAGAATTTTCTGCAGTATGTGGCTGGTGAATCTTGCCCATATGCTCAGGGTTTAGCTGATCGCCATATTTGGGGTCGGGAAGGAATTTTCCTCCAGGGCAGATTGGAGAGGTCATGGAGGTTTTTCGCCTTCCTCTGTAGCATGGGGCATGGTTGACTTGAGGGAGGCTTCTCTGCTCCTTGAAGTCTTTAAACCATGATTTAAGGACTTCAATAGCTCAGACATGGGTGAGGTTTTTCATAGGAGTGGGTGGGTGAGATTCTGTGGCCTGCACTGTGCAGGAGGTCAGACTAGATGATCGGAATGGTCCCTTCTGACCTTAGTATCTATGATTCTTTCCCAGATATTTAAGAGGATTTTATTCCACCGTATAGGAAAAGGGATTTGAACAAATCCTTACACAGAAAAACTTCTTCCAACTGGTTTATTTTGGTATCAGGTATATAAACAAGTGGCTTTGCTGTACTTAGTTAAATTATGTAAAATCCACTCCAAGTTTCCTAAAGCACTCTTCAAAAATACAAGTTTCTTGTGTTTCTGCTGAGAAGCTTGCTAAAAGGCTTTGAGGAGGTTTTGTCAGGAGTATGGAAAACCTGTCATCCCTGCTCACACCCCCTGCGCATTTCTGTCTCCTCATTCTATTCAGCTCAGAAAACAAGAACTGTCTAAATCACAAAGCTTTCTGATTCACTACAGTATTATACAGTCATATCAAAATAAGGATCAAAGCAATACACAATCAGAATCATATTAGACAATATCCAATCAACATAATCAGACTTCACGCTTGCAATCATTCACACCATATCAGCTAAGAACAATTTTCCAAGCCGATGTTTACTCTATACGTGTTTAAAAAGACAGATAGAAAGATAAGGCAGAGAGATTCAATAGACAGATACTGTATATAGGTGGAATCCATGATGATGATGTATTGTAATACACACTGTTTATTTTTACGTTTGGGATGACTGAATCGATACTGACAAGTGCTGGTTTAAAGTCACAACTGAAGAAATGCTGTCCTCTAAAACTCGTCTCAGTAACAACCAACTCCCATTTCCTCATCAAGTGTGTTATACAACATATTTTGCATTTTAATGTTATTTTAGATTAAATTATACAGTAGATTATTCATTATAATACACACTACAGATTAAATTATAGATGTTAAATTTTAATTATTTACTAACACAAACTCCCCTCAGTTTATGTTTAAACCAATTCATCCCACCAAAGATGTCGCCACAGTGAAACTCAACTTCCCTAAAAGGTGGCTTGCTTTATTATACACCTCTACCCTGATATAACGCAACCCGATATAACACGGGTTCATATACAACACGGTAAAGCAGGGTCTGGGAGGCAGAAGCGGTGGGGGGGGCACTTTGGGGGGCCTTGCAGGCCCAGAGTGGCCCAGGAGATTAGTGGGGGGCTGGGAGCAGCCCACTCCACTTCCCTCGCCGTGGCCCCAGCCGAGTCTCGGGGGAGGGGGCTTGGGGGAAGGGATTCCCCCCCACACTCACCGGCAGTGGTGGAAGCGGAGCAGCCTGGCCCCAGCCCAATCCACTCCACCAGCTCCCAGCCACAGTGCTCCACTTCCCACCACCGGTGAGCGTGGGGGGTGTCCTTTCCCTAGCCTCCCCGCACTCACCGGCGTCGGGAAGCGGAGTGCCGCAGCTGGGAGCTGGCCGAGTGGAGCGGGCTGGGGCCGGGCTGCTCCACTTCCCGCCACTGCCGGTGAGTGCCTGTCAGGGGGCAGGGGTGTGGATAGGGGTCGGGGCAGTCAGTGGACAGGGAGCAGGGGGGTTGGGTAGGGGGGTGGGGTCCTGGGAGCGATTAGGGATGGAGGACTCTCTGGGGGGGGCGGTCAGGGGCCAAGGAGCAGGGGGGCCAAAGCAAGTTCTATATAACTCAGTGTCACATAATGCGGTAAGCTTTCTTGGCTCCCATGGACCGCATTATATTGGGATAGAGATGTACTACAAATGCGGAAGAGGTAGGATTTTCCACTTTCAAATATATTGAGCTCAGCTGAATCTGCACGACTACCATCGATTTCTGGGGTGGAAGGGAGAGTTGGGTGCAAAGTCCCTGCTTTATTCTGCAGTAATAGGCACATGTTAAAATTAAGGTTGCCACCCAATCAGTTTCTACTCGGACAGTCCAGTTTATGGCTTCTGGGCCAGATTTTGAAGGTCCTGGCAATCCTAAATGGCACCTGAACCAAAGGCAGAGGGAGGCACCAGGGCGTTAACCCACACCAGCACCTGCTCATCTGGGGCCGCCTCCTACCTGCAGGCAGGTTCCATGAGATTATCCAGTTAGTGGTGGGGGTGGGATGGAGGGATCAATGGGGACAGAGCCTTGGGGGAAGAGGCAGAGAAGGGGGCGGGGCCTCAAGGGAAGAAGTGGGATGGGATAGGGCCTTGGGGGGGGGAGAGGTGAGGCCTTGGGGGCGGAAACCAGGAATTAGAAAGGTGGCAACCCTAGTTAAAATGGAGTGATGATGCCAAGGATCCATGTATCTTTCCATCTTTGCAATATGTCTGACATATGGTAAAAATGGCTGCATTCCCCCCCCCCCATTGCACTTCTCTCTTCATTGTATTCAGACCCTTTCATGTCTTTATGTGATGCTGATAATGGGGCTAGAGTTCAAGGACCATGTCCAATATGTTCAGCTCTTATGGAACTAGCTAATACTTGTGTAGATTGTATCTGTGCAGAGACTCATTTCTAGGGTCTTTGTGGGAGGGGAACCATGGGGTGGGGGGGTACTGTGGGAGAAACAAATAAATACTTTTTACATCAAATTGTTTTAATCGCAATTAAATATAAAATTGTTTCAAAGTTAAAGTGTGAATTTATGACTCAATCTCAAAGACTCAGCTTACCCCACAGCCTGGCTAGTTTGTGACTTTCAAGCTATAGCCCAGCAGGATGCAGAGGGGCTATGATACAAGGGTAGCTGTTGAAAGGATTCTGGCTGACTCAGCCAGAATTCAAGCTGCAGCGGCCTCTCTGCCATCCTTTCAGCAGGTACCACATGCCTTCCCCTCCACAGGACGGCAGGGCAGCCATGACTCCACCCCCAATTTACCATGCCCATTCCACTTTTGCATAGGTAACAATGCATGGGCTGCTAAGACAGAGCAGTGTCTCTGATCCCTAGTGAGATCATACCCCCCTCTCATAGATCATAGAAATATCGGGCTGCAAGGAACCTCGAGGAGTCAAGTCCAACTCTTGGGCTGAGGCAGGGCCAAGTAAACCTAGACCATCCCTGACAGGTGTTTGTCCCACCTGCTCTTAAAAACCTCCAACGATGGGGATTCTACAGCCTCTCTTGAAAGCCTGTTCCAGAGTTTAACTGCCCTTAGAGTTAGAAAGTTTTTCCTAATATCTAACCTCAATCTCCCTTGCTGCAGATTAAGCCCATTACTTCTTGCCCTGCTGTCACTGGACCTGGAGAACAATTGATCACTGTTCTTTTTATAACAGCCCTTAACATACTGGAAAACTTATCAGTCCCCCACCCTGAGTCGTCTTTTCTCAACACTAAACATGTCCAGTGTTTTTTTTTTAAACTTTTCCTCAGAGCTTAGGTATTCAAAACCTTTGATCAGTTTTGTTGCTCTCCTCTGGACTCTCCAACATGCCGACATCTTTCCTAAAATGTAGCATCCAGAACTGAACACAGTGCTCCAGCTGAGGCCTCACCAGTGCTAAGTACAGGGGACAAGTACTTGCTGTGACTTGCATACAAAACTCCTGTTAATACACCCGAGAATGATATTCACCTTTTTTCCAACTGTATCACATTGCTGACTCATATTCAATTGTGATCCACTATAATCCCCAGATGCCTTTCAGCAATACTACCATCCAGCCAGTTATTTCCCCATGGTGAGTAATGGGAGAAGAATCTGTTCCACATCCTGTACAACACTACAGCCTATTCAATTGAACAGTATAAATACAAGCGCACTATAAAATGGTACTGAACAGGTACTGACAAGTCAGTGGATCCACAATCTTTGTTAGGATTTTCTCCTGATGCCTGATTGTTGTTGGTTGATCAAGGAGCCTATTTCCTGTTTCCTCTGCACCCAGGCACAGTATCAGTAAAGCCTGGGGCAGTTCCAGCCCGTGTAGTATCTTTCATGCAAACAGACTTTCTCGAGTGGGTTCACTAATAGCTGAGAGACATACAAATGAAGAGGAAGGAGATTTTCAAAGGCACAAATGGCAAGTAGGCACCTAATTCCCACTCACTTTCATGAGGAAGAAGAGATGCATCAAGCTGAGGTTGGTAAGGAGAGTTGAGGAGGTGCAGAGATGCAGGGGGCTGCTCCTGACCGCACAAACCAGTGGCCTGACTGGGGATGAGCAGAGTGGAGGCAAGAGCTAGAAGAGGGCGGGGAGCAAGGAGGGCAGTCAGCTGGAACAAGTGCATGAAGTCCATGGGGAGACCGAAAGGGAGAAGAGAGACCCAATGCAGGCTCTGATAGCTGGCTATGGGAAGTCCATGGAAGATTGTTTATAAACAGAGGGAGATTTTGAATTGCACAGAGGGCAAGTGGGGTTGTTTCAGGAGGGTGACTGAGAATTCATGCTTCTTTCATGCATAATCAAACAGCAATGTTCGGTACATGCTGAGGCCTGGGAAGCAGGGACATAGGGCAGGGAACTCCAATTGCCAAGATAAAGGAAGATGAAAGCTTAGAAGAAGAGTTTAACAGAAGGGGAGGGGCATGCCCAGGTGGTGCTACAGAGTCAGTGATAAGCATATTTTGCAGATGGAAGAGAAGAGTTCATGGTCAAGGATGACACCAAAGCTGAAGACAATGGGAGTTATGGGAGGGAGGTCTGAATTTCAAGGGGCAACAGAGAACAGGGAGTTGTGCTCAACTCCCAATCACCTTTGTAAACGAGAATTAATTGGTCCCACCGAAAAACTGCTCCCTGTAAAATTTCAGAGGAGGTGATTCCTGACAAACTCAGGTTCATCTCAGGATTCAGGTGGCTAGAGAGCAACTTCTACCAGCTCATTGTTTCTAAGGGAGTAGGCAATACACAGAAGAGCCCAGAGTGCCTTCGCTGACCTAGGGGGAGGCATCATTCAGAGGGCCAAGAGGGTAGGCTATGGAGATGGAGGATCTTTTTCTGGAGATGGGGGAAGTGCTGAGGACAAGAGAGTTCCTGAGGAGCTCAGTGAAAAATGAGGATGTCCTCAGTACCCCAGGAGTTAAGAGCCTGACTTTCTTCTAAGGCAGTGGTTCCCAAACTGGGGTTCATGAACCCCTGGAGGTTTGCAAAATGTTACAGGGCATTCTTGGGAAAAAATTCTCTAATGGCAGACAGAGCTAACCGTAGGGACACCAGGCAGCACGGGCCAGCAGCCTGGAGCCCCTGGAGTTCTAAGAGCTAAGCAGATCAAAACAAGCATATCTATCACACTGACCAGATTTAAACTTCAAGACTCATAAGAAATGGAAAGGGAGGTGGATATTTTTTGCTCTTTTAAAATTAAATAGGCAGCTAGTATTGTTTTTAAAATTATTATGAAGAACAAGTTTAAGCTTTGTTGAAATGTGTGTTGTTTTCCTGGACTGCTCAAGACCTGAATGCTTGTGAAGGAGAAACTCTTTGAGTTGGCTTCTTAAATACCTTCACGTTGTTTCACATCTGATACTTCTTGATGAAATCTAGGAGCCTTATCTTATAACAAGCTTATTCAAAATGATACAAGCTACAAAAGTAAGATCTTGGAAGCGTGTTGCCATTTTCATAAATAAAAATACTGTATAGATAAATAATTAATAATAAATGTGTGTAATAAGCATGTCATAAAAACAAATTTTCTATTTCCAAGAGCACTGCTTTTATAATTTATACTCATGTAAAGGAGAAAATCCCTGGAAATATTCATTTTTAGGAGGGGGTTCACGAGACTTAACATTTCAGTGAAAGGGGTTCACAGGTTGTTAAAGTTTGGGAACCACTGTTCTAAGGCTTAACCACTCTCCCTTTTTGTGCCCACCATTTCGGTCACTTAGACATTGAAGCGCCTAAAGTATCATGTATTTGGACCTTACTACAGATATCTTAAACTGCATCTGCAAATTACTGGGGGTGGAAGAGCAAAAGCCAGGATTTTTCCTTTAAAATAATTTGGGCCCAAAGACTAGTGAGTTTGAAGCAGCACTGAGCATTTTCAATGCAAACCTCTAACACTGTTGTAATACAACTTAAGCATATATGACAAAGGAACACGATGCTTCTGCTGCTTCCAAAGCTGGAGAGAAACAACTGCAGTTCTGTTCTGCTCTTATCAGTGTGCTGCACAAGGCAGCTTCGCAGAGAGGTTAGGTAGGCGGGATGCTGGAATCAGATCTCCCCTTCAGCTGTGAGAATTCACTGGACATTCAGCTGCTGCAGAATCTTTGCACATGGGAACGTTGTGGGTACAGACTGCAGGAAAAGTGGGAAGAACTTGTGCCAATAAACAACTGCCCTGTCTTGTCTCCTGCAAGTACAGAACTTGCTCGGCCACATAGCTCTGGAGTGCCAGGCAACTTTTCCTCATGTGTTAACCCTGGATTTGCCCGTTTCTTGCCAATTATAATCATCATCATACACATGGCTTCCAGAGCATGTTGTCGGACAGGTCCCAGGAAGAGGGAAGTCCCCACCTCCCTCTTAATAAATTAACCTGAAGCACCATGCCATCCATTCTACTTCTCTTCCCTGGATGGGTATGAGGAGCCAGAAGGCATCTGCCCTGGGGGATGGAAAGACCATTTCTGTGGAATTACTCTCCTCTTTCAAGACACTATAAAAGCCTCCCAGCAAGGGCCCTGTGTGATGCATGATCTAAGTCTGGGGTGTGAATGAGCTCTGGGGAATGTTTTTGGTAGCGACATCATAGCTGCCTACATCCCCAGCTACACAGGATTGTGGTGGGTATGTGAAAGCTGACTCAGGTACCTTTCTACTCCATGCTGTGGAATCTACTGCTCTTCCTGGGAGGGGCTCAGGTCCAGCAACCTATGGGGGAATCAATTTTACCATCATAAAAAGAGATGGGCTGCTAGGAGGCTGGTGGGGCCACGGTGGACTGCCTATACTTCTGCTGATTGCCTGAGGTGTACATGGTTCTTCAAGGATCTGCTCTGTTGGGGGCCTGAACCCCCAGCTACTTCCTCCGTCCATGTGCTGGAGCAAAGGAAGCAAAGCTTTCCCCCTGACAGATAGGAATGGGTAGGTTTCAGAGTAGCAGCTGTGTTAGTCTGTATCTGGAAAAAGAAAAGGAGTACTTGTGGCACCTTAGAGACTAACAAATTTATTTGAGCATAAGCTTTTGTGAGCTACAGCTTATGCGCAAATAAATTTGTTAAGGTGCCACTAGTACTCCTCTAAGGTGCCACAAGTACTCCTTTTCTTTTTGAGGAACGGGTAGGAAGCACTGAGAAGAGAATGCTGGAGTTTCCCATCCCCTGTGCATTAGCAGATCACACAGGGAACAGTCTGGGTTTCTCTTACCCTCCAGCCTCCCAACAGTGAGGAATAGAGAGTGTGTTCCTATGAGCAGAGCATAGGCTTGGGAGTCAGGAATCCTGGGCTTCATTCCCAGCTTGTCCCATTTCTCCTCCCCTGGCTGCAATCTAACAAGGTTGCCACGTGCGACAAGCACCCAAAACAAGAAAAAAAAAATTCACACAGGAAACTCGGAATGCCGTGGGAGTCCCTTCCTTCAGCACAAATGCCTCTAACACCTCTCCTGCATGATTCTTAACTGCTGCCATAAACCATTTTAATGAATAAACCTGTGAAAGGTATGGAGCTTGGAGACTAAAATTAGTGACATCCCTTGATATGACAGAGAGCTGAACGGTATGGTTCCATTGCTAACTCATGGCATGACCTATGGGACAGTTCTGGGCCTATGGCTGTCGGTTTCTGTGAATCAATGTTGCATTTCAGCCTCCATTTTGGCTGTGTCCTTGCCTGTACACTATAACCCTTGTCATGGATTGTATCACTCTGTTGGGGGTGAGCCTGGTGCCTAGATGTCTGAGTCTGCATGAGAGCCAACAAGGGGGCACCAACTTTGAACAACCCTCTGCAATGGGAACAATGGATTTGCCAAAAAGGGAACCAAACTAAAGGAAGTTGGTTCTCCCAGTTTGTCTCCAGGGAGGCTGGACTTTAACCACCTGACCAGGGCTTTGAAGCCGGTCAGTGACAGAGTAGTCTGAAACTTTCTTTAATGGTAGAATGTGACCTCTTTCCCCAGCAGAACATTGCCAGGAAGCAGGAGACCAAAGGTAAGAGGGGACTACCCACCTCACACGTGGACGGGCCCTTGGCTCACAGAAGCAGCGAGCACAGACACAGGATGGAGCATGTAGGTGTTGATTTTGCATAGATCTGCATAGCTCCAGTACTGTTAAGAGTAAAGTGAGAGAGTGCGTGTAAGAAATTCCTGTGCAAAGCCTGTGGGTTCCTTGCTTTATCTGCTATGTGTCCCTGAAGAGTTAGGTGACACACCCCACTGCCAATGAGGATGGAGCTCTGGGAGACTGTAACCTTCAGCACTGGTCTCTGGCACACCCAGTGGGCTGGGAATAACAACAGGGATCCACAGGTTGGGCCAAATACAGGAGACCTGTGACCGTCCACAAGGGAGATCTCAGCCAGGGCTGTAACTGCTGGATTTTCAGAGATGCTAAGATCTCACATGGACCTTATGGGAGTTGTGGGTGCTTAGAACCTCTGAAAATTAGGCCCTTAGCTTCTCCCCATATGGAAAATGGGGACAGTAATGCCCTTCTTTAAAAAGCATTTTAAGATCTACACTAGCCAGCCTCATCTCAGCATGTTATTGGTCACAGAGAAGACGACTTGACCGTGAACCTGGGAACCAATTCTCCTTTGAAACATGCCAAATGACCCCAATTCTCCACTGAGTCATGTTCTCTGTGATTATCTGTTAGGATCTAGGAGTTTCAGAGATTATTATTCACAGTTAGAGAGGGAGATTTTCAGCATTATTGCAGGTAAATATTTGCCCTGTGAAATAACGTTCACAGGCAAGCTTGAGTCTGAGAGAGAAAAGGGCCAAGAATTTTCAGTGAATTGCAAGGAACCATGGAGAATGGTGTGATCCACCCCAACCTAACAGCAGAGACAATGCAAAATATTCAAAGATGTTTACTGTAAGCAATGCCTAGGAAATTTTTACATATCACTTTGTCATTTATGATGGAAACTCCCTCATCTATATCCGGTTTATGGGATTGTACAGTAAACTGTCATGCAAAGGAAACTGAGATGAGAGGTTTCAGACTAGCAGCCGTGTTAGTCTGTATTCGCAAAAAGAAAAGGAGTACTTGTGGCACCTCAGAGACTAACAAATTTATTAGAGCATAAGCTTTCGTGAGCTACAGCTCACTTCATCGAATGCATCCGATGAAGTGAGCTGTAGCTCACGAAAGCTTATGCTCTAATAAATTTGTTAGTCTCTAAGGTGCCACAAGTACTCCTTTTCTTTTTGTGAGATGAGAGTGGGCATCCACTTTCCTGCTTCTTCACCTCCCTCCAGCCCCAGCTGAAATCATCATCTTCCACTACTCTGGTCCTCTGCAGCTCTTTCCTTCTCTTTTCAGAGAATTTGAATTCAGTGCACAGCTAGATGAAGCATTGCATTGGAGTGATATGGTGCTGTGGACTAAGTATACCAAACAGAGACAGAAACACTGGTAATAATGGTGGGCAAGTGGATATTCTAGACTGAAGAGAAAAGAGAAGAGTAAAAGAAGGCAGTGTGATCACTATGGATGTCAGGGGAAGGACACACTGCTGGTAGAGAAGCAGTGGGCAGGAGCACATGCCCCTTCATGTCCCTTTGGCATGATGCCTCTGCATAGTACTGATGGAGAAGGGGATCTTCTTTAACACCTGGGATTTCAAAACCTCAGTGCCAAAGAAATGAAGCAGCACTGATTTTCTGCATCAGCAGTTGTGTGTGTTGGGAATGGAAATTGATTTGCTTCATCTTAGTGTGTGGAGATCTAGCCTATTCTCCACTGATGTATATGGAACAAGAAAATAGGATACCTTCTGCTAAATTGAGAATACACTCTGAAATACGCATAGATCCACGACCCTTCCTACAGTCACAGATGTGAATTGCCGGGCCTACGAAATACATTGAGTAGAGTTGGCCGAATACTCTAAAGAGACATTTGTGAATAGTCACTCATATACAAATTGCTGATGGCCTTTGACAGTATTCACTGCTCCTTTCCCTCGGTGCAAACATTCATGTACACAAGTTTTTGTTCATGTGAATGTTTGTGGAAGGGGAAAGGGGCACAAATACTTGTGAAGAAGTACATTTCCACTGGCACTGTTTGCACAGTTCCAAACTATGACATGAAAATTATCTTTCTGAAGATTTTAAAGGAAAGGCTAATATGAAGCTTATAATGGAAGGCAAGTCTCAACCTTAACTATGGCTCCTCTGAATACTACCAATTGTCAATGGAACCTAAAAGCCCAATGAGTAGGTATAAATAATATGTGGTTTTTAACCATGCATGAGTTGTTCACAGGTTTTTTAAAAGATAAATTTAAAAGATAAATAGAACGAAAGCCAGAAAATGTGTCAAAACTGTCTCCGATCTGAACGTCCATATCTGTACTTCATTTACACTGGTGTGAATACAGAAGAAGAGGAGGAGGATGATGATGAAGAATTATCTGTATTACAGCCACACCCAGAGACCTGATCAGGGCCTCATTGCGCTAGGTGCTAGACATGATACAGAAGTCCCGTCCCCAAGACCTTACAATCTAAGACCCTGATCCTGCAAAGACTTATACTGACTTCTGGACTACTCAGTGTGCAAAGAGTTTAGCACATGAAAATCTTTGGAGAATCAGAACGTACCTAAAACCTTACACTATAAAGAAGAGCTTACACTGAATGTTTACTTTAATTCTTCACGCTCCAGCTGATTTGCATCACAACCTCAAATGGAAAATAAAATTAAAAAAATGTTGCTATGTACAATTTTTAGCAAAAGAAACCAATCCTATTGTAGGCTTTTAAACAGTCTTTCTACCCCTTCCCTTTTTTAAAACAATATCTTATCCAGAACTGAAATTCTGTCAGATAGAGTGGATAGCATAGAATTATAACTTCTTATTATGTGTATAGTGATTTTATGAATTCAGTGGGGGAATGAAATGCAATTTTGTCAGACTTGTCTGTGTTCATAATGACCAAGTCAAATTAATCATTGTGGATAATACTCTTGTGTCAGGCATTCAAGAGATTTTTTAATAGAATTTTTCTGATTCATGTCTTGCAGTACATCAGATCTGTAGTACTGCAGCACTTCTAAAAATCAGTGCAATTATGGCTTCTTGTTGGCCTGTCATTTTCCTGGAATAAAAATGTCTCTGCAAAAGTCACATACTGTATATAAACCAAAATGAAAAACAAAAATATAGTTACAATTAGACTTGAATTTTTATTATTTTTTATTATTATTATTTTTTTTTTAAGATTTAACGTCTTCTGGAGGCCATTACTCACAGGCAATATATAAAGGTACAGTGTGTGATGCGGAAGATGGGCTGTTTTAGCACAACACATACCAATTTTGTGCTGGTTGCCATTCTTCCTTTGATTACTCTGTGATTTAGTGTTTTTGTGGGCATGAAAATGATTATCCCATAGAATAAACATAGAATAGGTAATGGGTTTACAGTCAAATTATTGTGTTTATTAAAAATGTATCCTGGAAAGTCCACACAGGTCCCAGAGGGCTCTTGTTCAGGAATATCTCTGGTTCAAGAAAAGGTTACAGTTACCATAAATGCAGATAATACATGCATGAAAGTAGAAATGCAGCATGCAATGGCATATAAAGAATTAGTAATGCTACTTTTATCCTCTTGTGTGAGGATAGAGACCTAGAATTCCCCAATGACAATGCCAGAAATGAGTTTTGGAAGTAGTTACCCTCAGGAATAAAGAGGAAAAAATTGTAATCCATCACAGTTCCCAACCTTTCCTGCTTTTATTACTAGGGTTTTTGAAGTACAGCAATTGCTTTGTAAAGGAGTACCCAGGAGGAGCCCTGCAGAGCTGCAGAATGTCCCGAATTACTGGGGACTTCTTCCTCCAGATACATGCTCTCAAGCCCCACTGACTTCGTCTAGGAGAACAAACCCTTTGACAGAAACAGCATTTTTAAAAAATAGAGGAAAGAATGGAAACTACATACATTTATTACAGGAACAACTGATATACTGGATAAGACCAACAGGCCATCAAGACAAGTATCCTGCCTCTGAAAGTGACCAGACTAGATGCTTCTGAGAAAAGTACAATAAATCCATAATGAACAATTACAGAATAATTGGCTCCTCGGGCAAATTTCTTTTTACTAGAACTTGTAAGCTGGCAGTTGGCTTATGCCCAGCAGCATGAGGGTTTAGCCTTCCCATATTATATATAATTTAACTATAGATGTTCTCATCATCCATAGAAATGTCTAATTCCTTCAAAATTTCTACTAAGCTCTTGGCCTCAATATTTAGCGACAGTGAGTTCCACAGAATAATTATACGGTATGTAAAAAGTATTTCCTTTGACAAGTTTTAAGTTTGTTGCCTTTGGTTTTTCAGTGAAATATCTACTTAGAAGATAAGGTAAACATGAGCACCTGCAATATCTTGGTTCATCAGCAAGTCCTAGAGCTTTAATATTCCCATGTCCTGCAGGGTGAATTCTGTTGAGTAACCTCGAGTGCCTGTGAGAAAGACTCTTCTCCCAGTGAGCAGACCAGAAAAGGGCCACAGGTTTGTTGGTGAGATTTTTGAACATGCTCATCTTGTTGGCTTATACAGAGCAACACTGAGCATGTCTGAGAAATCCCACCCTCTGTCTTTGTAGTCAGATTTGGAGGGTCTCATCAGATTCATGTTACATCCTTGGCTGCTCTTGAATTTTTAGTTAGCATCTGTGACCAAGAATGCTTTTCTCCACTTGTGCTTGATGAGAAGGATGCGACCATTTCTTTCAGATGAGCCAAATTGTTGCTTTTCTTGGCTATTCATGCTATCGTCTTAAGAGCATTTGCATACATCATGCAACTGAAGGGTTCTGTCTACAGTTTACTTTGCACTCCACTGGCTGACATTTCTAGATGCCAATGCTCACTGTTACTTAGGCATGACTATGGTTACAAGCTGTGTATTTTGTTTGAGCTCAGTGAAATTATCAGCCATCTTAATATTACTGTTATTGCTTGCATGATCTTAAAAAATATTAGGGATGAATTA
The DNA here is from genome assembly GCF_009764565.3 of Dermochelys coriacea. Classification (NCBI taxonomy): domain Eukaryota; kingdom Metazoa; phylum Chordata; order Testudines; family Dermochelyidae; genus Dermochelys; species Dermochelys coriacea. The sequence goes on from NC_050080.1 coordinate 29,354,514, forward strand.
CACAGCCAGTGTCAGCATCCTAGCTGGTGTCAATTGGTGGAGCTCCCTTCCACCAATCTACACTAGCAAAGGGTCCATCAAATACTGGTGTCTGCAAACTATGATGGGGCCAGACTCTCTCCCTTAGTTTCCTAGTATCTTGGGCTGTGCTGGACAAAAAAAATATTAAAACATAAAACATCATGCACCCAGGCATTTAGCAGGCACAAATTTTATATATTTTTTTCATTCATGATACGCTGCACGTGCATAATGAGGTGATCACAGTATTGCATAGAGATGCATTGTTGGACCATACCAATTTAGTATTTTGTGTTGAGCAAATGCGGCAGTACATAATTATATATAATATGGTACATGCAGGTCAAAAGATAAGGCTGCTTGAAAACATTAATGAAATTCATGCAGGAAAGAATAAGTAACAAGCACTCTAAGAAATTAATGTAACCTGGCTCCAGTGAACCAGGAAAATAAGTACCCAAAGCAGGAACAATACTATGCTGCACTATGCATATTCTCCTTCCCTTTCCGTCTTACATAATATTTCCCTAGTGTACAGAATTTAAATGGTTCTAAAGAAGTTGTGCCAGTTTTAATGGATAGTTTGGAGTAGGTTTTCAGAAGGCTTACATCAAAGCACATGCTGCCTATATTCCACTGCTCAGGGCCAATATGCACTTCACATGGCTGTAGTACTGTGTTGCAAATGGATTTCAGTAAACACTACTTTAATTCCACAGAGCCTTAAATAAAGTGATCAAATATTGCTACAATGAGAGGGCTACATACTAACTTGATTCACCCGTGGTTTCCGCTGAAACGTCTCATGTTTCTTCTTAATTTGTCAATGAAGATTCAAGACATAAGGGGCCAGCTGTTCAAAAGGACGCATGACTATTCACCCCCAAATCCTGTGCGCACACACGCTATCTACAAAAACGCACATCCGTATGCACAAAAACTGATTTATGTGCATAAACTAGTGTGTTACTAAGGGGCCATTCACAGGAGCATGTGAATTTTTGAAGATGTAGAAGAGATGCCATCCTCAGAAAATAAGATACAATGTTTTCCACATCAGATCCTTAGTGAATATCTTGGTCTTTCCCACTAAATGACCCACCAGTACATAACTGGTGTGCCTTGATGTATGCGAGTCTCTCTCTCTCACACACACACACCCCTCTCATGTACAGAGTGATATTCTGTACTCCTTGATGTATTTTTATTATAGATACAAAATCTCATGGAGTTTAGAATATCAAAATGAAGATTTAGAATGGCCTTATTACGCACAATACCAAGACAACTCTGGGGGGATGGAATATGGCAGCTGTTTAACAGCCTACAGCAACAATTCTTGAGATTTTTATGTAGGGAGTGAAGAATAATGCAACTGAAATCAGGGAGAGTTTTAGATGGAAATTTGAGCCACAAAGCTGGAATTACCACATTACACTTGCAGAAAGTACCATTAGATATTTAATAACTGTACATAGTCAGGCCTTTGATTTTTACCTCCCATCCAAGATATGAATATGTGAGGGATCTCTGTGACATGTTCTCATTTAAACAAGGCCTAGACCAATGAAACAGCTGCTGAATACCATGACAAGATGAACACTGTTACTGTGCAGCACGTTTTGGAAGTTGCCATTTATTTCTGTAAAAACCACTGAATAACCTTTGCTATTCCTCAGGCATTAACCATAAAATAGATGGAACCCACTAGTGTAGGCAAACCACTCTCCATATGTCCTGGCAGCTTATAAGCATCAATTCTGTGAAGCTCTGAACGCTAAGGAATACAGGGCCAAGCCTGGTCCTACTTAAGTGATTGCCAGATCTCCCGCTGGCTTCATTGTGGCCAGGTTTTGGCTCATACTGAGAAAGACACTGAAATAAAGCTGAAACATAATCGAAATGTGATGAGCTAAACTCCATATTAGCATAAACAGGAGCAGCTCCATGCATGTTGGTGTTCTAAAGTAGGCACTAGCAGCGGCTGTAGGACAGCAATGCTGTCACTTTAGATATCTCAACACAGTAATAAAAGACATGTGGTGGGTACAGGTCAGCTGACTTGGTTAGGGTTGCCGAGCCCGGGCTCCAGCCTGAGCCCAAATGTTTCTACAATTTTATAGCCCCACAGCCTGACCCTGAGTTAGTTGACTAGGACTGAGACTTGGTGCTGCAGGTTTTTGATTGCAGTGTAGACCTACCTCCATGTCTGGGGAGAGGGATTTCTTCCCCCTGCCCCATAACCCAGCTGAACTCCTCAGCACATAGCTCATGTGTTGGGCTTGTGCAAACAGAACAGGGTTTAGCCCAGGTACTATTCCAAGCACCTCCCCCCACAGGAGGGGCCAAATAACTGAATGCAATTTAGGCGAGCATTTGCCAAGGGTTCTAAAGGAGTTAGGCTCCCAACCACTGACCATCACTGGGAGTAGAGTGTCCATTGTTATTATTTATTGTTGGTATTACCATAGCATCCAGGAGACCCAGCTGTGGACCAGGACCCCATTGTGCTAAGTGCTGTATGAATACAGAGCAAAATGATGGTCCCTGCCTAACTCTGGAAAGTCCCTTTGCAGCCCTCAGCCTAAGTCACTATGGAAAATGATTGGACCTAACCCACTTACTTCAAAAGTTAGCTTTGGGCCCTAACAAGTAAGCAGACAGTGTTTCAAACCGGGGGGAGGGAGAGAGAGAGAAGAGCATGGAAAAAAAAACAACTAAAAATACAATAGAGGCAATGCTAGTTCCCTTCCTCCTCCATGCCCAGATTTGACGTGTCTGATTAGCACAAGTAACACAGACAATCTCGGGGAAAGCTTGCATAGTGTGGTGCAATCTAACACCTCCCCCAGGGTGCCCAGCTGCTGCAGAAGCAATTTCACAGCTCATCATCCATTATGAGATTAAAATATTTTTTTTTCCTCCCATGAAGTATTAAATTGTGCAGGCAGTCCAGAGTCAGTGCCGTTTATACGAATGGTAGTGAATCACCTACCTAGTTATTTCTTAATGGATGGAGTCTCTGCAGTTCTCCTTATCATGTAATTTAAGAAAACAAACACACGAACCTGTACATGTTGCTGTTTGTTTGCATCATCATACCCTGCATGCCACGAGGCTCATGCTGTAGCGGTAGGACGATGAGGACCAGGAGTATGGGAGGGGCGAAGATGCTCTAGTGGATTCCCATGGTAAGTGTATAAATCCAGGTTACTTACTACAGAACGACACCAAAGCATCCATGTCGATCAATACAAAAGAGGAAATGCACTTAAAAAAATAAAAAGTCCAAGTCCATGTTCAAATCCCTTCTAGAATTCACTTACATTTCCCTGTGGGGACAAAGTCACTGAAGCAGCACTGATACAATACGAGCTCCTTAGAACATACAGTGAAGATGTAAAGCTGTAGTCAGAGCACCACTAATGGGTCTTTGAACACCTCTGCTTTATTACAGCATCACACAAAGCAGGCATGTTTAATGTTTAAACTCCCACCAACTAATGCCTTCAGCAAATATGTATTTATCTAGTACTTTTTGGAGCACCTATTGCCTGGGCAGCTAGACGCTGCTTTTACACACACAATTAAAAACAAATAATACATACACTGTCCCTCTGAGCATCTCCAAACAACAGTAGCCTGAAAGCCCTTGCCAATCCATCCATCTTCAGATTGTCCAGAAGTTGTTAGGAGGGGAAAATGAAATTAACCACATGACTAACAATAAATCCACCTTAAATGCTGCCCGGAAGACCATCAAATTCAGGATCTGGCCCCACAGAAATAAGAAGGGGTGCTGAAGATCAGGCCCCTTCCTGCCAGTCTGGGACAGCTGAATTGTAGGAACCGACAGCTGGAACATCCTCTCTATGTCCTAACTGCAGTGAGCAGGTTTGGGTGAGAGGCATTCTGCAGTAATGGGCGATTTGGGTTTCGTTTGTAATCAAGCACACACTCTCCTGTTGAAGTCGTTCTACTGTGGATAAATAATGAAAAGATTCACTGGAGAAGGGGGACTGGACCCTAGATCTCCCACCTCTTAGGTGGCTGCCCTAACCACTGGACGACAGTCATTTTCTATCTCTGCTGTCCAATGAGTGTTACACTGTGGATAAATACCTGAATATATAGTATTCATTGGCCCAGAGCGAGAGAGAGAAAGAGAGAGAGAATAAGTCTGTAGTCCAGTGGTTGGAGCACTGAGGTGGGAGACCCCAGGTCCATTCCCCTGTTCCAATCACTCCTCCATTATTTATCCATAGTGGAACAGCTTGAAAAGGAGAGACTGAGGGAGACCCACACCAGACTATCCCACAGCCCAATGGTTAGCGCACCCACCTGAGGGGACTTGATCAGGGTCTCCCATCGCTCTCCCCCTCTGGCACAGGGGAGAAATTGAACCTAGGTCTCCCATATCCCAGGTGAGTACTTTAACCACTGGGATAAAAGTTATAAGCTGCCACCTCCTCATGGGCGACAGTTATAATAGGCCAGGGTTTGCCTTCCCTGGCGCTGCCAGTGTCCCGCCTCTGGACAACTGGGCCGTGGTGCCCCCCCACTTCCCCGAGACCTCCACCACCTCCTCTACTCCTCACCCCACCCCTGAACGTCCCCACTGCTCGCCGCGCTGCTGGGGCTGGCGGCTTGCGGGGGGCCTTCAGAGGCGAGAGGAGCTGGTGCTCGTGGAGGCTGCCTGCTTGGCCCAGTGAGCCTGCTGGCTTGGCCTGGCCCAACTCTGGCGGCACTAGGTCCGGTCCAGCACTCAGGGGGCCAGCAGCTCGGCTGGGCGCTGGGGCGGGAGGGAAGCGGGGGGCAGGAAGACCAGGGCTCCTCCAGTGGGGGGAGGGGAGGGGATTTTTTAGGGGGGGATTCAGGGCTCTGGTGTGGGGGAGTGGGAGGGGGCGGGGTGTGCTAGGCTCCCCAAAGCAGGGATTCACCCGCTGCCCATGCACCTCCTCCTCCAGCCAACCTCTGCAAAACAGCATAGGTATCTCCCTGCAGTCCAGACTAAGGTGCCTGTCTCAGAGAGGGGAACAGCTTAGCGCACACCCCTGTTGTCAGCATCTCCCATTGGTTAGGTTAGGCTGGGAGCCACCTAACATGCTGGCTTTGTGAATTGCAGTTTGAGGTGCTTCCCTCTCTCCATTCATTGCATAGGGAGTCTAGACACTTAACAGGCTTTTGGGATCATAGTGTGTTTGTGATTTTTCTAAGCTCCTAAAAGTTAGGTGCTGTGTCACAATGCTTAACTTTTTATGGCATTCAGCCCTAAGTGGCCTGGAACTGAATAAGCATATGGCGCAGGTGTCATCATTTCAAAAAGGAAAAAGTAGAAATGAAGGAAACAAAAAAACCCAATCCAATTAGCAAGAAAAGGTAGGCAAAAATGCAGACAAGTAGGCAAAAGGTACTAGATGTGGTCGAGAACAGGAACCAATAAATTGAAGAGCATTTAGTTCCAATGTACCATATATGCCCATGGGGAAAAAATACATTTTTCAAAGGTATAGTGCACAGTTAAAGCCAAGAGCATCTGTGTGTTTAGAGATCAGCAAGGCCATGAACAGCAAATGGCTTCAGACAGGCAAATGCTAATGACAGAGTTGTATTCTTCAAGCTACAGACTGGAACACAATGCAATGTTATTCCCGCAGAAATGTGCGGCAATGTACCTAAGGAAAAGGTATAGAAAACTAAAGCAAAGCTTGGTTCACAGTTAGGAAATATAATACCAGTACCAGGGCAATTAACTGCTACAAACTTCTTTTTAAAAAACAGTATTTACTGTGAGAGGAACAGAGGAATTTCTGACAAGTCACCGTGAAGTGCTTTTTAGAAGACTTTTGTATTTAGCATGACATAAAATTCATCACATGAATCTGAAGCTGCAAAGATAAGGAGCTAACTCCTCAGTGGGACTGAATGGGAGGGCGAAGAGTGCTTCTAAACCACATTTCTACTCTATCCTGGAACCTGTAAAGTCAAAATGGCCCCCACATAACTGAGCAGCCTAGGAGCCAGTCTCTCTTATGCCAGTCTGAGCAATGTCTTAAGAACTGCTCTCCCATCTGAGGATTAGCCAGATGACTGGGCACTGAGACCCTGCCCCAATATGCCCCAAACATGCCCACTATGCAGAGTGAGTAGGAATAGGTAGCATAGAAGAATGAGAAGACTGACAAGGACATTACTTCCCATGAGAGTTCAGGGTCTCAAACATTAACAAATACCACATTTCTAAACTGAATGGGAAGAAAGGTAAATAAAAAAAAAATTCTATGACACATATATAACGCACTGTCCAGAGTGGCAGCCTGGCACTCTGGGAACAGATAACAGCTAGTAGCCTGCCACAGTTATTAGCTACAATCACATATTGTGGAAATGGACAGTCACAGGTACTATGACAGCCAAGATTTACTTACAATTCCTGAGACATTCCAGATACTCGTGGATACAGGGGGAAAGGTCAAAGCCCAATTCCTCAAGGAACAGATGAGGATATCAGAGGATTTAAATCAAAGCCATTATCGCCTGAGTCACCAAGTACAGGCAGAACCTGGCTGAAGCCATGAGTTAATCAGCCTGGAGTGAGATGTGTTAGCAACTGGATCCTAAGAAAATCTGCCAGACATTTAGGGGCTGAAACCTTATAAAAATGACTCACTCGTTAATTGACTTGGGAAGGCTTTTCAAATGTCTTCACTGGTAATAAAGAATGTTACTATAAAGTTAAAGTGGTGTCCTTAGAGAAAATAAAGCAGCCAAAGAGGGGGAACGGGACTGTAAGGGGAGGCAGCAAGTTGCAAGTAAAAGAGGGACTAAAGTAAGTGAGATGATTCAGTTAGTCATGAAGTCAAAATGCTAATCCTCATGTTAAATCCCTGGACTTGCCCAGCGCATGCTAGGGTTTTAGCTGACACATATTCAAAATGTTAGGCTATTCAAGGCCTAGGTGTTTCCATAAGCTTGAGCAGACGCAGTCGGAGCTGAGTGCTCATGTTGTTCATAAAACCATTCCAACCAACTTGCCTCCTGGGATACTCACTAAACTTTACCAAAAGCACATTTATTTCTCTCCTCAAGTCCAGCCCCAAATCTGTTCAGAGCGGGACAGAGTTCTTTCCAAGTGTCAATTTCTTTGATGATTGCATTTGAGCCAAATGATTTTGCCTTTCACCCAGTTCTTCCCAAGACAAAATCTTTTCCTCTTTTCTTTCAAGTTAGCCAAAGCAATAAAGGAAGAATATTGATAATCAGGTATCACTAGGGAAAAACCTGGTGGAAAAGAGAAGGTGTTACTTTTTCTTTTAACTTGTACATTTCTCCATATCCTTGATACTGAAATTCTAAATAAAAAGGACAAAAAGGAGTACTATGCAGTATATTCAAATCCCACTCTTTGGCGTTCAGAAATTAAACACCATAGCATGATCTGCTTGAAGAACTCTGGAGAGCTTTCTGCATTTTACATAGCTGCTTTCCTTTTTTGATCCACAGCATCTCTGTGGAAGCATGATAAATTCATTCCCTACGTTGCACTCAAGTGCATGATAATTTTTTTCCTTTATATATAGTTTCTCATTTGACATTTTATGGGCCAGTTTTCTCAGAGACACTTATTGAATTGCACTTGCAGTGTTTGCCTATTGCTTGTCATTAGTATATGCCAAAACATGCATTTACTCTGAAAGCCCATACAGACTGGCCATTTTTGCACATGGATAGGTAAAATATCCCTCTTGCACGTGGAACTCCTGTTAACTGCACATACAAAATAGGCATGCAAAATATGCAGCTTTAGGGCTCAACTTTCTCTAACACTCAGGCACTGAATACACAAGCATTCTACTGATTTTGTGGTATCAGCCTTCTATGATTTTGCTGCAGAATTAGAGAAGGAGAATTTGCCTTTCCTTGTTAATATCAAATGAATTTATTTTCATTTCCTCAGATGTGACAAATCTGGAGCAAAATCCTGCTCTCGGATGCATGGGTGGGTTATCAGGTAAGAGAAAACAGTGGACATCTTCCTTCCCTTCCAGCAGCAGGACAGGATTTCAAATGCAGAGCACCCAGGCCAGTGCTCAAGGGAGTAAGAGCCATCAAGTTGGGAGCATAGTCAGTCCCCTGGCTCTCACCTGCTTGCTGCGGTCAGCATCATGCATTAAAAGGGATGCACACTACTGCTTTTCAGAGCAGCAGAATGATGTGCTCCAGTGGGCCATGCCGTGCCCAGGCAATATGGCTCAAGATCCATCACATCTGTGGTTCTCCTCTGCTGCCCACTTCGCATGTCCATGAACAGCTAAGGCAAGGCTTTGCCCATAGTGTACATGAAAGACAGTGGCCAGTGAGCCAGACAGTCTACCAGTTTCCTTAGCATAGCTCTGCCAAAGCACCAGAAGCAGCCCTGAGCACCTTTTGAACAGAGACAGGAAACAAAGTTCAAGTATGCTAGACGACATGGTGGATGGAAACAAATGTCCACTAGGGACTAGAAGTGGCGGCTTCCAACATCTCTCATTTGTTACCTTCAGAGTCCAAAGGTGAACAGCTAGTGCCCTACAGCAGGAGCAGTCCAATTGCCTGTAAGCTACACTATAAACTAAGCCTCGGAATAAAATAAGAAGTGGTAGCTCTAGGCAAAAACAGTTATGCTGGGGTTTGTAACATCCCTTGGCTGTACAAATCCCCAAAGAGTCTGCTGGCTGCCAGGATGTTCAGTGGCATACAAGTGTCCCCCTGAAATCCTACTGCAGTTGCTTTGGAGCCCCCTACTGAACTGTTCATACAGCACCAAGGACACAGCTGCCCCACACAGACCTGTCAAGTGGAAGAGCCTTCTTATTAAATTAACTGCTGTGGATGAATGGTGGAGAGAATTGGGATGAACGGAAATTTGTTCTACTGTGATTTCATTTTCTTATTTTTCTGAGTGATACTGCACCCTCATTGCAGAACCACCACCATCTGGGAGAGAACAATGAATGATACCGCTTTCTTTTCCAGAAGAGATGTGGGTTATCAGCATTACAGGTGCAAAAGTAAATGTAAATCTGCTTTGCTCCCAATGGCAAGTCAAGAGCTTTATGCTATGTGAAACACCTCACCCTACATTCAATGAGCATTTACAAAATCAAGATCAACTCAGAATGTTCTTATACTTTGTATTACACGAATAACAGATGGAGAAAAGCCCTTGGAATGGAGTCGACAGCCTGGAAGAACATACAGCATCCCATTGCCATGTTTCCCAAGCAGTGCTCGGGGGAAATGTTAAAACTTTAGCAGCCACATTTGGATCTGTTTTGTTTATAAGTCATATGGAGTTCTTTAAATAAATTTACTAAATTGTCTTCCAGAGACGAATGGCTTCTCCCCCCACTGCTTAATAAACTTTCAGGGATATCTTTATTGTTATGTCTAATTTTAGAGAAAACTAACATTTCCTGAGATTCAATTTCTCTCATAATTGTTGGAAGGAAACTAAATTGTCTGCTGTAAACATTCACTGTATTGTGTCAAAAGAATCTTTATTACAGTCCACTGGGAATACTAATAAAATTCCCAATCCAAGCCCTTGCTTGCATTTTTTTCAGTTAGCTCTTTTCTCTTATGTGTTCATTAATGTCAGTTCAAACAGTCTGCACCCTAGATACGAGAACTTAAAATACATTATTTAACAATCAAAGATACAATAAAGACTTGTGCACAGTAAGATTCTTTTTTGCTTTTTCCTTTGCTGCCTTCTATTAAAGAAAGTGAGAATGGTTATTCCACTTGCCTGTGTGCGTGCTTAGAGTTGAAGAAAAAAATCTCATTAGTTTAGTCTGACATGTACTCAATACCGTCTATGTACATATTTTTTTTCATTTTATTCTACAGCTGCAAAATGATACTAAATTTCATCAGATTGGAACGAAAACTACGGTCTTGGAACATTTCCCTTTAAGGGTCTTATATTTATTCAGAATTCATGAATCATTTTCCAGTAATACAACTATAATTATTCTTAAAGTGTTATGTTTGAAGGTTTAATATGAAATACTTGCAAAAAGCTCTTTTTCACTTTGATAGTTTATAATCTTCATGGTAATCAGATCAGTTAGCTCCTTCACACAGCAGCCAGGAAAATACAATTTAATATGAATCTCACTCTTCACTCATGTTTTAATTAAAGTAATAAAAGCTAAGTCATATTTTGCCCTTTATAATGTACACAGACACATAGACCTAAGTTACATAGCACCAGCTCAGACAGTTTTGATTACTGCTGACAGATTTCTTCATTTATGATTAATCCAACACAAAATTTTTCAAAGACTCACAATCATGAAAAGAGGTGCCATTGATGAACAAGGCCATACACTTCATTGGGGATAGCTCAAGTGCAACCCCTGGCCACACAGGATATCTAGGCAATACAGCAATGCACCCTGCAGAGACAATGGGCGAAATTCAGGCCTGGTGTGAGTGGGCTCAGCTGCCATTTACTTCAACTGGAGTAGCATTCACTTACACCAAAGCTAGATGTGGTTCTACACATCCCAGCTCTTCATCTCGGTTCCAAAGGCCAACCTGCATCTGATTATGGAAGATTAGGGCAGCCTCAATTTACAGCAAATATTTGCTCCCATCTTCTTTAACACTAATAAGTAATATAATGCCATACCATAGGTGGACGTGGTACTTGCATAGCGATCAAGGAGACCACACCATATGGCTCCATTTGCCACCAACACTCACTACCCAGCACAGGGATTACTATCATGAGTAATCCTATTGACTTCAGCAAGATTACTCAGAAGACTAAAGAGCATGCTCAGCAGCAAGTATTTGCAGGATTGGGGCCTTAACTGAGTGTGAGGAAGACAAAAAGTAGGGGAAAGGCAGGGGTGGGAAGAGTGCATACACAGGATGTTGGGATTGCCAAGGTGGCTTGGTTTGTATCATGTCAGGTCTGAGAGCATCTTCAAGAATTGAAGGCTCAGGGGACCTGTTGGATAACTACTAGAGTAGAGCTTTAAATTCTAATGCAGCTAAGAATGATGTACATAGGTTCCAATCAACATCGAAGTGGCACATTCCAAGCCATGTTAGTTTTGGGAAGCTTTATTTTTATTTAGGTTTTATGCATTACCTAAGACTGCAGGACAATGCACCTCTTGGTTGGGCAAAGTTTGGGTATACCAAGACGATACATTACACAGATGAAAGACTGAACAGAGGAAGGAGGGAAGAAGTGACCCTACTTTAAGACCCTAATGGCCATGCTCAGGAAGAAAGGTCGTAGGTCTATTCATGAGATGAGCACTGCAGAATAAATTAAAGGTAGACACACTCTTCATGCAGCTTCTGGTAGAAGTTCTACAGAAATCAGGTCTCATCAATGCTCAGCACAATCCCCACAAGGGGGCACAGTGATGCCTGTGAAACTGCACTGAAGCTGCTATCTGCCATAACACATAAAACAGTAAATCTTCAATCAGCTTCTCTAATGGTGAACGGTGCGGGATCCATCATCCCTGGAAGAGAAACAACAAGAGCTCTCACTGAAGTCCAGGGCATGAGAATACTCCTCTTGTTGCCTTTCTCCCCAACCTAGCCTTTTTAGAGGTCAACCTTGATCTCACAGAGTTAAATGGAAGCAGGACCAGGCCCTTTGCAGAAATCAGAAAGAAGATTTTCAGGCTTAGGTAGTTAATAGGGCTGGGAAAATATTGAAGAACCCATAGCAATGGGTGCAGCTGGGGGCTGAGCCAAAGCCCATGAAGTGAAGAAGATTCTTTCTACAGATTTCAATGGGCTTTGGATCAGGCCCTTGGTGAGCTGGAGTGGAGTCTGAATCCACACAAATAGAAGAAAGTTGCCTTCAACATTTATGTTCCACAACAGGTTTGGATTGTGAAGTCTCCTTCCTGTTTGCACAGGCCTCCATCCAAATATTGAAGTGGAAAATAATGCCTTCCTGCTTGAAGCAACTGGCTCCCAAGTAACCTTCTGACAGTTAATCACCCTGCTATGACGGAAGGCCCAAACACAAGCTTGGTCCTGGTGCTCAGATATGAGAAGTAATCAATCAGTTTGAAGGGAAACTTCACTCAGCTGCTCGGTCATTTTTGGATTCTCACACTGCCTATGATGCAAAAAACAAAAAAACAAAAACAAAACAAAAAAAACCCAACCAACCCTCCCCTGTGCAAGCACCCTTTCCTCCCCTCCCCACATGCCCAACTTACAATAGGCCAAAGTAGAAAATCTTACTTGTCACAAATAATGTGATAACACAGTTATCAGTGCTCGGAATCAATCATTAATATGTAAAGTCCTGACTTCCAATCAAACTTTATCACAGTGGGTAGCTATGGAGACAAACAGTGAAGAAAGAGAAACAGCAGAATTAAAATTCCTTTGCAAATTTAACACCATTAATTTGGGCTTGAATAGGGACTGGGAGTGGCTGGCTCATTACAGAAGCAGCTTTGCCTCTCCTGGAATTGACACCTCCTCATCTATTGTTGGGAGTGGACTACATCCACCCCGATTGAATTGGCCCTGTCAACACTGGTTCTCCACTTGTGAGGTAACTCCCTTCTCTTCATGTGTCAGTATATTTATGTCTGCATCTGTAACTTTCACTCCATGCATCTGAAGATCCCTAATTATGACATTTACTCTTGTATGTTCAGCCAAATCTCAGGTGTGTTTCCTAGCACTCTAAAACAGTGTATTATTGCCCCATATCTCCTTCTAACTTGCACAGCGAATGTACAATTCTGGAACCTTATAAGCACCTTTTCTTATCTAAGTGCTAAGGAAACGCAGTGGATCTAATTTACCTAGATTTCAGTAAGGCATTTGATACCGTGCCACATGGGGAATTATTAGTTAAATTGGAGAAGATGGGGATCAATATGAACATCAAAAGGTGGATAAGGAATTGGTTAAAGGGGAGACTACAACGGGTCCTACTCAAAGGTGACCTGTCAGGCCGGAGAGAGGTTACCAGTGGAGTTCCTCAGGGATCAGTTTTGGGACCAATCTTTTTATTACTGACCTTGGCACAAAAAGTGGGAGTGTGCTAATAAAGTTTGCAGATGATACAAAGCTGGGAGGTATTGCCAATTCAGAGAAGGATCGGGATATTATACAGGAGGATCTGGATTACCTTGTAAACTGGAGTAACAGTAATAGGATGAAATTTAATAGTGAGAAGTGTAAGGTTATGCATTTAGGGATTAATAACAAGAATTTTAGTTATAAATTGGGGACGCATCAATTAGAAGTAATGGAAAAGGAGAAGGACCTTGGAGTATTGGTTGATCATAGGATGACTATGAGCTGCCAATGTGATATGGCTGTGAAAAAAGCTAATGCAGTTTTGGGATGCATCAGGAGAGGCATTTCCAGGAGGGATAAGGAGGTTTTAGTACCATTATACAAGGCACTGGTGAGACCTCACCTAGAATACTGTGTGCAGTTCTGGTCTCCCATGTTTAAAAAGGATGAATTCAAACTGGAGCAGGTACAGAGAAGGGCTACTAGGATGATCCGAGGAATGGAAAACTTGTCTTATGAAAGGAGACTTAAGGAGCTTGGCTTGTTTAGCCTAACTAAAAGAAGGTTGAGGGGAGATATGATTGCTCTCTATAAATATATCAGAGGGATAAATACAGGAGAGGGAGAGGAATTATTTCAGCTCAGCACCAATGTGGACACAAGAACAAATGGGTATAAACTGGCCACCAGGAAGTTTAGACTTGAAATCAGACGAAAGTTTTTAACCATCAGAGGAGTGAAGTTTTGGAATAACCTTCCAAGGGAAGGGGTGGGGGCAAAAGATCTATCTGGCTTTAAGATTCTACTCGATAAGTTTATGGAGGAGATGGTATGATGGGATAATGGGATTTTGGTAATTAATTGATCTTTAAATATTCAGGGTAAATAGGCCTAATCCCCCGAGATGGGTTATTAGATGGATGGGATCTGAGTTACCCAGGAAAGAATTTTCTGTAGTATCTAGCTGGTGAATCTTGCCCATATGCTCTGGGTTTAGCTGATCGTCATATTTGGGGTCGGGAAGGAATTTTCCTCCAGGGCAGATTGGAACACGGGTCACTTGAGGGAGGATTCTCTGCTCCTTAAAGTCTTTAAACCACGATTTAAGGACTTCAATAGCTCGACATAGGTGAGGTTTTTCGTAGGAGTGGGTGGGTGAGATTCTGTGGCCTGCGTTGTGCAGGAGGTTGGACTAGATGATCAGAATGGTCCCTTCTGACCTTAGTATCTATGAATCTGCAAACATCTGGATATTTTGAGGCTGACAAGGTTTGGTTATTGTAGCATATAATATACCTTGCAACTGAGTCTTTTCCTCTTAGGTTCCAATTCTTCCATAATAAAATTCCTTGGATTTAACGTCCAGCCAATGAAGCTGTATTAAGCAGGATTTCTCTCAACTTTTGCTAGTTGTACATCTTTGGAGCGTTTTCCCCAACTTTCTCATGGCTCCTGCCTTTTGTTTACATCTACTAATCATTTATCTCTGTATCATTTCAGATCATGCGGCCAGATTCTCCGCTGGTGTAAATCAGTGCAGCTCCACTGAAGTCAATGGATCAGCTCCCCAGCTGGCATAAAACAGTGTACCTCCACCACAGCAGTCAATGGAACAATGCCAGTTCACAGGAACAGAAGACCAGGGCCTTTGTCTTAAATCCACTCTCTCTCCCCATCCCTGCTGATCAACAGTCATGTCCTAGAGTTGCAAAATATTGATTGAAGCCTGTATGCCCCATTCTCAGCCATATTTGAATCAGACCTCTACTCCAGAGTTTGCCTAACAGATTGTCCTTATTCTTGCAACCATACTAATATTCTCAGTCTATTTTCCATCTCTAATCTTACTGGGCCAAAATCACCACTGTTTTATGAGACTGCAATTCCAATCAAGCAAAAGAAATGCACTTATTCACACCAGTGGTGAATTTGTCCCACTGTATCTAAGAACTACTAAACATTATTCCTTTCCTGATTCTCCTCTTACATATACTGGTTTTATACTGGTGCAACTTCATGAACTACAAGGGAACTACTCTTGATTTACACAGCTGTGTTAAAGGAAACAAGTCCCCAGTTTTCTCGAATGCCCCTATCTATTGGAGCTTACTCTCAGAGAAAGTCTTTTACCTCTCTACCATTAAGAAGACTTTTGTTTTTCAATTTCGTTGGCTCTTCTTGAGTCACCTCTTCCCAAAGTTTTGCCTGATATTTGGGGGTCTCCACAAACCGTAGATTCTCTGTTCACCTGACACACCTAACCCGTGTGAAGACTCCGGTTACTGTTTCCTGATGGTTCTTCAAGAATAAACAATTTGAAGAATCATGCCCTCATGTCAAGAGCAATCACAGGTCTTTAATTTTAAAGATCCTAACATGATTTGATTCTATCACCCAAGCCGGTGGAGTTACACAAGCTCTACAATTGGAGTTAATTCACAAGATTCATGAAAATTATGCACTGCTTGGTATGTTTTCCTTCCTGCAGATTTGGTAATCTTTGTCTGTCCCTCTGTCATGCTGCAAAGAATTCTCAGCCCTGGTCTACAATACGAGTTTAGGTCAAATTTAGCAGCACTGGTGGATCACAAGGGACGTTGAAAAGTACCAGTTATTTTCTGGTCTGGGAAGTAAGTCCCTTCCTGCAGCTGTTCAAACATACCAGATGCGAGCGTCATGTACCTTTCCCAGCCATCCCACGTTGATGTCAGTGAAACGTCCCTTGCAGTACCATTTAGCAGCGTTCGATCGATTTAACCCTGCACCCGTCCACACAACAAAGCCATTTTTGTCAACTTAAAGGGCTCGTAAAATCGATTTGTGTATTCCTCCCCGACGATGGGATTAGCACTGAAATCAACATCGCTGGGTCAAATTTGGGGTAATGTGGACGCAATTCGACTCTATTGGCCTCCAGGTGCTATCCCAGAGTGCTCCATTGTGACTGCTTTGGACAGCACTTTCAACTCAGATGCACTAGCCAGGTACACAGGAAAAGCCCCGGGAACTTTTGAATTTCATTTCCTGTTTGGCCAGCATGGTGAGCTCATCAGCACAGGTGACCATGCAGTCTCAGAATCACAAAAGCTCCAGCATGGGAAGACGAATCCGTGCTATCAGAACTCCATTCCAAAAGATGAAATGCCAAAATATTTGCAAAATTCTCCAAAGGCATGATGGACAGAGGCTACAATAGGGACCCACAGCAATGCTGTGTGAAAATTAAGGAGCTCAGGCAAGCCTATCAAAAAACCGAAGAGGCAAACAGCTGCTCTGGGTCAGAGCCCCAGACATGCCATTTCAATGATGAGCTGTATGCAATTCTAGGGGGGGCCCCTACCACTACCCCACCCGTCTGTGGACACCTGCAAGGGGGGAGTCTCATGCAACAGGGATGAAGATTTTGGGGGCGAGGAAGAGGAAGAGGAGAGCACACAGCAGGCAAGCGGAGAAACCGTTCTCCCTGACAGTCAGGAACTGTTAATCACCCTGGAGCCAATACCCTCCCAAAGCAGGCTCCCGGACCATGAAGCCGTAGAAGGCACCTTTGGTGAGTGCATATTTGTAAATATAATACATGGTTTAAAAGTAAGCGTGTTTAATGATTAATTTGCCCTGAAAACTTGGGATGTATTCGCGGCCAATACAGCTACTGGAAAAGTCTGTTAACGTGTCTGGGGATGGAGCATGGAAAAAAGGCGTGAAATGATTGTCTGCCATTGTTCTCACGGAGGGAGGGGAGACTGATGACATGTACCCAAACCACCCGCGACAATGTCTTTTCCCCATCAGGCATTGGGAGCTTAACCCAGAATTCCAATAGGTGGCGGGAACTGTGGGATAGCTACCCACAGTGCACCACTCCGTAAGTCGATGCTAGCCATGGTAGTGAGGACACACTCTGCTGACTTAATGCACTTAGTGTGGACATACACAATCGATTGTATAAAACAGATTTCTAAAAATCGACTTCTATAATATCAACCTAATTTTGTAATGTAGACATACCCTCAGTTTCTTGTGTGGATAGTAGGTAACTACTTTTCTAATGGTTTGAGACTGATGTCCAACTCCTTCAGCACCTGAACCCAGCATCTCCAATCCCAGAAAGCATCTTCATAGGAGTACATTGTTCATTAGGAGGAAGATTTGCTTCAATTCTAACTTTATCTCTTGAACTCACTTCATTCTATTTAGTCCCTGAGATATTTTTGATGCGCAGCTTTATTACACTAATATCCCACACTTCCCACAGAATTCACTGATGAGCATATACAACCTTGCTTTTGGCTCTGTCACATGGTACTGATGCTACTTAAGGTTGGGTCAAAAAATTCTGTCTTTGTCCTGATTCAAATTAAAGATTTTTGGCAAGTTCTTGGGGGGAAAAAACCCTACTCTTTTGAACAACTAGAGTAAGGGAATTTCTTGGGTCAATATATATACTGTTTTATTTATATATATATATTTTATAAAAAAATACTGCAGTGGTCTTGGTCAGATCTCAAATTCAAGGTCATTAACAGTTTGCGGCTGTTATTTACTTTCAGGTACCCAGAGTTTCACGCTTCCCATTGTTGTTGTTCCTGATCCAGCTGGTGTCAAACGGGGACCTAGACTGACTGGTGAAATGTATGCATCCACCTGTCCACAGATGAAATTCAGCCACAGTATATTGCTTGTCACAGCCTTCTGTCCCTACAAGGCACACTCTGTACCATCTGACTTCTTCTCAGATATCTACAATTGTATTTGATGCTATTTTCCCCCAGAGTAACTGCAGTAGAAACAGAAACTATTCCTTTTGGCTCCAGGAGCTGTTCAGTTACATTATCTTTTCATCCTGTGAGGTGTTGTGGCTGTTCTTTCAAACACAGACCTACTGTTAACAATGCAGGAGTTCTTTGAGACCTAGGGGTCGAAGACAATGTTTATTCTACTGTAACACCAAGGTAATTTTTCCCCTTTTAAACAATACAGCCAATCTTACACCCAGATATGGATGCTTCTACTTCCAAAACCTTCATTACTATCAGGCTAAATTACCGTAATGCCTTCCTGGCTGTACCCTCAGAAACATTTAATTGGCAGATAGAAGCTCATACAAAAGGATCTATATTAGCTGTTTATTCCACTAACCTCAATATAGCATTATTTTGCTCATTTTTAAAATACAGTTTATGATATTGTTGCTGCAAAATCTGCTGAGGAGGGCTTTTCACATATTCTGGCGTGTCCCCTGTAGTCTGCTGATAAAGCTCCTCTGTTTTTGATCCTCCAACACAGCATAAAAATTATACAGTAGTATTTGAAAAATAGCATATGAACAGTGAAGAATGTACCTTTAATGCACGCACACAAGGGGGCAGAGGTAAGACTCCCTGTTCAACCTTTACTTTTGCATTTCTTGACTTCTTCTTGATATTGCATTTATTAACCATGTAACTAACTTTCTGTTAACATTTTGTTAATCATGGAATTCTAAATATATCCCCACCCAATCTAAATGAAATTAATTTTTCACTCTTTCAATTAGCAACTTTGCATATTAGTTCTTTTTATTATAACAATAATGGTTGGCTATTTTATGGTCATGACTTTTTGTAAAATGCATTATAAACAAATTGTTGTTCATCATGAACCTCATAAATACAAAACTTGTGAAGGGTAAAAGCAAAGGAGAACACGCCGCTCACCTCATTCATGCATTTCAGTGAAGCAAGACAGTCAAGCCAAGGAAGTTGATAGAATATTGGCTTACATTTAGAATCACCAAGAAATCAACAAGCCAGTAGGACAAACAGCCTACTCTTCGAAACCTACTATAACAACATCAGGGGTTTTTTTTTAAACCAATCTGGTTGATGATCCTCTGACCCGTGTCTTCTTTAAGTAGCCAAGATCAATGGATTACGAAGATTATGAAAGACTGCCTCTTCCCCCAGAAGTTTAAACAAACTCAGGTCCCCGAGACTCATTAAATGGCATGGGAGGCTGAAAATTCATCAGGAGCCTTGAATGGAAAATCATGCCAAGAAGCCTTCTCATAGCACCATGGACCACTTTACTTTTCCTGTATTTATGTACTGTTCACTAATATAGCAAGATTCAAAATAAGGGTCACCTCTAGCTGTCACTCATACATGTGGAGAGTCTCTTGGTTTCTTACAACAGTGTTATCAAATGAGCAGTGTCATCTGTCGACAGCTAACACTGAAAGGGCTAGAGGAAACCCCTGCTCTGAGTCAGCACTGAAGTCTTGGCAAGGATACTGAATTCATCTTACTTGCTCCTAGTAACACCTACATATCAGCAGTAAATGGACTGCTGGTATTTACTGGGTGCAGTGGAGTCGTAGCCGTGTCAGTCCTGGTCCAAGAAAAGATATTATCTCACTCACCTTGTCTCTCTGGTATTTACTGGGGACATACATGTGTCCTGGCATGCATATAAAGATTTGCATTTGTGTTTCATGTTTGGAAACAGAAGGATATTTAAAATAGCTGAAGATCTGTGACAATAAGGAAGGAGGGCAAGAGTCCATCACTGGAGCTTTAGCCACAGGAGTTGGGAAGTCTCTGCTGCTTGCAGGTGGCCTGGACTGGCATAGCCATTCCCTTTTCACTGTCTAGCTGCAGCATGGCTGTGTATATTTGGCTGCTCAGCACACCTGCTCCCACCTGGAATAAAACCCGTATGTTGAATGTATTTCTTCTTTTATTGTTAAGTGCATCCTCTCTCCTTCCCTCTAATGGGTGTAGGACTGCACCATCCCAAAAGCGATGCATGGTCAAATCTTTCTCTGACAGTTTCTCTCTTTCTGACAATGGAGTATCTCGAACCCTAGCCCACTGGACTAAACATTGCTATAGCCCCGGCTCTGCTCCTCCTTCAGCATGTGTTGGCTCAGAATTTTTTCCCCTCCCCTTACCAGAAGCTACCCAGGACCAGTGCCCATGTAGTAATGCTCACTGCACCCAAGGCGATATCATCTTAACAGGAGAGAAAGCCAATGCCCTCTCCCCTTCTACCCTCCACCCAAAACCCCCCTATTACCCTCTAGTCTCTGCATACATGACTCTCTTCTCCCACGCACTCACCGAGTTGAAGTAACAGCTAATCCATGCCCTGCCTCTGACTGCCTGTCTGCAGTCACTGTTCAGGTCCTATCCATGATCGGGGGGTCTGTTTAACGAACCAATCGGCCCATTTCCAATGTTCTTAGACTAAGGAACAATGTTCATGCAAATGCTTCTCAAATGCCTTTGACTTTCAGGTTCTGAAAGGGAGCCGTGATAAACACACTGCCCCTGGTGTTGGTTATTTGTACAGATCCCTAACTTTGACACACAGGACGCACCCCAAGCACAGGAAGCAACGCTGAATAACTAATCAGTGCAGGCAAGAGAGGCAGGGCAGCACTGAGGGTGAAAGAAACGGTCTGGGGGACAGCTGCCAGCTGGGAAGGCCAAAAAAAAAACCCACCACTCTGTAGAGGAACAGCCTTGCCAGAGGAACGGCTGTGTAACGACAGGTCCTTGGCAAACCGTGGCAATGGGGAACAACTCTGATCCCAAAGGAAAGCATCCTGCAGAGCCGATGACATGTTGGGTGTGGCTGACCTGGGCAGTACAGCAGCAAACTACAGATACATAAATCTGGGCCCAGTTTCTGCTATGTACAGGAAGAAAAAGAGAAAGAGAACAAAGAGCAGGGAAGAAATGGAGGAAGAAACAATGGTCTGTGGAGATGAAGTAGAGTTCTATAAAGGGAGTGCAGGCTCGTCTTCTCTCTTCTCTCCCCCTCTTCATATAGCTTTGCCCTTCTTTCTTACCCTCCATCATTTCTCATCATCATGAACGGAAACTCCTCCCAAGTCTTCACTTGGCACGGGTCAGTCACAGGTGCAGTTCGTCAGTTAAGCCCTCCTGACTGAAGTGCCTCTATGTTCCTTTGAGGTGTCTGGACCCTTGTTTGACGAGCTTCCTATTTTTGGCGGGTGGGGGAGGAAGGGGGGTTGGGGGAGACTGTGGGGGGGGGGTAGCTGTATTCCTTCCTCTTCATTAAGAGCACACACATACACACACACACACACGGAAACACTCCTGGGTTCCTCCTGTTGTGCTTCTTTACCTCTTCTCTCCCAGATCACTGCGATGCTCTGATGCTGGTGGCAGTTCTGAGTGCCAGGCTCGGTGCTGTTGGCTGACTCATGCTGCCGACGCTGTGCTGCAGTGCGGACTATTGGGTGAGTTGTCGCACACACTGAAGCGTTGCACTGGAACTGCCTCGTATAGACCCTGTTAGCATGAACTAACGGGCACCTAGTTTGCAATAGCAGGGTCTATACAGGGCAGTGACAGCACAACCCATTAGCATGTGCTGCAACTCTCCTCCTCATAGTCCGCACTTTGGGGCCCTGTAAACAAGCCCTAAGCCTCTGGTGTGGAGTGGGCTCACTGTATACATCTGCCCACAGTCCAGTCTTACTTTACATACAACTCTTCTGTTGACATTCTGTTACAATTCAGTTGAGACTGGATCTTTAGGGGAGGGAGCGTAGTGCATCACCATTATCACAAAGTTTTACAGCACATTTTATAACCTCGGGTTGCCAAAGCTATCTTCGTCTAGTCTGTAATACCAGCAATATATGAGGAAGTTCCTGGTATCCTCACTAGTCTCTAATTATGCTATTATTTACTTTTACATTATTGCTTGTTTACCAAACTCAGTTTTACTGTAATGGCCAATTCTTCATAACAAGCAAAACTATTGTTATGTTAAAATGAGTGTTCTAAATGTTATTTATTATTTGATAAAAGCTGCGTAACCCTGAATGAGGGCACTAAATGGCAAGAACACTGCTTCAAATTCCCATTTTAAATAAGTCACCACGACAGCTGTGCCTTTATAAAACACATTATAGTGGCACTGAGACCCGTATGGCTCAGGGATATATACAAATTATACAGTTTCTGTCATTCAATCAAATAAGAGGGATGTTTTGACCCAAGAAATCAGTCAAATACAAGTTGTAATTCAACACCCAGCAGAGGCCTGATGGTAATGCATCTTGACATCTGATCAAACAACCCTGACCATTTGCCCCCCAAGATCAGTGAGATACTGTATCCGTTATGGCTAATACAGACCAAAGTTTAAAGATTATGCAAATAGATACAGTAGAGAGATATTGATTTATACACATTCACACAATGTATACACACACACACACACACACACTCATCCCAATTTTATTTATATGCACATGCGCACGCACACACTATAACTATCTATCCATGTCTCTCTCTTTAGATATATGCTTGATTCTATTCTCACCTATGCCAGGTCTTCATTAATGTAACTCCACTGAATTTTTTTACTCCTGATTTACACTAAGTGAGATAAAATTCTGGCCTTTATTTTATATACACACTAACACATATACACAAACAGATTCCTTTAGGGCCAATTTTATCACTGGTATAAATGGATGCAATTCTATTGACTTTGAATGGGTTGCTCCAACTTACACCAATGATTAGTTTGGGCCCAAACAGTAAACATACTAACTGCTTTACAGAAAATAAGTGGATTTGTGAAATCAGGTGTCTTCACAAGCGGACTTGTGCAATCAGGGGAAGCATCTCATGTTCTGAAATGAGATTATTTTCACCCTACCACAGATTTTCAGCGTTTTGCATCTAATTGGTACGTTAGTTACCAAAATTGTGGTGCAGTTACAGAAATCTCATACATCCAGATCAGACTTCCCTGTGCAATTTGTTATGCACAAATGCAGATCTCAAATACTAAGCGCTTACGTTTTTTGGTATGTTGGAAAGCAGCATGAGGGCCGCAGCAGTGCAATGCTATCAAAATAGCATTACTGTGAAGATTGGGGCCCATCTATACAAAGCTTTTGTACCAATTTAACTATAATGTTTTCTAAACTGATATAGTTAAATCAGTACGATCCCTGAGGTAGATGCAGTTTTACCCGTAAAAAAAAGTTGCTTGTGTCAGTATCACTTTTTAAACTAAACTATATGGATATAAACCCCTTTACAGCAGCGTAGCTGCAGCCGCGCTGAGGGGCATACCCCAGTAACCGGTATAGGAACTGATGTAGTTAAATTGGTATAAACTATGTGTAGACAGGCTACACTATTCGCAAGGATGGTATTTTTATAGCATCGCATTGCTGGAGCACTCATGCTGCTTTACAACACTATTACATATCGTACCTGCGATCGGGGTGCCCCGTGTCAATCTATAACACCCTTTCTCCTTTAAAACACTCTTACCATCCAGTGCCCAATTAGCCAGCAGGTAAAGACAAGGTGGCAAGAGAGAACCTGGCCAAACAGTCTCAATTTCAAACACAGCAAAGCTTTTGGTATTTTTCTCTGTCTCACTAACAGAAGGAGGAAAAGAAAAAAAAAAAACCGACTCACTTCACTCATTCAAGAGCCAAGTGAAGACAGAACGGATCATATTGCTGTCCCCAACAAGACAAGGTAGAATCATCCCTATCAAACACCTCTTACCATCTCCAGTAGGATGCTTGAAGAGCCCCTTTCCATTGATCTGCATTGTAACATAGCGTATCTCACTACAAATTAGACTGTACTGCTCTGACTAACATGCATAAGGTGGGAGAAACTGCATAAGTAGGCAGGCCAAGATCTGATTCTATTCACAGTTCTGCCGCTGCTTCACTACAGGTGATCTCGAGCAAGTTATTCACTGTGCCTGTTTACTCACCTATTATACGGAGACAATAACACCAACTTAAAGGGTACTGTGAGCTTTAGTTAGTTAATGTTTGTAATGAGTCTTTAAATTCTCATTCTAAGTGGAAAAGACCATGAATACCAAACTAACCAGCCTTATACACGTATCAAACTGCATTCCGAATTTCTTAACCTTTGCTTTCACAAGCATTCACATTGTTAGGCTAGTCTCTCCATTTGTTTTTTAAGCATAGCCCCACTTCTGTCTTATTTTGCACAGTACACTGGATGACTGGTAACCTGTACATTCCTCAGGATTTTACATTATTTAGCTACTCTTCTTTGTTTCAAAAAAAGGAAACTGACAAGGGTGAAGAATGACACTCTGCCAGCTTTATCAGACACAATAGATACTTCACTCATCTCCGGGGTCAAATGTCCACGGTCGTTTGATCAGATGTCAAGTGGAATTAATACCATGGCCCCTGTTGGGGGTTGAATTACATTTTGCATTTGACTCATTTCTGGGGTCATATGTCCCTCGTGTTTGATTGAACAACAGGAATTATTCTCATGGAGCAGTTTCTACCACTGTGGCTAAGGGTCTGTCAGCATTTTCATTATGCTGTAGGCCTCCATGTTCATGGGTTTAGTTCTCTGCTGAGACAGCCTCTTTCTGGCATGAAAACATGACATATAATGAATAGCCTGGGAGTGAATCTTTCAAACATAAGATTCAGGGAAATAGTGGATCAGTGAGCTTTAAAATGTACATTGCTGTTGTTTATATAAAATAGCAGCTCTGGAACATGCTACCGCTCAGAAGGAAAGAAGTGTGCACCAAGTTAGAATAGGGAATTGGGCTCTGAGCCTTGCTTTACCGCTGTGAGACTTTAGAAAAGTACTCAGGACACAATTCTGCAAGGTGCTGAGTCACAGCAGCTGAAGGTATGCAACCCCTTACTGGGGCTGCTTATCACAGGATCAGGCCCCTTAATCTCTCTGTGTCAGTGTCCCCAGTTGTCTCAATATCCCCAACTGTATCTACCTGATGGGAAAGGAAGAGGTTGAGAGGCTTAATTAATGGCTGGTAAAGCACTTTGAAATTCCTGGATAGAAAGTGCTAAAAAAGAGCAAAGTTTTATCATCATCAAATTGCAGTTACAAACACTACACATGGAGGCCATTTAAATCCAAAAGGCTAACAGCCATTACGTTCAACAGAAAAATAACTGAATCATAAATCTAATCCCCAGTTGGTATTTTGGAACAAAAGTGCAGGAAAGCACTATACTGCACTTTAAAAATCACCTGCAGCATGTAAGCAAAAAAGAGTTATTTCTTAACCACTATAGACATATAGGGCCAGATTCTCCACTGCATCCTGCTAGCCTAATCCTGGACTGGAGTAACTCCATTGATTTCAATGGATTTCACACAGTGACCCCAGCATAAAACTGGGGTAACATAGAAAATCTAGTCCATCTTTTTAAGCAAAATTTTCCTGCCCAAAATTAGCTCTTTTGGTCTATAAAACAGATAATCCATTAACTTTAACTTAGAATTTCTCAGGTGTCACTGATTAATTTGATCCAAACGATATACTCTGACCACCACTGATGTGCAGTCACCTCTGGAGTGGAACGCAGCATCCACTGTAAGAACATAAGAGTTTTCATATTGGGTCAGATTATGGTCCATCTTGCATGTCTCAGAAGCATGTCTACAATAGCGGCCCAGACCAGAGCTTCAGGGGGAGTGTACAGAACAGGGCAATTATGAAATGATCCACCCACCTTCCACTCCTGGCATCCAGTAGTCAGAGGTTTAGAGTCACATCCCTGACCATCTTGGCTAATAGCCATTGATGAACGTATCCTTCATTAAACTTATCCAGTCCTTTTTTGAACCCAGTTATACTTCTGGCCTTCACAAATTCCCAGGGCAATGAGTTCCATGGTTAGTTGTATGTTGTGTGAAAAGATATAATTTCTTGTTTGTATTAAACCTGCTGCCTATTAACTTCATTGGGTGACCCCTGGTTCTTATGTTTTGGGAAGGGGTAAATAACACTTCCTTATTCACTGTCTCCACACCAGTCATGATTTTATAGACGTCTATCATATCCCCCATTAGTTATCTCTTTTCTAAGCTGAACAGCCCTGATCTTTTTAGTCTCTCCTCGTATGGAAGCCGTGCCTTACAGTGCACAGTGGCACTATGTAAAAGTTCAGAACAGGAAATGAAGAAAAAAACAGATCCACTGGTTATAACGTAATGGATGCTACAGTTACTAACTATGGTTTCTATTTATCCCCAAGGAACGTGGGTTCTGAATGGTGTTCCAATGCATGCTATAAAGCTATATCTGTGGTGGTGGCTTACCTGTCTCTCAAATGTGATTCTGGACACAATGTGCTTGGCAAACACTAAATAACGTCTGGAGCGCTCACTGTAATAGAACCCTTGTGTTGTTAGTAATGAAGTCATGGCCAGTGTAATAAAACACTCTTAGGTAAACAAGCAATCATACGAAAGTAAACAATGGCAGGGCTAGTGACTAATGCGGGTGGAAGCTGGGAATAGGGAATGACTGCTGCCATTACACAGCAGGTAAAGCTCCTTTTGGCAACTCTGGAATGTGCTATGAAACCTCATGGTAACATGGGGATGCGCTCTCAGGGACCAAATTTCTCACACTCCTTCCATCCTGCTTCTATCCCTGCTCTCTTCTGCCCCCCAACAAGGATTAGTAATGGGCTCAGGGGCAGGGCAGTGAGGAGCGATGGACTGCATGAGCACCCACACCACTGGGCATGCTTGGAGGCTTAACACCAGCATTGGCAGGATAATGTCTGTACCAGTAACCTGATACTTTGCCTTGTGCTCTTCGCTCCTTCCTTCTTCCAGGTCCACTACTCCTCCCTGTCAGTCAGTCCAAAGGTGTGGTGCTAGAAGGTGTCCGCTAACATGCCCCAGAAGTCTGGTGTAGAGGAGACACCCGTACCTTTGATATGTGTTAAGCAGCCAAACTGAAGCCTTGTGAGGCATGTAGGGTCTTGTCTAGACTAGGATGTAAAGGTATGTCATTGGATGAAGTTACCTAGCTCCATCTACCAATGCATCTTTAAGGGCCAATCAAGACAAAGCTTTTGCCTCCTCCCAACTTTTCTCACATTGCCCCCTAAGCTCCAACAGCCTTCCTCCCACTTCCCAGATAGCAAATGCCCCCACTCTCCTCCCAAAGCCTCACCTTTTCTTGGGAAGGCTTCCCACACTGACCACAAATAGATGCATCTCTGTTCTGTCTCAGATTGTTATTATTAGAAGCATTCGTATTTGTATTGCCATAACATCTCAGAGACCCAGTCATGGAGCAGAACCCCATTGTGCTAGGGGCTGTACGAACACAGAACAAAAGGATGGTCCCTGCCCCAAAAAGTTTACCACCTAAGTATGGACTGCTGGCCCCCAGGGCTGTAAAGTCACAGGGTGATGCCTTCTAGATCCCCAACCAGGACTCTGGAGGATCCAGAAAAGAGAGTGGCTCCAGAGACTCCATCCCAAACTTTGCATTGTGCCTCTGCAAGCTGGGACAGGACTTTCAGGGCCAAGATCCTCTGGAGGATGCATGAGATGTAAAGTACAGGCAAGTGGTGACGGTGAAACTGGTCACCAAGTAGCTTCCCATGGCCCTGGATGCATTTTCCTCAGGATCTGCATAATAACTCCTGTTGCTGCAAAACACATGGCCAGTGGTCTGTCTGGGTATTGATGAGAATGCAGCTTATTTAGGACAGGGCAATGCCGCGTGGGGAGGAATGAACCAGAGTTCACTATAGCACAGGAGCAGTGGGAAGTGCTCTTTCAGCAATTCCTAGCACCCTCCAGGTCTCTCACAGAGGCTCGTGGGCTTTGCTTCCTTCACTTGCAGTCTCACCCTCCTTATCCTCATCCCACCAGCTCCTCCTCTTCACTGGCTCTGAGTACTGCAAAGCATTACAGGGCTCTGGACCCAGAAGCAGCCTCATCTTCACCCATTTGGTGTGTATCTCTTTCCCTCTATCCACAGTTGGAGGTCATCGTGCAGCAGGAGCAGAGCATGTCCCTACCAGTGCATGTCCACTTCACATCCTGCTGTGTCTCTGAAAGATGCCTCCCCACCTCCCATGACGCTTCTCTTGGTTTTACCCCTGCCCCCCTTTGCCTCTTGGCTTCCTCCTTTCCCCTCATCTTTCCCACTCCTTTCTCCTGTTGCCTCTTCCCATACATGCCTTCCCGTTACCCCACTTATGTCCCTCCCAGACCTCTCTAGTCCTGTTTGCCCCATTGCGAGAGAACCGAGCAGCCCAGGAGGAACAAGTATGGTGCCATAGAGCAAGGATGGGCTTTGCAGACAGGGGGAATATGGTTCTCTCTAGAGGCATCAGAATGGGAGCCCAAAATGATTCTGCAAATTAATTCAGGCAAGACACTAAATATGCTCTCCTCCTTCCCATGCAGATTGACTGGGAAAACGTCAATTTATAGGGCTGCAATAAAAAAGAGCAAAGAGAAGAGGCAACAACAGGAAAGCAAATAAGAGCCACAAAGTTGTCCCAACAGTTGTTCCAAGGAGAGCAGCTGAAAAGGGTCCTACTAGCAAAGACAGGAGCAAAGGACACCATGAGCCCTGAGCTTTCTCGCAGCTCAGCTTACAAGCTGGCGGGCCCCAGAGAGAAAAATATTCTCCCCAGCAGGAAAGAAAAGGTGGAAAAGGCAGCTGAGCTATCATGCAAGTCAGGCTACGAGGCCCCAGATTGGACTGACAGAACGCCATACAGAATGCTAACAGACACATACAGCGCTGCACACAGGAACTGTTAATTATCCCTCTGCCTCCTTAACCATGCTGCCATTGACCTCCCTTCCTGGATGGCAGCACGTCCCGTCATGCTGGTCTCTCCAAAACAAACCCCATCATGCTGACTCCGCCAATGTCCTTCCTCATATCTAGCATGCTACCCTCCGCAGCATTAAAAGAGCTTGGCAAGATACCCCACCCTTCACAAACTACCTCTCGTGTTGCCAGCCAATAGGCTGAGTGGTGGAGCTTAAAGCTCTGCTTTGCTTTTCTTTTGAGACATGGAAGATTCAACCTCCCTGCCCTTTCCCCCAGGGTGGTCTCTCTTTTACAACAAACTGACATAAGAAATCACCTTTTGTTTTTTGCTGATATGGTGTTGTTTGGGGGAGGGGAAGGGGTGGAGAGGATTATGTGTTTTAGAAATTTTAAGTGTTACCCTTAGCTGATCCTATGTCCAGCCACAGTTAATTTCTTCCATCTTAATTTTTTTAAGTTTATTTTGTGTTTTAAAACATGGCTTGAATTTCCATTTGAATTATTTACTAGATTTAAGGGTTTAAATTTTTTTTTAACCTTCTCCTATTTTAAATCTGCACACTTATTCCCAAATTCAATGCATCTTTCCTTATTAGAAAGTCATCTCCTTTGTCTAGGAGGAGAAATTTACTCATCATCTCTTAGCAGTGCTTCTTATTCTGGTTTCCCTTATGTTACCCACATAATAAGGAAGCAAGATATCACAAGGTCTGAGAGATAAATTTTATCACTTTACAATAGGAAATACAAATAGTTCCTTTTGGCTGCAGTTCAGATCCCAGTACAGTCCATTCTCCCACACTATATTACTGATTTCATATTCAAAGTGGCCAGGTGAGTCATGCTGCACATTGAACTGGGAGCTTCTGATCTTTCTTGATTAGTATGTAAAGTTATTGCTCCTCGAGTTTTTTCTAACACAGGGACTCCCAGCCCTTCTTATGATTCATACTCCGTTAATACACTTTGGTCTCTATCCCGAAAGATGCTAAACACCTGCAGTCCCAGTGGCTTCAGTTCAGACATTTGAGAATCATTTGTTCTTTTGCATCTGATCCTGATAAGCAACAGACAATTCCCTTGCTGTTTCAGCCCCACAGTCCAAGCATGGTGGGTGTACAGCGCTTTGCTGTGGCCCTTTTTGAGGAAACCCTTTTATAATTCTTGGACAAGTCAAATGAGAACAATCACTGACGATCAAAAGGGGCATCCCCTTCCTGTCCTGCCATGCACAACCTGCATGGTACTCTCGGAAATGTGTCACCTATCAAGAACTCCCACTGGGCTCCCAGCCTGAAAGGCACTGTGTGCTCTGGCTCTGAAGTCAGTGGGACTATGCACATGCTTACAATTAAACACACCTTAAATCCTTTGCTGCAATGGGGCCAGAATGCTCAGAGTCTTGTGGGATCAAGCTCTTGGATTATCCTGTGTTGTCTGATCTCAAAGCTCGTCAGCTGCACTATCCAGTTCCCACTGAAAGAAGGGTTAACTCAAGCTCAGCTTCCTCCTTTCCTTGCCCAGGCGCTCAGGAAGTGGGTGCTTGGAAATCTGAGGTGGGAGACTGTCTGGGGAGGTCAGACTGCACACCCAGGGTGAACCCTAGGCTGGGGGTTTTGGTCGCTTGTTAGGTTTATCTGGGGTATTTATTTTATTGCGACCATGTTCTCAAAACACAAGGCACTGCTCTTGCTATTTATTTGTTTCTGCTGAGTCATTTTAACATCTGACGATTGCAACATACATGCCTATTCCACCCACAAAAATCTCTTGAGCAAGAGCAGCCCCTCTCCTCTGGAGCCGTTGCAACAGAACCATTCTATGCAGTCTCGGAAAGCCTATGGCAGAGCGCCTCTCTCTCTCTGCATGGATCTGAGAAGCTCATGTACGTTACTTCTCAAGAAGGCAAACAATTTTTCTTCTTGTCTTCAGTTTACCATTCGTTTTACATTGTTTTCAATATCTGATCTGGACGTGAACAAATGATTCACTAGCCTCAAAATGAATAGCCTTGACGAGGTATGTAAGAAGCCTGAACAGGAATGTACCGTAACCTTGTCCCAGACAGCAAATAATCAGCTTCCGGGAACTAGGAAGCTGGTAGTATTTTGTGCCTGGATGGATTTATTATGAAATCTGCGATGCAGTAACTTAATACAGCTTTACTTGGCATCGTTTACAATGGACACTGATATGTTACGCTTATGACAGCTCATTGGCACCAGCAGCGTGGCAAGGATGGAAATGAAAGCAGAATTTGCCTCTCTGGGTTGAACTTTCCAAAACAGTCAAATGACTTAGGAGAAAAAGTCCACTGAAAGTCAATAGGACTTCTGCTCCTGCATCGCTCAGGCACTTTGAAAATGCCACCCTCTGCGTCTTCACAGCCCACATAAGCAAAGTGACCCTTACCTGATTCGCTGATAGGAACTCCTGATTATTGTCATTCATTCCCATATACATGTTCTCCCCGTCAAACTGGAATGACAAAAGGAAGTGACAGTTAGTGAAATGCAGAACTCTGTCCTTGATGGGCTTTTTGGATCCCATGCATTTCCCACCCCCTCAACATGGAGAATCAAGATCTGAGGAACTAAATAGTTATTTAAAACAACTAACTGTTTACTCAACTTCTTGCCTAGGGTTTTTGGGCCCAGGTTATAACCTCAGGTACATTAGAGTTTGAAACAGACCAACAGTACACACTCAAAAAGGTGTACACACTCAGTACACACTCAAACAGACCTAAAGTACTGAAAGGCACCACAGTCTACTGAGAATAACTGACCTTCCAAATCCTTCCATCTCTCAGACACCTCGTTCAGTTACCCCCAGCCCTCTCACAAACAAAGCCCCTCCACGGAAGGCCATTCAGGAAAATGCGAGGCAGAATTGCTTGGTTTTGTCAGAGGGAAAGTAGGGGGATAAAAATTGTACTTGCAGCATGATGACAAGCTAGCTACACTCTTAGCTCGTGGCACTGCAGCACAGCTCGGGATCATATATACGTTATAATAAAGAGAGACGTTAACATTGATTAGAATGCCAAAGCACTGCTGTGTTAATTTTTAGAAAAATCATGAATTAACCATTTTAATCAACCATACAAATCAAAACCATAGACATAGTTGGAGCAAAGATTAACCAGCCTCAGAGCTTACTAAAAATCACACTAAACCTTCAAATCTTTTATTTCTTTTCCCGCCACTGCTAATGACAAAGATGTGTAAGTCAGAGCTACACTTTTCCCCATTCAGCCTTCTTCACAGTCCTGTGCCAGCAAAACTGCAACAATGTATGATGCAAAGATCATGCATTGAATGTGCAAGATTATCTTTAGCTAGGCATGATTCCTACATACTCCTTGAATAACTGATCCCAGGTTTATGAGGCCACACAAACAGACACCATCAAAATCAGGATCTTCAGCACAAATTACAGGCCTCTGCCACTAGAGCTAAAAGTGCTCCACTTTAGCTATGTGTAAGTAGTAGGCTGTTAAACTGGCCAGGGCCAGCTACCCAGGGGAAATTTGTTAGTCTCTAAGGTGCCACAAGTACTCCTTTTCTTTTTCCAGGAGAGATAGGGTCACACGCACTAAACCACTGTTACATGTGTATTATCTATGCATGAGACTGGCACTTTTTGAACTGCTTGATTCAGTCAATGACATCACTACTCCTGATACGACACTTGCCTGCATGGTTACAAAAACAGGATAATCGCGAGCACTGAGTAGGAAGCTGTTTGGGAAAAGAGGCAGGTTATAAATGGGAGAAGATATCTGTTCACCAGCAAATTGTAACTGGCAATGAGGCAGCAGGCACGGCAGTTTAAAGGGCTTTTGACGAAACAGTCAATCTCTAAAAGTTAACTGGAGAGCAGCATTCCTTTTTTTCCTTCTATTGGAAGACACAACACACCCTGAAAAATCAGAGTGAGCCCTGGGTCTATTAATTCAAATTAACAAGCAGGAGCTAATGAGCTAAGCACCCTGCATTCTGAAGCAGTATTCTAGACCCTTGTTATAGGCATAAGGCCATGTCACATTGACCAGAGTCTTTATAAAATACAGAGGAAAGGTTCACTATAGGCCTATATTTGGCTAGAAGAAGCCTTAATTGCTTTGGAATGAAAATGTCTTGAGGGCATAGAAAAATCATTTCTTCTTTTCAGTTTACGAAGCTCTGGACGGGCCTGATTCACCTTTGCATTACTCCAGTTCTGCACCAGTGTAACACTGTGGGAAATCAGATCTCATGCCCGCAGGAAACTTTCCTTTCTCTATACCAGCTGGAAACTTGGAAAGAAACCATTCCCTTTTCACTCCAGCCTCTGACTACAGCAGGTCTCCTCCCTGTGGCTGGTCAAAGATGAGTCCATTCCAGAGGCAGCTTGAGAATGACCTGGCTACATTTGTACGGTCAGCTCAATGAGAACTTACATGCCCCCCTTGCATTCCGCACCAGACAACTAATCCAGTTACTGGACTCCAGAACCTTGGAGCTACAAAACTCTTCCTGTTAATCAGCTGGAACAGCTCTCTCAGAATCAGAACCAAAAACCGCTCTAGAACGGTCTCGTCTCAAGGTATTGCTGGGGCAACTCCTGAGGCTAAGTTCACAAATTAATTATGACAATACAATGGGATATGCCTTAAAATATTTCTGAGTTAGAGTCAGTGGTATTTGCTCTAAATTACACAGTAATCTTAGCAAGAGGGAGAGAGAGTCCTGTTGCCCTTACAAGCCAAAGGTGAAATGGAGATGCTTGGCCACTCTGTGTTTCTTCTGCTCCTGGCTATAAAACAGATACCAGTTGTGCATTAACTGATTGGTAAATGCCTAGTGAATTGCTCACATAAGAACAATGAAAGAATATAAACACAGCCAGATGAAGATCATCAGTCTGACTATAGACTATTAATTACACTTAAGCTTCTCAGAGTTGCAAAAGATTTAGCCACCATAGTCCATGGAGTTTGGAAAGCCCATGGGAACAGCACAGCTATATCCCCACACAGCTGTGTGTCAGGGTGGAGACACACCTTTTAATGGCCAGATTATCCCCTGGAATCAGAGAACAAGCCAAATTAAAAGAAGCCAAATTACACAAGATGGTGTAAAAAGAAAAGCAGTACTTGTGGCACCTTAGAGACTAACAAATTTATTAGAGCATAAGCTTTCGTGAGCTACAGCTCACTTCATCGGATGCATTTGGTGGAAAAAACAGAGGAGAGATTTATATATACACACACAGAGAACATGAAACAATGGGTTTATCATACATACTGTAAGGAGAGTGATCACTTAAGATAAGCCATCACCAGCAGCAGGGGGGGGAAAGGAGGAAAACCTTTCATGGTGACAAGCAAGGTAGGCTAATTCCAGCAGTTAACAAGAATATCAGAGGAACAGTGGGGGGTGAGGTGGGAGGGAGAAATACCATGGGGAAATAGTTTTACTTTGTGTAATGACTCATCCATTCCCAGTCTCTATTCAAGCCTAAGTTAATTGTATCCAGTTTGCAAATTAATTCCAATTCAGCAGTCTCTCCTTGGAGTCTGTTTTTGAAGCTTTTTTGTTGAAGGATAGCCACTCTTAGGTCTGTGATCGAGTGACCAGAGAGATTGAAGTGTTCTCCAACTGGTTTTTGAACGTTATAATTCTTGACGTCTGATTTGTGTCCATTCATTCTTTTACGTAGAGACTGTCCAGTTTGGCCAATGTACATGGCAGAGGGGCATTGCTGGCACATGATGGCATATATCACATTGGTAGATGCGCAGGTGAAGGAGCCTCTGATAGTGTGGCTGATGTGATTAGGCCCTATGATGGTATCCCCTGAATAGATATGTGGACAGAGTTGGCAACGGGCTTTGTTGCAAGGATAGGTTCCTGGGTTAGTGGTTCTGTTGTGTGGTTGCTGGTGAGTATTTGCTTCAGATTGGGGGGCTGTCTGTAAGCAAGGACTGGCCTGTCTCCCAAGATCTGTGAGAGTGATGGGTTGTCCTTCAGGATAGGTTGTAGATGCTTGATGATGCCTTGGAGAGGTTTCAATTGGGGGCTGAAGGTGATGACTAGTGGCGTTCTGTTATTTTCTTTGTTGGGCCTGTCCTGTAGTAGGTGACTTCTGGGTACTCTTCTGGCTCTGTCAATCTGTTTCTTCACTTCAGCAGGTGGGTATTGTAGTTGTAGGAATGCATGATAGAGATCTTGTAGGTGTTTGTCTCTGTCTGAGGGATTGGAGCAAATGCGGTTATATCGTAGCGCTTGGCTGTAGACAATGGATCGAGTGGTATGATCTGGATGAAAGCTAGAGGCATGTAGGTAGGAATAGCGGTCAGTAGGTTTCCGATATAGGGTGGTGTTTATGTGACCATCGCTTATTAGCACCGTAGTGTCCAGGAAGTGGATCTCTTGTGTGGACTGGTCCAGGCTGAGGTTGATGGTGGGATGGAAATTGTTGAAATCATGGAAAGAAAAGGAGTACCGGTGGCACCTTAGAGACTAACAAATTTATTAGAGCATAAGCTTTCGTGAGCTACAGCTCACTTCATCGGATGCATTTCTTGGGAGACAGGCCAGTCCTTGCTTACAGACAGCCCCCCAATCTGAAGCAAATACTCACCAGCAACCACACACCACACAACAGAACCACTAACCCAGGAACCTATCCTTGCAACAAAGCCCGTTGCCAACTCTGTCCACATATCTATTCAGGGGATACCATCATAGGGCCTAATCACATCAGCCACACTATCAGAGGCTCCTTCACCTGCGCATCTACCAATGTGATATATGCCATCATGTGCCAGCAATGCCCCTCTGCCATGTACATTGGCCAAACTGGACAGTCTCTACGTAAAAGAATGAATGGACACAAATCAGACGTCAAGAATTATAACATTCAAAAACCAGTTGGAGAACACTTCAATCTCTCTGGTCACTCGATTACAGACCTAAGAGTGGCTATCCTTCAACAAAAAAGCTTCAAAAACAGACTCCAACGAGAGACTGCTGAATTGGAATTAATTTGCAAACTGGATACAATTAACTTAGGCTTGAATAGAGACTGGGAATGGATGAGTCATTACACAAAGTAAAACTATTTCCCCATGTTATTTCTCCCCCTCCACCCCACCCCCCACTGTTCCTCTGATATTCTTGTTAACTGCTGGAATTAACCTACCTTGCTTGTCACCATGAAAGGTTTTCCTCCTTCCCCCCCCCTGCTGCTGGTGATGGCTTATCTTAAGTGATCACTCTCCTTACAGTATGTATGATAAACCCATTGTTTCATGTTCTCTGTGTGTGTATATATAAATCTCTCCTCTGTTTTTTCCACCAAATGCATCCGATGAAGTGAGCTGTAGCTCACGAAAGCTTATGCTCTAATAAATTTGTTAGTCTCTAAGGTGCCACAAGTACTGCTTTTCTTTTTGCGAATACAGACTAACACGGCTGCTACTCTGAAACAAGATGGTGTGACAGCCATTAACCTGCACTGATGGTGTAGCACTGCAGCAGCTTCGTCAGGGTTAAAAGGTGAGCCCGGTGAAATGTGGGACAGATTCCCTTACAGTTAATGGTGGAGAGGAAACTCCATGAGATCAGTCACAAGAGATGATGAGCAGCTCCAACTCCTGGTGACTTCCCGAGAAGTTCTAGTCTGGTCTCTCAGAAGTTGACCTTGTATTATTACATATAAAAATACTAATTAAAAGTATTTGTAAAATATCCACCTCCATATCTGCATGTTTTTAACCCAGTTCAGATGTAAAACCATTATGTTTCTCCAAGTGTTAAGTTTCCCAAGCAGCCATGTCGCCCAAATACTCCACTGTCTCCCTGCCTCACCATGCCTTTAAAAGGCAGAGCATGAAGAGGCTGTAGGGTGGCTGGCACAGAATGCTAGACAACCTGGTGGAGAACGTTCAGACATTGGAAAGCAGTGTTGGGGCTGTTTGAGAGGGAGAAGCTCATAGGACTGGCCATTATCAATATTTATGAGAAACTAACAGTATAGGATAGGTAGCTTCTTCACTGGGAAGGGCACTGGCCTGGGAGTCAGGAGACCTGGGTTCTGTTCCCAGCGCTGCCACTGGCCAGCTGGGGAACCTTGAGTAAGTCACTTCCTCCCTCTGCACCCCAGTTTCCTTATTTATAAAATGGAGATGATAATAATTCTCCACCTTTCATAAAGCAAGATCTGCAGACAAAAGGCATGAGATAGTTGCTAAGTATTCATCACTGGGGTATGCTCCACTCTTGGCTGCAGTATGCTTTCATCTACATTGTATTTCTACCAGTGTTTTGTCTCGTTTACACCAGTGTAAGATAAGAAGCAGGGCCACAGGCTGATGACTGCCTCTGGTCCTGTGCAGAGGACCAGGATGTAGGCAACACTGGAGATTAAACCTCATTTTGTGGATTTAAGTGGAGCATAGTCTTGTGCTGACCTTTGTCTAAGGGTGAATTTCACCCTCTCTAACCAGTTTATAAACTCCTGGAAGTCAGTAAATCCAAGTAATTCCAGTGCACCAGGCCTGCAATAATTTTCTAAACCAGCATGGGCACATGCTCCCTAAGGGGGGACAAAAGGTACGTGGGAGGGTATGGCCAGGCATTTTAATTGTTCTCCAAATTCTTGGTTTTAATTTAAAATACAAATTTAGTCTCTAGCCATTATGGTTGCTAAGAATTCCTTGAAAATTTGATCTCAATGGAACATATGCAGAGATTCTACCTGAGTTTGCAGAGAGCCTGAAACAATAGCTCATAGATGTGAACTGTACCATTTGTTTCCATGGTTGCTAACTCGGATACCATTGATGACACTTTAAATGTTAGCCTTGTTAATTATTTCAGTGCTCAAATCTTGTAAGAAAGAAGAAGGAATATCAACACAATCTTTGCTGAGTGCCTTGCTCATTTTGATAGGCCTTTTACAACACATGGTGGGACAGTAGCAGGACTACAATCAGTTTTGTTTTCTTGAAGACAGCTTTCAACAGACCGGGAAACACTGCTGCTTTCATTGCTATTCCAAGAATAACCATGATCTGGAGACAGGTTTCAGAGTAGTAGCTGTGTTAGTCCGTAAAAACAACAAAAATCCAAGGAGTACTTGTTGCACCTTAAAGACTAACAAATTTATTTGGACATAAGCTTTCATGGGCTAAAACCCACTTCACTAGATGGATGCAGTGGAAAATACAGTAGGAAGAATTATATACAGTGAGAAATATATACATAGAGAACATACCAATGAGACCCATTTTTTCATGTTCTCTATCTTCCTACTGCATTTTCCACTGCATCCATCTGATGAAGTGGGCTATAGCCCACGAAAGCTTATGCCCAAATAAATTTGTTAGTCTCTAAGTTGCCAGAAGTATTCCTCGGGTTTTGTTTTGTTTTTTGATGATGATCTGGAGAGAGTTTGCCGAAGTGAATAAAAATAGCTCTTTGTTTATATAGGGCATGATGGGGTGTTCATCCCACACCAGAAAAGAAGGGGTTAAAAGCAGCCCAGGGAGACTGCACAGCGAGCAACTTATTGGAGGGAGGCTGCACGGAAAAGCCAATCAGGGCCCAGTGAGGTCACACAAAAGGATCTGCTGGGCCAGAATGAGTCTGTTGGTATAGGGGAGAAAGGATTGTGTTT
The DNA here is from genome assembly GCF_009764565.3 of Dermochelys coriacea. Lineage (NCBI taxonomy): Eukaryota > Metazoa > Chordata > Testudines > Dermochelyidae > Dermochelys > Dermochelys coriacea. The sequence continues at coordinate 29,392,890 of NC_050080.1, forward strand.
CTAGTGTGCTGCAGGAAGGTAGCACCTTGGACAGAGCAGTTGCTGGCAGGGACCAGGGGAGCAAAAGAGAGCTCCTGGCTGGCTGCTGGGACATGCTGGGTGGAGGCCCTGAGAAGAGGTTGACGAAGGTGTTGGAGCCACAGGAAAGTTGCCCAGGGAATTGAAGCAGCATTGCCAGAGAAGTTAGAGAGTTGCAGCAAGAGGCTGCTATCCACATGGTCCCTGGGCTGGGACCCAGAGTAGCGAGAGGGTCCGGGTCTCCTCACCCCACTTCCCACTGGGGAAGTGTCTGGACTATAGAACTGGGAGATGCTCCTCTATCCCGGATGGTGACACGGCCAGAGGGCCAAGTCATGAAGAAGAAGCTGCGATTCCTGGACTTAGGAGGCTCTACAGGCAGAGAAGACGGTGGGTCAGGCACCACCAGAAGGGGGCGCGCCAACCGAGAGAGCTAATCCCCAAGATGGCCAACTGGGGGTGCTCTAGTGAGTGAATTCCATCACACGGTGAAAATAAAGCACAGTGGAAAGGAGAAGGATTTCACCTACTGTAGATATTGTCACCATGAGGTTGTCATTTAGTCTGCACGCTACACACACTGGCAAAGCCATGCTGCTAACAGCCTGTACAGCGGACTGAGTCCAAGTGCTCAGACCACACCCTGAATTTAGCCCTGATGCAAGCAACTTCATTAAAACGCAATGGCCCAGACTTCAACCTCCATCCCATCAGTGTAAAGCTGGAGGAGTTCCACTGGTTTACAGTGATGTAACCGAGATCCTGATCTCGGTCTGGTGGAACTGAACTCTGACAGCAGGGCCTTCAGAATGCAGAAGATGAAGTCTGCTCTCGTTTACACCAGTGCAGAGTGGGTATAAAGTGCTACCACATCAGAATAGTAGCTGTTTCACACCCACTTTGTGCCGGTGTTAATAACGACTCAGCCCCAAAAAGACATACTGCCCTCTTGAGGCTGGGGTTCTGGCTGTTCAAGCTGTTTGGCATTAGCAGAATTCAGAGACCAAGAGCCTGGTTCTGAGCTCATTTAGGACCAATTCCAGCAATGGGATCAGCTACCTCAGACACTTATGTCTGCACAGAAGCCCATTGACACAACGGTGGACCAAAAAGGCCCACTCCAGCTGATTCCATTACAGGATCGAAGCCTTGCACTGGTGAAAATCAACAGCACAAATACATCTGATAACACCCCAAACATTTGAAAGCTACCGTGCCATGGGTGTGCATATTTGGATGCTGAAGGCGAATCACATGACAAAGCACTTTGACAAGCAGCTCCATGTATATATATAATTTTTTCTGCTGGGGAAATAATTATTTCTACCACTGAAACAAATCTGTTATTCTTACCGTAGAAATTCTCAGCAGTAGAAAAATTAAACTCTTTCCAAAGTGACAGTATCCCTACTGTCCTATAAATATACATAAACTGTACAGATCCATCTCCAGTATCTTTTCACACACACATGCTGCTCACTTTTCCACCCATTTAAGGCCAAATATTTTGCAAACTCAGGATAAGAGCTATTTGCAGCACCTCTTCATAGGAAACCTACAGAAAATAGACCCCATTTGGAAGTTGATTTTATATACAAGTCTTTCTCTGGAGCAAATTCAAAATAGGAAAAGCTCTCTCTGCATCATTCTATTTGGCAGAACAAATTTATTTTATTGCTTTATACCATTTCCTCCCATCCCCCACTCCTTCATAATAACTATAATGAATACTATCCTGAAAATTACTGTGCCACTGATTGCCAACCTGAGCAGTGAGGCTGAAAATCAAGACTCAAAATGCAGTGGAAACTTCGGAACTTCCTCATTGCTGATTAGATTTTTTTTCCCCTCCAGGCTATAGAGTGCAAACAAATTTATTAGAAATTCTCAAGTCAGGGTATTTTTTCAATTAGATGTTTGCCACTTATGCACTAGCCAGGTAGAGCAGATAAATAACGTGCTCTCTTGCTCGCTCGCTCTCATCATTATCATTTTACCACAAAATGCATTTGAAAACAAGCAGTCCCATCATTCCACACTGATTTACTGCAGAAAACAAACATTTTAATATTTGCCTTTTGTTGCTGTTATTTCCTCCCATTTCACTTTGGAGTAACTCCTCATGCATGTCAGCATTCAAATTCATTTCTAGATCTGAGAGCATACAGTCATCATACTCCATCTCTGATAAAAATTAATCTGGCTCATTTTTGAATGAACTAGACATGCTGAGAGCTGGATATAACTTTCTCCTAGTCCTCTTTAATTTGAAAGAAATGTAGTCTTGTTCTATTGTCTTAATCATTCTTCTGCTCTTTTTAAATTATTTAATAATGTTTGGTAAAAACTATATTAAATAAATCAATGGGTGGGGCTAATTCTCACCTTCGTTAGTCATTTACACCCATATAAAGTGAATGCAAATTAGATGCAAATTGTGATCAGAATGATTTGGTAGCATTGTACATCCAAGGTGTGAATGACAGTGGCAAGCAGTGAACAATGTGGCCCTGTGTATCTAAACTTGGAAAAGAGGGGTTTCTTTTTATGTACCCTGGGCCGGATTCTTATCTGACTTGCACTGGTGCAAATTAGTAGCGACTCCACTAAAGCCAATGGAGTGATTCCGGTGTAAATGAGATCAGAACCAAGGCCCCTATTTTTAAGAGAACCCATTTCTACACAAGCCCAACTGAGATTTGCCTTACAAAATCAACACGAGATTTAAACAGCTAGATTCATCCATCCCAAACATTTCAGGAGAAAAAAAAAAACCAAAATACCCTGGAACCCTGAAATGTAAAACATATAAACAAAGAACATCTAATAGGTGTTTCAGCTGTGCTGGCCACAGCTACTCCCACTGTTTTGCTTTTGGAATCAGTCAATGTATATTAAGTATCAGGCACACCCATCTCAGAGAAGAGGTTATAATCCTACTGACCTGTGGAAGATTTCCAGAATTGAGCTCATGGGGCCTGATTTTCTATGGCTTTGCAACGTGTGGCCATTTCCACCTTTGCAGCATGGCTGTAAAATGCTACTGCCAGTGGGACTGAGTAGAGAATTCTGATTTGTTAGCACAAAGGGTGCAAATGATGACAAGACGTAAAGCAGTGGAGAATTGGGACCACTACCAACATGGGACAGTGGGCTTGATTCTGCAAGCCTTATTCAAATGAGCAGCCCCACTGAAATCAACTGGGCTATTAGCACAAGGACTGTATGCCCGGGTAAGTGCAGCAGCATCACACATGTTGTCAAGTACTTTAGGTCCATAACTCAACCTATATGAAGACTGTTCTAGTCCGTTAGGAAATGTCTTCCAAATGCTAGGTAGCTTGCCTTTTTTTAGTCCAATTTGTCATGGAGAATGTACAGAAATGTCCATTCTCTTAATTCAGTTCTTACCAAGGAAAGTGTAATTTTCACAGCGGCAGCAATGCCTGAGGGAGCACCCTATACCTGGAACGGAATTGGCATTTAAGGGTTTTTTTTTAATTCTTCTTTGGGTTGGCTTTTGTCTACTTGTTGTTTTTGCAGTATGATGGTTGTTTTGACTTATAAATGTGCCCATGGGTCACTATGGGTGCATGTTAATAGGATGAAAATGAATCAAATAATAAAAAATGAAGATGAAGCCGAAACTAAACCATAGCAGTTGTGAGATCTTCAGTTCTAAACAAAGTATAAATGTTTGTTATTCAGAATGGACAAAAATGGTAAGACAATTACTTATTTCCAAGCTTCTGAGAGGAGTTACCAACTCTCACAGATCACATGATGTCATAATCCTACAGTAAGGGCAGCATAAAATCCCTCCTTTACCTGTAAAGGGTTAAGAAGCTCAGATAACCTGGTTGGCACCTGACCAAAAGGACCAATAAGGGGAGAAGATACTTTTTTGTTTGGGGCTTGGGTGTTCTAAGAGAGAGAAAGGGAGATGAAGAGATAGACCAAGCAAGTAATCTAGCTCCTACTGAACGATACATCTAAACTTACAGAAATAGTAAGTAATAGCAAGGGAATGCGTTAGAGTACCTTTGTTTTAGCTTGTGAATTTTCCCTGTGCTACGAGGGAGGTTTATCCCTGTTTTTTGTAACTTTGAAATTTTACCTAGAGGGGAATCCTCTCCATTTTAAATCTTATTACTCTGTAAAATTACCTTCCATCCTGATTTTACAGAGGTGTTTCTTTTACTTTTGTTTTCTTTATTATAAAGTTCTATGTTTTAATAATCTGATTGGTTTTTTAGTGTCCTCAAAACCCAAGGGACTGGTCTGTTCTCACCTGGTTTACCTATTTGGTTGGTAAATTATTCTCAATCTTCCCCAGGAAAGGGGGTGAAGAGGCTTGGGGGGATATTTTATGGAAACAGGAACTCCAAGTGGTCCTTTTCCTGAATCTTTGTCTAACTCTCTTGGTGGTGGCAGCAGTACCCATCCAAAGACAAGGAAGGATTATGCCGTGGGGAAGTTTTTAACCTAAGCTGGTAGAAATAAGCTTAGGGAGTCTGTCATGCAGGTCCCCACATCTGTAACCCAGAGTTCAGAGTGGGGAGGGAACCCTGACACTTGGTGATTTTCTTAAAGCTTCAGCTTCTGGAGTCATGGGGTGACATGAGACTCTCAGCTTTCAATTTTAAAAAAAGGAAATTTCCAGTTCTCAAGTTTGCAGAGAAAAAACTTGAAAATGTGAACCCTGAAGACTCAAAAGCCTCAAGGCATACATCTGGGTTTGTTTTTTTAAAAATCTTATGATTTTTAGGCCAATCTTATGGATCCTCTTATGCTGGTTCAATGCTTAGAATTTGCCACACTGTGACCATTTAAAAAAGAACTAACTACAGATACAGAGTCTTTAACAAGTGACTCACGACAAGGACAGCCCAGGATAGCTGCACCCAGAAGTCATCATCATCAGGTAGCTGTTGCGTGCCCCAGGGGCTTCTTAACCCTTTACAGGTAAAGGAGGGATTTTATGCTGCCCTTACTGTAGGTTTATGACATCATGTGATCTGTGAGAGTTGGTAACTCCTCTCAGAAGCTTGGAAATAAGTAATTGTCTTATCATTTTTGTCCATTCTGAACTGGGCATCTCAGGTGGTTTCTAGCATCCAGGTATCCACATCACAAGAACTTTCATCTGTTTGCCTTGGCAGAGAAGCCAGGAACCAGTTGAGTCTACAGAATGAATCCCCCTCAACTCTCTAGAGACCATCTGACACTCTGTTGCTGGCAGAAGCTTGCACTCGAGTCAACCTCTGCCCAGGTTTCAGTCTCCAAGAAGGTCAATCTAGTATCTCTGCCAGCCCTAAAATCATGAAGGTTAATGGATGAAAACAATACTGTCTCGTGAATTCCTTTAAACTGCTAGGAGTAAGCAAAGAGATCCAAAATCCCAGGTACAGAATAATTCATGTTACAGTTTAAAAAAAAACGTTACTTAAAGAAATCCCATCAGATCATATCGGTGTAAGTGCCATTGAGATGTAAGGGGATGCATCTGATCAGGTCACGGCCCAGTAGCCTGGCAAATGTGACTTGTCTTTGCCAACGGATTACAGATGTTTTTTCCACTGTGAATTATTAGCAAACCAGAACTATTTCAAAACCAAAACTTTTTATGAAGTGCAAAATTTATCCCTCCTCGAATGCATTTCTGCCATAATATTTATAAGCCCATGTCTGCAGAACTCCTCATCCTGCAGGGTGCTGGAGTGAAACTAAGATGCCAGCTGAACAGGCTAAGCTTTATTATGGATGTGCTAGAATGTTACCACTAGAACAAACATCTCCAAACACTGTCAAGAGCCTATTTTGTCAACACACATTTCTGTCAAGTCATAAGGATGTGAAATATTTGCTTCTGCCCTGCCCCCATCATATTCTGCTACCCGCAGGACCACAAGTGTGATTTCCTATAGGAGTAATTTAACATCAGACTCCTTCAAGGAATACACAACTGAGGTTAGTCTAATCTCTTTAACTGCAGTTTCCCCATTAAGGTCTCTACACAACCTCTGGCCCAAAGTGATCTATTTAGCATTATTTATTTGTGCACTGAAATGCTTGGATTTCCCCTCACTTGGTCCTGTCAGATGGGGTCAAAAGTTCAAAAATAGATTTACTTAAACCTCCAGAATGCTACTGCAAGGACAGCACATTTCTATCTAGAGCACATCTATCCAGGCTTACCACTTACTATAGTTTACCTTTCAGAGAAATACGCTGAAACGGCTACATAATAGCACAGCATGCATTAATAGTACTATGTGCCTCGCACGGCTATGCAAGCCTTGGTGCTACAAAAGTAACCTGTCTTTTATTTATGGAGGATTTTACACACGGTTGTTAAATATTATGTATGAAGTTAGAGCAATTGTTGAACTCTATAGACCACAAGCAAGCAGATTACAAGAGCATCCTTATAAAGGATCAAAACTCTAAAGACAGTTTTAAATAGCGCTTATCAGACGTATGGACTTATTGTGGAACTATCGTGGTCCGATTGTCAAACTAGCCTCTTGCCTTTGAACCAAGATTTAAGGTTGGTTGTTTTTCATATCAGGAAAAAACAAATACTAGCAGGTGATGAAAACGGAGGAGCATGTTATTTTCAAAACAAAATGAAGTATTTTAAAACACATTAATAGTAATTACATTGAGAAATTATAATAAATCAATATACACTATATATTTTTTAAATATTTTAAATTATTTCATATTTAACAAATAGTTTAAAATCATTTAAACCCTTTGTCACTCCAATACACTGGCCAGGTTTTATGAGCCCAGCTCAGAATGGAGACTAATTTTAAGTATATGAGCAGTTCCACTGAAGTCAAGTCACATGCCTAAGTACCCTGCTGAATCTGGGTGTCACAGCATGGCTGGCCCTTTAACGGGAGTTGGGTCTGTGACTAATCAGCAGCCTCCCAGCTGAAGCTGACAGGCCAGGGATCAGGTGATAGCATGAAGATCTGGGCCTCATAAAAGTCTGCAAGAGCTCAGCCACTAGGAGTAGGAAGGCTCCAGGAGGAGCCTGCACATCAGAGAAGAAAACCAGTTTATATGTGACTCAGATGAATGGTCTGCAGAGTGTTATCCTGCATAGAGCAGGCTAGGAAGGAAAAAGGAGCAAAGAGGTTAATCTCGACTCCCAGGTGGATGACTTGTGGACTGTAAACCTGTAGGGAGTACACAGGCCTCCACAGAAGACCCCTGGTTGGGGAGAAGCAAGAGGACTGATATGATGAACTTGAGTTTTTTTTAAAAGGAAAAGGACTGAAATCTTATGGCTAGAGGGAGTTCTTTGGTGCACAGGCCACTGAGTTAGCCCACTGGCTTACACTGAACTGTAGAGATAAATCTATACGCTTTCATGGAGGCGTCTTCGTCAGCAGCAGTTGGTGGGACTGCAAAGAGCATGGTTTGTTTGGTTTGTTTTAAATTGGGAGGAACACCACCCTAAGTCATGGTTTGTTTTTTTGTTTTTTTTTTTTTATCATGGATGCTCTGGCTTACTGCCTTGCCTAGAGCATCTGGTATTTATATCCATTATGGCATCTAGTGCTTAGAGCAGCAGATCAAGATCCGGCCAAATCCTGGCCAAAAAGTTACATTGGTATAAATCTGGAGCAGTCTCATTGAAATTCCAGATGAACTCCCCTGAAACCACTGAGTAACCTAGAGCAAAATCTGGCCCTGGGTTCTATTCATGGCTCTATTACCGTCCCATCACTGTATGATCTTCATTTAGCTATGCAATTTGTGCAAAGCCCTAGAGTGGATGCAGTGAGGACTGCAACATCCCAGGAGGTGCATTTGGAGAGAACATGCCTCTTGGAGCTGCTCAGTGGTATAGGTGGGGTACCCGTGTGCAGCTTCAAGGGGGGGGTACTGAGTCCCATCTCCACCCCGGTCCTTGCTTGGTGATTTGTTCCTCATGAGGGAGGAGGGCTGTGCAGTCTCTGCTCACAGGCATCACCTTTGGGATAGTAATGATGCTGAAAGACTGGGCTGTGGAGCCGTGCAGCAGCCATTTTGAGAGGTTGGGTGAGAGACTACAGGGGCAGGGTGAGATCCAAACAGTGAGCTGTGCTAGAGGAAAAGGGGTTTGTGCCCAGAGACACTTGTCACTTCAGCGACTCCTGCTGGTGACATTTCTGCAGGGCCATCACAAAAATCAAAGCTGCCTCCACCCTAGCAGATCTTCACCACCCAAGTCTATCAGAGTCCTATGCACAGTACAGCCCTCACCTTTAACTTCCCAATTTTAACTTAGATAAATGGATCCAGGGCCAAATTCTATGCCAGCAGAGTTACACCATCAGAGAAGTGGGCCCAGTGTCCACAATCCTCCCTTGTAATTTTCCTACACTCCCTGTAGGAAAGATCTTGAGTGCTGCAAGGACTCACGCAATGTTATTTAATTATCTAGGGGAACATGCACATTTCTGATGGCAATTGCTGTACACCAAGTGCCAAATATTATTGTTGTTATTTTTCACATTATTTGGCAGGAGTCAGGACCTAAAATAATTTAAGCAGATCTTCAGATCCTGCAAAAGAGTGAAAATTCTTCACAAATAAAAACCCATCCACTCAAATCTACGAGCAGCAGGAGAATTTAGTCTTAAGACTGACATAGAAATAGATTAATTTTTTCCCCATTTTATATTCTAATTACAATCCTTTTATTCCCCCCTACCATTTTCTGTTCTCATTACAGTCTTAAAATTGCTCTGAAAAATTCTGTATCTTATTCTGCTTTTCCTGCAATCTTTGTCCTGGAAATGAGAAACAGAATGTATAAGCATGAAAATACTGCAGAGATCAAAATTCTGGGCTAACCCTTTCACGCCTGACTGCAAGGAGAAGAGAAAACAGTATAAACAGAGTGGTGAATCAAACCTCACTGCATCTTCATTTGCCCAATGCTCAGTCTGCATTTCCTACTCCCAGACCAAATGAGGGATGGAAGGACCCCACAGAAATGCAACACTAAATAGGCCACGTACTGCTTTCAGTTACAACTGGACTAAAAGTTGTTTTTGGGAGTTGCGGGGCTGCCACTGAGGCCAAAATGTGGCCTAATCTATTCAAATAATCAAGTTTGTCTGCTATTTTTCAGCCCACCAGGCACTCCAATGTCTTGTGTAAAACGGTCCAATATAAACTCTTAGAAATCATACTTCATTTTGCAAAGCATGGACTTGACACTGCTCTTTCTTATGTTGGTGTAAATGAGTAACAGTTTTATTGAAGTCAAACTGGTGTGAGCAAGTTCAGAGTCAGGCCCCATGGCTCTTTCCTCACCCCAGACTCTGGCTGATTTTGGTAGGAGTTTGGGAACGTGCAAAGAAAACCACACAGGACCACAGACCTGTGCAGGAAACACTTCACCCACCAATGCAATGCAATCTCCTCTGTGGCAGTGGCTGGGTGACAACACAGCGTTAGCACCTCAGAATGACTGTTCAGGAAAGGAAGTGAAGGAAGATTATTTATCAAACTGAAACTACAGATAAATGTCAATGGGCAGAATTTGATTAACCAACTAGAATTTGACAAAGACCCCAAGGTTTTAACACTCCGACCATTATATGTAGTGCCAGGGGATCCTAGAACATTAGAACAGCCATATTGGGTCAGACCAATGGTCCATCTAGCCCAGTATCCTGTCTTCTGACAGTGGCCAATGTCAGATGCTTCAGAGGGAACGAACAGAACAGGGCAATTCTCGAGTGTCCCGTACCCTGTCATCCACTGCCAGGTTCTGGCAGTTGGAGGCTTAAGACATTCAGAGCATGGTGTTGCCTCGCTGATCATGTTGGCTACTAGCAGTTGATGAACTGACCTAATTCTTTTTTAAACCCAGTTATAATTTTGGCCTTCACAACATTCCCTGGAAACGAGTTCCACATGTTGACTGCGCTGTGTGAAGCAGTACTTCCTTTTGTTTTAAATCTGTTTCCTATCAGTTTCATATGGTGACCCCATTCTTGTGCTATGTGAAGGGGGTAAATAACACGCCCTTATTCACTTTCTCCACACCCGTCATGATTTCATAAACTTCTATCATATCCCCCCTTGAGTCATCTTTTTTCCCCAAGCGGAAACATCCCAGTCTTTTAATCTCTCCTCACATGGAAGCTGTTCCAGCCCCCTAGTCATTTTTGTTGCCTTTATACTTTTTCCAATTCTAATACATATTTTTTGAGATGTGGTGACCAGAACTGCACACAGTAGTCAAGGTGTGGGTATATCATGGATTTATATATTGGCATTATGATATTTTCAGTATCATCTATTCCTTTCCTAATGGTTCCTATCATTGTTAGCTTTTCTGACTGCCCACTGAGCCGATGTTTTCAGGGAACTAGCCACTATGACTCCAAGATCTCTTTCTTCAGCAGTAACAGCTAATTTCAACTCCATCATTTTTTATGTATAATTGGGATTATTTTTTCCAATGTGCATTACTTTCCATTTATCAACATTGAATTTCATTTGCCATGTTGTGCCCAGTGACCCAGTTTTGTGAGATCCCATTGTAACTCTTCACAGACTTAACTATCTTGAGTAATTTTGTATTGTCTGCAAATTTTGCCACCTCCCTCTTTACCCCTTTCTCAAGATCATGATGAGTATGTTGAACAGCATTAGTCCTGGTAGAGACCATAGGGGGACCCCACTATTTACTTCTCTCCATCGTGAAAACTGACCATTTATTCTTACCCTTCTTTTCCTGTTTTTTAACCAGTTATTGATCCATGAGAAGGCCTTCCCTCTTATCCCATTACTGCTTACTTTGCTTAAAAGCCTTTGGTTTGGGACCTTGACAAAGGCTATCCAAAAATCCAAGTATATAATATACACTGGATCACCCATGATCACGTTTGTTGATCCCCTCAAAAAATTCCAATAGTTTGGTGAGGCATGATTTCCCTTTACAAAAGCCATGCTGACTCTTCCTCAACAAATCATTTTCCTCTACGTGTCCGATAAGTCTGTTCTTTACTAGTTCTTCAAAGTCCACATGGGAGCCGAATGTCTGTTTTACATCTCCTCTGAAAGTCAGCACTTTAACCAGCACAGTGCAAACAAAACCCATGATGAGCTATTGGTTCAGCACTGACTTAGAGGGGAAGACTGTCTCCTATTGAAAATACCCACATGCCTTCCAAAGATACCTTGGGTTTTCTTTGGGGACCTCCAATCCAAACATTGTCCATGCCCAAAATTGTTTCGTTTGCAAGATACGATCACTGGCCAAACTGACATTGCTGTAAGTCTTACATGCACTGCTTCCTTCTCGCTATTGAACAACCACCACATCCTGCATTGCTTATCACACTTAGGTGCTAAAGGAATTTATTTGCAAAAAGCGGGCACCTAGTAAATTGCTCCTTCTCCAACCAGGGGTTGCAGATGGAAGCCAAATAATCATGAGGTTGGTAGACCTGAGCTTGCATGGAAAATATCTCATGCCAGGTGCCTTGTTTAGGGAAGAAAGAGGGTAAATTAAGGCAGCACATTTACTGGCAAATGGAGTAAGTGACAATGAGACTGTGTATTCTACTCAGCCAGTAACACTTGTTATATTTCACAGGAAACCAGAGGCAGCAAATGTATAAAGTTCTAAAAGAACCCACAGAGCATGTAAGAAAGGAAGTATATGAGAGTCAAAGGTATCTAGAAACATTGTTTTTTGAAAGATAAAACCTGGAGTCTGAAATAAAAATAGAGACTGTATCTACCTGATTCTGAACCTGATACAAGTGTGGTTTTACTGTGGAAGTCTTTCAAGGAGATGCTGGTTTTGATACAAAAACAACAGCTCTCATTGCAATCAAAGGTAACATACAATAAATGCCATATGAGAGTGAGAACACTCAGACTGAGAATCAGTGTGACAGGAAAAAAAAAAGAAGAAAAGGAGTACTTGTGGCACCTTAGAGACTAACAAATTTATTAGAGCATAAGCTTTCGTGAGCTACAGCTCACTTCATCGGATGCATCATGTAGCTCACGAAAGCTTATGCTCAAATAAATTTGTTAGTCTCTAAGGTGCCACAAGTACTCCTTTTCTTTTTGCGAATACAGACTAAAACACGGCTGCTACTCTGAAACCTGTCATTAGGAAAAAAAATGTACTCTTGAGTCTCAGAGGTTCTCTTGCCTTATTATTTGGGGACAGTTCATAGATTTCATAGATTCCAAGGCAAGAAGGAATCATTGTGATCACCTAGCCTGATCTCCTGTATAACACAGGCCAGAGAATTTCCCTCAAATAATTCCTAGAGCAGATCTTTTGGAAAAACATCCAATCTTGATTTTAAAATTGCCAGTGATGGAGAATCCAGCACCACCACCCTTGGTAAGTTGTTCCAATGACTAATTATTGTCACCATTAAAAATTTACACCTTATTTCCTGTCTGAATTTGCCTTGCTTCAAATTCCAGCCATTGCATTACGTTATACTTTTCTATGCAAGATTGAAGAGCCCATTATTTACTCCTGGGGGAATTCTGGGCTACTGTGCACATGCATATTTAATGAGCCATGCATATTTTTAATTTTTTGGACAGAAAAAAGCTTCTACCGAAATGTTGCTGCAGTTCTGGCTTTTGCCCACCAGAGGGCGCTGTGGCAATAGAGCACAGCAGCAGCTCCCAGCCAACGAGGGAAGAGAAAGAGGCCTGCCTTCTTTGCAGTGGGCCACGTCAGGAGACAGGGGCTATGACAAGACAAACAGTGTAGGGCTGCTCGGGGGGGTCAGACGGGGCTCATAAGGGTAGTGGGGGAAGACAGACTGGGGCATGGGCTGAATGGGAGTGAAGGCACAGGGTCACGGGGAGAGGGAGGTGCAAGGCCACCTGGGGACGAGGAGGAGGTACAGGGCCACATAGGGACAGGGGAGCAGCTAGGTGGGAGCACAGAGACATGGGGACAGGGGGAGGGGGAAATAGGGATAGAGGTGGCTGGATGCAGGCACAGAGACACATGGGGATGGGGGAGGAGAATACAGGGACACATGGGGAAAGGGATACAGGGCCACACGGGGATGGGAGAGTGGGTGTTTGAGTGAGGGTGGAGGAACACATGGGGGTGCAGGAACACACGACACAGGGGAAAATGTGCCTGAGTGAATCGGAGAGGCTAGAGGTCAGCCAGGGTCTGCATGGGGGAAGCTCCTTAACAATCCCTCTTCATGCTGACACCAATGCTGCCCCTTCCTCCCCAGAAAATATCTGTTCCATACTTTTCCCACTCATACCCAACAACCCTCCAAGTTCACACCCAGGCTCCTTCCCAACAATTTAGTTCCCTCTCCTTCAGCTCCTCTGTTACCCCTGACTCCCCCAAGCCTTTGCACTGCTTCTGAGTAGTGTGGGAAATACAGTTCTGTATTGTAGTTTAAATGAATTATTATTCAGAGTTCTGTATTAATATGCCTAGTAAGGAATCTATTCATCAAAAAACATTTCCTGAATCTTTTTTTGTTTGTATTGTTACAGACATACTTGCCGACTGGTATTTTGAAATAAATGACGAAAAAAATTGAAACTGATGTGATTATATTGTGTTATTTTGACAAATAAAATGTATGGAATTTTGCAGAATTTTAAAATAGTGTGTGCAGATTTTTCGGTTGCAGAATTTTTAATTTTTTGGTGTAGAGTTCCCCCATGAGTAATTATTAAATATTTGTTCCTCATGTAGATAGTCACAGACTGTAATCAAATCACCCCTTAATCTTTTCTTTGTTAAGCTAAATAGATTGAGCTCCTTGAGTCCATCACTATAAGGTATGTTTTCTAATCTTTTAATGATTCTCATGCTCTTCTTTGAACCCCCTTCAATTTAACAACATTTTTTCTAAACTATAGCCACTAGAACTAGACACTGTATTCCAGCAGTGGTTGCACAAGTGCCAAACACAGCAGTAAAATAAAACATGTTTTCTAATCCTTTAATCATTCTCATGGCTCTTCTCTGAACCCTCTCCAATTTATCAACATCCTTTCTGAACCGTGGCCACCAGAACTGGACACAGTATTCTGGCAGAGGTCGCACAAATGCCAAATACAGAAGCCAAATAACCTCTCTACTTCTATTTGAGATTCTCCTGTTTATGCATCCCAGGATCACATTAGCTCTTTTGACCACAGCATTACACTGGGAGCTCATGTTAAACTGATTATCCACCACGAATGCCAAATCTTTTTCGAAGTCCCTACTTTCCAGGATAGAATCCCCCATCTTGTAAGTACGGCCTACATTCTTTGTTTATGTTTAGCTATGTTAAAATTCACCCTGTTTGCTTGCACCCAGTTTTCCAAGAGATCCAGATGGCTCTAAAATCAGTCACTTATTCTCTTCATTATTTACCACTCCCCTGATTTTTGCAATTTGCAAACTTCATCAGTGATGGTTTTATACTTTCTTCCACTGATAAAAACATTAAATAGCATGGGGCCCAGAACGGATCCTTACAGGATTCCCCCTGGAAACACACCTGCTCGATGACCATTCCCTATTTACAATTACATTTTGAAACCTATTATTTAGCCACTTTTTAATCCATTTAATGGGTGCCATATTAAAATTTACACCATTTTTTTTTAATCAAGATGTTTTGCAGTGCCAAGACAAACGCCTTACAGAAGTCTTGTCTATTACATCAACACCATTACCTTTATCAACCAAACTTGTAATCTCAACAGAAAAAGATATAAAAAGTTAGTTTGACAGGATACGTTTCCCATAAACCCATGTTGACTTGCAGTAGTCACATGACCCTCCTTTAATTTTTTTTACTGAGTCCCATATCAGCTGCTCCATTACCTTGCCCAGGATCTATGTCAGGCTGACAGACCTATAATTGTCCAGGTCATCCCGTTTACCCTTTTTAAATATTGGCACAACATTAGCTTTCTTCCAGTGTTCAGGAACTTCCCCAGTGCTGCAAGACTTAATGTTGATTTTCAATAACTGTCCACAAGCTTCTCAGCCAGCTCTTTTAAAATTCTTGGATGCAAATTATCTAGACCTGCTGATTTTAAAATGTCTAACTTTAGTAGCTTCTGTTTAACATCCTCCAGAGAGACTAGAGGAACGGAAAAAGAAAAGGAGTACTTGTGGCACCTTAGAGACTAACAAATTTATTAAGAGCATAAACTTTCGTGAGCTACAGCTCACTTCATCGGATGCATTTGGTGGAAAAAACAGAGGAGAGGTTTATATACACACACACAGAGAACATGAAACAATGGGTTTATCATACACACTGTAAGGAGAGTGATCACTTAAGATAAGTCATCACCAACAGCAGGGGGGGGAAGGAGGAAAACCTTTCATGGTGACAAGCAGGTAGGCTAATTCCAGCAGTTAACAAGAATATCAGAGGAACAGTGGGGGGTGGGGTGGGGTGGGAGGGAGAAATACCATGGGGAAATAGTTTTACTTTGTGTAATGACTCATCCATTCCCAGTCTCTATTCAAGCCTAAGTTAATTGTATCCAGTTTGCAAATTAATTCCAATTCAGCAGTCTCTCGTTGGAGTCTGTTTTTGAAGCTTTTTTGTTGAAGGATAGCCACTCTTAGATCTGTGATCGAGT
Source organism: Dermochelys coriacea (assembly GCF_009764565.3). NCBI lineage: Eukaryota > Metazoa > Chordata > Testudines > Dermochelyidae > Dermochelys > Dermochelys coriacea. The sequence continues at coordinate 29,408,538 of NC_050080.1, forward strand.
GACCAGAGAGATTGAAGTGTTCTCCAACTGGTTTTTGAATGTTATAATTCTTGACGTCTGATTTGTGTCCATTCATTCTTTTACGTGGAGACTGTCCAGTTTGGCCAATGTACATGGCAGAGGGGCATTGCTGGCACATGATGGCATATATCACATTGGTAGATGCGCAGGTGAAGGAGCCTCTGATAGTGTGGCTGATGTGATTAGGCCCTATGATGGTATCCCCTGAATAGATATGTGGACAGAGTTGGCAATGGGCTTTGTTGCAAGGATAGGTTCCTGGGTTAGTGGTTCTGTTGTGTGGTGTGTGGTTGCTGGTGAGTATTTGCTTCAGATTGGGGGGCTCTCTGTAAGCAAGGACTGGTCTGTCTCCCAAGATCTGTGAGAGTGATGGGTCGTCCTTCAGGATAGGTTGTAGATCCTTGATGATGCGTTGGAGAGGTTTTAGTTGGGGGCTGAAGGTGATGGCTAGTGGCGTTCTGTTATTTTCTTTGTTGGGCCTGTCCTGTAGTAGGTGACTTCTGGGTACTCTTCTGGCTCTGTCAATCTGTTTCTTCACTTCAGCAGGTGGGTATTGTAGTTGTAGGAATGCATGATAGAGATCTTGTAGGTGTTTGTCTTTGTCTGAGGGGTTGGAGCAAATGCGGTTATATCGTAGCACTTGGCTGTAGACAATGGATCGAGTGGTATGATCTGGATGAAAGCTAGAGCCATGTAGGTAGGAATAGCGGTCAGTAGGTTTCCGATATAGGGTGGTGTTTATGTGACCATCGCTTATTAGCACCGTAGTGTCCAGGAAGTGGATCTCTTGTGTGGACTGGTCCAGGCTGAGGTTGATGGTGGGATGGAAATTGTTGAAATCATGGTGGAATTCCTCAAGAGCTTCTTTTCCATGGGTCCAGATGATGAAGATGTCATCAATGTAGCGCAAGTAGAGTAGGGGCATTAGGGGACGAGAGCTGAGGAAGCGTTGTTCTAAGTCAGCCATAAAAATGTTGGCATACTGTGGGGCCCTGCGGGTACCCATCGCAGTGCTGCTGATTTGAAGGTATACATTGTCACCAAATGTGAAATAGTTATGGGTCAGGACAAAGTCACAAAGTTCAGCCACCAGGTTAGCCGTGACAGTATCGGGGATACTGTTCCTGACTGCTTGTAGTCCACCTTTGTGTGGAATGTTGGTGTAGAGGGCTTCTACATCCATAGTGGCTAGGATGGTGTTTTTAGGAAGATCACCAATGGACTGTAGTTTCCTCAGGAAATCGGTGGTGTCTCGAAGATAGCTGGGAGTGCTGGTAACGAAGGGCCTGAGGAGGGAGTCTACATAGCCAGACAACATAGCCAGAGGAACGGAATGAGTGTTATCACTGTATGATGAAACTTCATAATCTGTTTTCTCCCCAAACAGATAACAGAAATATTTATTGAATGCTTTTGCTTTTTCTGCATCATCATCGATAATTCTTCCATTTCCATATAGCAAACAACCAATACCATTGTCAGGATTCTTTTTGTTCCTAATATATTTTTAAAACTTATTGTTGTCTTAACTCTGTTTGCCATATATTTCACCTTGTGTTCCTTGGCTTCCCTTATCAATTTTCTACAATTCTTAATTTATATTAATTACCGTTAACTTCCCCTTTCTTCCATTTGTTTTTTACTTTACAGCTATCTCGACTTCCCCACGAAATCAGGTCAGTTTTTAACTAATACATCCTTCTTCCTCAACTGTGGCTTTTGGGGCATCTAGTAAGATGTTTTTAAATGATTCCCAATTATCTCTTACATTTTTCTGATTAAATTCTTCCTCCCAGCTGATTAGATTCATAATTGTTTTCAGCTTTATGAAATTAGCCGTATTAAAATCATCAAATACATGCATTATTGGTCTGGACTTTATTTTGCTTCCACATTATAAATGTGATCAAGTCCATGTCCACTGAAGGTAGGCAAAGAAGTAATTGTCTTAATCTGCAGCACAGGAGATTTAACTTAGATATTACGAAAAGCTATTAGGATGGTTAAGAATTGGAACAGGTCACCAAGGGAAGTTGTGGAATCCCTGTCATTGGAGGTTTTTAACAACAGGTTAGACAAACGCCTGTCAGGGATGGGCTAGGTATACTTGGTACTGCCTCAGTGCAGGAGGCTGGACTAGATGACCTCTTGAGAAATGCCTCTTCCCACCCTAAATTTCTATGATTCTATGAACAGAGGGGCAAAAAAAATCTCAGAAGTTTACAAGGAGATAGCCATTCATTTTACATACCAAAATTTCAGTGAGGTCTCAGAACCGCAGCCACTATTTCACAGATGAACAAGTTTGCACACACAAATCATTTGGATGCAGAGTTTTTGGGCACACACAAATAAATTGTTGAATGCACAAATGAAAAATATACCTGCTCTTGATTTGCACTCAGTTTTGCATGCAAATGAGTTTTGCAGAGGTACATACTGTGATTTTCAAAAATGCACTCATGCCACTACTAGCTATTTTGAAACTTTTACCCTAAACATTTTGAAGCACAAATTTACAACGGTGCCATTTTTGGGGGTGAGGAGAGGTAAAAAGAAAAAGAAAAAGAGGAAGATCATTTCACCGTGTGATGAGAAAACTATTTTATTTAAAAGTAAAAAAATCAAAGGCTATGATACGATTATTTCCTAACTGCTACCTGTGATCTGGAAATCTGGGCATGTCCCATCTCCACTTTGCTGTTTGAGACCAATCTAATTCTATAGGAGCAATGTATTTATTAATGAAGTTCACCTCGCTCACTTCTCCCTATTTACACTGTAAGCACATTGGGGCAGGGACAGTATCTTACTAGGTATTTGCATTGTTCCCAGAAAAATGGTTCCCTTATCTTGGTTATTCCTCATGTAGATGCTCAGACTGTAATCAAATCACCCCGTAACCTTTTCTTTGTTAAGCTAAATAGATTGAGCTCCTTGAGTCCATCACTATAAAGGTATGTTTTCTAATCTTTTAATGGTTCTCATGCTCTTCTTTGAACCCCCTTCAATTTATCAACATCTTTTCTGAACTGTAGTCACCAGAACTAGACACTATATTCCAGCAGTGGTTGCACAAGTGCCAATACAGCGATAAAATAACCTCTCTAGTCCTACTTGAGATTCCTCTGTTTACGCATCACAAGATCGCATTAGCAGCACATGTTCAGCTGATCATCCACCACAATCCCCCAAATCTTTTCCAGAACCACTGCTTACAGGATACTGTCCCTATCCTGTAAGTATAGCCTACAATCTTTGTAACACAGCTGCTACTCTGTAACCAATCTGTGTTCTTAGATGTATACATTTACATTAAGCCACATTAAAATGCATATTGTTTGCTTGCACTGAGCTTATATACATCTTCTTTGAAGTGCATCTGAAAGCCACACGCTGAAAGATATGGTATCCCTCCACAATGCAACTGGAACTGCAATGGGACACACGGGGGAGGAGGTTTGGTGTTGAGCGCACATAACTATGACAGACAGTGCATTTTACAGCGAGTCTGCAGTGGTGTAGTATACACGACTTTCCACAACCTGCTAAAATTGGCCCGAGTCTAGAAACTGCCACAACAAGAAAATCAAAGCAGATAAACAGTTTTACCTGCAAGGGAAATATTCCTTAAGGACAAAATCCACCCCAAGCAGAGAGCCAGCACAAGACGGTGCTTTGAGTATCAATGACTGGAGCCCTTTATGCCTTAACCTTTACACCAAACTGCTTTGCAGCTCCACTGCAGAAGCTAGTCCAGTGTGTTTATTTAAATGTGGGATCCCACATACATGAGAACAGTGAAACTATGATAATCCCACACTGCACTTTTGTTTCAATATGCAACCACTCAGTGACTCTTCTGTGTATATTTACAGCAAATAAAAACAAGGAGCCAAATTCTGCTCACTATGAAGCTGCATGGGGGCATATTACAGCAAAACTTTGCAGATGACATTAAATGCAAAAAATAGTTAATACAGCATCAAGGTTGAGATGTCAAATGCACAAGATTCAGGAAATGCAAAGCTATGGTTCTTACACAGACTTTAACTTAGCCACATTTCACATATAATTTACAATCTGATTTTACTGTGTGTCCATAGGCAGTAATACAAAATTTTACACATGAGCCTGCACTAAGGGGCTGGGTTAAATTTGCTAATCAAAATCACCATTCTACAGTTCCAGATTTCGGGGCTGTAAAATCTCAGCCATAACATTTAATTCAACTAGATTTGTGCAGTCATTGTCCAGCCCATTTTACCCAAGTAGGGTGCAATTTTACCCCTTCACCTCAGCACATTTTTAGCGAAACTCTTTCCCCTTGGATCACTTCTAAACAGAGTAATTTCTTTTGAATACATAATTGTGTGTTCATCTTCCTTTAATGCATCCAATGAAGCAAGCTGTAGCTCACGAAAGCTTATGCTCAAATAAATTTGTTAGTCTCTAAGGTGCCACAAATACTCCTCATCTTCCTTTAAGTCACTGTTAATCTTCCTGATGGATTTTGCTGCTACTTAACTTTACCTCTATGGCAAAAATATAGAATATTCTTATTCCTTTGATCAGAAAAATTCGAAACAAAACAAATCAATTTTTTTTTAAAAAAAATGTACGTCAACATTAAAGAGACCCTAAATTAACAGAAAGGTAGCTGGAAGAGGAAAGTTAACAAAAGAAACAAATTTCATTTGAAATACTGATGCTGATATTCCAGTTCGTCATTAGAAATAAGTACTTTCTACATAATGTGGCTTTGCAGTGTAGTATTACAGAATTGACCAACCTCCATCAATAGCACTAGAAAGTTTACAGGAAATTTTAAAAGTGTCTTAGGGTGAAATTTTCAAAAGAGCCTATTGGCATTAGGTACCCAAATCCCAACGAGTTTAATGAGAGTTGGAAGCCTAATGACTTTAGGCTCTGAAAATCTCAGCCTAGTCAATCTGGGCTTTGATCTACATGTGAAATGTGATGCATAAACAACAAGAAAACAGGTTAATAATGTGACTTGAACCATGGCACGTAACATCCATTGCTAACCCATAAAATCTTAAATACCCTCAACCTAGAATCTGTTCTATTTCTCATTTCTTAACTTTACCGTAAAAGCCTGTTTTGATATAATGACAGCAGATATTATATTATTATTACTACCTCCACCAAGAAACTTAAAGCATGTTAATGAGACAGTGAAAAACGAACTTTGTCCAGCTAATTAATATAAAGAGGAAAAAAAAGAATCCTCACTGATTTCAGAGAAGAGCTGCCTTTTTTTAAATAGTTAAAAGTTGGACTGACAGCTTTAAAGATAGGCAAGTGGACAGATAAGATAAACATGCACAGTACAAATTTGTCCAGTGCTTTTAGTCTCTCTGCACCACTTCGTCCATTAAATTACAGTATTACTATAGATTTACAGTAAAATTATCTTTTATCTCAGCTTCTTTTAAAGCTATTTGACTTTTGCTAGTATTTTCTATTATAAATCTAATTGCAGATTCCAAACAGACTAGGGCTCATTAAGCCTTAATTAAGCACATGTTTTCAACAAACAATTTCATTTGGACTGCTGGGAGCTGTAATTGTTCAGAAGGCACCACCACTTCAGATTACATACTTTGCTGGGATGGCAGAAGCTTCTTCGAAGTAGGTCATAGTTCGGATGAATAAACAATTTGGAACCTGCGGAGTTTTGGTTAAGCCATTTCTCCAGTGATCCAGGCAAACTAATGTCATCTTGCCAGGAAGAGCTGGCAAAGGCAAACTGGCTCTGACATGGATGCACAGGGGCAGAGGACGGGCGCTAGGAGCGAGTGCAGGGAGTGATCCCGCCATATCCCCCCTGGGGGCTCAGGGTGCCTGAAAAGTGGCAGAGAGGAGATAGGATTATGGCTCCACTCCTTGGTGCCAGCCCAGTAGGAGGTATGCCTGCAAAATGGGCAGGAGCAGTGCATATGTTCCCGCCAGGGAGCAAAGGGAAGAATTTGGTCTCTGGGAGGAAGGATTCCTTCCCCAACAGTGGAGCGCCCCCAACAAGGGCTTGTGCCTGACCTGAGACCACCACTCTTGGTGCAACACACCTAGGTCCAGTTGTGATCAAACAGTTGGTGCGGTGACCAGATAGCAAGTGTGCAAAAACAGGACAGGGGTGGGGGGCAGGAAATAGGCATCTATATAAGACAAAGTCCCAAATATTGGGACTGTCCCTACAAAATCGGGGACATCTGGCCACCCTAAACTCAGGCCCTGTAGCCATGACCATCTCCTGACAGCTGTTTGGTGGCCCCAGCCTATTTCCTTGAGTTCACATTACAGTGGCCCCTCCCCCACTGGCAAGACCTGGCAACAGGGATGGGTCAGTTCCTTTGCCTATTTTCAGCCCCACATCGCCACCGTAGGTTTGTAAGGTTCAGTACTAAATTGAAGAGGGCTGGGTTTGTGTTCTACTTAGGAGAAACAGAACAAAGAAGCAGAGAGGGGTATAGAGAAATATACTAATGAAAAATAGATACAGTGTCTACAGCCCTCACAAACTATCCACTGGAGACAGCCAAGCTTTTAACCCCAGCACAGAGTACCCTGCTTCCCTTTATAGCTGGAAAATCATATATGTATAACTTGCATCAGCACTAGCAGAACAGGTTTAAACTGCATGAGGACAAGGTCTGCGTCCTGTTTGGGGAACCCAGAAGCAACAGAAGAGGTTTGCAAACTCCTGGGCCTAAATCTCACTTATCCTCAGGATTCGCACCCACTTGAAAGCAGGGGCCTTAGCGCACATTAGATCAGGGATCTCAAACTCAAACCACCATGAGAGCCACCTGAGGACGAGTACATTGGCCCGAGGGCTGGATCACGGAAACCTTTTCATACAATACAAAAGTATAGTCAAAAGTGAAAAAAAAAATGAAGAGTAAAATAGTATGCTATTAAAAGTCAATGTATGAACTTTTTAAAAACTGTAATGCAAAGAGGGGTTTTAATAAAATATAAACACTCAGTAATGCATCTCACTCAAACCACAAAACATGCATTTACTTTTAGAATACTTCAGGTAAAGCCCTCACCCCACCCCTTCCATGAGGCCCCGCCCCTGCCCTACCTCGCACTCAGAGGGGGGACGAGGGGGTGCAGGATGGGGAGGAGAGCTTGGCTTCTGGTGGAGTCGGCGCCTATGGCAGGCCACAGGGAATAACTTCACAGGCCACGTGTTTGAGACCCCTGCATTAGATTAAGGCCCTCCAACTTCATCAGCCACAGTCATTGCTATTCAGCTGCCTTGATGGGCCGGGGTGAATGGGACCTGGGGCTGGCCTATGTCCTCACTTCCGGAGACAATCCCTCCGAGGCACAGATGAGGAATAGTGATGGTGTGGGGGAATTTACCGTGCTACTGTCCATGCTGTATCAAAGCTCTCAAATCTGGCCCTGACTTTAGCTATGGGAGTAGGGCCAGTGAAGTCAGTGGATCTATTTAAACCACAGACTTGAGTGCTTGCTCAATTATGAGGATGTATTTACTGAAAGGCATTTCTATGGAGTTCCTCAATGCTGAGTATTTGAGGCCCTTCACGTTAAGGAATTTCGGTTTCCAGGGCTGCGTACTTGGCACTTTCCACTCGCACTGTATTTATTTTAAAACGTCAACTGTGATCTCCTCCACTCAGCCAAGGGCAGGAGGCACATGACCGGTTTTTAAAGGGACACTGTTCTTTAAGGCTTCCTCCCAAGCAGCATAGATAACACTATAACCAATTCCCTGCCTGGTCTTAGCCTTGCCTACTGAGAAGTCTGCAGGAGCTGGCCGCTCCAGCTAGGTTAGGCAGGCAGGTTGTCATGAGGAGAGTCAGCAGCTCAGAGAAGAGGAGGGTGATTCGTTTCTTGTAACAGAGGTAGTGGATATCAATGTTCTGCTGAACACAGCTGTGTTATGAACTGTGCATGTAAAGCTCATCTAGCCGTTTCTGGACCTTCCCTGAGATTGAGTTTTTATTGAAGACAACTAATTTAAGGCTAGATTTTCAAAAAGCAGCAGCCTGAAGTTTAAGCTCCTAAATCCACATTTAGGCACCTGCCTGATTTTCGAAAGTGATGCACCTCCAATAGCTCCACGTCAACAGGGTCTAGTCAATGTTCAACACTCTTGGAAATCAGGCCTATATGTGAACTTGGCTTTCAAAAATCTGAGCTTCAGAGTCTAATGTATAGTACACCTAAGGAAATGCCGGAGCAGCACAGGACAGTTACATGAAGAAATAAAATATCTCCTGTTCTTCACATTTGTTTCCTCCAAGTGTATGATATAAGAAGTTCTCAGTAAAGATCTGTACTGCACTGTCAGAAGAAAAATGCATCAGAGTAGGCATGAAATTGTACGTCCATGCCTTGGGGGTGGGGGGAGGGGGCTTTTAAAGCTATAGTTTGACCTAAAAAGTTTTTCTAGGTCATTTGCACTTGGCATCTATGTGCCTGACCTACTAAATCCAACAATAAAATTACAGAGTTCATTTCCGCTGGTCAGTGTCAGATCATTCATAAATTCAGATGCAATATTTACAAAACTGCTATTTATATATTCACAAATAAGGTCTTATTAGGGTCCTTCTGGAGTGAGTTATTTGCCCTGTTCTACATTGACTCATGCTGACAAAAGAGAAGTTTAGAAGCTGCTTTGTCAAGTTAAAATCTAACCTTTAAATTTTCTCACAGATTCCTTATTCCCAAATCACACAGGATTTATGATAGTGTTACCACTGAAAACTGCATTGTCAACATTCTCCATAACAGTCCTTTTACCAAATACACAGGGGAAATGGGAAACACATCTAGGGCTAGCTCCTTTTAAACCGACACCGGTGCAATCTACTGAGTCAATGTGGTTGTACTGGCGAAGTGAGAGAGAAGGTGACCTGTAGTTGACTGCATAAACTAGGCTGGCATCACCATTTCTATTGCAAAAATACACACATAAAAAATCGTATAATTTCCCATCTGTTTGATTCTTGAAGTGCAACCACAGTCCGACGTGGACTTGCTTAGAGGAAGGAAATCTAAGGCTTTGTCTACACTAAAGGGAAAAGTCGATCTAAGCTACGGAATTTGAGTTACGTGAATAGCGTAACTCAAACTGACATAGCTTAGATCTATTTACCTCGGGATCCACACTATGTGACATCAACGGGAGACTCAGCTTACTCTTCTCGATCAGGTGGAGTACAGGACTTGACAGGAGAACGATCGGCGGGCGATTTAGCGGGTCTTCACAAGACCCACTAAATAGACTGCTGATGCAGCGATTGCCGCAACATCGATCCTCCTGTAAGTGTAGACAAGCCCTGAGAAGAGGCATTGACTCAGGGAACATACATGTTGCCCCAATCATTCAGTTTGTTCCCATACCACTGACGTGTCCAGTGGAAAAGACATCAACTTGGTAACTTGGCCACTCTGTTACAGAATGCTTCAGTGCTGAGATCTGATACGGACAGGGAGGGAGGTTGCATTTTCTGACTTTAGGCTTGGAAGGATTAGAGTTTTACTGGTAAATGTCAGTATGTGTCGCACACAAAAATCACATGAAAAAATATTTCCATTGACAACAGAAATTTACAGACAGACAGACAGAGACAATGTCAGAAAAATGCGGCTTTGGAACTTAGAGTTTGATTTAAGAATATTTACTTTGTGTATTTTGACATGTGCTGTTGACAATTTGTCTTTAGCTTTGATTCTCAGTATCTATAGTCAGTAAATAATCATCATCTGACACCCTCTCAATTTCCCACAACTCTGAAATTTAAAATACATAAAAATTGGATAAAATGTTTAAAACAAACATTGATATTATTTGTCACAATTGTAACAAAATAAAAATGGAATTTCTGCCAACTACTCACATGTTTTATGCATCTGTCTGTTCTATCAGGACATTCCAATTCCTAACACCAAAGAGTTTTCCTAAATTAAAATTAATATTTATTAATTTTATCTACCCTTGTTTATTAAAGGAATGATCATGAAAGGTGTTATTTGGCATATCTATCTAGGTATTCGTATGGCCCGCATCGCCATAGTAGCTGAGCGTCTTACACTCACAAATGGCTTTTATCTTCACAGCAACCCCCAAGAAGCAAGTATAATCCCATTTTACAGATGGGGAAGAGATTAAGTAACCTGTCCATTGTCACACAGGAAGCACAAGGTTGAGCTGGTACTTAAACCCAAATCTCCTGAGTCCTGGTTCAGTGTGCTACTCGTTAAAGCATCCTTCCTCTGCATGCTGGAGTTGGCTGTATATATCATTCAACGGCTGTGTGTGCTGACCCACAACAATCTCCAACAAGGCTACATTAAGTACACATTTTCAAGTGACTTAAGGGCTGAAGTGCCTAATCCCATTGACTTTCAGTGAGGCTTAAGGTCTGAAGTATTCAAGTCCCTCTTGAAATGGGACTTAGGCACTTTGGAATATTTTATGCTATGTGATTTGTTCGACATACGCACAAGTCAGTGACAGAGCTGGGAGGAGAATGCAGGGGTACGGATTGCCCCAACCACTCTCCTGCCACAGGTTCATTTATTGGAGCTCGCTGAAAAACAGAGAGCATTTTTTGTGAAAAGTTTTCAATTTTTTCACACTTTTTTTGTAGACACTTACAATTAAAAAAAAATAATTGACCAGGTCTATAGTTATATACAAAATTGGGGCTTTAAAAAGAAAAATAAACAGCAAGAGAAACCAAAATATTAACCAAGTTCCCCCCAAAATGTTAAAGCCCCAAAATAAATAAATTCAGAAAACCCCAGTACAGGACATCAACATATCCATGAAAAAAAATGCGAAATTTGGTACAGCTTTAAAAATGCATCAACATTCACCCATAAACCTTCTCACATTTCCATCCTTCTACTCACTATTGTTGCTAATTAACTATCATTCTTAATGATGCTGGTGGATCAACTCTGCTTCCACTTGATGTCCTGTGAGGGGAAACAATGAGCAGGGCAATTGATAGCAGCCTCGTTAGCCCCAGAGCAATAAACAGGGAGGCCACCGGCAGGTGTTTTGCTTTCACTAAGGCCCAAGGAGGCGTGGCAGAGTCATGAGACAGACAGAAGAGGAAGTGTGTATTCATCCACACAGATTACCCTCAGTCAGCAGCACAGGAGCTAGGAAAAGGCATTGTAGTGGGGAGAAGCAGCTATGCAAAAGTTCCCCCTACCTTTGCACCAATCCAAGCTCTCTTTTCCTTTCCCATTCCAGGAGCTGTAGTGCACACAGCAAGGTAACAATTCAACTCCATGGGCTTGCTTGCCAGGGAGTGAATCCAGCTGCTCCTCCAGAGCCATGGATGATGGGCAAATGGGGAGCTGGAAGTAGGGTGGTGCACAGAAATGACAGGACTCCTTTCCCCTCCTAGCTGACAGCAACTGCATGTGTATAATAGTGTAATTAGGAGTCGCACCAGTAGAAGAACACTGGCAAAGCTACAGCAAGTCCTGCTGCTTGCTCACCACATTCCTTGCAGTCCCTCCAGAGGTGCGATGCCTGACCAGGGCACAATGCCACTCTGTTCAGTCACTCGAGGGCTGAGCTTACTACTCTTGCTCCCCACAATGCAGCTCCCCTGCCAAAAGTAGTTTAACTGAGCCGCTATTATATTGGGCCATCACAAAACAGGCAAATTGCATATTGCAGCTGAAGGCTCTATGGCTAAAATGGATGCAGAAATCAAACCCTGGAAATCAGGGAATTGGTGCAGACAGCACTCTTTGAGCTCAGCTCTAGTGTGGGAATGAACAGGGTATTTCCCAGTCCATCACAGCGATTTCAAATCCTAGAGTGGCACCTTATCCTGTATGCTACCATAGCAGGAAAGCAAGGTCCCCTGGCCCAGAGAGCATTCAGAGACAGGGTCTATTTGTTAGGCTCCTCAGGGAGTCTACATCCACTCCTTAACATTAGATTTCCAGTAAAGAAGATTATTCTCCCTCTGGGTCCTTAAGTGTTTTTTGGGCAAAAGTGATTTCCACTGAATTCTACTCATCCTAGCTTTGGGATTCACTCTATGTTCCCAGCCCTTCTAGACTGCATGTTTTACTTATATTTCATGATGCCTATTCAAAAAGCTTTTTCTCTTCCAAATTTGTTCATAAGTGTTGAAGATGGAGAAATTCTCCTCAGTCTGAATCTACAGAGAGCAACAGAAATTATTCTTGCTGTGTGTGCTGGATGGTACAACAGACTTAGACTCTGTTTCAACTGAACTCCAGTACACAGATGAAGGATTTGCTGATTTGAATTTGTATTATAAAGATCTAAGTGTCCTAGAGAGATAATGCCGCTTAATTTTACTGCTTGACTGCTCTCCCTTGTTCTAACAGAGTACTCTACCTGTTTCCATTGATAAATGTCCCCATGCAATCCTCTAAAGCTATGCAGACAGCACCCTCCTCCACTGCTAATTACAGGCTTCATTGTGCTAGATAATTCAGCACAAGTGAAGCTGAAGGGACAGTAATGTATTGCCAGACCATGTTTTGCTGTTGACTACAATACAGAGAAATTAATCATCATCTTTGTTTCTGTGCATGGGGATGGACACTTCAGTGTTCATGTGAAGTAAAGCAGATATAGAGCCTCAAAATGAAACACAATGAAGCTCAGAAGCAACAGAAACCCTGCAGCATCTGTTATATATATAGTCCTTGTGACTGTACCAGAATTGCATGCAACATCCACAGTCAGGGCCAAAGGATGCAACCAGAGATGATGCAGGCAACCGCAAAGTGAACACCTGATGTGCAAATTGTGTTTACCATCAATATTAGCCAGGACTGTAGCTTAGTTCCTGCTCCGCTTTCTTTGCGGAAAACACATACTGTGAACAGTGCAGAAGCCATCCTTTCATTCTGACCCCACTTGTCTCCAAGATCTTTCCAGTTCATTTGAGTATCCCAGGCCTGGACATACACTAATAACACCTCATTTGTGTCTGTATTTGACGGGTCACCACTGCCAAGCAGCATCAACTGATTGTATTTAAATTATCCTCTGTTGAGCATTGAAATTAAATTCATGCTTTCCTGGCAGTGGAAATGACACCAACAATAACAACACTCTACATTTCTATAGCATCTTCCAGCCACCGCTCTCAGCAGGCTTCGCTCAAAGGGGAGGAGAAGTACCATGTATAGGTATCATAGAATCTAACGAGGTAGAATTTCTGAATGAGGAGGATCACTCACATCAAATGTCACATCAGAACAAGGTCTTGAGAAGAAATTTTTCAGCATCTTAAACTATTGCCTCTTGTGACAGTTCTGGTGCATACAAGAGGAAACACTATTCTTGACTTATTCCTATGTAACACAGAGACATTTCTTCAAGAAGTAACTACTACTAAGTAACAGCAACCATAATATAATTGATTTCAACATCCTCCGGAGAAGGAGCGTACTAAAACCTAGTATTAGGACACTAAACTTTAGAAAGGGGGACTTCAACAAACAAGAGATAGACAAAAAGTTCCTAAAGTCAAAAGTAAAAAAATGCTTAGACTTAGTATTGCAGATACTTAAGAAACCAAAACTGGTCCACTGGTGGCATGAATAACCCCGAACAGAAAAGGGCACCAAGGAGGCAACAACAAAATCATATGGTTAAATGGCAAAATTCAAGAGGTATTCTAGCCTGCATCTTTCAAAAATGGAAATCCATTCTAAATGAAGACAGCAAAAAAGGACACAAACTATGGCACTGAGACTGGGAAGGCTAAAAAGGAATTTGAAGAAGAAGGAGACAAACATAAAAACGAATAAGAAATTCTTGAAGTATGTCAGAAACAGGAAATCTGTGAGAACCGGAGGGACTGCTGGGCCACCAGGGGAAGGGGACAAATACAGAGGATAAGAACACTGCAAAGAAGCTTGATGATTAATTTGTACCTCTCCCCATTAAGGAAGTTACAGAGATACCTCCCCGATCTACTTTTTTTTTTTTTTTTAGGTAATAAAGATGAGACAGTGCCAGATACTGAAGTATCAAAAGAGGAAGTGCTGGGACATATTAAATTAAAGAGCAACAAGTCACCATGGCTGAATGGTATCACCCAACAGTTCTGAAAGAACTTAAGAATTAAATGGCTTATATGCAGCTTCTCATTAAAATCAACTACTATATGGATGGAGATCACAGGATAGCACATATTACACTGGTCTCTAAAATAAGTTAGTGGGGTCATCCTGAAAATTTGAAACAAGTGAGCCTTACTTCAGTACCAGGAAAACTGGGGGGAAATGATCATTAAGAAGAGAACAGTCAGACACCTGGAAGATCACAGTCCCATGCTGAGGCTGAGTAGCACAGCTTCTGTAAAGGAAAATGGTACCTCTCACGTCTACTAGAGCTCAGTAACAGAGTGGATAAACGAGAATCAGATGCTGTAATTTACTTGGATTTTCAAAAGAACATTTGACAAAATCCCTCTCAAAGCAGTCTTTAGAGAACTGAAGCTTTGTCTATATATCAGAGTTGTCCCTGGTTAACTATGTGAGATTCTTAAATTCATTTAGTTAAACTGGTGCAAACCAGAGTGTGAATCCTCTTAATCCAATTTAAACTTTTTTATGATGTGGTTTAAATTTGTTAATGAATACATTTAAGCTTAATCAACATAAACCTGGTTTAAACAGAATTAAGAAACAATGGCAAAGGAAATTCAATGTTGACAAACCATCTTGCATCTTTTTTGATGAGATGACAGGATTAGTTGATCAAGAGAACAGTGTTGATGTAATATACTTAGATTTCCAGAAGACACTTGACTTGGTGCTGCGTGACATTTTGATTAAAAAACTAGAATGATATAAAATTGACATTGCTGCCCATTAAATAGATTAAAAGTTGGCTGACTGGTCTGAAAATAGAAAAGGAGTACTTGTGGCACCTTAGAGACTAACAAATTTATTAGAGCATAAGCTTTCGTGAGCTACAGCTCACTTCATCGGATGCATTTGGTGGAAAAAAAAAAAAATGCTCCACCAAATGCATCCGATGAAGTGAGCTGTAGCTCACGAAAGCTTATGCGCTAATAAATTTGTTAGTCTCTAAGGTGCCACAAGTACTCCTTTTCTTTTTGCGAATACAGACTAACACGGCTGCTACTCTGAAACCTGTGATTATGCAAGGCACTGAATTTAGCCATATAGAGTGGAAATCTGTCAACTTCATGAAAATTTTAGTTTTTTTTTTTCCCCACCAAATGCATCCGATGAAGTGAGCTGTAGCTCACGAAAGCTTATGCTCTAATAAATTTGTTAGTCTCTAAGGTGCCACAAGTACTCCTTTTCTTTTTGCGAATACAGACTAACACGGCTTGCTACTCTGAAACCTGTGGCCTGAAAATGTCATTGTAAACAGGGAATTGTCATTAAACAAGTGTGTTCCTAATGAAGTGCCAAAGAGAGGCCCTGTGCAATTTAACCTTTTTATGAACGACCTAGAAGAAAAACAAAGTCATCACTGATAAAGTCTGCAGATAACATACAAATTAGGGGAATGGTAAAACAATGATGGGGGCAGATCACTGATATAGAGAGGCCAAGATTGCTTGGTAAACTGGGCACAGGCAAACAATATGCATTTAATACAGCTAAATGTAAAATATACATCTAGGAACCAAAAATGTAGGCCATACTTACACAATGGGGACTCTATCCTGTGGCCCTGAAAAATATTTGGATATTCAGCTTAACATGAGCTCCCAATGAGATACTGTGGCCAAAAGGGCCAATGCGATCCTTGGATGCATAAACAGGGGAATCTCAATTTAGGAGTAGAAAGGTTATTTTACCTCTATATTCAGGACTCGTGCAACTGCTGCTGGAATATTTTGTCCACTTCTGTGCTCACAATTCAAGAAGAACATTGACGAACTGGAGAGGGTTAAGAGAATCGCCACTAGAATAATTAAAGGATTACAAAAAACTGTCTTACACTGATTGAGCTCCTTGAGTCTATCTATTTAGCTTAACAAAGAGAAGGTTAAGGGATGACTCAATTACAGTCTTAAAATATCTACATGGGGAACAAATACTTGATATGGGTTCTTCAATTTGGCAAAGAAAGGTATAACACCACCTAATGGCTGGACATTGAAACTAGAGAAATTCAGACGGGAAAACTGGCTTACATTTTTAACAGTGAGAATAATTAATCACTGTGATAATTTACCAAGGGTCATGGCAGATTCTCCATCACTAACGATTTTTAAACCAAGATTGGATGTTTTCCTAAAAGATCTGCTCTAGGAATGATTTGGGGGCAGTTCTGTGGCCTGCATTTTATAGGATGACAAGATGACAAGACAAGATGATCGCAATGGTCCCTTCTGGCCTTTGAATTTATGAAATCTATGAAAACTAATGCACTTTGGAAGAAATCATTTGAACTACTTATACTCCTTACTGGGTTCTAAATTAACTGTCAACACTGAAAGAAAGACCAGCATGTCACTGTCAACCACTCCACGAAAACCTCCACTCAGAGTACACCAACGGCCAAAAAAAAAAAAAAAAAAAAAAGAAAAACAAAAAAATCTATAAAGAATTGAATAAGAAATAATACTAGAAAGATTATAATGCCATTATCCAAATCAATGGACCACTCTCACCTGGAACACTGTGTTCAGTTCTAGTAACCCTGTCTGAAGAAAGATGCAACAGAAATGTGCATGGGTGGGATTCCGAGAACTGAAAGGACTGGGACTGCTTAGTTGAGAAAGGAGATGAATAAGAATGGGCATCAGAAATGTATATAAACTAATATATGGCATAAGAGAAAGTGAATTTAATGTTTTTTAGTCACCATCCTCTCACAATGTTAGAACTGGAGAACATCTAATGAAATTAAAAGGAACCAATCTAGAAGCGATAAAAAGGAAAAACACAGTATAATTAGTATATGGAACTCACTGTCACAAGTCATCGCTGGAGACTAAAATCTTAGTAGGATTTAAACAACCATTAGAAATGTACATGGATATGAGAATATTTATTGTTATATTAAAGAGGATAAAAAGCCATAAGGGATATAAATGCTCAGTGCTTCATGGCACTGACCACCCACTAACATATGGGGATTCAGAAGGAACTTGTCTTATGGTCTCATCCTTCACCTTACTCTTAAAGCATCCACTACTGGCCACTGCTGAACAAAGACTCCTTCCAATGTTTAATAAGATGTAAATCATGATTTCCATGCAGATTTGCATCTCTCCCTCCCTTGAATCCAAAGAATTGTTCCTTTGGCTACTATGTGACACAGTCACACACCCAGACATTTGGCTAGAACCCGACCCTAAATATTGGGATGCACCCAGCTGTTTTAGCCCTGAGTGATAACGAACACAATGCATCACTGGCTGGGAAACTATTCTGTGGCATTCAAAATCTGAGCTCTATTACCACATATACTATGGACTCCCTGTGCACCCCCAAGGAATTTGCTTCTTTTCCTCAGTGTCTGTTTCCCCCAGCTGTAAAATGGAACAATACGTACCTACATGT
Source organism: Dermochelys coriacea (assembly GCF_009764565.3). Lineage (NCBI taxonomy): Eukaryota > Metazoa > Chordata > Testudines > Dermochelyidae > Dermochelys > Dermochelys coriacea. The sequence goes on from NC_050080.1 coordinate 29,426,136, forward strand.
ATTAAGGATTTTGAGATTCTCCGGTGAGGCTATGAGGTTTTACTTGCACACAATCTGCAAACAAAATTGTGACCTATGAAGTCCTACAATTTCTGTTTCACTACCTCCAAATAACTGGTTTGTAACGTTGATGCATTTCTCACACAGGGCTGGGTCAGAACTGTCCTGAGTCATAGTGAACCAAATCAGGGCTCAGATTACAGAAAACAGAATTACACACTATACCAAACCAAGAAGTCTCAAAGTGGAAAATCAAACCAGTAGGAAAATAGAGGAGGGCAAATTCATCCCTGGCATACCTAACTTAATGCAGTTATACCAGGGGTGAATTTGGCTCAATCTTCTTCCAAAGGAAGACAGTGCCTTCAGGAAGGCACATTACAGTGAATTGAAAAGGCCAAGACAAGGAGAAGTGAGAACTAGTGTCCAGTGAGGCCCTATTCAGCTCCAGTTCATGGGGCTATAAAGTACTGCAGCTCTCCCCCCCTGAAGTTTGGCGAAGTGGAGAGCCTCCTTGTAGCATGCGGTAGGTAGACCCAAAGTGTGCCAGGTCTGACAGCCTTCACTGGCCTGTGTAAAATATGTTTATGAATCTGGATAGAGCTGTGCTTTCATCACAAAAAACACCCTGGCATTTTAGTGGTAACTGGCCCCTAGTTTAGTACCCAGGTGGGGCTGCAAAGGACTGAATGGATCATGGAATCCGAGATCCTCACTCCTGCAAAGCCAGGACTGGGGCACACTGGTGGGCTTGGTATGGAGATGTTCACCCTCCTGTTATGTCCCACTGTTCCTGTTTGGTGGTGACAGTGGATGAATCCAGTCCTCCAAGCAACTTTAGATGTTCAGTTTATTTCACTGTTTTTAACACAAAGCAATGCGAGAGGGCAGTGGAGGGTGGCTGGCAAGAGAGGGTGAGGGGAGAAAGCGGGGGATCTGTGTCCCAAAGTGGGCAAAGACAACAAGGGAAAGCAGTAGCCTGCCCCAATGGACCAGTACAAAGCATTCACACTCCTAAAATATACTTGAAAAATGGCTGCATAAGAGAGGAACCCCAGTCATCTCTAACTCGCATGGCCAGAGCTTAACAGCCGGTTATCAGAGGTCTCCAAGAGGCTGTCACCCTTGGGGCTCAGATTTTGTACAGTTTGAGCTATCTTTTAAAAACATTCCCAATATTTTATGCAGTAAGAGGCTCTTCTCTGTTATCAAGAAGGCAGGTCATATCTTTCACCAGCAAGCAAACGAAACGGCTATGAAAGCAATTAACGCTCCCATTTCTTACGGCACCATAGGAATATGGTGAGACTTCAAGAAAACATGGGTTAGCTAACCCGCATGAGCTAACTTGGGTTCAATAGCAGCGAAGACACGGCAGCTTATTTTAAACTCGTGATAGCAGCTCAAGTTCAAGCCTATAGGGCAGCTTGAAGTCAACTCAGGCTGCTAAACCAGGTTAAAATAAATTCCTGTGTCTTGGCTGCTATTTTAACCTGAGCTGGCTAATGCAGGTTAGCTAAACCAAGTTACACACAGCTTTTTTTGCCCTGTAGACACTTACTCAGAGAGGTGGGTGGCCTTTAATCTTCTCTTGGAGAGACATTCCCTTTAAGCTTCTGTCCTGATAATGCAGCTGGGAAGGTTCCCTGACTTTATTGCGCTTCCTCACTGTGTAGCTTTGCTTGTTTGTTTTTTCCATCCAACTTGCTGTGTATTATTATTTGTATTTCAGTGGCACTCTAGAGGCCCCAGCTGAGATCAGGAACCCACTGTGCTAGGAGCTATGCAAACTAACAGCCCAAGATGTTCCCTACCTCAAAGAGTTTCAATCCAAATGGGGGGTTGGGGTGGGGGGAAGGACACAACACACAAGCAGAAAGAGCACATTTCGTACCCTACATTTCTTGGTAAATTAATTCAGAACAAGAGTGATAATGAGGTGAGAGTTCCAGAGGATAAGGGACCAGCATACTTTACACTCAAAATAGCAGCTCCAACCTCACTTGATCTCAAGTGCTTATGCTGTAAGGATGGAAAGCAGGACAGCAAGCAACTTCTCAGGTATCAGAGAGCGGCCTAATACTATTAAGGCCTTATAAACATTTTAAGGTGCAAGCACTGGACAACAGGCAGCTGGTGAAGACTTTATGTAAGACCCTGAGTATTGCATGATTTTGTGGCTTTGGCCACAAGCGTGATCCACCACTGGTGCAGAATTGTGACGCAGAATATCAGTTTTCATTTTGAAATGTATGTCACTGGCCATTATGGCTGCAAAGGATAACCTTCAAAATACAAATGAAATGTAAACTGCAATGCTACGTGAGCCTGCAGAGCTCATAGAAGGCAAGCTGTTTCCACTCAAAGCAGTGGGGTATTAACACGAGTCTAATGACAACTGAAGTGGCCACATTATTAAACCTTCTGCACCTGGTAACTTTCCAGGCCCATTCAGCTCTTGTGCTTTATCAAAGTTGCTGGATGCATCAAAGAGAGGCAGTGGGGCAGCCAATCATTACCTGTGGCTGCTGGGGTAAGGAGCAAGACTTCTAGCCCTATCATCAAGCGAAACATATAGTTACCTTGCTTAACAGGTAAGGGGGGGGGGGGGGGGGAGAAAAGAGAAGCATCTGCACCCTACTGACAAAACGCAAAACCTCCTGAGACACAAAACCCCAACTGCTACCCATCTTCCTGGGTACCAACACCCCGACTGGCCCCTCTCTGGCTACCACAACCTCAAGCTTCATTTCAGCACCTCATACAATGCACTGATGAGCTTTAATTACAAAAGTCTGAACATGCTAGAAAAATGAAAATTGGGGAGCAAACAGGAAAATTAATTGAAGCGGATATCTGAATAATACCAAGAGATGCCTAGTGATGGGGTTTATTAATGGTTATACCGAATCCAGGAAAAGCCTCCAGTTTTGAATACCTGGGACCCTGCGGCTGAATTCCCAGCCTGCTGCCAAATATAGCTCCAGCTTCCTGTAAAGGCCTTAATTTAAGCAGTTTCCTTGAGTTTTGAATAGGTGGTTCCATTCGACTCTGAATGCTAAAATAAATAAATAAATAATTTTTTTTTTTTTGAATGAAACCTGCAGCCGGTTAAAACAAAGCCCTGGTAAGTACCTTTCCAAAGAGACTGCCACTCAAATATTTAAGAGTGACTGAAAATACCAACTGATAAACTCCCCTGCAGGATTCAAAGAACAATATATTCCATACCACAGTGCTGTGGCCAAGAATATATTTGCAGTGCAGGAACACTGCAGCAGCAACAGAAACCCTTGCAAGAGTAAATGAGGTTTATTTTGGCAGCAGAGCGGATGTAGCAAACAAGCCACTTAACTGAATATGGTAACAGAGATGGAGTGATTATAGCAAGGGTGAATGTAATACGGTTCTGAGTTACTTTGTATTGCCTCAACTGACCACAATATCTGATAAAACCAATGGAAAAAGTTCTGGTTTCCTCTCACATATAATTGATTATCTTAATGCAATCTACAGTTTTCACACACACAAAAAACCTGAAGTTCAGTTAGTGGTGATGCTGACAGAAATAACACAGCAATGGCATTTATTTTTGGTTTTGGTTCATGGGCTCACAACTGAGGGATGCAAAGCTATCACCTGAAATAACCAACTTGGAAGGTATGTGGGGGGGGGCTGTGCTTTGGTTTTTTTTACTTTAAAAACATATATTGGCAATGATGCATACATGACCAGCACAGATTATGCTATTTTAAAGACATCGAGGGTGTTTTCCCCTGGGGGGAACACCGTATGTTGCTCTCCATTCATCAGATCTACCTCCAGGGTGTATTTCTGACAAAGAAAGGCTGTCTGATTTGCAAAGAAGATGCTAATGCGCCAACGGAATGCGACCAGCCTGCCAGAGCTGGGAAACAAAATTATGCCCCATTTCTTCCTTATGCCCCATTATGAAGGTAATGGATCCAGCACTGCCCTGCTGTGCAGGGAGCTGGGCAAAACATGGACAGCACACCTCACCCACACCACCAGAGTAGGGATTTGGGGAACACAATGGGCCAGAAGAGAATGAAGCCATGGATCCAGGACCCTGCCTGTCCTACATTCAACAGCCCCTGTAGGGGCATGTGTGGATGCCACAGAGTGACCTCCTTGTGCTCCTCAGCCTAAAAGGGGATTTCAAAGCACTGACTACTGCAGAAATCCACTGCATGAAGTTTGTACTTTAGATTTTCAGAAAGCCTTTGACAAGGTCCCTCACCAAAGGCTCTTAAGAAACATAAGCAGTCATGGTATAAGAGGGAAGGTCCTTTCATGGATTGGTAAACCTTTTCATGGTTTTCATGGTAACTGGTTAAAATTATAGGAAACAAAGGATAGGAATAAATGGTCAGTTTTCAGAATGAGAGAAGTAAATAGTGGGGTCCCACAGGGGTCTGTACTGGGCCCAGTCCGATTCAACATATTCATAAATGGTCTGGGAAAAGGGGTAAACAGTGAGGTGGCAAAATTGCAGATGATAAAAAATTACTCAAGATAGTTAAGTCCCAGGCAGATTGTGAAGAACTACAAAAAGAATCTCACAAAACTGGGTGACTGGGCAAACAAAATGACAGATGAAACTCAATGTTGATAAATGCAAAGTAATGCACATTGGAAAACTATACATATAAAACAATGGGGTATAAATTAGATGTTACCACTCAAGAAGATCTTGGAATCATTGTGGATAGTTCTCTGAAAAACTCACTCAATGTGCAACAAGGAGGACTTGTGGCACCTTAGAGACTAACAAATTTATTTGAGCATAAGCTTTCTTGAGCTACAGCTCACTTCATTGGATGCTGCAGTGGAAAATACAGTGGGGAGATTGTCTATACACAAAGAACATGAAAAAATGGGGGTTACCATACACACTGTAATGAGAGTGACCAGTAAGGTGAGCTATTACCAGTGGGGGGGAGAGGGGACATCTTTTGTAGGTGATAATCAAAGTGGGCCATTTCCAGCAGTTGACAAGAACGTGTGAGAAACAGTGGGGGGGGGAATAAACATAGGGAAATAGTTTTACTTTGTGTAATGACACATCCACTCCCAGTCTTTATTCAAGCCTAACGTAATGGTGTCCAGTTTGCAAATTAATTCCAATTCAGCAGTCTCTCGTTGGAGTCTGTTTTTGAGTTTTTTGTTGAAGACTTGCCACTGTAATCAAGTGACCAAAGAGACTGAAGTGTTCTCCGACTGGTTTTGAATGTTATAATTCTTGATGTCTGATTTGTGTCCATTTATTCTTTTACGTAGAGACTGTCCAGTTTGACCAATGTACATGGCAGAGGGGCATTGCTGGCACAAGATGGCATATATCACATTGGTAGATGTGCTTGTGAACAAGCTTCTGATAGTGTGGCTGATGTGATTAGGCCCTATGATGGTGTCCCCTCAATAGATATGTGGACACAGTTTAGCAACGGGCTTTGATGCAAGGATAGGTGCCTGGGTTAGTGTTTTTGTTGTGTGGTGTGTGGTTGCTGGTGAGTATTAGCTTCAGGTTGGGGGGGCCTGCGTGTAAGCAAGGACTGGCATGTCCTCCCAGGATCTGTGAGTGTGATGGGTCGTCCTTCAGGATAGGTTGTAGATCTTGATGATGCCCTGGAGAGTTTTAGTTGGGGGCTGATGGTGATAGCTAGCAGTGTTCTGTTATTTTCTTTGTGCAACGGCAGTCAAAAAAGCAAACAGAATATTGGGAATCATTAAGAAAGGGATAGATAATAAGATAGAAAATATCATATTGCCTCTATATAAATCCCTGGTAGGATATAACCAGGGTTCAAAAAAGAATTAAATATACTCATGGATTTTAGGTCTATTCAATGGCTTTTAGTGAGGATGGGCAGGGATGGTGCCCATAGCTTCTGTTTGCCAGAAGCTGGGAATGGGCGATAGGTGAACATATCATTGATGATACCTGTTCTGTTCATTCCCTCTTGGGCACCTGCATTGGCCACTATCGGCAGACAGGACACTGGGTTAGATGGACCGTTGATCGAACTCCGTCTGGCCGGTCTTATGTTCGCAGCAGAAGATAATACCGGCCCTGAAATAAAATCCACCCATGGTTCAAACATACAGGCTGTCATCGGGGAGAGCTATTGACCTTTGGTATCAAAAGCAGAAGCCCAAGCTGGGATAGAGAAAACAGTAAGGAGCAGGCTCTCATTTCTCCCTGTGGAGCAGCTTCACTCGGCCAGTATATTTGACACAAACACGTGATTTCTCGATGGGCTTGCCTCACGTTTTTAACATTGTGCACAAACATTCTGACATATCTTGAACTTGAGAGAGCTAGAATGAAATATTCCAGGTGTCTCCTCTCTCCACAGCACCCAGCTTGGTTTTCAGGAGTTTGTTAAGAACACCCCGGATACTGCATTTCCGGATGGACCTTTCAAACTCAAGCCGAAACTAAGAGATCCATTTGCTGGCACAATTCATAACCCAGGGAAACGGGAGAAAGTGGATTTCACGACTAGAAATTAATAAACAAAATTACAGGGGTTCGCGCCACCAGAAAGAGAAACCAACACAAGAATAGTCTGTGCTTGAAATGTCTGAGTAATTACTCTGAATATAAATGCATGGACTGTGAATTGGACACTCTCCACCTGTGCTGCTAGGCAGATGAGCGGCAGCAAGGCTCTGTTCTTGCTGGCATTGTGCATCCAATGCGCCTTCTAGAATAGAACAAGGCTAGCAGGAGTGCAGGAGAGAAGCTGGGTGCCCAGATACTGGCCAAAGGACATAGTCTACAACATTAAACACAGATGTGCAGCCACTGGGATCCTATGCACAGACCCCACCCCAATCCCACAAACTATTCCTCCTCTCAGGGATTGTTCTCAAGGCTTGTATCAGCCATGATGCGAGCACAACCTTTACACTGACCTGGGCGGATACTGGGAGCTCCCATTTGTCGTAAGGGATATTGTGTCTATTCCCAGGTCCCTGCCACAGCATGGCCCAAATGCTCTCCATTTTTGGAACCATGATTTCTGCTTGTAGCCTCTACTTATGCCCCCAAAATAATATGCCGTGGCCCAGCTTGTGGGCTGACGCCCATGCCATAAAATCCGCTGATTTCAGCAAGACTTCACAGTGCAGAATTGCCCCACTGTCTATTAATCTCATCTTAAGAGAAATATCAGGGTATAATCTTCTCTCAGTTCAAATGCATGCTCCATCCCTCACGTCTCTCCCTCCTTACTAGGGCATTATGGTCTTGTATGGGCAGAAGAATTTGCACAGTTTTGCAGGAAACCCTGAACATGACAAGAAACACCACCCTTGAGGTGGGGGGAAAAAAAAAAAAAGAAGACTTCATATCCTATGCTAATTCTGATGGAGAGGACAGACAAGAGTGAAGGGAGAAACTGTGATCCACTGTTCTAAGCGCTGGGATACAGTAACTCTGAAGTTCTAATCCCAACCTAACACTGGATTTTCCTCTGACCTTGGTCAAGTCATTTAGCTCCTCTGCCTCAGAGTGCCCATTGAGAAAACAGGAGACAATAATCCTCACCTCCCTCACAGCATGGGTTACATGGACAACTGGTCAAGTTAGCATACTCCTTGGTGGAGAGTGCTACATGACAGCCAGTAGCAGCCCGTAGCACTAGGTGAGTCTGAGCAACTGTGGCTGACGGAGAATCAGGAAGCACCCACTCATATCACACTGTGTTCCACTTCCAAGTAATTCTCAGCTGTGCACCCCATAATCGCCAACATTTGAATCAATGGAGAACTCTTCAGACTGCACAGAATGGGGATGCTCCCCGCATACAGAATACTCTACAGTGCCTTGGCCTAGCTGGGACCTATAAAGGAGAAATGGGGCTGGAAGAGGAAAGGAAAGCTAGGAGTGTGAAGAAAGAGCAGGATGGCAGTAGAAAGGGAGACAAAGGTGCCTCCAGAGAGGATATGGGAACCCCAGTACATTCACTAATGTCCCACATCTGCTACCAGCTCTGGAGGACTGGCACTGGGTTGATAGGGGCAGTGGAGCTGTAGCGTATGCATGTCACCTCTCCAAAGACGGAACCTGCACACAAAAAGTTTAGCTTTTGTATCTGGAGTCACACACACTGCTCACTACAGACAGAAGGAACTGCACTGGGACCAAAATAAACCGGGGCCAAATGCACTGTGTGTGGTTAAATGCACCAAAGATGGGTTTGGCCCAGGGGTGCCAGAAAAATCTTTGTGATGTAAGATTGGAAATATAAAAACAACAACAGAGATTCCTGTTTGAAATTAATTTACTTACAGACAACCAAACATAGCAGAGTGATTAATATTTTCCTCCTGGTGCACATAATGTGACAAACAAGAATTAATGAAATATGAATCGGAATTACAGCAAGTGTAAAAATATTGTTTCCTTCCACTGTTCCCATTATTTCTCAGAGAGGTGAGAGGTGGGTAACAATGTGTTGAAGACTGTTGAGTTTCCTTTAACTAGCTGCCTTCGACACTCCTCATAATTGCATTAATTAATCGATACGAAACTTGTGTCAGGATTCTAGCTCAAGCTTCTGTTTACCAGGCACATTTCTGAAACGGGGAAACAAATGACAGGTACAGGAATGGGATGATATTGAAAGGAAACAACATTTCCACAGCTGTGTGAATGACCTTGACAACACAGCAAACTCTGATTTGCATGAACTAAACATTATATTAGAAAAGATTTATAATGGCTGGCAGTGCTGCCTGAAACACTACACCCTGCTGGCACACATGAAGTGGTTTTCTGCTGACTCCCTGGTGCAGGTGGTTTGTCACCAAACACAGACATATGAGAGGTGAAAGGCATTCTAGTAAGAGGGGATCTAGGGTGTAGACTGAGCACATCTGGACAGAGGAGGTGAAGTGCAGCCAAGCCTGAGGAGAGATTTAAGCTGAACTTTGTTGTCTTTTACTGCTGTTTCCTGTGTTAATAAGCCAAAGGTCCAGAAATGGGTGAGTTTGAACTCTACTCCCATCTTCTCCCTTTCAGAAAGGGCCATACTTCCTAATGTCATATCCTCTAATGCTCTGCAATTTCAGTGTAATTTTCCTTCTTTCCCTCCTTCCAATGCCTTGGGAGAAAACTAATTGTCATTTCTCATTTTACTTGTCACACCAAAGGCACAAATAACTAGTCAAAGGACCCTGTTTAAGTAACCACTCAAAGGGCAGCAAAAGCCAGCCAGCCAACAGAAATAGTTCTTTAAATAATGATTAGGAAATGACTTAGAGACACATCAGTTAAGATAGGGAGCCGACTCTTGAGGGTGGGGTCCTTCATGCAGGTTTCACTGCACACAGTAATAGAGACACACTCTACTAATTGCCCAAGTCCTGCAGTAAAATCCCTGCAGTGTTCTGAGGGCCAGCCAGTCATCTGTCTAATGAGGATCATGGGGCAGGCATATGAGCCACCCCTCCCCAACAAACACACCTGTCCAAACTGAAGATACACACACTGAGTATATTAGTACCCCGCTGCACCTAGCATTTACATGCAGGAGCTGGCTTCAATAGGAAATGGATTAAAATTAGTCAGTTTCCTTTTGCAATTAGCTCTCATTGCTGGAGCACGGCTGTGGCCAAGGATTTAAGCAGCTACACAGCTCTCTAAAGGCCCCATGAAATGATCAGGAGGCATTCCACTGAACTGACAACGGATTGGCCCCTGGGTGAGAGAAGCACTTCGCGAAACAGAACATGCTCGGCCTGCGAGCCACCTGTGCAGGGCTACTGTAAAGAGCCTATTAAACGATAGCAGCCCGCAAGATATTTCCAAATTATACATCGGCATAGCAACTGTTGCTTATGCTCAGAAAGAGATATCACTGAACAAGAAAAAGATGAAACAACATTGCTTTGACCTGGAAATAAGACTCTTTTTAATAACAAAAACATACAATTAGGTTTTACAAAGAAAGTTTAACAGAATCTAATATTCATTGTTTTAATGATATTTCTTACATTCCATTTTTCTCTGTAGCTCTCCAGCACAACAGCATCACGCTAGCACAATGAAACCAGAAAGTGAAACTGTCCACACACACACACAATTGAATCGTGTCAGTTTCTCTTTAAAGATTCCAAGACACTTTAGAGTCCTATTCCCTTCTCTTTATGATCATGTAGCTTCCACTGAAGTTAAAGGGAATCCCATAGACAGAGCCAGACCCTGCAATTGAGTCATCTGCACAGGCAGAGCTCACTGAAGTCAATGAGGCTTGGTGCAGGCAAAGGCATCCATCCGCTTGGATCCAGTAGCAGGATTTGGCCAAGAGGTGTGAGAACAGACTCTCCCCATGTCAGAAGCAATCTATGGAAACTAGGCCCAGGTCAGTGGCTGAAGTTTTGGAAAGGTGCCAGAAACAGTAACAGAAATTACCCTGTGAGGAACGTGAGCACCTTGAGATTGGTGATATGATAAGTGATACGATAAGTACAAGTACCTGTGATGAATTTCAGGACCGAATTGCCACGGTATCTTCACTGTATAACACAATCAGATGTGCAACAGACTCGATCAGTAATATACATGTGCCATTGGACAGTACAGCAGCTACTGCAACCTGCCCAACTGTAGATTACATTCACTTTATTTATTTATTTAGATTTACAGAGAGGTAGAGAGAGAGAGAGAGAGAGAGAGAGGAGAGAGAGAGAGAGAGAATGTGTATCTCTCCATATGCTCTAGGCACCTTTGGCATACCTAAAATACAACAAAATTATATCTAAGTGCACCGTACAATTCACTACCAACACCACCAGCAAAGAGATCACTCAAAACTCCCAACTGCCTCTCCCTTTGACACCAATCGTAGCACGTTGCTACCCAGCATCCTATGTCAATGTAAGGTTGTTCACTAGAACACTAAAAATATTTCCTGTAATGTATTTTCCAATTCCTCACTTTTGGTCCCTATTAAATACAGGGAGGGGGGAAGCTTAACTCGGCCCTTTGCACCCCACGTAATAGATATAGCTCCTGAATAATACTCTGATCAGTGCAGTTTTTAGAAATGCATCAGTGCATTTCAGTGTAACAGTTTGTATTTTTGCTAATGCTGAAAAATTAATAGTATGATAGATCAAGTACAGAACTACTTAATTTTCACATCTACAAACTAGACAAACAATCCCAACAACATTCACAGTCCAATAAATGCTTAACTTGATTCCAGCCCTACGCCAAGTTAATCAAATATGCCACCACACTCTACATTCCATGACCCCTTTAAAATCCACTTCTGGTCTGACATGTCTCACAGGGTGTGTTTTTACTCATCAAGCAAGTAAAGCTTCAGGTATATTTCCTCTGCTGGAAGAATGCTTTGCTTCCATTGATCAGCGGTCAACTGCTCAGAGAGTATCCAATACAAGAACAGAGGAAATAGGAGGAAGAGAAAAGGATTTTATAAAAACGTATTATTTAAGACTACAAAAATGCACCAGCCATCTAGTAGCAGAAGGACTAACCTACTAGCCAGAAATGGATACAAAAGATGAGATGACAACAGAGCCCAAGAACAAAGCAGCGCAAAAAGACTACCATTCCTACATGCCTGTCCTTAAAGGATTTCAAGCAGGGTGCTGTGCTTTGATAAGAGGCTCCAACTCTCTTAGCAACCCTAGCTATTCAGTGTCTATTGAACATGAAACCCCTTCTAGATGCTAGAAGGTAAGAAGGAACTTTCACCCTTTCCCCACGCCACTCCAGAGTCTCCTGACTGTCAGAGGTATTGATCTCTGCTACAGTACTCCTCCACTATCCTCCTGACAGGTACCAAGGTTGGGGAGCATGAATGGCTATTACTCTGCACCTCTCCAACCTTCTAGGGTTTTCTTGGTCTTCTTGTTACTCAGCGAATAGCTCCAATATCTGGCTCTGCTGTTTCTCAGAGCTTTGGCTAGAAGCAGAAGAATCATATTAATCTGAATTGTGTTGCTCTGCTCTGTACAAAGAGATCTGAAATTGACCAGGGCACTGGACTCCTCTGTGTGAAGACTCAGGAAGAGAGCACCTTTAGCACTTTGGAGGGTAGCTTTCACATCTCTCGATTTTTCAAGCCTGGCAATTAAAACACTTAGAAGACAGTTTCCTCTATCCTCAGAGCCTCAAGATTTACTGTATCTGTTACTTGAATTCAATGTATGACTTGTCCTACGAGACATTATGTAATGAGGTTTTTATGGTCCACAGCACTGTTCTTTACTGATCCTTTTGTTGATACAGTCATCAGCAAGGATCAAGATGGAAATGTGTTTAGAAGAGCTCTGGATAATTTTTTTCATGTACTATGAAAACTGAAATTCCCTGCATTAATATGCAAGGAGAATAATGATCTTACATTCTTAAGGACCCCAAATTCTATGAATTGTGCTGTAGGAACTGATACACCCACTAGTGAAGTACAGTACTTTTTAGAGGGTGTGCAATCACTGTTTAAAATCATACAATGACACTACACAACATGGTAGGAGACAGAAGGAGAGAAACAAGGGATCAATTTAGGGAAACAGACTGCATTTCCCCAAAGGGAATCTGGGTAGGCCACCAAGGCTAACACTCCTACAAATGTACCACGGCATCTTTAATGAAACCAAGGGGCCAGGACTTCTGTTTTACATACAAACAGAAAGACAAGACTTCAGCTGTACAGTGCCCCATAATGCACAGGCATGGTTTCAGTACCAACTCAAAGGAAAGAGTAGGAAATCACCACTTTGAGCAGCAGCTGGGTTCTCCCTGAAGGCATCCCACCTCTGCTCAAACCCACTCTTCATTCTGAGCTGAGCAGATCATAAATCAAAGTAGTATGGCTACAGAAAAACACAGGCCAACGTTTTCAAAATGTGTGTGCCCAAGATAGGCACCTAAAGCTATATTAAAGCACTGAACTAAGTTTGGTCAGATTTTCACAAGTTCTAAAAACTTGCAACTGCCATCACCTTGCAGGTGGAGCTCAGCACCTTTGGAAACCAGATCAAACTTACGTAGATGCCTGAACGTTGAGTTAGATGCCTAACAGCCAACATTTTTAGTTTCAAATTCACGAGCAGCTTTACTGTCTCAATGACCACAGGATGAACTACCAGGGCCAAATTTTAAAATCATAATATTCTACCCATGTAAGGCCTGGGCGTTCTGGCCAGTTACAAATGATATGGGGCCTGATTTTCAGAAGCACTGAACACCAAAACTCTAACTGAAGTCAATGGAAGCTGTCAGGACTAATTATCTCTTGGTATCACGCCCAAGTTGAACAGTAGCTGATGGGGACTTTTAGGACCTTAGTGATTGGTTTCCACTTGCCCTCCCCATCACCCTTTGTTGCGCCTGCAAATTTTTGAAGTAAAGTTTGTGCTTGCAGTGGTTTCCAGGCCCAATTAATATAATTTAGTTATGCTAGTAACTGACTGTCAGTGCAAATCAACAGATATTCATTGTGCCCATAAATAATCAGGGGTACAACAACTGTGGGCCAGTTTTTTTTTAAATCAGTATTACTAATGCACAATGTTGTAATAAATATTGCACTGGTATACAGTAACACCTTTCCGTTGACAGTTCCAAAGCACTTTATAAACATTAAAATTAATTAAGCCACTCAGATTCAGTATTCAGTAGATAACTGACCTTTGTGTGAGCTAATTATTATTGGACCCATTTCACATGGGAACTGAGGCACTGAGGGTTGAAGCAAATGGCCCAGGGTGCACAGCTAGTCAGAAGGAGAGCTTGACAAGAGTGCAGAAGTCTTAGCTACCAGTCCCAGCCACTAGCCCAGACTCGTTCCCTTAAGATGGGAAGAATAGCAATCAGTTATTTTCCCACTCTTTGAAAACAAAATCATGCCAATGCTTTTTTAGCTGCAGGAAGTAACTGAACCATAGTTTATTTGATTAAAACAAGAAACATAACAACATACTCTGCAATGCTTGGACATGATTGCTCGAACCAATGTGCTTAGTGTCAGGTGATAAATCATATGCCCTTTAACTGTGTATCACAGCTGCATGCACTGCACTACTGAAGGCAATAGCTAGAACCAAGATTTCTACTGACAGATGATAATCAGGTGCCCTTTAACTTGTATGTATCAGTTGCAAATTTAGTTAATTAGAAATTCATGCTCACTTCTTTTATGTATTATTCCCAGTTGATTTACATGAGCTGTCGTATTTGACTACTTCCCACCATTAAGGTTCTCAGAAGCTGAACAAGCACATGCATATGGTGCACAGAACTTCACTGGAGAGCTCAGAGTCCTCTGGTGTTTTACAAGCTAGGGAAGTTATCAACTCTGCAGAGAAAGGATCAGTAGCTATCCTGCAGTCAGACAATATTGACTAAAATGTTCCATACAACAAGGGAAGTTGCTCTCTTGTAAGCGAGCCATGAATGCCAGAGAATAATAATACAGCTATGGAGCATAGGCACTAGCCTCAGTGTTACCAATCGAAAACTGAAGTTTCTTTAAAATCAATGAGCTTACCTGATACCTGGAGGAACATAGAATGGACAACACCAGGATCCTGACTCCAACAGCAGCCAATGCTTGATGCTTCAGAGGAAGTAACAAAAACAAATGATATGTACTTCATAAAAAAAGAACAGGAGGACTTGTGGCACCTTAGAGACTAACAAATTATTTGAGCATAAGCTTTCGTGAGCTACACCTCACTTCATCGGGTGCATTCGGTGAAGTGAGCTGTAGCTCACGAAAGCTTATGCTCAAATAAATTTGTTAGTCTAAGGTGCCACAAGTACGCCTTTTCTTTTTTGCGAATATAGATAAAACGGCTGCTACTCTGAAAATGTACTTCATCAATTTTGAAATGCTGAACAAAGAGGGATTTCCTCCTCACTGCAGACCTGCAGTGATCAATTTGCGCCCTATTGTATGAATGTGGATCACCCGCATTTTAGCATGTGTCAGAACCAACAGTTATTGTACATAAAAAGTTACCACCGATCTTTCAAAGAGACAGCCAGAACATTTAAGTCAATGACCCTACTGCAGCAGGGACTTCTACAGGCTGCCTAAATGCTATGGGTGAAAGTCACACCTCCAACACTAAGCCTGAAACTAAATTCACTTCTTCAACCCACAGGCTGGGGTTGTGGGGTTGTCACGACCTCCCTGAGGCCATTACCCCAAGCAGAGGCTGCACAGGGTGATAAGGGTTGCTGCAATCTGGAAACTGTGAAACATGTTAACTGCTCCCAGCCTCTCCCTGAACCTATGTATGCCTGTTGCCTGCAGCCAAGCCAGAGGCCTCCTGAGAAGTTGTCCTACCCACAAACCACCTAACACCCCCAAAAAAATCCTGACCATAAACCCATACCCCTTTCTTTCAGGTGAATTTCCCCCAGGGTAAGAGCACATTTCTGGTTAACAGTTCTAATTTACCAGCCTATGAATCAAATTCAGCATAGAGAGATTAAAGCATTGCCCATTTGGGCCTATGAAACCAACAGGTGACTCACAGAGTAAGGTACTACATAGATTGAGCAAGCGTGGCAAACTCCAATCCTTTGTGAATATATCCTGTACTTGCCTACTGGCATCCCAGACAGAGCAGTGTGCACCACAATTTGGAAACAAACTACATGATTGACACAAACTCAGAAGTTCTTAGTCCTCCAGGATAAGACATGAGGATTTACTTTTTTCTGTGCTTGGACTGAAGATAAAACTTGGTAACTATTTCTGCTGGTCTCTCAAAAACCTACAGGGTAGAGACAATGCCTTGGAACAAAGATTGCCATGGCATTCTGCACACTCAGCAAAACCTCCCCTCCTGGCTATACACAGCTGATCCATTTGAGCTCTCCATATTGCCAACCAGCCACGATCATTTCCACAACCACCACCACCTCCAAAGAATTTCTCTTTGTACTAACTCACTTGCCCAGTAACCTTCTCCATGTGGTGGAATGTCACACTGTGTCATAGTAGCACATGGAGGCTCCAGCGGAGATCAGAGCCCCGCTGTGCCACACCCTTCAGTCCTCTTTTGTTCCCTGCCCTGGGAGATTTGCTTCGGTAAGGACTGCAGGATTTGGTCTGTTGGGCCTGACCCAAAAAGCCCAGTGAAATTAATAGAAGTAGTCATTGGCTTCAATGGGCTTTGGATCTACTGTGAACGTCCAACGAGTACAGGGTAGACCAGTCCCTGCTCTCGGACGCTGTACTACAGCAGAGCCATAAGCCTCATGCTTTATATACTTTATGATGAGGGGCAATGCGTAGCTATGATCCAATCACAGAAATCTGAGGAATTTAAAAAAAAAAACCCAGGACATTCTTTTTTAAAGGAGCCTTTAACGGAAACGATTTTTCATGCCGACTATAGCTGTACACCTCGTGGGTGCAATCTGTTAAATCAAAATGGCCAAGAACGTAAATCTGGACAGTAACAGACTGAGGAACCCAATGATGATTCATCTTGGTGATATTCTGAAGAAAAAGAGCCTTCCCCATGCTAACCGCCATGGCTCAGTTTCCCCATCAGCAAAGAGGAATAGCACTATTTATCTACCACATGAGGAGGTGTAAGGATCAGTTATGGTTTCAACACGTTGTGAAGGTAAGTGATACACAGCCTGATTCAAAGACCACTAGAATCAATTGGACTTTTTCCATCATAATGTAAAAAAAATGAAAAGTATTCACTGTGAATAGAACAGACATGTTAAAAGTAGAACATTTTACATGAAGGCAAGAGAAATGTAGAAACATGCAGAAGGGAAAAAATGCTCAATCCCTTGTCCTGACGTAGGGGATTCATGGACGTACACGACAGTAGATGGAAGAGAATGATCCATGAGCTACCTATTTCACAATGCAATGCCAAGAAGGGTTTCCAGGGAATGTCTCAGGTGTCCGTGTTTTTATTCCTACTTTTAAAAAGAAGTAATAAGTTTTCAATTTTCAGCATGGCTAAAGGGCAACAGAAGGGTGCTGCAAGGTTCCCTACTAGAACTGGTGCTGTTTAATGTATTTAATTGAGGAGGGGGGCAGTGAGGTGTAAATATTTACAGATGACACAATTATTTAGATTAGTCAGCACTAGAAATGACCGTATAGAGCTCCAGAGGGCCCTAAAAAAAGTGAACTGAATGAGCAACACTTTGGCAGATGAAATTAGTGATGACAGATGCAAAGTAATGCACACTGAAAGAGATACTTTGAATATACTCATACTTGATGGGGTTTAAAATTAATTGTAAATACTGAGGAAAAAGAAAGGGCATCACTGTGGACAGCTCAGTGAAAACCTCTATTCAGTATGCAGCGGCAAACAGAATCTTAGAATGCATAAAACAGATCAGATAATAATATTGTATGTCATCTATCTAACTTAGCGGGAGCACCGTGTTCCATTCTGGTCACCAACCTTAAGGATATACAGGAATCTTTATTTTCAGGAGTTTGACAGATAACATTGATTTTCCTTTCCAAGTATTTTTGCAATATTTTTTCCCCACTTAACATTTTTGCACAGATTATTTTTACCTCTAATACTAATGGATATTGTTTTAAAATGTCATGACTGCAGAAAATTCATACAAATTCACAAATGCACCATAATGAGAATAATTTCATAGTGCTCGTCTGCCAGAAGATTATCAGCAAAGCGGGCACCAGTTATCTGCTAGAAAGGCATATGATAGTTCTTCATTTTCTCTCTCTGTAAACTTTAGTTATTAATGATGGTTCCCCTCCCCACTCCACCCGATCTTTCTTCCCCCTCCCTCTGCTTGGAGAGAGAAATCAGCTCTATTACCAACATTGCTGATTAAATCTAATCCTCCAAGTCTACATGTAGACAAGCATTTGCAGGACTATATCCATTGATATAGCCAACAAAGGTTATGCTCTATAACAATCTGATGCCAAACCATGATGTGTGTCTCTAGAAAATCTGTGCTGTAAATCTCAGTGCTATAAATATGTCACCAGAATTAACTGAAACCACTAATAGGTCATTCAATGAGCTTCGGAGTGCATGGAGGGCATAAGTAGGCTGTTATCCAGGCGCTCATGATTGATGACACCAAAAATTAGAAAATACATGGGATTGTGAGGCAGGCTGGCAAGCAGGGACTCTCTGAAACACTTCTTTTCTCTGAGCAGAGGGATTCCTACACTAGCCCATGAGGGATCTGGAATATTTAACACATTTTATACTTTAAAAGAGAATCATCCTACTACTGTCAAACAATTTTGACCTCTTCCTGCTGTACTCAGGGGTGACAAGTTTCATCCCAAATCAGCTGATGTAAGAACTGAGTAAAGACTTCAGGATCTAGCCCACAGACCTTGAAGAGGAAGTTGAACAGATTAGTAACATCTAGTTCAGGATTGATCTGGGGTTTTCTTCAGTTCAATTTCAAATGATCCAGGCATTGGTCTTAATTGTTTAACTTTATTCCATTATTCTTAATTAAATCCCCTCCCTTTTGACCAATTCCTCTCTCTCCTCCATTTATACACCATTTAAATCCTTGGACGTGGTTACTGAATCCCTTCACCTCAGCCAAGCAACACACATTCATGTTTGTGTCTTCTTACAAGTCAGCTCCTTCAGCCCCTTAATCATTTGCGTTGCTCCTTTCTCAGTTCGTTCCATGCCATCTCGCACAGAGGTTCCCTAGAGCAGTCCAGGGTATTCTAAGGGCAACCACTGAAGGGAGACACAGTACAGTCCTGCACAGTTGCAGCGTTCTCCTCCTAAACCTGGGCATGGACGTGGGCATAGTTTAGTTGCTCAGATTGCATCTCAGTCTGCTAGTTGACATGTTTTGATGGAGCGCCGAGTGCCTCTGCAGATTAGGAAACTGCTTATGTAACCTGAGTAGCAGCTGCACACAGAAGCAGAGCAGAGCTGGTTTCTATTTAACTTTTTCCTGGTCATTCACTGAGCTGAAGAAAACAATGCCCCAAGTATGCAGAAAACCCTCAGGAGAGCTGCAGCCACCCACCCGCTCATTAGGAATAACTGGCCTGCGCTCTTCATTTTAATCTCCGTTCGTCAAGGACCATCAGCCTGACCCCGTTGAAACAACATCTGTCTTCCAACATCTAGGACAATAGCTGTGAACATGCCTGGGCTTCCTGAAGCACACAAGCACATGTCTGAATTTGTTTCCACTTTGGTGACATTCAACAGACAATGTTCCTTTTGATAAATGGCATAAGCATACCCTGTGATCTGGCTTTGATTGAGTAAACTCCAACCTCTCCTGCATCAGCCAAAACACAAACCTCCAGGGAGACCATTTGAAACAATGTAAATTTTCCCCTCACTTTTCAGGCTGAAGAGCAACAAGAATAGGAATAAGAAAAGCAGTACTTTTGTGGCACCTTATTCAGAGTAGCAGCCGTGTTAGTCTGTATTCGCAAAAAGAAAAGGAGTACTTGTGGCACCTTAGAGACTAACAAATTTATTAGAGCATAAGCTTTCGTGAGCTACAGCTCACTTCATCGGATGCATTGGTGGAAAAAACAGAGGATGAGATTTTATCACACACATACAGAGAACATGAAACAATGGGTTTATCATACCACTGTAAGGAGAGTGATCACTAAGATAATCACCAACAGCAGGGGGGTTTTCCTCCTTCCCCCCCTGCTGTTGGTGATGGCTTATCTTAAGTGATCACTCGCCTTACAGTGTGTATGATAAACCCATTGTTTCATGTTCTCTGTGTGTGTGTGTGTGTGTATATAAATCTCTCCTCTGTTTTTTCCACCAATGCATCTGATGAAGTGAGCTTTAGCTAACGAAAGCTTATGCCTCTAATAAATTGTTAGTCTCTAAGGTGCCACAAGTACTGCTTTCTTTTTGCGAATACAGACTAACACGGCTGCTACTCTGAAACCTGTCAAGAATAGGAATGTCCCAGTTACCTTCAGGGCAACCTGCCCTGCTTCTCGCAGAGTTTGCTGACAGCAATGCAGACCAAGTAAGTGTCCAGAAGCTGACGTCAGAAATCTGTGACAAATGTAAAATTTTTGATAGTGCTGCACAAGTGAATTCTCCTTGTGTGCAAGCTCCCAATGAAACACTATTTTCCTTGACATGTGAACAGACTCCACAGTAAAGCAAAGGAATAGCATCTCACTTCTGTTTTGAATAAAATCCATCCTGTACAAGCAGATTAGGTGTAATCTTTTCCATGCCCAGTAACAGCCATGCAGCATCTTCTGCCTGAAGGCACAATTTTTCATATCTGCCCAAGAGGAAATCAAGACAAATCCTCATTCTTCCATAAGCCAAAGTAGCAGCATCAGCACCCAGGGCAGCTGCAAGATTTGACCCAGATAACAGAAATAAGATGCATAAGAGATGCCGCAGCCTGATATGCAAGAACAGGGATGTATTCAGACCATGCAGAATACAGACCAGGAAATTCTGTAGAGTCCTGCTTCTGTCTTTCACAGAATTTTTCAAATGTACAAGTTGTCTTCAGAGCCATACTTTAACTACAATCAAATGGACATCGCAGCAGAGGCCTTCCCTGCACCCCAACTTCCCACAAGGGGTTAAATACCTTTCTAAAACAGACTAAGAGCAATACACTCAGAGCGGTCTCTGAGTCAAGTTTGGTTTGTGGGTGCACTAGTTAATCGTCTAGAGTCTCATGGAGCTAGGGAAGGTTCTCACAGAGTCAGCATCTGTACTGTCCTCTACACAGCAGCCCTCACACATTTCACCCCAAATCCACAGCTGCTCTTTTCTGAGACTTTTATTTAAAACTACTCTTGTTCTGGAGATGGCTTTTTATCTGCTTCCAAGTGATGGCAAACTCATGTGTGTCCTGCAAGTAGGCATTAAGTCCATTTCTGATATCTCCCCTAATGCCACCCAAAATGCCCCATGCAAATTCCAGAATAGACTCCAACACAAATCTGGCTCTTCCAGTTCTTCTCAATTAACCGGATTCTTCCCTCGTCTTATTTGTATGGGTTATTTATTATTTGTGTCAGGTGCTGTATAAAACACAGATATCAAGCTCCAAAGGGCATAGAATCTAAAGATTTACAGAAGGAACTATGCGCTCCTTTATCAAATCAATGAGTAGGGATTCTACTACAAAGTCCTGATTCAAGAAACACTTGAAACCCAAAATTTACTCATATGTAAAAACCCTAGGCAACCCCACCAAGGTAATTGGGTTCGAATGGAATGCAAACCAGGGCAGAGTTGATTTTTCAGTTCACCAGAACCTAGCCCATCACATAGCACTCAAACACAAAAGACTCTCTCTTTAATCCATCATCCTTAAAGTCAAATATGTGGGTTATCCTCAGAGCAGCTATTATACACATGCTGTAATTACTGTGGTTGGGAGGCAGGTGTACAATCATCTCAGACCATGGAGAATATTATAACTCTTAGCACTGTAATAAGAGCAAGTGATTTTGAGAGGCAGGCTGAATTAACAGGCTCACCTTAACAGAGAAGCAGGCAGCATTTTCAAGAAGAAACAGGATTTCTTTACCCGTAGCACTTGCTGTGCAGTATTTCCAAAAATCTACAGCCGCCTTTTTGTCAAGTTCTAGTTCTTCAAGGATTAAGCTTCTTTTAAAAATCCCATTTCCCCAATTCCAGGGTGTTGTGGTTAATTTTGTTTTGTGGGCTTCTTTTGCCCATATTTTCCTGTGTCTTTTCTCTAGGCCATTGAGCCGGCTCTATTATAATTACTGTCACTGTAACTTGTATAGCACGCAGTTGCATTGTGATTGAATGCAAGCGAATGCCCTTTACATTCTTTGGTTGCTAGGTCTGGGCTCTGCTCAGGGAACCCTAATTTTTACTGGGCATAGTCTACACACCTGTCCAGCCAGTGACTGAGTGAAGGCTTCCAAGCCCTAGCAAGGGAGAACGCCCGGCAACAACTATGCCAGATCCCACAATGCGAGGCGCCTTAGGGTTTATCTGCACTGTTTTTGCACCACTTTAGAAACTGATATACTACTTTAACAATAACCCTGAATGTTGACAGTTATATGCTATAAAAGTGCTTATATGGTATAGCCAAGTCCCCACCCAGGGCTGTATTCATTTGACTATATTGATATATAAATCACAACTGAAACTGAAATAGTTAAATCAGCATAAAAACTGTGTGTAGAACATGTCTTCCATCAGATATCTGGACTGAGAGCCACCCAAGTACAGCAAAACCCCATCTCCCATAAAAGGAGGAAATTCCGAAACCTACATACCCCATGTGGCAGCATGGGTGCGCTGTCTTTACAATAATAGGGCAGCTCAGAATGGAAATTCAAAGCCCTTTATTGCCAGATTTTGAGTTTTTCCTCATAGCGCCCAGTGGAACTAATCTGTGGGGACATCCATCAGCAATGGAAGAAGGAGCTGTGACAGTCATGGAATTGCATGTAATGTAAGAATACTGAGATGTAATAATTCTATAAACACTGTGCGTGACCTGGCTAGGTGAGGCGAAGTGAAGTTATTATATGTTGGGTTATAAGTGTACATTCCTGTATGTGAACGTATTGTTCTAGCTTAGTGGGGGCCTGTGGGAAGAACAAACAAGAAAGCAATTACAGGACAATGACATACTTCCAGGCCCCTAGCTGAAGTCACACAACTGAGACCTAACGGATCAAAGAGCTATAAAGTAGTTAAAAAATGACTGGGTCCCCGGGAAAGTGGGGCGGAGAGAGACGCACAAAAGGACTAAGGGGCTTTTAAAGGACTCTCCCCCTTTAGGCTGGGAGAGAGAAATGGTTTGAGAGTTAAGGGGACAGACTATGCCCTCCAGATCCTAGAGGTCTCAAGGGGTCTGTAAGAAGTTGAGACCATCAGGATCGCCATGTGGAAGATGGCTAGCCACCTGGTAAGACAGGCATACATAATGTGTGTTTTATTGCTTTAAGATGAGTTTTCCTCTGAAATGCTTTAGCTCTAATAAATAATACTTTGCCTTAAAAAGGATGTCTAGTCACTGGGCACCACTGTCATTGCTCCCAGAGAGCAGAGAAAACTTGCAAGTACTGCACATATGTCGGACACAGCTGATACACAGGGGCCTGCAACCCATGGCCCTGTCTGACAGATAGTGGGAGAAAGGTGAGATTTCATCCCAAGAAAGGCGATGACCTGAGGTGTGTGTGTGAAGGGAGTGTGGGGTGCTCAAAGAGACCAGAGGGGTCAGAGGTGAGGTTAGACCAGTAACTGTGAGGGAGCATACATCTTAAAAGACTGTAAAGGAAGGGCTTTAATGAGTTACTAGCTCTTCTCCCTCATTCCTGGAAGTGATTTAACTTTTTACCTAACCTAGTGGGGCCTAGTGCTGGTTGAGTGCAACAGAACAAGGTTTGCAAATATTCACTCAAGCTCTCTTCATGCCCCTTGTCATTTGCGAATGTTCAGGCGAACAGTCAGTCACTCAATTATACATCTGAGCATCAATCACGCTGCAAACAGCAAATAACCAAAGTGAACAGTGTGCAAACAAACAGACTGAAATTCATTCACATAATAAACTGCTCCTCAAACAATTCCACAAAGCATACAGATTCAGCAAAAATATCAATGTTTGTTTGTAAGCAACTCACGAACAGAAAAAAAAGGGCTAAATTCAAAAGAGAATATCACACACAATGAACAACGTGACCAGCCCTAATACAGTGTATAATTAATCCATCAACTCAGCACGACTGTGTGTCCTCTGATTTATATTGGCTGTAGGCCTGACCCAAAATCACTTTTTGGTTTTGCTTTAATTGAGAAGGGCAGTTGGAAATCTGCAAGAATGATGCACTTTCACAGGGGTCTCATAATTGGAGAGAATCTCATCTGAGGATGTTAAGTTTATACTCTTAGAAAACTCTTATTTGTCTGATAACATGAAGATAAGTTTCTTTGAAGCTAGATGCCATTTATAGATCAACCGCCATTCTCTTCCGAATGAAAATGAACTGAGCGAGCAAAGGCTCAGAGTTGCATAATTATCTGGCTTTCACACTGTGGCAGGATTGAAAGGTTACACATAGACACAGAATACTGTAACTGCACAGTTGGAATAACTTGGCCGAGCTGTCCTCTGTCATATTGAAATGTTAATGAAAGGCAGAAAACTTAGCAAAGGATTATGTCCAGTGCATATGACAAATAGCTAGGGGCTTCATTCTGATTACAGTCCAATGTAAATCAGGAGTCAACTGAAGTAAATGGACCTTCACCGGTGTAAAACCAATGCGAGT
This sequence comes from Dermochelys coriacea, assembly GCF_009764565.3. Classification (NCBI taxonomy): domain Eukaryota; kingdom Metazoa; phylum Chordata; order Testudines; family Dermochelyidae; genus Dermochelys; species Dermochelys coriacea. The sequence continues at coordinate 29,450,444 of NC_050080.1, forward strand.
TCAAAATCGGGCCGTAGGTCTGCATTTAGATGGGTTAAATTAGCATTCAGTTTTCCATTGGTGGGGGCAATGCTGGAAGCAGCAGTGCAGACAGGACCTCAGGACAGGTACTGATGTTTCATTAGAATTGTAGCATTTTACACGCTCTTTGCCCAGGTTTAAATGACTACACAGGTGCAGGGCAGCAGAGAATCAGGTCTTCTCTTTAGAGAGGTACTCCCACCTGACTAATGAGCCACCTGCCTTCATGAGTCAGCAGAACTTATTTAAAATTTTCCCAGCAAGATCAACACTTGCTGACAAGGTGGAGTGGTTCAGGTAAACACTGCCAGCCCGTTACACCATTTTGATAGTGGAATGTAAACATGGGCAAACTTATTACAGATTGTCTGTTTGTCATGTGCTAAAGATGCTTGTTCTTCAGCTTCATCTCCTGATACACCCTAGGCATATATATGCTGTATCCTTTGCCTACGTTTGTCTTGTAGTCAAGTAATTCTAGTTTCAGGTAATCTTGTACACAGTATTTGACAGATCAGACCAATTAGCCCAGTATCCTCCCACTGGAAATGGTCAATATCCGATGCCTCACAGAAAAGTGAACACAACCCTATAAGCATGCATAAGCCAAAATGTCTGAGTTATGTCATGGACTATTCATGTGTGCTGCCGGAACTGTAAACTGCCAAAACAATGTCAGATGATCAGCCCTGACAATGCCAATTGCTGTATACTATTGACCCTTAGCAGCACCACACACAAATAATTGTGAAAGTGACCCAAAAATGCAATGGAAATGGAAAAGGAAAAGTAGTATATAGCAAAATGCATTATGCAGCTCAAACACTAAACATGGAAAGTCAAGACTCTAGTTTCCGCTTGAGTTGTGTACACATGCATCTCTCCCACTGCTATCAGTGATGGTTGCTAAAATGGCTCAAAAGGACCATATTATTTAAACCTCAGTGGATATAGTGCCTCCATCCATCAATCTCAAAGCATTTTTCACACACTAAGCTGCACAACACTCTTGGAGGCAGATACATATTGTTGCCTTTGTAAAGATGGGTAAACTGAAACCCTAAGAGATTAAGGCTGAGATTTTCAAAGGTACCTAACGGACTTAGGTACCCAACTTCCACTTAACTCAAGGGGGACTGGGCACCTAACTCCTTTAAGCACCTCTAGAAATCTCAGCCTAAGTGATTTGGCAAGGTCACACTGTGAGTTGAGCTATGTATAGAAACCAAGAATCCTGACAGCTGGTCTCCTGCTCTCTCCAACACTCAACAACATTTCCCAACTCCCAGCAATAAAACATTGAAATTTTCGTAAGCCCTAAAATAAGAAGCCTTTTTAACAATTCAGCATTTACACACCAGGTCAAATCCAGACCTAGCATATGTGGATTCTGGTTTCAGTGAATTCAGTGGAGCTGCACTTGCTTACATGGAGTCTAAATGTGGCTACTAATGTCATTAGCTGGTGAACAGTATAATTTTAGAATGTGCAGAAATCGTTCCTTTTAAAAACTCATGTGAATCTGTATTATGCAACTGACTGCATGCCTACCAATCACTGCATGTTCACGATGAAATGGAAAGTCAGCTGTCTTTAGAAAACAGTTAATCAGATAGATGTAACTAGTTTGGAACAAAAAACAAAGCCACTTATGCTTGTGTGCTCTGAAGTTTTTGGGGCATTCATCTCTTGTTTCTGTTTCAAATGAGACGTAAAAGCACATTGTGTGTGTGCGCGCGCGCGCACGCATATGAGAGAGATCACTTGGTTCTGCTTGTTTCCTTCAAGGCTGGGGGTGAGCTCAGCAGCAGCAAGTTGCAACAGGAAAATAAAACAGCTGTCTCTGAAGCGCTGCTCAGAAGGTTTAGTGCTGCAATTCCTACGTATTTTAATGAGAATTAATTCAGCTAAAATCCATGTCCTACTGTGAAAAATTGAAGGGGTAATTGTTCAAGGCCAGTCCATCGCGGTCTTACTCCAACTGACTAGTATGTACTCAGGTGACTGCCGTTCCATGGGAGTACTCATCTGAGTAAGTACTATTCAACATGATGGGAGTTACACAGTGGATCATAATGGTATAAAGAGCAGTTCACAGCCAGTTTCCTAATTCCTAAACACATTAGGGACAGGTTAACCCCACAAGATTAATTAATTCCAGGTGTAACTTTATTGATCTCAATGGAGATTCAGCCCTATGTACTGTACATGCAAGTGGAAGGCTACAGCTTGCCTTCAAAGGAGTCCATTTCATGTGGTTGCCAATGCAACAATACCCAGAGAAATTATTTCCACCTCACAGGAGACACCAGGCCTTCCACTCACTTCGCTTACACTGATTTTACACCAATTTAATTCCACTACTTTCCATGGAGTCACAACCAATGGATGGCAGTGTCAATGAGAGGAGAATCAAGCCCCATTGTGTTGCCTTGCTAACCTGAGCAAAGACCATTCTACTCAAGTCTAATTTAGCCATCCCAAATATTTTTTACTGCAGTAATTGGAACTACCATTTTGTCTCTCTCTGAGAGAAATTGCAGAACAGCTAGAGAGCACCCTTTCCAAATATTTTTCATCATGTTAGGGGTCACTTAGAATACTCTAGGAAAGCTTCCGTGAGCTACAGCTCACTAAGTCTCTAAGGTGCCACAAGTACTCCTTTTCTTTTTGTGAACACAGACTAACACGGCTGCTACTCAAACCTAGGAAAGCTTAAGATTGACATTCATTTTCTAATAATTTTTCTCCCCTTCCTTGCAAATTTCCAGTCACATAGATGCTGTTTCGTAAGGATGCTTAGCAGTGCAGCTCGGTAATGGCATTGATTATTGTTCTTTTTAGAAGGAAAGAGTACGGATGCATTTGTTTTCAGGAAGAAAAAGAGTTGCATAGACTTTGCAAACATAGGTCAAGTTTGGGGCCTCCCAACAATGATAACCATAGGCAGGTCTACACTGCAAAGAAAAATTCACGGGGCCAAGCCTCAGAGTCTGAGTCAATTGACCCAGGCTCAGGCTAGGTGCAGTGGGTTTTTCTTTGCAGTACAGACATACTTTATATTATAAGGTTGGAATCTCACCTATAGCTTCTTTAAGGTTACACTCTGATACTGAATAGCCAATATTGTCAGCTGAAGTTGTGCCATTTGACATAGTAAGCTCTATTTTATCTTCAGTTACATCCATGCAAAGCCACTGAGCCAACTCATCCCTGATGTAACTCTTAAGTTGGCCAGCTTAAGCCAAACCCTGGTGTCTAGGAGCCAAAAGGTTGGGCTGGGTGAAAATGTGGTGCGTATAAAACTGAAGCAAATATAGGAAACGTGCAGCCATTAGCCATTTCTAAATGATGTGTGGTTTGCTCTCCAAAATACCCTCCCAGCCTCCCCTTTACTATATCTGCCCCTTGCCCATCAGTTTTACTGCTGCTCCCCAGACCATGGCTGGCCATTCAGACATCCCAGCCTGAGGACAGGGAAAGAATCCCGCTTGCCAGGACAGCGACAATTCTAATGAAAGCCTGGCTGGCACAGCACGGGCATACAGTATGTTCCTCAGGGTTCAACTCCTCCAAGGGGCCCAGTTGCAGTAATTGAGTACACATGTGGGAGGCAAATTCAATCTGTTCCCAACATTGTAAGCAGAGAGCAGCATGTCAACTGTCTCCTTTATTCACCTCATGGGCACTGTCAATGGCAGAGTCCCGCTGTGCAGCATGCCCTACCAGTCACCAGTGGCTCTGCAGCATCTCTCCTGGGACACTTCAACACACCAGGGAGGCCAGGGTGAGGCCACAAAACCCCGTTCTCAGGGCTGGTGTATTGACACACCACAAATCAAAGCACAAATCCCACCTCCCAGGGACACCAAGCTCAGTCTCCCCAAGTCTCTCCATCTGGGCAAAGGTGGGTCTTCTCCCCAGAGGTCGTATTAGGTTATTCAACACTGAATATAAACTCCAGCCTCCTCAGCTATTTCCCCAGCCCTCTCCTCTTTAGAGGGGCGAGGGAATCTCAGACTCCTTCTTCTGGACTAGAGTCTCACATAGCTCCGGGTTTCCCCTTTAGGGCTTGCCAGCCTGCTCCTTCCCAGAGCTCAGCCAGATTTTAAACTCACCGAACATAAACTCCAGCCTCCTTGGCTACTTCCAAGCCCTCTTCACTTCAGTGCAGCAGGAGCTTCCCAGGGCCCTTCTCTTGGGCTTCTCCCACACAATTCCAGGCTGCTCCAAAGAGTAGCTTTTTCCAGAGCTCAGTCTCTGTCCTGTTGGCCCTTCACTGACCCTGACTGCATCGGGCAGCATTCTCCAGCAGCAACTTTGTCCTTCCACTCCGCTTGTAAGTCCCCAGCTCCCCGTATTTCTCTTCCTGCTTCCCTCCTCACAGCTAGGGTTAATTACAACAATCAGACCGCTTTCCAGGAGGCACTCAAGCTTTTATGAAAGTCCAACGTCCTCCTTTTAAATTTAATTAAGTGGCCCAAACTGGGGGTGTGCTGATCCAGCATAGAAGCACTGGCCCTAACTCACCCTTAAGGGCCAGTCACCCTGCGACCAGCATAATGGGAACAACACAGCCAGACAGGTGGCCCAGCAGCTAAAGATCAGCAGGCAGCCATGGACACAAGAACATTCCAAACGTGTGTGCATGTGTCAGAATCGCTTTTTGTTTTTTTTCTTAAACGTTCAATAACACTAATAAGGGCAAAGTGATAGTGAAAGTTTGGGAGATTACAAGGCACATCAGCATTTACCTTGTAGCACAGCAACAGATACAAATAAGATATCTGTCTGTGGGTGCAGAGATAGAACCTGCATGTTAAAGCAACACCGTCTGGGCCCCTGGATACCATGGGCCCTTCCTCTGCTGCCAGGTAATCAAACAGAAAGGGGAGGGTGTAAAATACAGAATAATCTAGGGATCAGTGGAGCTATGCTGATTTACACGAGCGGAGAATCTGGACGCAAAGGCTCTATGTCTGAGAAATATTCCATTTGAAATCCAGGGATTTCATTTCATGGAGTTTTTTAAAAAGCCCTCCGTTCCCTTGGAAAAATTAGCTTTGTGGTTCACAGACAATGCTTGAGAACACAAAGGAGCTGTTTAGGGTAACAAAGGGGATAACTAGCAGTAATGAGATGAAACTGAGCAGAAGTCATTTTAAGAAATTATCAGGAAATATTTCCTCATGATGAAGCTATTAGGCTGCACAATAGTCTCCCAAATGAAGGTCCCTTGCCTGGGACATTTACAGATGGACAAAACTCTGAAAACTCTCTAAAGAAATACAGCCAGAGCCCAGCATTGTAAATGGTGAGGAGTTGCACCACCCCAAAGAGAACTCGAGGGGGCATCAGAACAAACTCCTCTGCTGTAGCTACATTGCTTTTAATGCAGGAACTACAGACACACAGGGTCAGGGAAATGCATTACAGTTGGGGAACATACCCAGAAAAACAGCTTGAAGCTGCAATCAGACCCCACAACTGCAGTGTAGACAGACCCTAACACATGCAGTTTTACTAGAGAATCCTGCTATTTAGTGCATCCTTCCCTGGTTTCTCCCTCCACACTCTAAATACAGCTTTTAGGCCCTACAGACCTGACTAACTAACTAACTGACCTGAGTCTGACCTCATTGACACAATCAGACATTAGAATCCAGATGGTGCCTCCCGCAGCATCATGTGGGTTTGGAAGAACCCTGCAGAGAGAAGCCAGCCAGAGATTTTAGCCACTAGGAGCAGAAAGCAACCAAGGCAGGGACCCTGGGCCTTTGTAAAACTTCCTGTGGTTCTGACTTGGCTTTCTCTGCCTGTGCTGATTGACTGTTTGCTCCAATCCTCTTGCACCCCTTCCCTCACAGTCCCTTCATCTCAACTTCACTCCACACCTCTCCCTCTTACCATCCTCTCTCACTTGCCCTTCCCCACTCACTCTTCCTTTTCTTTCCAGTCAGCTGAACCCCTCCTACCGAAACAAATCCCCTTCCAAAAGAATAATTGTGGCACTAACATGCCATTTGCTGCAATCACACCGTTCACTCTGCATAGAGCCCTACCAAATTTGTGGCTGTGAAAAATGCAACACAGACAGTAAAATCTGGTCTGCCCCGTGAAATCTGGTCTTTTGTGGACTTTTACCCTATAGTATATACAAAAGCACACTGTTTCTCAAACTGGGGATCCCAACTGAAAAGGGGGTCACAGTATTGCCACCGTTACTCCTGCACTGCCTTCAGACGTGGGCCGTCGGACAGCAGCAGCTGCTGGCCAGGTGCGCAGCTTTGAAGGCAACGCCGCTGCCAGCAGCAGCACAGAAGTAAGGGTGCCATGATATGCAGCGGAGTCGTCGCTACTTGGGGGGGGTTGTCACAGCCTGAAATATTTTCAAAGGGAGTCCCAGCAAAAAAAGTTTGAGAATCCCCGATTTAGCAGACTCCATTGTCCAGGGTGACCTTTAAACATAACAGTACAGTACTTGTATATATACTGTATGAACACATCCGCAAAATTTGCTATTTATGTCATGACCAACCCATGAAAAATGTGTGATTTCTCTGCGATTTAAGTAGACCCCTAACTCTGCAGGCGATATCCTTCCCCTTCCCTCACCCTGGATCTGTCTTGACTATTTAGACTGTAAGCAGGGTCCCTCTGCCACTCTGTGTTTGTGCAATGCCTGACACAATGGGGCCCCACCGTTGGCTGACCCATAGGCACTGAAGCAGGACGAAGCATACCCAAACCATCCCTGAAAAGGTCTTTGCCTAACCCATACATACTGAATGCAATTAACACAATTAAAAATAGTGTGACTGCAGTGATTTCAGTGAGTTACCCAGTGCTCTCATGCATACCAATAATTTCCCAAAACTCTATTATGCTACTAATGCTTGGAAAATGCATCCGATGAAGTGAGCTGTAGCTCACGAAAGCTTATGCTCTAATAAATTTGTTAGTCTCTAAGGTGCCACAAGTACTCCTTTTCTTTTTGCAAATACTCAGATTCTCTACATTCTCCTAAACCCACATCTTGACCTTGGTAAATGCTGAATCAAACTGTGGTTTCTACCAAACTAAAAATGACTAAAGCAAAACAAATCTTTTGGATTGCAAAGAGAAAAGAAAAAGAAAAATGGCTTTTCCTCCCCTTACCCTTCAATATTTATCATATGCTTAGCAAACACCTGCATGCAAACAGCCCAGGGAGAAACAGAAGGTGCAAGGAACTCACTCGACAGCAACTCAGACACAACAGGAAACAAAACTACTGGTAAGAACATCAGAATGATTCTCTGCAATAAACCACACAGAGCAAACCTCATGCACCTTCAATGGCAGGACACAGACAAATTCTGCTTCCAGTTACACCAGTGTGACACTTCAGTATCCTCACTAATGTCAATGATTCGGTCTCAGTGTACACTATAACCAGAGTGAGAAGCCCAGCCAAAGGTGCCAAATCCATGCCAGCTAACCTGAGCTGCTGGGCTTTTTTGTATAAATGCACATTTGGAACCCTTTTAATTGCAATAAACCAATTGCTAGGCTTCTGAGTTTGCCACTTGTAACTGCCCTAAAAAAAAAAAAAACACAAGTAATTCATGATGATACTGCAGAAGAGGAGAAAGGGAAATCACAGAAAAGTAAACAAAAACACTAGGCAATTTCCACTGGAGGATTTGAATTCACTTTACAATAATTAATTAATTCTCACTACCCCAGGCAGGGAAGTATTCTCCTCTCCTTTTCACAGTTGGGTGAACGGAGGCAGAGAGAGGGTAACAGACATGCACAAGATCATACAGAATGGGGAACAGAACCTCCGTCTCCTGCTTCCCAGCCCTGTATTTAAATCACAAGACAAATCTCTGCTGGCTCAAGAGCTCCCTGTAGCTCAGTGAATTTTGTTATGAAGCTACCTCAAATGACACAAATGAAGTGTTTGTTTTATGATAAACACACTGGAATCGGAAATATTGTGGAATTTTAAAAAAAAAATTTTAAGTTACCTGATTTCAGACTGTGCCAAACCTGTGTAAGTCTGGAATAGCTCCCCAGACCAAAAATTTACATCAGCTGTGACTGAGAGCAGAATGTGGCAGCTCAGGGTAATCATATTATCCATATGTTGTTTTATTATAAGGTCAAATATAGTAATGACTTATTTCAGAATTAGAACCAGAGGTTTGGAAGCCTGAGGAACTGAAAGTATTGACTTTGGCAGGGGCTGCCCCCTCTTACACCAGTGAGAGATTTGGTCCCATAGATCTATTACTCAAACTATCAACTGCTAAAGAAAAATGTGTATTAATTACATCCTAAAACCAAAATAAAATAAAATAAAGTCCCTGAGCACCTCTTGGGGGATCATTTTTCATCTACGTTACTGGGTAATAACATGAAGTTCCATTGTCGTTCAAAGTTAATTTATCTGGGTTGTTGGCACAATGACAATACACAGTGCTGCCTCTTGGGAAGGCCTCACTGGAGAGTAGAGCAGAAATCTCAACCCTCCACCAGGCATGCTACAGAGACGATGCGTTATGGGAAGGATGCCAGATGTCTCATTTTTTCAGCATCTCCACTGGCTGATCAACAGAGCAATGCTGGTGTCACTTCTAGGAACTGGGAACCATCATGAAACCTAATGTAAAGGGAGATGCCTGAGTGACAGGGAAGAGAAGTGGCTTCCACTCCAGAGGCAATTTGTTCTCACATCACCAAGTGCAAATCAGACTCCTGCAACGCTGAAAAATTAACCATGAAAGACAGAGTGCGCTATTGCAGAGCTATAAATCATGACAGCATCATCTACACAAAAATGACTCCACTGGACAAAGTGTCCAAAAAGACATTTAGACCAATCATTTCACATTATGCTCTGAGAATATTTTTTCCTGTCACATAATATAAATTGTATAAGTCCAGTCACAGGTGGGACTCTTTATAGTGCCTTATTTATGGACACATTGATAGATGTTTTCTTCACCAAAGTAACATTTGAGAGAGCTAATCTCAACAATTTTGCTCTCTAAAAATTTGGCCAAATATGTGAAACAACAACATTTGGCCAAACATTGTGCGCAAAACTCTGCATGTGTACATGCAAAGTGAGACTTTTGCATCTAGTCCCTTACTTGGTGTGTGGGGTGCATAAAAGCCCATTAGAACCTCAAAATATGGACTTTTGTGCATGCAAATAAGGCATGGGGGTGTGCAAAATAAGGAGTGCAAAGTCCTCTGGTGTTATTTGGCTCAGTAACTGTCATCCCTCTGTTTTCTGAGTACTGCAATTTTAAATCTCACAGGACACTTATGTGCAGCAACTTGCAGCCATTTTGTTTTCAGTTCAGTGGACACTGTTATTAAGGATTCCCAAACACCATGAACCAGGGGTGGCCAACCTGTGGCTCTGGAGCCAAATGTGGCTCTTCAGAGGTTAATATGCAGTTCCTTGCATAGGCACCAACTCCAGGGCTGGAGCTACAGGCGCCAACTTTCCAGTGTGCTACAGGGTGCTCACTGCTCAACCCCTGGCTCTGCCCCAGGCCCTGGCCCCACTCCACTCCTTCCCCCAAGGCCCCCGCCTCTTCCCCCAGTCTTCTGTGCCCTTGCTTTCCCTGCTCCCCCCACCCCAGCCTCCTGCACACCACAAAATAGCTGATCATGGTGGGTGGGAAGCGCAGGGATGGAGGGTTAGGTGCTGATCGGCGGTGCTGCTGGCAGGTGGGAGACGACACTGGGGGCGGGAGGGGGAGCTGATGGGATGCTGCTGATGAGTTACTCTGGCTCTTTGGCAACGCACATTGGTAAATTCTGGCTCCTTCTCAGATGTAGGTTGGCCACCCCTGCCATGAACGCTTCCATGGAGACTTTACTTTGTTCTTTCTTGGGTTTACTCTTGATATACAGTAAAGCTCATTCTTACTGAAAGTATCTGTTTGTTCTTCGCGTATGCAGAAACATAACATGGCTCTTAAAGTTTTGGTTGTCAATATTGCTCCACACATCCACAGTGCACATTGCAATCATAGCCTGTGAAGTACACCCCCTCCACTTTATGCAACTGGCCCTTTGGGCTGTGTGATTGTTTTTCCTCAGGGTGTGGATAAAGCTAAATAATACAACAGAGATAATATTGAGAAATTTAGTCTTCTTGACAAAGAGACCCTTCCCAAACATGAAAACCACATACTGATGATTGATGCAATGGCCACATTTTCAAACTGTTAAATTACTCAGACTGCCCTGCAAGCCAAAACACAGCCTCTAAATGAGCACGTACAGCTGTCTACAGAGAAAAGGGTTAACAATCTTATCTTAGGCCACCAGAAGAAATTCCAAGTAAAACCCACAGCACACAGGTTTCCTGCTTTCTAACCCAATGCCCTATTTATACACCTCTTTCTTCACAATGCCAGAGACAGCTTTTTCCTCGTTACAGGCATGTTTCCTGCTTTTTGAGTTACTTTTCATTTGTAGCTCATTTCCACAAACTCAAAAATATGTTTTCAATAGATCATGTTAAATATATTGATAAGCTCTTTTGCAACTTTATTTTATGCTATTGGGAGTGTGGGAGCAATTTAACCGGCAATAGAAAAATCATATATTTCAAGCCTTTTAACAGAACGCCGCAAAGTTTATCTCTGACTGATAAGTTAATGCCTTGTTACTACTGTGACAAATAAAGCACGTTTCCAAAATACAAAGTTCCTAATATAACAACAACAAACTTGTCTGTTCACAGTGACCTTCAAAGTCTTGAACCTTAAACAATACAGCAACTAACATTTTGTAATCAAGTCTGGGCAGCGATCAAGTAGGACACCAAAACAGCCCTGATTTCCAATTCTCCGTGTTAATTTTTCAATCCTTTAATCTGATTAGCCTGCACTTTGAAGAGACTCACAATGCACTTTTCTGTCTGTAACTTGCACACAAACCAGTAAAGGAGTCTGGTTCTGTCATTGCTCCATGAGCACACCTCAGATTTTATTTCCCCATAGTAAAATGTATAGAGGCAGGAAAAAACCTGATGAGCTAGATGAGACCCATCTTCCGGCCAGTGCGGTAATGGTCCCTGCAGAATATCAAATGAGAGCGCTGTGTTAAAAAATAGCAGGCGTAGGGGACTGATTTATAAGGAAAGACTAAGGGTATGTCTACACTGCAATTAGACACCCACGGCTCTCTCATGTCCGCTGACTCAGGCTAAGGAGCTACTTAACTGCAGTGTAGACGTTCACAGACAGATCTCTGGGATCCTCCCACCTCACAGGATCCTAAAGTCCAAGCTACAGCCTGAGCATGAAGATGTACACCTCAATTAAACAGCCCCTGAGCCCAAGCCCCGTGAGCCTGAGTCAGCCACAGGTTTTTAATTGCAGTGTAGACATGCACTAAAGGACTCATTCTGTGCTGATTTACATTTTGTGCTACTCCACTGACTTCAGTGGGGTTGCAAATGATTCAAGGCAAACAGAATTTGGCTGTTAAAGAGCTACGGGTACGTATAGCAGGTCAAAATGACAGTGAAGGGGAGAGAGGAGGATGACGAGGAAGATACAGAGATTCTCACTGTTTATTTTAGAATTGACAAGGTGCTCAGATACCATAGTGATGAGTGTAGTATAAATGGGGCAGGAGAGAGAGAGATACTAACTACTTATTACAAACATTTGAATGGTGTAAATGCCATGGATAGAGAGGAATTATTTATGTACCAGGACCCAGTTGGAAGTAATGGGATGAAGTACAGTACAGGAAAATGTAAACTAAATAGCAGGAAAAACATCTGGATAGTAAACTATCAGAACATGTAATAGCCTCTCAGGGGAAGTAACAGAAACTCTATTGATTGGGAGACATTTAAAACTAATAAGTACTAGAAAATGTCTTGTAAGGCCTGCATTGGCCCCAGAGAGGGGGACTGCAAGATCTAACAGGGCATTTTCATCTCTTACTCCTACAACTCCACATTATACCCTACCCATCTGAAATTACTCAAAGGCAGTCGAACATTGGCAACAAAACCTACCCCCATCTCAAGGACCTTGAACAGTGTCCATGCAAAGTGCAGGACTGGCAGCACCTCCTGTAGAGAAAGGCAGGAAGCCCACGAAGAGGGGTTCAAACTGCTGCAGTGAGAAAGCAGCACGTTCATTCCCTTCTTCAAAAGCTGACCGAGGTTAATCAACAAACACACATTTGTTAAAGCTTGATATGTCACTGTTACAGGTCCCGATTCCTCTTGACCACTCATCAGACTGCAGTGAGGGAGCCCAGCCACTAGGCCTTTGGCTCCTGAACAGAGTCCAGCCACTGCCCCAGTCTTGAGGTTCCTAGACAGATTCTCAGGGTGCAAACTCTGTGTCTAGCATTCCTTTCTGAGAGCTGGAACCCACCGTCCACATGCCTAAGCATCCTTCAGACTCCCCCACAGCTTAAACACAACCTCTCCCAGAACTCCACCCAAAAGTGTGAGACTTCTTGGTTACCGTTTAACCATCTGAGGAGTCTTGTGGCAGTTGTGAAGCAAATAATGATCCTTCTTTGAATGCTCTTAGACTCCTTGACTTCCATATTATCCCGTGGCAGCAAGTTCCATGGGTTAATTATACATGGGGAAAAAAAAAAAAAAAGTATTTAAGCAGCCATGCTGGCTGTTAATTTCTATGATGTGCTCAGAACCATCCTTCCACTTCCCATAATGATTTAAAACATTTTCCCTGCTGTTTTCTTTTTTCTACCTCTGGCATTGAAAAGCCTCACCAACTAATTAAAAGGCAATGCACTTCAAAAAAAATAAAAATAAAAAAACATTGCAAAGAAAAAATAAAATTCAGCCACAGCTCTTTACTCTGAAAATATTAAAGTCTTGGGAGCACAAGAAATGGTGCTTTCTAAAGGATGCTAAGCATCCAAGAGATTAGAGTGCAGTGCGCAATTAAATGTGTTCATAAACCTTTTTCAGAACACCTAAAATCTTACTTCCGTATGTACTTAAGGTCCTCCCACTGGGAGCTTACTAAGTGGTTTACTTTAAACCTGTATTTCAAATATTCCATACCTTTCACTTTTATAATACTTCAACATATGTTAACAGTAGCAGAGTTAATAGTAACTGACTAATTTTAAACCTATGATTACTAGGGCTGATTTATATAGTAGCTTCACTTCACAATACCGTGAATCATGCATGTGGTAATTGCCAAGTTCAATTTTAGCTCTGTCATACTGAAGCATTAGTTTTTATGCCTCAGCTGTTGCCTCCTCCATTCTAGAGAGGCAAGTTGATAATGCAGTAGTTTTCACGGTTAAATATCATAATATTATGATACCTTATGTCAGATCCTTACAAGCTTTGTGAGCTGTACGTCATCTATTAATTAAATACTTTGTAAAGATAAATGATTGTAAAGGATTTTATTATTCTAACTTGCTCAGCCTCTACCCTGCACGCTGAAACATTTAATTTAACCATTTAATTCATCACCCAAACTGATGTGCTCCAACAGCAGCATATGCCACTTAGATACATTCATCATGATATTGTGACAAAAGTGGCCAAGGGATCAAATCAATAGTTTCATTAGAACAAATAGCAGAGGTGAGATTTCCTGCTGCAGAGTTAAACCTAAGCAAATCCACAATGAATAGGCAATTCAGGACCAGATCCTCCAATGACTTCAATGGAGCTGCACTAGTTGAAGATACAGCCCTAGGAGTTTAAGGCACTTGAGTACAGAGAATTGTTACTGTACGGTCTCACACATTATAAAAAAAATGCAACAATGCCTTTCAAGTACAATAGGTTCAAATATCTCTTCTTGGTCAGGCCAGGTAACCCCCAGATAGCCAGGTACCTGCCTGCAAAGCAACAGCCCAAGCACATGTTCTTACAAAGAGAACTCCACCTCTGACATGCAGGTTTTACATGGGAGATGTAGACAATTTGCATGGGAAGGCAGCACGACTGGAGGTTTGGACAGAGCTGCTTTGCAGGAGTCCTGAAACTCTGGAAGATACATATAGGCTTTAGCATGATCCTTGCCTTGGCTTTTGTCCATCCTCCATCACCAGCTCTATTTACGTTATAGAATGTGCCTTATCCACATTCTAGATATCAACATTAACTATGAGCATGAAAACAGCATAAAAAACAGACTAGTCTAGCCCTTTACTTCTGTCCCTACCAGGGATAAACCCACCCTGCATGCCACGCCCTCCTTGACTTGGAAGCCAGGCCAACAGAAAATTTGAGAAGTCTGGGCATTTTTGCATGACCTTTTTCTACTTTGCTGCTTACTCAGTACAAGAATTACCGACTCTGAATTTCAGTTCTTTTAATTCCACAGTGTGTGGTTTAAAAGACATGCCATGAGGACACTGGATGGCTAGGGAAAATGAGCCTGGAATACAGAGTAACTGTCCTCTGCATCAGTTCAGCTCCAGACAATGTCACACTTATTACTGGTTGTTTGATGGCCTAAGTGAAATGGATGGCAAGTTTGGCCCACTTCCAAGTGGAGAGGTCCCACTCAACAAACTGCCATCCCAGCTGGTACCTTCCTTGACAGTCTCACCAGACAGTCCATCAGCCCTGAGTTGTCTACACTAGACTCTACTTCTGGAAAACTCCTGACTGTGCCACCACTAGTACAGCTCTACTACTAGAGTGGAAGCACTAATGCAGACCAGCCCCCAACAGCACTCCCATCGCGACCCCGGGTCGCCTGCCCCCCACAGGGCTCCCACCATGACCCCAGACCCCCTGCAGCTCTCCCTCTGTGACCCCGGGCCCCCTGCCCCCCACATGGCTCCCATTATGACCACGGGACCCCTTCCCCCCACTGGACTCTCACCGTAACCCCGTGCAACCTGCCCCACACAGAGCTCACACCGTGACCCCAGGAAGGAGAGATGAACCAGTGCTTGCAAAAGTGGGAAGTGTTACGAAAAAGGTCTAAACTAGCCAAGGCCAGAGAGACTTGGCCCTGGGAGTCTCCCACCTTGCAGGGTTGTGGAACCCAGGCTCCAGCCCAAGCTGGAAGTCTACATAGCAATGAAACAGCCCTGCAGCCCAAGCCCCGCAAGCCCAAGTTGGCTGGCATGGGCCAGCTGCAGGTTCTAGTTGCTGCATAGACAGACTCTCAGAGGGATGGGAGAGTGGTGCAGGATGCAGAAATACCAGTTCTCTGCATGCTGTGAGCTCCGCCACTGAAGGAAAATTCTCAGATGGCCAGATCTGGTGGCTTTCCAGACCCTTTGCACTGACAGAGTGGCATCTCCGAGAGAATCCGACATTGTCTCTTTCAATGACCCTCAGGCATTTTGTGTACCAACGAAGTGTGCTCCTACACTGCCTGGTACAGACTCCAGTTCAGAAAATATGAACTTTGCATCAGATATCGCAGTCACATGCTGGCATTTTGTCATCTCCACTGACCGTTGCTGAGATTGGCACAGGCCTTCCACTCAGAACTGAGCCTTCTGAGTATTCTGTTCTTGCCTTCTGCTCTAGTCACATTAGAAAGATAACATTGGGGAGGATCATTAGGAAGACAGTGCATGTAATTAACATGCAGCATTTGCTCCAGGACAGTTAACTTCATCACCTTTTTTCATTGTATTTAGTGGTGACGAAAGGTGTCAGACCAGCCACACTAGCAAACAAAGTCTTCTCTTAACCCACAGAATGCAAACAGCATGAGCAAAAGCACTGCAAGGTTTCCTCACTGCCTACTCCACCACAGGTCCAGATTTAAATTACACACAAATGTTTTATTGTCTTCTAATGATTTCTTTCACATTGTGCAAACTCTCCATTCAAGGGAAGGAGGAGCTCCTGCACAGCAGCTTTCACTCTAATAGGAGGCTTGGCTTTCCACAGCAATTAAAAACAGCTCATATCAAACACCAGCATCACGGAGTGCACTGGGAATGCAGGATCATGCTCCATTCTTGGAGAATCCTACAAATCTAGGGGCACTCTTATCTGTACAGCGCCTTGCACAATGGCACCCAATGGAGCCTCTAGGTATGACTGGATTACAAATAATGAATAAATTGAAATAATATTCCTAGGCCTCTATGCTGCATATTGGTAGAGCCCTGTACCCATGAAACTCCAGGGAAGTCAATGGAGCTTCACCCACACATATGCTGTTGTAGAACTGGGACTCTAGTGTATGAGACGCACACAACTGCATGCAGAGAAATCAATGGGGACTTTTTATACTAAAAATAGATATCTACAATAACAACAATGCTTAGCACTTACCACCACACAACACCACCATACAACACCACACAACACCACCATAAGGCACGGAAGTATCTCCATTTTACAGATGGAAAAAGTGAGGCAGACAGGGTGAGCTGCCACAGTACACAAAGGTAGTCTGTCATTGATGGGACTGCAATCCAGGAGCTCCAAATGCCCAGTCCTGTGCTCAGACTACCTCATTAGACCAACCTGACTTTTACATAAACTATATACTAGTGAGTACACAGAAATCTATATGAAAAGTAGCTACTATCCATGATCAGGAGCTAATTTTCTCATGAAAATATCTTGGTCATTCCTATACATTTTGATAATATCAAAGGCTGTTAACTAACATCAACACTAAACTTAAAATAAAATCTAGATGCCTCTTTGCAAAAAGAGCACTTGAATTTTCTTTTCTTGTTAATGTTTTTAAAACAGTTTTAAATCCTGCCTATTGCTAGGCAAAAACAAATTTTTCTTGACCATAATAATTTTTGGTAAAAGAAAAAAAAAAGAGAGGTAGGTGAAAAAGGTTGGGTGACTCTCATATCACAGTGTTACGTTACTAACCTGAAGATTTATACAGGTCTGAAAACTTACTTGCAACGGAAGTGTAGACAGTGGAGCTACAAGATGTTGTTCCCCTAATATTTTTTACATTATATCATGTATTGCTTTAAAACAGCCTCTGCCAAATTTTCAGGAGGGCCACAGTTCACCCTCTATTTGTGCATCTGGAATTTTGGTGCATTGTCATTTGGACACCATTGGAACTGTATGCAAAAACCCTTTGCACTCAATTTTGTGCATACAAATGAGGGTTTTGTACACGTAATATTGCTTGCACAACTGAGTGCTCAAAGTTTTCTGGACAATCACTTGCACGTACAACATATAGAGAGCCCACATTTTGAATGTTTGTATTGTACCACTTATTTTTATATTGAGATATAGTTAAGGAAAAACACCAATTGCCGGAATAAACTGCTCCTCAGCATCATCTCAAAAGAGACTCTCTCTAGATCAGAAATAATGAATACTTCACCAAAGCTATCATAGAGATATACTGAAATATGGAAAGGTTACATCTTAAAAAGCAGCAGTAACTTAGTTTCTTCCTCAGGAATTTGGCTCCTTCCTCTTCCAATGAGTGTTGCTTACATAAATGGTCAACAAACAAGTCATGCAACACTACAGGCTTCCTCCCAACGATGCCCAGTTAATTCCAGTTTTAAATGCAAGTGCTTTAACCAATTTCATCAAGAAAGAGAGAAATTCTCCACCCTGCCCCCAGAGATCTGTCTGTGATGTACATCCCAATGTCAAACTGTCAGCTCCCAGCATTCAGTCTGATGGGGGTTTATTTGCTTCAGAGAATGAATTTACTATGCACTCAACTAATGTAACCCCATGAGCTTTAAAACAATATTCCCTGATAGAGAGATTGCCACATCCATAATTTTTCCTGTTTGGGATTAATATTAAAAAGATAAGTATAATGGTTACTTATATGAAACAAACAAACATCAACAACAAAAATGGATATTGAATATCTGCCCTAGAATGACTTCAATTTTTCTTCCCTCTTTCATTGAGATATCATATCTATCACAATTGTGCCAAATGCATTCTATACAAGATGCTGTACATTAAAAATATTACGGTATAACATCCTTTGTCTTCACGACACATGGAAAGACTCCTTTTAAAACACATGCTACATTCCAAGCTCTCCTTTCCCTTATTTTCTGGAAAAGCAGAATTCTAATGGCCTTCTAAAAATAGCATCCTTTCTAAATTATACAACATGATGTACTTGACAGTGTATTTGTAGGTGGCATTGAATTACTGCTAGACTTTCATTTCTCTCACCCATCCCATCATAATCTAAAATTATCTGGACCTGATTCTGATCACAGTTATACCAGTATAAATCCAGAGTAACTCAATGGAAGCAAATAGAGTTACTCCAATTGTACACTGGTGTAACCGACTGGTAACTGGCCCTTTAAGTCAGTCCTCTGTCATCCTAGAAGTTGGAGCAAACTGAGAGTTAAGTCCTATTTTACAGCTCCTGTAATTTCACATTACATTCAGGATAACTGCACCTGGCTCTAGCTAGCGCTAACAGCTCCCTCTTTCACGAGCAATAGAAATCATCAAATTATAGAAAGCAAGAAGCACAGCAGCACTAGCCAACTTCTGCTGGATCCCTTAGCAGCTGCACTATAACCAGCTTTGAAGTGAATCAACACATCAGATACCCACAAGCTGTCTCATACACCTACAGAGTTATTGTGAAATGTATTGAGAGATTTGCTATGAGTTCTCATGTTGAGTCCATTTTGTTCCATAGTATTTAATGGTTATAGGACAGCTTTTGCCTAAGTTCATGGTAGCCTTGTCTTTACCTTGGATCTTTTTGTCTTTGGTCCAAAAGATCTATCTTTTCATAATAAACTGGGCAGGAAAGGGTTGCATACGAGTGTTTTTTTAAGTGTTAGTTTTACTAACAGGTAAGGAAATATCTGCTGCTTTGAAATCCACCTTCACCAAAGCTCACCATGTACACTACAATAGTGACTGTTTCCTTCTTGAGAAGCTCGAGTAGTTGGGCTGGGCATGAAAAAGATGGCTCTGCAGACACTCTATGGACACTACTGCAGCCCTCCACCTCTCTTGTGCACCCCAGCTATAACAGAGGATCCCTGATATGGTGAATTCCATAGCTCCTCTGTCATCCTACTGTGATGTACACAGATTGCCCACAGAGAAGGACTCAGCATCGTGCAGGGAGTGAGCTCATGCTATTCAGAGCTCCCCTAAAGCGTGATCTGCCCAGTTTCTCCATGCAGGGAATGTGCCATGGCTGTGGGAGCAGGGCAGGAGCAGGAGGGTAGGTTTGCCCCACAGTGCACGTGCAACATCTACTGTAGAACATGTACCACGCATTCCTCCCACTACTACACCTTGTTCCCATTACGTGAGGACTAAGGGCACCTCTCTGCTTGAAAGTGTTCCTCCTCCCCCTTTTTTCTATTTGATTTACACAGTTATATACAGTAGCAAGGCAGGTTACTCCACACAATGCAACTGCATCTCCTAAGTGCTACAGCCCAGAGCTGGAGGGACCAGCCCTGCAGTTAACACTCAGTCTCTATGGCTCATTCAAGCCTTGACCTCTCTGCGGAGACCAAAATCAAGAGACCCAATTAAATGCCTCCCAAACTGGCACTATCTCCCTACATTACACGGGTGCAGTGCACGACATTAGATCGTTGGCAGCCGTGTAATGAGTTACACTATTGAGAATTTCTAGTCTATACAAACCAAGCATTTAGCAGGTTAATGCATTCCTTGGATGTTCCCCCCCCAGTAAATCTTTTGTTCCTCAAGAACTTGATTATAGACAGTACAGAGAAGGAAAAATAAAGAAGATGAGAACTCAGCAGAAGAAATTATTTCTGTAACTCAATCCAATGCTGAGCATTATGTTAGAACAAAAAAGGATATGATTAATTCACTTCTGCTGCACTGTATGTGGGACACAGCATTATTTTTATGAGTCACACCAGCAGTTCTCAAAATGAGGTGCTCACATCACTGGTGGTACTTGGCTTGGCTTAGTGTATAGCACATGAGTAAGAATCCATTATAGCTACAGTGAATCAAATTACAAAAATTAGACATGGCATGCTAGGCCTTAAAGACTGAAGTACAGAGCTATACAGTAACTACCATCTCACATGTACACAACTCATCTACCAAAACAGTGGGCCATATCCTCACACAGTGTAAGAGAGCAGCTCTACTCAGAGTCAATGGAGCTATGCTGATTTTTACCAGCTGAGGAGCTGGCCCATTATTTCTTTTACTTTTTGTGGCACTGTGGACTGACTGGAGACTGAGTTGGGAATTATCAACCTGCTAAAGGCTAATGCACTAGTCTCTCTGCTCCAGAGACAAATTCTGCCTTCACTTACACCCATACAACTCCACTTATTTTTGTGAAGTTGCATTGGTATAACTGAGCCTTTCCAATAGGTTCACATCTTGTCTTAAATCAAAAGTGGAGACTGTTTTATCCTAGTCCCTTACAGAAGTTCAACACCACCATCAGGCCAGTTCAACAAGATTCACTTCCCACTAACCCAGTGGTATCCAAACTGTTGTACATGGAGCACAGAAAACTGGCTGGTTACTCAGCACTGCTGGCTTTCCTGCTTTTTTTCCACCCTAGCAGCCAAATCCAATTAAGAGACATTTAGAAGTGCATTACAAATTCTACTAACGCCACTTTTCTGTGTAAGAAATTGTTGTAGTTGCCACAGAGATGTTATTCAAGTACCACTGGGAGGGGAGAAAGCTTATCCAATCATGCATGGCAGAGGTGGTGCTCAGCAAACAATTTCTCTATTAAAATGTGGTGCCTGCCATGAAAATAGCTGAGAGCCTAACCAGTCTAATGGAGAGAGGCCCACATGGAAAGGTCATGATAAGTCACAGTCAGAGCTGTGGTTTTTGTTTCAGTGATATACTGCATGGTCCTTCATGAGAGTCAGCTAAAGAACTTGTAGCAGTATTGTGGCATGAACTCCCCCAGACTTCAAGCAGGAGACACGGAGCATCTTGTTCTAATGCCAAAAATTAGTTTTAATGTGCAATGGCTGTGGTCTAGAAGCAATTTAAATCCCAGCCTACAGTGACTTATGGTGCTCATTCATAGCTCAAGCTGAAGCTACCTGAGATAATAGAACTACTTATTCAGATTCCTCTGAATGACATTACTGATATCTGTTTCCCCCCATTAGCTGCTGAGCCAAATTCACCCACAGTGCAATTCTACTGAAACCAGTGGAGTTAGTGCAGGGATGAATTTGACCCAGTGTGCATAGCAGTGTCTGCTGTGAAAGTGTTAGGTTGTGATTCAAGGCTTACATAACACCATCAAATGCTTCTGCAGAAGCAAGTAGTGCTAGCAAGGAGGAACCAAACATCAGAACTGGCAGACACAGCAAGCAGACACGGGCCACACCAGCCCCAAGGCAGGAAATATGTGTATAAGACGCAATGCTCAGATAAAAGAGGGGGGGAAAGGAAAACTGGACAAAAAGAGAAAAATGGTCAGTGTTTAGTAAGTCATCTCCCTGCTCAGTCAGTTCTCTGAACTCAGCGGTCTCTATTGACCAAGGCCTGGTCATTGTCAAACTGTGCTCTGAATCATAACGAAGCAGAATTTTCTTCTCACCTAGGGCTCGATGCTGCACTGAGTAAGTTGTGAGAGATGCTAAGCAGTTTCAGCTCCCAGAGAAGTCAATCGAAATGGAGGGTGCTCACCACCTGGTGGGACAGCGTCCTGTGAACATATAGGTCCACCAGTAACTGTCTAACACTGCACCAAAAGGTTACACCATTTAGTTTCATTGCCATAATTATCAGAGATCCATGAGGCTTAGATAAGCTTATTAAGAAAAAAATAACTACAACAGCAGCATCTTGGCATGTTAAATGTATAATTACACAAGCTCACCTTCACTTTATTATTTTTAAGCAAATTTAGTGTGGGTGCGAGGTACTGGACTGATAGAACTGGAGACCGTTTATCCACAGAGCAAACACAACAGAAGCAGAAGCAGCACACGCTTCCCCACATTGCCTCAGCACTGTGCCCCAGCTCTGACCCACAGGGGCCACCATAGGGATGAGGGCAGCTGATTCCCAAAGGTCCATTTAATTCTTGTTCTTTCTGCTGAACCTGACTACGGAAAGGCCCATTAATACCACAGTGCATGGAACTTATTTATGGTGCGGATATCTATTCACACACAATTGCACTGAGATGCACCAGTGATGTTTCACATAGGCTGCCTAACCAGCGTCCAATGATGATAATATTTGGTCACTGCTAATGTGAGCCCAGTTAGAACCAAGAACCTAGTACTGGAAGGCTCTGTAGTGGTTCTTAAATTGCCAGAGCCATCCAGCTTTCACTATAATGTTGACATTTAGCGAGAAGCTCTCAGAATCATCCCTTTCTAAAACAGAACATGCTTTCCAATCTGACGCATGGCACTATGATATTTTACCTTAAGTTGAGGATCTGACGCCATGACCCGAAGAGAAGGATGTTGAAATCCAAGCTGTCCCATGTAACTAAGGCAACTGGGAGCACTGCTTTGCAGCTAATGGGAACTTGTTTTAAATGTTGTTATATAGGAGGGTTATAACACTAAAGGCACCTAAATGAATCAAAACACTTCAGGTTAACCCAAAAGTAAGACACGGAAGTTTCCCTGAAAAACTGTGATCCGTCCCTCCTGCGACTTCCTGTTGGCAGCAACAACTAGTCCCTCTGACTTCTTACACCCTTCATATACTTCCAGCAAATCAAGATTCACAACTTGCTTCAGGACCTTGCATGATCTTACTGGAAGTATATTCCTCAATTATATTCCTAACATTCCTCAATTCAAACATACTGATTTGTTTTAGTATACGAGTGCAGAAGAAGTGTGTACCCTGGATTTTGGGAACATAAGAGTGGCCATACTGGGTCAGACCAAAAGTCCATCTAGCCCAGTACCCTGTTTTCCAACAGTGGCCTGTGCCAGGTGCCCCAGAGGGAATGAAAGGAACAGGTAATCATCAAGTGATCCATCCCTTATCGCCCATTCCCAGCTTCTGGCAAACAGAGGTTATGCACGCCATCCCTGCCCATCCTCACTAATAGCTATTGATGGACCTATCCTCCATGAATATATTTAATTCTTTTTTGAACCCTGTTATACCCTACCATGGATTTCTATAGCAGCAATATGATATTTTCTGTCTTATTATCTATCCCTTTCTTAATGATTCCCAATATTCTGTTAGCTTTTTTGACTGCCGCTGCACATTGAGTGGATGTTTTAGGAGAACTATCTACAGTGACTCCAAGATCTCTTTCTTGAGTGGTAACAGCTAATTTAGATGCCATCGTTTTATATGTATAGTTGGGATTATATTTTCCAATATGCATTACTTTGCATTTATCAACATTGAATTTCATCTGTCATTTTGTTGCCCAGTCATCCTGTTTCATGAGATCCTTTTGTAGCTCTTCACAATTTGCCTGGCACTTAACTATCTTGAGTAGTCTTGTATCATCTGCAAATTTTGCCACCTCACTGTTTACCCCTTTTTCCAGAACATTTATGAATATGTTGAATCGGACTTGGCCCAGTACCGACCCCTGGGGGACACCACTATTTACCTCTCTCCATTCTGAAAACTGACCATTTATTCCTACCCTTTGTTTCCTATCTTTTAACCAGTTACCAATCCATAAGAGGACCTTTCCTCTTATCCCATGACCGCTTACTTTGCTCAAGGGCCTTTGGTGAACGACCTTGTCAAAGGCTTTCTGAAAATCTAAGTACACTATATCCATTGGATCCCCCCGTCCACATGCTTGTTGACCCCCTCAAAGAATTCTAGTAGATTGGTGAGGCATGATTTCCCTTTACAAAAACCATGTTGACTCTTCCCCAACAAATTATGTTCATCTGTGTGTCTGACAATTTTGTTATTTACTATAGTTTCAACCAGTTTGCCCAGTAGTGAAGGCAGGCTTACCAATCTCTAATTGCCAGGATCATCTCTGTAGCCCTTTTTAAAAATTGGTGTTACATTAGCTGTTCTCCAGTCATCTGGTACAGAAGCTGGTTTAAATGATAGTTACAGACTACAGTTAGTAATTCTGCAATTTCACATTTGAGTTCCTTCAGAACTCTTGGGTGAATACTATCTGGTTCTGGTGACTTATTACTGTTTATCAATTTGTTCCATAACCTCCTCTAATGACACCTCAATCTGGGACAGTTCTTCACATCTGTCACCTAAAAAGAATGGCTCAGGTTTGAGAATCTCCCTCACATCCTCAGTCATGAAGACCGATGCAAAGAATTCATTTAGTTTCTCCACAATGGCCTTATCATCCTTGAGTGATCCTTTAGCATCTTGATTGTCCAGTAGCCCCACTTGTTGTTTAGCAGACTTACTGCTTCTGATTTACTTAAAAAAAAAAAGTGATTACTTTTTGATAGCTGTTCTTCCAATTCTTTTTTGGTCATCCTAATTATATTTTTACATTTCATTTGCCAGAGTTTATGTTCCCTTCTATTTTCCTCACTAGGATTTAACTTCCACTTTTTAAAGGAAGCCTTTTTGCCTCTCACTGCTTCTTTTACTTTGTTGTTTAGCCACAGTGGCACTTTTTTGGTTCTCTAGGTTTTTTAATTTGGGGTATATACAGGGGTGAAAGTAACTTAAAGGACTTACCCGTAAACTGGAGTTCTGAGCAGGGGGCATGGCCTCAACCAGAAGAGGCATGGCCTCAACCAGAAGAGGCATGGCCTCAACCAGAAGAGGCAGGGATCAGACCGGCTTACTTTCACCTCTGGGTATACATTTAGGTTGAGCCTCTATCATGGTGTCTTTAAAAAGCTTCCATGCAGCTTGTAGGGGTTTCACTTTTTGCACTGTACCTTTTAATTTCCGTTTAATTAACCTCCTCATTTTTGTGTAGTCCCCCTTTCTGAAATTAAATGCTACAGTGTTGGGCTGCTGGGGTGTTTTCCTCACCACAGGGATGTTAAATTTAATTATATTATGGTCACTATTACCAAGCAGTACAGCTATATTCATCTCTTGGACCAGATCCTGTACTCGACTTAGGACTAAATCAAGAATTGCCTCTCCTCGTGGGTTCCAGGACTAGCTGCTCCAAGAAGCAGTCATGGGAGTTCATGGGACCTCATAGAAGTTCATTCTTACTCTCCGCTGGTAAAAACATAGGACTCAGGCCTTCCACTAATCCAAACATATATGCATAATTTGAAAGGCAAGTTGGCGAGTCTCCAGTTTGGACCAGTTTAACTGGAAAGTCATGAGTGTGATATTCTGCTGCCTTGGAAAAGGCAGGAGGGCTGCAAGGCTTGGAGAAACTTTTCATTTTTCTCTAAAATTAAATTGGAAATAAGGCACAATTTTTTAACAATGAGGGTAATGAACCACTGGAACAACCTATCAGGGGAAACAGCTGATTCTCTCTCTCTCAATGTCTTCAAATCAAGACTGGATGTCTTTCTGAAAGATGTTCTAGCCAAACCCAACTTATTGGGCTAAAACAGGGGTAACAGAGTCAGACTAAATAATCTAACAGCCCCTTCTGGCTTTAAAATCTAGGGCCCTCATTTTCACTTCTGTACTCACTTCCTCTCAGACTTTCTGTCTATGACCACGACCTTTGCAAAGAAACAAAACTATACTATGGAAAGTCACATACACTGGGAGAGTGCCCCTCCAGTGCCAGATCAGGAGCTTGCAATATGCAAATATTTGTACAGGAAGAAGCTTTTCAAATCTCAATCAACTCTGGCAAGCTTTACAAGGAATTAGATGTTTCGCCTTTTATTAGTATGGACTAATGCCCTTTTTATTATTAAGTTCTTATTTACCATCTGATTGAAGCCATCACCATCGATTTAGTATATAGAATTACAAATCCAACATTATACACACACACACATATATATACACACACACACACACACACACACACACAGTTTAATGACATTTTCCTTCCTGCTTCTCATACCTAGAAAGTGCCGACAGAACCATTTTAAAGCAATCTTTGGTGTATCCAGACCAAGCTGCATCTGACAAATGCAGACATACACAATTGCCAAGTCATGCCAAGTACAGCAGCAGTGAGGCTACCTCTCATGTGTAAGGCCCAGCTCCTGCATCTGGTTCCAAAGGCAGATCCTGCGCGCACCAGAAAGCCCACTGAAATCAATGGTGAGGAGCCAGCTTTCCATGCTGGCCCAGTTGCAGGATTAGGGCCTAAATCTGTTGATAAACTGCATAAGAGGTTTCAGTTCCATCAGATGAAGGACTGGCCAATATAGCCCAGTGAAGACTGAGATCAAATGAGAACATCTATTTAGTTTTTGCATCCACATGCACACAAGTTAACTATTTGCTATTGTACTTTCACAAGTAATTAAAATTTAAGAGAAAACGGCACCTGTGTTATTCATATTAGATTTACTCTGCCAGGGAAGAGAAGGCCAAGTTACAGCCATTCTAACACAGAGTTTAGTATGTGGTAGGCTTAAGCAGCTATAAAGATTATAAATTTTTCCCTCTTCAAAGCCCATTACTAAAGTGACACACTGACTGAAAATAATTTTCAAAGACCAATGTTTCAATCTGCTTTAAATCCAATCCCAAAAAGCCTCTATGCACTTTCTGGCCAGGTAGTGGCTAAACTGCCCAATTTTTAGGCAGATGGCCTCCTACAATTAATTTGCCACCTTGTCGTAGAACCAGAGGTTGTCAATTAGTTAATAAATAACAAACGTGCTGTTAGTCTTCAGTTTACTTTATGACTACATAGTCTTTTCTTCAGGACAGGCTCTTTATCTTAAAAAAAAAATTGTACCACTTAATAATGAAAACACTGCTTTGGTTTTCTTGGCATACGGTCAATGTTTCCTTGGTTTTAAGATTTGTCAGGTTCAAAAACAACATGTCACCACTGTCCGTCTGGCGTAGAGGAGACCAGACCATAATTCCAGTGCAGGTTCCTAAATATACACAGACTGAAGCTTGGGTGACCTCACTGTCTGGCTACAGGGTTCACTCCATGGCTCTTGTTGGAAGGGTTTTCTTTTGCTGTTTGATCTTCAGTCAACAATGCTTATCATTGGTAAGGTCTGCCAGCCATTTCTGAAAGCTTGATATTTTTAACACTACATCCTTCTTCATTTAATGTTCACTACTTACAGACAAGATAATACACTGGGCGGGGCGGGGGAGGAAGAATTACCTTCCTGAGTTTAACATGAAACCACTGGCAAGCAGAGCTCAGAAGTAATGGAAACGACTATTAGTTCCTAGTGTGATGACAAGCCACATTTTTCTGTGGTCGAAGTGCCCATTTTTCAATTTTTAAAGTATTTCTCCTTTTTTTTTTTCCCCAATTATATCCAAATGCTTCCTCCACCCACCCCAAGTGCAGAGACAGGCCAAGATAATTCAATTAAACTCTATTCCAGCTCTTGACAAAAAGCTTTCTTAAAAGTTTTCATAAAATTATAATCACTTCCACATTGACAAAGTCTCTTTCCTGCCGATTAAGGAATCTTGGGTACCCTGCCCCCTTTAGACAATAGGGTTACAAATCCAGCTCCCCTTGGGATTCCCTAGAAAACTTCTATTATGAGATCATTTTTACACTCCAGATTAGTGCAGTTAAAATTGCTCACCTTATAAAAATGCAAAGTTAAGATAAACCTCTGTAAAAGATTAGAACCATTTCATATTCTGCATTGTTTTATTTCTTTGACAGAGAAAGTGTTTATCTGTAAATTAGGGAGCGGTGATGGCATATAAAGGAAAAAATGAAGTCCATTAATACAGTGCTGGCAACTAGTGCCAGACAGACATCCCTTGAGCCTGAGTACATGTCTCCAGAGAAGAGATACAGCTGCACAGGCACTGGCAGCGCAAGCCCCACACACACGCTATTCCTTACCATTGCACCTCATCCCTCATTTCTTTATGCTGATGTAGTGCCTAGAGGCCCAGTCAAAAACCAGAACCCAGAGAGCTCACAATCTCGGATTAGTCAAACCCAAAACTGAGGTAGAGGGGTGGAAGAGGATAGAGAATATTTGTCCAAAGCAAAATAAAGACGAATAAATCCCTGAGCTAGAGAAACCATCTTTAGGGGTAAGAGGGTAGTTCAGTCTATGTGACCCATTCAGTCACTAGTCTTTCTACTGAAACTGCTAACCAGAATGCCAGAATAACAGCAAATGTAGTAGTGTAGACACCTGTCTAAAACCTGGACAAAAGCCACAAACTCTTTTGACATCCCAGGGAGCAGCCATTCAATGGGAACAGATTTCAATCAATAACAATCTGAGCAGGATTTGAACTGAGAACTTGGAAGCAAAAGGTTCCAGAACATACTTTCAATCCTATTACTCTCCTTTCCATTTCCCTTATTTAAATTGATTTTAAAATCAAGAAATATTTAAATGGCTTAGAATCTTCTTAAAAGTATTATAGATGGCCTAGGCAGTACCACCACCTCTCTCTGGATTAGTGCCAATGGGAATGAAAATTATTTGTGTGGTCAATGTTGGTGTTGCTGTCAAGTTGGTATTAAAGCCAGGAAGTGGTAGGTGAGTTCTGCAAAAAGAGAGAAGGCAGAAGAGATCAGCATAACGGAGACTTTGATGCAAAGAGCCAGGAGACAGAGAGACCGAATTTTAGAAGATGAGTGAAAGATAGGTCAGAGAGTGAGGCGGTCAAAAAGAGAAAGAATGGAAATCAAGTTGATATGGAGGGGAATCCCGAACAGATGGAGAAGTGAGGCACTAAAGTAGACATAGTAATAACATTTGCTGTTTTCTAGAAGCTCTTAAGGGCTTTCCAAACACTAAGCTTCAACTTAGTGACAAAGGGAAGAATTATTCCCTCCATTTTACAGATAGAAAAGCAGAGGCTCAAAACACCTAAATTTTCAGAAGTGATCAGTGATTTGGGATGCCTCCATTTCTGGATGCTCAACTTGAGCCACCTTCAAAAGCTCCAGGTTGCAGAGAGCAGGTGGTCAGCACTTTCTGATAATCAGGCCCCTCTCAGACTGGGCACCACAAAAAATGGAGCTGAAAACCACTAGATACTTCTGTCGCCATCATGAATAGGTCGGAATATGAACAAGAGGCTACTAGGCAGCTCTCCAACACCACTTTCTACAAGCCATTACCCTCTGATCCCACTGAGGGTTACCAAAAGAAACTACAGCATTTGCTCAAGAAACTCCCTGAAAAAGCACAAGAACAAATCCGCACAGACACACCCATGGAACCCCGACCTGGGGTATTCTATCTGCTACCCAAGATCCATAAACCTGGAAATCCTGGATGCCCCATCATCTCAGGCATTGGCACCCTGACAGCAGGATTGTCTGGCTATGTAGACTCCCTCCTCAGGCCCTACGCTACCAGCACTCCCAGTTATCTTCGAGACACCACTGACTTCCTGAGGAAACTACAAGCCATCGGTGATCTTACTAAAAACACCATCCTAGCCACGATGGATGTAGAAGCCCTCTACACCAACATTCCACACAAAGATGGACTACAAGCCATCAGGAACAGTATCCCCGATACTGTCACGGCTAACCAGGTGGCTGAACTTTGTGACTTTGTCCTGACCCATAACTATTTCACATTTGGGGACAATGTATACCTTCAAATTAGCGGCACTGCGATGGGTACCCATAGGGCCCCACAGTATGCCAACATTTTTATGGCTGACTTAGAACAACGCTTCCTCAGCTCTCGTCCCCTAATGCCTCTACTCGCACTACATTGATGACATCTTCATCATCTGGACCCATGGAAAAGAAGCCCTTGAGGAATTCCACCATGATTTCAACAATTTCCATCCCACCATCAACCTCAGCCTGGACCAGTCCACACAAGAGATCCACTTCCTGGACACTACGGTGCTAATAAGCGATGGTCACATAAACACCACCCTATATCGGAAACCTACTGACCGCTATTCCTACCTACATGCCTCTAGCTTTCATCCAGATCACACCACACAATCCATTGTCTACAGCCAAGCTCTACGATATAACCGCATTTGCTTCAATCCCTCAGACAGAGACAAATACCTACAAGATCTCTATCATGCATTCTTACAACCACAATACCCACCTGCTGAAGAGAAGAAACAGACTGACAGAACCAGAAGAGTACCTAGAAGTCACCTACTACAGGACAGGCCCAACAAAGAAAATAACAGAACGCCACTAGCCATCACCTTCAGCCCCCCAACTAAAACCTCTCCAGGGCATCATCAAGGATCTACAACCTATCCTGAAGGACAACCCATCACTCTCACAGATCTTGGGAGACAGGCCAGTCCTTGCTTACAGACAGCCCCCCAATCTGAAGCAAATACTCACCAGCAACCACACACCACACAACAGAACCACTAACCCAGGAACCTATCCTTGCAACAAAGCCCGTTGCCAACTCTGTCCACATATCTATTCAGGGTACACCATCATAGGGCCTAATCACATCAGCCACACTATCAGAGGCTCGTTCACCTGCGCCTCTACCAATGTGATATATGCCATCATGTGCCAGCAATGCTCCTCTTCCATGTACATTGGTCAAACTGGACAGTCTCTACGTAAAAGAATAAATGGACACAAATCAGACGTCAAGAATTATAACATTCAAAAACCGGTGGGAGAACACTTCAATCTCTCCGGTCACATGATTACAGACCTGAGAGTGGCTATTCTTCAACAAAAAAAGCTTCAAAAACAGACTCCAACGAGACACTGCTGAATTGGAATTAATTTGCAAACTGGATACAATTAACTTAGGCTTGAATAGAGACTGGGAGTGGATGGGTCATTACATAAAGTAAAACTATTTCCCCATGTTATTTCTCCCCCCACCCCACGCCCCACTGTTCCTCAGACATTCTTGTTAACTGCTGGAAATGGCCCACCTTGATTATCACCACAAAAAGTTTTCCTCCTTCCCCCCCTCCTTCCTGCTGGTTAAAGCTCATCTTAAGTGATCACTCTCCTTACAGTGTGTATGATAAAACCCATTGTTTCATGTTCTCTGTGTGTGTATATAAATCTCCCCACTGTATTTTCCACTGAATGCATCCGATGAAGTGAGTTGTAGCTCATGAAAGCTTATGCTCAAATAAATTTGTTAGTCTCTAAGGTGCCACAAGTACTGCTTTTCTTTTTTGCGAATACAGACTAACATGGCTGATACTCTGAATTCTGAAAATGAAGGCCTCAGAGACATGCTCAGTTCAAATAGCAATAAAATCCATGTCTCCCAATTCTGACACAACGGGGACCTGAAGCAAAAAGGAGAAGAGCTGAGCCCAGAGAAAGAGGAAGATAATGACTTCCACTAGAGGTGAGAGAAAGAGAAAAATGGAGCTACATGAGTGGAGCAAGAGACAGGCCAGGAGAGAAAAGAGACAAAGCCTCCGCAAGGAATTCAAACAGGAATGGAAACAGAGTCAGACATTTCTGGTATATCTTGTGGGAAGAAAAACTATGTTAATCTGTTTAATCTGATAAAAAAGTGCTTTTCTTCTAAAAGAGCTCCCATAAAAACAGTGAACCCTGTTCTGCCATCAGATACTGGCATGGCTCAAATCCAAAGTGAGTGGTGGAATGACATTACAGCAGGGCTGACTTTGGCCCAGTGGGAGCGTGCATGCATAGCCAAGGCCACAAGTGTGCCCAATATTGTTTTCATTTTGGAACAGAGCATCTCTGTTTCCATAAAAACACTGAAGTACCATGGCTATTGATTTTGCAACATCCAGTGCCATGATCCTTTGTGTCAGGGTAATGTCTATAGCAGAGTGGAAGTGATACAAGTACATTAGCCAGTCTTAAGGATCTTTTACAGAAGTTAATGGGACCGTATCTGCAACTGGTGTAAGTCAGCACTGCTCCATTGACTTAGAGGAATTACTCACACTGAGGATCAGGCCAGATATTTCCACTTTAATTTCCTTGCTCTTGTGAGGTTAGCCGACCCTTATGAACACAGAATAATCATATCACAAGGAGTGAGAGGGTGAGTTTTTAAGGCAATACAGAAAATCTACATATTACATTAAGCACTCATGCAATCCAGCCTTCTTGTGACCACGCTATAATTAGAGGTCAAGAAACTGCCTCAGACTAAAAGTCACCTGATTTCCTCAGATAAGGCTTCTGAGAAATCGCTCACTACCCAGTAGAAACTGATTTTCAAGTAATCATACCACAATAACAATTACTGATATAGGGTCCTAATTTAATACTTACCTTACAGATACATACAGCACAGAGCTGAAATGAAACCACACAGTAGCCAGGAAGATATTTAATTATATCTACAGAGGTCAACCAATCTATGCAAAAGATTACAATGGAGGATGGATATTCTGTGGCATAATGCAAAGATTCAGCCTGCAGGCTACACAGGAGACAGTTCCATTTTTCAAAAAAGAAATGGCATCCATCAGAAAAAAAACCCCAGAAAGGAACAATAAAAGAAGGGAGGATGCACATGACTAAAATATTTAAACCTACTCATATAAGTGAGTCAGACAGATGATTTAACACCATTCTCAACCACATCTTTATAACATTTTTGATTATTGCTCATTTCAGTGTATGTTGCATTGTAGATTTCTCCCTCCCTACACGAAATGAATCCCAAAATATAAGCCTTAATTATAAAAAAGGTGTATGGAAAAATCACAAAAGGGGAACATTAAAACTCAAATGTCCCATTAAGAGTTAATGGTAGCAAAACTGGAATCATGGCACCACTTCACCCATACTTTAGCAATGCAAAATAAAACAGAAAGAAGCCAGAGAAGATATTGTACGCAACAGCTAAAAACAGAAGCCTGATAGTGACTAGATGGAAAATTGTCTAGGAAAACACATTAGCAGCATAATAACTTATTTTTAATGTAGAGCGGTTAGGAAAACACAATTATATGCTTCATTTATACTGAAAGATATAATCCAACTTATGGTAAAAGCATTTAGAGCACTATTCATAAAAAGGATGAACATAAAGGTAACTGGAAAAAAAATTCATTCCACATCTAGGGGGATGACACATTCCCCCCTCTCCTCCACCCGTCTCCCTGATTCACAACAAAATGCTGCTGGCTTGAAAAATCTGCATATGGATACACAGTGTTCCATACCTCTTCTGCAGATTAATACAGACACACAAGGAAAGCAAAAGTGGAACATACAGAAATACTCTAAAAAGCAAACAATCCTACTTTACCCGTAGTGAATAAAAACAAATAGCAAAAGTAGGATACTGAAAGAACAGGGATAAAGAGCATAGCATGGGTCACAAGTGTCCTCTACATTAACAATCATCCCTGGAGCTAGCAGGAATAATGTGTGTCGTACACTTTTATAAACCACTATAGAACTGCTCCTTTTTATGAATACGAAGTGAACTACAGTTTGTCACCAGTACTGCTTTTTTGACTGTACACGCATGGAGACAGATTCTGATCTCTGTTATACCACTGTCAGTAGGCAGTAACTCTGCTGACATCAATATTTAGTCCAGATTTATGGCTGCATAATCACAATCATACTCTGGCCCAGTGATTTTAAGGAAAATGTTCATAGTCAATTTGAAAAATCATAAATAAGTAAAAGAAACTTTAAGATTTTGATCCGTTATCTTCAGTGTGCCAACTCCCTCCTCACTACATGTGCACAAAACTTTTATGGATCAGGCCTTTAAGGGATTTAATCAGAACTGACCTTTACAACCATATTGTTATATAAACCAGCGTAGTCTTCAAGATATCTCTATTATTCCAAAAGCAACTAGAATAAAGCCTTCTCTCCGCACACATAGCTAGAACAACAATTTCTATGAATGGATGGGCATTCATTATTTAGCTCTGAATTTCTGATTTAATAAAGCCCACGGCAAAATAGAGCTTCAAACACTTTCTACTATGCAGATAGAATGCATAAACCATCAAAGAATATGCTGAAGGAAGCTGGGATGGCCCACTGAGTGACTCAGATAATTCCCAAGATTGTAGGTCCTTGTCTATCTTCAGGGAATTATTCAACATTTGCTATCAAGAGGAGTTCCCTGCACGAAGTGAGAATAAAATAAACTCCAAATTAAAAATTTACTGGACATTTTATTCCCTCTCCAATATTCTGTCTTGAAAGAAAAAAAGATTTATGTTTCTTCAAAACAGAACTGGCTTAGAAAGTAAAAAGGAACAGAAAATATTTTATCTTTCAGCATGGCAAAGTAATAAAACATTGAAAAAGACCAGTGTTTATCACTGCAATTTACAATGTACAGTAAAAGTCAAAACAAAACAGAATGTTCCATAAAAATGTATTCATTAGATTGATCCTGTTTTATACCAGTAGGGCAGATTCAATTTCTAATGAGTGTTTGTTTTTTAAGAAGAAAATGTTGGTACAAATTAATACTTATCTCATGGCTTGTGGGTTTTAATTATCTATCATTTATGAAAGTATATTAACAAAATAGTTTTTTTTATCAATTTAAGAACTGAGAAGGCAAAATACAGGGAAGTTATGGTATATCTAAAGCAGCAAAGTAACTAATAGTTTTCTTAGAAAGGCTTAGGGCAGTGGTTCTCAACCAGCGGTCCAGGGCCCCCTAGAGGCCTTTGAGCAGGTTTCAGGGGGGCCTCCAAGCAGGGCCAGCATTAGACTTGCTAGGGCCCAGGACAGAAAGCCAAAGCCCCACCGCATGGGACTGAAGCCCAAGTCCCTAAGCCCCACCACCTGGGGCTGAAGCTGAAGCCCGAGCAATGTAGCGGGAGGGTGGGGGAAGGAACCGTGTGGCAGGGGGCCCCAGGCAACTACCTTGCTTGCTAGCCCCTAATGCCGGCCCTGGCTTTTATATGCAGAAAACCAGTTATTGTGGCACAGGTGGGCCATGGATTTTTTATAGCATGTTGTGGATGGGGGGGGGGGACTCTGAAAGAAAAAAGTTAAGAACCTCTGACTTAGGGCACAGGTTTTGATTATGCTATTGACTTCTAAAGATGTTAGACATATTAAGGCGTCTACAGCTTTCCCTTGACATGCGTGCATAACTCCCATTAAGAATAATGGGAGGTGCACTGAGCAGAGCATATATTCCTAGTGTTAAAGAGATACACTCTCTACACCAGAGAGTGAAATATACCATGAGTTAGACAACAAACTATGTTCAGCAATTATGATTGCCAGGTTGTTTGCAAATTTAATATCAAGAACTTTTTAATATACACAGTTATAGTTAAGAGGGATCTATACTTAAATTTCTTTATGTAGGGAAATATACAGAAACACTCATTCACTGTCAAACGTTCCTTCTAGAGATAAGAGGCAAGGGCATTGGCAGCCCAAACACACATCCAGTACATTACAACATAACACTGCAGTCTATAGCCCATAAGACAAAGAACAGTCCTGATCCTACATTCCTCACTCGGGCAAGATCCCCACTATCTTACTTTTATTCAGTAGCAGTTTTGCCTAAATAAGGATTGCAAAACTGGGCCTTTAATTAAAATAAGTAATATTCAATGTACCTGAATTATTCATTACATACATGCCAACAATTCAGCTAATACAATGTACATGCTCACTAAGGACTCTGGGAGCAGGATGGGGCCCTAGGACAATAAAACTGCAATTTACTATGAACCCTTTATACATAATTTACTTACCATGGATTTCAAACACAGTTTAAAAGCAAAGGGCACATATAAATATTCGTTTCAACCAAAGTGGGCATGAACCCAAGTTTTTTCATGGAGCAGGCAGGGGTGTGTAAAAAACATCACATGACGGAGTGTCATTCATCTTACATGCCACAGATGTGTGCTGCCTTGGTCATGTACATAACATATTCACAATAAAAAAT
This sequence comes from Dermochelys coriacea, assembly GCF_009764565.3. Lineage (NCBI taxonomy): Eukaryota > Metazoa > Chordata > Testudines > Dermochelyidae > Dermochelys > Dermochelys coriacea. The sequence continues at coordinate 29,486,312 of NC_050080.1, forward strand.
AACAACTTGAAAAATAAGTGGCTTCTTAGAGTCTGAGGAAAATGCATCATAATACACCTAAGCACATAAGAAACCCTTAGCCTGCTGGGGAGATCTTCCGCCCTCCCCAATAGGTAGCGCTAAATGTAAAAGAACTGATGTGCATGCAGGAGTAGGAGGTGCCAATGCCAGGCACCCATGCCCCAGGGTGGATGGTTGGAATGGGACTGGAGTAGGTGGGCACTCACAGGCTACAGTAATAGGTGTCAACAGGAGTGCCTGGGCAGGAGGACAGGTGTGGCTCCACTAACCATTCCCCTTCCCCAGAGGGAAAGGGGGAAGAAGAGCCACATAGTGAGGCCAGAATTTTCCCTACATGAGCTAGCATTCGCCATCACACACAGCTAACTGAGGGCCCCACTCCCATGAAGCCCATTGGGAGAGCTTTAGATGCACAGGCAGTCCCTTGCATGTGGTGCTGAACATATGCCCCCATTTCATTTTATCTTTAAAAGCTCCTGTCTTTTTTTAAAATGGAAATGCTGATGCATAATAGGCACCTCAATAGTTGTAAAAAGGAATTGCAGCTCACTGCAGCGCACAGATGAGATCGGAAATCTCATGATAACAATATCGTGTTCAGTAAGTGCACAAAACAATTACATTAACATTTCAGGATGCTTTGGGCTAAAGAGTGTTTCCTCAGTGAGCTTGCTGGTTGTACTGAAAGTGCCTATTGGCTCAGCCATAGCACCGGCAGAGCTATTGTTATGCTCTCAGCTAGAGCTATTTATACACTGTGACACTGCGCACTCCTTTCAATCTTGGTGTTTCTCCACATACTCAAAAGGCCGGGTGGGGGAAAGAGCCCACCTAAAACTAGAAGCACTTTAGTCCAAACTTTAAACTTACTTCTGAGCTCCTCCTTATTCACATTATATATTTACTGAGGTTCTCAATGCAGATGTTTCAGAGTAGCAGCTGTGTTAGTCTGTATCCGCAAAAAGAACAGGAGTACTTGTGGCACCTTAGAGACTAACAAATTTATTTCAGCATAAGCTTTCATGGGCTAGAGCAGATGGAGACTTCAAGCACAAGAACCAGCCCATGGAAGAGGAAGCATGAGCCAGGCCCAAGAGTCCTTCCCACCTCAATCTGCTTCCAGCCCAGACTCTCGTCTAATAACAGAGAAGGGGGATCATGCTGAGGAGCTGCCGCTCACCCACAGGTCTGAATTAAGGGTTAGAGGAGTAGCATGTGGAATGCAGCATCACGTTACTGCCCTCTCCTTATTCACAGCCAGCCCAAAAACAAATTAACATTCATAATGGCCATGAGTAGTGATAATTAAACTCCTCTAAGGCATTCATTCCCTCTTCCTTCAGACTTTACACTACATCTGCCTTCTCTGTGTCTGTATCTGTGTGTGTTGTTCAATGAGGAGCACATTGTCAGCACTAAACACACAATACATATCATGGATGAGTGCAGGGGAACCTGTATATGAAGACCAAGAGTCTCATGAAAAGGAAGATCTCACAGGGGAAAGCAGCCTTCTGTTTCAAAAGAAATACACACACACACACAAGGAGTAGCTCTCTACGGAATGCCTGGGAAGGTGGACCAGAGAAGAGTGGACCACCAGTAACTGCACAACAAATTGAGCCTGCACTATGCCGAACAGGATAGGAGAATTCAAACACACAGTAGCCAGGTCTGTCCCCACATCCCACAAACATACCCTGGAGTAGAATCAGATGATGCACACCACCTCCTGTTCATCTTGCTCAATCTTTATACTAAAATTAGCCACACTTGCATCTCTCTGCATTTGGTCCATAAAACAAAATTCAACCCAGTGGGCTCTCATCTAAGGTAAAGTTGGCCCATTGTGCATAAGCAAATGGCATTTGATAGCTCAGAAAAAAAAATGTTCTAAACATCAGGGAAAGGGTTAGTATTTTCCCTTCTTCCTCTCCCTGTCTTAAGATCTTCAGTAGTAGTGACAACAGCAGCACCTGGTGGTATGGTCAGTACCCTGTACGTTCCTGTGCAACATCCCATCCAGCCTGACAGCGCAACGGCTAGAAATTTACTTATTTTACTCTATTAATTAGAGAAAAGTAGCTCCTTCTGTGCTCAGAGCATTGCACTCACAGCAGTTTTCTCACTGGATGTACAGATATTAACAAATAACTCCAAACTGATCACAACAGTCTAACCTGCCAATCCCACTGTTCATTCCACAAAAATGGGCCCCACAGAATTTTCTCCATCGCTCAAGTCAAAGTTTTTGGAGGCACATATTAACTTTTACATTGTGACTTTCCACTACAGGGCACTCTTCTCTCAAACTGCCACAAGAAGAGCATGTCACTCAGGTTACAGACAAATAAGCACTGCCCCAATTAGAGCTTTGGATGAATAACCCATGCAGCATCTTCTACATTAAAAAAACTGGAAAAAAGCTAATTTCTACAATCTTTTAATAATAATTATTATACTATTAATTATTATTAATAATATTATTAAACAAGCAGTATTTTAGAGTTGTAGCTCTCAGGGTCTTCCGCTTATGTACTCCTGGACACCCAAGCTCTCATGTGCTTTCGCAATTGATATTTCTGTACTAATGAAAATATATCTTCCCTCCCGTGAAGCTGTTTGCCCAATTGTTAGTATTTTCAGAGTGATCCTGTTGTTAAAAAAAGCACAACCAACAAAAGGGGGTGGAAGGAAGTAATTTCCAATTAAAATTGTTCAGCTTCGGAGAAATTATCTGGGGCATTTTAAAGAAATGATTATATGTTAGCAAGTCTAATTCAAGTTAAACAAGATATTTAAGGTTTCAAAGTAGCAGCCGTGTTAGTCTGCATTTGCAAAAAGAAAAGGAGTACTTGTGGCACCTTAGAGACTAACAAATTTATTTGAGCTACAGCTCACTTCATCGGATGCATTTAAATGACCCAAACAGCAGAGACTGCTTAATACGTACAGTTTACAAATGAAAATTCATTTGCTAAGTCTTTAGAAACCATATTGCTTTTTTCTTCAGTTCAATTCAAAGTGTTACCATAGAAAAACAAATGGGCGTTCTAGTTGCAGTTCTGAAACACTAAAACTTTCACTATTTTCATTAACTTTTTAAATATGAGCACCAGAACTTGGCAATATGAAACCCAGACCCACCTACGCCTTCAAGCTTATCCATATAAATAATCCTCCAAAGGTTTTACTCCAAACTGTTTTATTACTACAGTGTTTAAGTGTTGTTTTCCTCAAACCCGTGGAGCAAGGTGGCACTTGCAGAGAACTACCTGTCCCTCCAGTGCTGAATGCATCTATCACTGCTTTATCCTCTTGCTGCTCTTGGATGAAGGATTATTTCCTAAAATACCTCTGGCACTCTCGAATACTTCCCCCCCCCCCAAATTCCTTGCTTGTTACAAAAAAAAAAAGGGGGGGGGGGTTCCGTGCAGCAGCAAGTGGAGACATCTAGGTTAGAAGGATTGCTATGTTGCACTGTAACTCTTATGAAATATACATAACTCAGGTCTGTCTGCCGTGTGGAACAGAAGTAACTGCGTTGGGCGGATGAGAAGGCGAGCGAGATACCGACAAGTGCGGGGGCAAGAACCCGGAGTCCAAAGCCCGAGTTCCGAAAAATGCGAACAAATGTACCAAGAGCCGCGGCCCAGCGGCTAACCACGCCGGGGAAGCCAGGTTTGCGAAACACAGGGGGGGCAAAGACATGCCGCGATCCCTTTGGGCAAAGCATCCCCGTGGAGAAAGGGGGGGGGGTGCATCAAAGGCACCCAGCGCACAACGCTGCCACACGCGCCCGAAAGCGCGTCTCTCCCAGCCCGAACCCTCGCCCCAGAGCACGAGCCGCCGCGCCCCCCCCCCCCCCCGGGCGCGGGCAACTCCCCTGCCCGTCCCCGCTCCCTCCCTCGCTCCCTCGCTCGCTCTCACCCGCCCCAGCGTGCGCGCTGCTGTCGGTGCGCTGCTTTGTTTCCCCCTCCAGCCACCGGGGCTGTTCGCAGGCAGCAGCCCCGGGGGCGCGAGGGGGGGGGGGGGCAGAGGCGGCCCCCCGGGGGCTCGCTCCCGGCCCGGGCGCTGCTCTCGGGACTAGTTTTGAAATTCCCTCCGGCCGGGCGCTGGGGCTGGGGCTGGGGCTGGGCCGCCCGCCGGCGGGGCTTCGGCCCGTCCGGGGCGGCGCGGCCCGCGGTGACAGGTCCCGCCCGGCAAACTTGCCGCCCGCCCGCCCGCCCGCGGTACCTTGTTGCAGTGGTAATAGTCCAGGGGGCCCAGGCAGCCGGGCTCGGCCCCGGGCAGCGAGGCCACCGCGCTGGGCGCCGAGGGGTAGAAGCGAACGTCCATGGCGGGGCGAGCGGGGGCGGCGGCGGCACGAGGAGGCTCCAGCGGGCATGGAACCGGCTCCTCCGGCGGCGGCGGCTCTGCCTCTGGCTGGGCGTGCGGCGGGCAGGGGCGGGGCGGGGCGGGGCGGGGAGCGGGGGGCCGAGCCGGCAGCCGGCTCCTCTCCTCGCTCGCTGGCTATTGTTCCAGGCGCCGAGCCGCTGAGCGGGGCTGGGACGCCCCCGCCCGCCGGCGAGAGGGGCTGCCCCCCATCTCCCCGCATCTGAAGAGGGGCCGGGACCCCCTCAACTCCCCCCACAGGAGAGGGGCTGGGACCCCCGACCCAAACTCTTTCCCCCCCCCCTCAGAAGACGGGCTAGAACCACCCCAAAATCCCACCACGGGAGTACGGGGACCCCCAAATCCTCCCACAACTGGAGCAGGGCTGGCACCCCCTGCCTCAGTTTCCCCCCACGGGAAGGGACGTGGACCCCAAAATTCCCCCCACGTGACAGGGCCTGGGACCTCCCAAAGGAAGAGGGGTTGGGACCCCTCCAACCTCCACCACACAAAGGAGAGGGGCTGGGACTCTCCCCCCACACCCTCCACCAAGAGACGTGCTGGGACTCGCCTCCCAAATCCCCCCCCAACTTCTACAGACAGGAGAATGACTGGGATTTCCCCCCCCCCCCCAAAAAAAGGAGAGTGTCTGGGACTCTTCCTCACCCTCCCTAACTCCCCACTCCCAAAGCAGTAGAGAAACTGGTCCTTCCCCCTCCCCACCCCAGCTCCCCAACAGGAGAGGAAATGCAACCTCCTCATCAGCACCCTTCAGGAAAGGAGTTGGGACCCCTTATCCCCACCCCCCAGTGGTGCTGGCACTCCTGCCTCTCCCCCTCCCCTCAGAGGGTCCAGTTTTACACTCCTCTCGCCCCAGTCCTCCAAAATGCTGAGGTCTCCACCTACCCCCAATCTCTAGAGAGGGTCTGAGTTTCTCCTGCCCTCTCCCTACAAAGGTCAGAGCTGCTGTTTGCACCTGCACTTCTGAAAGGGGCATATTTTCTTTCTGCCCTACCATAAAGAGGTCGAGTCTCCTTATCTCCTCCCCTCTCCAGGAAAAGGAGCAGGGCCTTCCTCCCTGCCCATCCCCCAGGAACATGCCTCAGGTCCAAAGCTTCTGAAGTGGCTTCTCATTTTGGGTGCCTCAAGTTAGGCTCCGTTACCAACATTTTCAACCCCCGGGGCCTAAAATCAGGCACTTATGATCACAATTAGTGACCTAGAGATGCTGAGCACCCACAGCATTCAGTGACTTCAGTGGGAGCTGTGTGTGCTCATTTCGTCTGAAAATCAGGACCCCACAGGTGTCTAAAGTTGGCACCCAACATTTAGAGGCTACTTTTGAAAGGGGCAAAAGGTCCAAAACTCTCCCTCCTCTCTGCGCATCCCAAGGACAGGTGCTAATCTGGGTACATTTCAGCTGAGTCACAGGCTCCACTCACCAAGGAATGGGGGTGACTCTCCCATCTCCTGCCAGCTCCACCACAAACACATACATTGGTTCCTGGATGTTTCTGTCCCTGTAACAGACTCTGCTTTTCAAAAGGTAAAGCTACCATGCAATTTCCTCCCAAGTACCACATGCTCATCTATAGTCATTCCCCTAAGCAGCATTTCTGAGAATCCTCCCCTTCTGCAAAAGGAAGGTCCATCTTTCCCTCAGTATATCATAGGGATGGGACATGTAGGAATGGATCATTCATGAGGAGGAGCTGGGCAACGTATTAAGAGGCAAGACCCAGCAGGTACAGGCCATATAGATCAGATGCTAGACCATGTACAGTAGGACCTCAGAGTTACAAACACCTTATGAATGGAGGTTGTTCGTAACTCTGAATAAAACATTATGGTTGTTCTTTCAAAAGTTTACAACTGAACATTGACTTAATACAGCTTTGAAACTTTACTATGCACAAGAAAAATGCTGCTTTTAACCATCTTAATTTAAATGAAACAAGCACAGACCCAGTTTCCTTACCTTGTCAAATATTTTTTTAAACTTTCCCTTTATTTTTTAGTAGTTTACGTTTAACACAGTACTGTGCTGTACAGTATTTCCTTTTTTGTGCGTGTCTCTACTGCCTGATTGTGTACTTTCAGTTCCAAATGAGGTGTGTGGTTGCCTAGTCAGTTTGTAACTCTGGTGTTCATAACTCTGAGGTTCTGCTGTGTATGGGGCGGGGTTGGGCTATGCATAACAGGCTAGTCCCTCTGAGGACAGGACAGGCTGGGCATGGGCATGGAATGAGATAGTTTTGTTGGAATGTCACCTGGGCACCCTCACACTGGCTCCTCACGCTAGGTTCTGGCACATCTCTCCATTTCGCAGTCCTTTTTCTCTCTTTTCTCCTTTTCCATTCATTTTCTTATTTGCCTTGTCAGGTTTTTTTATTTTTCTTTGTAGATTTTCTTGTTCTCTTATTTTTTGACTCTTTTCTTCCCTGTTTAATTCCACCCTGAATGGGCTGAATCCCTTTTCTCCCCCATTCAACGGAAAGCTACATACTGGAGAAGGCATCTATTAGTGTCATCCACGGCTGGCTGGGCTGAGCACCATGGGTGCAAGGAGAGTAGCTTGGGCCTGGCAAGCTTTTGCCCTAGGCCTGATCTAAATTAGGTAAACATAGCTACAGCTCACAGGGGGTGTGAAAAATTCACACCCCTGAGCGCTGCAGCAATTCCAACTTAACCCTCGGAAATTCTTTCGTCAACCTAATTACTGCTGCCTGATGTACAGCAATGGCAAAACCCCTTCCGTTTCTGTAGGAAGCATCTATGCTACGGTGCTGCAGCACTGTAGCTGTGTTGTTGTAGCACCAGTAATGTAGACATGGCTGAGCCTGCAGACAGGCATAAGGGAGCTGTTCCTGCAGCTAGTTCCATAATAGGAGTCTCAGGATAGGCTTGGTTAAGTACTCGACAATACATAGGATCATATTCTGCTCTCATTTACACCACTGCAAATCCATGGACTTCGGTGGAATTACTCTGGATTGACATTAGCATAAATGAGCAGAATTTGGCCCAGGGAGAGGCTAAGCTATGCACTAGAGCAGGAGTGGCCAACCTGAGCCTGAGAAGGAGCCAGCATTTAGCAATGTACATTGCCAAAGAGCCTCAGTTATACATCAGCAGCCCCCCATCTGCTCCCCCCGCCCCTGCTCCCAGCGCTTCCCACCCATTGGCAGCCCCACCGATCAGCACCTCCCCCTCCCTCCACACACCTCCCGATCAGCTGTTTTGTGGCATGCAGAAGGTTCGGGGGAGGAGCGTGGGCACTGCAGGCTCAGGGGGAGGGTGTGGGAAGGGGTGGAGTGGGGGCAGGGCCTGTGGCAAAGCCAGGGGTTGAGCAGTGAGCACCCCCCAGCACACTGGAAAGTTGGTGCCTGTAGCTCCAGCCCCAGAGTCAGTGCCTATACAAGAGCCGCATATTAACCACTGAAGAGCCGCATGTGGCTCCAGAGCCACAGATTGGCCACCCCTGCACTAGGGGCACAGCCTGTGGGAATGGGCCAAACACAAGGGGAAAGTGGGTGAGAGGTTGGATCCAGACTTTTTAATACAACTTTTTAATTTCCTGGGCTCAGTGTTTCTGGTGATGATTAGTAGGTTCTGATGTTCCTCACCAGAAAAGGGGTGTAGGCCATACAGTATCTGGGAGGGTGAGAAGGACTATGCACCACTCTCCTAGGTACAAGGGGATGGGGACCTGTAACAAGCAGCTGAAGGAAAGAAAGGAAAAGAGGGTGGTCATGAGAAGAGGCTGAGCTGAGCGAAAGCTCATAGGACTACTACATGGGGGAGATGAGCACTGGAGAATGTAGGGTGCTACAGTGTGGAGGGGTTGGGCCATGGGGCTGAGAAAAAAAAGGAAGACGAGTTCTGCCCTAAGTAAGGGTTGGGATATAAGAGAACCAGGAGGTCTGTTGCGGGAGGAAGAGTTGCTGGGCATGTCAGAGAAAGGCCTGGCTGGGGGAAACGGGGATTTGTCTGGGGAGAGTAAGCAGAGGGAGCTGCTATGGGAAGATGCTCAGCTTGGCCAGACACATGCTCTGTCACAGCAGCTGCGCCAAGCCTGAAGCCTGACTATGCATGGGGCTAGCTGAAGCAAGCTGTTGGCAAGGAGGACTCATCACGCCATCATGTTCCAGTTCTCAGTTATTGATTACTTATTAAAAACAAAAGCTTAGTTTTGGGTGACTCCTGTGGAGAAGGCAAAGGGAGTGCCTCAGGCCACAGTGGCTGCAGGATAGCTAACGTTAGAACCCAGTGGAGATTTGGGGAATCTTTAATAACCTGTTTTAACTCTAAATTGGGTTCTAATCTGTTCCAGTAACCCAGACTGATGAGGAGAAGAATGGGGGTGGGGGGATGTTCAAAGTTGCCATGATTACTTGAGTCCATGTCAGCTAGTAGGTCTTCTCCAGGAATTACAATTAATGTTGATATTTAATACTTGGCACCAACAACTTCATAAAGGAAATTAGGTGGAATGAAAATCAGAGACTGTGAGTTCACAGCTCCCTACCCTGCACAGGATTATATGAGCACTATCTGCTGTCCTGAGTTTAGGCACTTACTCTTCAACTATCCAAAATCATTAGACCAAAATATGCCTCTGTTCTGTGCAAACCTGCTGTTATTTTAATTTTTTATGCCAATTATTGACAGTAGAAATGACAATTCCCTAATCTGGCCTCTGGGAATTGTTCTGTATACTAGCATGTGACATAGAGCATTTGGAAAGAGCCAGTAAACAGAACTGGGACCTGGAGAACCACAGGGTGCACCAGACAGGGTGGAGAAATAGCAATTCCATAGTTAAGGAAGGCATGAAATGGCTCTTCCATTTTAACCCCTTATTTTCAGTCACATTGAATTTTTTAATTAACTTTTCTTTTGCAGCTGAAATTTCTCCTGCTTCATAATTATTAAAGAAATAACAATAACAAACGCTCTCTTCGCCATCTGGTAGGAGTAAGCTTGTGTAGACCATAGAATTTTTCAGTGTGTGTGTGTGTGTGTGCGTGCGCAAAGAAATTATTAGAGAAAAGGCAGGTCAAAGTAGTTAATCTTGTATTTAGTTCTGAAGGCAGCCATGGAGCAAGTTCCATAGCATCAGCCCATCTCTTGTGAAGGTTTGGTCTTCCACATTCATGAGCCTCCCCTGACTGATCAACAATTTCATTGTTCAGGTGGAACATGGCTGTCATAGGTGCTGAAGGAAGAGGCAATATCTCAGGTGGCTTGGGGAACAGAGCACTGGGGTGATACGTTTGCAGTGCACTGTATTGCTGAGCAGATGGATTCCTGTGTTTTGTATCAGCTGGAGTATTTTCAGGATGTGTGGTTCCATTCCTAGATATGAATGGCAGTAATCAAGCTTTGAGACCACCATTGTGTGGATCATCATGATCAGGTCTGAGTCTATGTTCTCTGGCAAGTAACTGATAGAAATGGCCATTTTATTTATTTATTTATTTAGCCGCATGGCTATTTGCACATCCAGTTGCAATGAGGAGGCCTAGAGGATCTCAGTGCTGCAAACCCACCTAGTCTGTGGATGGAGGTCTCCAAGTTATGGGGAGTTTTCCTACCACCTGTGACAGTGTTGCAAACTCTCACAATATTTGGTGTTTTTCTTAAAATCTTAGCTCCTGGAGTCAATTGATTACAAGAGAATCTCAGCTTTCACTGATATTAAAATGAAGTTTCTAGCCCTCATGATTGTGGCAAAAGGTTGAAAATGTGACTTGAGTACAGTCTAAAGGCTCAAAAGGCAGAAGGGAAATAAACCTAATGATTTCAGGGGGCTGATTTGTGATTTTTGAATGCTCAGGGTTAGCAATATTGTGTTTAATAACTACCTCTGCTTTGCTTTCAGACATTCTCTATTGTTTTTGTAAAGTGCTTTGAGATCCCTCAATGGAAAGCACTATGGAAGTGTATATTATTTTACAGTACAAATTCCCTGAACTGCAGTTTGCTAATCTGCACATTTAGTAAGTCTCACACACCCAAAAATGGTGCCATCTCCCCACTTCTCAGCAGATGCTGTAGTGAAGTGGCAAAGAGTCCTGTGACATCTTATAGACTAACAGATGTATTGGAGCATAAGCTTTCGTGGGTGAATACCCACTTTGTCGGATGCATGTAGAGAAATGTCATATTACAAAGGCTTCATTATTTTTGTAAATCTACCCCTGTACATAGATTAGTACATTATGAAGTATAAATAATTAAACCTAAATGAGAGTTGTCAAAATAACTGAACAAAGTGCATTTTCTGATGCATTATTTTGGCTTGTTTATTCACAAAATTCAGTAATTAGTGAGAAGCCTCTCAGACATTAGTGTGAATTAGCAAGGTTTTACTGTGTTATTATCTTTATTAATTATTATCATTCTGATATTTCATATATCACTTAGACATTGCTTGCAACTCCACAGTTAAGGCTGCATTGACCTTTTCACTTCAAGCAAGATTTAATCCCTGTATTGCCCATGAAAATTAACACATTTCATCACCAAACACACGCATCTCCTCAGCACATACAAACTGATTTTTTAAACAATTATTATATTAAATCAGTCCCATTCTAAACATGTTAAGATCACTCTCTTTCAAAATATAGAAATATTTTCCTAACATCTTCTCCAATCCCTAGAGCATAAGTCTCACAACACTCAGAGATGTCAAACGTTGTCCATTCATCTCCCTTCACTAGACTTCCTACACGGACTGACTTGAAAAATCAGTCATCACAAAAGAAAAGGGTTATTCCTCTCATATCTCTAACTGTTTTCACATACACCAGGGGAAGCTGGCAGAAAAAGCCCTTTTCATCAAACAAATGGCCTCATAGCTCATGTCCATTAAATTATTCAGTGCTTTCGCTGGCCGAACTTTCAGAAAGGACTATCTCCCAGCTCTCCTGGATCTCCTAGGCCACAGGAAGTTCACAGGAGGGCACTGCTCTTCTTTGGACTCCCAAAGGTCCACAGGAGAACTCCCTGTTTATGCACTTTCTAAAGTGTGCAGGATGGAAGCTCCTGTCCTGGGTCTTTGCACCCCTTGTGAAACCTCCTCGGCCACTGCTCTTGTGTACAGTACCCACTCTGGTCCAACTCCCCAAATCCCCACTTCACCACCCTTCACGGCTTTGTCCAGTTTGATCCTGTAAAGGCCCTAATCCTGAAAACACATACTCATGAGTTTAACATATTGCAGCCAATGGTATTACTGGCAAGGGGAAATTTAAGCATATGCATTTTTCCAGCACTGGTGCCTAAGTGCTTAGTTTCTACACATACACCAATATACTTATAAAATGTCTCTCTATAAAAACTAAATGCTTATAGTTTCCAAGAAGATATGTAGGGGTGGAGATAAGAGAGTAGTGGACAGGGAGCAGAAAATGCCTGTTTAGAACTTAAACAGGGATGGAGACCGAGCATCTGGAGAGCAGAGCTAGAGAAGCTGGGAAGACACTTAAACAGTTATCTGCTCTGCTTAAAACTTTATGGGAGATATTCACAGGTGCATTTGGGAATTACTATCTGTTGTGCCTTTGAAAATCTGCCCAGTACACACCTGCCAGAGAAAGCTTTAAGCCAAAGTTTTCAATACTTGGAACCTAAAATTAGTCTCCTAGGTCTATATTTAGGCACCTGCTGGATGATGAGTACTACTTCCTACTGCCTTCAGTGGTAGCTGTTGGGTGCTCAGTACTTTTGAAAGTCGAGCAGGTACCTAAATATGTGTAAGGGGACTGTTGCCACCTTACTAACATTCACTGGGGGTGTTTTAGTTGCTAGCTCCCAGTACTAAAAAGGGGGAAGGGTTGATGGGGAATCAGGACCCTAAGACTGACAGCCCCCAGGAACAATGGGGAGAGGCCAATGCTCCAGGTCAGCCTGAATGACAAGGTGAGCAGGCTAATCAGGGAGTCAGGAGGCCAGGGAGGTCCCGTCCTCCATGTGAGCTGGATTTGCCTGGGTCAGATGGAGTGGGGCTGAGCTAAGGAGAAAGCAAGGGCCCAAGTTAAGCTGGGGAACAGAGCTGTGCCAGATCCAGAGAGAGCAGACCCTGTCCTGGGAGCAGAGCTGCAGCAACCAGAGCCAGAGGGGCCAGAAAAGCAGCCCAGGAAGCTGGAGGCAGAGCAGCAGCAGTGCTGAGACGGTGGAGCTGGGGCTGGAGCAGTCCGGATCTGGGTGGGGTGAGCAGCTGGGAAGAGCGAGGGGACCCTGGGCAGTGGGCCCAGCACAGGGAGACGCCTCAGCCAAGAGGCTCTGCAGGCCAGGCTTGGATCGTAACCCCGACAGGGCGGGGGCGACACTGGGAAGAAGGGTCCTACCACTTAGAGCCTGAGAGCGTCTGGCCACCAACAGAGCAAGTGTCCAACCCACAACATCCCTACAGCACGGCCAAGGCCTGAGAAGAAGGCCCGGGACTTACAAGGAACAGATTGTGAACTGCCCTGACATTCCAGAGACCCTGTTTGTGATGTTCCCTGCCACAGAGCGGGTTGATGTGTTTCCTTTAACCTTTCCCATTTTTCCTTATTCTTTTTCAAATTAATTGTTGATTAAATAACTTGCATTTGCTTTAAATTGTATGTAATGGTCAGTGGGTCAGAAGTGCCCAGTGCAGAGAGTACCCCGGAGTGGGAACATTCTAGCCCCTGTCCTAGGTGACCACAGCAGGATTGGGGGTCGAGCCCCCCAGGAATCCTGGGCCCAGCCTTGTTGGGGTTACGAGGACTCTGCCAGACAGGAGAGTGGAAGGGGAGTCCTCAAGGGCAGGGAGGCCACTGGGTAAAGGAAGTAGGAGCAAGGACTCAGATCCTTTTGCTAGCCCACTTCACCGGGATAGTGCAGAAACCAGGAAAGTTCCCCACAATAGCGGGACTATTCCCTCGCTTACATATGGACTTAGTAGCCTAATGTTAGGGGGTTAGTTCTGAAAATCTTGGCCCATAATTCTGCCTCTTTACCCTGTACCATAACCACTAGACTGTGACTCTTACAACTGCACTCTAGTACTACAATTTGGAAAACAAACGTTTTCCCCAGTGCAGTTCTGTGTATGCCAAAGGCTACAGAATAAAGGGCTAAGCTGTGTGTGTGGCAAGAAGTAAACCAGTCTCAGTACATCTAAATCAGAGTCAGAATATTAGGGAGTTCTTGAAAATTATAGCTCATTAGAGGTTGGTTACAATAAGAAAAGTGGCCAGAAAAATGTGTTGTTCCATATTTGTTTTCTCTCAGCGATGCCCTGCTCAAAGTGACCTTACCAGCTAGCCCTAAAAACTTAGCTCACCTCACCTCACCCATCACCAGGAATAAGGAGTCTGCAACCAGGATATAGTGGGAAATGTTGCTGATGATGCACAAAGCAGAGGGAAAATCAGCTCCCCTTCCTGTTGCCGTATTAGCCTGTAGAACTAACAAGAATAAACACAGTCACCTCTTCAGGTCCTTACTCAAGACCCAGTTACTGCAGGGAAATCTGTGAAATTTGTGTGGGGGAAAGGGAGTAAGTTTCCAAGATTCTCCCAATTTTCCCCAAATTGTTCTGCCAAGGGGGTAGGGTTGTTTTCCCCACCCCCGAATCCACTCCCACCAGTGGAAAGGCTGCTGGGCTGGCTCATGAACTCCAGGAGACCAGGAAAAGGCCAGGGCTATCTGCGTGGAGGTTCTTTCACCCCAGGAGCACACCTAAACTCCCTGATAGTGCGGCTCCAATGAAGCTGGTGAGCGCCCCAGGGTTTCCTGAAGAGGGGGATCCCTGTCACAAAGAGATGGGGAATTAGTACAGCCTGGACTCTATTACCATTCCTGGGGAGTCTCTGTGGGCCTTCTGAGAAGACAAGGCACATCTCCTACCCTTGGCCTGCTTACTCCTTGCCCCCTACTCGCTTGCAGATTCCCAGACCTACAGATGGCCCTCTCCAGGGCCTGTGGCAAAAGGTGGGGATGTTGCCATGTATGTGACTGACAATCCTTTTCACCTGGGAGCAAGGCGTTCCTCATTCAGAAGGGAGGTTTGATCAGACTCTCAGTTTTCACTCAGCCATTACTTGAACAAAACTCCTATTGAAATCCATGAATACAGATTCAGCAAAAACAGAGCAAGACCTCAGGAGTTGGCCAAACATCAAAACAGTAAATGAACAAATACACAAAGAGCCAAATTCAGCTTGGCACAAATAAGCACAATTCCAGTGAGATCAGTGGGGTTGCATTATTTACACCAGGACAGAATTTAGCCCCAGAAAGCAGACACACCAAGTCAGAAGGTGCAATTTTGTCATGGTCATTTTTAGATCTGTGTGAATCCTGCAAAAAATAGAATGTTTTCATTCTCCTTAGCCATGCTCATGCCTGGAAAGGAAATTGCAGGGCTGTATGCACAAGTATTCACAAAGACTGAATTTTAAATATACACATTCAAGCATTCAATCAAAGAACAAAATACCATGTGACTTTTCTGTCCAATCATCTTTAGGCAACACAGCTAGAATTTCAAGTATCGAACTCTTGCAGAGAACAATTTGAGATCAAACTAAAGTTAATTTTTTAAAAATAATAGAATAAATCTGAATAACAAATAATTTTGAGAGAATCCTGATGTCAGGTAGATATTTTAGGAGCAGAAAAATAGGCTAAATTTATCAGATAAATTATTTGTTTCGAAATATTCACCCAGTTCCAACTGCACTTTAATTTTAAAAACGTGTATTTTTTTCAGCTTATCCTTTAAAATGCCTGTTTGATTTTTAAACATAATTTAATACTGTACAGTTTGTTTTAAAATATGGATATTAATTTAGTGCTGTATTACACAGCTCTGTCTTTGACATTTAAGTCTTATCTCCAGTTTGTATCTGAGAACTTCTAATCACACTATTTAATTCAGAGCTACACTTCTCATTTCTGCAAGGAAGTATGTCGATCTCTAATATTCAGTAGTTTCATCAGTGTTAAATTATCCTGGGTTATTAAAAAAATGCTGAACAAATGAATAAAACCAATATCAATAAATACAACGCAAATTAATACATTACAACTGCAACAAAACTGGATTAACTAAATCCACATTGCATCTGGATTTACAGGCAACACAAAATTAAATAAAAAAGAAAAGGAGTACTTGTGGCATCTTAGAGACCAACAAATTTATTTGAGCATAAGCTTTCTTGAGCTACAGCTCACTTCATCGGATGCATCATGTAGCTCACGAAAGCTTATGCTCAAATAAATTTGTTAGTCTCTAAGGTGCCACAAGTACTCCTTTTCTTTTTGCGAATACAGACTAACACGGCTGCTACTCTGAAACCTGACAAAATTAAATGCAGCTGAAAAACTTCCTATTACATGTGCCTGATTCAAAGCTCTCTGAAGTCAATAGAAGGATTTGTTTAATGCAATGGGCTTTGGATTAGGAGCTGTGTGAGTAAATAAAAGCATTCATATAAACTGGATTTGATCCATAAAGCAAGGTTACCCATTTGACATTTTACGTCATGTAAAATCTAAAGTAAAATTGCATATCTCTGCTTCCAAAACAGATGGCATTACCCTTCTTTTTGGCTTGAGGTTTTTGGTACCTGTCCAAAAAAAGGAAAAATCTTCTTGACATCCTTATAAATGCAGCTATTTAACCACCTGTCAGTTTGCTTTGGATCCCCATTGAATTTCTGACAGGAAAAACATTATTTTGTCTACATGTTATTTCATGACACAAGAAATGTAGCACATACCCAAAGTTTACACGTTGTGTGAAAAGCTATTTAAAAAAGAGAGGAGAGTTGTTCCATAGTACCAAGGCAATTACTGTGTAATTAATGTCACTGATAGGACACAACATTACAAAAACCCAAACAAAACAAAGCACAAAACATTCCCAACAGTCTAGGAAAGGACTAAGGATACTCACATGATAATTTTCATCATCCTTATTTTGAACAAGCACAAGAATCTAATATCCAGTCACATGTGGGATAGCTCAAGGTTTATGGGCTCAATCCTGCAGACCTTCCTCACACAAAAATCCCATAATCAACAATAGATCAAATCAGAAAGGCTCAGATCTAGCAAACCACAGGTTAATAGGATTATCCATGTGCTTGAAGTTATACAAATGCTTAAGTGCCTTGCTAGATCAGGGCCAAATGCCTTCATCAGTCCCTATTAAGGACTTTTGGCTTTGGTCCAATATGAGTTTTATGGGAGCAAAGTCTATAGGATCCTACAACTTGCATTTTTTATTTCATGGACATTGAAAAGATACTTCTTTAGAGTGCCTGGAGGACTGGATTTTGCAAAGCATAACATAAATGGCTCACATGTTCTTTTGTAAAATTATCACACGCAAGAACCTATTAACTTAAAATTAAAGTTGCACAAGTGGAATTCCTCACAACAGTGCAAATATCTAAAGGGCATGGAAAGGAAATGTAAAAGCAACATTCACATCCATATAATAATGATCTCCAAACATTAGCCTACCACCATCACAGTATTCAAACACCCCAAAATACTAATAATGTCTCTATTATGCTAACCTTTTGTTCAACGTTATTATCCCCCTCAATGCACACATCAAAGAACTCAACACTATATTGCAGTGCATAAATTAACTGCAATCTATTACATGGCTATTTTGTTATATAACATACTATGATTATACATATGGAACATCTGGATAATATTTGTACATGGTTGTGTCTGGTACTGTGTATGGCACAGCTGATTACACAGTGGAGAGAGGAAGGATCAAAAGATATCTGGGACCCTTAAGCAGAGCCCATACCACCCAGTACAAACACCTGCCCCCGATCCTCTCTCAACTCCACTGGCACCCATGTCCCCTGTCTAGTGAGTGCATTTAGTTGAGGGTGAGTCCCTCGATCAGGATATGCCAAGCACAGTTCTGCTGCCCTTGATTCACACAACAAAGATAACAACCCTTTTTTACCCCTACCCCCAATAACAAAGTGACTTGTGATCCAACATCAGCCAAAAGTGATCATTTGGGCAAAGCAGCCTCATCTTGCTGTGCACCTGGGCAGAGTGGGCATGTCTATGCCAACAAGGTTCATTCATGAAGTTTTCTCATCCAGCTCATCACTAGATGTCAGGGGACAGCTCATGCAGACCCTGCTTACATCAGTGACAATGGAAATATGCAGTAGATGTTTGTGTTTTTAATAAGTTTTGAGTGTGCAGTTAGTTTAGTAATCTTCCACGGTCTGGTGTAAGGTATCTGGAAATGCTACTTTTTCATTTGAAGACTATAATTCTCATTAATTGTTAGATAATGTAGCCAAATTGCAAACTATTGGTGAGTTTTATCATGTTTCATGAAAGTAAACATTACGTATTTTACAGGGCCAATTACCAAACTATTACACTGGAAGAAACCTTAGAAGAGATCAGCTTTTCTTGATGGGTAGATATTATCCACACCAAGTGAAATAGTAGACAGGGGCTGCTTTCTCTTAATATTTATTTCCAGAAAAGCTGTATTTTGGGATAGTCCCAAAACATGGGCTTCAAAATGTCAACTGCTAAACTACAGGACCAGTATTAATTGTCTCTACTTTAAAGTTCCACCAGGTGATGGATAAGGTCTAAGTTGCATTTGATATTACACATTAAGCTGGTTAACACAAAAAGACAGTTTATGGTTTTGTTACCAGACCTTTTACTAGAAGGTTTTTTTTGAGTGAAATGCTGACCCTACTGAAGTTGATGGAAGTTTTGCAATTGCTAAAGTTAGACTCCTTGATCCATATTTAGGCACCTACCTGGTTTTTCAAAAGGGCTAAGCACCCAATAGCTCCCACTGAGGTCCATATGATCTAGTGGGTACCCATCACTTTTGAAAATCAGCCAGGTGCCTAAATATGGACTTAGGAGCCTAACCTGGCAATGGGTTCTATTACATGATCCGTCCTGTGCTTTGAGTGTGATCATGGACAAATCACGCAACCATTCCGTGCCTCAGTTTCCCCATCTTACAGACAGAGATACCAATTCTTCCTTGATACTCGGCGGTGTTAGGATGCATACATTAATGTCTGTACAGTGCTTTGGAAAAATCAATGGATCTGAGCACAGGGTTTAAATTGTGAAAATATACAGTATAATCAGACAATCAGTACTCAGCCATGTTGCTCTCAGTTTCTCTAGGTTTTTATATAAAAGCAATGACAATGCAATCCAAGATGTGCGGTTTATACAAATAATTCCACGTTAAGCACCCCTTAACCTGTGGTTGACAATTGCTTGGGGGGGGTTCTATTTTTGAGTGTCCAACTTGTGACAGTTTAAAGGGAACTGATTTTCAGAGGCCAGGTTGCTTAATTGATTGAAATTCATTTAAGTAGTTTTTAAGTTGGGCACTAAATATTTGGGGCACACAAAACCAACAATCACTTTTGAATATCTTAGCCGCAGACTTTGTGTGAGCTTTGGAGGTGCTATGCCTGCAGTTCTTGGTTCTGTATGTCAGCTTTCCTGAATTGGCATTATTAATACCAATACGTCAAGTCAAGGTTTATAATTCCTCCAGAATGTGTAAGCTTTCCCCAGGCAACTGTAAGCAAAGGAACGGACCTACAGTGTAAATATAGGCCCTTTTCTGTACAGAATGAATTTGAAGAATAAACTCCAAAGAAAAAGAAAAAAGTCAGGAGAGAATAAACAGAGAAGTGTATCTGCCATATCCCTCTATATAGAGAAGAAAATGTGGCCTCATGTTAGAGGATTGGAGGCCCTGGGTTGTATTCCTAGCTCTCCCACAGATTCACTGCACGGTATTAGGTAAGTCACTTAACCTCATTCTGTCTGTCTGTAAAACGGGTACAGTGATACTCACTGTATCAGATGCTGATCTCTGTTACAAGGGAGTAAGCCAACAGTTGGGCGTAACTTGAAATCAGAATCTGACACGTGTGTTATGGTCCCCAGTCTACTGGCAGGCAAATGAAAGCACAAAGGGCTTAAGTAGGTGACTTGCTCAAAGTCAGGTGCTGAATTAATTGCAGGGTGGGGGGAAGAACAGAACCTCTGGTACTGCCTCACTGGCAACCATCCAACTCAAAAGATGACGGTGTAAGGGCCAAAGCTGTTCAGTTACTATCAGTTGTGCTATAGCATCACGAGTGGCTAAAAAGTCCAATTCTTGCACGACCGTTCTTGCCACAGATAACACAACTGTGTAAGGTTTAGGGCCAGAAAATGAAGCTGGTGCACTGCTAGCACTTGAGGCCTACTTTGCTTTCCTCTTCGCTCTTTGTTCTTTCCTCTCTCTCAACCATCTGTCTCCAACCTCTTTGGATCCCTGGTACAGCTTAACACCCACAGCCCTCTAGTGTGGCCTGTTGCTAGCTGCATCTTCCAAGTTTGTGGTATCGCTTTTGAAAATCTTTGGGTCCCACTTGCAAACATCCTTGAACCTGAGCCTCAGTGGCCTTGGAGCATCATCAAGTTCTCCATTCAGAAGATCCTTTGGGATATACCCATGGTTCATCCAGTGCAGACGAACAAGCCAGTGGAGAGGTCTGTATTTGAGAATAGTGATTAGACTCAATAATTTTGCTTTCTCAAGTATTTCGATGTCAGGAACTGATACTGACACCTGATATTTAAAATATAGTGAAGACAGTGGATGTGGAAGGTGTTTAGCTTTCTCTCATGCTGGCTCTATGTGGTCCAAGTCTCGCCACACAGCACTGTACTCAGAACACACATCTGGTAGACCCATACCTTGGTGTGCAATATCAATTTCCTGTTTCCCCATACTAGTGCTTAATTTGTTGAGAAAGAGGGGCTGGGGGCTCAAGCACAGTTTGCCAAAAGGAGAATGCCCTTTTGCAGCGCACACTGCTCCATGCCAGCCTTGCACGGATGGTGCACGGAGGGTGCCATAACAGAAGAGGAGTTGGGGTACAGTCCCAGCATGAAAAGGGGCTGGGGCTAAGCCCTGGCACAAATTAAGTGGTAGCTGCCTTTCTGATGCAAGAATTGAGTTCACCATCTAGAGATAAGTTGTCCAGTACAACTGATTGCAGATAGCAGAGCTTGTGCACAACTTCTAGTGCAGAGCCCTCTATTACAACTTCTGGTGCAGCCAACACACCTCATGTCTTAACCATTGTCTTCTTTAGATGGGGTCCTGCCTGCTGGTCCTCTAATAGGCTGGATTCCTTCCCCTCTACTGAGGGCTTGTCTACACTCAGCTGCGCTGCTGTAGCACTTCAGTGAAGATGTTACCTACGCCAATTGGAGGGCTTCTCCTGTCAGGATAGTAATCCATCTCCCCGAGAGGCAGAAGTTAGGTCGACAGGAGGATTCTCCCATTGACCTAGTGCTGTCTCCACCGGGGCTTAAGTCAGTTTAACTGCATCTCTCAGGAGGGTGAATTTTCCATCGCTCTGAGCAATGTACTTATACCAATCTGATTTCCTAGAGTACGCCAGGCCCCAACAGGCACACCGCTCTCTAAGTACTGTCCTGACTCAGAAAGGAGTTTATGGAAATATTTTTCTTCACAGTAAAATTTGCAAATTCCGTGGCCTTCTGAGGAATTCCTTTGCACTTACACTGATGTGAACAAGATCAGAATTGTGTGTGCCTGCAGGGATGCTGTGGGCCTTCAGTAATACAGTGTTTGCAAAGTCCTTTGAGATCCCCAGCTGACAGTCACACCATTTTTGAAGCGCAGAGTATTATACTGAACAATTTTAAAGGTTTCTATAACTAAACCTTTCAAATCTCTTGGAACCACTTATCGGTCTTCCAATCCAGTTACACAGCAGGGAAAATTAATCCCTGGTGTCACTCCCCTGATGTCAGTTGGATTACACCAGGAGTAAATTTGGGCCCCTGTCTTTGCTTTAACTTTGCAGTAGCCCAGCAGAACTATTGCTTCTGATTTCAGGGATATCACACACTGTGACCAACTTAAACAGTTTCTTCAGTATTCTTCCTCCTAAAGTGAAGGAGTCATTTCTTATAACTACCCTTCTGAATGAATGTCTCGGAGGCTCAGACTCTGAAAGTGATACAATTGAATCATCTCGCTAGTTCATTTTGAGGGGTGAAGCCTACGCTGTCTTCCTCTAACCAGAAAATTAATCTCTCTCAGAGCATCTCTCAGATTCTTCAGTGCAGCACAGTGGTTTTTGTTTTATAAATGATCTTCGGAGCTAGGAATTCTTTACACTTGAGTATTTTGGTGGTGTTAGAGCTTTCTTGTTTGTACCCTCAGTCTAGTGGCAAGACTGGCTGCTGATCTCGAGTAACTAATTCCTTTTATTTCTTTTTTACCAGATTTGTGTGGCTTCATTTTGCAATGAAGACAAGAAAAATGATCTATTGTGAGATTTTCTGATTGATTTAGGATTAAATGTCAAAATTCATTTTATTTCAGTTTCATTGTCACAAATTTACCTAATGTTTCAGAGCCTACGTTCTTGCTTCCATCTGACGCATTGCTGTCAGACATTTTGTCTTATTGCTGGAATTTCCCCGTGTCCTTTGAGTTACATACACAAAGCGTATTTGAAAAGTATTTTTGCATATAGATATGTGTGCACATACACACATGTGAAAGACAGAGAGTCAGAGAGAGAGATTCACAGACAGAGTTTCACAATGAAAAATCTTTGTTAAAAAAGAGTTAAGATTGAAAGCATGTTTTAGTGGAGTCGAGCTAGCAATCAAACAATATAATATTGTCTTTACAAAAAACCCTACCTCTTTAGCAAAATAAAGGTGTTAAAAAGCCTGGATATAAAATCCAGCTAGTTCCCCAGTTCCACCTAATCCTTTATCACTCCCTATTACCTAAACTGGTTTAGTAGTGGATGATGCAGAGAAAATGGACTGAGAGATAGGGGGGCTTTTACACACACTGAAACATCAAAACTTAAAGTTTTATATTTAAAAATGTTTGAGCATCTATAGGTTTTTAACATGAATATAAGCTCCCCATCTCCCTACCCCACTCCCATTCAGCTCCCTGTCCCCCGTTCCATCCCCCCAGTCAGCTCCCCATCTACGGGGAAACTGAGGCACAGAGCTCTTACCCAAGGTCAGTCAGGAAGTCCATTGGCAGAGCTGAGACTAGAGCCAGATCTCCTGAGTTGTAGGCCAGTGCTATAGCCCAGCAGTTCTCAACCAGGGGTCCAGGGCCCCCTGGGGGGCCACGAGCAGCTTTCAGAGGATCCCCAAGCAGGGCTGGTGCTAGACTCACTGGGTCCCAGAGCAGAAAGCTGAAGCCCCACCATGCGGGGCTGAAGCCCGGGACCTCAAGCCTTGCCACTCAGCGCTGAAGCCTGAGCAACTTAGCTTTGTGGAGCCTCTGGTAGCATGGGGCTCTGGCCAATGGCCCTGCTTGCTACCCTTTAACACCAGCCCTGACTTTTATATGGAGAAAAACAGTTGTTGTGGAACAAGTGGGGCCCGGAGTTTTTATAACATGTGGGGGGGGGGGGCGGGGAGAGGGGCTCACAAAGAAAAAGGCAGAGAGCCACACTGCTCTTCTAATGGTGCTATTATATTTTCCTCCGAATCTCTATGTTGTCAGAGATGGGGTGACAATAGGCCTGCCTCCTCTGGGCCTGCCTCCTGCCTGGCTACTCCTTTCCCTACAACAGGCAGGACAACGGAGTCCTCTGGGGCACTGGGGGATGAAGACGATGGTAGTGGCTGCACAGGAAAGAGGGAACTGCCCCTGGAAGGTCCCCGCCATGCATTTTGGGTGGGAAGGTCCCCTGGTCCCACATATAGTTTAAAAACCCAACAGATATTTTAAGCCTGGGCTACAAACAGCTCTGTTAATTATTAATTCCCAAAGACGTTTACATTATTTTCACTGTTTTGGTTTTTCAATGGGCTTCATGGGCATGCTCTGAAGAGTCCGTTCTGCTCTTGTTTACAGTTAGCATCACTGTCCTGGGGTGATGCTCTGGCACAACGCTGATCTATTCAGTTGTAAACGTTACAAGCATTTAAATCCAGATGTGAAAATCAAACAAATCCACATACCTGTTTTTCCTGGAATTAATCAACAATTTAAAACCAAAAAACATTTCTGTTGCCCATAGATTGAATGGGGGCCTGAAACCAACTGACAGCTTCCCTTTAAAAAATGTTACAAAATGCTTCCTGAGTCTCCTTCCCCAAGGGGCAAGTTAGAGATCACAATCTGATCAGCTGATGAGCATGCCATCCCGAGATATGTCGGCACAGCCATTCAATGAATTGGAGAAATGAGAATGATGGGAAATGTTTGCAAAATATTTCCCTGGTATTTCATTTTCAACAGCCTTTTTGTTTTTAACCTTTCCATCAGAAGGGACGCGTCCTCGGATGGGCATACCCAGCCCCTGCTGAAGTCTGTGGGAGTTGCATGTATGCATCTAAGGGTAGAATTTAGTCAAATACAGGCAGAACACTTCATGCCCTTAGTATCATGGGACCAATGAGAGTTTTGTGCCCATGTGGCCTCATCCAAAGCCCACTGAAGTCAATGGGAATCTTTCCCTTGACTTCAGTAGGCTGTGGTCAGGTCTGCACGGAGAGCAGAAGATGAGAGATAAAGCTCAGTGAGTACTATAAAAATGATTAATAATTTATTTGCTGAGTTTGTTATTATTTGTCTAATAATGTATTTTAGAATTAGCATTCAGCTGGCAACAGAGCCAGGCCAATAATGCAAAAAGTTATTGGTTGCACAATTTATTCATTAAATAGCAGCAAAATCCAGTGAATTCATTAAATAGTAGTCCAGAGAGCAGGATTTTGCCCTGTAATCCACTTTTACAAATGCTGGGCTAAATGCATCTCTCACGTCCCCTGGCAGAACCCTTCTCACATGAGTTTGGCTGGGTTGATGTAACTGAGAACCGTCTTTTGTACTCAGTTTTCAAACTCTTTCCTTTATGCCTGTCAGTTTATTAACTATTCAGAGATTGGAATGCACAACTAGGAAAATGCTACAGCCTCAAGAACTGACTGATTTAACTGTAGCAAGCTCATGTTTGGACTATTTGTGAATAAATCCTTTACTTGGTTAAGGCTGGTATGCTAACACTGTGTTCTCTGGCTTGAGGTTTGCAGTTCACCTCTGCTAGTTTTAATGTGCACTTATTTCTACATTAATATTTTTATTTGAAAACTGGCAGACAAATAGGAACAGATCACCCCCACCACCACCACCCACCCACACACATACTTATCAAATGATGCCTTAAATGTTTGTGTTGAAAATTTTGAAAAAGATCTGGCTCAAGTTGTAATATTGATTCTGGGATGTCTGGAATTTACCATTCTTCCTAATTCCAATACAATGTTTTGAATGATTTCTACGTATATTGACAGAGAAATATGTTGGCTCCTTCGGTAAGATGGGACCTTAGAAAGCTGAAGTGCTTACAACTTATGACTAGAAAACTGTCAGAGGCAAGAGTTTCCAATGGAGGATTAAAAAATAATAAATAATAGTAATAATAATAATAATAATTAATAATAAATTAATCACAACATCTAAATTATACCTCTGATGTCAGTCCAGGGGCTGGGTTGATTGTGTTCTTTGGAGTCATGGAATAAACAGTGAGCAAACCAGTGTCTATATGAACCGCACTGGTTTTGTATTTGCAGGAGAACTGTGGATCTGAGAAGCCACTTAAGCTGGGAATGTGAAGGGATACAGAAATCTTTAGATTTGCATATACAATATTGAGATCATGAGAATGTCAAATTTAAATGCAAAACTCACATGTCTCATGAATAAATCATGAATGATAGCAAGACTGATTTATTCTTCTTTTTCTTCCAGTTGTCATCCCTCTCTCTTCCACCCCCCACCCCTTCTCTTCTCTTCAGGCACTCAATGAATAGGCCCTAATCTGCAAAACAGACAATTTCTTCTTTCCTTCTGCAGGAAATGCATTGATAGATGTGACTGCATAGGAAGCTGTGGGCTCCTCCAGTGTTAAAACATGTATATGGTGTTGTTTATACTTGGTTAGGAAGTAAAGAAGCATCATTTCCTCTCTCTCTCTCTCTCAAGAGATGCCTCAATACCATGGCAACAGCCTTCAACCCTTTCCTTGTATGACACAACCAGATTTGGAAAAGGTTAGCTGTGTGTTGTAATCAAATCCAGGCAGGTCAATCATGTAAGGAGATGACTTTCCATGAACTGTAGAATAATGAATGAATAGATCACACAGGACTTTTTTTTTTTTTTTTGCCATTGTAAGTGCTTGGAAATGACTCTGTGACTTTGCCTCTGGTGAACGAGATGGCTCTGAACATTTCCACAGATTACTGGAAAAGAAACATAGCGTTACAGGGGTGTTGGAAGGAGGGGATGTCACTTGAAACCGGACCTTGTTTGTAGCTTTAATGGGTGGAATGAGAAGGTTTTGTGTGCAAAAGGCAACCCAACAGTGCTGAACTCTTTGTGAAACACATCATCTCTGGCTGCCTACACCTGCCCCTGCTCCCCCTTGCTGTTGCTGTCTCATTTACAGCCTTAAGATTGTCTTCCCCTGCTCCTGCTTTGAAAACTAGGATTCAGGTCCCAAGCAGGCCGCTCTCACTACTTAGCAGCACTGTGTGCATAGCATTTATCACAGCAACGTTTCATCAAATGTAGGGCTTTGTTTAGCTCCAAAGTCTTTCACCAACTGTTCCTGATTTCTACACATTTATTTGTAAGGGTTTGCCAAGTAATTTGGGTAAATAATTTTCCATTTGTGTGCTGTTCACTGTGACTATTTGCTGGTCACTATTTGTGGTGTTTGATTGGATGCATAGTATATTTTCTGCTTACTGATTAGCTGACTAAAACTTTTTGCTAATGATAACAAATGACAAATAGTGAATAGTGCACTTCCAGACCATATAATAAAACATTCAGCATTCACAAACATCTTCATCAATATCAGTAGTGATAAGAACATTCATGGATAACTATTATTATGACTCTATGAACTGCGGTGAATTAAAAAATGTTTCTAGATTCCTGAATATAGTCACAACCGTATTTTTTTATTATTCACTTCCTGTTCTAAACTATTGTGTAGATTTACTATGTGCTGTTAAAGAATTGCTATGTTTCACCTCAGACGTGGCTGCATTTCAGTGATGGGCCAAGACAGCCACAGCGTACACAACGGACTGTACACCTTCTCCATCAAATTTACCAGCAAACACAAATCCCTTTACTACACCTGTGAGTGTGTAGTATTGGTATCATTTGTATTTTGGGATATCTTTTTCTGTGATTGTAATTTATAATAACTATCGACTAAATTGTGTAAATAGTGTAAATAGGCATAGTTCCACTGACCATCTGAGGATCCAGCCTTATGTGTAGTATGTGTGTATATATTAGAATTAATTAGATTATACTATATTATTACGAATGGCACCGGAGCCTTGGATAAGCATGTTTATTATTTCAAATCTAGACAAATAAATAAATAATTTAAAGACTACATTAAAAGAATGTTAATGTTGCAAAGTCAAGCACTCAAAAGCTGCCCAGGCAACCGTAATTTGGCCTTTCTGTGCTTATGCCTGAGGCAGACACTCAAATTGGAACATTTCAGCCCTAATGTTTAAAAGTTTGGCAAAGTTATAAGCAACTGAAGATGGGGTGTTATAATGAGAAGTGTCTGGCAACCTTAATTGAGATGGTACTGCTGGCTCTGCCTGTAATTTCTGACTTGCTACACAGACGTGTTGTGCGATTTAACTAATGTTTGTAAAATGCTTTGTGATTCTTAGAGCAAAGGCACTAGCCAAACACCAGGTCTAACGGTGGGTTCTGAAATATTGCAAATGATGAAGCAATCTTCCAAACCTCTGAGAGACTCTAGTACAGTTTTCGGGATTCAACACGCTGTGTTCCACCTCTGGTTGACAAAGTATATGAAAAAATGGCAATGTGAAACAATGCTATCATTTCATGCTTGTAAGTGTTACATGTTAACACCTCTTGAAGTTTGCCTTTTTATTTCGAAACAACTTATTTGGCGGTGCCGGTTCCAAGTTCTGTATATTGTGAAGGTACAAGGCCAGATGGCTATGGAAGAGTAGTCTTATTGGGATCCGGGAAGTGGGCAGGCGAAGCCTGTCCACCACTAAAGGATCCCCCCCAGCCTAAAAGGGGGATCCACAGGACTTACATGCCCAAAAAATTCCAGGGGACAACTAATAAAATAACAGGGACAGGAGTGTGGTCAAAGGATCAAACGAAGATAACCGGACGGGGACACCGAGCAGAGAACCCCGGACAACATCCACCGCTCCTCAAAGCCGTCAAGGGAGTCAGAGGACGCCGCCCAAAGGAACTCTGCCCGGATACGTGAACGGACCGAGGATCGGAAATAGGCCCCACAGTCACAGGAGACTCCATCGGCCAACCTCCTCACTCTGGTTTTATAGATGGCCATTTTCTCTAGGGCCATTTTCTCTAGGGCCAGGAGGAGGAGATCCCGTGACTTTGTGGGGCCACGGATAGGGAGTGCATAAATAAGAAGGTGAGGGGAAAAGTGCAACCAAAAGCGTAATAAAATATTGGTGAGGAGCCGGAATAGGGGCTGCAGCCTGGCACACTCCAGGTATATATGTGTCAGGGTTTCCCTCATGACGCAAAAGGGGCAGGTGTCTGGGATTGTGGTGAACCGCACCAAGTACACGCCCGTGCTCATGGCTCCGTGAAGGAGCCGCCAACTGACATCCCCAGCGGGCCTCGGGACTAAGGTGGAATATAGGCTGGCCCACCGGGGCTCCTCACCCTCCAAAGGTGGCAGGAGGTCCCGTCATTTTGTATCGGGGCAGGATACGAGGTTGAGGGCGTAAAGGGTGTGGAGCACGAGCGTGTATAGATGTTTTCTTGGCGTGGTTTGAAAGCAGACCGGTTGCATCTCGTGCAGCCGGCTTCTAGTGAAGGGGTGAGGGGGTCGGTTGAGTCCATGGGGCAGGGGTCCAATTAAAAGGTCCAGCGGGCCTGGGGTAGGGCGTGGGCAGGGCATGCCCTCATGCAGGACCCGGTCGAGATAAACCCGAGCAGCGGGCGGCAAAGTCCCCTACCACCAAGCCAGAGCTCTTGACCCAGTTGACCCGCGTGGAGGAGGCTGCTGAATAGATGGCCTGGCCAAGTCACCCGGGTCCTGGACCACGAGGAGCACGTCATCAGCGTACAGAGACAGTACCAGCCGCAGCTCCAGCTCCCGCAGCATCAACCCTGTCAACCTCCTTCGGAGGAGACAGAGGAAGGGCTCGATCGCCAGAGCGTACAGCTGGCCTGACAGGGGGCACCCCTACCATACTCCTCGCCCAAAGCTGACTCGTTCGGTCAGGGTGCAGTTGAGCCTGACCAAACACTCTGCAGAGGCGTACAGCGCCCAGAGAAAACCCACAAACTGGGGTCCGAAGCCAAACGCTGGCAGAGTGCTCAGGAGATACCTGTGATCCACCCTGTCGAATGCCTTCTCCTGATCTAAGGACAGGAGGGCGAACGACAGACCATTCCTACACCCGAGTTCCAAAAGGTCCCGGACCAGATATAGGTTGTCGAAGATGCTGCGGCCCGGGATGGTGTAGGTCTGGTCTGTGTGGACCCTGTCCGCCAGCATGGACCTTAGCCGCAGCGAGATTGCTTTTGCCCCAACTTTGTAGTCCATGCTGAGAAGCGACGGAACACCAATTTCATAAATCGCGGAGGTCTCCCTTCTTCGGCAATAAGGCGAGCATGGCTCGCCTGCACGAAAGAGGGAGGACCCCACTCTGCAAAGACTCGGCCCAGACGGTGACTAGGTCTGGGCCCAGGACATCCCAGAACACGCGGTAGAACTCCACGGTCAGCCCGTCCATGCCCAGAGATTTATTGGTGGGCATGCGACGGAGGGCTTCCGAGAACTCGGCCAGAGTGAGAGGCAGCTCTATACGGTCTCGGTCACCTGCGCTGACCGTAGGGAGCTCCTCCCAGAGCACTCTGCAAGCGTTAGGATCGGTCGGATCCGGGGAGAAAAGGCTTGTGTAGAAGGCTCTCGCCCTCCTGCACATCTCCACCAGATCCGTGAGGGGGGTGCCATCTTCTGCCAGAAGGCAGATGACATGTTTCTTAGCCCCCCTCTTTTTCTCCAGGGTGTAGAAGAAGCGGGAGCCGCGATCCATCTCCCGAAGGAGACAGATGCGGGATCGAACAAAGGCACCCCGGTCTCGATGGTCCTTGAGGGCCCGGAGCTCCTCCCGCTTCTCCCGGCACGCTCCGCAGAGGGGTGGATCCTCGGGGCTGGCGGCCAGACGCGTATCCAGCTCTAAGACCTCCCATTCCAACTGCTCTATCGCCGCATCCCTCCGTCGGCTGGTGCCCCAGGTGTAGTCTCGGCAGAAGAGCCGGGTGCGCACCTTCCCTAGGTCCCACCACCGCCGTGCCGAGGGAAAAGCACGCCGCTGCCCTCGCCAGGCCAGCCAGAACTCCCGGAAGGACGCCACAAAGCCCACATCCTCCAGCAAGCTGTTGTTGAAATGCCAATAGGCCGGCCCCGGCCTCTCTGCGCAGAGGGAGGCTGTCACAGTGGCTAAATGATGGTCAGAAAATGGGGCCGGCCGGATGCTGGAGGAGTGGGCTTGTGAAAGATGAAAGCGTGATAAATAAATGTGGTCCAACTGGGAGTGGCTTGACCGATGGGCCTCCACCCAGACAAAGGTGAACGTGGAAGTGTCATCCGGGTGGTGGTCGCGCCAGACGTCCACCAGGGAGTGGTGTTCGACTATCTCCTGGAGGACGGCGGCGGCGGCTGGGCTCTGCTCAGTCCCCAAACGGTCCCGCTCCTCGAGGGTGATGTTAAAGTCCCCTCCCAGGACCAGGCATTCATGAGGATCCAAGGTGCCGAGGAAGGCGGACTCCTGCTGATAGAATTGCAGCTACTCCGGGCTCGCTGCCGGGGCATAGATGTTAATGAGGTTGACTACGAGCCCCTCCATGCGGACCCGGAGATGCAGCAGTAGGCCCGGCACAGCCTCGGCGGCCCCCAGCACCTCGGGCCATAGGTTGGGGGAGAACAAGGTTGCCACTCCAGCCGTACGAACTGTGAGGTGGCTAAAGTAGACCCTGTCCCCCCAATCCAGCCGCCAGCTGTCTTCGGTGGTCAGATCGGTATGGGTCTCCTGCAGGAAAACCACAGAGTACCCCCCCTCCCGAAGGAAGGAGAGCACCTGGGACCTACGGAGACCCATCCTACAGCCGCGGGTGTTCAATGTTGCGATGGTAAAGGGTGCCATGAGGAGGGCTGGGGGGGATCCTCACCGGCAGGGATGCTCGCAGCTCCTGACGGGCTGCATAGCAGTCCGTGACCTACCCAGTAGGTGAGTAAGGAGTCATGGAAGAGGCGGTCCCACTGGTAGGCCACGGCACCTTGGCTCCCAGTCCTTTTACCCTCCCCCATGAGGGTCCTTGCGGCCCGGAGGATTTGATGAAAGTCCCCCCATCGCTGGAGAGCAAGCTGTACTTTGTTGTGGGAGCCACGGACGTCTTCTAAAAACTCCCTCAACTCCTCTCGCAGCGCATGGGGGGCTGGGGTTATGGTCTCCTGGTTACTACCCGACGGGGCCCTTGGTACAGCCCCGTGGCCCACCGAGACGGGCAGACAGGGTGCGGACCCCCGACGGGGCTCCTGATGGGTTGGCGTCACTAGGCCCGCCTGGAACCCTGGGGCGATAGGGGGCGGCGGAGGGAGGATAGCAGCCCCTAGTGAATCGGGACGGGTAAACACAAAGGCCGCTCCCTGGGGGTCATCTATTGGAAAAGGGAAGGAGACAGCCCCAGGGGCGGCAATAACATCTTGGGAGGTGGACGGGATAGGGATGGGGCAGGGGCAGGGGCGGGGCAGGGTTAGAGGCGAGATTCTGGGCTGGGAGAGGGCTCTCAGTAATGCCGGGCGCAGGCTCTATGGTGGATTTGGCAGACACGGCATCAGGGGGTGGACTCTTTTCTGTACGGCCCTCTCCCGGGAAGGAGGTCGAATGCTCCTCACCAACGAGGGGTGCCCTGGTGGCTCAGGTCCCGGCCGCGTGGCACTGGCAGTTGCCTCAACAGGCTCGGCGGCTCTCAGTGGGGTGCCATCTGCAGCCGGGTTGATGGAGGAGTCCAGGGGCTCCTTGGAGGTGGGAGCGGAAGCAACAGTTAGGGGGAGGGAACATGGGGAAAGGGGGGCTGGAGTGAAGTCTTCCAGATCGAGGCCCGCTGGCATAGGGTCGTCCTCCCCATGGGTGACCGGGTTCAGACCCAGGGCCTCAATCTCCTCATATATGGACGGGAAATCATTTTTCGCCATCCTGGGATTCTCCCCGCCGGCACCTGACATGACGGTTGCCTCAGGGCACACTGAGGTTTCAGATGGCGCCTCGGGGGCCTTGGAGGGGAGGGACTCCCGTGGAGGGGAGATACCGCCTTCCAGTGCTGCCACGTCTTTCCCAGCCGGCACCGGTGGATGGAGCACACCCGTGGGTAGTGCGGAAGGCTCGGCATCGGTGCCCCCCTTCCTGGTCTTGCGGGGGGCCTCCGCATCAGATGGGAGGAGCGGAGCTCGAGCCTTCCGCTTGCCCCGTTTCCCCTGGACTAGGGCCCAGCCCTCCATGGCATCATCCGGGAGCTGGTTAGCAGTGGTCGTGTCAGGGGGCAGAGGCAATGGCTCAGGGACTCTGATGACTGAGATGGGTTTCCCCAGGGTAGAGAGGGCGGGTAACAGGGCGGCATTGGGAAGAAAGGGAGGGACGGAGGTCAGGACCAGGCAGACGCCCAGGTCCTCTAGTGGCTCCAAGGGGACGAACACCCCCCCAACTGCCAGGCCCTTCTCCACCGCCTCCTGGGCGGCGGCCTCCGATGCTAAGAAGAAGACAACCTTGCCATACATTTTGGAGGCCACCACAATGGCCGTGGGCCTCACCACCCTCACCAACACCCGCACATAGGTCTCCACGTGGGGTGAGGCGGGCACCAGGAGGCAATGGACTCCGTGCTTCCTGGTCATGGTGGGAAAGGGGCCCCGGCTGCTATAGATGGTAGCGGAGGTGGTGGGCGGGAGAGATGACGTAGCGGCAGGCGGGGGGGCTGCTGCCACCTGGGCGTACACCCTGGGGGCCGGGGGAGGGACACCTGCAGAGCTGGTGGAGGGAACAGCGGGGAGGGATGCCCCAGCTGGTGGTGGGGCCAGGGCATTGGGGGCAGCCCCTGCCATGGAGGGCCTGGTCTTTTTAGTGGGGCCCTTCCCCTTCTTCTTCCCCTGGCCCTTCCCGCCGTCTGGGGGGGCTCCCCCAGAATCTGAATGGGGGAAGGACATGGCAGCAGTGGCGGTCGCCCCGGTGCCCGTTGCCGCTGGTGCCCCAGCAGGGGTGGTGGTAGATGGTTCAGCAGTGGAGGTAGAAGCTTGGGGGGGTGATGGAGGGGCAGGCAGGAGAGAGGTAGCTGGGGCTGCTGGGGGGGCCCCACCCGACTCATCCCCCAGCATCGTGAACAGGGAGGGAAGGGGAGATACCAGAAGAAGGAGGGGAAAAGGGAAGCAGGTCGACCACTCCTCCCTGCTAGGCTGCAGGCAGGGGAGGAGGACGCCAAAAGGGGTGGGCTGGATGGGGGCAATCAGGAGTTAGGGGTCAGTCACCGACACAGGGTGGAATTCCGGCTCCTCTAGCTGCACTAGGGGAGGAGGGGATACAACAACATTGGGAGTACAGTGAAGAGGGTTGAAACTAAAATGGGAAGTTGCACAAGTGCATGTGAGGGGGCATGGGCACACGGAGCAAGGGGCTAAGCAGGCTGGAGGTAGGGCAGGGAAACCAAGGGGCTAGCTTCAGAGGCTGGGGCAGGGCAAACAAACAGGGGCTGCAGGAGGAAATGGGTGGAACAGGTAAACAAACTGAAAGTAGTAAGCAGGGGCTGGGGCATAAGGGGGGCAAATGCTACAAAGGGCAAATGGGGCAGGTTGCAAGGGCAAAGCTGGGGGTTAGGCAGTCCAGGGGGACACGTGCACCCACGTGCGCTTGCAAAAAGTCAATTTGGGCTGGTTACTGCTTCTGGGCCAAAGGGTGGAAATAGGGGTTGGCAAGCCAAGCAAGCAGCTGAGTCCAGAGGCAGGAGCTGAGGCAGATGGTATACAGCCAGTGGGGATGGTCGAGGGGGCAGCGGTGGTGGTCGTAGTGGTGGGGGTTGGGGGACATACAGATGAATCGGGGGGCAGCTCCACGCTACACCCCGTGTCCCTGGAAACACGGTCAAGACCCCCCACCACAAGAGCACAGTTTGAAAGTTACTCAGTCTTAGGGCCCCCTCCATGGTGGTCTGCAAAGTCTCTAGGTGCTCCCCCCACTGGTAGATGGTCCTCTTCTTCTCCTCCTCGGGCTTCAGCAGCTCCAGGCAGCAGACTCCACAGGAGCAGCAGCAGCAGCAGCTCCAGGAACTGGTGGTCCGGGCAGGCAGAAAGGACCCCTCTCAGGTGGTGGTGGTGGTGTCCACAACAGCAGTGGCTGAGGTCCCTCACTCCTCCTCTCTGGGGAGTGGGCTAGCAGCCCCACCCAGGGCTGCAGTTGGAACAGTAGCAGCACCCGAGAGTGGGGGGTCCAGCAACCAGGTAGCAGAGAACGGGGTGGGGGGATGTCTGGCCCAGCCAGGGGAGCAGCTGGAGCAGCAGGGAGAGCTTAGGGCCTAGCAGCAGGAGTAGCAGCTTCCCACCTCCCTCCAAGCTAGAAGGCTATGGAAGAGTAGTCTTATTGGGATCTGGGAAGTGGGCGTCCACCACTAAAGGATCCCCCCCAGCCTAAAAGGGGGAT
Source organism: Dermochelys coriacea (assembly GCF_009764565.3). Lineage (NCBI taxonomy): Eukaryota > Metazoa > Chordata > Testudines > Dermochelyidae > Dermochelys > Dermochelys coriacea. The sequence goes on from NC_050080.1 coordinate 29,520,569, forward strand.
CCACAGGACTTACATGCCCAAAAAATTCCGGGGGACAACTAATGAAATAACGGGGACAGGAGTGCGGTCAAAGGGTCAAACAAAGGGAACCGGACGGGGACACCGAGCAGAGAACCCCGGACAGCGCCCACTGCTCCTCAAAGGCGTCAAGGGAGTCAGAGGACGCCGCCCAGAGGAACTCTGCCCGGATACGTGAACGGACCGAGGATTGGAAATAGGCCCCACAGTCACAGGAGACTCCATCGGCCAACCTCCTCACTCTGGTTTTATAGATGGCCATTTTCTCTAGGGCCAGGAGGAGGTTTACCAGGAGATCCCGTGACTTTGTGGGGCCACGGATAGGGAGTGCATAAATGAGAAGGTGAGGGGAGAAGTGCAACCAAAAACGTAATAAGATATTGGTGAGGAGCCGGAATAGGAGCTGCAGCCTGGCACACTCCAAGTACATATGTGCCAGGGTTTCCCTCACGCCGCAAAAGGGCAAGGTGTCTGGGATTGAGGTGAACCACGCCAAGTACACGCCTGTGCTCATGGCTCCGTGAAGGAGCCGCCAACTGACATCCCCGGCAGGCCTTGGGACTAAGGTGGAATATAGGCTATAGCCACCGGGGCTCCTCACCCTCCAAAGGTGGCAGGAGGTCCTGCCATTTTGTATCGGGGCGGGACACGAGGCTGAGGGCGTGAAGGGCGTGGAGCACGAGCGTGTAGAGATGTTTTCTTGGCGCAGTTTGAAAGCAGACCGGCTGCATCTCGTGCAGCGGGCTTCTAGTGAAGGGGTGAAGGGGTCGGTTGGGTCCACGGGGCGGGGGTCCAATTAAAAGGTCCGGCGGGCCTGGGGTAGCGGGTGGGCAAGACGTGCCCTCATGCAGGACCCGGTCGAGATGAACCCGAGCAGCAGGTGGCAAAGTGGCCTTCACCTCCTGAAGTATGAGCCAGGGAGTACAAGGTCTGGAAAGCCCCATGCACTGAGCGAAGGTTAGGGGATCCAGCCAGTCTCCCCGGTCATAGTCCAGGAGGTCTCCAACTCTGTGACCTCTGCCAGGACCAAACTCTGGCGCACCGAGCGGGACTCCGCCACCTGCAAACGGAGCTCGGGGTTGTATAGCAGGGGCTCCGCGAGGAGATCTGCCCCCTCGGTGGCCACCACGTACCTGGTCGTTGTAAAGAGTTTCCAGGTCCGGAGGAGGTCCTGGTAGAAGACCGGCAGCCCGGAGAGGTCTCGCGGAAGACCTCTCGGATGGAGATAAAGGAGCTGCCGGTCGTATCGGAGCCCTCGGAAGCGGCGCGGGAAGGTGTGCGCCAGTATGGAAGAGTAGTCTTATTGGGATCCGGGAAGTGGGCAGGCGAGGCCCGTCCACAGCTAAAGGATCCCCCCCAGTCTAAAAGGGGGATCCACAGGACCTAGATGCCCAAAAAATTCCGGGGGACAACTAATAAAATAACAGGGACAGTTGTGCGGTCAAAGGGTCAAAAGAAGGGAACCGGACGGGGACACCGAGCAGAGAACCCCGGACAGCGCCCACTGCTCCTCAAAGGCATCAAGGGAGTCAGAGGATGCCGCCCAGAGGAACTCTGCCCGGATACGTGAACGGACCGAGGATCGGAAATAGGCCCTACAGTCACAGGAGACTCCATCGGCCAACCTCCTCACTCTGGTTTTGTAGATGGCCATTTTAGCTAGGGCCAGGAGGAGGTTGACCAGGAGATCCCGTGACTTTGTGGGGCCACGGATAGGGAGTGCATAAATGAGAAGGTGAGGGGAGAAGTGCAACCAAAAACGTAATAAGATATTGGTGAGGAGCCGGAATAGGGGCTGCAGCCTGGCACACTCCAGGTAGACATGTGCCAGGGTATCCCTCACGCCGCAAAAGGGGCAAGTGTCTGGGATTGTGGTGAACCGCGCCAAGTACACGCCCGTGCTCACGGCTCCGTGAAGGAGCCGCCAACTGATATCCCCGGCGGGCTTTGGGACTAAGATGGAATATAGGCTGGCCCACCGGGGCTCCTCACCCTCCAAAGGTGGCAGGAGGTCCCGCCATTTTGTATCGGGGCGGGACACGAGGGTACGGGCGTGAAGGGTGTGGAGCTCGAGCGTGTAGAGATGTTTTCTTGGCACGGTTTGAAAACAGACCGGCTGCATCTCGTGCAGCCGGCTTCTAGTGAAGGGGTGAAGGGATCGGTTGGGTCCACGGGGGAGGGGTCCAATTAAAAGGTCCGGCGGGCCTTGGGTAGTGGGTGGGCGGGGCGTGCCCTCGTGCAGGACCCGGTCGAGATAAACCCGAGCAGCGGGCGGCAAAGCGGCCTTCACCTCCTGAAGTATGCCTCGGGGTGTACAAGGTCTGGAAAGCCCCATGCACTGAGCGAAGGTTAGGGGATCCAGCCAATCTCCCCGGTCATAGTCCAGGAGGTCTCCGACACTTGTGACCTCTGCCAGGACCAACCTCTGGCGCACCGAGCGGGACTCCGCCACCTGCAAATGGAGCTGGGGGTTGTGTAGCAGGGGCTCCGCGAGGAGATCTGCCCCCTCGGTGGCCACCACGTACCTGGTCGTTGTAAAGAGTTTCCAGGTCCGGAGGAGGTCCTGGTAGAAGACCGGCAGCCCGGAGAGGTCTCGCGGAAGACCTCTCGGATGGAGATAAAGGAGCTGCCGGTCGTATCGGAGCCCTCGGAAGCGGCGCGGGAAGGTGTGCGCCAGTATGGAAGAGTAGTCTTATTGGGATCCGGGAAGTGGGCGGGCGAAGCCCGTCCACTGCTAAAGGGTCCCCCCCAGCCTAAAAGGGGGATCCACAGGACCTAGATACCCAAAAAATTCCAGGGGACAACTAATAAAATAACAGGGACAGGAGTGCGGTCAAAGGGTCAAAAGAAGGGAACCGGACGGGGACACCGAGCAGAGAACCCCGGACAGAGCCCACTGCTCCTCAAAGGCGTCAAAGGAGTCAGAGGACGCCGCCCAGAGGAACTCTGCCCGGATACGTGAACGGACCGAGGATCGGAAATAGGCCCTACAGTCACAGGAGACTCCATCGGCCAACCTCCTCACTCTGGTTTTGTAGATGGCCATTTTAGCTAGGGCCAGGAGGAGGTTGACCAGGAGATCCCGGGACTTTGTGGGGCCACGGATAGGGAGTGCATAAATGAGAAGGTGAGGGGAGAAGTGCAACCAAAAACGTAATAAGATATTGGTGAGGAGCCGGAATAGGGGCTGCAGCCTGGCACACTCCAGGTAGACATGTGCCAGGGTATCCCTCACGCCGCAAAAGGGGCAAGTGTCTGGGATTGTGGTGAACCGCGCCAAGTACACGCCCGTGCTCACGGCTCCGTGAAGGAGCCGCCAACTGACATTCCCGGCGGGCTTTGGGACTAAGATGGAATATAGGCTGGCCCACCGGGGCTCCTCACCCTCCAAAGGTGGCAGGAGGTCCCGCCATTTTGTATCGGGGCGGGACACGAGGGTACGGGCGTGAAGGGTGTGGAGCTCGAGCGTGTAGAGATGTTTTCTTGGCGCGGTTTGAAAACAGACCGGCTGCATCTCGTGCAGCCGGCTTCTAGTGAAGGGGTGAAGGGATCGGTTGGGTCCACGGGGGAGGGGTCCAATTAAAAGGTCCGGCGGGCCTTGGGTAGTGGGTGGGCGGGGCGTGCCCTTGTGCAGGACCCGGTCGAGATAAACCCGAGCAGCGGGCGGCAAAGCGGCCTTCACCTCCTGAAGTATGCCTCGGGGTGTACAAGGTCTGGAAAGCCCCATGCACTGAGCGAAGGTTAGGGGATCCAGCCAATCTCCCCGGTCATAGTCCAGGAGGTCTCCGACACTTGTGACCTCTGCCAGGACCAACCTCTGGCGCACCGAGCGGGACTCCGCCACCTGCAAATGGAGCTGGGGGTTGTGTAGCAGGGGCTCCGCGAGGAGATCTGCCCCCTCGGTGGCCACCACGTACCTGGTCGTTGTAAAGAGTTTCCAGGTCCGGAGGAGGTCCTGGTAGAAGACCGGCAGCCCGGAGAGGTCTCGCGGAAGACCTCTCGGATGGAGATAAAGGAGCTGCCGGTCGTATCGGAGCCCTCGGAAGCGGCGCGGGAAGGTGTGCGCCAGTATGGAAGAGTAGTCTTATTGGGATCCGGGAAGTGGGCGGGCGAAGCCCGTCCACTGCTAAAGGGTCCCCCCCAGCCTAAAAGGGGGATCCACAGGACCTAGATACCCAAAAAATTCCAGGGGACAACTAATAAAATAACAGGGACAGGAGTGCGGTCAAAGGGTCAAAAGAAGGGAACCGGACGGGGACACCGAGCAGAGAACCCCGGACAGAGCCCACTGCTCCTCAAAGGCGTCAAAGGAGTCAGAGGACGCCGCCCAGAGGAACTCTGCCCGGATACGTGAACGGACCGAGGATCGGAAATAGGCCCTACAGTCACAGGAGACTCCATCGGCCAACCTCCTCACTCTGGTTTTGTAGATGGCCATTTTAGCTAGGGCCAGGAGGAGGTTGACCAGGAGATCCCGTGACTTTGTGGGGCCACGGATAGGGAGTGCATAAATGAGAAGGTGAGGGGAGAAGTGCAACCAAAAACGTAATAAGATATTGGTGAGGAGCCGGAATAGGGGCTGCAGCCTGGCACACTCCAAGTAGACATGTGCCAGGGTATCCCTCACGCCGCAAAAGGGACAGGTGTCTGGGATTATGGTGAACCGCGCCAAGTACACGCCCGTGCTCACGGCTCCATGAAGGAGCCGCCAACTGACATCCCCGGCGGGCTTTGGGACTAAGATGGAATATAGGCTGGCCCACCGGGGCTCTTCACCCTCCAAAGGTGGCAGGAGGTCCCGCCATTTTGTATCGGGGCGGGACACGAGGGTGCGGGCGTGAAGGGTGTGAAGCACAAGCGTGTAGAGATGTTTTCTTGGCGCGGTTTGAAAACAGACCGGCTGCATCTCGTACAGCCGGCTTCTAGTGAAGGGGTGAAGGGATCGGTTGGGTCCACGGGGGAGGGGTCCAATTAAAAGGTCCGGCGGGCCTGGGGTAGTGGGTGGGCGGGGCGTGCCCTCGTGCAGGACCCGGTCAAGATAAACCCGAGCAGCGGGCGGCAAAGCGGCCTTCACCTCCTGAAGTATGCATCAGGGAGTACAAGGTCTGGAAAGCCCCATGCGCTGAGCGAAGGTTAGGGGATCCAGCCAGTCTCCCCGGTCATAGTCCAGGAGGTCTCCGACTCTTGTGACCTCTGCCAGGACCAACCTCTGGCGCACCGAGCGGGACTCCGCCACCTGCAAATGGAGCTGGGGGTTGTGTAGCAGGGGCTCCGCGAGGAGATCTGCCCCCTCGGTGGCCGCCACGGACCTGCTCGTTGTAAAGAGTTTCCAGGTCCGGAGGAGGTCCTGGTAGAAGACCGGCAGCCTGGAGAGGTCTCGCGGAAGACCTCTCGGATGGAGATAAAGGAGCTGCCGGTCGTATCGGAGCCCTCGGAAGCGGCGCGGGAAGGTGTGCGCCAGTATGGAAGAGTAGTCTTATTGGGATCCGGGAAGTAGGCGGGCGAAGCCCGTCCACTGCTAAAGGGTCCCCCCCAGCCTAAAAGGGGGATCCACAGGACCTAGATACCCAAAAAATTCCGGGGGACAACTAATAAAATAACAGGGACAGGAGTGCGGTCAAAGGGTCAAAAGAAGGGAACCGGACGGGGACACCGAGCAGAGAACCCCGGACAGATCCCACTGCTCCTCAAAGGCGTCAAAGGAGTCAGAGGACGCCGCCCAGAGGAACTCTGCCCGGATACGTGAACGGACCGAGGATCGGAAATAGGCCCTACAGTCACAGGAGACTCCATCGGCCAACCTCCTCACTCTGGTTTTGTAGATGGCCATTTTAGCTAGGGCCAGGAGGAGGTTGACCAGGAGATCCCGGGACTTTGTGGGGCCACGGATAGGGAGTGCATAAATGAGAAGGTGAGGGGAGAAGTGCAACCAAAAACGTAATAAGATATTGGTGAGGAGCCGGAATAGGGGCTGCAGCCTGGCACACTCCAGGTAGACATGTGCCAGGGTATCCCTCACGCCGCAAAAGGGGCAAGTGTCTGGGATTGTGGTGAACCGCGCCAAGTACACGCCCGTGCTCACGGCTCCGTGAAGGAGCCGCCAACTGACATCCCCGGCGGGCTTTGGGACTAAGATGGAATATATGCTGGCCCACCGGGGCTCTTCACCCTCCAAAGGTGGCAGGAGGTCCCGCCATTTTGTATCGGGGCGGGACACGAGGGTACGGGCGTGAAGGGTGTGAAGCACGAGCGTGTAGAGATGTTTTCTTGGCGCGGTTTGAAAACAGACCGGCTGCATCTCGTGCAGCCGGCTTCTAGTGAAGGGGTGAAGGGATCGGTTGGGTCCACGGGGCAGGGGTCCAATTAAAAGGTCCGGCGGGCCTGGGGTAGTGGGTGGGCGGGGCGTGCCCTCGTGCAGGACCCGGTCGAGATAAACCCGAGCAGCGGGCGGCAAAGCGGCCTTCACCTCCTGAAGTATGCCTCGGGGTGTACAAGGTCTGGAAAGCCCCATGCGCTGAGCGAAGGTTAGGGGATCCAGCCAATCTCCCCGGTCATAGTCCAGGAGGTCTCCGACTCTTGTGACCTCCGCCAGGACCAACCTCTGGCGCACCGAGCGGGACTCCGCCACCTGCAAACGGAGCTGGGGGTTGTGTAGCAGGGGCTCCGCGAGGAGATCTGCCCCCTCGGTGGCCGCCACGGACCTGCTCGTTGTAAAGAGTTTCCAGGTCCGGAGGAGGTCCTGGTAGAAGACCGGCAGCCCTCGAGAGGTCTCGCGGAAGACCTCTCGGATGGAGATAAAGGAGCTGCCGGTCGTATCGGAGCCCTCGGAAGCGGCGCGGGAAGGTGGCCAGTATGGAAGAGTAGTCTTATTGGGATCCGGGAAGTGGGCGGGCGAAGCCCGTCCACTGCTAAAGGGTCCCCCCCAGCCTAAAAGGGGGATCCACAGGACCTAGATACCCAAAAAATTCCGGGGGACAACTAATAAAATAACAGGGACAGGAGTGCGGTCAAAGGGTCAAAAGAAGGGAACCGGACGGGGACACCGAGCAGAGAACCCCGGACAGAGCCCACTGCTCCTCAAAGGCGTCAAGGGAGTCAGAGGACGCCGCCCAGAGGAACTCTGCCCGGATACGTGAACGGACCGAGGATCGGAAATAGGCCCCACAGTCACAGGAGACTCCATCGGCCAACCTCCTCACTCTGGTTTTGTAGATGGCCATTTTAGCTAGGGCCAGGAGGAGGTTGACCAGGAGATCCCGGGACTTTGTGGGGCCACGGATAGGGAGTGCATAAATGAGAAGGTGAGGGGAGAAGTGCAACCAAAAACGTAATAAGATATTGGTGAGGAGCCGGAACTAGGGGCTGCAGCCTGGCACACTCCAGGTAGACATGTGCCAGGGTATCCCTCACGCCGCAAAAGGGGCAGGTGTCTAGGGATTGTGGTGAACCGCGCCAAGTACACGCCCGTGCTCACGGCTCCGTGGAGGAGCCGCCAACTGACATCCCCGGCGGGCTTTGGGACTAAGATGGAATATAGGCTGGCCCACCGGGGCTCTTCACCCTCCAAAGGTGGCAGGAGGTCCCGCCATTTTGTATCGGGGCGGGACACGAGGGTACGGGCGTGAAGGGTGTGGAGCACGAGCGTGTAGAGATGTTTTCTTGGCGCGGTTTGAAAACAGACCGGCTGCATCTCGTGCAGCCGGCTTCTAGTGAAGGGGTGAAGGGATCGGTTGGGTCCACGGGGGCAGGGGTCCAATTAAAAGGTCCGGCGGGCCTGGGTTTGTGGGTGGGCGGGGCGTGCCCTCATGCAGGACCCGGTCGAGATAAACCCGAGCAGCGGGCGGCAAAGCGGCCTTCACCTCCTGAAGTATGCCTCGGGGGTACAAGGTCTGGAAAGCCCCATGCGCTGAGCGAAGGTTAGGGGATCCAGCCAATCTCCCCGGTCATAGTCCAGGAGGTCTCCGACTCTTGTGACCTCCGCCAGGACCAACCTCTGGCGCACCGAGCGGGACTCCGCC